>NC_047035.1:113693709-116186659 GCF_011762595.2 Tursiops truncatus
TCCCATCTGCATCTTATGAGGCCCCTCTTAAGGTGTCTCTCTACCATCTTCATTCCAGTTGGCACTTCCAGGGCAGAAAGGGAACCCAAGGCGGCTGACTGCTCCTGACACAAAGGTCTGTGGCCTCTCCCAGCCAAGGACACTTGAGGGCTGCTCCTTCAGGGGGCCCCCTCCAACTTGCTGAAAGCATGAGAATATGGCTTTGCCTGGCCTGGAGCCAAGGTCAGCAAGCACCCATGGCTTATCAGGATGGCACAGGGAGGACCCCAAATTTCCCGGTACAAAGGACATCGACACAAAGCTAAGGATGGAAAGGTCACAACAGGATGACTGCTCCCCCCACTCTTCCCAAGCACACACTTAATCCCCACAAGTAGGTGTGGGGTGTCAGCAGCGCTGGGTTCTAGTAGGGAAACAAAGAGGAACAGATGTCACCCAGCTGGCCTTACTCATACGGCCGTACCTGGTAAGCACTAGGGAGGTGGTGGACCTGCACTGGGACAATGTGCCCCTGGAAGAGGACGGCATGCTTTCCCCTCAGAAGCAGACACCATGCCAGAGCTGGCCCGATCACCAAGCCGGCTGCTTTCTAAGGCAAGACAAGGAGGCCACATGCTTCAGTGTCAACACCAGGCCCTGAGGCTTCCACAGGGCTCCCAAGGGAGGGAGTCCCTTCCTGAGAGCCTGCCGTCTTCCCCCTTGGTGGTCCCCAATTCCAGCAAACACAGGCAGTGTCAGGAGCGCAGCACAATGGCTCCTGAGCCTGGGAGCAGTGACCCTGTCCTCTCCAACGCTGGTCCCTGGGCTCATGGAACAACGTCAAGATGCTGGCACCCCAATCACCTGGGAAGCTTTTTTTCCCTTGAAATACCAATGCCTTCCACTCCCCCTCGTAGGATATTCTGATTCACAGGATATATCGTGCTCTTCAGAGCTGGGCTGGGGCTGAAGGGGGCAGGGACAGTCGGGTGCACTTACCTCCGAACTCCCTCGTGATTCTCGATTTTGCTGATTATCTTGATGTTCTTTCCTTTCTCTCCCAGGACCTTCCTGACTGCATGGACATCAGACGCCTTGCGGATGAAAGACGCGAACACCATATCCACATCCTGCTCTACCCCAAACTTCAGATCCTGGATGTCCTTTTCTGAGACGGCAGGCAGGTCCACAGCAGCCCCGGGTAGGTTCACACCCTTCTTGCTGCCCAAGGAGCCACCATTCTCCACCTCCGTCACCAGGAAGTCAGGACCTGTGTGAAATGGAGTAGGTACGAGAGGCAGAGCCACAGGGGCAAAAGCGTCCTCACCAGGAAGCAGGCTCTCCCCAGTACAGAGAACTGGGAAATAGCACATGGTGGGTGCTGGAGCCACACTGCCAGGGTTCACATCCCAACTCCACTAACTGTGTAACCGTGGGCAAGTCAATTAACCGCTCTGTGCCTCAGGTAAATAGGGATAATAATATCTACTCCTAAGATGGTTTTAAAATTCAAACAAATTATCATGTAAGATGCTCAGAATAGTGCCTGGCACTTAAATGTTAGCTCTCATTCCCAGGCACACTGGAGTCCTCTATGTATCCTACTGAGGGGATGGAGGAGGGAAGCAGAAAGCCTACAGTAGTGAGGATGAGTAAAAAAGAAATCTCGGGAATTCTCTGGCAGTCCAGTGGTTAGGACTCCACGCTTTCACGGCAGACAGCCCAGGTTCGATCCCTGGTTGGGGAACTAAGATCCCACAAGCTGCACCGCAAAGCCAAAAAAAAAAAAGAAAAAAAGAAACCTTCTCATCTCCTCCCCAAGAGTTCAATTAAGTTGGAGTGAAATCTGTTTTTGAGGCTAGGAGTTTATTATAAAAGGAATTTCTGAGAATACAGAGACCCAATCTCGCTGCCAGCCAAATAAGCTATCTTCTGCCAGAGAAACTTAAGAGACGGGAGCTGGTTTTAGACAATTAGACCCTAACTCCCGCGTACGTACCTTTCTGCTTCACCTGCAGAGAAATAAGGCCGTCATCCACGTAGATCTTGCTGCCCACATCCACCACCTTGCAGATGTTCTTGTAGTCCAGCCACAGGGTGTTCTCGTCACACTTTTCCATGTAGGCGTTATCCAGGGTGATCTTGAGTGTAGCTCCCTTCTTCAGCTCCACCTCAGCGGTGCCGCTCTACAGACAAGACAGTAAACCACAAGTCCAAAGAAGCCGGGCCCTCCTAGCGGGAGAAGACAAGCCCTTTCCTCTAGGGAACAAGGAGCAAATCTCAGCTGCAAATAACAATAAAGCCTTTTCCTTTGGAAAGAAATAATCAGACTGTCTAACTTAGTATATTTCAAGGAAATAACCCAAGAGAAACCTAGAATGTTTTAGTTATACTATTTAATGATAGGGGAAAAGAGACAAAGAAATTGCTCCCCCAAGTTAGAGAGACTTGGAAGTAGGTTTGGAGCGTAAAAGAGGTTCCTTTCTGGTATTGTTTCTTAGCGAAGTAGATGAAATCAAGACTTCTTACAGTGACAGATAAAACTCTCATTTATAGACCTAAACTCTGAGAAACGTGGCTTCTGGCCGGGACAGACTGCTGAGGATGTCTCTGGGGTCCCCTGCGCCTTCCTCCAGCTTCTCCCCAGGATACTCACGCCCTTGATGAGCCCGGTTCGGATCTCAGGTCCTTTAGTGTCCAGGGCCACAGCCACTGGCCGGTAGAGAATGGGGTCGGAAGCAAAGCTTTCCGTGGCTTCACGCACGTTCTTGATGGTCTCTTTGTGGTACTGGGGGAAAGGAGGTGTGATGATAAGCGTCCTCCCGCACACTAGGATCTAGGACCAGCACTGAAGCTGATCACTCAGGAAAGAGCTGTGGGTGTTCTAGACCTCTGCCTCCAGTGTATACCCTCACGCTGCCCACTCCCCGAGCATCCTCTACCGGCTTACGTCAACCTCCTTGGCCTCTACCCACTTGTACCACAGCCCTTACCCACTCTAAGGGCAAATCTTAGGAACTTTGGAATAGTTACGTTTTGGTGGCAAGACATGTCAACATAAAAGAGGCTTGTCTCCTTTCTCCCCCTCTAGGATTCATCAAATACCCTCAGCAAATAAAGCAGACGACTGGGGTAAAAAACCTAGGACTTGTATCTGGATAATACTGATCTGGCCATCAATGTCAGACTCATAGATTTGGTAATTTTGAGCTTTTCCTCTACTGATTACAACTGCAATTCAAACTCAGTTATTTACTTAAGCTAACGGTGGCCCAAGCTAAATAACTCACTGCTAAAGTCATGCAGGCCTGGTTCTGACGATCACTTCCTGCAGTCTGATTAGAAACGGAAGTGGAACAGGGAGAGGTGGGAATACGCCTTTCTCTGAACTAATTGACCTTTGCCATTTCTCACTTGCAACAAATCCTGGCTTCAATCTCGCCTCTGAAGCCCTTTCTCTTTTTCCATTTGCCATTCCTGTTTGACTAAAAAGGGACTCAGAGCCAAGATGTCAAAAGTTCTTCGTGCTATCAATATGGCATTGCTAGTAACAGAGGCTCCCAACTCAGCACTTTGTGGGCCTCGTCCTTCAATCACCTCTGTCCAGGAGAGCAGCACCTGAGAACAGGAGGTGGGAAGGGAAGGGTAACGCGTTTCATCCGTCAACGCTGTCCTTGTGGAAGGTTCTAAGTGTATGTTGCTTAAAAGGCAGTATTTCGGGCTTCCCTGGTGGCGCAGTGGTTGAGAGTCCGCCTGCCGATGCAGGGGACACGGGTTCGTGCCCCGGTCCGGGAAGATCCCACATGCCGCGGAGCGGCTGGGCCCATGAGCCATGGCCGCTAAGCCTGTGCTCCGCAACGGGAGAGGCCACAACAGTGAGAGGACTGCGTACCGCAAAAAAAAAAAATAAAATAAAATAAAGGCAGCATTTCTGGCCGACATGGCATTATAGAACCACACATTCAGTAAGAACACATCTTGCCCAAGAGAACTGCCAAAAGCGGGGGCTAGAGACACTGTGGCAAAGCTGTCAAAAGATCAGATGCAACAACAACAAAAGATCAGATGCAGACGTGTGGATGTGGATGTCCCTCTGTCAGAGTGAGGGAGAAAAAGCAATTCCAACGCTCTGCTTAGAAGAGTATTTAAAATTGTCAAGAGCTGGAAAAGCATGTCCCAGCCACTCATCAAACTAAGACTGTTACATTATATAATTAACATTAGAACAATTTCAGATCAGTTTCCAAAACCCTGATCCCAGAGACCACACAGTTTTATCCTGGTCAAAAACCTCAAATTAAACCCACAAGAGGGACTTGGGTGTTTTGTTTTGTTTTCTAATCCCAACTCTAATCTGGGAAGACGAGTTAAAGCACAGATAATCTCCAAATGCCTCTTGTAGTTTAAAAAAACAAAATTTCTGAGTGAGCCCCGCTCCCGCAGGGGCAGATACCACTCGCCCTTGCCATTTCAGAGCTGTGTGGTATTATTTTACGGGATGGAAGAGGCCATAAAGCCTAGTTAAAGGTCAACTTCTTAAAATCTATTTCTGCTACTCCGCCTGCACACAGGAGACCCTGGCACAGGCCAGCAGTAGGGATCAGTTGTGAACTGACGTTCAGTGATGTCTTTAGTTCTCTCTTCGGACTAAGCTAACACTTACAGGAATGCCTAGCGACTCCTGCCGAGGACGCCCTGCCTTTGGAAAATTACAGAATGCCATCCATGGATGTCTTAACCTGCCCAGGGTGCCTGCTGAGCACAGTTCATCTAAACTTGGTCAGGCCCTCATGATATTTGGAGGCCGGATACCTGCCAGGCCATAAACTGTTTATGGAACATGGGTTAGGAAACCTACAATGAAGATTCTCATGTTTCCAGAAAGGAGGAATTCACCTCTTAGACTGCACTTCCTGAGGCTTTATTTTTAGCTGAAACTGAACACCAACTTCCAAATGCCAGAGGGCAACCCCTCACCTCCTGACCTTACAGGGTAGCATTTTCTTTATCCTGAACAGGAAATACAGAGGTCAAGAGGAGGGAAAGTTTGCCTCACCCATTCCTCCTCTGTTAATACCAGGATGAAATCCCATGGCCTGTGGTTGAACCTGAAGGTCAGGCACTGTCCCTCAGGCAGGTCCCACACACCTCAAAATGAGTTTGTTCTGATCTTGGGAACAGAAGCACGAATGGAGCACTTCCCAATAGCTGCCACCTGGTCCCTGGGTAAGGTCCAACGAGTCAGGTCAGCTCATCAACAGCCCCAGCACTAAGACACTCCTACCAGACTGCTGGGGAAGTATGCTGACTTTATTTTATTTTAATGTACCAAAACCCCCGGGAAGGGACAGGCTGGGAACACAATGCTGATTAGGTAGGTATTATATGCCAGATAGTGTTAGTGCATTAGACCCAGTCTTCACTTGCAATAATGGAAACCCTTCTCCTGGACCTGCCCAGTTTATCTTGGGTCTAAACTAGGCCAGAATAACCTGCAGGGTAACTTACTGGTTCGTCACTGCAGTTATGAACTGTTACAGAAACCCTGGGGCAGGAGTGTCAAACTCCATGGGTTAGAGGAGTTTCCAGGACTTTCCAGAACCCTTGCACACTTTCCTTGGTGAGGGCTAATGGAGCACAGGTGTTGGGGAGAACCAGGGCCAATTACAAAGTAGGTCTTCTTTGCTTGAGGAGACCTGGCCACTTGAGATGGCAGGAGACGGGGAAAAGGAAGTAGGGATGGGCTGGTGAAGACAATCTTCCCATTGGCTGTAAAACCCACACTTTCTTGCCCAGTCCACCCTGGCTAAATGAACACGACATCCCCACCCCGTTTCCTACAAGCTGCCCCAGTGGCCAAACTACCCAGCCGAGGCACACCTCATGAGTTCCATGAGAAAAGTTCAAACGAGCCACGTTCATTCCAGACTTAATCATCTCCTTCAGCGTCTCCACTGATCGGGAAGCTGGGCCTAGTTAAAAAAAAAAAAAAAAAAGTTTTAAAGTCATTAAGTGTTAATTATCCAAAGGAGAAATAACACTTTAAGTTTGCTTCAATTTAAAGAACTCTTGATAATTTTTTCCCCCAAATAACTCAAAATTCTTTAAAAAACATACACATGACTATTACTGTGCTAGCCTACTTTCTTGATTTAGAAGGACATCTCCCATTTCCTTCAAATTCTACAGGCTCCATCTAATTAGGAAAGCCTAGGTAAGTCTCGGCCAGCCCTCTATGCTCTCCCTGAAACCCAGACAGATGTCCAGCTACAGAATTCTGGTTGTACAGAGCATGTCAAAAAGATCCTTCCCTAGGTCTCTGAGATGCTCTGCTAAGGAAGATACCCTCTAAATTTTACCTTTAGCAGAATGCAGAAAGCATAAGAATTCTTTATTGCAAACTCCTCTGACCAGTTCTCATAAGAATCTCTGTAGCATCTTGCTCAGTACCCAGGTCTGCCACATTTATTTAGTCTTTTCAGGAGAGGAAAGGTCACTGTCTCAGGAAGCCCACGTTTCAGGGGGAGGGGGCACCCCCCACTCACCAATGGTGCAGATGATGCCGGTGTTCCGGGCCGTGATGGGCGGCGAGTCAATGTCCAGGCGGCACATGTGCTCCAGGAATGTGTCAGCCATGGCCGCGTGCAGCTGCTGGGTCTGAATGAAGGCAGTCCCGGCATCACTATGGGGCTTCGACATGGCTTCTGAGGTCTTGGGTCCAGGGGAGCTGAAGAGAGAGTAATCAGTTTGAGAAGCCGGAGGCAGCTATAATATACAGCTTGGCACAGGAAGCTGTTTCCTGCTTACACATTAACTCAACAAGCACACTTTGTTCAGAAGCCACAAGAAGCCCCGCCACGCTCTGGCTGTGTGGGTGCTCCTCAAGTCAGGCCACGGGCTCACGTTATTGTGAGCAAGTGGAAAAGACCTCAAAGAACAAGTTAAAACCACGTACCCAACACGTGTACGTCCCAGGCATCCACTGTAAGCACGCCTGCCTTACACTGGGCTAATATCTACCTCAACAACTTCCCTGCTAATCCTATAAAAATAACATCATTTTACATGCACTGCAGGAGCTTCCTCAAAAGGAAGTTGCAACCAATCTTCCAGGGATATAAAAACTCACCCCTAGTTTAGTACCTTGGTGAATCTAGATCTTTGTATGAAAAGCTGTCTCAAAGCTACAAACATCTGCTATGGGGAGGCACACCCACACTGCCTCTTAACAATCCCCACCCAAACACAAAGTGACTTTCCTGGTCATAGAGACAACCACTATCCAGGCAGTCCTCCTAGTTCTAACCCACAGGACCACGTAAGTCCATTACTCAATTCATCCTAGGCTGGAGAATAGGTCCCAGCCCATTGACAAGCAATAAAAACCAGTCCCTGGACAGGAAGCAAAGCTCAACCAGAACCCTGAATGCAAAATGTTTCATCCCAGGAATCTGTACCTAAAAATTACATATGGTACTTTTGGTCAGAAGGACTTTAGGACGTGCAAAGCAATTTGCATCAAACCAAGGATAACCATAATGGTACCAGTCTGGCTCTAAAATTATTATAATTACATTAACAGGAGAGTTGCACTATGAAGAAATTAACGCTTGTCAAATCCTTCCCCCAGCTGATCTTCTAATGCACCACCCAATTCCCTAAGACTGACAAGTACACCACCCGCAGTGACAAAGACCATCTGTTCCAGGTAATTAATCAGCCCAGGTCACAATCCTGACCAGGGGCACAACTGCCCCCGACCTTTGCTTTTCTTCATTACTGACTTTACAACTAAACTCACTCAGCCGGTTAGTTAGCTGATTACAGAGAGAGACTTGAGAAGCTTCCAAGCAGTGTTTCAAGAACCATCAGGGAAGGATGTGAGCCAGAAGCCTGACATGCCTCATCAGAATGCCATTCCTTTCCTCAAGTTTTCAGACCAAGGGTTACTCCTTCTCAAATCCTTCGCCTAAGTGCTTCAGCCCAGGCTCAGGAACAAGCCCTTCTTTCGCCCTGTCCCACCGCCTCCTAAATCTCAGGACTCCAAATCAAGGCACCCCATACATGTAACCCCTACTCTGTCTCCTCCTCCATCCCCGACTCTGTGGCCTCTCTGCATGGCTCAAACAAAGCATGCATCTAAACCCATCTCTGCCACCCTCGATAAGTCCAGAAAAAGCCCAAGAAGCTTTGCGACCAGTTGTGAGTGAATTTCCTGTAAGCTATTGAAAACTGATGGCTACAAGTCCCCAGCTACAGAAACTAAATATTTTAAAACGAGAAAATAAGATACCAGCTAACTATTCCACATGGCATATATACTGTTCCTTTCAGTATGTGTTTCCTAACTCCCTACAACATACCAGGTACCAAAATGAAAACGTCCTCTCCTCCGTGACCTATTTGGTTTTGTATCCCTTAGCACCAAGTACTTGGGGGTATTCCAGTTGTTTACTGAATGATGTTTCAGAGTATCTTAATGCCTCTTTGTCAAAATCAAAGTTATACCTATGTCCCTTTCCCCACAAAATCCGAGGAATTTTTGAATTCCTGACAGCACAGCCTGGGCAGCCAGGGTCCCTTTACCTGCACTCACGGTTGAAGTAGGGTGTATATAGCTCCAGAGCACCTGGGCTTAGGTGAGTCTGGCTGTTAAGGGAAGATTATTGAAGAGATGGTGCCTGGTGGCACACCAAGGCAACTGGAACACACAGGCCTTGCTGTGGCCTCCAGGCAAAGGGAGTCATCCAGTGCGAGGACTGTACTGTGATCTCAATGAGTGGGTTGAAATGACTAACCCGACTCTTCTTAAAAATCATCAGTTGGGGCTTCCCTGGTGGCACAGTGGTTGAGAGTCCGCCTGCCGATGCAAGGGACACGGGTTCGTGCCCTGGTCCGGGAAGATCCCACATGCCGCGGAGCGGCTAGGCCCGTGAGCCATGGCCACTGAGCCTGCGCGTCCAGAGCCTGTGCTCCGCAACGGGAGAGGCCACAACAGTGAGAGGCCTGCATACGGAAAGAAAAAATTAAAAAATCATCAGTTGGATCTTCTCTAGACCTCAGACATTAGGGTCTCCTTGCAAAGATCCGGCTGGGGCCACTGATTATCGTGTTCTCTGGGCTTGGGCTTCCAGTGACATAATGCTCTTTTTTTGGCTCAGGGTGGCTCCTTGGTCCCACCTGCAAAGACTGCTCGGAGCTGAGAAAGGCTTGCCCTGCAGAACTGTACAAGGATTAAGGTAAAAGCTGAGTGCACCTAAAGCTCTTTGGGGTAATGGAGAAATTACCTTAAGAACCAGGTATCCAGGTAGTAGTAGGTAGTAGCTGTTCCTAGAGATTCAGCTATGTTATAAATGAAAACACAGAAGCCACCCAAGAAAATACCAAGAAACTGGTAACAGAAAATTCGCAGGTAAGACAGTTCTTAATGGCTCCTTTGCGATGCTTTATCCCCTCCCCTAACACCCCAAAGATTGCCTTCCTTTAAAGTCTCTTTAAACTTTGGTTTACTAACATTTCACTATTCTATACAAGAACCTGGTCCCTCTCCCTTTTCTTTGTGGGGTGGGGGGCAGGAAGGGGCAATAAATTAAACATACATAACAGGACTGGAAGGATAGCTAACAAAATATTATCAACATGTTATCTGGGTGGTAGGATTACAGCAAATTGCAAATTTCTTTCTTCTCCTTACTAAAAAATTTACTGATACTAAACACTTTCATAATAAGAAAAATTACAAATGTACCTCTTCTGAACATGATATATTTAAAAGCATCCTGGTAAAAGTGTTGGAATTAAAACAAATGTGAAGCTCCCTGTTATATTATTCAACTGCTGCTCTAGGCACTTCAGGAATATTCTAAACACAGTAGAGGTGGGATAATGCATCTTAGGCCCTAGATCACAAATGCACTGCAGGATAGTTTCACTGACTTAAGAAGGTCAACCTTGGGAATTCCCTGGTGGTCCAGTGGTTACAACTTGGCACTTTCACTTCTGGGCCTGGGTTCAATCCCTGGTTGGGGAACTAAGATCCTGCAAGCTACACAGCACAGCCAAAAAACAAAGTCAACCTTGATCTATTCAGAATCTCAAAGTGCAAAAAAAAAAAAAAAAGCAAGGTTAATATGGTCCATAGGACTACTCTGTGCCAAAAAACCTGTTAGTCACATGCCCAAATCCAACAAAATTCTTTTCCTGTTTAGTCTGTCCTCAAGCATCAGAGCAAAATCTTTGTGACAAGGATATTCTGGTACAGAAGGGCTGCCTCAAGGACAGGAGATGCTATGCAGATACAATTATACTGGGCTCAAACACTAACCCTATTTCACCATCTCAAATTAAATCTGAGGGCCTCCCTGGTGGCGCAGTGGTTGAGAATCTGCCTGCCAATGCAGGGGACAAAGGTTCGAGCCTGGTCTGGGAGGATCCCACGTGCCGCGGAGCAACTAGGCCCGTGAGCCACAACTACTGAGCCTACGCGTCTGGAGCCTGTGCTCCGCAACAAGAGAAGCCGCAATAGTGAGAGGCCCGCGCACCGCGATGAAGAGTGGCCCCCGCTTGCCGCAACTGGAGAAAGCCCTCGCACAGAAACGAAGACCCAACACAACCATAAATAAATAAATATTAAAAAAAAAAAATCTGAGGTCTGCAAGCTCTGATCTTTTGCTTATCCAGGTTACTAGGTACAAAAATAACAAGTGAAATTTTGTTTGAGTGCATTTGCACACCAGCAATCCAAAAGAGCTGGCTTGTCAGGAAGTCCGTCCATGTTCCTACAAGATCTCACCACGTCCTTAAAGCCCTCTACCAAACTAGGGACTTCATGTCTCATGCCCAGGTCACCAACTGGTTTTCTATCCCCTCAGGCTCTGCCCCGGAGCCTCCCTTGCAGGGAGGGTCAGGGCTCTCCTACCCAATGAGCCTCTTCTCCGGAGCACAAGCTGCCCATCCTACCTAAAACACACTCTGGACTCTCCCCCAGCCCCTGGACAGCAGCCTCAGCGGTGGTTTCTCAGGGCGGGCCTCTGGGAAGAGCTGCCCTCCCTCCAGCTGGCTGTCTGCACGGTGCCTGCCAGCAGACGCGGCCAGTTCATGCCAGTCTGACTCACTACAGCATCCTCCTCTGCAGGAGGCACAGACATGCAGAGGCAACCTCCAGCCAGCCGTGGGAGCCCAGCATAGCCACTGATGGCAGCAAATGCTGTGCCCAGGTATGGGAGCCTTATTCTTGAGCCTGAGCTCCTGCTGTAGGACCTTCCTCAGAGCCATTTCTCCTCTGTGAGAAATGAGACAACATCAGAGGCCTTATTGTTGTGTGGGCCGAAAGGACGGAGCAGGCACAGTCACAGCTCAGCTCCAGGGGCCCCTGCTCCCACCCTGCCTTTCTCAAGTGGCTCCTGGCTCTTTAAAGCTATAGTTTTGTTTATGCCAGACACAATTCTTTGGTCACTCTTCAGAAACCTGAGGGTGAAAATCATAGAAGAAAAAATACCCAGCACCACTTAGTGTCAGTACTGTTGGCAGGTTGTGCTGGGAAAGAATCATGCTTCACTCCACCAATTCTAGCTTTCACAAAAGCCCACATCATTCTGCCCTAGTAAACCAGCCTGGCCTATGAGCCCGCATCTGCATAAAATGTTTATTTAACCAGCCAGGGCTCCCTGCACCAATTTTTGCTCTGATGCCAATCTCACCATACAGACTAACTCAATAATGATGGCACCTGGTACCTATGATTGTGTTTCTCGCTCTGACATCCATTTGCTACCTACACCTCTTAAGTCTACAAGCCAGCATGAAGGTCTGATTCCCAAATCTTCAGAACACCAACATCCGTTAGAAAGTTTGCATCACAACGTGTTGGACAAGGCATTCAGGCCAGCCTGCTCCCTAGGAGCTCTGTTCCTAGATGATGGAGCAGAAAAATGTAATTCCCAAGACTGGCCCTAATCTGACTATGGTAGCAAGAAGATCAAAATGGGTGCTGGGCCAGCCACAGAACCTAGTAAGGTCTGAAGTGAATGGCTGTTCATCCTCATATACAGTTAGAGTAATGACAACAGTGTATTTGCATATGGAGTGGGGGGAGGACAAGCAGGTTTTAGCTAAGAGATGGGAGTTATATTAAGTCCATTCTACCCTCAGCAGGCCCCATAACAGAAAGCAAAGTCTGGTGTCACCAGGTTACACAAAACAAAATGAACCCACCTGTAGGTTCAAGTAAAATTCCCTTCTTTTATTCAGGGCTAGAACTAAGTGACAAACATTATAAGCAGGAGCCCAAGGTCCTATTTCAAATCCGAGTGTGCAATAGGGCAGAAAAGCTGATATTAAATGAGCCTACCCCGCAAAAGGACCACTCAACTCCAGGGCAGGAAGTCCCGACAGAGAAACCTCTACCATCTCAGATGCCGAGGATTTGATTGCAGATGCTAGGAGAATAGAACTGGTTCAGTCGGAAGGAGGAAGTTTAGATGAACCTTTTGCTGCCTTGTGTTCCTTACTAGGCTTAAAATTATGAGGCAATGCTTCAGGGCATGATATTTACACTCTGGAAGCAGCAAGGAACCTGGGACACTGATTTAGGGCCTTTGCAAGCCAGGTACAACACCAGGATGGGTGATGGCCTCAGCAAAGGGAGGCACTGGCTCAGCATTTAAAGGAAGAGCTGCCCTGCATCACAGCTGCAGGGAGAAGAAGGGGGGAGTGAAAGGAGGAACGGCAGTGCCAGCTCTCCCAGAGCACTGACCTAGTTAGTATACCTGGTCTTCCTGCAGTAACCATCATAAGTTTGCTGCTATTTTATTTTGTTTTGAACTAAAGAAATATTAACATCTGTATTTTTACCACCCAGAACTGACCATTAATATTTATCCAGGGAATTCCCTGGCAGTCCAGTGGTTAGCACTCTGCACTTTCACTGCCGAGGGCCTGCGTTCAATCCCTAGTTGGGGAACTAAGACCCCGCAAGCTGTGCAGTGCAGCCAAACAAGCTGTGAAGTGCAGCCAAAAGTTAAAAAAATAAATCCAGATTTTCTTTAGACTTAAAACAAAAATTTATCATTATATACAGGTCATTTTTTCCTCCACTCCCAGGTCCCTCCAACCCTTCCACATCCCATCATGAACTTTGATACCCAACCAGTGTCATGAATTTTGTATCCTTCTAGTTCATTTAAGGGTGTCTGTATCTATACTGAACCCTATGATATTGCTGTCTTCTAAAGTACCCTAAGTAATATACTGTAAGGCATCATCAAACAACTTGCTTTTCCAGCACATTTAAGATCTATCTAGTTGGTACACAGATCTAGTTAATTCATTTGAACTGCTATACTAGTCCAGTGCATAACTAGACCATTTATGTATTCCCTTACTGGCTGGTCATTTCCCCATTAAACCCAATTTTTCCTCATTAATCAATACTTATAACAACTCTCCTAGTACATGTCTTCTTGTGCAGGTGTGAGCTTCTATAACCAGAGATCAATTCCTGGGCCACAGGGTATATTTATTTTCTATTTTACTAAATAGTGCTGAATTGCTCTCCAAAGTGGTTATATCCACTTACAACCAACCAGTAAAGTGATTTCTTGCCTTCCCACACCTTTGCCAACACTTGATACTGTCAGACTCTTAAAATGTTTGCCCATCTGATGGGTGACATGTGTTAATCTGCTCTCTAATGTAATAACAAAAGAGGGATATCAGGTATCAGAATAGTTTTGTTTACCAAGTCTTCATTTCCCTGCCTCAACTAGATCAAAACTCCAGCACTCCTCCAAAATGTGTATGACTTTGTCTCATATACCATGACTGACTCAGCTGACTGAGTAATTATTTTGCACTCATCACCTGAGATAGGACGGATACCAGTTGTCTAAAGTTAAATAAATGCTATCTGTTGGTTGATTAAATGTTTGGAAGGGCTGGGACTCCTTTCAGAGAATGTTTTTTTTTAAACTGCATCAGCTGAGCTGGTCCATACTCTGAAATGCTATAACCAGCAACCTCTGCCCTGTCATATCTCGTCTTGGCATCTCCCCCACTAAAGCCCTTATCTGACCTCCAAACACAGCTTGCTGGCGTCAGGAAAGAGAGGCTTACAGTTCCCCAGGAGTTTTGCCTATAGAAAGAACTGGGGGAGGTGAGTCGCAGAGGCCACCAGAAGTACTGCAGGCTGGCTCTCCCTCCTACGTGCAGACCAGCACAAACCAATGAAGGAAAAACGGCTGCAAGGGCGGGGCTGCACCACTTGGTGGCCCTGCCAACCTCCCCTCCTAAGCTGAGCAGTAATAGCAGGAGGCCAAAAGGCAGAGCAGAGGCTGCCTGACCACCCAGGCTGGCTCACCTTCCCAAAACAGCTTCTTTAACAAAGCCCCAAATAATCAGCCTATTCATTTATCTAGTCTAAGGCTGGCTTGTGGTTAAAGAAGAAGAAAAAAAAAGAATGGTCTTCATTTTGTTCTATTCCTATCTGTAACAGAATTGATGCTTAAAGTGATGACTCAAGGTCCTATAAGACCGTTTACGAAATAAATCACATATTTCACAAGATCCTCAACGAGGTTGCAAAACTCTGCTCCCATGGACAACTCAGTCTTACGGTGTACCAGTTAACTGGGGTTTGACTGTGGATAGTTTGAATGATTCAGAAATAAAGATATTGTCAAATGAGTCATTTCCCCCTACCTTCACCTCAGTCTTAGCTCTTATCCAAAATAACACACCCTGGCGTGCCTTCATGAAAGCTGAAGAAAAATAAAAAACCCTGTAGTGCAAGTTTGTAATCAAGAGCTGCATTTTTTTCTACCTTCCTGCTCTCAACCATTTCCTTATTTCTTCCACTGCCTCAACATTAATAAACAGCTTTAAGAAATAAAATGGCTTTTCCTGTGACCCCACATTAATGTCACAATACTCAAAGCACAGAAGCACCTCCCATAAGGTGCTAGCTCTGTCTGGAGTAACAGCTACCAAACTTGCCAAATCACTGGGGCTGCAATTCTTAAAGACCCAATAATGCTCTTGGCTAAACTGTGAATTCAACACTAAAATTATTTACTTCTAATGCAGTGCTTAAAGTGAGAGCAGCTGCCCTAGACAGAAGACTAATGTCCATATACTTAGGCTCAAGTCCAGTAACTCAGAAATGAGTTCAAGGACATTCTTTAAGTCATCGTTATTCATGTCCACTACAACCCGTATTCCCAAAATGGCTGCCATGCCCACTGCACAAGGCTCAGAAATACAGGTGTGCAGACTGTTATCACCTGGGCATGAGGCTCTGCCATGCTGCACCTAAGCGCAGTACAGAGAGCCTGGGGACCTCCACCAACCATTTGTCACTTAGTTGAGACACTTTTAACTGGGGGAAATGCATGCTTCATTATTTGACTCACTGAAAGGGGAGAGGGGACTTTTTAAGCCAGCAAAGACCACAATGCAGTTTCCCCACTCACCCAATGAAGAGAGTTCTCTTAAAAGCAGATAAATTCAAAGGTTTAGTCATCTTCCCCAAAGCCTCCCCCACCTACACACACAGACCTGGTGATGGGTTACATATTCTTCCCCTCGGAACAGCCCACTGCATTCCCAACAGCATCCTCAGGCAACCTGAGGGCAAATTATTTGCTAACAATGCTGCAGAGTCCTGACCTAGGCCCTCCTCTCTACGCCAGGGAGTGGCCACACCCTCATTACGGCCAACAAGGAGCTACTGTCCTTTGCCTCTAATCCTAACCTCACACTTAACCAGCTGGCTGAGCAAATCCCAGAACCCTACCAAGAGTGGGCGGGAATGGAACAGGTGAAGATTTCAGTCTTGGGGTTCCAAGTTTGTTTCTACTCTTGTAGCCAAACACCAAAGGCTGCAAATTATACCCCTCCTGCCTTCCTTTGTCTAGAGGACCAAAGAGCCCCTGTAGCAAGTGGAGAGTTGAAGAGTAACATTATTAGTTACTCTGTAAACACTGTACCAGGACCCTGGAGGGGACTGGTTTCCAGATGTCTGCCATTTAGAGAGCCTGCTTCCCAAAGATTAACTATGAGTATGTGGTTTGGGGATGGCAGACAGAAGAGGAGCCCTTGCACTCAATTACGATTTAAGTAATTGCGCTCAGTGACCAAAGAATACATTTGGAGGCATCTCACCTGAGATTAGACACTGCACTGAGTATTCAACATATATCCATGTAGGTGTGTATATATCAACCAATCCTTTCAACAATCAAGAGGAAAAATGTTACAAGTTACACATGGGAAACTGAGATCCAGAGGCTGAACTCCCACCGTTACTCATGTCAGTATGTTAATGAGTTAAACCCGACCTAGAAAAAGCCTGTTTCCAACTTCCCAATGCCTCTGTCAATCATGCCCGGACCTCAACTATCAGGCCGATTTGTGCAGAGGAGGATCAGTGTCCTGGGCTTCAAGGACACAGATAAGAAGCCAAGGGATGCCTTTCCATTACTAGGTCTTTAAATAACCTTCAGACTGGAAGGTGCTTTCCTGCTTCTTCAAACCCTGTGTGAGGCCTCCTCCCCTCAACCCCCAGCAGGAAGTGTGTACTTTCCTCACAGCACTTACCACTGATAACTTTCATGTTCTTTCTCTAATTAGACGGCGAGTTCCGTGGGCTATAACCATTTTAGCCATCCTGGTGTCCACGCCGCTCCCCAAAACAGCTCTCTACACACGAGTTTTTATTGAGTGAATGCAGGCACGTGGCACCAAGCTCTTGACGTATTTCTACTCTCCCCATAACCTGCTCCCACCCCAACCCGTGGCCTCTGCGCTCTACAATCAGCCGCATCTGTTAAGTAACATGAAGCAGAGGCGGGGAGCCAGGTGAGTGGCTCGAACGCAAGGAGGCCTCTGAGCAGCATGCGGAGGCTTGTCGGGCCAGAGATGGTGCTTGGCCGGTAACGGGCCCGAAGGTCAGTGGTCCGCGATCCCGCGGGGCAGGGCTCTGCAGGGCGGGTCCCGGGCCGCTACGTGCAGCCCCGCCTTGGCAGGATGGAGCCCAGTAACCTCCTAGGAGCAAGAGCAGCCCTGCGGCCGCCCCATCATATTCAAGGCGGCACAAAACAGGAACGCGCCACCACAGGGCAGCCACTCTTTCTTCCTCTGCAGCGGGGAAGACCAAGAGTTACGTAACCTCTAGCTGCGCCCCGGGCCGCCGCTGCATCTCCCCGCCGCAAGCGAGCCAGCCCGCCCAACCGCAGACCACTGCACTTCGGGCGGTGACGCCGGAACGCGGGCCCGGGGCTGCAGGAGAGCCCGAGACTGGGGAACTCTGATGGAGAAGGGGACAGGACTGAGATGGGAGACCGAGGGGCGGGGGGGCGGGAGAGCAGGCGGACGTGACCAGAACGGAGGGGGAGGGGCGAGGACGCGGGTGGCGAGAAGGAGGCTGCAAAGAAGAGGGATGCGGTGGAGCGAACGTGACTAGAGAGGAGGGGGAGGGGCGGGAGCCAAGGCATGAATGGGGGTAGGTACGAGGAGGGGACAGAATCCGAATGGAGGAGGGACGGGGAAGCGGAGCTAAAGAAGGAGTTTCAAGGAGAGGTTACAAAGAAAGCATCAGAATGAGGGGGACACGGACAGGATGAAGACGAGAAGCGAGTATTAAGGGTGAAGGGGAGGAGACGAGCGTGGTGGGGAGGGGGGAGGGAGACTGAGGGAGAAAGGATCAGATTAGGAGAGAATAAGGGGAGGAAGACGAGGATGGGACCAGGCAGAAGAGGGAGATAAAGGGAGGGGAGGATGGGACCAGACTGGGGGTGGGGGAAGGTTAGGGACTGGGACAGAAATGGGGCTGGCTGACCCATCTGCCTTCGGAAGAAGCAGGAGCTGGGGGCTCTGAAGAGGAGGCCCTAGGCGCGAGCACCCTTTCTCGTCTCTTCAGACCCCAACCGCGTTGAATCCAAGATGCCACGGATCCTGCGCCACACTGAGTGCGCAGGCGGGCTAGGATTCCGCACTGGCAGGGGCGACGGAGCCCCGGTGGGGACGGATGGCCCAATCTCTCCCCAAGCTCACCTCCGACGTCGTCCGGTTCGGGATGCGCGGCTCCCACAGTGAGGTCCGAAGGCTCGCAGCGCGTCGCTCCAGTGCGGGGATCAGCTACCTCAGCCTCAAGGTTATCCCAGCTAAACGGCCGCCGCAATCCCTCCGCCGCCCCGCCCCCCACCCAATCCTGGCTCCCAGCTCTCGGGGCCCCGCCCCTCTGCGTCCTCGCCGGGCACAGTCACCTTCAGTAGAAGTGCTGAGGGGCGGAACGGGCGGGCAGGTTGCCGTTTAGAGGCGGACTACATTCCGTGGCGGAAGGACATGTTACAAAAAGTCACAGCACTGACGTCCTCAGCGCCCAATGGGGAAGCTTCGAGGCAGCAGGACCCGCCCCCGGAGCTCCGGGTATCTTACCCACCCCCCCTCCGGTCCCCCGGCGCCCGGGCCACCTGTTGCCGCCAATTTGGAAAGCTGGACCAGGGCTCTTCTCTTGACCCTTGGCCCAGGCCGCCCCAGCTGAGCTGCCCTGGCCTATCCAGATGATGCCTAGATTTATGGGTCCCCAGGCAGCATTCCCCCAGCCCTGCCCTGCGACTCCCCGCCTCCCCCCGCCCGGGTGCCCGCTCCACTGCACACCCCGGCGACTGAGCCGAACCCGAGGTTCGCGAGCCTGAGATGGGATCAGAGGTGGGGAAGGATGGAGACTCGTGGGATGGTTGGAGGTTTGGGCCGTCTTCGGAGGGGCTCCGACACTGGAACGGGGTAGGGAGAACCAGGGAGGGCGGAGTGTGCATTGAGCGGGAGCACGAGGCCCTTTTGTTCTTGGGGCTAGAACAAAGAAGGAAGTTGGGACCATGTGAATACTTATGTAGGGGCTGCAGTCCTGCAGAGCGAGTGCCTGAGAGTAGAAAGTGAATAGAAGGTATTAATATTTTTTATATTTCCATCAGGAAATGTCAGAACGTGAGAGCCCATAATCTCTGCCGAAGTAAGCACTTCTGTTTCCAAGCTTGTGTATTTAAATCAATTATTGTTGGAGCTTTTCCTACATTCTTCTCTAAGACATTTTCTGATTTCCCAGTAATTAGCCAATAACAAGTGATGACAGCAGTTATCAACGAAACAGCTGTTAACTCTTGCCATCTTTCAAGAGAGCAAGTTTTGAGAGCAGATACAATGTTGGCTTGTTAAAAATCGTGAATACTATTATCTTAGGTTCTTTCCTTTTCCTGGAAAATGAGACCAAAGGGTGTGACCTGCTCAGGCAGACGCCCTGCCTGCAGCTGAATCACAGGCCTTCATTATGCTTTCCTGTTAGCTCAGATAAGCTGACAAGGAAAAAGTGACCACCTAAATTTGTTTGAGATAAAGTATTTTAATTTCTTCTGTAAGTCCCTTCTGGTCCCCTTAGTTGTAGATAGGAAGTAAACGCTTGGTTATTGAGGTGGTAAGAGCACATGAAGTTGCTGAGAGGAAAAAAAGCCATGCCTCACCAGGGAGAATCAGATTCCTCCCTATTCAGTGAAAGAGGGATGGCATAAACGGCCATCTCTGGCCCCTGAGCTAAACATGAACTAAGTACAGTGGTGAACAACACTGGAGGGGCAATATCTGGCCAATGCTGGACTATGTTGCATTTTAAAGATCTAAATCTATATGTATTCCCATGATTGAAAAGCATGTGTATTAAACTGAAGAGCTGAGGGCAAACTACTGCTCTTCAGTTACAGATATTGATCATCCAATAGTTATAAAAATGCTGTCCATGAAACTTTGGCAGACACTAATCCACCATATTTTTGCTCACATTAGATGTATAGTGAAAATTTATCAGAGTTTAAGGTGGTTGTCATTACTTTGCTGAGAAGCAGCAGAGTACAGAAGCAAGCGTAGGTTCCATCATATTTAATTCCAATTCCACTCACTAGCCCTATGACCATATCCTGTAATTTCATGAGTCCAGTTCCTTAAAAGTAAACTGAAGACAATTCTTGTTCCATAGGGTGGGGTTTGATCAGATGATGTTTGTGAATGAGTATAGCACACGGTCCAATAGGGGTCCTCTTCGAGAACTGACTAGTCCTGGAGGTGTTTCCTTATGACTAGTGCCAGAACATATTTCTCAATTCAAGTAACTCTGTTTGCCCTTCTCTGAGCCATCCTCCTGAATCAAATCTTCATGCCTTTGACCCAGCAACAAGTAACCCCAGGGCTACAGGAAACAGGGGAGGCTGAGGGAGGACACAGACTCCCCTGGAAGCTAGCTCCTCCTCCACGAGCCAGTCCTTCCACTGTCCTCATAGACCTGGCAGGATAGGAGAGGGGGCTGCTAGGTTCACTAGAACGAGGTGTGAGTGAGGGTGTAGATTGCTGTGTTACCTGTTTGGATTTTCGACCATGGAATCACAGAATCTGGAGTTTAATGATTTAACTCTTGGTCATTTGGAGTCCCTGGAGAGGTAGGTGTGTCAGCAAATACCCCCAACCAAACCCTGCAGCCTAAAGACAAGCCTTGGCCCTGGTGAACAGGGTAAGGTTACAGGTTTTACCATTACGTGACCTCTTGGCCTCTGCCTGAAATAGTACTGTTACTTCTCTCAGGCCAATACCGTTTCCAGGGCAGCCCATTGGCCTGAATGTCAGATTTAGAAGTGCTTATCACTTTGGACTTCATATGCCCTTTCCAGAGCCAGACCAAGTAGACTGTAATTTCTTCTATGCCTTCCTTCAGATTCCCAAGGTCTCTTCAGGCCCACCAGGGTGGCAGAAAATCTTAATTCCAGAGTATCCCCCAGACAAATCGTGGAAGGAAGAGAAAGTTGGCCTTCTGGAGTTGGGGATAAAGAGAGAACAGGTTGTCTGTGGGGGAAAGGGAAAGATTCATGGAGGGGGAGACTTGGAGGGGTGGTTACCACAGAGATGGGTATGGGAAGCCCATTCCAGGGTAAAGGAACAGTAAAAAAATGTTTTCTGAATGCAGCTGTGAGGAAATGCCTCATCAGCACTTAGAAGGAGGGAAGATCTCGAGGAGTCCTTGTTCATTCCAGTGCAGGAAGTACTGCCTCAGCCAACGTGGCCTCCAACAATTTTTCTCTAGCCCAGAATTGCTAGACAAATCACAGGACAAAGCCTCCTTAGGGTGGGTTAGTCCTATCCACCAAACCACTCCTGTGGAGGCCTGTGCTCTCTCCTTTTTCCCTACAAGTGTAGCCAGAGCTCAGGCTCCCTAAGATGCAAGTGGAACTTGTAAGCAGACCCTATTCCCCCAAAGTAATCCAGATTTAGAAGACCAAGAAAGGCATCAGCGGGAATTCCCTGGCGGTCCAGTGGTTAAGACCGCCCTTCCGCTGCAGGGGGCACGGGTTCGATCCCTGGCCAGGGAACTAAAGATCCCGCATGCTGTGGCCAAAAAATAAAATAAAATGAGAAGTTTTACAAAAACAAGAAAGAAAGGCATCAGCAAACAATAGATCAAATGCCCCCTTCCCCAGGAAGTCTTCCTACTGCAGTTCAATCATAATCTGCATTTTCCTTGGCACCATACTTCTAGTCTCCACCTCCATGCTCACTGGCTACAAGTTAACCTGACCCACTTATCCTAGGAAGAACAGCTAGGACAAAGGAGACTTTGGTCTCCTAGATAAAATAATTTTTGTAGGCAACACTTTAACTTAAAGGGTGACATCTTTGGGCCCCTTGCAGGGTGCCTCTGAAATATTTGTGGAAAAATCTATACAGTACTCCAGAGAGACCAATGCCCCTTCAAATGAACTACTTTATTCCCCACCGCCTTCTGGGGGAGAAGGACCCTGAAGGAATTATGTGACCCCTGAAGCTTCCTCCCCGCCATTCCCAAATTGATCCCAGAAGCTGAGACATCATCCACCCAAACCTCCATCTCAGAATCCATTCTGTGAGAAGCTGGTAAGTAACGCAGTTATGACTCAGCATCAGACTCTTCCCTTCCTCTCCCCATTGGCCAGAATGAAAGGCCGAATCTAGCAGAAGGATCCTCCCCTATGGATGGCCACATCCTCACCACAAACTGAGTCATGGCCACACCCTGCCTGGATGGAAAATTACCATGAGAGGTAAGGGGAAGGTTTAACTCCAGGAGTTTTAAGTTCTCAATCCAGAAATCACAGCCATCTACTCTCCACCTGGAACTAATTGAGGAAAACATTTTCCCGGCCCTAGCCCTAACAAAGCATGTCCAGGTCTAAATGAGTAAGGCTGCTTGAGCCCAGGACCATGTGAAAGGTAGGAGGCCACTGTCAACCACTGTGTGCAGTATTTGTTGTCCTGGCTTCGGTGAAGGATGATGTCTTGCTCAGATCTGGCTTTCACAGGCTCCACCTCCCCACATCCAAGGCAGCCAAGCCTGGGTGGGAGAAAGGGGCAATCCTCCTTCAACTCCCACTGCAGGCTGTAGGAGGATTCCCCTCCAGAAACTCAGGGCCCTGTGCAATTTTCCTTGCAATGAAAGCATTCTTGTTATAGGAATGCTGCGGGTTTTAATTAGATTTGTTTTACACCATACATGTTTTGAATTTTTTCAGATATGGTTATGTATGGCTTTCAAACTTCTCAGATTCGAAAAGTTCTGATGCTGTTATGTAGAACACTATAAAATGGTATATTTGATTTCATTACGATTTTATTAGCATTAAAAGACTAGTATGCATATGCTATTAAAAAAGTGAGTCCCATGAGGCAAGCTCAAGTTTTTTGAGTTTTTCTGGTAACACACACCATCTGTTCATCACTTCTCATTCCATCATTTGCTAGTACTTGCTATGTCAGATGCCACTGATAAAGAAAAACTGTAAGAAATGGTTAAAAATGAGAAACGTCTATTACCAATTTCAGAAAATTGAGCAAAAACGTCGTTACAACATTTGAGTAGCCAAGCACCTAGGTTCAATTGCTGGAACACCAGTGGGAGCAGTTTGAGAACCCCTGGGAAAGTAAAAGAGTTAAGAGCTCAGGCCCTGGAGTTGAGCAATTCTGGTTAAAAACCCAGGATGGCCACTAACCAGTTGTGAGAACTTACCCACACTATTTAAGATCTCTTAAAAAAAAAAACCGTCTTTCATCTTTGTTGTCAGGATTAAATGAAAAAATATTTGTAAAGTTTGAAAGGCTATATAGCATAGAACCAGAATGGCAGCTCTGGAGTCGGGTTGCCTGTCAGTCACTAGCTGTGGAATATGGACAAATCACTTATCCTTTGTGCCTGTTTTCTCATCTACAAAATGGGAATAATGGCATCTATTTCATAGGCTTGTTTTGAGAATTATATTAGTCAATACAGGTAGAGAGCATACAACAATACCAAGCACACAGTAAGTAAGCCAAGGTATTAGCAAATTATTAAGGTGCTTAGCATAATGCCCAGCACCTACCTAATAAGAACTGAAAAATGTTAGCTATCTCTGATACTGTACACATGAGCTGCAAGGGTCCTCCCACGTGGAAGGAATTTCAGTTAGGGTGGACTCCCTGATGGGGTCATTTACTTAGAGAAATTCCTCCTAGACCTGAAACCAGAATGGGGGAAGAGACTTGTAGAGTCAGAATGTAGCAGTCTTTATCAAGAAGGGGTAAAGGGGGCTTCCCTGGTGGCGCAGTGGTTAAGAATCCGCCTGCCAGTGCAGGGGACGCGGGTTCGAGCCCTGGTCCAGGAAGATCCCACATGCCGCGGAGCAACTAAGCCCGTGTGCCACAACTACCGAGCCTGCGCTCTAGAGCCCGCGTGCCTAGAGCCCGTGCTCCGCAACAAGAGAAGCCACTGCAATGAGAAGCCCACACACCATAATGAAGAGTAGCCCCCGCTCACTGCAATTAGATAAAGCCCACGTGGAGCAATGAAGACCCAACACAGCCAAAAATAAATAATAAGTTTAAAAAAAAAAAAAGGAAGGGGTAAAGAAGTTTAAGAAACAGCTCCTAGGGGGATGGACCGTTAAGAATGCTACTTCCATGTTAAGTTCAGGCTTTGTAGTCTTAACTACAAAGCTGGTAAGATACCCAGGCAAAGAAGGTTACCTCCAAGGTAGGATGAAGGTAATGAAAGACAACAGGTAGCCTAGCACAGGCTTTATAAATCAAGAAGCTGTAACAATTTAAAAAACCCTATACTTGGGCTTCCCTGGTGGCGCAGTGGTTGAGGGTCCGCCTGCCGATGTAGGGGACATGGGCTCATGCCTGGTCCGGGAGGATCCCGTGTGCCGCAGAGCGGCTAGGCCCGTGAGCCATGGCCGCTGAGCCTGCGCGTCCGGAGCCTGTGCTCCACAACGGGAGAGGCCGCAACAGTGAGAGGCCTGCGTACAACAACAACAAAAAACCTATACTTAAAAGCCAGGCTTGTTTAATGCTTTTTGTAGTCTCTGTGCTTATATTCCTGTTTTCTTCATTAATAGCTCATAAAATATTTGGCAATATCCAACCTGTCTCTTAGAACTAACTTAGGGTTTTAGGTACACAGAGCACAGCCTAAAGGCCAGCAGAAGGTTGGCAGTGGGAATTTCAACAGGGAGATGGCTTTCACTGAAACAGGTCTCCTAGAAACAGCTGTCTTCCCTCACACTGCTATCCTTGGATAATCTGGATTTTGTTTCATTAAGGGAGGCTTTATTTCCTTAGGATCTCTTTATAGATTTCAAGTTAGAGACCAACCTGCTTCCTGCACCTGCCAGCTCTCCCCCCACCTCTCTTATCCCAAAGAAATAGCTGCGAGGAGGAGAGTAGGGCCCAGCCCCCAAGACACAGAGCAAGGGAGAGCGGATAGGTTTTGTGCAGAACGTAGAGGTCCTAAGGATAGGAAATCTGAGCTGCTTTGGCCTCAGTGGTCCTTTTAAACCTTGAAGAGTCACCAGTGGTATTCTATATCCTTCTCAGTTTGTGTCATCTGCATAAGTTTCCTTTGTCTAATCCGTTGATTAAAATGTTGACAGATCTGTAGTATACTATACTAGATGGACTTAGCTTTGACTCCATCCAACATAAATAATCCCAACCCTCATGATATTCCACTCTCCCCACCCCCACCCGCATTTGGGGGCTTGGGGCAGGTGCTGGGCCAAGGTTAGTCAGACCACAGTGATCATATCCAATCCACAGCACCTTCCATTTTATTGTTTTATTTACAAACAGGGTGAAGTCAACTGGGAAAATCAGGTAGGGAGTCAGTCTGGGCCATCCAAATGTGGAGTGGTTCCTGGGTCAGTCTCCACCATGAAGGCCGCCTCTTCTGTCCTTTTCCTGCCCCTTGGTAATGGCCTCTTGATTCCTCAGGGCAGCCTCGGTTGCTGCTCCTGAGCCCTTTTATGAGGGCAGGTGGATCCTGGGGGAACGGGGGTGGTACGAGGGCTGGGGCCCCCTCAGTTTGTGTAAACCTGAGTTCCGATCACACGCATGATTTCCTTCTGTATCTTGGGGTCCTGAGTATTAATGTTGGCATCGCCCACCTGACCATCCTCATATCTGCCAAAGATAGGGCAAGTGTGAGCATAAGAGAGAGAACAATACCAGAATAATGTCAACCAATGGAACTGCATTTGGAGGTGTGGCCATCCCATCCAAGAAGTCAAAACCCTTTCTTGATACTCTTTAGGGTGGAAGAGATTCAGCTTATCTGGTTTCCTCTCAACAGACCTTTATCTATACCCATCCCTATCCTCCAAGGGGAAAGTCCCAGTGCCAGCTCCACTCAGGTAGCCAGAGACAAGTCTCCGATAACAGAAACAGACTTTCCCAGTAGTCACATATCATCATGCTCTCACCCTCACTCCTCCAAGTAATTCCCAAGGAACCCTCCTAGACTTACACAAAGAAGAACCGTGTGCAGACATGGTCGGACACAGGGCACACCCAGATGTTCCCATGCTTCTGGAGGTCCTTAGATGTAATCACTGGGAAGAGAAGGGCCAGAAGTTATACATATAATGCTTGGGTCAGAGAGTCCAGGCACGGATGGGAAGATATGATGCTTCAACATCAACCTTGGCTAGATCATGTGACAAAGTTGCACCAGAAATAAAGGTTGGGGACCCAGAAAAACAGGGACTGGGTGAGATACCTACCTTCACAAAGTGCTATACAGTTTAGATTCCGACTCTGCAGGAACCTTGACTGAATGGATCGGGTCTGGAAGAGGAGAGCAGAGCCAGGTAGATGGTTATAGCTTTCCCTAGAGAGGCTAGTTAGCTGGTAATGGTTGGGGATGGGGATTGGGATATCCAGCCACCCCCCTGAAATTTTTGCTTTCCATAATCAATCTGGATGAGTCCAGGCTTCCATCTTTACGTTTTCATGTCACTGGATTTAAACTCAGTCTCTGCTTTCATACTTATGACTGAGGCCACAGATGACTCTAGAAATGTGTTCATCTTAGAACATATCTGATTCCTTCAAATGATCTTTAAACCACCCACCACCACCACCTCCACCACCACCATTGTTTCCCCATCCATCTCTGTAACCTAAACTTATCCCAGAGGAAGGGTCCTGCCTCAGTGGAGCAACGGCAACTAATAATACCTGGGGGATGGTATTCATTCTGTTATATCTCTGGACCAGCTCGTCCTTGGAGGGCATCCTGTGCTGTCCTTTTCCCATTCCTGCCACAGAAAAACAAACCAGTTCATTCACCCATTCCTTAGTCAAATATTTACCGAGTGCCTACTATGTGCCAGGCACTGAGCTAGAGACGCTTGGTGATACAGCAGTGAATAAAGCAAACAGAGTATCTGCCGTCACAGAATTTAGTCTGATGGAGATTACAGGAAAGGAACAAATAATTACAACAGAGCAGGGTAAGGGTTATGATGGGGAGAATATAGAGCACTGTGTGAGCCAGAGAAGAACTAACCTAGCCTCGGGGTTTGAAGAAGGCTTCCTGGTGACAGCTATGCTGAGAACTACAGGATTAGGAAGAGTTAGCTAAATGAAGAGGGAAGAAGTATTCTAGGCAGAGATAATAGGATATTAAAAGGCCTGGAGGAAAGACAAAGCAGTGTGCCTTAGTTTGTACCAGCTTAGTTGATGGCAGAGAAGTGGTGAGAGATGATGTGGAAGAGATAAGGTAGGATAAGATCAAGCAGGCCTAATAGGCCATGTTAAAGCAAATGGAGTTTATCCTGAGAACATCTGGGAATCACTGAAGGGTTCTAAGACAGGGAGTAACACAAGAAATGAGTCAGGAATGAGGGGCCTAGGAGAGTGGTGACATCAACACCTCGGGTCAAATGCCAGGTTGAGTGAAATGAGTGGAGAGGAAGCAAGCAGAGCAAGTCAGATCTGCTCTAGTTGAAAGTTACATAAAAAGCTCTGACCAGGGTCATTCAGAGAAAAGGGAGAAAGCAGAGCAGTTAAGTGATGAATAATTTTCCACAGGTAACCACAACGGCAACTACCTTGAAGAGTCCTGCTTCCTTCAGAAAGTCCTCCCAGACTTGAGGGAGAGGTGCCAATTCACTCATTTTCACCCTATCTAAATTCATAAATCCTCCGCCATCTTTACTCCTCACTGAATAGCCCTGTTTATAACATTTATAGATTCATTCTGGATTCTTCCTACTTAGATGTGCAACAGTGCTTGTGTGCCCCTATTCCCAACTCTTTCTGGCCTATGATTAGGACTTCAGTCTCTGTATTCAGCTTTATCACAGGCCCAGCCTTATCACAGTCAGGGATGAGTCTGTGTATGAGACCATGAGACCCAAGAGGGAGACGGATGAAGATGGGAAATGATGCTATCATTGCAGGCCATAAGCAGGGCACTTATCTCACCAGTCCACCCTGGAACTTTCTATTATTACTAACTCCACACTGCTGCAAGTCTTGGTTTTGTGATAGCCACGGTATAGAAGTAGGGATGATAACCACTGGACTGACATTCTTCACTGCTCAGGCTGTCAATTCATCATGCACTCACACTGAAGCCCCATGACAGATTTACTGCCTGAACAAAATTTAGGGCAATGAGAGCCTCAAGCCTTGAATTGCCAATTTCTTTCTCCTACAGGACACCCACCACCCCTCTGTTTACAACTTCTCCATTAGCCTTAACTAGGTTTAGCTCTGCATCCAAACATGATGACTTTCTCAGCCTGGGTATTTCAGTGCATAGTTCTGAGTGAAATTCCCATTTAGGTTTTATCCCAGACGTTAAGAGAGAACAATCTGATTTCTATGGCTGGTCTTAGAGATGGCCCTTATGATGTAATCCAAATCTTGTCCCATCCCAATCCTGTTGCACACTGTCCTGACCATAATGACCCAATCATCTTCTGTCAGTTTCCCTGAGACCAGACACCCTGAGAACCTGGAGGCCAGAATAATCTGCTTTGTGTCCAGAGTATACACTTGTGAGAAGCTTCTAAACACGACTAAACACAAAGATCGAGTTTACCATCTCCTTTCCCACTGTCCCTCATTTTAACCTGCTCACTATGGCCAAGTCATTAGGGGCTCCGCTAGTCAAATGAATGCTCTCTATTTACAATGACCCCCAGAGGGCACCCAATGTCACTAGGCTACAGATACCCTGAGGAAAAATAGAGAAAACCAGAGCAGAAAGGGGTGGAAGGAAACATACAAAGAAGACAGAGTTGGCCAAATGCTGGAGTTAACTAAAATAACTTGGACATTTACACACATCTCACCCAGTATCAGAGACTCTCACATATCTATGGGGCTCTCAGACTCAGTCATTCAAGCAAAGCCTACCCTGTGAGTCCAATATAATGATAAGAACACTGGCCTAGAAGTTAGGAAAACTGGATTCCAGTCCTAACTCTGCTACTTAGATCTGTGTGACCCTAAGAAAGTCATTTAACTTTTCTGTGTTATCTACTTTCTTACCTGTAAAGTAATAAGAGACTGGACAAGATGACCTGTAATTCCAGTAGTAAAAGCATAAGGTATTTTGTATCTATAATCAAGTCGACCTTTGGAGGGAGAAGGATGGTGCCATATGATGTTTTTACGTTATCAGTACATGAAGAAGAAAGTTAAGAAGTCAATAGAGATTCCTGGCTCCATCTAATAACTAAAGGTATTCAGGCACTCAGTAATAAACAAAGGCCAATGGGAGAGGAGAGAGGGAGAGAACAGGGAGAAAACAGACAAGAAGAAAGAATTTTGTGGGCAGTAAAAGCCAGGAGAATCTCACTACTTAGAATTAGAGCTTAATTAGAGGGAGGCTCAGGCTGGGACAAAGATAAAAATTGTGGAACCTAGACAAAGCCAAAAGAGTACCCTGATCCCACCCTGACTGTGGACCCCAGGCACAAAGAATAAGATTCATTCACACATTCAATAAATATATATTCACTGGGCCCTTACCCTTCTTGGATTAATCATAACCTTTGGTTCACAACACACTATCATTTATTTAATAGGACAATGAATACCTACAGACCTAAGAACGAAATCCAAGAACTAAAACATTAACAGTGACTTACATCTAAGTGCTCCTAACTCTATCCCAACTATCTGCCTCCACTTGGGAGGTATCCACTATCCCAAAATTTGAGTTATTTTTTTCTTTAGTTTTATCATGCACACGCACATAGCTAAATAATTTTAATTTTTTAAATTAATTAATTATCTATTTTTTGCCTGCATTGGGTCTTCATTGTGGTGTGTGGGCTTCTCATTGCGGTGGCTTCCTTGTTGCAGAGCACAAGCTCTAAATGCACAGGCTTCAGTAGTTGTGGCTCATGGGCTCAGTAGTTGTGGCTTGTGGGCTCTAGAGTGCAGGCTCAGTAGCTGTAGTGCACAGGCTTAGCTGCTCCGCGGCATGTGGGATCTTCCCGGACCAGGGCTCGAACCCATGTCCCCTGCATTGGCAGGCGGATTCTTAACCACTGCACCACCAGGTAAGTCCTAATTTTAATTTTTGAGCAACATAAAAAGGCATCATACAGTAATCCTCTGGGCTTGCCTTTTTTTTTTTTACTCAACTATTATTTACTCAACATTTTTTCCATGTTGCTGAATGCCACTGTTGGTTCATTTTCATTGATGAATAATAATCCATTGTAAGAATATATTAAAATGTATTTATCCATTCTCCTGATGATGAGCACTTGGGTTGTTTCTAAGATTTGCTGTTGCAAACAATATTACTCTGAACATTCATGTACACACCTTTGGGTGCACATATGCAGAAATGAAAATGCTGGGTCACAGGGATAAAATTTCTCAGCTTTATGAAATTTAACACCAAATGTTTTCCAAAGTGGTCGTACCAATTTATATTCCCGTAAGTGATAAACCAGATCCTGCTTATCTGCAACCTCTGGTACAATCAGAGGTATTATCAGATTTTTTAATTTTTGCCAATCCACGTAGATGGTACATGGTAAGTGATTACAGTCTTGCTTTTACTTCCTTGATTAACAGAGGATGAGCAGCTGCTCATATTTTTTGGTCATTTCTTCAGTGAGATGCCTGTTCATGCTGTTTGCCTTTTTTTTTTATTGGGTTGTCTTTTTCTAATTTGTAAGAATTTTTATAATGCATCTTTATTACTAATCTTTTATAGTTGTGTGTGTTACAAATGTCTTCTGGTTTGTAACTTGCGTTTTCACTTTCTTAAGGTGTCTTCTGACGAACAGAAGCTTTTTGTTTTAATAAAGTCAAATTTACCAATCTTCTATGATTTGTAATTCCATCTTTTTCTATTCTCTGGGTGATTTTGTTTAAGACTGGGATAATTTGTTCTTTGAAAGTGTGACTTAAGACTCACTTGTAAAATTATCTGGGTTTAGCAGAAACTAACACACCATTGTAAAGCAATTATACTCCAATAAAGATGTTTAAAAAAAAATTATCTGGGTTTGGTAAGTTCTTTGTTTTGTTTTGTTGTGGCAAATTTGAAACTACTATTTCAATGTATTTTACAATTTAGAGCTATTCAGGCTTTCTATTTCTTCTTGAATCAGTTTTGTTAAGTTATATTTTTCTAGGAATTTATCAATTTTGACAAAGTCTTCAAATCACTGGCATAAAGTTGACAGAATTTTATTAGCTTTTAAAATTTTGCTCTATCTATAGTTATGTTCCCTTTTTCATTCATAATATTATTTAATTGTGCTCTTTTTCTTCTTAATCAATCTAGCCAGGTTTATCTGTTTTGTTAGTTCTTTAAAAGAATCATCTTTTGGCTTTTTTGAGCCTATCTATTGTACCTGTTTTTATTTCACTGATTTTGGTTCTTACCTATATTAACTCCTTTCTTCTACTTTGTTTGGTTTATTCTGTCGTTAGAGACTTTTCTAGTTCTTTTATTCTGGAACTAAGTGTTATCTTTATAACAGTTACAATTAATGGAGAATACTAAATAGTAATTTATAAAAATCTAGCACTGGCCCCTTCATATGGTAGACATGCAACTATATGGTGGCTCACTTTTATATAGAGACTATACAGAACAAGAACAAAAGAAGACTGAAAAGGAACTCCGACATAAACTTGAAACAATGAGAGAGCTAAGTCAGATTCATTTTCTGAGCTGGACGCAGCTGAACTCATCTCCTGACTAGAATCTGGACATTGTTTATGCCTTATCTTTGGAATAAAATGCTTCCTCTTGCATTCAACGTGACTAATATAATAGTGTATGATTATACATAGTTTAAATTTTAAAAGGTGGTTGACAAGGAGGAGAACAATGTCTTCAGAAATGTAAGCCAGTGGAAGGGGCTCAAGCCTTCAAGTGCATTCATATATAAACTCGCATGCACGTGGTGTGCACACACACAATCTATAATGACAGGCTAATGCCAACACCAAAAATGTGTTCTCCGAAGAGCCTAGTTTCATTTCCCAGTTATTCCTTAACCCACTCCCAGGACCAAGGCCCCACAATGAATAAAACGATCCCTATGGAGAAGAGGATACCTAAGAGAAAGGGAGATAGTTTGCCTCAACTTGCAAAGAATCTAAATTCCTAATGAGAGAAAACAGAGAAAGATTATGTATCCATGATTGGGGAGAGAGCTGACACAGACCAAGTGTCCATGATGGAAGAGGAGACAGCATAGGATTATGTATTCACAAAATGGATGCAATGTAAATAGAGTCAATGTGACCAAAGATTATTTCTTACCTGAGTATCCAAAGGAAATACTGGAGATGGGGCTCAGGTAGATGCCTTTGCCATAGGCTGCTCCATGCAGCTTGCAGGGAAACACCAGGATGAGCAATATGAGCCTGGGCCCACCCATGGCTGTGTATTAGGCAGCCACAAGGCTTATCCAGCCCTCTGTCCCTCCATTTAATCTTCTCACTCGCTCAGATAACTTTAGGCACCTACTCTTGAAAAGCTGATTGGCTGAAAAGTGGATGCAAGTTAACCCCTTTGCCTGTGAAATAGTAGATATTGATGCCTTGGAGAGTGAGGAGTGGCAGAGCCACTGAGTCAGTTCCTCAGAAGACATGCTCCTGTTCCTAGGCCTTGGTATATATGCAGATCCCCACCCTCCAAAAAGGAATGCAGAACAGGCAGTCAGGAGGAGGAACAATAACTATTCCTTGGAGTCTTGCAGGGCAAAGAAATGTCTCCTATATCAACTATCTGAATGAATAGTCACATATATTGAAAAGCTCTAACAAGTTAATTTATCACAGTGGCTGCAATCAGCAATCTATTATTTCTACCTACAGCTATATGCCCATTCCTAAAAACACCAAAAAACACAGGCTAGGGTCAAAATACAACAGCCACGTTCATTCTATACACATAGTTTCAACTTCCTCCCTAGCGAAGCCTCACGGGAGGCTAGGTTTGAGGACACTGAGGCAAAAACAGTTGAGTACTCTAGAGAAGACTTCAAAACTGAGTGGGGCAGGGAGGGGGGTGGAGAGAAAGGGAAAAGGGGCACAGCCTCACCTGCAGTTTGGTGTAGGATGCATTGACCAGCCCATTGCGCAGGATCGAATGCCAGTTCTCAATGTGGGACCCACTGTAAGGCAGGGTAGAATATATGTCTCCTCATGGAATGAGGTTCCCAGGAGCACTTCCAAGACTGCCACTCCCACCCATTCTCACACTCACAGGACATGAAGATGGACACAAATAAACCTAGCAATGGATATGCACATGGATATAGTCACAGGCATGCAAGATGTGTGTGTGTGTGGCTAACCCTTACATTTTAATATACAGTCTCCTCTTCTCTTCCATGCTTCAAACAGTCCTATCCTAAATCCTCAACTGCTGGTTCAATATTTTCATTTGCCTATTATCCTGATATCTCAAATTAAACAAATTCATCTCAAACTCAACACGATTATCACTGATCCCAAATATGGCTTCCAGTAATGAGTTCACATCTCCTTTAGGGAAAGGGTACCACCAACTCCCTTTAAGTTACCTTTAATCTCTCTTTTTCTCTCTCTCCTCTCACAACTGGGCATAAATTGCTGATTTCCTTCAAAGTAGCTTTCAAATCTATCCCTGCTATAATCTGTTCCTTCAACCACATATTTTTATATGTAAAAGTCATTTCTCTTCAACTACATCACAAGTAGCTTGAGAGTAAAGACCATATCTTATGTATCTTTATCCTCCACAGCACCTACCACAATAGCATGTAGTATCTGTTGACTGACTGGTTGATGGACATAGATAACACAAACTCATATGCCTCAAGTGAACTTGCCTTCCCATCCCTCTACATTATTTCTGCCTTATCCAGCACCCACCCCCAGCCCCGCCCCACTCCTCACTGGAAGGCAAAGGTGCTGCCATAGAGCTTCTTGGCGGTCCGGAACCGAGCCTCCTTGGCGGGAGGGCTGCTCAGCAGGAGGAACTGGTGTGAGGTGTGCATGAACTTCAGCTGCTGCCCAGGGTGGGGGTGGGGTCAGGAAAACAGAGCAGAAATGGAGATCAGGGAGGGAAGGGAGCAAACTAGGCTTGCACTGACCCCAAAGAAAGGAAATATGTGTAGGCCCAAAGACTACTGAGACAAGCCCAACCAGGCAGGTCTAGGACCAATTCAGTTAGCTGGTTTGGAGCCCCTCCCTGCCCCTCACCAGAAATTTAGTGTTTAGAGGGAGAATGGTCACTTACCCTGCTGAGAGGTAGTTTGACAATGTGTGACCTGTTACTAGAGATGATCCTAGGACAAAACAGAGAAAAAACAAAAAGGTAGAATAAGTGTGTGGTTAGGCCATCCTGAACAAAGCAGCAGCCTTGCTCTGCCCCTGGGAGAACAAGCAAGGATTCCAGGGCTGTTTGAGTCCAGGACACTATCTGGATATTCCTGTGGGTGGTAATGTTTGTGTATAAAAATGTAAAAGCGAAGTTACTGACCAGGGACCAGCAAGTTACTGGGTAAACACAATGGATGAAAGAAAGAGAGAAGTGGGAGGTGGGCTGCTACATCTAGGGAGAGAAAAGGATAGAACAAAAGGTCAGCACAAGAGGTCAGCTACCAAACAAAGTTAGAAAGGTAGGGTCTGTATTAGAATGGTGACAACTTACACTTGGGATTTAGAAACTGAGAACTGGGGCTCAGGAGCCATCCTGCCTGAGCTCAAAGGAAGGCTGAAGGCTCTCAGAGATGAGGGGAATGGAAAGTTATTGTTTGAGCTGCAGAAAAAAAACAGAAGAAACTAGAACAAACTTCCTGAGGATTTGGGGACAGACTGGGCCATATGTAGGCTGAACTTAGAGGACAGGAGAGAACAAAGGCATAAACTGTTGAGGGCTCAGCAAGGGAGTATTATCTCTTATAGTGGACATGGTTTTTTTCTTTTGTGCTTCACTCATGTACCTGTGATGCCATCCTGGATGGTCTATGCCTGGTCATTCCTCATACTAAGAGGGAGCATGTTGCATTGAGAAAGTACTAATGTCAAAGGCTGACTAGACAGAAGGAAGTAAGCTAGAAGGGGAAAGCTATGTCAGGAAAAGAGAAGAGAAATCAAGAGAACAGGAATCAAGATCAGGGAGGGAGGGCAAGGGGTGGAGGGAAGTAGAGAAAGGTCAGAACCTTTGCTAGGAGAAGGGAGTAATAATAGTGCTTCAAGGCTCTGGACAGTCAACATCAACAAGGAAGGGCTTGAGATATGGAAAGGGCATAGAAGAGGGAGACAGACTTCTCTGCATGCATAGAAACCCTGACTGAAATGAAGTGTTAATTCCGACATGGAAGCAGCACTCAAAAACCTATTGGGAAACAAGAAACACCTGAAGAGAACTTGAGACATCACATTAGAATTTGTGGGCTCTTTGTAGGATCTGAGTTCCTGTCAAGGGCAGGTGTATCAGTAAAACCCAAGAAAGAGCAACCACAATATCTATAACCTTGCGAAGGATGCTGAAACCACCTCTAAGAGAAGGTGTAGGCTCCATGTTTGATACTATGCCCCATTCCCCCACCCGCCAAAGGATGAACCATTCTACTCATACCACTGCAGAAGAGGATGGGCCAGGGGATCCAGCTTGTCCATCTGCTTCTTGATTTCCAGATATGAGCCCTGTAAGACAATGGCCGTAAGGTTATCTCCCAGGAGAGATGGGAGCCCTCCCACTTTCCACAGACTATCAGGGCCCAGGGCAAGGTAGGCACTGAAGACCATACCAAACCAAGAGGAGATGGGCTTCCCACCCTGAAGGACCCCAGTCAGGTTGGGAAGACTCATAAATAAATATGAAAATGACTGAAAATGCTTACAAAACAACATGCAGGTGGGTCTCCCTCATTTTATGCAATTCCTACAGCCCTAAAAAGTTGATTATAAATCAAAATAAATAAATAAATAAAATCAATGTCCCAGAAAGATTAGGCTAAGGAATCCTGTGGTAAAACTTTACATAAAACATAACAGTCCTTCTGACAAGTAAATCATCCCTCCTGGGTGTATGTTATGTGTTAATCTGAACTGTGATATATAGGATTTGCTGAGAAGAGGCCCACCTGTAAATGTGAGTACAAATGAATGTCTATTCATGCAGAGATTGCAGACGAGGGGTGGGGAAGTCTGGTGAGAGACAGCCTTGAGTCAAAGGATGGTCACTGCTCCATGTGGCTGCCCCACCCCTAGAAGGATAGAAGATGTAGGCCCCTGGGTCTAGTTCCTTACCTCCAAGCCCCCCTCCTCACCCTCCCAACCCTGGACAGAGGTCTTTCCCTCACTTCTCTAATGCCCTAAGAATTATGGAAAAAACATTAAATAGGAACAACTTGTGAAGGAACTAGCAGCAAAGGTAAAGGTTGAGAGATACATAAGGAGTGAGAAATAGGAATAACAGAGCTAACAAAACAGAGAACAAAGACTGAGAAGGCTAAAGAGGGAAAACTAAAGAGAATACAGTGAGGGATTTGAGTAGCATCTCTACATCTTCACTCCACTTGCATGAATTTCAAACAGAACAGGGCACTTAAGTGGGCAGGCAGGGGACAGGCAGAGGGTAGAATACCTGGGTCATCTCCCGGATGGACATCACACTATCCAGAGCTTTCTGAAGTCGCTCATAATTCTTCTTCTGTGGAGAATCAATGGGAAGAGAAGAACCAGATGAACAAAAGTGGAGGAGAGTAAGACATGATGAAAAGGATGGGCCAGATGTACAAAATAATTCTAGGCCCCAGGGAAACAGCATAGTATGTCATGGAAAGAACACAGATTTAATGTCAAAAAGTTCTAGAATCACATGCTAGTTCTTTTTTTACCAGCTGAGAGTAATAGGGTAAGTTACTTAACCTCTTAGAACCTCAGTATCCCTGTATGTAAGTGATGATAAAAATTCCCACTACCCTCAGAGAGATGACCTGAAGATTAAATAACGTATGTAAAGAACCTGGTATAGTGCCTGATACATAGCAATGAGAGTAATAGTGAAGCACTGTGCTGGGTACTTGTGATGGTCAATTTTGTCAATCATCAATTGTGTCAATTTGGGCCATGGGTGTGTCTGGGTGTGGCTGTGAATGGGTTTCTGGAGGAGATTAACCTTTGAATAGCAGATTGAGTAAAGGAGACTGCCATCCCTATTCAGGTGGGACTCATCTAATCAGCTGAAGGCCTGAATAGAACAAAACAGCTGAGTAAGAGTGAACTTCTCCAGCCTGGCTGCCTGGAGCTGGGACATTGGTCTTTTCCTACTTTCAGACTGGAACTGAAAAATCAGCTCTTCTTAGATCTCAAGCCTGCTGGATTTTGGATTGGAACTTACACCATCAGCTCTCCTGAATCTCCAGCTTGCCCACTACAGATCCTGGTACTTCTCAGCCTTCATAATCACATGAGCCAATTTCTTACAATAAATTTCTTTCTCTAAATATCTTCTATTGGTTCTGTTTCTCTAGAGAACCCTAACTTATACAATATTTTATATATATTATCTCCCATTTTTATAACAGTAGATATTATCTTTTTACAGATAAGGAAATTGAGGTTCAGAAAGGTTAAGTGATTTGCCTAACACCATTCAGCTAGGGAGTAGCAGAACCTCAAATGGAATCAACGTCTGTCTGGCTCCAAAGTCTGTATTATTCCCTATCATAACATAACTAATATTAATCGTTCTCCCCTTCTTCTGAGAAACTCAGAAGTTATTATTTATCTTATATTATTAGTTATGTTTAGTTATTTATTCACTAAAACGGCTAAAGCAAGAGTTCCCAAGAAACAAGTGCTCCATTTCTTCTGTCCCCTTATTCCAAGCTGTTGGAATGACAGCCCAAAGTCTTCCACTGTCTTTTAACACCTCTGTTCCTGAGTCCTGATTTTCTTCCCAAGCAACTATACCTTAGGATTAAAGGCCAGAGTCTTGGGATCAGTGGGGTCCACCACAGAGGGATAAGGCTCAAAGATGATGCTCTTTCTAGGGGACTCCAAAGCTGCCCTACACATGGCCACCAGCAGATCCACCACCTTAAGAGAAAGGAGAGAAAGGGGGCAAAAGCTAAATGATTTCCCAGTGCTGGGAGTCACACAGTACCCAGCATAAGTCTACCTTCTGGAGGTTCTCAGCATTTCTCTTTTTTTTTTTTTTTTTTTTTTTTTTGCGGTACGCAGGCCTCTCCCGTTGCGGAGCACAGGCTCCGGACGCGCAGGCCCAGCAGCCATGGCTCACGGGCCTAGGAGCTCCGCGGCACGTGGGATCTTCCCGGACCGGGGCACGAACCCTTGTCCCCTGCATCGGCAGGCAGACTCTCAACCACTGCGCCACCAGGGAAGCCCAGCATTTCTCTTTTTAAAAGCAAATATGGAAAAAAAAAAAAAAAGCAAATATGAAGTGTGGAAGAGGGATGGATTTGGAGCTTGGGATTAGCAGATGCGAACTATTATATATGGAATGAATAAACAACAAGGTCCTACTGTATAGCACAGGAAACTATATTCAATATCCTCTGATAAACCATAATGGAAAAGAATTATGAAAATGGATGTATATATATGTATAACTGAATCACTTTGCTCTAAAGCAGAAATTAACACATTATAAATCAACTATATTTTAATAAAATTAAAAAAAGACAAATGTTTATGATTTTTTCATTAGAAAATATAACCTCATTATAAAAATTCAAGAACAATGTTTAAAAGGGTGATTAAAAAAAGAGGAAAATCATCCCCTTGCCCCCAAATCTCACTCCTCACAGGTAACTACTGCTAAGTTTGATGTATATTCTTCCAGATGTCTTCCCTACAGAAACTGTTATTTTATTATATAGGCAATAAAAAAAAAAGAATTCTTTATACATACTGTTGTGTTTTCTTTTTTATATATGCTATAATTTTCTATCCAAAAATTTCTACTGCAAAGGACATACCATCATTCTTTAACTGGACCCTGTACAGAGGGGCTTGTATCCACTTTTTTTTTTAAACTATTATGAACAATACTAGGGAATTCCCTGTAGGTCCAGTGGTTAGGACTCTGCGCTTTCACTGCCCAGGGCACAGGTTCAAATCCTGATCGGGGAACTAAGATCCTGTAAGCCACGTGGCGCAGCCAAAAAGTAAATAAGTAAAATATTTTAAAAACCCACTATAGTGGGGTTTTTTATACTATAGTGAACATCCTTACACAGAAAAGCATTTCTGGAGATTAAATTCCAAGCAGTGAAACTGCTGTGTTCCCCAGCCTTTCTTGATCCCAATTCCCCAGCAGCTTTTCCCTCCCCCATACCTCTGCTCCAGTGGCCACCTCCTCTGCAGCTCCGGACATGACTCCCAAGGTGTAGAAGGAGAAAACGCACAGTTCACGAGTACAGACGGCTGGCTGAAGGGACATATTAGAGATGGTGATGGCAGGAGGTGTCCAATAAGAAGGTATCATAGTGCAAGAGGGGTGCCTGACCTCAGACAACTCTAGATTGATATTCACATATCCTCATCTTTCCAAATAGGACTGCTGAGATTTGCTTTCTGAGAAAAACAATTATTTCTAGAGTCTCAAGGAGTGTGGACAGAATTCTACCTTTACCATAGATCCAGGAAGAAAGGAAAAATGGAGAGATGAGGAAGTAAGGGGCCTCAGCTAAGGGTGCAAGAAAGAGGGTTACGAAACAGAGGCATATACCTTGAGCATGGACCCATTCTGGAAGACATGCTGCTCATCACACACCACGCAGTACTCGTTCAATGTTGGAATCCTCTGCTCTGCATATTTCATGATCTGAGGAGAGAGAGATTCTACTTATCTTTTGGAAGCCCGGACCCAGATGTAGGAAATAATCTGAACTTCTTTTCCAGTTACTCTCCTACCTCCCAGCCTTGTGCCTAAGGTAGAATCTGTTCTTGGATCCTGCACTTAAACTGATAGCCTAACCCTAGAGCTAAGACTATATAGTATAATAAAAATAAGATCAGCCATGGTAGAAGACCTGGGTTAACATTCCCTCCCTACTACTTAATACCATATATAACTTTGGGCAAGTCAATTAACCTGAGCCTTGGTTTCTTCATTTACAAAGTGGACATTATTCACCTCACAAAGGTACTGAGAGTAAAAAGATGATTTCTGTGAAAGTATTTTATAAACAAGTACTAATCAAACTATTAACATTAGTTGTAGTAATTACAGATTGCCCCCATGTGACAAGTGAGTATTCAGTCCATGATCAGATGCCTGAGAAGCCATTTTAACTACCTAGAACAATCAGCCTGTAAACTGATCAAGACCATAGATAAAACTCTGTGCTGGGAAGACAGCACAAATCCAGAGCTCATGCAGCAATATCCTAAAGTGTTTTTTTGGGGGTTTTTTTGGTTTTTTTTGCGGTACGCAGGCCTCTCACTGTTGTGGCCTCTCCCGTTGCGGAGCACAGGCTCCGGACGCGCAGGCTTAGCGGCCATGGCTCACGGGCCCAGCTGCTCTGCAGCATGTGGGATCTTCCCAGACCGGGGAACGAAACCGTGTCCCCTGCATCGGCAGGCAGACTCTCAACCACTGCGCCACCAGGGAAGCCCCTAAAGTATTTTTTATACACTCTGTCTTAGCATGGCTTTTGCAACCATGTACACTTTGTGTATAAATCAAATTGTTCCCATTTCACAAACTTTTGGGATGGTAAATGGACATGCAAGGGCTTTTATTCATTCATTTAATGCAGATTTATTGAATGCCTACTATGCACCTAGCTCAGTGAAAGTTCTCCTTGATTATTCAATAACATAAAAGACTGTCTTCTCAGACCCCATACTCCAACAGAGAAGATGTGGTATGTACACAACTTAATTACAATTCAAGGCAGCATATGGTACCTGACACATCAATGTCATATAAAACAAAAAGCATCAAAAGAGTTCAATGAGAGGGGACACACTTCCAGCTAATACATTTCAAGTAACAGAGAAGATTTTATGGAAAAGCTGGCATCTGAGACTTGACTGCAATAGGCAGATATAGTGAGAAAGGTCAGTGGAGGGAATGACATGAACAAAGATAATGGAGATGCAAAAGTGAAACCATGGGGCATCCCTGGTGGCACAGTGGTTAAGAATCCACCTGCCAATGCAAGGGACACGGGTTTAAGCCCTGCTCCAGGAAGACCCCACATGCCACGAAGCAACTAAGCCCGTGTGCCACAACTACTGAGCCTGTGCTCTAGAGCCCATGAGCCATAACTACTGAGCCCGAGTGCCACAACTACTGAAGCCGGCGCACCGCAACGAAGAGTAGCCCCTGCTTGCTGCAACTAGAGAAAAGCCTGTGCACAGCAACAAAGACCCAAGGCAGCCAAAATTAAAAATAAATAAATTAAAAAAAAAAAAAGTGAAACCATGTCTGGAAAATAAAGAGGGTTTAAAAAGAAGCAAATGACCAGAAGTGGCTAAGCAGTGAAAGTTTGTGAGGAAAAGTGAAGCCCACTTGAGCAAGGATGTCCAGGATCATAAGAAAATCAGTGTCAATCCTTCTCTCATCTTGGCACCAGCGCACTTAACATTTGCAATGTCTCATTTGGCACTTGATTGTAAGTGGTCTATAAGCGTTGTCTTCCCAATAATGCTATAAGCTTCTTGATGGTGGAAACTATGCCTTCTTTTCTCCTATCCACACAACACTCAGTATAGTTCTGGAAGCAGAACAGTTCAGGAAATGTTTGCTAACTGACTGAAGAGCTGGGAGATGTTAGGGGATCAGATGGGTCAGAAAACAGGGGAAAGGCTTTGGAATGAACCTTTGGACTTGATTACCTGGACAAGGAATCCATATTCCAGAGTGGGGATGTTTTTGCAGTGACCACTGACCTGATGAGAGGAAAAAGACAGACTCCGTGAACCTCCTATGAAGCTGGTGACTAGAAAGACCTCACTCACGCCCACTACCTAAAATTCTCTTAAAGTAGCTAAGCCCTAACGCTGATCGGTCTAAGTAATCCCCAAGCTGCAGAGAAGACTTTCAGACATTTTTGCCAAGGTTCTTAAAAAAGACTCACCTCAAAAAAAACAAAACAAAACAAAAAAGACTCACCTGTCCTTAAACCCCTTCAAGGTAGGTGGAATAGGTCTGTAAAGTAGCTGACTACCAAGTCCTAACCACAACCTAACAAAATCATACATGACATCTCCGTGGGATGCCCAACCCCAGACTCTCTGCTTCATGACATACTATCAGAGAAGCCTGCCAGACTGTTCAGATATAAGTTCACAACTATTAAAAAATGTGTTCCATTCTACTCACTCATGATTCATGCCCAGGTTTGGTTTATGATGCCTGGACAACCAGACCCCCACTCCATTTTGAGAAGCTGTATTCCCACACTTCCCCTCCCACCCTCTGACACCCAAGTCAAACCCTCCTCAGCCATGTACCAAAGGAGAGGTCCATGCTGGGGGAGGGAGGCCCACGTGCTGGGGGCACTGGAGACCTGCCTGGGGGCTGGGAGGGTAGCCAAACACCTCTACTTTGGGGTTCTTCATGGTGCAGGAGATGGAACGGTTCATGAGGCGTCCAACTCGAAGCTCTGGTACACCCAGTTTGCCTTTCAGCATGGAGTCCTGTATGATAGGGAAACTTGGAGACCTGAACACAGAGCAAAGAGAAGTGATGAGACTGAGGATTCAGTATGAGCACTAGAAGAGGCCTGGAGGGACTTCCCTGGGGGTCCAATGGTTAAGACCCCGCACTTCCAATGCAGGGGGTGCGGGTTTGATCCCTGGTCAGGGAACTAAGATCTCTCATGTCACGTGGCATGACCGGAAAGAAAAAGAAAAGAAAAAGAAGAAAAAGAAGAGGTCTGGAGAAAGAATAGATGAAATGACCTAAGACAAAGAGCAACTCATATCTGAGGAAAGTTCCATTGGATCAAACTGTCAAAGCAAGTAGATCACTACACAACTGGTTTGATTTTTATGTCATTATCTATGTGTTCTTCAGATTGGAACATGAAGGGCAGGCAAAGGCAAAGCCTAGGTCATTCTCTGCAGCACCTAGGCCAGGTAAGGAATGATACCCTGGAGAGGATGCCTGTTTCACTTAGTGTGTGTGTGTGTGTGTGTGTGTCTGTGTGTGTGTGTCTGTGTGTGTCTGTGTGTGTGTGTGTGTGTGTGTGTGATTAAACTACTAGGCAAGAAATAGTTGGACCCCAAAGAGCCTAATGTCTGTCTGTCTGTCAATAATGGCACCTGGAAAACTACAAATCTGGGTTTGTATTTGCCTTTGGGAAGATCAGAAGGCACCAGGGGGGATAAATGTAGGCCTAGGATCAAAGAATTGAGCAATATTTATTTCCAGAACCTAGGTAATAAATCAATGTGCCCTTCCATAAGAGCAAGGACTTGGGGCCTATTAGCTCTGACTCTGCCTCCTTAGGATAGGGAATAAGGATAAGTGTTGAAGAAAGTAAAGATGGAGAGATTAGCATACATTTCTCCAAACATGTACCATGCGCTAGGTACTGTGTTTTACATAAAGGACGAGATATGACTACTGGGTCAGGAGTAGAAGGGTAAAGACACATAGGGGACAGGACCATGTGGGTGGTATTAGTAGTTAAAGGTACAGAATTTAGAGGACCTAGGAAGAGGATAGAATAATTTACATAATCAAGAAAGTGGGGTGGAGGCTTAGTTGAGATTACAGTGATTAGAGATAATCAGCTCATGGAGAAACTTACTTGGGGATGGGTGAGAAGATGCTGAGGCCAGCTCGGAACTTCTTGATGGTACCACTTGCCTTGAACCAGCTGTGCCTCTTCTCCTGCTGGGTCTTTAAGAAATCGTTGCTGAGATGTTTCCATTGTTGGGATGTAAACATACCCAGGATCCTAAAGAATTAAAGAGCAACAGGCTTAAAGAAGTTCAGGCAGGGGAAGCCCAGGTCAAGAAATAGGACTATGAAAGGCAACTAATCTAAAATTCAGACCCAGGGACTGCAAAGCTAGTTGTTGTAGGGGAAGGTGTGTCTCAAGACCCCACTGATAATAATCTTAGCACATGGAAATGTACTGTCCTAAAGTACCTCTTTACCTTCATGGGTAAATTCCCACTCCCTTACCTAGTCTAATGGACCAGAAAAATTCTTAGATGCTTTGCCTTTAGAGGGAGATCTCAAAGGTGAGTCTTCAAAGGCTGTGAACCTGGCAATTTACTGCCAAGAAGAGCTATACTGAAAGTGGAACAGAAGTGGTGAGTATCACCCTCTGCCTTATGAATAGTGAAGAAAAGGACAAGGGACACGAAGGGTATGACATTGTTAGGCAAAACATTACATCCCCAAATTTATGGTTTCCAACTTGGGCTGGGCCCTCAGCTAGTCTTGTCAGTCCTTTCACTTGTCCTTGATCAGTTCTCTCTAGTATCACTCTACCTTATTATTCTAAATCCTTATCACCTTCTTTAAGCTCCTAACTTCACCTACAACTGATAATCTCTCTTCTCAATAGAAAAAACTGAAGGCATGAGATATCATCTTCCATAATTTTGCAACCCTACTACAGAATCCATTTCCATTTCTACCCTTACCTGATCCCTCCATTCTCTGGAGACAAGGTAACCTTCCTATTAAGGATCAATTGCTCTGTTTGTCCTCTAGATCTCAGCCCCTCATGGGACCTTGATCTGTCAATCATCCCCCTCTCCTGTCAGTTCCTTTACTGAAGTCTACAAAAAGTTTCAAGTTTCTTTACCTCAGCCTAGCTATCTCTCCCTCTTCCCCTTATATCCTCATCCAAATTTCTTAATCCACACTTATTGTTTCTATTTTGTTGCCAATCACTCACTTCTCCAGAATACTTACTGTATTCTGGTGTCTACCTTCACCACTCCACTACAATTGCTCTCACCTTGATGCTAAATCCAACAGAAACTCCTAAGTTCTCCTCTTACTCATCCTCTCTGGCATCTGGCCCTCCTTGTAGAAATGCTCCTCCTTGCCTTCTCTGACTCTATTGTCTTCCCATTGTTCTCCAATTTCTCTGACCTACCTTCAGTGTTTCTTCTTCCTCTACCTACTCCTGCTATTTTGTCTGGATTAAAGGGTGTTCTGCCTTTGATTTTATTTTCTTCTCATTCTATCATGCTCTCCTTTAGCAATCTCATATTCTACACTGGGTGCAAGTCTCACCCATACACTGCTATATAACTTCAACCTGAACCTCTCTTGTAAGTATCAAATCTACATATCTAACTCTGTATTGAGCATCTCCACTGGAATATCCTAAAGTTAACTTTAAACAACATGTTTAAAATGGAAATAACTATCTGTCCTCATCCCACAAATGTGCTCTTCTTCCAAATCCCTATATAAATGAGTGGTATTATAATTTACCCAGACATCTAGGCTGGAAACCTAAGAGTAATATTCCACTATTCCTTGGCTCTTATCATATACAACATACCCAAATCATTCTTCAAGTCTTATTGATTTTAAACCCTGCAAATTTCTCTAGTCTATCTCTCATCTCTAATCTTACCTACAGTTGTACTTTGGTTCAGGCTTTCATCATCTCATGTATGGACTTCTACAAATGCCTCCTATTAAAACAGTTCTGGTCTCTTATCTCATCCCTCCTACCTATTTTGCACAGTGCTACCAGAATGGTTTTTTTTTTTTTCTTTTTTTTGCGGTACGCGGGCCTCTCACTGTTGTGGCCTCTCCCGTTGCGGAGCACAGGCTCCGGACGCGCAGGCTCAGCGACCATGGCTCACGGGCCTAGCCGCTCCGCGTCATGTGGGATCTTCCCAGACCGGGCACGAACCCGTGTCCCCTGCATCGGCAGGCGGACCCTCAACCACTGCGCCACCGGGAAAGCCCTAGAATGTTTTTTTAAAAACTAAATCTGACCATGTCCTTTCTCTGCCTAAAACCTTTCAATGCTCCCAAAAGCCCAATATCCTCTCTGATTTGGACTCCTTCCTGCTTCTCTGGCTTTAACTTTAGTTCCTACCATTCTCCCCTTGCATTTTACTAGCAATACATAACTACTTGAAGCTTCCTACACACATGCTGCTTCACATAACTATGCCCTTGCAAATGTTATTTACTCCATTGTCTACATGGGCAACTCTTATCCATCCTTGAAAACCAGTAATCATCTCCCTTTCATCTTTCATTCATCCACCTGCCACCAGACTGAGTTACACCTACATCTTCCTCTGTGTTCTTTCTAAATCTTACATATTCACTTGTATTAGAACATGTATCCACTGGACTCTATTTGGAACTTGACTGAGTTTACTTCTCAGTATTGTATACCAAATACTTAGCAAGGTGCTCAACACATTCAATAAATTAAAACTGTCTGAAATCCTAGAGCCCCCACTCTGAGGAAATGTGATGAGCATGACTCTAATTCCAGGGTTGCACTTTTCCTTAAATGCTAAGTACTGATGAGTTTCACCTCTCACCTCCAGGAAGCCTCAAGGCCAGATACCCCAGAAACACAAGCTCCCTTACCTAACCATAAATTTGGCTCCCCAAATTTATTTTAGTCTTTCTTGGGCATATCTCAGAAATACACTTTTGGAAGGAAACATTCAAGAGTCTGCCTGTCCATCCACATGTCCATTTCTCTTTCCCTCAATGTTCATAACCAGAAAGATCAAAGTTCTTACTTTTTCAACTGAAGACCCAGCCCAAATCCTTCCTTATTTGATGGCTGGAAAACCTCAATTGATGGTTCTGCAAAGAGAAGAGAAAGCTCCTACTATGTATCCATGTCTATCCTCCTGGGAGTCTAAAGCCCCAGTTCAGTGGATTAGCTTCCTCAGATTCTAAGGGTACTCTAAACAATAATGATGGACAAGGGAAATATCTGAGGCAGAGGGTAGATTCTGGGAACTGTCTGACCAATTTCGGATAGCCTCAACTTATACTGGAAGTTGAGGGGAAGGGGAGGAATAAGTAATATCTGGGAACAGAAAGGCCTTTAAGGCATGACTATCAGGCAATAGGGTATGAAGACACCAATGAGAAGAGACTGAAAAGCTCCTACCAATGGCCTACAGATTACACCAACAGGTCTTGCTCCTAGTTTTTCTCTACCTCAGTTAACTTAGGACTTTGGATGAGACCACACACAGAGCACCCACATGCCCAAAGTCACTGCCTTTACCCGGTCCATCAAGGTACTGGGAGAGTGAAAATCGCAGCCTCAACACAATAGGTTCTGTCCGGAGGACCTTCCAGGCTGTAGAAACTTCCTCCTAAAAGAGTAAGGTCAATAGTTTCTAGTTTAGCAGCAGAGAGGAATGGACTTGAAGTTTTCGCTATATGATACACACATGCACACAGCACTGTCTGCTGATGATCTAGGAAAAACAGGCATGAATAATATGTGCTTCAAATACAGCAGTCAGGAACAAGACTCCAGGCCTACATGGCAAAATCCACAAGCCCAACTAGACATGTTTTTGGCAGGTACCAGCACCACTTACATCGAGGAAGCTGATGTTGATGTGGAGGTCAATGTCCACGTCATCAATAGTTCCATATTCTCTATAGAGATACAGGCAACCACAAGTGAGACTCATTAAGGGAGAAAGAAGGGAACAGAGACTGAGGTGGAGGGAGAACTGAGCCTGGGGATAAGGGAGAGGGAAGGGTGGAAGGCAGCTCTGTATTTAGGTTCTTAGCTACAGCCTGAAGCCACTTTTATGATCTGGGCCTTTGCCAGGCCAGAAGCCCTTCTTACCTCAAAGGTGAAACTATCAGCCTAGAGGAGTCTAGGATACGAGGGAACTTCTAAGAAAAGTGGCTATACTTTCCTACTTACTCCTGTCAGCCAACCTCAAGTATTCCAAATAACTCCCACCATCATTAAGCTCAAAACTTATCAAGGTCCACTAACCACCCGCGCCCCTATCATACCATAAAGAAAAAACCTCTACCCTTTTAACAACTCAGAAAGAAGTGGCTGAGTCCCCTGCCATCCCTGAAGTAGAGTCCCACCTGATGGATACAGAGTTTTCACTGTAGATCTCCTTCACTGCTTCAATGTCTGCATCAAGCTGTGGGTGTCGATATAAGTCAGCTGCACAGCTCCCCTAAGTCAGGAGGAAAAATGGTGGAGGGGAAAGACAGAGGGGAAGAGATGAAAAACAGAACGTGATGAAACATCCAGAACAGGGATATCAAACTACAGCAATACATACAAGCAAAAGCTGCGTATGTGAAGGGGCTTTTGGTGGTGGCCATAGTTGGGCCACCAGACAAGTCTCATTGACAGACAAGTCTCCCTCCACCACCACTCTAGGAAGTTTTAGGAGACCAACTGCAGGCTTTGCTTAAGGAGTTCACATCCTTAAGCCTCAGCTTCTTCTCTCAACCCTGACCAGGACACTTAGGGATCCCTTCTGTAAGAACTCAGAACAGACTGAAGAGTACAGAATATAACTCAGATTGGTTCTGTCTAGAGTCCAACATTCCTGCTCAGGATCATGCCCTAGGCAGTGATAGCATTAAACAATCATTGGTAGAATAATCTTCTAAAATTTTGACCCTAATGAATGAAGCGACCCCTGCTGGCTAGTGAGGGAATAGCCAGAAAATAATGTTTTACAACTAAGAACATATGGGTCAGCGGTCCCCAACCTTTCTGGCACCATGGACCAGTTTCCTGGAAGACAACTTTTCCACAGACCAGGGTGGCAGGGGTGGAGGGTGGGGGTGGGAATGGGGATGGTTCGGGCAGTAAGGCGGGCAATGGGGAGTGATGGGGAGCGGCAGATGAAGCTTTGCTGGCCTGCCGCTCACCTCCTGCTGTGCAGCCCGGTTCCTAACAGGCCACGGACCACGGACCCCTGATATGGGTAACCTCCATGTACAGAGGGTGTAGTTTACACTGGGAAAGATATGAGTTCCAGGCAAGAGCAAAGATATGAAATCAGCATTGACAAGGCAATCCTCAGATAACACTGACGTTGTATCTTCATCTCTACTCCAAAATAATCTTTCATTCTTGATGTATCCAGAGAAAAGCACACATTTAGACCATCCATCACGGGTTTTGGGGGCTGTAATCTCACCTGAACTCCATAGAGAAATTCCTCTGATTCATTATCTCCCTCCGAATCATCATCATTCCAGAACTGGCCTTTGATGTCCTAATGATGAGAAATAAGGATACAACCCTTTGTTGGGTCCCTGTTATCCCACGGAACAGAGTGGGGTTAGGATGGGAAACAGGTTTCCACAAAGAATGGGAGGTCCCTTGGGATAGAATAACTGAGGCCCTAATCCCTTTGCTCCCTTCCCCTCACCCTTTGGGAGCGTCTCACTCTCTTCCTGAATCTGGTCATATCCATGGTCTAGCACTGACTTGGTGTCATGGAGGAAAGCGGTAGGGAATTTTAGCCTTCTTAGGTATGGGGTATGATGATTGAGGCTCTGATAGACAGTGTGAGAGGTATGAGGAAGATTTCAATGTCAAGGTTGATTCCTAGGCATATCTAAGTTCTAGTACAAGCTGGCCTCTTCTGGATCATTACCCAAGATGGCTCTCAAGCATACCTAGCTCTTTTGTCTCATAACTCCTTTTCTAACCCTAATTTAACTCTCCCCTTCCTTCCCAAGAAAGCTCCCTATACACACACCAAGTAATACTGTTTCCATGCCCCTTCTCCTTCCTTTAACTTCAAATAGCCATTCTATTTACCAAAAGGGTAGGAGGGAAAACACCGGGAAAACGTGAGGTCTGCACTTTGTTCCATCTACCCCTGGATGATCAGTTGGAGAGATGGGCAGTCAGTTCTCACCATTGGGTCAGTGGGTCACACACACTCCCAGGTCAGTGCTAGGCAGCACCCCTCCATACCACCAGTTGAACCCAGGCCAACGAGATGGGCATTTAGGAGGCCACAAAGGGAGACAAGGGAGGGAGGGGGAGATGTCAGGGGCTGACTGGAGATCTGCTGAGGAAGGCAGGCTCTACTGTTGTGGTGGTAACAAGTCACTGTCCTGTAGAAAGTAGACAACAATTGATCTCATCACCACTTAATAACTGGGTGGCATATACACAAGCACACATTTATGGGTACACTTTTATTATACATATGTACAGACACTTGCACACAGAGACATACTTGCATGCATGTACACACACTTGTACACACAGTTCTTTAAAAATAATGAACCGTGAAAGCACTATACAAACATAAGACATTATTGTTCTCCAGCTGGAGAGTTGTGATTGAAGCAAGTTCTTGCTCTAGTTCATAATGCTATATCAACCCCGAAGCCAAAAATGATGACGGTGGGACCAGATGCTTATGCTACTCAGTCTAGTCAGTTCATTTTAGAATATTCTTCATAGTGCCAACCACCATCAGAAGCAGACTCTTTTTCTGGATTCTTTACCTCTAGTTACTTCTCCAAATTGAGTCATTATCTCTTTTAACACCAGTATCCATAAAAGCCTTTATATAACAACCATAGCTACGTTTAAAAGTCCTCAACAACACTGATCATTCTCCGGTAGACACAGTCTGAGTTGTCACAGCCAAAATAATGCCCTGGATTCCTCCTGGAACCTACTCCCCAAATAATGTAATAATGATCCTTAGAAATGCTCAGAAAAACACTAACCCCTACCCCTTTCACAAGATTAAAAACCACTGTCCTAGGCCTTCTTGGCTCTGCATTTATCTCAGTTTCATCCACTCCAACCTTACACAGAGGTGTTCTTGGTCTTTAACATGGTTCTATTTAATCTTAGGTTTCTAGATCAGTGGTTCTCCAGTAAGGTCTGTGGATGTGCAGCATCAATATCACCTGGGAATGTGTTAAAAATGTAAAGTCTCAGACCCCCTACTGAGACCTACTAATTAGAAACTCCAGAGGTCTAGTAATCTGTTTTAACAAGCCCTCCAAGTTATTCTGAGAACCACTGTTCTAAATCCTTGCCTGTTCCAAGGGCCTATGGTCTGTTCCTCAGATAACAACTTAAACTTGGTAACTGACGCAGAATGGAGTTATAAAGCACAATGCCAGGGCAAACAGCACAGCAGTCCTCCAGCTGGCAGTGCTGACAAACCCATCAAAAACAATATGCAGGAAAAAAAATGCAAAAGGAAACTGCAACTGAAGTTTAGAGGTGAAATGGCCTGATACCTGAGATTTGCTTTAAAATACAACTCCAGCACAAAAAGTGGGGGGATGGGGGGGAGATGAAATAAACATGGCAAAATGTTGATTACTGACAAAGCTGAATGATGAGCACATAAGGTTTCTTACACTCTCTACTTCTGTATATAGTTGGAAATTTTCATAAAAAGAAAAAAAAATCAGAGTCTACTCTTGTACTCTTGTAAGGGCTCTCTCTAAAAAGTTAACTCTAAATGTGAACAGGAAGATTACCACTAAGACTCCATAAATGTCTTCTTGCTGTTCTTCAAACATTATCAAGCATCTTCCCACCACAGAGCCTTTGCCCCTGCTGGCCACCCTTCTTGGAATGCTTTTCAACCAGATACCCACACGGCTTACTCCTCTACCCTTTCAGATCTCTGCTTGAAGGTCACCTTGACTATCCTATATAAAACAGCAAAACCCCAACACACAACATACTAGCACTCTCCATCCCCCTTCCTTGCTTTTTTTCCACAGCACCTACCACGCTCTGACGTACAAAATGTTTGTTTATTGCATTTATCTCCCACCAGAATGTAAGCTCTATGGTGGTAGAGGCTTTGACTCTTTTGTCTATAATGTCAGCCCCTCAACATGCATTTATTGAATGAGTGAATGAATGAATGAACTGTCTGCTGGAGACGTAAGCCAAAGGGGAGAGACATACAAGAACTTAAACACATCTACGCAGACAAAAATCATACAGAAATGATTTTAAAAAGCAAGACTCCATTCACCTTCAAGAGCAGCCGAGAACCAGAATATGAAGATCTGGTGGCTGTGTTTGTGAGATTTGAAAATAAACAGTCAGGTGCTGATCTGGATGATCACAGAGGAATAAAGAGGGAGGCACTAATGTCCAGCCTGGGCTGTCTCGGGTTGGGTGGTAGGATGATGACAGCGTAGGCCAGAAGTACCAACTTTCACAAGCTCTCTGTCACTGTGGAAGTCAAGAAAACTTAGTCTCTCTCCAAGGGCTGTTGCTGCTTGGTTTCTGTTGTTATCACAAGGAGAAAAAGGTAGTTCAGAGGAAATTTTTCCTGTCCAGGGAAAAGACAATTCAGAAACTACCACCTTTTTCAAACCAGGCTGTTTCAGTGAAAGGGACTCCCACCTTCTAATCTCAAAGCTCATTTCTCTGGAGAGATGGAGAATGGGTTTAAATAGTGAAGAGTGGGAAAAGGGGAATGGTGGGTAGTTATGGAATTCATGGAATCACAGACATTTTAAAGAGGAATAAACCTGAAAGATGGTCTATTTCAAAGCTTTCATGTTATGTATAGAATAATCAGGTGTAGGGAGGTCGAGCTACTTGCTTAGGGTCAGGAGTAAAGTGGAATTGGGACTTACGCACATCTGACAGGTTCTAATTACAGCCACTCCTGTGATTTGGTTACAACCACTTAAGGGAGTTGTTAATGAATTAAGCAAGAGAGACCTATCTAACTTATCCAAATGAGGTAAAGCAGGGAACCTTTCAAGAAAGGCCAGGCCAAATACAGACTGTGTGAAGAATGCCCAGAGAAGGGTGTCTGTTGTTCAGTGCTTTGGATGATGGCAGCTAACGGAGAATTTGCACGGGGACAGGCCAAATGTAAATAAGCCTCGAGTCCGGATGACAAAGGTCCTGGCCTAGGCCCAAGGGCGCTTCCCCGGTGTGACAACTTTACATCTAGTCAAAGCCTCCGATCTCAACGTTTATACTCTGGGTTTGACTCCCAGCTTTGTGGTACTGGGCAAGCAGGTTACTCCGCTCTACAGCGAGTGCTCCTCTCAGAAAGCCTAGGCCACGTAACAAAGAGTGCGGGGGAGAAGCCACAGACCTGCGATTCCCGCTATCCAGGGTACCCGGCGGAGGCAGAGGCCGGCGTGAGCCTCTGAACACTGGCTGCCACCGCGCTCTCAGGACAGGCCCTGAGGCCTCCTTTAGAGGAGCAATTAAAAGCTCTTCTCCGGTTTCCTCCGGAGACCCCAAAGACACCCAACACCTGCCTCCCGGGGAAGAAGCTCTGTGCCCGATCTGTGTTGCCAGCAGCCCAGCAGCCCAGCCTTCAGCGAAGCCTGTCAAGGCCAGGAGGGCCCCTCAGAGCCAACCGGCGCAAGCCCCTCACTTTATCCACCCCGGCCGAGGCGGGGCGGGCCCCGCACCCTTCCCGCGGCCCGGCCGCCCCGCCCCGTCCCTGTGGCGGCCGCCTCACAGGCTGGCCTCGTGAGTACTCACGGCGACCCCGGGCCGCGCGCGGCCGCCGCCGAGGGAACTAGCGGCCCGGGACGCCCCGCGGGGGCGGAGCGGCAAGCCAAGGGGCGGGGGCCGGGCCGGGCGGACGAGGTCGCGCAACTCCACGCCTCGTCGTTCCGTCACGGCCGCGCTCAGCCACTCTGCGCACGCTCGCGCGGCGGCACCGTGACCACGTGGCCCGCTTCGGACCAACCGCCACGCGACCTACCCCTAGGCCCACCACCTCCCCCGACGCCTGGTTGGGGCGCCTGCGCAGTGATCGCTGGTTGGGAGCGGGGTGCGGAGCGGAGGGTGGCGCCTGCGCCCTGGGGCTGGGCGGGTGCGTGGAGAAACAAGACAGGCCCGGCAGGTGCACGGAGGGCCCTATGAGCAAAGCTGTTGGCGTTTGGCGCCCCTTGTGGTTGGGAGGAAGGAGAGGGGAAGGCAGTTCCGGCTACCTCTCTACTTTAGAACCCGGGTGGTGGATAAAGATTGAGACAGTCCCCCTGAGACCCTGCTGACTCCAAGAATCTCTAGTTTGTAACACCTTAGGGTCTTTTAATTCTTTTGTTTTTAATTTTTTTTTCTTTTTTGGCTGCACCACTCAGCATATGGTATCTTAGTTCCCCTACCAGGGATTGAACCTGAGCCCCCTGCACTGGGAGCACAGAGTCTTAACCATCGGACCGACAGGGAAGTTCCAGCCTTTTTTAATTCTTAAGTTTAACTCTTTTGCTCCCCTGGTAGCTGTGGTGTGCTGGAAAGCACTCTGGCCTTCTATTGGGACAATCTGGGTTCAAAGCTTGGTTTCAGCACTTACTGATTGTGCAGCCTTAAACCAAGACTTTCACTTTCTGAGTCTTAGTTTTCTCATCTGTAAAGTGGGGACAGTGATATCTGTTTAATGGGGCTGTTGTGGTGAGGATGAAATGAGATGGTGTGTCGAACCGTATGAATGTGCAGGTATTTGACTCTTTGTATTTTACAAAACAGAAATTTCATATGGTTCAACCTAACACATATAAAGTAACCAGCAGAATACCTGGGACTAGGAAGTCGTCCATAAATGGAAGCTGTTAACCGTGGTTATTATGGTTATTCCCCTGAGACGTGGCCAGACCTCCCTTCATCCTTATCAGAATTGGGTGTCTTGGAGCTCCCATGTGCCCCTCTTTTCCATCAGCACTAATGGGGAAAAGTTTATCTTATATCTACTTACCTTCCTCATTCCCTCTTTTTAGCTAGACACAGCGTACACAAGGAAGGCTTTGGCTCCGAGTGATGTAAACACGTGACATATCTATCCCTCCGGAGCTGGCCTCAGTCAGAATTTTTGCAGTGAGGGACTTCCCTGGTGGCACAGTGAATAAGACCCCGTGCTCACAATGCAGGGGGCCTGGGTTCGATCCCTGGTCAGGGAACTAGATCTAGATCCCACATGCATGCCACAACTAAGAGTTCACATGACCCGGCACAACCAAATAAATAAGTAAATATATATATATATATATATATATATAATTTCACAGTGATTTTTTTACACTTGGATAACCTCAGCATCTCCCTTCTCACTCTCCCTCCTTTTGATATCCCTGCTCTTCTCACCTGGCCTCTGAGCCTGGGCTTCAACACTGTCTTAATATTAGTTTGTTACACCCATTGTGTATAATAACTGAAAAAAGTGAGGTATATAAAATAACAGGACTTGGAGCCTTAGTGGCAGAATGTAGAAGTTCAGAGTCATTGGGGAAGGAGTTGGCTCTGCTCCCTCAAACAACTCACCAGCAAGGGCCTCATAGCAGCTTTGGAGAGCCAAGCCTGTGTGGAAGTGTTCGAACAGAAGCACTTTGGGTAAGCACGGGAGGTCTGTCCCCATGAGTGGAATGTCAAAGTCCCGTATTCCATAACCTTTCAGGATTTCCCCTCCTCACTTCCCCCCAACTCACACCACCAGCTCTTCTACTCATTATGAATCCCATAAATCTCAACTGCCTCATAGTTGATCAGTATTTTCCTGGCTTCACTTTTTCCATCCGGTCTAGATCCTATGTTCAGTTACTTTAACCACATTTTTGCTAATATGCTTGCCCTTAAAATCATAACCACAGATATTCCAGCCATCTACCTTCTCTATTCTCCTATCCTAAACCAGGATAACGGAAATAACCCAGTCCCGCAGAATTGAGCTTATGAGTGGACACTGTTTTATGTTAGTCCAGCCCACGAGCCCTATTCTTTGGGAATTAAGTTTTCCACACTCTCTCTCCAGATCTATAGGCTCCAGGGCCACGTTTGTCTTGTGACCCCTGGCATTCTGGCTGCAGTTTATCAAACTGTGAGTGGATTCCTAATGTGAGCTGAGCTAAGCAAATGTTCTCTCCTGGGAATCTTGGATTAGGACTGAGAGATTATGTTTCTAACTGGACTGGTTTCTTGAGCAGAAGAGATACATAAACTCAGGAGCTATGGTGCATCCACCTCCCAGATACTATGAGGAATGAGGAATGGAGAAAGTTTATTTGCAGAGAGAGAATGAAGCCTGGACAGGCAGAGACCAGAAATCATGAGACTGCTGTCTGGTTCCTGAAAGTTTTCCAGACCATTTCTGAGGCCCTCTGACCTTAGAATCTATGAGTCACCCTTATCTAGAATAAATTGTTAAGAAAACTTACCCTGGACCCGATATAGAGCTACAACAAATTCACAGTCTCCTCAGCTAGGCCCTGAGTGTACCCAGCAATCCTTCTACACATCAGCTTCCGCCACCATCCCCCCTTCTGCTTCACAGAGAAAATAAAGGCAACGGGGAGGAAACTGCTTTAATGTTCAGCCCCCTCCAAGCATTTGAATCTCTCCCTCCCTTTCTTTCTCAGAGGTAGTGAGGTCTCCCTTCAAATCCAAGCTTAATCGTTTCACTGCAATTTGTTTTTCACTCCCTTTGTCTCTTCAGGAAATTTGATCCTTTATTTTCATCTCTCTTTCATGGATAGTCAACTTTTTCCTCTCTCCTACTCTTTGATCTCCACATATAAACTTGATCAACTAGCCCAACCTAAAAAAAAAAAATCCAATTTTAATCCCACACATTACTGATTATTACACACTTTTTCTTGCCTTCAACCAAGCTTCTAGGGAGTGGTTTACACTCTCCATCTCTACTTCCTTACCTCCCATGTGTTCCTTAAATCTAGTGCCATCTTACCTCTCCCCCAAATCTCTACTGAAAATACTTTCACCAAAGTAACAGATGACTTCCGAGCTGCCGAACCCACTGGAAAATTCCAGGCTCAACTGATTTGACCATTGATGTCAGTTGGCATCGTTGATCAGCAGTCCCTGCATCCCTTTCCTCTGTTGGCTCCTATGGGCTATGTTCTTCCAGCTTCTTCCTAAACCTCACGTGGCTCTTTCACAACTTCCTTAATAGACTCCTTTTCTGTCATTCATCATTTAAATAATAATAATTTTTAAAAAACAGTTCAGTCAACACCCATTTCTCATTTCATCACTCTTTCCAGTGACTTCCCAGAATCTGATTCACCTTCCTGTGTTACAGGTCTTGGAGGTAAGCAGAGCCCACCTTCCATGACAGATATTGAAAAGGTTGGGTCTTTGCTTTCCCAGCTTTTTGGCATCTAAGACAGAGGTATGTGACCTAAGCTTGGCCAAGTAGCCCCCAGAAAAGTAGATCCTGGAGTAAATGATTCAGAGAAATAGAACCATGGAGAATTCATCCTGGTGGCAGTGGCCACAGTGCAATCAGCTCTATCCTGTGCTTGGGGGCTGTAGTGGTATGGGTACTGGTGGTGGTGACATCCAGTGTCCAATGGTGATGACAGTGGCAATATTCTCACGGTGCTGGTCTGACATCTGATTTTGGCTTTTGCTCTGGTGGACTGGCCTCCCATTGTTCCCAGTTGTTTTTCAAGCTTGCATGTCCTGCTTGGCAATCCCGTGACCCACCCAGTGCCGTTTCAAGAGACGGCTTTTCTAGAATTTGAAGAAGAATAGATACATGTATATGTTACCAAAAAAACCAAAAACAAAAAATAATAAGCCTGGGAAATCTTTTTCTTAGAATGAGAGAGGGGTAAATGAGAACACTTACACAGCAAAAGTGTTTATAGTTCTTTGCTAGCACTAAAAGAAAAAAGTGGCTTTTCTGTTTAAATCGTCCCGTGTGACACACTGACTGCAGGTGACTGGGACTCCCGAATATACATCTCCATCCTTTACCTCTTGCATTTCAAGTTGCCTTTTAGACAACTCCACTTGTATGTCTCACAGGCAAACTCTTCTTCTTCCTCTCAATCTGCATTTTTTTCATGACCCTAGCTTAGTAAATAGCACCTATGACTTGTTCAGCCGGAACCCTGAGAGGAAAACATCTTAGACTTCTCCCACCCTCGTGTGAACAGAACAAATTTTACCTGTTATTAAATCTTAAATCAACCCCTCTTTTATATTTCTACTCTTCTTCACCAGAACCATTGTACTAGCCTCCTAACTAGCGCAGTATCAACTCTTCTGATCTCTTCTCCACTTAGCTGCCTAGGGGAATCTTTCTAAAACCCAAAGCTGATCATGTCATTCCTCTGTTAAAATTCTTCAATGGCTCCTTACCACCTCCAGGATAAAATATGTACCCCTTCTATGGCTGTGGCTCCTAACTGACTCTCAGCCCTCCCTCACCTGCATCCTACGCTCCAGCCAGGTCAAACTACATGTTTTTACAGACCACGCAGGACACATCTTTACATTCTATGGCTACTTAGTGGGGCTGACAGTCACAGTGCCACCTCTGCTCCCTTCCGTTTTCCACCACCCAGAGGTGGATACATGACCCATCAGGCCAGGCAGGAGACTCCATCCCCCTGGCCAAAGTGATTAGTTCAGGTAAGGGTTTGTCACCTAAGCAGAGCCAATCATAACCTTCCCCTTAAACTCTCTTGCTTTTGAGGCCATGGTGCCAGGAGCAGATGAGATTGAAGCTGCTGGCACCCAGCTCTCTATCACAGGGAGAACGTATATTTATGGCAGGAAAGAGAAGGGGACAAGGAACGAAGATAAGCAGAGCCCTGAGAGATGAAGTGAGAGAGGTCTGATGACATTTGTTTGAGCCCTTGAATTCAGCCCTGCCTGGTTGGTAATAGCACTACACTTCTCAGCTCCCTTCTTGCATAAGCTGGTTTGGGTTCATTCCTGTCGCTTGAAATTAAACCAGACCTGATACACAAATGGAATGGTGTGTGCAATCAACAGACTCTAGAATGTATACCTGGTGGAACTGAAGTGAAGTGGAGGCGGTGTGGGGATCTGCCCATCCTTGAGTGGGAAGTTAGAAATCCCTGTTACGTGGTATCAGGTCAGCTGGTTACATGATCTTCTTCTTTTTTTTTTTTTTTGTGGTACGCGGGCCTCTCACTGTTGCCACCTCTCCCGTTGAGAGCACAGGCTCCGGACGCGCAGGCTCAGCGGCCATGGCTCACGGGCCTAGCCACTCCGCGGCATGTGGGATCTTCCCGGACCGGGGCACGAACCCATGTCCCCTGCATCGGTAGGCGGACTCTCAACCACTGCGCCACCAGGGAAGCCCCATGATCTTCTATTTTATGTGGAGCTTTGGGTCAGGCACCCATCCTAGATGGAGACTCCAGGGACACACTGGACAAATGTCTGGATGTTGGCGTATGCTGGCCTCTCGCAAGATTTCTAGCAAGGAACTGCAGTTCAGCTTGCTTCCATGCTGGCAGAACCAGACCATATGCAGCTTTGTTTAGAGTTGCCTTTATTGCCTTTGGCCTACTAGCTAGACTGCCAAGGGTCAGATAATCATGTGTCTTACAGATTATAAAAGCCAGATCCTCTACCCCAAACTAAAATGAGTGAGAACAAAGGCAGAGAGGTGGGACATCAAGCAGGAGATACTGAAGCTTAGGGCCTGGGAAGTTCTAGAGAAAAAGCCTGATGCTCCGAGCCACACCTGAATGCATCTTTTTTCTCCCAAATTAAATAATGTTTATTTTACTTAAAATTCAGACAGTCCTGGGGGTTCTGGTGCCTGGGGACCCTGGCTGTGAATCCTGTGGGAGAGAGTGAAACGTATTGGTCACAACCCTCATGCACCTTTCTGGGCTTCCTGGGCCACCTCCGTCTTTCTTTCTCTTGGTTGGCACCCCACCCGTGCCAAGTAGCCCCTCCACTTCCACATTTGTGGTAGAAATGCCACATGGAAGGCATGGGATCTAACCTCCCAAGCAGACACCCAGAGGGTGATGCAACTCAGAAATGCAGTGGAGTTAGCTCTCCGTGAAGTGCACCTTGGCCAGTAGAAAACAGGAGATGAGAGGGGAACAGATGGGAAAATTCCCTCTCAATTCTCCTCCTGGTGAACGGTTCTAAGGTGCAGTTTCTCCCTGCAAACACCATGTGCTTTAGCAAACAGTCCTGTCAAGTCACCTGTTCTCTCCTCACAGCTCATGTGAAACAGTGGCCACCGCAGTAATATGTTGTCTTGCATTGCTTCACATCTTTCTCCCCTGCCACATGTCTCTTCTCCCCTCTCATTATCCTGGGCTTCCGTCTCCCCAAAGGGTGTGAGCACTTTACTTTAATCCTTGCCTCAGAGTCTGCTTTCTAGAGCACTTGCGTTAAGATCTGGAGCTGCTGTCAAAGCCCCCATCCCAACACTGAGTCCCAACAGTGGGGTAGCAAGAAGGTCCTGAGGGCGCAACTGATGTTTCCTGCTCACGTGCAGGAAATCCAGCCCAGGCTGCTGGATTCCTGTCAGAGGCCCGGTGGCAAGGATGCAGGGTCAGCCCATTTCTGGCATACTCCCTAGAAGAAGCTGAGGCTAATTTTCTCAGGCTCTTTCTGTGGTTCCCTGCATTTTCTCCTGGGTACGTAAGACTTACCTTTGGAAGAGTCAAACCCAGGCTTGCAGCTTGCTCTGCCTTCTGGGTCTCTGTGCTCTTAGGCCACTAGAGGGCAGCAGGCTAGAGCATGGAAGTTCAAAGTCCCCTCTACAGACGGCCAATCAAAGGCTGTGATCAGCCCAGCCTGCCATACTGTGATGGCAGTGTCTGAAGCGGGGTTGGGGAGAAAAAGAGTAGCTCTCCACCCTCTCTGAGTTTGCACTTGGCGCAGACTTGGTCAACTCTTTGTGGACCTCACGTGGCTCAAGCTCGAAGGGCAGCTACAGAATCCGCTTTGGCTCTGAGCTTCCTGAGCCCATGAGGTTTATTCCTTCATTGGTTCTCCCAAAGAACACAGGACTGTGTAACATGCTTGAGCAAATATACTGGCTGAGGGAGGCGCACAGGCCCAAGACAGCCTCTGAATCCCTGCTGGATTTGGCTGTGTCACAGTGAAGGCAGGTACAGTGAGGACAGTGGATGCCAAAGATTGCAAACAAAGCTGGAAAAGATAAAGAGAGATTCTGTGACCTCCCTGACCTTAGTATCCTCTTTTGGAGGGTATTACATGCATGTTCTGTCCCACTGAGGCAGAGGTGAGACCCCAGGTCTGGTCAGAGCACACAGTAGATCCAGAGCTGCTCTGAGATCAGAGGTTGTCAGTCCTATCTCAGACCAAAGGTCTTTTCTCTCTGTATCCAAGACACCCAGGTTGCATCCAGAGAGACAGAGAGAAATTCCGGGGGCCCTCCTGAAGGCTGAAGACTCTGCCCACAGTCCCCAAGTTAAACAAGTTCTCAGAGGGCCCCCCAATTCAATGTCCACTGACAGACTCTTCTCAAGAGTGCTTTGGTGACATGGCCTTAGTGTAATAATGGACCATAGCCAGAGGGCGAGGAGTGGAGCAAGCTGCAGATTGTCCAGAATGAGTGCTTGTGTGGTTGCCTCACTCCTGTCCTAAGCATTGCCTTGGGGCTGAGACCTAGGAGCCAGTACCACTTAGGGATTTTGACTATCTAGTCAGGGTCACTGGAGCGTGAGCCAGCCAAGTGTTATATAGGTAATCTCTCTCTGAGGGCACTGAGCAGATTAAGGTTGACTTATTATCACAGACAGGCTATCGTGGAAACCATGAAGCTGAGGGGGAGGGGAATGGGCCAAGTGTGACCTGTTGCTAAGAGACAGAAACCACAAGGGCCAGATCCAGACTCAAGGACAAGAACTCAGCAAGATTCTTGATGATGGTTACTAGCTCACAGAGAGCCCAGGAATCAAATCACTTGGTTTGAAAGGAATTGTCCAGAGAATCCTCACCAGGCGATCGGGGGTCTGGGAAAGCATAATCTCTAAGGCAATCTTTAGGTCCAAACCCATGTGTAAGGGATGGTGGATGATTCAATTACAGAAGAGGTATCTTCTCAGGGCTGTCCATAAAGGAGGGAGATATTTCCCAGTGGAAAGGACCAAGAGCAATTAGTTTTGTTGATGAAGAAACTTGCTCCACTGTCCAGAAGGATGTGCTATATGCTATAGATTAGTGACCATTGTTTTCTCTTCTCCCCTATTCCAAATGGAAGGGTTTTTTTGGCTTTTTTTTTAAATGGTTACCCTATTTCTCTCCATATTGGTTATGTAGGGGTAGCTAAATTTATCTTTAAGCCAGAGATTGCAAAATCACAAGAAATTATATCCAGACCTGATCAAGAATTGCACATCACAAAGGGACCCTGGACTGAGGGCTCAATAAAGCAACTGGGCATGATTCTGTTTTGTCTCCTATTCAGAAGTGGGTGACTGTTTTTTGTTGAGCCTAGGAACATTGCATTGTTAGGCAGGCACATTTTTGAAAGTGTATGTTTGTCAAGAAAAGTATAGATGGAAGGTGAACAATAAAGGGGAGGAATACTGTGGATGCAAATTGCTTATCTGCCCATCATCCCTTCTTTTGAAGACCCAGTTCTCCCCTCCACACAGTCCTTGTGAAGTTGTCAATTACGGTGGCCTACTCTTCCACCCTAGAGGTAGCCACATGTCCATTCTGGCCAAAGTCCTCCCAAGGTCTTTAGAGCTGGAAGTAGCGAGGCCACTAAGTAGAAGGGAGCAGAGCCGAGAGATGGAGACATCATCATTTGAACCCCTAGATCAAGCCATGCCTAAAGGTAGATACATCCTTTGATTTATCAATTAAGTAAGCCAACTAATTTCCTATTGGCTTAAACATGTTTGAGTTGGGTTTTTGACACTTGCAGCTGAAAGGATTTGGACTAACACATGCACACACAACAGAGACACAAACACCATTGTTGCTTAAACTCATTAGACATTATACACGTCTTCCATGAGCTTATAGGGATCAGCAAACATTTTATCTAAAGGATCAGATAAATCTTTTAGGCTTTGTGGGCCACATATGGTCTCTGTCTCATATTCTTTTTTGTTTTATCTTTACAGCCCTTTAAAAATGTAAAAAAACATTATTTGTAGGCCATACAAAAAGCAGGCTGTAGGCCAGATTTGCCCACAGGCCATAGTTTGCCGACCCCTGATCTAGATCCTGCCAACCTCTGCAGCATTTATACATGGTCTGCCAGCCCCTAACCATGAAACAAGACACTTCAAATGCCATTTTGGTTTGTGTCTTGACATGACTTGTTGAGTTAAGGTTCAGGGTAGAGTTAGAAATGGGAAAGGGTCTTATCTTGGTGCCCACTGTCTGCCCCATAATTGGCACTGAATAAACGGTAATCATTATGATTTCTTGCTAATAATTTATCAGCATGATGCGGCTGTCCAAATGGCTTTGTGCATATGTGCCAGTTCATTCTCGAAGGCCCTTCCCCTCCTTCATCTTCTTCAGTAAACCTTTCTCTGACCTGCCTTACCAGTCAAGTCTGAATTCGGTACTCTTCTTGCTATCACAGACTCTCTGGGGCCCTCCATTATCACTACATTATCGGACCGTCCTTCCCCCAACTCTGAGGGCTTAGCACCTAGCAGTGACGGGTCTCTATGCCTCCATGTGAACAGCTGTTTGAATGTGCAGGTGTTAACATTCCCATCTGTGTCCAGGGTGGTCAGTCTACGTGTCAGCCCTGTGAACTACCACACCTTACCTGGCAATGTTATTTTTCATTCCATTCCCTCCAAAAACGAGTCAAAGACAGAGGAACAGGTGGGAACAAATTTTCTTAGAAACTCTTATTAAGGAGGAACCCGCTGCCCCCGCCCCCACATGCTTTATTGTCTGATGTGATATCAGATCAGAGGCCTCCAGTCTCAGCAACATCTAGGGACCAGAGTGCCCACCACACAGCTGGGGCCCCAGACTAGTTTGATCCAGGTCTGTGGGGTAGAGGGAAAATTATCCTCCTAGGAAAAGTTATGTGCAAGGCCCTGCAGGCCCAGGAAAGGCTGACCAAGGCAAGTGAGTCATGGTGCTCTAAGCTGAATCTTTTGCCCATCTCACAGAAGCAGGCAGGAAGCACCACCATCGATCAGCTTTATATGGTACCCACTGTATACAACAGACAGACAAAGACAGACAGACAGAGCACACACCACTTCTAAGCTGAACACTGCTCACCATCTAGAAGCACCTTGGATAAGCACATTGAGACACTCTTGCATAGGAAAGATGTAGTTTTTAAAGGAATGATGAAGTATTTTGGCAAAACATCTACTTCCCTCCCAGGTCCTGGGTAAAGAGGGACCTCTAAATTCTGAAGCTTCTACATAATTGAAAATTATCCCCTTCTCAATGGCAGTATATACAGTAGCGAACCTTCCAAGTCTGTTGTCACAGCCCTCTACATATATCCTGAATCTACTTTACCGGTGGGCAAACTTAGAGACAGAAGGTGGTCTGGAGCAAGGGGACACTGGGGCTGGCTCAAGGTGAGGGGAAACAGGAGGTGTCTCGGCTCAGCCAAAGGCAGGGCCTCTGTCTAACTGGATGGGGAAGGGAAAGGCTGGGGCAGTCCAAACTCCCTTTCTTCCTGTCTGAGGAAGCAGTGGTTCCACGGGAAAGGCTGTCAAGAAGGAAAGGCAGGTTCCCACCCCTGCTGGCTTAAGGGGTTTTTCGGGGTGGCAAAGAGCAGGGCAGGCCAGAGCTCCTCCTTGAGGCCTCTTCGTGGATGCTCTCTGAGTTTGGGAACTGTGGGTTCACTGCTTCAATAACTCTCTTGTCACCTGCATATGAGCCCAGACCTCAAGTCCTTCATTATTTTTAAAAGGTGGTGGGGTGGAGGTGGGGGGCGTTAAGAGGGAATGAGACACAGAACCATCTTTCCACAGCCTTCCTCTGCCTAGGCTGGGGCCTTCAAGGGTCTCCTTCACCCTGCCTCCTAGGGATATTTAAAGGCAGCTTTTATTAGACTCTATACTGTCCTTTTTGTTTCTCTTGTGATTTTTTTGTTTCTTTGTTTTAATTTATATATATATATATATATATATATATATATATATATATATATATATATATATATAATTCTTTAAAAAGCAATAGTCCTTTGGTCCCTAAACTCTAAGGAATGATATGATTTTGAAAGAAGTAAATCTGGGCTTCCCTTGTGGAGAAGCCCTTGGCACCCCCCAAGGCCCTCTGCTGGTTCCCCTAGACAGTCACTCCTCAGCCAGCCCCAGCTGCTTTGCCAGCCTGAGCTCTACATCACAGGCACAGAACAACCCGCTTGGTGAAAACAATCCTTAAAGTGGCCTGAGCCCAGGCACTGGCCTTGGGTCCACGTCCATCTGTGGCCGCTCCTTCAGGAAGGGCTGCTCAAGCATTTCTGTGCTTTTCTTTTCCTTTCTTCTCACTCTTCAGTTTCCAATGTTGGGTATTAATTGATAAGGAGAGAGAAAGGGAAAAAAAGGAAAAAATCACTCTGGAGGGCAAGACAAGAAGAGCAGCTTGCCCTATCCGTGACAGGTGAGTGGCTGGACCTCAGGCTTCCACTGAAGCCAGACCCTGGGTCCTGGGCAGATGACCTCAGCCCAGCACCCCCTCCAGAGTGCTCCCTGGGGGCAGTTCAAGTGAGGCAGGGTCCTGTGGATCTTCTGAGACAGCAATCTCTAAAAGTCGCAGGCAGCCGGCCCTGCCAGAAACCTGAGAGCTTGTCATAGCCCTCCCCATCACCACCACACCCTGTAGATCCTGCATCTTCAGTGTATTTGCTTCTCTCCTCATCTCCAAGTTCACTGCCATTATCCCAGCCCTTACATCCTGTCCCTTCTTTGCTTAAACTCCTCAGTGGTCCTCTACCATCTTCAGGATAAAGTCCAAACTCATGGCCTTTAAAACACTTCACAAGCTAGCACAAACCTACTTTTCTAGTCTCGTTCTCCACCCCCCTGCCCTCCCCACACAGGAATTCTCTACTATGGTCCCCTGTGGCTATCTCTGGAGTGGAACGAACTGGTTGGATCTTACTGTAATTGTCTCTCCCAGACTGTGGGGGCAGGAATTTTGTCTAATTTATCTCAGTCCTTAGACTGAAGGAAAAACACAGCCTCAGACTGAGGATTCCTCCTAACTCCTGGCTCTTCTCTCCCAGACTTTTTCAGGGGCCGGTGCCCCCAGCATCCCAAAAGGAATATCAAAGCTGGGAGCGCCTCCATCACTCAGGCCCCATCTGCCGGGGGTCCACTAAGGACTCACCTTTCTGTGGCTGGTCAGTGAGAGTAGATCAGTAAGGCCGGTTGGCATCCTTGGGCCTCTTTAGCTGGACCTTGAGCCTCTTCATGCCAATCTGAAAGCCATTCATGGCCTGAATAGCTGTCTGGGCACTGGTTGGATTGTCAAAGCTAACAAACCCTGGAGGGTGTGTGCAGAGAGGTTAGCTGGGAACTCTGCGTGGCAGGGCCTCCTTTCTCTATGACCAGCCCCTTCTCCTTGCCCCCTCAGGCCAGTTCCATCAATCAGTACTCCTCCACCCTCCAGTGTTTGCATGTGTGCACACACACGGACACATGCTCGTACTTACACAGGCAAGTGGCCTGAGTTTCCTAAACGTGTGATTCTTGGAAGGACAGGAGGTAATTCTGAGTGTGTGTATTGGGGAGGCAGGTAGTGTGTTGATGGGGTGTTTCCCTGTCTTTCCCTGGCGTGGGAAAACTCTCTCTCTCCACAGCCCCCATTCTGGTCCTCTGAATTGCAGTTGGAGGGGATCTCTGGTCCCAGACCCAGACTCCACCTGCCCTGGCTAGACTCTAAAGCCTAACCTGGTTGAAGATCTACCAGACACCTGACCTTCCCAGGTGAACCTGAAATAGACTTGTCCCTTGTCTGGGCTTAGCCTCATCACTGGTCTGTGACTCTGTTGAGCACTATACACTCAGTTTCTAGGAGTCACTGACTTCCGGAGGTACAGTCTTAGGGTCTGTAAGGAATCTCGAAGTTGGGAGTGGGAGAGGCCTAGGGATGGGGCTCAGCTCACCGAAACACTTGCTCTGGTTGGTGGCTCGATCCACAAAGACTTTGGCAGAGACAACGGCTCCAAAGGGCAGGAATGTCTGGATGAGTTCTGCATCACCAAACTCCTGAGGCAGGTGATAGATGAAGAGGTTACAGCCTTCGGGGCCTGCAGGAACAGGAGCAGGCTGGTTCAGGGGAGGAATCCTGAGTCCAGCCCCACCAGGCCCTGATCTCCAGACCCCTGTCCCTCACCTTCTCTTTGCTGCTGGGGCAGGCCTGAAGGCTGCTGGGGAAAAGTTGTGCTCACTGGGGCATAGGCCGACGGATAGGCTGCTGGAGACAGAGGTGGGAGTGGGCAGTGACCCCCCAGGAGCCACCCCCAATCAGGGCCCCATCTGCCTGGCCACCTTTGACCAACTCAGCCAGTGCACAGTAACCCTCACCCCTAGAAAGGTCGTTCTGGGTCCAAGGGTGGGCGAAAGGAGGGTCGGACTCCTCAGCACAGAGCCTAACCCCCCCACCCCCAAATCTCCCTATTACTTTCTGGGGCCCTTCAAACCCCCCAGGCCGCGTAGCGCCAAGTGAAACCTGCGTAGTGGTGCATCCCAGCGTAGGCCTGCTGCAGGGGGTCAGCCACGCCGGGACTCTGGGCTGGGGAGAGAGGGGCGCAAGGCCCACAGTGAAGGTGGGCTGGTGGGCGGGCAGGGTAAGGTGAGAACGCAGGGAGTGTGGAGGGAGGCTGTGAGAGGCAGCAGGGAAGGAGGAGGAGTCCCTTCTCAAGGAGACCAGGCCCTGCCACCCGCCCCCCCCAGACCCCCGCTCCCCACTCCATTTTGGGGGAGATTTGGGCGGAGCGGGTGGGGGGGGCCCACCTGGGTAAGGAGAGAGCCCGTTATTGTAGAGACTGTCCGAGCCAGGTTGCCCGTTGGTCTGGGGGGTCAGGGGGCCGAATCCATTGACCCCGATGGGCGCCGGGAGACCCGGAAGCGTGCTGGGACCGCCGCCCTGCGGGGAATTGGCTGCAGGTGGCGAGTAAGTGGAAGAGTCAGGCCGCAGCCCCGCCTCGCCCCGCCCCCGCCTCGGGCCCCGCCCCCTGCGCGCAGTACCTGCAGCCGGCAAGAGCGGCGCGGCTACCAGGCTGAAGGCCGCCACGTGCTGCATCTGTGCCGCCACTGCGGCCACCGGGCCGAGGCCTGGGCCCTGCGCCGCCGCCAGTAGGGCCGCCTGGTGCTGCAGGATCTTTGGGAGGGAAGAAGGCCGGGTGTGGAGGGCCCAGCGGCGGGCATCTGTCCCGGCGCCCCACCCCCCGTCACCCGCTGCCCGCCCGCGCCCGCCAGGCCAGGCACTTACAGCTGTGGTGTAGGCTCCGCAGGCCCCCAGCGGCAGCGGCGCCGGCTGCAAGGCACTCAGCTGGCCCGCCATCTGCTGCATCCGCCGCAGCGCGCGCTCGCGGTCCGTGTCCGCCAGCTTGACCACGAGGCTGGACGAGGCGCCCTGGGTAAGGCAGGGAAGGCTGCAAGGACGGGTCTAGACCTCAGCCCCGGCCCTGGGCCGAGGGCCTTGCTCCTCAGGCCCTTTCCCCGGCATGTGGGGAAGAGGAGCCAGTCCCCAGACCCCTGGTCTCACCCCGGGCCCTGGCGCCCGCCCTCACCGCCATGGTCCGGCTGCCGTGCAGACTCTGGATGGCCGCCTGAGCTTCCCCTTGACTCCCGAACTTCACAAAGGCACAGCCTGGGGCAGGATAGAGGTGGCTCAGGTCACAGAGGCCAAAGGGTCATGTGGTCCGGAGTGAGGCGGGGTCATCAGGAAATCCAGGGGTCAGCTCAAGTCACCTTTACTGGTGCCATCGGGGCTCCGCAAGACGGTGCACTCCTCGATGTGGCCAAAGGGCTGGAACAGGCGTCTGACGTCCTCCTCACCCTGCTGCTTGCCCAGCATACCCACAAACAGTTTTCGGTCCTCTGGGGACAAATCCAGGAGTCACCTGGGAACCCTAAGACCTCTTGGGCTCCCCAGAGTAACAGGAGTAGCCTAGGAAGGTAGTTAACCACGGTCTGGCTCTGGGAAGAGGTGAGTGAGCAGGCCCTACTCACTTGGGGCCACAAGGTTGGGTTTCTTTGAGGGGCAGGATGACCTACAGACAGATCTGGAGGAGAGAAACTCCAGATTTCCATCAGGAAAACCTGGGTCCTGGAACTCATTGTTGCTCTTGTGGGAATGATTCAGTTCATATTTTTGGTTGGATAGAGCCCTACATGCATCATTTTATATGTTTGACCTTTCTGTTCTTAGAGTCTGGGAAATGCTATTTTGGACCATTTCAGCCCTGTTAAGGGAGGGGAGTCCTCAGAGGAGTCCTTGTATTCATACTGGGTCTGGAGAAGATAAGTACATCCTCCTGATAAGCCTGATGGCAGTGGCTAGAGTCCAGGATTCTGGGTCAAAAAAAACAGCACAGAAAGCAGTTGTCTCATTGCACTGCCTCAACCCCAGACCATGAGCACTGGAATGATGAATCCCCAACTCCAGCACCCAACTCAACCTGCATGCCCCTCCCAAAGGCCTAAAGAGAACAGGAAGCTTGGGTTCCTGATCCTCCAACATTGGCATTTTGCCCACTATGCTTACTGAACTCATGACCCCTTTCCTTACCTCCCTTATTCCCTCAGTGAGCTTCCAGGGCCCTCACTGAGCCCTGCTGCCTCCTCTCTGACTTCCCCTGTTTTCCTGCCTTGATCTCTCCCCAGGTGTTCATGCTATGGGAGAACAGGTTCTGCCTATAGACCTGGATGGCCACCTGAGGATCCTTTCCTGTGTCCACCCTTCCTGTGGGAATGGTAGAGATGCCCAGAGAGGGGCCGTAAGCTGGGTCCCGTGACCTTGGAGAAAGCTGGAGAGCTGGGGCTGGAAACCAGGGCTTAGCTGCACATCCAGCAAGTCGGGCCTCAGGAGCACTATCCAGGAGTGTGTGATAGAGGAGCCCAGCCCACAGGTCCTGCTGTCAAAGCCTCTCTCATCTGCACCAAGGTAAGTCTCTGATTTTGAGATGGGGCTTCATCGGCGTAATACAAGTTGGGAGAGAAAGAGTGGGTGGGAATCTGGCTTCAGACTTCACCTCTGAAATCCTGAAGCCCAAGAAAACCCATCCCAAACTCCTTCACTCTTTGACAAGCTTGGCCAGGCTGATGGGGGTCCTTGGATCCTGAGTGCAAAGGAAACAAGGCTGGTGAAGGTCATAGACTGAAGCCTGGGTGACAGTGAAAAGGAAAGTGAAAAGGCCGAAATTAGCAGTGGAGGGAATCTCCAACAAGGCTATGTGTGTGTGTCCGTATTTCACCTGGATGTTGTGGGGTTCAGCCTAGGCTGCCCTGGGTACCTTGGTATCTGTCGCCTGCCTGTTAATGCTGTGTCTGTATGGAGAGCAGGAGCTGTGGCTTACATGGGACAGAGTGTGTTTCAGCAGAATCCTGCCCTCTGTCCAGAGGATTACTGCCCAGAAATCCTGATGGGGAAAGGATAGATAATGTACTTGTGGCCAGAATTCCAGTAGAGGTACCAACCATCTGTGGTGAGAGTACAAAGCAGTGGGTATACTTCACTCCTGGGAGGGTTAGCCACAGAATAGTGCCCTTGGAATGGATCACTGGTTTCCTAACCTTTTAAAACAGCTGTGAAATCCATTGTTCTAACAAAAATATTAGGATGAAGCTCAAAATGTAAGAGAAAAGTAGAACTGCTTGGAAAAGGCAGAAAAGTAGGAGGAGGGCTGGAGTTCCTCTTGCTTCATCTTCCCCTGGTACTCCCTAGAGGGGGCTCCAAGGAAAGTCCTTTGTAAACCACTGACTTAAAAGATAGAAAATAGAATTCCACATGGTGCATGAAGAGGCATCTGAGATCATTCTCTTCAGGAACCTGAGAAGTCAGGAAAGGTCTTTCATGATTCTCTTGACTAATCTGATGGTGGCTTTGCCTTGACATTGGAAGACAGGCCCTATTTGGTCAGGGAATCAAACCCTCTGAGATTGTTATTGTTCTGAGCTATGAAACTAAATTATGCCCATGCGTCTACAAGAGGCCCAGGAGGGGCTGGAGAAGATCCTAGGGTCTCCAGAGTCTCAGGGCTTCATGATGCCCTAATTTATCGTGCAGCTGTGACATTGGGTAGGGTCTGCAAGATGATGACAGCACCTAGGTAAGCTGTCATGCCACATGGAACAGCATCCAGGTAGCCCTAGGTAGGAAGAGAGAGGTCATGGCTGAGATGGAGCCCCCAGGACAGTAAAGAGGTTTGTGTGAACAGTGGTCCGATCCTTCATCTGCTCTTCCTCTTTCTGCTCTTTTCTGATGATGGTGGTCAGTCACAGCTCATGTCACAGACCATGAAATTCTCTGATCCTTCTGTTCCAGTGAGAGTCTCCCAAATTAAGAATTTCCATTTCCATGATAGGGCACTGACTCTATGGTTCTAGACTACTGGGCTGTACAGAATTTGAAATTGAAATGAGGTTGGGCTATGGGCTAATCTCTATGCTGCCCATTTCACAGCTGTCACCTTGAATCCTGGTGTCCTCTTTGCCACTTTACAGGGACCTTCATGGTGTTTGACAGGAGGATGATCTGGGTCACAGTGAATATAAGCATCAGATGATCCTGAAATGGTGGGATAAGTTTCTTAAGAGACCTGGTCAAAGAGAATTACAGGCTAGACTCCTGAGAGTAGCCCGCAAATCCACACCCCTGAAGATTTTCAGGGCCGATGCATGCTCCCAGAGAGATGGAGATGATGGGATTTAGCCCAAAAAATGCAATATCCTCTAGGTCAAACTATACCAGTTTGGTAGAAAAGGATTCTGTAAGAGGTGGGTCGGAAATGTCTGAATAAAATAATTCCATGAGTGGTGGGTGGGTCCCTAGAAAGATGGAAATTCAAACTGGGAGGCTCAACTTTCCTGGAGTGGATGGAATTGGAAGATAGCATCAGTGTGGAGTTGAGACATAGTTGGAAAGACACACAGTTGAACGGTGTAACTGCATTTTCATGATGGCCACCTGTGTATACTCCTTGCTCTTCTACCAAATGCTTTTTTGAACCCAAATCAAGTTGTTTGGACCCTAGAGGTTCATCTCCATAAAGCTGTCTTGCGCAGCTGATCGTACAGGGATTCTAAGGTAGCAAATGATGGGGTTGGAAGCCCAGAGTCAGAGTCAGTCCACGCCATCTTCCTCAGGAAAGGTATCAAGATGCTGTTCTAGAAAGAAGGCTCTGCCCAAGTTGGCCCAAAGGAGTCCCAAGTTTCTGGCTTCTAAGCCCCCCACAACCACTCACTTCCATGTTGGTGGGATATCATGATTGTAGAAACAGTGCAGGGACAAGAAATCGCATTGGGGTACCAACCATCAGACACATCCTAAAATTACCAGTCCACCTTTCCATCCAAATACCAACCCAGGAGATCCTATTGATGGCAGCATTTGATGCTCTGACATTCTCAGTGATGACTGCAGCATAAGGATCCAAGGAAGACTAGGAAATGAGTGAAGAAAATATCCAGGGGAAAAAAAGTCTCCTGATCAGATCTGATGAGTATCAAGTAGGGCTTTTTTTTTTTTTTTTTTTTTTTCAGTACGCGGGCCTCTCACTGTTGTGGCCTTTCCCGTTGCGGAGCACAGGCTCCGGACGCGCAGGCTCAGCGGCCATGGCTCACGGGCCCAGCCGCTCTGCGGCATGTGGGATCTTCCTGGACCAGGGCACGAACCCACGTCCCCTGCATCGGCAGGCGGACTCTCAACCACTGCGCCACCAGGGAAGCCCAAGTATGGCTTTAGTTCCAAAAGAAAACTATTAGAACTAAGAAACAAATTCAGCAAAGTTTTCCTATTAAAAAAATCAACAGGGACTTCCCTGGTGGCGCAGTGGTTAAGAATCTGCCTGCCAATGCAGGGGACATGGGTTCAAGCCCTGGCCCGGGAAGATTCCATGTGCCGCAGAGCAGCTAAGCCTGTGTGCCACAACTACTGAGCTTGCACTCTAGACCTCACGAGCCACAACTGCTGAAGCCCGTGCATGTAGAGCCCATGCTCCTCAACAAGAGAAGCCACCGCAATGAGAAGCCCGCACACCACAACAAAGAGTAGCTCCCACTCACCGCAACTAGAAAAGCCTGCACGCAGCAACGAAGACCCAACGCAGCCAAAAATTAAAAATATAAATAAATAAATAAATTTATTTAAAAAAAAAAGAATCTGCCTGCTAATGCAGGGGACATGGGTTTGAGCCCTGGTCTGGGAAGATCCCACATGCCATGGAGTAGCTAAGCCTGTGTGCCATAACTACTGAGCCTGCGCTCTAGAGCCCACGAGCCACAACTACTGAGCCCGCATGCCAGAACTACTGAAGCCTGCGGGCCTAGAGCCGTGCTCCGCAGCAAGAGAAGCCACCGTAATGAGAAGCCCGCATACCATAACAAAGAGTAGCCCCCGCTCACTGCAACTAGAGAAAGCCCGCACACAGCAACAGAGAACCAACGCAGCCAAAAATAAATAAATAAATTTATTTTTAAAAATCAACAAAAAAATCAGTTATGTTTCTATAGACTAGCAATGAACAATCTGAAAATGAAATTAAGAAAACTATTTCACTTAGCATCAAAAAGAATAAAATACTTAGGAATAAATTTAAACAAGGCTGCAAAAGACTTGTATCCTGAAAACTACAAAATATTGCTGAAGAAAACTGAAGAAGACGCAAATAAATGGAAGACATCCTATGTTCATGAATTGAAAGACTTAATGTTGTTAGATGTCAGTACTACCCAAAGCAGTCTACAGATTTAATGCAATACCTATCAAAATTTCAGTGGCATTTTCTTGAGAAACAGAAAAATCAATCCTAAGATCTCTCAAGAGATCCTGAATAGCCAAATAATCTTGGGGGGAAAAAGAATTTTGGAGGTCTCAGTCTAACTGATTTCAAAACTTACTACAAAGCTACAGTAATCAAAGTGTGGTACTGGCATAAAGAGAGACATTTAGACCAATGGAGTAGAATAGAAAGGCCAGAAATAAGCCCTCACATATATGGTCAATTGATTTTCGACAAGAGTGCCAGTCTTTTAAACAAATGTTGCTAAGAAAGCTGGACATCTACATACAAAAGAATGAAGTTGGACCCTTACATTGTACTGTATACAAAAATTAAATGAAAATGGATCAAATGTAAACATAAATGCTAAAACTATAAAACTCCTAGAAGAAACAGGGGGAAAGCTTCATGACCTTGCATTTGGCAGTGATTCCTTGGATATGACACCAAAAGCACAGGCAACAAAAGTAAGAACAGAAATTTTGGACTACATCAAATTTTAAAACTACTGTGCATCAAAGGACACAACCAGAGTGAAAAGGCAACCTACAGAATGGGAGAAAATATTTGCAAACCATATATCTGATAAAAGTTTAATATCCAGAATATATAAAGAGCTCCTATGACTCAACAACAAAAATAATTCAATTTTTAAAAATGAGCAAAAGATCTGAATAGATAGTTCTCCAAAGAAGATATACAATGACCAACAAATATATGAAAAGATGCTCAAAATCACTAATAATTAAGAAAGTGCAAATCAGAACTACGAGATATCAACTGACACCCATTAGGATGACTGCTATTTTAAAAAAGCGGGGGGGAAATAAGTGCTGGCAAGGATGTGGAGAAATTATGTAGGTATGTGCACTAATGTTGAATGGTACAAGCCACTATGGAAAACAGTACGGCGGTTCCTCAAAAAATTAAAAATAGAATTACCATATTATCCAGCAATACCAGTTCTGGGTATATATCCAAAAGAATTCAAAGCAGAGTCTCAAAGAGATATTTGTACACTCACGTTCACCTTAGTATTATCCACAATAGTCAAAAGGTAGAAGCAACCTAAATGTCTATCAAGCAATGAACGGATAAACAAAATATGGTATATATGTACAATGGAATATCATTTGGCTTTTAAAAGGAAGGAAAAATCTAAAAAAAAAAAAAAGGGTTCTGAAGAACCTAGGGGTAGGACAGGGATAAAGACGCAGACGTAGAGAATGGACTTGAGGACACGGGGAAGGGGAAGGGTAAGCTGGGACGAAGTGAGAGAGTGGCATGGACATATATACACTACCAAACGTAAAATAGATAGCTAGTGGGAAGCAGCCACATAGCACAGGGAGATCAGCCCGGTGCTTTGTGACGACCTAGAGGAGTGGGATAGGGAGGGTGGGAGGGAGACACAAGAGGGAGGAGATATGGGGATATATGTATATGTATAGCTGATTCACTTTGTTGTAAAGCAGAAACTAACACACCATTGTAAAGCAATTATACTCCAGTAAAGACGTTAAAAAAAAAAAAAGGAGATTCTGACACATGCTGCAACATGGATGAAACTTGAGGACATTATGCTAAGTGATATAAGCCAGTCACAAAAAGACGGTTGCTAGGGGCTGGAGGGAGGGAGAAATGGAGAGTTATTGGTTAATGGGTACAGACTTTGAGTTTTGTAAGATGAAAAAGTTCTGGAGGTTGCACAGCAATGTGAGTATTGCTAACAGTATTGAACTGTACTCTTAAAAATGGTAAAGATAGTAAAGATGATGTTATGTCTGTTTTACCCCAATTGAAAAAAAAATACAGTGAAGGAGGAGGCCTGAAAAATAGGGACTTAGATTAAGAAAGAACAGAGACTCCACTGTTCCTTCATCCTGATCCAGGAGAGCCAGGAGGCGAGTAAGAAAGGTAGACCAAGCCTGGGCTTTCAGGTTCCCTTAAGAGAGAAGATCTCAGCCTCCGGAGATGCATTTTTCTTTTGTGGGCTATACACTTGTACCTGAAGGGCTTGTCAGAGGTTCAGACACAGCCATGGCCTAAAAGTGTTACAACAATTAGCTTTGGGTGATCCACTCTGAGTCAGACTGAAGGAAAGCACCACTCTTTTCCTTCGGAGGTAGAATGCATTTCAGGAAGTGAAACATTAACTTGACATTCCCAGGTCTTATGCAGTACTGTGAGCCTTATCCAGTCAGGTTTTAGTTGGAAGAATACTTTTTAGAATTAAATCAGTGTGAGGATCAAAGACAGATATGAGTGTCAACTGACTAATAGAACAGTTGTTGGTAAGATCCGTGTCTGATTTAGGCCAGAGAATATGTCCCAGTATTAAGAAATTCTGAAAATTCTAGCTCAAAATTTAACTTTAACTTAAAGTCTGGTTGTTAAACACTGAATAGAATAGAATCCTAGAAAAAAAAATTGGAAAAGATGGCTTACTTAGTTAGATAGTAATATATGTTTATTACTCAAAATCCAGGCTGATATTTAAACAAACCCTTGCAAATTCAGGCAGAAATTAAACAATTATAGGATGGTTATAGGAGGGTTGATGTGATGACAGATAACTGGCTTTTGAGTTAAACCAAATGTGAAGATTAAAAAACAGAGGCATTACCTCAGAGAAAGTTTTAAATTTTAAAGTAAAAAAAAAAAAACCCTTAAAGTGAAAAGATTGCATGGATTTATTACTTAAACTATTTCTGTACCATAGGCATCTTGGATCTGTAAATATTTGCTAAGTAAAAAATACAGCCAAGTTGGGGAAAGAGCAATCACAATTGTGACTTATGAATTTATTGATTTTATGTTATAAAATTTGAAAGATAGGAAAGAAAATACAGGAGTTCAGTGATTTTGAAGATTTTGCCTTAGAACTAAAAAATACTTTCCCTATATGATTGGTACTTACAGTTCAACTTATTTTTAGTGTTTCCATAGTAGAGATAATCTAAGTTAGGAAAAATCAACCACAGTCTCCATGCTGAAGAGCAGATAAAATGGATCTATTTAGTTACCATTGTCTGAGGGATTTAGGGATCCCTAGCTCTGACCTCATGTAATTTGAGGTTAATTTAACATTTTGAAATACATGAACTTTGAATTTTCATTCAGGCAAACATTTTAATGTTCACATTTAATTAAAGACAAATGCTGAGGGAAAAGTTTTTGGCACTATGTATATTTAATTAGAAATGGGCGCCTTGGGCTTCCCTGGTGGCGCAGTGGTTAAGGATCCACCTGCCAATGAAGGGGACATGGGTTCAAGCCCTGGTCCAGGAAGATGCCACAAGCCACGGAGCAGCTAAGCCCGTGAGCCACAACTACTGAAGCCCGCGTGTCTAGAGCCCATGCTCCGCAACAAGAGAAGCCACCGCAGTGAAAAGCCCGCGCACCACAACGAAGAGTAGCCCCCGCTCACCACAACCAGAGAAAGCCCGCGCACAGCAACAAAGACCCAATGCAGCCAAAAATAAACAAATAAATAAAATAAACAAATTTATATATAAAAAAAGAAATGGGCGCCTTTAGTATATTATGAGATAATTTCACTTTGGAAAATTAGATTAATTTTCCTTTAAGAGTGTACTGTTCAAAGGACTTCCCTTGGTGGTGCGGTGGTTAAGAATTTGCCTGCCAATGCAGGGGACACGGGTTCGAGCCCTGGTTGGGGAAGATAGCACATGCCACAGAACAACTAATCCCATGCGCCACAACTACTGAGCCTGCGCTCTAGAGCCCACATGCCATAACTACTGAGCCCACGTGCCACAACTACTGACCCCTGCGTCCCTAAATCCCACGCTCCGCAACAAGAGAAGCCACCGCAATGAGAAGCCCGTGCACCGCAACGAAGAGTAGCCCCCACTCGCCATGACTAGAGAAAGCCCGTGCTCAGCAACGAAGACACAACACAGCCAAAAGTAAATAAATTTATTGAAAAAATAAAAAAGTGTACTGTTCAATGCCACAGGATGTAAAATATAGGCACAGAGCATGGAGTATATGAACAGTGTGGGACTTGACTGCAGAATTTATGGGAACTGGGATACATTAAACATACGTAAAATATATATGTATAAACATACACATAGGGCTGGCATACATTAACAGGCTACTATAATATAGTCCATGAAGACTTGGATGCACTCTGAGTGCCACCAAGGCTGCAGGGGATGACCATGAAAGAAGAGGGCCCCAGACCTTCTATCGGGCAGATCTTGTGTTGCTACTATTATTGCATTGTAAGCATTGAATGTGCAAGTGTTACCAGTAACTTCTAAAAGTAATGCAACATACAGTGTGTTTAAAATATAGGTTATTTCGAAGTGCCTATGAGGGGACTCCAAGTCAGACGGGGAATGTCAGAGATGGCTTTGCCCTCAGAGCCTCTGTTTCCTTATTTGGAAACTTGGAGGAAATAGTTCTTCCTGCCCTACCTATTCTAGAAACTTGTGGGGGGAATCAAGTTCATGAGACTATCTGTGACCTGTAGAGCATGGTTATACAGAAAGTCTTATGATCTTTCAGATTTAGGAGGAGCCGTTTGGTCTCCTCCTAGGAACAAATGGGTGGTTTTAAGAACAATGATGTTGTAGGTAATGTTATAGCGGGAAGAAGACAGGATGTCTCTGTATCTTTCCAAGGTGTTATGAAAAATATTTTTATAAATTTGCTTTAAACATTTTTTTTCAATGAAAACAATTTTACTTCTATTCAGGCTCTCCCCTGCTGTGCTAACACTTTGATTTCTACAACATTGGCTGGAAGTGAAAATAAAACAGACCTATAATAGAAGTTATAAGAAAATAAAACATAGGTCATTTCAACCACAAACCTCATGTCTAGTGATTAAAAATAAGAGTAATACTACTCTGTTGCATTGGCATGAAAATTCAAGAGATAGAATGTAAAGTAACTATTTTTGTCAAAAAGCTCATGCATGTGTACATAATAGAATACTCCTGTATGGCAGATGGGAAAGAAAATGGCAGTCTTTGGACCGAAGAAGCAAACCTGATAGGTTTAGTTAGGCTGTCACAATGCTGGCCCACTTTTAAAAATTGAATTAGTTGCCAACATTTAATATAATTTAATATAATTAAAACAGAAACTTTCATTATGTCATGACAGTCTCACCCATTTAGGGTTCCTTACCTGGCTCCTATAGCATTTGAGTAGTGATCCCTGTTTTATGGGAAGAAAAATCTAATAATCTCTTCCAGAAAAAAAATGGCAAAATTTTGGAAGATTACGTTTGCCTTGATACCCCCTTGATTATGCCTGCATTGATACCAGTATTTTTGTCAGATGTAAAAATCATTATTAATCAACTGTAAACAAAGGATTTAATTTCAGGAATAATTTTAAAATATGCAAGCTCAAAGGCTTAACTGTATCAGGGCAGGTGTGACCATTAACTCTGAAGGTTTATAGAATGTTTGGGATAACAGAGATAAGACTTGAATGAGACAAGCTGTCCTACATTGGTGTCAAATGTTACATTTCAAAACCAAATTCAATACCATTTTAAAAGTTGAGTTTCTAAAGCATTAATTTGTGTTACAATTCAGCAGAGAGCTGAACTCACTTTTTTTTTTTTTTTTTGCTGTACACGGGCCTCTCACTGTTGTGGCCTCTCCCATTGCGGAGCACACGCTCTGGACGCGCAGGCTCAGCAGCCATGGCTCACGGGCCCAGCCGCTCTGCGGCATGTGGGATCTTCCCGGACCGGGTCACAAACCCGTGTCCCCTGCACCGGCAGGTGGACTCTCAACCACTGCGCCACCAGGGAAGCCCTGAGCTCACTTTTGAAGAGATATATAATAGCACTGAAGAGAAGAAACACCTTTTGATTAGTATCTAACACAGATCAGTTGGTAGTAAAATACTTGTAAATTGTAAAGACCCAGCTGTTTTGCAAGACTTAGTACATATGCCTCCTGTCTCCCAAATGTGTATCAGGGAACATTTGGTGATTTTGAGTGGGAACACGAAAGAATTGAGAGATCTGGTCATCCAAAACTGCAAGAAGGATTATCCACAGATGCCTTTGGAGTACATGCTCTTTAAAAGCGATCACTTAAGCAATGTAAAGCAATTATACTCCAATAAAGATGTTAAGAAAGAAAAAAGCCATCACTTGTCAAGAAATAGCCATGTTATACATAACTACTAAAATTATGAATTCTACTGCCAGGCAGAGCTCTTTTCAGCTAGATTTTCTTTTCCTGCTCTCTTGAGCTGCTCGGAATCTGAACAGGTGTAGAGGTGAAATGCCATATGTACAGAATATGTCAATGCTATTACACCTGAAAAACCTGTACAAAAACGGGGAGGCAAATGATAAAACTCATGCTGATGCCACTGCTGGGAGCCCAGATGACCAAGACATCTGGACTAGACTAAGCAGAAGCATAATCAGCGTGGAGGCCTCCTTTGGGCAGTGGCCCTCACCCTGGCAAGAGGTGTTGGACTCCAAGCAGCAAGTGTGCCCCCAGCATCCTGGATTTAGTTCCTGAACCAGACTCCAAGTTGCATTATGTTCTTCTGAGCTCTGTACATGCTCTTCCCTCCACCTGAAATACTTGCTCCCTTGCTCCTCCTTTTTCTATTTGACTACTTCTTGTTCATCCTTGAGATCTCAGCTTAAATATTACCACCTCTGGGAGCCCACCTTGACCTCCCAGACTAAGGTGCCCTATGTTTTCCCCAATGCTTTTCAATCCCCCAGGACTTGAAAAGCATTGATCACACTGGATGATAGCTTTGTTTTACTGTTTATATCCCCTTATAGCTCCAGAGCTCCATGAGGCCAGGTGCCAGGTCTGCCTTGCATTCCTAATGTGGAGTAAGTTACTCAAAAGATATTGGTTGGATGGTTGAACAAACTACAGCCCAATCTGTCTACTTCTTAGCTCACTCAAGTACTCTCAGGTGACCTCTCAGCTGTCTAGTGTTCATGGGCAGGGCTGAGAAGTTGGCCAACATTGGCCCTGATGCCTAACAGTTTCCCAAGAAGCAGAAATTCTTGGGACAAGTGAACGAGAGGTTTGGTATGCAGCCTGGAACTTCTCAAAAACCAGTCTGCAAAGAATGAGATGGAAAAGGAGGATTTGTGTTTGGAGGAGAGGGAGGAAGCTTGGAAATATCTCCTTAAGACAAAGTGGGATGATAACATCTTGACCAGAAGTGGAGAATCAAAGACCAAAATCAGAAAATCTAAAAGGAGGAAGAATGGATTTCTTGGAGGAAAGAACTCCACAATGGAGCTATGAAGCTACTAGAGTCCCTTGTAGGTGTGGACACTGAGCCTGAAGTCTGAGAGGATGTGCAGAATTATTAGGAGTCAATAAATGTCTGTCAATGAGGTTCCATTCTCTCCCTGATCTTGGGCAGCTTCTTTTACCTAATAAAAAGCCATGGCTGACCTCCTTAAGGTGGGGAGAAAGTCTTTTTTTTTTTTAACATCTTATTGGGGTATAATTGCTTTACAATGGTGTGTTAGTTTCTGCTTTATAACAAAGTGAATCAGTTATACATATACATGTGTTCCCATATCTCTTCCCTCTTGCGTCTCCCTCAGGAGAAAGTCTTATTTAAGAGGGAGTCCGCAAATGTCAGGGAGGGCTCCAGGCAGATTTCTTGGAATGATTTAACACCCAAGGGCAAGAAAGACACCAAGAACTGACACCAGAAGCTAGTATTGCTTTTCCAGTATGGAAGCCGGCCAGAACTCAGCTGGTTGTCAAAAAGCACAGGCTCGGATGGACCTAGAGTCTGTCATACAGAGTGAAGTAAGTCAGAAAGAGAAAAATAAATACCGTATGCTAATGCATATATATGGAATCTAAAAAAATTGTACTGATGAACCTAGTGGCAGGGCAGGAATAAAGACGCAGACATAGAGAATTGACTGAGGACATGGGGAGGGGGAAGGGTAAGCTGGGACAAAGTGAGAGAGTGGCATGGACATATATACACTACCAAACGTAAAACTGATAGCTAGTGGGAAGCAGCTGCATAGCACAGGGAGATCAGCTCGGTGCTTTGTGACCACCTAGAAGGGTGGGATAGGGAGGGTGGGAGGGAGACGCAAGAGGGAGGGGATATGGGGATATAGGTATACATATAACTGATTCACTTTGTTGTACAGCAGAAACTAACACAATATTGTATAGCAATTATACTCTAATAAAGATTAAAAAAAAAAAGCACGGGCTCTCAAACCCTCCTGTTCTTAAGGAGCATTAGTCTTTCTGCACTAGGAAACAGTGCAGCTAAAAAAAAAAAACTTTTGAAGACTTTCCATGGTCCTCAGCATAGAGTTCAGTTCCTTAATATGGCCTACAAAATCTGTCTTACGAGCCTCATCTTTTTCCCAAGGCAACTGAAATGAAGGAATGAATGGCTCCAACCCAGACTGGACTGAGTTCTCTGTAATCAGAAGATCTGGAAAAGGAGAATAACTCTAACCTGGTTCTTCAAACAAACCTGGAAGTTCCACCTGTTAAAACAGGAATGAACTCTCTCCAGGGGCAAGGTAGCAAGAACTCCCTTCCTCTATGTCCAGCCTCTGTCTCCTGCCTCTTCTGGGTCTGGGGATGCTGGGACCCCATCCCTCTTCAGTCTGACCTGGGATGGCTGAGCTGTCTGGTGCTAAATAATCTGGTCCCTCCCTAGTTGCCCCCCTTACCCAGGGAGGCTCTAGTAATAAACCCTAGGTAGGCCTGACTCCAGAAGTGGGCCCACCATCCCCGACATGGATGATACCCTGAGATTCAGCAGGCAGGCAAGTTACCTCCTCGGCCCTCACTGGCAGCCGGCTTCACTTGGATGGGACGATTCATCTGAAAGACATCGGACCAACACACCCAGTCAGCGTGACTGCCTGGCCCTGCCCCGGCTTCTCCACCCCTGGACTCCTCAGGATCTAATCCCTCACCCCTTTGAACTCTGCACCCCACCACTCTCACACAGGGATTATAGATTTTCTCCAAGATTCATCCCTTAAAGGCAGGAATTTAGAAGGTGCTGAAGCCTGAAGGATTAGGCGATAGGAAGCTCAGGGGCAAGCAGAGGAGGGACTGTGGAGGTCAAAAAGATTCTCCTGCCTTGGCTCTGTGTAGGGACCAAGTGCGGCCTGTCCCTCTGGCTCCTGGACTTCCTTAAAGGCTTTGGGTGCGAGGAATTGGGTAGTAGGGCAGATGTGTGTTCTGTGTCTAAAACTGAGAATATACTTCTATGTGTCACTTAGATTAAACAATCTGGGAATCAGATTTGGGCCATCTACCCCCAACTCTGCCATTTAATGGTTGTATGACTTCGAGTAAGCCATCCTCTCTCAGATTCAACTTGTCAAATGAGAAAAACCTTCCCCAAGCTTCTATGTCACCATAGTTTCTACACTCACCCTCTCAGTTCCCTCCCTGGGACCCCTTCCCCTGAGGATGCTGGAGTTCTCCAGGGCACCATCCTTGGTCCTACTCATCCCACTCTTCCTTTTTTCCTGGCTAATCTCATCCACACCCACAGCCTCAGCTCCTGTCCCCACAGTGATGACTCAGAGCTCTGCGTCTCCAGCCTTTACCTCCCTCCTGAGCTTCAGACCCATGTGCCCAGCTTCTTGCTGGACACCCCGCCTAGAAAGTCCACTGGCACCTTCCACTCAACACACCCAAACCAGAGCTCATCTTTTTGCCCAAACCTGATCCAGTCATCCAGGCTATAAACCTGGAAAGCAGCTTGACTCCTCCCTCCATACCCTCCCCCACCAACCAATTTCACCTTCTAATTCAGGGGTTCCCTGATCAGGGGTAGATAAGAATCACCTGGGAACCATATCAGACTCTTAAGTTGGGGGATTGTATAATTTGTAAACGCTCCTAGGTGATTTCCATATATACCCCACCCACTCCCATCCCCCAACCACCCTGAGAGAATTCACGATTGAATCCCCATCTCACCTTCCTCTCATGGGTGTTGTGGGGATCACATGACATAATGGGGACGCAAAAGGTCTTTGTAAACAGCCAAGAGCTGGATGCGTAGGATGTGAGGAATTATTGTTGGGGGGGCAGACAGCTGAGTGCCGGAAGGAAAGAAGAGCAGCCTTCCTGTTCATGGAGGAAGGGGTACTGCTGGCCATCTGGCCTGAGAAGGTGATGATCTGACCCCCTCCCCTCAGGAAATGCAATGCTTCTGCACCAATCAGGGGCCACTCCATCCCCTACCAGTGTGCTCGTTGCCGAGACAACAGGCAGCTTCCTGTTACCATAGCCACAAGTGCTACCTAGTAACCATAGTAACGCCCTGGCAGTCACAGTTGAGCAATTTCCTTTGGATCAAATTTGGGGGAGGGGTGGGGGGAGGGCTTAAAAAAAAAAAAAGGAAAGGAAAGGAAAACAGGCCGAGCCTGAACCAGAGCAATCCCCCTCCCACCCAGGGCTCAGGTTCTTACGCGCTCTTACACACCCACCCGCTGGTGGTGGAGCACCAGGCTGTGGGTGAGGGCCGAGACACCGACAGGACTCGGGCTGCAGTCTAGAGGGGTGACAGATCAATCCAAGGAGATCAGGGTGAGCTGGACAGGTCTGGATGGCCTGCACCAGGGACCAGGAGGACAGGACCCGTCCCTGGGCATGGCCACCTGTGACTGTGGAGGAGAGACCAAGAGACAGAGCCGGGCTTCCCTGGTGGCGCAGTGGTTGAGACTGTGCCTGCTGATGTAGGGGACATGGATTCGTGCCCCGGTCCGGGAAGATCCCACATGCCGCCGAGTGGCTGGGCCCGTGAGCCATGGCCGCTGAGGCTGCGCGTCTGGAGCCTGTGCTCCGCAACAGGAGAGGCCACCACAGTGAGAGGCCCACGTACAGCAAAAAAAAAAAAAAAAAAAAGAGAGCCATGGAGAGCAGAGACACAGGGAGAGATGAAGAGACATAGGAAGACAGAAATGATGAGAGAATAAGACAGACCTACACAGGGCAAGGAAAGAGAGAAATACTGGGGGAGATGGGAAGGAAATGAGGGGATAAGGGGTCAGGAAGGGGGGGTGCAGGAAAGGTAGGGAGGAGTGTGGCAGAAGGGTAGAAGCCTGGGGTGGGGGGCAGTGAGGGTGAGCAAGACCATCCTTATTTTATTAGTTCTTAAATAGATCCTACGAATTTCTCACTGGAGCCTAGAGTGACGAGCACATGTAACAGCAGTGGTTTCCATGGCGGCTGCCTCCCCGGCTGGGTTTCTGGGGAGGTGGAGCTCATCGGTGCTCTGGAGGATGTCCCTTTTCCCCCTCCCCCTCTCCACCACTGTTTGATGGAGAGTGGGCATTAGGTGGTACATACATGTCCCACGTGGACCTGGCAGAGTCCAGGTCTTGGAGGCTGGGCACCTAGACTTTCCACCACTCGGGCATGTTGCCAGTATGTCCAGAACTCTGTGAAGAGCCCTGGGCTGGGCCCTTCAGGGGAGACAGCGATGACCCTAGGACCCTGTCCTCAAAGGCTTATAAGAGGGGAAGATAATGCCACCATTTCCAGAGAGCCCACTATGTGCCAGGCCCTTCCTGGGGCACTTTACATACATTGTCTCTAAATTCCTTCCAACCACTCTGCAAGATAGTGCCATTGTTCCCATAGTATAGATGAGAAAGCTGAGGCTGAGGGGGGTTAAATCACTTGTCCAAGATCACATGGTGGGTAAGCGGTTGAGCTGGGATTTGCCTCCAGGTCTGCCTGACACTGAAGTCCATGATTTTTGCATTGTGTCACTCAGCTCCGTTCTTAAGACATGAACACAAATAAAGAGGCACAGAGGGACCAGGACCTTGGGAGGCGTGCAAGGCAAAGTGCTGTGGGAGAGGCTGACTCCAGCTGGAGAGGCTGGCTCAGGGAAAGTTTCATGGGGGAGGCAGGGTTTGAGCTGGGTCTTGCAGCACTGGGGTCATTTGGGCCATGTGGAGATCGTGGGAGAGGTGGGGCTGGAGGCTGAACACTCCAGGTGTCTGGGGTACGGAGAGGGAGATGCAAGTCTGAAGAAGCAAGGGTTTTCTGGTGGGCACCTGACACCGAGGGAGCTAGGGTAGTACAGATTGCTGCCAAGTCAGATAGATGTGGGTTTAAATCCTGGCTCCATCACTGACACCTTCCTTAAGGTCTCTGAGCCTCAGTATCCACACTGGTAAAAGGGGACTCCGGATCCCACCTTGAAGGGGTGTGGTGAAAATGACAAAGGCAAGGTCTTAGTAGGTGCACCAGATGTAATAAATTTTTCGTTTGTTTGTTTTTGTTTGTGTGGGTTTTAAATGGAAGGATATGAAATTGAAGGGTAGGCAGGGGCCAGATCAGGGCAGGTTGTGAAAACCATGACAAGGAACTTTGACTTTGTTGTATTTCAAAGGCAATAGGGATCCAGGGAAGGATATTAAGTAGGGGAGGGATCTGTCTTATGAAGGATCCCGTGAGCTGTCATTATGCAGAGAAAGGATTGGAAAGGGAAAGATTAGAGGCAGGAGGATCAGTGATACAGGTGAGGGTGAGGGTGACCTGGACTAGGGCAGAAGGAAACGGACAGATTCAGGGGATGTTCAGGAAGAATGAACTGGACTAAAGTTCTATTGGATGTGGGGACTGAGGGAGAGGAGGGAATTTTGGCTGACTCTCAGGCTTATGGCTTAGGTGTTGGGGAAGTTGGTAATTTGGGAGTTAGGAGGTGCAGGGGAAGTCCTCAGGGGAGGAGCCCAAGATGGTGATGACAGAGTTGAGAAGAGGAATGGTCCCCAGGCTCTGGGCCTTCAGTCTCCACTGGGGAGTGGTTAGGGAGGACACCCGGTTTTTAGGTATGTTCTGTGTGGCTAAAGGAGAAAGAGAGCTGCCCACATGAGCTACCTGGGCAACCCTACCCTGCCTCGTTCCTGCCACAGCCAGGGGAGGGGTGTGGAAGCGGGGTCAAGGAATCACTGTTCCCCTTTGAAGAAAAGAGGGCATTGCTTCCTTGGCCAAGCACTTGTCATGGGACCTCACGGGAGCTGTTGCCCTTGGCTGGGCACCTATTCCCCTGAGGCTTTCCCAAGTCCAGGCACATTTCTGCTTCAGGGCCCAGCCCTGGAGGGGAGATCAAGGGAGAGTATGTCAGAAAGAGGAGAGGACAACCTACTCCAAGCAGTGGAGTGGAGAAGGTCAGAGGCAGGACAGACACGTACGGGGTCCTAGGCCTTCTGCCCCGTAAGCAGCAGGGAAGGCAAGATCTTACCCCTTCTCCCTGCTTGACTTGCCAAAAATTCCTGCCTTTGGGGTCCACACTGCCCTCTTCACACTCTTCTGTCCTCATCACAGCTCTTCCCTCCACTCAGCACTCATGCCCTCAGCCCCTTCCCCTCACCATGGGAAGAATGCTTATTGGAACCTCCCCAAAGAAGGGACTACTGATGGGTCTAAGAGAGGTGTCATGGGTGCAAGAAAGAGTGGAGCAGATAAAGAGGAAACCACCATTTTCAGTACTTTGTTCTACCTCACCCCCTTCCTCTAATTCAACCCACTGCCAAGTCCCATTCGTTCTAGAATCTATATGGATTTCCTAAATAGTTCTCAAGTCCATCCTCTCCTCTCCGTTCCGACCCTAACCCCAGCTCCAGGCCAGTATCATCACTCACATGCCCTCAGCAAGTGTTTCCAGAGGGTCATCTGCCTCCAGCATTGCATCCTCTCCACCCCAGCATTCACGCTGTAGCCAAAGTGATCTTTCGGTACCAGTCCCTCACTCTTCCCTGCTCAAAATCCACCCACAGTTCCCCATTGCAAGCCGCCCAGTAAAGCCCGAGATCCTAAGACTGGGAGCCAAAACCTGTTAGTCCTGCCTCCCGTGCTGCCCAACATGCATGATACTCTCCATTCACTTGGAGCCGTAGACATCTTTGCTGGGCACTTTCCCTGACTGTCCCCAGAATTCCAGAAGACACTTTTGTCTTTTAGGTTTCTAGGCCTTCAAACATGATGAAGTATGATCATGATTCAGCTCAGACAGCATCTCGCCTGTGAAGCATCTTCTCCTTCTCCACCCCTGATGCTTCTTCTACGTGCCCAGAGGTTAAACCCCATTGAGGTGCAACAAGTTATTTCTGGGCTGGAAGCTCCTTGAGGGCAAAGGCGCCAGCTCATGCACTGGGCAGCTGCTAGCACATACAGTGCCTTTGTGTGAGTTACAAAGAGGCAACCCTGTGGGCAAATTAGGAAAAATGTCCCCCTTCCTCTGGCTTGGTCTATAGAGCATGGCTGGATTTCAGGCCCTGTTTGCCTTTTCCCCTCGAGCTGTTTTGTGCAGGGCACAACCTGCAAAAGCAAATGTACTCAGTTATGTCTGTCTCCTTCATGGTGTTTGAAGGGATGGATGCCCAGGGGAAAGGAGAGCATGAACATGGAGGGAGACAAGTGCGGGGGCAGGAGGGAACCTTCTGAATCCCAGAGGGTGGGGCTGAGGTTGGGCCTCACTTTCTTCAGGTGGATTCTGGAGCCTAAAGTGAGGCTGAAAGAAGTAACTCTAGCTTCATGGGGAAGAAGCTGTAGAAGATGGGACAGACCACTGAGGTTTGCAGGAAGTCCTGAGTAGGGAATCAAGCTTTGATAGGTGACAGAAATTAGCAGGGAGCTCGTGGAGGGGGGCCGGGGGGAGGTCCCAGTCCAGCAGATAACATGAAATTTCTCCTAGCGGTTCAGGCTTTCTCTTTAGGTTTGACACAGCCTTTCCTAGTCCCACAGCGACAGTCCTGCCTGCCTCCAGTCAGAGTCCAGATTGAAGTGTTGTCCCTGCTTCTCCAGCAGATGGCAGGTGTGCCCAGGACCCAGTGCCTACAGAGAGCTGGGCACCCTCCTCTCCATGCTGGTGGGCCTGAGGCCAGGTGACTAAAGCTACTGCTGCCCCTGGCAGGCCCAGAGGAAAGATTGATGACTCGGCCATTGCTGGGGCTGGCCAACAGGGCCATCGATTTTCATTTAGGAGAATAATTAAATATTAATTTTCACTTTGTTAAGCTGAGGAGGGTGAACAAGCCAATCCCGGCAGTACAAGAGGAAGTCAGGCCATGTTGGAAGCCTGTAGATGAAAGGGTGAGAGGGGGCAGATGTACCCAGTCACCATCCCCTCCAGAACTTTAGACCCCTATCTGCCACCAGCTTGGCTCAGGTAACAGTGCAGTGGTTAAGTGAATGAGTTCTGGAGCCAGACTACTTGCATTCAAAGCCCACATCTTCCCATTAGGAGCTACATGACCTTGGGCAAGTCACTTGTTTTCTATGACTCAGTTTCCTCACCTGTAAAATGGGAATGCCAATAACAATACCTTCTTCATAGAGAATTAAATGAATTTGAACCTGTAAAGTGCTAGGAACACTGTCTGGTATCAATATACGTTAGTTATTATTATTTCTCTTTTTTCTCCCAGAAATTGTCCCAGTAGTGTAGGGCTTCACTGTCCTTATCTCAGGTGCCCTCAGCCTCATAGAGTACCCCAGGTACCCCGTCTCTTGTGGAGCCCTGTGGCTGGTTGAGGAGGGGATTTTTTTTTTTTTTTAACGTTTATTGGCTGCATCAGGTCTTAGTTGCGGCACACAGGGTCTTTCGTTGCAGTGCACAGGCTCTTCGTTCTGGTGCACGGGCTTCTCTCTAGCTGTGGCGTGCAGGCCTAGTTGCCCCGCGGCATGTGGGATCTTAGTTCCCCGACCAGGGATTGAACTGGCATCCCCTGCATTACAAGACGGATTCTTTACCACTGGACCACCAGGGAAGTCCCTAAGGAGGAGATTTGTTCTCCCAAAGTTCATCTTAATTTTTTCAGTGCCTTTCATTTGCTTTCAGGATAAAGTCCAAACCCCTCAGCCTGGAGTTCAAAGTTTCCTCTTCAGCCACTGCCCTCTGTGGATCTTCTTTCTGGTCTGGCCCCTGCTCACATGAGGGCCCCCTCCTCTACACTCCCAGCCTCATTTCACACCCATCTGTTCCTCTTGTCTCTGCACCTTTACCATGATGTTTCCCACGTGGAGTGTTACTGTTCGTATCATTGACTCAGTTCTAGTGACAGAAGTCATTTACTCCCAAGGTTGGATGAGTAATGACTTCTACTATTACTCCTAGTAATGCTGCTGTTACTACTACTACTACTACTACCACTACCACCACCAGCTAACCTGTATTGAGTACTGATTGTCTGCCAAGATCTGTGTTAAGCACTTTACATGACTTAGTTCATTTAATTATTATAACAACCCTACAAGTTCAATTTCACAGATGAGGAAGCTTAGGCTTAGAGAGGTAAAGACTTGCTCAAGGTCATAGAGTCAGTGAGTGGTGGGGCTTGGATCGACACCCAGGTCTGTCTGACTCCAGAGCCTGCATACAGAGGATTGGCGAGGGTGATAAGTTAGTGTTAACTTGACACTGAGTCTTCAAGAGCGAGGCTCAAGTTCCTTCAATTACAAGGATTGGTTCTAGGATCTGACACCCCAATGACAGCCTGATCAGCTCTAAGTAAAGCCTGCCTTATTGCTGGAGAGCTCCAATTCAGAGAAATGACTTCTTTACACGGAGCTGAAATTAGTGCATCTGTTCTTTATACCCCACTGCTCTGTGAGGCCACCCATAGGAAACCAAATCCCTCTTCAGGATGTGAAAGCGGTTACCCACCCCAACAGTAATATGTATCAAGATCTTACTCTGTGCCAGGCACTTGCTAAGCCTCGATTAATCCTCACAATAGCCCAGAGAGCTAAGTGTTAGTATAACCTACTCCTTATAGATGAGGAAATTTTCTAGTAATGTATCTGAAGACACAGCAGTGGTAAATGGCAGAGCTGGGATTCAGATCCAGTCTGTGAGTCTCAAAAAACTAGTATCCTTAATTATTATGTTATGATGCCTCCCTATTGCAGCCCCCCACTAAACCCTATTTTCTCCAGCTAAATATCCCCAATTCTTCAAATTATCATTCCATGATATATTTTATGTTCCCATCCCATCCTAGTCTCTTTATGGTAGGCTAGTGACCCTCTTAAATCTGAGGCCTGGAAGTGGATATGTGTCCCATGTTTAGCCTGCCTGGGACATTTGAATAGCATTCTTGTTCTAGACATTATCACTCCTTGGACAAGAAAGAATGAGGCTGTGTAGTATGACTTGCTCTTGGTGAACCCACACTAGTTCCTAACAATCACCACTTTCTTCCTTCCACAGTAGGTCCCACTTTGCCTTTTGTCCAGTGATTAGCCATTAGCCAAGGCCATATCAAGTGCCACTGATACACAGTAGCCTAGCTGCCTGTGGAATCAGATCTCTCTTAACTTTAGCTGTGTGTTTGGGGTGTGGAGGGAAAGCAATCTTGGTGAGTCAAGACACCCCAAAAAGCATTACAGGAAGAGGACCAGAGGGAAGTGCACCAAGGACCCTAGAACTGGAGGAAGTGGGATTCCAGACCAGCAGGGCCTCTCCTCCATGTATCTGCGTATATGCTCACACCAGTGACAAATGACACCTAAAAATCATGATTTTAGCCAACATGGACAAACTCTAGCATAGCTCACAACAGTAATGCCTTCCCTAGCTATGGGCGTGGTACACTTAGCCCAAGAGTCTTGAGCCCGTTTCTTTGGACCAGAAGACTGAACATAACACATAACCTGTAACTGTTAAGGGTACAGGTAAGTCCTCTCCTGGAAAGATGACTCTTCTTCTAGTTCCTGGTCCCAGCCCAGCCCCTATATGCTGCTTTGGCATGCACATAGGGCCTATGTCCCCAGCCTGAGGTGATTTCCACCCCCCCCACCAACCCTGGTGGACTTACCCCTGGCAGGGTCTTCTGCTCGTGCAGTGCACTCTGGGCCTTGAGAGCAGAGTCCCGGGCGCAGTAGGTGAGGAAGGCACAGCCTGGGGAGGAAGAGGCTGGCTCAGGGGGTTTCCTGAAACCCCCAGATACTCTTCCTGGAAAGACCCCATTAAGTTGACAAACTCAAGGCCACTCTCCTTTAAATAAGGACACTACTTCTGAGAAGGCTTCTCTGCCTCCCACCTTCTCTGAAGGGAGGGGCTTCGTGTGCCTGTGCCCCAGGCTCTGGCTCCTTCTCAATTGCTCGTGGCCTCTTGCCTACGGAACATGTGTACCCACACCCAGTCACATGCTAATACAATCCCACATCTCCCCTCCCCACTCCAGCCATAAATCCTGTTAGGGTTAGACCTCCCTAAGCAGCTTTGCCTTCAGCTTTAACCCCAGCCTCCCCTTTCCTTTTTGGATTCATACTCCCAAAGTCTCTCAGAATCAGCCTCAATTCCTTCCCAACTCAGTTTCAGATGGGAGGAGACAGAAGAGGAGAAAGGTTGGGACCCCAGGACCCCAGAACTCCTTCCTAACACCTCCTCCTAGTTTGAGTCTGAGGAAGGGGTAATTTTGAGGCTTGGAAGATGGGACTGGTTTAAGGGTGTCCTATGGGTAGGAGCTTCTAGGGACTTCCAATCCTATCCAAGGAACTTGATCTGTCAGCTCTCCCAGGACTTCAAGATAGGGCCTCTTAAATAGTTATTGTGCCCCAAATTTGACTTCTCTAAAAGAATCAGTAGATGCAGGGGAGAGAAGGAGTCGGGGTTGAGCCAGAGGATCAGTCCTACCCTCTCTTTGTCCAGCCTCAGAACCTGTAGCCTGCTAAGAAGCACAGGGCCAAGATTTCTTCCTTTCCAAAAGTCATTGAGCACTCACTCATTCAGAAAAGATTTATTGAATATTTATTATGGTGGGACATTATGAGGGCTTGAAGGTAAAGTGGCAACAAGACAGATACATTTCCTGCCTTAAGGGGGATCATGTAAAGGACCATGAGGGGGATGTATCTAACTCCACAAGGTTGAGGAATGTCTCAAAGAACACACTGAATTCTCAATAACAAACGGGTGTTAATGAGGTAACAAAAAGTGTGGCGATTATTTCAAGCAGAGAGAATAGTACATATGATGACTGAGTGAAGAATTCAGTGTGTTGGGGAAATGGATGGAAGGCTAGTATGGTTGGAGATTGGTAACTTAGGGGCAGAGTGGCCAGTGGGGTGTGCAGGGATCAGCTCATCTATAACCTCAGTCTGGATTTTGAACTTTTTCCTAAGAACAGTGGAGAGCCACTAAAGGGTTGTGACATTAGGTCTGTGTTTTCAAAAACAGTCTTCTGAGTGTAGGAAGGAGAAAGACTGAAGGAAGAGAAAGTGGATGTGGGAAGCCATTAGGAGTGTGGTGCAGTTTTCCACTTAGACCTCAGCAGACTTCAAAGGCAAATGGGAACATTTTCTCCAATGTCTCCTATGTGGTTGCCCTCTTAAGGTGGGCGGATATCTGCCATTCATTGGGTTAAAGTGACCTTAGAGAACTCCTGGGACAAACTCTTATCATATCAATAGGGAAACTGAAGCCCAGAGAGTATACAAGTGGCAGGATAGGGTTTGGAATCTCCAAACTCCTAGGCTGAGCTTGTTTTAAAAGCACTGTGGCTGCCCCCCGTGGTACTCAGCCATCAAAAAGAAAACGAGTCACTCTGGCTTTTGGACATCACTGTTGCTGGGGAGAAGGTGGAGAATATGTTGACTTGGAGACCCTCCTAAGTGATCTTGCAAGGCAACCCTGCCTTCAAGAGCTGTGGGTTGGTTTGGGGATAAATCACCAAACACCTGATTCCGCTTACGTCTCTGTTCCATCTACTGCCACCAAGCCGTATTAGCTGATGTCAGAACTGGGCAGGGCTGGGGGCCTCTCAGAAAGGCTCGAGGGCCTAGCTGCTGCCTAAAGGAGCCCTGTGTGACTACCTGGGAAAGGGAGTGGAAGAATGAAGGATAAAAAGACAGAGACGCGTGGCTTGAAGGACAGATGAATGAAAAAAAAACAGGAAGAATTGGAACTAAGTGTAGAGAGAAAGAGAGAAAGGGTGAGGGAACAGTTCAGAGACTCCAATGGTGTTTGAGTGAGAATTAAAGGTAGTCTATACACTTCCCTTACTGTACAGATGGCTCAGAAAGATTAGCTTGTACTTACATACTGAAATAAATGTCTAGAAAATAAGAAAATAAATTGCTATGGATGGATGTACAGCTGGGCAGCTGGACTGTGTTAGAAGGAATCTGGATGGTATGGTCTTGTCATTTCATGCCCCTCTAAAAATGACCCCACCCAGGAGGGTGGAAGATGCACTGCTTCATAGCTGCTCCCCAATCTTCTATGGGCATTTTCCTGGAGCCTCTATGTTAGTGTGCCTAGGAACTCTCCAAAGCCTCTGAGTTGAAAAGGTGGCAGCCTGTTTCCAGCTCTTAGCCCTTAGGAAAGTACATTTAACTGTTACCCAGGACCCACCACTTCTCTCCTGGAAAGATCACGGAGGATAGTTGGGGACCCTCCCCCACTCCCCAAACCCTGAAACTGCAGCATGGTGAAGGTGGGGAGAGAAAAAGGTGTTTCTTCTCAAATAATTTCCTTCCCCTGCCCATGTATGAATGTGTCTCTGGCTCTCTTACTCCAGCCCAGCCTGGACAGACTTTTCTGCATGTAAACAAGCCTCCTCCCTATTCCTACAGGAGGAAAGGGGTGTGGCTGGATAGGACCTGGTGCGTCTCTCTCTAGCTAGGGCAGGGAGAAGACCCCTTTCTGCCTGTTCAACCTGACCCACCCTGAGGCTCTGGTCCACAGGCTCTGGTCCAGGACCACCCTGTGAGGGAGGGAAAGCAGGAGGCCATAAAGAGGATTGGGAGGGGACAAATATGTGTCACAGGAGTGGGAAGATTAGAGGGTAAAAGAAGCGTAGGTTCAGCTGAGAAGAAGCCTGAGATGAGGGGGCACAAGGTGGCTAGAGTTCCCAGCTGATCAGAGTTCTGGACTCAAATCAGAAAAGGAAGACAGTGGTGGGATTCTGGATGGGAGTAGGAGAGATTGGGGCTATTGTTAAGCATGAAGGCGGAATTTGGTGCTGAGAGCCTCCTGGGAGGGGAATTGGATTTTGTGACTTAGACAGGCATGGGTTCTGAAGAAGCGGAGAGTTTGTGTCTGTGAGATTTTAGGTTGGCAGTGTGAATCAAAAGAAGGTTCTGGGGGTTGACTGGTCTTGGAGGCCAGAATGAGGGGTGCAAGCCCAAAATGTGTGTGAAGGTGGTTAGGCCTGAGTGGGGTGGCCCCAGATGGGGGTGGAGGGATGGTGGTTCAGGAATGATTGGGTCCAGGGTTTGGGAGATTGAAGGTGTCAGAGACCTAGAAGGTGGAATAAGTTTCCAAATTCCAGGATTTGAGATGTCTGATGGGAGAGATAGAGGGAAGTCCAGCTGAAAGGCGAGGAGTGTTGCAATGTGAGACGTGAAGGGAAGGGAGTTGGCGGTTAGAGTGGAGTACATGTTGGGACCAGAGTGATGATCAGAGGGAGGATGTCAGAGAGAAAATTCTGGGTTGGGGGTTCTGTGATCTGGGAAGAAGACTGGGCTGAAGTGGGCTGGTATTAGACTGGTGTTGGACTGGCTCTAGATAGAGCTAGGGTTGGGGCTGGGGTTGAGGCTGGGATTTGGGCTGGGCCGCACTCTAATCGGAATGGGGCTGGGCAGGGCTGGGCAGGGCTGGGCTGGGCTGGGCTGGGCTGGGCTGGGCTGACCCCGCGCACCTTTGTGGAGGCCGGTGAGCCGGTCCTTCAGCACCGTCAGCTCGTAGATGCGGCCGAACTCCTCGAACAGCGGCTTGAGGTCCTGCTCGTCCAAGCCCCTCGGGATCTGCCCCACGAAGAGCTTGATGGCGTCGTGGTCCTTCATGGGCACGGCAGGACCCGGGTTTAGCCCGCTCATGCCGACGCCGCTGTCCGCGGTGCTGAAACCCAGGCGCGGGCCGGGGCCGGCGGGCGGCGCAGACCCTCCGGGCGCCGCGGCCATATCCCCGCCCGGTCCGCCCTCCCGCCGGTCCCGCCTGTCCCGCCGTCCCCTCCCTGGACCGGTGGCGAGGGCCAGGGGGGGAGGGGGCGGGACACGGGCAGCGAGGGCGGGGGGCTGTACCGGGGGCGGGGTCCGGATGGAGGGGCGTAGAAAGGGTGGGGCGGGCTGGAAAAGGGCGGGGCAGGGGGCGGGGCAGGCCTGGGCCGAAGCGGCGGGATGCTGGGGTCTAGCTTCAGGTCCCCGCGCCTCGCTCTCTGGGCTCCCGCCCGAGCTCTCCCGGAGCTGAGCCCCGAGCCCCAGCCCCCGTGTTTGATGACGTAAGGCAGCTGGCCGCCGGGTCTACGCAAATGATTTGCATAATGAGGAAGCAGCGGCCAATCAGAGATGGAGTTGACCGGGCTCGGCCGGGGGCGGGCGGGGCGGCAGGGCTCTCGCGCTCCTGCTCGCCATGGCAACCGGACCCTCGGTTACCCTGTGTGTGTCGAGTGTGTGCAGGCGTGGCCGTGGATCGCGCGTGTGCGCCTTGGACCGCGTGAGGGGAAGTAGCTTCGTCATGCGTGGTGATGTCTGCGGGAGTCAGAGCTAACCCTCTCCTCACACACCGGCACACACAAGCACACACACCTCCAATCACTGGAGCGTTTCCTGCGGGGGCGGATGGGGATTCCTCTTCTCCATTCCCACTACCAAAGCCAACAGTTACTCGGAGCCGATCCCACCCCGCCCTATCACACAACTCTCCCTTCGGTGTTTTCAACCACTTCCTTACCCACGAGACTCCCGTGCATACCCCAAAAAATAAAAATAAAATTTTAAAGAAAGAAAAACAAAACAAAGACTCCAAAACACTCCTAGAACATGAATTCCTCCTCAGGAGAGTGAGGGAACTTACATTAGCCATATTTGCTCAGGTGCCTAGTTCATCCGAATTCGTGAGCTCAGGAGTGTTATTCTCCTTTTCCGGAAAAGGAAGCTGAGGGTCTGAGGGTCAAGGAGGTTAGGATCAGGCCCACCCCTAACATCTGCTGGGCCCAGGGCAAGAGAAGAAATGAAAAACAGACATACTGGGTATCTAAATATTTAAAAGATATAAATCAAGTTACAATTTGTTAAATAAAATATGTTCACTTCTTATTTCCACAAATACACTTTCATAATAAAAATGAAAAATACGTGTAAAGGGCTTCCCTGGTGGCGCAGTGGTTGGGGGTCCGCCTGCCGATGCAGGGGACGCGGGTTCGTGCCCCGGTCCGGGAGGATCCCACGTGCCGCGGAGCGGCTGGGCCCGTGAGCCATGGCTGCTGAGCCTGCGCGTCCGGAGCCTGTGCTCCGAAACGGGAGAGGCCGCAAGGCCCGCGTACCGCAAAAAAAAAAAAAAAAAAAATGTGTAAAGCTGTTTTTATATGACTGAAAGTTGGCAAAATATCAGACCTGATAGAATTTTATTACTCTTGCTCATGTCTGAGTATACTCTTGATGGGTCAGTGATGTTCAGAGAAGTAATACAATAAATTATATGTTTATTTCATTAATTTTTTCTTGCCTTCTTTCAGTAAAATTGCTAACCTGTCAATTCCATTGACTATTCTAAGAAACTGCTCAAGAGCAGCAGTAGCAACTGGAATCAATAAAGTGTTCTTACAACCATTCAAATTCAGAAATAAACTGTGATTTTTTAAAATTCTTTTTTGACTTTTAATAAAAGTTACTCCTTGTAATTACCTGATTATGGAATGGGTTGCCAGAACATTTCATTTTCACTGAGCTTGATGTATTTTTAAAAATTTCTTTGAAACGTCCTCATTTTATTTATAAGTGTATTGTTTAGTTTCCAAGTGTTTGGAGATTTTCCTGTTATCTTTCTGTTACTGATTTCTAGTTTGAGTCCATTGTGGTCAGAGAACATACTCTGTATGATTTCAATTTTTTTTACATTTGTTGAGGCTTTGTGATCCTCAGAATATGATCTATCTTGGTAAATGTGGGTTTTTTGGTGATTGAAAAGAATGTATATTCTGCTGTTGCTGGGTGCATTGTTCTATAAATGATGATTAGATCCTGTTGGTTGATGGTGCTGTGGAGTTCTGTATCTTTTCTGACTTTATGGCTACTTGTTTTATCACCTGTTGAGAGATGCGTATTGAAGTCTACAACTGTAATTTTAATTTATCTATTTCTCCTTTCAGTTCTATTAGTTTTTGCTTCACATATTTTGCAACTCTGTTGATTGGTGCATACATATTTAAGATTGACTCTTTCATCATTATGTAATATCATTCTCTGTTCTTGACAAATTTCTTGCTCTGAGATCTACTTTATCTGATATTAATATAGCCACTCCTGATTTCTTTTGGTTAATGTTTGCCTAGTATATCTTTTTCCATCCTTTTATTTTCAACCTACCTATACTGTTATATTTGAAGTGACAAGATATAGTTGGGTCACTTTTTAAATTCAGGCCATCAATCTTTGTCCTTTAATTGTTGTATTTAGACCATTCACATTTAATGTAATTATCAATAATGTTAGGGCTTAAATCTGCCACTTAATTTTCTGTCTTCTTTTTGTTCCCTCTGTCCTTCATATCTCTGTTTTTTGTTTTTTACTATCTTCCTAAGGATTACTTGTTCCTTATTCTAGGTACATTATACATACACATCAAAGTTTACTGGTGTTGACATTTTACCAGTTCAAGTGAAGTATAGAAAGTGTACCTACCTTAAGTCCCTTTATCTTCTCTCATTTATAATATAATTGTCTTAACTATGTTTTCTACATACTTTGAGAACCACATCAGTATTATTCAAAAACAACTTGGAAAACTCAAGAAGACCCATAAAGCCTATTATATTTACCCATATTTTCATCTTTTTTAAAAATCTCATTTAAAAAAATTTTTTGGCTGCGCTGTGCAGCATGCAGGATCTTAGTTCCCTGATCAGGGACTGAATCCGTGCCCCCTGCACTGGGAGCGTGGAATCTTAACCACTGGACAACCAAGGAAGTTCCCCCATATTTTCATCTTTCCATTGTTTTTTCCTCCTTCCAGATAGTCTAGAATTCCTTCTTTTATCATTTCCTTTATATTTTAATAACTTCTTTAGCCATCCTTTTAACGTAGTTTTTCTGGTGACAAATTCCCTAAGTTTTCCTTCATCTGAAAATATCGATATCTTGATTTCCCCTTCATTCCTGAAGGTTATTTTTGCTGAATACAGGATTACAGCTTTTTTAAAAAAAAATTTACTTATTTGGCTGCGCTGGGTCTTAGTTGCGACACACGGGACCTTTGTTGCAGCATGCAGGATCTTTGCAGCATACGGGCTCTTTTAGTTGTGGTATTCAAACTCTTATTTTTTTACATTTATTTATTTATTTATTTTGGGCTGCATTGTGTCTTTGCTGTTGAATGCGGGCTTTCTCTAGTTGTGGAGAGCAGGGGCCACTCTTCGTTGTGGTGCGCGGGCATCTCACTGTGGTGGCTTCTCTTGTTGAAGACCATGGGCTCTGGCATGCGGGCTGCAGTAGTTGTGGCACACAGGCTCAGTAGTTGTGGCTCGTGGGCTCTAGAGCACAGGCTCAGTAGTTGTGGTGCATGGGCTTAGTTGCTCCGTGGCATGTGGGATCTTCCTGGACCAGGGCTTGAGCCCGTGTCCCCTGCATTGGCAGGGAGATTCTTAACCACTGCACCACAAGGGAAGTCCCGCGGGCTCTTTCAATTGCATCATGTGGGCTCTTTTAGCTGCAGCATGTGAACTTTTAGTTGCAGCATGTGGGATCTAGTTCCCTAACCAGGGATCAAAACCGGGCCCCCTGCATTGGGAGAGTGGCATCTTAGCCACTGGACCACCAGGAAAGTCCCAGGATTCTGGCTTGACAGTTATTTTCTTTCAGCACATAAAAAAATGTGCCACTTCTTTATGGCTTCCACAGTTTCTGAGGAGAAATCTATTATCATTCGAATTGTTTTTCTCTGATAGGTAAGGTGTCATTTCTTTCTCACTGCTTTTGCAATTCTACTCTTTGTCTTTAGTTTCAGAAGTTTGACTATGAGGTGTCTTGAAGTGGATTTCTTTGCCTTTATCCTGTTTGGGGTTTGCTAAATTTGGGTAGTGTTCAGCCATTCAAGTACTTTTTCATCTCTTTTACCTTTTTCTCCAGGACTATGATGACAAGAATGTTAGATCTTTTGTTAGAATCCCATAGGTCCCTGAGGCTCTGTTAAATTTTTCTTTTTATTCATTTATTTATTTTTTGGATGAATTGGGTCTTCATTGCTGCGTGCAGGCTTTCTCTAGTTGCAGAGAGTGGGGGCTACTCTTCACTGCAGTGCACAGGCTTCTCATTGCAGTGGCTTCTCTTGTTGTGGAGAATGGGCTCTAGGAACGCGGGCTTCAGTAGTCATGGCATGGGCTCAGTAGTTGTGGCTTGTGGGCTCTAGAGTGCAGGCTCAGTAGTTGTGGCACACGGGCTCAGTTTTTCCACAGTATGTGGGATCTTCCTGGACCAGGGATCGAACCCATGTCCCCTGCATTGACAGGAGGATTCCTAACCACTGCACCATCAGGGAAGCCCCCATTCTAGTTTACTTTTCATTTCAGAAATAACTTTTAGTTTATTCTTTTTCCTGAGTTTTGTAAGCTTACTTTTTAAAATCTTATTTTTTTCCAATTATCACATTTCTGAATTTTTCTAATTCTTATTTATACTGATTTTTTAAGAGCTTCTTTTATTTTCTTAATGGTTTTCTTCTGTTTTTTTATTTTATATAATTTTTAAAAAAATTTTTGTCTCTGCTGGGTCTTCATTGTTGTGCTTAGGCTTTCTTTATGTGTGGAGAGCAGGGGTTACTCTTCATTGTGGTGCGTGGGCTTCTCATTGTGGTGGCTTCTCTTGTTGCGGAGCACAGGCTCTAGGTGTGTGGGCTTCAGTAGTTGTGGCACACAGGCTCAGTAGTTGTGGCTCGTGGGCTCTAGAGCACAGGCTCAGTAGTTGTGGTGCATGGGCTTATTTGCTCCATGGCATGTGGGATCTTCCCGGACCAGGGCTTGAACCCATGTCCCCTGCATTGGCAGGCAGATTCTTAACCACTGCACAACCAGGGAAGTCCCAGAAATTCTTTAGATATTGTAGTTCCAAGTTCTTTGTCAGTTATACTTTGTAAAGATTTTTCTCCCAGTCTGTGGCTTGTATTTTCATTTTCTTATCAGTGACTTTTCAATAGTAGTTTTTAGTTTTAATTTTTATGATGACAAAGTTATCAATTTGTTATTTAATGGGTTTGGTAGCATATCTAAAAACTGTTGCCTAAACCAAGGACACAAGGATTTTTCCCTTATGTTTTCTTCTAGAAGTTTTTATAGTATCAGGTTTTACATTTAGTTTTATGAATCATTTTTAGTTAAATAATTTTTTTGTATGGCATGAGGTATGGATCAAGTTAACTAAGAAAAATTTTTTTACATATGGATATCCATTTGTTCCAGCAGCATTTATTGAGAAAGGCTACCCCTTCTTTACTCAACTGCCTTTGTCAAAAATTAATTGTATGTTTATGTTATGTGATTACTTCCGGACTCTATTTCATTCCATTGACCCATTTCTTTCTTCTTTCTTTCTTTCTAACTTAATTTTATTTATATTTTTATACAGCAGGTTCATATTAGTTATCTATTTTATACATATTAGTGTATATATGTCAATCCCCATCTTGCAATTCATCCCACCACGACCACCACCCGTCCTCCCACCATTTTCCACCATTGGTGTCCATACGTTTGTTTTCTACATCTGTCTCTATTTCTGCCCTGTAAACCAGTTCATCTGTACCATTTTTCTAGGTTCCACATATATGCGTTAATATACAATATTTGTTTTTCTCTTTCTGACTTACTTCACTCTGTATGACAGTCTCTAGGTCCATTCATGTCTCTACAAATGACCCAATTTTGTTCCTTTTTATGGTTGAGTAATATTCCATTGTATATATGTACCACATCTTCTTTATCCATTCGTCTGTCGATGGGCATTTAGGTCGCTTACATGACCTGGCTATTGTAAATAATGCTGCAATGAATATTGGGGTGCATGTGTCTTTTTTGTTGTTGTTGTTCTTTTTTTGAGTACGCGGGCCTCTCAGTGTTGTGGCCTCTCCCGTTGTGGAGCACAGGCTCCGGACGCACATTTAGGAATCAGGCTCAGCGGCCATGGCTCATGGGCCCAGCCGCTCCGCGGCATGTGGGATCCTCCCAGACCGGGGCACGAACCAGTGTCCCCTGCATCGGCAGGCGGACTCTCTACCACTGCTCCACCAGGGAGGCTCCATGTGTCTTTTTAAATTATGGATTTCTCTGCGTATATGCCCAGTAGTGGGATTCCTGGGTCATATGGTAATTCTATTTTTAGTTTTTTAAGGAACCTTCATACTGTTCTCCATAGTGGCTGTATCAATTTACATTACCACCAACAGTGCAAAAGGGTTCCCTTTTCTCCACACCCTCTCCAGCATTTGTTATTTGTAGATTTTCTGATGATGCCCATTCTAACTGGTGTGAGGTGATACCTCATTGTAGTTTTGATTTGCATTTCTCTAATAATTAGTGATGTTGAGCAGCTTTTCATGTGCTTTTGGCCATCCGTATGTCTTCTTTGGAGAAATGTCTATTTAGGTCTTCTGCCCAGTTTTGGATTGGGCTTTTTTTTTTTTTTTTTTTTTTTTTTTTGGTATGCGGGCCTCTCACTGTTGTGGCCTCTCCCGTTGCAGAGCACAGGCTCCGGAAGTGCAGGCTCAGCGGGCATGGCTCACAGGCCTAGCCACTCCACGGCATGTGGGATCCTCTCGGACCGGGGCACGAACCCGTGTCCCCTGCATCGGCAGGCAGACTCTCAACAAGTGCACCACCAGGGAAGCCCCGGGTTGTTTGTTTTTTTAATATTGAGCTACATGCGCTGTTTATATATTTTGGGGATTAATCCTTTGTCCGATGATTCGTTTGCAAATATTTTCTCCCATTCTAAGGGTTGTCTTTTCATCTTGTTTGTAGTTTCCTTTGCTTTGCAAAAGCTTTTAAGTTTCATTAAGTCCCACTTGTATATTTTTGTTTTTATTTCCATTACTGTAAGAGGTGGATCAAAAAAGATTTTTCTGTGATTTATGTCAAAGAGTGTTCTTCCTATGTCTTCCTCTAAGGGTTTTATAGTGTCTGGTCTTACATTTAGGTCTCTAATCCATTTTTAGTTTATTTTTGTGTATGGCGTTAAGGAGTGTTCTAATTTCATTCTTTTTCATGTAGCTGTCCAGTTTTCCCAGCACCACTTATTGAAGAGACTGTCTTTTCTCCATTGTATATCTTTGCCTCCTTTGTTATACATTAGTCGACCATAGGTGCATGGGTTTATCTCTGGGCTTTCTATCCTGTTCCATTGATCTATGTTTCTGTTTTTGTGTCAGTACCATATTGTCCTGATTACTGTAGCTTTGTAGTATAGTCTGAAGTCAGGGAGTCTGATTCCTCCAGCTCCGTTTTTTTTTTTCCTTCAAGACTGCTTTGGTTATTCGGGGTCTTTTGTGTGTCCATACAAATTTTAAGATTTTTTGTTCTAGTTCTATAAAAATTGCCACTGGTAATTTGATAGGGATTGCATTGACTCTGTAGATTGCATTGGTTAGTATAGTCATTTTCACAATGTTGATTCTTCCAATCCAAGAACATGGTATATCCCTCCATCTGTTTGTGTCATCATTGATTTCTTTCATCAGTGTCTTATACTTTTCTGAGTACAGGTCTTTTACCTCCTTAGGTAGGTTTATTCCTTGGTATTTTATTCTTTTTGTTGCAACGGTGAATGGGATTATTTCCTTAATTTCTCTTTTTGATCTTTCATTGTTAGTGTATAGGAATGCAAGAGATTTCTGTGCATTAATTTTGTATCCTGCAACTTTACCAAATTCATTGATTAGCTCTAGTAGTTTTCTGGTGGCATCTTTAGGATTCTCCATGTATAGTATCATGTCATCTGCAAACAATGCCAGTTTTACTTCTTCTTTTCCAATTTGTATTCCCTTTATTTCTTTTTCTTCTCTGATTGCCGTGGTTAGGACTTCCAAAACTATGTTGAATAATAGTGGTGAAAGTGGACATCCTTGTCTTGTTCTTGATCTTAGAGGAAATGCTTTCAGTTTTTCACCGTTGAGAATGATGTTTGCTGTGGGTTTGTCATATATGGCCTTTATTATGTTGAGGTAGGTTCCCTCTATGCCTACTTTCTGGCAAGTTTTTATCATAAATGGGTGTTGAATTTTGTCAAAAGTTTTTTCTGCATCTATTGAGATTACCATATGGTTTTTATTCTCCAATTTGCTAATATGGTATGTCACATTGATTGATTTGCATATATTGAAGAATCCTTGCATCCCTGGGATAAATCCCACTTGATCATGGTGTATGATCCTTTTAATGTGTTGTTGGATTCTGTTTGCTAGTATTTTTTGAGGATTTCTACATCTATATTCATCAGTGATATTGATCTGTAATTTTCTTTTTTTGTGGTATCTTTGTCTGGTTTTGGTATCAGGGTGATGGTGGCCTCAAAGAATGAGTTTGGGAGTGTTCCTTCCTCTGCAATTTTTTGGAATAGCTTGAGAAAGATGGGTGTTAGCTCTTCTTTAAATGTTTGATAGAATTCACCTGTGAAGCCATCTTGTCATGGACTTTTCTTTGTTGGAAATTTTTTTTTTATTCTTTTTGGTACGCGGGCCTCTCACTGTTGTGGCCTCTCCCGTTGCGGAGCACAGGCTCCGGACGCGCAGGCTCAGCGGCCATGGCTTACAGGCCCAGCTGCTCCGCGGCATGTGGGATCCTCCCAGACCGGGGCCCGAACCCGTGTTCCCTGCATCGGCAGGTGGACTCTCAACCACTGCACCACCAGGGAAGCCCTCTAACTCTATTGATTTGAGTCTTCTCCCTCTTTTTCTTGATGAGTCTGGCTAAAGGTTTATCAATTTCGTTTATCTTCTCAAAGAACCAGCTTTTAGTTTCATTGATCTTTGCTATTCTTTTCTGTGCTTCTAGTTCGTTTATTTCTGCTCTGATATTTATGATTTCTTTCCTTCTACTAAATTTGGGTTTTGTTTGCTTTTCTTTCTCTAGTTCTTTTAGGTGTAAGCTTACATTGTTTATATGAGATTTTTCTTGTTTCTTGAGGTAGGCTTGTATTGCTATAAACTTCCCTGTTAGAACTGCTTTTGCTGCATCCCATAGGCTTTAGATTGTCGTGTTTTCATTGTCATTTGTCTCTAGGTATTTTCGATTTCCTCTTTGTTTTATTCAATGATCTCTTGGTTATTTAGTAATGTATTGTTTAGCCTCCATGTGTTTGTTTTTTATGTGTTTTTCCCTGTAATCAATTTCTAATCTCATAGCGTTGTGGTCAGAAAAGATGCTTGATATGATTTCAGTTTTCTTGAATTTACTGAGGATTGATTTGTTACCCAAGATGTGATCTATCCCGGAGAATGTTCTGTGTGCACTTGAGAAGAAAGTGTAATCTGCTGTGTTTGGATGGAATGTCCTATAAATATCAATTAAGTCTATGTGGTCTAGTGTGTCATTTAACGCTTGTGTTTCCTTATTAATTTTCTGTCTGGATGATCTGTCCATTGGTGTGAGGTGTTAAAGTCCCCCACTATTATAGTGTTACTGTCGATTTCCTCTTTTATAGCTGTTAGCAGTCGCCTTATGTATTGAGGAGCTTCTGTGTTGGGTGCATATATATTTATGATTGTTATATCTTCTTCTCAGATTGATCCCTTGATCATTACATAGTGTCCTTCCTTTTCTCTTGTAATATTCTTTATTTTAAAGTCTATTTTATCTGATATGAGTATTGCTACTCCAGCTTTCTTTTGATTTCCATTTGCATGGAATATCTTTTTCCATCCCCTCACTTTCAGTCTGTATGTATCCCTAGGTCTGAAGTAGGTCTCTTGTAGACAGCATATATATGGGTCTTGTTTTTGTATCCATTCAGTGAGCCTGTGTCTTTTGGTTGGAGCATTTAATTCATTCACGTTTAAGGTAATTATCGATATGTTCCTACTACCATTTTCTTAATTGTTTTGGGTTTGTTTTTGTAGGTTGTTTTCTTCTCTTGTGTTTCCCACTTAGAGAAGTCCCTTGCCTTTGTTGTAGAGCTGGTTTGGTGGTGCTGAATTCTCTTAGCTTTTGCTTGTTTGTAAGGCTTTTGATTTCTCCATCGAATGTGAATGGGATCCTTGCCGGGTAATCTTGGTTGTAGCTTCTTCCATTTCATCACTTTAAAAATATCGTGCCACTCCCTTCTGGCTTGTAGAGTTTCTGCTGAGAAATCACCTGTTAACCTTATGGGAGTTCCTCTGTATGTTATTTGTCATTTTCTACTTGTTGCTTTCAATAATTTTTCTTTGCCTTTAATTTTTGTCAATTTGATTACTATGTGTCTCAGCGTGTTTCTCCTTGGGTTTATCCTGCCTGGGACTGTCTGTGCTTCCTGGAATTGGGTGGCTATTTCCTTTCCCATGTTAGGGAAGTTTTTGACTATAATCTCTTCTTGGGTCCTTTCTCTCTCTCTTCTCCTTCTGGGACCCCTATAATGCGAATGTTGTGTTTCAGGTTGTCCCAGAGGTCTCTTAGGCTGTCTTCATTTCTTTTCATTCTTTTTTCTTTATTCTATTCTGCTGCAGTGAATTCCACCATTCTGTCTTCCAGGTCACTTATCCGTTCTTCTGCCTCACTTATTCTGCTATTGATTCCTTCCAGTATATTTTTCATTTCAGTTATTGTATTGTTCATCTCTGTTTATTCTTTAATTCTTCTGTTTGTTTTTTAATTTTTCTAGGTCTTTGTTAAACATTTCTTGCATCTTCTCGATCTTTGCCTCCATTCTTTTTCCAAGGTCCTGGACCATCTTCACTGTCATTATTCTGAATTCTTTTTCTAGAAGGTTGCCTATCTGCACTTCATTTAATTGTTTTTCTGGGGTTTTATCTTGTTCCTTCATCTGGTACAAAGTCTTCTGACTTTTCATTTTGTCTATCTTTTTGTGAATGTTGTTTTGCTTCCACAGGCTGCAGAATTGTAGTTCTTCTTGTTTCTGCTGTCTGTCCTCTGGTGGATGAGGCTATCCCATTTCTTTATTTTTATGCCAATATCACACTGCCTTGATTACTATAGCTTTACCATAATTCTTGAAATTAGTTAGTGTTGGACCTCCAAGTTTTGTTCTTTTTCAGTGTTGTTTTGGCTATCCTAGGACCTCTGCATTTCATATAAATTTTAGAATCAATTTGTCAATCTCTTAAAAAAAAAAAAAGCCTGCTGAGATTTTTCCTGGGATTGTACTGAATCTGTAGATCAATTTGGAAGAGAACTGACATCTTACAAAACTGAGATTTCTGCCCCTTGAACAAAGTATATTTTGTCAAAGTACAAAATTTTGATATTATTATAAATTGTATTTTTTTTTTTTTTTTTTTTTTTTGCCACACAATGCAGCTTGTGGGTTCTTAGTTCCCTGACCAAGGATTGAGCCTGGGCCCTTGGCAGTGAGAATGTGGAGTGTTAACCACTGGACTGCCAGGGAATTCCCAAATTATATCTTTTTAAAAATTGCAATTTATAGTAGTTTCCTGCTTGTATATGAAAGTATAATTCAGTTGGATTTTCTCCATAAAGAATCATGTCATCTGCAAATTAAGACAGCTTTACTGCTTCCTGTTTAATCTGTACTTTTTTTCCTGCCTGATTGCACTGACTAGAATTTCCAGTACAATATTTTTTAAAGTGTTTTGATATTTCTTTTTACTTATATATTTTAAATTATCAAGGAAATAATTACAGTTACAGGGCCCAACAAAGTGTAGCTACATCTAGTCCAGTTTTCTCTTTTTATATATATATAAAATAAGACATTGATGGAATCCACATTTCTGATCAGAGCTCTTTCCCCTTCATAGTGGCAACACTCATAATGATCATGTATAATATAAAAGCTCTACCTTAGGCACTTTAATTTGTTTTAGCATATGCTGTTTGTTTTTGTTGTTGTTCTTGCTTGCTCTTGTTGTTTTGCCACGCTGCGCAGCTTGTGGGATTTTAGTTTCCCAACCAGGGATTGAACCTGGCTGCTTGGCAGTGAAAGCACGAAGTGCTAACAACTGGACTGCCAGGGAATTCCCACATATGCTGTATTATTAATTTACGCAAATGTCTAAAGTACACAACCTCAGTAAGCAGTACCAAAGTTGAATTCATAAAACTCAGAAAACTAGGAACTGTGATTCTCCTCCAGTATAATCTTGAATATGAGAGGTGAAAATGGCAATCTTTGATTTGTTCCCACTATGGCAACTCTATTTTTAGTTTTTTAAGGGACTTCTGTACTGTTTTCTGTAGTGACTGTACCAATTTACATTCCCACCAACAGTGTAGGAGGGTTCCCTTTTCTCTACACCCTCTCCAGCATTTGCTATTTGTAGACATTTTAATGATGGCTATTCTGACTGGTGTGAGGTGATACCTGATTTTAGTTCTGATTTGCATTTCTCTAATAATTAGTGATGTTGAGCAACTTTTCATGTGCCTATTGGCCATCTGTATGTCTTCTTTAGAGAAATGTCTATTTAGGTCTTTTGCCCATTTTTTGATTGGGTTGTCTTTTTAAAATTTATTTATTTTTGGCTGTGTTGGGTCTTCGTTGCTGTGCGCAGGCTTTCTCTAGTTGTGGAGAGCGGGGGCTACTCTTTGTTGCAGTGCACGGGTTTCTCATTGTCGTGGCTTCTCTTGTTGCGGAGCATGGGCTCTAGGTGCGCAGGCTTCAGTAGTTGTGGCACGTGAGCTCAGTAGTTGTGGCTTGTGGGCTCTAGAGCTCAGGCTCAGTAGTTGTGGTGCACAGGCTTAGTTGCTCCATAGCAAGTGGGATCTTTCCAGGCCAGGGCTCGAACCCATGTCCCTTGCATTGGCAGGCAGATTCTTAACCACTGCGCCACCAGGGAAGCCCAGGTTGTTTGTCTTTTTTGTTACTGAGTTGTACGAACTGTTTATACAATATATTTTGAAATAAGCCTTTGCTGGTCACATCTTTTGCAAATATTTTCTCCCATTTCATAGGTCGTCTTTTCATTTTGTTTATGGTTTTCTTTGCTCTGCAAAAGCTTCTGAGTTTGATTAGGTCCCATTTGTTTATTTTTGCTTTTATTTCTATTGCTTTAGGAGACTGACCTAAGGAAACATTGCTACGATTTATGTCAGAGAAAGTTTTGCCTATTTTCTCTTCTAGTTTTATGGTGTCATGCCTTTTATTTACATCTTTAAGCCTTTTTGAGTTTATTTTTGTGTATGGTGTGAGGGAGTGTTCTAACTTCATTTATTTACATGTGACTTTCCAGCTTTCCCAACACCACTTGCTGAAGAGACTGTCTTTTCTGCATTGTATATTCTTGCCTACTCTGTCAAAGATTAATGGACCATAGGTGTGTGGGTTTATTTCTGGGCTCTCTATTCAGTTCCATTGATCTATATGTCTCGTTTTTGTGCCAATACCACATTGTTTTGATTGGTATTGTCTTTGTAGTATTGTCTGAAGTCTGGGAGGGTTATGCCTCCAGCTTTTTCCTTTTCCCTCAGGATTGCTTTGGCAATTCTGGATCTTTTACGGGCCATATCAATTTTAGGATTATTTGTTCTAGTCATGCATAATTTAATGGAGATCACAGTAAATCTGTACATTGCTTTGGGTAGTATGTGTAATGTCCCTTTTTTTCCCTTGACAATCTTCCTTGAAGTTGGCTCTATCTGAAATATAGCTATGCCAGCTTTCTTTAGATTAGTGTAACATGAAACATCTTTCTCCATCCCTTTACTTGTAATCCCTCTGTGTCTTTATGTTTAAAGTGGGTTTCTTGTAGACATGTAGTTGGGTCTTGCTTTTTTATCCACTCTGACAATCTCTATCTTTCAATTGTTTTATTGAGACCAATCATGTTTAAAGTGATTATTGATAAAGTTGGATTATTATCTGACGTATTTGTTATTCTTTTCTATTTGCTGCCCTTGTTTGTTGTTTCCATTTTTGTCTTCTAGTCTTTTTTTTTGCCTTTTATGGTTTTGAGCATTTTTAATGATTCCATCTTCTTTCCTTTCTTATCATATCAGTTATACTTCTTTTTTCACTTTAGTGGTTGCCCTAAGGTTTGTAAAATACATTTACAACTTATCCAAGTCCACTTTCAAATAACACTGTACTGCTTCATGAGTAGTACAAGAACCTTATAATAGAGTATTCCCAATTTCCCCCTCCCATCCTTCACAACATTGCTGTCATTTATTTCACTTATCCATAAGGTATCATAATCAATAACATCGCTGTTATTATTTTGAACAAACTGTTATTCATTACATTAAGAATAAAAATAAAATTTGGTTTTAACTGGGATCCCAATGAATCTATAAATAATTTTAAAATCTTTACAATATTGGGTCATCTCATTTTTGAACATGTTACATATCTATATTTGGGTCTTCTTTCCAAAGACATCTGGGTGTTTTTGAAAATTTTAATAATTTACTCTATAAAGTTCTTATATGTCTTTCATTAGATTTATTCCTAGGATCATATAATTGTTGACTCTTGCTACATGAGGCATGCAGTTACATGAGGCAATGTTATTTTTTATTTGTTCATTATTTTTGCTTAAGCCAATTTGAGTTGTTTCCCTGCAACTAAAGAAGTCTTGACTAATGCAGGTAGTGTCAGGAAATGATGATGGAGAGCTCAAGAGACACATCACCTTGAAGTCGGAGACTAACATACCTTGCTAAGTGAATTAGACAAGGGGGCAATTTGGAAAAATTAAAATCAGGAAATTGACATAACCTGACTTGCAGCTTAAAAAGATGACTTGAGGCAGGCGCATCAGGATCCTCTTCCAAGTTCAGGGTAGATGTTATGTGCTTATAAAAAGATGGTGACAGTGCAGATGGAGGGGAGTAAATGGCTCTAAGATTTATTGATACAGAGTGGGTGTGACTTGGTGACAGATGAGAAGGCAATTGTGACAGATAGGGAGCAATTAAGGATGATTCCCAGATTTTGGCTCAAATGAGTGGCAGAAGAGTGGTACAGGAGTAGAGTAGGGAGCTATGAAGAAAGGTGATGAATTCTGTCTGGCACATGAGCTTCGGGTGATATGAAGTGGATGAGTTTGGGGCTCAGAGGATATAGATATAGATATAGATATATACATATAGTTAAAGATTTGGTTGTATGTAAACGAGATCACTGAGAAGAAAGTATAGAAGAGGAAAGAGGACAGACCCTTAAAAACATGATTGGTTGTGGGATGTAAGTTTGCTGCAAGAGTCAGTGATGCAGGTTGAGAAACAATCATGAAAGATGTAGGAGATGCAGGTTGAGAAACAATCATGAAAGATGTAGGAGAAAACTCAGGGAAGGATGGTGTCAGAGAAGTCTGGGAAGAATGAATATCAAAGGAGTGATCAAAATCTCAAAATACAAGGAAAGGTCAAGTAATGTTTTCATTATTATTGAGAAATGTCCCTCGACTCGGCAACATGTAGGTTATTGTTGGCCTCAGTGAGAGCAGCCTTCATGAGGACTGAATGAGAAGTGGAGAAATGGAGCCAAACTTGCAGTTGGTTCAGGCAACCTGACTGAGAAAAAGCAGGCCGGAGAGTTTTTGTTTAAAGACAAAGGAGATGGGGCTTCCCTGGTGGCGCAGTGGTTAAGAACCTGCCTGCCAATGCAGGGGGACACGGATTTGAGCCCTGGTCCGGGAAGATCCCACATGCCGCGGAGCAACTAAGCCCGTGTGCCACAACTACTGAGCCTGCGCTCTAGAGCCCGCAAGCCACAACTACTGAGCCTGTGTGCCGCAACTACTGACGCCCGCGTGCCTAGAGCCTGTGCTCCGCTACAAGAGAAGCCACCACAATGAGAAGCCCGCGCACCGCAACCAAGAGTAGCCCCCTCTCACCACAACTAGAGAAAGCCCGCGTGCAGCAACGGAGACCCAACGCAGCCAAAAAAAAAATTAAAAAAAAAAACAAGGGAGATTGTGCACGTGTGTGTGCTGAAAGGAACCATTTGTAAGGAAGAGTTTGAAAAGTGGGAGGAAATTGAGCCCAGACATAGTTGAGTACCCAGCTTTATCTGTGTGTCTGTCTGAACGTGGAGCTCAAGAGCAGGAAGATGTCTGGTTCAGTTTGGAGCTGTGGCTGATGGCGGGCCGCAGGACAGGCTAGAATTAACTAGGCGAGCTTGGATCCATAGTCCCTGAGCACAAATTCCGACTCAGCCTAGCTATCTAACCATGAACAAATCATTTAAACTGTCTATGTCTGTTTCCTTATCTGTCAGGTGAGGATAATATTGATACCTACCTCACTGGTTGGGATGAGGATTAAATAAACTAACATCCAATCGAGTGCTTATAACAGCACCTGACACAGCAAGCACATAAAAATGACAAAGCAGGGACTTCCCTGGTGGTCCAATGGGTAAGACTCTGCGCTCTCAATGCCGGGGGCCCGGGTTCGATCCCTGGTCTGGGAACTAGATCCCGCATGCATGCCACGACTAAGAGTCGGCATGCCACAACGAAAAGATCCTGCGTGCCACAATGAAGACCGGGCACAGCCAAAATAAATAAATAAATAATATTTTTTTAAAAAAAAAATGACAAAGCATTTTTGTTCCCCTGGATGGATTTCCCCAAATATCTTCACTCAGATTTCTGACTTATGTGAGTATAGACAAACATTTGCATAGTTTTCTCTGAATATTTTCCTCTTAAATATCTTTTTTTATAATAAATAATTATCCAGATGCCCCCAACATCCTCTCTTAAGTCCAGCAGCACATCAGCACAGCACAGATGTCCCTCTTCCCATGTCTGCCTGCCAGCTGGTCTATCTATACACACACACACACACACACACACACACCCCTTTTCTGAGTGGCTTCCCAAAACATCCCTTCCTAATTTGCTATGAAGTGAGCCATAAAGAATTTATTAACAATGAAGAAAAATCATAGCTAAGTATCAGATATTCCAGAGGAAGTTAAGATTTGAAATAAAAGCTAGGAAGTGGTTATTTTGAGAAGCAAGAGAATGGAACCGGGAAGGGGGACATATATAATGTTTCATCTCTTAAAAAGAAAAATCTGAAGCAAATACAACTATTGAGATGTGATAAAGCTGAGTGGTGGTTATACTGTGTGTATTATTTTATTCTCTACAGTATTCTGTTTGAAACATTTGAAATCATTAAATAAAAGTTCTTACTGTGGCAGGGAAGACCTAACATGGATGTGGATAGAATATGGCTGTTACTGTGAAAATAAGCAAGGTTCATGGACATTTCCATTTTTAAAAACCTCACTGAAAAATGCAGGAAAATACACACACACACACACACACACACAGGGCTACTTCAAAAAGGATTTTAAAAAACAACTGTGAATATTCATATATAGTTAGAGTCAACAGTATTGAAAAAAAATTAACAAGTAAATGTTTCACTGAAGGTAGTTTATATGTATTTATATTATTTATATATTTATTAACAGTATAAAGGGACACTGATTTTCAAACTTTCAGTGTTTATTTATAAAAGAAAAAATACAGAATGATTTTAAGACAAAGACAATTCCTACTTATTTTCTTTCTTAGTGGAAAGAAAAAGCACATGATACACAATTGTCACAGCCTGTACTGATTAATCTTGCAAGTGATATTGACAAAAACTATAAAAATCTCAACTTTAGAGTGCTAGCAATGTTGCCACTAGGCGTGTACATCTACACTGATATCAGTTAAATTCAATCTATATCATAGAATCCTTTTTTCACCTGTCCCTTGGAGAGCCAAGTATCATTTGGCTTTCCTCGCCCCTTGCTGTGTCCCCCGTCACTAGTGCTATGGAGCACCTGTGCTCCCAAGTCCTCTGCTATCCTATCCCTATGCTAATCCACGGAGGTGCACCTCAAAACATCAGGTTTCCAAGAAGGGAGGGGTACCTGTCTCACTGCCTCAACTCCTACCAAGGAGGTGAATGTCCTCCCAGCTTCCATTCACTCCTTTACTTATATTCCCATTAAGGCTGCTTTGCATCCTTAGGAGATTCAGAGGAGAGCAGGGGCGGACCCTTTGTGCCCAAAGATAACTAGAGCCAGGAAATCAGTCCAGGCACTTCCCCGCCCCCTGGTGGTGAACAGAGAACACAAGCAGGCCAGAGGAGCCTGGCCCAGCGCAGGGTGGGACAGGTTAAGGGAGATGAGGTGGGGAAGCAGTGATTTTGTGCATCGGAACCGACTGGGCGGTTGCTACGGGCACTGTCTCTGACCTGTCAGCAGTTCAAGGTCTGATGATGACCTTCAGGTAAATGCTGTCATGATCAGTGGGCCCCGAGATGCAGTGGTGGAGGCTGGGGATCAGCACATCCCACCACTTGATCAGGCCACACTGATTTTTTTAATTGTAAAAATAACATTAAAGAAAATGTTTACGAGACGAGTAAGAAATCGTAGACCTTTACTGCTTTAATACAAGTGTTTTCATGGTCTCTTCCTTCATTGACTTGAGACTTACAACTTAGTGTCTGATCTTTTCATCCCAAACAATAGCAATATTCCAGTTATGATCAGAAAGGAAGCAGGGGCACTTGAAGTATAGCAGCATTTCTGCAGGTCCTTGCCTGGGACTACCCCAAAGGCTTCTCCGGGTAATAGAGAGTAAGGGTGCTGCTTTGGTGGGTACAGATGGTAGAGCCTTAACTCATGTCTCTCCAGGCCAGAGCCCTGGGCTTGGCTTATCTGGGCTGTGTGAATACCCCTTCCCTAGAGGATTCTGCAGGTAGAAGGTGCCCAACCTGCCCCTATGGTAACAGTGCAAGAAGGCCAGGCTGGTGTATGTCCAACCAAGTCCCCAAAGGAGCATGATCAAGGGACTGAAGGATGCTATTTAAGGACCACATTTTACTGAGATCCCTTCTCAGGCCTGCCTTCCCCAAGTTTCTGTATCCACTAGATTGGAAACTTTCTGAAAGAAATGCCTGGGACCTCTCCTTTGTCCTTCCAGCCCAGGACCAGGTAAAAGAAAAAAAAAAATGGTCAAAGAAATCCTCATCTAAAACAGCTGCTGTCCACTACTGCCCAGCCTCTGGGCTGCACTGTCACTTGTGAACATGAAACCTCTAGGGGGAAGTCTGGGTCCACGATGAGCCAGTTCCTCCTAGGGAAAACTGGTCAACTTGTGCAAAGACACTGTTCCAGAGCCACATGCCCACCTCTTGGTCCCCCAGGGGCTTCCCTGTCATGGTCTCAGCTGTGCCATCAATTCTCTGAGAAGATGCTACTGGACTGAAAATGGGTGGGAGGAGGGGTGGAAGTTGCTGCCATTTTGGGGAGTTGAACAGGGCCTCTGGGGACTAAGTTCTTCAAATTCTTGGCACCTACCACAGTGCCAAGACCATAGTATGTGTTCAATCTTTAATAATGGTTGCATGCAGTTGAAGTAACAAGAAACGCAAAGCAGAAGAGAAGCTCTAGGGGAGGGAAGTTTGTGAGTATGCGTTGGGGAGGGGCTATTCTGTGACCAGGTTGGGGCTGGAGCCCCTGCTGCTTCCCAGAACTTCTTTGGTCCCCTATGGTGTCTTCTGTCTACAGAAGCCTTGGAGGTCTAAGTGATGAGTCTAAGGATGGGGTATGTGTCTGGACTATGTGTGGGGTTGGAGAGGCATCATAACTCAGGCGGAGCAGGACAGCACAAAGGCTACAGGTTTCATTCCCAGCCCTCAACTCATAAGATCCCTCCAGGGGCAGATACTGAGCCCAACCTGGCTGGGGCCCTGCTGAGCCCTATCACCCTCAGGGGCAGAAGGCCAGTTCTGGCAGCTCCCTTACCCGAGGGCCACTCACATTTTTTTTCACACAGGTAATCCACATTCATTATAGAAAAACGCCACATCATTCTTTATTGGACACCAGCACCAACACCAGCCCCCTTGTCTCCAGGCACACAGGCACGTGGGCAAGGGGCCCCGTCCCCTGGGGTGGGGGGGTACAGTGGAAGCCTGGCCCCGCTACCGCTCTCCTAGGGCCAGCACCCTCCTCGGTGCCTGGGGTACTTGCTCAGGTTTGTTCAAACTCCACGTCACAGTAGCCTACGCTGAGGGGCTGGGCCTGGACACCCCGCCTGCGAGAGGACGTAAAGAAACAGGGCGAGATGAGCCCCTCGGAAGGGGGTCGGTCTTGGGCCCCAGCAACACCTTCTCCACCACAACCAATGGTCTCCCCTTCCCCCAGTTCAGTGGATTTCAATCTGCCACTAGACACCAAAATTCCTTGGCGGGGGGCTCACTTCCAGAGATTCTTGCTTGGGGTGGGGCCGTGTGTTGGCAGGAATCTGCAAGCTGAACAGGTGCCGCAGGTGATTCTGATACAGGGACACCCCGGAACCTTGAGGAACACCTCTGTATTTCTAACTTGCCTGTTTCTGTGCCCCAGCTCCAAATAACTCAGTCTCTTTAGAAAAAAGCTGGATGCCTAAGGGGTGCCCAGTGCTCCTGGCCCACGGAGCCCCCATTAATGGCTCTAAAACTCTGTAAATGTGGTGGCGGGGGGAACCGAGGCACTGTCCAGCCCACGCACTGGGTGTGGACATGAAATCCCATCCTTAGGTCTCAGCCTCACAAGTTCCAGGACCTGACCAATCTCCTTAGGGTACCTCTAGGCATGCCTCCTTTATTACCCAAATAAGTTATGTGCTCAGAGATGGTAAGGAACTAGCTCAAAGTCGCCCAGTAAATTACAGACAGTTGAGGTTTAGACCCCACCATGCTTGGCTCTCAGCCTGGGACTCCCCTCTCTACTAGGCTGTTTCCCCTAGGGCCTCAAGACCTAGTAAGTGAATGAATCAGGGAAATGACCATCTTACGCAGGCCCATCCTAACAGGGGCACAGGTGTCATGAGAACCCATAAAATCATGGCCATGGCTACGAGCGCAGACTCTGAAGTCAGCCTGGTTCATATCCTGGTTCTGAGCAACTCTGGGCAAGTTACTTAACTGCTCTGTGCGTCAGCTGCCTACCTCTGAAATGGGGATAAAACTACATCCCCCTCATAGGGTTATGGTAAAGATCCAATGAAGCAATGCTGGCAGAGGGCTGAGCGCAGGGCTTGCCCCACACAGTATGGCCCTGCAAGTGTTAGCTATTATCAGTATTCTTTTCCTGTCAGTAGGGGTCCTCAGCCCCCAACCTGCCCATGGCCTGCATACCTCAGCAGCTCACAGCGGAAGTGTGCCAAACGTTTATAGGCAAAGTCCAGGTTGGTCAGCATCTTGTTGCTCCACAGCCTCTCGGCAACAGCCCCTGCTCTAGGCCTGCAGGAAAGGGGACATGCACCAGGTTGGGCCCTGGATCCCTGGCAAGGGTGCTGGACACCCACAGCCTCTTGTTTAGGTACCCTGGACTAGCTCGGGGCCAAGGGACATGATCAACACCTTAATCAGAGTGACAGCCGGCTGGAGGGCTCACAGGGACTTCTAGGGCCCAGCTCCATCTTCAGCAAAATGGGGATCGTGATCCCATCTCCTCCTCTCCCAAACACATGGGAACCAGAGTACGTCTTAAAGGCGTCGTGAACACGGATACAACAGTGGCCGAGCAGCTGTTCTCAAAATGTAAACTCTATACACCCAACCAGACTTGGTGAGGGGCTGCAGCCTCTGAGGAGACAGCATAGAGGAGTCTTATCACAGGGCCATGCACTTCAGGGTTGGATCCTGGGCAAGCCATCCCGAAAGCAACATTCTTTCAACATGTTCTCCAGGACTCCTTATCTCTATCTGTGAAATGGGGACAACAGTCTCCATCCGACACATCTATGGGCTGGAGGAGTAAATACGCAAGTCAGGCGGGAGGTGACTTACATACAAACAGGGGCAACACTGCGATGCCCCTTCTCTCCCAGGCCTGAAAGGAGGGTGCTCAGCTGGGCGAGGCTGGACAGGATTGAGCCTGTGAGGGAGAACCCACGCCCACAGGCCCAACCCTCCACGTCCCCAGGTAGCCCTTACCAGAGCCTGGGGACCAGGTTTGTGCTGTCCACATACTCTCCCCACATACAGGCCTCTCCGCCAATCACCAGAGCCTTCTGCTCAGGGCTACCTGAGGGAAAACAAGCAACCACAGGCCTCTACCGCCTTCCCAACATGGCCCACTCCTCAGATAGGTCATTTCGTCTCTTGACCTGCAATGTCCAGCCCAGAATCTCCTGCCTCCCGCCCTGTACCCCATTCAACCGCCTTTGGCAGCAAGGAGAGCTCCCTGTTTACCTTCAAATGCCAGTGGCTCCACCATGTAGATATTCTTCCAGTCAGGGCCATAAGTTATGTGGTTCAGGTACCAGGGGGCAGAGAGCAGGGCCCGGAAGCCGGCACTGGTGACCAGTTCCATCTCCTTCGTGTACCTTACAGGCATCTTTTCTCGCCATACCTGGATGACTGTGTCTGGCTGAACCTGTCAGGAAAGGTCAAAGGGCAGTAGGAGATTCCCGGGCCACAGTGTTATGCAAGCAACCCAGGCCAAGGGGTGTGTATTCCCTCTGCTCCCCAGCAGCAAAGCATTTCTCTGTGACTCCTAACAACTGAGTTTCTAGCCCAGTGCAGAGGCCGAGGGTCCCACAGGCCCTAGGAGAGCTCCCTGCTGCCTCTCCCCCAGTCCTTCTGCAGCTTCCCTGTCTACACTGAGATAGTAACACCAGCTGTGAGCTAAGGGAGAAAAGCAGTGGGGCCCAGGAGACTCAACAGATCAGGAGCTACCATGTCCAAGCATCTCCAGATGCTTCTGAGGACGGGACGAGGTTCCTGCAGAGCCCCTGACGTGGCAGGAAGCTGGGATCTTAGTGCTCAACAATGAAGGAGAAGGTAGCCCCGCTCGCAGACCTGGAAGATCCTAGTCTATGACACAGGCAGGAAAACCCAACCCATCATGCCAGTCTCAGGAATCCCAAGTAACCTAGCAGCAGAAATAACTCGTTCAGTTCACAGTGAGGGAAGACAGATGGAGGCCCTGACACCCACACCCAGGGCTCAGACCTCTGTACCCGCACAGGAGCAGGGAAGGGATGGGAGACCATGGGGAGGCACTGAGGGTGGCCCCTTCTCTCTGCCCCTGGCTCACCTTTACTTTATTATCAAACACCTCCTGCCACACCACGTAGCCCTTGCCATAGGCAGAGACGATGTCCAGCAGCCTTAGAGAGTAAAGGGAATGTCTGCTCAGTTCAGACAGGCTCTGTGCTACAGGTGCCAGTGCCCTGGGGGCTGAGCCTGCTTAGGGGCCCATTCCTGACTGACCAGGTGGGAATCAACCACTCCAACGAAAGGACATGACAAAGGACCCCTTCAGGGGCCCAGAGAGTGGTCCAGCAGGTCCTGGTCCTGCTATGGAAAGTGAGGACTTCACAGGAGTTGACCCCCAGGGACCCTGCCCTCCCTCCCTCCTTCCTCACGTCTGGATGTAGAAGGACTCCAGCTTCTTGAAGTCGTCACCAAAGCCTTTCTTCTTCATAAAGGCCTGGATATCTGGGTTGGACTTCCTGAATCCCAAAAGAAAATGAAGATTAATTCTTTTGACATCCTCAAAGCCCAGAGCTTGGGGATGTATCACCTGGCCTCCCACAACTCCTTTTTTTCACCTGAAAAACCAATCGACTGAGGATCTCAAGAGGCCACAAATTTGGGAGGTGTGGCTAAACAAAGTTAAATGACGGGGGCCACTGACATAGGCTGAGTCTGGATCTGAAGAGCTTCAAGTTCACCCTCAAAGAGAACACATATCAATCTCTCTGGGCTATGACACGTGGTTCTGAGGTCTAGGCTTGGGGCTCCGGCACACTGGATTCTGTCTTCTGTCTCTTACCTCCCACACCCTGGGCACAGTCTGCTTTTCCCTTAGTATTTATTCTTTATTCCAGTTGGATACAAGCATTGCTGTCTGTCACCCATTGCAGCTCCCTTACCCCACAAGGTCTACATTTTGTTTTTCCCCTCCTCCACTCTTTCCTCAGATCCAGCGCTAGTGCCCCCTTCACCAAGAAGCCCCTGAGCCTCTTTTGAGCTAAGCAGATCTGAGTGTTGGAAGCTTACAATGTAATACTAACTAGACACTGTCATATATTAGCCTCGAATTCATATGTGTCCTGTCTCTTCAACCAGACTATTTTAAGCTGCCAAAAGCAGGGATTGTTTTTCTCTATCCTGATTTTCCCAAGACAGTTCTGTGCCCAGAGCTGGTTTTTCTGTAAATATCTCAAGGCTATGACAGGAGGAAAGGAGAGTTTCACATTCACAGCCTTGCCAAAATCAGGTAGGGCCTCTCTGTAGGTGGAGAGAGAAAAGGCCGAAGACCTGAGCCATCAGGATGGAGACAGATGAGGAACACCTGAGACAGGTAGCTTCTCACGGGCTAACCTCTACTCTGAGTAGGCAGTTCATCAGGCCAGGATGGGAAGGTCACAGGGCTCATACCAGCAGGTGAAGTCAACCTCATCTCCTCCAAGGTGAAGATAAAAATCTGGGAAGACGGAGCTGATCTCCAAGAAGAAGGCGCTCATGAACTCATAGGTATTGTTGAGAGCGGGATTCACTGGCCCAAAGGTGCCAGAAGGGTGAGACCCAGAGTAGCAAGGAGTTAATAATCCAGGGACACCTAAGGCAATAGAGAACCTCACACTAGTGTCACAAATACACAGACCCCACATACAGTCATATACATGATGACAATCACGTTCAGACATTACATGCACACAGACGGGAACACTCAGGCATTCACAGACACTGGTAATTATGAGCATTTAGTGACAATCAAAGAAATACAAGTATGTCCACAATCCTACACAGACAACTGGCACACACATACTCCTGCCTTGACACACTCTTCCAGCAGGGGTCACCCTTGGTCCCAAAGTTTGCCCTCACGTAGCCTATGGGCAGAAAAGCAGAGAGCCTGATCCAGCAAAACTGGCAAAATCTTTCTTCCACGCTAGGGCACAACAACCTACAAGGGCATCATGAGGCAAGGACGTCTGAGAAGAATTTTCCCTTTTTATTTATTTATTTATTTGGCTGCATTGGGTCTTTGTTGCTGTGCACAGGCTTTCTCTAGTTGCAGAGAACAGGGGCTACTCTTTGTTGCGGTGCATGGGCTTCTCATTACGGTGGCTTCTCTTGTTGCAGAGCACAGGCTCTAGGTGCACGGGCTTCAGCAGTTGTGGCTCGCGGGCTCTAGGGCACAGGCTCAGTAGTTGTGGCGCACGGGCTTAGTTGCTCCGCGGCATGTGGGATCTTCCTGGACCAGGGCTCGAACCCGTGTCCCCTGCATCGGCAGGTGGATTCTTAACCACTGAGCCACCAGGGAAGTCCCCGCCCATATTTTAATAGTAAGAAGCGGCCTCCTTCGCCCAAAGTAAATTCTGCCTATCTAAATTCCCAGTGGAAAAAGTTGATGGAAACCATTCTTCCAGAGACCAAGGCTGAGGCATGCTACATCCAAGAGCCGACATCCTAAAGTCCCGTTGAGGGGAATCAGTAGCCTCCCTCCACCTCCAGACATTATTCTTACCTGGTCCCCATGACAGAGTGTGGCCGGGAGTGTCGAACTCTGCCAACACACGGATACCCCGAAGCCGCGCATATTCAATCACCTCCTTCACATCCTGTGCTGTGTAGATGTGGGTGGCAGGGTTGTAGGACCCCTGGAAGGTACAGAACACCATTCAGGACCTCATTTCCTGAAGGCTGGCAGAGGAAAGGATACTCAAAATGCCTTCTGGACTCCCCTGGATATCAGAAAATCTACCAAGAGCCCTTTGGTATCAGGGGTCTTCAAGGAACTTTATCATAATTTCCCACAAGCTGTCACATCTACTGTCTTATCTCAGTGCCGTGATGCCAGTGAGGTGAGTAAGGTAGTCATTATGCCCAGCTAACCAAATATAGATAAATAAAAAGAAGATGGGGCCAGGAGAGATTCTCTCCTGAAGGTCACAGAGCAAATTAATGGTGTAGTTTGGACCTGAACTCAGGTCTCCTGACTCCAAATCCAGTGCCCGCCCCCTATATGTCAGTGTGTCCCTAAAACTGGCTGGTTAGGAGGAGAGCTGGTGTCCTTGCCAGCAGGGCGCCATAGCCAGGTTCAGACTTCAAGCCATCAACTTGGTCTGGGCGAAATTAAGGCATACCTTTTTGGTGAGGTTTGGAAAAGTGAAGCTCTCATATGGGAAGGAAGGGTCATCGACCAGATGCCAGTGGAACACGTTGAATTTATTGTACGCCATGACATCCTGTAGGTCAGAGCACGCACAGTTAACTCAGCACAACTTCTCCGGCTGCAGCCCCAAGCTTGGCAGGCTGCTCCACACACGTTAACAGGCTCGACCCGCCCAGCTTCCTGCTAAGTGTTCACGGGTTCTCCCTATCAAACCTTCGCATCGGGTTGCGCCCGGCGTGGAGGGAAGGGGAAGACCCTGCACATGCAAAGATGGCCGACAGAAGTAGTATCTCCTCTTTGGGGGATGAGTTATGGTCACATCGAGAGGAGGGCTGCAGCTCCGTGGTACCCTGGGGTCTTCAGAAAGCCCCACAATACCCTGAAAACTAATATTTCCTCCTGCCATTTGTTTTGGGTTTTCTGACTAGTGTTTATCCAGACGGTGAGGTCTGTTGTGAATTTAGTAGCCCCATGATCCATAAATCTCAGATGCCAAAACTGGTGGATGTGTCCACGTCTTTGGTTCCATCAGGAGAGCAAAGGAAAAGTTAGACACGTGAGCTAGGTCAGCAACTGTCAGGTCAGACTGCCCATCAAATTCAAGACAGTGAGGACCATCCCCAGCTAAGACTTTTGGACATCTCTTTCCTATGACTTTGTACTAACTAAAGTTAGCTCTGCTTAGTCAATTCCCCAAACCACTTCCTGCATCGCTGGAGATAGCCTGGACATTGGTCCTCAGTAGCCAAATGGGGTAGGTTTAAATCACTCTTGTTATTTTTTTGAATCTTGGAGCAGGTCATCTTTTACATTTTTCCCGGGAGCTCACTAAGTTATGCACATTCTCTCTGTAACTCTTTAAGAATATGGCACCTGATCTATCTGTTGTCCCATTACCCCAGAACCCTGAGGGCAAAGAAGGCCTTAAGGCCTGGTTACCAGAGTGTCCAGGATGCTAGCCAGTGGCAGGTAATGGCGAGACGTATCCAACAACAAGCCCCGGTGAGGGAAGCGGGGGAAGTCCTCAATCTCCGTCTTGTTGATATAGAACTGTGTGGACCAAACACTGAACATGTTAAGATTCAAAGGAAATTCACCAGTGGGGTGGAGGGGGATGAGAAAAGTCTTCCAAGATCCCTGAAAAGCCAACCTGTGACTATTCTGCAGGGTAACTGTCTCCACAAACACTGCACACCTCTACCTCAATGACCATAAGCAGGTACCTGTCCAGAGAGCAACTGTCCCATGCCAGCCAAATACAGGTGTCCCACATACCACTCAGCCCACACATTCCAAATTTTCACTGACTGTTAATATTTTCTTCAAAGCAGTGTGGCCTCAAGGTCATGTCTAAACAATGACTCAGGGGAACTAAGTTATACCCCAACTGGCAAAATCTACCAAACCAGTTTCCATCCATATCTCCTTGAATACTCTTTTTTGGGGCCATCTCAAGCCACCAGGACTCTGTTTAAGGTAAAATAAGATATTTCCAGGACTCTCAACATTGGGAGCAAACCCCAGAGATTGTGTGTGTGTGTGTGTGTGTGTGTGTGTGTGTGTGTGTGTGTGTGTGTGTGTGTGTGTGTGTGTGTGTGTGTGTGTGTGTGTGTGTGTGTGTGTGTGTGTGTGTGTGTGTGTGTGTCCCAGAGATTTAAAAGGAGCCCTTTTTGAGGGCCCACACTCACCGTGCCCTCAGGAGATCTCCAAATAAGCTGGCTAAAAGTCTCCAGACCTGCAGGGAAGTAGAGAGGCAGATGGAAAGACTTAGGGAGGTGGGTAAAGAGTTGGAACCATTTGGAAGGTTCCCATGTGGCACGGCACAGTGCTTGGGCACACGGCGAGAGGGGATCTAGTGTAGGCTTGATGGTTCTCAACAGTTACGAAAAGGGGATAGTAGGAAGCCAGTCTCTATTTTTACTCTGTATTTTATTTGGGGAGGTGGCAGCGTGAGGGGTTTTTATGCCCCTCCTAGCAATACACTAACCCACATGCCTCTTATCTATACTTCGTAAGCCTTGAATTTACAAAGATGTTAAGAAGAGAGGCCAAGATGTGTGCCCATGAGGACAGACGCAGGGACAGGCCAGCCCACAAGGGGTTAAAGCTTTCCATGGATAATACCCATCAGGAGCTAAGGGAGCTGAGAAAAAGGGGCCCCCAATCTGCTGCCCCTTCACTTCTCCCAGACTGAATTGTGAGAATGTGATCATTGACTTGAGTTTCATAAACTCAGTCAGAAACTTGTGGGTCCACAGCTGGACTTAGAAGACAAAGAAGCCTCCACTTTTCCTCTTCAGAGCCTGAGAAGAGAAGCAGCTATAGGGAGCTGAGGTGTGGCAGGCAGCAACTGCCCCAGAAGACTGGACACAGACTCCTAGATTCCAGCAAAGCCCAAGGGCAGGCATGCTGAGTCCAGAGCACTAGATGTTCTCAACAGCTGGGGCCTCACTTCTGAAAATCCAGCAGAAGCCCTGTGAAGGATTCCCAGAACCCTAAGTTTTCAGAATTTAAGAATTTGTGAGACTTTCATGGTCACTCAGTAGCTCATTTGAGGCAGACTTCCAGTGTACCATCTGGGCTTCTCTCCAGTCTGACTCTGACGCCTAGCACTCGGGGTCCCAGATCTCCCCTACCTTAACCTGCCTAATAGTTAACACCCACACAAAAGCTACAAGAGGTAGAAAGGGGAGTTGGCATGCTGTTTCTCCAAAACACAGGGGAGGGGAGGAGAAGCTGGGGAACAAAGACAAACCAAAACAACGTTTGGAGTTCAGTGAGAATTTCTCTCATCGTTCACCAGCAGACCTTTTACCAAAAGCAGTCGAGTTGTTTGGCTAAGTCTGTGTCTAGGGACCGAATACCTTTTCAGTAAGCCAAGAAGAAGGGCAGGGGGGCCTATCACCCGTTAGCTAGCAAAGTTCTCATTTTCTCCCCCAATAATAGAGTTCTACATATTTTACCACTCTTTACCTCTTTTTTTGACATTTATCTATTCCTTTTGATCTAGTTTTTAAAGAACCTTTCCGATCATGTGTCTGAAAGGAGAGCTGAACAAGCAGTGCTTGTGGCAGAGTGGGCCTCTCTCCCCAGCTGCCTGCCCCCTGCTTCCCCAGAGCACCTGCCCAGGGGAGTGGCTGCCCCCGCACAGGCTGACACCTGTCAACTTCTGGAGACAGCGGTAAGAATACTCCCTTCAGGGAGCTGGGGAAATACTCCAACTGGTCCATAAAGCAAGCTTCCTAAGGTGGGGGTGTTCGCTGGGCCCCTAGTCCTGCCCCCTACCCCACCAGGGTCGACCTTCCCACAACATCCTTCTCTCTCTCCCAGTGTCAGCCCCATCTTGTTACCTCGGAGGGCGCCCCAGACAGTCTCTGAGAGGAGGAAACACTGCTCATCATTTATGGTCAGGGTGTCTGAAATGATAGAAATGACCCCATTTGGTTAAGGATTTCTACCCTCAGATTACAATCACATGTTCTGTGCAAATCCTTGGATTAGAAAATAACAACAAGAGAACAGTATGGAGGTTCCTTAAAAAACTAAAAATAGAATTACCATATGATCCAGCAATCCCACTACTGGGCATATACCCAGAGAAAACCATAATTCAAAAAGAGTCATGTACCAAAATGTTCATTGCAGCTCTATTTACAATAGCCCAGAGATGGAAACAACCTAAGTGCCCATCATCGGATGAATGGATAAAGAAGATGTGGCACATATATACAATGGAATATTACTCAGCCATAAAAAGAACGAAATTGGGTCATTTGTAGAGACATGAATGGACCTAGAGACTGTCATACAGAGTGAAGTAAGTCAGAAAGAGAAAAAACAAATATCGTATATTAACACATGTATGTGGAATCTAGAAAAATGGTACAGATGAACCAGTTTGCAAGGCAGAAATAGAGACACAGATGTAGAGAACAAATGTATGGACACCAAGGGGGGAAAGCAGGGAGGGGTGGTGGTGGTGGTGGTGGTGGGATGAACTGGGAGATAGGGATTGACATATATACACTAATATGTATAAAATAGATGAATAAGAACCTGCTGTATAAAAAAAAAAATAAAATTCAAAAAAAAAAAAGATAAGCTGTCACCCGTGTGGATTTTTCCGTTATATATGGATAGTTCTCTTTCATTTAGGAATAAAAATGCAATATATTATAAAACAAAAAATAACAAGGGACTTCCCTGGTGGTCCAGTGGTTAAGATTCCACACTTCCACTGCAGGGGGCGTGGCTCTGATCCCCGGTCGGGGAACTAAGATCCCTTATGCCGCATGGCGCGGCCAAAAAAAAAAAAAAAAAGAAAAGCTAACATTTTTTTTTTTCTTTCAAAGGGGAGGCGTTCCCTGAGCAAGCAAGGCTGCACTCAGGCCTGGGGCCACAGTGGGAGGGTGGTCACCCAGTGGCTCCGAGGCCCTGGAAGACAGTGTGTGAGGAGGGGCAGGCGGGTACAGATTCCTCTACAAAGCACCACCCACCCTGTGGGTCAGTTTCCCCACCGGAAACATAATTCCTGCCAGGCTTTAGCTCCAAGTATGAAGGGGAGAGGGATGCTTGGAGGGGTGAGTCCAGGTTACGACATTCCCAGAGCCTTTGAAATCACCCTCCTGTCCTTTTGTCTCCAAGCTTCAGCTACTCCATCAGAAATGTAAGGAAGAAGCCAAGACCTGAATGTTCGCTTTGCAGACTGAGACGTCCCCAAATGCCGCTGCTCAGGGAAGTCGGGTGGCAGCCACAAACCAACGCCTTGACTTCATCTTGGTTCAAACGGCCGAAAACTCCTTCTCTTCCCAGGGTAGGGTCTCTTAGAGAAAATCAGCAAAGTGTACAAGTTCCTAAAATGCCAGTGGGATTATATTCAGTCCAGAAGGCGGGTGTCCTGTGGGACTCAGTGAATAGCCAGTGTGATGTTCACAGCCAACTGTCAGATGCTGGTTAGACTGCATAGGAAAAATTCACCTTTGACCGCTCTGGGCACTTGGTGAGCCCTGGTCCCCATACTCATGGAGGGCTCCAGGCGTAGCATCCGCAACTTAGGCCAGGCCATCTGGAGTTACAGCTCCAGACAAGTGCTTTCTCTTCTCAAACAGGGAACAAGGCGGTACTTACAATTCTCCACAGACTCCAGAGAAGGAAACTGGTCACATCCAGGAGTGACAACAAGGATAACCAACGAATTCTTCTCTGACATATGCCATTTTCCTGCAAGGACAGGATGAACTCAGTGAGGCTGACCTGCCACCAGAAACAACAGGCAAAATTAAGGCCCTACAGAAGGGTTGCTGGCTCTGGTCTTTTCAGCTTGTGTGCCTGTGGTAAGGGGGAGGGGACGGATCTGCCCTTGGCACTGCCTAGTCATCTGTTCAACTTGGTCACTTTGGTCGTGCTCCGCTCTCCCCAGTAACCTGCCTGGCCCGTGTATGACTGACCTGGCAGCAGCTCTCTGTAACCGGGCTCTCTGTTTCTGACTTGTAGAGGCCAAGCACATGATTCGAAGACCTCAACAACTGCTTCTGAACTAAAGGTGGCTCTAGAGTACTGCTAGTCAAAGTGTGGTCTGCAGATTAGCTGCTGATCTGCAGACGGTGTTACTGGTGGGTCACCAGATAGGAAGCTTACATGACTCCAGAATGTGAGGCAACTATGTCAGAGCAAACTCACTGTTTAGGTCTAACAGTTTTTCATAACAAGGCTATCTTGTTGAAGGGAACAGTTTTACGTTCTGGTGCGTATGCTTCTCATCTCATTGCAGACGGGCACTTGAAGTAGCACTGCTCTGGAGGGCTCCAGATGAAAGCTTCCAACTTTGTAAAGGCTCAGGAGCTAATGTGAGCAGATGAAGCAGATGACAGGAGGATCTTCTATGCAAAGGAGGCCTGAGATGACCTAGCGGGCACTCCAGCAAACGCACGTGGCCACCAGCCCATCCTGCTTCCTTCCTTCCTCTTCCCAAACAGGTTCTCTGTCCAAGGCAGACTTCTTCCCAACAGCGGAAAGCCACCCAGTAGGAGACAACTATATACTATCTAATATCGTTTAACAGATCCCAGTCTACGCAGGGAAAAAAAAAAAAAAAAAAAGCCAAAACACGAATGTACTGTCTCTTCCCACCCTCCCACTGGTGCTTCTCCATGACCTTCAGGGTGGCTCTGATGGTACCACTCCAAGCCCGAGCCTCAGCGAACCCCCACTCTCTTATTCTTTTTCTGGAGCCACATTCATCCCCACTGGCGCCACAACATCCCTGACTTCCTATGGAACTATAAAGTCAGGGGTAGGATGGCCTGGCAAAAAAGCAGGGAGAGAGGATTCAAAACCAAACTGGCAGAAGGGACCCGGGAGCCTTGAACCATCTCAAGGAAGCCTGCTCAAATCTCCTGATCACGACACCACATGGCTGCATCTTGGCTTTCAGGCCGGCCAGGAAGCAAGCCAACCAGGGGCCCTTTCCCACCATAATGAGCAAACACGTGCTTTCCCCTGCCTGTAAATACCCTGTTGCCCCACACCAATACCTGCTTAAACCCTGGAGGCAGAAGAGAATTTGAGGCTATTCTGGGACAGGCCAACTCACAGCTCCATTCTAAACCCTGGAGACTCATCCCCACAACACAGTGAAGACTCATCCCCACAACACAGGAGGACAACCAGACTTTCAGGGCAGAGAGCACGCTCAAAGCAGAATGTGCAGGGCCATCTCAAGCTCTCTAAGCAGACAGGCCATCTCTACAAACCCCAAAGGCCAAGGAGGACTTCACTGAGAGGCAGGCGTGAAGAAAACTATAAAAGAATATCCCCTCCTTCAACCACGGCCTCATCCCTTGTCTCCTTATCCCCACCTGACCCCACACATTGTGGAGCCCCAATATCATTGTGTGGAGAGCTCATGTGGACATCTACCCAGGCGGGCATGCAAAAGAGGACAAAAGTCCTGAGCTGTATAGTCTTAATCCTCTGGACCTCAGTCTACCAAACTGAGGAGAAATCACAACTATTCATATGCAACTGCCACGGTCACTGTCCTGATGACGAGAGAGGCTGCACGAACACCAGGTTTATCTGAACTTACTTAGAAGACAAGAAAACATCTAACTGCTGTTGTTATTATATTTTTGTTTTTCTAAAACACACCTATACTCCATTCTCTAAATCCATGTTCTTTTAGTGGGGAAGGTCCCAGACTCCTTTGAAGATCTGATAAAAAGGAAAGATTTTTCCCCTAGAACAATGCCCTTAATTTAAGGGCTCATCCCTCCACCCCTGACCACCAATCTCATGGTGAAGAAGCCCCGTCCTAAGTGCTCTCAGTGACTCATGTGGGTTTGGGCTGATAAAGAAGACACAGAGTCATGGCTGCTGCTTAAACAAGCTCTGAGGAGGAAGGACCAGGGGACGCAGTGATGTGAGAGCTGACAAAACAGGAGGGACACTGGGTCATTTAAAGGATGTAAATAGAGACCATCATTGTGGTTTTCCGCCTCCAAGTTGCCACTCTGAAGAGAACAGGAAATAGGCAGGGGACAAGCCAGCCGCCTCTACAAACACCCACACACCCTGCGCTGGGAAGAACTGAGGTGTGGGAAGCAGGGTCTGGCAAAGAGCCTGCTCACCAGCGATCGCACGGGAACGCTTGCAATGAGCCCGGGTGGGACAGCAGGAAATTCTGAAGCCTCAAGTGCTCAGGAAGCAGCATGGAAAACAGAGCACTGAGCTGGGAGATCAGGAAGGGTTAGTTCTGGTTCTGCCCCTGCCGCTGCCAAGCAGAGCGAGTCTCGGGGCTCCCACTTCCTCCCTGATAAACAATGGCAGGGTGGGACCAGGTCCCAGCTGCTCCTCAGAGCCCGTACTTCGTGATTCCACAGACAGATCACATACTCCGGGGTCCCATTCTAGACCACTGCTCCCATCTCTGCAGCTCCCTCATCCCCCATGCTTTCGTGGAAGCCTGCTCTTTTCTTTGGGTTCACTGAAAAGTTTGTATTTTTTTTAATTTAAGAAGTTAAAAAAATTCAAACAGCCCAGAAGTGTTTACAGCAAAAAGAAAAAAAAGGTTATCTTTGGCACCCCTCTTGTTCTCTGAAGAGATAACCACGGTTAGTCTTCTACCCTTGTGCCCCCTTTTTAGCACAATTTAGCCTTATTCATCACAGGTCAGCTCTGGATGTGGAACTCGAGAACAAGGGAATCCTAGACCCTTTTACTACCAAAATCCCGCTGTTGAACTTTGTCCAGATGCCAGTACTATGATCCTTCCATTCCCTTTCTGTTCTCAATCCTCTCCCATCCTCACTTCCTTCACTGCTGCCCTAGATGTGGTGACCCATCACCTCAAACACAATCTAGCCAATACTCTCAACAGCCTGTCCCTGTCTTCGGTTGCACACAGTGGGCAAAACCCTCAACCTGGATCAATCTAACATCTGCCTTCCGTGCACCTATCCTGGTCTCTCATCTTGGCTGGGCCCTTGATGCCAATCGTGAAAATCTGCTTCTCCACCACTGCGTTCTTCTATTCTCTGCAACAGCTATTTCAGACTGGTACCACTTTCTTCGAGTCCATAACTGGATCACAACCTCCTTTACTCTCAGCTGACAATCAGCAATCATCCACCTCTACCTTCCCTGCTCCTCCCTGACAAAAATACCTGCAACTCACACCTGGTCTTTACCTTCTCCTTTTCCTACCTTGGTGGAAGGGGCTTCCCTTCACCTGTGCTCTGCAACTCTCCTCAGGCTCCTCTTGTATAAGTTATCTCCCTTTCCCCCCAAATCTTCAAATTATTTCTTTTCGCTGATTCTCTCCCATCAGCATTAAAATCTTTGCAAGTCTTCCTAGTCTTGACTCCAGGTCATCTCAAACAGTCACTCTTTCTCTCTCCTTCCAGTTACAAAAGAAACTCTAGAGGAAATGGAGCCTGAGCAGTTCAGTGCTGAATTTCAAAGTCAGACAGATCTGGGTTCAAATTTGGGTTCTAACACTTCCTAGCTGTGGGACCCTGAGCAAGTTATTTCCCCTCTGAGCTGGAGGTTCCTCATCTGGTGATCATGACAGTACCTACCCCAATGGGCTGTTGAGAAGATTAAATGAGTTAAAGCGTGTGAAGTGCTTAGCTCAGTGCCCAGCACACGAGAGGTGCTCATGAAGTTGGCCATCCTTAGTCCTCTCTTTGTAGCCACTTCCTGACCTCCTTTCTACTCCTCAGTCCACTATAATCTGGCTTCCTTCACCATCACTCCTTTGAAAATGCCTTCACCAAGGGCCTGTAGTTCTGCAGCTAAATTCAAGGGATCCTTTTCAACAAATTCATTCATTCATTCAAGTTATTTACTGAGCGCTTACTATGAGCCAGGCTATTCTGTGCTGGGGACACAACAGTGATCAAAACAGACAAAAATCCCTGCTGTTCAGAGGCAGCATGGTACTAACACTTTCAGGACCTCTTGGCAGCATCAGACAGCAGACAGCCCTGACCTTCTTGAAACTAAACTCCCTTAGCTTAAGGGACACTGCTCTGTCTTGGTTTTCCTTCTAACTCCTTGAACATGCTTCCTCATTCTCCTTTTCCTTCACCCACCCCTACGTGCTGGTATCCCCAGGGTTCCAGACTTCTCTTTTTCTCCTCACTTTATACGCTCTCCGGACAATGCCATCCACTCCCATGGTAGACTGATGATTCTCAGATCTACCTTTCCATGCCAGCTCTTCTGGAGCTCTAGAGTCATACAGTACCTCCACTCAAATGTCTCAAAAGCACTTCAAATCTTAAATACGGAATTGAACTAACTCTTCATTCCTCTTCCTGGCTGACCTTCTCTCTCAGTTTGATAACAGCACCATCTACTGATTTACCCAGACCAGAAACCTCTTCCTTCTCCCATCCTTCTGAGTAGAGCGCAGGTTTATTCACTCATACTTATTGACTGTCTATGTGCCAAACCCTGTGCTAAGCACTGAGATTACAGCAGTTAAAAAGAAAGACCCAACTAAGTGTTATAACTACAGAATCCTTCCTGGCTCTTGACGTCACCACCATCTTCCCACCCACATTGGGTCAATGCCTTAATTTAGCCTCTTGTGAATTTTCACCTGGACTGTAAAAAAATCTCCCAGTTGCTCTCCCTGCCTCCATATATATCTCATTTCCATCTCTTATCCTTTGTGATCTTTTAATATGAAAATCTCTGCTCAAAAGCCTACAATGGTTCCCCACAGCTCTCAGGATAAAGTGCAGAATCTGCTGGATGATTATACGAACTCGACCCTCATCTTTCTCTGCTCCTGTGGGGGAACTCTCACAGGAGCACGATGAACTCTTTACAGAACTCTGAAAATGCCACATTTTCTCCCTCTTTTTCTCTGCATGTATTGCTTCCTCCAATTGAAACAAACTTTTCATTGCCTCCACATCTCACCTGATTAAGAAACAGCTCTGCTTTTCCTTTTCTAAAACTTTCTATCAGTCCCCCACCCTTTCCTAAGAGACCTTCCTATGTGATCATGAAGCAACATATACATACATTTTTCATAAAAGATATCTTAATATAGGCTGTTTATTTGTCTGTCTCCTCCCCAAGGCTGTGATTTCCTCAACAGCAGGGACCAATCTCAGTGTCTTTGTATTCCCAGTGCCTGACACACGGTAGTCATTCAATAAATGTTTGCTGGAAAAAAAATGAATGACGCTAGAACTTTTAAATGCATATTTAATGCTGCATATCATAATGATTGTGCTATACGATAATCAGGTATAAATGGCAAACAGTTAATGTAGAGATTACTTTTATACACCCAAACCTAGTATTTCTGAAGTTCTGGGACTGGGGTGGGGAATAGTAAAAAGACACTCAGACATCCAGAAAGAGCCTTTTCAGACACTGCTCTGAAGACTCCTAGGTCCACAAATCCGAAGATTCAGGTCTTTCTACTTCTCTGGAAGGGAGAACTCATTCCTGCAACAGGGTACCCAGAAGCCACGTCTTTACCTCAGTGCATAATAGCCTGTCCCTCGACCCACCCTGCTCCTCTGTGAATCAAAACATTTCCACCATATCAGTGTGTTTAATTCACAGAATCTCAGCAGCATAAAGAAAACACCACTCACTTTGGTTATAAAGTGGCATGTGGTTTGGCTTCTGGAGTGGAAACTAGGGAAGTCAACCCAGCCTTTGGCACATCCCACTCTTTCAGGTCTATCCTGCCCCGTAGTCCTGGCACTCTCCTCACTGGGGCCAACGCTGGTTCTCCACGCCTACTTTGCCCCCACCCCTCCCCCTCCCCCTCCCCGCCACTCCCAGCTTCATATGCGTGGCCTCTAGGCTTCCTCGCCCTGTACTTGGCCTAATGAGAGCCCTTGGAATCATTCATTTCCCACTCATTCCAACGATACATGGAGCACTTACTGTGCATCAGGACCTGTTCTAGGTGCTGGGGCAGTTAAAAGGAAAAACAAGCCCTGGTCCCTGCCCTTGAGGAGCTCACAGTCTAGTGGGAGAGACGAATATAAACAACAATTACAAAACAGTGTGATAAAGGCTACAGTAGATATTATAGCTGCCTCTTTCCGGAGGCAGAGAGGGAGACTTAACCTTGGAAGGGGACCTACGAGCAGGACCTTGAACCCTGAGTTGGTGTCTGCCAGCTACCAAGAGGGGAAAAGGTATTCCAAGCCTGGGAAGCAGCTGATACACAAGAGCATTGGTGTGTCTAGGGAAGAGGCAAGACCACCCCTGTCAGACTTCTCCCTGTAGAGTGGGAGTCTGAGAATCCAACTGCCCTGAGCCTGGAGCCCCTCCATAGTGCTGCTGGATTCAGTCTGGACCGTGGTGCCTCTTCCCACAAGTCCTAAGATTCTTCACCCACCAGAGACTACTAATACCTACTCAGAAATATTGATACAATCCATCTAGCCCATAGGTGAATCCTGAATATTCTCCTTTCTGTCTTCTTTTGTAAAAGTTGTAGTTAAAAGTTTTCTCTTTTCCTTTACTTTTAAAACTTAATCTGGGGGGCTTCCCTCATGGGGAAGAATCTGCCTGCCAATGCAGGGAACACAGGTTCGAGCCCTGGTCCCGGAAGATGCCACATGCTGTGGAGCAACTAAGCCTGTGTGCCACAACTACTGAGCCTGCGCTCTAGAGCCTTCAAGCCACAGCTACTGAGCTCATGTGCCACAACTACTGAGCCTGCGCTCTAGAGCCTTTGAGCCACAGCTACTGAGCTCACGTGCCACAACTACTGAAGCCCGCGTGCCTAGAGCCCGTGCTCCGCAGCTAGAGAAGCTACGACAATGAGAAGCCCGCGCACCGCAACGAAGAGTAGCCCCCACTCACCGCAACTAGAGAAAGCCCATGCACAGCAACGAAGACCCAATACAGCCAAAAATAAAAATAAATAAATAAATAAATTTATTTTTTAAAAAAAGGTGAAAATCCTAACTTCTTTCCTCTTTGTGGACATTTGGGAATGCTTCTAAGTTTTCAATATTATAAACAATGCTCTAGTAAATATTCACATATATATTCTTTGTTAAAGCAGTTGTGAGAGATTTTGGTAGGAAAATTCCTAGAGATGGAAATTCTAGGCCAAAAATATTAAAGTTTTTAGTTTTGATGCTGCCAATTACTCTTCCAAATTACTGTACTAGTTTATCTGAGCCAAAATATATGGGCCCATCTTTTCGTCCTTCCAAAACTAGACTACGTCACTTCTTTTTCATCTGTGCCAGCCTGATTGATAAAGAAATACAGCATTGTTTTAATTTGTATTTCTTTAATAATGATTGAATTTGAGCATTGCTTTGTCTTTACTGGTCATATTCTTTGTACTTTTTTTTTCCAACAGAAACATTTTTTTAATTGAAGTACAGTTGATTTACAATGTGCTAATTTCTGCTGTACATCAAAATGACTCAGTTATACACATATATATATGTACATTCTTTTTTTTACATTCTTTCCCATTATGGTTTATCCCAAGAGATTGGATATAGTTCCCTGTGCTATACAGTAGAACCTTGTTTATCCATTCCATATGTAATATCCAAACATATGTAATAGTTTGCATCTACTAATCCCAAACTCCCAGTCCATCCACCCACCCCAATTGGCAACCACAGATCTGTTCTCTATGTCTATGAGTCTGTTTCTGTTTTGTAGATAAGTTCATTTGTCTTTGCACTTTTTTTTTTTTTTTTGCAGTACGCGGGCCTCTCACTGTTGTGGCCTCTCCCGTTGCGGAGCACAGGCTCCGGACGCGCAGGCTCAGCGGCCATGGCTCACGGGCCCAGCCACTCCGCGGCATGTGGGATCTTCCAGGACCGGGGCACGAACCCGTGTCCCCTGCCTCAGCAGGCGGACTCTCAACCACTGCACCACCAGGGAAGCCCCTTTGCACTTTTTTTAAAGATAATTTTCTTTTATTGATTTGCAGAGCTGTTTCTAGATTTTAACCTTGTCTTTTAAGGTTGCAAATATGTGCCTCATTTTGTCTTTAACCTATGGGTTCTTTTGCTTTAATCTGTATGTAGTCAAATCTGTTAGTCTTCTCCTTTATGGTCTCCTTTATCGGCTTGCTTAGGAAGGCCTCCTCTACCCTGGGACTACGTGAATCATTCCTTTGATTCCTTCTAATAGTTTTACGGCATATCCTTAGATCTTTAATACACCTGGAATTTACTTCTGTGCTTGACATGAGGTAAAGATTTAAAAATTTTCCAAATGGATAACCAGTCATCCCTACATATTTATTGACTAATACATCTTTTCACTTTTGATTGGAAATGCTTCCTTTGTCATATAGTAAATTCTCACGTATATATATACATGTACATACACATACACACATGAACTTCTGCTTGCCTCTGGAACTTGTTTCCTTGGCATGGTTTCATAGTCATGGAAGTCTACTGTGTCATACTGCTATCATCCTTTGTCACTCTGCCCAGGACATAAACACCTCTGCTCATTTCTGGGCCGACACTCCCATCTCTCTAAGGGTTGTTTCCTCTTCCCCACCAAGCCACCTGTACTACACATCATCCATCCCTGCCAACCCTCTGGAGCCTTACTCCATGGTTATTCAATTACCAACACCCACAGCCCTTTCTACTTCCTCCTTAACGGAAGCCTGGCTCTCCCCAGGATACTGCTGCCCCTACCACTTGCTCTGAGCGGCAGCTCCTCTCACATTCTGGGGTTGAGCTATGGGGCTGCTTCCAGGCCATCCACCCTCTACAATCAAGGGCAGCAACAACAACCACCACCTCTCTTCTGTGGCTCATGACGTTCAGCTGTAAAATCTTGAGCCTCTCCTTGTCACGACACTCTGCAACTTCCTGTCACTTCTTTATTTACCCAAGACTTTGGATTCTGGTTTCCAGTCTTTCTCTCCATCCGGAGGCTAGTATTATCCTAGGTGACTTTTGGACTGGGAAATGTCCCAACTCATTCTCTCAAGCTTCAGTACCATACAGCTAACTGTCTGCTAGAAAACAGACACCTCACACTCAACAGGTCCAAAATCAAACTGACTTTTAATCATTCCCATCCACCTCTAAAGCTCTTAATCAATCTCTCTGTCTCTCTCTCTTTTCACTCCTTCCCTCCTTCCCTTGCTCTCCTACTGTTTTCCCTATCCTTGTGAATGGCAGCTGAACACATTCAAATTACTAAATCACAAATCTGGAGCCATGCTCACACCCCCTCTCCATCATAACCCCCACCTTCAAGCATTCCACTTCCTGAATTTTTTTTCTTTTTAAATTTTTTTTTATTTTATATTGGAGTATAGTTGATTTACAATGTTGTGTTAGTTTCAGGTGTACAACAAAATGATTCAGTTATACATGTATATGTATCTATTCTTTTTCAGATTCTTTTCCTTTATAGGTTATTACAGAGTATCGAATAGAGTTCCCTGTGCTATACGGCAGGTCCATGTTGATTATCAATTTTATATATAGTAGTGTGTATATGTTAATCCCAACCTCCTAATTTATCCCTCCCCCCACCTTTCCCCTTTGGTAACCATAAGTTTGTTTTCTATGTCTGTGAGTCTGTTTCTGTCTTATAAATAAGTTCATTTGTATCATTTCTTAAGATTCCACATATAATGATATCATATATGATATTTGTCTTTCTCTGTCTGATTTACTTCACTTAGTATGATAATCTCTAGGTCCATCCAGGTTGCTGCAAATGGCATTATTTCATTCTTTTTTGTGCCTGAGTAATATTCCATTGTGTATATATACCACATCTTCTTTATCCATTTATCTGTCAATGGACATCCACTTGCTAAGTTTTTCTTCAATCCTTCTAGCTTTCTTTGTCCGTACAGCCGTCAACCCACTTCAGCCACTCTTATCTCTTATCTAGACCACTATAAGAGCCTTTTAACTGGGTTTCCTGCCTCTAGTCCCATTCCCCACCAATCCCCAATGCAGCCAGAGTTTAGTCACATCACTTATCCTGCTTAATGGCTTTTATTGGCCTTCCTTGACCTTAGGATAAAGTTCATGTTCTCATCAGGGCTCACCAGGCCATTTCATGACCTTGCATCTACCACCTCACTAGCTTCAGAACTTGCTGATCCCTCAAGTTCAGTGCGTGCTTCACACTGACCACACTGACCTTGAGTTTCTTGAATATGTCACGGAAGCTTCTTCCTAAAGGCCTTTCCTACATGCATTTCTTTCTGTGTGGATTAATAACTCCACCTCCATTAACTCCTTTCAGATCTCATTAGACAGCTCTTACTGGAAGTCTTCTCAAAATGTACCCCCTGTACACACACACGTCAGGTGTTCCCAAAGCACCTGTACCTCAGTTAGCAGCAAAAATCACACTTTACCATATGTCTGTGTTTCCACTTCCAGAGATTGTAAATTCTTTTAAGTCTTTTAAAAAATTAATTTAGGGCTTCCCTGGTGGCACAGTGGTTGAGAGTCCGCCTGCCAATGCAGGGGGCACGGGTTTGTGCCCCGGTCCGGGAAGATCCCACATGCCGCGGAGCAGCTGGGCACGTGAGCCATGGCCGCTGAGCCTGCGCATCTGGAGCCTATGCTCTGCAACGGGAGAGGCCACAACAGTGAGAGGCCCGCGTACCACAAAAAAAAAAAAAAATTAATTAATTAAAAATATTTTATACTTTTAAAGGTTACTTTCCATTTAAGGTTATTACAAAATAATAATGTAACCTGGCTACATTCCCTGTGTTGTACAATACACCCTTGAGCCTATCTTATACCCAATAGTTTGTACCTCCCACTCCCCAAACCCTATTCTGCCCCTCCCCCTTCCCCACTGCTAACCACTAGTTTGTTCTCTATATCTGAGTCTGCTTCTTTTTTGTTGTATTCACTGTTCACTGTATTTTTTAGATTCTGCATATAAGTGATATCATACAGTACTTGTCTTTCTCTGTCTGACTTACTTCACTTAGCATAATGCCCTCCAAGTCCATCTATGTTGCTACAAATCACAAAATTTCATTTTGTATGGCTGAGTAGTATTCCACTGTGTGTGCACACACACACACACACACACCCACACACCATCTTCTTTAGCCATTCATCTGTTGATGGACACTTAGGTTGCTTTCATATCTTGGCAATTGCAAATGATGCCGCTATGAACACTGGGTTGCATGTATCTTTTCTAATTAGTGTTTTTGGTTTTTTTCAGATGTATACCCAGGAGTGGAACATGCTGGGTCATATGGTAGCTCTATTTTTAGAGAAATAGAAATTTTTGAGAAACCTCCACACTGTTTTTCACAGTGGCTGCACCAATTTACATTCCCACCAACAGTGTAGAAGCGTTCCCTTTTCTCCACATCCTTGCCAACATTTGTTATTTGTGTTCTTTTTGATGACAGCCATCCTGACAGGTGTGAGGTAATACTTCATTATGGTTTTGATTTGCATTTCCCTGATGACTAGCAATATTGAGCATCTTTTCATGTGTCTGTTGGCTATCTGCATTTCCTCTTTGGAAAAATGTCTATTCATTTCCTCTGCCCATTTTTTTATTGGGTTGTTTTTTGATGTTGAGTTGTATGAGCTGTTTACGTATGTTGGGTATTAATCCCTTATCGGTCATTATCATTTGCAAATATTTTCTCCCATTCAATAGTATCCAGTCTTACATTTAGGTCTTTAATTCCTTTCTGAGTTTATTTTTGTGTATGGTGTTAGAGAATGCTGTAATTTCGTTCTTTTACATGGAGCTGTCCAGTTTTCCCAGCACCACTTTTTGAAAAGACTGTCTTTTCTCCATTGTATATTCTTGCCTCCTTTGTCATAGATTAATTGACCATAAGTGCGCCTGTTTATTTCTGGGCTCTCTATCCTGTTCCCTTGAAATATGTGTTTGTTTTTGTACCAGTACCATACTGTTTTGATTACTGTAGCTTTCTGGTATGAGACTATAAATTCTTTAAGGACAGGGGCAGCTCATTAATATTCCTTGAACCAGTGCTACTGACAAATTATTGTTGCTTAATAAAAACTGCTTGTACTAAGGATGAATGGAAGGGAGGAAGCCAGCTAGAAATACTACTGGAATCTGAAAACAATGGGCCAGGGATCAAAGTATTTAGGATTTGAGTGCTAATGATTAAAGCAGTTAGATGTCAGAAGTTACTGATCAGGGCTTAATCCTACCAGAGGCCAGTAGTTTTCCAAATGGCTAATTGGTATAATGCTTGGTAAAAGTATTTATGAGTAGACTGCCCTAAAATTGCACAGTGAAAAGAGCAAAATCTTGGTAGACAAAGAGACCAGACTGGAATTTCTGCTCCACCACTACTAGCTGTGTAACCCTGGACATGTTACTTAACCTCTTTGAGTCTCAGTTCTGAAAGATGAGTATAACACCAATCTCACAGAGCTGTTATGAAGATTAGATGGCATAACATACAGCAAGTGCCAGATAATAAATGCTAGTTTCCTCCCATTTTCTACTTCCCTTTTCTTTTTATTTTTAAAAATTTATTTATTTTTTGGCTGTGTTGGGTGTTCGTTGCTGCGCACGGGCTTTCTCTAGTTGCGGCGAGCGGGGGCCAGTCTTTGTTGCAGTGTGCGGGCTTCTCATTGCGGTGGCTTCTCTTGTTGCGGAGCATGGGCTCTAGGCGCGTGGGCTCAGTAGTTGTGGCTTGCGGGCTCTAGAGCACAGGCTCGGTAGTTGTGGCGCATGGGCTTAGTTGCTCCATGGCATGTGGGATCTTCCCGGACCAGGGCTCGAACCTGTGTCCCCTGCTTTGGCAGGCAGATTCTTAACCACTGCGCCACCAGGGAAGTCCTACTTCCCTTTTCTTAAAAAGTCATGTTTGCCACTTGGCTGGAGGAGCCCAGGGGCAGGGTGCCTTGTGGGATAACCACACCGTAAGAGCAGCTTCCCTGAGGGCTTTTCATGAGCTTCTTACAGAAGCCTGAGGGCTCCACTACTGTGTGATGCCACCCTGTATGGCAAACAGGCTGACACTCCAACATATAAAAGGGACATGGGCTTGGAACTCTGAATCTTCCTCATACTAGGATTGTGGCCCTAGTCAAAAGACCAAAGCCACAAATGTGGGTTCCTAGTTACTACTTACTACCAGGACAAGGTTTAATAGGACAGCAGTTAAACTTTTCATCCAGGACACAGTGTACCTGGTGAGCCATCTCCCTTGCTCCCAACCCAAAGCTTCACAAAAGAAAGGGAGGCTACTTATTGACACCCGAGCTGACAAGCACCCTGCCATCTGAGCATACACTTCCAGAGGAGAGAGCTCCACACCAGACCCAAGCTGCAGCCAACCTCAAGATGTGGACACAGTGATAGCACCCCACTGCTGGCTAGAGATCAGGGTTGAGTGCATGGCCAGAGAGCTTAAGCAATAACAGCAGCTTAAAAGGGATGCAGGGGAAATAAAAGAGAGAAGTTCCTGACCCAGTAAAAGGTCTTATTCACTACAACCAGGGATAGAGAAGAAAAGCATAGAGCTGGATGGCGAGTGACATTCTTTAGGTAACAATTATACGGCTGACCTTGTGTTCAGTGGCCCCACAAAGGTGGGAGAAAGCTTCTCATCCGATTGGTTACACCTCTTGGTGATGCACATTGACTCTAATCTTGTCACTTGTTTCTAGGGCCAGCAGAAGAAATTTTGGAAAATGCAGAAACATAAGAGTAACCTCTTTCATTTCTAAAAGAAGTATTGGTTGGGCAGCAAAACTCCTTTCCTTCGTATAATTGTTACCTGAAGAATGTCACTCACCATCCAGCTCTACAAGAACTGGGTGATTAGCCAATGCAGTTGCTGACCTTCAACACACCCTGACAGGAGTTCAGAGCAGAGATCAGGAATGAGGCACTCTGGGCTCTGGGAAAACTGGCAGAACATGGCTTCAGATAGTTAGATATTTTCAGGAGAAAATTTTATAAATCCAATTTCTGGCATCTTTCCATACTTAGAAAAGCACTAAAATCATTAAGATATCTGTTCCTCGTGACCAACAGCAACCTTCTACCGAGATGTGTGCTTGACTGCATGTACCCCTTTCTCCAAAATCACATATATGCTTGCTGACCTCCCCGGCTACCTCTTTGGAGCAGTTCCTCAGAGCTATTAGAGAGGCTGTCTCCTGGGCTTCAGTCCTCAGTAAGTCCCCAAATAAAACGGAAACTCACAGCTCTCACGTTGTGCATTTTTATTTCAGTTGACAAATCATTAGGAAAAGGACTGAGGTTTATGCCTTCAACAGGCTAAGAAATCGACAACATGCCCCAGAAAGACTGAGTAGCTATAAGGAGAAAAAAAAAATACCACACCTGCTGTTAAAAACAAAAACAAATGAAAAAAGAAGGTATCAACTGGAAAAAGCTGCCCTGCTTCACTCTTCTGTGTGGAGGTGAGGAAGTGGAGTGGAAGGAGATGGGAGGAAGGGCAGCTCTGTGGCTTAGACGTTTTATTTGTATTTTGTTTCATTTTTAAAATCACCAAGTTCTTCCTTCTGCTGTGTATCCTCCTGCAAAGTTTGTAAAAACACTCATCATTATCTCCTTGTTATCCTCAGAAATGCTTGGAATGTAGGCACGTTAAAAAAAAAAAAAAGCAGCAGTAGGTGCTTGCAAGTTAGGCGATTTGCCAAGGGCACATAGTTAAAGAAGTGATTAATAAACATTCTCTGGCTGACTCCTGAATAAATCATGTTTCAGACCCTGAGTCCTCTACTGAGATAGGTCTTCAAGCAGGGTGAGGGGGAAGCAACGATAGCTCAAGGAAATAAGACTGGAATTTTTCATAAACCAGGCCCAGACTACCCACACACATCTTGACCAAGCTGAGCTTCTTGGGTTCAGCGGTGAGAAGAGAGGCTGATTGAGGACTGCAGGCCTAGCTAATCTAGGCCTAGGAATTCAAAATGGAACACAATTATTTTGCCCCTCACTAAAAACGGTGCTCCTGCAACCTGTTCTTCCCAAATCACTGTATTTTTCCTCTTTACGTATCCCTCCATCCTCCGCATACCCCTTCACAAGAAAAATAATTCTACTACAAAACTCTCTTCCTGCATTGTATTCTTCCTCTTTGCTTTTAAGACAATATATGTAAGGCTTCTGCAGGACTATGCCTTGTCCTTGTCATGGGAAAGGTTAAAGTGTACACAGCCACTAGTCCAATTAGAGCGGAGAAAACTAATCAGCATTACTCTTCTCCCCAGCCGGGCTGCCCCTTATCGGTTTTCTTCCTACACTCTCTAGACGAATTTCCAATGCATCTCCAATTCTGTGATGGGTTAAGGGCAGCTTGAGTTAGGACCACAGCATAGTGTGATCCTCCTTTCCGTGGAGTCACATGCTAATATTCCAAATTTGAAACTTGAAAGGAAAGACAATCAATTCTAAATGAAACCTGCAAATCATCTCCTTTTTGATGATCTTAGAAATAAACAAAAACCATGACGCATTTTTACAAACTTCTATACAAAGCAGCCCTTTTAAGTTAATTTTAATATATCCAACAAATAATTAAGTATCTACTATGTTCCGGGCGTCAGTATAGAAGGAATGGCCAAAGGAGGTATTTTAGGAGATTCAAATTATAATGAGTTATGCCACTTATTAACTTGGTCACTTAATATCTGAGGATGAGCAAATCAAATATTGATAATGGCTGCAGAAGGATACAGATACTCATACAATAATCTTCCTTCCATTCTAGAATAAAAGGGCTGGGGAAGGGTGGTGGGAATTATTTTGTTCAGGGACAATGGCATCCTAAGTAACTCATATGGATGTGTGTGTGAACATCAGAACAGGATTGGAACTTTATAATAACCATTAAGGACTATGGATTCAATCAACTAGTTTCAGGAAAAGCAAAGAAGAATGCAGTCATATGACATAATCAGATTTAGTCACTTTACCTGGGCTTTATCAACTCCATCAAGCACCCCAAAAAGTATCTGGGGCAACATTAGTTGGGTGCAATCCCAAATAATCAGGTCTTTGATTTGCAAACATGATGTGGCTTAATAATCAAAACAGAGAACTAGGCTTATTCAAATATCTAAAATAATTCCATTTAACAGGTTTAAAAACATGCAACACACACCCTCCAGTTGGCAGAAACACCTGTCAATTACAAAACAGGTAGCAAATACTAAACACTTCCACAAATCATTTACAATTAATGACTACAGCTAACCCTTGGAGGAAAACTCAGAATGGAGTTGAACCTCAACACTAGACTTGGTTTTTAGAAAATGTTAAGTATGAACTTCACTGAATTCCAGGATCAGATCAAAACCAGAAGCTGTGCTGAATTAAGAAAGACACTGGCCCATGGGACTTCTCTGGTGGTGCAGTGGTTAAGAATCCGCCTGCCAATGCAGAGGACACGGCTTCGAGCCCTGGTCCGGGAAGATCCCACATGCCACAGAGCAACTAAGCCCGGGCGCCACAACTACTGAGCCTGCGCTCTAGAGCCCGTGAGCCACAACTACTGAGCCCATGTGCCACAGCTACTGAACCCCATGGGCCTACAGCCCGTGCTCTGCAACAAGAGAAGCCACCGCAATGAGAAGCCCGCACACCACAATGAAGAGTAGCCCCCGCTTGCTGCAACTAGAGAAAGCCCGCACGCCACAATGAAGACCCCATGCGGCCAAAAAGAAAAAAAAAAAAAGAAAAGACACTGGCCCATGGGACTTCCCTGGTGGCACAGTGGTTAAGAATCCGCCTGCCAATGCAGAGGACACAGGTTTGGGCCCTGGTCCGGGAAGATACCACATGCTGTGGAGCAACTAGGCCCATGCACCACAACTACTGAAGCCCGCGCGCCTACAGCCCATGCTCCGCAAAAAGAGAAGCCACTGCAATGAGAAGCCCACGCACTGCAACAAAGAGTAGCCCCTGCTCACAGCAACTACAGAAAGCCCATGTGCAGCAACGAAGACCCAACACAGCCAAAAAATAAATAAAATTTAAAAAAAAAACAGACACTGGAGGAGAGATTCGTTCAAGATAGCAGAGTAGAAGGACGTGCACTCACTCCCTCTAGCGAGAGCACCAGAATCACAACTAACTGCTGAACAATCATCAACAGGAAGACACTGGAACTCACCAAAAAAGATACCCCACATCCAAAGACAAAGGAGAAGCCACAATGAGATGGTAGGGGGGCACAATCACAATAAAATCAAATCCTGTAACTGCTGGGTGGATGACTCACAAACTGGAGAACACTTATACCACAGAAGTCCACCCACTGTAGTGAAGGTTCTGGGTCCCATGTCAGCCTGCCCAACCTGGGGGTCTGGCAACCGGAGGAGGAATTCCTAGAGAATCAGACTTTGAAGGCTAGTGGGACTTGACTGCAGGACTTCAACAGGACTGGGGGAAACAGAGACTCCACTCTTGGAGGGCACACACAAAGCAGTGTGCACATCAGGACCCAAGGGAAGGAGCAGTGACCCCATAGGAGACTGAACCAGACCTACTTGCTAGTGTTGGAGGGTCTCCTGCAGAGGCGGGAGGGTGGCTGTGGATCACCATGGGGACAAGGACACTGGCAGCAGAAGTTCTGGGAAGTACTCCTTGGTGTGAGCCCTCCCAGAGTCTGCCATTAGCCCCACCAAAGAGCTGGGCAGGCTCCAATGTTGGGCTGCCTCAGGCCAAAGAACCAACAGGGAGGAAACCCAGCCCCACCCATCAGCAGACAAGCAGATTAAAGTTTTACTGAGCTCTGCCCACAAGAGCAACACCCAGCTCTACCCACCACCAGTCCCTCCCATCAGGAAGCTTGCACAAGCCTCTTGGATAGCCTCATCCACCAGAGGGCAGACAGCAGAAGCAAGAAGAACTACAATTCTGCTGCCTGTGGAAGGAAAACCACATTCACAGAAAGATAGACAAAATGAAAAGGCAGAGAACTTTTATACCAGATGAAGGAACAAGATAAAACCCCAGAAAACAACTAAATGCAGTGCAGATAGGCAACCTTCCAGAAAAAGAATTCAGAATAATGATAGTGAAGATGATCCAGGAACTCGGAAAAAGAATGGAGGCAAAATCAAGAAGATGTAACAAATGTTTAATAAAGACCTAGAAGAATTAAAGAACAAACAAACAGAGATAAGCAATACAATAACTAAAATGAAAAATACACTAGAAGGAATCAATAGCAGAATAAGTGAGGCAGAAGAATGGATAAGTGACCTGGAAGACAGAATGGTGGAATTCACTGCCATGGAACAGAATAAAGAAAAAAGAATGAAAAAAAAATGAAGACAGGGCTTCCCTGGTGGCGCAGTGGTTGAGAGTCCGCCTGCCGATGCAGGGGACACGGGTTCGTGCACCGGTCCGGGAAGATCCCACATGCCGCGGAGCGGCTGAGCCAGTGAGCCATGGCCGCTGAGCCTGCGCGTCCGGAACCTGTGCTCCGCAACAGGAGAGGTCACAACAGTGAGAGGCCCACGTACCGCAAAAAAAAAAAAAAAAAAAAAAAGAAGACAGCCCAAGAGACCTCTGGGACAACATTATACACAACAACATTCACATTATAGGGGTCCCAGAAGGTGAAGAGAGAGAGAAATGACCCAAGAAATTATTTGAAGAGATTATAGTTGAAAACTCCCCTAACATGGGAAAGGAAATAGCCACCCAAGTCCAGGAAGCGCAGACAGTCCCAGGCAGGATAAACCAAAGGAGAAACATGCCAAAACACATAGTAATCAAAGTGACAAAAATTAAAGACAAAGAACAATTATCAAAAGCAACAAGGGAAAAACGACAAATAACATACAGAGGAACTCCCATAAGGTTAACAGGTGATTTCTCAGCAGAAACTCTACAAGCCAGAAGGGAGTGGCACAATATATCTAAAGTGATGGAAGGGAAGAACCTACAACCAAGATTACACTACCCAGCAAGGATCTCATTCAGATTCGATGGAGAAATCAAAGACTTTACAGACAAGCAAAAGCTAAGGGAATTCAGCACCACCAAACCAGCTCTACAACAAATGCTACAGGGACTTCTCTAAGTGGGAAACACAAGAGAAGAAAAGGACCTACAAAAACAAACCCAAAACAATTAAGAAAATGGTCATAGAAACATACATATCGATAATTACCTTAAACGTGAATGGATTAAATGCTCCAACCAAAAGACACAGGCTCGCTGAATGGATACAAAAACAAGACCCATATATACGCTGTCTACAAGAGACCTACTTCAGACCTAGGGATACATACAGACTGAAAGTGAGGGGATGGAAAAAGATACTCCATGCAAATGGAAATCAAAAGAAAGCTGGAGGGGTTTTCCTGGTGGCACAGTGGTTAAGAATCTGCCTGCCAATGATAGGGACATGGGTTCGAGCCCTGGCCCAGGAAGATCCCACATGCCACGGAGCAACTAAGCCCGTGCTCCACAACTACTGAGCCTGCGCTCTACAGCCCGCGAGAAACAGCTACTGAGCCTGCATGCCACAACTACTGAAGCCCGTGCGCCTAGAGCCCGTACTCCACAACAAGAGAAGCCACCACAATGAGAAGCCCGTACACCACAACGAAGAGTAGCCCCTGCTTGCTGAAACCAGAGAAAAGCCTGTGCACAACAACAAAGACCCAATGCAGCCAAAAATTAAAAATAAATAAATTAGAAAAAAAAAGAAAGCTGGAGTAGCAATACTCATATCAGATAAAATAGACTTTAAAATAAAGAATGTTACAAGAGAAAAGGAAGGACACTAAGTAATGATCAAGGGATCAATCTGAGAAGAAGATATAACAATCATAAATATATATGCACCCAACAAGGAGCACCTCAATACATAAGGCAACTGCTAACAGCTATAAAAGAGGAAATTGACAGTAACATGATAATAGTGGGGGACTTTAACAGCTCACTTACACCAACGGACAGATCATCCAAACAAAATTAATAAGGAAACACAATCTTTAAATGACACAATAGACCAGATAGATTTAATTGATATTTATAGGACATTCCATCCAAAAACAGCAGATTACACTTTCTTCTCAAGTGCACATGGAACATTCTCCAGGATAGATCACATCTTGGGTCAGAAATCAAGCCTCAGTAAATTTAAGAACTGAAATCATTTCAAGCATCTTTTCTGACCACAACGCTATGAGATTAGAAATCAGTTACAGGGAAAAAAACTTAAAAAACACAAACACATGGAGGCTAAATAATACGTTACTAAATAACCAAGAGATCACTGAAGAAATCAAAGAGGAAATCAAAAAATACCTAGAGACAAATGACAATGAAAACACAATGATCCAAAACCTATGGGATGCAGCAAAAGCAGTTCTAAGAGGGAAGTTTATAGCTATACAAGCCTACCTCAAGAAACGAGAAAAATCTCAAATAAACAATCTAACCTGACACCTAAAGGAACTAGAGAAAGAAAAACAAACAAAACCCAAAGTTAGCAGAAGGAAAGAAATCATAAAGATCAGAGCAGAAATAAATGAAATAGAAACAAAGAAAACAATAGCAAAGATCAATAAAACTACAAGCTGGTTCTTTGAGAAGATAAACAAAATTGATAAACCATTAGCCAGATTCATCAAGAGGGAGAGGACTCAAATCAATAAAATTAAAAATGAAAATGGAGAGGGGCTTCCCTGGTGGCGCAGTGGTTGAGAGTCCACCTGCCTATGCAGGGGACACGGGTTCATGCCCCGGTCCGGGAAGATCTCACATGCCACAGAGCGGCTGGGCCCGTGAGCCATTGCCGCTGAGCCTGCGCATCCAGAGCCTGTGCTCCGCAACGGGAGAGGCTGCAACAGTGAAGAGGCCCGCATACCGCAAAAAAAAAAAAAAAAAGAAAAAGGAGAAATTACAACGGACACCGTAGAAACACAAAGCATCTTAAGGAACTACTACAAGCCACTCTATGCTAATAAAAATGGACAACCTGGAAGAAATGGACAAATTTGTAGAAAGGTATAACCTTTCAAGACTGAACCAGGAAGAAACAGAAAATATGAACAGACCAATTACAAGTAATGAAATTGAAACTGTGATTAAAAATCTTCCAACAAAGAAAAGTCCAGAACAAGGTGGCTTCACAGGTGAATTCTATCAAACATCTACAGAAGAGCTAACACCCATCCTTCTCAAAGTCTTCCCAAAAATTGTAGAGGAAGGAACACTCCCAAACTCATTCTTTGAGGCCACCATCACCCTGATACCAAAACCAGACAAAGATACTACAAAAAAAGAAAATTACAGACCAATATCACTGATGAATATAGATGTAGAAATCCTCAACAAAATATTAGCAAACAGAATCCAACAACACATTAAAAGGATCATACACCATGATCAAATGGGATTTATCCCAGGGATGCAAGGATTCTTCAGTATAGGCAAATCAATCAATGTGATACACCATATTAACAAATTGAAGAATAAAAACCATATGATCATCTCAATAGATGCAGAAAAAGCTTTTGACAAAATTCAACACCCATTTATGATAAAAACTTTGCGGAAAGTGGGCAGAGAAGCAACCTACCTCAACATAATGAAGGCCGTATACGACACACCCACAGCAAACATCATTCTCAATGGTGAAAAACTGAAAGCATTTCCTCAAAGATCAGGAACAAGACAAGGATGTCCGCTCTCGCCACTATGTTCAACATAGTTTTGGAAGTCCTAGCCATGGCAATCAGAGAAGAAAAAGAAATAAAAGAATACAAATTGGAAAAGAAGAAGTAAAACTGTCACTGTGTGCAGATGACATGATACTATACATAGAGAATCCTAAAGATGCCACCAGAAAACTACTAGAGCTTATCAATGAATTTGGTAAAGTTGCAGGATACAAAATAAATGCACAGAAACCTCTTGCATTCCTATACACTAACAATGAAATATCAGAAAGAGAAATTAAGGTAATAATCCCATTCACCACTGCAACAAAAAGAATAAAATACCTAGGAATAAACCTACCTAAGGAGGTAAAAGACCTGTACTCAGAAAACTATAAGACACTGATGAAAGAAATCAAAGATGACACAAACAAATGGAGAGATATACCATGTTCTTGGATTGGAAAAATCAACATTGTGAAAATGACTATTCTACCCAAAGCAACCTACAGATTCAATGCAATCCCTATCAAATTACCAATGGCATTTTTTACAGAACTAGAACAAAAAATCTTAAAATTTGTATGGAGACACCAAAGACCCCAAATAGCCAAAGCAGTCTTGAGGGAAAAAAACGGAGCTGGAGGACTCAGACTCCCTGACTTCACACTATACTACAAAGCTACAGTAATCAAGACAATATGGTACTGGCACAAAAAGAGAAATATAGATCACTGGAACAAGATAGAAAGCCCAGAGGTAAACCCACACACCTATGGTCAACTAATCTATGACAAAGGAGGCAAAGATATACAATGGAGAAAAGACAGTCTCTTCAATAAGTGATGGTGGGAAAACTGGACAGCTACATGTAAAAGAATGAAATTAGGGCTTCCCTGGTGGCGCAGTGGTTGAGAGTCTGCCTGCCGATGCAGGGGACACGGGTTCGTGTCCCGGTCCAGGAAGATCCCATATGCCGCGCAGCAGCTGGGCCCATGAGCCATGGCCGCTGGGCCTGCGCATCTGGAGCCTGTGCTCCGCAACGGGAGAGGTCACAACAACGAGAGGCCCGCATACCGTAAAAAAAAAAAAAAAAAAAGAATGAAATTAGAACACTCCCTAACACCATGCACAAAAAAAACCTCAAAATGGATTAGAGACCTAAATGTAAGACCAGACACTATAAAACTCCTAGAGGAAAACACAGGAAGAACACTCTTTGACATAAATCACAGCAAGATCCTTTTTGACCCACCTCCTAGAGAAATGGAAATAAAAACAAAAATAAACAGAGGGGACCTAATGAAACTTAATAGCTTTTGCAAAGCAAACTACAAACAAGACAAAAAGACAACCCTCAGAATGGGAGAAAATATTTGCAAACGAATCAACGGACAAAGGATTAATCCCCAAAATACATAAACAGCTCATGCAGCTTAATATTAAAAAAACAAACAACCCAATCCAAAAGTGGGCAGAAGACCTAAATAGACATTTCTCCAAAGACATACAGATGGCCAAGAAGCACATGAAAAGCTGCTCAACATCACTAATTATTAGAGAAATGCAAATCAAAACTACAATGAGGTATTACCTCACACCAGTCAGAATGGACATCATCAGAAAATCTACAAACAACAAATGCTGGAGAGGGTGTGGAGAAAAGGGAACCCTCTTGCACTGTTGGTGGGAATGTAAATTGATACAGCCACTATGGAGAACAGTATGGAGGTTCCTTAAAAAACTAAAACTAGAATTACCATATGACCTAGCAATCCCACTACTGGGCATATACCCAGAGAAAACTATAATTCAAAAAGACACATGCACCCCAATGTTCACTGCAGCACTATTTACAATAGCCAGGTCATGGAAACAACCTAAATGCCCATCGACAGACAAATGGATAAAGATAATGTGGTACATATATACAGCGCAATATTACTCAGCCATAAAAAGGAACAAAATTGGGTCATTTGTAGATATGTGGATGGATCTCGAGACTGTCATAGAGAGTGAAGTAAGTCAGAAAAACAAATATCGTATATGAATGCATATATGTGGAACCTAGAAAAATGGTACAGATGAACCGGTTTGCAGGGCAGAAATAGAGACACAGATGTAGAGAACAAACGTATGGACACCAAGTGGGGAAAGCGGCGTGGGGTTGGGGTGGGGGTGTGATGAATTGGGAGACTGGGATTGACATGTATACACTAATGTGTATAAAATGGATAACTCATAAGAACCTGCTGTATAAAAAATAAATAAAATAAAATTCAAATATTAAAAAAAAAAAGAAGAAGAAAGACACTGGCCCAAAGCCTACAAGGAAGGAAGTTATCTGGAGGAGAAGATTTAGCTAAGTTTTAACTTGCATATGTTGTTTTCTTTACTAAAATCAACCCCATAGGGAAATATACTACAGTCTGGGCTTTGTTGATGTTGTTTTCCTCCACAGATTTTCCTTCTTTTTGCAGAAATAGGATTATGGCTCAAGTCATTTGAAAGCCTCTCCAGGAACCTGTATTCCAAAGAGAAGACTCCATAGGAGGAACATCAGAGAAAGAAGTTACTTGTCTATCTTTGGTAATGTTCACCCAAAACACCTTTCATTCTGTCATTGGATAAGACCCCTCAACTAACAGAGCAAATTCATTTACAGGGAGGTAATAAATTGAAATGAACATTTTATTTAGTTTCTTGTCTGTCTCTAAATCTGTTTCATTAGGGAATTTACAGCACACCATTGTCACATAACCTCCCTATTTCTCTTTTCTTGATTCAACTCTAGTCCTATAGCAATGCAGGTAAAGACTTAATTTTTAGAAGTATAGGAATTATCCTAATTTATATAATACTAGTAAACATTCTAATTACCTTTTAAGCCTTTTATTTTAAAGTATATTTGATTTACAATGTTGTGTTGGTTTCTGGTGTATAGCAAAGTGATTCAGTTATACATATGTATCGATACATATATTCTTTTTCATATTCTTTTCCATTATGGTTTATTACGGGATAGTGAATATAGTTCCCTGTGTCTGTTAAGCAATTTAAACACACTGTATCCTTTTGCTTCATATTCCCCAGTTGGACTGCAAAGCTTGGGACTGGGTCATATATTTTTCCTGTAACCACTGAGTGCCCAGCACTGGAATAGGCAGATACCAAACCACCAATTAGGTGACAGATTTAAGTCAGTCCCTAACTTTTCTATACCAAAATAAACATATTCTGAGTGCCAGTTTTATGTGAAGCATTCTATTACTTGTCATGAAAGATTCAGAGAAGTATGTGATCGACCATGGACACAAGAGCATACCTTTTATCCTCCTTGGCCTAATGCATCTTACCAGTGAAGAACTACCTTTGATGCTATTTCTTTACCTAAATCATCTGTCACACTCTAAGTGCCATTTTTTTGATTAAATACTTTTAATTCTACATATCAAATGACAACACTTTTTAAACATCTTTTTAAAAATTAATTATATTTCTTGGCTGCATTGGGTCTTCATTGCTGTGTGTGGCCTTTCTCTAGTTGTGGTGAGTGTGGGCTAATCTTCGTTGTGATGGGCGGGCTTCTCGTTGTGGTGGATTCTCTTTTTGCGGAGCACAGGCTCTAGGCATGCGGGCTTCAGCAGTTGTGGCACACGGGCTCAGTAGCTGTGGCTCGTGGGCTCTAGAGCACAGGCTCAGTAGTTGTGGTGCACGGGCTTAGTTGCTCCACAGCATGTGGGATCTCCCTGGACCAGGGCTCGAACCCATATCCCCTGCATTGGCAGGTGGATTCTTAACCACTGCACCACCAGGGAAGTCCCTCATATGACAACTTTTGAAAGTAATTTAAGCATACTTAAAATGCCAGAAAAAATGACACTACCATACGGCTCAACCATAAATATGGCTTCCCTCCATAAACACCTATACCTCATAACCAGAGAACTAGATTCCAGGAGAGTTTCGAGAAAATTCTAAATGTTAAGCCCATAAGCTAGAATTTTATTTCTTTGCATTGCTGACTCTATTCATGAGTCTACTCTTCTATTCGCTGTGAAATAACCATCCTCAAACACAATTTTCAGCAGCTGCCTTAAAGAAAACTACCGGCCCCTGCTATTTCAGATGAAACCCATATCCAAAGCACTCCCGACTCTTCATTTCAATCCCACACTCGCCCCAACCTCACCCCTCCCGAGCCCCCCCCACCCTCATGACACACACCAGCCAAGAACTTTGAGCTCAATCATAACCCTTTGTGCTTCTGCCTAAGCCTGCCTTCCTCCCTCGAATACCGTCCTTTCCGTCCTGGCCAATTTCTGTACATACACCACCTCACTTTCAGTGGCTGATCAAAACGCATTTCCTCATGCAAGCGTTCTATGATTTTTCTCACAGTTTAAACATTTACCTAATATGTTATGTGTCAGATACTTTTATGTAATTTTGCTTATCTCTCTTGTCTTGTCTTAACCAATTTTGAGTGTCAGCTCTGGTCTCCTCTCCCCAGCCCTGGTCACAGCCTCACTAGGACCCTCGACACTTGAACATGGTCAGATGTCTACTGGCACCGTATTTTCAGTAATTTGCTATCCTGAATGAACTGCAGTCCTAAAGCAGAGATTTTTGGTGAAAATACATAGCCCGAGGACAGGATTCCGGATAAGCCCTGGCCGCAGAAGTCAGCTCAGTGAATGGAGGTGGGGGACTAATCCTTGGGGAGGCTGACAGGACAGCTGGGGAAAAAGGGCAGGTGGAAGTGGAGGCTAGAGGACTGGGATAGACTAGAGGGTTGGTCAAAAGCCAAAGGAATGGCGTTTCAGGAGGTTTGGGGGAGTTGTCCCAAGGAAGGCCCTCTCGGAGCCCGGGAACGAGACGGGACAGGTCCGACTCACCCATGGGTTGGGGAAAGTGGAAGGACACGGAACCGAAGAGCAGGTCACGGTAGCGTTGGAAGGCCTCGTCGAGGACGGAGCAGCCTACCTGCGCGGCCGAACTGACGTGGTACTGGAATTGGAAGGTGTGCGGGAAGATGGTGTAGCTCTGCTCGGAGGTTTGGATGTACTGGGGCCATGGCCACAGGGCCGTCGCCCGCCCCGCGAACGCTGCCGCCAGCAGCAGCGAAAACCAGAGCGCGGAGCCTGCCATAGCCCGCCGGTCTCCTCTCTCCCAGAGGGCCGGGCCACGTGACACCCTGGTCAGGTGAGCCGCCCCCGCGTGATAACAGTCGCGTCACGTGACCGGAGGCAGCTCTTCATCGGCGACCCCGGAAGACGGATTACCCGTCCCTGCAGTCCCGGCGTGAGCCGGGAGCTCCTGTGGCGTGCAGTGGATGGTGCGGGGCATCGGTGATGGTTCAGGTGCAGGCGGTTCACGGGCCTGGTGGAGCAGTAGCTAAATGCACCACCGTAGGTGTCAGGCCTGCGGTCACAGAACTTTAAGCGCACCAGAGGGTAGAAGCCCCACGTGGGGAGGCTGAGTGGGCGAACGAGAAAGGAAAGTTTCCCGAATCGTGAACACGGAATAAGGGCTCGCGAGGCCTGCTGGGAGGTAAAGGACGTCCCAGGCCCAGGGAACTTAAGAAACAAAAAAATGGAGGCTTAAAAGCACAGCTCCTTTTGATGCTGTGGGTCAGAAAGGGTCTGGAATTAGGTAGTGAGAATGGCTCAGCTAGAGAGGGCATTATAAGATCACAAAAATGGGATCTACTTACGACTGGGGAAAAAATGTGTACTTTCACAGCAAGCTTGAGGCGTCCCATTTCCAGCCTCTAGTGTAGGCTCTTCCTTTAATGGTTGATAATCTCCTAGTAACCGCCCCCAGATCCTCTCCTCGCAGACAAAACTCCGCGAACAGGTAGGTCCTGTACTTACTGCAAGCAGTAAGACATTGCTTGAACTTTGGGTGCAAGTTCGACAATACCCAGAGATAAGACAGGTCTTATACCCAGAGAGAAGTTCCGCAGGGGTTTACGTAGAAGTCCGAGAGTCAGGACTTAATTTTGTGGGCAATTGAAAATCAGCCCAAAGATTTGCATTTTAGAAATCTCATGTTGAATAGTCGGATGGATAAGAAACCAGTTAGGCAGAGCTTTTTTTTTTTTTAAATTGGAGGTGGAAGATAATAAGACCTTGAACTATAGCAGTGGGAAAGGAAGAGAGCTGTAGATCCAGAAAATAGTGGATCTGCTCAGAAGCAGAGGGGTTAATACACGAGAGGCTTGAGGGCTGATCAGTGAGAACACAGTTACTTACTGAGTCAGGGACCCTGTCTTCCTTGCTCACCACTATATTATCAGAGCACAGTACCAGGAGAGAAGTAATTTACATAGAAGAGTCACAAAATGAAGGAACTGGACCCAAATAAGGAGACTGTAAAAATTACTAATGAAAATACTTAGAGATTATTGTTGAGAGAATATTCCAAACATATTATTCCAGTTATCCTCTCTCTGACAGTATGTCAGACAATCAGAAAAGTAATGAACAACCATTAAAAGTTAAAAAAAATCATCATAATACAAGTAAATGTTCAGAGCCTAGCATAGAAATAGTAGCAAAAATTAAAATGAACAGTTATTTAACATGATAAACTGTTTAGATTCGTATATACACAACATTGCCATCAATTTTGACAGTAGATGAATAACAAAAATAATGACACAGATAATATATAGTATATAATATCTGGTGGTTTTCTCTGTTTTTCTGTTTACTAAAGACAACTTGTTAAATGAATAAAACATGATTTAATTTCCGTTATCTATAGCATCTAATAAAATTACATATCAGAAAAAGAATTCACTGTCAGACAATGTGTCCAGATTTTTGGTTCATAAAGTAGAGTCATCAGTGTAGGAGAGAGGAGGGAATGACTAATTTTGCCTGGGGAAGTCTTTCAAAGAGGAAGTGACTTGAGCTGGCTTCCAGAACATGCGTTGGCAGGGAAGGGGAGCATGGGCAAAGCATAGAGGTGTGGATGAAGATGGCATATTGGGCATACGGTTTGGGGGGATAGCAAGGTGAAAATGTGCCGTGATTATCTCACTTCTACCATATTCCCTTCTCCTTGGAATGCCTTGCCCACCTCCCACTCCCACCACTTACTTGAAGGTCTAAAGTTAAATTTTACCACTCTGTAAATCTCTGACTTCTCACACCTGGGTAAGATCCCATAGCCCTCTGAGCTTATCTCCATCAGAGCACTTACCTCAATATTGTAATTGCCTGTCCATTTGTCTGTATCCCTTAAGTAAAAGTTCCTTAAGGGCAGGTTCTGTGTTCACTGTTGTATTCCTAGCCCTGGGCACAGTGTCTGGCACATAGTAGGTTCACTAAATAAGTAGAAAGTATTTATATAATAAAGTATTTATATAATAAAGTATTTATATAATAAGTATTTAGTAGATTCACTAAATAAGTGAAAGGCCCGGAATATCTCTTCTCCTATTTAGCATCTACTTATCCTTCAGGTGTTAGCCTAGACCAGACCAACAAGTATGTTGTGAATGGAGTACCAGTGTGTTGAGACAGTAACCACCGCCTCCCCTCAATCCTTGGGGTGGCCAGGCAGAGCCTGGGGTAGCTAGACATCCTGGTCAGTCATCTCCAGCCAAGAACAAACACCTGTGTGTGCTCTGATGTGAGAAACTCTGGGAAGCACTTAGACATCTCCTCTAGGATGTTTCTTTATGGCACCCTCATTGCAGCCTCTTTACTTGTCCATGTTCTCCACAGACGACATGCTGAATGAGTGGCATCTTTTCCACAGTTGTATCCTTACTGCCTGAGTCAAGAATCTGCACATAGTAAGTGTTCAGCAAGTATTTGTTGAATGAATGAGGAAGCATTTGTATTAAATTTTGAAAGACAGAATTTCATTGTGTAGGGGAAAGAGCAATCCATGGAGAAGGACTGCAGTCTAGAAAGAAAACTCCATCTAACTTGTTCACTTTAAGATCCCCAGGGTCTGGAACAGCACCTGGCACCTCATAGTCATTTAATGGATATTTTTGAATGAATAGAATGAAATGGCAAACGAACCTAGGCAGAGATCTCTGAAGAATCTGGTGTGATACCAGGGATGTGAGCAATTCTGTTTTACTAGAACCAATAGTGCATAAAGAGAAATATGGATAAAAATAATTTTAGAAAAAGTAAGTTGAAGCTGGGTAATGAAGTAAGGAAAGGAGGAAATTATTGATCAAGGTACTGTGTACTAGATACATGTTATCTTCTTTATCTCTCACAACAACTGTGTGAAATTGAGTATCATCTACATTTTACAGATGAGGAAGCAGGCTCTGATAATTAAAATAACTTGACCAAGGCCCCATAGATAGTTGTCAGAACCAGTATTTGGACCCAGGTCTTCTATGCCAAAATCTATTGCTTTTACATCTATCATACTTCCTTGAAAGCTAGTCTGAAGATTGTATTGGGATTTTACTCTTGAGTCTGTGGGAAGCTAGTGAAATTTCTTTAGCTGAAGAGTGACAAGACCAGAGCTGAAATTGGCTAAGATTAATCCATTAACGTATATAGGATGAATCAAATGGGGAAAGCCGTGTGCAGGTAGATTGGGGCTGAGGCTGAGGTTGAGGTTGAGGCTGAGCCTGTTGGCTCAGAGCTCTCTAAAACAACCTGACCATTCTCACATGCTATGGGGCTCAGGAAATGCAGACCCCAATTCACCTGAGATCGATGGCTTCATTTTTCCTCTTCCACATCGGCTAGCCAGACCAGTGAGACTTAAGCTTTGTTTAATTTGTCAAAGTTTACAGAAGTGGAGATGGTCCAAATTATCCATGCTCCCTGACTCTCTTTAGACCCATCGCAATTCACATGGAGCCATCCCTACCTCTGCTGTACCCTGTTACCTCCAGCTCCTCCCATGCGGTTTCCAGAATTACAGAATGCTACCCAATTTACCACTACTAAACATGTACAGCATTCCTTGGGGATACTAAAAATATTTCTGTGTCCAGTTTGTCTTTTCTTCGAGCCTTATCCCCTCTTCTCTCCTATTTAGTCGTATAATTATTCTAGTTATCTTTTCAGGCTTACTCCCTAATTCTTTTTTGGTTGCACCGGGTCTTAGTTGCAGCAGGCAGGCTCCTTAGTTGTGGCTCGTGGGCTCCTTAGTTGTGGCAGGTGGGCTCCTTAGTTGAAGCTTGTGGACTCCTTAGTTGTGGCATACGAACTCTTAGTTGCAGCATGCATGTGGGATCTAGTTCCCTGGCTAGGGATCGAATCCAGACCCCCTACTTTGAGAGCGTGGAGTCTTAACCACTGCTCCACTGGGGAAGTCCCTCCCTAATTCTTAACAACTTTCCCTAACTCTAGACATATGTTTCTTGCAATAACTGGCCTTGTCCTATATCTATCCAATCCTAGCCTACACATAGACTTTAAAAAAAAAAATTGCCTGGATATTTACACAGGTGGTTTTCTATGGTCAGATAATTAGAAAAACTAAAGCCCTGAGGGAACTTTCAATAGATCTGATGGGACTTCCCTGGTGGTCCAGTGGTTAAGACTGTGCTTCCAATGCAGGGGGCTCAGGTTCAATCCCTGGTCAGGGAACTAAGATCCTGCATGCCACGCAGCATGGCCAAAAAATTTTAAAAAACAAAACAGATCTGAGCAAAAGGAGTGACAGTGGGAAAGGGGGATATGGGTCAAATGCAGTAATGTTTCAGATACAAAATGACAGAACTCAGCAACTAACTGGGTGAAGTAGGGATGGGGTCAAGGGAAAGAAGAGAGAAAAAGGTGTACCAGTCTGGTTTCCTGAGGGAATCATGGTGCCATTAACTGAATACAAAAGGAAGAGCCAGTTTTGGAAAAAAGATAATGAGCTCTGAGACATGCTGCTTTGGAAGAGGCGGAAGAACAGCGGAGTTGGAATGTCCAGCAGAGCCAAGGAAATACAGGCTGGGAGCTCAAAAGAGAGCTCTGGGCATCGTCTGCTCAAAGATGACAGTTGAGATCATATGAAATAGTCAAGGGAAAAAGGAAGGAAGGTTAAAAATTAGGGGGAAAGAGGACTTTGGTGAGAGAGAAGTTTGTGAGAGACAAAAGGAGCACAGAGGAGGGATGGCAGCTAGTAGAGTAGGCTGAGCTCAGAGATGTAGATTAGGATAAAGGGCTTACCAGATAATTTGACTTGCCTCTTATCTTTAAATGCAGGTCTGTCATAAGCCCTCACACTGTCACAATATGTTGATTTTATCTCCATGACATGCCTTTTGCTTGCAAGGAATAGGGACTCATGTTATTTCAGGGAAAAGGAGGTCTACTGAAGTGATACACGTAACAACCCAAAAAAACAGAAAACCAGACCTCAGAAAGAGCAGAAATCAAGGGTCTGACTACTCATGACTTTTCTGTTCCTCTCTGAATATCTGCTTCTCTGGTCAGTTTTCCTCTTTGCTTGTCAGTTACTTGAACTTCCTTATAATATCTATTCCCTCATGACTTGACATTCATTGCACAAGACCCAAAATTTTCCATGACTTTCTAGCCCCAGGGTCTTCTTATTCTCCTATCTATGCCTCTGGAGACCCCACTATCTTCCAAAGCTCTGTGCAAATCAAGATTCTATTAATTTTGGCCGCGCTGTGAGGCATACGGGTTCTTAGTTCCCTGACCAGTGATCAAACCCGGGAACCTGGGGCCCCGGCAGTGAGAGAGCTTAATCCTAACCAATGGACCACCAGGGAATTCCCAAATCAAGATTCTCTTGATCGCCCCAGAAGAACAAAAGAATAGTGCTCATGTTCCATAATGTAACCAATTCCCTATGATGCACATTTAGGTTGCTTCCAAGTTTTCTCAGTTGTAAACAATGCTACAATGACCATTGTAGAGGGTACTGGTTGCCATGCCAACATCTGTTTTCATCCTTTCTCACCAAGAATACTTGGCTTTTCATTTGGAAATTTCATCGACATTGGTAGCTTGGATGAGACTGAGATAGCCCCAGGCCCTCCCTGGTTTAAGCCACGTAATCAGGGCTACTTCCCCCACCCCCTCACTATAAACACCTGGAACCATGGGGTAAGATTTTACATTCCCACCAATAATGTGTAAAAATGCCCATTTCATTACTCTCTTCCAACATTAGTATTTATCTTTTTATTGCTACTGTTGATGCCTTGAAATTAATTTTTTAGATGTATCTAATAAAATTGACAGATAAGCTCTAGCAAGATAGAAACAGGATACATGACTTCCACATCATTACAGAAAAAGAAGCTGGATCATTCTGGAAAAATAAAAGTTACAGGAGGAAGTAACATGAATATATAATTAACCAAAAATACAAAGAATAAGAGGGTAGAAATAAGTCCAATCTATCTAAACTATCACCCTATATGTAAATAGGTTAGATCCCCCCAATAAAAAACGAAGACTCTCAAATTGAGCAAAGAACAGTCTAAATGTTGTTGATAAGAGGCATTTTAAGTGAAACCAAAATGATGACACTAAAAGAATGGTCTGAGATGTACCAGAAAAATGCAAACAAAAAAGAGAGCAAGGAAGGCATTGATTAACATGTGAAAAAACCCAAGACACACAGAAGTTAAATGGAACAAAGAAGAATATTTTTAATGATAAAAGGTACAATTCACAAAGAAGAGAGACATCATAAACCATTAGACACCTAACAAATATATATATATATATATATATATATATATATAAAGCAAAAACCAGAAGAAATATAAGGGAAAAGAAAAAATTATAATCATAGTGAGACATTTAACATTTCTCTGAGAATATTTTATCAAGTGCAGAGAAAATAAGAATAGGGACATCTTGAATGATATCATTAATAACTTAATTATAATAGGTTTAGAATCTTATATCCCCCAGAAATACATTTAAAATTTTGTGTCTCATAAGTTGTTATTAAATGTCCACAGGACATTTAGAAAAACTGGCAAAAAGGTAAACATTACTTTTTTGAATTCTTATAGGACATGTTCTTTGACCATAATGTATCAAAATTAAGGGGAAGAAACAAATCTAAACATGTAGATATACTTTTAAAATTCTAAGTACTTCTTGGGCCAACTATAAAAACAAATACTCCTAGAAGTATATCAGAAGATTAATATATCCTGTCCAAACATATTTTACTACAGGAATGCAAAACTAGTTAAACAATGTGAAACATATTAAGGCAATGTTTATGTTAAATAGGTTAAAAAGAAAGACCATATGGTCTTTGATACAGCTATTCTAAATTAGAAATCTTGATGAAATAGAAATAGAATGAAACTTTTTTAACATGAAAATGAATGTACATATGAAACAAAAAGCAATAGAGTTCATTCCACTAAAGTCAAGAGTAAGATAAGCATGCCCACTATCCTTAATAAAACTGTCTAATCAGGGCTTCCCTGGTGGCGCAGTGGTTAAGAATCCGCCTGCCAATGCAGGGGACATGGTTTTGGGCCCTGGTCCGGGAAGATCCCACATGCTGCGGAGCAACTAAGCCCGTGTGCCACAACTACTGAGCCTACACTCTAGAGCCTGCGAGCCACAACTACGACTAGAGACCATGCTCTGCAGCAAGAGAAGCCACCGCAATGAGAAGCCCACGCACCGCAACGAAGAGTGGCCCCCACTCACTACAACTAGAGAGAGCCTGTATGCAGCAACGAAGATGCAACGAAGACCCAACGCAACCAAAATAAATAAATAAATAAATTTATTTTTTTTAAAAAGTGAGTTAATGTATGTAAAACACCTAGCACAGTTCCTAGTAGATAAGGTTATATAAATAAGCTATAACAATAAAATATTGATTTTATAGATTCCTAGAGGTGAAATTACCAAGACAAAAGATACATTTTTAAGATTCTTCACTTAAAAAAAGATTCTCGATATATGTATCTAATTTTTTTAACTCTTTGTTAAAGTACAGCATAAATATAGAACTCTGGTAATCAGTGCCCAGATCAAGAAATAGAACATCTCCAACACCCCAAAAGTCCCTTGCATGTCCCCTCCTAGTCCTTAGTCATTTTCCTCCCAAGGGTATTTCTGACTTCTGACAACACTGATTTGCCAGGTTTGCCCTTCATTTGAGTGGAATCATACATATGTACTCTTTTGTGTCTGGCTTCTTTTGCTCAGCATTACGTTTATGAGATTTATCCATGTTTCATGTGCTTGTAGATTACTCATATTGCTGTGTAGTATTTCCTTGTATGAATGTACCACAATTTTCCATTCTTCTGCTGCTGGGCAACTGGGTAGTTCCCAGTTTGGGGCTATTATAAAAAGTGTTGCTGGGAGCACTATACATGTCTTTTGGTGGACATAAGGACACTTTGCTTTTGTGTACCTACGTACATTGAAAAGGGCATGTGTTTATTCAGCTCCAGCAGATACTGTCAAGTAGTTTTTCAATGTGATTCTACCAATTTACACTACCAAAAGAAGCGTATGAGAGTTCCAGTTGCTCCACATACTTACCAATACTTTTTCATTGGAGCCATTCTGATGGAAGTGTAGAGATATTGCATTGTGGTTTTAATTTGCATTTCCCTGATGACTAATGAAATTGAGCACCTTTTTATATGTTTATTGCCCATTTTGATGTCTCGCAAAGCATTAATTAAGGACTTCGCTCATTCTCCTAGTAGGTTGTTTTCTTTCCTATTGATTTGTAAGAGTTCTTAATATATTCTTGCTACAAGCCCTTTGTTAGATATAAACGTTGCAATATCTTACCCCACTCTGTGGATTGTCTTTTTACTCTCTCAATGGTATCTTCCGGTGAACAGAAGTTCTTAAGTTCAGCATAATTCAATTTATCAAAATTTTCCTTGTGGTTAATGCTTTTTCATGTCCTGTTTAAATAAGGCTTTGATAGCTAGCCTTTCTTCCTTCCTTCCTTCCTTCCTTCCTTCCTTCCTTCCTTTCTTGACTGTGTTGGGTCTTAGTTGTGGCATGTGGACTCTTCGTTGCAGTGCATGGGCTTCTCTCTAGTTGTGGCATGCAGGTTTTCTCTCTCTGGTTGTGGTGCACAGGCTCCAGAGCACGTGGGCTCTGTAGTTTGCAGCACGTGGGCTCTCTCATTGAGGCATCGGGGCTCAGTAGTTGTGGCGTGCAGGCTTAGTTGCCCCACAGCATGGGGGATCTTAGTTCCCCAACCAGGGATCTAACCCGCGTCCCCTGCATTGGAAGGCAGATTCTTTACCACTGGACTGCCAGGGAAGTCCCTTGTGTCCTGTTTAAAAAAAGAAAACTTCTTGGTCTACTTTAAGATCACAAAGATGTTACATTACGTTTTTTCTAACCAAAATTGCTTTTTTTTTCAGTACCATAAAATTATTTTAATACCTTTTTCTCTATGACTGAGTATACAAAGATAATGGAAGTAATGTATTTTTCTGCTATCAAGATGGGTAGAATATATCAAAATCCACATATTGAATTTTCTTTAAATAGTCCTCCAAAGCATCCTGAAGAAAGGCAGGAAGTTTTCACTTTGACTTTGTGGAAGGACCTAGCATGCTTTAAGTACAAATATGCCCGGCTAGTAATGACGTATATTATGTCTCTCACATTCTTATCATTGGTTCTTCTGTAGAAAACCCTCTTGTGAAACACCATGTGCTGTATTTGTCAAACACACAAATATCTGAGGGAAGGAACACCGTTTTTCGGCCACTATGATAGGACATTGCTCTTATGTATATGACAATTCCTTGTGCTTTTCCAGGGTGACTTGTGGCATGACCTGCACCAAGATCCTTTATACCCAGTACTTCTAGTCTTAAATAAGGAAGAGAGCTCTGTGTGTTTTCTGTATAACTGTACAGTTTCTGTGTATTATGATATGCAGTGTCATCCAAACTTTTTTCTCCTTCATCAATGATTTTGAGAAGCCATTTTTTGGTCAGATTATGTCTTTTGACAGCAGCTTCCCATCGACTTTTTCTTCTCAGTCCCTCACGTGGGGCCCTGGCTTTCCATCTTCCTGGGGCTCTGTGAAGTCAGTCGGGGGCCCCTGCTCTGCTGGTGTGCAGACCTGCTGCAGTTCAATAGCCACGGGCTGATGGGGCGGATTATCACAGTTTATTTAGTCCACAGTTTTTTTTTCAAAACTGCATTCACATCAGTCCAATTGTTTTCTCAGAGGCCGAGTCTTTAATCAGCCTGAGCCAGTTCCACATCGAAGGCCCTCAATGCAAGAGCAGAGCTTTGGGATTCTGCAGGGAGCAGCAGGGAACATAAATAGCCATCATGATATTGTTTCTGCAGCATCTCCACACAGTATCATTCTGTGCTCAAAGCACTCGGTCCACTGTCCATGGCCATGCTTCCCCTGGGGCACCGCCGGCCTGGAAGCGGAGGTGGTGGCACAGACTGGGGACCCCAAATTGCTTTTTAAAGTAGGTGAATCACAATATACACAGCCATAAGATGTGAATAAATGCTTGTTTTGTCATATGCATCCCAGGCCCTAGCAAGTTCCAAGCTGGCCTGAACATCTGCCTTTTTGGTAGTGCTGAAATAGGCCTCGAAATAGGCCTGGGAGTTGAATGGTGCCTGACCTATTCCTTTAATAGCCAGAGGGTTGCATCATTTGCCAAATCAGACACTGTTCACAAAATGACCTCCTTACATCAGTATCATCTCTTTGGTAATGTGCTTGTTTAGTGCTGCTACTAGAGGGGTGAGGGGTGACGCATCCTTTCCATTAACACGAGTATTTCATCTATCTCACAGTGGGCTGTGTCAAGGCCATGCTCGAGCAATCTTGGAAAGACAGTTAAAACATAATAATAATAGATAGTATTTAGCAAGCACGTATTAATTGCTCACCATTGATAGTATATTTATCAATAATATCAATATCCATCAATAATAATATTTATTGTGCAGTTATGAAGGCACTGTGCTAAGAGCGTTATGTGTGTTATCTCATTTCATCTTCACATTAATTCTATGAGACAGGAATGATTATTATCCCAGTTTTAGAAATGAGGGAACTGAAGTTCAGTGAGGTTAAGGAAATTTCCCAAAGGAACTTGGCCAGTAAGTGTCGGAACTAAGTAAGTGCTCAACCAGGATGGAAACACAGGCCTGTCTATTCACAGCCTATATTAGCTCTCTAGCCATACACGTGTATCTAACAGATATGCCGTACAAGTCAGTTTGATGCAGCTGCAAAAGTCTTTCTTACAATCATGCCAGTAAGGCTAGAGTATCCCAGCAATTAAAACTTCACAATATAATTGCATAGCATGGCATAAGACTCTTTGTGATCTAGCCCGTACCTCTATACACAACCCTCAATCCTCATCTTTGATTTTGCACCCAGTAGAACCACCCTGCTTCTATTGCCCTGAGAACTTCATGGTGTTCATGGCTTTCTGACTTGAGACATACTATTCTCTTTGTTTCACATTCCCTTCCACTTGTTTATTTGTCAAATTCCTTTAAAATCCAGCTAAGACATTGTCTTTTCCAGTAAACCTTCCCTAATTTCCCGCTGACAGTACTAAACGTTCTGTTCTCTGTATCAACCTCTTCACTTCCACACAGAACCCAACTCTGCTGCATTATCTTGAGGGGTAGCTTTCCGCACGTTGGCTGGTAGCCCCCTGGGGTAGGAATACTGGCATTTTTACAGACCCTGTGTCAGCAGTGGCCTTGGCAGAGGCTGTACCCTTGAATGGCTTCATGGGTAGAGGGTATTGAAGAGGGGGAACCAGAGCAAAAAAGGAAAACAAAGGTGGATGCTGAATGAAGGCCTATGGCTGACAGACTGGTTCTTCCAACTATGAGACACACCTGGGGTCTTCCACTTAAAACTGGGGCAAGAACATGAATTCTTGGCTGCTGAGATATATCTATATACATAAACATATTTGTATTTATATATCTTAGTAGATTAAGATCATATAATCTTAAATTATAACCACAAACTATTGAGTCCTGGAGACATCAGAGTTATCCTTTTTTATTTGCTTTTAGGGAACTATGTCTTATTTATCTTTATGTCCCAGGACCTATCACAAAGCCTGACTGACACACAGCAACTGGTGACAAAATATTTGTGGATTTATTTAATAAAGGACTCAGGAGGAGTCCGAGAAGGAGGGTGAAGAGCATCACACATACATGCACATGCTTAGAACGTGACGATTTCTTCCTGGTCTGACCAGACCCAGAGTATGAAGCAGAAATGGGATCCATAGATCCCACTTTCCAACCCCTTTGGATTCTGTCCGTGTGTATGAGGACATGCTGAGACAAGTTCCGTGGCAGTTAGAACGTGAACTGGCTGCCAAGATGGAGACGAAGGAGCAATTAACCTTTACCTTCTACTGTCCCAAGGTTCCCAAAGTCAAGGGGTACCGGAAATACCAAAGGGTGAGGAGGTACCCAATTGTAGTTCAAATGGGAAGAAGAGGACTTGTTTAAAGGCGGGTCTAGACAGAGTGTCCTAAAGATAGGGAAAAGATGACCCAGAAATGTTTGTTTTTTATAGAAGGGGTAGGGAAAGCTATCCACCAATGGAACCCACGTGGGGGTACTTGAGGCAGAAAAGAGCAGGAGACCCTGGGGGTCAAGGGTTATCTTTTTGGGTAGGCAATATCTCCCTCATCCCTCATCCTTGTAGCCTACCCTCCCCACCAACCAACATCCGGGTGCCTCGATGCCACCCCAGAGGCTGCAGCAGCATGTGGACCAGACACACGCCTACATCCGAATGTTCTGTGGCAGCCTCTGTGGTTTTAGCCTCCTAACGCTGATCTGCATGTCCCCACTGAACTGGGTGCAGTTCCTGGTGATCAACGATGGCCTTGAGCTCTACGCAGGACTCTGGATCTCATGCAACCATGAGCTGTGCTGGAGCCACACACCCAAGCCACCCTGTGAGTGCCACTAAATTGAATGCCACAGGCCCCACAGTTCCAGAGTTTTCTGCCACAATGGCCCTTCATCTTTCTTCCTCCAAGATCTTTTGCCCCTCACCTCTCCAAGTCTAGGAGGGATCTCAGCCAGACTGTGAACATGGCCATTCTTCTCTTTGGTGTCCTTGGTGTACCCTTTCTCCCTCCTACCCCAGGTTGTTTCCTCTCCCAAATTATGAGTTGATAGTCTCTTTACCCTCTGGGAAGAACTCGTTTGTCATTTATGATCTGTTCCTGTGATGCAAAGAGATTGTTATTCTAATGTGGTTCGCAGAAACAGAAGTGATTGATCATAGCTGGGAGACAGAGCAAAGTGTCTCAACCTCCATCAGATTTAACTTTCAAGGTCAGTTTGTTCTTATGCTAGCAACAGAAGAGAAGTTAAATGCATGTCAGATATGTAGTATAACAAATGCCAGCTATTTAGAGACTAAATTGTCAAATTTTATGTGAATTTAAGTAAATCTGAAGTTGCAACACATAATATTTAAAAATAAATGTCTGGGGCTAGAAGATACCATATGCATGAGGTTTTTCAACCAGAACTAAGACTTACAGGAAAGCTAAAACTACACTAAAGAGTTTCCCCAACATCTGCAAGAGAAACATTTACACAAAGAACAGGTATTGCGAAAGAAAACATACATGAGTAAAGTGTTTATTTCACTTCTTAGATAAACAGGAGTCCCAGATTTGGGGGGAGGGGGGACCTAGGCCCAACCCTGAAGTGGAGCATCACTTATTTGGCCTGGGCTCACGCTTTGTATCTGGAACTAAGGAGCGGGATCGTAAAGCGAGATCTTCAGAAGAAACTAAAATCAAAGGCAGGCAGAGAATTCAACTGCATCTTCAACTGAAAATAAAAACTAGAGAAAATAATTGCAACAGATATGAAAGATAAAAGGTTAATGGCCTTAATATATATATATTATATACAAATTATTATTACAAAAAAGACAAATACCCCAATAAATAAATTTTTTGTAAGCAATTCATAAAACAGAAACTACAGATATCTAATAAACATGGGAAAAATGACTTTAACCTCAGTCAGCCATTAAAGAATGGCAAATCAAATGAACGATGAGATAGGATTTTTCAGCCATGACATTAAAAGAGATCTGTAAATGGTAATACACAACGCTGCACACTCCCATACACACTGAGGACACATAAATAGGAACAACCAAAGCAATATGATTATGTGCATTCAGAGATTTACACTCACTAATTCCATTTCTAGAGAAATGGAGTGAGAGATATAGGCATAAAAATTAAGCTGCAATTATATTTATGTAACCCAGGCTAAACCTCAGGCCTTGAGATTATTATTTAAGTCTTTAATGAGTCAGAATCTTGAAATGTTGTCACTTAAAGCAGTTTATTTCTTGGAGCCTTAAATTCACCTGTGAGACCAACTGTTAATCGTTTGGAGAATGTCAACTAAGTGAGTCCTTAGGTACACAATTGTAAGTCAAGTATCCACCCTGTTTCCAGTGTTAACTAGTCCTAATTCTAGGGTCAGTTATCAGTCTGCAATACAGATCTCATAAGGAACTCCCCAAATATAATCAGTATGTCCAGGCCTCATCAGCCTGTAACAATAATATGTTATTATTGCCCAAATAGATTATTGCCCAAGTTCAAGAACTTCAAACTTTTACCTACTGGATTGCAAGAATTTAGCCCCCTCTCCCATGGAGTCCCCAGTCATTTCTTTTCTTTTTTTTTTTTATAAATTTATTTATTGGCTGCATTGGGTCTTCATTCCTGCGTGGGGGCTTTCTCTATTTTCAGAGAGCGGGGCCTACTGTTTGTTGTGGTGCGCGAGCTTCTCACTGTGGTGGCTTCTCTTGTTGCGGAGCATGGGCTCTAGGCGCACGGGCTTCAGTAGTTGGAGCACGCAGGCTCAGTAGCTGTGGCACAAGGGCTTAGTTGCTCTGTGGCATGTGGGATCTTTCCGGACCAGGGCTTGAACCTGTGTCCCTGTCCCCTGCATTGGCAGGTGGATCCTTAACCACTGTGCCACCAGGGAAGGCCCCCAGTCATTTCTGAGACTTTCACTGGGGCTATCTCAAGTGGGCTCAAGTACATGTGTGCTCATGTTCCTGGCCTGGACTTACTTCAGGCCATTGTTCCTCTGCCTCTGTCTTCCCCTGGTTCTAGATAACTGATAGCCTCTGTGCCATAGCTATTGGAAATGGGATGAAGAAAGGATGGGAGTAAAGGATACCATCCTTCACTTTTACTACTAGGTCACAGCATGGAACAGACCTTTCTGCTAATTTCCCCCATAGCATAGGTGAGATCAGACCATAATGTAAAAGAATGTGTTGCCACAGAGAGTAACTTGAACTGTCTTTTTTGCAGAGGGTGGGGAAGAAAGCATAGGTCTTTGGTCCAGAGCCAGGACCCCAGGAACCATCACACAATAAACACCCACAGGCTGTGTAGGGATGATTTATTCTGATGTACCAACTGGTTACAAGGGAATCTAAATACTAAGAAGATTTCAAAGCTTCCTCTCCAGGGTTCTGGGTATCCATCCAGGATCTTTTCTATTCTTACTGAGACATACAAGTAAGGCCTTTTATTAATGGGTAAGCTGCTATAAAGATTGCTATTTAAAAGCTGAAATAGGATTTGCTCTTACAGGAGGTAGAGGCTTGAATTCACCTTTCAGACCTTTGTTTTGTTTTGTTACATGAATTTTAAAAGACTATGAAGTTAGCCAAATGCAGCTGTTTTAGACTCTGAAGGTAAGTGTTTAGTTAGTTTGGTTAGATAATTTTCTGCATATCATTATGACTGGTAGACTTGGTTCCTTTGAGGCGTTAGACTGTACTATGCTGCAGATATTTAGTTGTTCCTGTGGACTTGTGAGTGATCTTGTTTATGGGGTTTTCAGGAGGTGAGCAGCTAAGACTGAGAAGATTGTAAGAAGAACGTGAAGGTCCATTCTTCCCCTCATGGTAGAAGAAAGACTGGACTGTAACATATCTTAGACAGGAGTTGGTATTTTGATATTTTGTTGATATTTTGTTGATATTTGATATTTTGTTGATATTTTTGTTGATATTTTGTTTTCTAAATATCAGAACCCATTTGAAATAGCATAAGCTAAAGAGCGAACTTCTTTATAATGACTCAGAAGCATCTCATAGACTCCCAAAGGCAGGAAGTTTTCTGGACCTCAGGGAATTCCAGAAGAGGCTGTGATCTCAGGCAAAGAAAATCAAGCCAGACAGTCACTCAGTCTCTCCAGAGCTCCTTTGTCACTCAACTTTGTTTATGCTTTATTTTATCTCTACAGCTCAGCTTTTCCTGTTTATTAGTATGTAAGTGCCTGAAAAAGGGGATATACCAGGCTAGCTTTATATCTTCTTGGTTCAAGCAAGCAAAAGAGGAAATTAGCATCAGTCAGTCCCAAATCCAGATATCCAAGGATCAGAGTTAAATTGGTGCCCTTCCTTGGTCCTACTAGCTATAGTCAAGAGATCTATAGGCAAGGATCCAGGGCTCTAGACAGGGACTGCTAAGGCCCATGGGGGACTGGGGGCTCAATACTGCAAAAGATGCCTATCACACTGGGCTTCACGCAGCTCAGTCTAGGCTGATGGTTCTGACTGGCTAATTCTGAATGACCCAGTTTTCAGAAAACGTGCTGCCCTTGGGTTATCGTGTTTTAATGTGGCTAACTTGTTGGGGCCACATAGCACCTGACCTCTGTGGGTAGGAGTGTGGTTTCTCTTAATGGAAATTACTGTTATCGATTGTGTTAGCCAGTGATGTGTTCTAGAGAACAAAATAAAACTTAAGAGGCAGTTTGTCAACTGGGATAAGCTTGGTACTCTTCTCTCTGGGTTACTTGGAAGATGGACTTGGATTCTTAGACATTGAAGTGCTTAGAGAACTTTCAGTGGTAGGGATGACCTGGCCTTTGTTACACTGAGACAGAAAATAAGCTAGACCAGGAGGCACCCTATAAAGCAGTGGTCCCCAACCTTTTTGACACCAGAGACCGGTTTTGTGGAAGACAATTTTTCGAGGCGGGGAATGGTTCAGGCGGTAACGTGAGCGATGGGCAGCGGCAGATGAAGCTTCGCTTGCTCGTCTGCTGCTCACCACCTGCTGTGTGGCCTGGTTCCTAACAGGTGCCCGGGGGTTGGGGACCCCTGCTATAAAGGATATTGAAGATAGTGGCGGATCCGTGGTATCTCAGAAACATACATCTATGTGTAATTGTAAGTTACTCTATTTCTTAAATCTGTAAAACATTGCTGGGGAAGTCAAGGGAAGGATCTATTCCATGTTAGGGATATGGTAGCCAAAAGTATGGGCTGGCATGCTCCCTCTTCTGCCAAAGAGAGCAGAGCTCTGGAGCCAAGAGATAAGAGAGAGAAGGAGTGTTGTGGCACTAGGGTAAGGGCATTGGAGCAAAATAACTTTAGCAGACCTGTCCTCAAACACATGTGAGACGGGACCTTGAGAGACTCTCAGGAAAAAAAAGGAGATATTTGTGGGGTGTTAAATTCCTGCAGTCCAGTAAATTGGGTCTTGAAATCATTACAGTATGGGAGTTCAGGTAAATATGACTTCATTTTATAGTCACAGGCTGACAGGGACTGTACACGCCAGATACATTTGAAAGAGAAAAAACAAATAGAAACAAACTCCAACAACGATAAAATCATTAAGCAAAGTGTGTTGATATGATAGACTATCTTGTAGCTATTAAATATGATGTTTACAGCAGGTGATCTGGGGAAAATCTTACCATATAGTCCTCTTAAAAATCACGAAATTCAGTATCATATCCACTGTGTACAGAGGATAGAAAAATACCAGAAAGAAGCCAAATAAAATGCTAACAACGGTTGTCTTTGGATAGTGGGATTGTGGCTGATATTCCTGCTGCTTCTTGGTACTTTTCTAGTCTCTCCAATGCTTATATTGAACATGTATTACTTTTAGAATTAGAATTAGGAGCAAGAAAAAGGTTAAATTTGTGTTGTGATGTTAGAGTCACACCTCTTATAAGCTAGTTTACATCTAAGTTAATGTGTTAATGTACCCAGAACTATTTGTATAGTACCTTTAGTTCTACAGTGAAGGTTTTGCCTTCATAGTGAAAAATTCCAAGTATCAATGAAGAGCTGGGAAAGAAGATCCTTATTTGTGCCCCGGATGCCACATAGCAAGCTCAGCTTCATCCTCTTTCGTCTTCACTCCCTTCTCTAAGACTCTGTCTGGCTTTCTTAAGGAGAGGTCCCCCACTGGACTAACCAGGCCTTTCCTTTCTCCATCTCCTTGGCAGATTACCTCCAATATTCCAGGGCCTTCTTCCTCATCTCTGTCCTCACCATACTTGTTGCCCTTGGCTGGCTCTTCAGAGCTTGCCTCCCTAGAAGAGGAAGAATGACTCCTAACTTGGATCTGAAGGTATCCATGCTCAGCTTCATCTCAGGTACAGACCTAGATGGCAGGGTAATACTATGGTAAAATTGTTGAGGGAACATAGTTCCTCTGTGTGGGCTTTCATCCTCTTTTTCTTGTCCCTTTTCTCTTCTTCATTATTACATCAAGTTGCCAGCTACCTGCCTTGTCTTATTGTATAAAACATCCATTAGTGGGCTTCCCTGGTGGTGCAGTGGTTGAGAGTCCACCTGCCGATGCAGGGGACACGGGTTCGTACCCCAGGCCGGGAAGATCCCACATGCCACGGAGCAGCTGGGCCCGTGAGCCATGGCCGCTGAGCCTGCGCGTCCGGAGCCTGTGCTCCGCAACAGGAGAGGCCACAACAGTGAGAGGCCCGCGTACTGCAAAAAAACAAAACAAAACAAAACAAAAAAACATCCATTAGTTAACTTATGCCAGGCTCCTTCTCTCTCCCACCTTGGTCAGTCCTTGAATTCTTATCTTCTTGATCCTTTCTATACAATATGGTGTCTGGAAGTAGACGAAGAGTTGGGGGTCGCTGTTGAGGCAGATTGAAGACACTAAGGGATATGACGTATTTTCTTCTGCTCCTAGCCTCCTGCTTGCTCCTCTGCCTCATCCTATTTCTGGCACAGGTTCACTGGCATTCTAGAGATGCCATGGAATCAGATCTCCTATGGACCTATCATATTAATTGGGGGAGTGACTTCTTATACATGTTTGCTGGTGAGTGAGTCCCCTCCCTGCTTTATGCTAGAAGGATAGAAGGGGAAATCGCTTCTTGGAAGGGAGGTGGAATCTAAGAGAAATAGAAACACTAACTGTTCCTGTTAAGAACACTTATACATCTAGAAGCAGAGTGGTATGGTAAAGAAAGCACAGATTGGGAATTCCCTGGCGGTCCAGTGGTTAAGACTCTGTGCTTCCACTGAAGGGGGTGCGGGTTGGATCACAGGTTGGGGAACTAAGATCCCGCATGCCGCGTGACGTGGCCAAAAAGCATGGATTTTGGAGTCTGAAAAGTTAGAATTAGTAAACTGTTCTACCACTAACCGAGGCACAGACAGGTTGAGTAACTTGCTTAAGACAATACAGAAAGTAGTGAAACTATGATTTACATCCAGGAGGTTCTAGCTTTGTTCCAACCATGTAAGAAGTACAATAATGAAAAGGAAGCACAGAAGGATAATGGAAGCCTGCTGGGGGAAGGAGGGTTGGCTTCACTGAAAAGAGGCATTTTGAGCTGAGTATTTAAAGAATGAGTTAGAATTTTAAAAGCCAAAAGGCCATCTGTCTCTTGAAACTCACCTCGAATTCTTCTCTCCCCCTAGGGATTATCTCCTTCCTCAACCACATAACTTCCAGATCTCCTCCCCTTGATCAAAATGTCACTGCAGTTCCCATAGACAAGTCAAGGCTGGGGATTGGTCCAGTGACTACAGTACCGCCTGCTGAAGATGCTGAGTCAGGGTTTCAGACAGAATCTACAAGTGAGAAAGAGAAAAAACTATCAAGTACAGAACTGTGATGGTGATAGGATAACCCAACTACTTCCTGTCTTAAAACAGGGGAGGAGAAGCTAACTGAGTAGGGAATGATTGTGCAGATTCGAGGAAACTCTCCTAATACCATGGCCATATTGCTGAAGGAGAGAGCATTAAAGCTGATGAAATGTCCTTTGTGTATGTTGCATCTAAAATATGTATGGTAGTCATAAAGAAGATAATGAAAACTCACCCGAGAAAAAGTTCCTAAAAGAAAACATCAGTGTTTAGGGTCATGAATGAAAGAAACTAGCAATAGAGGCAGTGCGTGGATCAGAGCTCTCTTTGGGCATCAGGGATTTCATAGACCAGAATGGTCAATGTAGAAAAATGTCACCAAATTTTGTTTGAAGTTTTCTTTATCGTGTGTGGCTTTGGGAATACCCAGGATGGAAAGCATCTGAATAATATTGTTGAATCTAATTGGCGATCATTACCAGAAATGGAATGAACAACAATGGAGATAATACCTACCACCCAAAGGAGGTGAGAGGTGCTGGGTAGATTCTGGGGAATCCATGACATCCCACTTCTTATGAAGATTGGTCATTTGAAAACCTTACAGTCTATTAGGTAAACCAACTGCTTCTCCCTAAGCTAGAGGTTATGTTAACCAAGCATCCATAAACTCTCTGAAATTCTATACAAAACTTGTGTATGCTCTTTTCTGTGAAGAGGGCCATACATTCAATCAGATTCTTGATAGGCCTATGACTCTTTTGATTCCTTAGATTATGTTTTACTGAGCGAAATGAGGCTAAAGGACTTTCTTCAGCCTAAATATATACATGGACAAAGTTAAAATTTTTTCCATGTTTTGTATACTGTTTAAGACTGAGTAAGGGTGGGGGAATTCAGGCAATCACATGGATCTTTTGATGGCTAAAGATCCCTTTTAAACTTAGACCAGATTCCATGCAGAAGGTCCCTGGCCTTCATGTTGTCCTTTATTCCTTTAGTAGCTGCCACTACTCTTTTGTTTGTTGAGGTCCATTCTTCTTCTTCTCAAGCCTGGCAATGGAATGGACTATAGTGTCCAGTTTCACCCCTTGCTGCTCTTAAAGGTAAGCCCAGGACTTCCCTGGTGGTGCAGTGGTTAAGAATCCACCTGCCAATGCAGGGGACACGGGTCCTATCCCTGGTCCAGGAAGATCCCACATGCCACGGAGCAACTAAGCCCGTGCGCCACAACTACTGAGCCTGCGCTCTAGAGCCCGCGAGCCACAGCAGCTGAGCCTGTGAGCCACAACTACTGAAGCCCGCACGCCTAGAGCCCGTGCTCTGCAAAAAGAGAAGCCACTGCAATGAGAAGCCCATGCACTGCAACAAAGAGTAGCCCCCGCTCACCATAACTAAAGTCTGCGTGCAGCAAAGAAGATCCAACGGAGCCAAAAATTTTAAAGCTAAATTAATTAATTTTAAAAAAAGATAAGCCCTGGGATCCTTTTGTTTTAATTTAGAGAGTCACTGGTAACCTTTGTAGAAAACAAACTTAACAGTTCTTATAATCCTGGTCCCTGGTCAGTCATTCCCAAACATTTCCAGATGATGACCAGAAGACTGTTAGGTTAATACTTCTGCTTTTATTCCTAAAGGTAGGAGTTTAGCAGCACATGCATGTGTGTACCCACCCATAGAGACACACACAAAAGCACGTATATACACACACCCCATTTTGACCCTGCCTTAGAAAACCCTTTTCTCCATGTTGGCTCCTTCTCTCCATGTTGGCGATCTTAGTTATTGCAGAGTGACTGGTGTCTCATTACTTCAAGGGACCTCATTTCCGAGGCTCTTCAGGCTGTTCCTGGGCCTTTGTTTGTTGTAAGAATAGACATGTAGTCAAGTCCAACTCCCCCTCCTCCCATCACCACTCACCTGCTAAGTATACCCCACATATTGACTAATTAAGAACTTACTGAGTTCACAAGAATTATTTATAATTCAGTTTGAATACTATAATTATATGACTAACTTGACAGGGAGCTGAGTACTGATGACTCTTCAGGGAATGGAAGTTTTAAGTGGGGTGAGAAGAAGGAAGCAGGTGTGAATGAGAAGGGAGGATGCTAGGTATTCAGAGAGTAACGATCAAGACCCTGGCTATTACAGGAGAATAGGCAATAATTATAACCAAGTTTCTACTTTACTATCAGAGAATGATCTTTAAGCATAGTCTTTTGCTGCTCCTTTAGAAACCGAATGCTCTATTTTCTTCTCTCTTTCTTTGCTTGTAGAAAATTCCTTTAAAAAACTTAAGTAGACTTCCAATAAGATAGCTCATTAAATGACCCTTTGATACATCCCTTCTGCTCCAGATACATTACATGATAGATGAAATGGAGAGGGATACGGGGGTGAGGGGGGATATATATGTATAGCCAGGTCAAAACAAGACAAGCATTTTCACAGACTGGAAAAATAACAAAACCCACAAAGCTATGATTGAGTTAAGCCATAGACTTAATGGGCTCTAAGTCCAAAAGTAAGCAGAGGTGAACAGGAAGACAGGAAGACAGGTCCTGTGGAGTGAAAAGGATCAGAAATGCTTCTCAAGATATGGACTAGAGCCAGATTCACAGCTCTAGCTCAAACTAGGGACTTAAGAAAAGAAGCTGAGGGCTTCCTTGGTGGTGCAGTGGTTAAGAATCTGCCTGCCAATGCAGGGGACATGGTTTTGAGCCCTGGTCCAGGAAGATCCCACATACCGTGGAGCAACCAAGCCCGTGCACCACAACTACTGAGCCTGCGCTCTAGAGCTCACGAGCCACAACCACTGAGCCCACGCACCACAACTACTGAAGTCCACCTGCCTAGAGCCCGTGCTCCACAACAAGAGAAGCCACCGCAATGAGAAGGCCATGCACTGCAACAAAGAGTAGCCCCCACTCGCTGCAACTAGAGAAAGCCCACGTGCAGCAATGAAGACCCAACACAGCCAAAAAATAAATAAAATTTAAAAAAAATCAAAGAAAAGAAGCTGAACAAAAGCTACTGCCAAGCACAGACTGGGGCTGTAGCTTATTTGGAACCACAGACTGAAAGAGGTAAAAGGATACAAGTACAACCTTGCTCAACCAAGCTGTGCATTGGTTCATTAACTAGGTCAGAACAGAACAGGAAATCTGAAATACCATTTTATGAGACCTGACTCTGGAGTGGGTCCTTTGGCCAAAGTAAGGAAACCCCAAAACTACCAGATGGAATGAGCATAGAAGGAACGAAAGAAACAGAAAAGCCAGCAAAATTATTTTGGTACCTGCGAATAGGAATTCCACATGTAAAGAAATGTTCATTTCATTTCACTGATTATCTGCTCTAATTTTTATAAATTTTTTTCATTTATATCTACTCTAATTTTTATTAATTTTTTCCTTCTGCTTCCTTTGCATTTAATTTGCTCTTCTTTTTCTAGTTTCCTAAGGTGGAAGCATAGGTTATTGATTTTAGATCTTTTTTCTTTACTAATACATGCATTCAATACTATAAATTTCCCTCTAAGCACTGCTTTAACTGCACCCCACAAATTTTGGCCAGTTGTATTTTCATTTAGTTCACACTATTTTAAAATTTCTCTTAAAAAAATTTCTCTTGAAGTTCCTTCTTTGATCCATGTGTTGTTTAGAAGTGTGTTATTTAATCTCCAAGTGTTTGGGGATTTTCCAGCTATCTTTCTAATGTTGAATTTTAGTTTAATTCCATCATGATCTGGGAGCATACATAGTATAATTTTAATATTTAAAAAATTTTAAGGTGTGTTTTATGGCCCAGAGTGTGGTCCATCTTAGTGAATGTTCCACATGAGCTTAAGAAAAATTCTCCTGCTGTTGGATGAAGTAGTTTAGAGTTGGCAGTTATATCCAGTTGATTGATGGTGTCCTCACTCATGTTCTGCCTGCTAGATCTGTCCATTTCTGAAGAATGTTGTAGTCTCCAACTATGATAATGGATTAATCTATTTCTTCTTGCAGTTTTATCAGTATCTGCCTCATGTTCTTTTGTTAGGCGCATACACATTAAGATTGCTGTGTCTTAAAATATTGACCCTTTCATCATTATGTAAGGGTCAATCCCTTATAACTTTACTTTCTCTAAAGCCTGCTCTTTCTGAACTTAATAAAACTACTCCTGCTTTCATTTGATTAGTGTTAGCATGGTATATTTCTTCATCCCTTTACCTTTTATCTATGTGTGTCTTTTTATTTAAAGTGGGCTTCTTTTAGATAGCATAGAGTTGGGTGCTGCTTTTTTGGGGTTTTTTTTTGTTTGTTTGTTTGTTTTTTGTGTGTGTGGTACGCAGGCCTCTCACTGCTGTGGCCTCTCCCGTTGCAGAGCACAGGCTCCGAACGCGCAGGCCCAGCGTCCATGGCTCACGGACCCAGCCACTCCGCGGCATGTGGGATCCCCCCGGACTGGGGCACGAACCCGTGTCCCCTGCATCGGCAGGCGGACTCCCAAACACTGCGCCACCAGGGAAGCCCTGTGTGCTGCTTTTTTATTCACTCTGAAAATCTCTGTTTTCTAATTGGTATATTTAGACCATTGATGTTTAAATTGATTTTTGATATGATTGGATTAATATCTACAATGTTTGTTACTATTTTCTATTTGTTGCCCTTGTTTATTGTTCCTATCTTTGTCTTCCACTCTATTTTTGTCTTTTTTGGTCCTAATTGAGCATATTATATGATTCCATTTTCTGTCTTTTCATAGCATATTAGTTATACTTCTTGTTTTTATTACATTTTTTAGTGGCTATCCTTTTTTTTTTTTTTTTTTTGCGGTACGCGGGCCTCTCACTGTTGCGGCCTCTCCCGCTGCGGAGCACAGGCTCCAGACGCGCAGGCTCAGTGGCCATGGCTCACGGGCCTAGCCACTCCGCGGCATGTGGGATCTTCCCGGACCAGGGCACGAACCCGTGTCCCCTGCATCAGCGGGCGGACTCTCAACCACTGCGCCACCAGGGAAGCCCATAGTGGCTATCCTTGAGTTTGCAAAATCCATTTACAACTAATCCAACTTCCACTTTCAAATAACACTCTACTGCTCACAGGTAGTGCAGGTACCTAATAATAACAAAATAATCCTAACTCCTCTCTACTGTTACTTATATCATTGCTGTCATTAATTTCACTCAAACATAAGCATATGTGTGTATATACACATAAGCATATATAAGTGATACATTGTTGATGTTATTTTGAACAAACTGTTACCTGCTATGTCGATTAAGAATAAGAAAAATGAAAGTGTTTATTTTACCTTCACTTATTCCTTTTCTTATGCTCTTCCTTTCTTTATATAGATTAAAGTTTCTGACCTGTATCATTTTCCTTCTCTCTGAAGAACTTCATTTAAAATTTCTTGCAAGGCAGGTTTATTGACAACAAATTCTGTCAATTTTAGTTTGGGAAAGCCCTTATTTCTCCTTCACTTTTGTTTTTTTAGATTTATTTTTGGCTGCGTTGGGTCTTCGTTGCTGCACGAGGGCTTCCTCTAGTTGTGATGAGTGGGGGCTCTTCTTTGTTGCGGTGCGTGGGCTTCCTATTGCGGTGGCTTGTCTTTGTTGTGGAGCACGGGCTCTAGGCACGTGGGCTTCAGTAGTTGCGGCACTCAGGCTCAGTAGTTGTGGCTTGTGGGCTCTAGAACACAGGCTCAGTAGTTGTGGCGCATGGGCTTATTTGCTCCATGGCATGTGGGATCTTCCCGGACCAGGGTTTGAACTCGTGTCCCCTGCATTGGCAGGCGGATTCTTAACCACTGCACCACCGGGGAAGTCCCTCTCCTTCACTTTTGAAGGTAATTTCATAGGCTACAGAATTCTAGGTTAGGGTCTTTTCTCTCTCAACACTTTAAATATTTCACTCCACTCTCTTCTTGCTTGTATGGTTTCTGAGGAGAAGTCAGATGTAATTCTTTTCTTTGCTCCTTTATTGGTAAGGTGTCTCCCCCCATCCCAGCTTCTTTCAGGATTCTTTATCTTTTTTAAAAAAATATTTAATTTAATTTATTTTATTTTTTGGCCATGCTGCGCCGCATGTGGTATCTTAGTTCCCCGACCAGGGATCAAACCCATGCCCCTTGCATTGGAAGCGTGAAGTCCAAGATTCTTTATCTTTGATTTTTTTCAGTTTAAATATCATATGCCTGTAGAGATGTGGATGGACCTAGAGTCTGTCATGCAGGGTGAAGTAAGCCAGAAAGAGAAAAACAAATATCGTATATTAACGCATATAAGTGGAATCTAGAAAAATGGTACAGATGAACCTATTTTCAGGGCAGGAATAGAGATGTAGACATAGAGAACAGACATGTGGATGGAGGGCGGGGAGGGGAGAGTGGGACAAATTGGGAGATTAGGATTGACATATATACACTACCATGTGTAAAATAGATAGCTATCAGGAACATGCTATAAACACAGGAAGCTCAGCTCAGTGCTCTATGACAACCTAGATGGGTGTGATGGGGGGCGGGCGGAGGTGGGAGGGAGGTCCAAGAGGGAGGAGATATAGGTATACATATAGCTGATTCACTTCATTGTACAAAAGAAACTAACACAACATTGTGAAGAAATTTTACTCCAATAAAAAATAAATTTTAAAAAGGAAGAAAAAAAAACCCCAAAAATATCATATGCCTAGGGACTTCCTTGGTGGTCCAGTGGTTAAGAATCTGCCTTCCAATGCAGGGAATGCTGGTTCAATCCCTGGTCGGGGAACTAAAATCCCACATGCCCCAGGGCAAATAAGCCCACGCGCCACAAGGAAAACATCCCGAGCGCTGCAATTAAGACCCCACGAAGCCAAAAATAAATAAATAAATAAACAAATATGATATGCCTAAGTGTGGTGTTTTTTGTTTGTTTGTTGCTTGTTTTGTTTTTTGGCATTTATCCTGCTTTTGATATTCTCTGAGATTCCTGGATCTGTGGTTTGGTGTCTGACATCAATTTGGGGGAAAATTCTCAGTCTTATTACTTCAAATATTTCTTCTGTTCCTTTCTCGTTCTTCTCCTTCTGGCACCCTGACTTCATGTATGGTACAGCTTTGTAGGTGTCCCATAGTTCTTGGATATTCTGTTCCATATTTTCAGTCTTTTTTTCTCTTTGCATTTCTTTTCGGAGCTGTCTATTGATATATTCTCATGTTCAGAGATTATTTCCTCAGCCATGTCCTGTCTACTAATAAGCCCATCAAAGACATTCTCTATTTCTATTACTGTATTTTTAATCTCTAGCATTTCTTTTTAAATTTTTTCTTAGAATTTCCATCCCTCTGCTTATATTGCCCATCTATTCTTGCGTGCTGTCTACTTTACTCATTGGAGCCCTTAGCATATTAATCATCATTGTTTTAATATCATCGTGTGATAATTCTAACATCCCTGTCGTATCTGAGTCTAGTTCTGGTGCTTGCTCTGTCTCTTCAAACTGTGTTTTTTGCCTTTTAGTACAACTTGTGATATTTTCTTGATAGCTGGTCAGGATGTACTAGGTAAAAGGAACTGTGGTAAATAGCCTTTAGAAATGTAGTGATAACATGTTGGGGGAGGGGAAGCATTCTATAGTCCTGTGATTAGGTCTCAGCCCTTTTTTTGGCTGGGGCAGAAATAGTTCCCCAAACAGGAATTGAACCCATACCTTCGGTAGTGAAAGCACAGAGTCCTGACTGCTGGACCGCCAGGGAAGTCCCAGGTCTCAGGCTTTGAGTGAACCTCTGCCTCTGGACTATGAGCTTCGTAAGTGCTTCTCAGTTCTCCCTTAGGTGCTATAGGACGGCTTGAATGGGCTGGAGTTGGGAATTTCCCTTCCCTCAGAGGTTAGAGCAGGCTGGAAGTTTGATACTTCCTTTCCTCCAGGTTGGTTAAGCTCTGTTAAAACCCCAACAGTTTAGGCTCTGGTCAAATAGTTTCTCCTCAGAGAAGACTTGTTAAGAACAGAATGCTCTGGTATATTTCTAAATGGTTCCTTTTCCCCTCCCCCGGGCCAGAAGTATGGGACTTTTCTCTAATATTCACTGCAAGAACCTGGTCAAACTGCTGGAGGTAAAATTCACTAAAGTGTGGGTACCTCTCTATGACTGGGTCCCACTGTACTTTTTTTCTTTCTTTACTTACGGTTAACGATTTATTACAAAGGACATTAAAGAGTAGGAATGAACAGCTAGATGGAAAGATACCCTAAGACGCGGTCGCGAGCACAGGAGTTTCTGTCCTGGGGAGTTCAGGGTGCATCACCCTCCCAGTATGTGGATATGTTCTTTTTCTTAAATTGACTTATAGCTGACTTAAAATATTATATAAATTTCAGATGTACAACATGGTGATTCACAATTTTTAAAGGTTGTAGTTATTATAAAATATTGACTGTATTCCTTGTGCTGTACAATCTATCCTTGTAGCTTATTTATTTTATATCAATACGTAATAGTTTGTGAGGGACCTATAGTTTTTAATCTCTCAGTCTTGTTCACACTGAACCTTACGGTGCAGATTTTCCTACGCTGGTACTAATTCCTGTAGAGGTTTCTGCTCTAGTAAGTGTTGTTGTTGTTGTTGTTGTTTTTTTGGCTGCGTTGGGTCTTCGTTGCTGCACGTGGGCTTTCTCTAGCTGTGGTGAGCGGGGGCTACTCTTCGTTGCAGTGCTCGGGCTTCTCATTGCCGTGGCTTCTCTTTTTGTGGACCATGGGCTCTAGGCGCAGAGGCTTCTGTAGTTGTGGCTCGTGGGCTCTAGAGTGCAGGCTCAGTAGTTGTGGTGCACGGGCTTAGTTGCTCCCCGGCATGTGGGATCTTCCTGGACCAGGGCTTGAACCCGTGTCCCCTGCCAATGGCAGGTGGATTCTTAACCACTGCGCCACCAGGGAAATCCTCTAGAAAGTTTTGATTCTCTGTATTCGCCTTTCTGCCTCTCCAGTTCTATGGGGTCACAGTTTGCCTTGTGATCTAGAAGAGTTGTTGATTTTCAGTTTGTTTAGTTTTTTACTTTTTGTTACAATGGAGTGACAACTTCCAAGCTCCTTGCATGCCAGACTGGAAACCAGAAGTCCTGTCTTCCTCTTTTTATATTTTTAATTTTCAATCAGTCAAGAAACATCACCTAGGGACTTCCCTGGTGGTCCAGTGGTTAAGACTCCACGCTTCCACTGTAGGGGCCACAGGTTCAGTCCCTGGTAGGGGAACGAAGACCCTGCATGCCCTGCAGTGTGGCCAAAAAATAATAAAAATTTTAAAAAAAGAAACATCACCTAATCGTTATGATGTTCCAAGCACTGTAGTAGATGTTGAGGCTGTGTCCTTGCTGCTGAAGGAAGTTGCAGACCAGAAGGAGATACAGACAGACAAACGGCAAAACTATGTGATAAAGGTCATGAAAGGGCAAGTACTGTAGTGCTGTAGGAGCACAAATTCTGGGATCGAGGGTTGGTTTCAGAGAAAGCTCCTCCCAAAAGGTAAGACTAGAATGACTCTTGACTAAAGTTAACAAAGATGGGGTGGGAAGTGTGATAGGTACCATATGCAAGGTAGATAACATTTGTGCCATGTGCAAAAAAGGACCATGTTGGGTTAGGAAACTGCATGAAGAATAAAATTGTTTGGAGCACAAGGTGAGAAGGAGGGAGAGAATGAGCCTAGATGTCACTAGGCTTTTGCTCTATGACATTAAGGACCATGTCCAGCGGGAAACAGATGGCTTGGCTCAAACTGGTGAGTGCGGAAGATTTAAGGGACTATTTACAAGGTCCCCTTAGAATCGAAAAATGTTTGGGGAAACCATCAGTGGGAAGAGTCATTATCACTCCTAAGCCTGATCACTTAAATGAAAGGAACAGTGGCCAGAATAGAAAAGGGTGGCTCTATGGAGAGGGCTGCCTATCAGGAGCTCTATCTTAGGTAAAGGGACATGGATGAGGGTAAAGTACTCACCCTCAGTACTCTGGTAAGGAGAGAACCAGGGAATAAACACACTGATCTCTACACCTCTGATCTTCTGCGCATGCCTGCCATTGGTCAAACCTAATCAGGGTTTGGATAGCAAGAAAACCCACTGAATCATCCAAATCTGTCAGCCTCCTTGAGCAAGGATGGAAAGTGGATCTGGAGGAGCACATGGAAGATCTCCAACAAGTCACTGCACCCTCAGTACCTAACGCAATACCTGGCACAGAGGAGAGATTGAATGACTGAATGATGCTGGATAGGGAGTGGAAACCCCATCTTGCTGGTTTTTACTGACTCATGCTGACATGATTTTACTTCATAGTAGTGGGGAACAATCAGGGTATTTTAAGCAAAGGAGAGGCAGTTAGATTTGCATTTTAGAGACATCAATCTTGGTAACTGTGGAGAATAAACTGAAGGAGAGCAAACCTGGTAGCAGAGAGACCAGGTACAAGGCTGTTGCAGCAATCCAGGACAGAGATGACAGATGCTCTAAAGAATTGGAAACGAAAATACAAGGTGGGCTTAAGAACATTAAAGGGTGGAACTGGCAAGAACACATTGTGATTGACTGGTAGGAGATAAGAAAATAGTATGGGATGGGGGTGCAGGATGGAAAGAGGATGACTACATTTCTTTTTTCTTTTTTTTTCCAATCTAACACAGTTTTAATTTTATTCACAGTGTATCTACTTTTTAAATATTTATTGGAGTATAATTGCTTTACAGTGTTGTATTAGTTTTTGCTGTGTAACAAAGTGAATCAGCTATATGTATACATATATCCCCTCCCTCTTGAGCCTCCCTCCCACCCTCCCTATCCCACCCCTCTAGGTGGTCACAAAGCACCGGGATGATCTCCCTGTGCTATGCAGCTGCTTCCCACTAGCTATCTATTTTACATTTGGTAGTGTGTATACGTCAATGCTACTCTCTTACTTCATCCCAGCTTACCCTTCCCCCTCCCCATGACCTCAAGTGCATTCTCTATGTCTGTGTCTTTATTCCTGTCCTGCCCCTAGGTTCTTCAGAACCTTTTTTTTTTTTTGGATTCCATATATATGTGTTAGCATACGGTATTTGTTTTTCTCTTTCTGACTTACTTCACTCTGTATGACAGACTCTAGGTCCATCCACCTCACAACAAATAACTCAATTTCGTTTCTTTTTATGGCTAATATTCCATTGTATATATGTGCCACATCTTCTTTATCCATTCATCTGTCGATGGGCATTTAGGTTGCTTCCATGTCCTGGCTATTGTAAATAGTGCTGCAATGAAAATTGTGGTACATGTCTCTTTTTGAATTATGCTTTTCTCAGGGTATATGCCCAGTAGTGTGATATCCGGGTTGTATGCTAGTTCTATTTTTAGTTTTTTAAGGAAACTCCAGACTGTTCTCCATAGTGGCTGTATCAATTTTCATTCCCACCAACTGGGCAAAAGGGTTCCCTTTTCTCCACACCCTCTCCAACATTTATTGTTTGTAGAGTTTTTGATGCTGGCCATTCTGACCGGTGTGAGGTGATACCTCATTGTAGTTTTGATTTGCATTTCTCTAATAATTAGTGATGTTGAGCATCTTTTCATGTGTTTGTTGGCAATCTGTATATTTTCTTTGGAGAAATGTCTATTTTGGTGTTCCGACCATTTTTGGATTGGGTTGTTTGGTTTTTTTTTGATATTGAGCTGCATGAGCTGCTTGACTATATTTTTTAAAGACCTCTTGGGTGTTGGTGTGTCTGTGAGACACAGTAGGCAAGTTGCTGTAGGCGTCTGAAGTTCGACAGACCTGGGCGGGAGAAAGGAATTGGATCAGATCTGGCAGAGACATTGTACCCATGCTTTGTATTCTGACTCCTGTTGTTTGTGTCCCCTGGGGTGGGGGAGGGGTACGAAAGGGTGTTAGGGCAGAGGGGGTTAGTTCTATGGCAGTTGAGAAGCAGTGAGCCAGAAGCTAGGATGGAGAGAAGAGAAGGAAATGAAAGGACCTTCCCGAACGTTTACAATATCAGCAGAATGAGCTACCCAACCTACAGGGCGAGGAAGCCTTTTGTAGACCAGGTAGTAGTCGGGGTCCTTTTGGAGACAGCAGCGTCTGTGTGTCATGGGGAAAGTGTCGAGGTGGCAGAGGCATAGATCACTCCATTTTTTTTAACTGGGGACAGGTGAAATGGAATATGTTTTATTTCGTGGGAGGCTCTGGAGTCAGAGGAGAAAAAGACCCTGAAGTGTGGAGGGAGGAGGAATTCCCCCGAGCACAGGATTCAGGGCTTGACTTTTCTGTGAATGGAGATGGAGACGCGTGGGGTGAGAGTCCTTTCATGATGTCCCCCTCCTTTCCCCACCACAGCCAATTCTCCCCCGCATGCACCGCTTGTCTTCCAGGCCACCCTACCAGCGCCGGCTCCTGCAGAAAAGCAGCAGCTACATTCGCCTTCTCTGTGCTTGCTTCTCGGGCTTCAGCTGTGTCCTGCTGCTCTGCTTGTCCCGTTTACACTGGGTGCGGTTCACGGTGCTGAAGGACAGGCAGAGGCTCTTGGCGGGGCTCTGGACCGTGTGCCACCACGATCTCTGCTGGAACCACACACCGAAGGCACCCTGTGAGTGCTTTCCAGATCCCAGCCCCCTCCTTTGGTGGACCCACTCAGATCCTCCACAGCTCCGCGCTCTCCTTTCTCCTTCCCACAACCCTGCCCCTTCCTTCCCCCACTGATTCACAAGCGTGTAAGGACAGCTCCTCCAAACAGGGTACATGTGCCCAAGTTTGTCTCATCTAGGCTCCCCCAGTGACTTGAAAGCCAAAGCCCCTTTGTGATTGGAAGCTAATGCCTAGTGACCTTCGCACTCACGACTTCCCTCAGAAAAAGAAATATTAGTCATTTTACACCGTTATATGAAAGTTACTTAATAACATACATCTAAAGGTCATGGTTACAATTTCAACTTTTCCCTCGTTGTGGAGTAAATTATTTCTTTCCTTGTTAAAGGAATTCCCCATGTCAATGAGGAGATGGAAAGAGGGTCCTTACTGGTGCCTGTGAAGCCACCCACTTGGTGGCTCCTTGCTCTGACTGCATTGCATGTAATACAAGTCCTGATTCCATCTTCTTTTGTCCTTCATCCCTTCCCAAGACCCTGTCCAGCCTTCTTTCAGGGCAGGTCACCTCTGCTGCAGCCAAGCTTCTCTGGCAGACTACCTCCAGTACTCCGGGTCCTTCTTCCTCATGTCGCCTTCAGCATCCTCATTATTATTACATGACTCAGCATCTCTCTCACCAAAGGGCCAGGAGACAAAACCTACATACATCTGGGTATATCCATCTTCTGTTTCATCTCAGGTACAACATAATTAGGTTGGAAATGTTTGTCCCTGGAGTCCTTGAATTTCTTCCCCTGCTGGTGCCATTTCCTCTTCTTTTATCAAGTCATTCCCGGCCTCACATGAATACTGCTGTCACAGGACCCTTGTCTCTTCCCAAAGGGAGGAAAGCGTTCAATAAACTTTCACTCCTGACAGGGCTATTGCCTCTTAAAGAGGGGACCTTGAAGAGATTATGCTTAATCCAATGGAAACATCTCTAAGAGTTGTTATCTGAGGGACTAATGGGGAGATATTATAGGCCGGAGGCCCTTCTGGCACCCAGAAAATTACCATGTAGCTACTAGCTACCTGTTCTGTCCATCGTATCCATAGGCTCCACCTTGACCACTTCATTCCAGTCAAAGCAGAAGGCCTCTGCCGAATGGTCTTCCCACGACCACTGCCATGTAATAGGGCTCCATGGCATGAGATAGCTGAGGGTGACAGGAAGTGCAAAGACTGGGAAGAGGGTGGAGGCAGAATGAGGGCTATCGTGGGTAGTAATTGCTTTCATTCTGATCCCAGGCACCTGCCTATGCTTCTGCCTCATCTTATTCCTGATGCAAGTGAAACTGTACAGTAGGAAAGTCTCAGAGCCCCGTTTCCTACTAGTCTACTGCATCAATTGGTGGGGCAGCATCTTCTACATGATAGTTGGTGAGTTAAAGCTCCTGTTAGGTAGTGAAGGCACAGAAAAAGCAATTCTAGATGATTGGCCCTTCTCTCTCTTTTCCCCTTTCTTTTGGTTGTTTGTTTAGTATATTAGAATCTCATAATTTGGAAGTGTCCTGCAAGTGTCATTGTCATGTCAATGAGCATTCTAAAGCAAGTGCTTCCAATTTATCTAAAACATTTTTTCTATAATGATACCTGACCCTGAACAAACAAGAGAAAGTTTCAGGAAATAGAAGAAGAAGGCAAAGGTATAACTGAGCTATTCATAGTTCTTCTGTTCTTCCAGAAGACAGTTCCTTAATTCTCCTCTCCTTTTATCACATCAAATAAGCTTTCCACCTTTATGGATCTCCAGAATAAAGCAATAACATTGGAGTTTTGCCTGTGTAATGCTTCTCCGATAATCTTTCTAAACCACATACTTATTTTTATTAACTACAACAGTGGTCTCTAAACCATTGCATCACACACTCTATTAGTAAGACACTTTATAAAATTTATTTATAAAATATGTACATGTATTACATTACTAATATAGTCATTACATTGTAAAATATACTCAAAAATAGAATTTAAAACATTATTTGCTAAAAATATAAAAAGAAAGTATTATTTTCTTCCTGTGCCTCAATAAATTGGCTTGCATACCCCCCAGAAAACACTAGACTACAGAAAAGACGGGACCAGTGTTTTGAATTCCAAGCTCCTAAAGATAATGAACAGGATATTCAGAAATGTATTATTAATCAAATTACATTATAATTAAGCCAGTGTTACTCTTCAGGGGTGTTTGACGACTTAAGATTTTATCTATTACTCATCCACAGTGCTGACCCTGACTTTTTCTTTTTCTCTAGGGTTCCTCTCTGGACTCAGTCACTTAAGTTCTCAGGTTTCTCTTCCAGATCAAAATCTCCTTGTGATCCCTATAACAAGGACAAGGATAGGAAATATAGCCACAGTAGAATTGAGTCTATCTGAGGCAAATGTAGGTGTTTCTCCATGGGTGAGAAACAAGTAACAGAAAAACAGTTAAGTTCAGCGGCACAATCAAGGACCCAGACAGAGGCAGGGACTGAGCCAGAGCCAGAGAGAGAGAGACAGGGCCAGAGATAGGAAGTGAGTCAGTAATACGGGATGAGTTAATAACTCAGGCAAGGTCAGCTACTGAGGTAGAACCAGTAGACACAGCAGAGCCAAGGCCTGAAGCAGAGAAAACAGTAGGTATTGTGAATATGTCAAGCGATAGACCTGACGTTAATGAAAAGAAAATGACTGAAGACAGGGGTGATAAAGACAGATTCAGCTGAGATAAATGACGATAACAAGACAAAAAGATTAGTCTTAGTTACAAGGTAGTAGAGGGCAGGAAAAAAAAAAAAAAGCCTATGAGAGAGATTTCCCTTCAGGGCTGAAGACATTTGTTGAGTCTGTATGAAGAGGAGTAGGAGTATCAGAGGTAATTCTGAGATGACAGTATAATGACTGTTGAACACTCCCCTAAATTATGCCTCATTCGCTGAATAGGTTGATATTACGGATGAAAGAGAGTCATTTGTATGGTTTAGGTCAAAGACACCAATAACCTACGAATCACAAATAAAGTGATGAAAAGCTAATTAAAAGAAGTTTCCAGGGCTTCCCTGGTGGTGCAGTGGTTGAGAGTCCGCCTGCCGATGCAGGGGACACGGGTTCGTGCCCCGGTCCGGGAAGATCCCACATGCCGCAGAGCGGCTGGGCCCGTGGGCCATGGCCGCTGGGCCTGCACGTCCGGAGCCTGTGCTCCACGGTGGGAGAGGCCACAGCAGTGAGAGGCCCGCATACCGCAAAAAAAAAAAAAAAAAAAAAAAAAAGTTTCCATGTAGTGTTGTGTGCTGTGACTGGGAAAGGCTGCAAAAGGTGAGGTGCCCAATCCACTAAGCCTTTCCAGATTCCCATGACCACACAATGGAACATTTCAGCAGAATGGAAAGAGCACTGGGTTTGGAAATTCAGACTCTCATTTTGTGGCCTTACTCCCCTAAGGAGCTAGGCTGACTTTTGGCAAACATTTAACTTTCTTGGGCCTAAGCTCCTTCATTGACCAGCAAGGCTCTGAAATTTCTAGTGCTGACTGTTTTGGCCATATATGGTGAAAAATAGAGAAATTATTCCTGTTGGCCCATACAACCCCAGGTTACCTTAGTAGGTAACTTAGTCTAGTCAGAGTAATTAAATTCAGTTCTCTACCTCCAAGGCTACTTTTGGCAAGTCATTTATTTTTTATTCAGATAGCTCATTTAAAACATGTAGGTGATTCCCATGGTTTTCGACTATTTGCAGGAACTAGAAAGGAAGGAAAAAGGTAAAGGCAAAAGGAACAGACTCTCTGAAAGTGTGTGCCGTCTAGACTCAGGGAATTTCAGTGAGGGTTTAAACGGTTTTGCACAAGGGGTTGTGGCCTTTAAAACCAGAAGCTAGTTTTTTGGTTGGCAATATTGGTAGTTCACCATGAAAACCCACTCTTAACTCCTTAAATGTTCGGTATTTTACTATTTCTGCCTGCCTGTACCTCTTACTAGCTAAATTCTATGGCCCTTAATTTTATCATCTTTAAAAGTGGCCTCAACAAATAATATCATCCCCATTCCACATATTTTACTTTCTGGAACATTAGATAAGGGACCAGGATTGGGAATAAAGGATAGACAATGCAGGGCACATTAAAAGATATTACTCCCAGTAAATATGAATTAACAGATGTCCGTATTAAAGTACAGGTTCTGTATGGGGATGGTTAATATTTTAGTCGTACCTTAATTTAGGTTACTTAAATTGATTAGATGATTATATAGCCAAATACTACTAAGCAGATGATTTGATAGTTGAGGGACAAGGGAAAAAAAAGGAAACCTGCCAAGGGAAGGTCTAGATGGGAGGGAGAATTTTGAGAGCTTGCAGGCAAGATGAAACCTGTAACCTCCATTTTCTCCTGGAGAGCAGGGACACTGAAATAGTAGAAACAAATGTGGGGGACTTCCCTGGTGGTCCAGTGGTTAAGAATCCACCTTCCAATGCAGGGGATGCAGGTTCGATTCCTGGTTGGGGAACTGAGATCCCACATGCCGCAGGGCAACTAAGCCTGCGTGCCACAACTACTGAGCCCGCGTGCTCTGGAACCCATGAACCACACTAGAGAGAAGCCCACATGCCACAGTAAAGATCCTGTATGCCACAACTAAGACCTGACTCAGCCAAATAAATAAATAATTTTAAAAAAGGAAACAAATGTGGAAGATTGATAAACACAAACTTTATCTCCTTACAATTTTGCTTAAAATCATGGCAGCATTAGATATTTGACTGGTTTGGAAACCTGTAACCTCCACTTTCTCTTATTCATAACCATCTTCCCATGCATCATCCAACCAGCAAAAATTTTAACAAAGATTTATTAAACATTAACAGGTAGTTCACTATGCAGTGGGGGGAAAAGGCATTAAGAGTAAAGGGTAAAATACAAGTTTCTGGAGCTCTAATAGCACACAAGAGGCACTGCACACCCAGTTCAGTCCAGGGGCTTGAAGGAAAGGTGCTCAGAGTTGCTAAAACATGAATGAGCTCATTCCTGAAAAAGACAAAAATGATGGCATAGACTTTATCTGGGAGAAAAAAAATCACTCAACAAGTCATTTGTGTGAACCTGACTGTTCTAAAGGTTTTGGGAAAAGGAATAATACTTTAGCAACACAGCAGCTTTAAATAAACTTGTTCTTAAAAAGTAAAAAGCAAAATAAAAACAAAACTTCCTCAGCCAGTTTTCTCCTTGGACTCTAGCTTCTTGTCATAAATGGATATTGCTCCAAAAAAGAAAGTCTTTCCATTTGTTTATAGTTTTCATTCATCAATGTCTTAGAGATTTCCAAGTACAGGTCTTTTACTTCCTTGGTTAGATTTACTCCTAGGAATTTTATTCTTTTTGATGCAATTGTAAATGGGATTGTTTTCTTAATTTCTCTTTCTGATAGTTTGTTGTTGGTGTTTAGAAACTCAACAACATTTCCGTATATTAGTTTTGTATCCTGAAACTTTACTGAATTCATTTATGAGTTCTAATAGTTTTTTGGTAGTTTCATGTCATCTGCAAACAATGACAGTTTTACTTCTTCCTTTCCAATTTGGATTCCTTTTCTTTTTTTTTTAATTTCCTTTTTCTTATCTTATTGCTAGGACTAGGACTTCCTATGTTGAATAAAAGTGGTGAGAATGGGCATCCTTGTCTTGTTCCTGACCTTAGAGGAAATGCTTTCAGCTTTTGACCATTGAGTATGATGTTAGCAGCTTTATTCATAATAACACCAACCTGGAAACAATCTAAATGTCTTTCAGTGGGTGAATGGTTAAGATGTGCTATATAAATACCATGGAATATTACTCAGCAATGAAAAGGAATAAACTATTGATACACACAACAATTTGGATGGGTCTCAAGGGAAGTATGGAAAAAAAAACCTAAAGAAAATTTACTCAGTGATTCCGTTTATATACCATCTTTGAAGTGCCAAATTTTAGAGATGGAGGAAAAATGAATGGTTGCCAAGGATTAGGGATGGAGGAAAGGAGCAAGATGAAATGGGGTTGTGGTTGTTAAGTGACAACAAATGGGATCCTTGTGTGGATTAAGCTGTTCTGTATATTGCCTGTGGTAGAGGATACATGAACCTAACCAAACATGTGGTAAAACTGAATAGAAGTAAATGCAGTAAAGCTTCTAGAAGAAATTATAAGAGAATAACTCCATGAGATCAGGATAAGCAAAGATTTCTTAAACAGAGCACACATGTACATAAAAATAACACTAATCACAAAAGATAAAATTATACATTGTATTTCATTACAATTAAGAACGGGGCTTCCCTGGTGGTGCATTGATTAAGAATCTGCCTGTCCAGAAGACCTAAATAGACATTTCTCCAAAGAAGGTATACAGACTGCCAACAAACACATGAAAGAATGCTCAACATCATTAATCATTAGAGAAATGCAAATCAAAACTACAATGAGATATCATCTCACACCAGTCAGAATGGCCATCATCAAAAAATATAGAAACAATAAATGCTGGAGAGGGTGTGGACAAAAGGGAACACTCTTGCACTGCTGGTGGGAATGTGAATTGGTACAGCCACTATGGAGAACAGTATGGAGGTTCCTTAAAAAACTACAAATAGAACTACCATATGACCCAGCAATCCCACTACTGGGCATATACCCTGAGAAAACCATAATTCAAAAAGAATCATGTACCAAAATGTTCATTGCAGCTCTATTTACAACAGCCTGGAGATGGAAACAACCTAACTGTCCATCATTGGATGAATGGATAAAGAAGATGTGGCACATATATACAATGGAATATTACTCAGCCATAAAAAGAAACGAAATTGAGCTATTTGTAATGAGGTGGATGGACCTAGAGTCTGTCATACCGAGTGAAGTAAGTCAGAAAGAGAAAGACAAATACCGTATGCTAACACATATATACGGAATTTAAGGAAAAAAATGTCATGAAGAACCTAGGGGTAAGACAGGAATAAAGACACAGACCTACTAGAGAATGGACTTGAGGATATGGGGAGGGGGAAGGGTAAGCTGTGACAAAGCGAGAGAGTGGCATGGACGTATATACACTACCAAACGTAAAATAGATAGCTAGTGGGAAGCAGCCGCATAGCACAGAGAGATCAGCTCAATGCTTTGTGACCACCTAGAGGGGTGGGATAGGGAGGGTAGGAGGGAGAGAGATGCAAGAGGGAAGAGATATGGGAACATATGTATATGTATAACTGATTCACTTTGTTATAAAGCAGAAACTAACACACCATTGTAAAGCAATTATACTCCAATAAAGATGTAGAAAAAAAAATAGAATCTGCCTGTCAATGCAGGGGACATGGGTTCAAGCCCTCGTCCAGGAAGATCCCACATGCTGTGGAGCAACTAAGCCCATGCGGTGCAACTACTGAGCCTGCACTCTAGAACCTGCGAGCCACAACTACCAAGCTCACGTGTCACAACTACTGAAGCCTGTGTGCCTAGAGCCCATGCTCTACAACAAGAGAAGCCGCAATGAGAAGCATGTGCATTGCAATGAAGAGTAGCCCCTGCTCATCACAACTAGAGAAAGCGCACGCACAGCAATGAAGACCCAACGCAGCCAAAAATAAAATAACTTTATTAAAAAAGTAAAATAAAATTAAGAATGTCTGTTCATCAAAAGATACCATTAGGAAGGTGAAAAGCCAAGTCATGACTAGAAGAAGATACCTGAGAAAGAACTTGAACTATAATGAAGGAGATTGGTTTGTAATTTTTTCTGTATGTTCTGTCCTCTGACTGAGTAATCCTATTCCTAGGATTTATTCTCAACAGAAATGCCTGTGTCTTTTCACTAAAATTTATGTACAAGAATGTTTATAGCAGTTCTGCTCATAATAGCCGAAAACCAGACACAACCCAAGTGTCCAACCCAAGTGTCCAAGAGAAGAGTGGATAAATATATTGTAGTATATTCATACAGATGGAACATTATAAAGCAGTTAAAAAGTAAGGACCACTGATACATGCAACAAAATAGATAAATCTCACAGACACTATGTTGAGCAATAGAAGACAGACACAAAAGATTACTTAGGTATGATTACATTATATGAAGTTGAAAACAATCAAATGAGTCAGTGGTGATAGAAGTAAGATGGCTGGTTACATTTTGCAAAGGTACAGTAATAATGGGGCCACTGGAAATGTACTATATTGTTATCTTGCTGGTGATTATATGTGTGCATTCATATGTATAATTCATCAGACTAGTAAGTGAGTTCATCAAGGTTACAGAATGCAAGATCAATATACAAAAATCAAGTGTATTTCTATACACTAGCAATGAACATTATGAAAGTGAAATTTAAAAAAAATTTCTATTTACAATAGCATCAAAAAGAAAATAAATATTTAGATATAAATTTAACAAAACAAGTACAATACTTGTATGCTGAAAACTACAAAACATCATTAAAGAAATTAAAGAACATCTAAATAAATGCAAGGACATCCCATGTTTGTGGATCGAAAGACTTAATATCAGTCTTTAGACTGATGGCAGTCTTTGCCAAATTGATCTACAGACTTGTAATCCCTATCAAAAGACTGGCTTGCTTTTTCTGCAGAAATGTAAAGTTGATTCTAAAATTCATATGGAAATATAAGGTACCTAGAACAGCCAAAATCAACTTGAAAAAGACAAATAAGATAGGAGCACTCACTGTTTCTAATTTCAAATCTTGCTAAGAAGTTACAGTAATCAAGACGGTACTGGCAGAAGAAAAGACATATAGATCAATAGAATAGGACCCAGAGTCCAAAATAAATCCATATATATTATATCATGAAAAAAAACCTCAAAGTGTATCATAGACCTAAATATAAGAAGTAAAACTCTCAGAACACATAAGAATAGATCTTTGAGACTTTGAGTTAGGCAATGGTTTCTTAGATATGACACCAAAAGCACAGTGACATAAGAAAAAAGAAATTGGACTACATCTAAATTAACAACTTTTATGTTGCAAACAGTACCATCAAGAAAGTAAAAAGAGGGACTTCCCTGGTGGTCCAGTGGGTAAGACTCCGTGCTCCCACTGCAGGGGGCCCGGGTTGATCCCTGGTCGGGGAACTAGATCCCACATGCATGCCGCAACTAAGAAGACCGCGTGCTGCCACTAAAGATCCTGCATGCCACAACTAAGACCCGGCACAGCCTAAATAAATAAATAAATATTTTTAAAAAATTATTTGAAGAAAAGAAAGTAAAAAGACAATCCACATAATTACAAATGGGTCACTGAAAATGAAACCCAAATAGCTCCTGAACACGTTAAAAATGTTCAACCTCATTAACACTGCACTACCATTTTTCATCCGTCAGGCAAATGCTAAAAATTTTGATAGCACATGTAAACTGGTACTACCTCTGTGGAGGGCAATTTTGCAGTAAGAATCAAAATGTTTAAAATATACTTCTTTTTTTTTTTTTTTTTGACCCAGCAATTCAATTTCTAGGAATTTAATTCTGCAGATATACTCACACATAAGGACAGTGATTTCATATGCAGTCATTCACTATATTTTTATTGGTAAAAATAAATCAGTAAACAAATATCTATCAGAGAGACTGAATAAATAACTGTTCATTCAGTCAGTAGAATACCATTGAGCTGTTAAAGAGAATGAGGAAGCTGTTTATGAATTGAGGGAATATTGTCCAGGATAAAAATTTTTTTAAGATGGAGAAAAATTGTATGGTAAATTATTATATATGTAGAATTATATGAGTATATATATAACATTTATATACACATATCTATAAAACAATTAGATATAAATATATAAATGAGTTTTTAAGGTAAAAAAGAATTATACATATATAATAAATTATATCTATACATTTTAAAGATGAAGAATAAATTGTATATGTAAAACAAATTATATATACAGTAAAATCTTCGGTTGAAAAATAGAAGTGGTAAAAAAAATCAAGCCTATCCCCTTATCTCAGACTCTGTTCTCTCCAATTCATACTGCATACCACTAGGTTAAATTCCTAAAATTCCAGGCTTCATCAGTTTATTAAAATATAAAACTCCAATTCAGTAGATTCTGGGTGATCTGAGGTTCTGCAATTCTAACAGCTGCTAGGTGATACTTTTGTTACTGGTTCATGGACCACCATTTGAGAAGCAAGGCGCTAGGACCCACAGACTTCGACTTCACACAACATTTGCCATTTGAAACTTTGTTTTATAGTGTGTGAATATCTTGCCTACTCAAATGCATTTTACATTCCAAGAGAGCTTTCAGCAACACTTGCACGGCTGATTATTTTTTCCTTCTCAAAACATTTTTCCCTCCTGCTTGTCATTACAGTTCTCAAGTTTCGCTTGTATCTCAATGGCCTCACCTTTCAGTCTTTGCATAGTATGTGCTTAATAAATAAATAAATCTTCTATGCAGATCCATTACTTACTCTTGCGTATTAATGTAAACACCATGCCCTAGCTCCTGAATGGGGTTAGAGAGCCTTTCTCAGACTTGCCCACCCACACAACAAGAGTTCACAGATTGTGTAGTTAGGACAACAGCCATGCGAGTGAAGGCTTGGTGATAAAGCCAGGGACCCAGAGACTCCAGATCATATACTAACTGATTAGATTATCAAATATAATTTTGCTTTGGTTTGAGGGTTTAGAGCTGGTCACATTTTATTTATTTATTAATTATGTATTTTGTGAATTTTATTTATTTTTTTATACAGCAGGTTCTTATTAGTTATCCATTTTGTACATATTAGTGTATATATGTCCATCCCAATCTCCCAATTCATCACACCACCCCCACCCCCCACCCCACCACTTTCCCCACTTGGGAGTTGGTCACATTTTAAAACAAAGTATTTGTTAGGCTGAACCTCACGTTTTTTATGCATGGATAGTTAGGGTATTTTCAGCCGCATGTAATAAGGCCTAACTCACTCAGGCTCAAACAATATGGAATTTTATGATCTCACAAAACAGAAAATCCACTGGTTAGAATGTCTCCAGGTAGGGTGCAACCACCTGCCGGCCCGATGTCTACGCTACCCTTTCAGCTCTGCCCTCCTCGGTCTGTTGGGTGACTCAAATCGCTTCCCTCCAGTGGCTTCCCTCTTGGTTACATGATGGCTGCCAGCAGCGGTAGTGGTGATACGAATCTTTACTCACACGTGGAGAGAGAAAGGACCTACTCACTTACTGTGGAACCTAAGTCTTTCCCTTCAGTTTGTGGGGATCAGTTTTGGTTCACCCCCAGACCAATAAGAGTCACCATGAGAATACTGTGTGCTCACTGCCTTAAGCCTGGCTCTGGAGCAAATAGCTAACACAGACGTGGGGGTGGGATTACTAAATTTGCCCTAGTCAAAATAAAGCTCCTAGGACTAGGGATTAGGTCAGCTCCAAAGATACATATAGAATTCATAGGGCAGAAGGGGATAGTTGAATAAAAATCAAGGTTACTTAGGAAGGAGAAGGGGGGAATTCTGAAATTATAAATTATGTTTATATAATATAATTATATTTTTATATTAATTGTAATAGTATCATAGCTTTTATAATAAAGTTTTTACTTGTTCTTTACACAGCTAGCCTGTGTAAAATAAATAATGTATACACTCATTTATTTGATAGTAAAACCTTAATTATAAGTGTCAAGAGGTAAGAGCTCAACTGATTCTGGACACGGAGTTAATTTAGGGAAAAGTATCATTAAGCCCAGGATCCTGGGTTCTACTGTTGAGCTCAGCAGATCTTCTGCCTCTTTCCCTATTTATATTAATATAGCCCCAAATTATGTGAACTGATATCTATGCCCAATTGATTGTTCATATATGGAGAATTCCCGTTTCTCTGCATAAACCTGAGTTGAGTTTTCTGAAGTTTAAAACAGAAGTTAAAACCCGTCTTCATTCTCCTCTGCTTAGGTATCATGCTATCAAGGACTTGTTTATACAATACACTTTATACTGGAGGTATTCAAGCAGAAGCTGTATGAATGTTATTGATGGGATTGGTGCATCTGATCAAAGGCTGGACCAGAGAATACTTGTTAGGCATGGATGATCAAGAGAATTAACTGTGTAGTTTTTAACCAATACAAATCCCATAACCTGACCATACTGAATCAGAATCTCTGGAAATGGAGCCCAAGTTATGCATCTCTAAGAAGCACTACATACATATATATATATATATATATATATATATATATATTTTGTCGGTACGCGGGCCTCTCACTGCTGTGGCCCCTCCCGCCGCAGAGCACAGGCTCCGGACGCGCAGGCTCAGCAGCCATGGCTCACGCGCCCAGCCGCTCCGCGGCATGTGGGATCTTCCCGGACCTGGGCACGAACCCGCGTCCCCTGCATCGGCAGGCGGACTCCCAACCACTGCGCCACCGGGGAAGCCCTACTTACAATTTTTTATAGCCAATCTATCACGAGTTCCCGGGCAAGTATTTAAGAACCCCTGGGTAAGATTTTTTTTTAAAGACTGGCTTAAATTTACAAGTTAATAATCTATCACAGTGGAAAGGCCATTGCACTAGAAATTAGGCAATTGCAGTTCTAGTGCCAGCTCTGCTATTGGTCGTTTTGGTAACGGGCAAGTCAGTTTACTCTGTTGAACCTCTGTTTCTCTTTCTGAAGAATAAGGGACTTCTAAAGTCCCTATCAGCTCTACACCCAGTCAATGCTACTTGTCTGGACATTCTGAGGAACCAAGAGCATATTGTAAATATTCTAATTCCCAATACTCTCTGCTGTTTAAGAGAAATTATGCATATGAAGATTATGCATGACCCCATCATAGAAGAAAGGTTCTATCTAGATGAGGTCCATAGAACTCTTAGGAGTGCTATTATTGTTATGGTAACGTTGAACAAATCTCTCTGGAAAAAGTGGTGACAAAATGCCATAAATACTTGGAGAAAAGCCTCTTTGTTTACCAACGGTAAACAAGGATGCCTGCAACTACCACCTGAAATTGTTTTGGCTCTGACTCCAGGACCAAACCTTCTGGCCTTTAACTGTTTGGTAGAATGTTACAGATCACACCATACTTAGGCCAGATTTTTTTTTTTTTTTTGCGGTACGCGGGTCTCTCACTGTCGTGGCCTCTCCGGTTGCGGAGCACAGGCTCCAGACGCTCAAGCTCAGCGGCCATGGCCCACGGGCCCAGCCGCTCCGCGGCACGTGGGATCTTCCCAGACCGGGGCACAAACCCGCGTCCCCTGCAGGCAGGCGGACTCTCAACCACTGCTAGGCCAGTTTTTTAAGAGTATAAAATGAGGTTTTAAAAATAACTAATTGTGGGCTTCCCTGGTGGCGCAGTGGTTGAGAGTCCGCCTGCCGACGCGGGTTTGTGCCCCGGTCTGGGAAGATCCCACGTGCCGCGGATTGGCTGGGCCCGTGGGCCATGGCCGCTGGGCCTGCGCGTCCGGAGCCTGTGCTCCGCAGCGGGAGAGGCCACAGGAGTGAAGGGCCCGCGTACCGAAAAAAAAAAAAAAACAAAAAAACAACTAATTGTTATAGGAAGATTTTTCTTAGAGTGTTTCACAGTTCCATACACTTACTGCCCGATGTCCTGGCTCCATTCCTTCCCAGCGCCTGTCAGTCTCTCTTTTGCCTAGTTTTCCCCAAAGAAGCCTGATACATCTTCTTAATCCCTTGCTATTTCTATGCACACTTCTGATTTCAGCTCTTTTCCTCAGTTGCCCTGGGCAGATAAGTATGTAAAGGTGGCTCTCTTGCCTTGGCTCAGGGAACATGGTCTTTGAAGCCTAGTCCTCCTAAGTCTGTAAGGCTCACAATTCCACCGTAGCCCAGATCTCTACAGAGATTTGGGTCCATCATTTATTTAAAATTCTCCTATGATCCCATTTCCTTCTGGTTATCTTGCTCTAACTCACTCATACCTAGTTTGTTTCCCTCTCCAGCCCATGCCCTCTTCTCTCTTCCCAGCCTCCACAGATAAATTCAGCTTCTTTGACCCCTCCTTCTACAATTCTTCAGTCACACTCCTGACTAGGATGTTTTCATTTTAAAACTCTATTTACACTGAATAATAAATAGCTAGTGTTTATTAAATACTTACTATGTGTCAGGCAATGTAATAAACAGTTTACATGTAATATCTCGATCTTTCCACACTTCAAGAAGTAAATCCTACCAGTGCCTCCATTTTACAGATGAGACCCAGAAAGATTAATTGACTTACGTAAAATCACATAGCTATGGGACTTCCCCGGTGGTCCAGTAGGTAAGACTCAGTGCTCCCAATGCAGGGGGCCCGGGATCGATCCCTGGTCGGGGAGCTAGATCTCGCACGCATACCTCAGCAAAGAAGCCCCCGTGCCGCAACTAGAGATCCCACCTGCCGCAACTGAGACCTGGCGCAGCCTAAATAAATAAATATTAAAAAAAAAAAAAAAGCAGAGCTAGTTAGGTGGCAACCCAGAATTTGAAACAAACACTTTGACTCCAGAGCTTCTACTATATTGCCTCCCATAAGAGCAAAGATTAAAGGTAAAAAGCAGTAGATTAAGAAGAAAGAGGTGAGAGTCTTAAGTTTTTCTTTTTTTTGCCACAAACTAGTTAGTAGTATTACCATGGGCAAATCACAATCTTTCTAATTTTCTTATTCATAAAGTAAAGAGATTGAAGTAGAGATAACTAGTATCTCATTTCATAGTATTCTGTGGTCCTATGGTGTGAAAAACATATTTTAAGATTTTTTTTCTGACATGATGGGCTTTGGAATTTCACCCTCCTCTCCCATATTTTCATATTTATTCCAGCACTGGCTTACATAATAACAATGAAATACAGGTATATGTTCTATTTCTGTAAAGCAAAATGAATAAAACTTTAGAAAATTTCACATCTCATCCCTATTTATCTGACATTTTTAGATCTGATTTCTCAGTGATGGCATAAGATATTTAAACATGGAAAATGATTGCAGTTTTGCCCAGGAAATCAGTGTTTATTTGGTAGATACCATATAGTTTCCACAGCTGTAACAATTGTTTATTACATGGTGATCTCTGAAAGAGCAATCTATTCCATTAGCATTTTTTTCTGATTCCATGTTCCTATTTATTTCTTGAATCCGTTTTTCCTTATACTTATCACCCTAACTCCATTTACTTTTAGGTTGAGTTAGGAATTTTAACGAAGCCAAAACTAAAACTTCTTATTCCTTTAAGCTGAAATATGTTAAGAGGATCACCAAGGTCGGGGTGGGGTGGGGGAGAGAGAGAGAGAGAGAGAGCAGGCAGGGATAAAAGAGTAAAGCCCTTTTGCAAATAGGCATCCTTACACAAACTGAGAGCAGGTCCTTCAATCTCTGTGAGTCTTCAATCCTATAAGAATTGAAGTGTATTTGCTTGCTACTTTTTTCGTTCTTTGGAAAACCTTTTAACTACCATTATAGTTATTTTGGCATTTTGCATCTTCTTGTTTTGGAGAAGTCAGTAGTAAAGGGGAAATTAAATTTAAAAAATTACCAGTTAAGCATACCTATTGTAGAAGTATAAGAAAATATAGGTAAATAAGAAAAGAAAAATCTCTTTAACTGAAATGAGATGGTTGCACAACGCTGTAAATGTATTTAAAAACATTTGATTGTACACTTAAAATGGGTGGATCTTATGATTAATAAATGAAACTTAATAAAGTTTTAGAAATTCCCTTAACTTGCTCATACAAATGCACATACACAACCTAGGACCATCCTTTAACACTGCTTTGCAGCTGCCTTTTCTTCCCTGTTTAACCGCACAGTATGACCATCTTTCCAGATCAATTCATAGTTTTCTATCATATAGTTTTGTTTTTGTTTTTTTAAAAAATAAATTTATTTATTTATTTGGCTGCGTTGGGTCTTCGTTGCTGCGTGTGGGCTTTTCTCTAGTTGCAGCGAGTGTCGTTTTGGTGCACGGGCTTAGTTGCGGTAGCTTCTCTTGTTGTGGAGTATGGGCTGTAGGCATGTGGGCTTCAGTAGTTGTGGCTCGTGGGCTCTAGAGCGCAGGCTCAGTAGTTGTGGCACACGGGCTTAGTTGCTCCGTGGCATGTGGGATCTTCCCGGACCAGGGCTCGAACCCGTGTGCCCTGCATTGGCAGGCGGATTCTTAACCACTGTGCCACCAGGGAAGTCCCTATCATGTAGTTTTAAATGGTAGCATAGTTTTCAATTTTTGTATTATATTATATTATAATTTGTTTAACCAATCATTCCTTGAACATTTTGCAGCCAGATTCGGGTACAAATTTCCTTAGGTTAAGTTGCTAGAAGAATTATATGCTCATTTTAAGATTTTTCATACTTATAAATTGCCCTCTAGAAAAGCTGTACTCCTACAAAGTGTCATTCTATCCCTCTTTCTCTCCCATCAAATCAGTATTAGCATTTTATAAAATCTCTACCATTCTGACAGGTGAAAATGAAATATTTGTATTAATTTCCATTTCAATTACTAATAAAGTTAACCTTTTGGGGTCATTTATTGGACATTTGTATTTCAGCTTATGTCTTAGTCCATCCCTCAAACACACTAGTATGTGTATATATGAATGTTTCTTATTAATTCATGTGAGATTTGTATACATTAAAGATAAGTAACACTGGGACTTCCCTGTTGGTACAGTGCAGGGGTCCCCAACCCCGGGGCCGTGGACCTACTGGTCTGTGGCCTGTTGGGAACCAGGCTGCACAGCAGGAGGTGAGCAGCGGGAGAGTGAGCAAAGCTTCATCTACTGCTCCCCATCGCTCCCCATCGCTCCCCATAGCTTGCATTACCGCCTGAACCGTCCCCCTCACCCCCCGCCCCCATTCGTGGAAAAATTGTCTTCCACAAAACCAGTCCCTGGTGCCAAAAAGGTTGTGGATCTCTGGTCCAGTGGGTAAGACTCCATGCTCCCAATGCAGGGGGCCTGGGTTCAATCCCTGGTTGGGAAACTAGATCCCGCATGCATGCCACAACTCAGAGTCTACATGCCGCAACTAAAGATCCCACGTGCTGCAACTAAGACCCAGTGCAGCCTAAAAAAATATAATAATAAATAAATAAATTTTTAAGAAGATAAATAACTCTCTGTTATGTATGTCAAATATTTTCCCAGTATGTCTTTGTTTTTTATTTATGATGTTGCTTTTACAGAAGGAAGTTTCAAATTATGTAGTCAAAACTATTAATCTTTTGCTTTATAGATATTGTTGTTGGTACTACCCTTCTAAGGCTTTTCTTACTCTCAGATGATTAAATATTCACCAATATTTCTTCTACTAATAATGTTTTCTTTCCTTATACTTAAATATTTATCTGGATTTAATTTTGATATATGACATAGGGTAAAGATCTAATTTGAAAGATTAGAAAGAATGAATGAGGAAACAAGTTAGATCTTTACTTTATTTGTTGTATGCCTTCTAAGTATTGAAAACTTTGTTATATATGTAGTTTGTAGTAATAAACATGACAAGAATAGTCTCTGACCAACTATGTAATTTACAAACTCAGAGAGAAGAAAGATATTATACGAGTTTGATGAATGCTATGAAAAAGTGCTAAGTTCTAAGGTAGTGTATAGTAAGTAGGCTAACCAATTATTCTGGCACCTATTGAACAGCTGATCATGGAAAGGTAGATATTTTCGTTGGAATGAAGGAAAGTTCAATTTAAAACAACAACAACAAACATTTATTATCTCAGAGTATCTGTGGGTCAAAATCTGGGTGTGGCTTAGCTGGGTCCTTGGTCTCAGGATCTCTTACAAGGATTAAACAAGGTGTTGGCCTTGAAACAGGGCTGCAGTCTCACCTGAATGCTTCACTGCAGAAAGATTCACCTCCAAGCTTTGCTCTGGTGATTGTTGGCAGGATTTAACTCCTCCTCAGCTTTTGAACCAAAGCTTTCAGTTCTTAATTAAGGATTCAATTCCCTACAGGCTGTGGGTTGGAGACTTCCCTCAGTTCGTTGGCATATAGGCCAGGAGAATTCAGTCTTACCCTGGAATGGGTAATTTAGCTTTGATACACTGATTTGTAAAGAATGTCTATGTGAAGTAAAAATTAGCATAGCATTCATGTTCTTAGTTCTAGATTGAGGACTAAAATGAATGTGTATACACTATGAATTTTGTGGTTGGTATACATTTCTGGCCTTTATATAAATTAATACAAGTGATTTAAGCATTCTTAGAGTATTAATTACATTTTTCAAATAACAAACTTAATTCTGTACAGGATAGGAATGTCAGGAAACATTGACGATGATTAGAGTGGGATGAAGTTGAAATAATTTATAAACTTGAGTTTCTCTTTCAACCACATTATGGTTATAGTTTCAAGTTGTTTTCCATTTTCTCCTTCCCTTCCCATCACACAGACTGTATTGTGAATACACTCCCCTGGAGTTACGTAACGTGGCAACCCTGAGCTGAGCCACACAGTACACACACAAAAATATACACAATTATTTTATTTTTTAATCTAATTCTGTGGGTTTTATTTTTAACACAGGAAATTTAATTTTTATATTATATTTATTCTTTGGTAGATATTTATCAAAATTCTGAAACTAGAATTTGACTGTCAATCTTAGACTTTGAAAGCAATAGCCTTAGCTAAGTGCATATGTTCTCAACATGGGCAATATTGCCTCCAAGGGGGCAAAAACTGGTTCTTGGGGGTGTGTGTGTGAAAAAAAAAAGTACTCTTTATGGGACTTCCCTGGTGGCATGGTGGTTAAGAATCTGCCTGCCAATGCAGGGGACACGGGTTCAATCCCTGGTCCAGGAAGATCCCACTGCCGCGGAACAACTAAGCCTGTGTGCCACAACTACTGAGCCTGTATTCTAGAGCCCGCGAACCACAACTACTGAGCCTGTGTGCCACAACTACTGAACCTGCGTGCCTAGAACCTATGCTCCCCAGCAAGAGAAGCCACTGCAATGAGAAGCCTGTGCACCACAACAAAGAGTAGCCCCTGCTCACCACAACTAGAGAAAGCCTGTGGGCAGCAACGAAGACCCAACGCAGCCAAAAATAAATATATTTTTTTAAAAAATTAAAAAAAATACAGGCATATAAGAAGAGCACAGCAACATTTTTCAACAATTTGACAAATGAATAATGGTTTGTACTCTTCAAAGGGCAACTGCTTTAAAATTGACTAATTATCTGTGTATATTCTCAGGTCTAAAACAAAACATTGTACATATCCTGTGTCCAATAATGTTAATGTAACGAGTCCGTTCCATTAAGTCAGGTAATCCTTACAATCCACTGAGGAAAATGCTATTTTTCTTCTTTTTTTTTAAGATGGGAAGACAGACTCTCTTAAGAGGTTAAGTAACTTGCCTTAGGTCGTATACTTAGTTAGTGGGGCTTCTAGCTCTGGAGCCTATGGGGCTGACTGCCACACAATAGTGCCTCTCACAGTTAGCTTAGTAATATTCACTTTTTCAAAACATCCCTCTGTTTGACCCTCTCTACCTGCAACCTCCCACATCCAATCACCTAGAAGAAAAAAAAGACTCATAGCTCATATATGCAGTTTGTTATCATTCACAGAAAATGTGTCTGCATATACCTCGCTTTGCTTTATGTAAAAATATACTAATCAATAACTTATAACTATACCATTTTAATCATATTTAGAGACAATGTAATGATTATAGTTATTTTTATTGACCTTTCAAACTCTTTAAAATGGGATCTCTGTTCAGTGCTTTGGAATTTGAGTACGTCAAAACATGCATCCAACAGGCTAAATTATCTTTTAATGAAAGCAAAATGTGAAGCAGCTTATAAAGAATTCTGGACTGTACAAGAAGTCATATATCACAAGCCCTCCATTATTACTATTACATTATTACTTCTAACTATGAGGGTATAGTTAGAAGACAGAATTGAAAAACCGGTTCTTGCCACATTACAAAATAACTATAAAGAGTGGCATCTGGTTCCTGGAACTGGAAGAGGTGACCATGCTTTTTAAATCATGGTATTGTCTCAAACAAAACAAATGGAAAAAAATAAGAGAGAAACAAAAACAGAAGAAAAAGAAAAAAGAAAAACCTTTTCATTTCTGAATGCTTTGGGGCTAGGTGGACCTGTCAGATGCTGCTGTTTCTGTGTTCCCTTGGTTACTGCAATCTTCAGGCCCTTAAGGCTTTTCCATTTTGTTCCTTGCTACAGTCTTTCACTAATTCATAAACAGGCTGCATTGTATCAGTTGTGTCCAATGTGTTGAATTCCAACATCAATCCTCTCTGGCCATGAACTATTCAAAGCTGGGGGACCACTGAGGATGTGAGAGGTGAGCTGGGCATTTGCACTAGAGAAACCCTAGATAAGGGGTGTGGTGGGGAACATGCACATAAGGTCCCCTCCTCCTCTTCCACACAACCTTCAAGTTTTCATGGTGACCTAGAAGAATTAACAGGTAAGAACACTAATGTTGATATAATGTCAGCAAGATTCAATCAACACACTGAGGTAAGAAGACAGTGTCTATTGGTTTATAGCTTTAGGTTTATATTAATTCATTCCAACATTATCAAAAGCTTGGAAGTGTGTTGGTAATGGGAGATACATAGACAACTCATGTTCTAGGCATCAAGTGATGAGTGTGCAATGGCTTAGAAAACAGTAGTCTTGAAGTGTATGTATTAACTGGGGGTAAAGAATGATTGGGAAGGATGTCAGGCAGAGGGAATAGCAAATGCAAAAGCACGGAGGTATGAGAAACTCCAGCATATAATGCTTTCTTAGAACACCTCAGTTTAGTGACTTGTGTCTCTTGTAAACTCCTTAGCACGTACCATCTGTGTCATTCTTCTTGGTTTGTCACAGTTACCATTTTTATAACCTTTCCTTTAAATTTAAATCACTTTCCCTTAAATAATGATTTCTTAGATGGCAGGGTTCTTCTTATTTAAATCTCTCCAGAATGTGTAGAAAGGTGCTTTGCACTGGGTAGTCACTAATAAGTAACTATTCATGGGTTGACAAAAAAAAAAATGTGACATGTATTTTAAGTTTTCATTAAAAACAATAAGGTTGTATCTGCAAGATTAAAGCGGGACTACTTGGATTGAAGATAACACACTTGTTTATTCACTATTCTATTTTTATTACCTGTTTCCAGGAGGAACAAACATTGCATACAGTCAATGTTTATGCTGCCAATCTGGACAACAGTAGGCTTGATAGCAATTATTCCATTATAACAAATACAAAAACACATTTTAGAAAAGGAATAAGCTCTTATTACAATTACTGAGAATTGTATGGAAAAAACAGTGGGCTTGGACTCTGAAAACTTGGACTTGAATCAAAGCTCTGTCACCTGTGGTGAATTTTGGCAAATTACTTTTCGTATTTTTCCTCACCCATAAAATTAAGCATCCCAACTTCTAAACAATGGACACTGCAGAAATCAAAGCATCCTAAGAGACTACTACAAGCAACTCTATGCCAATAAAATGGACACCCTGGAAGAAACAGACAAATTCTTAGAAAGGTTATAACCTTCCAAGACTGAACCAGGAAGAAATAGAAAATATGAACAGATGAATCACAAGTGATGAAATTGAAACTGTGATTAAAAATTTTCCAACAAAAGTCCAGGGCCAGATGGCCTCACAGGTGTTCTATCAAACATTTAGAGAAGAGCTAACATCCATCCTTCTCAAAGTCTTCCAAAAAATTGCAGAGGAAGGAACACTCCCAAACTCATTCTATGAGGCCATCATCACCCTGATACCAAAACCAGGCAAAGATACCACAAAAAAAGAAAATTACAGACCAATATCACTGATGAATATAGATGTAAAAATCCTCAACAAAATACTAGCAGACAGAATCCAACAACAAATTAAAAGGACCATACACCATGATCAAGTGGGATTTATCCCAGGGATGCAAAGATTCTTCAGTATATGCAAATCAATCAATGTGATACACCATATTAACTAATTGAAGAATAAAAACCATATGATCATCTCAATAGATGCAGAGAAAGCTTTTGACAAAATTCAACACTTATTTATGATAAAAACTCTCCAGAAAGTGGGCATAGAGGGAACCTACCTCAACATAATGAAGGCCATATACGACAAACCCACAGCGAACATCATTCTCAATGGTGAAAAACTCAAAGCATTTCCTCTAAGATCAGGAACAAGACAAGGATGTCCACTCTTGCCACTATTATTCAACATAGTTTTGGAAGTCCTAGCCATGGTAATCAGAGAAGAAAAAGAAATAAAGGGAATACTAATTGGAAAAGAAGAAGTAAAACTGTCACTGTTTGCAGATGACATGATACTATACATAGAGAATCCTAAAGATGCCACCAGAAAACTACTAGAGCTAATCAATGAATCTGGTAAAGTTGTAGGATACAAAATTAATGCACAGAAATCTCTTGCATTCCTATACACTAACAATGAAAGATCAGAATTAAGGAAACAATCCCATTGCAACAAAAAGAATAAAATACCTAGGAATAAACCTACCTAAGGAGGTAAAAGACTTGTACTCAGAAAACTGTAAGACACTGAGGAAAGAAATCAAAGATGACACAAACAAATGGAGAGATATACCATGTTCTTGGATTGGAAGAATCAATATTGTGAAAATGACTATTCTACCCAAAGCAATCTACAGATTCAATGCAATCCCTATCAAATTACCAATGGCATTTTTTTTACAGAACTAGAACAAAAAAAAATCTTAAAATTTGTATGGAGACACAAAAGACCCCGAATAGCCAAAGCAGTCTTGAGGGAAAAATCGGAGCTGCAGCAATCAGACTCCCTGACTTCAGACTATACTACAAAGCTACAGTAATCAAGACAATATGGTACTGGCACGAAAACAGAAATATAGATCAATGGAACAGAATAGGAAGCCCAGAGATAAACCCACGCACCTATGGTTGACTACTCTGTGACAAAGGAGGCAAGGATATACGATGGAGAAAAGACAGTCTCTTCAATAAGTGGTGCTAGGAAAACTGGACCGCTACATGTAAAAGAATGAAATTAGAACACTCCCTAACACCATGCACAAAAATAAACTCAAAATGAATTAAAGACCTAAATGTAAGACCAGACACTATAAAACTCTTAAATGAAAACACAGGAAGAACACTCTTTGACATAAATCACAGCAAGATCTCTTTTGATCCACCTCCTAGAGTAATGGAAATAAAAACAAAAATAAACAAGTGGGACCTAATGAAACTTAAAAGCTTTTGCAAAGCAAAGGAAACTATAAACAAGACGAAAAGACAACCCTCAGAATGGGAGAAAATATTTGCAAACAAATCAATGGACAAAGGATTAATCTCCAAATATATAAACAGCTCATGCAGCTCAATATTAAAAAACCAAACAATCCAATCCAAAAGTGGGCAGAAGACCTAAATAGACATTTCTCCAAAGAAGACATACAGATGGCCAAGAAGCACATGAAAAGCTGCTGAACATCACTAATTATTAGAGAAATGCAAATCAAAACTACAATGAGGTATCTATCACGTCACACCAGTTAGAATGGGCAGCATCAGAATATCTACAAACAACAAATGCTGGAGAGGGTGTAGAGAAAAGGGAACCATCTTGCACTGTTGGTGGGAATGTAAATTGATACAGCCACTATGGAGGTTCCTTAAAAAACTAAAAATAGAATTACCATATGACCCAGCAATCCCACTACTGAGCATATACCCAGAGAAAACCTGAATTCAAAAACACACATGCACCCCAATATTCATTGCAGCACTATTTACAATAGCCAGGTCATGGGAGCAACCTGAGTGTCCATCGACAGATGAATGGATAAAGCAGATGTGGTACATATATACAGTGGAATATTACTCAGCAATAAAAAGGAATGAAATTGGGTCATTTTTAGACACGTGGATGGATTTAGAGACTGTCATACAGAGTGAAGTAAGTCAGAAAGAGAAAAACAAATATCATATATTAATGCGTATATATGGAACCTAGAAAAATGGTACAGATGAACCGGTTTGCAGGGCAGAAACTGAGACACAGATGTAGAGAACAAACATATGGACACCAAGGGGGAAAACAGCAGGGGATTGGGGTGGTGGTGTGATGAATTGGGTGATTGAGATTGAGATATATACACTAATATGTATCAAATTGATAACTAATAAGAACCTGCTGTATAAAAAAAATAAAATAAAATTCAAAAATTCAAAAAAAAGAAAAAAAGAATCCCAACTTCTAGATGCAAACTATTACATTTAGAATGGGTAAACAACAAGGTCCTACTGTATAGTACAAGGAACTATATGCAATCTCTTGGGATAAACCATGATGGAAAAGAATATTTAAAAAATAATGTATATATGTGTAAAATTGAGTCACTTTCCTGCACAGCAGAGACTGGCATAACATTGTAAATCAACTATACTTCAGTTAAAAAAAAAAAGAATCCCAACTTCATGAGATCATAGGGAGTAAATTTAAAAAGTGTATGCACCTACTCTAGCATATAGTAGACACTCAATAATATATTTGCTCACTTTTTGCCCGTTCATTCATCCATTCATTCAAATACATCCACAGGGCAACACAATAGAGATACGGTAAACCAGAGAAGCATTTCTCTTGCAAACTTTGTTATAAAAGTACTTTTTTGGACTTCCCTGGTGGTCCAATGGTTAAGACTCTGCGCTTCCACTGCAGGGGGCATGAGTTCCATCCCTGCTCGTGGAAGTGCAGCATGCCTCATGATTGTCATTAGGACAAACATATGCTCACTTCTTGGGGGTGGGTGATCATTTGCTATTTTTTTTCTGTAATATAAGCACACTATTAGGCCAAATAAATGTGCCTTGCAATTATGGGGAACACAGACACTATGGTTTTGTACATTTGTCTAATTGTATGAGGGCGTGTATGTACTGTACTTCTAGATCCAGCATTATCTTACCACACATTGTAGATAATTACTTGTTTAAAATCTCCAGTTCAATAATAAAGTCTATAATTCTGTATTCTAGAAGAAAGATAAGGTAGAAACTGTACTTTAGACAGGGGGCTGCAGTCAGGATTCTCAGGTTCTATTTTTGGTTACTGTATTACTATTTCTACCAGACTTCTAATGAGACATATAACCTCAGTTTCTCTAAGCCTTCTTATTATTTACCACATAGAACTGGTATAAGATCTACCTCTCAACAATGGTATAAGACTTAATTGTTATTTGTAACAAAATATGAAGTACACAGATGTTTTTAAAGAAATGCAAAGTATTCAATTAGCTTATTAGAATCTCTCTGCACATTTGCTAAAATTTTAAATTAAATTTATATTAAAATTAAAATTTCATTTTATTACCTCCTACCTGGTAAAACACAGGAACAACTAAAGCATTAAAAAAAAAACAAACCCCAAAAATGCTGCATTAAAAAAACTTTGTAAGCAAAATGACAAAAAGCAATTTCCATTTAGGTTTGGAAATGGTGTTTTAATTAAATCATACACGAATTTTTGGGGAGGTGACCACATCCCAGTTTGTCTGAGATTTCCCAGTTTTAGCACTGAAAATTCCACATCCCAGGAAATCCCCATTTTATGCCGACTGGGACAGTTGGTCACCCTAGTGCCCTGCCGTTACTAGAGGTTTTTTCATAGCTTACAGCACTATTATCTGCCCTTAGAAAAATTCCAGTGCTATTTTAATTTCTATTTATCTGAAAAGCACTTGCACATTTTCCCTGTTGGAATTTAGTTCATAACTATTTGGTGAGCATATAAATATTTATGGAGTTTTGCTCCATGAGTAGATATCTAATAAATATGTACTAATATTTTTGACCTTATTAGGACATGGGGAAAATGGGAGTACCTAATTACAAAACAATTATTCTTTTGGCACCAAGGAAATATTAACTTGCCTGTTCTTTTTCAAGGAACTTGTCCTGTTGTTGTTTACAGACTATTGTACTTCAACCCAGTAATCACCATAGCTGGGAAGGCAGTAACACAGGTAGTACCTTTAAGATCAAGTCACTTAAAAAAACATGGTATGTGGGTCATCCCTTAGCCAATTTGGGACCAGAGAGGACTTGTTATACTGGTTTTCTTTAATAGCACTATAAACTAACCTGATTCTAAGATAGTTTAAAAAAATATCAATGGAATAAGTGTTGCTGAAAATTTCATTATGATTGTTTACCCATGAATAGGAGACCCCAAAACTCAGAAGCACTATGATAATGACCAAAAAAGGAGTCATCAGATTATGGAAGAGCTTTCTAAGAAAAAAGCAGGACAATTTTCTTCCCTGGAAAACAGGATGACATAGGCCATGTACATACATGTATAATCAAAATAAAATCAATTAAAAGGTTATAAATCCAATTGGTTATTGTTCTTTTCCTGCAAGATGTAAGGTGACTTATGACACTTTTTAAAAGTTTTAATTTTGTGAACATATAACTATGTGCCAGGCACTGTGTCAAGTGCTTTAAATATATTATTCCATTTGCTCCTCACAAATAATCCTATGAGAATAGGAATTATAATCCTCCAAAGTGAAGTTCAGTAATTTGTTCAAAGTTATAGATAACAACTGGAGGGGCAGAGGTAAATTCTGCTCTGTTTCCTCCAGAGCCTAAGCTCTTAAATTTTAGCCTATGCTGCTTCTCAACATTGTTGACATAAACACTGGTGAAATTCTATATCTAGCCCTAACTTCTCTTGACCTTCAGTCTTGTATATTAGCCTATGGAACTGCCCTCTCAACACCTCTACCTCAATGTCTAACAAGCATATCAAATTTAACATATTTCAGTAAACAGCATCACCATTCACCCAGTTGCTCAAGCCCTCAATTTAAGAGGCATCCTTGATTCCTCCATCAACCCCACAGGCAAGCCATCAGCAAATCTGTTGGCTCTACTTTCAAATTATACATGAAACTGACCACTTCTCATCATCCCCACTGTCACAACCCTGGCCCAAGCCATTATCATAATTCACCTGGACTACTGAGACAGCCTCATAATTGGTCTCTGCTTTCATAGTCCATTCTCCACAAAGCACCCATACTTATTAAAAAAATAAAACAACCCACAGATCATATGGTTGCATTCTTCTGCTTAAAATCCTTTAATGCTTCCCATTGTAATAATGTAAACTTCTTAAGATGCCCTACAAGGTCCTGCTGGCTCTCTGCCTTGATCTGCCCTCTCTGACTTTATCCCCTAACACTCTCTTTTTGCTCAGTATGCTTCAGTCACATTGGTCCTTATGATGTCAAATGTCTCTGTGATGTAAAGTCACGTACTTTGAGAGGATTTGGAAGGGCAGGATTGGGGATTTGAAAAAACTGGCAAAGGTTTGAAAGTTGCCTAGAGTGGGAGAACAATTTAGAAAAATTTAACAGGATTGCTGGGTGGTGTTGAGGGTTCAGGTGTGGTAGGTGACTGGAATTTAATAACAGAATGCATGTGATTATGAAAATTTCTGCAATAGTGGTCAGCTGCTCCAGTACCAAAGGGCAGGATGTGAATGGTAAGGTTCACTCAAGATAGGGGTAGATGAAAAGAAAGATGGGGCAAAGGAGTTTAGGGTGTTGACAAGCATTGCTGATTTTTTCTGTAGGTATATGATAGTGGGGATGAGAAGGGTTACTAGTGTCCTTAACTTGCCCCAGGTGTGGCAACAACCTAGAATCGCTAAATAGAATCAAAGGACCAAGACCTACCAGCATTGATGTTAAAAGCTTTAATTTGCAAATCCTAAGATTGTTTCAGGAGATCTGATTATTAAAAAATTTACAAAACGGACAAATTAGTAGAGGCTTATGCACATTATAAAGGAGCTTTTCACTTTTCAGAATCAGTTTCCAAAAGGAACCTGTAGGTTGAACGGTAAGGTTTATAAGTAAGTTAGGTATTCAGACTTTAACAAATTTCCAGTCTGGCCAGTCCTTCAGGTTATCCCAAGAGGGAGTTTTCTCATGCCACTTCTTCCTTCAGAACATTTCTCTGGTTCTCCCGTCCCACTTACAAAGATTTAAGCCTACTGTTAGAATGTCATAAAATACTCTTACTGTCCTGGTCACTAACTTGCTTAATATTTTGCCATTTACCCTGCTTACACTTTAAACTCCCCAAACTAAACTACTTTACACCTACTGTGCTATTGCTTTTGTTCTTTTCTCAGGCTAGACCATCTTCCCTACCTTCTCTGTTAAAACTCCTAGCCATCCATCAACACTCAGCTCACACAGCACATTTCCAGATAAGAGACAAGCACTATCTCTGCTTTATTTGGTGTCTGTAGATATTTCTACTATTGTCGGTATTGTGTTGTCTTACAATGCATTTTATATACAATGCAGTATATAATACATATTATACATATTATACATACATATAATACATATTATAAAGTATTTTTATGATTGATATTTAAGGTCACCTAAGCGCTAAAATAGAGCAAGTGTTCTGTGGTCTTGGTCAAGTCTCTTTCCCTTTGAGTCTCAGGTATAAAATGGGTACTGTGGCTCCGTGAAGATGAGAAATATATATGTAAACCCCTTACACGGTGCTCATTTAAGGCAAGCCATGACTGTAACATTGTTTAGGGCCTTGAATAGGTGCTTGATAAGCTGAGTTCAGGAAACGCTTCTTTAAAATGACGTCACTATAGGCGACTTAAAAATCACAGCACGTCTGTACAGAATCAAATGAATTACTCAAAACGAGGTTCACCTGCTACACAGTTTAGACGATCTGCATAAAACAGAATTCACTGAGTAGCCCAGGCAACAGGAATATTAGCTGAACAGCCGAGGTTTTCCTGAAATTACTCCAGGGCGGGCGGGAAGGGTCTCCCCGGCCCGGTGGGAAGGCAACCTTCCCCCACGGATTGCGCGAGGGGCTGGATCCCCATGGCCTGCGTCAAAAACCACCACCTGGGTGGTCCAGGTGCTCCCCCCCAGCCGTCCCCCTCGGTGACCAGGAAGCCACTGACTCCTCCAGTACACCGTCCGCTGGCGTCGGCCCAAAGAGCGACCGCAGCTGGAACCCAGCCGGCAATTCCCGCCGCGCCGCAGCGCGCCGCGCTCCCTGGGCCAGCCCAGGCCGTGGGGTCTCCCCGCACTCTACGCAGGGGCGGCGGGGCGGGGCGCGATTACGTCAAGAGCCGTGACGCGACGACGCAGCGCGGCGCGGTGACGCACGCCCCTTTGTTGGCTCAGTAGCAGTAGCAGCGGCCGTGGAGGTAGCGCTGGGGACTGTTTTCCTTCGGAGGCCAGAGCGGAGCCGCGTCTGACTGAGGCGGGCGGCAAGCGGCCCCCTCGCTCCCTCCCTCCCTCCTCCGCGCCCTCCCCGCCGCCGCCAGCCGCCTACCGCCGCGCCCGGGGAGGAGCCGCGGCCCGCGGGGCCGGAGCCAGGCCTGCGTCCGGACATCAGCCGGAGCCGGAGCGAGAGCCGGGGCCTCGGCGTCCCCGCCCTCTCCCCGCCTCAGGGGCCAGCGTCCGCCGGGCCCCCGCGCGTCGCGCCATGGACTCGGACGAGGGCTACAACTACGAGTTCGACGAGGACGAAGAGTGCAGTGAGGAGGACAGCGGCGCCGAGGAGGAGGAGGACGAGGACGACGACGAGCCGGACGATGATAACCTGGATCTGGGCGAGGTGGAGCTGGTGGAGCCCGGGCTGGGCGTCGGCGGGGAGCGGGACGGACTGCTGTGCGGGGAGACGGGCGGCGGCGGCGGCAGCGCTCTGGGGCCGGGCGGTGGTGGCGGTGGTGGCGGCGGCGGCGGCGGGCCGGGGCACGAGCAGGAGGAGGATTACCGCTACGAGGTGCTCACGGCCGAGCAGATTCTGCAACACATGGTGGAATGTATCCGGGAGGTCAACGAGGTCATCCAGGTGAGGGTGGCCCCGGCGTGGGCTGGACCGGGACGGACCCGGGAGCAGATTCGGGTGGTCCGCGCGGCCCCGAGGGGCAGGCCTGGGCCTGGTGCGCAGCCCAGCCCGGTGCCTCCCGGCCCTGTCTTCTCCGCTGTCTCTGCTGGGGATAGAGCAGACATTCGCCGGGTGTGGGGAGGTGCGCTGGGGGCGGTGCTTTCCAGGTCCTGCTATGGCGGAGGCCTCCGGCCGCCTAAGACTTCTCTTACGGGCAATTCCTGCCCGTCCCTGGGCCGGGTGTCCTTCCTCTGGCCCTAAGAGCGCCTATAGGGGCGGGGCGTAGGTGGGGTGGAGGAGAGCTGGAAGAACTGGGCCCTTAAGACGGTTTCCCCGGCCTTCAGCCTCACTTGAGAACTTTTGGAAGGGGTTAGAGTAGGCCTGAGAGCTGCTTGGTGTACGGTTGCCCCAAGTGGGCACCAGTTAATAAAGAAATGGATCTGCTTGGCAGTCTTAAGTGCCTACTTAAAGGTGGGGGAAGGGAACTATTTCTCGGAAGAGGTGCTGATGGGCCTTCTTTTCTGATGGTGAGGCTTCTGCTTGCCTCTTTTTAAGTCGTTGCTGTTCTTTTGGGTCCTGACTACTACTTGTTTCAGTTGTAGCATACTTGAAGCTGTTGGAATAGTTGCTGCAGCTTGCACACCCAGCCTTGCAGCTAAAACCACAGCAAAACGCAGTGTTATTGTGTAATATTGGACAGGACTCTGCTGTGAGTTAGCAAGTGGAGACTTTTTGCTTCTGGGCTCCTTTTCTCTGATAATTTGTATTTCGTGGTCAGTAAGTTGGGCTCGGTTTAAGTTGATAACCACATCTCATTTAATCTTCTCGTGGGTCAGATTTTGCGTTTTTGAGCTTTAGGAAATCAAAGGTTTACATTTATTTGGAGAAAACAATTATGAGGGGTCAGGGGTATGACTGAAGAATAAAAATGGAGTCTTGATTCAGTGCAACTCTTAGAAAACACTAGTTACATGGAATGAAACTGTATATGTGAGCAGCAGGTTACTGTTGCCTTCTGGTATGTCATTTTTTTCCCCCTTAAAATTGGTTGGCCAATATTCACTGGCAAATTAGCAGTATGTCACTGCCTACTTGTTGAGTTTAAATGATTAATAGATTTTTACAGTACTGTTTAGTAAGCGACACTTTCTTTTGGAAGTGGAACCATCTATTTAGGCCTATTTGAAGAGAGTGGTTTGAATAATAGTAAAAAAAAAAATCTGAAAATCTAGTGCTATTACTAAAGAGTGGAAATCTCAAATTTTCTATAGACGATGTAGTTTGAGGAGGAAATTGAAGGGTTGTAGAAGAAAGATAAGTTTTACTGCTCTTTCTGATCCTAAAAATATGACAGTTGAGTTCTTAGGTCGCTAAATTGAGAAATTTTTTTTTTTTGAGGAAACTGAATTTACAGTGAAACCCTGAATTCTCTTTTCATTTATTTATGATATAAAGTATATAGTAAACCTGTATAAAATCTGATGTTTTCAAACTTTGTAGCTAGCTTATTGGCATTTTAATTAGCTTTAAAAATTAATGGATATTTATTATTTAACTTTTTAACTTATAGTCTGTTTCATGTAGGTAAATCTCATCCAGCTTTTTCAGCTCTTAGGTGTGTCCTTAATCACTGAGGCCAAACCTTACAAGTTCTTTATGTTGCTTCTGGAACAGAGATGTAGCTAATGCATGTGACATCATTTTTTCTTTGTTAGTTTAGGGGAAAAGGAATAAAAGTGGATGAACTGAACTAAGGAGACCTACAAAATACTAGGGATTTTTTAGGTGTCCTACTTTAATCATGTTTTCATGCTGGATTTTTGATACAACTTTTTTTCCTAGTTTACTTCATGTTAAGCATGCCCTTAAGTAGGATTGCTGAAATAAGTATCTTTCCTTTGTTAAAAGTTCATATTTAGAAACATCAGTAAATCAAAGGATAGGATTTATCCCAGACCGTTTTTTCTCCAAATGGTATACACTAGGCAAATGGTACACTAAACTAGGCTTTGGTTATGTTATAGGTTATTTATGTTAATAGATTTAAACTTAAAAAGTTACACAGGTAACACATTACCTTGTAAGAAAAAACTGATGCTGTAAGGAGCAAAAAAAGACAAAAGAATTATTTTGCTTGCCACTGGGAGAGATACATCAGAATTTGAACTGTAGTAATTGTTCCAGACCTGTGGATACATTGTACATATTTTTTAAAAAATAATAACACAGTCAAACTTTGTGTTCTCTTTATGTTTTCAGTAGAAAAAAGCAGGTTACAAAAACAGGAGTGTCAATTTTCTCCTGTCAATAAGTAATTATTTTTCAAGCGCTTACACAATTACATATCTAAACTGATTTATTTAATCAATCTGTTATTATTGGTCTTCCTTTGTATTGTCCAGTTTCCATTTTTTATAAACCCCATTGGGACTATGCTTATAGATATATCTTTGAATGTTTTATTTTCTTAGGATAAACTGAATTGCTGAGTCAAAGAATTTGCTTATTTTCAACCATTTGATACATATTACCACATTGCTTTCAGAAAGGTTATCATTTTTTAAATTTGCTTTTTTATTATTTTTAAACTGATGAGGTTGAACTTTTAATGTGTTTATTGGGCACTGGTATTTCTTTCACAAATTGCCCTTTGCTTTTGCTCACTTTACCCCCTTTTGGGATGTTTATCTTTTATTGATTTATAAGTCCTGTTTATATTCATAGAGCCTTTAAGTTTTTCAATTAAAACTAACGTTGGTTTAATATGACAGTAAGTTTTAAGTAAGTTTAAAAACCATTGTTTTATTTAGTTCACATCAGGGAGCTTACTGTTAATTCTAGAAAATTTAAATCCCCTTCTTCCCAGTGCTACTTTTGAATCAGTTATGTTAGTGGATTTGAAAATAAATGTGCAGGAGAAAAAGATTGAATGTAAAAAGGATGCCAAGTTAATTTAATCTTTCCTGGGGGAATTTGATTCCTTTTTTGGGCAACAACAGATTAATACTGTTATTTGTAGGTACCTGTGGGTTAGTTATAGTCTTCAATCAAGTAAGTTAACACTTTTTCTTTTAGAAAGCTCTTGGTTTTCTGGCTTTCTGTAACTCTTGTTATAGTTTGTCTAATTTGTTCTTGTTTTATTAAAACTCTTTGTGGCTACTTAGCTTACCTTTTGAACTTTTAAGAAAAGATCAGGGATGTTCTTTAACGTATAGTAATGATAGAGAAGTGCTTAAAGCCCCTAATTTACCTAGCTACATTTACTTAACTAGTATTGTTCATATTAAAGTGGTTAATAATAATACAGTGGTTATCTAACGTAATTGCCTAAATGTCTAAGTAATTTATTAAACTAACACTACAGAACTCTGCAGTTGAGGGATGTTTAAACTTGCTCTTTTGTGTTTCCACAGCAATCTTTAGAAGATGTTGGTTGTACCTTGTGTCTGTGCTGGTCACTCTAGAGGACGTGGTTCTTGCCTAAGAAGCATATGGAGGTGGGGGAACATAGAGGTCCTTGGGCTCCATTCCCAAAGATTGTTATCCATTAGTCAGGTCTGAATTGGAGCCTAAGCATCTCTATATTTTTAGCCACTCTAGTGATAGTTCCGAACCACTGGAATAGTCATAGTTCATCCAGTGTCATGATTTTGACTCACTCAGGGGAGAATGAGTAGAGTGAGAAGGTCAAGTAACCCTTAGGAATACCACGTTTAAAGGGTGTGCTGAGGAAGAGGCGCGTGGGACTGTTGGATGTGAGTGGTCAGAGAGGAGGCATAAAGAGAAGTGGGTGGGCATCTTCCTATTATTTATTATTCTAAATAACCTGTTTTAAAGACAACAGAAATATGTAATCTTTATGAGGGAAATTTTCTGTTGGCTGTTGATTTGAAATCTTTATTATTTCACCCATTTATTTAATTAAAACATTTAATTAAAGAGCTTCTAAGGTGAGGTTTCATGCATAAATTAGAGACAGTATAGTCCAGTGTATTGTGTAGTGGTACAGGAGTCAGTTCTAGCCACTGCTTTTCCTGACTGGCAAGTTAATTTACATCTCAGAACCTTCAGTTTTTGTTTTCCTTTGCCTGATTTTTTGGATCTGGGAAGTTAAAACAGGAGTGATGAACTAATAATGGATTGGTCTTTTTTACATTAATGCTTTGTTTTTCTAACATCCTTTAAAAACCTCAGTGAGTTGGAGGTGCTCATTGTTTCCAAGAAATTGAATTCAAGTGGTTGTATCAAGATGAATTTAAATTGGTTAACTTTTAGGGTGGGGGAGAGGGGAAGTTGTGTGTGTGTGTGTGTGTGTGTGTGTGTGTGTGTGTGTGTGTGTATTTTGAAGCTATTAAGGTGTTTGGTGTGCTTTATTCCTCTTGAACTTTTATCTTTTCCCAGCTGATCTCCTTGAGCTATAGGCTTTAAATTACATTAATTCTTTTTGAATCTCTTATGGCATTAGTCCTATGAATCAGAAACTGAGGGGGTGGGCTCTGGCAGAGTCTCTCTTTTTTTTTTATTTCCCTCGCGGTAGGCAGGCCTCTCGCTGTTGTGGCCTCTCCCATTGCGGAGCACAGGCTCCAGACGCGCAGGCTCAGTGGCCATGGCTCACGGGCCCATGCGCTCCGCGGCATGTGGGATCTTCCCGGACTGGGGCACGAACCTGTGTCCCCTGCATCGGCAGGCGGACTCTCAACCACTGCGCCACTAGGGAAACCCTGGCAGTCTCTTTTAACAAGCATTCCAGGTGATGCTGATGCAAGCTAAAGTTTGAGAACCACTGGTCTAGTTGAAATTTAACAGCAGTGTTTCTCCATTGTAATGACTAGTGATAAATTACTAGAGAGTGGGTTAATGAGGGAAGGCAGATTGTTTAAGAAACTAATAAAAGGAAAATTTCAAGAGCCTGCACAACACTTACTAGGCTAATCATGGAGGGGATTTGTTATCATTACTGTAATCCTTCAGATTAGGGTGGTCTTTACTCAGTTATTGCAAACATGCAAGCCAAACTAGTGACATTTCACATTCTAGGTCGGAACACTTGGGTTTTCTTCCACCCTTCTTCACCCCCTGGGTTTTTGTTTTTGTTTTTGTTTTTTAAACAAAAATAGTTGAGAGAGTTTCTTTAGTTGATACATTGGAAGGGATGTAAGGTCTTGGATACTGTAAATGCAACTGCTCAATACTGTATAACATGTTGAAGAAAATATGAGACTTATTCTCAAGGAGTTCATGGTCTCTGAATTTAGACACTCAAAGCTATTAGGTCAGTGCTAAATGGATAGTAATAGGTGTTCATGGAAGAGAGATCTATGGGTGTTATCTGGAAGATGTCTAGGATTTAGATGGATAGAACAGACGGATAGGAAGCCCTTCTAAGAAATTGAAGTAAGAATGAGGAAAGTGTGTCCCGGTGATGGTGAAGTCAGCTCAGGTAAAACAGAGTTTGTTAGTTATGGGTGATACTGTTGTAGAAGCTGGGAGGTTTGATACTATGAACAAAGGTAGGCAGAAGTCACCAGGTTAGATTACTTTCTTCTGGATTTGACCTGTGGCAGCTGTATGTATTAGTTATCTTTAGCCCTATATTTCTACCAAAACTTAGTGGCTTAAAAACAACAAACATTTATTATCTCACATTTTCTGTGGACCACGATTCTGGCTTCACCTTAGTTGGGTGCCTCGTCTCAGGGTCCCTTATAAGGCTGCAACCAACATATCAGCTAGATTGCAGTTATCAAGATTTGACTAGGGGAAGATCCCCTTCGAGGCTCACTCGTGTGGCTGTTGGGCAGGCCTCAGATTTTTCACTGGCTGTTTTTTGGCCAGTTCCTGACATGTGGGCTTCTCCAGAAAGTGGCCTACAACACAGTAGCTTCTTTCCCGTGGGGCGGGTGCCGGGAGGGGTGTGTGTGATAGAGAGCCCCCAACATGGAAGCCACAGTCTTTTATAACTTCATCTCAGAAGTGACATCCCATCCCTTCGCCATATTCTACTTGTTTTGAGTGAGTAAGTCCAGCTCACACTCAAGAGGAAGGGATTACACGGAAGTAGGAAGACGAGGAGGTGGATCCTGGGGGCCATTTTACAGGCTACCTACCATGATATATATAATCTGGCTCAGTCAAGAGGTGAATGAGAACTACTGTATAATGTTTATCCAATCAATTTATATACAAATGGGAGGGTATTACATTAATTTGGATTTTTTAGTTTTGAATAACCATAAATTATTTGTGTTTGGCTTTGCAAAGTATTATATCTTTAAATGATAAACATTCCTAATTACCTTTCAATGGCTGAGATTGAAAGAATAATTTGCAGCTTCTTAGATTTGGCAGGAATCTGAGATTCTCCAGTCGTTTGTTTGTTTGTTTTTAACTTTAGCTACATAGTGGAATCACCTGGGAATTTTCATCACATTTTAAATTTTGAGATAATTGTAGAGTCACATGCAGGTGCAAGAAATAATGCAGAGAGATGCCGTATACCCTTTTTACTGATTTTTCTACAGTGGTAACATCTTGCAGATCTGTAGTATAATATAATCAGTATATTGACATCGATGCAGTCTACTCATTTTATTCAGATTTCTTTACTTGAGGATTTAAAAAAATGCTGGCACTCATAACCCAAGACTAAGCAAATGGGCCTCTGGGAGTTTGCACCAGGCATTGTCATTAAACAGAAGTTTTCCCTGGTTTATTTTAATGTACAACTAGGGTTGAAAGCCCCTGTTGTTGTCCAGTGTCTCTAATAATCCTCTCTCTTTAACATTCCGGTCTGCTTAACTATGAGTAAATGACAGATATTTTGTGATGTAGCTCATTCTAAGTTTAACTCTTGATTTAGGGAAAAAAAATGGAATTAGAATCTGTTTCCATTTTAACTTTGACCTGTTGTTCCTAGGGTGGCCCTTTGGATGAAGATTTTTATTGTTGTTTTCTTAACAATTATTGTTTGGAAGCATGAAGGAAAAACTTTTCTTCTTGAAGTTAGTCAATCCCCTTTTCTTTGTTCCTTTTATGACAGTGAACCAATATCTTTGAATATGTAGGTTGCCTACTTCTCTGTTTTTCCATTAGACACTTTTCATAGGTATAGAATCACAGGCCCATAACTTTGTTAAGATCTTTCTTTCTAAATAAATAAATAAATTTATTTATTTAGGCTGCGTTGGGTCTTTGTTGCTGCGCTTGGGCTTTCTCTAGTTGGCGGCGAGCGGGGGCTACTCTTCCTTGCGGTGTGCGGGCTTCTCATTGTGGTGGCTTCTCTTGTTGCGAAGCATGGGCTCTAGGTGTGAGGTATTCAGTACTTGTGGCACGCAGACTCAGTTGTTGTGGCTCGCAGGTTCTGGAGCGCGCCGGCTGAGTAATTGTGGCGCATGGGCTTAGTTGCTCTGCGACATGTGGGATCTTCCCGGACTAGGGCTTGAACCCATGTCCCCTGCATTGGCAGGTGGATTCTTAACCACTGCACCACCTGGGAAGTCCCCTTTGCTAAGATCTTGACTATCTTGACACACTGTGTTACTATGTACCTTTACAAATAGCTTAATTATTCCCATTAAATGATGGGATAAATGGAAGAGTGAGTAGTTAGGCTGACATTTGATGATCACTTACTAGGTGAGAGAATAATCTGTAATCCGAGGCTGCTTCTAACCTGGGATGACTGGATCCTTTGGAGTCCATGGAGATAGTAGTGGCAGTCCTTGCCTTATTTTATTTTCAGTGTTTAAAAAAGCCTACTGTATTTAAAACAAAGCAAATCGAAACTGCCCAAGCTAATTAAAATGCGGGCCAGTGTTAGACCTTCAATTCCAAAAGAATGGCACATTTTATAGAATCAGTAGATTTCTACAATCGTGTAATTTAAGTTTCTTCCTAAATTTTAGCTTCTTCCTAAATTTTTATTCACCCAGTGATAGGTAGTCATCTGGCTTGATCTTGAATAATATTTCTTGATGTATCTTGGTGCCTAGTAGATACCCAGTTGGTATTTGAATTAAATTAATGGGTAGTTTGGTATCTTAGAGGCAGTTTTAAAAGGTCTTATTGAGCTAGCAGCTGCTCTGGCAGATTAACTTTCAGAGCCCTACTTTTTTTCGTTTTTAAAAATGAGAATGCTAGTATTAAGGCCAAATACTGCATTGGGAGTTTATTCGTGTAGTTTTTTTTCCTGTAATGTAAACTTGCTGAATAGCATTTTTCCTTTTTCCTATGTTCCATTTAGAAGAAGTGTCACAGTGACCTGACACTTAATACATTTTGGCAAAAACTACAGCAGATAATGAAGTATTAGGTAACATTTCCTTATTACTAAGACATTTGTTTAGACAATGCTAAGAATAGGTATAATCTCAGACACTTCTCCCCAGGCTTGCTTTGCTATCTCCTTTGAAACTGTCATACTTCTAATTCAAATATTAAATGATTTCAATTACTTGGTAATATATATCCTTTCTCAATCACAGTTGTACGTTTTTTAGGGGTTAAGTATAAGCTAGAGACTGAAGTATTTTCTGATTCTCTTAGCAAGTGTTTATAAGTAAAAACCTCTAATATGGACACATTGAAACTTGTGACATTTTGGATAGATATTTCTCTGAAACCCATTTGAAACCCAAATTTATTGCCTTCTCTCCTTAAGGCTGTTCTTCCTTCGATTGACTTGCTAGTTAACCATTCTTGGAATTTGAAAGTCATCATTGATTTTTCTTTTGCCCTGCATTTCCCATATCTAATTAGCCCTGATCAAGTTATCTCTGAAATTTATGTTATTCCTCTCCTTTTTACTAACTAAGCCTAATCTAAGGCCTTTTTTTTTTGTCTCCCCATGCGGCTTGTGGGACCTTAGTTCCCCAACCAGGGATTGAACCCCTGGGCCAAGGCATTGAAATCCAGGAGTCCTAACTACTGGACTACCAGGAAACTCCCTAGGGCCTCTTTTTATTTTGCCTTTTTGTCCCTGGGCTTCCAGTCTGTCTGTCATTACTACCAAATACAAATATACTAGTCATTTTCCTGCTTAAAAAAAAGAGAGACTTCATTGTCCTCCCTGCTGCCACACACATTTCCTATTATACATCTGGTCTAGATTCTTTAATACGGTGTTCATGGCTTCCCCATCTTGATTTCAGCTAATTTTTTCACTCTTCTGTTGTTCCCGATTCTCCCACAACCTCAACTGCACTACTTATAATTTCTTAATATGTAATACACATTTATGTTTTACTGTTTTTGCTCATGCTGGTCCCTCTTCTTGTGATGCTCTTTCTCTTTTTAACTGCCTGATATAGTCCTACTCATACTCTGCTCAGATATGACGTATCTCTTACCAGGTCCCTCTTCTCTACCATCACTGCTTTCTTACCTGTGTTTGCATAGCACCTTGTAAGGATGTTTGGTGTGGCCTACATGAGGCTGTAATATAGCTATCCCAATACCTAAGTCACTAGCTAGCTATGAGGGTTTTGAGGGTGAGAGCTGAGTTTTCATCCATAGCATATGTCACACTAACAGTCTGTGACATAGTAGAAACTCAGTGAATACATACTGCAGTTTGTCCTTTTAGCAAATGCTTGCTTCTTTGGTTTCCTTATCTGTAAACCAAAGGGAGCCAGACACGATTTTCTTCTGGCACTAATAAATTATTTTATGATTTCTAGATAACACCACAGTAATAGTGTAAGAAGATGGCAAGAAAAAAGTGTTTAAATTCCGGGAGGGCAAGCTTTTTAAGGCCTCTGAATATATAGCAACTGTTTTAGATTAAACTTTATTATTTGCATATAGTTCCCTGGCACTTTATATGAACTGAGAGTTATGTTAAAACACCTGAGTCCTTCTAATACAGTAGTTCTCAAAGTATGGCCCATAAGAGGAAAACTTTTTAAGACATTACTTGCCTTTTATAATGTGCTGGGATTTGTACTGATGGTGCAGAAGCAGTGGGTGGGTAAAACCATGGGAACCTTAGCACAGGTCAAATCAGTGGCACCAACTATACCAGTAGTCATTTTCTTTTTCACTGCCATACACTCAGTAAAATTGTCGGTTTCACTTATTGTCCTGGGTGAAGCAGTAAAAATTATTAGTGTTATATCTTATCCCTTAAGTACACACATTTTCTTAATAGCTTATATGGCAAAATTGGTGGTATGCCTAAAGCACTTCTGCATACTAAAGTACAGAGGTTGTCTTGAAGAAAAACATTTGTGCATTTGATTTGTGAGCTGAACAAGCTGCCTCTTTTTACTTGAAAAAATGGCTGGCAAACTGGTTATTCAGACAAATGTTTGTAAATGTTTCTTCAAAATGAATGAAATACACCTGTTATTTTAAGAAAAACTGCTTACAGTATTTGTTGCCAATGATAAAATATTTAGTTTTTAAGTGAAAATTAGAATTTTGGAAAACTTATATCTGCCATTGTGAGGCTGAGAGCTTCCTGATGAAATACTGTATAATATGTCAGCATTTAGAAGATCTGCTTAACATAATGAACCAGTATTTTCCAAATGACCAATTTTCCAGTGATACCAATTGTGATATTTCACAATCATGCATTGGTAAGTGATCCATTCAGAGTTCAAGATTGGATTTTAATATAGCAAGAATAAGAAAAGTTCTCTGATATGGTTTCAGATTCTATTTTACAACTAGCCTTTAAGAAATGACCACTTTTTGAGTTTTGGTGTAATATCAAAAGGAATATCCGTACTTATCTGAAAAGGCTATAAAAGTTCTGCTTTTTCCAACTACATATCTTTGAGAGGCTACATTTTCTTTATTCTTTAAACAAAACAACATACTTAAGGATTGAATACAGAAGCAGATATGAGAATCTGTTTTCTGTTTAGCCAGATATTAAAGAGACTTTAAAATAGTGCATTTTTTTCACTTTTTTGTTTTAGAACATATTTTCATAAAAATGATTTTTGTATTAACATATAATGGGGTTTATTACTGTTACTTTTTGATGAATTAATACGTATTTTAAAAATTCTGTTTTGATATCTAACATCATAAATATTGATAGTTACAATTCGCATAAGCAAAACTCTTTGGCACCTTCAGTAATTTTTAAGATGAAGAGGGGTTCTGAGACCAAACAGGTTGAGAATCACTGCTCTGATATTCTGAAATATTTCTGAATCACTAAGGAAGCATAGTATTGGCGTGCAAACAGGAGATATGACTAACCACGTTATATGAGTTTACTGTAAATTAGCAATGGGTTATATATGACAAGTTAGGAATTACTGCTGATTAGGAATTACTACTGATAATTCAGAAACATTTATATATAAGCTATGTTAGATGCTGTGGGGGATATTAACAGAAATATTAGAAATGTGAATCATGAGGTATTACTAGTTTGGGAAAGATGTTTGGAAATAGAATGAGATGCTTAATATTTCAAGGAGGAGCTCTCAGAGATACCACCTGACATATTCCATTTGTTAATCTGTTTATATTCTGACTTCTTACATTTCAATGAAAGCTGTATGAGAGCAGTGACTTTGTTTTATTCATTGCTGTAGTCGCAGTGCCCAGAACAGTACCTGACACATAGTAGGCTCTTAGTAAACATTTTTTGTGTAAATATTTTAATTTCACCCCTGTCCTTGAAGAATATTTTGCTATGTTTGTAATTTTAGGTTGGTAGTAGTTTTCTTTCAGCACTTTAAAGATTCCATTGTTTCCTGGCTTCCATTGTTTGCAGTAGGAGGAAGCTAAGGAATCTTTAATCTGGATGTTTGTAATATTTTTTACTTTGTGTCTAGTTGTGGTTTTCTTTGTGTTTATCTTGCTTTGTGTTTTCAGATCCTTTTGAATCTGTGATGTCTTAAGAGTTTTGGAAATTCTCAGTTCTGCCTTTATCCCCTTTCCTTCTGAGAGTCCAGTTACACATACATTAGAGGTTTTGTTATTTTCCGTATGTGTCCAATGCTCTTTTGTGCATCTTACATCCTTTTTTCTCTGTGCTTCAGTTTGGATGATTTCCATTGATTTATCATCTGGGTCTCTAAATCTGTCTTCTCCTTTGTCTGATTTACTATTAAACACCCCTCAATTAATTATTAATTTCAGATACTATATTCTAGAGTTTCCATTTGATTCTTTTTTTATAGATGCTAATTTTCTGGTGATTTCTTCTTTTTCATCTCTTTTCCATCTTTTGTTCTATTTTCTCCAGCATATTAAGAGTTTATTCCTAAACGTTTTGTCAGCTAACTCCAATATCTGAATTATCTGTTAGTCTTTTCATATTATCTTTATTTTCCTCCCAGTTTTCAGTCAGGTGTTCCTGTCAGTTGACATACTTTGATTGCATGCTGAACACTGTATATAAACTATTTAGAGATTCTGGATGATGATGGATTCCTCCAGAGAGGATTTTTATTTTTCCTTCTGCTTGACAGTGAGAGTGATGAATGGTTGCCTTAATTCAATAAGGCTGAGTTCTAGCCCTGTTCAGTTTCAGTTTATCTCTTATCTGCCATTGGCCTTTTAGAGTCTTCAACTAAGAACCTGGTGTTTTCCTCAGCAGTCCCTCCCCTAGTGGGTCCCAAACTTTAATCATTGCCCCTCTGCCTTTCAGAGGTTTTAGATTTTTAGTCTCGGCCCTGTGCAATCCCAGGATTCAGTAAATGCCCTGGGTGGAAGACCAAGTGTTCCTCCATTCATTGAGACATCCCTTCAAGTCTCAGTGTTAGTTTCCTTTTGTTGTTGTAATAAATTAACACAAAGTTAGTGACTTAAAACAACAGAAATTCATTATTTTACAGTTGAGAAAGTCAAGTTCAAAGTGAGTCTCACTGGGCTAAAATCAAGGAGTTGGCAGGCTGTGTTCCTTCTCGAGGCTCTAGAGGAGAATCTGTTCCCTTGCCTTTTTCTCTTCTACAGGCTGCCTGCATTCCTTGAACTAGAATTCCAGCTAGAAAGTATGACATTTTAAAGATTGCAGTAAGGAATATCTTAGATTTGGGAAAATAACAGAATGGGGGAAAAAAAGATCAAATTTACTCATTTTTATGTAAGGGGAGACTCACAAACCATAGACAAAAGTGGTAATGATAGCTGATATTTATAAAACATGCTAGGGTGTCTTCACGTGTATTCGTTACAAAATCCCAAGAAAATAGCATTATCTCCATTATATCGATAAGTAAATTGAAGTTAGGGAAGCTGAGAAATGGGTTTATCAGGGAAGCTCAGGAGTTTCTCTGTTAGAGACTGGTGGAGGTCATTGGAACTGGGTCTTTTTTTTTTTAAATTTATTTATTTTCGGCTGCATTGTGTCTTCGTTGCTGTGCAGGGGCTTTCTCGTTGCGGTGGGCTACTCTTCACTGCGGTGCGTGGGCTTCTCATCGCGGTGGTTTCTCTTGTTGCAGAGCACAGGCTCTAGGCACGTGGGCTCAGTAGTTGTGGCTTTGCAGGCTCAGTAGTTGTGGCGCACGGGCTTAGTTGCTCTGTGGCATGTGGCATCTTCCCAGGCCAGGGATCAAACCCTTGTCCCCTGCATCGGCAGGCGGATTCTTAACCACTGCGCCACTAGGAAAGTCCTGAAACTGGGGCTTTTTGACTTTTAAAATAGAAGTTTTTTCTGCTGTACCAAACTTTTTCAGATTTTAGTTGGACCTTTTGACTGAGCCAAATTCTCGTACTTAGGTTTTCTTTGTATTTGTATACTGAAAGCTTTACAGTCCTAAAAGAATCTTTCATTTTAGCTAATTGACTGATTTTAAATGAGTCTCTTGTATTAGTTATCTATTGCTACATAAAAAATTACCCTAACACTTAGTGGTTTAAAACAGCAAACATTTACTGTATTATAGTCTTGAGTGGTTTAGCTGGGTAATTCTGGGTCAGGGTCTCTGATGAGGTTGTAGTCATCCTGTCAGCAGAGGATGCATTTATCTGAAGGCTTGGTTTGTGCTGAAGAACTGCTTTCAGGATGTACAAAGATGAGTGGAGAACATTCCTTCCTGTCTAGGGTTCCTAGTCTAGGAAGGGCAGACATGTAAATAAATCCTTGATTATAAAGTCAATAACTCAGGACCTATCATGCCCACTTTTATCCACATGTAGCCTGATCTCAATTATATCCTGTTTCTTGACTTGCCCTGGCCTGGTTTTCATAGTTGAGTATCTTAGTGTACTGCCATTACCCAGAAATCCCACACCTACCAGTTTGTCTTTGAGGTGTTATTTTTACATCAGGTCAACCCTGACATGTTTCACGTTTGTTGTGGTTTGACCCCTCTTTGCTGCTTGGTTAAGGAAAGCCCTGCCTTGCAAAGAAGAGACTAGTTGGTGTTTAGGAAAGAAGGAAAGTAGTCCTTTGTGTGGATAAGTAGAGTCTTGTTAGAAGCTATTAGAAGTTATTGGAAGGGTCTCATTAGCAAAATCAGAAAAATTGAAAGAATGTGAAAAGGGTGATATTGATGGAAAATGGGGCCTTGTGAGTGTAGTGTGGTCGCCACAGATTTTTCAGGAAATGCTGAATGTCTCCTTTTTTTTCCTGAGTGGTCATCCTGTTCAATTTATGACAGTGTCAGAAATGTTCATACTTGGTCTAAGTTTATGGCCTGAGAAAGTATACCAGATCTTTACCAATCATGATAAGCAGTAGGAATGGGACAGGAAATGGTGCTTATGAGGAACCTACTAAGCCTAGGGATTCTGAGCCTAGGACGTTCCAGTAACTAGGTTACCAGAGGATGCAGATTAGGAGAAAAGATTCTAAGCATGATAGATCAGACTTTTCATAATTTGACCTTTGGCTACCTTATCTGTCATTTCTTCACACTCATCTTGACATAGCAAAATAGTGATAGTCCCTGTGAAATTTTTCTTTGTGCCTTTGTAAGGCTTTTTCCTTTGTTTCAAATGCTTTTCGCCTGATAAACTCATTAATACTTTATGACTCACCTTAAACATCATTTCTTTGAATCTTTCCCTTTGAGTGGGTCTCAGGATTTTGTATAGACTCCTATTTAAAAAATAATCTCTATTATTCTCTTGCTAAATAGACTCTGAAAATCCTTGAAGGTAGGATCAGTGTATTAATTTTGGTATTCTCATTGGCCAGCACAGGTCTTGGACCATAGCTGATAAACATTGATTTGAAGAGTCAAAATTGAATATGAATGAGTTTTCTTATTGATTTTATTATTGATAAAAATAAGTCTTGGTACTATCCCTATGTTTTTAATTTGTGAATTGTTCACATTCCTCTTCTGTTGACTTCACTGAATTAACTCTTCTCTCTTTCTCTGATACATTTTCCATTTTTTGTTCTTAACCAGTTATTTAAGGGGATGTTAGTCATCACAACTCTTCTCTGAAGTAGATGGTATTTTTACTATTTTATAGATAAGGAAATGGAGACTTAGAGGAATTGAGTAACTTGCCTAGGCTTTCAGAACTCAGTATTTTATATCATTAAATATAAATAAAACATATATGAATGTTATTGTCTTGTGTGCTGCGTATTTTCTGTTTGTCTCTCCAGACCTGTTCTACCTTTCTGTCTCCAGCTTTGTATGCGCCAGGAGACTGACTTGTACAGAGTGAGTCAATGGGCTCTGTTTTGTGACTTCAGTGCTGTTGCTTATGAATCCAAATAAATAATAAACCAGAGTGATATAGAGGCAGAAGTCTACTATTTACAAGCCCCATTTAAACTTTCCAGCCTACATATATACCACCTTCAAGAAAATTTCAAGCCAAAATTGCTATTTATAACATTTACTGTTTTCTAGTCCAAATTAAGCACTTAAAAACAAAGTTTTAACGTTAATTCTACATATTTGATGGATGTTATAGAATGTATATATAATGTAAAATTTATTTGTGATTTATATATGAAATTACGAACTGAGACCAGTGGTCCACAAAGTCAGCATTCTCCTGACAGAAGCACCAAGAGATTCTGGGAGAATGGCATTGTGAAATTGTTATGGATGCGCTGGATAACGAATGCTTTATATATTTAAAGGGAGATAAGCTGACTTGACTTATTTTGTTCCATAATGAGAAAATATTTCTTTTGTGACGTTCTTAGAGGAGTGTATTACTGATAACTTACTATTTAAACTCATTTAATATGGAAGTAATATTCCTTTGAAAAGAGAGTATATATATTACTTACCAGTCTAACTGACTTTTTAAATCTAATAATTCCGTTTCATTGGCCCTAAACATTTTGTCTGTTTTCTATAATCATCTCAATTCACATTGCATCAATGTAGTTAACACTGGGTCCTTGAAATATATGAGTACCTGAAGCTTGATTTATAATGTTGCATTCCATGCAACTGTAAAGCCAAAAGGGTGAAAATAGGACTTTAAAATTCACAAAAATCCTCTAGGCACCCTTAGGAATGCAAGCATAATACGTAAACAATAGCTAAAGAATGAAGGATGACAGTAAACTTGCCTGATATTTGTTTCATGTCGAAGTCAACACAATTTTTGATTCACATAGAGTAAGACTAACAAGGATGAAAAGGATCTTTAAAGGTTATGCTGGCCAACAACTTACCAAGTATACCACCTCCCTGTTAAGTGATCCCTTTTAGGGTTAAGAGTAGCTTAAGCCTATTCTTGAACCTCCGCAGTGAGTTAAACTCCCACAGCCACTCTAGAAGGGAGCGCATTTCATGTTTGAACAGCTCTGATTTTGAGTTTTTCCAGGTGTTAATATCTGTCTCTCTGTAGCTTTTTACTTGAACCTACCTGCTTCTAACCCTTCCTCATGATAGCCTTTCTATAAGTTTTAAAGAACTATTTATCATATTGGAGATTACCAATGTGTTAAAACTATATCCAGGCTAACATTATTTGTGTGTGCAGAATCCAGAATAAAGCTTCTGCTTCACTTCTTATGGATTGTTGAGTGAAGATTATTATGAACTGGTATTTTGGATTCAGGCAGATGCAGATGTTTGTTCATACCCTCATTGCAGACATTGGCAGGTTTTGCAGTAACAAGTGGATAGATAACTCATCTTGATGTGTTTCTACTATTAATAGTTTTGGGGTTTTGAGTTCTGCATATTTCCTCTGACTCAGCATTTATAAAAATAAAGGCAGTTGCTAGACAGTGTTAACAAGTCAACTCTGAATAAACTGTTTTCTACTGCCTTTTTTTAAGCTTCTGGATCAGTTTAAGTGAAGAATATTCTGAAATGGCCATGCAAATTTCATATCTTTGTGAATCAGGGTTTTCATTCTGTGTAACCAAAACAAAATACAGAAATACGTTGCATGCTGGGGCCAAAATGACTGAACTCTCCTCCATAACCTCTGATTAAAAAAAAATTGAAACAGCTTTAGTATTCTAAGACTTGATACTTTTTTTTTTTTAGGATTAAAAAACTTTTGTTTGACTATGCATATATTTTCTTGGCTCAAAATTCAAAAAGTACAAAAGATAAAAAAGTAGAAAATCTCCCACCTTAATATCTTAACTACCTGCTTCCCTCCCTCAGAGGTTATCACTACTAGTACTATCTTTATTCTTAATACTTTTCTCTTAAAAGTAGAACCTCCACAGTTCCCCTAACCTGATTTTTATCCTCCATTTAAGACCCTAAATATCGTGATTATTTTATGAATTTCTGAGGTTAATGGGATCCTAAAAATAATGCTTGAGTTTAATTAGAGAACAGTATATAAGTTGAGTATTTGATTGATTTTTTACCTAGTATTTTTTTAGTGGCTACACTGTGCTGGGGGAATACAGATACTGGACAACTCTTTAAGGAGGCTTGTCTAAGTAAATTATAATACAGTGATATGTACAACAGTAAATTTACAAGGTCAGAGAAGGAATGTTAGTGCTGTTTTCTGGGAAGGACTGACAGATCCTGGTGGAAGTGGGTCTGAAGCTAGGTTTTGAAAAATGAATAGTAACTCACTAGGCAGATGGGGTTGGAGATGGCATTCCAGACAGAGGAGGAAGATTAATGGAATGTACAAAGCCAGAAGCTATTAATGGTCTAGGTTGTTGAATGAACAATAAGGAATTGAAAAGATTGCTAAAATTATTGGAAAGTAGTGTGGTAGGAGCTGGGGCTAGACAGGTAGGCAGTTTGTGAAAGGCTTTATTTTAGCATAGTGCTAAATGAGATGGGGCCAGTTGAAACAACTATAAACTTTTAATATAGGATTAGTGTTGAGAAGAACCACTTTGTTGGCAGTATAGGGAGTAAATGAGAACAGGATGATATTAGGAAGCAGGGAGAGTAGTGAGAAATGTATTACAATAATCTGAGCAAGAAATATATGATGAGGTTAGCAAGGCAGGAATGGAGAGGTGGGAGAGGTATTCAAGGTATTAGGAGAGTAGCATCAGTGAGAATTGGTGGATTATTTTATTAGGAGATAAAATAGTTCAGTGGTTAAGTCTTTGGCATCATATAGAACTAAGTTTAGTTCCAACTTTGCCTTTTATCCGCTCTGTGACTTTGTATCAGTTATTTAACTTTAATAAATTGTCTTTCCTCATGTTATAATGTAGCTGAAGCTTTAAGTAGCCTTCCTTTAACTAACCTTCTGAATTAATAGTTCCTCTCCATTCCCCTAGTAAAACAGACCTATTTGATGTCCATGGCAAGCTATCAGCTTGTTGGCCTTCCTAGATAAGTAAAACTAAATGACAGAATTAACCAGTCACAATAGACCTCATACTGTATGATGCTATTTATAGGACATGTCCAGAATAGGCAAATCCATAGGGACAAAAAATAGAGACTGGGTGGGGAAAGGGGAGAATGGGGAGGGACTGCAAATGGGTATGGGGTTTCTTTCTGGGGTGATGAAATGTTCTAAAATTAATGGTTAACACAACTATGTGTCACCACTCTGAATATAATCAAAACCACTGAATCACACATTTTGAAAGTGAGTTTTATGGTATATGAATTGTATCTGAATAAAGTTGTCATAGAAAAAAAATCTAATATACATATCACATTCACATTTTCCCAGTTGTCTTTCATAGCTTTTCTTCTTCTAGTCTAGAATTTAGTCAGAGATTATGCATTACATTTGATTATCATTACTCATTACCCACTCATGTTTTTGAGGGGTTACAATAAGAAATATGTAAATGGTTAGATCCCCTGGAAGTAGAAGGGGAAACATCTTCCCTCAGTGTTTCTTAAACATGTAGCTTGGCTCTGTATTATTTTAGATGCATGCAAAATAAAATATTTGATTAAATTAAAATGACGTACATAGATGTAAGTTTTTGATGAAGCTTAAGCCAAGCCAGCATTTTGAGATATAAAGGTACTTTTCAAAAAATAACTTTTGGAAGCCTCTTGAAGTGTGAATACTCATTTGAATGGATTTGAGCTAGCAGGAGGACTCTACATGGCTTTTAAAGATACTGTTGGTAGTTTTGTGTATAGATGTTTTACTCTATCTTGGAAATTGGCCTAAATGACACTAATACATTCTTTTAAGCACTAATGGCACTAATACATTCTTTTAAGCCCCCAGATTAATCTAGATGTGGTGTGAGCAAACATTTTTACATAGAAAAACAGGAAAATACAGAACGATAAAATGCTGAAATGTGACTTTCATTCAGTGATTCCCAGTAGTATACTATAATCACATAGGCCTTGACACTGCAATAGAAATTTTCTGTGTGTAATAGTTGCCATTTTAATTTTGTCATAGAAAGTCGTCTTTGGATGTGATAGTTTCTTGTGTATTAAAGAGCAACCTCTATTTGAAGAAATCGTGTGGCATGGTTACAGAAATGCCTGCTGTATCTTTTAACTGCTGATGGTATTAAAAATACTGATTATTTTGCCTATGGCAGTGGTACTATTTCTAGTTGAGAGAAGAATAAAATGGAAATCAAGAATAATTTATTTGGTATGTGGATGAGAGGGTTGCAGATCCGAAGTTCAGGTATTTTACTATAGAATATAGGTAGATATGTTTTCTGGTTCCTCCCTCCCCTTTATATACCTTGATTTTAATTTTTGTCAAGTCTGTCTCTCTGGCCTTTGTCGCTGTGGCCCATTGATCTGTCCATCTGTCTGTTACAGTGCATATTGGGTACTTCCAGAAGTATGAATTCAGTGATGCAAAGGACAGGAGGGCTGCAGCAGCAAAGGTAGGACAGAATCATTCCAAAGACAAGTTATTAAAGGATCATTAAACACATATGTGTGAGCACGTATTGGCAGCGAATACCTAATTATTTAAGGGCATACTGTTTATCCTGTGAATCTTTATGGAAAGCCTCTTCTGACATGACAAATTTGACGTATCTATTTATAAAGGGCACAGTTTTATTGTTTAAACCAGAAGCTTACTTGGCACTCAGGCAACAAAGTAAATTGGTATTTGCCACTATCTTTTAAAAAAATGCTGAATAATAGAAGAAGTGATTAAATGGAGGATATTTATGATATTTGCTTGATTCATGGACCTGGTTGATTTTCAGAAACTATGATGACAGAGGATCACATTTATTATTTTTAAAAAAGATTTATTATTTATTTTATTTATTTTTGGCTGCATAAGGATCACATTTATAAAACTGGGAGAAGAAGCAGGAAAGATAGATTGATCTGGCCATGTGTGTATATTTATATATTAATGTTATATATCTGATTCTGTTTTGATGGAAATAATCTAAATCTTCCAGGTTGTTCTTTAACTTATATAAGGAAACTTAAGGATTTTTATTTAAATATTCATAGCATTTACTTAGATATTTGGATCCATTTACTTGCCAAATGATAGCAGTTGTAATAGCAATTCCTGGCTTTTTTTTTTTTGTAAATACTGGGTTAGAATGAGAGAGCTGAATCCTAAGACCTAAATCACAGGCAGGTTTTAAGAACTTAGGCAGTACAATGCAAACATATCAAGAAAAAGAAATGAAAGCTTTATATATAGTATGGTAAAATGTTGGATTGCTTATTTATTACTCTAGTATTGGCTGTAAAGTGAGATTTTATAGGGATAGCTGAATGATACAGATATTTGCATCATTTTCTTTGCTGTTGTGCTTCTAAATGAAAGAGGTTTTGTTTTTCTAATAGGTTAAAACAGTGCTTCTCAAGGCTTCCCAAATGAAAAGGCAGATAAAAGTTGGTATTTGGTTTCAAAATGCTGGGTTTTCAAAATGACTGTAAAACCTAAAATCTTAGATACTTATAGCCTAAATTCTGGCCCAAAAAAGCTGATGATAATAGTTACTTTAATAAACTATACTATATTGAAGAGATCTAGTCTACTGTTGCTTGAATGTGGAAATGTATTTTGAAGTGAAGTTCCATGGTAAACCATAGTACCGATATTTTGGCTCAATAGTGTTTTGTTTTGTTTTTATTTTTTGCGGTACGCGGGCCTCTCACTGTTGTGGCCTCTCCCGTTGCGGAGCACAGGCTCCGGCCGCGCAGGCCCAGCGGCCATGGCTCACGGGCCCAGCTGCTCTGCGGCATGTGGGATCTTACCGGACTGGGCCACGAACCCGTGTCCCCTGCATTGGCAGGCGGACTCTCAACCACTGCGCCACCAGGGAAGCCCTGGCTCAATAGTGTTTAAGACAAGATGTTTTGGTGTATTTTAAGATGCCCTCCTCCCGGCCCCCCCTGTTATTTTGGTCTTAGAAACCTTTTTGGTTAACTTTTTTAAACTTTCATATTTAGCACCTTCTTTCAAAAGTATTTTAGGTAAATTTCATGGTCTAAATAAATCACAAATTATTTTTTATCTTATCGCATGGCATATTAAAATGAATATTAGTCATGAATCTATAGTTTCTTCAAAATGGTCAGATCTAGCAGTCCAACTCAGTATAAAGCAAAATAGTTCTGAATTTTAGAGACCTAGGTATGTTCTAATCCTGACTGCCACTGTTGACGTTTCAAAAGTAACTTCTGCTTTTAGTTTTCACCTTCTTAAAATGCATGTTGGTGATATCTTTACAAAAATCTGGTTAATCTCTGTCTTTATGAAAAGGAATTCTTAGTAAGAGGGTAAAGATGGAAACTATTTAAATCATGCTAAGATTTGATTTTTTTAAAAAGTGGTGCTTTCTTATGCTTATGTCAATAAACTTTAATCTACAATTGAAATGTTTTATTTTAGAAGAAAAATAGCTGTATTTGTACTCTTTCCCACTTCTTTTCCAATCTCACTTTATTCTGAAAGTTGCTGTTTTTTCCTTCAATGTTATACTATGGAATTAACGATTGTACAGTATTTTCTAATATGACTTTAGTGGACGTTTTGTTCATCCTCTATTGTGTGCCTCCTTCCTTTCCTTTCCTTCCTTTTCCTTTCTTGACCCAACCTAACCTTGGATGTGAGCTTGCTGGCCTTTGGGTATAGACATTTACGGTTTTTATAAATACGACTGAATGTTTTCAAAAATGGTTACGGAGTTTATACCAACAGTGTGTGAACTCTCATTTTCTGTATACTCTTTCTGACACTCTTAAGAATCCTAAAATTTTCATTAGTCTGATAAGGAAAATATTACTTGGTTGTTTTAATTGAACATTTCTCTGAATTGCCTTTTCATATCCTTTGTGCCTATTCTTAGCTCTTAAACTTTTTTTTAAATTTTATTTATTTATTTTTAATTTTTGGTTGCATTGGGTCTTCGTTGCTGCACACGGGCTTTCTCTAGTTGCGGCGAGTGGGGGCTACTCTTCGTTGTGGTGCATGGGCTTCTCATTGTGGTGGCTTCTGTTGTTGCAGACCATAGGCTCTAGGCGCATGGGCTCAGTAGTTGTGGCTCACGGGCTCTAGAGCACAGGCTCAGTAGTTGCTGTGCATGGGCTTAGTTGCTCTGTGGCACGTGGGATCTTCCCAGACCAGGGCTCGAATCCATGTCCCCTGCATTGGCAGGCGGATTCTTATGCACTGCGCCACCAGGGAAGCCACTTAGTTAGTTCTTAATATATGATAGTTGTTGTAGCTCTTTTCTGCAGTCTGTAATTTGTGATTTTAAAAAAAGAGAGTAATACTTGCATATGGTAGCAGATAAAAAAGTAAAGACCTATTATGTCTTCAAATGATTACATTTATAATTTTAATTAATATACCTTTTTCGTTCCATCACCCTTTGGCATTATCTCTTTCCTCCTCCTTTTCGCATCTTTGAGGATCGCAGTTTATGCTACCTATACTTTAATGTTATCAAAGTTCCTTTGCCTTGTGATCATAACGAAGTCTTAGTTCGCTCATAGCTTGATTTTTAAAGTGACACCATTGAGTAATGTTTATTTTTATGGTGATATCATTTGGTGACAGTCCAAGTAGTCCAATTTACGCTTGGATTGTATTTACATTTCTCCTGGAGTCCTCCATTTTGTTCTTCTAATCAGGATGCCCTTCCCACTAGGCCTCTTGTATAGCCATCAGTCACGAACTTTTACATTACACTTCTGCCCCGGTTTCTTAGATTTATGTCTTTTTTCTTGATTTAGTCTCATTTTGCTGGACTACATTCTTAATTTAACTCCCACATAACTTTTTGTAGGATATTGCTCATTGTGACTCTGATAATGTCTTCAGTTTGCCTTTAATCTTGGTTGCTAGATTGGCTAGCCAGGAAACTTCTGGACTGGAATGCATATGATAGATACTGCCTTCTGCATTCACTGTTGCTAATAAATGACCAGTCTGCTTCCCATTTCTTGATAACTTTTTAAAAAAGTTTCAGCCTTTTCTCTTTATCCTTTGTGTTCTGAAGAGATGTATAAATGTGAATCTTCTGATCGTATTGGACCCTTTCAACTGGAAGACTTGTGTCCTTTTAAAGCTTTGGGAAATAAACTTTTAATACTGCTTTGGTAATTCCCTTCCCTCCCCTCTTGGAGTTCCTATTAGTTGATTGTTAAAAACAATGGATAGTGGCTTGAATAAAAACTATGATAAAATAATATAAGGATGATTTGGGAGTGGGTGCATGTAGGAGTGCTAAATCTTCAACTTTCACAAGGAAGGTGATAGATAATATCTAAAATGGAAAGATAGTAACTATCTGAGCATAAGGATATTATTTAGGATAAAAATAAATACCAGAAGAAACAGCTAAAAGAATTTAAAATGGTTTCCTCAAAGGATTGGAAATGATTAGCAACTGGGATGTGGCAAAGATGGTTGTTAAACCTTGAGGTTACCATTAGCTTCTAAAACTGTACATCCACTAAATTTTTAACAATTTAACAGTGATTCGGTGCAATCCCATCCTTAAAGGTCCACATTTAGTGATACCTTCATTCTTTAAAATCTCTTCTGCAAATATATGTAAAAGTGTTCTTAGTCCAAGCCTTCATGAAGAAAGATTCCAGTTGTATGTGCCACATGTGCCTTGTTCATTATTCTTAACCATTGAGCTGTGAATTTTGAGAATAATTGGCAAGAGAATGTACTGGGGATGTATGTGGCCTGTTACAGCTTGGTTATAAAACTTTCTTTAAATGATACAGGAGTATATTTTTGTCTATTTCAAGATCATTTGGATTTATGACTACTTTTTGATCTTTAAAGACATTACAATCACTTTATTTTCAAGTAGTTTTTCTTAGAAAAGCATTTGTAAGATACAAATTTACTTAAGTAAAACTTTCACACTTTTAAAATATAAGCACTATGATTTTCCTTTTTTTTTTTTTATAAATTTATTTACTTATTTTTGGCTGCGTTGGGTCTTTGTTGCTGCGCGTGGGCCCCCTCCAGTTGCGGTGAGCGGGGGCTACTCTTCGCTGCTGTGCACGGGCTTCTCTTTGCGATGGCTTCTCCCGTTGTGGAGCACGGGCACGTGGGCTTCAGGAGTTGTGGCTCGTGGGCTCAGTAGTTGTGGCTCATGGACTCTAGAGCGCAGGCTCAGTAGCTGTGGTGCATGGGCTTAGTTGCTCCGCGGCATGTGGGATCTTCCCGGACCAGGGCACGAACCCGTGTTCCCTGCATCGGCAGGCGGACTCTCAACCACTGCGCCACCAGGGAAGCTCTTTCTTCCCTTTTCTGTCCCCATTCCCCCCCACCCTTTTCCTGGGTTGTGAAAGTGTGAGATTTTCCTGCAGTAGCGGAAATGCATCATTGCATTGTTCATTCTTCACTTTCTGTGTTATCAAGAGGCATTTGTAGCAAAGGCAGAAGCTAGACTCTTGTGTACATCACCTTTCTTCATGGTTATATAGTGGCAGTTGTGGCAGTGGCAGTCGTGACTTTCTGATTCCTTTGGATCACAGTTATCTGCTGTTCTTGAATTTAGTGGTTCCATTGGTGGCTTAATGGAGAGAGTCCCTTGTGATTCAGTTGTGTAGCGTTCTGGTGTCATTCTTATAGACAGACGTAGCCTTACAGCCCCATTCCTCCAGTCGTTAAAACTATTAAGCACCCAATTGCTCTCTTACTAACTCCCCCTTTGCTCAGAATATCTAGTGGTTTCTATTCCTGGCACCTAATCCTGATTGATCAAAGTCAAGAGCATCTTTTGGTGACAAGATACTACTCTTCCATTTTGTATGTAGTACTGTATGAACTTTGGATACCTAAAGGATTTATTGTATGTCATTGACTGTTAATTATATTGCAGCCTTTTAGTGATTCTTAGTATAAAGCTCTCAGCATTCTTATATACCTTTAAAGGGAAGGCGAATTATACCTGAATTATACATGATCATTTCTTAGAAGGAAATCAAGATTTAATTAAATCTGAGAGTTTGGAAATGAAACTTTTTACAGTTAGTGTGACCAGCTCAGATGTTGTTTCCTATAGTCCGTACCAGTGCTTCTCAGACTTTAATGTGTGTACATGTCACCTCAGGAACTTTTGAGGGGCTGGTTGAAATGAACATTCAGTAGATGTGGATTGGAATCTAGGATTCTGCATTCCTAACTAACCCTTTGAAATTAGGGTGATTGAGATTGAGATACACATTTTGAAGTAGCAAGGCCTATACTACTGTTAATTATTGTAAAAGTAACATTTTAAATGTCTATTCATATGATTATAAAATAGAAAAAAAGTTTTACCCTATTCCCAAACCAGTCCCTGGGGATATAATTCTCAAGGACAGCTTTCTAAACCTTTTAAAGTGCACATTCAATATGTCATACAAATTTACTTTTCTTTTTTTAAACACAAAAATGGAATATTGTACATCGTTCAGTAACTTGCTCTTTTCACTTCCATTCCAGTGCACACAGATCTATTTTCTTTTTGCTTTTTAAATTGCTGCATAATATTTTAAGTATGGTTACAGCATAATTTATAGGCAATTTCCTCTTGGGAAAATGTAGGTTGTCTTTGCTTTTCCAAATAATGTGCATGTGAAATTTCTTATTCTTACCCTTTTACACTTGTAGATTTCTTTTGGCTGTGTTCCTAAAAGTGGAATTTCTAGGTCCTAGGTCAAGTGCATTTTAAGTTTTGATCAGTTCTGCTAAACTATTCTCACAAAGGTTTTAAGAGAGTTGCCATCTCACTAACATGTTGTGGGCTAGTTCCCCACACCTTTGTTTCCGGATATTATCCGTTTTTAAGGTCTTAGCCATTGTGGTACATTAAAAACAGTCGTTGTATTATGGAGGTTGGATATTTTCTTGTTTTTCAGCCAATTGTATTCTTTGGCTGAACTCATAAACTGCCCATTTTTGTTGGATTATTTGTCTTTTGTGGACGTGTATGTTTGCTTATTTACCTTTTATTGTAGGTGTTGCAAATAATTCTATACAGAAGTTTTTGTACTTTATGGCTTTTGGGTTTCTAATATTGCTTTAAAAAGGCACATTAATAGTCTATAAAATTTGGATCACCAGCAGCTCTCTTAAGAAGCTCAGATTAAGCTAGATAGAAACATAATGTAGAAGCATGAGCCCATTCTTTTTAAAACTTTTTTTAAAAAATTTTATTTTATGTTTTTTTAATTTATTAAAAAATTTATTATTATTATTTTTTTGGCCACGTCGGGTCTTAGTTGCGGCGCGTGGGCTCCTCTTTAGTTGTGGCGTGAGGGTTCTCTCTCTAGTTGCGGCATGCGGGCTTTCTAGTTGAGGCGCATGGGCTCAGTAGTTGTGGCATGCAGGCTTAGTTGCCCTGCAGTATGTGGGATCTTAGTTCCTCGACCAGAGATCAAACCTGCATCCCCTGCATTGGAATGAGCCCATTCTTGTGTAGGAAAATTGTCAAACTGAGTTTTGAGATGGAATCTATTTAATTCTATTTCAGATCAAATTCTGATATAAATAAAATCTAGGCTTTGGAAGTGTGTGTATGTTAATTGGGTTAAAAATGTTTTTTTTTTTTTTTGCTGGTTCATCTTAGGCTACTCTTTAATATTATAAAATCCATTCATCTAATATTTAGCTTTCCCTTAAAATAAGAAGCTTGTCTGCTGAGATTTTTCAAAAAATAGTTGCCTCCCCACAGTACTAATCCTAGGAATGTCATTCAGCAGCTTGGTTGATCTACCAGGAGAGACTGTCATACTCTTTTGAATTTGGGTCTGTCTGCGTACATACATACGTCTAGAACTGTGGTTCTCCGCCTCGGTTGCATATTGGAATGCATATGGTAATGCCCAGGTTCTTCCCTTTCGTACCCAGTCCCCTCCTCCACCTCTCCTCCCCCATCTCACTTCTGATGTATTTGGCCTGGGATGTGACCTGCACATCATTTTTTTTTTTTTTTTTTTTTTTTTTTTTTTTTTGCGGTACGTGGGCCTCTCACTGTCGTGGCATCTCCCGTTGCGGAGCACAGGCTCACGGACCTAGCCGCTCCGTGGCATGTGGGATCTTCCCGGACCGGGTCAGGAACCCGTGTCCGTTAGCATCGGCAGGCGGACTCGCAACCACTGCGCCACCAGGGAGGCCCACACATCAGTTTTTTTTTGTTGTTGTTGTTGGGGGTAGGAGTTTATTAATTAATTAATTAATTTTTGCTGTGTTGGGTCTTCGTTTCTGTGCGAGGGCTTTCTCTAGCTGTGGCAAGTGGGGGCCACTCTTCATCGCGGTGCGCGGGCCTCTCACTGTTGTGGCCTCTCTCGTTGCGGAGCACAGGCTCCAGATGCGCAGGCTCAGTAGTTGTGGCTCACAGGCCTAGTTGCTCCACAGCATGTGGGATCCTCCCAGACCAGGGCTCGAACCCGTGTCCCGTGCATTGGCAGGCAGATTCTCAACTGCTGCGCCACCAGGGAAGCCCCCACACATCAGTTTTTTAAAAGCTCAGGTGATTCTAATGTGCTACCAAAGTTGAGAATCATTTGATCAAACGATAGAGGATGACAGTGCATAAAGTTTCAGCTGGGACAGTTGGCATATTCAGAGCCACTTTTTAAAAATGCAAAAATGGAACTTTGGAGATATTTTCAAAGGAAACGCTGCTGCTATAACCCTAAAATGTAATTTTCTTCAAATTACTAAAATATTACACTACTATATTCATATGAGAGTTCTACATATACACTTTACTTTTTTAGAGCCCCCATAGTGGGAAACTGTTTAGAGCATTAGTTCCTAATTCTGGCTGCATATTACTATCATCTGGGGAACTTGAGGTTAAAAGTTCGGGTGAAAAATACATGTATCCATGCCCCATTCCAGACAATTGAATCAGAATTGCTGGAGGTGAAGTCCATGTATTGGTATTCTTTTCTTTTTAAATTAATATATATATATATATTTGTTGTTGTTGTTTGTTTGTTTGTTTTTGCGGTACGCGGACCTCTCACTGCTGTGGCCCCTCCCGCGGCGGAGCACAGGCTCCGGACGCGCAGGCTCAGCGGCCATGGCTCACGGGCCCAGCCACTCCGCGGCATGTGGGATCTTCCAGGATCGGGGCACGAACCCGTGTCCCCTGCATCGGCAGGCGGACTCTCAACCACTGCCCCACCAGGGAAGCCCAATATATATATATATTTTATTTTTTGCTGTGTTGAGTCTTCGTTTCTGTGCGAGGGCTTTTTCTAGTTTTGGCAAGCGGGGGCCACTCTTCATCGTGGTGTGCGGGCCTCTCACTATTGCAGCCTCTCTTGTTGCGGAGCACAGGCTCCAGACGCGCAGGCTCAGTAGTTGTGGCTCACGGGCCTAGTTGCTCCGTGGCATGTGGGATCTTCCCAGACCAGGGCTTGAACCCGTGTCCACTGCATTGGCAGGCAGACTCAACCACTGAGCCACCAGGGAAGCCCCATGTATTGGTATTTTAAAGTTCCACAGGAGATTCTAATATGTAGCCAGAATGGGGAAACCATTGTTTCAGAGTTTATAACTAGAGATGATGTGACATTTTAGATTGCCTTATTGTCCTGAAAGTTAAATGTATCACTGCCAGTAGTATTAATTTTCTAATTATAGTGATTTCTCTCATTAACTGATTTTGTTTGGTTTGTTTATATCCTTAAAAAAAAAGAGGAAGACCAGTAAGAATACGATGAAGAGTTGTTTATTTCATCCAAGAGCTTGAGTTGACTTTCCACTAGAATAATGGATTAGTGAATTTTAATTATGAATTTTAGTAGCATACATGGGTGGGTTTCTCTCCTTTGACCAGTCCCCAACCTAGAGCAATTAAATAAGAATCTTTAAGGGTGCCATAAGTATAAATTTTTACAAATGTCATCTAATATTCAGATCCTGTTAAAACTTGTTTTATCTTGGGTCAGGTCACTTAACCTCTCTACCCTCATCTGTAAAATGTATATAACCTTACCTTACATAAAGTATTAATGTGAGGATTAAATGAAATAATAATATATATAAAGTGCCTGGCACTAATTTCACATCTGTGTTCTTCTGTTTAGGATTGCCCTTTTGACGCTGCACTTTTTAAAAATACAATGTTTATTATTTATTTATTTTTAAAATTTATTTTATTTATTTATTTTTGGCTGCGTTGGGTCTTTGTTGCTGTGCGCGGGTGTTTCTCTAGTTGCGGTGAGTGGGGGCTACTCTTTGTTGTTGTGCCCAGGCTTCTCATTGCATTGGCTTCTCTTGTTGCAGAGCACGGGCTCTAGGCATGCGGACTTCAGTAGTTGTGGCTCACGGGCTCTAGAGCGCAGGCTCAGTAGTTGCAGTGCATGGGCTTAGTTGCTCCGTGGCATGTGGGATCTTCCCGGACCAGGGCTCAAACCCGTGTCCCCTGCATTGGCAGGTGGATTCTTAACCACTGTGCTACCAGGGAAGCCCTTTTATACAGTTTTTAAAGGTTACACCCCATTTACAGTTATTACAAAAGATTGGCTATATTCCCTATGTTGTACAATACATCCTTGTAGCCTGTCCCAGTAGTTTGTACCTTCTGGCCCTATGTTGCCCCGACCCCACCGGTAACCACTATTTTGTTCTCTGTATCTGTGAGTCTGCTGCTGTTTTGTTATATTCACTAGTTTGTTGTATTTTTTTAGGTTCCACATATAAGTGATATCACACAGTATTTGTCTTTGACTTATTTCACTTAGCATAATGCCCTCCAAGTACATCCATGTGGTGCTAATGGCAAAATTGCCATTGCATATATATTACCACGTCTTCTTTATCCGTTCATCTGTTGATGGACACTTAGGTTGCTTCCATATCTTGGCAATTGCAGATAATGCTGCAGTTAATATTGAGGTGCATGTATCTTTTTGAATTAGCATTTTTGTGGGGTTTTTTTGTTTGTTTTTCCAGATAAATACCCAGTAATTGATGGGCTATAAGGTATCATTGTACTTTTAACAGTCAGAATTCCATTATAGAGGATCCAGTGCAGGTTAGATTACTTCTATAATTTACATTTTACCTTTATATTTCAGTTTGCATACACTGAATTTATACTTTTGGGTGTACAATTTCATGAGTTTTGACAAATGCCTAGAGAATGTAACTGCCACCACAGTGAACTTACAGAACAGTTCCATCATCACCCTCTAAAAAAACTCCTGTCTTCTACCCCATTTGGTCAACCCCTCCCCCATTAATCCCTGGCAACCAGGGGATTTGTACACCATCCCTATAGTTTTGCCTTTTCTACCTTGTCATATGAATGGAATCACGCAATATATAGCCTTTTGAGTCTAGCTTCTTTCACTTAGAATTTGCATTTGAGATTCATACATGTTGTTGTGTATATCAGTAGTTCTTTATTACTGAGCAGTATTCCATCCAGTGGGTGTACCACGATTTGTTTATCCATTCCCTAGTTGCAGAACATTTAGATTGTTCCCAGTTTTTGCCAGGTACAAATAAAGCTATTATAAATATCCTCATACAGGTTTTTGGGTGACCATAAGTTTTTGTTTCACTTGGGTAAGTTCCTTATAGTGAGATTTTGGGGTTGTGCTAAGTATATGTTTATCTTTGTAAGAAATTTTTTTGTTGGCTGTATTATTTTGCATTCCCACCAGCAGTGTATGAGAGTTCCAGATGCACCACACACATTGCAGCACTTGGGATTGTCAGATTTCTCCCCCCACCCCAACATTCTAATTGGCATGTGGTGATAACATTGTGGCTTCAGTTTGTGTGTCCCAAATGACTAATGATGTTGAGCGTCCTTTCATGTGCTTCATGTCTCTGTATGGATTTTCTTTGGTGAAATGTCTGTTCGGATTTTTTGCCTGTTTTTATTTTATTTATTTAATTAAATTAATTAATTAATTTATTTATTTTTGCGGCACGCGGGCCTCTCACCGCTGTGGCCTCTCCTGCTGCGGAGCACAGGCTCCAGACGTGCAGGCTCAGTGGCCACGGCCCACGGGCCCAGCCGCTCCACGGCATGTGGGATCCTCCTGGACCGGGGCACGAACCCGTCACCCCCGTATCGGCAGGCGGACTCTCAACCACTGCGCCACCAGGGAAGCCCCTATTTTTTTTTTTTACTAATAAAAATAAATATGGGAGTATGGTTTATTAAGCTGTGCCTTAGTGCAGGCGCTGGGGCTTGCCCATGGTGCTCTTAATGTACAGAGCCCGGACGATCTGCCGGTTTTTCTTGAGCAACAACACCAGGAAGTTGACGGCTAAGTGGATTTTGTACACAAGCTCATCATCTGTCATTTTTCACGTGGCCAACAGCCACTGCCAGACACAGCACCTTCTTCATCTGGAACTTGATCGTGGACTTCACTTCATCAACTTTGGCCACCATGTTCTCATTGTGGGTTAGCAAGGAAGGGAACTTGCCAGCCTTATTCAGGCCTGGGCCCAGGATTTGTGAGATGTGCTTGATCAGAGACTCTGAAGCCAAAAAGGCATCATACTTCTTGGCCAGCTTCTTGACCAGTTTCTTATTCTTAAGTTTCTTCAGGGCCTCGATGTCCATGTGGGGAATATCCACAGCCTTGGCCTCATCACGATGCCACTGGTCCCCCAGAACACATACAGAAAACTTGGGGCGGGGAGTGGACTTGAGCCTGAGGGTGCCTGAGAAGCACTTGTTCTTATGAGGGTCATAGTTCTTCAGGCTGATCTGAAGCTCCACCGTCTCCAAAAACTTCTGGTGCTTGCGCTGGTTCCCGTGCAGGACTTCCCGCACCGTCTCGTAGAGGGTGTCTTGCGCCGCGATAACTAGAAGAGAGCTTTGCTTATTTTTAGAATTGGGTTTTTGTTTTCTTGTTAGGCTTCAAGTGATTTTTGAAATATGTATTCTAGGTACAAATTCATTGTCAGATGTGTGATTTGCAAATGTTTTCTCTCATCTGTGGCATGTCTTTCCCTTCTCTTAAATGTCTTTTTAATTTTGATGAATTCCAGTTTATCTGTTTTTCTTATAGATTGTACTTCTGGTATCTAAGAACTATTTGCCTAACTCAAGGTCACAAAGATTTTTCTCCCAGAAGTTTTATACTCATATGTTTTACATTTACGTCTGATCCATTACGAACTTTGTATGAAGTCTGAGGTATAGGTCAGAGTTGATTTAAAATATATCTGTATGGATGTAGATGGATAGATGTCTTAATTCTTCTAGTATTGTTTGCTGAAAAGATTTCCCCCCCATTGAATTGTATTAGCACTGTCGTAAAAATCATTTTGCCATACTAGTATGAATCTATTTCTGGCTTCTCTGCTATTCCTTTGACCTGTGTATTTATTCTTTTGCCAGTACTATACCTTTGTAGTATGTTTTGAAGTCAGGTGGTGTTCCTTTCAAAATTATTTTGGCTATTTTAGTTTTCTTGCTAACCCATAAGTTTTGGAAATATCTTGTTGGTATCTACCCCAAAATCCCACTGGGGTTTTGATTGGTATTGAGTTGAATCTTATAGATCAGTTTGGGAAGAATTAATATTTTAACTACATTGAGTCTCCCAACCCATGAAGATGGCGTATCTCCAGTTATTTAGGTCTTTTAAAATTTCCTTCACTAGTGTTTTGCAGTTTTCAGCATATGTGTACTTTCACATAGTTTGTTAAATTTATACCTAAATACTTCACATTTTGGTGCTGTTGTAAATGGAACTTAAAATTTTTTTCGATTTCCATTTATTTGTTGCTAGTATGTAAAAAAAAATACAGCTTTTTTTTTTTAACATCTTTATTGGGGTATAATTGCTTTACAATGGTGTGTTAGTTTCTGCTTTATAACAAAGTGAATCAGTTATACATATACATATGTTCCCATGTGTCTTCCCTCTTGCGTCTCCCTCCCTCCCTCCCACCCTCCCTATCCCACCCCTCCAGGCTGTCACAAAGCACCGAGCCAATATCCCTGTGCCATGCGGCTGCTTCCCACTAGCTATCTACCTTACTAAGTTTGTTAGTGTGTATATGTCCATGACTCTCTCTCGCCTTGTCACAGCTCACCCTTCCCCCTCCCCATATCCTCAAGTCCGTTCTCCAGTAGGTCTGCGTCTTTATTCCTGTCTTACCCCTAGGTTCTTCATGACATTTTTTTCCCTTAAATTCCATATATATGTGTTAGCATACGGTATTTGTCTTTTTCTTTCTGACTTACTTCACTCTGTATGACAGACTCTAGGTCTATCCACCTCATTACAAATAGCTCAATTTCATTTCTTTTTAAGGCTGAGTAATATTCCATTGTATATATGTGCCACATCTTCATTATCCATTCATCCGATGATGGGCACTTAGGTTGTTTCCATCTCCGGGCTATTGTAAATAGAGCTGCAATGAACATTTTGGTACATGACTCTTTTTGAATTTTGGTTTTCTCAGGGTATATGCCCAGTAGTGGGATTGCTGGGTCATATGGTAATTCTATTTGTAGTTTTTTAAAGAACCTCCATACTGTTCTCCATAGTGGCTGAACCAATTCACATTCCCACCAGCAGTGCAAGAGTGTTCCCTTTTGTCCACACCCTCTCCAGCATTTATTGTTTCTATATTTTTTGATGATGGCCATTCTGACTGGTGTGAGATGATATCTCATTGTAGTTTTGATTTGCATTTCTCTAATGATTAATGATGTTGAGCATTCTTTCATGTGTTTGTTGGCAGTCTGTATATCTTCTTTGGAGAAATGTCTGTTTAGGTCTTCTGCCCATTTTTGGATTGGGTTGTTTGTTTTTTTGTTATTGAGCTGCATGAGCTGCTTGTAAATTTTGGAGATTAATCCTTTGTCAGTTGCTTCATTTGCAAATATTTTCTCCCATTCTGAGGGTTGTCTTTTGGTCTTGTTTATGGTTTCCTTTGCTGTGCAAAAGCTTTTAAGTTTCATTAGGTCCCATTTGTTTATTTTTGTAATACAGCTGTTTTTTAAAAAAATATTAGTCTGTAGATAACTGATAAGGACCTACTGTATAGCACAGGGAACTCTACTCGGTACTCTGTAATGACCTATATGGGATAAGAATCTAAAAAAGAGTGGATATATTTATATGTATAACTGCTTCACTTTGCTGTACACCTGAAACTAACACAACATGGTAAATCAACTATATTCCAATAAAATAAAAAAAAATATTGGTCTTATAATCTGGAACTTGCTGAACTCATTTATTCTAGGAACTTTTTTGTAGGTCCATGGAATTTTCTGCATAGATCATGTCATTTTTAACACGACAGTTGTAATTTTTCTATAATTTTTCTAATAGATTTTCTATTAGCTGTAGTTTTTCTAATAGATTTTCTGTAATTTAGCTGTAATTTTTCTAATAGATTACCAAATTAAGGAAATTCCCTTCTGTTCCTAATTTGCTGAGAGTTTTTATGAGTACCAGATGTCAAATTTTGTCAGATGCTTTTTTTGCATCCTACTGTTATGATCTTGTAGTTTTTATTTAGGCTGTTAATATGATTATATTTACTGATTTTTTTTTGAATGTTTAAGTAGCTTTGCAATACTGGGATAAACCCCACTTTGTTGTGGTGTAATTATCCTTCTTTTGATATATTGCTAGATTTGATTTCCTAATATTTTGTTGGGGAGTTTTACATCTTTGCTCATGTAGTAGTTTCTTATAATGTTTTTTGTCTGATTTTGATATCAGGGTGATGCTGGTCTTATAATAGGAATTGGGAAGTGTTTCCTCCTGTTTTCTGTAAGAGATTGTGTAGAATTGATATTTTTGGGTTCCTTAAACCAGGGGTCCCCAACCCCCAGGTCCGATACGGGTCCGCGGCCTGTTAGGAACCAGGTCTCACAGCAGGAGGTGAGTGGCAGGTAAGCATTACCACCTGAACCATCCATAAATTGTCTTCCACAAAACTGGTCCCTAGTGCCCAAAAGGTTGGGGACCGCTGTATTAAACGGTTAGTAGAATTTACCAGTGAAACTATTTGGGTCTTGAGTTTTCTTTGTGCAGAGATTTTAAATACTCATTCAGTTTGTTTAATAGATATAGGAATGTTCATATTATCCATTTCTTCTTCAGTGAATTTTAGTAGTTAGTGACTTTTAAGAAAATTGGTCTGTTTTATCTACGTTGTGAATTCCTGGTCATTTGGGTCTCTTTTCTCTTGGTTAGTCTTTGCTAGAGTTCTGTTGATCTTTAGTACTAGCTTTGGTTTCATTTATTTTCTCTTGGTTTTCTATCTTCAGTTTTATTGACTTCTCTTTGTATTATTTCTTCTGCTTGCTTTAGATATAGTTTGCTTTTTTTTTTTAAAAAAGCATTTATCTTTCTGCATTTCTTATGTAAGCATTTAGTACAATAAATTTCCTCCTAAACAGTGTTAGTTACATTTCACAAATTTTGATGTGTTGTATTTTCATTTTCTTCAGTTCAGGTTGTTTTCTAATTTTCTTCAAGACTTCCTTGTTGGCCCTTAGGTTATTTGATAGAAGATGGTTTATTTTCCGAATAGTCTGTCTACTTGTTAAATGGATTACTGAGAGAGGAGCATTGAAATCTCCAAGTATAATTGAGGATTTGTCTGTTTTTCTTTCATTTTAAACAGTTTTTGCTTTATTTATTATGAGGCTTTGTTGTTAAGTGCATGTTTTCTTAGTAACTTGACCTTTCCATTGTGAGGTTTTTTTTTTTATCACTGGTAAATTTTCTTGTTTTGAAGTTTACTTTGAGAAATATAGCCACTGCAGCTTTTGTTTGATTAGTGTTTTGCATGATACGTCTTTTTTCATCCTTTTACTTTTAGTCTCTATGTGTCATTATATTGGAAAATGGGTTGTTATAAACAACATATAGTTTTGCCTTAAAAAAAAACTAAGCTCTCTGTCTCTTATTTAGCAGCATAAAGATTTCTTTTTTAAAAATTAAGGTATAATTGACATATGACATCAGTTTCAGGTATACAGCGTAATAATTTTGTATAGTTATCTGTCTTTTAAGTGGGTTTTTTCCCTTCACTTTTTATATTTAATGTAATTATTGATGGTTGAATTTTGGTCTTTTAAATTATTTTTCTCTTTGGTCCTCCTTTTCTGCTTTCTTTTGGATTGGATTTTGAAAATATTCCACTTCATGTATCTATTGGTGTTTTTTTTTCCCCCCAAGAATGGCTTATTATTAGAAATTATGTTAACATAATTTATCTCATTAATAGGTTTAAAAAAGATCAACAATGTGATCATTTCCTTTGATATTGTAACAGCATTTGATAAAGGTCAACATCTGTTTCTGATTTTTAAGGTCTTAATTAAATGAAAATAGGTGGATATTTCATTGGACTTTTAATACATACATATACTTTAAACCAAAAGCTAGTATCACACAAAATGATCAATCTCTATTGGTGTTTTTAGCCATCTCTCTTTTTTTTTCAGTGGTTGCTCTAAGGATTATAATATAAATATTTCACTCTTCACAGTCTACTTAAAGTTGATACTTTACCACTCCAAGTGAAACATAGAAACCTTATAGCTATATAGATGACCTTTCTATCAGTCCCTTTATACTGTCGTTGTCATATGTGTTACATCTAACCCTTCACCTTACCATGACATGTTATAATTTTTGGTTTCAACAGTTTTGTATATATTTCAGAAACATAAGAAGAGAAGAATAGTCTATGATATTTACTCATTTACCATTTCTGTTGCTCTTCCTTGTTTCTTGAAATTCCAGGTTACCCTCTGGTACCATTTGCTTTCTGTCTGAAGAACTTCTTTTAGCATTTCCTTTAGAGCAGGTCTGCTGGCAATGAGTTCTCTTGGTTTTCTTTTGTCTGAGAGTATCCTTGTCTTCATTCCTGAACTATACTTTGAGTATAGAAGTCTAGGCTGATAGCTTTTGATATTATCCCACAGGGCCCTGAGACTTCTTATTTTTATATACACACACACACACACACACACACACACACACACACACACACACACACAGAGTTGTTACTGACATATCTTTAAGTTCACTGACTACTGTCATCTCCTTTCTGCTGTTGAGCCCATCGAGTGATCTTAGGGTTTTTTAGTTCTAAAATTTTCCATTTGGTTCTTTTTTATAATTTGAGCTTCTTTCCTAAGAATTTCTTTCATTCATTTTAAGGTGTTCACCCTTACCCAATGTATCATGTTTTTAACAGCTGCTTTAAAAGTCTTTGTCTGATAATTCTAATATCTGGGTCATCTTGGGGTCAGAATCAAATAATTGTCTTCTCTGTTGATAATTGATCAGATTTTTGTTGTTCTTGCTTTGGTAATTTCAGATTCTGTCCTGGATGTTTGGAATGTTGTGTGAGATTCTGCGTCCTCTTAAAATCCTTTAGAGAGTGGTGAGGATCTTTTGTTTTAGTAAATAAGTCAACCCAGTTAGGTTCTACCTGAAAGTTCTTTCTCATTTTTTGTACAGATTTGGTTCCATTATCTGTTCAGTTTTCAAAGTCTTTGCTATATTGAGTTTGCCCCTCCCATTCCCACTTAGGTTGATCTAGGATTTGGGCAGTGGTTTATATCATAGTTCTGGTTCTGGTTCTGGAAGCCTCTCCTATTCTTTGGCTGTGTTCCACACATGTATAGCTTACATGTGAGCCCAGGACTTGGTTCATACACAGAATTAGGAATCTACTTCTCCATCTCTCCTTTCAGTGATTTCCTCTACACTCTTATCTCCCAGTGGCCCTTTCCTTCATTCCTCTAGCCAGATGCACGGAGTTCTCTCAGTTTTAGTTTCCTGCCTGTCATACCTTGAGGTGAAGTGGCAAGAGAAAAAAGAAAAGAAAATAATAGGGATTCTCCCACACTCTTTTTTTTTTTTCACACCGGGGTTCGTCTTCCTGGTTCCTGTGTTCAGAGCAGTCTGTTTTCTCTTGTGGTTTTCTGTGGTCTGCAGTAGTGTAGTTTCATGGCTGGGACTGGCCTCAGGGCAGGGCTGGGAGAAAGAAACAAGGGAAAAAGGAAAAAAGTATTCTCTCCACCTCCAGGAGCCTTTTGCCTTAGTCCTCTGGCCAAGAAGACGCACTTGTTTCAGCTTTTGCTGATTGTGCCTACTATACAGTATGCCTATTTGGCCTACCCTTGTGTCAAAGCCAGGAAATAAAGGAGAAAAAACAAACCGATACTCACCATCATCTTATTTGTTGTTTTTCACTGCTCTCCCCAATCTGCCTGCTGTTATTTAATGTTCAGAGTACTCTGTTAGTTGTATTTTGTATTTTGTCCAGAGTTTTTAGTTGTAATTGTGGGAGAGAGTTGTGTTTATTACTCCATCTTGGTCAGGACCAGAAGACAGATTGTTCTGTTTTTAAATAAAAATAAACATTATTGGTATGACTAAAGGTACCCATTTTTAAGTGTATAGTTTGAGTTTTGATAAATGTATTCCCTCATATAACCAGCCATCACATTCAAGAAGTAGAACATTTTTCAGTCTCTCAGAAAGCTCACTTGTGCCTCTTAGCTTTCTGCCATCCTCTCTTCATCCTGCCCTGAATTACCCTTTGGTGGAGGATATAAAGGATATTTAGACATATGACTAGTAGTTAAATGAACTCTTTAATATTCCTTTGGATTGTCCTATATAGAATAAACGAAGGAATATTAGATCCAGATTGTCCTAGGTGAGAATTCACAACTATTCCACTTAAAATATCAGCTTTAAAATATTTATTTATTTAATTTATTTTGGCTGCAGTGGGTTTTAGTTGTGGCATGCGGGATCTTCGTTGGCCACATGTGTGATATTTAGTTGCGGCATGTGAACTCGTAGTTGCAGCATGCATGTGGGATCTAGTTCCCTGACCAGGGACTCAAATCCAGGCCCCCTGCATTGGGAGAGCAGAGTCTTACCCACTGGACCACCAGGGAAGTCCCCACAACTGTTCCACTAAATTAGCTGCATGATATTGGGTAGTTTTTGTAACCTTTTGGAGCCTAGTCATAGTTTTCTCATATTTAAAATGGGAGGTAAGTGTATTTACCTTACAGAGTGCTTTGAGAGTTAAACGAGATGTTTAAAATACCTTGTACAGGGTCTGGAATACAGTAGACGCACAATAAATGTCATTTCCCCATCACCTTTCCATTTATGTGCAATGCACGTAAATGACTTGAGCCAGCTGCATTAAGATAGTGACCCAAATATATTTATTTAGTATTGTGAAACAGCCTCTGACCTATAGTGTAGAGCCCTGGCAGAATGTAGATATTCCGGCATCATCATGTGGTTTAGCCAGATTTTCCAGTAATGTCCTATTGGGAAAAACTTTTGAGCCTGTACCTCCAATACATTATTAAACACATTACACCTACAGAGAAAATTTTAAACAGCTAAAATCAGAAAAATTGTCATGTTTTCTTCATCCTGAGGGATGAGTAGTCTAATGTTCTGAATCCCTTTGGTGATGAGCACTTTTGGGGGTGGAACCTAGGAATCTGTTTTTTTTGTTTTTTGTTTTTTTTTTTTTTTTAGGAATCTGTTTTAAACAGAAGATTCCATAGTAATTTTTGAAGGACGAATAACAGGTTTGGAAACCTCTGGATCAGACCAGTTTTAATTAATTAATTTTTAATCTTTTGGCTGCTGCCATTCGGCATGTGGGATCTTAGTTCCCCAAACAGGGATTGAACCCACGCCTTCTGCATTGGCAGCACAGAGTCTTAATCACTGTACCACCAGGGAAGTCCCGAGACCGATTTTTGAACTCAGACACAGAAAAGGTATTTAGCAATATTAAGTCAAAGAGGGCATTTCCCCTCCTCTCCCTTTTTTCTCTTTGCAAGTTGAGAATTAACAATTCCTGAAACATTTTCCCCCGAGTGTGCTGTCTAGTGGCAGAGATTATATCATGCATTGGATGCCGCAAAGTTATATTTGCAAAATCCCAGTGGATACGACTAGACTTAATTTTCCCAATTAATAGGATTATTGCCCTTATTTTACATATGACTAAATGAATAACTATTTCAATTGTAGGCAAATCCTATTGTAAAAACCTGTTGTATCATATTTCTGGACACTTGACAATGTCTATATTCTGTACAAATATTACAACTTAGTATCAGCTAATAGGTTCCTTTTCACATATTAATTCTTCTAGATTGGGAGTGTCTTTCTCAAGTGTTAAAGGAGGATTCTTAAGGGAGTCTGGGCTCAAGAAGTAAGGAATACCTGGATGGATTAGCAAAATGTGCCTGGAGTGGAGGGTTGGGACTTATAATGTCTGCATCTTCGACTTTTTTGCCAAAGGGGAAGTGGATGTATGTGACTTTTTCTGTGAAAAATGGTATTATTGAGAATAATTGATAGGGATTTCTTTCATGACATTTTTATACAGGATTACTTTTTAACTAAATCAGTAGTTAACTAATACTGTTGTCTAACTATGGTGAAATAAAAGTAGTTTATATACGGAGGCCTTTTTTATAATGTTATTTGATGTAATAAAGTCATACATGAAGTACAAATAAGCAGACTCAGGTTTGACTTTCACTTCTGACATTGTAACTAGCTCTAGTATCTTTGAATGAGTTGGATTTCATCCATCTCTTAGTCCCTGTTGCCTTTTTTTTTTTTAATTATTTATTTTTGGCTGCATTGGGTCTTTGTTGCTGTGCGTGGGTTTTCTCTACTTGCGGCGAGCGGGGGCTACTCTTCGTTGTGGTACGCAGGCTTCTCATTGCGGTGGCTTCTCTTGTTGCGGAGCACAGGCTCTAGGTGCGCGGACTTCTGTAGTTGTGGCACGTGGGCTCAGTAGTTGTGGCACACGGGCTTAGTTGCTCTGCGGCATGTGGGATCTTGCTGGACCAGGGCTCAAACCTGTGTCCCCTGCATTGGCAGGCGGATTCTTAAACACTGGGCCAGCAGGGAAGCCCCCCATTGCCTTTATTCTTTTTTTTTTTTTTTTTTTTTTGCGGTACGTGGGCCTCTCACTGCTGTGGCCTCTCCTGTTGCGGAGCACAGGCTCCGGACGGGCAGGCTCAGTGGCCATGGCTCATGGGCCCAGCCGCTCCGCGGCATGTGGGATCTTCCCAGACCGGGGCACGAACCTGTGTCCCCTGCGTTGGCAGGCGGACTCTCAACAACTGCACCACCAGGGAAGGCCCCCCCACCATTGCCTTTTAAAAAAATTAATTTTTATTTATTTTATTTTTGGGGGCGTTGGATCTTTGTGCTGCACACAGGCTTTCTCTACTTGCGGCGAGCAGGAGCTACTCTTCGTCGATGCCCAGGCTTCTCATTGCAGTGGCTTGTCTTTCCCGGAGCACGGGCTCTAGGCGCACGGGCTTCAGTAGTTGTGGCACATGGGCTCAGTAGTTGTGGCTCGCGGGCTCTAGAGTGTAGGCTCAGTAGTTGTGGCGCACGGGTTTAGTTGCTCCTTGGTATGTGGGATCTTCCTGGACCAGGGCTCGAACCCATGTTCCCTGCATTGGCAGGCGGATTCTTAACCACTGCGCCACCAGGGAAGTCCCCAGCCGAGGGCCTCCCCACCCCATTGCCTTTTTTTTTTTTTCTTGGATCTTTTATTTTTATTTTTTTTAACATCTTTATTGGCCCATTGCCTTTTGAGTTAAAATTCTGCTCACTAGTTTCAAGGGAAATGGAAGTATTTGTGACATCATTGAATGATAAGGCAGTCAACTTTGGGCTTATTTCATGGTGGTAGCCTTTCCTTCTAGAAACGAAATAGCAGCTGAAGATTATATTCTATAAATTATTTCATAGTACAGATATTTTGTTGTTTTCATTAAATATGTCTGAAGGACCTTCTGAATTAAAAATGGTTTGGATTCATTTGAACTATTCATTACGTAAAATTTTAGAAATTTTATTGATTTACAGTGTGCCGATGCGGCAGTCTGTTAAATCTAAATGCAAAAAGGTTCACTTTAATTAGCGCTTAATTATACAGTAGTTTTTCATTTCATTTTTTCTTGGCTTATTTTGAATTCTACTTTAGAATCCCATAGAAACCTGACATATTAGTGTGACAAACTATTTTTAAATAGTCTTGATCTTATAATTAAAACTTTGTATTTTCCTTTTTTTAAGATTTAATTTTATTTATTTTTTGTACAGCAGGTCTTATTAGTTATCTGTTTTATACATATTAGTGTATATGTGTCAATCCCAATCTCCCAATTCATCCCCCCACACACACCTTTCCCCCCTTGGTGTCCTCCATAAACAGTTTGTATTTTCTTAGGGGAATAAAGAAATTTCTTAGGAAAGGAAATTTGGGTGGGGTGTTGTAGAACTTTAAATTCAACCTAAAAATTCACTAAATGTCAGTGAAGTGCTATTACCTTAAAATGACTTTTTTTCCCCCTTCTTTAGAATCCAGCAACTATCACAAGAATACTCCTTAGCCACTTCAATTGGGATAAAGAGAAGCTAATGGAAAGGTAAGGAACTATATTGTCAGCTTTATACTTAGAAGTAACACAGAGAGCCTGTTGAACTGAATTTATGAGACACAAGTAAGTATGTGAACAAACCAGTGTACAAGTGGTATTTGCTTTAATGTATTCCCCATCTGTAAGTTTTGCAATAAACTTAGTGTTAAGGGAGCTCAGGCTTAATATTTCTCCTTTTATTTTGGAGGTGAGGTGTGGGGGCTCTGCTTCTGTGTCTTCTAAAATGTATCCTCTTGAGTACTGAGAACTAAAAATACGTAAAGGGCTTGATATATTCGTGGAGCACACGAATAAGATCTTCCTTTAATTACTTAAAACCTTCATGCCCATAAACCTTTAAATCTACCTTAGGTGTAATAATGACATTTCTTCAGTAAAAACAAAGAAGTTACTCAGGGTATCCTTGCCACCAAAACAGCTGTTTGGACTGACTGGTTTGTTCTCTGGTTTCTGTGCAGGATTAAATTCCATTGGGTATTTTCTCTCTGGAAATGTTTCTGGTTCCAAAAGGGAAGAAATTACTGGGACTGGAGAATGATAATAATAGTGCCATTCTTTATCTTTTTCTCTTCCTTAAATTGGAAATTTGGGGCACTTTGTGGTAGGGTGAGAGCCTTTATTCTATCAGCCTTATTCTCTCAGTCTAAAATTAGCAATTTTAATTTTAAAATTACAACTAGTTTTTGTTATGAACTGAGAACCCAAATATGAGAAGTAAATGGAAAATATTTCCCATTTGATTTTTAAAATCAAAAGCACTCTGCAAAACAGATATTAAATAATACCAAGAATATTACCCAGTTTCTCACATCTTGCACCCCAGCTACAATTTAATAGTAACAACAATAATTCTTAATTATTGAGTCCTCTGTGCCAGGCATTATTTAATTTTATCCAGGTGATAGCTTTATGGAGCTACAAATTATCCCCACTTAATTGATATGGAAATTAAGAGCTTGATGTATTTATCTCAGTTTTGTAACGCAAGGAGTTAGCACTCAAACTCAGGTTTGTTGGACTCCAAAGCTTATGTTCTTAAACACATACTATACAGCTTTCCCAAGGTTCATGAAGAATAAAATCCTTGACTAGTGTGATTTTTCTTTTTTTTCTTTTTCCCGTGGAGCTGACCGCCTTTTTTGAAGTCAGTGGTATTTCTTAATTTTGCTCATATTTATTTTCACACTTACTTTGTGACACAAGAAAGTTTAGGAAAAAAGTAGTTTTCATTGTTTACATCTGATACTCTTCTACTGAACTAGACTTATTTACAGTTTGTTTCTTATTAATATATCTCTCCAAAGACATTCTCAAGTTTGTCCTACAACACTGTTGACACTGCTGAAAGCATTTTTCAATTAACTATTGTAGAACTTAAGTGTGATGAGTATGAATTGAAAATTAGGCAGCTTCTGGGAACTTCTAATGTGTATGAACTTTTCAGTTTCTCCTTGTAATTTCAGTTTCTGTTTTAAAATCTTCTGGAGATATGTTATTGGGTACTTGTAAATTTTTAAACAGTGTTTTTAAATCATTATGCAATATCTTTTTGTGTCATTTAATGAGTTTCACATTACTATATCCTATGTTGTCTGATAGTAGCACTGCTACACTTTATTTCATAATTACTAATATGTTTATATTTCACTACTGATTTACCTTAATTTGTGCTTTATATTTACTGTGTTTTCTGTTTGGTTAGTTTCTTGGCTACTTTCTTGGTTTGATCAAGTTTTCTTTCCCTTTTTCCCCCCGTTATAATTTCAAAGTTATATATTTTATTTTAGCTTTTCTAGGGGTCACCCTTACAATTTGTATATGCATAGTTATATGTATATGTATATGCAAAGTTTATAACAATATTTAGTCACACTGTTTGTATCCATGCCCTGCATAAGACAAAAACTGTAGCATACTTTTCTTCTCTGTCCTCCGTTCTTTCCCTCTCAGTTGGATAAGTTGATAATATTTGAATTTTTCATTTCATGTTAAGCATTTTTACTATCAATGTATTTAACTTCTGTTTTTTTTTTTGGCTAATTTGTTTCTTGCACCCTACTGTTTTCTCTAGATGTACTTTTTTTCCTTCTAGAATAATACATCCTTTAGTCATTTAAGTCAGGTTTCATATGTGATCAGTTTTTGAGTGCTGTAAGAGAAATCCTTAATATTCTGAAATTTTGGAGTAGGTTTTGAAAACATAGCTAGTTGGGCACTTTAAGTATGAGGACTCATGTTTTTGGTTTGGGAAATTCTTATCTGTTATTTCTTTAATATTATCTTTTCTCCATTCTCTTGGTGCTTTCTAGAATTCCTGTTGGTTACATGTTGAAACTTCTGGATTTTTTTCACCTTTTTTCAAAATGCTTCTTCTGTACTTGTCTTTCTACTTTGGTCTGTGAAAGTTCCTCAGGTTTACCTTTAATTCACTAACTTGCTTTTCTTTCTGCCTCCATTCTGCTATTTAGCCATCTTGAATTGTTTATTTCAACCGTATCCAACATATTCATTTTATTCGTTTTGTGGATGCTGTCTCGACATATAACTGTTACACTAGAGTTTTCTTCTAGACTGTTTATCAATAAATAAACATAGAGAGGATTTAAAATATGAATTGGTATTTGGTGTACCGTTCAGAGTATATTATTTTCAAATTGATCACATTCTGGGCTATAATAAATTCCAAGAAAAATTGATATGTGTTCTATTTTCACTCTTGCAAAAAACTCTTAGAATCCCAAAATGAAATTATTAAAATAATTAGAACTAAATAATGAGAGGGCAAATGTGGGATGTAGCTGAAGAGATACAGGGAGATTTACAGTCTTAGTATCTATAAGAAAAAAGATAAATAGGTAGAAAACAAAGTGAGGCTTTGAAACAGGAAGGTTAGAAAAATAAACCCAAAGAGAGTAGAATAGGTATTTAAAATGAAAGCAACATTAATGAATTAGAGAACAAAAATAAATAAAGCAGAAAGATGGCTCTTTGAAATGGATTTTTAAAAAGGGAAATATCAAGAGAATGAGAAAACAAGCCACAGACAGGGAGAAAATATTTGCGAAAGATATCTGTTAGCCAATATATACAAAGAATTCTTGGAACTCAACAGTAAGAAAAAGAACCAATTTTAAAATGAGCAAAAATCTTAATAGATACCTCACTAAAGAAGATACACAGATGTCAAATAAGCGTATGAAGATATATTTAACATCATACATCATCATTAGGGCACTGCTAATTAAAATGAAACTGCTAGTTAAAATTACCACTACACACCTATTAGAATAGCCAAAATCCAAAACACAGGGACTTCATTGGCAGTCCAGTGGTTAAGACTCCGAGCTTCCACTGCAGGGGCCATGGGTTTGATCCCCGGTTGGGGAACTAAGATCCTACATGCTGCGCAGTGTGGCCAAGGGAGAAAAAAAAATTTCAAAACACACCACCAAATACTGATGAGGATGTGGAGCAACAGGAACTCTCACTCATTGCTGGTGGGACTGCAAAATGGTGCAGCCACTTTGCTTCCAATTTGGCAGTTTCTTACCATACAGTCCAGTCACGCATTTTGGTATTTACCCAAATGAGTTGAAAGCTTAAGCCCACCAAGACCTGCACATAGATATTCATAGCATCTTTAGTCATAATTGCTAAAACTTGGAAACAGTCAAGATGTCCTTCAGTAGGTGAATGGGTGAATAAACTGTGGCACATCCAGACAATGGAATGTAATTCATTGCTAAAAACAAATGAGCTATCAAGCCATGAAAAGACATGGAAGAACCTTAAATGCATATTACTAAGTGGAAGCAGCCAATCTAAAAAGGTTGCATACTGTATGATTCCAACTATATGGCATTCTGGAAAAGGCAAAATTATGGAAATAATGAAAAGATCGTGGTTAGAGGGAGGGAAGGATGAGTATGTGGATCAAAAGGGATTTTTAGGGCGGTGAAAGTGTTCTGTATGAAACTGTTATGATGGGTATATGTCACTATACATTTGTCTAAACCCATAGAATGTACACCCCCAAAACTGACCCCTAATGTAAATAAACTATGGACTTGGGTGATAATGATGTGTCAGTGTAGGTTCATTGATTGCATCAAATATACCACTCTTATGTGAGGTGTTGATGGTGGAGGAGGTTGTGTTGTGTGTGTGTGAGTGGCGGTGGGGTATATGGGAAACCTCTGTAATTTCTGCTTAGTTTTGGTTTGAGCTTGAAACTGCCATTAAAAAAGTAGGACTTCCCTGGTGGCGCAGTGGTTAAGAATCCGCCTGCCAATGCAGGGGACACGGGTTTGAGCCCTAGTCCAGGAAGATCTCACATGCCTAGGAGCAGCTAAGCCCGTGCGCCGCAACTACTGAGCCTGCACTCTAGATCCCGCGTGCCACAACTACTGAAGCCCACACACCTAGAGCCCGTTCTCCACAACAAGAGAAGCCACCACAATGAGAAGTCCGCGCACCACAACGAAGAGTAGCCCCCGCTCGCTGCAACTAGAGAAAGCCCATGTGTAGCAACGAAGACCCAACGCAGCCATAAATAAATGAATGAATGGATGAATGAATGAATAAATAAATGTAAAGTCTGTTTTGAAAAAAGGGAGGTAAATAAACCATTGGCAAATGTGATTCGGTAGGAGGAAAAGTCACAAATAAACAATATTGGCAATAATGCATAATTATGGTTAGGAAAAATATTTCAAAATTTTAAATTAATACTGTGTATACCACTTTTACCATTAAGTTTGAAAGCTTAGAAATGGAAATTACCGCTCCCCCCCCCCAAAAAAAATACAAAAACAACTGTGGAAAAATGTAATAAATATACTAAAAGATCCCTCTCCTTCCCCCAAAAGCACTAGATGATTTTATGGGCAAGTTCTGTCTTAATAAACCTTTAAGGAACTGCTAGTTTTTCTAGTTCTGAAAAACTATTTCAGAACATAGAAAAAGATAGGACATCATTAATTCATGTTAGCCAAATCAGAATAACCCTGGTTACAAAATTTGACAAAGACAGCATAAGAAAACCATCTTCATTATGAACATACCTTTTGAATTCATGGATAAAATAATTGAATTGAAAGAATTAATGGTCTAGTAGGATTTCTCCTAGGAATGCAAGAATGGGTCACCATTGGAGAAAAGATTTGTCTATAACATTTACTACTTTTAACAGGGTAATGAAGAGAAACCAAAAGGTAATTATAATGAATGCCAGCAATGTATTTAATAATATTGTGCATTTACCCCTGTGTTAGAAAAACTTTTTTGCAAACTAAAAAGATAATTTCTTAGCTTAATAAAGGGTATCAACTAATAATCTACAGCAAAATTATATTTAATTTTGAAACGTTAGTTACTGGCTTCACCACCATTTAAATAAATGCATTGGAAGTTCTGATAAATAAAGTAAAACATGGAAAATTAAATAAGTGGCATGAAGATTGTTTTGGGGATAGGAGGATTATGGATTTTTTAAAAGATTCTTTATGCTTTTTTGTATTCTGTGAATTTTCCTCAATAATCACAGAAGAACTTTATAATTTTTAATGAAAACACTTTCTTTTTAAAAAAGGAAGAGAAATTCTATATAGACAATATAATCAATACCTAGGAGACATAAGAGAATCAATTGATAAACTATTAAAGTGGCTGTACATTAGAATCACCTGAGAATTTTTTTAAGTGCCAATGCCTAGGCCCCTTTCCATTCCTCCCTCTCCCCTCACCCCTCTCCCCTCACCCCATTAATACCCTTGGAAAATGAAAAGAAGTATGGAATGTAAGGAGGTTTAGCCTCGGTGACACTGTGCGCCTCCCAATTCGTGAGTATAAAAATGAAGGTATGATGATCTTGTAATTATTTAGGATCCCAGGAATTACAAAGTTAGACAATATGTCCAATAAATTTTGTTACATAACATTAAAAAAAGAGTCATGTACCAAAATGTTCATTGCAGCTCTATTTACAATAGCCCAGAGATGGAAACAACCTAAGTGTCCATCATCGGATGAATGGATAAAGAAGATGTGGCACATATACACAATGGAATATTACTCAGCCATAAAAAGAGACGAAATTGAGCTATTTGTAATGAGGTGGATAGACCTAGAGTCTGTCATACAGAGTGAAGTAAGTCAGAAAGAGAGAGACAAATACCGTATGCTAACACATATATATGGAATTTAAGAAAAAAAAATGTCATGAAGAACCTAGGGGTAAGACAGGAATAAAGACACAGACCTACTAGAGAGTGGACTTGAGGATACGGGGAGGGGGAAGTGTAAACGGTGACAAAGCGATAAAGAGGCATGGACATATATACACTACCAAACGTAAGGTAGATAGCTAGTGGGAAGCAGCCGCATAGCACAGGGAGATCAGCTCAGTGCTTTGTGACCGCCTGGAGGGGTGGGATAGGGAGGGTGGGAGGGAGGGAGACGCAAGCGGGAAGAGATATGGGAATATATGTATATATATAACTGATTCATTTTGTTGTGAAGCTGAAACTAACATACCATTGTAAAGCAATTATACTCCAATAAAGATGTTAAAAAAAAAAAAAAAAAAGATCTTGCTTCCCAGTGGGTAACACAGAATGTATTCAAGTGTTATTTCGATTCATTTGACATACTTAAAGATGATTCTTAGTCAAAATTGTGAAGTGTAATTGTAAATTTAGTCCGCTCTGCTCTTCTTTCTTATTTCCATATACTAGGCATACAAATGTTTCTTTTATTTTATTCATTAGTGAGCCATAGTCCCAGCCCTGGAGGGAGGAATTCATGGTCCAGTGAGGGCAATAAAAGTATAAATAGATTCTTGCCAATAATTCTTCTTACTTGCCCCCCGGCCTTCTAGTCTACAGTTTAAACAGATCTGTCCTGATCCTAAAACCGAGTGATTTATTCTTTTTAAAAATACGTTTTGGTGCAGGTGGGGAGGGGCCATTTTAACTTTTTGGTCTCTTGCCTCTAGTAGCCGTTTTCCAGATCTTTGCTGTTTTCTTTCTTATCCAGCCTTCTGCTTTTCAACTCTATAGGTTTATTTCATTTCTGTTTTACAAATTAAATAGAATTTTCTCTATTCACTGGGTTTCTTCCCATGCTTCTACAGGTGAAGCAAAACAGAGAAAATCGGAGAATCAGAAATGCAGCAATAACAAATCTGTCCTTCTTCTTTAAGGCCAACCTTTCCATCTGGGCTTTGATTCTATCATAATTTTTGTGGGATGTTCCTTCCATTATTTCATTTGTCATATGGTGAACCGTCTCCTGGTGTTATCAGTCAGGATTTTTAGTTGTAAACAAACTTTAAGAGGTTAAGTGGAAAAGACATTACGTATTGAGAATCAGCCACGAAGTATGTGAGTCCAAGACAATGCCAGAAATCAGAGTCAAACTATTCTAATGGAAGAGCTGTTGCTGTTGCCATTGGGCACAGGCATCACAGCTCGTAGCATCAAATATTGGGCATGTGACACCATGACTAGTAAGTACTTCTGCTGTTGCAGCCTTTGAAAGTTGGATATCTCCTTACCTCTTCGGTAGAATGAATTTCTCATTGACCCTTCTTCAGTACTATACATAAACTAAAGATCACCCTGCTCCTGCCAGGCATTTATCCTCCCAGCAGGAGAGACTGAGAAAGTGAGTTGTCGTTCTCTTTCTTTTTATGACAATTCCAGCTTCTGTCTGCCTTTCTGAATTTTCTCTTTATTTATTTAAATTAATTTATTTTTGGCTACGTCTTCGTTACTGCGCATGGGCTTTTCTCTAGTTGTGGAGAGCGAGGGCTACTCTTCGTTGCGGTGCGCGGGCTTCTCATTGCGGTAGCTTCTCTTGTTGTGGAGCACGGGCTCTAGGCATGTGGGCTTCAGTAGTTGAGGCATGCAGGCTTAGTTGCTCCACGGCATGTGGGATCTTCCTGGACCAGGGCTCGAACCCGGGTCCCTTGCATTGGCAGGCGGATTCTTAACCACTGCAGCACCAGGGAAGTCCCCTCTTTATTTCTTACACTACACATTAGTAGTACAGAACTTTTAAGGTGGTCACCAAATTCATTTTTGTGTTGCCTCAACTTGGGAAATGTTTCCTTTATCTGACCACAGGGTTTCTGTGTGTGTCAATGTAGGCTGTTAGCTCCACAGCTCTAGGGAGCACCTTTGGAATTATACTGTCATGGGCCCTCTCCTAGCATGCCTTTCTTATTGTCCTGTGTCCTGATTGTTCTTCAAAGCCCTGCTTAAGGTTTACATCTAAGACGACTTTTCTTATTTCTGAAGACAGTTAATTACTCTTTTCTTTGTGCTTTAATATGTATTTGGTTTAATATTTCACCACTTCTGTTAGAGTTCCTTGTGTAGAAAATACCTCACTAGTCTTTCATTCCTAGCACCTAACACAACTCCTAATATATATAGTTAGTGTTTAGTAAATGTTTTAATTAAATTCAGCCTGTTCTAGGTTTTGTTTTCTACAATAGAACTTTTATTTAACTTATTACGTGCATGTAAATCAGATTTTCGTTTGGCAGGAGTTAGAGCCAAAACACCCCCACCACAGCCACCCTGTGCCAAATTAAGCTCCTTTAAAGTTGGTAACAAGTAAAAAGTCAGTTATCTTCTTTCCTGCAGCTGAGATTTCTTCTCTTACAGGTATTTTAAGACTCATTTTAGTTGACAGTATATAAGGTGAGTGTTAATGAATTAACTGGCCTGTCTGAGGTGAGGGGAAATACAGGTGTCTGATGACTCACTACTTTAAATGGACTGGTATGATCAAAGAATCTTAAAAACTGATATCAGTCTTTTCCAGACTATGTTACAAATAGCTTTTCACTTTTCATTCTGAAGCATTAACACCCATTTAGTGATTAGGTACTAGAGTTAGCCCTTGTATGTTATTATGATAGTATGGAGCTTTCCTTAAGCACATTAATAATAGTATACCATTTCACAGTTAACTGCTGGAATGTGAAAGTAAATTTGGTTTGTCAGATGCCTGGCTTTTGTGATAGCATTCATTTCTATTCTGTATAGTGAGGTCTTTCCTCTTTAAACAACTCAGGTATTATTGGGGAGCAGTGTGTGGAAAGCAGCAAATGTACTGTCTTATTATACTATAGTGGTTAAGAACATGGATCTTTGCTCTACCACCTACTAGCTGTATGAACTTGGAGCAGTTTTTTCCTTTAGTTACCTGATGTGAACTTATTTCCTTTTATTTTTTATTTTTTAAATCCATTCTGTTGTCCCTAGTCTCCCTGCCATCTTGCTGCTTTATAAATTTCAAGAATGTTTTTGCCTATTAGTTATGTGTAAGACATTGAGCAGAAGTTTAGTGATGAAGAGGTACACGCAACAATGTATCATACGTAGTTTCTATCCCCAAGGTACTTAGATACAAAGTTTTATGAGAATACATAAAAGGTTATTTGTTTCTCTTTTTTTTCCCACTGCTGAATATGGTTGTCTTTATTTTTTTTCTTGCCTAGCCCTATCTAAACAAAATGAAACTACAGGACTGAAATTAACAACCCATTAAAATAAGTAATAAGGTATGAAAATTATGAAGCTTTTTTTTTTTTTTCAGGTAATTAAGGGTAGTTATATTATTTAAAGTATGCAAAGTCCAGAGAGCCAGGGTAAGGTCTCCAAGGCTTCCTGGGGTAAGGGAGAGGGTCAAGGGGAACCTTGAAATTTGAAAGATAGAGGGAACACATGACATCAAAGTGTGGGCTAGAATTTCACTTAAAAAAAAATAACATTTCTGAAAATATTGACAAGAGCAACAATAGTACCTGCACAGTAGGATTGTGAGGAAGGAGAGAGACTGCCTGTAGGAAAAAGGAAGCATATCTTTTTTTTTTTTTTTTTTTCTTCCCCGGTGTGCGGGCCCCTCACTGCTGTGGCCTCTCCCGCAGCGGAGCACAGGTTCTGGATGCGCAGGCCCAGCGGCCATGGCCCACGGGCCCAGCCGCTCTGCGGCACGTGGGGTCCTCCTGGACCGGGGCACGAACCCGCGTCCCCTGCATCGACAGGCGGACTCTCAACCACTGCGCCACCAGGGAAGCCCAGGAAGCATATCTTTACATTAAAATAAGACAAGTTTCACACTTAACTATGTTAATTATGATAGTGTTTCTACTATAGAGATCAGATGGTTAAAAGATGGTAGAAGGTAATGATTCTAAAAGAAAACAAAAACAACATGACCTTTTTTTCTACTTAGCCCAGAACTCATTCATTTTGTGCACTATAGAGAGTGATGTGTGAGGCGTTTTATCATTATCAAAGGGTGCATCAAAATAGATGATTTTTTCCCCTGTGTGTTTTTCACTGTAAAAGACGCCTGTTTTTTATGACAAGCTTAAAAAACTTGTTAAAAAGGTTTGGTTTTCAACACATACAAAAGGTTATTAAAATCTGAAATAAAAATGCTGCTGTGGCTCAGATCTTGGCCTGCTAGTCTGCATGCAGAACTCTCTGGCCCACGCAGACAAAGAGGCACGTGGAGCTTTTCCCTTCTGGCTCCATAAAAGGCTATTTCTGACTTAGGTGAGAAAGAATTTATTGATGAGATGGCATTTGATTGGACCTGGAAGGGCGGTGGGTGGAAGGGCAATGTGGAAATCTGGGCATTTCAGGTTCAGAAAATAAGTTGGTGTGGAGGGAGTTCAAGGAACATATATTGAATGGTAATGAGATTTAGAGTGGTTAGAGTACATGAAGAATAGAGGGGAAATGATTGGATGTGTTTAGTAGGAAGGACCTTGAATGCTTAGCAAATAAATTTGGACTTCTTTCCTATTGAGTAAGTTGTTTTATGCAGAAATGTAATACAAGAGCATTATTGTAGAAAAAAATCTTACAGTAGCAGTATGAGCTGATTGGAGGCAGGAAGGCGAATTGGAAGACTATTTCAATAATACAGATAAAAGGAAAATGTTGGCTTGACTTACGTTGGTGACAGTTAATTGAAAGCAGAGTGTTGATGTAAGAGATGTGAAGGGGTTTTAACTGAGACAGAAAATACAGGAGACTGGGAAACTTCTGGTAATTTGGACTATTCCATCCACTAAATACAATAATACAAGCTAGATGAAATATTGAAACATCTTTTAAAAAATCAAGAACATCAAAGAATGGACTTCCCTGGTGGCGCAGTGGTTAAGAATCTGCCTGCCAGTGCAGGGGACATGGGTTCGAGCCCTGGTCTGGGAAGATCCCACATGCCGCGGAGCAACTCAGCCCTTGCACTACAACTACTGAACCGGCGCTCTAGAGCCCACGAGCCACAACTACTGAGCCCATGTGCCACAACTACTGAAGCCCGCATGCCTAGAGCCTGTGCTCCGCAACAAGAGAAGCCACCGCAGTGAGAAGCCCGTGCACCGCAACGAAGAGTAGCCCCCACTCACCACAACTAGTAGAAAGCCCACGCACAGCAACAAAGACCCAAAGCAGCCGAAAATAAATAAATGAATACATAAATTTAAAAAAAAGGACATCAAAGAATTAGAAAAATAGGAATTACAGCCTTAAGGTCCAAGAGAATGTGGAAATCTAGACAAATGAGCCAAGCACCGCAGTCTGCTTTGTCCTAGAAGTATGTGCTGATCCAGAAGAGGTGGCCAAGAGACTGAGCTGTGATTTTTGTTGGCCTTTGGTTAGTGGGAAAAAAGTTGGAGTTCTCGGCCCACCAAGAGTGGGGATTAGGTAAACCAGCTCCTCTGAAGACTGAAGATATATTCAGGTCATCTGGGTGGCCCAGAAAACCTTAAGCCTTGAACTTAGATTAAGATGGTCCCAGGCTGTTAATGTACCCAGGCACAGAAGCAAGTGTAAATCTTTTCGAGGGAAAGAACAGTAAGGCCTCAGACTACTTCCTCAAATTATTTTTGTAATGAAAACATACTAATTTGGGACTCCAGATGTTAGAATTAGTCAGACATAGACTAAAATGGGTATGCTATCATAAGGGAACTAGAAAGTATGAGCTGTTGTACAGATTTGAAAAAACAACTTATTAGACAAAATAAGCAAAATTGACTCAGTGGATTAATTTAACAGCAGGTTGGACAAAGCTAAAGAGAGGTTTAGTGTACTAGAAGATCAAAACACTTCAGAATTAAGCACACACACTAAAAGATGGAAAATACACAAGAGAAGTTAAGAAAATAGAAGATAGAACAAGAAGGTCTCCATTGAGTTTAGAAAAAGAGGAGAAAATGGGGCAGAGATGAAGGTAAAATGGCTAATTTTCCAGATTAGTAAGAGACAAAATTGCCCTAAGAAGCTTGACAGTTCCCGTGCATAATAAAATACTGTTTCATTGATTCTAAGATGTAGTTTTTCACATCTTAGAAATCTGTCTGAAATCTGAATGCATCTTTCAATTGACGGCACCTTACAGTCCAGCAAGATTGAAAATGTGACTTACGTGAAAATTTTCCCATTTCACTTTCTGATAAGATCATGAAATTTTGGTACCAAAGCATATTATTTTATTTTTTAAAATTAATTAGTTAATTTTGGCTGCACGGGGTCTTTGTTGCTGCTCGTGGGCTTTCTCTAGTTGCCCTGAGCGGGGTCTACTCCTCATGGCGGTACGCGGGCCTCTAATTGCGGTGGCCTCTCTCATTGTGGAGCACGGGCTCCAGACACGCGGGCTTCAGTTGTTGTGGCTCGTGGGCTCTAGAGCGCAGGCTCAGTAGCTGCGGCAAACGGGCTTAGTTGCTGCACGGCATGTGGGATCCTCCTGGCCCAGAGCTCGAACCCGTGTCCCCTGCATTGGTAGGCAGATTCCCAACCACTGCACCACCAGGGAAGCCCCCCAAAGTATTTTAGATTTTATGAAATATGGTAAAAAATCCACATTTTAAAACATCATAGTGAAACTATAAAAATAAAGAGAAAACCATAAAAGCAATGAAGATGCAAGAAAGATTACTTTTAAAAAGTGTGAAAGTGTGTATATGTAATGTATATAGAGGGAAAAATAGATATAGAAAGTGTATATTATACTTACATTCTTCTAGAGAACAGCTGACTTCTCAATAGCAAAAGTGGAAGTGGTGGTAGGATGATACCTCAGTAGGTGAAAGAAAATAAGTGCTAAGCTAGAATAGTGTAATCATGGATAATGTATTTAGAAACAGTGCTACCTTTTAATTAATATAGATGGCTTTATGTTGTACCTACCCTTTATATTTTTTTAAGCCAATATTTAAAATTCTATCAGTGTTGATTAAAGTCTCAAATATTCATAATTGCTATTTAAGCAACTATTTGAATGTTAAGGGGAAAAATTGTGGAATGCAGCCTAATTTCTGCTAAAAAATGTATAAATGAGTGTTAATTGCATGTATCAGGATAGTAATGAGCTAAGCATTCATCTTAAGCCTCAAGTTAATGAGCTAGGTGTGTCAAGATAGAAAAAGAGCAACAAAATAAATTAAGAGAAAATAGAAGAAGAAATAACAGAGCAGACTTTAATAAAATGGAAAAGAAACATACAGTAAAGGGGACTAAGAAGCCAAAAGATGAGATTAGCCAAGAAAAGAAAACACAAATAATATCAGTAATGAAAAGGAATGTCACTTTGGATCCTGCAGATACTTAAAAAAACCCACAAAAACCCAGCCTCATAAGATATTGTGAATAACTGTGTTGAAATTTGAAATTTTACATGAAATGGATAAGTTCTTAGAAATTTGCAATTCATAAAAATTTACATAAGAAATAAAAAACCCATATGGGGCTATAACTATAAAGTGAAATTTTCTATAAAGTCCAAGTCCAGATGGATATACTAGAAATTTCTACCAACATTTAATGAGACAGTAGCTCTAACCTTATAACTTTATATTAGAAAACAGAAAAAGAGGATCTTTTACCTTCTTAAGTCTATCACAATCTTGATACAAAAACCCAAAGAAAAATTACAGGTTTTATCATGTAAATAGATGCAAACAAAAGGAAACAAAAACCCAAAGTATTTGCAAATTGAATTCAGCAATACATAAAAAAGATAATATTCCAGCATGGCCAGCTGAGATTTATCCCGGGAATGCTAGGTTGGTTTAACCTGAAACAATTAAATATGGTTGGTCAGTTAACAAATTAATGAGAATAATATTTCAGTAGATGCAGAGGAGCAGTTGCTAAAAATTAGTAATCATTCATGATTTTAAAAAGAAACCATTAGCAAACTGGGCATTAAAGGGAACTTTCTTAATCTAATAAATCTGTAAAAACATCTGTAGGACATATCATAGTTCATGCTGAGATGTTGAAAATATTTCTTTTAGATGGAGTTCAAGACATGGGTGTCTGTTATCTTCACTTATGTTCAACATTCAATTCATACTGAAGGAGATCCTAGCCAGTAGTATACCGAAAATAATAATAATAAAGTATAATGGTTGTAAGGCAGATGCTAAATAGTTAATATTCACAGATGATATGAATTGTTTACATTGAAAATCCAAAGGAGTCTACAGATAAGTTGTTAAAATAAATGATTTTAGAAAGAAATGTAAAATTTTTATTTTTTTCTCTTAGCATTTACATGCATATCTTTGACCCAGTAATTCCACTCACAGATATATGTACCTAACAGAAAGAAATATGCATGTCTAAACTGAAAGTTGTATATAAGGATGTTCATAGCAGCGTTACCCATACCAGCTCCAAACTACAAACAACCCAAATGTCTATAGATAGATACACAATTGTGGTATATTTATATAACTGTTCAGCAATTAAATATAAATGAACTAGAGCTACGAGTGACTACATAGATGAATCTTAAAAACTGTTATATTGAGTGAAAGGAAAACAAGTTTGACAGAATACTTATCCCCTATATGGTTCTGTTTATATGAAATTCAAAAACAGGCAAAAATAAGTTATATTCTTTAAGGGTGCATATTTAGGTGGTAAAACTATAAAGAAAAATGGGGTAATGATTATCTCTGGGGGAAAAAGGAGCTTGTTACTGAGAAAGGGATGTTTGGAGGGTTTCTGAAGTACTAGCAGTTTTCTAGTTCTTGTCCTGGGTTGTATGATGCCCCCTGGATCTCCTTATTCCCTGAATTCTTATCACATTTACTGTTAAGTCATTCTGACTTCCTGAAGTTAGATACTATTTTCTATACTTCCCTAAGCATTCTCCTCCTATCTCTTGCATACTTAGAATGACATACTGCAAATAGCTGTAGGTCTCTTTCTGTTAGTCAAAGCAATTAACGTTGCCGCTAACTAGCACAGTTCCCACATATAGTTTGGTTAATCTGCGAGGGAACCATGTAAAAATGATCTTAATTATATACTGTCTCATATTTTGATAGCTTATTCTTGGTTTTAGCCTAGCGAGATTTTTAAACATACTTTGGTTTATAGGCTCTTAACATTGACAACCTGTGGGCTTCCGTTAAATATATTGAAATACCATTATCAGAATAATAAAAGGGTATTTCTTTTTGTACTCAAAGAAATCATTTTTGTCTTTAATTGGAATCAGACCCATTATTGCATAAATCACAAGTAGTTTATTTCATTTTATTTACTGAGTTGTGCTGTTCATGTGTAACAGGAGGAAAAGACCATTGAGCTGAGCAGAGCAGAGGGTTTAGACTTCCCTTGCATGCACATATCTGGACAGAGGGCACAGAAACCACTGTCTTTGTTTTCTTTCAAGTAAAACATAGTTTTTTGTTTTTTTTTTTTGCGGTACGCGGGCCTCTCACTGTTGTGGCCTCTCCCGTTGCGGAGCACAGGCTCCGGACGCGCAGGCTCAGCAGCCATGGCTCACGGGCCCAGCCGCTCTGCGGCATGTGGGATCCTCCTGGACCGGGGCATGAACCCGTGTCTCCTGCATTGGCAGGCGGACTCTCATCAACCACTGCACCACCAGGGAAGCCCAGAGTAGAACATAGTTTTAAAAAATAGTATTGGTTCTTGTCGTTTTGGGGGCCATGGTCTCTTTTGAGAAATTAATAAAAGCTTTGGATCCTCAGGGGAGGAGAATGAGCATGTATAAATAAGTTAGAATGTTTTGGGTACTGTACAGTTGTTGAAGTGCCAGGGGTTTCAGGTTAGAAGAACTTGGTAAATTGGAATAATCATAATCAAGCCAAAGAACATGGACAACTACCAGTGAAGATGATACAAGCGTATTTAAGTGTGGCTGGAATACCCAGTGAAACGAGCATCTGTGTCTTCTGAGGCCTCTAGTGTAGAGTTCTCTCTTCTCTGTTATGAAGGGAATAGTTAGTTATTAGCTGCTTCTTACAATGTCCGGCGTAGTATCAGATCTTCCTTGAAAGTTCATATGAGAATGAAGTCTTATTCTTCCCAAAAGTCTTTTAATTAGCAAAATATTAATAATAAATAAAGCTGGATGGTGGGTATGTGGGAGTTCAAGTTATTTTTCTTTTGGCTTTGTGTATTTAAATTGTTCTGTAATAAATGGGAATGGGAGCCTTTTTGGAAGATGGCATAGTTATTGTGTTTCTGTTATGATTTTGCTAATTCAAGCCTGGATGGAGTTATCTTAGATCTGTTTTGCTGTGGTTAGTTTTCTTAATACACTTGCCTTCATCAAGGCTTAGAACCAAAAGGATAAAGTATGGAAGAACACAGAAAGGTTCTTAAAAATTATACAATAAGATTTTTGTACTGCAACTTGAAAGTAATATTATCAGTATTTAGTAACTTTTTTGTCAAGTGGTCTTTTGTTTAGTAGTAAGCAAGCTCAGGAGATTTTTTTTAGTGTCCTGCTGGGTTTTTGGTTTTGTTTTGTTTTAGGTTGCATTTTCCCCTATAGGGGAAAAAAATATATCAGAATCTCAAAAAGTATTTCTTTCTTAAAAATACATAATCAGTGCATTTACTTAGCTATAAACCATGTATAATAATATTAAAATATGAGCTAAATTTATCTTTTAGACTAGCATAAAAAAACCCAAAACTTTGAAAGCAAGTTTTTATAGACTTGTGTATGTCCTCATTAGATCTTTTTTCTTATGAGGACCAAAAGTCTTCCTTAGAAAAAAAGATTTTCTATCCCTAAATCCTTAGTTAACTAGTTCTCTGGGATTCTGAACTTTACTTAGTAGAGGTTCATGTATTTGCTAGTTAACCTTACATTCTAATTTTAGTCCTTTTGAAAGAATACCTTTAAAAACCACAAAGAATGTGGTAAATCTTTTAATATGTTTAACGTTTACCTTCTACTTCAGGAGCCCTTTTTAAATTTAAATTTTTATCTAAGTAACACGATTAAAGTTATTGAAAGGTTTTAAGTTTTATTTTAAGGTTTAAGGGGGTTGTAAATGAAAAATAGTGCTCAAATTATCAGTTCTAATCTCATTCCCCAAAAGAAAAAGAACTCTTCAGTAATTCTTAATGACTTGCATATACTACCATACAGTATTAGATCTACTGGCTTCTTTCTATGGAAGATGAGGAATAAGCTCTGAAAATAATGTTTATATGTAAAGACTGGAGAAAGCCTTATCTCCTGGTGTGTCTCCTCTCTTTTTCCGTTTTGCTGGTTTAAGACACGTTTTCATTCATTATTATTTTTGCTTTTTATAAATATGGCAGTTTTTATTCATCCTTAAGATATAAATAAATATCTTTTCCTTTGCGCCTTTGATATTTTTCCTTAAATATACCTTTTCTAAAAGTGGAAAGAATTACACCGTTTAGAAGCAGGTTAATGGGGCAAAGGATGGTTGAAATGGCAGTTCCTAGAAGAGATGTTGATGTCACAGATCTTTTTTAGTGCTTTGTCAGAACATACAGTATAGAATAATTGTAACTGTTTTGTTGCCTTTTGAAATTGAAGTCTGGTACCCATAAAATGCCACATGAGAACGTGAAACAAAAATTATTTGGTTATTTAGAAGTAAAAGTTCATTTACTTCTATACATGTTTATTTGTGGAGATATATATATATGGAATTATTTTTATAAATTTTCATATATATGTTTGTGTGTTTTAGCTCTCTCTCAGGCTTATAGTAGTAGATAAGTGATGTATAAAAATATATGGGAAAAACAAAACAAAACAAAAAAAAATATATGGGAGCATTAAAGACCTATAAGGAGAATTGAACTCTGGTAACCCAAAAATAAGCAGTAGGAAAGCCCAGTATATAACTTTAAATTAGCTTAACAGTTTTGCTTTTCCGATTTTGTTGTGAAAATAAGTACAACATCAACAGTGATCTTTTTATGAAGTATGAAGCCCTAGTGGCTTTTAAAATAAACTCATAATGACAAAATTAAATATTGACATGGCAAACAGTGATGCTAGTCATTCAGAATTCAAGAAGAAACTTTAGCCAGTGATATACCCCACCTGCCATGTCTCTCCTCTCCATAACCAGACATAGTTTTTAAGCTGTAACTCCTCCTGCCTTGAAATTTAATTCTTGTTATGTGGTATATTTCTAATAGTCAAGGAAAATGAAAAATTAAGATCTAGATTTTCTGGAAGGTTGGCTGATTAAGTGCCAGTTTGCTTAACTATATTTATATAAACATACTGAATGAACAGAAAGAACCTTAGAGAAGAGGATTTATAATCTCTACTGAAGAACCTCTCAAATCGCCCTTCTAACAATCTTTTTGGTGGTAGGTCTTGCAGGATCTTAGTTCCCCCATCAGGGATCGAACCCAGGGCCCTGGCAGTGAGAGCACAGAGTCCTAACCACTGGACCTCCAGGGAATTCCCAGCCATTCTAAAAATCTTTAATCTAAGCCATGTGAGAGATGGGGTGGGGATACTCTAATCATGCCCTTGCCCCACCAAGGAAAGGCTGGACTGAAGGAAAAACCACACTGCTATTCTGTTTTTCTTTTCATCAGTATGATTTTCTCAAAAGGATGGGCAAATTTTGCAGGAAAGGAGGGCAGCAGTGTCCTACCATAATCTTTGCAGCTGTTGACCAACGTCAGTGAAGCAGAGAGAAATATGTGTGTTAACTCATTAAACAAGGTACCTGAACTTCAGTGCTTCACATTGAATTAGTCTCTCTTCATTTTGGTCTGTTTTTCACAGGCAAGGGTATATGTAAGAGCCAGCAAACTGAAGGAACTTTCAAATATATAGTGACCAGGTATACAAACTGTGGGGAGTTAAGAATCCACCTGTATTCTTGAGCACACTAGTAGTCCTTAAGAAAACTATCATAATTAGCAGGCTGAAAAAACCTTTGTTCTTTTAAGAAGATTAAAGTAAACATAGACTCTATGAGATAAGGGATCAAAGATAAATTGATGAAACAACAGAACAAGACGAAAAGGAAGCGGACAGAACTAAGAAAAAAGATAAAGGGACAAGCAGTAATCTTGCAGAAGATAAAACCACATTGGCAACAGCAAGAAATAGAGCAGATACTATGGAAAATGGAGATACGCAAGAGAAGAAAAGGACAAAGAAGGAATTAGTAGATGGTAGACAAGGAGGAAAATTAGCAAAGCCTGGGTACATATCAAGCAGGTCTTAATAACTAAAAGCTCTTGAAGTAATTACTACCTGAATGGCATTTCAAAAGAGAAAGTTAAATGCTAAGATAAACTGTACAGAACTAAACTTAAAGAATGAAGAAACCTTGTCTACCTGTCAGTTGAAAAATGATTTGAATTATAAAATGAGAATTATTTTGATCACAGACTTCAATAACAACGGGTACCAGAAGAAAATGGAGGCTGTCAGTATAGAGAATATTGGGGGTAGGGTGGGTAGGATTTTGGCCAAAGTGAGCATTTGAATACAATTAAACATTTTAATTATGTCTAAGTAATTAATTAGGGCTATCAAGCTTAGGAAACAAAAAGCAGTTTTTACTATTCTTGAAAGAAAAGCTATATAATGTCAAAACAGTGTAATAAGTGAAAAAATTATGTAAAATGATAATCAACTGGGAAAAGCTTCAGGAAGTTCCAAACAAAACTATAGGGTTAAGTGTAGGGTCATATAATACAAGGACAATCAATGTGTTATTGAAAGTTGGCGAAATAGGTTTAAGTACCCATTTTAAGTTACGTTTAGTAAAAATAAATTAGACTTCAGTATCTTTCAGAAAACCATAGCAGAGTCATTGGTGGACAAAGCAAGTAATAAATAAAAATAAAGAACAAATTTTAAAATGTTACATTTCTGTAAAATGGAACTTAAATGAAAAAAATTTCTAGGCCTGCCTGCTGTGATCAGCAATATGAGTGGATTCTTCAACTCCCCATTCTGTTTACCTGGGCTGTATTTGAAAGCTATTTGCCTTCTATAATGGACCAAAAACTATAAACTCTAATATATTGCTATCTTTAAGAAATATTCCTAAATAAAGGAATTCAGATTTATTATCAGGTATCATTAAGAAGTCACTCTTTTCTTTAAAAAGAAATTGAACGCTTATAGTAAGATTCTTCTAGGTACCAGGACTACCTCAGTAATAAAATAGTCCTCATGGGGTTTACATTCTAGCAGGAAAAACATAAAATGGCGATTACAGAGTTAGTAATGTGATATGTTGCACTGGAGTACAAAGTACTGTGAGGATGTAATACAAGGGAACCTTACCTAATTGGAGGGGGAGGAGCTGTCGAAGAAGATTTGTTTGAGGAAGTGCAGTTTAAGCTGAGACCTAAGTAAATGGTTAGACATTTGGCTTAAAATAAAATGGAATCCCTGCTTTCCCCCTTACTACACAAAAATAATTTCCATGTGGATCAACAGTTTTAATGGAAACAGTTTAAAGGAATGACCTAAATCATGAATGAATTTTTTTAGTCTTTGGGTATAGAGATCTTTTTAAAAACTTCATATGAAATCCATAAATCACAACAGTGTTGCATCGTAAATTTGCCTACATAAAAATTAAAAGTGGCAATTAAACACCATTAAGCAGGATTCAAAGGCAAGTTAGAAGCTGTGGGAAGAAAGCAATCCATAAAACAAAGGGTTACTCTTCCTGTTTACATACTGAACTCATAAAATAATAGCAAAATCTTCACAGAAAAATTAGTGAAGTTCAGCTTCACTAATAAAGAAATGCAAGTTAGGTCTAATTATTTTCCCCCCATCAAATGGGACAAGATTTTAATCTAGGATTGTTATATGTGGAACATCTCTAAATGTCTTTCAGTATAAGGTTGGTTAAGTAAATTATAGTATATACCTGCTGGCAAATATTATGCAACAATGAAAAATATTGTAGACCCACCCATGCTCATGACAAAGATGTTACATATTGTTCAGTGAAGAAAGCAGGTAATAAGCCTGGAATATGAGATTACATGAAATATGCACATGTCTGTTTGTCTGTATTTGCATAGAATGCTGTCTAGTCTGTTCACCAAAGTATAAGGAGTTGCTAATTTTGTGTAGTTAAGTTTTAGATGCCGAGAGTTTGTCTTTTTTTGTGAGCATGAATATATTTTTTATAAAAGCAAGGGGTTTAGCTCGTTTACCTATTCATACTAAGTGTTAGCTTCATACATTTTCTGTTTTTCAGATAAAACTTACATCTTAGGTTTTTTTCAGAGATAACCTTTGTAGGAGAGCATTTGATTTATCTGCTCTTTATATTTTGATCAGGGACAACTTCATATGAGTTCCCCTTTTATAATATGTTGACATTTTGATTGATAGCTTGACCAGTTCATTGACACATAACTGTAGTCAAAGTATTTATAAAAAGATATTTATCAGTCTTAGGAGAGTGATGTGGTTTGTTCTCATGAGTGATTTTCCAGAGATGTAGCAAATGCTTTGAACAAAGCCTGAACAAGACTTCCACTAAAAATATTGAGAATCTCTTGAGTATCGATTATTTTTAACTTGAGAACCTCCTGTTTATATATAAAGAACATTGTAGTTATTTAAACCTAGACTTAACAAGCTAAAAAGTAAATTGATCAGATTCCATGTTAATATTTTTGCTGGTTATATTGATTCACAAATTGAAAGTTTTTCTATCTATTGCTTTTCCATTTAGAATATTAAGGTATTTCAGGAGGCCAAAGATCATGTCTTAACTGGATTAATGGTAGATATTGTGCTATTTACCACTGTCTTCTGTCAAGAAATTTACAGTTCAGTTGAAACTCTGTAGCTAGTACTTGCCATACCATGCTGTTGACATGTTAGATGGTGAACTACTTCTATATATTTAGATACATATTTTATGAAAAAGCTAATGTATAGATTATTTGATACAAAAACTTTTAAAGATACATTTTTTGTTTCCTCCTTCTTCGCTTTTCCTATTAAAAACTATTTTAAAAGAATATTTAGAAAGCAAGTCTTTTGTAGAATGAGACACATGTAATAGTTTCATTTTTTAAATGATTTGTGGGATAAGGTATGCTTTATAGGTGGTTTACTTGCTAATATATTTAAACTGGTATAACTAAAATTATTAATAAAATGAATTCATTGGTATAAAATATAGCCTAGCCTTCTGAAATACCATTACTCTTCATAAGGTCCCACTTAAGAGATAGTACAACTTTCATCCTTAGGTTTTAATTGTCGTGTTGTTAATATTACTAATAGCTTAACCTCTCATGATAGAAACAAACTAAACAGTGTCAAAATAGCAACAAAAGTTCAATCTGCTTTCATACACATATGCTTCTGTATGCTACAGTTTGTAGCCCTACAGCTTATTTTTTCTGAGCAAGAAAGGTTATGGTCTTGGTTTAATTTACTTCATTGACTTTCCCTATAGAAAATCAGGTTTTTGGAGAGCTCTAACAGTGTGCTATTGCTGGGCTCTCATCCTTTCTGTTTAAATAATGCAGGTACTTTGATGGAAACCTGGAGAAGCTCTTTGCTGAGTGTCATGTAATTAATCCAAGTAAAAAGTCTCGAACACGCCAGATGAATACAAGGTCATCAGCACAGGATATGCCTTGTCAGATCTGCTACTTGAACTACCCTAACTCGGTGAGTATCTGGTAGTTTAAGGCTAGCACTGACTCTGTATTTCAGAGGGTAAATCAACTTTTCATTATTTAAATAAAGGAAGATCTGGGAGTCTGGGATTGTAGCAAAGCAGTAACCTATCAATATATTAAGGATAAAGAAAGGAAAAGAAAGAGTAAGAGCTTGTTCTCTCTCAGTCCTCCCCCATTTGCTGTGTGTGTGTGTGTGTGTGTGTGTGTGTGTGTGTGTGTGTGTGTCTGCGTTGGGTCTTCGTTGCTGCTGCTTGTGGGCCTTCTCTAGTTGCAGTGAGCAGGGGCTACTCTTCGTTGCAGTGCACGGGCTTCTCATTGTGGTAGCTTCTCTTGTTGCGGAGCACGGGCTCTAGGCACTTGGGCTCAGTAGTTGTGGCGCACGGGCTTAGTTGCTCCGCGGCATGTGGGATCTTCCCGAACCAGAACTCGAACCCATGTCCCCTGCATTGACAGAATTCTTAACCACTGCGCCACCAGGGGAGCCCCCCATTTACTTTTTAAAGCAGCAACTTGTCCAAGTTGTCATTACACACTTAAATCTTTTCCATTTTATATTACCACAGTGAGAAAATTGTGTAATAGGTAGGCAGCAAACAGAATTAGTTTCCATCCAAATTAAAATAGATTTAAAACTAAGTTTTTAGAATAAATATCCAAAACACTTATAAAATGTCTTTAATGCTATTTCACTAGGGAGCTTTCAGGATTTTCATACAGATCCATTCTAATGGAGATTCTTTAGTACAAGTATTGCTCTTAAAAACCTATTGAATTTAGATGATTAACTTTGGGGTATCTAGTGAAGAAATTTTAGGCTTAAATAAACATAGTCTTCCTATGAAGGCACGTTATTAGTAACCATAGGAAAATTACATTTGTGGCCAAAAAAAGGGGTTTAGTTACTTGGAATTCACCTCTTAAGATGTTTCAGGATATCTAAGAATAATTTAATTATACAACAATTATAACTACCTTGTTCATATTCTCTAATAGTTAAGCAGCTTTTTCTAGTAATTAGTGTATACCAGGTCATTGTCACCTATGTTATATATTTTTACATATTGAAGGTTTTTCATTGTTAATCTTAGAGTTTAACATGTGTAGCTCTAAAGGTTCCCATTTGAAGGAAATTAATTTGTTTACACATACAAGTGCTTAGAAAAGAAATTTTAAAAGAAAGTTAATTATATTCTCTTAGAGAAATGGAAAATCAGAGTTAAAATAATTTAGTAGTTAAAATGCTTAATTGAATTTCCAAATTCTCAAGTTTTGATCACAGCTCTGACACTAGCTTTTTGGCTTTGGGTAGTAAATCATCTAATCTTGCTGGGCCTCAGTGTTTTTAATCTTTCAAATAAATTTAATAAGATATTCTTTCAAATCTCTATCAGCCTGAAACTACTATTTATTCATTTCCCTCTCCTTAAATCACAATCCTAACTTAAGTATTTAAAAAGAACAATCAGCACTCCTATTAAAAATACATTAATTTCATGTTTTGACCATTTTATCATCTTTCTTTAATAGTTGACATTTGTGTAGTGTCTACAGTTTATAAATGTTTCTGTGAGGTAATACTGAGACCCAAATAATTTGTCCCAGCTTATACAAGGTTTCCTTATTCCTTGGCATTTCCCTTGGCACTCTATTATAGCAGCTCCTCCTTAGTTTAAATCTTAAATGTAATTCGAGTACTGAAGCTAGCTGCTTGCAAATAACCCCTGTAACTTCCTCAGTGCCCTTGGTATTGGCAGTCTGAACAAATTAGAATTGAAAATCATGAGTAGATACTCGCAGTGTAAATTGTGCTTGCACTTGAACTGATAATGGAGAAACCACTATTTATTCATTCAATCATTCAACACACCAGGCACAATTCTAAGCGTTAGAAACAACGGAGAATAAAGGCATAATGTCTGCCTTAGATAATTTACAGGTTAGCTGGGCAGATAAGTAAAATGACATAGTCAGAAAAAATGGTAAGTGCTTTGATAGGGCATGATACTGTGGGAACATGTTGAAGAGACACCTAACCCAGTTTTGGATCAGGGAGAACTTCCCACAGACACTGACATTTGAACTAACCTCTGAAGGTGTGGTAGTTAGGTAAACTAGGAAATACAGAAGCCAAAGGAAGAGAATGCAGTTCCAAGAATGGTAAACAGTGCTAGCTTCAGAGAAAAGAATTGAAAGGTGAGTTTGGAATTAACAACAAGAAGTTGACTGATGATCCTGGAAAGTTATCAGTATTTTAAGTATTGTGGTAAGATGGGAAACCAAACTGCATGGGCCGAAGAATTATTGACTTGAAAGTAGTAAAGGAAGGGGAAGCAATAAATATAAACAGATTACTTTTTTAAAGGAAGTTTGGCTATGTAAATGACAGGAAAAGCAAACAGCAGCATGGGTTGGAAAGTAAGTTAAAGTGTTAAGGAAACCGTGTTAGGAAAAAGTAATCATGGTGAAACTAGGACTTCTTTTCTCACAGTTTTTAGGCTAATGAAGAAGGATAATTTTAACCTCTTCAGTTTTGCAAGTAAATGTCACCTGAGATTCTTCATTCATGCTTTATTAATTGGATGGATGATTTCTTTACTTACATTACTTGAATAACTCCCATGTTTCAGTTTCCACTACTCTCTTCAAACACTGATACTAGCCTTTTATTATTGTGTATCTTTGATACCTTTCCCCTAGAAAGCAACTTTGCTTTATTACAGTACCACATGAAAACAGATTTTAAGTAAATGCTTCTGACAGCTTAGTTTATAATACTTTGGAGTTAACTATTTTGGGTGGTCTCTTCTTTAAAAACAATTTCCTGAGATTTTGGAACACTCTTTAAGTTCAGAGATTCCTCCCCCATCCCTCTGCCCCCTTGTGTTGTGGCCAGTTCAGGGGGTTCCTGGTCCTGGCAACAGTTACTCACTTTATAATAATGTTCTTTTGAATCAAAGCGTAAGATTTAGCTCTACTAGGAAATATAGCTTGGGCTACCTTATTATTTTTATGAGATAAATAATTTGTATTTTCTAAGAATAAGGTATGTTAAATAGATAAAAGCAAAGTTGAAGATTGTGATGATTGTCCACCCTCGGCTTCCTCATTCCTGGGGCACTTCTGAATCTTTGTGCTCTATCTTCCTTTTTAACTCATTCCATTTTACAGATGAGGGAACTGGTGCCCTGATTATTTGCTCAGTTTTTATGAACAAAATGACTTTAAGTTTAGAGATTATATGGGCAACTTCTGATAGAAGAAAGATAATTCTTAATGTTCTTTTCTTCGACATTAGTTGCTATCTGTAAATGGTGGAGATAAATGAAACTTTTAAGAGTATGTATTTTTTCAGTTCTTTTTCTTCAGCACCATTAATTTCTGTTGTAGATAATATTTTATATATTTTTAGTGTATTTGTGGTCAGATATATTTATGATATAAACAGGGGTAAGTTTAACGAATAGATAATCTGATCCCCTGAATCAGGGAAAGACCCAGGGAGCCCAGTAGGTAAACACAAGGCAGTAAGGGAACAAATATATCAGAGGAGGAGGAAGGAAAGGGAACTAAGACAGGATGATACCCTGATATATCCATGATGATAAAACTCTTTTTTTAAAAAAGTTAATTTATTTTATTTTTGGCTGTGTTGGGTCTTCGTTGCTGCACACGGGCTTTCTCTAGTTGTAGCGAACAGGGGCTACTGTGCAGGCTTCTCATTGTGGTGGCTTTTCTTGTTTCAGAGTACAGGCTCTAAGTGTGTGAGCTTCAGTAGTTGTGGCTCACGGGCTCAATAGTTGTGGCGTGCAGGCTCTAGAGCGCAGGCTCAGTAGTTGTGGCGCACGGGCTTAGTTGCTCCGGGGCATGTGGGATCTTCCCGGACCAGGGTTCGAACCCATGTCCCCTGCATTGGCAGGCGGATTCTTAACCACTGTGCCACCAGGGAAGCCTGATGACAAAACTCTTGAGCACAATGAATATGTCTTTATACTACAGGTTAGTTTTTGCTTTATCTTTGGGCATGCGTGTGTGATTTATTTTTGTAATTTATCTTATTTAGTCTTGTTATCTATTTAATTAGAAAACTTATTGGGGGACTTCCTGGTGGTCTAGTGGTTAAGACTTTGCCTTCCAATGCAGGGGGTGCGGGTTTGAGCCCTGGTCAGGGAGCTAAGATCCCACATGCCTCCCAGCAAAAAAAAAGCCAAAACATAAAACAGAAGCAATATTGTAACAAATTCAGTAAAGACTTTAAAAAATGGTCCACATCAAAAAAAAACAAAGAAAAGTTATGGGAAAGGGAGGGGAAAAAAAGCTTTCTTTTTGTCTTTTTATCTTATCTTATAATGAGCCCTGGTGTAGAAGTCCCAGAAGTAAAGGTGTTACTTAAAGTGATCACTTACTAACCATTGTGACCTTTAATCTCTCAGTCTTTGAAAAACGAATAAAGCATATGAGGATGTGTATGTGTTCTTTTTTTTAAGGCCATTTTCTTTTTATTTATTTATTTTCGGTTGCGTTGGGTCTTCGTTGCTGCACACGGGCTTTTCTCTGGTTGTGGCGAGTGGGGGCTACTCTTTGTTGCGGTGCGCAGCTTCTCATTTTGGTGGCTTCTCCTGTTGTGGAGCACAGGCTCTAGGTGCATGGGCTTCAGTAGTTGTGGCTCACAGGCTCTAGAGTGCAGGCTCAGTGGTTATGGTGCACGGGCTTAGTTGCTCCGCGGCATGTGGGGTCTTCCACTACCAGGGCTTGAACCCATGTCCTGCTTTGGCAGGTGGATTCTTAACCACTGCGCTACCAGGGAAGCCCTGTGTGTGTGTTTTTAAGTCACCAGTAAAACATTTTAGAATTGCTGATACATGACTCTACTGTATTTGTCATTTACAGAATGCCCCTTCTCATTATAGTTTCAAAAATCACTCTCCTTTAGTAATCTGGCAACAGGTTAGTGCCAGATCTCCTTCACTACTGGGGAGTAATGAGAATAGATTCTTTTTATTGATTTCCCGGATCTTTTTTTTTTTTTTTTTTTTTTTTGCGGTACGTGGGCCTCTCACTGTTGTGGCCTCTCCCGTTGCAGAGCACAGGCTCCAGATGCACAGGCTCAGCGGCCATGGCTCACAGGCCTAGCCGCTCCGCGGCGTGTGGGATCTTCCCAGACCGGGGCACAAACCTGTGTCCCCTGCATCGGCAGGCGGACTCTCAACCACTGCGCCACCAGGGAAGCCCCCAGATCTTTTTTTAAATGGATGAGAATATTGATTTCCCAAATATTTATCTTCACTCATTTTGTGAATGAGTTAGAATCATTGTCAATCTCTGAATAGCACCATATTTTTAAGAATTAATTTATTATTTTTTTGGCTCCGTTGGGTCTTCGTTGCATGCAGGCTTTCTCTAGTTGCAGTGAGTGGGGGCTGTGCTTCATTGTGGTGTGTGGGCTTCTCATTGCAGTGGCTTCTCTTTTTGTGCGGCGTGGGCTCTAGGCATGCGGGCTTCAGTAGTTGCAGCATGTGGGCTCAGTAGTTGTGGCACATGGGCTTAGTTGCTCCGTGGCATGTGGGATCTTCCTGGACCAGGGATCGAACCCATGTCCCTTGCATTGACAGGTGGATTCTTAACCACTGTGCTACCAGGGAAGTCCCCATATATTTTTTTTTAAGATTTATTTATTGTTTATTTTAAATTTATTTTTAGCTGTGTTGGGTCTTAGTTGCGGCATGCGGGATCTTTTGTTGCAGAGCGTGGGCTTCTCTCTAGTTTTGGTGTGCAGGTTTTCTCTTCTCTAGTTGTGGTGTGCAGGCTCCAGGGTGTGTGGACTATGTAGTTGTGGCACGCGGGTTCCAGAGCACATGGGCTCTGTAGTTTGCGGTACGCAGGCTCTCTAGTTGAGGCTCGCAAGCTCAGTAGTTGTGGCACGTGTGCTTAGTTCCCCGACGAGGGATTGAACCCGCGTCCCCTGCATTGTAAGGCGAATTCTTTACCACTGGACCACCGGGGAAGTCCCTGAATAGAACCATATATTTTTATTTTTATTTATTTATTTTTTTTGCAGTACGCGGGCCTCTCACTGCTGTGGCCTCTCCCGTTGCGGAGCACAGGCTCCGGACATGCAGGCTCAGTGGCCATGGCTCACGGGCCCAGCCGTTCCACGGCACGTGGGATCTTCTTGGACCGGGGCACAAACCCGTGTCCCCTGCATCGGCAGGCAGACTCTCAACCACTGCGCCACCAGGGAAGCCCTAGAACCATATTTTAACCTTGATATTTTATGTAATGTGTTCTGTAAAGCCAGTCTCAGGGCTCTGAAACATTTTCTTCCCTGGCTACTTTCCAGGTATTTTTTATATAGTTGATATGCTGTAATATTGTATCCTGACTATTTTCATCTATATCATAAGCAACATCAGAAATTTTGTAAGCATATTTCAAATAACAGCTAATTAGAAAATGTTATAGAATTTAAAATGCCACTATAAGAGCCACAGAATGAATAAAAGAGCTGGGAATAAACTTGGCAAGAAATATGGAAGATCTGTATGAAGAAAAGGGGAGATAAATGAATGCCATTTGTATTTGGAAAGAGGAATAATAATGAAATAAAGAAAAAGAATAGATTGATGGTGGTAGGGAGGGAACTAGTCCTACCAAATTCAGGAATAGGCAGTGCAGTGATTTCCCTCGTGGCACAGTTGATAGGGCTTTGCACTCCCAGTGCAGGGGGCCTGGGTTCGATCCCTGGTCAGGGAACTAGATTCCATATGCATGTCCCAGCTAAGAGTTTGCATGCCACAGCTAAGGAGCTTGCGAGCCGCAACTAGGACCCGGGGCAACCGAAAAAAAAGGAATAGGCAGTGCGGTGGAACAGGAGAGTCAAGTATACATGAGGAGAATTTAGTATACAATAGAGGAGGCATTTCAGATAAGGTGGATTATTTAATAAATGGTTGATGGAACAACTTGGTAGCCATCTGGAAACTTCGATTCTTACGTAACTGCTTATATCTAAATTAATTTAGAAGCCATAGATTCTAAAACTAATACGTTTTGCCTCATATGGATACAGAGCTTCTGCATAGCAGCAAAATGTAAACATTGAAACCGGGAGAAAATATTTTCCACACTTATAAACAGCCAATTTTCTACATAAGTAAAATACCCCAGTAAATGATTTAGAAAAAAAGCTCAGAGGAAAAATGGGCAAAATAGGAGAAGAAATTTCACAGAAAAAGAAATATATAGCCTTAAATCTTCTTTCGTATGTTTAAACTTCACTCATAAAAAGAAATTAAAATGAAAACTAATGGTAGTTACTTCATTTTCACCTGTTAGATTGGCAGAGATCAAGGAGTTGGATAATACACTGTTTTGACATGGGTCACCAAAGTTTTGACCTGGGTCAGCAAGGGTCACCAAGGTCATATTCCCACCAAGGTTCTCTTCTATAGTATAAATTGCAACAGCCCCTATGAACAAAGCTTTGTAATAATCAAATTCTAAATTTATACTGTTACTATTTCACTTGTACAAATTTTTTCTGATACACATTCACAATCACAAAGGTAATAATAATGAAGAAAACCAAGATGCAGAAGAAAGTTTGTGGTACTTTTACTGTGTGTGTACCTGTGTACATTAGAACATCTCTGGAAGAATATAATATGTAAGATATTGGAAATAGTGATTACTTCTGGGTAGAGAGGTAGAGGACAAGGTAGAGAAGGATGGGGATGAGGGAGACTTATTTTTCCAACATAAACTCATATTGTTAAATAATTGTCTTTAACATCAGCCTGTATTACTTACTCATTTAAAAATAATTTGGTAGGGCTTCCCTGGTGGCGCAGTGGTTGAGAGTCTGCCTGCCGATGCAGGGGATGCGGGTTCGTGTCCTGGTCTGGGAGGATCCCACATGCCGTGGAGCGGCTGGGCCCGTGAGCCATGGCCGCTGAGCCTGTGCGTCTGGAGCCTATGCTCCGCAATGGGAGAGGCCACAACAGTAAGAAGCCCGTGTACCGCAAAAAAAAAAAAAAAAAAAAAAAAATTGGTAGTAAATATTGTAAAATATTCTTAACTAAAATATGATAACCATTGGACTTCTCTGGTGGTGCAGTGGTTAAGAATACGCCTGCCAATGCAGGGGACACAGGTTTAAGCCCTGGTCCGGGAAGATCCCACATGCTGCGGAGCAACTAAGCGTGTACCACAGGTACTGAGCCTGCGCTCTAGAGCCCATGAGCCACAACTACTGAGCCTGTGTTCTTTAACTACTGAAGCCTGTGCTCTGCAACAAGAGAAGGCACCACAAGGAGAAGCCCACATACTGCAGTGAAGAGTAGCCCCTGCTCACTGCAACTAGAGAAAGCCCGCGCACAGCAGCGAAGACCCAACGCAGCCAAAAAAAAAAAGAAAGAAAATCTAAAAAAAAGAAAAGAAAAAGAATTTAAAAAATTAAAAAAAAATAAAGTATGATAACCATTATTTGTCTTTTGAAAATACAGTCCTCTAGACTCTCTTAATATTATTTAAAGTACCTGCTTTTAATATCCCATTATAGAAGATAGTAGTATCCTTCATTTAACCAGCCGTCAAACAGATAGTATTTCAAATCATATAAGTAGTATAAGATTAGACCAAAATGTTACTATTATTCAAATGTACTATTATTCTGAGTAAATATTTTGGTTTCCATAGCATTTTATTTTCTAGGTTGGCCATGTTCCATGCAGCTCCATTAAGTGCTGTATTTGTGTCACATTTGAAAAATAACAGCTTTGGGAGCTCTCTGGCGGTCCAGTGGTTAGGACTTGGTGCTTTCACAGCCGTGGGCCAGGTTCAGTCCCTGGTTGGGGAACTAAGAATCCCACAAGCCACGTGGCATGGCCAAAAAATAAAAATAAAAAATAAAATAACAGCTTTATTAAGATGAATTCACATACCTTACAACTTGCCTATTTAAAGTGGTCTTCAGTCACAGAGTTGTTCAGCCATTACCACAATTAATTTTGGAACATTTTAGTAACCCCCCAAAGACCTGTTCCTTTTACAGTCACTTCTCATTCCTTCCTAAGCTTCCCAGCCCTGAGCAACCACAAATCTACTTTCTTTCTCTATGAATTTACATGTTATGGACATTTCATATAAGTGGAATCAAACAGTATGTGCTCTTTTGTGATTGGCTTATTTCACTTAGCATGTTTTCAAGGTTCGTCCACATTATAGTATGTATCAATACTTTGCTCCCTTTTATGGCTGAATTATATTCTGTTATTATTGATATTTCACATTTTGTCAGTTGATGGACATTAGAGTTGTTTCCACTTTTGGGTTATTGTTGATAATGCTGCTGTGAACATTTGTGTACAAGTTTTTATGTGGGATGTATGTTTTCATTTCTGTTGGGTATATACCTAGGAGTGGAGTTGTTGGATCATATGGTATATTTAATTTTTAATTTTTTTTTGCGGTACGCGGGCCTCACTGTTGTGGCCTCTCCTGTTGCGGAGCACAGGCTCCGGACGCGCAGGCTCAGCGGCCATGGCTCACGGGCCTAGCTGCTCCGTGGCATGTGGGATCTTCCCGGACCAGGGCACGAACCCGTGTCCCCTTCATCGGCAGGCGGACTCTCAACCACTGCGCCACCAGGGAAGCCCTCTGTTTAATTTTTTGAGAAAATGCCAGTGTTTTCCAAAGTTCCTGTAGCATTTTACATTCCCACCAGCAGTGTATGAAAGTTCTGATTTCTCTACATGCTTGTCAATGCTTTTATTATGTCTTTTTGATTATAGCTGTCCTAGTGGGTGTGAAGTGATGTCTCACTGTGGCTTTGATTTACATTTCCCTGATGACTAAGGATATTGAGCATCTTTTCATATGCTTATTGGTACAAACTTGTTTTGTGCCTTTCCTAAAAATTATAAATATCTACTGCAGATGCATTTCTCATTAATTAGGTGTTTTGTGTTCAATGAATTTGCATGTATAGATTTCACCACCTAGAAGTTCATTTTAGGAACCCATCTAGTCATGTCAAATTGGACATTTTGGCCACTGCGAGAAATGTGACCTAGTAGAGCCTTACTGAGTCACTATATATAGTGATTCTCCTGATAATGTATTTTCAAAGTCCATGTATTATTTTTGTTGCAGTATTTCACTGGCCTTGAATGTGGACATAAGTTTTGTATGCAGTGCTGGAGCGAATATTTAACTACCAAAATAATGGAAGAAGGCATGGGACAGGTAAAAATGCTAATTTGTTTCTGAGTTTTTCTTGAATTTCTTATAGTGTTTAGACCCTTACACAAATATAAACAGATGAAGCATTCTGGGTTGTGAATTGCATGTGGACTTTTTTTCTAGATTAAAACAACTAAAAGATAATTGAGACTTTTTTCTATTTACAATGAGGCATTCCAGTTAAAGATCCAGTCCAGGTAGTATTTTCTCAGCAGGCATTAACATTTGTATTTATCAGGCTAAACTTGTTGAGAATTTTTGTCATATCTCTTGCTTTTGCCAGTCAAATTTTATATTGAAAAACCAGTTGTTTGGGTTAGCAGTTTTACTTACTTTATGGTGATACACATACACACACACGTTTTCTTTAATAGAAAGGGAGTGATTAAGGTCCTGTAAATGTTAAGGTATCCTCAGCACCTAGCAAAGTTCCTGGCAATGGTAAACATTCAGTAAATATTTGTTGAATGAAGACATAGTTTAAATTTTGATCTTTTTCAGACTATTTCGTGTCCTGCTCATGGTTGTGATATCTTAGTGGATGACAACACAGTTATGTAAGTACTTTTGATAGATTCTGCATGTTGAATATTGATTAGTTGGTTAAACCAAATTAATTTTCACTCAACACCATAGAGGAGGTAAAATTTTTAGTGTCTGAAGAGACTTTCTAATCTATATTCCTTTGTAGTACACAAGCCTGTTTGTAACCTGGTTAAATGCCCAGGCAGTATTCTGGTAAAGTTGGCAGTACATGATAGCTAGATTTCAGTAAACCTTGTGGTTGGAGAATAGGATATGTCAGTGTGTCAGTTGATGTCTTCTGGGAAGCAGATGCCAAGACAAAGTTAAAAGGGAAGGCGATTTATTGTGGGATAGCATCTGTGTAGGATAAAGAGGAGGAGGAGCACTAGACAGACCATGATACAGTTCTGACACTTGTTAAATGAGAGAAAGAAGGAAGGAGGATTCAATAGGAAGAGACTCAGACTATGTTGCAGCTGTGAGAGTCTCTGTTAACCCTGTGGGGAACTCCAGTGCATAGGTTTCCCACAGAGGAATACCTCAGCAAGCAGAAATGGCCAGGCCCTGGTACCATTGTCATGCTCAGTCTGTCACTGGGAGCTAACCAGGGGGAATGTGGCCTCAGCTGGAACACTGCTACAGATCCCAAAGACCGTGCAGCTGGAGGCTGTTGGCTATCTACTGGCCTTGTGAAATGTTCCCTTTTGAAGTAGAGAAAGAAACTTGAAGAAACAAGCATAGTTAGCTCCTATACATGGGGTAAAATCCCAGGTTGTTTAATTCCTGAGTCAGTGCTGTTTTCATGACCTCAGGCTACCTAATTGATTTCAGTCTAGGAAGATAAACATATGAGGGCCTAAATGATCCACAGTCAAATTGTATAATTAGTCCTGAATAATTGCCTATATAAAGGTATGTCTGTGTTTAAGCACTGGGATTTGAAGGTAATAAAAGTAAAGGCAACCATGTGCTTTAGTGAGCAAATTTCTTAATCTAATGAAGCCATAAATTGGTTTAACCAGTACAGTTTATAAAGCCACTGATTCCACTTTGTTAATCCCAACCTACTTTGGTTTACTAAAATATATTTACTGTTGTTGTCAGCTTGTGTTAATACTATTTCTATCTTTCAGTAAATCTTATTTCCATTATTGTTTTAAGCTAACAAACATAAACATGTATCATCTTAAAGTACCGCCATTCTTGCAGCCTTCTTTATCTTGTCCCCTGATACTTTAATTCTTTGTATTCTTTCATCAGTACATTTCATCAGCATAGGTCATTGTATCTTTTCATTCATTCCACAAACATTTACTGGGAACCTACTCATTAGCACATATACACAGGAGAACAACAAAAAAATTACGATACATTTCCTTTCTCTAAGAGGTTCATAATAATAAATAAATAAAATGCATAGTTTAAGTTTTATGTATAAATGTATATATAAAGTACATTTACAAAGAAGCAAATTACTCTACCTGAAGAATTTAGGGAAGCTTTACTTAGGGAGTAATATCAAAGAGTAAAATTTTGGGTTGAGGGAGTGGAGAGTAATATTAAAGAAGGGATGCCAATATTTTTTAAATAGTCCATGAACTTCTCTGTTATGTATTCTGTAGTAGCTAGAGCACAGAGTAGCAGTTACTAGAGATGAGGATGGAAAGAGTTTGACAGTTTATGATGAGTTTCATCATAGAAGGTTATTAGGACTGATAAGAAAGAATTTGGTAATATCTAATATGAGTGAGCATATAGTACAATGGGGAGTATACTGTTGGAACCTTTTTGTAACGCAGTTTGGTGATTTCTACAAATGTATATGCTCTTTGGCTTTTTGTTTAATAGTTTCATCACTTTGAATATGTCATTGTACTGCCTTCTTGCCTCCATTGTTTCTGATAAGTTAGCTATTAATGATATTTTTGTCCCCTGTTTGCTACTTTCAGGATTTGCTGTGTCTTTGGCTTAAAACAGTTTTGACTATGATATATCTAGATGTGGTTCTCCTTGTGCTTATCCTCTTTGGGGTTTCTTGAGCTCTTTGGATGTGCATGCTGGTGCACGTCCACATTTTACCTTAAATAGTTGTATGCTATATCTTCCATATTCTTTCTTTTAAATAAATAATTTCTTTCTTTTAGAATTTAAAAGGTTAATTAAATGAGAGAAAGTGCAGTTTTTCATGTTTAATCTTAAGATCTGGACTTCTCTGGTGGCGCACTGGTTAAGACTCTGCCTGCCAATGCAGGGGACGTGGGTTCGAGCCCTTGTCCTGCAAGATACCACATGCCGCAGAGCAGCTAAGCTCTTGTGCCACAGCTACTGAGCCTGCCCTCTAGAGCCTGTGAGCCACAACTACGGAGCTTGTGTGCCAGAGCTACTGAAGCCCTCGCGCCTAGAGCCTGTGCTCCAGAACAAGAGAAGCCACCGCAATGAGAAGCTTGCACACCGCAATGAAGAGTAGCCCCCACTTGCTGCATCTAGAGAAAGCCTGCGTGCAGCAATGAAGACCCAACATAACCAAAATAAATAAATAAATAAATTTATTTTAAAAAAAATCTTAAGATCCATAACTGAAATATGCTTTTTTTTTTCTTAGTATGAAAGGAACTGAATCCTTCCCAGTGATGGATTATCAGTTTTTTAAAAATTTCCAACCTGAGAGATTTTAAAAATGGTTTCTTGTTTTAATTTGAATTAAACTCATTTGGAACTTGAAACTGAAACCTGATTCTTCCTGAAGACATATTACCCTTTAGCCCTCTCAATTTGAAGCTAGCGTGTTTTCCCCTTTGTATTTTATGGTCAAGAGGTAAAGTCATTGTTCCCCTTGGTCCCAAATGCTGTTTTCAGACCATTTCGCTTCTTCACTTTAAAATCCATAAATCCTTTGAGTCTTGTTGTCCAGCTGTATCATGGTCCTTTGTGCTTTTCTCTGCTTGACATCTTGGTCTGTCCCATTTAATTATTTGTAGTGCTGTCACCTCAAGCACAATCTTTTCTTTCTCCCAAGGCTTGCTGTCATCCAGTGTGATTTCACTGCCCATACGTGTAGTTCATTCTACACCCTAGCCCTGTAGTTCTACAAGTGTGGTCCCCCGACCAGCAGCATCAACATCACCTAGGAGCTTGTTAAGAGAATGCATATTTTCAGGCCCAGCTCCAGACTTACTGAATCAGAAACTCTGGGGACAGGGCCCAGCATTATGAATGACAAGCTGTCTTAGTATGGTTCTGATGCATACTTATGTTTGAAAACTCTTGCCATAGCCTTTCATTTCTGTGATCTACTCGTTTCCAGGAAAATCCCCTTCACCTTAGCCATGTACTCCTAAGGCCACCACCCTAGGCCTACTCTAGTTCTACTCTTACTTTACAAAATCACGTTTATCTGCCTTTTCCTAAAAGAGTGCTCCTTGGGGTCTGTCTGTCCCACTATTCTCACTCTATGCACTTTATACACTCTCCCTAGGCATACATTGGAAATTCCCAATTTTTAAAAAAAAAATTTATTTTATTTTTTTTTGGCTGCATTGGGTCTTCGTTGCTGTGCACGGGCTTTCTCTAGTTGCGGGAGCAGGGGCTACTTTTTGTTGTGGCGTGCAGGCTTCTCATTGCAGTGGCTTCTCTTGCGTGCAGAGCACAGGCTCTGGGCGTGGGCTTCAGTGTTGTGGCACACAGACTCAGTAGTTGTGACTCGCAGGCTGTAGAGCACAGGCTCTGTAGTTGTGGCACATGGGCTCAGTTGCTCCATCGCATGTGGAATCTTCCCTGACCAGGGCTCGAACCTGTGTCCCCTGCATTGGCAGGCAGATTCTTAACCACTGTGCCACCAGGGAAGCCCTGGAAATTCTCAAATTTATATCTCCAGATTAACACTCTTTTTTGATCTTGGGACCCATATATCCTAGTGCCTATCAGGCATCTTCATTTGTACATTACTCTGGCTTTATCTTGTCCAGCCCTCCTACTACCTTTACCACCACCAGAATCATTCTTTTTGCTTCTCAGTATCATATAATGGCATCACTTGGTGTTAAAGATTTGCCTGAATGAGAAACCTTGGTGATATCTCTGATTCACTTTTCTCCTGCATTTTGCAGTCATCCTTGCACGAAATTCTGTAAATTCCACATCCTAATTACCTTTAAATCCATCCATTTCTCTCTGTTTCTACTGCCATTAACCTGATTCACGCCATCATCTTGTCTTAGCTGGGAATCTGCAACTAGCTCCTAAGTGGTTCCCTTATACCCAGTGTTACCACCTTCCAGTTCTTCTTCACAAATGGCTTTCGTTGTCCTATATTGCTTACCTATGCAACTTCATGTTTTGCCTCACCTTTTCTCACATTATTCTAGCCACGTAGAGCTTGGTTTCTTGAAAGTACTGTGCATTTTATTTGCATTTGGTTTGGTAGGATTTTTTTTACTTTTTTTTCCTACTGTCTCTTGACTTTGTTTCTTACAAGCAGTACTCGCTTTCTGTTTTACTCTTCAGTTCTCTTAATCTACTCATCATCTTAGTCATTCTTAACACCTCAGTTTAACTCATTTTAATTTGGGTTTGGATAGACATCCTATGTGTTCCTTAGCTCCTCCATATTTCCCTTACCCTGCACTTTTGTAATTGCCTGTATCCTTGTCTGTATTCTTTCTTAGGCTGTAAGTTGACCCCAGGTACCCTATTTATGTTGACTGAATTCTTTTCTTATTTCCATTCAGGATGTGTGACTTTAACCTTGGTAAAATACTACACTTGGTAAAAATTTATGTTTCTAAGAAGTTTTGTCAGTAGGTTTAGTCACGAAATGGTAAGCCAGTGCTTTTATAATATTATAATTGTAAATATTACATAAAACCAAGTAATTGAATGGATCCAGAGCAAAGTAAATGTAGTCCTGTAAGTCTGTGCTGCTCCAAGAAGAATGAATATTCCAAGCATCCAAGTCAGACGATTATTTTTTACATTCTATCACATAGGCTTGTGAAGCTGTGTAGACCCTCAGATGATTTGTACCATCTGAGGCAAGAGACAAACTAAACTTTGATATGTGTATTAATCACAGTATAGTAGAGCATCTCGTCTTTTACAGTGGAAATACATCATTTTTATTTAATTATAATCAGTTCAATTTGCTGTGCATTGGTTTTTGTTTTTACTTTTTGAATTAAGTTCTAAAATAAATTCAATAAAGTGTGTAAAGTACATTTACTTTAGAAATATGTTTTATTAACCACCCAGATCAAGGTACAGAATTTTTCCAGTACCCAGAATATTCATCCTTGTGACCCTTCCCAGACAGTATCCATCTCACCCCCACTACCTATTCTGACTTCTGTCACCACCAGTTAATTTTACCTGTGTTTGAACCTCATTTAAATAGAATTGTGTAGCATGTTCTTTTTCTGAGTGTGTATCGGCTTCAGTTAATGTAATGTGTTTCTTTGAGGTATGTGCATGTTGTTAAGTATATATGTATGTTTTTAGGTTTGTTTTGTTTTTGCTATGTAGTATTTCATTCTCCTGATAATAGATACTTGGAGTTTTTTTGGTTTGTTTGTTTGGTTTTGACTACTGTGAAAAAACTACAAAGAATATTCCAGAAGTGTCTGGGTAGATATGCACTGATTTCTTTTGGGTATATACTGAAGAGTGAGATTTTTAGCCTTACAATAGGTACTGCCAGAGTATCTACTTTTCCAGAGCAGTTGTACCTCCGCTTCTCCTAGTTATGTGTGACTGCTCTAGTCCTTGTTCACACTTGTATCACTAGTCTTTTCTAATTTTAGCCATTTTGGTGGGTATATAGGGATATCTCATGGTGGTTTTAATTTGCATTTCCTTGATGGGTAATGATGTCAGACACCTTTCCTTGGATATCGCTTTTTACGAAGCGCCCATTCAAGTCACTTTCTCATTATTAAAATTTTGTTATTTTGTCTATTTGTTAATTACTTTCTAAGAATTCTTAAAATATTCTCATATGAGTCTTTTGTTAGATATATGTATTACAACTATTTTCCCCAATGTGTGGCTTACCTTTATTCTCTCTGAATGATGTTTGGTGAACAGAAGTTTTTATTTTAATGGCATCTAATTCCTTATTTTCCCTCATTTATGATTATTGCTACTTACGAAATCTTTGCTTACCCCCAAGGTTGTATTTATTTTTAAGGCAGTCTACAGAGAGTTTATGGAGAATGCTTTGAAAGCATGTGACTTTAAAGTTGTATGTCTCATGGTGGAGTAAATTAATGCTCCCCCCCCCATCATTTCTCTACGATGAAACAGAAAAACACTACTTCAGTATTCTAAGTAGGAAATTAATCACAAATGTATAGAATACTGTCCGTTTTAAAATATATGCTTAAGGGATCAGAACTCAAGTTCACACTGAAAATAATTTCCTCGTCTCATTGAAATGCAAAATGAAATAATTTGTCAAGCTTTGGTAATTAATAAGGTAAAGTGTATATATATAGGGATTAAATTACTGATAATTATTAAACTATTAATAATGTTTTTGAACTATAAATGTGAAGTTCCAGATTGAAGGGAAGCAGAGAAGGGTGTTGGAGGGCTGCGTGAAGCTGATTGTGTCAGGCTTAATAGGCCATTAAGGTTTTTGGCTTTTATTCTAAGATAGAGTCATGAGAGGATTTTGAGCAGAGGAATGACTTGGTCATAGAGGATTGCTCTGACTGCTCATATTAAAAAGAGACTAAGTGGGAGCAAGGAGATGGCGAGACTATTAAAACAGAAGAGAAATGATGTTGGTTTGATCCAAGACTGTAGCCGAGGAGGTAGTGAGAAATGGTTGGATTTTGGATGTGTTTTCAAGGTAGAGTTAGAGTCAAACTCTGATAAAAGAAGGAGATGAGCCAGACATGATTTTAAGATCATTTTGACCTTTGATTGTGATTACATGAATTCAGCTCATAGTATATGTTACATTTCTTTTTATGACCAGAAATTTGAGCAGAGTTTTTTTATAAAGTTGTTAATCATCCCATTGTCATAATCCTACAACCCAAAAAGCCTACCAGTAGGGGAAGATGGAACGTAATAGCAGCTTTTAAAAAGATTTATGAATTATTTTAATACATTGGAAAATGCCTATAATGTTAGTTTTAAAAAACTAAGATATGAAATAATATGTAGTGAATTTTCTATTTAAAATTATATATCATACATTTACAGAAAAGAAGAGGAAAGAGTCTAGATTCATAAAAATCTTGAGTGGTTATTCCTCCTGAGCAATAGGGTTAAAGGTGATTTTTATTTCATTCTTTATACTTACCTATAATTGGTTTGTCAGGGGGAGAAAAAACCCTTTTTAAAGAAAAATATTTCATCATTAGTCCTAAATTGAAGCATAATATTGTTGACTTATTCAGGGTGCTATATAAGTATAAGACATATAAGTATTATATGTTTAGTGTAAGTATACTAAAGTACTGGGCATACTAAAAAAAAAAATCCTGTGTTTAAAGTTACCTGGTTTCAAAGCACAGCTCTCTAGTTATCTCTTTTGTAAAAGCATAGAATTATCCCAAAACTCAAGGGCGTTTAAATGCTTCTGACCCTGTGCTCAGAATGTATATATAGATGGCATTCAGTAAAAGTCTTTTTTTTTTTTACCTTGATAAAGAGCTGCCTTCTACGGTGAGAATTGGCATAATAGCTATTTTCAACATAAGTGATGGCAGCAGGACCTTGTGAAGATAATTAGCTTATTAATGGCCAGGTTGACACTTGCCTTCTTGAGAATGCTTATTCTCAAAGATGGGAGATCACTTTCTTTTTCTTCCCTATCACCAACTTAAGGCTTAGTCATTTTGGCCTAATAGCTATGGCTGACCTTTATTCTCACCAGTTATGCTTAGGCTAGAATCATCTATAAGAAATCATTAGGGTTTGTCTCATCAGAGAAGCATTATGGGTAATAGAAGGAGTAAGATGTATTTGGAAATCAGGGATTCTGAATTTGAGTCTGTTTCTTAATTATTTTTTAATTGATGTGAATTTCATATAGCAATAGTCACCATTTTGACTAGTTTAAAGTACACAATTCAGTGTACCAAAAGAAATCCCATAACCACTAAACAGTCATTCCTCACTCCCTCCTCCCCCTAGACCCTGACAACCACTCATCAGTTTTCTGTCTGTATGGATTTGCTTATTCTGGACATTTCATTAAAATGGAGTCATACAGTATGTGATCTTTTGTGTTTGGCTTCTGTCACTTAACATAATGTTTTCAAGGTTCATCCATGTGGTAGCATGTATAAGGATGCCGTTCCTTTTTATGGCTAAATAATATTCCATTATATGGATATTCCATATTTCTCCATTCCTCAGTTCTTGGACATTTGAGTTATTTATACTTTTTGTGGAAACATTTGTGTTATTTGAACATTTGTACGTAAGACTTTTATTGAACACATGTTTTCGATTCCTTGGAGTGAAATTGCTGGGTCATATGGTAATTCTGTGTTTAAGTTTTTGAGGAACTGCCAAGTGCACTAATCATTTTTATACCTCATTTTCAACATCTGCAAGATGTGGAGGTTTACTCATTTTAAAAATCCTTATTAAACACAGACCAGGCACTGTACTGAACATAAGAGATCTTTTCATGGAGGTTATTGTTTGGTTGGGGATAGGGAAACAAGAAGGCAGATATTAAACAAATGATTATACAGATAGCTGTCTAATGAAAATTATGACACATCCTATAAAGGAGAGGTGTATCATGTGCCATAGGAACTAAGGTAAAGGTGGTCTGTGTCTAGACTGATATGGTGAATTGTCAGAAAAGACCTCCATGAATAACAATATATCTTAGCTGAGTGAAATAAAATATAATAATAATAGCAACTTCATCTTATATTTATTGAGTGCTTACTATTTGCCAGGCACTATTCTAGTCGGCCAGCTCTATTTCTTCTCTCCATCTTACAGATTAGTAAACTGAAAAATGGAAAAGTCAAAGAACTTACCCTCAGTTCATAGTAAGTACGTTGTGAAGCCAGTATTCTAACCTAGGTTGTCCCACCTCAGAGCCCCACTATGATAATCTTTTGTTTCCTTTCCAAGGGAGGTGGCCCCAAGCAAAAGCCTCTGAGGAAGTGTGGTGTATACTCTTTTGAAAGAATACAGATATGAGGGGAGTACACTGAAAGTAGCTCAGGACAGGTGGGGTCTTTTTTTTCTTTCTTTTTGGCCACACTGCGCCACATGCAGGATCTTAGTTTCCCAACCAGGAGTAGAATCTGTGGTCCCTGCAGTGGAAGCTCAGAATCTTAACCACTGGACCACCAGGGAAGTCCCAGGGTGGGGTCTTATGGAAGAAGAGAAGTGAGTGGGATAAGAAACTCAAGAAATAGATGAAGCCAAATTGTACAAAACTTTCCTGTTCATTTAAGAGAGTTTAATGAGATTGGACTACGCATTTTTTTTCACATCTTTATTGGAGTATAATTGCTTTACAATGGCGTGTTGGTTTCTGCCTTACAACAAAGTGAATCAGCTATACATGTGCATATATCCCCATATCTACTCCCTCTTGCGTCTCTATCCCACCCGTCTAGATGGTCACAAAGCACCAAGCTGATCTCTTTGTACTATGTGGCTGCTTCCCACTAGCTATCTATTTTACGTTTGGTAGTGTATATATATCCATGCCACTCTCTCACTTTGTCCCAGCTTCCCCTTCCCCTTCCCCGTGTCCTCAAGTCCATTCTCTACATCTGCATCTTTAGTCCTGTTCTGCCCCTAGGTTTTTCAGAACCTTTTCTTTCTTAGATTCCATATATATGTGTTAACATACAGTATTTGTTTTTCTCTTTCTGACTTACTTCACTCTGTATGACAGACTCTAGGTCCATCACCTCACTACAAATAACTGAATTTTGTTTCCTTTTATGGCTGAGTAATATTCCATTGTATATATGTGCCACATCTTCTTTATCCATTCATCTGTTGATGGACACATAGGTTGCTTCCATGTCATGGCTATTGTAAATAGAGCTGCAGTGAACATTGTGGTACATGACTCTTTTTGAATTATGGCTTTCTCAGGGTATATGCCCAGTAGTGGGATTGCTGGATCGAATGGTAGTTCTATTTTTAGTTTTTTAAGGAACCTCCATACTGTTTTCCGTAGTGGCTGCATCAATTTACATTCCCACCAACAGTGCAAGAGGGTTCCCTTTTCTCCACACCCTCTCCAGCATTTATTGTTTGTAGATTTTTTGATGATGGCCATTCTGACTGGTGTGAGGTGATACCTCATTGTGGTTTTGATTTGCATTTCTCTAATGATTAGTGATGTTGAGCATCCTTTCATGTGTTTGTTGGCAATGTGTATATCTTCTTTGGAGACATGTCAATTTAGGTCTTCCACCCATTTTTGGATTGTGTTGTTTGTTTTTTTGGTATTGAGCTGCCTGAGCTTCTTGTATATTTTGGAGGTAAATCCTTCGTTAGTTGCTTCGTTTGCAAATATTTTCTCCCACTCTGAGGGATGTCTTTTGGTCTTGTTTATGGTTTCCTTTGCTGTGCAAAAACTTTTAAGTTTCATTAGGTCCCATTTGTTTATTTTTGTTTTTATTTCCATTTCTCTAGGAGATGAGTCAAAAAGGATCTTGCTGTGATTTATGTCATAGAGTGTTCTGCCTGTGTTTTCCTCTAAGAGTTTTATAGTCTCTGGCCTTACACTTAGGACTTTAATCCATTTTGAGTTTATTTTTGTGTATAGTGTTTGAGAGTGTTCTAATTTCATTCTTTTACATGTAGCTGTCCAGTTTTTCCAGCACCACTTACTGAAGAGGCTGTCTTTTCTCCATTGTATATTCTTGCCTCCTGTAGCAAAAATAAGGTGACCATATGTGCATGGGTTTATCTCTGGGCTTACTGTTCTGTTCCATTGATCTATATTTCTCTTTTTCTGCCAGTACCATACTGTCTTGATTACTGTAGCTTTGTAGTATAGTTTGAAGTCTGGGAGCCTGATTCCTCCAGCTCTGCTTTTCTCTGTCAAGATTGCTTTGGCTATTCGGGATCTTTTGTGTTTCCATACAAATTGTGAAATTTTTTGTTCTAGTTCTGTGAAAAATGCCAGTGGTAGTTTGATAGGGATTGCATTGAATCTGTAGCTTGCTTTGGGTAGTATAGTCATTTTCACAATGTTGATTGTTCCAATCCAAGAGCATGGTATATCTCTCCATCTGTTTGTATCATCTTTAATTTCTTTCATCAGTGTCTACAGTTTTCTGCGTACAGGTCTTTTGTCTCCTTAGGTAGGTTTATTCCTAGGTATTTTATTCTTTTTGTTGCAGTGGTAAATGGGAGGGTTTCCTTAATTTCTCATTGAGATTTTTCATCATTAGGAAAAATGATGTATAGGAATGCAAGAGATTTCTGTGCATTAATTTTGTATCCTGCTACTTTGCCAAATTCATTGATTAGCTCTAGTAGTTTTCTGGTAGCATCTTTAGGATTCTCTGTAGTATCGTGTCATCTGCAGACAGTGACAGCTTTACTTCTTTTCCAATTTGGATTCCTTTTATTTCTTTTTCTTCTCTCATTGCTGTGGCTAAAACTTCCAAAACTGTGTTGAATAATAGTGGTGAGAGTGGGCAGCCTTGTCTTGTTCCTGATCTTAGAGGAAATGCTTTCAGTTTTTCACCACTGAGAATGATGTTGGCTGTGGGTTTGTCATATATGGCCTTTATTATGTTGAGGTAAGTTCCCTCTGTGCCTACTTTCTGGAGAGTTTTTATCATAAATGGGTGTTGCATTTTGTCGAAAGCTTTTTCTGCATCTATTGAGATCATACGGTTTTTCTCCTTCAGTTTGTTAATATGGTTTATCGTGTTGAGTGATATGTGTATACTGAAGAATCCTTGCATTCTTGGGATAAACCTCACTTGATCATGGTGTATGATCCCTTTAATGTGCTGTTGGATTCTGTTTGCTAGTATTTTGTTGAGAATTTTTGCGTGTATCTTCGTCAGTGATATTGGTCTATAGTTTTCTTTCTTTGTGACATCTTTGGTTTTGGTATCGGGGTGATGGTGGCCTCATAGAATGAGTTTGGGAGTGTTCCTCCCTCTGCTATATTTTGGAAGAGTTTGAGAAGGATAGTTGTTAGCTCTTTTCTAAATGTTTGATATAATTCGCCTGTGAAGCCATCTGGTCCTGGGCTTTTGTTTGTTGGAAGATTTTTAATCACAGTCTCAATTTCAGTGCTTGTGATTGGTCTGCTTATATTTTCTATTCCTTCCTGTTTCAGTCTCAGAAGGTTGTGGTTTTCTAAGAATTTGTCCATTTCTTCCAGGTTGTTGGAATGTAGTTGCTTGTAGTAATCTCTCATATTTCTGCAGTGTCAGTTGTTACCTCTCCTTTTTCATTTCTAATTCTATTGCTTTGAGTGTTCTCCCTTTTTTTCTTGATGGGTCTGGCTAATGGTTTATCAATTTTATCTTCCCAAGGAACCAGCTTTATTTTTATTGATCTTTGCTATTGTTTCCTTAATTGCTTTTTCATTTATTTCTGGTGAATATGATTTCTTTCCTTCTTTATGATTTCTTTCCTTCTGCTAACTTTGGAGTGTTTCTGTTCTTCTTTCTCTAATTGCTTTAGGTGTAAGGGTAGGTTGTTTATTTGAGATTTTTCTTGTTTCTTGAGGTAGGATTGTATTGCTATAAACTTCCCTCTTAGAACTGCTTTTGCTGCATCCCATAGGTTTTGGGTCATTGTGTTTTCATTGTCATTTGTTTGTAGGTATTTTTTGATTTCCTCTTTGATTTCTTCAGTGATCTCTTGGTTATTTAGTAGTGTATTGTTTAGCTGCCATGTGTTTGTATTTTTTTTACAGATTTTTTCCTGTAATTGATATCTAGTCTTATAGCGTTGTGGTTGGAAAAGATACTTGATACGATTTCAGTTTTCTTAAATTTACCAAGGCTTGATTTGTGACCCAAGATATAATCTGTCCTGGAGCATGTTCCATGAGCACTTGAGAAGAAAGTGTATTCTGTTGTTTTTGGTTGGAATGTCCTATAAATGTCAATTAAGTCCATCTTGTATAATGTATCATTTAAAGCTTGTGTCTCCCTATTTGTTTTCATTTTAGATTATCTGTCATTGGTGAAAGTGGGATGTTAAAGTCCCCTACTATGATTGTGTTACTGTCAGTTTCCCCTTTTATGGCTGTTAGTATTTGCCTTATGTATTGAGGTGCTCCTATGTTGGGTGCATAAATATTTACAATTGTTATATCTTCTTCTTGGATCCATCCCTTGATCATTATGTAGTGTCCTTCTTTGTCTCTTGTAATAGTCTTTATTTTAAGGTCTGTTTTGTCTGATATGAGAATTGCTACTCCAGCTTTCTTTTGATTTCCATTTGCATGGAATATCCTTTTCCATCCCCTCCCTTTCAGTCTGTATATATCCCTAGGTCTGAAGTGGGTCTCTTGTAAACAGCATATATACGGGTCTTGTTTTTGTATCCATTCAGCCAGTCTATGTCTTTTGGTTGGAGCATTTAATCCATTTACATTCAAGGTAGTTATCGATATGTATGTTCCTATTACCAGTTTCTTAATTGTTTTGGGTTTGTTATTATAGGTCTTTTCCTTCTCTTGTGTTTCCTGCCTAGGGAAGTTCCTTTAGCATTTGTTGTAAAGCTGCTTTAGTGGTGCTGAATTCTCTTATCTTTAGCTTGTCTGTAAAGCTTTTAATTTTTCCGTCGAATCTGAATGAGATATTTGCTGGGTAGAGTAATCTTGGTTGTAGGTATTTCCCTTTCATCACTTTAAATATGTCCTATCACTCTCTTCTGGCTTGCAGAGTTTCTCCTGGAAGATTAGCTGTTAATCTTATGGGGATTCCCTTGTATGTTATTAATTGTTTTTCCCTTGCTGCTTTTAATATTTTTTCTTTGTATTTAATTTTTGATAGTTTGATTCATATGTGTCTTGGCGTGTTTCTCTTTGGATTTATCCTGTACGGGACTCTGCGCTTCCTGGACTTGATTGACTATTTCTTTTCCCATATTAGGGAAGTTTTGAAGTATCATCTCTTCAAATATTTTTTCAGTCCCTTTCTTTTTCTCTTCTTCTTCTGGGAACCCTATAAATCGAATGTTGGTGCGTTTAATGTTGTCCCAGAGGTCTCTGAGACTGTCATCAGTTCTTTTCGTTCTTCTTTATTCTGCTCTGCGGTAGTTATTTCCACCATTTTATCTTCCAGGTCACTTACCTGTTCTTCTGCCTCAGTTATTCTGCTGTTGATTCCTTCTAGAGAATTTTTAATTTAATGTATTGTGGTGTTCATCATTGTTTGTTTGCTCTTTAGTTCTCCTAGGTCCTTGTTAAACGTTTCTTGTATTTTCCCCATTCTCTTTCCAAGATTTTGTATGATCTTTATTGTCATTACTCTGAATTCTTTTTCAGCTAGACTGCCTGTTTCCTGTTCATTTGTTTGGTCTGGTGGGTTTTTACCTTGCTCCTTCATCTGCTGTGTGTTTCTGTGTCTTCTCATTTTGCTTAACTTACTGTGTTTGGGATCTCCGTTTCGCAGGCTGCATGTTCGTAGTTCCCGTTTTTTTTTGGTGTCTTCCCGCAGTGGCTAAGGTTGATTCAGTGGGTTGTGCAGGCTTTCTGGTGGAGAGGACTGGTGCCTGTGTTCTGGTGGATGAGGCTGGATTTTACCTTTCTGGTGGGCATGACCGCGTCCAGTGGCGTGTTTTGGGGTGTCTATGACCTCATTATGATTTTAGGCAGTCCCTGTGCTAATGCTTGGGATTGTGTTCCTGTCTTGCTAGTTGTTTGGCATAGGGTGTCTAGCACTGTAGCTTGCCAGTTGTTGAGTGCAGCTGGGTCTTAGCGTTGAGATGGAGATCTCTGGGAGAGCTTTCGCCGTTTGATATTATGTGGAGCCGGGAGGCCTCTGGTGGACCAATGTCCTGAACTCGGCTCTCCCACCTCAGAGGTAGAGGCCTGACACCTGCCGGAGCACCAAGACCCTGTTAGGCACCCGGCTCAGAAGAAAAGGGAGAAGAAAATTAAGAAAGAAAAAAATAGAATAAATTAAAGTTATTAAAATAAAAGATAAATTATTAAAAATTAAAAAGTAGTTTAAAGAAAGAATAATAATAAAAAAAGACAGCAACCAAACCAAAAAACAAATCCACCAGTGATAAGCAGCGCTAAAAAGTATACTTAAAACAACAACATAAAAACGGACAGACAGAGCCCTAGGACAAATGGTAAAAGCAAAGCCATACAGACAAAATCACACAAAGAAGCATGCACATATACACTCACAAAAAGAGAAAAAGTAAGTATATATATATATTTATTTATTTTAAAAAAAGGAAGAGAGCAACCAAATGAGTAAACAAATCTAGCAATGATAATAAACTCTGAACACTAAACTAAGATAATCATAAAACCAAAAACAAATTAGATGTAGAAAGCAAACCCCAAGTCTACAGTTGCTCCCAAATTCTACCACCTCAATTTTGGGATGATTCGTTGTCTATTCAGGTATTCCAGAGATGCAGGGTACATCAAGTTGATTGCGGGGATTTAATCCTCTGCTCCTGAGGCTGCTGGGAGAGATTTCCCTTTCTCTTCTTTGTTTGCACAGCTCCTGGGGTTCAGCTTTGGGTTTGGCCCCGCCTCTGCGCGTAGGTCGCCTGAGGGTGTCTGTTCTTGGCCCAGACAGGATGGGGTTAAAGTAGCAGCTGATGAGGAGGCTCTGGCTCACTCAGGCCAGAGGCAGGGAGGGGTAGGGATGCGCGGCAGAGGCCAGCCGTGATGTTGCACCAGCCTGAGGCGTGCCGTGCGTTTTGCCGTTCTGCCGTTCTGCCGGGGAAGTTGTCCCTGGATCACGGGACCCTGGCCGTGGCGGCGTGCTCGTGGGAGGGGAGGTGTGGATAGTGACCTGTGCTTGCACACAGGCTTCTTGGTAGCTGTAGCAGCAGCCTTAGCGTTTTATGCCCGCCTCTCGTGTCCGCTCTGTGAGCCTAGGCTCGTACCCATCTCTGAGCTCGTCTAGGCGGTGCTCTGAATCCCCTCTCCTTACGCACCCCGAAACAATCGTCTCTTGCCTCTTAGGCAGTTCCAGAGTTTTTCCCGGACTCCCTCCCGCCCCTCTGGCGCACTAGCCCCCTTCAGGCTGTGATCACGCAGCCAACCCCATTCCTCTCCTTGGGGTCTGACCTCCGAAGCCCGAACCTCAGCTCCCAGCCCCCACCTGCCCTGGTGGGTGAGCAGACAAGCCTCTTGGACTGGTGAGTGCTGGTTGGCACTGATCCTCTGTGCGGGAATCTCTCCGCCTTGCCCTCTGCACCTCTGTTGCTGTGCTCTCCTCTGTGGCTTTGAGGCTTCCCCCCTGCCACCCCCCCCACTCCCCCGTCTCTGCCAGTGAAGGGGCTTCCTAGTGTGTGGAAACTTTTCCTCCTTCACACCTCCCTCCCAGAGGTGCAGGTCATGTCCCTATTCTTTTGTCTCTGTTTTTTCTTTTTCTTTTCCCCTACCCAGGTATGTGGGGAGTTTCTTGCCTTTTGGGAAGTCTGAGGTCTTCTGCCAGCATTCAGTAGGTGTTCTCTAGGAGTTGTTCCACATGTAGATGTATTACTGATGTATTTGTGGGGAGGAAGGTGATGTCTATGTCTTACTCCTCCACCATCTTGAAGGTTTCTCTCTGGACTGTGCATTTTTGATATCATTCTTGCTGGGTTTGTGAGTTACTCTTTTTCTGCTTTAACACCATTTTCTTCTAATACTCACAGGAGTATTTACCATTAAAATTAATGAAACTTAAGCTTCAGGGTTCTTCACTTTCATGGGTTCCTGTGAGTTCAAGAAATTCTTGTGAATTAAGGTGTTCTAGGTGGATAAAGGAAGCCAGGTTGCAGTCAATAAGCATTTCTGATAAATTACCAAAAGATTTCAGAAGAAGGAGGCTATCAAAATTGTATCTAGCAAACCTGGATCAATTTCTGAACATTCCTACCAACATCCCTTATTTCATACACAGATTTTTGGGAGGGGATCTTAGAAAAGGTGGCTGAGAATTACTGTCTTAAGGCAAGATATCAGAGTCAGAAAACTCTGAAAGGGGCCTAAATTTGACAATATTGGTAAGTCATTAGACTACAATACAAACTGGGTAAAAACAGAATATTTAGAGTATAAGAAATGGGGAAATGTCTACCAAAATAAAATTATAGAAACTTTGAAATTATTGTTTTGATTCCTACAGTTCCATTTGTTGACAGTTTATGTATTTTAGTATTTTCAATTTAAGGCAGTTTTTATAGCACAGAGCATTGAAATTTTATTTTATAAATGTGGAAAATATTCTTAGCTGAAAACTTCCTAATAAACTTTTATTCTCGCTTTCAGGCGCCTGATCACAGATTCAAAAGTTAAATTAAAGTATCAGCATTTAATAACAAATAGCTTTGTAGAGGTAAGTGATCGCATAAGTTTTCCTTCTTTAAGTAAAAGGAATTCTGTTTATTAATAGAAATATCAGTTTGTCTTATATAAGAAACACCTTTACAGTAACTTCAGTTTTTGTCTTCATTTATGAAGCATACCAAAATACCTTTATTCTCAAAGGAATGTGATAAACCAATAAGTAGATGTCTTTTCATCGATCTTGAGCTTTGAAAATAAAATTATTTTATAGTCTTCCTTTTTCCCTAGCAGAGAATTTTAGCTGATTATTAGTGATGTCATGTTTAATCATGTTGGGCCCTCTAACCCTGCTATATCTCTGCTTGTTTTACCTTCCATTACCAGTAAACTTCGTTTAAAAAGAATTATGTAGTGTTTTTTTGTTTGTTTTTATCAAATATGTCTTAACAGAAGTTGGCAAACTATGGCCTGCCTGTTTTTGTAAATAAAGATTTATTTGAACATGCAGTTTTATTCTGTGACTGCTTTTGAGCTGCAGTGGCAGAGTTGAGTGGTTGCTAAAGAGGCCATATGGCCCACGGAGCCAAATATCTCTACTTTCTGGCTCTGTGTGAAAGAAGTTTGCCAGCCCCTGTACAAGAGCACCAGTGTAACTTGGTATTTCAAATTCTAGAATGTAATTTTAATTTTTATTAGAGATTAAACTGAAGGTCATATCTTCTAGAAAATAGCATTTTTTAGGAATAGTATATTTTTTGAAATGGTCAATAAACTTGAGTTCTGATGGACTGTTCCTTGAGCCATGTTTTGTCTCATAATAAAAATACTTCAAAAGTTATATTTCTTTTGATGAATTAAAATGGAATCTTTGCTGGGGTTTAGGCACTGGCTTTTGTTCTTAGAAGAGCTTTCTATGGTCAAAGAGAGAAACTCCACGTGTATTCCTCAGCTTGTTTCATACTATTCTATAGCATGTAAACGCCTTCCCTAAGTAGAAGCGTATCTTGTTTTCTTGTATCTTTTAAAATTGCCCTGAAATAGAACCATAGACAAATTGATGCTTGTTAATGATCACATAATGGTGATCATTTATTTTAAAGTTCTCAGTGGGATTTTGAAGATAGAATAAGAGATAGGTTATATATTTTATAATACCAGGTCTTCAAGGGATGTATAATCTTAGAAGAACAGTACGTCCAAAAGCATTGCTGTAGGAGACTAAGTATTGGTGGCTGGTATTTTTGTGTCGGTGACACCATCCCCACTTTGTGATAGTGAGGAAGTAGTATAAATAATTGCATGGCGTACTGGAAAATCTTGCATCATGATTTAATTTGCTGTCATTTTTTATGTTCCAACTTGTATTTCAGTGCAATCGACTGTTAAAGTGGTGTCCTGCCCCAGATTGCCACCATGTTGTTAAAGTCCAATATCCTGATGCTAAACCTGTTCGCTGCAAATGTGGGCGCCAGTTTTGGTAAGCAAGTGATTTCTTAAATTGGAGTACTGCACATAGCTTTTCTATTTATTTTTGTTAGTAAAATAGTAGAAAAAAAGCAACTATACCCCAATTTTAAAAAAAGAAAAAGAAAAAAATAGTAGAAAATATTCTTTATCTGAGGTAGGTGGGTGATGTTGACTTTAAATAGTTTGTATTTCTTTTAAATAAAAATTCGATTAAAAAGTCACATCTTAAGATAGTTTTTCCTCTTTGTTGCTCTAACTTTTGGATTTATTTTCTTATGGGAAAAAAAAATGCGGCTGTAATCACATTCTCTTGTGTGCTCCAGTGGAACGTATATGGCAGCAAATTTAAAGATCTGGGACAAAAACTCAGTTCTTCTCATTTCTTTTTTTTTCAACTTTATCTGTTTTATATTTATATATATTATATTTATATTTTATATATTGTATTATTACATTATTTATTGTAAATTTTAAAAGTTCTCATTTCTGATTGACTGCTTATTTTGTCAAATTATGTTTGGTTCCCTTATAGCTCTTGATCTGTTTTCAGGTTCTCTCTTAGGAAATAAAATACACAGTTAGGTGTTTTGTTTTGTTTTTATTTTTTATTTATTTTTGCTGTACGCGGGCCTCTCACTGTTGTGGCCTCCCCCGTTGCGGAGCACAGGCTCCAGACGCGCAGGCTTAGCGGCCATGGCTCACGGGCCCAGCCACTCCGCGGCATGTGGGATCTTCCCAGACCGGGTCACGAACCCGTGTCCCCTGCATCGGCAGGTGGACTCTCAACCACTGCGCCACCAGGGAAGCCCTTATTTTGTTTTTAATTTCCTTTATTCTGACAAGTTTAATCTTACTCCTAAAAATATGCAGAAAATTTGGAAAGATAAAACTTAGTTGATAGATGTGCTTTCTTTAACTAAGAGTTCTTCTATGGGGCCCCTGGCCACAGCTTTCTTGGTAACCTGGATTCCTGGGAGTGCTATAGCATACTCTTTAGCCTTTGAATTTTAGGTTCAGTTTAGCAGGGAATTTCCAATATCACGTATTAGAGAGTGAAGATGATCTTCCATTCCCTTATGGATCTTTTAGGAATGAGAAGCCAGTCAAGCCAGGGGGCTCTGTAACTAACAAATAAACATTTTATTGGTATTCCGTATCATTCTTCTTTTTTCTCCAAACATCTATAAAATTAGACATATACATCATTAATACTAAATATTTCCAAAAAGAGTAGGTAAACTCATAGAGATTAAATTTATGTAAAGTACTTGCTATTTTGGTAAAGATTAAATATGCATTATTGTTTCAGAGTTTACCCTGTAGACAGAGGGTAGAGTCTGATTCCTTACCTAGTTTCAAATATACTTTTAGTATGAAATATTTCAAATACAGACTTAAGTATAGAGAATAACGAGTACTTACATAGTTACAACCCAGCTTAATCAGAATCAGTATTTTGTTTGTTTTTGTCTAGAAATAAAGCCTGACAGGTACATTTGAAGCTTCTTTTTTTTTTTGCGTTACGCGGGCCTCTCACTGTTGTGGCCTCTCCCGTTGCGGAGCACAGGCTCCGGATGCGCAGGCCCCGGCCATGGCTCACAGGCCCAGCCGCTCTGTGGCATGTGGGATCTTCCTGGACCGGGCACGAACCCATGTCCCCTGCATTGGCAGGCAGACTCTCAACCACTGCGCCACCAGGGAAACGCCATTTGAAGCTTCTTGATGTTCCCTTCTCCATTCCATTCCCCACGTTCATCTCCAGAAGTAACCATTATCCTGACTTCATTTAAACTGATGTAGCACTTTATTCTTCTTATTTGCAAGGGATTTTTAGCATTCCCAAATTACTTGATTAGCTAATTAATCAGCCATACCATGGTTACTTTTTCACAAGCATTTGTGTTTATTCTTAATTTATACTTTTTAAACAAATGTATATACCTTGTGCCTAGAAAACAGAAAGGGATTAGCAGTTAATATAGTCTTAGAGAATATGTAGACATAGTCTTTTGCTTTATACCTTGTTTGGTACAATTTATCTCTACTGGCTGAGATTCATTTGTTTGGATCATGCAGAGATATGACTTGTTTGCTTCCCACATATTGCTTACTGTGCATTAGTACTGAAGTATAGAATTACCCTACAAAGTCATTCTTTAACTCTTCATTTGGAGTGTTAAATAAAATATTTAATATATACCTATGGTAAGCGTTGGTTGAAATTTAAGTTCAAATTATTGAACATGATTTCATTTTGGTTTCAGTTAGATAGTGGTTGCAGCAAGGAATTATACATATTAAAAACTATCAGAAAAATACAAATCTAACTATTCCTGATTTTTTTGTCTTTACAGTTTGGTAGCTATTTAAATAGTCATCTATTGTGAAATTGTCATCATAGAATATCTTCATGCTTACAAGTCATTCCTCATTTCACACACAGACACCCAAATATGTGTTGGTCCCAGTACTAAATGCTAAATAATTTACTGTAGAATAAAATAGGCATGGTTCCTGTCCTTGTATTTTGCAGTCACTAGAAACTGGTGAAAGTATTGAGGAACTGTAAAGCATGAAGTTGTTTGTTTGTCTTTACTTACAGTAGGTAGGACTTAATTCTTTTAACTCTTGTGTCACTTAACAGCTTTAACTGTGGAGAAAATTGGCATGACCCTGTTAAATGTAAGGTGAGTTTGCCTGGCATTTTCATTTTTAAATAAGGTAGTAGAGTACTTCTAAGACTTAATGACTGAAAGCCACAGCCCACAAGTTTGTTATTTATTCATTAGTAAATGGAAGATAGTATTTTGCCCTTTTTATTTCAGGTGATGTTTGCAAGTATTCAGGGAACATTCCTTAGGAATAAAGTCATCTCCTGATTATTATCAAGATAATGAGGGTTAAGGCACCTCCCTTGGAACGCTTTGTAATTAGCTAAGGGGAATGACACACCTTGCAGCTGTGCCTCTCCTTGAGCTCTAGGTTCCCCACTTAGCTTCAGCCAGAGAAAGTTCTCCTTTGGTTGATTTTTTATGTACCTGGACTGGATATGAGAATCACAGGATTTCTTGGTTTAAAAGGTAGTAAACCCAGTGATAGTCTTATCCTTTGGTTTTTACATTTAAGCTTGACTGTATTTAAGTGTTGATGTAATTTGCTATCCTTGAGTCTTCTGTTGTACTGAAAACGGTTCCTGTTTTCAAACAGTGGTTGAAGAAGTGGATTAAAAAGTGTGATGATGACAGTGAAACCTCTAATTGGATTGCAGCCAACACAAAGGTTGGTATTTTCCTTCAGTAAACTCTTGGTATTGAAACGGATAAGGATAGGTGTATCAGCATTAGCAAAAGTAGTAAGTTTACCTAATAAAGGGCCTTGTTTTACCTTTTTCTTGATTAAGGTTTACTTTTTATTTTCAGAATTATTGCCTATTAATAATTTGCCTTTGTTTTACTGTTTGAGTTTATTTTATTGATTACTATAATGCAATATGCACGGTACTCTGCTGTAGAAGTTTTCTTCTATCAGAAAAGCAGTAGTTGATAATTTTTCTACCCTGGGGTTTGATAATATCTTTTCATACTGTTCTTGGCTGCCTTTTAGTATACAAATGTATTATAGAGTTTTTTTCCACCTAGCTTTTTTTTTTTTTTTTTAACTAGGCTATATTTCTGCCTTTTAAAATCCCCAGGGTTTAACTTCTAAGGAGTCATTCTTTAGGGCAATGTTCAGTCAGGATAACAGAGTAACTTCTTATTATGTAACTGAATTGGGCTTAACAAGTTTAACATGTTAAACTTCCAAAATATGATTTATTAAGAGACTTGAATCCTGAGAAGTAGAAGCTTTGGGGTAATATGAGTATCCTTGGTTTTTTGGCTTTTATTTTTTGAATAACATTGGTCATGATACTAGTTTCAGAATTCAGTATCTTTATGCCATGAACCACTTCTTTAACCCTAGATTAATGTCTTACAAATGCAGATAATCTTGAGCACCCTTCTTTTCTATCACTAAGTATTAAGTAAGCATTTGAATCCGAACTGTGTACCCAGCTAATTTCTTTTTTTTTTTCTTTTTTTTTTTTTTTTTTTGTGGTACTCGGGCCTCTCACTGTTGTGGCCTCTCCCGTTGCGGAGCACAGGCTCCGGACGCGCAGGCTCAGCGGCCATGGCTCTCGGGCCCAGCCGCTCCGCGGCATGTGGGATCTTCCCGGACCGGGGCACGAACCCGTGTCCACTGCATCGGCAGGCGGACTCTCAACCACTGCGCCACCAGGGAAGCCCCCCAGCTAATTTCTTAGTAGAAAATTGTGTAAACGTTCAATCTTACATCCTATTCGTATAGGAAGTGACTTGGGTCATGGATAATAGGGCTATTCATGGGCTATTCATTTTTATTATTGTCTTTCATATATGAAGATGATGTTTTAAAGACAATTGAGTTGTTTGACCAGAGTTAGTTACAGCTTTGCGCTCTTCCATCACTCAATCTCAGGATACTGATAAGAATGAGTGCTTAAATGATGAAGGCCAGCACATGATTTTAAACCATTAGTACCCTGCTCTACCCCAAAAGATTAAAATATATGTATACATTTCTGTCTCCCAGAAAGCATTAGCAGTAAAACAGTGAGTCCTGTGGCATAAAACAAATGCCCACATCTTTGAGGAATGTAGTTTTGAAGTTGATATTTCTGTACTCTCTAAAACCATCATGATAAACATACCTTATGGCACTCAAAAAAACCTAACTATAATGTCAGGAAGTGGTTGCTTTTGTTGTTTTTTTAAAACTTTCCTGGTAGCCAAGCATTCTTTTTCAGAAATTGAAGATTTCCCCACCAGAAATGTTCATTAAAATCCCAGAATCTGCTTTCAAACTAGTATTTAGAATAGGGCAGTTATACTTTCCCTAAGTAGATTGATTAAACTGTAGCCCTCTTTCGGCATCTAGAAAAATCCCCAAATACTCTAAATCCCCAAGATGTTTAAAATAGGGAGTATAGGCTTGAATATGTTTTGAGTTTGTTTAGAAGGTAGAATATTAAGCAAGAATGGCAATTTGTAATAACAGATTTACCTACTTGGCAGTTTTGAGATGAAACTGAGGAGTTTTTCTCCTGAGACATTTCAGAAGCTTATTTTTTTTATTAGCTTTTTTTAAAGGATTTGCAAATTGTTATATTAAGAAATTAGTACTTACTAGTTAATTATAGCTAAGAAATATAGAATGAAACAGATATATTAGGCCTGGAATTTGCTTCTTTGGGAAAATGTAGTATGTTTTTATGTGAGTGACTTCAAAAATTTGATTGAAAATGTATAATTAAATATTGCTGTACTGACCTATTGAATTACTATAGTTTATGGGTAGTATAGTCTGTTCACAGTAGCTGAATTGCAAGCAATATAATGGGTGATACTCTCGCCCCGTTATGGGAGTAACAGATGTCAGATACAAAAATGTACAACAAAATCCAAGCTTTACATCTTATAGTTTTATTAAAAATAATGAGTAAGTTTAATTTTCTAGATTTTTCAAGAGAAAAAAAAAGTGCCTGCAGGGTAATAACTTTGGCTCATTACCAACCGAGAAAATGATACAGTCTTGGAAAAAAGAAAAGTGATCTCTGTAGCACAATTGTAAATGGACCACAAGAAAGTTGGGAAATTCAGTAGCCACAAAAAGAATTTACCAGTCTTGCTTGCCTGATTCCTGAGGCCAAATTGCTTGGGTTTGTATCCTGACTCTACCATTTGCTACCTGTGTGACCTTGGACTAGTTTCTTTAAAATTTTCTTAGTTTATTCATCTGACAGATGGAAATAGGAGTAGGGCCACTATAAAGATTGTGAGTTAATGCATATAAAACACTGAGTACAGTGTGTGGGATACAGGAAGTACTCAATGATTATTTCTAGATGACACTGGAAGGATATATTATATTTACATGGAGAAAATGTTTAACCTCCCATAAAACTATTATTAGTATGTGTTTGGTTAAAAGTACTTAAAATGTTTTTGTCTCCCAACCCCACTAAAACAAATCCTTAAGTTGTTAATAGCCAGTAATAATAACTCATTTTCAATGGTACTTATTAAGTGTTTGACACTGAGTGCTTTACATGTATTAATCACAATAAATGTGGTATTTAAAATAAACCAAATCTAAAACTGGCTTCTCCTCAGTGTAGCATTGACACCAACTTTATAGTTTCTCTTCATAGGAATGTCCCAAATGCCATGTCACAATTGAGAAGGATGGCGGTTGTAATCACATGGTCTGTCGTAACCAGAACTGTAAAGCAGAGTTTTGCTGGGTGTGTCTTGGCCCTTGGGAACCACATGGATCTGCCTGGTAGGTTGGGGAAATGAAGGGAAGAACATGTTCACATAAGTATGTGATATATCTGCCACATATTATGAATAAGGTTTCTACCTCATGAAAATCACCATTTAGATAAATGAATACAGTGTGTGATCAGTGTTAAAAGTATATGCAAGATATCCAGAGAGAGGGATTAATAAGGCTTATCTCACAGATCATATAACAGTTGAGTTGAACTTCAAGGAGGACTAAGGATTCATTTGTTTAAAAAGTGGTAGGAATAACAGGGCAAAAAGAGCCGCATGAACAATGGTAGAATGATGTGAAAGTACATGACTTATCCAGAAAAGAGTTGCATTGTCTAATATGTCTTTCTAGATAATAGTTGAAAACTAAGAGACTTGGCAAAACCCCTTCCACAGTTGTGTTTTAGTTACCTTGCACCGCCATTAGACAAAAAATTTGTTCCAACTTTAAAACTTGGAAAAATTGCCCAATGCAATCCAGATTTTTAGCCTCTCTTTGAAACATAGTGAAACATAGGAACAGGCCTGCATTTCTGTTTGGCAGAAATCACCTGGAATCGATTAGTAGCCCTTTAGATGGAGCCTTTACTTTGCAGTTTGTTTTCCCAAGACCGGAGCTTATTGGCATTTTCATATATCATGATGGCACTAGTCACATTTGGTAGCAATATATACCTTTGTTCCAAGTACGTTTCTTATCAATTTGGGAAAAATGCAAGTTAGATTGAGGATGCCTTGATGCATTTTTCTCAAAATGAGAAAAATGGGAGCTAGCACATCCCCCTGGTAAAAGTGGAAATATTTCTGGGTGTTATAGTATGCAAATTGCCTGTTTCATTCATTTGTATTACTTGCCTGTCTCCTATTGGTGTTGAGTGTGTGGCCGCTCAAATTGTGGGGAACAGGAAAAGAGAAAGTAGGCTGGGACCTAAAGTAGTTTGGACATTATCAGAAGGATTTTAACTGGGAGTGACAAGATTAGATCGTAGTTCAAATGAGAAGGTTCTGTGTTATGTGTTTTACTTACATACGTTATCTGGACATTGTGACTGCTTTGTAGAGCACGGGTGGGAGGGGAAGAAATTGCAAGTTCAAGACAAGATGAGGAGGATCTGAACTTAAGACAGTGGCAAGTCTTCCCTTTTAGATTCATTAATTAGAGGAATAGTAAGAGGGATTATTTGTCTGAAATTAATTCTGAACCAGGTAAAAACTAATTGCTTAGATAGAAGTAAAGAAAGTGATTTTACCACTGTCAGAGCCAAGGAAAGGTATTTGGGGTATAGGTATTCTAGGTTTTAGGAGGTCAAACTGGAGGATTAGAGTGTTCCTGGAAACTAAATTCACTCAAATTTATTTAAACAAGCCTAGTGAAGGGGAGAGGGAATAGGAAAGAGATATTAAAGAGACTCTGTGTGTGTGTAAGGAAATCTCTGATCAGAACTCAAATTTTCAATGAGCTGTATTGAAAAATGGAAAGGGTACAAAACAAATGATGGATACAGAAGAATGAAGAATGGCCTGGACCAGGGGTGTCAGAAATGTTGCCTGTGTCTTTAACATTGCAGGTATATCATGCTGTGCTTTCTTGTTTAAATCTGAAAGTGCCTCAGAAATCTTCAAAAAAGCATTCCAAGTAGCACTATCAGTCATCTGAGTTAGAAGTATAGATGGGCCCTGCTTGCTTTCTTGGCCTTAAAATTCTTAATGTTGGCAGATTAAAGCCCAGAATGACTTGAGGCTTAAAAGTATCTAAAAATATCAAAAGGAAATTATAAAAGGATGTATCAGATAGAAAGAAGAGGTGTTAATAGTTGACCAGTAGAGGGCAAGAAGAGGCAGTCTTTGGGCTAACTTGAGTAGAGTAATTATTGGTAAAAGAGGATTATAACCCAGGCTGGGGGAAGATTAATAAGTCTCCTGACTCAGATGATTTGTGATCTGGGTTACTTTAAAAACTTCAAGATGAGATCAGTGAGCCATTGTTGGTTATTTCTGAGTACTTACGGAAAATGGAAAGGTACCAGAGATTGAGAGCAGACAGAATGTAATCCCAAATTTCCAAAATTTCTGATTCCACAAGCTGCATATGAACCGTATCACTTAGTTTTTCTCTTATGTGAAATTCCAGAATCAAATGGTATTATTAGGTTGATGGATTAGGGAATGTTTGGTAGATTTCAGCAAGGTATTTCATTGTGGACTGAGAGGTTTGTGGCCTAGGCTGTGAATACAGACAGGGAGGTTTGGGATTAATTGAATGACCATTTCTTGGAGTACAGATAATAGGTTTGTGCCTTCTAGTGGAATGCTTTAAAGGTTTGCTGAAAGGCTTTGTCCTCATTTTTTTATTCACATCAACTGCTTTTATATACTGCTTTTCTGGTCAGTTGTACTAATGATTTTCTTAAACTAGTATAAGAATCTTGTATACATTTTGGGGTAACATCAAAGAGGGATATTGACTATATAAACCATTATAATCCTGAAGGACTTGGCAAGCTGGAATAATGAATCCAGTTTAACAAGATTTACATTAAATTCAAAATTCTTCTAAGACGATTACTGTTAAAAGACTCTGAAGACATGAACTCACTAGTTAAGAGCATGGGCCTCAGTTGCCAGATGGGCATAAGTTTAGTTTCCATCTCTGAAGCTCTATTTTTGTGACCTTAAATATGTTGCTTATCTTCTCTTCATCTGCTCAGTGAGGATAATATTTCATAAGGTGCTTGAGGGGATTAAACGTGATAGTACAGTTGAAGTCCTTAGTAAGTTGGATGGTATGTAGTTAACACTCAGTAAACATCAGCTGCTCCTGTAATGTAGGTTCCCATAAAAGAAAACAGAGGAACAAGGGAAGTGCCAGTTTTATACATCTCCACTCTGAGCTGACCTCTCTAGGAAGATTCAGTGATTCTTGTAAACTGTAATAGCATATAAAGCACATAGCACACAGTACCTGTTACATAGCAGTCTGTCAGCAGTTGGTTTTCTTTGGTGTATACATGTGAAAATAAGGTGAGTAATTCTGGAAAAACTGGGAATATTTGGCTAAATAACAGACAGCCTAGGAGATGAGGTGATCTCTTTCTTCAAAAATTGAATTAGAAGTTCAAACTACAGTTGGTAAGTGGAAGTTCTAGAATAACAGTGTTTTCTAATGATTGTCGGTAAGCTGATTTGAATGGACTGCCTCAGGAGGTGGAGAACTGCCTGTTACTAGTAGAGAACTGACACACTATTATGGAAAGGATTCAAACACTAGGGGTGTTTGTTTGTTTTTTTGCGCCTCAGTTTATCTGTGTAAAGGAGAGTATTGGTTCTAAGTAATCTCTAAATCCAGGCTAAAATTCTGTGATTTGCTCCCTTTTCATTGATTTATGGCTTTATGGAATCCTCTTCACTTACTTTAAGGTACAACTGTAACCGCTATAATGAGGATGATGCAAAGGCAGCAAGAGATGCTCAGGAGGTAAGTGCATTTATTTTCAAACAGTTGAACAGGAATATGCATTTTATGTTGATGAGGGAATGATTTAGCTGGAGTGTTCAGTTCTGAAAGATTTGTTGAAATGACACTCCAGTAAATACTGGGTATCTGTGTACCTGTAGAGAGGGAATCTTATGCAAAATACGTATCAGGAGTATTCCTATTTATAAGTTTGTTTGCACTTTTAAAATTAATCTAGCACACTTTCAGGTTTCAGTAGTCTTCAGTATCAAGACTTTCCCTTCCCAGCAAGGAGACTAAAGAACAATATTTGTTAAATGGCACTGCTGCAATTTATATGCAGTCTTACTTCTTTTAATTAATTCATTATCTCATTGTTCATCAAGAAGCTCTAATGATTTTAGGTGAGCTGATCTGGAATGAACTGTCTCAGGAGGTAGGGATTTCCCTCTTACTGGATAGGGAAATAACCCACTATTGTAGTAGAAGGGATTCAAACCCTAGGTGTGGATTAGATTCGGTAACACTTTTAGTTCCTTTCAGCCTGATAATTCTGTCATAATTGTAGAATCCTGGAATTTAATCATTCCTTACATTCATCGATTCTGTGTTGGAATTCCCCAGTTGTCCCCCAAAAATCTTTTTAAATGGCTCGTCTTGCCAGGATGCAATCCAAAACAAAACCTGTTTGTTATTGTTTCACTTTTTAAATGCTTCTTTTAAATTTATTATAATTTAAATTACCATAAATACAAAGGAATATATTTATATAACCTAGGCAGTCATATTACAGACATTCAAAATATTTGTAATCCTTTTAAAGGAGGGAAAAAAAACCCCACAAATTCCAATGTTGATTTAAATTTTATTTATTATAATACGACTTAAATATGTTTAAACATAAAACTAGCTTTAAACTCTTAAGCAACTATACAACCAAATCAAGAAGACCACAAAACCAGTGGAACTCAAGTTAAAACTAATTTGACAGATAAGTTATTTGCTGAAATTAAATTACTGTTGTCAGACCAGGTTTTTAAAATTTAGGGTTACCCATACTACTAAGTGCCACGTGATAATTTGTTCTCCCACCAGTTTTCTATATCTCACCTATTGCACATTCACCCTTACAGTGCATCAAAATTTGATTTGATCAGAATTTATCATTAATATATTCTTTTATCACTTATTATTCTCAACTCTGGTGCAGTTTAAGTAATCCTGTTTGATGCCAGTTTTAGCCATTTCACAAATGTAAGACCTGAAAATGTTGATTCTCATAAGTTCATTCATATGGCCCGGAGTGTTTGTGTTTTCTTTAGGTTATTATCAGATTTTTAATACTTAAACATTCCATGGTCTGTTTAAACCAGATCATTTGGCACCCCTACTCCAGTTTTGTCTAGCATCCTTAGACTCCAGTTTGAGAAACATCACCCCATGTTATCTTTATATACAAAACTCTACAATGACAGTCATGCTTTTCCTACCTCCCATTTGGAATCAATTCTACTGCTGCATTTTTATCTAGCTCAGTTTGTCATTGCATCTCCTTCTGTTTTGGGTTTGTTTGTTTGTTTTTAAATCTTAGCCCTCATGGCTTTCTGCTTCTGTTTTAAGCAGTCACAGTTGTTTTAAATGCTGCTGAAGAGACCATAAATTTTCCTAAAATTTTCTTCTAATTTTGATAATATTTTTTGAGTCCATAGAGAACTGTTCTTTTTCTCTTATGCTGCATTACATTTTTCCTAATAACCATGTTAGACTTTTAGCTTTTACTTATCCTGAATGAAGAGTAGTCTAGTTAGATCTAGCCAGAATATGGTATTTGCTGACAACAAAAAGTATATGGGTTATCCTTGGCCTTACCTGGTCTGCATTTGGGTACTGGTAGAATCCCTTTCTGAGGTCCACAGGGAGGGTGGATTATTGAGCATAGCTTCTAAGCCCTGCTAATGTGTAGATTGTAGATGCTAGAATGCATTATTTTTCTAGCTCATTTCTTTTGGACTAAACTAGAATCTTCTGATCCTTTGGATGTACAGGGAAAAATTTCATATGAGTGCCTGTATTTGTTTGTTTATTTAAGTGGGAACCATACCTCCCAGAATGGAGCACACCATTGCACACATCTAGCATATTCTTTCCTCACTTCCCCTACTTCCATACTCAGGCCTAGTGTTTTCTGGGAGTTGTAGTTCTTAAAAAGTACTAGAAGGTTGGCACACAATGCAGAAAGAACATAGATGGTACTTTGAGTGTCTTGGAAGGATGTTATCTGTGTTGTAGAAAGTTGTTGACTTAATATACTATGCCACAGTTATGACAGGGGTGGACATTTGAATTTTCTTTTCTTTCTTTTTTTAATTTTTATTTATTTTTTTGGCTGCATTGTGCAGCTTGCAGGATCTTAGTTTCCTAACCAGGGATCGAACCCAGGCCCCTGGCAGTGAGAGTCCTTATCACTGGACCACCAGGGAGTTCCCTGAATTTTCTTATCTACTAGACTTTCTTTCTTTTCATATTAGGTGCTAGAGATAACAAGATTACTTTCTTTTTTTTTTTTTTGGCCAGCTGGGCCTCAAGGCTTGTGGGATCTTAGTTCCCTGACCAGGGAATTCCCTGAATTTTCTTATCTACTAGACCTGTGAGTTGCCAGATAGTAAATATTTTCAGCTTTGGAGACTATATAGTCTCTGTTACAATTACTCAATTCTGTCCCTGCTCTTGAAATGCTGACTCAACCATAGACTTAAAAGAGTGGGCATGGCAGTATTCCAAGTTAACTTAGTTTACAAAAAATAGGCAGCAGCTGGATTTCACTCACAGGCCAGTTTGCCTACCCCTGTTCTAAGCAGTCAGGTTGTTGTTTTGTTTGTTTTTCCAAAGTGTTTTCAGGATACTGATTACATTTCTCAATCCAGATTCTGGCATTTGATTAAAAATGGGTCTTATTTGCAGTGTTGGTGTGGGTTTTCTTTCATGTTGATTTTAAAGGTATTTTAGTGATGCAAGCTGTTTGAGAATTGTTGGTCACATTAAATCAAATGCTGGTCACGTTAAGTCCTGTAACATACATTTTAATATGTGATTTAGGTTTTCCATTTCATCTTGGGAATTTGACAGGCTTAAAAATATTAGTGCTTTGGGGGAGATAAAATGCCACGCAGTTTATTTTCTACATATTATATTTTTAGATATAATTGGAATAATTTTCCATCGTGTAAGCATTGATTTAAATACCTACCTGACTGCTGAAATAATATGGCTTCTGTAGGTTTTTTGAGATGTTTCAATGTTGTATGATACTGGATCATGTGATTGGCTAGTTATGTGGTTCAGAGATAGTATTTCTAAGCAAGAGGCCAAGCATAGGGCCTAGTAGTATCTGTGCTGTTTAGTAGGCTTTAAGGCATGAGGAGAGGAAGAGGAGGTGATAGTAAAAGAAAAGAAATATGTATGTGTGGTAAGAAACCCTTCCATGGTGGTTGCATTTAACAAGCATTTATGATTTTCTGCATATTAGGTGCTAGAGATAACAAGACTACTTTTTTTTTTTTTTTTTTTTTTTTTGGCCAGCTGGGCCTCGAGGCTTGTGGGATCTTAGTTCCACCAGGGATTGAAACTGGGCCCTTGGCAGTGAGAGCAGAGTCCTAACCACTGGACCGCCAGGGAATTCCCCCAAGATTACTTTTTTAAAACTGTATCTCCTCTAGAGATTTACAGTATAATGGGAGAGACCTATGTGAATTCTTTTTGCAGTATGATAAATAATATAAAACAAATTTAGACCTGATATTTTATATATATATATGTTTATGTTTTTGTAATACTTCATGTACTTTAAAAGACTCTTCATAAAACTGTAGTACCATAATTATGTTTGTATATATATTTATTGTATTATTTTATAATTATACTATATTATATACTTAAAGCAGTACTTTGTTAATATCATCAACTATCCAGTGTTCAAATGGTCCCCATTTATCTCATAAACTTTCTTTTATAGTTGGTTTAAATCAGGATCCATACAGGTGCACAAGTTGGATGTGATCCTCTAATCTATAGGTCCTTTCAGTTTTTTGGTTTTTTTGGGGTTTGTTTTTCTTCCCTTGCCATTTGTTTGTTGAGGAAACTAAGTTATTTTTCTTGTAGAATTTAACACATTCTGGATTTGCTGATTGCAACTTCCTGGTTTTATTTAATAGGTTCTTCTATCCCTGAATTTCCTGAAACTGGTGGTTAATTCTAGATAATTGAATTCAGACTCGATTTGGGGAGGGGTGTGGAAAGAACACAGAACACTTAACTGGTGGTACTGTATAGCTTCTGTTGCATTATATTAGGTGTTATATGATGTCTGGTTGCCTCTCTTTTGTTTTCTACTTTAAAATATTGATGTACCTTATTACATACCACAGAACAGAGCTATCCAGTAGAACATTCTGTAATGATGGAAATGTTCTTTATTACCACTATCTAACGTGGTAGGCACTGACTGCGATATGGCTGTTGAACACTGAGGAACTGAATTTTTTACTTTAATAGCCACCTGTGACTAGTGGCTGCTGTATTGGAAAGTACAGCTATAGGACATTCAAAAAATATTAAATAACAAAGGTAGCAGTAGATGTCTCTTTGTTCCCGATTTTAGCCTAAATTCCTATACCGTTTCATCAGTAAATATGATATCAGCTTTTGTGTATATATAATACATTTGTTATAATTATGTGACCTTAATTTTTCTTAATGGGACAGCGATCTAGGGCAGCCCTTCAGAGGTACCTGTTCTACTGTAATCGCTATATGAACCACATGCAGAGTCTACGCTTTGAGCACAAACTATATGCTCAGGTGAAGCAGAAAATGGAAGAGATGCAACAGCACAACATGTCCTGGATTGAGGTGCAGTTCCTGAAGAAAGCAGTTGATGTCCTCTGCCAGTGTCGTGCCACACTCATGTACACTTATGTCTTCGCTTTCTACCTCAAAAAGAATAACCAGTCCATTATCTTTGAGGTAGGAGTAGTTACTGAGTGGGGAAAAAAACCACCTGTGTGTCATAGGACTACTTGCCTTTCATAGATAAGATATATAGAGTTTTAAAGCTTACTCTCTGCCCAAAAGTGTGGATTAAAAGTTTAGTGTTAAGGGCTTCCCTGGTGGCGCAGTGGGTAGGAATCTGCCTGACAGTGCAGGGGACACGGGTTTGATCCCTGGTCTGGGAGGATCACACATGCCGCGGAGCAACTGGGCCTGTGCGCCACAACTACTGAGCCTGCGCTCTAGAGGCCGCGTGCCACAACTACTGAAGCCCGCGTGCCTAGAGCCCATGCTTCGCAACCAGGGAGGCCACTGCAATGAGGAGCCTGCGCACCATGGCGAGGAGTGGCCCCTGCTGGCCGCAACTGGAGAGAGCCCTGCGCTCAGCAACGAAGACCCAACGCAGCCAAAGATAAATAAAAATTTAAAAAATTAAAAAAGAAAAGTTTCGTGTTTATTAGGAAGATACAAGAAATTTAGATTTCTTGCTGTAAGCTACGTTCAGAGTGATGTGGTTTAGCCAGCTAGTGATTTAGTGTGCAGGCTCTGGAATTAGCCCTGAATTTGAATCTTGACTTCATCACTTTTTAGCTCTGTTGACTTGAAGCAAATTACTTAACCTCGTCTATATCTCTATTTTAGCATGGGGATAATTTTTCTATAAATGTTAAGAGGTTTAAGTGAGACAATCCATGTTTAATGCTTATGTAACACCTGGCACGTCATAAGTTCTTTCACAAGTCTTTATTCAGGCAAAACTAATACATGGTATTAGAAGTTAATATGGTGCTTGCCTTTTGTGGAGAAGTAATGACTAAAAGGGGGACTTTTAGCAGTAGAGGTTTTTCAAGTAGAGATTCTCATTTAAAATTGATGCATGCAACATTGATGTTGATAGATGGCTGGGTAATAACAGTGACTAGTAGATGGGAATTTATATGGGTAAATATATAGAACTAGCCATAGTAGTAAAGGATAACAAAATTTTAATCTTCCATACAGTGTTCTCTTATAAGAAGTAGATATCTAGCTAGATATAAAGAATAATGGGTTTCTTAGTTTTCCTCAAGCTTTAGCCAATAGCAGTTTTCAGAACTGGAAGATTCCAAAAACTTTTTCTTATGTCCTTTCAGATTGTCCTTAATATTCTTCCAGAGGTAATGGATAAATCTTTAGTTTTTTAATGTTTAAAAAATTGTCTTGGACAAGAAAAAACAGGTTGTTAGGGGTGAAAGTGATGAAGGGCTTTACAGGTGCAGTTAAACCACCTGTGAAAATTACAAAATTGGTGTTGAGCCACAGTCTGTCAAGGAAGCAGCTAAGATGGTTTATCTTTTAGCTTTCTTTTGAAGGCAAAATTTACTATATATTCTTCTTCCTCTTACAGAATAATCAAGCAGATCTAGAGAATGCCACAGAGGTGCTCTCGGGCTACCTTGAACGAGATATTTCCCAAGACTCTCTACAGGATATAAAGCAGAAAGTACAAGATAAGTACAGGTAAGGTTTTCTCCAGTAGTTGTTGAACAAAAATGTCGGCCACCGGTGGTCTGGTATGCCTTAGTGGAGAAGTTAGATGATGGTGAAACTTGGGTTTAGCATATTCAATAACTGAGCAGCTGCCATGTTTCTCACAGATTGCTTCTGTCCTTTGGGCAACAGATTCCAGATAGTGCTAGTCAGGCGTAGGGAGGAAATCAGCCGTTTATCCCACTGGCTGATTGTGCTTCTTCCATGCAGTTTTATCTATGTAGTTGCTGCCCTGACAGGAAGAAGGAGCCCCAAAAGGGCAAGTGGCTATTAGGATGAGGGGTGAGATTAGGATGCTGGCCCTAGCCTAGGGATCCTGTGGATCATGGCTTTTGACAAATGAGCTACCCAGACTTTTTAAAGAGTTTTTCTAAGGAGAAATTTACTTTGTCCTAGAGATAGGTGATACTTTAAGATATGTTACCACTTAAGTAAAAGATGCAGAATGTTTGCTTTCTCAACATGGAGCTCTTTCTCCCACAGTTGTTTTCTGGCAAATACTAATATCTTTTTAATAGTAGTAGAAATCTCTGGGAATTTGGAAGACTTGCAGATTTAGTCCTAAGTAACATTTTCACTTCCCTTAGCCAGCAATAGCTCCCACTAGTTCTTTAAGGTTTTGCAGATGTGAATAAATAACCCCTGAAACTACTTCTTCCTAAAACTGTTTACTTACCTGTAGAATGACAAGATTGAGTCAGATGATTTCTAAGGCCTTTATTTTATTGCTCTAGAATTAATTTCCCAAAACTGGGAACTTCAAAAAATACCTTTTTAAAATGAGAAATAGTCATGTCTTTACATCTAGACCTGAAAATGTGCCTCTTAAAAACAAAAACAGGTGCTTGGGGGAATTCCTGGCGGTCCAGTAGTTAGGACTCCCAGCTCTCACTGCTGAGGGCCCGGGTTCAATCCCTGGTCAAGGAACTAAATCCCACAAGACATGCAGAACAGCCAAAAAAAAAAACAAACAGCACAACAACAACAAAAAGCAGGTGCTTGGTTCTAAGTCTGAATAAACTGTAGGGGACCTTAAAAAATAAGTAAATGCCTCTTTTTTTTTTTATTATTGGAGGCTGACAATGGGTTTTTTTTTTTTTTTTTCTCTTTGATTACAGATACTGTGAGAGTCGACGAAGGGTTTTGTTACAGCATGTGCATGAAGGCTATGAAAAAGATCTGTGGGAGTACATTGAGGACTGAGAATGGCCCTGCATAAAATGAACTCTGAAAACTTTATCGTCTAGAGTGCTCATGCAATTAAAACAAACAAAACAAAACAAATACAAACAAGGAGGCACTAAGCCTATTCTGACACCGCTGGTCTATAGTACCAGAATTCTGTTTTGTTAATGGAAAGTTTAAGTAAATTATATTGTAATAAAAAAAGGTAGATAAACCATTGTACAACAGTATTCTAGGCCGCCAACAAAAGTGTGACAGACACACTAAAAGCCCTCCAACTTTAACTTGTAACGTAGCTTCGTTCTCAAAGCTGACTCCTTTTTTTCATTTTCTTTTTCCTGAGTGTAGTACAGTTAAAATTTAAAATAGCTCTTTGACACTGCTTTTCATGTCCAAACCAGCCATTTTGTTGTACTTTGGTAAAGGACCTCTTCCCCTTCCTCCCCTGCACATACAGATACACCCAAACACGCAGACTGTCTCTTTCTCATACCCCAAGGTCATGAGTGAATGATTAGTTCCTTGTAAAGAAAATTCTTGGGGCGGGGAAGAGGGTAGGCAGAAAGAGGGGTTAAACAAACAAACAAAAAAAAACAAAAAAACTTTGTATATGACTTTTAAAACAAGAGGACAACACAGTATTTTTCAAAATTGTATATAGCGCATATGCATGGACAAAGCAAGCGTGGCACGTGTTTGCATAATGTTTAATTACAAAAAATATTTATTCTTTAAAAATCTTCAAGATTATGTCTTTTGCTGTGCATTTTCTTTCAGTTTGCTTTATCTTTCCAGGGTTGAGGGTTGGACTAAAAGGTGTGTTGGTTTAGCACCTCTGGAAGACCTATCTAGAGCTCTTTGATTTCCCTTTCCTGAGATTACTTTGCCCTCTCTGGTTTGATATGTTTGTTGCTAGCCATGGGCCTCATGCCCTGAATTCCCAGCTCCTGGTTGGGTATAGAGAAGTCAAGTGCTGACTAAATGCCATGGCCTGATAAGGGCTGCAACAGGGAGCTTTGCTGCTGCAATTCAAGAATCACCCAGTCCCTAACCTCATCCCTCTCCATGGCCTCATGCATCTACGTAAGCCTTTGTGTGCCCGTGTCATATAGCTGAAGGCTTCCTGTCACATCCAGAGGAAACATTTCAAAAAATTTTCCCCTTAATTGCTGCTTTGAGCCTTTTAAGATTTTAGTTATGGCTCTTCTCTCACCCCTTCTTTACGTTAGGGTGTCAGATAGAATGTTTTTCCTTTAAATATAAATAAATAGCCATTCACTTAGTTTCAGATTGTGAATTAAAAATGGCAGATACTGAAATTGCTTATGTGTGTTGCTGTGGGTTCAGTTTGAAGGCAAACACCCTAGAACTTGATATTCCCATCTAGTGCATTTAAATAGAAACCACTGTTTGCTTCTTTTCTATTGTCAGCAAATAGGAGAATTAATAACGTGTTTTAGCTGTGATGTCCATTTTTATGAAATTTCTACTAAGAGCTATGTTAAAAGTAAAGGGTGGTGGTGGTTTTATTAACTATGTATCTGTTTAGGCCATTCTTGCTGTGGTATTTTTCAACAGATTAGCATCCCTAAATCTGTCAGTTTTATACAGGAGTACAGAGTGAACTAGGCAACTAGATTGAGGTCTTAATACTAAATACCACTTGTGGCTGAAGGACCTCTTCGTCTTCCTCTAAATGTCTTGCGCCTAGGGAGTGTTTACCGTTTGTGAGGCAGCTTTGTCTGCTCTTGCATTGTACATCTTATTACATCATTGGGAAGTAGGTTCACTTTCCTCTGGCCTTTTGCCTAAGTTAGGCTTTGCTAAATCAACCCTACTTTTCCTTTTAGAAAAGGTTGTTACATGAGATGTACTTGCAACTATTCTTTTCCCATCAAAAATCAGTGAATGTTTGCTGAATATATTATGCTGCTTCCTTAAACCACTTGTTGCTTTAGGATCAACTTTACCTGTACCTTTTATCCTCCCTTCTCTTGCCACTTTAGGTGCAAATCTGAACTCAGTGTCTGCTTCTTCCGTATTCTCTTCTCCTCCCCTTTCCCTGTCAACCATTTGACTTTATTTTCAATGACTGCATCAATCTTAAAAGACATTTATCAAAACTAAGGATTTTTTTTTTTTAAAGAAAGCTTGAATAAGTTCCTTTCCCTGGTAACTTTGAAAAGCAGCCAGAGTTGCTATCTAGATATATGTGGTTCCATTAAAATGTTTTGTGTATGTGTGGTGTTTTTAAAAAACCTTACCAGTTAACTGCAGTATGTAAGTTTGAGTGTCATAAATCCTTTTTACATGCTCCCCTTACAACAGGTATCCAAAAACAATGTGTGCACTTCATAATATCAGCCCCCACCCATGGAGGAACAGCGCTTTTTAGAGCTGCTTTCTAGTTTCAGTGTTGGCATATTACCTGAGGGTATAGCAATTGTGGGTGCATTCCCTAATTTGTATGGATCAAGATGAATTGGCATTTTCCACTTCCAAGCTTTTAACAGCTGTCTCCATATTTGACAGAATTCCCTGAGTTAATTGCTTTCATTGTTAGTAACTTCAGTGACCCCAGCTGGGATAGGCAAGCCATATTGTATGACAGCTTCCCTGTTTCACCTACCTAAGTCTTTCTGTCAGAGGGCTCTCTTCATGGTCAGCACCAGGGTCTCCCTGTCTTCTTGAGGTTTCCTGAAAAGTGCATGCTTCATCTGAACAATTCATTGAGCAGTAGATGGACTTTAAATTATTTACAATAAAATGTCGATCCAAAGCGCAGGATACAAACCACAGTGGTAAAATTGAGTAGTATATAATAACATCAGACTCTAAATTCTGTGTAATCTGCTGCGACCCAGATTGTATATGTTTTATGTGTGTTTAAATAAATACATTAAATACACAGGTGTATACATACACACAAATATAACAGATCCAAGACTGACTGACTTGATTTGAAATGGTTGAATCTGCAGTGTACAATGTGGATCAACCATGATTAGGAACTGAAATTTAGTATAAGAGAGAAAAGGACTTGATGTAACAAAATCTTTTAGCTACAAATCCCAGTATAGAGCACTTGGGGGATGGGAGGGGGCGGGTTGGTGAGACAATCAGATCGGTAAATTGATTAAATGCTCCTAACCCTGTAATTTTGTGCATAGAGCACCCTGTGCTGTGGAAATAACTGTTCTTAGATTTTCATTGTAACTGGACTGTTCAGGTTGCCCAGAGGGAAAGAACATTCCTAATTCTAATAAAATAAACTTTTATTTTGTTATTCCATTAGTTACTTATGTTTATTTTTATAGTTAAAAAAAAAGACGGTGGCCTAACAGTCACCTGTATTATGTGCCTTATTCACTGTTCCTACTTAACATGAAATGTCAAGGTTTGGTTCAGTTTCTTTTCAGGGAACTGTGAATGAGACTATCCCCAACAATTATCTTGGTTAATGAAGCCTTCAGAGCATTTTCTGGAAGACTTCCAATTTCTGTGTCTTGAACATTGAATTTAGATTGCTATTCATGTTGTAACAGTGATATTAAATGCTCAGTAGATGTTTGTCAATTTATAAAGATAAAATATTTAAAAAGTCATTCTCATGCTTAAAACTGCTTCACATTACTTCCACTTAGCTCACTTTTAGAAGCTGATATCTCCCATAGGAATGGAGGGAGAGTTGTCTTAAAGAAGGTCCCAAAGTTGAGATCTTTGTTATTGATATTCTAGCCAAGTCCAGATTTTAGGACAATTTAATTTGGTCTTATTTGGATCTGTAATTATGAGAGTTCATTTATCACTTGTATCTTCAAAGCACTTTAACTTGTATCGTTGTCTAAAGCAAGTGGGGTAGAAATCACTCTGTTTTATAAAAGAAGGTAAGGCTCAACAAGGTTAAGTAACTTGCCCAAGATTTCACAATTTCTCCTGTCTGGGACTCAAGTTTTCTTCTATCTGATGAACATCATACTACCTCTTTGTATCATATTTTCTTAATCTGGTCTCAGAATGACCTAGCATTCGATACCAAGAAAGGTGGTTCTTATCTACGGTGTTGTACTTTTAAACCACATCAAAGACTATAAATGCCTGTCACTGCTCCTGTTAGAGGAATGCTGTGTACTATATCTGATCTTCAATTTGCTGTTGCAGACTTTGCAACTAATGTGGCTCTTTGTTTTGCCTCATCAGATCAGCCATGGATAGAAGAATAGCTCTTCCCATCTTGGTGATTAGGACAGGCATCATGAGAAGACTGTGTGATAGTTGACAGTAAACAGTTCAGCGTCATTTGATTTGATAAACAGGGGCCAAGAAATTTGCAGTTGTAGGTCTAGTTATTTCAAATGAATTTCCAATGTGAAGAAGTTTGGATAGTCTATTGGAACTTGTTACAGAAGTTGTTTTGTAACTGAAAATGCCCAGAATAGCTCATTTCCATTTGTTTCTCAGCATTTCTTCTTGGAACTGGATGACCTATGGGACTTTCAGAAGATAAGTAGTGAGCGTTAGGGGGAAATCTTGGCTCCTTCAGAAACAGGAAAAAGTGTGAACCCCTCATATTTTTTTCAGATTTCTTTGGGGATAAAGTTGGTGTATTTCTGGTTTATTTTAAGGAATTTGTTTCTCCACTTAATTACCCAAGATGAAATAGCTGAGTCAAATGCTCAACTGGAAGTAATCAAATAGTGCCTGCTGCAGGAGCGGAGGCAACTGTGGTTGATGTTTCTCTAAGCAATAGCATTTAGGCTGGGGAAAATAATACAAGATTCTTTTGAAAAGCAGTTTTCAGACTACGATTAAACTATAGATATGCTTGTTTAGGGCCATTTTCAGAGTAGGAGCCAATTGGTATATAAGTCAGTCACACATTGATAGCTAGCAGCTCTAACAATGCCAAAAGCACAACTTTACTACCACAGTAATCCAGGGGTTTCAAGTAATACCAAGAGTCTCAAACTCAGATGTCTACAAGAACTAGGTAAATATTTTAATAGACTACCCTGGGCCAAGTGGACTCTCAGAGGAGCCTGTGAAATACACTTTACGTGGATTCTCTCAATTTTGAAATGGTCATTAAAATATTCTTAAATGTGGCTCAAAGAACTGCACATGGGCCTTGTCATTTTCCAACTTGTGTTCCAATTTAATGTCCATTTTACACATTGAAATCACTGAGAAACTTCAAAAGTACAAACCAAAAAACACTATGCTTGAGTCCCACCCCATAGAAATTGTGATTTATTTGCTTTGGGTTGTGTACTGATCATCAATAATTTTTAAAGTCCTATCCCCATCCCCAACCCTGATGATTGTGCAGTGCAGTCTGAGACCTGTAGGCAAGGTTGAGACCATTGATCTAGATACCTACATAGTTTCAAAGAGGGATGTAGTTGAGCACTCTAGTCATAAGGGACAATAGGACGTGGGGCGAATTTACAAGCTCAGGAAAGGGCCACACTGTAGGCCCTAGCTGAATGGGTTTTGTGGAATGGTGCCTCCTCGGGTATAGTGTAAAGCGCCCAATTTGTTTCTTTGTTGGTGTTTTGCTAAGTGGTCCACCTTGGAGAAAATAAAATTCACAAAACTAAAAGAACTGTAGAACCGATAAGCTCAGTAGAATATTCACGTCAACTGGCAATATATTTTCTTATCAAGGGAGAGAGCCCTATCTGGAAGTAAATTAGTGTAGAGTCTGAGCAAGTTGTTGAGTGGTTAAGCTATCTGTTTCAAGTCAATGCACAATTCCATTTAATCACTTAAATTCAGAGCACTTGAAAGTCACAAGTTTCTTGCTGTCACTTTCATTCTTTTGATGAACTTGTATGTTAAAAGACAGTGGATTTTCCTATTTTTATTCCCAGTGTAGTTGGCATAGTAGAAAGAATATCAGTATTTCTCAGCCATAATTTTCCCTTTGTAAAATGGGGATACTAATAGGAGCTATAATTTGTTGAGTGCTTCTTGCCAGATGCCTTACTTATGTTATTTGTATCTTCTAAGCAGCCCTAAAACAAAGTAGGCATTGCTATCCTATTTTATAAATGAGAAGAAAGGTGTATAGACTTATTAACTCGAACTTAACAGTTTATGGCAGCATTGTGCTTGTCCAATTTCATGTGTTCATTCTATCATGTTATATTGTCTTTTATAGGAATATTGTGAGGGTCAAAGAAAATTAATGGGAAAACAAATCCTAGTTACAAATAATGAGCTTACTAGTACTAACTTAGGCAAAAAATAAGGATACAGAGCTGTCTCATAGACTCCCAAAGGCAGAATGAGATCAGATCCAGGAACTAGAAAGCCATTTTGGACTCCTAAACTGGCATTGTCTGCAGTCTGTACATCCACATCATTCTAAAGTCGTCTGCTTTTCCTATCAGCCACACCCATAGCTCTAGGTGTTACATGTTAGCTGTCCCAGACACATGTAGACAACCAGACAGAGCCATGGAACAAGATCATTGGTACAAATGTGGCTTTGGGGGGTTACCCCTGTGGATTGGGAGGCAAATTTTGGAGATCATGGCTCACTGGCTGTACATCACAGGTGTCCTTGACAATACCAAAATGCCCTGAAAGTTTTCTTTTTTTGCGGTACGCGGGCCTCTCACTGTTGTGGCCTCTCCCGATGCGGAGCACAGGCTCCGGACGCGCAGGCTCAGCAGCCATGGCTCACGGGCCCAGCCGCTTCGCGGCATGTGGGATCTTCCCGGATCGGGGCACGAACCCGTGTCCCCTGCATCGGCAGGCGGACTCTCAACCACTGCGCCACCAGGGAAGCCCCGAAAGTGTTCTTTTTTAAATAAATGTAAAGAGTTTGTATATAATAGATAATTATGGCTAACTTATTTAGTGTTTACTAAATGCTTCATGGCCATCTTTTTAAAATTGCAAATCATATGAGATAGTTGCCATCTCCATTTTATAAATAAGAAAATAAAAGCGCAAAGAAGGTGGGTTATTTCTTTGAGGTCATCCTTTTGTAAGTGGCAAAATGAAGATTCAAGCCTAAGTTCCTTCTGTCAGCACCCATGGTGTTGGGCACTGTTCTAGGCACTGGAGGTACAGCAGTGAACAAAGGGGTCTGTTTGTCTGAAGCATTTAATTCTGATTCTACATAGAGATTCAGTGGGTTGCCCAGGGTCACCCAACCAGTTAATGGCAGATCTGCAGGCACATTTGGACCACTACACTGAATTCTTTTCACTACTATAGCTGCTTCTCAAACAACCTTGCCAAAAGTATCTGCTAAAATTACATAGACTAGTTAGGGGACTTCCAACCTCAGGAGACTCAATGACTAATTCTTATTTTTGGCTCCTCTCTGTTCAAAACATGTCTTTGTTGTTAACCTCAGATACTCTACTAAGAAGGACCCAAAGTATGCCTTTTTCTTCTCCCTCACATTTCAGAACCACCCTGGCATTTTAATGAGAGCTTAAAAAAGCAAGTCTCATATTTCCAAACCCTTTCTAGAAGGCAATCTTGCCGATATTGAGCTGATGATGTGGCTTCCTGTGCACAAAATAACATTTCCTGATTCGGTGTTTTATTTAGCACCTGTATATCCCTCCTCACTACTCCACCTGTATAAAAGTTTGGTTTTTAATTTTCAAGCTGCCTGCTTTTTGCCACGGAGTATTCAGGTTTCTTTCAGAGTGAGAATTTGGAAGGTGATGATAGAAATGAATTCTCTATTGTAGATAGGTAATTCTCCAGAAAGCTGTCTAGGATGAAAACTTGCTTCTCTAGATTTTAGATTTCCTTCTGATGGTTAAAATTGGTTTCTGTGTGGCTAACAACAAAGCAGTGCCCTAGGAACCACTTCAGTGTATGTTAAATGATGATTTCTTAGAATTGTGAATCAGGGCTTTTGCAGTGAGGATCTGGTTCTCTGGAATCAGTTGGCCAAGTTGGGATTCCTAAGGAGTGAGCAAACACACTGTCCTGAGTTTTCTGAGGGACCCTATCCAAAAACATCACTACTTATTGAATTTCCCACCTTCCTCTCACAGGGGGACTCCCTGTGTGTACTCCCACCTCTGCAGGTCACATCATTTTCTCAAAGGGAGTGCCGTGTAAAATGATAACCGGAATTCAGGGAGCATCTCTTATGGGTCTACTTAGGCAGTAGACATTCTGATAGAATGCTCTAGAATTGTAAGTTCTTGCACCTGCTCTCAAGTCATTTATAACCTAATTGCTGGTCTTCCTGGTATGAACAAAGTTGTTGGTTTGTTAATAAATTCCTACCGTATGACCCTGACTTGTGGTTCATTTCTACATAACCTGGGCAAATACTATAATGTTTTCTAACAAAGGAGGAAGCATGATCTGAGTGTCCACCTGCTTTGGATAGGAAATAAATTTGTATCCAAAATCCTGTGACTGGTTTAGAGCATTGTAAATGTCATGGCAGCAAATACCAGAGAATGGTTTTTATGAAGAATAATAGTGTTCTACATGCCTTTGAAGAATTAATTTTTACTCCATTGTTTTGACTACCTTGCAATAGGGTAAGTTAAGTATTAATACCATCAATTCATGTTAAAATCACATTAGTATAAGTCAGTGCCTTAAAATGGTCAAATGGTTGCTCACTAATCAATGGAAATGAACTGTTGGTTCCACAGAATTGCTTCACAGATTCTAAATGCTACTTCTTAGGGGCACTGGATTGTGTGCCCTTTAAGATAAATTCTATAATCAAGGCCTAGCCCTGAACAGATTAGAGCCCAAAGATCGTACTGAGGAGAACAAATCAGATAGGTCAGTAAAGGGTCGGGGACAGATGCTCCTGGAGTAGGCATCCTCAACTCACCTTTATTTTAAGTTGATATATAGAAATCAATGTTATTATAAAATGCACACACGTTGTGTTCAGATTGATGTTTCAGCGATTGTATACCTCTGTGAGATAACCACCCAAAGGAAGATATAGTTACCATTAACCCAGAAAGTTCCCTTGTGCATCTTTCAAATCATCCCTGCCCCCCTCCCTACTCCAATGATCATTTGCTGATTTTTCTCACTGAAGATTTATTTTGCCTGCTTTTGGACTTTATATAACTGAATCATATAATATGTACTCTTACATCTGGCTTCTTTCATTTATAATGCTTTAAAGACTCATCCATATTGTTGTATGTATTGATAAATTATTCTTTATTGCTAAGTAGTATTTCATTCCTATAAATGTACTACAATTTGTTTATCCATTCTCCTACTGATGGACTTTTAGGTGGTTTCATTTGGGGCAATTATGAATAAGGATATTATATATATATTCTTAAGTTATATTTTTTTGTTTTGTGGGTACATGTTTTTTCTCTTGGATAAATACCTAAGAGTAGAAAATTGCTGAGTCATATGATAACTTTTTAAGAAACTGCCTTCCTGTTTTCTGAAGTGATTTATCATCTTTTACTCTTATCAGTGATGTATGGGAGTTTCAGTTGCTTCATATTATCAGTGTTTTTTATATTAGCCATTTTAGTGGGTATGAAATAACTATGATTTTAATTTACATTGCATTTCCCTGATGATTAGTGATGTTGAGCACTTTTCATATGCTTGTTTTACATTTTTATATCTTTCATGAAATGTCTTTCATGTCTTTTCCCATTTTAAAATTGAATTGTCTTTTTATTTTGGTTTTTCTGTGAATTCTGGATACAGTCCTTTGATGGGTATATGTGCTGTGATTTTTTTTTTGTAGACTATGGTTTGTTCACTTACTGGGATCTTTTGATGAACAGAAATTTTTATTTTGATAAAGTCCACCATATCAAGTTTTTCTTTTATGATTTTATGACCCCCAAGCTCACAAAGAATGTATTTTCTTCTAGAAGTTTTATGGTTTGGGGTTTTATGGCTATCTGTGATCTATCTCACTGGTTTTAGGTTTTAAATCTATGGTTTGGAGTTTTACATTTAAGTTTATGATCCATCTCCAGTTAATTATTTGTACAGAACGAGGTTTATTTCAACATAGATACCCAGTTGTTCCAGCAACATTTGTTTAAAAAGATTTTCCTTCACCCATTAGATCGACTTGGCATCTTGGTTGAAAATCAACTGACCATATGGGTCTGTAGTTATTTCTAGATTCTCTATTCTGTTTCCCACAGAATACTTCATTTTCCACAATACTTCATTATTATTTCTGTTCATGTTTTCCAGCAAGTCTAGGGTTCCATGTGTTATAAATTCCCTTTAATCTAAAGAACTTTCTTTTTAACATTTGTTCTATTGCAGTTTTTCTGAAGATGAATTCTCTCAGCTTTTCTCTGTCAGAGAATATCTTTATTTTTCAGGGGTATTTTAGTTGAATATTAAATTCTATGTTGACCTTTTATCTCTTCTTTTAGTATTTTAAAGTCATTTATTTGTCCTCAGGTCTCATTTGTTTCTGGTAAGAAATCATCATTTTTATGTGTCTCCCTGTCCATAATGTGATTCTCCCCCATGGTTACATCTGCTCTTTATCTTTGGTTTTCAGCAGATCGACTATGATATGTCTAGGTATGTTTTTCTTTGTATGGAGTTTACTGAACCTCCTGTATCTGTTGCTGTCTTTCATTAATATTGGGTATTTCTTGGCTTTTATGTCTTCAAATATTTCTTCTGTTCCATACTCTCCCACCTTGCCTCTCCTTCTGAGACTCCAATTACACCTATATTAGATGATTTGATATTATCCTACGGATCTCAGATGATTTCCCCCCATTCTTTTCTCTTTTTGTTTTTAGTTTGAATACTTTCCATTTAGCTGTCAAGTACCCTGATGCTTTTCTCTTAAACCTATCTGATGAAATCATTCTGATACTGTATTTTTTATTTCTAGCATTTCATTATGTTTGTATAGTTATCATGTTTCTGCTTCAATTTTCCATTTTTTTATGTATGTTGTCCACATTTTCCACTAGAGTTTTTAAAGCATTTTCATCATAGTTATTTCAAAAACCCTATCTATTGATTGTAATATTTTAGCCTCCACTAGATTTTTAAGCATTTTACTTTCAGCCAGAGTTATTTTAAAGATCCCACTGTTAATTCAACATCTGGGTCATTTCTCATTCTGCTTCTCTTGAACCTTTCCTCTGTTACCATGGATCTTATTTTCTTGCTTTTGCACATGTCTTGTATATTTGATTGTATGCTGGACGTTTTGTATAAAAAACAGGAGAGACTGAAGTAAGTATTAACTTCAAATTGGGGCATGCCCATTTTTCTTTCAGCCATTTGAGTAATGGCTCAGTCAATCTGATGTATATTTGACCTAGATCTGGGCACTATTGCAGCCTTAGTTTGATTCAGTTCACCCTGACTTTGCTTCGTAGCTAAGGTGTCAGCTGCCTCACTCTCAGCCTTCAAGAGTATATGTGGTGGATTTCTCAGCATTCCTGCTTTGCCTCCTCATTTTAAGGTTATCTTGCAAAGATAACCTTAAAATGTTAGTTAGTGGAAAGTCTCCACTTACCTCAAGGGAAGGAGTAATCTGTCTCAACTTTTCTATTATACACACCCTCTTCCCACTTTTGGTTACTACCTTCCTGTACTTTTTAAGATCCAAGAGGTAAGATTGGTGGGTGGGTGCAGGTTTTCTCTGTGGATTTGGGTCCTCTAGATTCTAATGTCATGCCAGCCTCAATGAGACCGACATTTTTGTTAATTTTCCACTGGCTTCTCTTTATTCCCCTATGGTGGAGCAGCCATGTATCTCTTCTCTCCTATGAAGGACTTAGCATTTTCTGGAGGTTAGTTCACTTAGGGTTTCTTTATGTCCTTAGCTTTCTAATGAGTTAAAAATATTTTTGATTTTCTAGCTAATCTAGCCTTTGTTTGCTAGGGTGGGAGATATATTCTCCTGTGGTTTTCTACATCCAAATGAGAAGTGAATTCTAGGAATGGGAGTTTAAAAAAAAGTTTCATTTACATATTTTAAAAATAATTTTTAAAATTATATATACATGGATAATAAAATGTTAAATTTTATAGAGTAGTGAACAATGAAAAGCAAATTACCTTCCCATTATAGGTTCCCAAGTCCTCTCTACTCCCTCTACAGAGACAAACATCATTACCAGTTTCTTGATTGTTTCTCAAAATTCTGTATACAAAAAGTGTGCATATCTTCCCCCCTTATTTTTTTTAATACAAATAGAACCATACTATATCTTCTATACTTTGTTTTTCTCATTTAACTATTTCACCATCTTGAAGTCCTTTACAGACTGCATAATATGTCTTCGTATGGATGTACTGTGGTTTATTTGAACAGTCCCTGGTGATGGACATTTGGGTTGTTAACAGTTTGTTTTTTTCTTTCTCACAAACATTGCAGTATATATGCCTTTGCCCACATTTGTGGTTGAGTATCTGTAGTATCAGGAATGGGCATATTTAAAATGCTTCACGAAGGCCCCTGGAGCTTCATATTAATTCACAGTGTTTCTCAAGGTGTTGGCTGGGCTCTCAGCAGTTGGTGGTATGGGTTTGGGGAAGACTGGATACTGCAAGAGACTCATGAGGTGCTGGAGAGTTGCCTGGCAGGTGGCGTCAGAACAAAGCTGGCTATAGACCCTACCAGAGTAGGAGTGACATATTAAAATATTTAAGACGTAGAAACTCAACTGTAATTCCTTCTTTATACATATATTGGGGATGTTAAAAAGTTACTGATGTCAGATTGCTCTCTTGCCTCCTCAGCCCCCACCATGGGGTAAAAAAGATAAATACCATTTTCTTTGGAATGTCTTACCCAGCTATATGACTTGAATGATCCTGATAAACAAGATTATATCCAAGGAGGTTTTCTAAGGGGAATGAAGACTTATACAAGAAGTCTTATACAAGAAACTTATACAAGAAATATTATCTATGTGATTCTGGGATCTTCCTGTGAAGATGTTATGTTTTTTGAGATTTTTTTCTAATTACCTACCTAATTAGCACATTAAGTTTGGTTGTTGACATCTGAGAAACCAACGTGCTTTCTCATGAAAAAGACCCTTGCACAGAAAGTGCTCTTTTTTCTAAGATCTGGGGTCAAAGGAGAGATTTTTAAGCATATAATAATGGCTTCTACTTATTTAATAACATAGGCACAAGAAATGTCATTTACTTCTCACAGGACCCCTTTCAGGGAGATTTTATATATTAGGAAGTATGCTCATGAGCTTTCTACCAACATCATCTTCCCTAAGGCTCCCCATCTCAGTAACTGACTATACTATTCACTCAGTTGCTTTTAAAGTTAGAAATGTAGTAATCTTTCTGTGACATCTATATCCCTTTCCTTCATTCTCCCATATCCAATTCTATACCTTAGGAAATTTGTTTTACCTCCTAAAATTCGTGAGAATCCATTCACTTTTTCTCCTTTTCCCATCACTAGTCCAAGTGAACTGTTTTATCATTTCATCTGCAGTATCCTTTTAGTCACCCCTAGGTTATCAATTCTTGTCCCCCACTCAATTCATTCTCCACTCATTAGCTAACATGAACACATTAATCCATTTAACATGAATTAAATGTTAATTTTGACTATGTCACTCCTTGCCCAAAACTCTCTAGTGCCTTTCCAATGTCCTTAGAATAAAATCCCTCGCATGGCCTCTGTGGATCTGCACCACTAGTCTCTCCTACCTCTCTACCTATTGCAACCAACTCTTTTCCCCTTCCTCTTTCCAGCCATGCTGGTCTTTCTGTGCTGCAAACTGGCCAAGCTTCTTCCATCCTCAGGGCCTTTGCACAAGCTTTTCCTTTGCCTTAGAATTTTTCCCCAGCCTGCCCACTTCCTCATCCCCCTTCCCCAAGCTAATGCCTTATCCTTTAGGTCTCATTTTAAACATATCTTACCCAGGGAAACTTCCCTGTCCAAACAAGTCTAGATTGGATCTCCCTGTTATTATTTGCTTTTACTACTCTGTATTTTTCCTCAGCATTTATCACAATTCTAATTATATAGTTATGTTGTTCTTTTAATTTTCTCTGTTATTGGAATAGGTAATACATCCATTTCATACAAAATTCAAATTGTAACAGGGTATAGAGTTTCTTCCCTTCCCCGTCCCTCTGCTACCCAGTTTTCTTCCTTACAAGTAACTACTTTTAGCATTTTGAATATCCTTTCAGAGATTTGGAGTATATAAGCAATTATGTACATAAGTTTCATCTTTATTTTTGCCTTCTCTTATTAACACAGATCCTATGTACATTTTTCTGCACTTTGTTTTTACCTGTTAATATATCTTGGCAATTCTTCTATATCGCTATGTAAATGGTTTCTTTTTCATGTACCATACAGTATGGGCTTATCATTATTTCTTTAACCTTAATTATTGGGCATTTAGGTTGTTTTCAGGCTTTGGTTATTACGAACAATGCTGCATTGAATAACTTTGTATTTAAAGTCATTTTCCACATTTATACCTATAGAATATATTCCTAGAATTAAAATAAAGAAGTTAAAGGTTATGTGCATTTTAAATTTGGGTAGTAATTTCCAAACTGCTGTCAATGGAGGTTGTACCAGTTCACATTCCCTCTAGCCACAGATGAAGAATGCATGTTTACTCACAACTCAATGAAAATTTTTGTTCTCTGACAATGTAAGAGGTGGAAAATATCTCTTGGAAACTTTAATTTGCATGTTTTCTCTTCCTTGCAAAGTTATATTTTCGTATGTTCAAGAGGCATTTGTATTTCTTCTTTAGTGAACTGTTTCTTCATAAACTTTGCTTACGTTATTTAATGTGTGACTTCCTCGCTACACTCGAAGGTCAGGGATCCCGCGTATTTCGCTCGTCGCATAGCTCCTGGTACTGGAATGAATGAAGCTCAAAGAAATGACTGGCTCACGTCATGCAGTAGTCACATACGGAGCTCATGTTTGACTCGAAAGCCCACGTATTTCCACGATCACCCAGTGGAAAGACTGAGCATTTAATTCACCACAGCAGGGGCTAGAAAGGTAATGTAAAAACGGCTGAAGTGTGCTGGGAAGAGAGGACTGTGGCAAAAAGGCCAACAAATGCCTAACTACAGTAGCAGCTGTTTTCAGATCTATTTTACCGCCAAGCAGGAATGCAGGCCCATTGTCGGATCTTTATTTATTCCGAGGCCGGATTTCTGGCTTTCTTGCGAGATCTCCTGGTTTTTAAGTATTTCCAGTCAAAACAAGACTGCCTTCAAATGCAGCCCACCAGCAGCGGATTTGCAAACTCTAGCGTAAACAGAAGTGGGAGGCTGATGAGGCGGGTAATACCTTAGTTGGACAAACAGCCGAGAAACAGGGAATTTTTATGTAAGGCGAGAATGAGGTTCTCCGCCGTAGGGTTTGGGTTTGGGGGCCGGGACTCCCGGAAAGACGCTGGAAATAAATGCTGGGTGGCATCAAAGCAGAGCAGGGCCAGGCGACGGGAGGGCGCGCCGCCGTCCCAGTTGTGGCTGGCCACTCCACCCAGCGCTGTTGGGGGTTTCTCAAGCAGCGTCCACACAAAGGTGTAGGGCGGTAGGGGCTGGCCGGGATAAAGGGGACGACTGGCTGCGCATTCCCTCACCGGCTCCTTTAGAGCCAAGTGGACCGCAGGAAAGCACCCAACCCTTTCCCCGCTTCCAGAAGACCCTCGCCTCCCAGGCAAAGCTTTCCGCTCGGCGATCTACTTCTTTCCCTACTCAGGCCCCTCCCCACTTCCCCAATCCTACGACTTCCGTTTGCCTGGTTTTTTGGGAAACCGCCGACTTCCGGCCTCGCAGCGGCGGGCGGAGCAAAGATGGCTGAGCAGAGACTCGAGATGGTGAGCGTTGAGGTTCTGCTTGGTGTCCCGGCTGCCAGGCGGGGTTGGGCAGGGCCGGGCGGAGCGGAGAGGGGGGCTGGCGGTAGGCCTGTGTCCCACGCAGCTGCCGCTGGGGAAATGCGTGGCCGGGGTTGGAGCGCCTCGGGGTGGCCGGGGCAACACGGTTCGACTCCCGGGAACTGCTCCGTCTGGGGCCCTGCTGAGTTCTTTGCAGCTCTGGGCCTGTGCTAGGACTGGGGTATTTCTTGGGGTGCTCTAGGATATTTTCATCGGAAATGGCTCTTTCCCTAGCTCCATGTTTTCTGTCTCATGAGGTTTGGAAAGAAAGCACTACCGCCCGTGCAGAGTCAGTTTCTGTTAATCCCCTGGATTAGGCATTGAATGAGACAAATCCTGGAAGCTTTCAGCGTCAGTACCTTCTGCGGATGGGGCGAGAGCATGTTTTCGCAAGTTTAGGAATTCACCTGGCCTGAGTTAGTTGTTGATTTAAACTCCACAGAACTGCTAATACAGAGTAACTCAGGTGAATTCGGGATGACCCAGTAGTAGTTAATTTTGAGGCGTAAATTCATAATTGGATCTAATTTCTATAAATTTCCAAGTGTGAAACCGTGTCTACCTTGTTTTAATATTGAATTTCAGAGCATGTTCTGCGCGTTTATTAGAATGACTTTAGTTATTTATTCGGGATTTATTGCCCTTTGAAAACCCCCCTGGAAAACTTAGGAGACAAAATAGCAGCCTTTAACAGACTGTTTTATAACTTAGTTTTGGCTGCTAGGGAGCAAGGCCAGTATTACCTTGTCAGGGGGCCTGTTTGTTTTTTCTAGTCTCTCTTCATTTGCAGCGAAGTCAAATTATTATAGTGTAATTAGAAAACTCTGAATACAGACCAGGAGGAGGCCCAAAGCAAAGTTTTTGTTAAGCTACGAATTAAAAAAAAATTAAAAGCATGATTAATGTTTCTAGAGTTTAGACATTGAAAACATACTAAAGAAAATACTTCAGCTACATAGTCTTAAATGTAAGGTATAAGGGTAACATGACATTGTTGCAAATATAGCTTATCCTCTAGTCCTCACTGCAGGTATAGGTAGGTGTTCATGAACGGAATAGGAACGTGATGGCAGAATTGTTCTATACTTTTGAATCCCTGGTAGTGTATTAAAGAGGATGACGTTTTTGTTCTTTTTTTAAATTTATTTTTGGCTGCGTTGGGTCTTCATTGCTGCATGCAGGCTTTCTCTAGTTGCGGTGAGCAGGGTCTACACATCCTTGCGGTGTGCGGGCTTCTCATTGTGGTGGCTTCTCTTGTTGCGGAGCTCGTGCTCTGAGCCCGTGGGTTTCAGCAGTTGTGGCTCATGGGCTCTAGGGCACAGGCTCAGTAGTTGTGGCGCACGGTCTTAGTTGCTCCGCGGCATGTGGGATCTTCCTGGACCAGGGATCGAACCCGTGTCCCCTGCATTGGCAGGTGGATTCTTTTTTTTTTTTATTTTTTTTTTATTTTTGGCTGTGTTGGGTCTTTGTTGCTGCACGCAGGCTTTCTCTAGTTGCGGTGAGCGGGGGCTACTCTTCGTTTTGTTGCACGGGCTTGTCATTGCAGCGGCTTCTCGTTGCGGAGCATGGGTTCTAGGCGTGCGGGCTTCAGTAGTTGTGGCACGCAGGCTCAATAGTTGTGGCTCGCGAGCTCTAGAGCGCAGGCTCAGTAGTTGTGGCGCAAGGGCTTAGTTGCTCCACGGCATGTCGGATCTTCCCGGACCAGGGCTCGAACCCGTATACCCTGCATTGGCAGGCGGATTCTTAACCACTGTGCCACCAGGGAAGCCTAACAGGCGGGTTCTTAATAACCGTGCCACCAGCGAAGTCCAGCTTTTTTTTTGATATGACTTTAGCACTTCAGCTGCAAGTTAACAAATCATTTCCATTATTATCAAGTTTAATGCTAGCAGTGTTATATTTATAGTAACTCATCTTTCAGGTTACCACTGCATGGAAATTTGAAATTTATTCTTTTTGGAAGTGATATGGCATCTTGTAATAGAATTAAAAGGACTTCGCAGTGCCACTCCTAGACCTGTATCCCATTGAAATAAAAGCAAAACATAAGCACCCAGTCCAAGGTACTCATTGCAGTACTGTTTATAATGGCAAAAAGCTGGAAACAAAGTGAATGCCCATTAGTAGGGTAATGGATGACTTCTGATATGCCCACACTGAGGAATAGTATGCAGCCATTAAAAAGAATGTTAGAACTATATACGTCGATGTGGAGAGATTTCCGTGGTTTACATTTAAATAAAAGCTAGTTGTGGAGTGGGGTGTTAAAAAAAGAAAGTTCAACTTGGCTTTATTCAGTGATTCACAAATCAGTCAGCATCCAGTCTAGCAGATAGAAAGGAGCTCTGAGGAGCTGTACAAAATAGAATACTTTTATAGGCAACAAGGAGCAGGAACAAGGAAGTTACAGACAAAAAGTGCCTTGGTTATTGCAAGGTCACTTTCCTTTAGGGGTTAGCAGAGGTTTATCAGTCATTTTATATAACTAGGGCTGATCAGATGACTCCTGATTGACTGGTTTAAAATTCCATTTCTGGGAGAGCTGAAACTGTAATTAAGTCTCCGTTTGGTGACATGAGGCTTAGCAAATATGATTCCATGTTGGGCCTGTTGTCTTGTTTTTAACAAGGGTATATTTTGTTATCTGTTTGTGACACAAAGGAAAAACATGTAGATCTATATATATGGATATACATAGATGTGGATGAGAGAAGACTAAAAGACTTAAAACTCAGAGAATTTTGAACAAATTCATAAGTAAAAATCTAAGAATTCTGCAGCAAAGGCCTTGAGACTAGGAGACATCCCAACAAAATGGAGTAAAACTAGTTCAAGGTGGGACACACAGAAATTCTAATATGCTACCAAACTACTGAGGATTATTACCTATTCCTTAGGAAAACTAGGGACTGATATTTATGTTTTATTTAAGAATATGTAATAAATAGTTTAGAGATCTTAAAAAAACAAGCAAATAATTCTGGTTTCTATGCTTTATACTTATAAACATTTTTATAACTCCCTAATTACAATTTTTTGGTGTATTTGTATAAATACCCATCAATCTTCCTGTAAATTAAAAGATTAAACCTTTCAGAACAGAAAGCAAAAATTACTACTGCACTAGTTGATTTGGCTCAGATATAGTGCCTAGCACATATCAAGTGCTACATGGATATTTGTTAGATGAATAAATCATCACAGAATACTTAAAAATGAAAGAACCAAAAAAAGTAAAGAACTTATTCTATATATATCCCAGTTATGAATGAGATTGAGTGGGCTAATAGAATCCTTTGTATCTCAGAATGTCCTGGAAGATCTTTTGAGAAAGAGACTCATCAAAAAATTATAATTTATTTTAATTCTGCTTTGTGCAGAAGAAAGCATTGCTGACTCATGAAAATGCTTTTTGACCCTTTAAGATTCTTACTTTTCCCCAAAGTAAAAAAAAAAATCCCAGTTAGATTAAAAAAAAAAAAAGGGTTCTTTTGCATTATAAAAATAGCTGAGGGACTTCCTTGGTGGTCCAGTGGCTAAGACTCTGCGCTTGCAATGCAGGGGGCCCAGGTTGGATCCCTGATAAGGGAACTAGATCCCGCATGCCATAGCTAAAAGATTCTACTTGCTGCAACTGAAGATCCCGCATGCAGCAACGAAAATCCCACATGCCACAACTAAGACCTGGTGCAGCCAAATAAATAAATAAATATTAGAAAAAACAGCTTTGTTGAGGTATAATACACATACCATAAAATTTACCTATTTTAAGTATGCAGTTTGGTCAGCTTTAGTAAATTTTTATAGTTGAACAATTGTCACCATGATCCAGTTACATCTGTCTGTCAGTCCAGAAAGTTCCCTTGTAACCACTTGCAGCCAATCTCTAATCCTAACCCCAGCCCATGGCTGATCTGCTTTCTGTCTGCGTAGTTTTGCCTTTTCTACAGTTTCATGTAATGGAATCACTTAGTATGTGTTTTAAGGTTCATTCATATTGTTGTATTTAGCAGTAGTTTGTAACTTTTTATTTCTAAGCAGAATTCCACTATATGGAATTCCACTATATGAACATACACATTTTGTTTATCCACAAATTGATGGACATTTGAATTGTTTCCTGTTTTTGGTTATTTGAATAATGTCACTATTGTTACTGGCATGCAAATCTTTGCATGCATATGTTTTCATTTCTCTAGGAGAGTAATTGCTGGGTTGTATGGTAAATTTATGTTTTTAAAAAAAACCTGCTAAACTGTTTTCTAAAGTGGCTATACTCTACCGTTTTACATTCCCATGAGCAGTGTATGAGGGATTCAGTTTTTCCACACCCTTGTCATCACTTGGTATTGTCAGTCTTTTTGATTTTAGCCATTCTAGTGGATGTGTAGTAGTGGTTATTGTGATTTTAATTTGTATCTCCCTAATGAATAATGATATTCAATATTTTTTAATGTGCTTATGCATCTATATCTCTTTGAAGTGTCTCTACAGATCTTTTGCCCATTTAAAAATGGGTTATTTCTTTTATTATTAAGATTTCTGTATATGTTAAATCAAGGTAATAAAATAGCTAAAAGAACAAATTATGTATTCTCTTTTATTTTGAGGATTTTTTGGTTGCTATGAAATATATCATACTTCTAAAAGAATGAATAAAAGGTTATTTGTAAGTTTTAAAGAACAATGCTGTTGACCTAGGAACAACATGGGGATTAAGGGCACTGATCCTCTGCACAGTTGAAAATCTAAGTAAAACTTACAGTGGCCCTCCCTATCCCCAGTTCCCTTGCATCTGTGGATTCAACCAACCTTGGAATATGTAGCACTGTAGTATTTACTATTGAATAAAATCCGTATATAAGTGGACCTTCAAGGTTCAAACCCCTGTTGTTCAAGCATCAACTCTATAATGAAAACTTGTGTTCCTACCTCACATGTTAAGAAATGAGTCATTAAAAATAACTTTGGGGCTTACCTGGTGGCACAGTGGTTAAGAATCCACCTGCCAGTGCAGGGGACATGGGTTTGAGCCCTGGTCCAGGAAGATCCCACATGCCGCAGAGCAACTAAGCCTGTGCGCCACAACTACTGAGCCTGCACTCTAGAGCCCGCAAGCCACAACTACTGAAGCCCGCGTGCCTAGAGCACGTGCTTCGCAACCAGAGAAGCCACTGCAGTGAGAAGCCCGGGCACCGCAACAAAGAGTAGTCCCCACTCACCGCAACTAGAGAAAGCCTGCACACAGCAATGAAGACCCAATGCAGCCAAAAATAAATAAATACATAAAAAACACAAAACAAAAAAACCTTTGAAACCTAAATGTCTCCCCTACCTCATTTTCCTCCTCCGTCAAAAATGATCTCTTTCCTCAATTTTATGTTAATTATTCTTTTGGTTTTCTTTTTAAAAAATTTTTTATTCAGGGCTTCCCTGGTGGTGCAGTGGTTGAGAGTCCGCCTGCCAATGCAGGGGACGCGGGTTCTTGCCCCGGTCTGGGAGGATCCCACATGCCGCGGAGCAGCTGGACCCGTGAGCCATGGCTGCTGAGCCTGCGCATCCGGAGGCTGTGCTCCGCAACGGGAGAGGCCACAGCAGTGAGAGGCCCGCATACCGCAAAAAAAAATTTTATTCATTTATTTATTTATTATTATTTTTTGGCTGCACCGGGTCTTAGTTGTGGCATGCGGGATCTTCATTGTGGCATGCGTACTTCTTAGTTGCAGCATGTGTGTGGGATCTAGTTCCCCAACCAGGGATCGAACCTGGGCACCCTGCATTGTAAGTGCAGAGTCTTACCCACTGGGCCACCAGGGAAGTCCCTCTTTTGGTTTTCTTTATAGCTTTTATCATACTTAATACCCTTAAACAATGTATTGATTTAAAAAAATTAATGTTTTGTTTTTTTCATTTTTTAATGCTGTGAAGTATCTCATTATAGGGAAATGCTACAATATGTCCATTCTATTAGATAGAGATTTGAGTTATTTCTGATTTTTTTCCAGCTTTAGCGAGGTATAATTGACAAATAAAGTTAGTGTACAACATGAGGATTTTATAAACACACACACAGTGAAAGGATTCCCACCACTGAGTTAATTAAATACACTCATCACCTCACATGTATAACTATTTTGTGTGTGAGAACAGTTAAATTCTATATTCTTAAATTTCAAATATACAGTACAATGTTATCAACTATAGTCACCATGTTATACATTAGATCCTTAGACCACATTCATCCTTAACCCTGGCAAGCACTTTTCTACTCTCTGTTTCTGTAAGTTCAACTTTTTTTTTCCTTCTGGTTTTTAATTTAAAAAAAAGAATGCTGCTATGAACAGGGCCAGGACTAGGGTAAGGCAACTGAAGCGCTTAGGGTGCAAAATTTAAGGAGTAAGAGTATCTCAGACCTGGCTATGAACACTCATATATGTCTCCTGATCTAAGAATTTCCCCAGGGTATTCCTCGAAGTGGATTGCTGGTTTCTGGGCTACGTACATCTTCAACTTTATAACTTATGGGAGGTTCTGCGGTGATTGTAACAATTTATGCTTCTACCACCAGCTCCTGTTGCTCCTTGATATAGCTTTAAATTTTGTCAACATGGTGGATATGAAATGAGGTCTTAATGTGATAGTAATTTACATTTCCCTGATTAGTAATTAGGCAGAGCATCACTGGTTGTTTCCATTTCCTTTTCTGTGCAATGCCTGGTTCTTATGTTTTGCTTATTTTTCTACCTCATTATTTGTTTTTCTTATTGATTTATAGTTATTTATAGTTGTGGGCTGTTAATTCTTTGTCATTTTTTGGTTTTGTTTTGTATTGCAAATATCTTCTCTTAGTCTTCTGTCTTTATTTCTTCTTTGGAACAGAAGTTATTATTATTATTATTATTATTATTTTTTTGGCTGAGCTGCGCAGCTTATGGGGTCTTAGTTCCCCAACCAGGGGTTGAACCCAGGGACACTGGCAGTGAAAGCACCAAGTCCTAACCACTGGACTGCCAGGGAAGTCCCCAGAAGTTATTAATTTTAATGTAGTTGAATGTTTAGATCTTTTCTTAATTGGTTTGTGCTTTTATATCTTGTTGGAAGTAATCCTTCCCTACCTTATGTATTTTTTAACATCTTTATTGAAGTATAATTGCTTTACAATGGTGTGTTAGTTTCTGCTTTACAACAAAGTGAATCAGCTATACATATACATATATCCCCATATCTCCTCCCTCTTGCGTCTCCCTCCCACCCTCCCTACCCCACCCCTCTAGGTGGTCACAAAGCACCGAGCTGATATCCCTGTGCTATGTGGCTGCTTCGCATTAGCTATTTTACATTTGGTAGTGTATATATGTCCATGCCACTCTCTCACTTCGTCCCAGCTTACCCTTCCCCCTCCCTGTGTTCTCAGGTCCATTCTATACATCTGTGTCTTTATTCCTGTCCTGACCCTATGTTCTTCAGAAACATTTTTTTTTCTTTTTTAAATTCCATATATATGTGTTAGTATACGGTATTTGTTTTTCTCTTTCTGACTTACTTCACTCTGTATGACAGACTCTAAGTCCATCCACCTTACTACAAATAACTCAATTTTGTTTCTTTTTATGGCTGAGTAATATTCCATTGTATATATGTGCCACATCTTCTTTATCCATTCATCTGTCGATGCACACTTAGGTTGCTTCCATGTCCTGGCGATTGTAAATAGTGCTGCAATGAACATTGTGGTACGTGCCTCTTTTTGAATTATGGTTTTCTTAGGGTATATGCCCAGTAGTGGGATTGCTGGGTCATATGGTAGTTCTGTTTTTAGTTTTTTAAGGAACCTTCATACTGTTCTCCATAGTGGCTGTATCAGTTTACATTCCCACCAACAGTGCAAGAGGGTTCCCTTTTCTCCACACCCTCTCCAGCATTTATTGTTTGTAGATTTTTTGATGATGGCCATTCTGACTGGTGTGAAGTGATTCCTCATTGTAGTTTTGATTTGCATTTCTATAATGATTAGTGATGTTGAGCATCCTTTCATGTGTTTGTTGGCAATCTGTATATCTTCTTTGGAGAAATGTCTGTTTAGGTCTTCTGCGCATTTTTGGATTGGGTCGTTTGTTTTTTTGATATTGATGTGCATGAGCTGCTTGTATATTTTAGAGATTAATCCTTTGTCAGTTGCTTCGTTTGCAAATATTTTCTCCCATTCTGAGGGTTGTCTTTTCGTCTTGCTTAAGGTTTCCTTTGCTGTGCAAAAGCTTTTAAGTTTCATTAGGTCCCATTTGTTTATTTTTGTTTTTATTTCCATTTCTCTAGGAGGTGAGTCAAAAAGGATCTTTGTGTGATTTATGTCATAGAGTGTTCTGCCTATGTTTTCCTTTAAGAGTTTTATAGTGTCTGGCCTTATATTTAGGTCTTTAATCCATTTTGAGTTTATTTTTGTGTCTGGTGTTAGGGAGTGTTCTAATTTCATTCTTTTACATGTAGTTGTCCAGTTTCTCAGCACCACTTATTGAAGAGACTGTCTTTTCTCCATTTTATATTCTTGCCTCCTTTATCAAAAATAAGGTGACCATATGTGCGTGGGTTTATCTCTGGGCTTTCTGTCCTGTTCCATTGATCTATATTTCTATTTTTGTGCTAGTACCATACAGTCTTGATTACTGTAGCTTTGTAGTATAGTCTGAAGCCCAGGAGTCTGATTCCTCCAGCTCCTTTTTTCTTTCTCAAGATTGCTTTGGCTATTCGGGGTCTTTTGTGTTTCTATACAAATTGTGAAATTTTTTTTTATACGGTACGTGGGCCTCTCACTGTTGTGGCCTCTCCCGGCTCCAGATGCGCAGGCTCAGCGGCCATGGCTCATGGGCCCAGGCGCTCCGCGGCATGTGGGATCTTCCCGGACTGGGGCACGAACCCATGTTCCCTGCATCGGCAGGCGGACTCTCAACCACTGCGCCACCAGGGAAGCCCCAAATTGTGAAATTTTTTGTTCTAGTTCTGTGAAAAATGCCATTGGTAGTTTGTTAAGGATTGCATTGAATCTGTAGATTGCTTTGGGTAGTTTAGTCATTTTCACAATGTTGATTCTTCCAATCCAAGAACATGGTATATCTCTCCATCTGTTGGTATTATCTTTAATTTCTTTCATCAGTGTCTTATAGTTATCTGCATACAGGTCTTTTGTCTCCTTAGGTAGATTTATTCCTAGGTATTTTATTCTTTTTGTTGCAGTGGTAAATGGGAGTGTTTCCTTAACTTCTCTTTCAGATTTTTCATCATTAGTGTGTGGGAGTGCAAGAGATTTCTGTGCATTAATTTTGTATCTTGCTACTTTACCAAATTCATTGATTAGCTCTAGTAGTTTTCTGGTAGCATCTTTAGGATTCTCTATGTATAGTGTATTTTTTAAAGTTTTTAAAATTTGCTCTTTCCATTTTAATATTCAGTCTATTTTAATTTGTTTTCATTTTCCTGATGAAGGTTTTTTTCTTGAAGTCTATTTTGTCTCAGTGCTAATACTGCTACTTTTTCTTTTTGCTTCTGTTTTCCTGCTGTATCTGTTCTCATCCTTTTACTTTGTTTTCCTTTGACCGTATGTTTTAGATGTTTCTTTATACAGATAGCACATATCTAGATTTAAAAAAAATCCATTCTTATAATCTTTCAACCAGAGAATTTCATTTTTTCTCCTTCTTTTCTTACTTTAATCTTCCTTAAGTGAGTACCCAGATTTTTTTGGTTAATACATTTATTCATTTATTTATTTATTTTTGGATGCGTTGGGTCTGTGTTGCTGCACACAGGCTTTTTCTAGCCATGGAGAGCGGGGGCTACTCTTCGTTGTGGTGTGTGGGCTTCTTATTGCGGTGGCTTCTCTTGTTGCAGAGTACGGGCTCTAGGCATGCGGGCTTCAGTAGTTGTGACTCGAGGGTTCTAGAGCGCAGGCTCAGTAGTTGTGGCTCACGGGCTTAGTTCCTCCGTGGCATGTGGGCTCTTCCCGGACCAGGGATCAAACCTGTGTCCCCTGCATTGGCAGGTGGATTCTTAACCACTGTGCCACCAGGGAAGTTCCTTAGCTATTCTTAACATTAGAAGTCTTTTTTTCCCCAGAGCCCTCTTCCTCACCCCAGATAGGTTCTAGAAAGCTTGTTAACACACCTGCTAATCAGCAGCATGAAACTGCCAGCCCAGCATCTTCAGAGGGTCAGAGCTTTCTCTGCATTCTGATATCTGCATACAGATAGCATATATCTAGATTTAAAAAAAATCCATTCTGATAATCTGCCTTTTAACTAGAGAATTTCATTTTTTTCTTCTTTTCTTACTTTAATCTTCCTTAAGTGAGTATCCAGATTCTTAAAAATAATAGATATTTAACTTAAAGTTCAAACGTAAACCTGAATAATACAGGGATCATCGAATGTTTTGTTACCCTTTGCTTTCTGCCAATTCATGCCGTTCAGTTTTTTAGTTTTTGTGTTTCTCAGTTCAGCACCACAAATTATACTTTGTTTTATTCAGTAAGTAGATGCTTATAATATATGTCCATATTTTACCAATTCCTTTGCTTGTTCCACTCCTTCCTTCTGGGGTTGTTTTCCTTTCTCCTAATGTAAATATGTCCATTAAAAGTTTATTTAGGGATTCTAAAAAGTCAAATTTTATTTGTCTGAAAGCCTCTTAAAATTTGCTATTGTTCGTGAACGTTAGTTTTGATTTGTGTAAGAGTTCAGATTGGGGGTTGGCAAACTGTTTTTTAAGGGGCCAATAGTAAATAGTTTGAGCTTCATGGGCCATATATTTGTCACAAGTAAATCAACTCTGCATTTGTAGAGCGGAAGCAACTATAGGCAACATGTAAACACGTGAGTGTGACTGTTGTGATAAAATTTTGGTTGTAGACACTGAAGTTTGAATTTTATATAATTTTCATGTGTTATAAAATATTGTTAAAATTTTTCTTAACCATGAAAAATATAAAAATTATTCTTAGCTTGTGGACCACATAAACATAGGCTGTATCTGAGCTGTGAGCCATAGTTTGGTGATCTCATGTCTAGGTTAATATTCGTTTTACTTAGTACTTTACTCTTGGGGATAGTTATTCTGATAATGTCATATGATATTATCTTCCATTTTTAATTGTTGAGAAGTCAGCTGTCAATCTAACTGTCCTTTCGTTGCAGGTAATCTGGTGATATTATTTTTCTTTGGTTATTTTTAAGAACTTACTATTGTCCCTGTGCATGTCCCTATGATGTATCTAAAGTGTGGATTTATTTTCATTTAACTTGGTTAGAATTGGTTGAGCATCCAGAATCTAAAGATTACTGTGTCTCGTATACTTCTGGAAATGTTCAGCCATTATTTTTGCTTATATCATACCTTATCATATATAACATGGGAGGTAAATAAAAGACAAATTCATTTGAAGATTTTCTGTGAAGTTATAGTACAGTATAGTATCTATAATATTAAATAATGACCCTTTTAAAATACTCCCTCCTAGAGCTGAGTGCTAGAGCATCTCTGTGTAGATGACCTCATAAGCTTCCTCTTATCAAAATTATCACTTTTTTGGTTGGCTGCTAAGAAGTATAGCATTAAGTATAATACTAATATGTTGACATTAATTTGTATACATTATATCATGCATTATAATTAAAATAAGTATATACTGTAAGTAATTACATATTATAAATATGAATTATACATTATTAATAGTTTGGACAGCACAAGTATGACCTGACATTTGTTTTTTAAACTATATTCAAAATAATTCTTTGTACATGTATGCAGGTAATGGATTATTTGCATGATTGGAGAGCTATTGATGATTGTTATTTTAATGCTTCTTTAAGCTAGCAAGATTTATGGTGGTGTTTTAACAGACTTCTTTCATTTCAGAGAACTCAGTTTCCTGCATCTGCTGAATCTCTAAAACCCCGGCTGAAAAAAGGTCTGTATATAATTTCATTTTGTGTGTATATTTGCACAATGTCTCCGTCTTATTGATTCTTTTATCCTGTATCCACTAGAGCTTTTACAAATATGATTGTTGGGAAAAGCAGTAGTCTGAATGTTCTCTCATATCTAGCTTTTATTTTGTGAAGTTGTTAGATATTACGGGATTGATTTTAACCTATAAATATGTTTATTTATTTATTTCATTATGCTGAGTCTTAGTTGCGGCAGGTGGGCTCCTTAGTTGTGGCATGCGAACTCTTAGTCACGGCATGTATGTGGGATCTAGTTCCATGACCGGGGATGGAACCAGGGCCCCTGCATTGGGAGCGTGAAGTCTTATCCACTGTGCCACCAGGGAAGTCCCTACCTGTAAATATGTTTAAATGGGGTTTTATTATTATATAAATGTGTACTAATTTTCTACTTGTGGGAAAACCACTCTAAAGTTCCTATAGTACATATCGGGCCTCAAATAATCCCATATATACATATGTTAAATAAGTGTGAGGTTTTATAAAAATTGAGTCTGGGAAGCCTAACTAGGTGAGGACCTATATTGTAAAGAACTGCCTTTAAAAATATGATATAGCGATAATTCCCTGGCAGTCCAGTGGTTAGGACTCAGTGTTTTCACTGCCGGGGGCCCGGGTTTGATTCCTGATCGGGGAACTGATGCCGTGCGGCGCAGCCAAAAAAAATTTTTTTTAATAAAATAAAATCCAATAGAGATATATATATTTTATATCGAGGAATAGGATTTCTTCATTTGTTAACCTATGAAGTCTTAAGAGGGTTTGCATCAAGTTGTCAGTGACTATACTGGATGTTCTTCCATGTCTAAAGGACTGGATGTCCTAGCTACTTGCCAGGCATTGGAAAATACCTGAACTTTTTGTTTAGCAGGAGAGACCATCTGTTTTATTATTTATTCATTTGTTTATTATTTGCTAGATGAGGAAACCATGGAAGGGGAGTGACTTGCCCAGGGTCCTGTGTGTTGCTTTTGTTTGCATACCTGAGCACCAGGCTATATGCCCTTTGGCAGCATGTGTTTTCCTGTTGTATGCTAAGAGTTTTAAAGTTGATTTTGTCAATAAAGTGTTTATTTGGGGCATTTCAGTTACACTTTGAAATTATAATACAAGTTGTTGGAAAATATTAACTTTCAGGAATATACTTTCAAAGAGTTTTTTAGGAAAACACTGTAAAGAGCAGTACATGTACAATTTAGATTATTTGTGAAATTTGGATGAATTCTGCCGATGTCTAACATCATCGTTAATAATTTAAACGCCATTTCTGAACATGAGAATCATCTTGCTGTGGTATCTGTCATTTCATTTCATCACCAGAGTGAATTGGCTAGTCCGGTGGTGGGGCTTGTGGGTATTGTAATCATCTCTCCAGTGTTCTTTCCATAATTCCTCCAGGGTCAAACCCTGTGGTTCAGTTGACTCCCAGTCCAGGAGAGTTGTAATTAGTATACACCAATCAAGAACTGGCCCATGCCCAATTCAAGCTAATGAGATAAAAACTTTACAGCTCTGGGGAGAAGGGGTACATTTGACAAGATGCTGTAAAATGTAACAGTGCCGTAATGCCCTTTCCTATCATTTCTTTCTCCCTTCCCCACTGCAGAGCAACCACTGACTTCTAGTATTAAAGTTTAGTTTTTCCTGTTCTTGAACCCCTCATACATGTGAGTACTTAGTGGGTTCCAGGACCAGTGATAGGTATTTGCAATACACAGATAAATAGGGCATGGATTCTGCCCTCAGGGAATTGACAGTCTTCAGGGCATAGAAAATAAAGGCATATAATTATATTGTATACTCCATAGGTCCTTCCTTCTGAAGGTTAAACATTTCCAGTTTCTTCAACTCCTTTCATGTAAAATGTTTAGAACTCTTTTGCCATTATTACTTTGGTTCTGTAGTGAAATTCGTTAGCCCTCTTGGAAGTATTGGAGTTCAGGACTAGGTAGAATATTCCAGGTATTGTGTGAACAGGGCCAAGTGTAATGACTGGAAAATAAAATCTGTTCATCTGGATCTTTCATTTCCGTTAGTCCAACTCAAGGTTGCATTGCCTTTTGGTAAACCATTTTACACATTTGCAATACCACTATATTGCACAGTGCCAGGGGTATGATTCGTGTAGAACACAAAGACTTCAATATAAATGATGCCTTTGGAATTGTGCAAGGTGGTGACACAGGCATGTAAAATGTCAAGGGTATAACCCGTTCTTATCCTGCCCTAGATTTCAGGCTTCCATGACCCAAGATTTTATCTATTGAATCACACTGATTGAGTTTTGGAATGTTGTGCCAGCCTTGCATTTCTGGGATAAGCTCCACATGGTCATGGTGTATTAAACTTTTTATATATTGCTGGATTCGGTTTGCTAATGTTTTGTTAAGGATTTTTGCATCTGTGTTTATGAGGGATGTTGGTCTATAGTTTTCTTTTTTTGTGATGCTTTTGTATGTTTTTGGTATCAGGGCTATGCTGGCCTTAAAACAAGTTGGGAACTATTCCCTCGTCTAGTTTCTGGAAAATTTTGTATAGAATTGGTGTTATTTCTTTTCTTAAATGTTTGCTAGAATGTGACAGTGAAGCTTGTCTGGGTCTGGATTTTTTTGCTGTTGTTGGAAGGTTTTTAAGTATAAACTAAATTTCTTTAATAGATGTGGGACTATTCAGGTTATATATTTCTTTAGAGACTGCTTTGATAATGTTTCTCTTTCAAAGACATTTGTCCATTTCATCTCAGTTATTAAATTTATTGGCATAAAATTCATAATACTCCTTTATTTTCCTTTTAATGTCTAGGATGTATAGTGATGTTCCCTCTGTTGTTCCTGAATTTAGTAATTCTCTTTTTTCTTGATCAGTCTGGTTAGAGGTTTATACATTTTATTGATCTTTTCCGAGAACCAACCTTTGATTTTATTGTTTTTTCTCTATTGCTTTTTTTTTTTTTTTTTTTTTTTTTTGTTGTACGCGGGCCTCTCACTGTTGTGGCCTCTCCTGTTGCAGAGCACAGGCTTCGGACGCGCAGGCTCAGCAGCCATGGCTCATGGGCCCAGCCGCTCCACGGCATGTGGGATCTTCCCGGACTGGGGCACGAACCTCGCGTCCCCTGCATCGGCAGGCGAACTCTCAACCACTGCGCCACCAGGGAAGCCCCCTCTATTGCTTTTTTTTGTTTCAATTTCATTGATTTTGGCTCTTATCTAATATTTCTTGCATTTAATTTGCTCTTCTTTTTTCAGTTTCTTGAGAAATTTCCTCTGTTCATACTTTGTTGAGAGCTTTTTACCATGAATGGTTGTGAAATTTTATCAAATGCTTTTTCTTCATAAACTGAGATGATCATATGGTTTTTCTTTATTTTTTGTAACACTACCTGATTAATTAATTTTTCACTTTTTAAACAGCTTAATTGAAAAATCACCCATTGCAAGTGTATCATCTCTACCTCACTTTTTAACAGTTGAATTCCATTGTATGATAACTTATATTTAACCCCTCCTCTATTTTTTCCAACTTTTCACTTTATATTTTTAGTTTATTTTTTATCAAGGTAACATTGGTTTATAACATTATATACGTTTCATGTGTGCAACATTATATTTCTACTTCTGTATACACTACAGCGTGCTTACCACCAAAAATTTATTTTTTATCCCTCATCATACAGTTGATCCTGTTTACCCATTTCTTCCTCTGATGCCCCCCTTCCTTCCTCTCTGGTAGCCACGACTTTGTTCTCTGTATCTATGTGTTTGTTTTTGTTTGGCTTAGTTTGTTCATTTATTTTGTTTTTGTTTTGTTTTTTATATTACACATATGAGTGAAATCATGCAGGATTTGTCTTTCTTCGTCTGACTGATTTCACTTAGCATATCCACCCATGTTGTCTTCTTTTATTTAAGATTAATTTATTATTTATTTTATTTATTTTTGGCTGCATTGGGTCTTAGTTGTGGCACATGGGATCTTCGTTGAGGCGCGTGGGATCTTTCGTTGAGGCATGTGGGCTCTTCCTTGTGGTGCGCGGGCTTCCCTCTAGTTGTGCCATGCAGGTTTTTCTCTTCTCTAGTTGTGGCATGCAGGCTCCAGGGTGCATGGGCTCTGTAGTTGTGGCATGCAGGTTCCAGAGCGCGTGGGCTCTGTATTTTGCAGCATGCAGGCTCTTGTTGAGGTGTGCGAGCTCAGTATTTGTGGCGCGTGGGCCCAGCTGCCTTGTGGCATGTGGCACCCCAGTTCCCTGACCAGGGATTGAACCCGAGTCCCCCGTGTTGTAAGGCGGAGTCTTTACCACTGGACCACCAGGGAAGTCCCCATGTTGTCTTAAATGGCAAGATTTTGTCTTTTCTATGGCTAAGTAGTATTCCATTGTATATATATACCACATCTTATTTATCCATTGATCATCATGTAGTTTCTCGTCATTGATATAGTGAACTGCTTTGATCAGTTTGTTTTGTTTTGTTTTATTTTGTTTTGTCCATGCTGCGCAGCATGCAGCAGGGATCTTAGTTCTCCAACCGGGATCAAACTTGTTCCCCCTGCAGTGGAAGCATGGAGCCCTAACCACAGGGCTGCTAGGGAATTCCCCTTTGATCAGTTTTTTTTAATTTAAAAAAAAAATTTTATTTTTTATTTTATTTTTTGGCCACGCAGTGCAACATGTGGGATCTTAATTCCCCAACCAGGGATCGAACCCGCACCCACTGCATTGGAAGAGTGGAGTCCTAACCACTGGACCGCCAGGGAAGTCCCTTGATCAGTTTTTTAATACTGAACCAGCCTTGCATTCTTGTGATAAAGCCAATTCAGATATGATATAGTTTTCTTATTATTTATTATTGGATTTGATTTTCTAAAATTTTGTTAGGAACTTTTACGTCAGTGTTCCTGAAGTATATTGGCATATAGTTTTCTTTTCATATAATATTTTTGCTTGATTTTGGTGTAGGGTAATGCTGACCACCTTGTAAATGATTTGGGACATAGTCTCTGCTCTTTAATTTCCTGGAAAAGTCTGTGGAGAATTGACTAATTTTCTCCTTAAATATTTATTGCAATGCCCTCATGAAGCCAGCTGGTCCTGGAGTTTTCTTTGTATTAAGTCTCTTAATAGATATAGGGCTGAATAGGTTATCTATTTCTTCTTGATTATGCTTTGGTAGTTTATGTTCTTCAAGGAGTTTTTCTATTTTATCTAAGTTGTCAAATTTATTGGCATAAAGTTCACAGTTTTACCTAACTGATATTAAAGATACTGTAAAGCCTCTATAATTAAAACAGTATAGTACTGGTACATGAATAGAAGAGAAACCAGTGTGATAGAACAGGAAAAGTCCAGAAAGAGACTCAAATACATTTGGCAGTTTAATATATGATAAAGTATATGGCTTCTCAAATTACTGGAGTTAAAGATGTACTTTTTAATACATGGTGCTGGGACAACTCGATAGCCATTTTGATAAATAAAAAATTAGACATACACTAGAATAAACTCCAAATGGATTAGAGATCTAATCTAAAAGAAAAATTCATAACCATGCAAGTATTAAAAGAAATACTTTTACCAGAGTATTTTACCAGAGGTAAAATTACCAGAGGCAGTAAAAGTTGATAAATATGACTTCACAGTGAATTTTTTATGTATGGCAAAAGGCACAATAAGGAAAGACAAAAGAGAAGTAACATTCTAGGTGAACATATTTGCAACGTATATCACAGGTAAATGGCTAAAATCACTAACATATAAAGAACTCTTGTAACTTAGGGATAGGGTGGGTAGGAAGGAGACCACAACATGCAATAGGGGCTGCCCTGGTGGTGCAGTGGTTGAGAGTCCGCCTGCTGATGCAGGGGACAAGGGTTCATGCCCCGGTCTGGGAGGATCCCGCATGCCGCGGAGTGGCTGGGCCCGTGAGCCATGGCCGCTGAGCCTGCGCATCTGGAGCCTGTGCTCTGCAACGGGAGAGGCCACAACAGTGAGAGGCGCGCGTACCACAAAAAAGAAAAAAACATGCAATAGAAAAATGGATAAAGCATAATCAGAATTTACACACACACATTATATAAATCTATAGTAACATAAAATATTTATACATACACACACACAGGATATAAATCTATAGTAACATACAATTTATAGCCTATCAGGATGGCTAAAATTAAGAAATATGAGTACATATTCAATTTGTGAGGCTGCAGGAAACAAGCACTGTCTTATATTGTTGGTGGGAATATAAATTGTTACAGCTGTTGTGGAAGAGAATTTGGCAATATCCAATAAAACTCCATAATTACATTTCTAGGACTTCACCTTGAAGATACATCTCTGACAATAAACAAATATTTATTCACAGTATTATTCACTGCAGTATTATATGTGATTGTAAAATGTTGGAAACATCTTAAATGTCCATACATAAAAGAGTTCTTGAATAAACTGTAGTATATCCACATAATAGAATACTGTACAGCTTAAGGAAGATTTTTATGATTTGATACAAGATATTTCCAAGTGGTTTTCAAGATAAATTGTATGTTATAAAAAAGCAAAATACAAAAAAAAGCGAAGTACAAAAGAGTATTTGCCATATGCTACATTTTTATAAAAAAAAAATTAAAAATATATATGAGCTTATTTTTATAAAAAGAAGCACCAGAAGGATATCTCAGAAACAAATGGGACTGGCTGTTTACAAAGCCTTGCATGGAAATGCAGTGGAAAGGTTGGAGGATGTAACAGTTATTCGAGTATGTCTTTCTGTGTAGTTCTGACTTTTGAAATCATATATTCATATCAACAAAGATTGGGCAAACAAAAACCTTAAAAATAAAATATAAGAAGCAGCACATATAGGGTAGTTTATTGGAGTCAAATTTTCTTATGTTGGAGAAGGGAATTTACATAATACAGAAAGGAGTGAGATGAGATCAAACCCTGATATACTGGATTGGAAATGGCAGTTATCAGTGTTGAATACATGGTTTTTAATATAGATATGTAGATATAAAATATATATTTTTCTTAATTCTGTCCATTGACAAGGGGTAGCAGCAATGACACCCTAGTAGTAGCAGTGAGTACAGTTAGTGCCCAGACCTTATTTTCTAGACATTATTCTGCAGTAAAAGGAACACGGATGGGTTCCTTGGAGAAATGCCTAATTCCATGGCTAAGGCTGGGAATGAACCTGGGACATCTTGTGCCAGAAAGTGAGGAATAGTTTACCTAGTGATGGGTATTTGTTGGAAAGATGCAGGAGTGGGTTTGAAGGGCTTTCACTGGCCAGTGGCCAGTTCTGAAGTGACTGAAGCCTCAAATAATCATAGCAATGGATTATAACACACTGAATAAAATAAGAATACACCAGTCCATACTGATATAAATATACTAGTAAATAATAAATGAAGCAAAAGGAAAAACTCTCCCTTATAAAATAGAGTGATAAGTAATAAATGTAGAAGGAATGATAGAGTTAGAAAATTACCATTTGGCAACCATCATAGTAATAACTGATTCATGCAAGACTCCTCAATGGATGCTAAAACTAGTGGGTAAAAGTTTGATGAAAAACAGGATATTTACGGGACTTCCCTGGTGGTCCAGTGGTTAAGATGCTGCGCTCCCAATGCAGGGGGCCTGGGTTCGATCCTTGGTCAGGGAACAAGGTTCTGCATGCCATAACTAAGAGCCCGTATACTGCAAGTAAAAGAGCCTGCATACTGCAACTGAAGGTCCCACATGCTGCAACTGAAGATCCCACACTGAAGATCCTAAGTGCTGCAACTAAGACCTGGTGCAGCCAAATAACTAAATAAATATTTTAAAGAAAACCCTCAAACATGCTATTTACATGAGTCTCTAAGTATCTTTCCATAAGGTACATTTTGATTATAGTCTAGTAACTTTATAATGGAAAAACCTACCAAATACCACCCTAACCAAGTGATAAAAAGTAAAAGGTCACAATAATAGGACAAATTGATATATTGTGCCTCCTAAATAACTTGTGTGGTATTCCTGCCAAAAATAATACCTTCAATCTAATCATTAGGAAATAATAGACAAACCCAAACTGAAGGACAGTCTACAAAATAATTAGCCTGCATCTTCAGAAAAGCTGTTGAGAGAGGGCAGACAGCAGAAGCAAGAAGAACTACAATCCTGCAGCCTGTGGAACAAAAACCACATTCACAGAAAGACAAGATGAAAAGGCAGAGGTCTGTGTACCAGATGAAGGAACAAGATAAAACCCCAGAAAAACAACTAAATGAAGTGGAGATAGGCAACCTTCCAGAAAAAGATTTCAGAATAATGATAGTGAAGATGATCCAGGTACTCGGAAAAAGAATTCAGACAAAGATCGAGAAGATGCAAGAAATGTTTAACAAAGACCTAGAAGAATTAAAGAACAGACAAACAGAGATGAACAATACAATAACTGAAATGAAAGCTACACTAGAAGGAATCAATAGGAGAATAACTGAGGCAGGAGAACGGATAAGTGACCTGGAAGACAGAATGGTGGAATTCACTGCTGCGGAACAGAATAAAGAAGAAAGAATGAAAAGAAATGAAAACAGCCTAAGAGACCTCTGGGACAACATTAAACGCAACAACATTCGCATTATAGGGGTCCCAGAAGGAGAAGAGATTGAGAAAGGACCCGAGAAAATATTTGAAGAGATTATAGTAGAAAACTTCCCTCACATGGGAAAGGAAATAGTAACCCAAGTCCAGGAAGCGCAGAGTCCCATACAGGATAAACCCAAGGAGAAACACGCCGAGACATGTAGTAATCAAATTGGCAAAAATTAAAGACAAAGAAAAATTATTGAAAGCAGCAAGGGAAAAATGACAAATAACATACAAGGGAACTCCCATAAGGTTAACAGCTGATTTCTCATCAGAAACTCTACAAGCCAGAAGGGAGTGGCATGATATACTTAAAGTGATGAAAGGGAAGAACCTATAACCAAGATTACTCTACCCTGCAAGGTTCTCATTCAGATTCGATGGAGAAATCAAAAGGTTTACAGACAAGCAAAAGCTAAGAGAATTCAGCACCACCAAACCAGCTCTACAACAAATGCTCTACAACAAATGCTAAAGGGACTTCTCTTAGTGGGAAGCACAAGAGAAGAAAAGGACCTACAAAAACAAACCCAAAACAATTAAGAAAATGGTCATAGAAACACACATATCGATAATTACCTTAAACGTGAATGGATTAAATGCTCCAACCAAAAGACACAGGCTGGCTGAATGGATACAAAAACAAGACCCACATATATGCTGTCTACAAGAGACCCACTTCAGACCTAGGGACACATACAGACTGTAAGTGAGGGGATGGAAAAAGATATTCCACGCAAATGGAAATCAAAAGAAAGCTGGAGCAGCAATACTCATATCAAATAAAATAGACTTTAAAATAAAGAATGTTGCAAGACACAAGGACACTACATAATGATCAAGGGATCAATCCAAGAAGAAGATATAACAATTATAAATATATATACAACCAACACAGGAGCACCTCAATACATAAGGCAACTGCTAACAGCTCTAAAAGAGGAAATCGACAGTAACACAATAATAGTGGAGGACTTTAACACCTCACTTACACCAATGGACAGATCATCCAAAATGAAAATAAATAAGGAAGCAGAAGCTTTAAATGACACAATAGACCAGATAGATTTAATTGATATTTATAGGACATTCCATCCAAAAACAGCAGATTACTCTTTCTTCTCAAGTGTGCATGGAACATTCTCCACAGTAGATCACATCTTGGGTCACAAATCAAGCCTCAGTAAATTTAAGAAAATTGAAATCACATTAAGCATCTTTTCTGACCATAACGCTATGAAATTAGAAATGAATTACAGGGAAAAAACCGTTAAAAACAGAAACACATGGAGGCTAAACAATGTGTTACTATATAACCAAGAGATCACTGAAGAAATCAAAGAGGAAATCAGAAAATACCTAGAGACAAATTACAACGAAAACACGATAATCCAAAACCTATGGGATGCAGCAAAAGTAGTTCTAAGAGGGAAGTTTATTGCTATACACGCCTACCTCAAAAAACAAGAAAAATCTCAAATAAACAATCTAACCTTACACCTAAAGGAAGTAGAGAAAGGAGAACAAACAAAACTCAAACTTAGCAGAAGGAAAGAAAGCATAAAGATCAGAGTAGAAATAAATGAAATAGAAACAAAACAAGAGCAAGGATCAATAAAACTACAAGCTGGTTCTTTGAGAAGATAAACAAAATTGATAAACCATTAGCCAGACTCATCAAGAAAAAGAGGGAGAGGACTCAAATCAATAAAATTAGAAATTAAAAAGGAGAAGTTACAACAGACACCACAGAAATACAAAGCATCATAAGTGACTACTACAAGCAACTCTATGCCAATAAAATGGACAACCTGGAAGAAATGGACAAATTCTTAGAAAGGTGTAACCTTCCAAACTGAACCAGGAAGAAATAGAAAATACGAACAGACAAATCACAAGTACTGAAATTGAAACTGATTAAAAATCTTCCAACAAAGAAAAGTCCAGGACCAGATGGCTTCACAGGTGAATTCTATCAAACATTTAGAGAAGCGCTGACACCCATCCTTCTCAAACTCTTCCAAAAAATTCCGGAGGAAGGAACACTCCCAAACTCATTCTGTGAGGCTACCATGACCCTGATACCAAAACCAGACAAAGATACTACAAAAAAAGAAAATTACAGACCAATATCACTGATGAATATAGATGTAGAAATCCTCAACAAAATACTAGCAAACAGAATCCAACAACACATTAAAAGGATCATACACCATGATCAAGTGGGATTTATCCCAGGGATGCAAGGTTTCTTCAGTATAGGCAATTCAATCAATGTGATACACCATATTAACAAATTGAAGAATAAAAACCATGTGATCATCTCAATAGATGCAGAAAAAGCTTTTGACAAAATTCAACACCCATTTATGATGAAAACTTTTCAGAAAGTGGGCAGAGAGGCAACCTACCTCAACATAATAAAGGCCATATACGACACACCCACAGCAAACATCATTCTCAATGGTGAAAAACTGAAAGCATTTCCTCTAAGATCAGGAACAAGACAAGGATGTCTGCTCTCACCACTGTTATTCCACATAGTTTTGGAAGTTTTAGCCACAGCAATGAGAGAAGAAAAAGAAATAAAAGGAATCCAAATTGGAAAAGAAGTAAAACTGTCACTGTTTGCAGATGACATGATACTGTACATAGAGAATCCTAAAGATGCCACCAGAAAACTAGTAGAGCTCATCAATGAATCTGGTAAAGTTGCAGGATACAAAATTAATGCACAGAAATCTCTTGCATTCCTATACGCTAATGATGAAAAATCTGAAAGAGAAATTAAGGAAACACTGCAATTTACCATTGCAACAAAAAGAATAAAATACCTAGGAATAAACCTACCTAGGGGGCTTCCCGGGTGACGCAGTGGTTGAGAGTCTGCCTGCCAATGCAGGGGACACGGGTTCGTGCCTTGGTCCGGGAAAATCCCACATGCCACGGAGTGGCTGGGCCCGTGAGCCATGGCCGCTGAGCCTGCGCATCCAGAGTCTGTGCTCTGCAACGGGAGAGGCCACAACAGTGATAGGCCCGCGTACCGCAAAACAACAACAACAACAACAAAAAAACAAAAAACACCTACCTAGGGAGACAAAAGACCTGTATGCAGAAAACTGTAAGACACTGATGAAAGAAATTAAAGATGATACCAACAGATGGAGAGATATACCATGTTCTTGGATTGGGAGAATCAATATTGTGAAAATGACTATACTACCCAAAGCAATCTACAGATTCAATGCAATCCCTATCAAAGTACTAATGGCATTTTTTATGGAACTAGAACAAAAAACTTAAAATTTGTATGGAGGCACAAAAGACCCCAAAAAGCCAAAGCAGTCTTGAGGGAAAAAAACGGAGCTGGAGGTATCAGAGTCCCTGACTTCAGACCGTACTACAAAGCTACAGTAATCAAGATGATATGGTACTGGCACAAAAACAGAAACATAGGATTATTGGAACAAGATAGAAAACCCAAAGGTAAACCCACGCACCTATGGTCAACTAATCTATGACAAAGGAGGCAAGGATATACAATGGAGGAAAGAGAGTCTCTTCAATAAATGGTGCTGGGAAACCTGGACAGCTACATGTAAAAGAATGAAATTAGAACACTCCCTAATAGCATACACAGAATAAACTCAAAATGGATTAGAGACCTAAATGAACGACGGACACTCTAAAACTCTTAGAAGAAAACATAGGAAGAACACTCTTTGACATAATTCACAGCAAGATCTTTTTTGATCCACCTCCTAGAGTAATGGAAATAAAAACAAAAATAAACAAATGGGACCTATTGAAACTTAAAAGCTTTTGCAAAGCAAAGGAAACTACAAAAAAGATGAAAAGACAACCCTCAGAATGGAAGAAAATATTTGCAAATGAAGCAACAAAGGATTAATCTCCAAAATATATAAACAGCTCATGCAGCTCAATATTAAAAAAACAAACAACCCAATCTAAAAATGGGCCGAAGACCTAAATAGACATTTCTCCAAAGAAGACATACAGATGGCCAAGAATCACGTGAGAAGCTGCTTAACATTACTAATTATTAGAGAAATGCAAATCAAAACTATAATGAGGTATCACCTCACACGAGTTAGAATGGGCATCATCAGAAAATCTACAAACAACAAATGCTGGAGAGGGTGTGATGAAAAGGGAACCCTCTTGCACTGTTGGTGAGAATGTAGATTGATACAGCCACTATGGAGAACAGTATGGAGGTTCCTTAAAAAACTAAAAATAAAATTACCATATGATCCAGCAATCCCACTACTGGGCATATACCCAGAGAAAACCATAATTCTAAAAGACACATGCACCCCAATGTTCATTGCAGCACTATTTACAATAGCCAGGTCATGGAAGCAAGCTAAATGCCCATCAACAGATGAATAGATAAAGAAGATGTGGTACGTATATGCAATGGAATATTTCTCAGCCATATAAAGGAACGAAATTGGGTCATTTGTTGAGACGTGGATGGATCTATTGACTGTCATACAGAGTGATGTAAGTCAGAAAGAGAAAAACAAATATCGTATAGTAATGCATATATGTGGAACTTAGAAAAATGGTACAGATGAACCAGCTTGCAGGGCAGAAATTGAGACACAGATGTAGAGAACAAATGTATGGACATCAAGCCGGAAAAGCGGCGGGGTGGTGGTGGTGGTGGTGTCATGAATTGGGAGGTTGGGATTGACATGTATACACTTATGTGTATAAAATGGGTGACTAATAAGAACCCTCTGTATAAAAAAATAAAATTCAAAAAAAAAAAGCTGTCGAGGTCATGAAAGAGAGCAAAGAAGACTAAAGAGACACGATAGCTGAATGTGGCACCTGGTCCTAACTAGAGCAGAGAAACATCTTTTAAAATATTTAAAAATTAAAGAGTTTTGCTACAAAGGAAATTATGATGATGTTAAAATATGAATAAGGTTAGTATGGTAGATAATAGTATCGTATCAATGTTAATTTTGATAATTTTACTACAGTTATGTAAGAAGTATATTCTTTTTTTAAGAAAGAAAGTTTTTTGGGCTTCCCTGGTGGCGCAGTGGTTCAGAGTCCGCCTGCCGATGTATGGGACACGGGTTCGTGCCCCGGTCCGGGAGGACCCCGCATGTTGCGGGGTATGCCCATGAGCCATGGCTGCTGAGCCTGCGCGTTCGGAGCCTGTGCTCCGCAACGGGAGAGACCACAACAGTGAGAGGCCCGCGTACCGCAAAAAAAAAAACAAAAAAAAAAAAAAAGAAAGTTTTTTGGGGTAAAGTGGTTGTTTGTTTTCTTAGGCAGTTTTATTGAGGTTTAATTTATACAATATAGCATTCTCCAATTTTAAGTGAACAGTTCGATGAGTTTTTAGTAGAGTTATGTAGTTGTGTGGTGACCATCACAACCCACTTTTAGAACATTTTCATCACCCAAAATGATCCCTAATGACTGTTTGCAGGAATTCTTTGTACTATTTTTTCAGCTTTTTTCTGAACCTGAAATGATTTAAAATAAAAAAAAATTTTTTTTAAAGGAGCTCCTATGGGAGATCGACTTTCCAATAAAATCTACAAGCATATAACAAATTGTTTATTTTCATTCACATAGATAGGCCTCTTTTTTTAAACCATACTTTTCACCCATTTAAAGTGTACACTTCAGTGGGTTTTTGTATGTTACATTATTGTTTTTCTTTTTTAATTTAATTAAATTTACTTTTTTCTTGCTGCGCCATGTGGGTTGTGGGATCTTAGTTCCCCGACCAGGGATTGAACCCGGGCCACCACAGTGAACGCACTGAGTTCTACCCACTGGACCGTCAGGGAATTCCCTCATTATTGTTTTTTTAAAATGTAGGAAAATATACATAGTATGCAATTTGCTATTTTAACCATGTTTTAATTGAAATATTGTTGATTTACAATGTGTTAATTATTTTAACCGTTTTTAAGTGTACAATCTAGTGGCATTAAGTACATTTACAGTGTTTTGCAACCAGCACCACTATCCATTTCCGAAACTCTTTCATCACTCCAAACAGAAACTACCCATTAAGCAGTAGCTCCATTTTCCCTCTCCCCCCAACCCGTCCCTGTAACTTCTACTTTTATTTTTTAAATTGAACTATACAGTTGATGTATAATATTATGTAAGTCACAGGTGTATAATATTATGTAAGTCACAATTTTTAAAGGTTATACTCCATTTATAGTTATTGTAAAATATTGGCTGTATTCCCTGTGTTGTACAATATATCCTTGTAGCTTATTTTATACCTAATAGTTTGTACCTTTTAATCCCCTACACCTATTCTACTTTCTCTCTCTAAGAATTGCCTATTCTAGATATTTCATATAAGCAAAATCATACAATATTTGTCATTTTGTGTTTGGCTTATTACACTTAGCATAATGTTTTAAAGTTTCATCCATGTTGTAGCATGTGTCAGAACTTCATTCCTTTTTAAGGCTGCATAGTATTCCATTGGATGTATATGCCACATTTTGTTTATCCATTCATCTGTTAGTGGACACTTGGGTTGTTTCCAACTTTTGGCTATTGTGAATAATGCTGCAGTGAATATTGGTGTACAGATTTCTTTTTGAATCCCATTTCTCTTGGGTATATACCTGAGAATGGAATTGCTGGGTTAAATACCAAACTGTTCTCTATAGCATCCAAACTATTTTACATTTCCACTAGCAGTGTTTGAGGGCTCTAATTTCTCCACATCTTTGCCAACACTGTTATTTTCTGCTGCTGCTGCTTTTTTTTTTTTTTTTTTTTTAATAAAATAGCTAATCTAGTAGGTGTGAAGTGGTCTCTCCTTGTGCATGTGATTTCCATTTTCCTGACTAAGGATGTTGGCATTTCTTTTCATGTGCATATTGACCATATGTATATCTTCTTCGGAGAAATGTCTATTGAAATCCTTTACCCATTTTAAATGGGGTTGTTTGTCTTTATGTTGAGGCTAGGCCTGTTTTAATAGTGATTGAGTTATGTCTTTCTTTTTCTTTAAGAAATATATACTTCAGTTATTTCAGTATTTCCTTTAAAAAATTGACTCGAAGAACCTTATTCAGTACCATTTGGTTAAAAAAAAGCCAACACTTTTTCAACATTTTTTTCTCTCTCAGTCTGAAAAAGAAGGCAGATATAAAGGAATTGAGAGTCTAGTCTTGATTTAATTTTATTTTTTGGCCGCTCCATGTGGCGTGCAAGATCTTAGTTCCTGACCAGGGATAGAACCCGTGCCCCCTGCATTGGAAGCACGGAGTCTTAACCACTGGACCGCCAGGGAAGTCCTTGATTTAATTTCGGAATGAAAGTTTTAACTAAGCATCATCCTCTTTTTCCCTCACTGTTGTAAGTAGCATGTGGAACTGGAGTGATAAGTTATTTATTATTTTTAAATTATCATGTTACGCACCCTTGTAGGCATAGAAATACGTAGGTATGAATTGACACAATACTTCTAAGTAAGTGCTTGTCCATAAGTTTCAAGAACTTTAAAAGTTCATATTGTTTAACCTAGTACTTCTTGTCCTAAGAATCTATTCTAATAAAAGTATCCTTCCCTGTGGCGCTGTGGTTAAGACTCTGAGCTCCCAATGCAGGGGGCCAAGGTTCGATCCCTGGCCAGGGAACTAGATCCCACATGCATGCTGCAACTAAGGAGCCCATCTGCTGCAACTAAGACCTGGGGCAACTAAATAAATAAATGAATATTAACAAAAAAAAGAAAGAAAGAAAGCTAAAATACTCCTTAGATCACCATCCAGTCTATAGGTAATCACTGTTACCATTCAGTGTGCGTCTTTCAGATTTTTATTATGTGTGTATGTGTGTATGTATATAGCAATAGAAATATATAGCTTACTGTTGCATGAGTGTTTCATATAAATGGTAATGTTACCAAGTCCAAAGTCATTCTGCTGGTTGCATGTCAGGCTAGTAAATCAGGAGATAAGGTGTTGGGGCAAGGAAGATGGTGGACTAATGTCATAGAGAACTGTCTTACCCAAGTCAGAATTCAGGCTTCATTTATACTAAAAGGGAAGGGGCTGTGCTTGGTTGTTGCAGACTTCTTGGTGTAGGAATCCTTTGTTCTTGCAGCTGTCGTCATAGGTCAGATGTTCCTGTAAACAAGACAAATGTTATGCTCTGTTCTGCAACTTTTTATCTTCTATATGAATGGAAAAGTGTCATACCCTTAAAGGTCAGAGCCTTGAGAATGGGCTGTCCTCTATATTTCAGGCTATAGGGAACATTCTTAACTTGAAGCAAAAGCAATAGAATACAAAGGTTAAAGTGAAAGAAACAGATCCAATATGGAGTCAGATTTGTTTTTTCCTGTTACAGTAACATATATTTTGCTAGATTGGTGTATCTTGGAGGACTTTCCATGTCTAGGTAAAGATCACTTCATTATTTTTAAATATAATGTTCCATAGTATGGATATATTGCAGTTTCTTCTCTCTTTTTTTTTTTTTTTTTTTGCGGTACGCGGGCCCCTCACCGCTGCGGCCTCCCCCACCGCGGAGCACAGGCTCCGGACGCGCAGGCCCAGCGGCCACGGCTCACGAGCCCAGCCGCTCCGCGGCACGCGGGATCCCCCCGGAACGGGGCACGAACCCGTGTCCCCTGCACCGGCAGGCGGACCCCCAACCACTGCACCACCAGGGAAGCCCGTTTCTTCTCTTTTTGATAGCACGTAAGTTGTTTCTAATTTTTCACCACTATTTGCTATAATGGACATTCTTGTACGTGAGTCATTGTGAATTGTGGGGGGGAAAATGCACATTTTAAACTTTAATAATTCTACCAAGTTACTCTCCAAACTGGCTATTTATGTTCTTATCCTTAATATGTAGTACCCACAGCATTTCTCTCTATATTATTTTTTATTATGTTTACAATAAAAGTAAGAAATATGGAGTACAGTATTGTATGAAGGATGTGTTCATCTTTTTCACACTTTGTTTTAGCTGAGTTGCTTTCAACACTAAATAACAGAAAGTCCAACTCAAAGTGCCTTAAACAATAAGGAAATGTATTGGTTTATGTAAGATGAAGTCCAGAATTAGAGTGGGCTCCAGGGCTGGTCAGGCAATTCAGTGATATATATGAGGGCCTAAGTTCTTTTTGCCTTTCCACTCTGTTGCCCGGTGCCTGCCTTTTCCTGAATTATAGCTGCCAGTGGCATTCAGGCTCCATTTTTCCAGTGCCAGCTGTATGGTCTGGCTTCTCATGAAAATAAGAAAGACTTTTCCCAGAACCTCCTAAGAATACTTTTTTATTGGGCTAAATTGATAGGGGCTGCCAGTCATTGGACAAGGGATATAGGATTACCAGTAATCAGTTTGATTTAATCAACTGATAAGGAGTGGATTTTGAGGAGTCAAGGATAATCATTACTGTTTGCAGAGCACAGGCAGTCAGATAAGTAAGTGATGTCAATATTGTAAGGATACAGGTGCAAATGAGAATGCACAGGAAACTGTCAGACAGTCCTCCCTCCCCCACAGTGTTGTTTCAGGAATCAGCAGCCATTCTAGCTCACTTGTTTCCATCATCATATGCTCCATCTGTTTTATTTCTTTGTGGTTATTCTGACTCTGCTTGTAGTACTGCTACTGATTACTTCTCTTTTACTTCCCTTTGCCTCTTATATTGTACAGGTATGTGAATTGGTTGACTCTGAAGAATAGGGTAACAGAAAAGAGTTTGTTTTGTATAAAACTTTGTTTAATATTACTCAGTAATTTCTCTTGAATTCTGATGTTAAATTGGGCTTCCAATTAAGATGGTGCAGTAAACTCATGGTGCAGTAAACTGGTCATTCCTGCTCCAGTTACAGAACAATAATGAATAAAACGTGAACAGAAAAAACCCAAGATACAGCCAGCCTGAAGGAAAATTGTCTTTAGGGAAAAGATGACAGAAAAGGAAAGGATAATGGTCTTTATTTTTAAATATAAGTTTATGATTTTCTGATGAGAAAATCAATATAAGCTTATAGAAATTTGGAAAATATAGGGAAGTGTAAAGTAAACAGGAAAAAAATCAGCCTTAAGGGTTAATGAACTTTGACAAAGTGAAAATCAAAGTAGTATTTTGAACAAAAAGCTTCCCCATTTCACTGTGAAATCCTTAGATGTCTCACAGGTGGCCAATAGGTACATGCAAAGACATTCATCATTGCTAATTATTGGCGAAATGCAAATCAAAACTACAATGAGGTACCACCTTACACTGGTCAGAATTGCCATCATTAAAAAGTCTACAAATAGTAAATCCTGGAGAGGGTGTGGAGAAAAGGGAACCCTCTTATACTGTTGGTGGGAATGTAAATTGGTGCAGCCACTATGGAAAACAGTATGGAGGTTCCTCAAAAAACTAAAAATAGAGTTGCCATATAATCCAGCAATTCCACTTCTGGGCATATATCCAGACAAAACTCTGATTCAAAAAGATACATGCACCCCTATGTTCATAGCAGCACTATTTACAATAGCCAAGACATGGAAACAACCTAAATGTCCATCAACAGATGACTGGATAAAGAAGATGTTGTATATGTATAATACACGATGGAATATTACTCAGCCATTAAAAGAATGAAATAAAGCCATTTGTAGCAACATGGATGGACCTAGAGATTATCATACTAAGTGAAGTAAGAGAAAGACAAATACCATATGATATCACTTATATGTGGAATCTAAAATATGACACAAATGAACATATCTATGAAACAGAAACAGACTCACAGACATAAAGAACAGACTTGTGGTTGCCAAGGGGGAGGAGGTGGGGGAGGGAAGTATTGGGAGTTTGGAACTAGCAGATGCAAACTATTGTATATAGGATGGATAAACAACAGGTCTTACTGTATGACACAGGGAACTGTGTTCAGTATCCTGTGATAAATCATAATGGAAAAGAATATAAAAAATATATATATATGTATAAATTACTGAGTCACTTTGCTGTGTAGCAGAAATTAACACAACATTGTAAATCAACCATACTTCAATAAAATTTAAAAAGATCCTTAGATGTCTTTTTAATTTGTAGTTCAGATTTTCTCAACCTTGGCACTATTGACATTTTGGGCAAGGTAACTGTTGTGGGAGCTGTCCTGTATATTGTAGGATGTTAATGGCATCCTTCACTTCTACCTAGTAGATGTTAGTAGCACACCCAGTTGTGACAACCAAAAATGTCTCCAGATATTGCCAGGTGTTCCCTGGGGGTACAAAATTGTTCCTGATTGAGAACCACTGCTGTGGTTAAGTAGTATGATACTTCAAAGTAGAAGGTAGGAAGTTGGTAAGTTTAATGTGAGGAATTCACACAGAAGTTGGATTAGCAGGCAGAGAGACTTTATTTGAACAAGCAGCAGTCGTGGCATTTTGACTGAGAAGTTCTGAGTCTAGATTTGGATGTTGTCCTCCATCCTGCCCCCTTCCCTCCTCAGCTTGAGAGGTCCATATCCTAGCTTGACTCTAGTCTTGAGGGTAGTGAGTGCCAGCTGTGGAAGGGATAAACAACTTTCTATTTGGGATTTTTGTCCAAATATATTAGGACTTTTTCAAGAACAAGCAACTTATTTGGAATTGTTTATCAGAATTACTTGATGCTTCTGAGAAAATAATATCTTACACGGGGCTACTTAAGTCCTCTTCATTTTTCCTCATGATATGACCTCAGATAACTTTCTTCTGGCTTTCAATTGAGGACCTTATCCATATTTGAGGTGAGTCAATTGATTTACTTCATGGGCATATTTCCTTCTTTAAACGAGTCTTCATTGAAGACCTTATCCATTTTGGGGTGGCTATATAGCCCAGAATGAGTTTTATCTACAACCTGAGACAGTATTTACTATGTGATAAACTTAATCTCAGCTTGTGGTTTGTTTTCAGAGTATTTCTTTAAATTTATTTATTTTTGGCTCTGTTGGGTCTTCATTGCTGTGCGCGGGCTTTCTCTAGTGGCAGAGAGCAGGGACTACTCTGTTGCAGTGCATGGGCTTCTCATTGTGGTGGCTTCTCTTGTTGCGGAGCACGGGCTCTAGGCATGTGGGCTTCAGTAGTTGTGGCACACGGGCTCAGTAGTTGTGGCTCACGGGCTCTAGAGCGCAGGCTCAGTAGTTGTGGTGCACAGGCTTAGTTTCTCCGCGGCATGTGGGATCTTCCTGGACCAGGGCTCGAACCTGTGTCCCCTGCATTGGCCGGCAGATTCTTTTTTTTTTTTTTTTTTTTTTTTGCGGTACGCGGGCCTCTCACTGTTGTGGCCTCTCCCGTTGCGGAGCACAGGCTCCGGACGCACCCACGGCTCACGGGCCCAGCCGCTCCGCGGCATGTGGGATCTTCCCAGTCCGGGGCACGAACCCGTGTCCCTTGCATCGGCAGGCGGACTCTCAACCACTGCACCACCAGGGAAGCCCTAGCAGGCAGATTCTTAACCTGCGCCGCCAGGAAAGTCCCCAGAGTATTTTTTAATAGAAGATTCTTTTTTAAATTGTGGCAAAATATACATAAAATTTACTTCTTAAACCATTTTTAAAAGTACAATTCAGTGGCATTAATTACGTTCACCATGTTGTGCAACCATCACCACTATCTATCTACAAAACTTTTCCAGCACCCCAAACAAATTCTGTGCCCATTAAATAATAACTCCCCATTTCCCCTCCCCTCTAGCCTCTGGTAACCTCTATTCTGCTTTCTGTCTCTATGAATTTGCCTATTCTGGATGTTTCATATATGCAGAATCATACAGTATTTATCCTTTTGTGTCTGACTTATTTCACTTAGCATAATATTTTCAAGGTTTATCCGTGTTACAGCATGTTAGACAGAATTTCATTCCTTTTTAAGGCTGAATAATATTCCGTTGTATGTATATGCAGTACATATTTTGTGTATCCATTCGTCTGTTGATGGACATATGGGTTGTTTCAGCCTTTTGGCTCTTGTCATCACTGCTGTGAACGTTGGTGTATAAATACCTGTTTGAGTACCTGCTTTCTTTTTTTTTTTAATAGGACTTCAGCTTTTTATTGAATAAGTTACAAAAGAGATTTAGTCAAAAAGCTCATGTTGTCATTGGACTCCTCATGTTCTTCTTTCTTTGCCTTCCACTTTCTTCTTAGCTGGAGAGCAGTGGTGGAGGTGGTGGGACCTCCTGCTGGGGCAGGTCCACCAGCCCCTACATTGCAGATGAGGCTTCCCAGGTTGGTGATGGCCAGAGCCTTTGCAAACAAGCCTTGCCAGAAGGTTTCAGCATTTACATTGGCTGCTTTAATGAGAACATTGATCTATCCTCTGTGACTGTCACCTATTGTAGTGCAGAATGAGGCCAAGTAGATGAAGGTGAAAGTGCCCAGCTGGCGGCTGCTGGGCTTGGTGCTATTCAGGGCCTCACCCCAGTGTGGCCTTAGCTTCTTTGGAAGCATCTTAGCAGCAACTGTAGAAAGAGGCTCTCTACTTTCAGCTCTTTTGGGTATACGCTCAGAAGTGGAATTGCTGGTTCATGTGGTAATTCTGTTTGATTTTTTTTTTTTTTTTTTGAGGAACAGTGTTAACTTTTAATTTAAATAAAAAATTAAATTTAACTTTTATTTTTTTCCCAATGCTAGTAAGATCTACAAACCTTAAGTGCCCAACTTTTGAATTTTGATAACTATATGTACTTATGTAATCATCACTCAGGTCAAGTTAACCATTTTTGTCACCCAGAAAGTTTCCTTCAGTTCTGTCCTAGAGGGAACCATTGTTCTGATTTCTGTCCCTGAAAGTTAATTTTGTCTGTGCTTGAACTTCCTGCCGTGCAGTCATACAGTATGTACTGTTTAGCTTTTGGCATCTTTTACTCAGCATAATGTTTATGAGATTCATCCATGTTGACATATATATATATATCAGTAGTTCTTTTATTTTTTGAAAGTGCTGTCTAGTATTCTGTTGTAAGACTATACCACAATTTGTTTATCCATTTTCCTGTTGATGAACATTTGTGTTGTTTCCAGTTTTCGACAGTTATGTAAAAGCCTTTATGAACACTTATACATCTTTTTGTGGTGTGGGGCATGTGTTTCCATTTTTGTGTAAGGCAAGTACCTAGGGAGTGGAATTGCTGGGTCATATGTAAAGTGTATGTTTTAACTTTATAAGAGATTGCAAACTGTTTTCCAAAGTGGTTGTACTATTTTACTCTCCCACCAGCAATTATGAGAGTTCTGCTTGCTGTAAATTCAAACCAGCATTTGATACTGTCCATCTTTTTCGTATTAGACATGATGGTGGGTATGTTGTATCTTATTGTGACTTTAATTTGCATTATCCTGATGACTAGTGATGTTGGACACCTTTTCATGTACTTATTGGTCACTCATTTCTTTTGTGAAGGAAACGTTTAAGTCTTTTGCTTATTTTTAAATTGGATTGTTTGTTTTCTGATTATTGATTTGTAAGAATTCTTTAATATATTTGGGGTCCAAGCCCTTTGCCTATTATATGTATTGTGAGTTTTGTCTCCACCCCTCAGCCTGTGCCTTACCTTTTCACTTCCTTAATGTATCTTTTGATGATAAGAAGTTTTAATTTTTTATTTATTTATTTTTGGCTGCGTTGAGTCTTTGTTGCTGCACGCGGACTTTCTCCAGTTGCCGGGAGCAGGGGCCACTCCTCGTTGTGGTGCGTGGGCCTCTCACTGTGATGGCCTCTCCTGTTGCAGAGCACGGGCTCCAGGAGCGTGGGCTTCAGTAGTCGTGGCACATGGGCTCAGTAGTTGTGGCTCGCGGGCTGCAGAGCACAGGCTCAGCAATTGTGGTGCATGGGCTCAGTCGCTCCGTGGCACGTGGGATCCCCCTGGACCAGGGTTCGAACTTGCATCCCCCGCATTGTCAGGCGGACTCTCAACCACTGTGCCATCAGGGAAGTCCCCAGAAGTTTTAATTTTGATAGAAGCCTGATTTATTAATTTTTTTCCTTTATGGTTAATGCATTTTGTGTCTTGCCTAGGAAGTCTTGACCCTTACCCGCAGACTGAGTTGTATGTCCCCCCCATCTCTTCTGCATTGGTATTGCAGAAATTAAATTTTTTTTAAAAAATAAATTTATTTATTTATTTTTGGCTGTGTTGGGTCTTCGTTGCGGCGAGCTTGGGCTACTCTTCATTGCGGTGCACAGGCTTCTCATTGCTGTGGCTTCTCTTGTTGTGGAGCATGGGCTCTAGGCACATGGGCTTCAGTAATTGTGGCACGTGGGCTCTAGAGCGCAGGCTCAGTAGTTGTGGCACACGGGCTTAGTTTCTCCGTGGCATGTGGGATCTTCCCGGACCAGGGCTCGAACCCGTCTCCCCTGCTTTGGCAGGCAGATTCTTAACCACTGTGCCACCAGGGAAGTCCTGCAGAAATTAATTTTTTTGGTTGAGGAGGTGTTTAGTTTGATTCTTGACACTTTTTTATTGCCATATGCCATACATACGGAAAAGTGCATAAATTATAATTGTACAGCTCAGTAAAGTTTTACGAACTGAACATATTCAGGTACTAATGATCCTGATTAAGTTATAGAACGTCATCAGCATCCCAGAGGCCTCAATTATGCCCGCTACCAGTCATTAACCGCTCCTCTCAAAGGTGGTTACTTGTATCTAACGTCTACCATGTAGATCAGTTTTGCCTGCTTTTCAACTTAATATAAATGGATGGAATCATTCAGTATGTACTTTTCAATATCTGGCTTCTTTGCTCAAAATTATCTTTGTGGTATTCATCTGTATTGTTGCATGTAGTAGTGGCTGTTTTTTTTCATTATAATCTAGTATTATCAATACATTGTGGGGTGATACTCCAGTTTGTTCATTTTACTCTGAATAAACATTTGGGATACTTTGTGAGATGGTATACATAATGCCACCATGAAGTATCAATATATGTTTTTTGGGTACACATGCACCTAGGAGCAGGATTGCTGGGTCACTGGAAAGGATGTACTTAGGTTCAGTAGATATAAGCAAACAGTTTCCAAATATGTTTAATATAATCCCCTTTGTGTACATGTACACGTGTACATTTGCCCATATGCTTATATAGGCATAGAAATTCCTTAGAAAATACTAACTATTCACCTCTAGTGAGGAGGAGGAATGGAGAGTCTTTAATACTCTATGTGTCCTTTCAGTTTTGTCTTACCATAAGTATGTATTTAAAAAAAAAAAAAAACCCAACCAATTTTTTAAAAAATTTGAAAATCTTGCTACCTTAATACTTTAAAAGTCCTGTTTTGCTTTTTTTTTCATAAATTTATTTTATTTATTTATTTTTGGCTGCATTGGGTGTTGGTTGCTGCCTGTGGACTTTCTCTAGTTGCGGTGGGCAGGGACTACTCTTCGTTGTGGTGCACGGGCTTCTCATTGCGGTGGCTTCTCTTTTTGTGGAGCATGGGCTCTAGGCGCACGGGCTTCAGTAGTTGTGGCTTGTGGGCTCTAGAGCGCAGACTCAGTAGTTGTGGTGCATGGGCTTAGTTTCTCTGTGGCATGTGGGATCTTCCCCGACCGGGGCTCGAACCTGTGTCCCCTGCATTGGCAGGCGGATTCTTAACCACTGAGCCACCAGGGAAGCCCTGCTTTTTTTTTAATAATAGAAAAACTTTAAAATCATTATTAATTTTGTGTTGCTAAGTTATGTCTAGTTGATAGCCCAGACACTTATATTTTAAAATTAGAAAGTCATTTCCAATTGGGGCAGAAACTTGGTATAGTTTAACGAGTAACTTTGGGGACCTGGGCTGTAGTCCTGCCTCTTTCCTTAATTAGTTGTTGAGTATGGGCAAATCACTTAACCTCTGGAGTCTTAGTTTCCTCATCTGTAATGTTGGAATAGTCCCTGAATTGCATGACTCACTAGCCTCATGGGAACATTCAGTGTTATAATAGGGGAGAATACACTTTGATATAGATATATATCAAATACATATATATATAAATTACATATCAATATTATATAATTATAGATATAAGTGAATCATATAAATATATAAAAATATCATATATAAATACACATGGGGGATACACACACCCATGCACCCCTAAGAAGGATAAAATATAATTAAGTTTTGATTTGAGAAAGGAAAATAAAATGATCTAGGGTATGTAGTAAAACCATAATTGATCTTTTATATGACCTTTTCCTTCCTTCCTCATCCCATTTTAAGCTCATGAGAAGCAAACAAGTTGGATAGGTAGCAGTTTAATATTTTTTTAAAAAGTTATCTTCTAACGTGAATCCTTGGGTGACTACTGATTCAGTCCAGTTTCCTCCTCCTCCTCCATCACCATCTGTGTTCCTGAGCAGAGTTGGTATTTCTGCTGATCCTGGGCCTGTTTGCCCTCAGATCCATTCCTCACCCTTCCCTTCTCCGCTGAGTATTGTGAGCAGCTGACCCTTGTGGGCTTCATTCCTTCCCAGGCTCTGGTGTCAGCAGTTTCTGGCTGGGTTAGCAAGTGAGAGGAACTGGCAAGAGATTGGAGGGCAGGAAGTAGGAGAAGGCAGGGCTTTCCCCTCTTTCTCTCTGCTTTGGAAAGTTGGAGGAGTGGGGTGGTTTCTGGAAGCGTCTCTTTTGTTGCTTCTGCCAGTCAGGCTATTCTGTTTTCAGCTTCCTCCAGGTAACTTCAGCCTTGGAAACTGGTAGCAATACATTCCCTCCCTTTTTCCTTTAGCCTAGAGGTGGTAGTGACTTGTTCCCATGCTAACCTCTGATTTGCATCTCTGTTCCCTTTTGGGCCTCTCATTTCTTCCCTCACCTGTTCACTGCATTGAAGTCCTTCTGTTCTACATCAAGTGGTTTCTGGGTTTCCTTGTTAGATAGACCCTGTCTGATACAGAGCTCAAATCAATACTAATAAAAATGTCTTCCATTTACATTCTTTTCAAGATTTGTTATATCTTTTGATGTCTCAAATAATATATTGAGGTAGAAAAGTGTTATAATTCCTATTATAACATGAGGAAATTAACATTATATTGAATGATCACTTTCAGATTTTCCAGTGAAAATTATAGGCATGAAAATGGAGGCCCAGAGACTTAAATAACTTGCTCTAAGTCCCATAGAAGTCTGGTACTGAATCAAGATTGGACTTCTACGTATAAAAATTTGATGTGCTGCCTGTCTTCTGGTCCTGGAAGAGATCCTTTACCAAAGAAGAGTTCATTTAATGTACTTAAAAAAGCCTTAGTCATTTTAGAAAATTTTTCAACTAAAAATTCAAAGCACAATAATTTTCCGCTCAACATTAATATATCCAGGATGCTTTTCACTACCATTAATCAGTTTTATGTAAAGTTTTGAGTTTTGGTTATTTCTATGAGAATTTCACACCTAGGGCAAATTACAAGGAAGAAGAATTCTTGTGATGTCATGTTTGTTCAGTTATAGAATTGTTTAAGATAGGTCTTGTGCATCCTTATCGAGGAGGAAAGAAAGAGGTGTCACAGAAGAGTGGAATGGGGGCAGGAGAAGAGAAGGGCAAGGGAATATTGTTGCCAGGTTGCCAGCCTTCTGCCCTCACTGCCTTGGTGATGACTGAAAGGCTTTACCTTGTCTTCATCTCATCAGCTGGCCACCTGACGTCCATGGTAATACGGACTCCTACTAAAGTGTAACATGGGAGATGACCACCTTGCTCTGCTGTAAAATAGAGAAGGCTCTACTTTGCACTTACATGCCTATCTTTTTTAGAGGACCTTTCAGATAGGTAATTCTCATAATACTCGTGAAAGCATATAAGAACCAGTATCAGCATCCCTGTTTGTAGGGGGGAATTGGAGTGAGCAATGATTTGGAATACAAGAAATTCAACTCACACATTTACAGGTAAAATTCTAAGTGTAAATTCAGAGTTCATAGGGATTTATGTGGTATCCAGAACTTCCTCATTTTGGAAAATGACTAATAATAATGATGATAAAAATAACAGCAACAACAGTTAACACTTCTTTAGGGGTTAGCGTGTACCAGACAGTACTTGAACCTCTTTATATGTATTGTCATTCAATCTTCACATCTCTGTGGGGTATTTTATCCCCTGACTCTCCTATTTAAATGTGAGAAGAATATCACTAATAATGGAGATTTTATTATCATCTATCCCTTCTGCCAGCACTCTCGGAACCCGCACCCCCCACCCCTGCCCTGATTATAAGCTCCCTGAAAGCTTATTACCAGTTTTGTTTGTTGTTGTATCCCCAGTGCCTGGCATGTGGTTGGTACTCAGTGAATATTTATTGAATGAATGAATGAGTCTCTATTTTATAGATGAGGAAACTAAATTTCCCAAGACTACACAGTTAATAGAACAGTTATGGGGCACTGAAATGATTTATAAAGTCTTTGATGAGCCTAAAGTTCTTTTAGCTTTTAGACAAACTGTATCGTCAGGAGTGTGAAATGGCTGTTAGGCACTTGAATTTGGTGGTGCTTTCCCTTCTTCTCATCCCTAGTACTCCATTTCATGAGCCTCTGGGCCCTTGAGATACCTTACAAATTGAACATTTTTTTCCTCCATTCTTCACCCATGGAACACAAAAAATGCCTCATCTTTTATTATAAGATTGTAATAGACAAGACTCAAATTTGCATTTTATAAATTTTCTTTTAGGTTGTGGAAGCAATGATACTAAGTGATATTGTAAACTCAAAGGATTCAGTTGTCTCCTTCCCTTTACAGCAGGGGTCCCCAACCCTTGGGCCATGGACCGGTAATGGTCCATGGCCCATTAGGAACTGGGCCTCGCAGCCTGTGGTTAGCCGTGGGCGAGCGAGCGAAACTTCGTCTGTATTTACAGCCACTCCCCATCACTTGCATTACCACCTGAGCTCCGCCTCCTGTCAGATCAGCGGCAGCATTAGATTCTCATGGAAGTGGGAACCGCACTGTGAACTGCGCATGTGAGGGATCTAGGCTGCGCGCTCCTTATGAGAATCTAATGCCTGGTGATGATCTGAGGTGGAGCTGAGACGGTGATGCTAGTGGCTGCAAATACAGATTATCATGAGCAGAGAGGTTTGACTGCACAGAGACCATAATAAATCAGTTGCTTGCAGACTCATATCAAAACCCTATCAGTGAGTGGCAAGTGAAAACAACAAGCTCAGGGCTCCCACTGATTTCTGCATTATGGCAAGTTGTATGATTATTTCATTATGTATTACAGTGTAGTAATAATAGAAATAAAGTGCACAGTAAATGTAATGTGCTTGAATCATCCCAAAACGATCCCCCACCCCATCCCCCCGGTCTCTGGAAAAATTGTCTTCCATGAAACTGGTCCCTGGTGCCAAAAAGGTTGGGGACTGCTGCTTTAGAAGGTAGGTAACATTGAGGTAGGCCATACAATTGAGACTTGATCCAAGATTACATGCACACCCACTCACATCCGTCTTGTTGTTGTTTTTTTTAAAAAATATTTAGTTATTTAATTTTGGCTGTGCCGGGTTTTAGTTGCGACACGTGGAATCTTTGCAGCATGTGGGATCTTTTAGTTGCAGTATGTGGGATCTTTAGTTGCGGCATGTGGACTCTTAGTTGAGGCATGCATGCAGGATCTAGTTCCCTGACCGGGGATCGAACCTGGGCCCCCTGCATTGGGAGCGTGGAGTCTTACCCACTGGACCACCGGGGGAAGTCCCTCACATCCATCTTTAAGCTTGGTGATTTGTGTGATCTTTAGTAGGAAATTTAATTCTGGAAGTGGTTAGTTAGGCAAAACATGAACGGCTAATATCTGATGATTGTTGGGGCTTGGGAGAAGAGAAGGAAGGAGACAAAAGTCATTGAAGAATCTCACATAGGCCCTTGCTGACTAGAAGAAGGGTGGTCTCAGTCAGAGAATGTGGGTAATCAGAAGATGAAGAGTTAGTTGCTTAACATTTTATCTTTGTTTTCTTTCTTCCGGTATATAAAATCATATCCATACTTCCTGTCATAATTTCACTTCACAGATTCTGTTGCTGTTCCCTATTCTTGGGAAAGAGTAAGCAGCATTCTTAATTTTTGTGTTCCTGCAATGTTAATTCTGGGTCACAGTAAGCTTTTTTTCCTTCCCGTCATACTATGGACATATAAGTCTTGGGTTTTCCATCGATATATCACCTAAGGTTCTGGAGCAGAGCGATTACAAATGATTACAAATCATTTCCCTTTCTTCCCCTGCTATACCCTTCCTTTTACATTTTAAAAAATCAGGGAAGTACCCTGGTGGTCCAGTGGTTAAGACTCCGCGCTGCCACTGCAGGGGGTGCGGGTTCCATCTCTGGTCGGGGACTAAGATCCAGCATGTTGCGTGGTGTGGCCAACAAAAAACAACAAAAAGAAAATGATCATTAAAACAGAACAAAACAAAACAGGGATTACCTCAAGCATGTATTAAAATGCATAAAAAATACAAACACCTGTGTACTTACAGGCCAGATTTAATAAATAAATACACTTGGCCATGTATACTTTAGAGCTTTTAACTTTTTTGATAAATAAAGCATTTAACAGTTGAAATCTCCTTTTTATTGCTTCCTAATTCTACTCTTCCCTCTTCCTTACTTGAGGTCACCACTGTTCTGAGGTTGGTGTGAATACTTGGCCTCCTTTTTACCATAGAAAAATAATTTCTTAATGAATTTTTACCTGTATTTTAATTGAATTCAAAGAGATAGTAACTCAGGGTTTCTGTATCATGAATTGTTTTCAGTGGCTCAAATATTTTTCTCCTTGTTGACTTCTCATTCCTGGGCAACAGTATAATGTTTCACATTTGAGCTATTGCTAAGACTGTGTTTAGCTATTTTTGGTCCTATGATCTATCAGATGTGATATTAACTATGGTATGTATATTTTGTTAGTAACACTCCTGAAATATCCTTTGGAAAGTCATATTATTCACGTTCTAAAACCAAGGAGAGAGAGGAAAAGAGGGAAAGAATGATTCTGTTTTTCTCTTCAGGCAAGTTATCAGTTGAGAAACTGACATTATAAATGACCAAAACTGAACAGAAGTATATATTCAATGTGTAATAGTAGGACAAGTATCTCTTAATTTAATAATCCACACATTTTTGATGCACTGTATTCTTATGATCAGCAGCATGAAGAATTTAACGTGATATTACAGTATGCCTGTGGTTAGTTGAGGACAGTGCTCAAGGAGAAAACCTAACAATGACTGTGTTGTTTGTTTTGTCAACATATGCTGCCCAGCTCCAGAGTTTCCTATTTTGGAGAAGCAGAACTGGTTGATACATCTCCACTATATCCGGAAGGATTATGAAGCATGCAAGGTGAGAGGCCAATGATAGAAAACGTGAGAGGCAGGCTTTGGTTAGGCAACTAACTGTGTCTGTCACTCAGAGTTTGTGTGACAGTTTAGCTCTCACTAAAAATGTATGAAATCTCATTTCTCTGCATTTTGTGTATTGGTTAGCTTTTGCTATGATAATGCTGCTTAAGAAGCAACCTCAAAATGTCAGTGGCCTCTAACAACAGATACTTATTACTACCCATGGGCCTTCAGATTGGCTGTAGGTTGGCTGGGTTTGACCACAGGCTGTGGGTCAGGTTAAAGTGTGCTCCATGTGTCTTCTCATTTCAAGATCAGGCTGAAGGAGCAGCCACTCTCTGGGACTTGTTGGTCTCATGGTGGAGAGCAGATGTTCAATATGGCATAGTGTTTAACGGTTTGATCTCTGGATAGGTGAAAAATGGTATTTCATTGAGTTTTATAATTCTCTTACTATGGTGAGCTTGGTCCTTTATATATTTTAAAACCATTTGTATTTTCTCTAAACTGTATCTTTGGTAACTTACTATGTACATTACATACTTGCTGGCAGAGAATAGTATCATCATGCAAAATATATCCCTGGTATTCTCGGTTTTTGGCATTCGGAGCTTTGTAATGCTTTTAAGGTTGTAGTTTTTATACCTGTGACATTTGTACCTATGACAATGTAAAGAACTAGCAATGTTCCAGTATGGGTCTTGAAAGATTTTTTTTTTCATCTGTGATATTATCCTTTTCTTATTTCCCTTTTCCTTTATTGACCACTTTCTCTGTTTCCTTTTTTTTGGCTTCTCTTCTTTTGCTTTTTTCTTAAGAGTTGGGGCTATTTCTAGGTTCTGTCCTTGACTCCTTTCTCTGCTCGTTCCACACACTTCTTCCTGATCTTAGAGATGCGTACTGAATGCTTCCCAGGCATTTCAAATTCATCTTTTCTGTAGCTGAATTTATCTTCTTCTTTCCAAACCTATTCCTTCTCCTGTTCCCTGTCTCGGGGATAGGTACCATCATTCACCCAGCTGTCTGTGTCAGAATCCTCTGACCCACTTTCCCTAATACAGATAATCATCAAGTTCTAGAGATCCTTCTCTTACTATCTCAAGACACTGTCCACTTCCCCCCACCCCACGCCTTAGTTAATCCCTGTCATTTTTATTTAAATTAACCACAAGAGTTCTTATGCCAACATTGCCTCTAATCTTGCCTCCTTTCCATCTATTTCCACAATGTTCCTAAAATGGAGCAAATAGAATCTGGTTACTTCCCACTTAAAATTTATCACGATTTTCCCATTGCTCTCGACCTTTTTTAGCATGGCATTTGAAGCCCTTCTCTCTCTGACTCTCTGGGCCACCTCAGCTTTTCCTCCATCCCTTGCTAACACAGGATTTGAAACTGTTTACCCTGGAAAGCCTTCCCTGATTGCTCCAGGTTAGAATCAGGTGATTGCCCTCTGAGCTGTATAGCTCCCTGGTCTTAGCCCATCATAGGACAAAGGTAGAGCCTGTACTTTGCTCATCAGAGAGCTCCTAGCATCTATAATGGTGCATGGAAATCTTTTCATAGTTTTCTTAGCCTGCCTAGTTAGAGTGTAGGTAGGAGTTGGTGAACTTTTTCTGTAAGGGGCCAGATGGTAAATATTTTAGGCTTTGCAGGCCACAGATAATCTCTGTCTCATATACTTCATCTTCTCTTATTTTTTAATAACCCTTTAAAAATTAAAAAAACACTCTTAGCTTAAGACCTGTACAGAAATAGGCTATGTGAGTCGGATTTGGCCTGTGGGCTGTACTTTGCTGGCGCCTGTTCTAGGGGTCAAATAAATTTAAAAAATCCGAATGAACTACTTACTAGTCATCATTAGTATTGTAGATTTCTTACATGTACTCCTTGTCCATGTTTACCTTTTCTTAAAAACACTTGAAGACACTTAACCACTACTCAGAAGTATTGTTTCTTTCTTTTTCAGGATGTTATCAGAGAACAGCTTCAGGAGACTCAGGGGTTATGTGAATATGCTATCTATGTCCAAGGTAAGACATATATTTCTTCTCTTCTTGCCAGAGAAATGCACACTCTGCCTAGGTTCTGGAGAAAGAGCAAACAACTTACAAAATACTTAAATTCAAGTAAATGTTCCACAAATCTCTTATTCAATATTACTGTTTTTTGAAATCAGAACATGATTATTGTGCTGGATTTGACCTCAGAAATGACTAGTTCTCTTAAAAAAACTTGCTACTGTCCTTCACCCCTATTCTAGTTTCCGGCTAGTGTTTTTCAGAACAGTTGTTAGGGTCCCTGCCTCATGCAGCAGTTTCAGGTCCAGAAGAGGCTTTTGGAAGGGTTCCTTGTAGTCAAGCTAAAAGAGATAAGGAAAAGCTTGAGGATTTTTTGTAAGGTGAGTCAGGATGAAGGGAAGAAGCCTAGAGGTATACAGGATAAAACAGAGAATAAATGAGATTCATCAGAAATCAAGTATAGGAACCACTGACTGGAATTTTACTCTGTAGTGCCCAGAGTAGCATCCTTAGTTTTCCCAGGAACTATCTTTTTGACTCTTTGATGTAAATGAATAGTTTTGTTTACCACTCATTGTATTTGTAGTCTTCAGATTAATATATAATTTTCTGACATTATTGGTAAGATATTGACATATCTAGGACATCATGGCAAATAATGCTCTTTTTTAAAAAATAAATTATTTATTTGTTTTTATTTTTGACCATGTTGGGTCATTGTTGCTGTGTGTGGGCTTTCTCTTGTTGTGGCGAGCAGGGGCTACTCTTTGTTGTGGTGCGCGGGCTTCTCATTGCGGTGGCTTCTCTTGTTGCAGAGCACGGGCTCTAGGCGCGTGGGCTCAATAGTTGTGGCGCACGGGCATAATTGCTCTGCGGCGGCATGTGGGATCTTCCCGGGCCAAGGCTCGAACCCATGTCCCCTGCATTGGCAGGTAGATTCTTAACTACTGCACCACCAGGGAAGCCCAAATAATGCTCTTTTATTCCCAATATCACAAGTTCCAGACTTATAGTGCCTGGTAGTAGTTAAGCATGTAAATTCTTCTGAAAAATGATTATTCTGATTGGTTGCTGTACTGAAAACCAAGTCTGAAATATTACTGCATTCTTTGCCAGCATCTCTTTGTTGGACTTGAGTTATTGATTGCATTTGCCCCATTTGGGTGTACTCTCTGAAAACTATCAGGTGGATGTCGGAATTATCATGATAAATAGAGCATCTGATAAGGAGCTATAAGAATGTTCTTATAGTGAAGAGTGTGGGATAATTTACAAGGCACCCGATTATCTGCGTGGTGGAAGCTGGGAGTGGAGGAATAGGTAGATTCCAGATACCTTAAAAAAAAAGGTTTTAGGGCTTCCCTGGTGGTGCAGTGGTTGAGAATCTGCCTGCCAATGCAGGGGACATGGGTTCGAGTCCTGGTCTGGGAGGATCCCACATGCCGCGGAGCAACTAGGCCCGTGAGCCACAACTACTGAGCCTGCGCGTCTGGAGCCTGTGCTCCGCAACAAGAGAGGCCACGATAGTGAGAGGCCTGCGCACTGCGATGAAGAGTGGCCCCCGCCTGCCACAACTAGAGAAAGCCCTCGCACAGAAACGAAGACCCAACACAGCCAAAAATAAATTAATTAAAAAAAAAAAGGTTTTAGCTCATCAACAACTTTGCTGCTTGTTTCAATCCATCTGAAGTCATATCTGATTGTATTAAACACAATTATCCAAAGGATTTCTTTGATATGATTTCCTACCTCCCTCTCCTCCAATTTTTCAGATGTCAGGCTCCATTCTTCCTAGAACATGATTTTATTTTCTGTGTTTTCTCTTTCTTGGAAGCATTGATATGTCGCCTGGAAGGAAATATCCAAGAATCCCTAGAACTCTTTCAGACGTGTGCTGTTCTCAGCCCTCAGTCTGCTGATAACCTCAAGCAGGTGGCCAGATCTTTGTGAGTATTGGCAGCCTGGAGGCCCTAGGGCACTGACAGAGAACAATGTAAAGTGCATTCTCAGGCTGGAGCTGCTTCTGGCAACCGGATACATAGAGGGAGGGTTGCTTAATGGGTATAATAGATTCACTTTGAAGAGTGTGGATTAATTTTGAAATTTGAGAAAATGAGATAACTAGTATAAAGGAACTGAGTATTTCAAACACTGTATATTCTAGTTTGATGGGGGAACACCGATAATGTTTCTCATATAAATAGGAACATTTTGTGCCTCAAGTACCCTAATGTATTGGCAGCCCATGGAATTTTTCTCACCTACTGTTCCAACACTTAGCATAATACTAGATACACAGTAGGTTTTTAGTAAGTGTTTGTTGAGTGAATGCCCTGGAGGTTCCTGGATGTAGGCAACCTCCGTTGTCTTTACAAGCTGTTAAGTACTAATAGCTTTACCACTCCAGAGTAGTAAAGTGTTCTGTGGAGTTCCCACTCTCACTTTCTTACCTACGTTGTCATTCATAACCTGCACTGTCTTTGCATAGAGGCTGATTTTCCCCGTGTCTCCAGAATGATGATCCAGTATCAAGGAAAGAGACTTAGTTTGGGAGAGAAGGGCCTGTCCCTAATAGATCATGATGAAAAATTGTGGTAGTTTTTGTTTAACATGGTCATTAGTTTGGCTTGTTTCTTTTTTGGTCTGCATTTGCAGTACATTGTAGAAAATAAATTACAGAAGACTTTCACTAAAATTGGTGTAGAATGGGCCCAAGGCCTTGGAACCAACTCTGTTCCTACCAAGAGAGCTTCTGCTGTTGGTGTGCGGCAGCCTCACTGGCTAAACCAGCACAGCCAGCTTACAGGGAAGAGGCATCCCGAATTCTCTGCTGGCTGGAGCATGAGTCAGATGTGGGACTGGTGGGGTTATAGTCTCGTAAAAGCTTTGCGTTGTTAATCACAGAAAATGTGTTTTTTCCCCAGATTTCTTCTGGGAAAACATAAAGCTGCCACTGAAGTGTATAATGAAGCAGCTAAACTTAACCAGAAAGATTGGGTAAGTAGGGAACTTTGTTATTAGTGACATGCTAATGGCTCCATTTATCATATGGCTATCTTTTGTTATTATTACTGAATTCTTACATGCCAAAATTGTATCTTATCCTCACACTTGATCGATGATGTGGCTGGGTATAAGATCAAAAATCATGTTTCCTCGTAACTCAGCAGACACTGCTGCCTAGTTTTCTGGCTGTCAGTGTTGTTGATGAGCAGTCTGTTACCAGTCTGATTCTTGCTGATAACCCCACTTTCCTGTAGAAGCTTTGAGGATTTTCTGTCATTGGAGTTCTGAAATGTCAGTAATAGTTGTCTAGATGTGTTTCTTTTCTCTTTTATCCCCCTTATCTGTGGACATTCAGTTGGCTCTTTCACTTTGAAGACCCTTGCCTTTCTTTGGGTCAGCAAGGTTTTTTTTTGAGTAGTTCTTTGATTATTTTTTCCTCTCTATTGTCTCTTTGTATTAGTTAGGGATTGTGTGTAACTGCAACAAAACATTTTATTAAACATTGGCTTTATAAATTAGGAGTTTATTTTTTTCTTATGAAACAAGAAATCCAGGTAAGTAGTTGCCAACATTGATTTGGTGGTCCAGCGATATCAGTGCTGGGGCTTTTTCTTCATGGTTATAAGATGACTGCTGCAGCTCTAACATCACATCATTCTAGGTAGGGAGAAAGAGGAAGCAACAAAGAGAAAAGGAATAACCTTCATCAAGGAAGTATAATTTTCCCAGAAATCCCCAACAGACTTTCACTTACATCACACCAACTACGCCTTTTGTAAGGAAGGTTGGGAAATGTATTGTCACTGTAAACAAAATTAGGGTTCTGTTGGTAAGGTAAACAGAGTGAATGTTAGGTAAATAACTAGCAGCATTTGCCACACTGTTTTCTACTCTATCAGACGTGTTCTGTACCTGTTCTACTTGTCTCCTAACTTGCTTCTCATATTTTCTACCTCCTTGTCTTTGCTGTACATTCAGAGACATCTCCTCAGTCTTATCTTCCAGATCATCACGTCTGTTTTTAGCTATATTCACATTCTGTTATTTAGCCTACGTGTTCAATATTTTTTATTTCAGTAATTACATTTTTAATTTCTAAGAACTTTGTCTTTTCTTGCAGCAGCCTCTCCATGTCTCTGACCCTTTGAAGTTCTGTTCTGCTTTCCACAATTATCTTTTTCTTCCTCTGTTTTGGTTCTTCTCTTTCATGCTATTGTTTTTTTCAAAATATCTGATGATTCTTAGAAAGACATATCTAAGAGTGAAGGATTAGATTGATTAATAGAAAGAGGAGCATGGGTTTTCCCTGCAATTCTTATGGCACTGTCATTATTATCATTTTTAAAAAATATTTATTCATTTGGTTGCACTGGGTCTTAGTTGCGGCAGGCGGGCTCCTTAGTTGCAGCTTGCCAGCTCCTTAGTTGCAGCACGTGGCCTCCTTAGTTGTGGCATGTGAACTCTTAGTTGCAGCATGCACGTGGGATCTAGTTCCCTGACCAGGGATCAAACCCCAGCCCCCTGCACTGGGAGTGTGGAGTCTTAACCACTGTGCCACCAGGGAAGTCTCACAGCACTATTATTTTTGTCAGTCACTTTTCTTCTGCAGGTCTAAAGACTGAGATGTTTAAGTCTTTAAGCCATTGAGTATTTTATAGCCAAAGGCCAAAGTAAAGCTACAGATAAAGGAAAATTGAGTTGCCGTTTCATTCACTTCATCCTTCTTTCAACAAATGAACGTCTGTGTGCCAGGCACTGGGCTGCAGATGCAAAGCTGGATTGGTGGTTTATGGGACAATCAACTAGAATAGGAAATACAGGAAGGAAGAGGAGCAAGTTTTGGGAGAGGGTGATGATAACAAATCAGAGTTAAGTCCTGTCTTTTAGAAGATTGTGGACATGATGAATTGTACCTTCTGGTAGGATATCTAAATCGAGATGTATCCAATACATGGCAGATACAGAAATCTGAAACTCAAGTGTTCTGAGCTAGAGATACACATTTTGGAGTCAACAACTTAAAGGCGATAATTAAAACAATGAAATTGAATGAGCTCACTCTGCAGTGAGCTGAGGATGGAATCCTGGAAAAAACAGTTTGAAGGGCTGAGCTGAAGAGAAAATGAGCCCATAGATGGAGACAGAGAGGAAGTGAGACAGGAGAGCTCAGGGACAGGACAGGGGGAATGGAGAATGTCTTTCAGTTTGTCCAGTTGGTTGAAAGAGCTCATTTGGTATTACTGACTCACCTGGGATAACCAGTCCATTGGTGCCAGTAGAGGTGGTCATTCCCCAAACAGCCACTCTGTGCCCTACATGCTTCATGAGTGCCTGTGGCCTGTAGTAAACCTTGTAGCCCTACTTCCTTCGACTCATCAGGGTATTCCACAGTCTGGCCGCAGCAGGGGAATCATAATTCCTCCTGCTATGATCTCATTTGACTTGTGGAACAGCTGTTAAGTAGGGAGAATTTCCCATATTGATAGATGAGGAAGCTGAGGCTTTGGGAGATGGAGTGACTTGCTGAAGGGCACACAGTGAGGTAGTGGCAGAACCAGAGCCAGAATTCAGGCCTAGAATCTAGGATTCCTCACTTTCAGCCTGTGATCTTTCTACTGTACCAGTTGCCCTTGCAGGATGTCTGCTGCATCTTCTCACCCCATGAAAGACAGGATTTAACTCTGATTTGTTCTAGTTTCCTTTTCAAATTTCAAAAATTTTCTTGGTTGTCAGTTTGTTTAAGGCATATTGCTACTGCTTTCTCAAATAATACCTATGAGAAATGATTTAAAAAGGTTACGGGTTAGTTACCTTCCAGTACATTTAAAGGACAAGTAGGGCTACATTTCTCCTCTCCAGCTCCCTGTGTATATTCTTATAGGGTGATGAAGTGGAAGGTATACAAGTTTTATTTTAAAAAAATTTTTTTTGGCTGAGCTGGGTCTTCGTTGCTGCTTGTGGGCTTTCTCTAGTTTTGGCGAGCGGGGGCTACTCTTTGTTGCGGTGTGTGGGCTTCTCATTGCAGTGGCTTCTTTTGTGGAGCATGGGCTCTAGGCGTGCAGGTTTCAGTAATTGCAGCATGTGGGCTCAGTAGTTGCAGCATGCGGGCCCCAGAGCACGCGGGCTTCAGTAGTTGCGGCACATGGGCTCAGTAGTTGTGGCTTGTGGGCTCTAGAACACGGGCTCAGTGGTTGTGGTGCACAGGCTTAGCTGCCCTGCGGCATGTGGGATCTTTCCGGATCAGGAATCAAACCCCTGTCCCCTGCATTGGCAGGCGGATTCTTAACCACTGGCCTGGGAAGTCCAGGGAAGTCTGGTATACAAGTTTTAGAGACAGGCCTGAGTTCAAATCCCAGTGCTTTGCAATGTGTGGAAATTATTTGGATTATGATTTTTTAAAAATAAATTTGTTTATGTATGTATGCATGCATGCTGAGCCGGGTCTTAGTTGCGGCATGTGGAATCTTCATTGCAGCATGCGGACTCTTAGTTGCAGCATGCATGTGGGATCTAGTTCCTTGACCAGGGATCGAACCTTGGCCCCCTGCATTGGGAGTGCCGAGTCTTACCCACTGGACCACCAGGGAAGTCCCTGGATTGTGATTGAAGAAAAAAAAATTTTTTTGTAATGTGACACATTCATCAGAAATTTGAACATGATTCAGTATCAGCAGTTACTAATTTTTTTTCAAGTATGATAATGGTATTGTGGGTAGCTTAAAAAAAAAGAGATCTTATCCTTTAGAAATACATACTGAAATATTTGTGGATAAAATGGGATACTATCTGGTATTTGCTTACAAAAGTAGTGGGAGAGATGGGGGGGTATGGATTGGATGATTGTTGGAGCAGGATGATGAGTACAGGGTGGTTCTGTCTACATTTATATATGGTTGAAATTCTTTAAGATTTAGAACTAAGAAAAAGAAATCCCAGTGCTAATACTTTTTGTCCTAAGTTAGGCAAACTACTTAACTTCTCTGAGCTTCCATTTTCTTACCTCTGAAATCAGAATTGTTATACTTATGTTGCAGATTTGCTGGGAAAATTAAAGTAATGTATATGGAAAACATCTGGCATAGAATCACTGATTGCTATTTTGTTGTTGTTATGTTAGGGAACTTGGAAAACATTAAACCAGTTGTTGTCTCTGAGCCCTATAAGGTTCATGTTTCTTCCGAGAGGGACACTTCTGGGTCTGAACATGCTTCTCCACCTCCCCACTACTAACAAGATGGTCCTTACTGTTTCCCAGGAGCAGTTTTCTCACCCTTGCATTTTCCTTTCTCTAAAGCTGCCTTAAATAAAGGGAGGTTTAATATAAGGGAGTTCGAGAGATTTTACAGAACACAAGGTCAGGAAATACAGATTGGTCTTGCAGTGAACTAGAACTGGAAAGATGTCAGCAACCAAGGTAGCTTCTCTGCATTTCTGCTTGATTTATTTTCTTTCTGTAGATCAGAGGTTGGCAAATTTTTTTTTTGTAAAGGGCAGGGTAGTAAATATTTTAAGCTTTGTGGATTTATACAGTCTTTGTTGCAACTACTTGACTCTGAAGTTCTAGTGTGAAAGAACTGTAGACGATACATAACAAGCGGTCGTGGCTGTGTTCCAATACAACTTGATTTGCAGAAAAAGGCAGAGGATGGATTTGGCCAGTGGGCCAGAGTTTGCTGACCTGTGCTGTAGTCTTCTGAAGATCGGCTCCAATTACATCTGTGTATTCCATCCTAGTGGCCTCCAGATGGCGCGGTCAGTCCCCAAGTCCATACCACCTAGTGAATTCCTAGATTCCTAGGAAAAGGACTCTGACTGACACACACACACACCTCCTTAGGGTTGGAGAAGGGGCTGTGGTAGTCTCTTCTGAGAAGAGGGGACAAAGGGTTTGTTCAGTGAGCAGCCCTTAGCGGAAAAAAGGTGTAGGAATGGGCTGGGCATGCACTCCAAGGTACTAAATAGACCCAGGAAGATCACTGGTTTATTCTGCTTTTATCTCTTACAATCTGTTTAAGATTCAAGTAAAAAATTAACCATAGTGCATGTTTTAAAGTTTAAATTTTGCCAAGCAGTAATAATCTCTAGACACCTGTTGTTTCACTCTAATAGTTACTGTGGAACTTAGTAAGTTGTTTTCCTTTCTTTTGTGTGTAGGAGATCTGTCATAACCTAGGAGTTTGCTACATTTACCTGAAACAGTTGGACAAGGTAATTTATAGAAATGGTGGTGGTGGCTGAGCGGTTGGCTGGGGATTTCACTGAGGGTACACTTGTTACAGAGGTGCCATTGCTCATTTTGTATTATTCCTACTGCTTGCCGAGATTTTTAGAAGTAAAAATTGAAACTGCCGTATACATTTATCCCCATTTTTATTCTCGTTTGTCACTAGTCATCTGTTTTTTTTCTTTCTTTCTGTTTTTAATAAGAAAGTGACAAATTCTAGAAATATGATTAGGGAATGGCAATCTAATTGCTTTCTTCCTCTCTTCTTATTTTCCACCCCCTAGTTTAATTTTCTAGAATGGAAACACAAATGTTCAATAAAACTTAGATATCAAAAAGTGGACCTGTAAGTCTTAAAAGTGTAATTATGACCTTGTGAGCTATCTTATGCTCCAGTGGCAACTGATTTTAGTTTTCAAGGTCATTGGAAATGAATTTTTTTATTTTTATTTTTTTTGCGGTACGCGGGCCTCTCACTGTTGTGGCCTCTCCCGTTGCGGAGCACAGGCTCCGGACGCGCAGGCTCAGCGGCCATGGCTCACGGGCCCAGCCGCTCCGCGGCATGTGGGATCTTCCCAGACCGGGGCACGAACCCATGTCCCCTGCATCGGCAGGCGGACTGTCAACCACTGTGCCACCAGGGAAGCCCGGAAATGAATTTTTAATCTTAGATTTGATTTCTGAGAGTTTGTTTTTAAGGTTATTTTCCGTGTGAGATTTTTATGTTTCATTTTTATATTTCATTGTGATTAGGCTACAGTGCCTAAGGCTCTTACATCAGATAAAACATTGGCACTTACCCTGGTACTCAGATAAGGGAAAAAATGTATATATCTTAATTGAGGGATAGACCAAATTATAGAGAACTCTAAAAGTTAATGATAGTGGGGTTGGGTAGAGTTTCCTTCATAAAGCTCCCACTTAGTGATTATGAAGTTTTATTCTCCTTTCTCCAGTGCTGACAGGACTGAGAATCTGAATTAGTTGATACCCATTTGACAGTGTTTAATATATATCAACTTGTAAACTGATGTAACCTAATCAATCCCTCAGGGGTATGAAAAAAACCTGTACCTCAGCAGTTGAGGTATGAGAATAACTTTTGCTCCTGTGAGATCCATAAAAATAAGTAATACCTATATCTATGTAAATAAAATATACATATTTAGTGGGTCCCTTAGGTTTTCTGGACAGATCTAGATCTTCATTGTTACATATTTGGTTAGGAGCTTTCTCTCTTCAGAGGATATTTCAAGCATCTACAAGGAAGTGATTAGGATGGGTATTTATGGCAGAAAGTGAAGGGTGAATACTCAGTTGAACTGAGTAAGTACATATCTATTCACAGGATTATTCTGAGCCCAGGGAGAGGTGGAATTGGTTTTTGGTCAGACCTGTATGGAGGAGCAGCATTATATTTAGATTTTACTATACAGCCTACAGGCTAAGCAAATACAGTACCTGGCATTTATAGAAATACTTGTTGAATCAGTGAAGGACTAAACGAAGCCCTTTTCATCATCTACGAGGACATAAGCTCTTGCGTTAGCTCTGGTATACTAGTACCTAGAGCAACAGGCACTCGATGAATACATGTTGAATGAATAAATGAGGATTCATTCATTCATCAAAATATTGGTGAGGAAAATGAGGTCCACCCTGGGGAAGGGTGTGCATTTGGTCAGCGGTGCAGCTGGGGTCGAGTTTGGGGCAGACCATGATATCCCTTTTGACTTACGAAATACGAGTCATGGGTGTGAATATCAAAAAGCAGAAAACACTCAAAAAGTTTAATCATCTGTACAAGCCTCCCAAGTGGCTCTAGAGGCAGACACTCCATGTTGCCAGCTGTCCTATGAGCAAGCATGGTTTGGGTATGTTTTAGTTTTTTGGGTAGTGGGGCATTTGCTGAAATGTGATGTTCCTACATTAGTATAGCAGGAGCTCTGTCTTTACATTGGCCATACAAGGTCATTGTCCTTTCACGGTAGTGATCTGGTTCTCTTTACTCTGTCAATCTTGTTAGGCACAAGACCAGTTGCACAATGCCCTACATCTTAACAGGCATGATCTGACTTACATAATGCTGGGCAAGATCCATTTGCTGGAGGGAGACTTGGACAAGGCCATCGAAATCTACAAGAAAGCAGTGGAGTAAGTGTGTCTGTTCCTTTAGAGCAGCGAGAAACTAAAACAAAAATGGGAGCAGACATGAACTCCCAAGTCTAAGAGAGAACACGTGTGACTGTTACACATTGTGAGCTGTAGGAGCCAGAGTTACTGTTAAGCTAAGGTTTAGAGCTCCCGATTGTTTAAATAAGGAAGACAGACATGTTTCTTTCTCACCCATCAGTGTGGCTGGTCTAGCCTAGCTGGGCAGCTTTGCTCCACAAGATCAATCTGGGATCCAGGTTCCTTCCATGTTCCTTCCTCATCATTCCTTAGGTTGTTGCCTTCACCTGCATGGTTGCAGCTAACTTACTGTAGCATCTGTGCTCCAGGCTTTGGTTGGGGGAGGTGGTATAGGAAGCTAAGTACTGAATAAATAGGAAGTTGCACACATCATTCCTGCTGACATTCTGTGGTTCGAAATTAGTGAGGTGGCCACATCTAGCTGCAAGGGAGGTGGGCAGATGTGCTTAGGAGGAAGGAGAGAGCAGATTTTGGAGTCAGCTGGCAGTCTGCCATTGTGGTTTTAAACTTTATAAAAGATCTTGTGTTTCAGGATATTAGGGAGAGAAATCTCCTGATTGAGTAATAAAGATCTGGCCTTATTAGCTTGAGACCAATATCATGCTTTTGAAAAATATCATTAGGGTCAGCCAAACGCCCCTTGAAAATGTAACTGACTGGCTTTCCCAGTGTGGTGTTCTGCGTTTCTTTTCTAGGGACACATGCTATCTTGTCTTTTCTGTCTGGGGTCTTGTGTTTAAGTGGGAGAGCTGTAGCAAAATGCTGTAGTGTCTCATTGGTTAGGTCAGTTAATAGAATGCCTCATCTGTGGTTTAAGGCCACAAAGTCTGTTACTCCTGATAATAAGACTTTGAACTAAACGTAGATTTCTATTAATTTGTTAATTACCTTTGTCTTCTACCATGATAGTAACTTTTCTGGTTATATTAGTCACAACACTGCTTTTGGAATTTTCTTCAACCATATTTTATATCTGAAAAGACATAAAAATCCTTTGGTTTGGGCTTCCCTGGTGGCGCAGTGGTTGAGAGTTCACCTGCCGATGCAGGGGACGCAGGTTCATGCCCCGGTCCGGGAAGATCCCACATGCTGCGGAGCGGCTAGGCCCGTGGGCCATGGCCGCTGAGCCTGTGCATCCGGAGCCTGTGCTCTGCAACGGGAGAGGCCACAACAGTGAGAGGCCCGCGTACCGCAAAAAAAAAAAAAAAAATCCTTTGGTTTAAGCTACAAAAGAGACTTCTGTCATCAAAAGGCTAAGTTTATATGGACAAGTAGGAAGGAAGCCATGTAGCGTATGTTAAAGTCTCTTTGGTGCTGGGTGGAAGCTTTAATCCTGACCCCTGCATTCTGTAAGTTGGCTCTTCGAGCTTATTAGCTCACATAAATTACATTAGCTCACACATTCTTCTAGTGGCTGGTCAAGGACTTAAGTCACTGAAATTCTCAAAGGAGAAAACAGGTCAGCTGAGCATTTGGAGCCTCACTGAGATTACAGAAACCATTGTTTATGACCCGCAGCTTTGGAGACAGTAGTCATGTTTTGGTGGGGGGATGGACACCCACCAGAATCATGGAAGTTACTTACTTGCTTTGGGGGAGGAAGTGATTAGGATGGGTATTTATGGCAGAAAGTGAAGGGTGAATACTCAGTTGAACTGAGTAAGCTCTGTCTGGCCAGCTCAGGCCTCCCCAGGCTGGGGCTTTGGCCCCTTGTGGTTCTGGTCTCCCCATAGGTAACCAGCACCCTACCTCATTCTTAGAAACAGGAGACACTGTTCTTCACCTTCTGTCATTTTCACTGTTGAAGCTGTCTGGTGATCCTGTAGTCAGATCATGTGAGCTCAGTGTTGCTTTCGTTTTGTGACAAAGACAGATGTCATTGAGGGACTGGAAAGGCAGATAATCTTTTACTTAAGCCGGTGTTTACTCCACAAAGCCAACAGCTGATTCTTTCCTAGAGCGGGTATGTGTCCTCCTTCTTTAGTTTGGCTGTTTAGTATGGCTTTTTGTTTAATGTGGAGAGCAGAGCATTAGGGGCCTTGGGATCCTAACTTACGCGGGAAATTATGCTGGTTGGCATTGAGCGCAGTGAGAACAGGAAAAAAAAATCTCCCAAGAGGGAAAGGGCTAAACCTGTGTGTGTTCTAGACTGACTTGGTTTACAGGGCATTATTCTTGAATTCTATCAGTGTAATCAAGACAGTGGCACAAAATATTCCATAGGTTCTTTCTAAGGACTTTGGCCCTAAGAAAAGGTCCTGCGAAAGGAGTCTGGGTTCCAAGTCCCATTCTTTTTTTTTTTCTTTTTTTTGCGGTACGCGGGCCTCTCACTGTTGTGGCCTCTCCCGCTGCGGAGCACAGGCTCTGGACGCGCAGGCTCAGCGCCATGGCTCACGGGCCCAGCTGCTCCGCAGCATGTGGGATCTTCCCGGACCAGGACACGAACCCGTGTCCTCTGCATCGGCAGGTGGACTCTCAACCACTGCGCCACCAAGGAAGCCCCCAAGTCCCATTCTTTCTTGCTGAGCAATCCTCCCTGTAGCTAGGGTTGAGGTGACCTACTTTGGAAGGAAATTCCCAAATCCCTTTGAGAGTTCCTATGGGGAGTGGGAGGCACAGTGGTGTCTCAGGTAGTGCACAAGGGTGAGTTACTGTGTGTGTATCTTAGTGTCTCTCATACACATCTTGTTTCCCTCTGAGCATCTCTGTGTTGCAGGTTCTCACCAGAAAATACAGAACTTCTCACAACTTTAGGATTACTCTACCTCCAGGTAAGAGGAATTCTTTGCTCATCCATGCATTGACGTTGGAAGTGTTTTTGGGTTTGTGTGTGTTGTGGTTTTCCTGCATTTTTACTTTAACACAACTTACTAAAGGTCATAAGAAGGACATGAACTTCACTCTCTGCATTTGATATTCTTTGTCTGCTAAAGGAATTAATTTTCAGCATTCAAATCAGAAGCAAATAAATCTGTTTGAGCCTAGTGCAATTACAGTTCTTATCCAACCAAGGCAAGAACACATACGAGAAGTAACTGGGGTCAGAGGGGCTGGCATTTTGTGGTGGGAGGAGAAGCTGTGGTACCGCTAGGGCTTTGGGGCAGAGGCCATTCCTGTTGTTCCTTCTTCCCAGCCACGTCCCCTAGAAAAGAGAGAAGGCAAAGCATTGTCTAGAATAAAAAGTCTCCTCTCCCCTCCACGTTCCGGAGTGTGGGTGGGATTCTCTTGGCCCCATCGCTGTTCTGTGTCTGCCTGAGGCCCTGGGACCCAGGGATCCCTCAGGGCTTCTCCCTGCCCCACACACCCCATCGAAGCCCCAGGTTCCCCTCTTAGCTGATCCTGCCTCCAACCCTGCCTTTGTGGTGGCCTTTTTGTTTGTTTCAGTTTTCTTTCAAAGGAGCTTAACCCTGGGCCTTCCCGGGCTCTGGCTTGGGAGGCTGGCCCCAGGGGAGATGCGGCAAACCAGCCCATTTCCTGCCAAGAGGCCTTGGGTGGAACAGCGCTAGTGTGGCAGAGGCTGTTCCTGGCAAACAGCTACTCTGACCTTATCAGGGGACAAATCAACAAAACAGGAGGGAAAACAAACGTGGGGATCTTAATTTCCTCTTTTAAGAATCCGGTATCTGTAGCTCTTTTTCTGTCCGAAGAACCCGGAAAAGTCAGGGTGTGTCTGATGAGGGTGTGCTTGGCCAGTCTCCTTAACTACCGTCCCCCCAGTGTAATTCTCTGGCTTTTGCTTTTTCCCAAGCTTGGCATTTACCAGAAGGCATTTGAACATCTTGGAAATGCACTGACTTACGACCCCACCAACTACAAGGTACTGCAGGCTGTCAAACCCCAGAGCCTTCACACAGATGGTCCCACCACTCTTAGAGGTGATCTGGCCCTAGAAAGCGTTCTGTATATCTGAGAAAGTACTTTTTCCTTAGAAAAGTTATAAATAAATGTGGCTCTCATTTGAAAATACTGTAAAGTGTCAGTGCTCTGCTTCTTATCTTCTAAAAGAGCACATTTGTTATATTGGGCCTGTTAACTTATGCAGAAAGCAAAACTGTAGTGCTGGTAAAGTTTTATATGTTACTTAGGAAGTTGGCAGAGCCTCTGTAACTACTGTCAGAAATAAATCTGCTGAAATGACTCGATTCCTGATGAATCTGAGATTACAACTCTTGTCCAGATACGACTTTGAGGAGGAGGAGATCATCATGTGGATATGCATCACTGAGGGAGATGCAGCAAAACCGGCTGTTAACAGTACAGACTCAGTCCTATCTTGGAAGTCGTAGTAGCCTGACGTAGCACCCCACCTTAACCCTTTTCCTTAGAGACATGAAAAGCTTGATCAGTGAAGCCTAAGGCTGACTCACCCTCTGCCCTGTGGCAGAAGGAGCTGCACCTTAGTGGCCAAAGACAGGTGCACCTGAGTTGTCTAGAGCACTTGGTGTACCAAGTAGGGGCTGTAGGGAACAGGTTAAAGGTGCTTTTTACTTACAGGGCCCTGATACTCTGAAATAGTGACTTCCCTGGCCACCAGTAGGAAAGAAATAAGCTGGGTAAAGTCAGTGACTTTTCTGTATTATGCCGAAGAGAGCCAGCGTGGGGTGCGGGAGTGTTCTTCATGAGCGTCTGTTCCAATAGCTTGGATATAGTATATAGGTCCCTGGAAGAAGCTTTTCAGTCCCACCAGTGCTGATGGGCCTGCTGAGTATCTACACTCAGGAAGGCTACTTCACTGCAACAGCCTTTTGGGAATGACTGAATTACCAACTTTCCATATCCCATGTTTTCAGGCCATCTTGGCAGCAGGCAGCATGATGCAGACCCATGGGGACTTTGATGTTGCCCTCACCAAATACAGAATTGTAGCTTGTGCTGTTCCAGAAAGTCCTCCACTCTGGAATAACATTGGGATGTGTTTCTTTGGCAAGAAGAAATACGTGGCAGTGAGTGTCTCCTCATTTTCTTGGTTTGTGTTCAGTTGCTGGTTCTGCCAGCTTGCCCCAGCCTCTCACCGAGTGCCTGCTCTCTCCTCCAGGCTATCAGCTGCCTGAAACGAGCCAACTACTTGGCACCCTTCGACTGGAAGATTCTGTATAATCTGGGCCTCGTCCACTTGACTATGCAGCAGTACGCATCAGCCTTCCATTTTCTCAGTGCAGCCATCAACTTCCAGCCAAAGATGGGGGAGCTCTACATGCTCTTGGCTGGTAAGAGACATTTGTGTGAAGAACCCCTTTCGCAGTCTGTACTCAGGGAAAAATGAATTAGAATCACAGGAGGCCAGTGGTTAAATGTCCCATAGCAGCCATTCCCTTGCAGATCCCATAGGAATCTGGATTACTGTCCTGGAGTTTGAAGAAATATGAAAGAAAAAGATGACAAAGCACCTTGTTGCTTCTCACTTAGGGGAATTTCACTCAGAGACCAGCAGGTTCAATCAGGTTCGTCTCTAGTTCATCTTTTAACAGTGGTTTTCCCATGACAGTTCATCTATTGAATCCAGCCAAGCTCCAGTTATCAGCAGGTGTTAAGATCTTGGGCTTTAGGTAGGGTCCTGCCTCTACTACTTACTAGCTATATCTCATAGGGTTGATGAAAGGATTACATGATTAGACACAATGAATGTTAACTGCTGGTTTTGTTGTCATTATATAATTAGTCTATTACTGTTGTTGCTCTACAGTGTAAAAGTACTGACTAAATATTCTTTCTGGGGGATTCTTCTCCTTATACTAAATATTCTTTCTGGAGGATACTTCTCCATATACTAAAGTTAAGAAATGTATACCTAAAAGCAGTTTCCATGTTCTCATTGACAGTAGTCTTCAGGTGTCTTTTTGGGTTTTTTGTTTGTTTGTGTGTTTTGGTCATTACTGTGAGGTTCTGATTTATGAGAGAAAGGTTGCAAAAACAAATTGAGTGGTGGTTACTTGGGGGCTGTCTGAATACAAAGATAGCCCAGTCATAATGGGATACAGGAATGTAAACAAATGGCTGTACCGTATGGCATAAGCAGCAATTCTAACTTCGCAAAGTAGAGATGATCCTCACAGTGAGCTGTGAAAAGATAAGCTGGAATTCAGTAGTACAGGATGGCTGAGAAGTCCCTGCGTAAAGGCATGCAGCCATGAAACTGCAAGAGGTACCAGGCCATTATGGGCAATAGTGTTGTAGAACGTGGTGGGAGACGAGTCAGGAGAGGTAGTCTGGCGTCAGCGTATGGAGGACCATTGAGTACAGCACAGGGACTGTACACTTGATCCCAGAGGCTCTGTTTTTCCCAGCTGTGTTCGTGGATCTCCTCTTGTGTCTGGTAGAAGTAGATGAACAGCTGGGGAGGTGGAGTGGGCAGGGCTTCCAGAGCAGCTCTGCTGTTGTTTGGGTTATAGGTCAGGCTTTCAGAAAGTAGTGATTTAAAAAGGGAGAGTGTTCTGTTGCTAAACAAAAGTTTAAAGGTGCGGTTATGGGTGCTGGAGAGCAGTGAGCATGTGAGTATTCCTGAGTAGGCCAGTGACGCGGTCAGATTTGTCTCAGTCAGCGAGATACCTGGCAGCCTGCGCTGTGGCAAGCGGGACAGTGCCCTTGGGGAACAAGACGGAAGGCCTGACACGACTAAACCAGGGCAGTGTCACCAAAGAAGCTGTAAAAAATGGAATTCATGGAACCCAGCCACTGACTAACTGTGGAGAGGGGACCGTTGAACAAGATGATACCTGGAATCCAAGCTGAGTGGCTGTGCAGACGGTGGTGCCAGGAGCTGGGCGGGCACAGCAGGAGTTAGGTTTGGCGGCTGAATGAACTGCCGTCTTGAAACATTGCCTGCGTTTTCTCCGCTGGGCTCTTCAGCCACTGCACTTTCTTCGTTGCAGTGGCTCTGACCAACCTGGAAGACACAGAGAATGCCAGGAGAGCCTACACAGAAGCAGTCCGCCTGGATAAGTAAGCCGCCCTGTCGGGAACGCCACTGGGAGGGCTGGGCGCTGCAGAGCCGCGAGGTGGCGCCACGGCCCCGGCGTTGCCGAGCCAGCCCAGCTGCTCGCTCCCGGGGCCTCTGTGCACAGCGGGCCTCTGTGCTGCAGGACGTGGCTCTGAGCACAGAGTGGCTCGGCAGGACCCGACGCTGACTCTTTCTGAGAAAACATTTCCAGCCCTTAGTAGTCAGGAGGCCAGAGAAAGTGAGAGCTGGCAGTGGGCTTGGGCTGTTGATAGCTGTGGGCTCGCTGGAATGTCACATGGGACTCTGGGCTCAGTTTAAGATAAACTTGACTCTCCTGGGATTTATTCCACTGGCCTCTGTTAGGCAGCAGGGTAGGGACCTGTTTTTCGTCTCCTTTGAGGGCTGAGATGTCAGGCTTGGTCCCAGTACCTGCTTTGCTGGTTGGGAAGTTAATTCCCTGATTCTTCTCCAAAGGTCCACACAACACGTGTGTGCCCCACCTTGCTGTGGAGTGGAGCTGTCTGTACTTAGCCAGTTTTATTTTTGTGCAGTGAGAAGGATCTCTAAGTGACCATGTGTTGCGAAGCCCCAGCTCCATAAGAATCGCTGTCTGTTTGCACAGGTGTAACCCTTTGGTAAACCTGAACTATGCTGTGCTGCTGTACAACCAGGGAGAGGAGAGGGGCGCCCTGGCCCAGTACCAGGAGATGGAGAAGAAAGTCAACCTACTCAAGGACAGCAGCTCCCTGGAATTTGACCCGGAGGTAAGCCTTGGCTCCTAGGAGTCATAAGCAAGCTGTCACGAGACTTTTGAATCAAGCCCAAATAACCCAAATATAAGGTGTTATATAGGCTCATGACTGTTTTGGCTTAGATATTCCTAGTGGCATGAATTCTTCAATTAAGAACAGCTTGAGAAGAAACTTTCCTGGATGAAAATAATAAGAGGAAATTCAGGCTTACTGAGTTATATCCAGTATTGATAGACCTCAGCTCAAATGAGTTGTATTATGTCTCTTTGTAGCTTCCTCCCATTCTCCTCACATAGAAAAGGCAGGAATTTAGTCCAACAATGCACCAAACTTGAATTGTTGGGTTTGAGAGCCTTTAAAGAACTCCCTTGCCATCCACTCAGGGCAATGTGGTCTCTGCTGTTTGAGAATGATTTCTTTGCAGTAAGTGTTTCCTCCCTCAAATGCTAGTACAGCAGACACTATTTCAGCTAATCCCCACCTGCCTGCTGAAGACCTGGGATGAGGCTTGTCTTTGCCGGTCAGCCCTGTGACTCTTTTTTTTTTTCCTTCCCACTTGGGCACAAGATGGTGGAGACGGCCCAGAAGTTGGGAGCTGCTCTCCAGGTCGGGGAGGCACTGGTCTGGACTAAACCAGTTAAAGATCCCAAATCAAAGCAGCGGACCACTTCAACCAGTAAAGCCGCCAGTTTCCAGCAGCCTCTGGGTTCTAATCAAGCTCTAGGACAGGCAATGTCTTCAGCAGCCGCGTATAGGAAGCTCCCCTCAGGTAGGAAGCTACACACAGCTATATGAAGACCTGTGGGTACAAGCCACATGTGCCTGCAGAGAGATTACAGCCTTGGAATGAGGCTTGTGCTTTTCAGACTCAGGACACATCCAACGTAGTGCTGCCTAGAAGGGGGAAAAAGCCCAAGGGTGGCCAAACTGTCACTTGTTTCCTTAAGGCAATTTGTGTAAAAGTTAACAGCTACTGGCAGGCTTAGCTGGATGTCGGTACACTGGGTCTTTACAATATTCAGGTTTAGAAATACATTGCAGCACCATTCGTTACGTAGTCTCACTTTAATTCTCACTGCCTTATAAGTCAGCATGGTGCAGGTAATTAAACATTTCTTTTATAAGGTCACTGAAGGCACACTTGACTGTTGCTTTATTTCTTCAGTTATGGTCTTCCTTCACAGCTGCCCAGATATGCCACAGTCCCACTAGTCTCAGAAAATATGGGTTTTTTTCTTGAAACTTGACAGTGAAAATATTGATTTCTTCTGGAACCATGGAACTGAGAATTCAAGCTGTTTGTTTTGTTACTAGGTGTCGGAGGAACATCCCAGCTCACAAAGCCACCATCTCTTCCTCTGGAGCCAGAGCCCACTGTGGAAGCGCAACCAACTAACTGAAGCATCAGCACAAATAAGAGAAAAATAGGTGTAGGATGAGCCGAGAGTTGGGGTTTCTTGGGCGTGGATGTTCCAGATTAGGAAAGGTCCCGTGACACAGGCAGCACGGAGGCCAGCACGTTCCCTGGGCATCATGAGCTGGAACGCAGAACGTGTTACGATGATCACGAGGAGGCTGAGGCCTGCGCAGCCCCTGCTGCCCCGTCAGCCGGAAACGAGCAAGAAGATGGCCCAGACAGGTTCCCGAAGAATTGAGAGCAAGGCTTCGGCTCTATGTATGTAGTTCCAAGAGCCAGCAGGGCATGTGATGCTATCTGTGTTGGAAAGGACTTTCTCTTGGCTGGCGGACCCCTTCCTTTGTGGAAGGAAAGTCTGAGGCATACCTCCGCGCAGCAGTCCTGTCAGTCATGACAAAGCCTTGTCTTAGCTGAGCTGATCCTTGGGCTGTGTGGTATATCAGCCACTGAAGCAAACACAAATCTTTGATTAATAATCCAGCTCTGATAGTCTAAAAGAAAAAAAAAATGATGAAACAAGCTCTTTAAATTGAGGCCCAGGCTACTGAGTATCCCAGCTGCACTTGCCCAAGAGCATCCAGAACAAGTCCCTGTATCTTGTTCTTGAGAGGTCAGAGTGTAGAGCCAGACCATGTCAGGATGAAAAGAAGTAAAGGGCTGGTCTGGTGTCAGCACCACGGATTTAACAAAAAGGAAGCGCTGCTTAACTGAGGAATTTTTATTTGACAATCAATCAATGATACCACTGACCAGATGTTATCAATACATTATATCTATAGATACTTTTCAGAATAAGGATTATGTATCATCCCTTTGGGGAAAGTTATTCAGGTATAAAAACGAGGGATCACAAAAAAAAACTTTTTAAAAGAACCTTGTACCTGCCCGGTCTTTGGGGCTTGTGGATTTGCAGTCTCTCATTCACTCTGTTGAGAAAGGAGCTATTCTAATTCCTAGTATGGGAGTTGCTTATGTCATCACAGGAAAATTACATGACAATTAGAAAAATGAGACCAAGTACACAGTTACAGATACAGACATGGTTTTAGATGGCTCAAATTAGAGGCAAGAAAGCGGAAGTATGAACTAGCAACGGGAAGCGTGTTCTTCTTACTGAATAATATTAGTACAAAACGAAGTAAAATTTTGGAGTGTATGATTACAATGATCATTTTGTTCTTAAGGAAAAATCCCAATTGTCTGATAATAGAGAGTAGCTCACAATGGACCAATCCTCCCACAGACAACAAATATAAACCAGTGGGTAAATGTAAAATACTATCTTGGTTTAATTAAAAAAAAATACACATAACTGTTCCAAGTAAAAATTATAACATTATAACTAAAGGACAAGGGGGTATATGGAAACTTATGGTTGAAAGGTTTTTATATTTCACATGATATGGTACAAAACTAATCCTAAATAGTTTGTGAAAAGTTAAGGCTGTATATTATAATCCCTAGAGTAACCATTAAAAAGATGCAAAGAAGCACAGCTATTGGGTTGGCCAAAAAGTTTTTTTTTTTTTTTCCTCTGTAAGACAGCTCTAGTAGCCCTTAGCTGGAAGACTGTAAAAGGCACCTGGAACAGTTCTTTACTCAAAAAGATAAGTTTTGGGAAGATGGAATTATGAAGTTGCCTGAAAAATGGCAGAAGGTAGTGGAAGAAAACGGTGACTACGTTGACTACGTTGTTCAATAAAGTTCTTGGTGAAAATGAAAAATGCATCTTTTTACTTAAAAACCAAAGGAACTTTTTGGCCAACCCAATAAAAAGACAGTAGAGAGGGGGGTAAAAAAACAGATGGAACAAGGAGAAAATAAATAGCAAAATGTTAAATGTAAATCCAGTCATGTCAATAACTACATTAAAATGTAATTAGACTTAAAAATGTAAGTGGACTAAACATGTCAGTTGAAAAGCACAGAGGGGCTTACCTGGTGGCGTGGTGGCTGAGAGTCCACCTGCCGATGCAGGGGACAGGCGTTCGTGCCCCGGTCCGGGAGGAGCCCACATGCTGTGGAGCGGCTGGGCCTGTGAGCCATGGCCGCTGAGCCTGCACGTCCAGAGCCTGTGCTCCGCAACGGGAGAGGCCACAGCAGTGAGAGGCCCGCGTACCGCAAAACAAGCGAATAATCAAAAAAAACACAGAAAGGATAAAAAAGCCTAGTGCTATACTAATGTTAGATAAAGTAGACTTCAAAACAAGGGGTGTTACCAGAAATAAAGGGGGGCATTTCATAATGATAAACAGTCAATTCAGTAGAAAACCATAAATATGTATGCAACTAACATTACTTCACAGTACATCAAGTAAAAATTGATAGAATTTAATCCACGATCATAGTTGGATATGTTAGCACTTTTTCTTTCAGCAATTGATAGAATTAATTAGACAAAAAGTGTAAAAGGACATATTGCCCAGCTTGTCAATTTCTGTTGACATTTATAGAACACTACAAGCAGTAACTGTAGAAAATACATTCTTTGCAAGTGCACATAATACATTTAGCAAGACAGACCAAATGCTGGGCCATAAAATAAGTCTCAAACGTCAACAGATTGAAATTTCCAGAATATGTTCTCTATACACAATGAAATTGTATTAGAAATTAATAATGATATCTAGAAAACCTACATATTTGGAAATTAAACACACATACTTGTAATAAGGAAGAAATCAAAAGAGAAATTAGAAAATATTTTGAACTGAATAGTGAAAACAAAATTTGTGGGGTTCAGTTAAGAGCTGTGCTTATAAGGAAACTTAGAGCTATAAATGCTTCTATTAGAACAAATGAAAGGTAGAAAATCACTGATAAAGGTTTCTACCTTAAGCTAAAAAAAAAGCAAAATAAACCCAAAGTACAGAAAATATTAAAGAAAAATCTAAGAAGCTGAAAGTTCTATGAAAAAACACACACGCACAAAAATGGACAAATCCCTAGCTAAACTGATGAAGGGAAAAAAGAGGAGACAAATTACCAATATCAGGAATGAAAGAGGGGATAGCATTACAGGTCCTGTACAACATGGAAAAGATAAAGGAATGTTATGAAAAATTTTATGATAATAAAACAACTTGGATGTAATATACAAAATCTTTGAAAAATGCAACATACCCAAACTGAAACAAGATGAAATGTAAAGGCTTCATAGGTCCGATCAAAGGAATTGAATCTGTAAATCAAATCCTACCCTAAGCAAACTCTTGGCTCAGATGATTTCACCAGTGAATTCTATTAAATCCAGTCTTACAAAAATTTTTAAAAAACAGGATCAAGAACTTCCCATTATGCCATGAAGAAAATGAAAGTCAATCTACAGATTGAGAATATATTCACAAGATACATCTGACAAAGGACTGATATCCAGAAAATACAAAAACTCCTACAACTCAATAATATAAAAACTAATAACCCAAACAACAACATACACAAACCAAATGAAAAAAAAACTGGGCAAAAAATTTGGACACCTCACAAAGATACATGAAAGGCCAGTAAGCATGTGACAACGTGCTCAATGTCCATCATCAAGGAAATGCAAAATAAAACCACAATGAAATACCACTGTGTACACATCAAAATGGCTAAAATTAAACAATGACAACTCTAAATACTGGCAAGAACAAGAAACAACCAGAACTGTCATGCATCATTGGTGGGAGTGTAAAATGGGCCATCCGCTTTGGAGAAAGGTCTGTCACTTATCTCATGATATACATTCTTCCCAGCAATTCTACTCCCATGTATTACCCAAGAGGAAGGAAAATGCCCACACAGACTTGTCGATAACATTATTCATAAAAGCCCCAAACGGAAACACCATATTCACAGTGGAATACTATTTAGCCACAAAAGGCAACAAACTACATGCAACAACATAATCTCAAAAACACTGTGCTGAACGAAAAGGGTTTTTACAGCTACAGTAATTAAAACAGTATGGTACTGGCACAAAAACATAAATATAGATGAATGGACCAGGATAGAAGGCCCAGAAATAAACCCATGCACTTATGATCAATTAATCTACCACAAAGGAGGCAAGAATATACAATGGAGAAAAGAAAGTCTCGTCGATAAGTGGTGCTGGGAAAACTGGACAGCTACATGTGAAAGAGTGAAATTAGAACATCCTCTAACACAACAAAAATAAACTCAAAATGGATTAAAGACCTAAATGTAAGACTGGATACTATAAAACTCCTAGAGGAAAACATAAGCAGAGCACTCTTCGACATAAATTGCAGCAATATCTTTTTGGATCTGTCTCCTAGAGTAATGGAAATAAAAACAAAAATAAACAAATGGGACCTAATTAAACTTAAAAGCTTCCAAACAGCAAAGGAAACCATAAACAAAACGAAAAGACAAACTACAGAATGGGAGAAAGTATTTGCAAACGATGCAACTGAAAAGGGGTTAATTTCCAAAATATACAAACATAACAGCTCAATATCAAAAAAAAAACCCCAAACAACCCAATTAAAAAATGGGCAGAAGATCTAAAAAGACATTTTTCCAAACAAGACATACAGATGGCCAAAAGGCATGTGAAAAGATGCTCAACATCGCTAATTAGAGAAATTCAAATCAAAACTACAATGAGGTATCACCTCACAACAGTCAGAATGGCCATCAAAAAGTCTACAAATAACAAATGCTGGAGCGGGTGTGGAGAAAAGGGAACCCTCTTGCACTACTGGTGGGAAAGTAAATTGATACAGCCACTATGGAGAACAGTATGGAGGTTCCTTAAAAAACTAAAAGTAGAGCTACCATATGATCCTGCAATCCCACTCCTGGGCATATATCCAGAGAAAACCATAATTTGAAAAGGTACATGCACCTCAGTGTTCATTCACTGCAGCATGATTTACAATAGCCAAGATATGGAAGCAACCTAAATGTCCATCGACGGGTGAATGGATAATGAAGATGTGGTACATATGCACAATGGAATATTACTCAGCCATTAAAAAGAATGCCATTTGCAGCAACATGGATGGACCTAGAGATTACCATACTAAGTGAAGCAAGCCAGACAAAGACAAATATATGATACTGCTTATATGGGGAATCTAAAAAACTGATACAAATAAACTTATTTATAAAACAGAAAGACTCACAGACATAGAAAACAAACTTAGGGTTACCAAAGGGGAAGCGGGGGAGATAAATTAGGAGTTTGGGATTAAAATATACACACTACTAAATATAAAATAGATAATCAACAAGGACCTACTGTATAGTACAGGGAACTCTACTCAGTATTCTGTAATAACCTATAATGGAAGAGAATGTATCACTCTGCTGTATACCTGAAACGAACACAACATTGTAAATCAACTATATTTCAACAAAAATTTTTAAAAAAATCAGTGAGGAGACATAAAAAAATAAAACTGAAGAAAAGAGCTTTATACAAAAGGACTAAATACTGTATGATTCCATTTCTATGAAGTTCCAGAACAGGCAAAACTAATTTATGGTGAAAAAGATTATAGTGGGTGCTTCAGGGGGCTGGGGTTGAGGGTGAGGCTGAGTATAACTTGGAAGTAGCCTGAGGGACCTATCTGAGACGATGGAAGCATTCTGTATCTGGATAGGCACTTGGGTTAGATAGGTATATACTTTTCTCAAAACTTACCAAATGGACTTAAAATTTGTAGTTTCACTGTTTGAAAATCTTTACCTAAAGAAAGAGCAAAAAATAAAATGTTAAATTATCATTGTGGTAGCTTTTCAATGATTTTCAGTAGTCCTAAAGACACCCAGAAAATTGCCTGTTCAGTTTACTAACTGACAGTTATTAAACTTTTACGTACATGCCACATACTGTGCTAATACTTTGCTCCACATTCCTCTTTAATTAAGAACCCTATGAAGGTAAGGACCCTTATTAGCCCAGTTTTACAGATGAGGAAAAATGAGGCTCAGGAAAGGTACCTTGTCCAATGTCATACAATACTCACCACCTCAAACTCTGCACAGAATTTGAATTTCTTCTGCTGATGAATAATTACCTCTGCCCCACTCAAACTTGACAGAGTAAGAGAATAAAATGCAAACTAAATCTGCGCAATAAATATTACTGATTTTTGGCTGAATTCTTATCTCCTGACAGTGTTTTGTGTGCTGCAGCTTTTCCCTGGGTGTTAAATCAATTTCAAGGGAATGCAAGAGTGTTAGAACATTTTTAGGAAGGATCATTTTTCACCAGGCACCCTTTCCAGTATAGGGGATTTTCAAGCTTTTCTTCTTCATATAAAATCATACATGGAGATCTCTGTAAAATATAGTTCAAAGCAAAGGGGCCTGAAGCTCCACCTCTTGTTTCTCCTGCCTTTCCAACTCACTTCTGCCTCCACCTGTCTGTCCTGGGTGATACAGCCCAGTTAATCTTACTTCCAAAGCTTAGCCTACTTCTCAACAAGGTGGGACGTTCACAGAGGGATGCATGTATATTCGTATCTACACACACACATTCAGGAATACAGAAAGTTTTACAAAACAATACTTAAAATAATTATCCCCATAATGTATGATGCATTTTGATACTTTCTATAAACACCAAGTTGATTTAGTAATGATTAATCGTTCAAAACCCACCTTTTGAAAAACACTGCTCTGAGGTACATGCTGCCCACGTCTCCTGAACGCCTTCCTCGACATCACCAGTGAAAACTGGAGAAATGTTGAGAATATGCTAAGGACAGGGGCTGCCTGTAAGAAAAAGGTCACATGGAGAACACTGCTGCTTAGGTTTAGAACGTAAGTGATGAGTTATTCTAACTCTTCTTGGGAAAATAGAAATCTCTTCTCACTTAAGCTTTTCTAAAAATAGACTAGGAAGTGGTTTAATTATTTTTAATTGAGCTTCAAGGCAGACTGATGAGGTAGCAGCCAGAGATTTTCTTAATAAGCTACTTGCTTTGAATTTCAAGCTGCATAATTCCCTAGGCTTGTCTTTGAAGGAGTAATCAAGCCTTTCCTTCTCATGCAAGGCAGGGGGGAAGGTCGTAAATGGAGAACTTGAGCTAGCTTTGAGATTCCAGAAGCTGCTGCTGTGAGCCCAGCGTGAATGATTACCTGTGACCTAAGCTGGCCTGCCACCAGCTGACACGTGTCTATACTGCTCTTTGAACGTACTGAGAAGGCTCACCACACTCTTTCCAACTGCTGGGTCATACTGGCTCGAGTACTTGATACTAGTATCTTGTCACTTTATTTTTTTAATTTTAATTTTCTTGGCTGCACTGCACAGCATGTGGGACCTTAGTTCCCAGACCAGGGATCAAACCTGTGCCCCTGCATTGGAAGCATGGAGTCTTAACCACTGGCCTGCCAGGGAAGTCCCTCTGCTGTCACTTTAAACCAGAAGACAGACCTACAGCTCAGACTCAGTGTGAGGGGCTGCCTAACCTAGTGATGGGGAAGACAAGATAATCAAACACCTCAAGAGCAGAGGAATATGTAAGTCACAAGTCAAGATCAAAATGATTTATGGCTCCAGAGTCGTGGTAGAAATGAAATCAATCACAAACAGACTTCACATTCCTGAAACGTAAATTGTTTTTAATATTTAAAAGCACGCTGAAGTCTCCTTGATTTATAAAAAATAAATACATAACATGACAAACTTATTCATGATCCTGGGACCCTTATGAGGTCAAACTCTTTAATGGATGTGATGTGTCAATGTAAAACACACATGATCTGTTATACACCCAGAAGCATATTCCAGTTGCAAGATGCCTTCAAGGATCAGAAAGAACATAGATCAGTCTTCTACTGCAGAAAGCACGTCCAGAGCTGGGCGATGAGGTTGGGCCCAGGCACAGGAGCCTCTGACCAGCCAGCCTACAGTTAAGGAGCCAGGGCAGGAAGGTGCAGCCCTTCAGCTCACAGCCCCACCCTGCAGGCCAGGCAGGCTCCTCAGCTGCAGAGTGACCGGCTCCCTCAAGGGAACCACGAGGCTCCCAGCCTCTGCTGTGTCTCTGACGCACAGGAGGGCCTGTTTTGTCCTTACTTGTGGCTCTGTCCTAAGTTTGAGAGCAGAAGACTGAGAAGGTGTGCTCATTAAATTTTTTCATTAGAACACTGAATGGAAATCATGATCCTGCCATGAGCGCTGAGCTGAGAGAACGCGAGAACTCACACTGCACTTTACCAGAGACATGGGAGCGGGTGAGGGAGCACGCACTCCCGAGGTTGGCAAGGAGGAGTGCTTTCTCCAAACCGACATGCTCTCGAGGGTAAAGAAGTCAGGCCTAAAACACTTGAAGAGGGGATCTGGGAATCAAGTTTTCACCCCTGTAACACACAACATAAAAAAAAAAACAACAAAAAACAAGAAGAAAAATCCAGTCTTGTTAGTAAATAGCTGAATTTTGATTAAAACCTGAAATGTTTCTGTGTAATCGTCAACTGGCTGGAATGTATCTGGTACAGTTTAATCTGCTGTTGTTTCTTTGGCTGTCTTCCAACTAGATCTAGAAACGGTTTTGACACTCTCAATCCTGTTTCCCAAACCACTTAATTCCTGTCATTCTTAGGTTGGCTAGTTTTCCTCCTTCAGAAAAATGACCCACAACAATCTTCCAACTAGTGAGGGTGTACTTCTGAATAGAAGAGTCCTTCGGCTGAAATGGCATCTCCGAGGCCCACAGTTCGAACAGGATCTTTACACACCAACACTGGTGTGAAGTGGAAGGACACTCCCTCCCTGTGCCATTCGACCACTGGCTCGTTTGGGTTTAACATGACCCTGGAGCCATCCGCCGAACGGGAGGTCATGAACTCACGGGGCGCCTTCAGAGACACTCGGCGGGTGTCTATGGTTTCTGTCGCGCAGGCCTGTGTCCCGGCCACGCGAGCTCCTGCAGCCACGGCCGCCAGCTGGTTGGCCCAGTGTCCGTCCACAGTTGCCAGGATGTGGTAGGCCAGCGTGTGGAAGTGGATCCTGGTGAGGTCTGAGGCTCTGCTTTCACTCTTCCCATGTTCCTTCAAGATCCAAAAGAGGATGTCGCTGACCATGCCCACATCAGGAACACCGGTCCAGGAAGAGAGGGAAGAGTGAGGTCCAGATGCCGACTGGCTGAGAAATAACAGCTCCTGTTCATTCAGCCCAAGGGAAGTCACGGCAGAAAAGACCTGCTAACAAAAACAAAATGCGGGTCTTTTTCTGATGGACATCTAGCTCCCAAGTATCCTAGGACACAGCCGACGACTAACGTCAGGGAAGGCAGGCAGGGCCGGCATCTTTCTTCTTTACCACAAGACTCCCTGCTCCTGAAGTCTGTGGGGGGAAGTGACAGATCAAGGTCCCTATTTTGGCTATTACACCTCTATCTCCACGCTCATCATCACTTGCGGTCAACTGGAAAGTTGCAGTAACTCTGTATTAGAGCCAGTCTTCTGTTTATATGCTGGAATACAAAGGCAGAGGGGTACGCTCTGTACTGCTTTCCACGGTGCCCAGTTTCTGCCTCTGCACACACAGCAGAGGCTCTCACCACCGACGGGGCCTGACTCTCAGTTCCTGAATGTCAGCAGGTGTCACACCAGTACAGTGGAGAAGCCCACAGGCAGGGTTGTAAGGGTTCCTCGCACACAACACCAAGAAGCAAGGAGAGTGGCTTCACGTCTGATCTAAGCTTTCTAGGCAGGTGTGGGTTAGGAAGACTGAATTTAGTAATAACACTGTGTGTGAAAGGGTACCAAACAAGAGCCATGGTTTTCTATCTTGAGGGGTACCACTATGTCCACCTTGCTTTCTTTCTTACTTAGCACTTCCTTCCTTAGAGCCAGGGACCTGAATAAGGTGAATGTTTGTGCAAGAGAGATGAGCCCTGTGGGTATGCAGGGGTGTGTCTGCACGCGCATATATTTTTTTAAAAATCAAGGGCCTGGGAATCCCCTGGCGGTCCAGTGTTTAGGACCCCGCACTTTCACTGCCGAGGGCGTGGGTTCAATCCCTGGTTGGGGAACTAAGATCCTGCAAGCTGGCACGGTGTGGCAAAAAAAAAAAAAAAAAAAAAAATCAAGGGCCTGTCCCTTTGCTAATGTAACACCACTTCCGTTTACTGCATGTTCTGTTACACATTGAGCTACTGGCTCTATTTCATTCACTTCTCACTGTAATGCTCTGAGGGAAGGAGGGATTGCCTCCATCTTACAGATAAGGGGACCGAGGCTTAGAAAGGTTAAGTAGACAGTTACACAGAAAATGAAATAAAAATGGCTTTTTAAAGAAGTGAAAAAATAACCTCAAAAAGAGAAATATGAGAATAAAAATTATACCGAATGGGACTTCCCTGGCAGTCCAGCGGTTAAGACTCCGCGTTTCCACTGCAGGGGGTGCAGGTTCGATCCCTGGTCAGGGAACTAAGACCCCACATGCTGCAAGTTGTGGCCAAAAAGTAAAAAAGAAGAAAAAACAAAAGATACTGAAAAACACCAGGAGTGAACCCTAATGTAAACGATGGACTTTGCGTGATGTTGACATGTGAATGTAGGCTCACTGACTGTTGCAAACGCCCCACTCTGGGGCAGGGGATGTTGATGGGGGAGGCGCTGGGTGTGGAGGGCAGGGGCTACATGGGGCTCTACATTCTGCTCACCTGTGCTGTGAACCTAACACTGCCCTGAAAGTAGTCTATTAAAAAAAATTATTCTGAAATACCACTTTTTACCTGTCAGACTGGTCAGAAAGCATGTTTTTAATCACATTCCAGTGGCAAGGATATGAGGAAACAAGCACTTGTAGAGAATTCTAGTGGAAGTAAACTGGTACAGTGCTCATGGACGAGAATTCTGCAATATCAAACTTACAAATGCTTTTTGTGCCCCAATCTAGCAATTCTACTTCTGAGAACTTATCATACACATGTACCTGCTCATGGGCAAAATAAACTCATGTACAAAGTTACTTGCTGAAGCGCTGTATGGGACAGCAAAGGGCAGACAGCCAAATGCCCAGCTTTGGTTGGAGTTAAAGACACTGGATGTACCACACGCTTCTTCTAACCAAGTGATGACAAAGAGGAGAGCTCCAAAACTCATCCAGTGAAAAAAAGCAAAGTGTACAACAGTGTATGCAGTATGCTATGCTATCTTTGGGGGTAAAAAGGGATGAAAAAATAAGGCTATATTCCCATATTTACTTATATACGTACACAATACCTCTGGAGGGAGCAGGTGAAACTAGTAAAGAGGTTACTAACAGTGGATACAGGGGGCAGGAGGAAGCGAGACTTCATGAATATATTTTAATATTTTTTGAGTTTTGAACCACATGAATATATTACCCATTAAAGAGGTTAAATAACAATAAATGAAAGGTTAACTAACCTGCCTAAGTTCACAAAGCTAGCGAGTGGCAAAGCTGGCATTCCAACCCGGTTTCCAAAGTCTGTGCTCTTAAGCACCGCACTCTTGGATTTATCTGATCATTGCTACTGTCGAAAGGCTGAACACCTCAGGGCCTGACGGTGAGGGAGTGAAGCGCCCCCCCAAACTTCCTTTCTCTGAACTTCTTGAAGTTCAACTGAAAGCACCCAAGTTGGGCTTTCAGTTTTCTCCTTTGAGTTCTGCTGCAAAAGGCATTCACTTCTGACTTCCCCATTCCAGAAGGAGAAACACACCCCAAGAGCCCATCAGCAACACCGCCATATTCCTAATCTAGTAGGAGATCCTGTTCCAGCACAGTCCTGGCTCCTGGACTTGGATCTCACGGACCCAGGTCTGAGTGAGACAACACCCACACCTCAGTGACCCCCCGTGCTGCCCGTGGGTTACCTGATGCACAATGCTGCTCATGAGCTCCCTGTTGGTCATGCTGGCCAGCTCCAGGTGAACTGGAATACCCGTGGGGATGTCAGAAATGGCGGTCATGACCTGCAGAGACAAGAGGAGAGCACTGCCATCAGAAACAGAAGGAAGTCAGGCAAGAGGGAAGGAACAGGTCCCGAGAGGCAGTGCATCCTCATGAAAGCTCCCGGCCACGTGGGCGGCCACAGACACTGTGGACAAGGGAGGCTTTTCCCAACAGGGAAAACCAGGCTCTGCAGAGAGGCACTGGGGTTAAGGACTCAGAGAGCACAAGGAACCGCCCCTAAACGTTCACGCAGCCAGCCTCTTCCTGGGGACCTAAACTGAGCAGTCAGTTTCAACTGCTGTGTGAATCTGCAGCACAGCTGATGTGAATGAGATGATACAGAAAACACGAAGGACACAAACTACAGACACTGCAGTCTGCAGCCACGTTCAGCTTAGCACAGGAAGCAGAGGCTCAGGCAAGACGATGTTCTGATCTGTCCTACTCAAGATGCTGCCCGTGCCTGAGAGAACCCCATGAGGAGCCTCGCTGGAGTGGGAGGCAGGCTTCTCGGCTGCCACGACACGTCCCGGGAGGCCAGGACCCAGGGCAAGGCAGCGCAAGCTGCAGGGGCTGAGAGAGGCAGGGATCTGAAGGAAAATGCTAGCTGCGATCTGTGAAATCCCGTAACAGTGCTATTACCTCCAAGAGTCTCTTCCTCTGGAACTCCTTGCTTTGTCCCTCCATCATGTGCAATCCAGAGAGGACCACCAGGTCTGGCTGAAACTCCTCCAGGCTAGACACAAACACCTCCAGCATATTCATGGCCCCGTTGGAGAGGTCGTGGGAGAAGATGAATCGGTTGGCATGGGGAGCTTTTAACTGGCCCCACTCCTCCCCTAGAAAAGCCCAGTCAACACAATGGGAAGAAAAGGAAGAGGCTTTAAGTCTCCTAGCTGTGCGGGGGCTGGCGGGGGCCTCACTGGAGCCTTGGCTCTGGGCAGGCTGGCCTCTGGCTGAGTGGGCCCCGGATGCCATGGCCTAAGGGAAGCATGGTGCCGCAGCCAGGAAGATGGTGGTCAGAAAGAAACAAACCCAAAACCCCAACCCCAGCCCCACAAAAACACAGAAACACAGCACGGGTGCTGTGTGCCTTTGTCAAGGAGCTGGCAAGTAGCTCCCCTCGAGTCCCAGGGAAGTTCTCCTGTCCAAACACAGGATGCCCGTGTCCCTCCCAGTCGCAGAGCACAACTTCCAAACACTGGTGCACAGTGGGCACCATGCGGGTCTCCGAACGTAGGACATGCTGCCTTTCCCAAAGCACCTTCCACCTCACAGAAACGCCCCAGCACCTGTCATTTAGCTGGGACCTAAGGAGGCTAGAATGACTGTACCTCCTCCTCCCTGCCGCCCACTGGTGGTTCCTGGGCACTGGATCCAGAAGCTAAGAGTATCTGGCTGCTCTAGCCTCCCGTGAGCGAGCTGCTTTGGAATAATGAATAATGAATAAAAGACTAAGTTCAAGTGTTACTACCGCCTGAAAGGGTTGCCAACTGCTCCAGCCTGAGGTGTACTTTCACTGCTTTGAGGATCCAGAGATTCTCCTTTACGTGGTTTGGTGATTCATCACTTTGCTTTGAGTCCTCTCTTCTACTATGTTAACTAGTATTCAAACTTGTATCATTACTTCACTTTTCGCAGGTTTGTGCCCCATCCCCTCTCAACACTGTATGTCTCTGATTCCCACAGCCCAGTCACAGTCCCCTGCACAGATTTATCTGATCATTGCTACTGTCGAAAGGCTGAACACCTCAGGGCCTGACGGTGAGGGAGTGAAGCGCTCAGCGTTCACTAATCTGATTCAAGCAGAGGGAGGCCAGACCCTCCCCGGTGGGGTCTTGGGCGGGGGCGGGAGCTGGGAATCTGTGTGCAGCTACAGGGGTGCCTCTCAGCACCGCGGCCAGGAGGAAGCATCTCCAGCGGAACCTAGTTTTTAATGTGCAGGTGGCAGGGCCCCACCCCTGGAGACCCGGATGTGCAGTCAGGTGGGGAACTACCAACTGCCAAGCACTTGAGGGGAGTGCGCCAGTGCCCGAGTCCTAGGGGAGGGGGGGCAGTGGGGGGCGGAGAGGCCTCTCCAAGTTCACTCGGTGCTATCCCACGCGCATCCCACATTCCTCTCCTTGAAGTCCTGAAAATCTCAAAACTCAGCCTGAGGCAGTGCCTTGGAGGCCATGTCCCCCGAGCACCAGGAGGAGCAGTCATCCCCAGCCTGGCGCGCTGCCCGAGACTGGGGGGCAAGGATTTATGACCTAGGGTTACACAGCTCTCCCTCCACGCAAAGGACTGGTCCCATTTACAAAATCAAAGCCCATATGCTGAAGCCTAGTCTTTCATTGGTTTTATCATTTACTGGCTATTCCTTCAGAAAGTTTTTCCCCACGGCAGCCACCCCAGCAGAGGGTCTCCACGCTGCCGGCAAATGTGCCCCCCCAGGGTCAGGGCCCTGCTTCCTGCTTCCTCTGCCAACAGCAGCAGCCCCGCCTCCCTGCAGAGTGTGCGTGGGGGGAGGGGAGGGGCTTACTCTAGAGCGGGTGTCAAGGCGGGGAAAACCTATCCTTCCTTTGCTCTGAGTTCACTTTTACCGAATCCATTCCTCTGAAAACATTTCATATGTGGGTCGTTTGTATAACAGGAAAGAAAACATCACCTATTTCCTAAAACCTGATGCAATGGTTATACTTGTTAAAACACCACGTTCCTTTCTTAACTCCTGGCCCATGCCTTATTATTTGTCTAAAGAAAATACCCAATGGTGATCCACACGGCTGACAGCAGCATTCCAACTCTGCTTCATTTCTGAAGACCCAACGCAGGGACGGCCTCCCCTAGGAAGCCTTTCCGAACTCTGCCACCTCCAAGCAGACTCGATTACAGTACCTCCTTCCCTGGGCCACCACTGGGCCTTATTATAGGACTTGGCACATAACTGTGCAATCATTTATTCAAGACTCCACCTCCTGTAGGGAAATGTGGACTGAGGGGAGGGCCTGTGTCTTCTTCTATCATCATATTTCTACTGCTTCATATTGTACCCAGCATATAGCCACATGACTGAATCAGCAAAAGAACACACGAGGAAGAGAACAGAACGATGACTCCAATGTCTATGACACAAAAGATGCGGGTATGAATTCTAAACGAATACTTCCCCAACTAACAAGACGCTGTACAATGGGAAAAACACACAACATGAGTGTTCTCCACGAGTAGAGACCTGGAACTGCCGCTCAGAGTGAAACTGTGAATAAGCACTATCTAACTTAACCTAGGAGAGAAGAGCCACATGGCATTCAAAACAAATTAATCTGCTCAGGGAAAAAGTGAGACAGGCAAAAATAAACAGGCTTCCGCAAGGCAAAGACAAGGAGGGATGTGGAGAGCTGTTCACTGGCAGTTTCCACAGGACGCAGGACTGACTGATGGAGTGGCCCGAAAAGCAAAATGATTGAAACGCAGACAGGGTGAGCCCGTAATAATATTCAACGCCCCTCTTTTCTCACTAAGCTTTGAATTTATTCCCTTAAGTGATCCCTTCTCTCAACTTATGATCTTGCCCTTCAGTCAGTAAGTCAGCAAAACCTATGCAGTGACTCACTGGATCCCCAGCCCAAAGCCTGAAAATAAGCTTCTCTGGAAAGGTCTGGTAGGAGAGAAGGAAAAAGAAGTTGACAAATCCCCTCTGGGAATTTATTCATTTAGAGAGAAGCAGGGGATGGATTTCTGTTAAGAGAGCTGACCTGAGGGCTGCTAGACTAGGTTTCCTCCAGGGGCCAATGAAAATGTAACTTTACATAAAGTTGAGTGGAAGGCCACTGCTTTGTACTAAGAAATAAGGCATAGAAAAGAAAAACTGAAATGGGAAGCTTGTAAACCCAAGGATGGAGACAATCTCCTTTCAAGATAAGCTGTGCTGTCTTCTGAACCACATACAAGGCACAGCTGTCAAATACAACAGCAAAGTCTTGGTGAAGAAACTAGTCTCTCTACTCTGTAGTCACCAGGGAAAATGACAGGCACAGGGACCAGAAAGGTCCCAAGTTCATGATGTGAGTGCCAACAGAGCAGCTGTGAGATGAATCTGGAACTGGCAGCAGCAGCAGCGCCTCAAAGGCATATCTTCAGCTCTTCTAGATCCTTCCAGTCAACAGACTTGCTCACGCCTTTCATTTGAGCAGCTCACTCCATACCACTACCTTCAGGCAGTAAGAGCCATCATTCTGATTTCCCACTGAGAGAAACTCAAAAACTGTGCAAATGGGAACTGCCCACTCCAACATCTTGTCTTTAATTTTCTGACCCTGCCCTTCCTAACTCCTTCATTCTAGTAAGCACCCCAAAGAGAACCAGAAACAATCATTTTTTTTTGTACTTGGCGGAAGGCATAATTTTTAAGATACACTATATTTTGTATCTTATATTAAAGTCAATTACTCTAGTAGGTGAGGTTCTCTTAATCGTCTGACTCGGAAGCAGTTCACTGATGCATATTAAGCAAGTACCGCTTTAAGGTACCAATTAGTCTGTTTAGATGCTTGAATCTTTAACGTGAATTAATAATGTGTTGAATCAGAAATTCAAGAGTCTGAGTTCTGAGCAGGGAAAATACACGGGATCAAATAAACAAAATTAGAATACGTTCAGGTATTTAGGATTCTCTCAGAAATCAGATCTGTAGTCTGTATAACACATAAAATCTACTGGGGGGAGGCAGGGTGGGATGGGGTGGATTTGGAGTTATAAACATTGGAACATTATGTAATGGGAAATAATAGGTGTTGTTGTATACAAAACACTTCCACTTACACACCCAAGGGAAAATAAAATGCTTCAAAGGAACTTTGCCAGAGGCCTGGTATTACCCTAAGCAGCTTGGAACAGCTGGCCAGAAAGGCCTAGGACAGAACCCAGCACAGAGCTCAGCAGATTCTACCTGCCCTTCTTTCTTCTTAGTAATAAAGAAAAACTTTATATATATGCGTTTAACACATTTTCATTTTTATTCAAGATGCTTGCTTTCCTACAGCCTGATGTCTCTTGGGTTCAGATCAATTACATTTGCAGACCTGGGAATTTTCTTCAGTGCTGTAATACTCTACATCACTCTCCCTTGAGACAATGGTCAGAACCAACTCAGCAGAACCAGGGGCCAGGAAGCTTTTGGTAAGGCAAGAACAGGATCCTGCCAATTTACAAAGATGAATTTCTAGCACAGTGATACCCCCATCTGACAACACACAGCCCTCTAGCCAGGTTTACACCATTACTTACTCATTTCCTCTTACCTGCCTGATACTCTAAAATGAGGTGGAACTCATCCACTTCCTGCAGTGACTCTGGTGGAACAAATACATTGTCATCAAGAAGTTCATGCAGCTTTGGACCAACCGGACCACAAAGAAGAACCTGGAGACAAGCAATACGAAATCTATCAGGAGATCTGCCCCTTGTCCCACGGAATCTGTTCATTAAGGTACATCCAGCACTTCTATTCATTTCAACAAAACGCTGGATTCCAAATCCAATTTTGAAAGCTTTTGGTTTGGAGGTACAGACTAGAGGGGCTACTACCAGGGCCTGGGGGGTATAGACACAATGTACCCAGAAATGAGAGGCTGATAAAAGACCCACGTCACACACGTTACACAGGTACCTAGGCTGCTGCTGAATCCCATGCACCCTGTTAGGGACTGAATGTTTGTGGCCTCCCCACCCCCACCCCAATTCCCATGTCGAAGTCTAATGGCCAATGTGATGATATCTGGATAGGGTTTTCAGGAAGTAAATGAGGTCATATGGGTGGGTTCCTAATTCAACAGGATTGGTGGCCTTATAAGAAAAGGGAGAGAGAGAGAGAGAGATCTCTATTCACCACACCTGTTAAAGAAAGGCCATGTGAGGACACACAAGTAGGTGGCTGTCTGCAAGCCAGAAAGAGAGCGCTCATCAGAAACCAAACCCTGCTGGAACTGTGATCTTGGGTTTTCCAGCCTCCAGAACTGTGAGAAAATAAATTTCTGTTGTTTAAGCAACCCGGTCTATGGCATTTTGCCATCAGGGCAGCCTGAGCAGACTAAGACACACTGTACCTCACTTTCTCTCTTTTCTTAACTGACTCACATCCTGTGTAGGCAAACAGATACAGGATGCTGTCTGCTCAAAACTGCCAGATGAAAACAACTGTTTGAATTTACACAGTATAGAAAAGGACCACAATAATCAACCAGGGGACCTAATTTGTGGGATCAGGCTCCCTACTATACTTAGCTGCTTTGTGAACAAGACAGCCTTCCAAATAGAAGAATTAAAGAGCACCTCGATTCTGAAAGTATGGGGGGAGGTGCTCTGCAACTTTTTAAAAACCTTTTCTTCAACTCCAACCTGGGCCTCTTCCTGGCTTTTCCTTCTAGAAGCCATTTCACACCTGCTGCTGTTTCTGCCATGCCGGCTCTGGCCCCACTCATGACCAGGTTAACAGACTCAAAGCCCCTGAACCATGAGGGCCTGGATCAGGATTCGAAGGAAAGTCCTCAAAGATGATTGTAACCATTTCAGATTTGATATGTCCCATCCAGAAGCTTCCAAAAGCATTTTTACTTGCTAATTAACTACTTGTTTGTACAGAGGCATTTTCATGCATCTAAGAAATCCCAGCTTCTGGGTGAAAATACACTTCCCTCTCGACACATGCTCGCTATTTGCCAATTCTAAAAAGTCTTGCCCCTATAATTTTATTTCTTTTCTCTAATTCTTGGCTAGAACTTCAGCTTCCAAGATGAGATAACAAGGGCCAGATTTACCCTCCTGCCTGAAACAACAACAAAACATAAAATTTATGAAATAATGGTTTTCAAAACATTTGGGCACTGGGCAACAAAGGACAGTGATCCCTAAGAAACAGAAAAAAACTGAGTAAGCCCTACAGATCCTGCTGCAATTCAGCCTAAAAGAGTTTCCAGATATACAAAATCTGAAAGAATTAATCACCAGCAGATCTGCACTACAGGAAATAGGAAATCCTTTAGGCAGAAGGAAAATGATACCAGATGGAAATATTGATCTAAACAAAGGAATGAAGAACGCCAGGAATGGTAACTCTGGATAAGTATATAAGATCTTTTTCTTACTATTTAAATGTCTTTAAAAGATAATTAACTGTTTGAACAAAAATATTAACAGCATAGTATGAGATTTATAGCCTATCTAGAAGTAAAGTATATGCCAATAATAGTATAAAGACTGGAGGGGAGAAATGGAAGTATACTATTTTAAAGTTCTTACATTCTATCTGGTGGTTTAATAATATCACTTGAAAGCAGACTGTGATAAGCTAAAAATGTACATTATAAACCCTAAAGCAACCACTAAAGAAAACAAGTAGCAAGGTGTCAGATTTAAACCTACCTGATATAGCAATAATCATATTAAATGTAAATGGTCTAAACTCCCCAAATAAAAGACAGAGAATGTCAAAGTGTATTAAAAAGCAAGCCCCAACTATATATTGCCTACAAGAAACACATTTTAAATATAAAGACACAAATAGGTTAAAAGCCGAAGGATGGAAAAAGATATATCATAACACAATTCAAAGCTGGAATGGCTATTTTAATCAAAATAGATTACACAGCAAAGAATATTATGAAATTATTTTCTTTATCCCTGGTAATGATAAAAGGGTCAATTCATGGAGGGAGGTAACAATTCTAAGGAGTTATACATCTAATAACAGCTTAAAAATACATGAAGCAAAAAGTTATAGAACTGCAAGGGAAATAGACAAGTCCATAAGTATAGCTGAAGATGTCAATACCCCTCTCTCAATAGTATTAGATAAATCAAGTGGACTGAAAATCATTAAGAACATAGAAGACTTGAACAACATTATCAACCAACTTGGCCTAACTGACATTTATATATAGAACACTCCACTCCAAAACAGAAAAATATGTACTTTTCAAGTGTACACTGAACTTCACCAAGATAAGACTATATTCTGGGTCATAAAAAAGTCTCAATAAATTTAATAGGAATCAGAGAAGCATATTCTCTGATCACAATGGAAGTAAAATAGAAATCAATAACAGAAAGATATCTGGAAACCCTCCCAATATTTAGAAACTAAATAACACACTTCTAAGTAGTACATAGATGGGCCATTAAATACCTCATCTCAAGAAATCAAAGGGAAATCAGAAAGCATTTGAACTGAATGAAAATAAAAACAAAGTATCAAAATCTGTGGGATACAGCTAAAATAGTACTTAAGGGGAAGTTTATAGCACTAAACACCCTGTACCAGAAAACAAAGGTCTCAAATCCGTGACCTCAGCTACTACCTTAATAAACCAGAAAGTTAAATTCAAAGCAAACAGAAACCAATGAAATAGAAAAGAGAAAAATACAGAAAAAAAAAAAAATCAGTAGAATTGAAAGTTCATTGTTTATTGAAAAGATCAAAATTGACAAACCTATAGCCAAACGTATCAAGGAAAAGAAAAAAAGAAAAAGACATAAATTACCAGTATCAGGAAAGAGAGAGAGAACATCACTACAGATTCTACAGACCTTAAAGGAATAAGGGAACATTATGACTAACTTTATGCCAATAAATTCAACAACTTAGATGAAACGGACAAATTTCTTGAAAGATTAAACTACCAAAGCTCACTCAAGAAATAAAAAATCGGAATTTCTCTTTATCTATTAAATCGAAATTGTTAAAAACCTTCCCGTATCAAAAACTTCAGGCCTAGAGGGCTTTGCTGGTGAACTCTACAAACATGTAAGGAGGATATGATACCAATTCTACACAAACACTTTTTTAAAAAAATTGAAATACTTCCCAATTCATTCTATAAGGTCAGTATTACTCTGATACTAAAACCAGACAGATATACAAGAAAAATACAGACCAATATCCCCCAGGGAAATTGATATAAAAGTTTTAAACAAAATTTTAGTAAATTGAATCCAAAAAAAAGGGTAATACATCAGAAGCAAGTGAGGTTTATTCTGGGGATACATGGTTAGTCTAACATTTGAAAATCAATGTAATAACCATATACCAAAGTTAAAAAACAAAAACCACAGCAGCATTTGACAAGATCCAACATCTACTTCTAATTCTTGGCTAAATTCCAAAATATATTCCATAAAGACACTGCTCTCTTCTGCAATCTGGCTTCTATTTCACCATTCCACTGAATTTACCTTTACTATATTCACCAGGGTCTATTTATGAGACAACATAGCTTGGTTGTAAAGAGCATGGACGCTGGAGCTAGAGTACTTGGGTTCAAATCCCAGCTCTACTCCTTCCTAGGTATGTGACCTTGAACAGTTTTAACTTCTCCATGCCTCATTTTTTTCTATCTACAAAATGGGGATAATAATAGACTTCCCTTATGGGGCACTGTGAGGATCAGAAGAGTTAATATAATGTAAAGCACTTAAGACAGTGCCTGGCATACAGTAAGAACTAGGAAAGTGTTAATGATTATTATTGCCTTTGGAAAATACCTAATCCTTAATCTGCGGTGGTTCTCAGATGATCACTTGGTCCATGTCGAGAAGCATTGCATCAAGTTAAATGGAATCTCTCTGAGAGAGCAATATGAGGTGGTGAGGTCATGGCAGAGCCTAGTGTTTGAATCCTGGCTCCATCATTTACTAGCTAGGTGACCCTACGCACAATACTTAATCTCTTACATTACTTAACCTCTCTGGACCTCCTGTCTTTAAAACGGTGATAATACCTTAACTTCATCAGATTGTTGTGAGGACTGAGTAACAGATATCCCTTTTCTTTCCTCAATCTTCTACCAAGGCCAGACATTTTTTTTTCTTTTTTTAAAAATCAGAATGCTTTCCAGTCAGACTGGTCTCAGGCCCAGCTTCTCCAGAGACCAACAGCAAATACTGGTCCCAGACGAGGGCAATATTGAAAGGTCAATGTAACCCAGGACTTCCAGGGCCAGAATTACTTCTCAGGGTCAAGAGAGTGGCCTTTTATGGACCCATTCAAATGCCCAGGATTCTGATGGGAAGGGCCTGGGTTCTCTCTAATTAGTTTATGACTGATCTTTCCTTCTCTTCCATCCATTAGCTGGTAATACTTCTGAAGGTCAGCCCTGTAATTTCTAATATTCTCTGTTTGGGAGTTAATTACTATCTATAAAGATAATGACTATTTTAAAAAAAATTTCCCACACCCTAATATTTTATGAAACTTTAATTCTTATTAAAATGTGAACGTTCACACTTTAATATGCTCTCCACATCTAAGCACATCCATCCCTCAGTGTACAGTGTGGCTCCATATGAATTTTTTCCCCTTAAACTGTTGAACATTTATCTGAATTTTTGGGTCCATCTCTGGGCTTCTGATTCTGTGCCCCTGAGAACTGTTTATGGTTTCCTTTCTCTGCCGTCAGTAGCCACATCTATTCTGCACTTCTCAAGTTCACTTACTCTAGAATCATCTTTGTTAAACCTATCTTCTTTGTCCCCATGTATGGTCTAGCACCAAGTGATTCCATTTTAGTAGGCTTTAGATAGGCTTCTCCTCTTCTGGCTACCATATCCAAACCTCAATCATTTTATAGCAAGACAGCAGCAATAACCTCCTTGCTGTCTTTCCCCCTCAGACCTATTCCACTTGTAGCAAAAGAGCTTCTTACTCAGATGTTATTTTGAACATAGCAGTAATTTTTAATTCTACTTAACCCAAATGGCCTAAGACTTGAAGACATGTCCCTATCTAGTGGCGTTCATTTTTCAACACTCTGGATCCAGGCTCACAGAACAGCCAATTAAGTCTTCTCTCATCATTGTACAATTCCCAGCCTCAGGCACTGACTCCAGAGCCCACGTGCTCTTAACCATTACATGATAAGGTACTCAAGAACGTGGACTCTGGGGTCCTAGGTTAAAACTGTTCTATTTCTTTTCTTTCTTTCGTTTTTTTTGTTTGTTTGTTTTTTTGCTGTACACGGGTCTCTCACTGTTGTGGCCTCTCCCGTTGCGGAGCACAGGCTCCGGACGCGCAGGCCCAGCGGCCATGGCTTACAGGCCCAGCCGCTCCGCAGCATGTGGGATCCTCCCAGACGGGGGCACGAACCCATGTCCCCTGCATCGGCAGGCGGACTCTCAACCACTGCGCCGCCAGGGAAGCCCTCTTTCTTTTTTTAAAAAATAAATTAATTTATTTATTTTTGGCTGCGTTGGGTCTTCGTTGCTGCACACGGGCTTTCTCCAGTTGTGGCGAGCGGGGGCTACTCTTCTTTGCGGTGCGCGGGCTTCTCACCGTGGTGGCTTCTCTTGTTGCAGAGCACAGGCTCTAGGAGTGTGGGCTTCACTAGTTGTGGTACATGGGCTCAGTAGTTGTGGCGCACGGGCTTAGCTGTTCCGTGCCATGTGGGATCTTCCCTGACCAGGAATTGAACCCAGGTCCCCTGCACTGGCAGGCAGATTCTTAACCACTGTGCCACCAGGGAAGTCCTTGTTCTATTTCTTATTAGCTATGAACTTCCCTATGCCTCAAGCTTCATGTGGAAAGCAAGACAACAGCAGTACCAGCACGAGTACCAACTAGCCTTACAGGTTGTTGCAGGGATTAAATGAGGTAATCCACATCAAACACTAGAAACAACGTCAGGCACACAGTAAGCACTCAGAAAGCATTAGCTACCACTCCTCTCCTTCCACTACTATATTCCTAACAAGAGCCTCAGGGTCTGGCACAAGTTGAATCAAGGAACAGAAAGATACTCATTCTTACTCCTAAAATTACTTAAACACTAGTGAAGGACACAGGTTTTAATCTGGGAATTTGACTTACCTTTAAATCTGAGTTGGCTGCAAATTTCTGTCCAATTAAAGCTGCATTTCCTCCTACATAGTGCTATAAGACAGTTCAAGGTTATTAGACAGTATTTTAGCATTAACTATGTTACTCAAGTTTAATAATATTTTGATTTATTGAATTAATTTACAGTCCATTTTTTTCCCAAAAAAATTTGTGGTGACTTCATAAGTACATACAGATGAGGTTAATAAAAACATTAACCCCATAGGTTAATAGACAATGAGTTATAAGGAAAGGTGGAAAAAACATATTGCTACACTTGGAAATTAGTATAATTGCCTTAACTGTAGATCAAATTTGGCCTTGAGCTTCCAGGCAACCGGAACAGATAAGGAAACAAAAGGAAATATGACAAGCATGGATAGACCTCATCTTCAGCACTGTAACCCTTCTAAAATGAGTATATGACTATGACAGTCTCCTCCTGAAAATCAATCAATAAATACTACAGTGAACTAAAATCCAACTCAATTTTTTTATCAAAGCATAGTTGATATGTAATATTACTTAAATTACAAGTGTACAATAGAGTGGTTCACAATTTTTGGAAGTTATACCCCATTTACAGTTACTATAAAATATTTTCTATATTCCCCATGCTGTACAATATATCCTTGCAGCTTATTTTATACCTGATAGTTTGTACCTATTAATCCCTTACCCCTTTACTGCCCCTTCCCCATTTCCCTCTCCCCACTGGCAACCACTAGTTTGTTGTCTTTATCTGTGAGTCTGTTTCTTTTTTGTTATATTCACTAGTTTGCTGCATTTTTTGATTCCACATATAAGTGATATCATACAGTATTTGTCTTTCTCTGTCTGACTTTATTTCATTTAGCATAATACCCTCTAAGTCCATTCATGTTTCTGCAAATGGCAAAATTGCATTCTTTTTTATGGCTGAGTAATATTCCATCTCTCTCTCTCACACACACACACTACATCTTCATCTGTTCATCTACTGATGGACACTAAGCTTGCTTCCTTATCTTGGCCATTGTAAATAATGCTGCTATAAACATTGGGGTGCATGTATCTTTCCGAATCAGTTTTAAAATCCAACTCTTAAGTGAGGCACACAGGCCTTTCTTTTTATCTGTCCCCTGCTTTCCTTTCTACTTCCATCTCCTGCCCTCCCTTCCGTACCATGCCTGCAGCTCTCCAAGTCTGCCTTCCTCCCTGTCTCTGTGCCTTTGGCACATGCTGCTTTCTTTGACTAGGATGCCTCCCCATTCTCATTCGTTGGTAAGACCCTGATCACTTTTCAAGTATCAGCTGCAGCATCACCTCTTCTGCAATGCCTTCTGTCTCCCTTTTCCCATGGCCACCTCCACCTCCACAACCCCCCTTCCAGACAGGATTACAGATCCCTTGCTACTCACCACCCCTATACTCAGAACAAACCTCCATTACAGCCCTTGTCCACTTGGGCTAATGTCATCTGGGGACATGTCTAGCTCTTTCAGGGCAAGGACTGTCTTCTTACAATAAGTGCTCAGTAAATGTTTGTTGCCAGATTTTGAGAAAGGAAGAACACACTGATGCATCAGGAAACGTAAGAGCTTTCCTGGGAGTAAATTCTAAAGGTAACAGACTCCAATAGAGGACAATGTTTTCTCCTAAACACCACATCTCTCAGCTGAGGACCTAGAGCAGAAGAGCAAATAGTTCAAGGCTAGTATTCCATTGTGCTAAGGACGGATTCATGTGTTTTGGAAACCTGACAAGTAGGAAATACGGCGGATGCTCTAGTTGAGAAACCTCATCAACTGCCTTGCCTGGGAGGAACGCTAGCACCTCACCTTCCTAGTTCCCAGTCCCATGCAGAGGCACAGAATAAATAACTCATCTCTGGATGCTAGACCTCACTTTCAGCCCAACCAAGGTTTGTGCTGACCGATCACTGGTTTCGGGTGGGACAGTAATGGCTTACTATAGATAAATTTAAAACTGTGATATACAGGCTGAAATTTGGCCTTTTAACATGTTAACCTTATTTTTTATTTACTATGGTGCCTAGAAGAATTTACTAAAAATCTTGGGTGAAACATTAAGATTCCATGAAGTGGATTTTAGAGTTTTCATGTAATAGTTATCATTAACTGCTGTTTATCAGTCAATCTGCCTTATAGTTTAAGGGAGTTTGACAAGGCGCCAAATGAAGTGTCACACTAGTGGAAGACAAATAACACATTTTAGGTTTTACAATGTTAAGAAATAATTTAGATGATGTAAAAGCTAGATAAAATTTCTGTAGAAAAAAATGTTTGCATTATGAAACAAAAGGCAGAAGAAACTAGAATAGAAAGCAAATTGGTGGTTTAAATACTACAATCTTAAAGACTTTTAAGCAGTAGACTTGCCATCTTTTTAGAACTATCAAGATTCTTTCATAAAAGATAAGAATCTCAGGAGTTCCCTGGTGGTCCAGTGGTTAGGATTTGGTTGGGGAACACTGAGATCCCCCAAGCTGCGCTGCGCAGACAGAAAGGAAAAAAAAAAAGATCAGACTCTCACTACCAAACTCAGCTGTCAAAATGATTGTAACTGAAGTTTTAATAGCTTGCTGGGTAATGCTCATGCTGGGTAATGCTCATGCCCATTTCTAATGTTCAAATGGGTGGCTTCAAAGGGAAAAAAAACTTTAAAATCTTAATAGTTATAAAAATAAGTGGTCACAAAGAATGGTCTATGAAAGGTACCAATCAAAAATGGCATTAAGAGCTCCCCCAGTGAGAAGTACACCCAGACTGGGGTGATGGGCCAAAGGAAGATTTTAGGTAAGAAAATTTGGGGGTTAGATGTGGTGGGGTGGAGAGATGCTTAAACAAACAACCAAAACTGGCCGGTAAGAGGTGTGAGGGCAGGTGTAGCAGCAGGTGTGTGAGCCTTGAGGAAGTGTCTGGACCATGCAGGCCCCAGGGCTTTGTTTATGATCACCAGGTGGGCTTGGGGAGCTCTAAGTTCTATCTCTGAGAGGCTCTACCCTGTAGAACAATGGTTCTCAGAACAAGGTGTTCAGAACAACAGCATCAACATAACTAGGAAACTAGCTGGAAGGGTAAATTCTTGGGTCCACCCCACAGGCACTGAATCAGAACTCTGGAAGTGCGGTCCAGGAACCTGTGTTTCAATATCCCTCCAAGTGATTCTGATGCACACTCAGGTCCAAGAGCCACCAAACTAGACCAGTGGTTCTCAACCAGGGTGATTTTGCATCCCTCCTCTCCCTGACCCTGGAAACATATGACCATGTCAGGAGACATTTTTAACTGTCACAACTGGGGAAGAAGAGGACTGAAACTGTCATCTACTGGGTGGAGGCCAGAGATGCTGCTAAACATCTTACAATGTGCAGGACAACCCCCACAAGGAAAAATTCTCTAGCCCTAAAGTCAATAGTGCTGAGGATGAGAAAACTTGCTCTGGACCAGCAGAGCAGAGGTAAGGACCCAGCTCCCTCGTTCCCAGGCAAAGGCTAGAACTCTTTCTCTGTGGGTTTGGCCTTGTTTTGCTTAGGAAGGACTCAGGCATATTAAGATTACTGCAAGTTATCAGCCAAGCAATACCCAAACAAGTTTGGAGTAGATATCTTTCCTACCTTAAACTTGAATAACACGAAAAAAGAGCAATTTAATGGATAACCCAGAACCAAAATTTTAGGAAATATGCTTCATAAACGTTGGCTGAATTGCACTGACTAGGAACAGCAGAGTTAAAGGAAGGTCAGATACAGTTTTCAAAAAAGAGAAAAACACTGTAGAATTGGATTCCTAACAATTACCCTCTTAGGGCAAACTGGAGAAAAAAGCTGCTTGGTTGCTTTTAGAAACCATACAAACAAGGTGTCTTTCCCCACCACCACTGGCAAACAGACCTGGGCTCCTGGGAACTCTGATGCAATCTGGGCGATGTTATGGAAAGTTTCCTTATCACTGAAGAAGCGTTCAGCAGCTGCTCCCTTCCCCATGAAGTGAATGAAGGCTTCTTTTAGATCATTCCTCGAACGCAGCTCAGTGTGATCTTTCCCATTCCCAGGATTCAGGCCAAGTGCCTGCAAGAGCTTCACCCCTGACAGCACTACATCCACACATGCATTGACTCTGGAAGGAAGGAAGGAAGAAAGAGACAGTGTGAAAGAAACAGAAGCACTGGGGCAACTACTTTGCATTTAACAACAGGGAAATGTTTCAGAGGCCTGTATTCAGACAAAAAAACAGATGAAGTGGATTTGAAACCTGAATTGGAAAGTAAACAGCATATGGCAGAAAGAGGATTACTTTATCTGGATGTATGTCTTAGGATCAGAACACAGGACTCTTGGCAAGAGTTTGGCAAACTTTTACACTAGTTACAAAGAGAGAAAACAGGTGCTCAGCATTTCAGAACAAAGTATCATGATAACACAAATTTAGCATTTCTGAGAAAATGGTGGCAGAACCAAACTGTCTGGATTCACCCTGGCTGTGTGATGTGGGCAAGTCACTTTAATTTCTCTTTGTCTCAGTTTCCTCATCTATAAAATGGTGTAATATGAGTATTTAACTAAGAGCTGTTGTGAAGATTAAGTTAATAAATGCTTAGGAACACTGCTTGCTGCAGAGGAAGCAAAATAAAAGTTTTGGTCAAAATCCATCTTCCCCTGAAAGATATATTAGGATGGTAGTAAAATACACTAAATACCTAAATGTCTAAATACTCCCAGTTGAAATTCTTAGAGCTGAGTGGTGCCTTAAAGACTTAAGTGCACCTGCAGCCTGTAAAAACTCATCACTTCGCAGGTGTTCACCGGACCCATCCATGAACTTTAAAGGCTGGTAAGAAGCCAGTGCGACATCACTTGGTTGGTGCTACAGAAATTATAAAGTACGTATAAGGCTGTCTGTCATGGCCCCTCCTATGTGTGCATGGAAGAGTTCTGGCTTACATTTTCAGTGTTTCTTTGCTAAAAGTCATCCCTTAAACGAGAAGTTCCAAACACTTTGGGTAGCTAAATGAGGTCTTTCTGCCCCACCACAGGCACCTTTATTCCTGCCTCTGCCATCCCTGCCAGTGGGGCTGGAAGACCAACTGAAACAGCTTCTGGTGACAAGGCTGTGCTTCCAGGTTAATTCCGAGTAGCTTTGAAACCAGAAGGTAAACTCATCAATAAAGAAGGTCCAATGGATTGGATTTTAGTGTATAATATGTAACTACAGTGTTTCCCTTCCAGTCTCCTTTAAAAATCTGTTGATCAAATCATTAATGGTGGCCAACTCTAAGATGAGGAATGAGATGGTGGTAAGGGAGAGGAGATATATTTTTTTTCCATCAGATATATTTCTAATTTTTACAAGCATACATTACTTTTAGAACTTAATAACAATTTTTAAAAGGTTCTCATGTGGGCTAGATATTATTTACATCACTCAAGGAAGGTTTACAAGGGCAAGGAAGAAACACATCCCTCCTCATGACGCAAAACTGACTGCATACTCATCATAAAGATTCTTTTATTAATTCTTCTCCTATGAATCCCAAGTTTTTGAAAAGGTTTTTGCCTACCGCACAGCATTTAAATACTCAAATGTTCTTATTCCTTTAAAGTCAAACACACATATAATTACTCTCGTCAACTGGAAAAGCATAATCTAAAAGTGAGTATACTTTTCAGCACATAAAACACATTGACATGCATGTGGAAGGTTCTTAATGATACATTGAAAACATAATCCTTTCACAGCCTTACATAATAATGAACCAACACACCTTGTAAACTGGTCTCAATCCTACCTCACAGGAAGTGTCCTTTATTTCTACTGGATGCAGCGTTAGATGTCTGAAGGGTAGAATCTTAACAGGAATACAGCCATCCCTGGCTCTCAGACTCCAGTAGGCTACCAATGTTCAGACAGTGAGAGTTTGGATAGCATGAAACACCCATTCCCACCAAGCAGCCCTACCTAGAAAATGTATCCAAATGGATTTGGGTCCTGAGTCTGGACAGCAAAAGTTCAGGTACTGAGGGATATACCCATATTTGGAAATAACGACTTCAAAATCGACTTCAGTAAACACCACCTCCATATCTAGTTGTGCTGAGACTTTAGAGTTTGATTGTTTAAAGATGAGAATGGAGGAAGCTGCACTTACAGAAAAACAAAACTGAACGGAACAATGTTCAGCACATTTTGCAGCAAAGACAAAACCCAACTGAACAAATTTTGAGTTAAAACAATGTAACTATCATAGGAACATTTTCTATCCCCCACCTAATCATGTCATGAATACTAACGGAAAAAATCTTAGGAAAAAATTTACTTGGTAGCTTTTTAAAACAAAAAAATCATTGAACACTACTATGTGCCAGACAGTTAACAAAGTACTTTTAGGTGTGCTTTCTAGTTATATTTTATAATACTTCAACCAGAACAAGAATCTTTCTCTGCACTTCAACGGTATACTAAAATGTAAACAAGCACATTACCTAAGGTGCTTTCTTATTGGGGAAAATTAAAGGGCGGCGGGGAGGTAAAACAACTAGAAGACAAAATTATGCTCATTTGACACTTAGGCAGAATTTCACAGCTCAATGAGAAATGTATAAAAGATTACAATGTGAGTTTTGAGAAAACACAGACACAGATGAAACAACTGGAAGATAAAGTGAGGCAACAGATGCTGAATGCCTGAACAAGTGGCTGTGCTAGCAGAGAGGATGCTGGGAGCCAGGGTTGCCAGGCATATTATTAGAGACTTGGGGGTGGGGTGGGAATGAGGGACAGTTTCTTCTGGGTCGTAAATTCCTTAAAAACAAGGATGGTGGTCTTTATCACCTCTCCTCTGTTTTACTGTCTGTAAATCGTTTCCTAAGGTACTTTCTAGCTTTCACACTCTACCTGAGATATTATGAGAGCTAATCATAATCGCTGTAAGATACAGAACCGTAGAGAAGAGAAATTCAAGAGGTAGGAATAGTGGTCCTTGGGCCACACCCTGGATGGTGCTCTGGACAGAGAAAGAAGACAGGCATTTTCAGACAGACCACACCAATCTGCAAAACGTTCTAAGATAGGGAAGTAGTCATCACTGCTTGCAGCTGAGAAAAGTGAGGCTGGGGGTCAACTAACATTCCAAAGGCCATGACTGGAGAAGCCTAAATTCAAACCCAGATTTATCTGATACTGAAACCCACGGGAAGCATACACAAGCAAAGATGTAGACAAAGGGATTAACCTTGTTTCTGGACACAATAGGAATACTGATCCAGTTAGGAGAGTTTCAACAGGGGAGAAGAGCTAGACAGGTTTCAAAGGTCAGGGTGAAGCCAGGTAAGGGAGAATGAATGCTAGGATGAGGGGTTCATCATTCACCCAATGAACCTTAGGACCAGGGCCCGATTCTGAAGCAGGGGAGGGAGCACATGCTTTAGAAAGATGTGGCAGTGGGCTCGCCATTGACCATCTTCTTGAAACCTCTCCTATCCTTTATTCCCTGGTCCCTTCCCACCTGCCCCTTACATAGATGGCAGTGCCTCCCCGAATCCCACCCTTGCCATTTACCTCCCCTTCTTTCTCTTCCTAGGTGATGTTGTCCAGTCTCTGGCCTCGGCCTAAATGCTGGAGTCTCCAAGGTCTACAACCCTGCTCCTCAACTACAGCCTCTGGCTGTCAGCAGCTGAGGGCCCAGCTTCCTCTAAAATTCCACAGGAATGTACATTTCCCCTCCTCTGAAATCAAAATGCTTACCTTCCACCACAAACTTGTTCCTTTTTCTTAATCTCTTCGTGGCAACAACATGGCACGAAGGTGGAGCCAGGCTGCACCTCGGGCATTCGACAGTTGTGTGATCTTGGGCAAATCAGTATTTCCAAGCCCCAGTTTACTCCCTGTGAAAGCTGGATGACAATCTCTGTATCTACGTGCATAAGGTTGTTGTAAGATCCCCAGTATTAAGATCCTGTCATTTTTGATGCCTCTATTTACTGTACAACACCCAACCTCTTCTCAAATCTCACCTGTTGAAAACCACTGCCAAACAAGAAAAAGCTCTATGGACTCTTAACTAGCGTCAGGGTCTCAAGACTTTCCTTTTTTATGAGTCATATTAAATTGTGTGCTTTGACTGAGTATGTGAAAGATAGTGAATGTGTGTGTGTGTGTGTTGTGTATTCTCCTAAAAGATCAAACTACAACACACACGCACCTGCCAAATGAGATTCTGGTACCAGTACTGCACCCACCTACTCCTTGTACATTCTCATCTTTAGGCTGAAAATCTGGGTAAGGAGAAATGTTGGTAACAATGGATGTCTGTTACCCACAAAAATAGCATGAAGCAGTCAAATAGGTTACAACCACAGCTCAAATTTCACATTCCACTGGTTAGTCTCTGCAAAGAACTTAGCATCATTTACTTGCTTATAAACCTTTATGGCTTTCCCATCACCTACCCTGATACAAAAGGCTCCTTTCAGCATCATCGCTTGACATCCCTCTACCATAAGGTCCTTGCCCTAAATACAGGGCCAACTTGCTATTCACAAACAAGCCAAATACCTTTTCACATTTGGTCCTCTCTGCCTAGGTGGGCTTATTCCCCCATCTTCTTGTGGAGAAATTCCATTTCTTCTCCAGGGCCTGGCCCTTGCAAGTCACTGTAGCAGAATATGTTTTCCAAGATGGCCACAAGATGTCCCATCCCACATGTTCTTTTTACAATGTGACGCTCACATTCCCCCCATCCAGGTGTGTTCTATGTCCCCTCCCCTTAAAACCATTTGGACCTGAGACTATGACAGAAGCAACACTATGTGCTTCTAAGAGTAGGTCACAAAAAGGCATTAATGCTTCTGCCTGGTCCTCTTGGGGAATTCCCTCCCCTAGTCACCCTGCTGTGAAAAAGCTAAATAGAGAAACCACCTGTAGGTGTTCAGGTGAAACCAGTTGAGGTTGTAGCCGACAACAACAATCAACCCTTGAGATGATCCCAGTCCCAGCCATCATCTGCCTGAAACCGCACAAAACCCCAAATGAGAATTGCCTAGCCGAACCCAATCAAACCTCAGAATAATGAGAATAAAATGACCATTGTTTTAAGCTACTAAGTTTTGGGGTGATTTGTGATGTAGCAAAAGTAAATAGATTGTCACTTTCTCAGATGGAGCTTTTCCTGAAACCTCATCCTGGGAAGAATCAGTAATTCTTTGGGACACAAGGCTACCTTGTTTCCACCATGAGTTCAGCAAAGCACTTTTCTTAATCATTACAAACAGCATTGTGTCACCTCACCGCCCCCCGCCCCCCATTCATATTGAAGCCCTAACCACAGATGGACTGTATTTGGAGGTAGGAGCTATTTAAGGAGGTAATTGAGGTTAAACGAGGCCATTATCTAATAGGACTAATGTCTGTTTAAAAAGAAGGAGAGACACCAGAAGTGCTCATGAATGGAGGAAAGGTCTAATGAGTACACAGGGAGAAAGCAGCCACCTGCAAGTCCTTAAGAGAGGACTCGCTCTTGGGCTATCAGCCTCTAGCACTGTGAGAAAATAAATGTCTGTTGTTTAAGCTACCCAGTCTGTGGTATCCTGTTATGGTAGCCCGAGCAGAATAACACAATAACGAATATATTTGTTTCCAACAAACGAGGCTGGGACCTTGCCTCATTCATCCCTGCATCCTCAGAACCTAGCACAGACCTGACACATACCACGTAGTTGACAAATATTTGTTGAATGAATGCTCACAAAACCAGGGAGGACAATTAATGAGCTGATAAGGATGCAGGTGAAAGGGCTTGAACTTGAAAGAAGAGGTAAAAGAGGATACATCTGAAGAAACAATAAATATGCTGATATAAAAAAATAGTAGCTAACGTTAGGTGTCTGCTCGTTAAAGCAGACACCATGCTAAATAACATGGATTATTTAATTGAATCTTCAGGATAATTCTGCTTTACCTTAACCTTTCTGGTCCCAACACTCACAGGAACTAGTAGAGCAGCAGAAGGCCTGTTTCCGTGTTGAGGGCAAGATACTAAAGTCGAACTGAGACAAGAACTAAACAGGGAATAATTACACGCGGGAGGGGAATACAAAGAAAGGAGGCACTGTGATTTGGGAGGACCCTAAATATGCAATGTCACTGAAATCAGGGGAAGAAAAGAGTTTCAAGGAGAAGGGTGTGCTTAACGCGCGGAAGGCTGCAAGCAGTCGACAGAGAAGGCTAAAAGAAGCAGTTGAATGTGAAAATCAACTCGGTTCCGGTGAGCTTTGAGAGAGAAGTTTCAGTAGAATGGTGGTCTCCAGACTACGGCATTAAGGAAGCGGAAACAAGGCGTAAAGAAATAAACTCGGTAGCTAATAGCACGACCCCTCCTTCAAGTAGTTCAGAAGCAAGAGGGTGCCGCCAAAGTGCTAAGACCAACCATCGCTGACTGCCAAAGAGCAGCCGCCAGAAAAGGAGGGCTTGGAATGAAGGAGGCTCGAACTATAAGGAGTCAGGCTGAGCGGGATTTGCAAGAGGCTATTAGGCTGGTTCTATGGAGATGAGAGAAGGGGGCTGGTCCTACCGAGACGAGAAGGGCGCAGGGGCCAGCCGACAGGAAAAAGCAGTCTGGTGAGTCCCTGCAGCAGTGACGAACGGGGCTCGTCCCAGACGTCCGACGCTTCTCGCCAAGGAGGCAGCGTGGACACCAGCGCCGAAGGGCCTCCCGGGGACCTCTGGGAACCCGTTTCCGCGCCGGCTCTACCTCCCAGCTCCCAAGCCGCCTGACCTCCGCCAAGGCGGTCCTCGGAGGCCCGGAGCGCCCGCACCTCCTGGAGAGGTCCAGAGAGGCAGGCTCCGCAGGCACTCACCCTACGGCCACGCGGCGCCAACGCCGGGCCGGCCGCACGATGAGCGCGTCCCAGGCAGCAGCCAACCGACCCTCAGGGGAGCCGGGTCCTGGGGGCGCGGGCGCAGGCCCCAGCTGCAGCGAGCTCCACAGCGAGCGCAGCGCCGACCCCGGCAGCTGCGGCTCCAGCAGGAAAACGCAGCCCACCGCTAGCGCCAGGAAGCCGGCGTACGCGGAGCCGCGCCACAGCGCCATAGACACAGAGGTGTAGGAGCTGCCGAGCACAGCTCCTTTCCCGGTCCGCGCCTCTTCCGGGCTTAGCTCGTGCCGACGTCGACATGCGCGCTACGTCACGCCGGCGCGCCGCGGTTCCCCCCGGAGGGGCGGGGCGAGGGGCGGGGCGATGGACGAGGGAGAGGGCGGAGAGCCCTCTTGCTTTGTCCAAGTCCTGGCTCTTGGGGGCGCTCGCGGTTCGGAGGCCCTGAGGGAGGTTGGACAAAGGCCATAGTGCCTGTCCGGGCGCTGTACCCCTTCTGGGAACTCCATCCGTACCCCGAAATAGAGCGGCACGGATACGTTTATTTTCCCAGTAAGATGAACCCGACGGATTTTGAAGAAGCGGGCAAACCTCATGTCAATCTTTGGGCCAGTCGGTGTCCTCATTTGAGCTGCGCCTGCAGTTCCTCAGAGGGGCGCAAATCACACTCCCCCTGTTTTAATGTCCCTCTGCCCGTCTGTCCATCCTCCACTGTTTTTTTTTTTTTTAAAGTAGAGGGAAGGATTTTTTATTTATTTATTTTTGGCTGTGTTGGGTCTTCGTTTCGTGCGAGGGCTTTCTCTAGTTGTGGCAAGCGGGGGCCACTCTTCATCGCGGTGCGGAGGCCTTTCACTATCGCGGCCTCCCTTGTTGCGGGGCAAAGTCTTCAGACGCGCAGGCTCAGTAGTTGTGGCTCATGGGCCTAGTTGCTCCGCGGCATATGGGATCTTCCCAGACCAGGGCTCGAATCCGTGTACCCTGCATTGGCAGGCAGATTCTCAACCACTGCGCCACCAGGGAAAGCCCCCAACCTTCGCTGTTAACTAAGCTCATCCTTTTTCAGGCCCGGGGCTAGGCGCTCCCCCGAGGAATCAGATGGCAGCAGCGCTGCTGTGAGTCCTTGGGGCACGCGTGGCAAGAGGGATTCTATCCCTTTGGAGCGTGGCGGAGACCCGCAGCTGGTCGGGGCATTTGCCGAGACAGGGAGAGCCCGCAGTGATCGTCCTTGCTGGATGATCAGATTCAAACCTTAAAATAACCCTTTTGGGGGCGCTGTTCCCTTTAACAACCTCAGAAAATGCACAAATGCACACATTCTTGTGTACCACATAGGGGGGGTTTTGGACCTGGGTTAAGAAACCCTCATTTCTCCTCTTCTCCCTTGGTAATATGACTTAAACCCAGAAGGCCTTGTCTTCATTGTGACTCTTTTGTGTGTGAGCCTAGGTCGAGAGCCAGTGAAACTAGGCTTGCTGCCCACTCATTCTCAGCGCCATCATGCCGGGTCTGGTCTTGTTCCTGGCCAGTTTCCGTTTTTCCAGATCTGCTGGCTCCTGACTTTGGCTCTGCGTCTGATTTTCCACACTGCCCCTGACCTTTGGACTTGGCAGTGGATCTTATTTCTCTAGCTTTGATCTTGGGCATTAGGCATCATTTCCCCCAGCCCGGTATCGCCAGCACTTCCCTATCCTGGTCATCTATCCTCTCCGGCTCACCCCACCCAGCCCACCTGACCATAGCATCGCTTTCAAAGGAGATGTTCGCACAGGAAGAGATTTGGGCTATCACGGAAAAGAAAGAAGCCAAGGAGCCAGTGAGATCAGTGTGAAGCTGTCTTCACTAGAGTTGCCCCTATCCCTTCTCTCTCCTCAGGGAGACGTGTCATTTAGTTCCCAGAGAAACTGCTCCCCCAGATGACCCCCAGTGAGCAGGTTTTCCTACCACCCCAGAAGTGACTGAACCAGAACTTCTCTCAAAAGCAATGAATTCACTGGCTGGCCAGAGACCATTTCTCTCTACTGAGAATTTGAACCAAGAGTCTGTAGCTAGCTGGTTTTGGTTGTGGAACTGCAAGATCACATAAGATTGAAGGTCAGATAGGGCCAGTTAAATATATTTCCAAGGTGAAGATTTGGGGGAGCAGAGGAAGCTGAATTGTGGGAAGACCATGGAGCAGACAGGCTTAGAGGAGCAGGGAAGTGCTCCATGCCAAGTGATGTGGAGAGAAAGCCACCTGGGGCCTTCCCTTCTGGCTCCCAGGATACCTGCTGAACTGCCAGTGCTTTGTACTGAATTCTTCTGCTTCTTCCTAGCCTTGCGAGAACTTTTTCCCCCTCCAGTTTTATTGAGATATAATTGACATATAACATTGTATAAGTTTAAGGTGTACAACATAATGATTTTCTATACATATACATTTTGTGCAGTAAAATGGGGATTACCACAATAAATTTAGTGAACATTCATCACCTATATAGTTACTATTTTTTTTCTTGTGATGAGGACTTTTAAGATCTACTCTATTAGCAACTTTCAAATATACAATACTAGAATTTGGGGCTTACCCACAGAGGCGAAACAGAGGCAGGCTGGAACCTGGGACCTGGGACCCTTTACCGCAGTGCTTGCACCCGGACAAACATCTCCTCCTCTCCTCCTGGAGCAAGAGTACAAAGAAACTATGAGGGACTAAAAATAACTGCATGCATATGGGCAGTCGCAGCAAATTATGAACAAGATACAAAAAGGCCAAAAGCCAACTGCCTCTTCTTTGTTTCTTTTAATTTATTTTTAAAATTTATTTTTATTGAAGTATAGTTGAATTACAATGTTGTGTTAATTACTGCCGTACAGCAAAGTGACTCATTTATACATATATATATATATATATATATATATATATATATATATATATATATATACATTCTTTTTCATATGCTTTTCCGTTATGGCTTATCTCAAGATATTGAATATAGTTCCCTGTGCTATACAGTAGGATCTCGCTGTTTATCCATTCTGTATATACAAGTTCGCATCTGCTAATCCCAAACTCCCACTCCAACCCCCTCCCACCCTTCTGCCCCCCTGCCAACCACCACTTCTGGGGTGCGGGAAGCAAAAGCAGGGTACTGCACATGCCCCCTGCACACAGCACCAGCAAGGGGGTGGGCACACCACCTAAGCCACCCCTCCAGCCCGACCCACGGATCCCCCCCTACCCTCACCCCACTTAAGAGACCAGCTTGCTCCCCTCCCCCCGACCTCGGGGAGCCAGAAAGAGCACCTGTTACTTGTTTTCACTCCCTTGTGCTGCATCATGAGTCCCAATAAAGCCTTGCCTGAATTTCTCATCTGGCCTCTCACTAATTTCTATCGATTAAAGAGTCCAAGAACCCAGGTTGGTAACAAACAACAGCAGCTTGAACAAAATGGAAGTTCATTTCTCATGGAAAAGTCTAAACAGGCTGCTGGTACTCTGTGGGTGGCAGCAGGAAGCGTGCCCCATCTGGTCGTTATGGAGGTACTCTGGGCTCCTGTTTGTTGTTCAGTCAGCATCTGTTTGCATTGTAGGTGGTGGCGAGGCTGGACAATGTGCCCAGCACCAACTTCAATTTCAACAGACAGTTAAAGGCAGGAGCTGCAGGAATTGAAGAACATGTGTGACAGTTGCCAGTCGTGGTGGAGCCTGATGTGGGTTCTGGTCTTATACACAATCACAGGGGCCTTGATTCCTTCCACTCCTCACTAGAGGCTCAGGGGCAGGCATTCAGCTCTCTTGGTAGTATGGTCCCTCTTGAAAGATTTCCTTAGTGAACAATAGTCATTTCAGATTCTGATCATCTATCTATTTAATGAATTTGGAATGCTTCGCAAGCCAATTGTCTGTCTAGAAGTTAGATTTCTGGGGGCAATTATACAAAACAGCCCTGAGTGGGCAGCTGTGGCTCCCCTGCCTAGTCTGAACAAAGAGAAAAGGACTGGACAAGCCTCAAGACACCCCTCCCCCAACCCAAATTGCATCCAGACATGGCCTTTGTTATTGGTTCTCTCTCCCAGGACCTTGAAATGAGAGATAAAAGCAACTTTATTCCAGAAAATTCAGAGGCAAATGAAGGCTACAGGTGTCCCACCCAAGATCCTGACCTGTAAGGTCAAGGAGCAGATCCCATATTTATAGAAGGGATTAGCAGAATCCCGTCAGTCCCAAATTAGCTTAAGGCTTTGGCTTTGACATAAATCCCAGTCAACACAACCCATGTGATCTCAAGGGTTTTAAGGAGCACGTTTGTTCCCACGTTTGGAACAGAAACTAAAGTAGGACCAAACATCCTCATGAAACCTGGGCTAACCCACTCTTCCCGTAGCTCCAAGCCTCTGAGGTTTTATCCAAGCTGCTCGCTGAAGTCTGCTCTGTGTCAAAGCCTTTGCTGACGCCAAGGACACCACAGGCTATACCCAAAGGCCAGTGTCAGAGCACAGCTTTGAAGGTTATAGAAAACTCCCAGGAGACAAAAAAGAAGGAATAAAGGATCCCAGGATCTGAAAAGGGAAGGCTTTGTGTCTGCAGCCACAGCTCTGGGCAATTAGACATCCTCCTCCCTGACCTGCCATCAGGAGGGCACTAGCAGAGTGCAGAGGATGGGCTGCTGAATGGGGAGAGGCAGGGCCGTTGAAGGCACAGGAGCTGGGTGACAAGAATGTTAGCAGCAAAGCAGTGAGGAGGGCATGATAGCTCCTTGACAGTGACAGAACTTCCTACACAGGTTGGGAGCAGGGACCTTCTTAGTTTGTGGGGATGTAACAGTGTGGTGGCTCTGGATTTCCACTTTGGGACGAACTGCTTGGACTCAGAGGGAGTGCTGAGCAGGGGAAAGTGGAAGGTGCAGAGCTGTTTGAACTTCTGTGTGGCAGGGACCCAAGAGCTTCACAGGGCAAATGAGTCAGGGGGTAGGGGGGGCAGGTGGTGGGGAAGCACAGGCTGGTCCCACAGTGCTCTCTCCTGGAATGGCTCAGCCTCCCTGCAATGCTGCTATCACACTGCCTATTGCAGCCCTTTTGCACGTACAGGCCCTTCTGCTTGGCGTTCCTCTGCAGGCTGTGTCAACCAGCCCTGATGGAGGCCATGCAGCATATGTTATATTTCTGATTTGGGTTCTGTAACATTTGCTATGTACATTTGGAAGGCAATGGAAAGTGTGCCTTCCAACGGCCTTTCCTTCTTCATTCAAGAACCTTAACGGTTCTCGAACCACTTAGCCTAAGAGTTGTTTTCCAAACTACAATAAAGGAAAAAATAAATGAAAGGAAGCAAAAACGTTCACCTGGTCTGGCAGGACGTCACTGCTCTCCAGTCGTCAGGGGCCCAGGCTTGTTCTGTCTTTGGCTCTGCCATCCCTAGGGTGACAGCACAGAGGAGGGGGTACATCATGACAAAATCAGGGTTCTGGAAGAAAGGAGAGGTGGTGAATGGTTGTTGCCAGGCAATCACCACTTGCTACTTAAATGGAGAGAATGTGGGATTTGATGCCTGGTTTTAAAACGCCACTTCTGCCATCCACTGTCTGTGTGACCTCAGGCAAGTCAGTTAACCTTTTCTGTCCCTCAGTTTCTTTACCTGCAGAATAATTCCTACTTCACTGAATGGTTGTGGGAGCTAGAGTTATCTTAAAAGAGCCTAGCACATGTCTGCTACATGTGGACACATGTCAAAACACTCCCTGCCAGTGCTATGATTGGTTCCTGAGAGCTATATTTAATTTTCTTCTCAGGCCTCCTGGGTTGCCACTCTCTCACTATAAGGAAAACAGGCATCTCTTCATAGATCACTGTACAGTGACCTTTTCTAATATTTAGCTGCTCAGAACCTAAACAATATTCCATTGAATGAAACTACTATAATTTATTTATCCACTTTACTGTGTATAGAACATTTGGAGTTTTCCCAGTGCTTTACTATTATATATAATATTGCTCTGCACATACTACTGATACACAGGTATAGAAGTTCCTTTAGGGTATAAACTAAGCGTGAAATTTCTGAGTCATATGATAGCGCTTGTCCTCCTCAACTTTACTAGATAATATCAGACATCTTTCCAAGTGGTATATCAGTTTACCCTCTCACTGGCAGCATATGAGGGTTTCTGTTGCTCCACGTACACACCAACAGATTCTTAAAATTTTGCCATTCTATAGGATGTTAGAGCAAAGAATGGTGTCTCACTGTGGTTTTGACAAGGTTTTCATCTGTGTCTCACTGTGGTTTTGACAAGGTTTTTATCTGTTAGTTAGTTGCGAATATCTTGTCTTCCACCCCCGTTGCGTGTCTTTTCATTCTCTTTATACTACCTTTGGTGAATAAAGTTCTTAATTTTAATGTAGTTAATAGTTTCTTCCTTTTTATTGCTGCCTTTTCCTTTATCATTGGTACTTTTTGTTATTTGTCTAAAAACATATTTCCCTACTTGGGGTCACAAAGATATTCTCCTATACTACCTTTTCAGAGCTGTATGTTTTTACGTTTCATATTTATGTGTTTAATCCACTTTGAAATTGATTTTTGTGTACTGTGGGAGGAATTTTTATAGATACCCAATTGACGCAGTGCCTTTTATTGGTCATTTCTCAATGACTCTGCTTTCCCACCTCTGTCCAATATCAATTGTCTACATATGTGTGGATCTGTCTGGGGGCTTTTTTTCTGTTCCATTGGTCTGTCCTCATACCAGCACCTCACTATTCTGATGTGATAATGTAAATTTTTTACCTTATTTTTCAAGAGTGTCTCGGCTGTCCTTGGCCTTTTTTCATTCCCGTATACATTTTCAAATTGACCTGTCAAAAAAAAAATCCAGTTAGGATTTTCATCAGTTTCAGTTTGGGGAGGACTGACATCTTTTCAATGTTGAGTTGTACCATCTAAGACTACAATATGTCCATTTATTTATTTATATCTATCTAAATGTCTTGCAATAACATATTAGACTTTTATGTGTAGAAGCTTTGCACATCTTTAGCATGATTTATTTCTAGGTACTTAATATTTTTTAGTACCTTTATTAAGATCAAATTAACATACAATAAACTTCACAATAGAGTATACAATTTAATAAGTTTACCCTATATACACACCCTGAAACCATCACTACAATTGAGATAATAAGCATATCCATTACCACAAAAGCTTCCTCATGTCTCTGTAATCCCTCTCTCCCACCATTTCCTTTCCAGACATTCTTGCTTCCTACTCTGTACCCAGGCAATTGATGAAATACTTTCTGTTGCTGTGGATCAGTTCACACTTTCCAGAAGTTTATATAAATAAAATCATACCGTATGTGCTCTTTTTGATCTGGCTTTTTTCACTCAGCATAATTGTTTTGAGATTAACTAGGCTGTAGTGTTTATCAATAGTTAATTGCATTTTAAAACCCTTTTTACTTTGAAATAGTTATAGATTCACAGGAAGCTGCAAAAATAGTACAGAGAAGTCCTCTGGACCCTTTATCCAGTTTCTCCCCTGGATCTCTGCATGCCTGCCATTCATATCTCTGCTCAAATACAATCTGCTCACACAGGGTTTCCCTGACCAACCAATATAATAGCATGAGCCTGTAAGGCTCTATCATCTCTCCCTCCTTTACTTTCTGTCTAGAACTTATTCATATCTGATTTTCTCATTTGTTTATTGTGATCTCATCCAATTAGAATATGAATTCTATGAAAACAAACAGCTTGTCTGTCCTAGTCAGTGACTAGAATAGTGCCTGGCATTCAATAAATACTTGTTGAATAATAATAAATCTTCCAGCTACTGCACAATACGAATATTGTTCTTTCCATGTCACAGATGAGAAACTGGGAAAGATTAAGCAACTTGCCCAAAAGCACACAGTTAGTGATAGTGGTGGTTGGGACATTGGGTGCTGAGATTTGAATCTCTGATTTCTAAAGACATGCTATACTCTCTTTTAAAAAAATTCTGAGACAGAAAGAAAAAAATTCTTCTGAGAATGAAGCCGGTTGCATCTATCTCCTTCTACAGCAGAAGCCCTTCTTTATACCACAGACTTAGACCATAGTGCTCAGCCCAGGGGCAGCAAACATCCCAGGTGGTCAGCTCTTGGGGTCACTGGCCTCAGCAGCAGTGGCAGGGCCTGCAGGTTCCAGTGTGGATGTTACTTCCCTACCTCCCAGAAAGATCAGGCAATTCATTTCCCACCATCCTCATTCAAGTTTATGTTTTTCTTTTTTTTTTAGTTGTTAATGACTTAATACATCTAGCAATTTATTTCTAAATCTTTCTTTAAAGGGTCATCTAAATCTTTCTTTAGAGGGTCATTACAGTTCATTACAATTTATTGCAGATTCCTTTAAACAAGTCATTCCTGATGTTAAAACTATCATACATGTTTTTCTTAGTTTTTGGCACTATGTACTGTTTAGAACAATAGAGAATAACTTTCAAAACAAAAAGTGGATACTACTTCACTGGAAAAATATGCTAACAATTAGATTTTATTTTCACACATAAAAATTCTACATATCTTTAGTGAAGGTTTACGAAAAAGTTAACTTCCAAAAAAGATACAGGCTTAGTAAGTCATGATGAAAGTTAGCTGGCTTTCTTGAGAAATGAAATTAAAAACAGACTGTAGTGCTTACTTTTCAGCAAACTCCGCTTTGCCAAGTTTCAAAAGGAAAAAGCCTAAAGTAGTTTTCAGTGTTGTCTCCTTGCCTGGGAGAATATGGACGACTTGCTCCTTTCTGACAGCCTACTTTGTCACCACCGTTCCCAATCACAACTGAATCCATCAACAGGATGGCTTCACATGCTCACCGTGCACAGCCTAGAGCTGCCAGCCCAGGTTGGTGCAGATAAATCCCCTCCTTCTTCAATGGATTTCAGACGTTGCTCTATGTGCTCCAGTCGATTTGCATAGTACGTGAAAGGAACCGCATTACTTACTGCATGTTTGTCAACTTTCTGGAATCTGGCACATTGGTCAGTTACTTTATCCATTACCACTTGAGTGGGTATCCAGTAGCGATTTTTCTTCCAGAGCTCCTGATTTGTGGCCAAATGCGTGATCCACCAACTGAGTCATGTTGCAAACTGTGTTATAATCAACACTTTGGAAAATGTATCATCACTGTCACATTCTTCAGAAGGAGCAGCTCTTGGTGACCATGATTCCTGTGGCTGTCCTGGGATGGGGGAAGGAAATGCCCCAATAATCCTCTTTCTTACTTCCTTGATGCAACTCTTTAGGCTGCTCTTCTTGGGGTAAGTGAATACTGGGCTTTTTCTTCTTAAAAAAATAAATCATAAAACAATACATATTCAGTATATATCATTTAGAAAATACAGAAAGGTATAAGTACTTTAAAAGTCACCCTTAATCCCACTGATCAATGTTAATTTTTTGCTGTATATCTTTGCAGACTTTTTTATTTAATGAGTGTACACGGATACATCCATCTTTACAAAAGTGGAATTTTATTATTGTATATGTTGTTTCGTAATGATTTTTTTCTTAACAATATAATGAACATTTTGATATATCACCAAAATTTTTTATCCAATATGATTTTTCATGGCTGCATAGACTAGTAGTTATTTAACCTACTGGTAGAGAGTTAGACTTCTCACAAGTTTTTGCTATTACAAACAATGAGGGATGAACATTCTCACAGCAAAATCTGCTGAGTTTCTTAAACGTCTCTTAAGGATAGAGTCACACCTATGTCCAAGGGCACAACCGGTGATGTTCTCAGATTTGCCTCCAGTAAAGTTACTCTACCTCCCTTCTGTAGTAGACAGGAATAACCCCACTCCACATGCACTGCTGTCCACACCGCAGCCTTGCCAGCCCGTTCCATGAAGGATGCTTCAGGCGACCTCTCCGGCTCCAAGAAACCCTACAGAGAGGGAACGTAGAGTGCACTTCAAACCATCGAGTCTGTGGCCACACTAGGCTCTCTAGGGCAAAGGAAGTGGTCCCTAGGCGGAGAAAGACGAACGTGAATGAGGATGGGCCTTGGGGTCCCACAGACTCCACCTGGTGCCCGTGGATGCATCAGGCTCCGACTTTGAACCTCGGCTTCCTCATCTGCGGAATGGGGATGGAATTCCCTCGGTGATGGACATGCGTGGATGCGCCACCTTCGGGAATGCATGCATCAGAACCAAGACCCGCCTGCAGGAGCGTCCCCGGCTCCTCGAGGGGGCCGAGGACCCGACAGCCTGGCCGGCATCCTGGGGGCGCCCCTCAGGCTCCGGCTGACGCCTCCCCCGGCTGGCCCGCGCCAGGAGGGAGAGCCATTCGGAGCCCGCAGGGGGCGCCGAGAGCCCACGGCAAGAGCGTCAGACTCGCGGGGCGGGGACCGCGCAGGCCAAGGGGAGGGGTGTCTCGAGCCGAGCCGCTCCTGACTCTGGGGCCCGGCCAAGCGCCGGGTCTTCTTCTCGTGGGATTTCTTTTCCCACACAACAAAAACACCATCAGCTCAACCGGTCCGCGCTTGGAGACTCGGTTTTTTTCATCCCCTGCTCAGTCCAGCAGCCGCCGTGCTCCTGGGCTTGAAGTCTCGACTCCAGGGTTTTCAAACCTCAGTGCGGAGGCCACCGGCTCCGGGTAGCCTTACTGGACTCCCCCAGGACTCCGGGGCGTGGCGCCCGGAGCGGTGCCTGGTTCTCCAGGGGGCGGCCCACTTCCCAGGTTGCGCTGTCTCTGAGGATGCGGCTTGGCCTGCCTCCCAGGACTCGAGCCCCTATCGCAGCACCCGAGCACCACTCCGCCTCTGGCCCACGGTTATAAGTGAGGGAGCCACCTCTTCCCCCTGCGTGGCACAATCGAGGGTCTGCGGGAAGGGACCACGCTCCACCCCCAGACCTTCAGACGCTTTGTAGAAGAGAACCCGTGTTCCAGTGGTGCGCGCGCGCGCGCGTGGGTAGGAGGGGGAGGGGAGGGGTCCTGCATCTGTGTGGGAGTTCGTACATTTCAGCAGGGTGTTTGTGCGTGTGTGACTGTGTGTATACATATTTGTGAGAAAGCATCTTATAAATTAACGATATTCTATACGGAGTAAGTATTCAAGTCAAATTGGGAAGGGTTTCAATCCTTAATGATGTAGGTAAAATAGACAAATTTGAGAGCACCTAACCTTGGGAAAAACTTTTCGTCAACTGGTCCTCACTGTCTCCACTTTCTTAAAAGATCATTGTTTAAACGGAAAAATCGTTAACTCATAAAAATATAAAATGAACACGTGTCAGATTTTATTTAATTAATGAGGGAACCAGTGATGTGTTAAACATCAGTTCAAAGGACAATACAACGACCAGATACAGAGGACTTCCCTAGTGGCGTAGTGATTGAGAATCAGCCTGCCAATGCAGGGGACATGGGTTCGAGCCCTGGTCTGGGAAGATCCCACGTGCCACGGAGCAACTAAGGCCATGTGCCACAACTACTGAGCCTGCACCCTAAAGCCCTCGTGCTGCAACTCCATTCTCCCAATGCAGGAGGCCTGGGTTTGATCCCTGGTCAGGGAACTGAGATCCCACAGATGGCGACTAAGCCTGCATGTCACAACATGCTGCAGCAAAGACCCAGCACAGCCTAAATAAATAAATAAATTTTAAAAACCCCTGAAGACAGAAGTACAATGATCCAGCAATTCCACTCCTGGGTATATAGCCAAAGAAAACAAAAACACTAATTCAAAAAGATACATACACCCCAATGTTCATAGCAGCACTGTTTACAATAGCCAAGACATGGAAACAACCTAAGTATGGAAACAACCTAAGTGTCCATGAACAGATGAACATAAAGAAGATGTGGTATAAACAATGTAATATATATATATATAATGGAATACTACTCAGCCATAAGAAAAGAGTGAAATTTTGCCATTTGCAACAATGTGGATGAACGTGGAGAGTATTATGCTTAGTGAAATGAGTCAGACACAGACAAAATTGTATGTTATTACTTCTATGTGGAATCTAAAAAAATACAACAAACTAGTGAATATAACAAAAAAGAAACAGATAAAGAGGACAAACTAGTGGTTACCAGTAGGATGAGGGAAGGGGGGAGGGGCAAGGTAGGGGTAGGAGATTAAGAGGTACAAACTACTATGTATCGAATAAATAAGCTACAAGGATAAATTGTACAGCACAGGGAAAACAGCTAATATTTTATGATAACTATAAATGGAGTATAACCTTTAAAAATTGTGAATCACTATGTGGTACACCTGAAACTTATATAATATTCTAAACAACTATCCCTCAATAAAAAATATATTGTGGACATATTTCCATGTCAGAACCATAGAGGTCCACCTCAGCATTTTAATGGCTAAGTAGTATTCCAAGATATGTATACTTAACTTTTTTAAAATTAATTTTTATTAGAGTATAGTTGATTTACAATGTTGTGTTAGTTTCTGCTGTACAGCAAAGTGAATCAGTTACACACACACACACACACACACACACACATATATATCTCCACTCTTTTTTAGATTCTTTTCCCATTTAGGTCATTACAGAGTACTGAGTAGAATTCCCTGTGCTATACAGTAGGTTCTTACTAGTTATTTATTTTATATATAGTTGTTGTATATCATTAACTTATTTGGCCATTTTTTTTTTTTTTTTTTTTTTTTTTTGCGGTACGCGGGACTCTCACTGTTGTGGCCTCTCCCGTTGCGGAGCACAGGCTCCGGATGCGCAGGCTCAGCGGCCATGGCTCTCGGGCCCAGCCGCTCTGCGGCATGTGGGATCTTCCCGGACCGGGGCACGAACCCGTGTCCCCTGCATCGGCAGGCGGACTCTCAACCACTGCGCCACCAGGGAAGCCCGGCCAGTTTTTTATTAATGGATTTTTTTAGATGTTTCCAGTTTTCTGGTTTGTAAACAAATACTGCAGTGAACTTCCTTAATCAGTATGTTTGTGTGGTGATCTCTCTCTATATATATGTAAAATTTTATGAGTGGAATCACTGGGATTAAGGGCAGCTGCATTTAACATTTTGACATATATTGCCAAGTTACCTACCCCAGAAGTTGTAATTCTTAATTTTTTTCTGCCAGATGGCCTATCTTTACACACCCACCAACACCGGATATTATCAAGCTTTTAAATCGTTGCCAATCTGATAGAGGGAAATAGCACCTCATAATTTCAGTGTACTTTTCTACAATTATCTCTAGCAGTTATAGTCTTCCCTTTGGTGGGAAATTGCTTCATTATTTGTGTGACTTCCTTCTGCAAGATAATTCACATGGCGTGATTTGAAAATGCTTGAGCTGGATTGATTCTCTGGGATCTCATATTCCAGGAGGCAGTTTCTCTGTAAGTGGGGATTGGGCTCTGCTGGGCCAGCGTGGAGCTTGTGTGTCACCTGCGTGTGTCTGGGTGTCTGATGTGCGTCTGAGTGCCAGTGTATTCTTGTCAATGAGTGTCCATGTCTCCCTGGCAATAGGGGAACAGAGATAGTGCAGGTTACAGGGGGTGGGGGGCAGTTATTGTAGGGCACAGAGATCTCTCCCAGGTGGGAAAAGAACAGCTGGGTCTTCTGTGACCTAGAACTGCAAATGGGAAGGGGGCAGAGGACAGAGGCAACCTTGCGCTCTCTGTCTGTCTCACCACATTCTGCTTCTCCTGGAGTGCGCTCGCTTCTCTCCGTGGACTCATAAACTTGCACCTATGGGCCCAGAACAGCCACCTCAGTATGACTCTGCTTGCTTTTCAGCTGAAGAGGCCATTGCTGTCTGGAACAGCACCTCAGTTCCCCAAGAAATCAACCACTCAGTGTGACTGGGGAAGAGAAAGCAGCCACCAACAAGGTCTGTTTGCAGGGGCTTGAAGGAATGATTATAAATCCCTGCTTCATCACATGCTCCATTGTTTGGAAAGTGGCTGGAAGCTCAAGTCACTGTCCACTGGCAGTGCCAACAGTGTGTCTGGAAGAAAGAGTAGGCACTCAGGAGGGAGACAGACCTGGGCTGCTCTAATCTCAGCTCTTACTAGCTGTGTGACTGAGGGCAGGCTGCTTGATTTCTCTGAGCCTCCAGCCTTCATCTGTAAGTCGAGGTTAATAGTGCCCCCGTCATGAAGTCATTGTGAGGATGAAATGAAGTAATAAATGTCATGGATCATAATAAGTACCTCAGTTAGCACTCCCCTAAAAGTGACATAATCACACTTTTCAAAATGAGAATCTCAAAGAAGGTCCCCAGACATCAGAAATGGAGGGGATCCTTCCTTCTCTGGTGCACCCATTCAACAGTAGCCTTGTGCCTGTGGACTCTTGCGAGGAAGACAAGAGCTGGTTCTGCCTCCCCTCCTGTGCCTCTTGATGCTCACACTTCTAATTTTATCCACATCATGCCACTTCATGCCTCTGTGCCTTTGCTCCTGCAGCCCCGTCAGCCTGGAGTGCTGTCCCCGACCTCACTCCACCTGGCAGATGCCTACTTATACTCAAGACAAAGCTGGGCAAAAATACATATTATTTAATCTGGCACATCTGGCTCTTTGTCTGAAATAGAGTCAGGGTGGACTCCTATCTTATGATATACAAACATAAAATTCCAGCTGAATTAAGGGCTTAACATTTAAAAAAAGAAAATATTAAAAATCTGGCAGGACAACCCACAGAGCAACACTAGCATACACCCACCTAATGAAAAAGTCAGATGATAACCAAGTTCTGGGATGGAACTAAGCCATCTAGAGCAACTAAGCCATCTCTTACATTACCGGTGAGGGTGTCATTGGAATCACCGCTTTGGAAAACTGGCAATACCTCCAAAAGCTGAATGTACACCCCTCCTGTGATCCAGAAATTACACTCTTGGGTAAATATACAACAGAAATGCAAACATAAATGCACCAAAATTACGTACAAGAATGTTCATAGCAGCACTATTTGTAAAAGACCCAAATTGGAAGCAACCCCACAATAAGACAGATAAACAAAGTGTGGTATATGTATGTAAGGAATACTGCACAGCAATGAGAATGAGCAGACTACATGAATGAATCTCGCCAACACATTGCTGAGTTAAAGAAGGTAGACACAAAAGAGTACATATGGACGATTCGTTTAAATAAACTTTCGACACTAACTTATGATGTTCGAAGTCAACGTAGAGGTTAATCTTTGGGGAGGGTAATGACTGGAAGGAGACACGAAAGAGCTTGTAGGGTGCTGGGAATGTTCTGTTTCTTGAGCTGGGTTCCAGTTACATGAGTGTTTTCACTTGTGAAAATTTATGGAGCCACAAAAATATGTGCAGTATTTCATATGTATGTTATACTTCAATAAAAATTTGGCAAGGAGGCCTCATATAAACTAGGGGTTAGAAGACCTTCCCAACCAAAGTTGGAAATCTAGGAGATCAAAAAGATAGACATTTTTGCATAAAGATATTTTAAAAGCACGTTTATGGCAAAAGATACTGTAAGCAATGTCAAGAACAAACATTAGATTTGGAAAAAATATGTGTAATACAGCTGATAGTCAAAGCTGTAATATGGAGAGAGCTTTTACCCATTGATAAGAGAACCCAATGGAGAAATAAATAAAATGATAGTAAATGCAAGTCAGAGAAGAAAATTATCCAACGCTATGGAAAGATGCTTAAATTCCTTAGAATTCTGGGTAATGTAACTTAAAGTAGTAAAAAGATATCAGTTTGCACCTTTCAGGCTGCAGATTAAAAAGGGCTTCTATACCTATTGCATATGGGGGAAAAGTGTGCACTTAATCATTGCTGGTGGAGGGGGGCGGTGGTGGTGGTGGGATGAATTGGGAGATTGGGATTGACATATAAACACTAATATGTATAAAATAGATAACTAATAAGAACCTGCTGTATAAAAAATAAATAAAATTAAATTGAAAAAATCATTGCTGGTGGAGATATAAATTATTATGGCCTTCTTGGAAATCAATCTGGAAAAATCCATTAAAGTTAAAAATACATATGCCCTTTGACCTAGTAATCCCACTCCAGGGAATCTATTCCAGAGAAATGAAAGCCTCCACCTAAGGGCCCATGTACAAGGGTGTTTTATTGCAGTTTTGATCATAGAGGTGCATGCACAATGCCTGTGTGTGTGTAGACACACACACACACACACACACACCCTGAGAACAAAGCAAATGCCTCTCAGCAGAGAGATGGTGTAAATGACAGTGCTTTCTCCCAGGGCTCACGGTCCAGAGGCCCCGGGGTAAACTGTGATCTTTTCTGTCCATAGGAAATCTCCACCTCTAGTGTGGGGCAGGGTGGACAGTTGTGGATGTTTGGAAGCTCACTTCCTCCTGTCCTTAACCAGCAGCATTGATTCCAGAGCAGGGCTTGGAGGAGTGACCATCTAGGACAGAGGCATCCTCTCTCAGCAGGACTCAGATCCTGTCCCTCCAGGATCAAAGAAGGGACACCCACAAAGGAGGATCACGGAGGTGGCTCTTACAGACATCCACTGTCAGTCACACCCACAGTGACTTTCTTAAGCCAAAGTCAGACAAAAGTCTCTACTAACTGAAGAATAAATGAGACATGAGATCAGTTGCAAATAATTATGATCTAAAATCCATGTTTCCCTTTGGATATTTGTGTTCAAGTCATGTCTCCATCCACCTGATGCTCCCTCTCTTAAGTGAAGTAAAGTGTGCAGTGAACTCACTACCCTCCGGTCAACTGCTGGGCAGCCCTAGCCTAGCTCAGGAAGACAACTCTAAGCAGGTCTATATACTAAATGGAGGCCCATGTAGTACATGGGTAAATATTTAAAATTATAAACAAAGCCAATAAACTATTAGGTAAAAAATTCTATCCCCCTATCTTGAAAAATATACCTTCAAAAGATAAAAAAAATTATTTACAGTATAACACAGTGTAACACTGTGGTTTTTATAGGAATGAAAGTTGGCAAGCCAGTTAAGATAACAGAATTTAATTATTTTTGCACATATTTGGACATTCTGTGGACTGGCTGGTGATCAACATCTACATAAATCATAAATTGTTGTGTATCTTTTCATTAACTTTATTTTTCTTGCTTTCCTTACTGCAATATTACTTAATTACCTTGATTACTTAATTACCAAAAATCAAGATTTTTGCACAATTTATGTTCTATTGAAAATGATGATAAACTAGACTATCTTTTTTGAATCAATGTAATTCTTAGATAATTAAAAAAATTCATTTTGATTTGGAGAAAGTTTCAATAATAAGTGAGACTGTCATCAAAATTTTTAAAACCATATTTAAATTTGCAAGTGAACCACGAATTGTACACATTCTATTCAAATATTTTAACGGAGTTAAGATAAGTTATCATTATTACAGAAAATACTACAAAATATTTAAATTTCACAATATAAATTTCTACCTCTTACATTGTAAATTTCACCATCTCTTAAAGTAATATCTAGATTCATGCAGTGATGGGAAGAATTAGTGTCATGTATCTATACTGAACATATATATGGTTTTAGAGGTAAAATAAAGTGTGAACATTGCAAAATGTTCCTCAGCCACCATGTGAAACTGTCAGTCCCACACCATTTCATGAGTATCCCCTGGACCACGAACTGGAGCACAAAGAAAAGCAAGAAAATGGATGTATGGCCTTCCTGGGAAATGACGCTTCACCCTGCAAGAAACTGCTGCATTCATGCTATCTGAGAAAAAGGATTTGACAAGTTAATTAATTTGTCTTTTTTTTTTTTTCTTACCTAAGTGCTTCTGCCACTCAAATCTTCCTCTTACTCTGAAGCAGCGTCTGTCTCCGATGTGGGTAGACGCACAGCCAAGAAACCTTTGGGACATTCAGACACAGTTGTTTTCTGTGTCTAGGGCATAGGGCAGTGGTGTTTCCTGGGGCCTGAACCGTGTTACCTGCATACCTGCGCTATGCCCGTGCTGAGCACCAGATCCCAAGTGCTCCTTAATCAATTTATTTTGTGTGTATTTGTGATGTGTGGGACCTTCTAAAGCAGGACTTTGCAAATTTTCTGTGGTGCAGGATCGGTTTTTAACTTTCCAATCCAATCCAAACCAATTCTTTTGTAAAAATCCAATAAAAATAAATCACTAGAAAAATGAGATTTAAAAAATCCATACAAAATACAAGGCTAAAGTTTTACAGATTCAACAGACATGAAATTGGTCTCGGTTTTTGTGTGAACTCATCAAGAACCAGTAATAGACCATTTGTGGACTGGCACTGGTCCACGGACCACACTACTCAGAAAGTCAAGAGACCCTGGGTAGGGTTTACTCTTGCCTCTGTCTAAGGGTGGCACCAGAAACCAGCAGGTTGAGTCCTACCCCTCAGTCTTTTTCAGTCTCTGGTTGAGCTTTACCCTATGTCATGCGGCTCTCATTTCAGGCCACCAAGACCTCTATTCTCTCAACGTCCTGACATAGGTGCAGACCCCGAAGTTCCCATCATTTCCACACGCCTCTGCAGCTCCTGCTTCTCCCTGAGTCACCCCACATCTGTGTACAATGAGGGGGCCTTGAGTGTCATGCCTGGAGAGGAGGCTTCTGAGCTAAGGACCACACCAAGAGTGTGATGTTGCCTTCAACACAGCCAGGACCTCTCCTGGGCCTGATGGTCAGCTCCACACATTGTTGGGATAGGGGGTCAATCTCAAGAGGGCTTCTTTGTCCCTTGGACTCAGGGAATGTGGCTACTTCTGTGGCAGGGCCAGAGGGCAGGTGCATTTCTAGAGCTGAGAGTAAACTATTTACCTGTCTTTACTCTTAGGGGCTGATGCTAAAATCTGAGACTGAATTGCTTCAGTTGTTGTGTCTCCTGGAGGACTTGGGACCCTACATCCAGGGCAAATGGTCACGCCTGCCGTAGGAAGCAGGAGATGTTTGCATCTGAGGTGTTTACGAAGATGAGACCAGAAAGCCTATGGTCAGTCCCCAGACAGGCAGCTGGTGAAAGAAGGCCACGAGAGCTGGTCAGAGCTGATGCCCCCCTATGTTGGGGAGAGCAAACGGGAGAGAAAGAAGATTCCCAGGATGCTTTCCGTTTTCTTAGTGGAGGTAGGAACATCCATTTCTACTGGGGTCGACAGTAATTCCAGAGCTCACAACCTGCTTCCAGAAATCCCACATGGGACAGATATATGCCTCTAAAATCATCCACATATTTTTTTATCCCTACATATTTTTTATGACCCAATTCAAATTTTCTATGCTTGTCACTTCTCCTTCTCATAGATATTTTTGCAGTTTTATTCATTACCAGCTACTGGCAATTCATTTAAGCTTTCTCCTTTAATGTTTTAAAATTACAGAAGGAATTTAGAAGCATGCAAAGTGGGAGTCTATCTTCATCATTCCCACAGTCCTGTGCCCCTCAATCCCACTCCCAAGAGTTAAGGATTTTTACCAACTGTTAACAGTATGTCCCTCCCAGTTCCTGCCTACACATTTGCAAATATGCCTCTTTCAACACTCTCTGTGGGGGAAGCAATGTCATGAACAACCCTGTGGAGAAGCCCAAGGGGAGAGGAATTGAAGCCTCCGGCCAGCAGCCATGTGAGTGAGTTTAGGAGCAGATCCTCCAGCCGTCACCAATCCTTCAGATGGGACTGCAGCCCTGGCTGACATCTTGACTGCAACTGTGTGAGACACTCTGAACCAGGACCACCTTGAGGAATTCCTGACCCTCAGAAACTGTGTGAGATAATAAATGTTTGTTGTTTCAAGTTGCTAAGTTTTGAAGTTATGGGTTATACAGCAATGTAATTAACACAACTTTCATTCCTCTCGAATTCCTGCATCATTGTTTAGTTCCCCTCGACAGCAAAGCCCTTCAAAAGAGTTGTCTCTGCTCATCGCCTTCTTTTCCTCCCCAGGCCTTTTATCCCCCCAATGCTATCTGTTCTAATATGTTAGCCAATAACTACTACCTGTGGGACTAGGACGGGATAGGGCAGTGCCACATTCTGATTAGCTGAAATGTTCTCATGTGAGGTACCTGTTGCAGATACTGAGATGAGGGGTCACCTAAAAGGGATTTATTAGGGAAGAGCTCATCAGAAAAATTGGAAAGGGAGTGGGGAAAGCAGGACAGGGGAGAGGAAGAGGTGAAGCAAGAGTGAAATCTCAGGCAAAGTCCGAGTCTTAGACTGATCCTGATGGCTCTGGAGAAAATTACCCCTTAGTTTGTTCCACCTCGAGGCAAGAGAGCTAGGCTTTCATACTGCCATACTGGTTGGTCATTGTGTGGGCTACCCCAGGGGACATAAACTCCCAGACACTTCTGGCTGTCTGCATGTACAGACAGAACAGCTCCAGTAAGGATCCGAGGGGAGCTGGGCAGAGTATAGTCAATATTTTCTTCTGCAGTGCTTCTTAAACTTTAACGTGCGCTCAACTCATCAGGGGTTCTTGTGAAAATGCAAACTCTGGCTCAGTAAATTTGAGATGGGGCTGAAATTCTGCATTTGTAACAAGTTTCCAGGTGGTCCTCAAGCTTTGAGTAGCAAGGAGCTACAGTACCATTCGTGGGAATTTAACGTTATGGGAACTGATCCTTCGGTGAAACATCATGCATGCTCTGGGTATCTACTGCTGTGTATCAAACCACCCCCAAACAGAGTGGTTTACAGCACAATGTATTATTCTGCGAGTTGATTGGGCTTAGCTCAGTGGAGCTCACTGGGCATCTCCCAAGCATTTGTAGTCAGAAGTTGGTTAGCGCTGTGTGGTTTTCTGTGCTGAATGTCCAGGAGGGCTCACTCACGCGGTTGGCAGCTGACACCAGGCGTTGTCAGGGAGCTCGTGTGGGGCTACTGACTGTCACGCCGCCCTGTGGCCTCTCCATGTGGCTTGGGCTTCTCATAGCATGGTGGCTGTTCTAAAGTGTACCCAGGATTTGTTTTAGTCAGGTATGGTAAGACATGCAGACATGGAAATGATTGACACGGAGGAAGACGTTTACACTCACAGATCCCTAGAAGCAGGAGGCACTGCGTGCCATGCAGGGTCACACAAGGAAGCACTGGGGTCATCAGGAGGCAGAAATCAGGGAGAGGAGTGCATGTTCCAGAGCCTTTATCAGGGTTTTTGCAGGAAGGCATGGGTGAGGCAGGGTAGGCACAGTGAGTAGGTTTAGGATTGGATAGTTTGAATAATCTTGGTAGGCCCTGGCTATGGGGGTGGTCCTTGGTTGTCTGGTACATGGCCCTGGAGTGAGGTAAGGCACAGGGGATATTGGCTTAGTGTGTAAGAATATGATAAAGGAGATAGTGGAAATGTGGGCTCTAGATTTGTATATCAAGGGCACACTCGTAAGGGAGGGTCTAGGAATGAACTAAACCTGGGAGGGGCATTCTCTCCAGATCAAGGCCTCAAATGCCAGAGCATTAAGAATACAGAAAAGAAAAGAAAAAAAAAAGAATACAGAAAAGAAGAAAATATAGTCAATAGCGCAGTTCTGAAAGGGACCCAAGAGAGAGCATTCCCACAGGCAGGAGGAAGAAGCTACTAGGCCAGTTAAAAGCTATGCCCAGAACTGATGCAATATCCCTTTTGCTGTATTCTATTGGTTGAAGCAAGTGTTGGATAACTTAGACACAAAGGGGAAATAAACTCAACCTCCTGATAGGGGTGTGGTAGGTTTACATCATAGAAGGACATGTGGGATGGGTGATATTGCTGTGGCCATCTTTGGAAAGTACAATCTGTCAGATGCCTATCTTAATCAATGTAAATATCTGTATAAATATCTGACAACAGCCAACTTGGTGGATTCTGCAGGTAAAATGCTCCCAAACAAAATGTCTCAATGTATGAAGGCTCTGCATCCCCACTAATCTGAATAACAGGAAGTCCAATCCTTCCAAGTGTTTCCCTCCTCAGTATTTCTGAAGTTTCCAGTAATGCGGAAGTCAGCCTACAGACTACTTCTGGTTCTTGCTCATTGCTGCCCCCTTCTGGTGAATCAGAAATTCAGACACTCCCCATCAGCCAGGACTCCAAACCACTGCTCCCATCCTCATCCCAGCCTACAGGTAACTCTAAGTCACAGGCTTAAATTCAAGTGCCATTAAGTTGAGCCCTTCCTAGGGGTTCAGCAATGAGACATCTATCTGGGGCTGCCCCAGTCCATTAGATATGTTTTTCTATCCTCCTCTATTAAGAGTTATAATTTTTTTTCCCCCAGGGCAACATGTGGGTACAAACAGATACTAAAGACTCAGCTGAATTCTCCTGCCAGCAGTTTTCAGGCCCACCCCTGTAGAAACAGCTGTATTCGGTTACCTGAGTCGGATCGGCATGGCAACCCCAGCTTTTCCAGGTGGAAATAGGTGGGCAAGGCTTGAAGAAGAGAGGAGGAATGTGGTTGTCTCCTTTTCTCAAGGCATGTGGGAACCCAGCAGCCACCCAATCAGAATGTCCTGTGACTTGAGAGTTTATAGTTTATAGAAGCTGCCCTCAGGCAACTGAAACATGGGCATCTTTTCCTGTAAAGATCCATTCTTGCACTTTCTTGCTTTAGTTTGGGTCTCTTTTTCCTGTGGTCTGGTGAGGCCTTTGCAGCCCACCTCCAAGTGGAACAGCCCCTGCTAGGCTCTTCAGAAGGATCTCAGGGCAGCCTGGACAGGAAGGCCCAGGTGGCTCTGGGGAGGTCCCGCAGCCAGAGTGACCACTAAAGCTGCTTCCTCATCCTCAGCCAGGCCTCGAACTGTGCTTCCCATGGAGTTCTGGCGCTCATTCACAAGCGAAAAAGGTCTGACGTGGAAAAATACTGTTTGCTATTTACAACTTCCCACTGCCTTCTGAAGAAGATGGAACTCAAAGACTGTTGAGTGAGGTCATGGGAGGGAGACTCTAAAATTGGAAGCAAGACGAGGAAAAGTTAAACTTCTCTTCAGAAAGAGAGAGAAATACATGGGGGTGGGTGGCAGGAGTAGAGGCTGAAGCTTCCTGAGAGGGTCAAGGGGGAGGGGAATTGTGTGGCTGACGAGAAACTTTGCAGGGAGAGTGACATGTCTAATTGGAATTTCTGTTGAGTTTGCTGTGTGCTCTGCGATGTGACCCTCTACTGTGTCTTCCTTGTTGAAACTTCAGAACCAAATCAATTTCTTACTCTAATACATTGTGTGGTGGATTTTCTTTGGAGGAACAAGGAGGTATGCTTGAGGGTTGGTGAGGGTGGATCAGAGCCTTGCACTGCAAGAGCACCAGGCCCGGGTTCAGGGCTACATGGAGCACTGGGTACCTCTACACTGTGTTCTCCAGTCTGACAACTCCCTTCTTTAAGGAAAAGAACATTTAAAATAGAGGGCACAACTGGGTCAAAAGGTGAGTTTGGAGAAAAATGAAGAGACTCGTCTGGTTGGGGAATGTGAGCGGGTAAGGAGCACAGAGGCAATAGGTGAGTTAGGGCTCTGGGTAGGACCTTGCTTACCTTCCAATCAAGGATTCTCCCAGATGTCCCACTCGTCAAAATCTAAGGGTACTCTCAATTAATCTCAGCGCTCCATGTGTTACCGACTCGGGTACTTGGACTCTTTTAATCAGTAGAAATTGAGAAAAGGCCAGACGAGGATTCAGGCAAGGCTTTATTAGGACTCATGCTGCAGCATGAGGGAGTAAAAACAAGTAACCCTTGCTCACTCCCTGAGAAGGGTGGCTGGTTCCTTTAACGGGATGAGGGTGTGGGCAGATCGGTGGGTCGGGCTGGAGGGTGGCTTAGATGGTCTGCCCCTGCCCTTGGCGGTGCTGTGTGCAGAGATCATGCGCAGTACTCTGCTTTTGCTCCCGGATCCTCAGAAATGATAGTTGGTTTGGCCTTTTTGTATCTTATTGTTCATAACTGCCCCGACTGCACATGCGTGCAGTTGTGTTTAGTCTCTTATAGGTTCTTTGTATTCTGTTGCTCGAGGAGATGAAATGTTTGTCCAGGTGCCAGCCTATCTCACTTGTGGCCCAGGCTTGATTCAGTATCACAATCCAAGTAACACAGTCCGTCTCCGTTGTGTGAGCCCTATTAGCTCTAATCATCCATTAGCTTCCTCCAGATGAAACCTTCCGTTCTACAGTGAGGGAGGCTCCCATGCTTGCTCTGTCCCTCCAGCTGGGGCAACCACCATGTTAGGACTTGACCAAGGCATTGCACAACCCTAGGCTGCTTGAGAAAGTTTGTAAGGCATGTCCCAGTGGGAGATGAACTAGTACTGAGAGGCAGGGTCCTGTTGGCTGTAGGGAGGTGTTTCGGATACCTTTCTCCTCTCTGTATGTTACCAAAAAGGTCCCCAAAGTGTTTCCTGGCAAAGACATTTCACACTTTTTAATTACTTGGCGAGTGGCTTACAAATCCTTCTAAACGCCAACAGATTAGTCTGTGGAAATCCAAAACTTTAGAAAAAATTAATTGTAAGAGCTATTGAATTGAGGAGGTTTTGCCTGAGTAAATATTTTCTCTGTGGAATTCTGGTCTATTCATTTAGTAATCCTAATTATGGTTCTGCTAATTTGGGGGTAGTTTCAGAGAAAGTGCTTTATTCCATCAGGAGCCGGTCACTAGGTTAAGAGGATTTTGTTTTTCATTTGTGGTGTTTCAAAGGAAATTCTTTCTTGGAACGGCTTTAGCTATTCTTTGCTTACGTCGGCTGCTTTGCCGCTCAAGGTTGACAAGAAGATACCTCTGGCTTTTGTTAGCTGCCGTGGCTGGTCCCTTGTGTGCTGGCCACGTTCTCTCTCTACCAGCCCTCCTGGGGGCTCACAGGAGATACAGGCAGAGGTGGATGTGCTGCATTTTCCAGGAATCTCCGTTTTCTTTATTATTTTCAAAATGAGGGCCAGACTGTCAGAGCAGAGGCCAACTTCTCTCAGGCCTTGGGGTCTTCATGTACGCAGTGCCTTCTACCTGAAGCTCTCCCCCTTTCTCTTCACCTAGCTCTCTCTAAGTCATTCTTGGGTTCTCAGCTCAGCTATCACTTCTTCTGGGAAGTCTTCTCTCACCCTATGTCTATATCCATAGCCATGGACCTGTCTTCTGAACTCCAGACCTGTGGACCCATTACTGGACATTTCAGTGGATGTCTCATAGGCACCTAAACCTCAACATGTCTCAGACTGAACACATCACTGCCCTTTCCTTCTCACCTCCATCTCTTCCCTCTCCTCTGCTACAAACCTGTGTCTTCTGCAGTGTTCTCTGTCTCCAGGTAGGGCACTGTGGCTCATAAAATGACCAGTACCAGAAACCCAAGAGTCATTCCAGAATCTTCCCTTTCCCTTATCCCCATGTCTCTCTCAATTCTACTCCATTCCTGAATCCAATGGATCCCACCTCTTAAGTTTCTCTTAAGTCCATTCTTTCCTTTCCTTCTGTTACAGACTTCATATTTGTATCCCTTCAAAGTTCATATGTTAAAATCCTAATCCCCAATGTGGTTATATTTGGTGATGGGGCCTTTGGGACTTCCTTATAAGAAGGGAAACAAGATGGCTTGCTTCTCTCTCTGCTGTCCACCATGTGAGGGTACAATGAGAAGATGGCCAGCTGTACACCAGGAAGGTGGCCTTTACTAAGAACCCAACCATACTGGTATCCTGGTCTTGGACTTCCAGACTTCAGAACTATGAGAAATAAATGTTGGTTAAGGCAGCCAGTCTATGGTAATTTGTTATAACATACTAAGCTAAGACTCCTTCCTCTTCCTAGCTTGGGATGCTATCTTTGTTTGCTTGGATTACTGCATTAGACTCCTAACTTGCTTCTCTGCCGCTGGTCTCATCTTCCACCCTGGCCACCATACTAATCTCTGATGTGAATCATGCAAATCATGTAATTTTACTCCTTGCTCTGGATGCTTCAGTTTCTACAATGCTTATCCCATTGGATAGAATCTTATATGTGGAGTCTAAAACGTGACACAAATGAACCTATCTATGAAACAGAAACAGAATCAGGGACATAGAGAACAGACTGGTGGTTACCAAGGGGCAGGGGATGGGAGAGGGTTGGATTGGGAGTTTGGGATTAGCAGATACAAACTGGTATATATAGAATAGAAAAACAACAAGGTCCTACTGTATAGCACCGAGAACTATAGTCAGTATTTTTTATATATATATATATATTAACTGAGTCACTTTTCTGTACAGCAGTAATTAACACAACATTGTGATAAACTATACTTCAATTTAAAAAAATTTAAAAAAATAAAGAGACTGAAGAGGTCACATAGACTTTAATCCTGGATGCCACCCAGATAGGAAGAGTAACAGCATCATGGATCACAGAATCAGGATCCACACAGAGCTCAATAACCTGGAAAAATGGACCAAATCTGCCAAGATAAGTTGAAATAGGACTAGGTGAGTAGTTCTGTATTTAGGTCTAAAAGACCACTTATTTAGGTGGGGGTGGTAGGAATATCTGGCATCGAAACCTGGTAGTCTTTGCGTAGCTACTTAAAAATGCTAATATGATCTTAGGCCACATTAATGGAAATATGCTACTTATTCAACCTCTGATTCTTGGCATATCACTATCTTCAGTCCACACAAGCCCCTTTCCTTGTTTCATTTGTTTTTTAATTTGTTCTCCTTTCTCTCCATTCCTTGCCTGCCTAGAATACGCTCTTCTTATTTGTATATCTTCTTGTAAAGCGTGTATTGCTGTCATTCCAAATTTATATAAATGTATCCTATCATAGAGCTCATTCTGTGTTTTATTTTTCCCAAGCAGCACTTTGTTGTAAATTCCATCCATGTTGCCACAAGTACATCAAGTTCATTGCTTCTAAATGCTTCTAAAATGCTGAATCCTCCCATATTTACCTGCTCCCCTGGTGATGGATGCTCAGATAGCTTTCAACTTCCTGCAATTACAAACAACTGTATGAACATCCTTGGACATGTCCTTATGGACCTGTATGAAAATGCCTCTGGGCATTTAAATACCCAGGCAAGGATCTACTGAGTCAGAGGGTAGTGTCTCCTTATTTTACCTGGGCAGTCCAGGCTGCTGTCCCAAGTTGTTGCATCATTTGACACTCTCACCAGTGGTGAGAGTTCCACCACCCACATCTCTGCCAATAGTTGGTATTACTTAGCTTCTCTTTTTGCCAGTCTAACACATATAAAGTAATCTTTCATTGTTGTTTTAACTTGCATTTCTTTGATTGCTATACAGTTTGAGCATCTTTTCAGATACTCCTCAGCCTTTTGAGTTTCCTACTCCTTAAATTGTCTGGTTGCTATCCTTTGCCAATGTTCACGGTGCCTGTCTTTTTTACATTGATTTGTAGGAGATCTCAGAATTTTCTAGATATCAGTCCCTATCCCTACCTTGTTTTGGATATGGCAAATACTTTTCAACTGTCCTGCCTACTCTGATCTGAGTCTGGAGAATCATGTTGAATCCTGGGGGTCATATTTCAAGAGACCATGACAAAGCTGGCACAGGGAAGAGACACTTGGTTTGTGAAACCTGTCACATAGAACCTGTGTCAGTGAGTGGAATCTGCAGGGATACTGATTTCAGGTAATATAAGGAAGGTATTTCCAGTGATCAGAGCTACCTGATAAAGAGATGTACTCCCTGGAGTGGCAGTGAACACCCTAGGTCCCTTCATGAGTGTTTAAATGGAAGAAGACAGCTACTTTTTGGGGGTGCTGCCAAAGGGTTTCAAGCATTAGATGATTCTGTCCAACTCAGATTTTTTCAGAACGTTTCTGAGTCACCATGTGCTGAAAGTCAGAGAAGGTATACAGAAGAGGAGGAGAAGGGAGAAACACAATTTTACTTCCTTTAGTTCCTGTCTTAGCTTGGGCTGCTGTAACAAAATACCATACACTGAGTGGCTTAACCAACATTTATCTCTTACAGTTCTAGAGGCTGGGAAGCCCATGATGAAGGCGCTGGCAGATTTGGTGTCTGTTGAGAACTCTATTCCTGGTTTATAGACAACCATCTTTTTGCTGTGTCCTCACATAGTGGAAAGGGAGAGAGGGCTCTCTGGGGTCTCTTTTATAAGGGCACTAATCCCATTCATGAGGGGTCCACTCTCATGACCTAATCACCCCCAAAGGCCCCATCTAACTGTATCACATTGGGGGGTTAGGATTTCAACATGTGGATTTTGGGGGGAGACACAAACTTTCAGTCCATAACAATTTCTTTTTCTGCTTTCCTTATGAGCTTTTCATAGTCTTCATTTATCACGGTATGGCGCCCCTCACTTCCTTGTCCTTTGTAAGAGTTGTGTGCATACATGCACACACCACTTGTGCTCAGTCATGTTCAAACAAACACTTGCACATAAGCAGACCCACATACACACATGTCCCACCCACAAGCACACAGGCACACACACATGTTGCAATGAATATTCCATGCCGCCCAAACCCACATGACTGGACACACGTATCTCTGCCCTCACACAACGCCTCACACATATTATGTGTGTCCCCAACGTGTGGGGGAATGGTTTGGGGTTCAATGTGAAAGGCCACAGTCCCACAACGTCTTCGGTGTGGAGGCCGCATCTGTGAAGGTTCAATGTCCTCAGCACGTATGAAGGAGGTGTGGCCCGTGTTCTACAGGGAGGTTAATATTCTTCCATAACTCACCTCACTCCACAGGCCAGAAGCCTGAGCGGGCACAAGGAGCCCTTGGTAATCAGGGCTTCGCTCCAGCCCTCTCCACTCCCAACTTGGTGCCTGCCGGAACAATCGTTTAGCCTTTCCCGACAGGGGCTAAAAAAACCCTCTGGAATTTGGCCTTTTTCCTCCCAGGAAGCCCGCCCACCAGACAAACTGCTCCCCAGTGTAGCATCTTGGTCACTGAGCTTCTGGGTTGCACATTCTTCACCCTGGTTTAGGACTGCTCATTTATTTAAGCACGTGTGGGTGAGGCAGTTCAGGAGACAGCGTGTCCGGGGAGGGCTGCAGCTCCAAACCGTGGAAGCTGTTTCTGCGGGTGGAGAGAACTCTGAGTCCAGACTGATTCTTTCCCTCCCAAGAGCCTCTGGGCAGAGCCAAGCAGCTGAGAAGCAGGCATAGAACCATGGGCCAAGGGTAACGACCAATTTATGGAGGAGGGAACTCAAAATGCTAAGGAGTATTTAAGAAGATGCTCAAACCGCATTAGTAATCAAAGAAATGCCAATTACAACAACAAAGAAAGACTGTTATGTGATAGACTGGCAAAAAGAGAAGTTGAATACTACCAAGTGCTGGCAGGGATGTGCAGATGGTGGAGTGTCGCATGGTGCAAACACCTGGCTCCGTGCTCGCTTTTTGCCTGCACACACACAGAGGCGCTGGCCACGAGTTCCTTCCCAGTGACCTTGGGGCACAGGGGCCTGAACACCTGAGAGCTGTGAAGGCCCAGTGCAGTGCTGCAGAAATGTCCTTGCTGATTGTGGGGGAGAGAGAAGGGAACAGATGTGGCTGCACATCTTGACCGGGAGAAGCCTTCTTAAAAGACATGATGGGAAACCTAGGAGAGATGTGCCACCAGGAGCCCTGCCCTAAGTGGTCGCCCACTGAGCCTCCATCTGACCTGGGGAAGGGAAGGGAGAGAGGTTCGTAAGTGGCTCTGTGTAATTTCAGGTCCCCTTGAGCTCCAGCTCCGGCTGATTCACAGCCTCTCCAAGGCCCGCAGGAGGCAGTCACGTGCTTAACAGGCTACCTGGACAGATTGCATGCAGGTCCAGATGACACTTCGAGAAACACTGGTGTGGAGAGGGAAGAGGACCGAGGGCAGAGCATGGAGGGAGAGCTTCCTCTGGGCGTGGTCAGAGAGCAAGGAGATCCTGGGAGGAGGCGTGGGTGCAGGAGCTTGGGGAGGTGGAGACCTTATGTAGGATAAGGGCTGAGAAAGGGCCACGGCACTTCAGGACAAGGAAAAAGGCTACAAGATGCCATGAAAAGGCTTTTTCCCTCATGATGTATAATCAAGACTAAATGGTATTTAAGCATGATTGAGGAGATGAAAAATTCTGATATTGGGAACTGAACAGCAGATGAAAATACATGCGCCTCTAAGTCTGATGCTTATTCAGAAAAAACCCAAGAAGTTTGCCCAAGGACATGAAGTGTCCATAAAACTTTCATTTGTTGCCTGTAAAGGCTGGTTTCATTGATTCAAAGGTTGTGCTGGCCTTCCCGATGCTACAGAGAATAGTAACGCTGCACACGGTAATGCAGAAGCAGCAAAAAGCTTTATGAAAGGGAGAGCCACTCTCCTCACAAGGGTCCCTGCATTGCTGACCTCAGTAAGATTCATGTGAGGCGCAGGACTGTCAGTGTGGCTTTATGTCTGACTCTGGGATTTCAAGAACCAGTAAGAAAGGTTTTTTTTTTTTTTTTTTTTTTAAAGGGAGGTAAACTTTAAATGGAGTATAACCTATAAAAATATTGAATCACTATGTGTACACCTGAAACTAAGGTAGTCAATCGACTATACTTTAAAAAAATAAATAAAAAGGGAGGCAATACTAAGTTGAAATTTTTAATTTGTCAAGTAAGTATGTGAAAAAAATATCTCATCATATCATAAAAAATAGTAAGGACAGAACCTGAGAATTAAGGACAGCGCTTTGAATGGAACACGTTCAGTTCAGGTGGAGCCCAGGTGTGACCGAGCGTCTGCTATCACCTGTGCCCCATGCTGGGGCAGGACTTAGCATGATCACATCCCTCCAAGGTCAGATAGGACTCCACAAATCATTAGCAAGTGATGCAGGTTTTACTGATGATTTGATGAAGCAATGGGACAGAGGGTGACCTCGCAAAGCACAAAACAGAACTAAAGTCAGATACCCCTGGGTGATCTCTGTTCAATCCTTGAATCTCTCTTTGGTGGCCACTTGCCTCATCTCCAACTCACTGTTCTCCATGCTGCTTCCACCCTTCCCCGACTCTCAGAAAAGCAGATGTAGACACCAAAAAGCCAATCTATTGCTTTATAATAAAAATCTGCAACCCAGGGAGCAAAATAGTTGAAATCTGTAATCCAGACGCCTCAGCATTCCAACGTTCTAGGCCACCCTTTTCATTAACATCTAGGTAAAGTGACTCCAGTGTGGTGGGGAGGAAACCAATGCTGTCCCCTAGAGCGTCAGGGCCGGAAGGGCTGTCGGCACAGGGAGCCCCTTGCGGCAGCTGCCTTTTTCCTTGGGCCCCTGACTTTTCCCTTCTTGCTGGGGACCCCTTTTCTAAGGCGACCTCCTGGAATGGTTCCAAAATTCCTGTGAGTTTTTACGTAGTGCAATTTAGCTTCCTCTTTGTCTCATCCTCACATCCAGAGCGGCTCTGGTGCCTCTCTTTGCATAATTAAGAGATCCATTAAGGTGTTTTCCCAAGAAAAAGAGCAGCTCTCTCCCTCTGAGGAATTCTATCATCCTCTTAGGACCACGTCTCCGACTGCAGTCAGATTTAAAAATAATAATAATAGTAATCACACACACGATATACACACACACACACACATACACACACACACACACACACACACACACACACACAATGTATGTAGAGAGAGATATCAGGGCTTCTTTTCCCTATGGTCAATGTACACATAAAACAGATCATACCAGAAGCCTGGAGTGCATTTCCCAGAACTGACCAGGAAGGCACCTGTGGCCAGCACCATGTCTCTGTGTCCCAGACAGAGAGGGCACGTGGAGTCAGGAGAGCGGAAGGCTGGGTGCTTGCATTTCAGGATTAGAGATGTCTCACCTCTAGGACTGGAAGGCCTCCTTGATCTGCTTCTCCCGACCCCTGTGTTCATCTTCACGAATATCCCCAGGGCCGTGGGCAGTATGCTTTTCTCCTAGGACAGTTTGCATCACCTCTCTCTACACCCTTCTTGGCTCCTGTATTCTCTTTTGGAACCCTTTCCTAGTTCCCTTGTGGGACTAACCCAAAGGCAGGCTGGTGCCTGGACACTGGTTATAGTGGGTTACAGTGCAGGGCCCTGCTCTGGGTGTCATCTCCCACATCTAGGGGACTCTCCACATGCCTCGTGCAGCTGGTGTCAAGAGATGAACTAAGTCGTTGTTGGTGTCTCACCATAGCACCCAAGTGCCAACAACCTGATACCCCGCGTTACAGCAAGAGGCATCAGAATTGGCCTAAGGAATGACAGAAATGTTGGAGTTTTTGAACTGTGAAGCATTTATTAAAGTTTGGGGGCAACTAAATGATCAGCACCCCTTGCACCTCTCCTCAGACTGCTAGGTTCTAAGATGCTCCTGTAGAGGAGGAAAAGCTTCCTTCTGCCCTCTTAGGTTCTGTGGCTGGCCTAAGAATTAAGCAGACACAAGACCGGTTAACAGTATAATCTATCTGTTAGATTTGTATACTGAAAAGTATACAAATTTATTTAATATTTTTATGTGCACATGGGAGTCTTCAGAAGGAAAATGAAGACCCGAAGAAGCCATTAGGCCCAGAAGTTTCTATCCCCTTTTGTACAAAGAACGATAAATTGTGGGGATGTGTCAAGACAAAGGGGACCGGGCAGTACATTGTGGGACAGAGACTAGAGAATATATGGGGGAAACGAATGGAAGATAAGGGTTATTTTAGTAGGTTTGCTTGTACAGGCTCATTTAGGCGTCGGCTCCCAGGCTCTGCTAATGAGAATGTTCTTCTCTTCCTGGTGCAGGGAGAGCACCTTTCTCAGGGAAGATTTTATGACCTGCTTTTAGGTAGAAAGGGGGAGGGCAGAGAGCCCTTCCTGCACCTGCAGTTTCTCAAGTGCCTTCAGCCCAAGATAATCAACATGCCAAAGCAGTATATTTGGGGGTAGAATGTTCTGAACCACTTCACATCCTTTGCTGCCCCCCAAGGGGGATCACAGCCCCAAACAGTTCCCCTAGTCCTCAGAGCCAACTGTGAGACCTTCCTCTCACTTTGTGCCAGCTGAGACACAGATCTGCCCTTCTAGCAGTCTCTTCTCTCCCAAGAATCCTCTTGGGGCTGCTTGAGCCCAAGAAGAACACACTTGGGGATGTCGTTAGCATCGTCTTTGAGAAGATTGTGGATATTTGGGTGATGTCCAGTCAGAGAGTGATACTGCACTCAAACTTCCCTGTAAATACAGAAGCCAAAGGTAACAGGTTACAGGTTTTCAGGATAGAGTCACTCAGGGCCAGACTGAAGGTGAAATGAAGTTGGGATGTGAGCAGGGCCTCTGGTGAGGCTGGTTATCAGGACTGGATTGTCACGGGTCCTCAGGGCCTGTCTCAGAGCAGCAGGGTAGAGGCTGCAAACCTGAGCAAGGGTACTAAGGCCAGAACTGGAGGAGTGAGGTGGGGTGAGCTCTTGGAAGAACACTGGGTTTTCGCTCGGGTCAGTGATCCCTCCTTTCTTCAACACCAGCAGTCTTTATTTTATATGGAACAGAAGCAAGTAGAGTGAGGAGTGTGGGAGTCTAGATCCTCTGCCTTTGCCCACTATACTAGGGGGCAGGTGGTGGTCAGGTCTCAGGGCAGGGCGCAAGGATCCGCCCCTGGGAGACAATGTTCTTGTCTGTTGGGCAGATTCAGGTGGAGTTACTGGTGGGTGGGGCCTTGCTTCTGACATCACTAGGGTGCTGTCATTACCTCTGTAGGCTCAAAAGAGGTCTGCATGTAATAGGACTCCATGCTTGAGCCAAACCAACGTCCATCCCCAGAATTCAGATGAGGCTAGATATTTCTGGCAACCGGTGAGACAGCATCCTCTTTCGTGTAGACCATCAATCCTTTGGGAAGAGGTGACCAGGCTATTGGGTTTTTCCAACGGAGGCATTAGGGGCGAAGTAGTTCTGGGTCCAGCCTTGCCTCTGTCTCCATTCCCAGCGCCCACGGGCTCACGTCTGGATGGTAAGGCACAGGAGGGGAGAATGGCTGGGATGGTCAGAATGGCAAAACTCATTTCCTTAAAATTCTGTAAGGCAGTGGGGCCCAGGCAGCCCTGCTCTGGATGCCTCTGACTGAGCATGGCAAGGGAGGAGAGAGGTTTTGCCCCACTTTGCCTGGCTGGGGAGCAGGCTCTGGCCCCATAGAGGTGTCAGAGGGACCCAGAGCTACCCAGCAGAAGTGGCGGTGTCAGGCGGACACAGTCCCTAGCAGAAGAGGAATAAATCTGCAGGTGTTGTATAGCAACTGACGAGCTTCATCCACGAGCACATGTGGGTCACCTTCTGGGACCCCCTAGAAACACTTGGGGGGATTTAGCAGGTGGTTGGGGTCCTGCATGAGCCAGGGATCTCGTGTGCCTACTGGTTTCTTCCTTTCTAGAGTTTGTCAGCAGACTTGGAGTTATGTGAGATGAGAAAGAAACCAGATTTTCTGTTTAAGAAAGCAAAACCCCATCTTTGTCCACAGACAGATCCTTCCAAGCAGCTGCTTTCTAAGAGGATGGGCCCCCAGGTTCCGGTCTCACGTGTGCCCAGAGCTGAGAGGCTGCCTAGAAGGAATGTCGGTGGCTGTGGCTTGGGCTGTTGGGGTCTTGGGGCCTGGATGCTGTGTGATCTGACCCTGGGGGGCACAGACAGCCCTGCCAGGGCTCACTGCAGCCAGAAGCTGCCGGCAGTCCCTCAGGGTGGAAGCACTCACTAGTTTGGTCATTCTGGCCACGTCTGAGTGGTTTTCTGTTCGCGGAATCATTTATTTCTGATGTCAGAGAGGCCCAGGGCAGCTTTTCCCACTGGCTGTAAATGCTCTGAGCCTCATCGATTCCTTTGCTCCCGCCCCTGCAAATCTGCTGGAGCAGCAGGTCTGCGTCGGGATTCCTAGTGAGGGTGGGGGGAGGGCAAGGGCCGGGAGGTTTTATTTCCCTCCCTCTCAGCAGAAGCCCCCTCAGGCCCGGATAGCAGCCCCTCCTTTGGGACACTGGGTTGGAGTTTCCTGGAGTGCAGTGTGGGCAGCGTGGCTAGCTGTACACCCCCAGACTTGCAATCGCCTGACACTTCTTCTGGAGCCTCCCCTGTCTCAGGGCCACTGGATGCATCCCTCAGCCTGGCTAAGGACTTCCTCAGAATGCATCTTCTTCCCTTCTCCATTTCCCCTCTTCCCGTCAGAGGCTTCAGACCACCCGGGTAGGGGCTGTGCTATACCCCAGGCTGTAGGGAGCACCGCCCAGCCCCGGGGTAGAGCCACTGTGATGCACGTGCGCACTGTGATCATGAGATTTGGGCAACCTCACGTGAACTAGTCTACGTGCAAGTGTCTGTGTGCCGTGGCTGCAGCATGTGTGTATCTCCGTATTATTTTTGTGTTTGCCCATGACCCTGTGTGATGATGTGAGTGCCCTATGTCAGTAGGTACGTTTATGTGTGCATTTACCTGGGTGTGACTGTGTGCAGGCATTTGTGTGTCTAAGTATGTGTGTTGGTATGCTTGTGTGTGTATGTGTGTGTGTGTGTGCGCACATGTGTGAGCGTGCGCCTGGTGTTTGTGTCTCTGTGTGCCTGTACATTGTGGCATGTGTGTGCGCCTATCTGAGAGGCATGTGCAGGCCTGAGTCTGTGTGTGCACAAGGATGCCTGTGAGCGTGCACCTCTCTCCAGTCCTCCCTCACTCTTCTTAGTCCTTTTCTCCCTGTCACCCAAGGATTTATGGAAAAATCCCAGGGAGGAGGTGGTGGCTGGGGAGAGGGACCTCAGCTCCGGGTCTCTTTGCCCTCAGAGCTTCTCTGGACGCAGAGGGAGCAACATTTCCCAGGCTCTAAGAGCCTCTCCTGAGAGGAAAGCATCAATCTGCTTGTCAGAGGGAAATGGCTATTTGTCCGCGTCTGGAAGGACCTGAGGGCAGGGCTGGCTCTGCATCATTGCTGTCTCCCAGGCCCAGCGCAGAGCAGGGGCAGGGAAGGTGACTGACTGATGAGCTCAGGGCTGTGCACTCTGGGGGCTGACACAGGTGGGCGTCCTGGAGGGGGTGGGAGGGTCTGGGGGCTGAGGGAATGGGGCTGGTGAAGGCTGTGTCAGGGCTGTCCCAGTTGGCAGCTGGGGCAAGAGGCTGGGGATACTGGGTGAGCACTGAGGGTTGGTGGGGGGAGGCAACATTCCCCTCTGATGAACCAGGAAGAACACGGCAAGTTCCGGACCAAGAGATACTCCCAAGACCTGGCCCTGCTTCGTGGGGTTCCTGCTGACGGGAGGCCTCAGGTAGAGAGAGGGTTCTGTTGGGGGGATCCCTGGGGAAGGGACAGCCTCCTCTCTCTTTGCTCACTCTATTTCCCCTGCACCCTCTCCTGAGCGCCAGAGGCAAGCCTTCAGATCCAGGTCAGTGTCTGCTGAGTGACCCTCTAAGAGAATAAATGGACTACTAAAGGTCAGACCCCCTGGCCTGAGGCATGGCTGTGCCACTGACCAGAGTCTCCTCTCCGGGCCTCCATTTCCACCTGTGCAGTGGCTCAGGCCCTCCATGGCCTATGGTTCTGTGGCTGGTGAGGTCATGCTGTGGTGGGGACATTCCTGTGCATCCTCTTGTCCACCCCCTCCTTTCTGTTCTTTGCCATCATTCTGGGTCTCTGGCCCAAAGCTGCTGTGCTGCTGGACTTCAGGGGAGAGTCCATTGCCATCATGGTAACCCAGGCACGATGACTCCAAGCGGGGAGCGGGCGGGAACCTGTGGCTACGAGGGTTATCCTTCCGGTCTTGGCTCCACATCTGCGGGTGAGAGTGGAGAGGAGGGGGCCAAAGCCAGAGCTTACAGTGAGGGGATGGCGATGCAGCAAAGGGCAGGACTGGGGCATTTCTCTCTCCTGGGGCAAGTTACTCTCTCAGTCAGTGAGGAGAGTAGGTTGCACATGTTCATTTGCTCATCTGTCAGCACTGACTGAGTACTTACTCTGGACCAGAGCCTCTCCTTTGGCCTAGAGGGTCCCAGACCAATTCCAATCTTTTAGGCTCCTGATATACTATTGAGAACCAAAGGTGCTGAATTTGTGCCTTTCTGTAGTTCTCTCCCATGATGAATCTGGGCTGGGCTCGTGACTTGCTTGAGCAAAGAGAATGCAGAGAAAGGGATGTTGTGCAAGTTCTGAGCCTGGTCCTTAGGAGCCTTTCCTGTTTCCTGAGACTCCCTGTAAAGGAGAACATGATAGCTTCCTTGAAGATAATAATCCTCATGCAGAGAATGAAGCCCAGGCCATCTTCAATCATGTCAGTCATCCCAGCTCAGCCTAGGCATGTAAGTGAGGCCATCTTTGTTCCTCCATCCCCAGCTGAGGTACCAGCTGGCTGCAAATGCTTGAGTGAGTCAGATGAAACCATCTGCTGCAGAGACAAATTGTCCAACTGAGCATAGTCCAGACTGCTGACTTTAGGCCACTAAGTTTTGGGGTAGTTTTTTTTTAATGTATCAGAAACTAATTGAAACAGAACTTTGTACTTAGGAGTAGAGGTGCTATTAACAAAAATTTAAAACGTGGGTAGACTTTGGGGCTGAGTGGCAGCTAGAGGCTGGAAGGATGATGAGGATGTGGTTGCTGGAAAGGCAGTGAGAAAACTGCTCTTTAGATCTGGAGAAAGGGCAACCTGTGTTATACTGTGGAGGAACAATTAGTGTTACCTCTGAGAACAAAAAAATGTAGTTAATGAACCTGTGGATCTGGCTAAGGAGGTTTCCAGGAAGAATATTCAAAGTGCCCATTGGCTTCTTTTAGCAGCACATGATAAGGTATTGTAAGAGAAAAAGAAACTCAAGACTATTCAGTTTGCAGGAAGAATTTAGAGGCAATATGGAGATTCCAGGACACTCTTCGCCAGCAAAAGATTCTCAAAGTAAGAAATGGTCTCAGGTAAAGAATGAATCATGATTATGACTATAAGACTCTTTGTTTAGATCTCAGAAAGATTTAAGGTGGTGCTTAATAGATCCTCTTAGATAGACACGTGAGCTTCTAACACAACCCTGACACCAACCTAAAGTAGAAAGACACATAGTTTGGAAAGTATGAATGTGGTTTTTGAAGCATGCAGTGATTTTCAATCAGATTCATGGGAAACCCACACAATTTTAGAGAGAATTGTACCAGCAAAAACATTACTAGCTTGGATTAAAAGGAACAGAAACAGCAAAATGAAAAGAGGTCTCTGGGCTTTTAAATTTTTGCAGGCAGGAAGCAGGTAGAGAAAGCTACCCAGCTGTAAATATGATCCACTAATTATTGAAAAGGAAAGAAGTCTCAGATGGTGGAGCAAAGAAACAAAGAGAACAATAACTAGGGAACTACTCCCAGGAAGCAGAAAATAGACCCCTAATAAAGGAACACTCTTTGACCCTAGAGTTGGGGGAACTGCTGACATGTGCCCAGCTGGATTTCAAAAATGCTATGAAACAGTTACTATGATGTGTCTCCCATTTACCCTCTTTTTAAATGGAGGTGTCTCTTGGGGGATAGCCTATTCCTGTCTTGCCACTTTCTGTTAATTGTGTTGAGGTCAAATAACTTGTTTTTTTAATTCATAGGTCTCTGGATCAACATGAGCACTCTCCAAGGAGCTGTTCCCAAGAAGCCCCATTTACAGTTGAATCTGATTTAGATGATGAGCTCTTGGACTTGGAAACTGATGCTGTAATTGTTTGAAAATTTGTGGGTCTCATGAGAGGGTGAGTGTATTTTGCATGTGGCAGGGATGTGAATCATTGGGACCAGAGGGCAGTTTGTGGTAGATCATTATAACAATGGACCCCAATGGATCCTGCCCTCCCATGGTCACACATCTTTATAAGTGATGTTGCCTCTTCTTTCTTCATGAGGTAGAGTCAGTTCTCTACCCCCTTGACTCTGGGCTGGCTTAATAACTTGCTTTTCTCAATAGAATGTGGCACAAATGAGCTTGTGTGAGTTCTAGAGCCAGGCTTTCAGAGGCCCTGCGGTAGCTAATCTCCCTCTCTTGGAATGCTGCCCCGAGCCCATCATGTATGGAAGTCAATGCTGGGAGATGAGAGTCCACATGGAGGAGAACCAAAGTGCCCCAGCTGACATACAGCACTAGGCATGTGAATGAGGCTATCTTGAACCTTCCAGCCCAGCTAAACCTCCATCTGAATGCAGCCAAATGAATAAGCCCAGGAGAAACCAGGAGAAGAATTTCCCAGCCAATCAATATAATCATGAAAAATAATAAATCATTGTTGTTTTAAGCCACTAAATTGTGGGGAGATTTCTTCCATGGCAATAGATAACAGATACATCTGCTATTCATGCAACTAAGGAAACAGCTCCATTCATAATTGCTTAGAAGAATATTCATTGGTTTAATCTTTTTTTATAAGGACAATTTGGAAACATTTGGGTAGACATAAATTTTAGTCTGTTCACTCAGGTGTATAAGAAATACACACGTTCTTCATTTCCTTTAAAGTAACCTAATAATGATGCTGTAGCTTTATCCCACAAGGGTAATGGACAATTCCATTAGAGTAATTATTGAGCCTCCTTTTCCTCTTCAGGATCTCACCAGCATATCGAGGCTGATGTGGTACCTGGAAAATAGGGATAGGGTGTCTAATTGCCAATCTGTCAGGATTGCCGCTGATACCCAAGTGCCTCAGCCTCTGCCTCTGCTGTTCCCTGATGTTCCTCTGCTTCTGTACTGTGTGTGGAGAACAAGAATTGCTGCTCAGGGGCCCTGGCGTCTTGGGTTCCACTTTCTCTAGGGGAACAAGTAGCCCTGCTGACCCCCGAGCCCCCTCAAAGTCATTCTTCTCTTCTCTTGAAGGATAACAGTTGAGTAGCTCTACTGTCTGGTTTCCTGCCTGTAGAATTCCAGCAGTCAGTAGCGTTCCTTCATTTTGTTCCATCTCTGCTCTCTTGCGCCCAAGCTGGTAGTGTTTCTGATGGCATAACATCCTCAAAATCCTTGTGGGATTTTGTCACGGGACATGTCATGTCACGGGACATGAGAGTTCTCTCTAGGTCCTTGCTGGATAACCCCAACTCTCCTCCTTACTTCTGCTGAGATGGTTAGTTGGATCAACAAATTACACACGAAATCTCTTGAGTAGAAGGTCTGGCCACACCCTTGATGTTATCTCCAGAGTGTGCCTGAGTATCTTTTATAATATAGATAAGCTGAGAATTTCCCAAATCATCAAGTTCTGGGTTTTTCTTGCTTAATAGTTCCTTCTCAATTTATCTCTTTCCTCTCACAGTTTGCTATAAGCAGCAAGGAGAAACCAGGCTGCACCTTCCATATTTTGCTTGGAAGTATCCTTAGCTAACTATCCTTACTAAGGACATCCTTATCTAATACCCTTAGTAAGTAGAAGACCTACTTTCCACCCAACACTAGAACACAATTCAGCCCAGTTCACTGCCACTTTATAACAGGAGTCGCCTTTCTTCCAGTTTCCAATACTGGAAGGAAGGTGACCTCACTTTCATCTGAGATCTCACCAGAGACATCGTTAATGTTCGTATTTCTATCAATTTTCTGTACATGACAGTATATGTTTTCTCCAAGATAATAGAAGTGTTCTCTATTATCCTCTTAACTTCCTTCTGAGCTCTCAACAAAATGTCCTTTAATGTCCATATTTCTACTAACACTCTCTTCAAGGCAGTCTAGGCTCTTTCTATCATTCACCTCAAAATTCTTCCAGCCTCTACCTGTTACCCAATTCCAGAACTCTTCCACATTTTTGGTATTTGTTATAGCAGCACCACTTCCAGCTACCAAAATCTGTCTTGGTTTCCTATGACTGTTGTAACAAATTACCACACACTGGGTGGTTTAAAACAACAGAAATGTATTCTCTCACAGCTCAGGAGAACAGAAGTCCAAAATCAAGGTATTGGCAGGATTGGTTCCTTCTAGAGGCTCTCAGGGAGATTTTACCTTTCTCTTAGCTTCTGGAGGTTGCTGGCAACCCTTGGCATTCCTTGGCTTGTAGCTCCATCACTCCAATTTCTGCTTCCATCTTCACATGGCTGTCTTCCCATGTGTGTTCTCTGTGTCTCTGTATGTCCTTCTTATAAGGGCACCAGTCATTGAATTTAGGTCCCACTATAATCCAGTATGACCTCATTTTAACTAATTACATCTACAAAGACCCTATTTCCAATAAGGTTATATTCTGAGGTTATAGGTGGATGTAAATTTTGGGGGGACTCTATTCAACTCAGTACAGACATTAATTAATTTCTTAACTCCTATAGAGGATAGATATCAGCCACATTCACAAATACATAAGCAGGAGGAATAAATTTACTTCAAAGGAGACTATAGAAAACATCTAGTCTTCTGTTCCACACAAGGGTATGTTACCCTCCACAGCATTCAATGTGGTCTCCCACCTCTTCCCGGGTTCTTTCAACGCAGTGTTTTCTGGTCATTCCAACTAAAAATACACCCCCTCATGCCCCTTAACATTTTAAATCCCACCTCCTTACTTTGTTTTCTCCCTAGCATTTATCATCATTTATTAAACCTTATATTTTGCTTATTTGTCTTGTTTACGGTTTGTCTTCCCCGCTAGAACAACCTCTGTGAAAGCAAAGATTTTCATTCATTTTATTATTTCTCTATCTGCAGTGCCCAGAATAGTATCTGACATATAATAGCTGCTCAATAAAATTTGGTCAAATAACTGAATGCATACATGATTCAGGAAATTCCTGAAAGTGAGCATCTAGCTGCTATGGACAGGGAGCTGATTCCTTCATTGGACAAATTTTGCCCTTTTATGTCACTTTAAGTAACTTAGAGTGAATCATTAGAAGGGGCAGTGTCAGGCCTGCAGAGTTCTCACTTAAAGCCCCATGGGTCTGTTTGACAATATTAGACTTTAGGGAGACAATTGGGATTGTTGGGGAGCTGAGAGTAAGGAATAAAATAGAGTTGGGATGCTCCAGGGCTGCCACTGACCCACTGGGTCATCTTGAGAACTTTGTTCCATGTGCACCTGGCTCCCTGACCTCAGCTTCCTTTACTTGACTGTCAGGAAAGCAGTTGCTTTCTCTCTTGGCCCCTATTTCTTCTGTCTGGGATGTGAGAATTGAAGACAAAAAGTCTCAAAATCACTTTGAACTCCATGGAGGAAGATGCCAACTAAGCTGAGGACATTATTAGTAAAAAGAAAAATCCTTTGGAAAGGGAAGTTGCCGTATCACACAATCTCCCAACCATGGGGTGGAATTAATGAGGAATTTGCCCAGGATTCACAGCGTCAAAATGATCTTCCAGGTGGCCAAAGGAAATTCACATTTACACTTCAATCAGAAATTCCTTTGTAGAATGTAAGAGGGGAAGGCTTAATTTTCTGAGATCACAAATGGCCATCCTCTTCCAGAGAAGAAGAGAGCCTGAGATATAGACCACCCTGGTATCTGTGAATTCTTCAGCTAATTAGAAAAGTGAATCTAATTTCACAGATTTCAACTCCAATTAATTTATTCTGAGCTTGTTGGTAATGAAGCTGTGTGTTTGTTTCTTAAGAAGAAAACATCAGAGAGGAAAAGAATGGGTGTGAGGCTGTGCTGTTTATTCCCCTGACTTCATTACGTTAATTGAGGAAATAACATATGATTTAATATACATTACAATGTCATCAACACAGCTCTTGGTAATTTAGCTACTAAAAGAGCCCTGTGTGGTTAGCCCAAAAGGGGAATCTATTTTAACAAGACTAAAACACAGACCTTCTGGGGTCACTGAACATGTGACCCCATGAGAACACCTTTGGTGTAGATCAATATGGATGTAATTGTTTCCAGACACGTAGTCCAATCACGGTTACCTCATCCCATGGTCAGCACCCACATTTCCCTGGAATAAATGGCAGATTTTCCTTGGGAGCTTAAGTTCCATTTCTCAGGGCAGATGTTGAGGAAATCTAATGTTTACATCTCCTGAAACAGGTAGTTAATGTCGGCCTTGGCATTGGAATTTCACATTTCTGTCTTGAGATAGACCCCACTGCCTACTCTTGTCAGTATTGGGATTATACCTGGAATTGAACTTTTCTCATCTCTGAGGCCAAAGCCTTTATTTTTCTTTGGTTAGGGCCAAGTTTGTCCAGATACTGTTGATACTAGCCTGTTACAGAATTTTACATTTATTTAAACACTTACTTACCTTTATGAATCTTTACTGCTTAACTCTGAGTAGTTAATACACTAAGTAATATCTGAGCACCTAGATGAGCTTTGTCCTATAATGACTACAGAGGATTTATGGAAGGCTCAGGGCAGTCTCTAATGCCTGAAGTTTCCTATCAGGCTGGCTGGCAAGATATATATGTGGGAATAGGAAGGACAGAATACACGACTTCTTTGTAAAGCCCTTACAGCAATTGTAAACACATAGTTATTTATAATGATTCTCTGTCTAAGACTGTCTTTCATAGATTCTAAAATCTTTATCTGTCTTGTTTAGTCTAGCTTGCTTGGAACACGGGAGACGCTCAATAGATACTTGTTGGATGTTGCAGGAAAGTGTTAGGCAGTAGAGATTAGAAAAGGTACGGATCTGCAGCAGACCCCATGAGCCACTTCCCAATTATTTATTTACTCCCTCTTTCTTCTTTCTTAGCTGTAGAAGACACTGTAAGCTGTTTCATTCATTACTTATTCCGACCAGCTTCAGTTTACCTTCCTGCCCTGTAGAGACTGGAAGGCTCCAAACAACATTTCTCAGACTCCCTTGCAGTAGGGTTCTGCAGGTGATCTAGATCATGCCAGGTAAGACCTGGATATGGAAGTGATCAGTGAGGGGGTGGTGGGAAAGGGGAGGCTATGCAGAGAGTGACAGGATCTTCTGATGCAACAGGTTGTATTTTCCCAAAGCGGCCATAATGTATCAGTTCTCATATGCTCTTCCGGAACTTGTTACTGCCTCATCAAGAGTTAGATTCCATTTCCCTTCTTCTTAAAGCTGGGTGAGACTTTGTGACCATCTCCATGAGTAGAATGTGGTAGAAGTGACACTACAGGACTTCTAAGGCTAGGTCATGACAAGAGATATGGCTTCCATCTGGTTCTGTTTCTCTCTATCCTGATTTTGCCCTTGGAACCCAGCCTCCATAGTGTGAGGAAGCCCAGGCCATGTGGAGAGGCCACAGGAGACATGAAAAAAAATCTGCAGGGGGCTTTTGGGGAAGGTTTTCTCACTTCTAATAAATATCCTAGGAACAGATGGTCGCTCTTCTTCATCCAGCTGTGATGCCTGGAAACTTCTGTGACCATCTTGCTACCAGCCAACACATAGAGTGGGGCAGCTCTCAGAAAACGGCAGAGAGAAAAACTGGAGTGCTGAAATACCCTGTCTGGAGTCCTTTCCTCTCATCTCTGGGTTTCCTGATATGTGAGATGATAAACTCTCTCAGAGATATTGTACTTTGAGTTGAAGTTTTCTGTTACCCGTAGCTGAAAACATCATAACTGACCCAGAATTTGCTCCCTGATGTTTGTGGTCAATTCCTGCCTTCTCTGTGTGTTCTGGGGACTAGGGGCTCTCCCAGAGGAGCCATCAAGCTACAGAAAGCCCAGTGGGTCAGATGGGGGCAGAGCTTGTGCTCTGAAAGTCAAGTCTGAAACTTCTGGGGTTTGGATCCCTCTTCTAGAATCTTCATAATTTCAGCATGACCTGCTTTGTCCTTTCTTATGAGGGTACATGTGTGAGCTGAGCCTCCTTTGAACTTTAGAGATCATTTCCTGGGATGAGAAGTGGAGAAGGAGGCAGGGGAAGGGGGTGACAGAGCAAAGAAGCCTTGCTAAACACCAAACAAAATTAAAACCTTACATTTCCCAGCCCGGTTCTGGCCACTAAGACGTAAGTTAAAGGTTTCCAAGAAAGATTTGCTTTCCTTTCTTCCTGCCTAGATCATGATGATTAGAGCTACGACAGCCATTTTGTGACCATGAGGAGAAACAGAGACTGCAAACCTGGTATCTTTGAACCACTAACACAACACCACTACCTACCTTTCATAATAAACTCTTATGTTTTTAAGTTCCATCTCTGTTTTCCTTAACTGAATGTAAGTCCTAACTGATAAACTATCCTTAAACCTGGGACCTGGGGCTGGGGCAGGTAGCTGAAGACATGCCTGTTTGATATCTTCCTCCCTCCCTCCCTCATTTTTTTCCCTTTGTCTCTCCTCTCCTCCATTTCTTCTCTTCCCATTGAGCCTGTACTCTGAGCCCAGCTCTGGGCCATGCATTGAGAGAAGGGAGTGAAACTTTAGGTGGTCCTGGGGTCCTGCCACCTTTTCTATGGGATGATCTTATCCCCAGAGATAAGCCTGGGTATCATAGGTGCTCTCTAGGGCTCCCACCTCTGCATGTGGATCTTTCTCTTCTTAGGGAGACAGGAGGTAGAGAGGAAAGAGGATACATCTCTGAGTCAGACAGACCTCTGTTTGAAACCCAGCTCTGCCACCTGTTGGCTGTGAGATCTCAGGTAAATCACTGAGCGCAGGCACAAACTCTTCTGCACCGTGAGTTTATGTGTGCATTAAATAATACAGCAGTAGTTCACCCATAGTAGGTGCTTTCTCTGAGGCAGGTGAGGCTCACATGAGGGTTATATTAATAAGAAAGAACGAGGAGGGGATGGGTATTGAGTAGACATTTGGCAGTATCAACCACGAATGGGAAAATAGGACCTAATTCCTGATTCCTTATTGAACCCGAGCGGTGCTCCCAGATCTGGTGATAACTCCCACACTCTCCTGGCCTCTGCTTTGCTCTGGGAATGAGAAGCTTCCCCTGCCTTTGCCCCTCCCCCTGCCGTGACCCCCAGAGGGTTATCCTCCCTCAGTGAGTGTGCTCAGGGCCCCATGAGTCCAGCAAGACGGTTGGAGAGAATCCATGTGTCTGGGGACAGCTGGACCACAGCCTCCCTGCCCTGGCTGCACACCTGTTAGAAACTATAGTTAGAACAGTCAATCTTGGGACAAGGAAAAGAGAGAAGCCAAAGGAGAAAAAAAAAAAAAAGCAAAGACACAGCCCAGAAAATAGGATGCTATTTCTGTGCAGCAAAGCCACAGTGTTCTCTGGGCACTCCTTGGGAAGAGGGAATGGCCTGTGGACACTTGTGAGCTAGCCTGGAATTAGGAAAACCACAACTGACATGATTTGGGAAGTGTAAACTTGACCTGCGCCGGCACGAATCCTTGTCCTGAGAAGCCCTAAAAAGCCCTCTACAATCAGGGGCTCCGGAATCTTTTGATTGTGGCACCTACAGGGAGAATATAAAGCTTTGTGTTCTCCCATCTCCTTGAGTTTCCACTAGGAAAAAACTCCAGGATTACAAAGAAAGAGAAGAAACACAACAAGTTGGATATATCATGTTGCCAGCAACATAAATGATTCACTTATTAGTTACCTTAGAAGAATATGAACATACTACTAAATTTTGTGCTATAAAACAATTTCCTAAAAGCTTAAAAATAACTCAATAATTTGATTTTACTTATTAAAGTAGCCGATAGTCACAAGCAGTCCAACACACATGACACCTTCCCCTACAGTCAACAGAGAGGTGAATAATTCACATTTGAACATCTGACTCACAGTCTTGAAGTCTATTATAGGAATATTATCGGTTAAAAATTATTGATGCAAATCTGAATCACTATAGACTGTGAAATTAACCTAACAACCTACAAAAAGCTAAATGGATACTGATAAAACTAAACGAAAAGAGACTTCTATAATAAAAATGGCAAGGCCATTAGCAATGAAAAAAAACACAGCCAGTTCAGGGTAACGCTGATGAAATACTGACAATGCATCCTTCCCCCAAATTGTGAAATTCTAACCATAAGCAAGTGTGCGTGCAGGGTAAGAGTTTGACAACATTGCTAAAGATTGGGTCACAGACAGATTTCTTAGCGAAGGACACAATCAAAGTGTGGGGTCATTTTCGTTGATGAATAGCACATTTAGTAACCTTTTATGACTCATTCATGACCTGACTAGTAAGTAACCCTGAATTGACTCAAAATATGAGAGTCAATTTGGATCTAAGAACTGAAGAGAGAACTTGTACTTTTGGGTCCTGTGACCCATTTGGGAGCCCCTGTGGCCTGGCAGGGAGCCTTAGGACACTTGAGGAAACTGCCTTTAACAAGTAGTTCTCACCTACTGGAGGCCTTTTCTCCTGCAAGTATCTCTTCTCAGTATTATAAAAAATTTTCTCTCTACTAGATTACTTCACTTAGCACACAAACAGGCTGTAATGACTTCCATCTTAAAACCTACTTCCTTGACTTCACACCCGCTCCAGCTCTTCCCACCATTTTCTTCTCACTACAGCAACAAAGCTCCTCAAAAGAGTTGACTATATGCAGTATTCCCGATTCTTCTTCCCATCATCCCGCTGAGACAACTTTTGACAAGGTTGCCATTGACTTCCGCAATGGATGCCCCTATTACTCTTGTTAGTGTCGTCAGCAGGGTAACCAGCTCATCCCTATATGCCTGGGACTTTCTCAATTTTTAAAATGGAATGTCTTACACACACCTCAGTCCCTGGCAAGTCCAGACAGTAAGTCACTCTAGATTGTTAACCTCCATGTTACTGAATCCATTGATGAAGTCCTTTCCTTACTTGACTTTTCAGCAAACTTCTTAAAAAACAGCTTCATAGAGATATAACTCACATGCAGTAAACTACACATATTTAAAGTGTATAAATTAGTAAGGTTTGACATATGTATACACACATGAGACCATAGCAATTAAGATAACGAACGTATCCATCACTCCCAAAACTTTCTTCATGCCCATTTGCAATCCCTCTCTCCCACCTGTCACACCTGCCCCTACCCCCGATCTACAGGTGTATCAGTTAGCTATTGCTGTGTAAGGAATAACCCCAAAATGTATCAGCTTAAAACAATAAACAATTATCATTTTCTGTGGGGCAGGGATCTGGGCACAGCTTACCTGGGTGCCTCTGCCTCAAGGTCTCTCTCAAAGTTGTAACCAAGGTGTTGGCCAGGGCTGTGGTCTCCTCTTACAGTTTGACCAAGGGAAGAGCTGCATCCAAGCTTACTTATATGGATGTTGGTGGGATTCAGTTCCTCATAAGCTGTTGAGTGCATAACTTCCGTTTTCCATCAGCCTGTCCTTAGGGCAGCCCTACAACATGGCAGCTGTTTTCATAAGAGAGAGAAAGAGAGAGAAGTCATCATCTCTTTACGATCTAATCTCAGAAGTGAAATATCATCATTTTTGCCACATTCTGTTCATTAGAGTAGCTACATCCAGCTCACTCTCAAGGGAAAGGAATTACACAAGGGAGGTGGCAAGTATAAGGAGCCATTTTAGAGATTGTCTATCACACCAGAGAATCATTCCTCTGCTTTCTGTCAATATAGATTAGTTTGCATTTTCTAGAATTTTATATAAATGGAATCACTCAGTATGGACCTTTTTTTGTCTATATGCTTTCCCTCAGCAGAATTATTTTAAGATTCACTTATGTTGTTGCATCTATCAACAGTTCATTCTTTTCCTTGCTGAGTAGTATTCCCTTGTATGGTTACACTGAAATGTTTTAATCTATTCATCTGCTGATAGACAATTGAATCATTTATAGTTTTTGCCTATTACAAATAAATCTGCTGTGAACATTCATCTATAAGTCTTTGTTGGGATATGTGCTTTCATTCTCTTGGGTAAATATTTAGAAGTGGAAAGGCTGAAACACGTGGTAGGCCTATATTTGTCTTTTTAAAAAACTGACAAACTATTTCCCAAAGTAGTTGCACTATTTTATATTCCCACTGGCAGTGTTCCAGTTTCTCTGCATCCTTGCCAATGCTTGCTGGGGTCATTCTTTTTTATTTTAGTCATTTTAATAACTGTGTAGTAATATCTCATTGTGGTTTTAATTTGCATTGCCCTAATGATTAATTACATTGAAAATCTTCGTATGCTTATCTACTATCCATATGTATTCTTTGGTCTTTTAAAATCTTTTGCCCATTTTTAATTAGGTTGTTTGTTTTCTTACTTAATTTTGTGAGTCCTCTGTATATTCTGTACATATCCTTTAACAGGTAAATGATTTACAGATATTTTCTTCCAGTCTGTGATTTGTCTTTTTTCTCTTAACAGTATTTTTTAAAGAGCAGAAATTTTTAATCTTCAAAAAATTTAACCTAATTTATCAATTTTTCTTTTTTCTTTTTTTTTTTTTGTGGTACGCGGGCCTCTCACTGTTGTGGCCTCTCCCGTTGCGGAGCACAGGCTCCGGATGCGCAGGCTCAGCAGCCATGGCTCACGGGCCCAGCCGCTCCGCGGCATGTGGGATCCTCCTGGACCGGGGCATGAACCCGTGTCCCCTGCATCAGCAGGCAGACTCTCAACCATTGCGCCACCAGGGAAGCCCCAATTTTTCTTTTATAGAGTGTACTTTCAGTGTTATATCTAAGAAATCTTTGTTTCACCTAAGGTCACAAAGATTTTGTCCTATGCTTTCTTCTAAAAGTTTTATAGTTTTACAGACTTACAGACATAGAGAACAGATTTGTGGCTGCCAAGGAGGAGTGAAGGTGGGGGAGGGAAGGATTGGGAGTTTGGGATTAGCAGATGCAAACTCTTATATATAGGATGGATAAACAACAAGGTCCTACTGTACAGCACAGGGAAGTATATTCAATATCCTATGATAAACCATAATGGAAAAGAATATGAAAAAGAAAAATATATATATAACTGAGTCATTTTGTTGTACAGCAGAAATTAAACACAACATTGTAAATCAACTACACTTCAATAAGATTTAAAAAATTTATAGCTTTAGTTTACATTTGGATCCATGATTCATTTTGAGTTAATATTTGTAAATAGTGCAAGGTATGAATCAAAGTTCATTTTCCTGCATATGGAGAGCCAATTGTCCCTGTATCATTGAAAAGAATATCTTTTCTCCATTAAATTGTCTTTGCACCATTGCTGAAAATCAATTGTCCATGCGTGGATCTATTTCTAGATTCTATTTTCTGTTTTATTGATTTGTCTGCATTTACAGCAATATTTATCTTGATAACTGTAGCTTTATAGTAAGTTTTAAAATTAGGCAGTTAGTCCTCCCACTTTTTTCTTCTCTGCCAACTTTGTTTTGGCTCCTCTAGGTCTTTTGTATTTCAATATGAACTTTAGAATCAGTTTATCAATTTCTACAAAAAAGCCTGCTGGTATTTTGGTTGGGATGGCTTTGAATCTGTATATCGATTTGGGGAGAAATAACATCTTATTAAGTCTTCTGGCTCATGAACACAATTTATTTATTTATTTTTGGCTGCATTGGTTCTTTGTTATTGCACGCGGGCTTTTCTTTAATTGCGGCGAGCGGGGGCTACTCTTCATTTCAGTGCGAGACTTCTCACTGTGGTGGTTTTTCTTGTTGTGGAGCACAGGCTCTAGGTGCATGGGCTTCAGTAGTTGTGACATGCAGGCTCAGCAGTTGTGGCACATGGGCTCAGTTGCTCCGTGGCATGTGGGATCTTCCTGGACCAGGGCTCGAACCTGTGTCCCCTGCATTGGCAGGCAGATTCCTAACAACTGCGCCACCAGGGAAGTCCCAACATAATATGTTTAGATCTTTAATTTTTCTCAGCAATGTTTTATAGTTTTCAGTGTTTAGATCTTTCACATCTTTTGTTAGATTTGTCCCTAAGTATTTCATATTTGTGTATGCTATTTTAATTGGTATTTAAAAATATTTCAACTTCTGATTGTTCATTGCTGATATCTAGAAATATAATTGATTTTTGTATATTGATCTTATATCCTGCAATAGTGCAAACTTATTTATTCTAGCAGCTTTTTTTGTAAATTTCATTAGATTTTCTACATAGGTGATAGTCATCTGCAAATAATGACTAGATGTCTTTCATTTCTTTTCCTTGCCTAATTGCACTGTTGAATTATGCTCCAACATAATGTTGAATAAAGTAAGTAGAAAGAGCAGGCATCCTTGCCTTGTTCCTGATCTTAGGGGTAAAGCTTTTTGTCTATCACCATTATATGATATTAACTGTAGATTTTTCATTGATTTTTCTGAAGCCCTATTTTTACCATTTTATCTTTGAGATGTACTCCTAGAAGTGTGATTGCTGGGTTGAAGACTGAATGCCTAGATAATTTTGCTAAATTTCTTTCCATAGGCATTGTACGATTTTGCATCCCCATCCTCAAATTATGAAAGTGTCTATTTCCCAGAGCTTCACTGACAGAGTAGGTTGTCAAATTTTGAATTTTTGGATTTCCCTGGTGGTGCAGCGGTTAAGAATCCGCCTGCCAATGCAGGGGGCACGGGTTCGAGCCCTGGTCCAGGAAGATCCCACATGCCGCGGAGCAACTACGCCCATGCGCCACAACTACTGAGGCTGCGTTCTGGAGCCCATGAGCCACAACTACTGAGCCCGTGTGCTGCAACTACTGAAGCCCACGTGGCCTAGGGCCTGTGCTCTGCAACAAGAGAAGCCACTGCAACGAGAAGCCCACGCACTACAACAAAGAGTAGCCCCCACTCGCCACAAGTAGAGAAAGCCCACGCAGCAACAAAGACCCAACACAGCCAAAAATAAAATATAAACAAATAAATAAATTTAAAATTTGAATTTTTGCCCTCGTAATAGATGAGGATGAAATCCCTGTTTGCACTTCTCTTATTACGAGCAAGGTTGAGCATCTTTTCATATAGTGAAGAGGCATTCATTTGCATTTCTTTTCTGTTAATGGTCTGTTCATGTCTCTTGCTTATTTTTCTAAATAGTTGTTGATTTCTCTATTTTAGAAACTCTATTAAATATTAAGGATGTTCACTCTTTGTAATATAAGTTGACAATGTTTTCCCCCAGTGTGTTGGTTCAGACTTTTTTCCTAACACAACAAGAAGTCCAAAGGTAGGTGGTTGTCAGCGTTGGCTCAATGACCCAACAGTGTCAAGGCCAGCCTCTCTGAGATTCTCTAGGCATTTCTCTTAGAGTCACATTATAACTGTGCTAAAGGCAGGTAAGACCAGGAAAGGATGGCTCCAGAGACATCTGTTCCTGTTAGTAGGAAGGTGAAAGCTTTCTCAGAAGCCCCCAACAGATTTGCATTCATATTTAATTGACCAGAACTAGGTTCAGAGAAAGCTGGGAAAGAAAGTATTTCACTTTTCCCTCCTCTAGAGTGGAGGTGGGCAAGGAGAAGGGGATTGGAATGTATCTTTTTTTTTTTTTTTTTGCGGTACGCAGGACTCTCACTGTTGTGGCCTCTCCCGTTGCGGAGCACAGGCTCCGGACGCGCAGGCTCAGCGGCCATGGCTCACGGGCCCAGGCACTCCGCGGCATGTGGGATCCTCCTGGACCGGGGCACGAACCCGCATCCCCTGCATCGGCAGGCGGACTCTCAACCACTGCGCCACCAGGGAAGCCCTGGAATGCATCTTGAGCTGTCCAACAAACTACCATGGACAAGAATGGGCAAGTTTAGCTCAATGGAAGACTCATCCTTTCTCCCATTCTGTGACATGTCTGAAAATCCACAGTGAACCAGTAGTTGCGCTCACAGCTCCAAAATGGAATTCAGTCTTGGGTGCATCAGCAGAGGTTTAATGTCTGCAGCAAGGAGGTGGGATGATATCTAGAGACCTGAGTTCCACCCTAGGAGCCTGTCTTGAAGGAGCACTGCTAAATGGGAGCATGTCCAGAGGAGAGCAACCAGGTCAGGAGAGTGAGGGCCCCAGAAACCTTGCCCCATCAAAAATAAGTGGAAAGATTTGGATATGTCACAGTAGAGAAGATATGGAAGGGAGCAAGATATATCTCACTGAAAACCTAAAAGACGGGCATGTGGAAAAAATGAGATTTGATCTATGGTAACAATGTTAGAGTGAGGCAGATTTCAATTAATATTAAACAAGTATTTTTCACTAATTTGGGATGGGTTGCTTCATGAGTAGTGAGCTTCCTATCCACTGTGTAATCAATCTTACTGCTCTCATGGTTCCATCCTTCAGTGCTCCTAGGTTTTATCCTCCACCTCTATGTCAATGACTCTCCCACATGGGTCTCTAGTCCAGTCCTCTCCCCTATGCTCCCAAGGCTCCAGACTCCTGTCTTCACCTCACAGTGAAGCTCTTTCTTATTTAGAGTTGGATCAGTCAAGATCTAACCAAGAAATAGAAACCACTTGAATATTTAAAATGAGGGACGTTAATGAAAGGAATTTGTTAAACAACAGGTGATAGAAAGTCCAAGGAGTCAAACAGAAGACAGTGAGACAACTCAGAGATTAACAGTAGCAGGAAGAACTATCACCCTTAGGCTGGAAGGAGCTCAGTAAGCATTTGAACCAAGTGGGCTTGTCTGCCAGGAACTGGAGGGATGGAAAAGACACAGCAACTGCCAGAGATGCAATTAAAGCAGAGGCAGAGGGAGAAATAGCCTGGCTCTCCAACCCTGACTCAATTTCCTGCCAGTGCTCCCCAAGGGCCAAACACCATCAGAAGCCAGATGACACGTGAACCTGGGAAACATAGCCCAAGAGAGCAGGAGGAAGGTGAGGGAAAATGGGTGGAGGACAGGGACACAAGTGAAGGAGGGGTAGAAGTTCCCTTAGATTTGTGTTCTTTCCTCCCTCTGTGCCCTGGGACTGAGGCTACAGAGGGAGCTGGGAAAGTTGGATAAAGTAAGCATGTGGGCCAGAGTCCAGCAGTTGGTGTCCAGTATTTCAAAGGAGCAGCAGATTCTTCTGGGGATGATGGAAGATGCTTCCCAAGAAGGACAGTCGTTGGGTTGGGTTTTGGAGGATGACATAGGAAGAAGCATTCCAAAGAGAGGTTAAGAATGAATATTAAAGTCCAGAGGTGGGGAAAAGTCACGGTGTATCTCAGGCACTACAAATGATTCAGTGTGGCTGAAGCTCTGTGTGTGAAGATATTAGATTTATTAAATGTAAAATAAGATAACCTGTTAACAGATTTTATGTGGGGTGAGGGAGATGGAGGGTCTGAGGATACTTTTACCCTTCTGCTTAAGAACTGGAGAGGATGGTAGTGTCATTAAGCATAATGATGATAGGGACTCCCTGAGTTGTAGGTCTGTGGTGGTTGTGAAGTTGGGGGTAGGGTGGGGATAATTCATTACGTTTTAGACATATCAAGTTTGAGATTCCTATGGAATATCAAGGTCGAGATGTCTAGGAAGTGTACGAGCTGGAATCTTGGGGAACAGGTCTAGTCTGAAGATGGCAACTTGGGAATCTTTGGAGGTTTAAACCTTGGGGGTCTATGTGATCATCCAAGGGAACTGTGATGATGAAGGAGACATTATAGCAGAAGGTAGATCCCTGGGAAACATTTAAGGGATGACAGGGGAAATAGAGGTAGGACACATCCTGAGAAGGAACAGTCAGAGAAGCTGGAGGAGACCCAAGAGAAAGCTATGTAAAAGCTGGGACCATGACTAGCACAAGGATTAAATGAATCTACTGTGTTTGGCAATGAGGAATTAATAGGTTATCCTGGCGAGAGCTGTGTCCAGGAGAGTGATGGTGTGGAAACCAGCCTATAATGGACAAAAGAGGTGAGGAAACAGGGTGAGGGAGAATAGTCTGGTTTTCAGAGAAGGTTGGCTGTGAAGGATGGAGAAAGTATCAGGATAGCTTGAGGAGACCTGGGTCCAAGAATGTCCAGAGACTCTGTGTTCTAAAATATGGAGGGTCTTGAAGGAGACAGGAAAAGGGGGTAATTAATAAAAGGAGGCCCTCAAGAGGATAGACTGGTATGAGGGCAATTACAGGTGCACGGGCGTGTTTGGGGCAGGAGAAAAGGTAACTCTTCCTCTGAGATTGAGAGCAAGAGAGTGCAAGGCATTTGGAGCAACATATTGATATATGAATTATGTGCACAGCCTGTCCTTAAGAAATTCACAGTCTAATAGGGAGATATGGTGTCTTTAGGAATACTTGGCATCAGGATACAGAAACACACTCAGAAGTTTAAGGCTAGTGTGAAACAATAGACAAAATATATATTGGTCTCTGCCCCCAGTTCCTGGCACAGAGCTCCTAAAACTCTTTGAATTTCCTGTGTGATAGGAGTGTCTTTTATTCTAATGGGACGATGCTCGGTTGGCTCCTGGGTGAGGTCTGTTCACCAGAAAGAGCAAGCCATGATTAGAAGCTTGGAACTTTCAACGCTATCCTCATCCTCCATGAAGGGGAAGGAGAAAAGGGCTGCAGATTTTGTTAGTGATCGATCATGCCTACTTGATGAAGCCTCCATAAAGATCCCCAAAGTGTGGGGTTCAGGGAGTTTCCAGGTGTGTGAACACATCCATGTGCTGGGAGGGTGACACATCCCAACTCCATGGGGACAGATGCTCCTGTGCTTGGGACTCTTCTGGACCTCACCCCACATATCTCTTCATCTGGCTCTTCATCTGCATCCTTTATCATATCATTTATAATAAATTGGTAAGCATAAGTAAGTGTTTCCCTGAGTTCTGGGAGCTGTTCTAGCAAATGATTGAACCCAAGGATGGGGTTATGGGAAACTGATTTATAGCTGGTTGCTCAGAAGCACAGGTGACAACCTAGATTTGTGACCGGAGTCTGAGGTGAAGGTGGAGGCAGTCTTGTGGGATGAAGCCCTTAACCTGTGGGGGTCTAACTAACTAACTCTGGTTAGTGTCAAACTGCATTGAATTGTAGGATACCCAGCTGGTGTTGCAAAGAATTGCTTGGTGTGGAAAACCTCCACACATCTGGTGTCATAAGTGTTGTGCATGTGGTTGTGAGGAAGTAGTAAAGGAGAAACGCAGGGGGAGGAGGAGCCCGTTTATCAGGAAGATACAAAGAAATATCCAGTGGACCCAAGTATGAGGCTTTGTTTTTAAATAGCTTTAGTGAGATATGTTTTCTATGCCATAAAATTTACCTATTTTAAGTTCAGTGTTTTGCTTTTTAAAATTTATTTATTTTATTTATTTTTTGCTGCCCTGGGACTTGGTTACTGTGTGTGGGCTTTCTCTAGTTGCGGTGAGCGGGGGCTACTCTTTGTTGCGGTGTGCAGGCTTCTCATTGCGGTGGCTTCTCTTGTTGTGGAGCACGGGCTCTAGGCACGTGGGCTTCAGTAGTTGTGGCTTGTGGGTTCAGTAGTTGTGGCTCGTGGGCTCTAGAGCATAGGCTCAGTAGTTGTGCACAGGCTTGTTGCTCCGCGGCATGTGGGATCTTCCCAGACCAGGGTTTGAACCTGTGTCCCCTACATTGGCAGGCAGATTCTTAACCACTGTGCCACCAGGGAAGCCCCTAGTTCAGTGGTTTTTAAAAATATATATATATATATAGGGTTGTGCAACCATCACTGCCATCTAATTTTAGAACAGTCGCAACACCCCCAGAAGAAATCCTGGATGTATTAGCAGTCATACCCCATCCCCACCACCTCCCTCCATCACAGCACCTCCAGGCAACCACAAATCTATCATCTGTCTCTCTGCCTATTCTGGACATTTCACATAAATGAAGTCAAACAATATGTAATATTTTAGGTCTGGCTTCTTTCACTTAGCATAACGTGTTCAAAGTTCATCCATGTCAGAGCATGTATCAGTAGTTCATTCTTTTTTTATTGCTGAATAATATTCCATTGTATAGATATACCACATTTAGTTTATCCACTCATCGGTTGAGAGGCACTTGGGTTGTATCTACTTTTTGGTTACTGTAAAGAATGCTGCTATGAACATTTGTGTACATGTTTTCATGTGGATATGTTTCATTTCTCTTGGGTATATACCTAGGAGTGGAACTGTTGAATCATGGTAGATCTAGGTTTAACAATTTGAGAAACTGTCAAAATGTTTTCCAAAGTGGCAGCGCCATTTTACATTCCCACCAGCAGTGTATAAAGGGTCTAGTTCCTCTACATCCTTGATGACGTTCGTGACTGTCTGACTTTTGGACACCTACTGGCCCTCCTAGTGGCTGTGAGGTGGTATCTTGTTGTGGTTTTGATTTGCATTTCTCTAATGATTAATGATGCTGAGCATTTTCTCATGTGCTTATTGGCACACAAATTGTGTTCCCCCAAATCAGTATGTTGAAGAACCAACCCCCAATGTGATGGTATTTGGAGATATGGTATTTAGGAGCTAAGGTCATTAGGGTAGGGTCCTCAAGATGGGATTAGTGCCCTTACAAGAAGAGACTCCAGACAATCTGCTCTCTCTCTCTCTGCCACATGAGGACACCATGAAAAATCAAGAAATCTGCTGTCTGCAAGCCAGAAAGAAGGCTCTCACCAGGAACCAAATCAGCCAGTACCTTGCTCTTAGACTTCCCAGCTTCCAGATCTGTGAGAGATAAAAGTCTGTTGTTTAAGCCACCCAGTCTATGATATTTTCTTGTAGCAGTCCAAGTGAACTATGTATTTAAGAAACCATTGTCTAACCCAAGGTTGAGAAAATTTACTCCTGTTTTCTTCTAAGAGCTTTATAGTTTTAGTTCTTACATGTAGAATGATTATCCATTTTGAGAATTTAATTGACTCTGCATTGATAAGGAATCCACCTGGTCTAATTAGCTGTGGCCAGGGAGGTGAAGTCCTATGGTATGTAGAATTGCCATTTTGGGGGCTGTGGGCAGAGTTAGGACACTAGGAATAAGATTCTCTGAGAAGCAGCCTCTGAGGCAAGGATTTGAGCTCAAGGGACTTGCTAAGAAAGTGTTCCAAGGAGAAATCAGTAAGGGAGTGGAGGAAACACTATCAGAAGGGGAAGGTCAGTAAAAGGAAGGATTTCCGTTGAAGTCAAAACCTCTGCCTGGTCCCTGGGGAGCTCTGTAGTATAAATTGCATCTGAGAGTTTGCATCTACTCAGGCAAGAGAGGTAGGCTTTTTAACCCTGTACCAGCTAGTCATTGCTGGAAGGTGGTGGGGAGGGGATGGGGAGTAATCTCTTAGGCACTCCCAGACCTGTAACTCTGGATATGTGGATATGTTTGCAGCAGCTCCAGGAGCCCAACGGCAAGCCTCTGAAGGAGGTCACAGCTGCAAACAATTAGTAAGGGGATCTGAAAAAGGGGATCTGAGGGGGATCTAGGTGAGGGGCTGAGGGTGTCCTCCAAAGAGCTTGTAGATGGAAGTGTACATGATACGACATGAGATAGAAAGTAACACATGACATCAGAGAGATACAGATAAAGTGCTGAGGGGTGTCTATGGGAAGGAGAGGTTTTCTCTTCTTTGCTCTGTTGTGTAACAAAAAATTAATTGTGGTAACTATCAGAGATGTAGAAGTGCTCTTAGGGTGCTGCAAGAGTCTCATGAAGGTAGATAAAAATCATCCTGTTGAGACAGTACCAGAACTCTTCTTCTGATCACTGAGTGAACTCTCAACCCCTCAGGGACTTCTCACCAGGCATGTTGTGTCCTTGTTATCTCCTGGTTCTTGGGCCATATTCCCACACCATGCAGACTGAAACTGCTGCTTGCTGGGGATGTCTGGGGATAGACCCTACAGACTCCTGGTGTCTGTCTCTGCCCAGCCCCAGGTATTCTGAGTAGCAACCCTTATTACCTTTTACCTTTCCAAATGGTAGCCCCTCCTCACCGTGCCCCAATAGCAGGGCTCTCTGTTCTATCTCTTTAAGAAGCTCATTTCTAAATATGATCTGGTGTATTATGAGTAGATGTGGTGATATAGTTAATGAGTCTCTAATGTGGACAATTATAACCTAGAATGAAGCCTGGCTTCGTTCTTTCCCACTCATGTGCACAGACTGATTCAGTAACACACACCCACTCACAATTATACTCTTGTCTCTGGGAAAATACCATACCCAGAGCTCACAGGCAGCAGACCAGAGCTGGGCACATGCATGCACACACAGGCAAACAAACGCTCACGGGCCCTTAGGCCCTCTCAGAAAATTCTCCTGTGGTAAATATGTTTGGGGTACCTTCCCAGACAACACTGCTTCTTAGAAAGGACCTGCTATTGTACCTGTCGGAGAGGTGGGTCAAGGTGGCTATTTGTAGCAAGTGGTCCTGCCCCCTCTCCTACCAGCTATGGCTAATGGGACCAGATGGTCACATACCCTTGGGTTCCATAAGCACAAATGCTTTTAGGAATTCTTTGGTAGCAAGAAACAGAAACCAACTTAGAGAATCTTACGAATCAAAGTTATCCACAAAAAACACGGACAGGAAAGACAAAAGGGCCTTATGAAGAAATGGAACTGAAAAAGGAAGCCATCGTCAACCAAAGCAGCTACTTTCGCTTCTTTCTTTCTCTCTCTGGGGCAATGAAATTCTTTCATTGCTCATCTGTTTTCCTTTCTCTCTTGCTGAAGTACCTGCATTCAAATCATTTGAAGCATTTATTAAAAATTCAGAGCCCTGCATCTCTAGGGATGCAGCCAAGGAAACCACATTTTTAGCAAACATCCTACATGATCCTGTGGCACGCAAAAGGTTGAGAACCACTGTGCTAAGGCGCTACACAATTCAAACATTGACACGTGTCTTTGAGACATGTCCTCCTGGGTACACTACCATGAACTAACTCACATGTCTGTGTCCCAGTCCCAAATTTCTGGGAGTGAGAAGCCAACTAATGCCAGGTGGGTCAGACGTCCCAGTCCAGTGTGCTGTGGCTGTCAGTGAGGGGGTGGTCTGGTCCAATCAGAAGGTGCAGACTCTGACAGGGTAGGGAAACTGACCAACTTGTCTGTTACAGTGAGATGCTCCCAGTTCCTTATAATAAATTCCTTTTTACTTAAGTTGGCTTAGGTGGGCTTTTTGTAGTAAATGACTCCTTAGCCACAAGTTCACAGAAACACTTAGACATACACGCTCACTTGCACACGCACACACATGCACGTATCAGCTCACAAGTACACACCCGTCACCTGGGGCACTGTGGGAGAAGTTTGTTCTGGTAACGATCTCTTTGCAGTCCAGTAAGACTATAAAAAAGCTGGGGTACCTTTATTAATTATATATCTTACATTCATTGAAACATAATATTTAATTTAAATAATTGCAGGAGGCAGCTTTGATACTTGGATTCACTTTCCAGAACAAATGGCTTCTCTCCCTCCCTGGCCTGCTGCGCTGATCTCTTATGATGAAAGACCAGCCTGGTCTGTCCCTTTCATAGGATTTTTGTCCTAGAAAATGATGAAATGCTTCCCTGACTGAGTATAAAGCAGGGGTTGCAGCCACTTTGCCAGCTTTGAAAGGGAAATGCCAGGGAAATAGATCTATTTTATCTTTTCTAAACAACAGGTTGGGGAGATGATGCTTAGAACAGGATGCTGCTGAGTCACAGCCCGAGAGACTGATTGCAGGAGGCAGGTGTTCTGTGCAGATGGCCCCACGAGTGTGCTAATGCTGGACACTGCCTGTCAATCCACTCCCCCCACCCACCATCGGCCATGTCTCTTGATCTTGGCCACACCTTCTTTTGTGCTGGGCACTGTCCATCTCTGTGGGCTCTCAGCAGTCAAACGAGAAACCATCTTCTCCTGTAAGCTCTCTGGAGGTGAAAGTTTGGTCCCCTGCTGACAATTCTAGCCAAACCCACAGTCCATGATACTACAAAACCCCCTACAAAACTAGAACTCTGACAAAACGGGCTAGGAATTCCTGTTTTGACAAAAGCTTCCAGAGTTCAGGAGGTCAGAGGGCTCATGCCAGGGTCTAATTGGAAGTAGGAATCTCAGGATCCTTTCTTCCCTGGGAGCTTCCCAAACAACACATCTGGCCAAGTCTGGGCCAGCTGGCTAAGTGCATCCCTGGAATTGCCTCTCTTCCAAAGGCAATAGACTTGAGACTCAAAGACAAGAGACTTGGCACTGAATGTAGGTCAAGTTTGTGTCCAAGATACTTTTCTCTTTTTTCCAAGACAAAGTCTGAGAAGTAGCTGGGCTGGGAGTGGTTTGGGACAGGGAGGAGGGAATCTAATGTTTGTTGAGTGTCTCCCATGTGTTAGAGACAGTGGCTGGTGCATAAACGCTATCGCACTTGATCCTCACCAGTCTTGTGAACTAGGGAGGCTTAGCCCCACTTTACAGATAAGGAAACTGAGACTGCAAGTAGTTACTTGCCAAGGTCAGATAGAGGCAGAGCCAGGATTTTAAGTTACATTGTCTGCATCCAAAGGGTCTCCTTTTTCCACTGCACTTGCCATAGGGGGCAGGGCTCCCCTTCTCTGAGCTTATTTCCCCAACTTCTAAGGGCTCATGGCGGTAGAGGAGGGGCCCAGGCAGGGTTTCTGCCAGTGAGCTTCCACAGGGCCAGGCCACTTTGTTCCATCCGTGGCTGTTCTCTCTCCTGTGTCTTCGTTCTCTCCCTTTGCCAATCAAATACCCTCCAATCAATCAGATGTTAAAACAAACAATGACCAACAATGAAACCTCCTTGACTTTCCTCCACTTCTAGACACCATTTTATCTCTATGGGCTGATGCAGTCCCCTTCTCAGCTGAGCTTCTTGAAAAAGTTATCCTCATATCACATCCCCATTCGTCACCATCCTCTCTTCATCCCATTCCAGTCTGGCCTCCTCTCTCTGTGCTTCACTGAAATTTTCCCACTATGGCTACTAATTACCTTCTTGTTGCGAAATTCATTAGATACTTTCCATTCTCATGATATTTGACTTCTCAGCAGCATTGATCTTTGACCTCTTGGTCTGCCCACTTTTTCTTTTTTTCCATGACAACATAGTCTCTGGATTTTCCTCCAACCTCTTGGCTACTGCTTCTTCATCTCCTTTCTAGCCTCTTTCTCCTCCATCCAACTTTCAAATATCCAAGTTTTTCGGGGCCTGACCTCATCCTCCTCCCTTCTCAAGCTCCGATCTCATCGCCATCCATGGCTTAATTACCTTTGGATGCTAACGACACCCACATCATCAGCCTACATGATCCTCCTGAGCTCCAGATCCATGCATCCAATCATCTATGCAAGGGCTCAGCAAATGTCTTTGTGTGACAGGCCAGACAGTAAATATTTTAGGCTTTGTGGGCTAAACGATGTCTGTTCCAACTACTCAACTCTGCCATTATAGTGCAAACTCAACCATGGAAAATGTGACAATGAATGGGCGTGGCTGTGTTCCAATAAACTTTGTTTATGGACCCTGAAATTAGAATTTTACATAATTTTCATGTGTTAGGAAATATTCTCCTTTCAGTTTTTTTCCGATCATTTAAAAATTAGAATTTAATGTAATTTTTACATGTCAGGAAATATTATTCTCATTTGGATTTTTTCCAATTATTTAAAAATTTAAAAACCAGATGGCAAACCAGATGTGGTCCATGGGCTGAGATTGGTCGCCCCCAGGTCTATGTTTTGTCACTTAGATGTCTTGTAGATGCCTCATACCAGAATGTCTGTAATGTAATTTTGGACTTTCACCTCCAGATCTCAGTGTCCCCAGCTCAGTGAAGGACACTTGGTAAGAAATCTGAGGGTCATCCCTAAGGGATTCTTTTTACTCACCCCAACATTCAATCACCAAGTCCTCCTGGTCCTCCCTCCTACATACAGGTAGCAGGATAATGAGACAAAAGAAATCATTACTATTCATATATGGGACTCTTTAAAGCAGTGGTTCCTGACCCTAGCTGCACACTAGAATCATCTGGGAGCTTTAAGAATCCTGCCGCCCAGGCAAAGCCCCAGACCAATTAAATCAGAAGTTCCTGGAATGGAAACTTTTCAGGTCCCTACAAAGTGCAGCTAAGAACCACTGCTTTAAAATGATGGAAATTTTAATGGTCATAAAAGCAAGATTTTCATTTGTTAAAGTCAGACTTTGTGGTGGAGAAAAAAGCATTTGTGGGCTCTGAAGATCCCAAGCTCAGAGAACTGGGTGTTTGAACAGGGAAGAAAGAAGAGTAGGACACAGAAAGAGATAAAAATTCAGGCTGCGGGGCAAGCGATGAGGACCAGAGAGAAACATGGTGGGGCTGGTACCTCAGTCCCCACATCATGGTTCATGATGGGTTCGGGGATGTAAAGATGGAGGAGACTTTGTCTCATTTCTTCTAGGATATGAATGCCAGAACTTGTTGTCACAGAGAACCTGAATTACCCTCTCATTTCACCCCACCCAGAGACTCTTTCACTTCCAGTGGTTTGTGAAGGGGATAAGAAAATGTTCCTGGGCCCTGGAGAGGCGCCAAGCAGATGGCTGACCATGGTGAGCTCCCATGGCTGCCAGGGGTCTCCCTTTTGTTGTAGGGCAAGGGGACCCTGGAGCAGAGACAGTGGGAAGGGCAGTCCCAGGCCAGCACAGTATAGCGATGGATCAGAGGACTGACACGGCCGGCCATTGTAAAAATGGGTGGTGGCTCAGAAGGGAGTAGACCACCGTACTCTTAACCTGCTGGGAAAATGGACCGCATGTCACGCCAGCAATGGACACTGTTGCAGGAATGTTGTGGGGACCCAGGCTGACACCTGGACAGGCCAGGTCACCTCTGCAGGGCTCACCAAGGACCAGAGGACAACATATAGACCAGGAGCCCCTTCCCTGCCACCATGATGTCTTCCAAACTGTGCTAGCTCTCACTTGTGTTTTTCCTTCATGTCACTTTCACAACTGTCATTACCCGGTGAGTGAAAAATCGTTCAGTGATCACTTGCTATTGGAATTGGAGAGTCTAGGAAGGCAGGAACCACATCTGTGTCTGCAGAGCCTAGTGCAGTGCCTGGCACGCAGGAGTGGATATTTACTGAATGAATGAAGACATGAATGGATGGGAGGCACACGCTTACTGCTGGGCTGAGGGATTGGGGCAGGATTCCAGACACAGGGACCGCTTGCCTAGCTCACCAAGGTGCTGCTGGGAGGAGGGAAGTCCTCCTCAGGTGCCTAGAGCACAGGGATCGTGTAGGCTTTTGCTCAGTTCTGCGGATTTGCGTAGGTCTGGACTCATCTCCGAGCGACCAGGCAGTGTGTGGGATTCGTCAGCCTCACACAGGTGTGCGGGGCTGGGCCACATGTCATGCTGCCTCCTGCCTCAGCACCCGCCTCCTCCACATTTGGCTCCACGGACACCCAGAGGGGCCTTGTCCTGACCAGGGGCTCTCCCAGCGCCCTTCCCACCCCCTGCTTTGTCCTTCCTACCGGCTGCAGAACATCCCCCCACCTCCCTCCTACAGGGGGCCCTGCCTTCCTGTCTTCGGACCCATAAAAAGTCACTTTGGCCTCAGTCAAAAGGCCGTCTCTTTAACAAGGGAGATGCTGGTATGCTGAATGGAGCTTCCACTCTGGGGCAGGGGCAGGGGCAGGGGCAGAGCTAGTTCCCCCAGACAGCTCTGCTTTTCAGGATGATGCATTAGGCTTCATCAGCAGATTTTTGCTTTTTATGAGGACATAGAAGACTCCCCAAAGAAACCTTCCAGGGAGGCATGGAGAGGGTGCAAGAGCAGGGAGCAGAGTGAAGAAACATAATTCTGGAAGTTTAAAGAGAGTGCTGCTCAGATTCTGTCCTCTGCCACATCCTGTCCCTTCCTTAGAGTCTTTTAAGTGCACCAGTAGTGCCGTTTCCCCACGACGTCCACACACGCAGTGTAAATACTCATATCCACCCAGGAACAGAACACACGCGCACATGGGCTCTTGGCTTACACACCCCACAGTCAAACATAGGGGATGCTGGTCCTTTGGCCGGCTGGGTGCCCCCTGCCATTCTCACCTCTTCTCATCACCCTGCTAACGCCTGGTCTTCCCTCACGTGTTAGCTCTTTCTTCAATCATCCCTTCCTCAGGGTGCCCCCTGGCCCGGTCCCCTGGTGAAATGCTCTCATAGCACAATGTGCTGCCCCCCACCACTGCCCACTGCCTTTTGAGGGCATTTTCTGTTGTAGATTTTGATATTCATTTGCTTGTTTCTTCAGTTAATATGTGTCTCACCTTCCAGATTGTAATCTTCAAGCGACAGTCACCGCTTTGTTCTATCATCCACACTCAGCATGGTGACTGGTACATAGAGGGTCCTCATTAAATAATTGCTGAATGAATTAATGGACATGGTAGGCAGCTTCCAAAACAGCCCCCAATGATCCCACTTCCTGGTAGTCATGTCCCTGTGCAATCCCCTCCCCTGAGTGTGGGCTGGACCTAGTGACTCACCTCCAATGAGTAGAATATGGCAGAAGTGATGGATGTCACTTCCTTAGTTTTTTAATTTATATTTATTCATTTATTTGGCTGTGCCAGGTCTTTAGTTGAGGCATGCGGGATCTTTTTTTTTTTTTAGTTGCAGCATGCGGGATATTTTAGTTGTGGCATGTGGGTTCTTAGTTGCGGCATGTGGGCTGTTAGTTGCGGCATGTGGCATCTAGTTCCCTGACCAGGGATTGGACCCGGGCCCCCTGCATTGGGAGCGCAGGGTCTTAACTGCTGGACCACCAAGGAAGTCCCTGGATTTCACTTCTGAGATTAGGTTATACAAGATCCTGACTCCATCTCCGTCTCTCTCTCTCTCTCTCTCTCTCTCTCTCTCTCTCTCTCTCTCTCTCTCTCTCTCTTATTGACTTGCTGGCTCTGATGAAGCCAGCTGCCACGTTGTGAGCTGCCCCATGGAGAGGTCTATGTGGCTAGGATTTGAGAGTGGCTTCTAGTCGACAGCCAGTGAGAAAGTGACTCCTGCCAACAGCCAGAAGAGTTGGGCTTTGAGGTGACTGCAGACCAGGCTGACCAGGCTGATTGCAGCTTCATGAGATTCTCATGTCAGAGGACATAACTCAGCTGTGCCTGGATTCCTGACCCACAGAAACAGTGAGATGAGGAATGTTGTTCATTGAAGCCACTAAGTTTTGGAGTCATTTGTTATGCAGCAGTAAATAACTAATACAACAAATGGAGGACTGAGAAACACACAATAACCACCAGCCCATCCTGCACCAAAGCATGCCCTTGTCAGAGCCTCCATTGTACACTCAAATATTCCCTCCACATAAGCCAGTCCTATTTTGTCACACAGGAGCAATGTTTTCACACACACATGCATACACACACACACACGCATGCATGCACACACACACACACACACCATATGCACACAAACCTGGGCCCTGAGAGGCACTCTCCCTTTCTCTCTTTTCGCTACCGTCCAACCCCACTCAGGTGGACATATTCCACCAGTTCCACTGTGTCAGGCCAGAGGGCCAGGCCCACGAGGAAGCCACCCCTTGCCCTGCTGCCGAGCCTCTCATCTCTACCGACCTCCCACCCGGCTCTGCATCACTGCCAAGGCCAGAGTCATCAATCACCCGGTATTCTTGTGAGAGGGGCTAAGTGAAGGCCCAGGCCAGCTCCGGCATGAGGAGCAGTAGCAAGGAGTGGACAATCTCAGGGGGAGTTGTTCCTCAAGCATCCCCAGCTGCCCGCCTCTGCCCCACGTGGGCCTGCTCTGCTCCTGCAGCTGCTCAGCCCCTCTCCTGCTGTCAGCTTCAGCCCCGACCCAGCCAGCATGGAGGGAGTAAAAGGGAGCCGTTCTCAGCCTGGAGCCCTGCACCTGGGCAGCTGTGGGCAGTGGGTAGCACACACTCCCTCCCGGGCTGGTGGCTGGCAGGGTGGCAGGAACAGAAAACCCCCTTTCTCCTTGCTTACTCTGTCCCAGCTTCCCGGAGGCCTGGGAGGGAAGCCTTTCCTAGCCCAGGACTCAAAAGGTCCTTCTCTGGAGTTGTTTATCTAAGTCGCATCACCATTAGAAACTGTGAAGGGAGGAAGCTCAGGGGACCGACTTTTAGAGACCTCTAACCTAAGCAGATTTGCTGGCAATAGCGTGAGTATTCCTGGTTGGCTGGCAAGAAGAGGTCCAGAAAGCCCGCATTTCCTGCTCCTCTTTCCTTACCCTACCATCGACGCAGAGGTGCCTGCCTTGCTCTGGGTCTAATGAGGTTACTCGCAGTCCAGTGCTGATTTCTCTGGGAAGGACGGTTGAGGACGATCTGTAGGCATTTGCTTCTTGCTGTCTCAGACCCTATTCTCCCCTCAGCCCTGCTTTCTTTGGGCAAAATATGGGGGCAACTAGAACTCTTCCATCAGGGAAAACAAGCAGCACAGGCAGGTTGAAGAACTGAATCCTCTGGATGGACTGGCCGTCAGGACCCTCAGGGGCTCCTGGGGCCACTCTGCTTAGCTTAGTCCTCAGGCCGTGGGCGAGGCCGGCTGGCACCCTCAGTCATTCTCCCTGTGGGAGGGCCAGGGGCAGCTGGCTCTGTGGAGCCTGCTTCATCAGTCCCAGAGTATGGGTGGGAGGCCGGTTCCTGGTCTGAGAGGCTGGCACCATCAGTCTTTGGCCATGACCGGAGAGGGGAGCCCGGTGCGGCTGGAGTGTTGGTTGAAAAACAAAGTGGAGATGGCTTTAGCATTATTAGCGGTGAATCCTTGTGTTGACCTCAGTCCATGTGCCCCCAGAGGCCTGCACTCTGCACCCTGTGTTTGCCTATGTCTGTGCGTGCTTGTGTGATGGCCATAAAAGTGGGGACCCCTACCTGGCAACTCCTCATAGGTAAAGGAACTGAAAATTTTCCCTGATGCAAAATCTATCTATCTATCTATCTATCTATCTATCTATCATCTATCTCTCATCTGTCATCAATGGCCAAGTAGCCCTGCATATCATGGAACTCATAACATAGTTAAGGAGACCCAAATCGCGAATGGGTGTTGGGGGCAGGCGGTAGCCTCTGGTTGGTATCAGGTAGGGGCTTCATGATTGTCTGTGCCCAAACACACCCTCTCCACCTGTTCTCCATCCTCCCACTTCCAGGTTCCTCAACCTTCCACTTTAGCCTCTCTCTTAGCCTCCTCCTCTCTTCCCTTCCCTTCCCTCCTTATCCTGCTTTCCAAGTGCCTCTACTCTGCTGTTCCTCAGTCCTGTAAAATCCCAACCCCGTGTGGGCTCAACCATTTGCTTTCTTCACACCTGTACTGATACTGCTGAGAGCGGCTCCACACGTCAGGTCATCCCTTTAGGTTTCTTCTGGGTCTCTGTTTCCTGTTCTCCACATGCACCATTCCAATCCTTCTCCTCAAACCTCCACCCTGACCATTCCCTGGCCCATTACCTCTTAGCCACATGCTGCCATCAGCAATAACCTTGCTACTACCTCACAGATAAAATTCCTCCATTTTTCTGCCATCAAACCTCAAACCTATCTGAACTCGCTCCTATATTCCCCTCTTACCCTTCTGTTACTATATGAAGGCTTATGCTCTAGATTCCAGCCCCTCTCACCTTCCCCGGGACTGCTCTGTGTCCTCCCTCACTTATAGCTGCAATCTTTTTTTTTTTTTAAATATTTATTTATTTATTTGCCTGCCCCAGCTCTTAGTTGTGGCACATGGGATCTTCGTTGCGGTGTGCAGGATCTTTAGCTGCACCATGCGGGCTCTTAGTTGCGACATGCTGGATCTAGTTCCCTGAGCAGGGATTGAACCCGGGCCCACTGCACTGGGAGTGCAGAGTCTTAACCGCTGACCACCAGGGAAGTCCCAGTATAGCTGTAATCTTTACCTTCCTATTGGTCTCTTCCCATCAACATTTAAATGTGTTCACATCTTTGTTATCTTAAAAAAAAACTTCATTGACATGACCATGTCTTCTCCAGCTGTCATCCCGTCACTTTCCTCCCTTTACAACCAAATTTCTTGAGTGTTTTCTACACTCGTTTTGTCTACTTTCTTCCTTGCTTACCCCTCAACACTTGACCATCAAAATTCTACCCCCTTTTGTCCATTGAGACTGTTTTCATCATGATCACCAGGGATGTCCCACTGCTAAACCCAATGAAATTTTCCATTTCTTTTTTGTTTGATTTCTCCATAGCACTTGATGATATTGACCAAGCCCTCTTACAAGTCTCACTCCCTTTGTCTTCCATGACCTCACTCTCCTTGTTTTCTTCCTACCTCTCTGGCTGCTAGTCTTCAGTCTCTTTTACCTAAATGTGAGACCAGATACTATATAACTCTTAGAGGAAAACAGAAGCAGAACAATCTTTGACATAAATCGTAGCAACATCTTTTTTGATCCTTCTCCTACAATAATGGAAATGAAAATAAACAAATGGGACCTAATTAAACTCAAAATATTTTGCACAGCAAGGGAAACCATAAACAAACCAAAAGACAGCCCATGGAATGGGAGAAAATATTTGCAAACAATGTGACCGACAAGGGATTAGTCTCCAAAATTTACAAACAGCTCATGCGGCTCAATCTCAAAAAAACAACAACCTAATCAAAAAATGGGCAGAAGACCTAAAGAGACATTTCTCTAAAGAAGACGTACAGATGGCCAAGAGGCACATAAAAAGATACTCAACATTGCTAATTATTAGAGAAAAGCAAATCAAAACTACAATGAGATATCGTCTCACGTCAGAATGGCCATCATCAAAAAGTCTACAAATAATAAATGCTGGAGAGGGTGTGGAGAAAAGGGAACCCGCTTGCACTGCTGGTGGGAAAGTAAATTGATACAGCCACTATGGAGAACAGTATGGAGGTTCCTTAAAAAACTAAAAGTAGAGCTACCATATGATCCTGCAATCCCACTCCTGGGCGTATATCCGGAGAAAAACATGGTTCAAAAGGATACATGCACCCCAATGTTCATTGCAGTGCTGTTTACAATAGCCAAGACATGGAAGCAACTTAATGTCCATCAACAGAGGAACTGATAAGAAAACGTGGTACATATATACAATGGAATATTACTAAGCCATTAAAAAGAATGAAATAATGCCATTTGCAGCAACATGGATGGACCTGGAGATTATCATACTAAGTGAAGTAAGTCAGACAGAGACAAATATCATATGATATCACTTATTCGTGGAATCTTTAAAAATGATACAAATGAACTTATTTACAAAACAGAAGCAGACTCACAGAGAATGAACTTATGGTTACTGGGGAAATGGTAATAGGGAGGGATAGATTGGGAGTTTGGGATTGACATGTACACACTGCTATACTTAAAATAGGTAACCAACAGGGACCTACTATATAGCACAGGGAACTCTGCTCAATATTCTGTAATAACCTAAATGGGAAAAGAATTTTAAAAAGAATAGAGACATTATATGTATAACTGAATCACTTTGTTGTACACCTGAAACTAACACAACATTGTTAATCAACTATACATCAATATAAAATAAAAAAATTTTAAAAAGCTATCAAAATACCAAATTTTAAAAAATACGCATACACACACAACTTTCTCTGACTGTTGCTCAAATGTTCCTGCTCTGTGGGTCTCTGCCCTAGTTCTTCTGCTCTTGTCAGGCTACATATTTAGCATCTAATCTATTCTGTTAGTATCTAATCATGATGCCATTCATATAGTGAGCACTTTCGGTTGCAAATGATAGAAACTCAATTCACACTAGCTCAAGTAAAAATAAAGAGAAAATTTTATCTAGTATGACAGACTAGTTGAGAGACAGCATTGACCTCAGACATTTCTGGTTCTGGGGACTCAAATAATGTTGTCAGGCCTCTCTATCTCTCCATTCTCTTCTCTGGTTCTTTTTCTGTCACTGTATTGGCCTCATTTTCTTCTATTGCAGACTGGCTTCCTCATGCAGTGTAGGTGGGGGCAGAGGAGTGGTTGTAGATAGCTCAAGGTTTTATCACCCTAGAGAACCACTCTGGAGGAAAGAAAGAACTTCTCTCTCCTGATATCATTATTTCATTCCCTGGCTCTGGTTAATCCAGCTGGAGTCACAGGCCTACACAATGGAATATGTAATGAGTCTGGGGTAGTGGAGATGGCTTGTAATTGCCAACCCCCCCAGGACCACAATGAATTGTGTGGAAGGATGGCTTTCTAAAGTAAAGGTGAGGTCCTGTTACCAGAAGAAGAGAGAAGAATACAGACTGAACAAAACAGATACTATAATTTATTCCTCCAGTCCAGACCTTTCCCCTGTGCTTCAGTTTTAATCACCTGATAGATATCTCTACTTGGATGTCCCAAACTCAATAAGTCTTGGCATGGATATCTTAGGAAATATATTCTGAATCAAATATTAGGGTGGGCCTTAAATCCAATATCTTTGGGGTCTTTATTAGAAAAGGAAAGGACACACAGAGACACAGACACAGAGTGGAGAAGTCCTGTGAAAACAGAGGCAGAGACCGGAGTGATGTTGTCACAAACCAAGGAACACTTGGGTCCACTACATGCTGGAAGAGGCAAGGAAGGATTCTCTGCTAGAGCCTTTGGAGGTAGCACAGCCCTGTAAACACTTTGATTTCAGACTTCTGGCCTCCAGAACTGTGAGAGAATAAATTTCCATTGCTTTAAGCCATCCATTTCTGCTACTTTGTTACTGTGGCCCTGGAAACTAATACACCAGAGTAGCCACAGCTTCATTAAAAAGTGTTATTGGACATGGACACAACTTAAATGTCCATCTACAGATGAATGGATAAAGAAGATGTGGTGTATATATATACAATGGAATACTACTCAGCCATAAAAAAGAATGAAGTAATGCCATTTGCAGCAATATGGATGCAACTAGAGATTATCATACTAAGTGAAGTTAGAAAGAGAAAGACAAATACCATATGATATCACTTATATGTGGAATCTAAAATATGACACAAATGAACCTGTTTATGAAACAGACTCATGGACATAGAGAACAGACTTGTGGTTGCTAAGCGGGAGGGGGTTGAGGGAGGGATGAGTGGGAGGTTGGGGTTAGCTGATGTAAGCTATTACATATAGAATGGATAAACAACAAGGTCCTACTGTACAGCACAGAGAACTATATTCACTATCCTATGATAAACAATAATGGAAAAGAATATTTAAAAAGAATATATATTTATGTATAACTGACTCACTTTGCTGTACAGCAGAAATTAACACAAGATTGTAAATCAACTATACTTCAATTAAAAAAAACGTTGCTTAGGCACATGGAATGTCCTCTAGATGGGACTTAGAGAAGAACCATGCCTTGGAGAACACTCTTTTAGTGTAGGAGGCATAGAGAGAAAGATTTACTTGGTGGCTTCTTCCTTTCTCCTGTACCTCATGGGTCAGATCTGTTTTATGATTATTAATTCTCATGCATTTCTGGGTTGTGCTGGAGAAACCAGATCACAAACTTCCAGTTTGGTGAGCCTAAAATTGATCAGAGAAGCCATAGCTTCAGTGGGTCCAGCCAAGTCCAAGGAGAGCTGGAGCTTGAAGGAACTATTGATGCAGAGAGTGGGCAGAGATGCTGCAGTGCATTATGGTAGACAAAGAAGTGGAGATGATGGAGCTTCACCTGGGAACCTGCTGGCCAAGCTGCAGGACCTGGGATGGAATAGAATTAACCATTTGTGACAGCTGCCTGTGGAACATGTGGAGAAGGTTCTGGCGGCACATTTACCCAAGTCCTGTCCACTACATCTGTCTACTACACGAGCAGCCCTAAGAAGCAGTTCAGATAGCTAAAGAGAATCACTCCAAGTCCAATCTGATGAGGGATGAGGTGAGTGGGCACTAGTGATTGCAGCTGAGGATCCTTATTGAAATGGTGACTAAACGCTGAGGGGCAGGTGAGGATGAGAAGATCTTGGGCTGTGGGCATAACATAACAGCGTTTGGTATAACGTCCAAACTGCATTCATCATCACCCTGCTCCAAACCCAAACCTGCTATGTCTATGCTTCCTGATTCAATGAGTGGTAGCACCATAGACTCAGTAACCTAAGTCAGAAATTTTGAATCTCTTCTTGACTCTTCTCCTTTCTCCCATGTTCAGCCCATTGTCATGTGCAGTCCAAACATCTCTAGGTTCTGACCATGTCTTTCCATCCTGATTACCGCAGTACTCGCTGGGCTACCATTTTCTCTAGCTTGGATTTTGCAATAGTCTCCAAATGGACTCCTTACTTTTTTTTTTTTTTTGCGGTACGCGGGCCTCTCACTATTGTGGCCTCTCCCGTTGCGGAGCACAGGCTCCAGACGCACAGGCCCAGGGGCCATGGCTCAGGGGCCCAGCCGCTACGCGGCATGTGGGATCTTCCCGGACCGGGGCACGAACCCGTGTCCCCTGCATCGGCAGGCAGACTCTCAACCACTGCACCACCAGGGAAGCCCCTCTTGTAGCTTTTCTACCATGCTATGCTCTCACCTCATCTCTCCATTCATTCATCCAGCAGGTGTCTGGTGAGTGCTTCTATGTCCCAGCACTGTTGTAGCCCTGGGAATGCAGCAGGGATGCTCTTACTCTCAAGTTTTGCACATGCTGTGCCCCCTGCCTGAAGCACTCTCCCCTCGTGGAAGACAATGGGACTTGGCTACTCAAAAGCTTCTTCCTTACCTTCCTATAATAGAGGTTGGAAAACGAAAAGACTATTACCCAGGCTTCCTTATGAGTAGAGGATATAGGATATAGGATATACACAGTTCTGGCCAATGAGATCAAGGCAGAAGTCCGTATGAAAGGTGTCCTTTCCTGAATAAAAATCTCACCAAGAGCCTTTTGCTTTTCTCTCTTTTTTCCACCCGGAACATGGATGTAATACCTAGGGGTATAGCAGCTATTCTGTAACCATGAGGAGCCGAGAATGTGGACAAGGGCCTCCATGCTAAGGGGAGATAGTAGAAATAGGGAAAGAGCCTGGTGCTAAGGCCACTCTGCACACTCATGTAGATTGTGTGTTGCACAACTTTAAGGGCGCCATGATCATAGACTGTGATATTGTTAAGCTGCTGCACTGGTCCTGGGTCTGGTCTAATCTCTGAAGGCGGGAATTAGAGGGAATGATAGGAAGCTTCAATTTCTGTGAATTGTGAATTCCCCCCAGTCTTTCCAGCAACCAAACTGTTTCCATAACCCTTTGTGACCAGGCTATTGAAACTCAAAATCTGAGAATTGACTCCATCTTTTGCTCTGTCAACCTGTCCCTGAGGCAGTGAAGTATGACTCAGTTCAGATGGGGAAAGGAATCTGGGCTGAAGGAAAGTATGAGAAGGGGTTAGAACTCATTGGCTAATATTTCAAACCATTACCCTGCAACAAGTGTACATAAGGGAGGTCTGGGCCAAGCAATATAAATATTCTTAAAGGCAAAGCAATGATTCTGCTCAAGTTGCAGTAGGAAATGAGGAAAAGTTGGAGAAGGCTCCCCAGAGAAGATGACGAGGGGACTGGAGTTTGAATTTATTTTCATGAGACAGGGAAGAGCGTTCTAGACAAAGGTCTGGCTACAGAAAGTCAGAGAGGCCTAAGTGTGCATGGCACATGGGAGGAAGTGATTCAATGCAGCAGGGAGTGGCAAGAGAATGGCTGGGAGGGAGTCTGGGGACAGAGTAAGAAGGTCCTTGAATGTGCAACTTTCAGAGAGCTGAGAAAATGGTGAAGCCCTATCTTTTTACAGACGTGCCCACCCTGGTCTCAGGTGACTATGCAACAATCCCTTCACCTGTTGGATAAGTGGCTGCACAGTGCTGGCCCATCTGGGAGGGGTCATGGGAGCTTGAGCTGGCTTGGGGAATGTGTGCACTCCAGGCAGTGGGGCTGCCCCCTGGCTCAGGGGCTTCTGGCCTCCTGAGAGCTTGGCCAAGATTCCTGGTATCTCCTGGGAAAGCCCTTCCCCCTCAGGCCCTTAGGCACATACCTGAGGAGATAGAGAGGTACTATTAGCAGATCTGGCTGCAGCAACCCCTGGCCTCCACCAGCCTGTGGTTGGGGAGAAGGAGCTTCCCTGGGTGCTCTGTAGCTGCCCACTGTGGGCCCATCATGTTTCTCCTGCACTGCCTTGGCACTCAGCATTCTGTGTGCCCAGCCCAGAGATGTAAATTGGGCTCCATCCTACGTTTAGCCCCAGTGTAGGATTCCTTCCCCTGCCCACCCCACCCCCACCCTTCGAAACAAGTGATTGGGAGACTTTCACATCTCTGGGGGTGGATGAAGACAGACATCTCCACACACGCCCCACCCCCGCCAATAGGTAGGAAGAATGCTGAGGCTGGGGAAGTCCTCTGGGGTGCATCCCTCCTCATGCCTCCCTACTTGCATCAGTGGATGGCAGACTCCAGTCCCCTGTCCCAGCCAGGGCGGCTTCCAGGGAGCTGAGGGAGAACCCTGTGGGCATGGGATCATTGCAGGCTTCAGTGAGGAGCTTGAGCTAGTCAGAAAAAGAGAAAGACCACCTGGCCACCCATGGAATCAGGGAACACTTTTCTGAACCCCTTTTACCCTGTTTGGAATAGAAAGACGGTGATCTTTTTCTGATTCTACTCTCACCTTGCCCAAACCCCCATCTTCTAGGGTCTAGGGAGCCAACCCCTCCATGGGTGTAGACCTTCACAAAACCTACTCCAGTCAGCTACAAGCCCATAAGGCCCAGGCTGGCTCCTGCTCAGTTCCCAGCACCCACTGGGATAGGTCTATGGAGGGAGATGTATTAGTTTTCTATTGCTGCTATAACAAATAGCCACAAATTTAGCAGCTAAAATGACACCTGCTTACTATTTCACAGTTCGGTAAGGCAGAGGTCCAATACTTGTCTTACTGGGTCAAAATCAAGATATCTGCAGGCTGCATTCCCTTCTGGAGGCTCCAGGGAGGAATCCATTTCTTTGCTCATTCAGGCTGTTGGCAGAATTCTGTTCCTTGCAGTTGTAGGACTGAAGTCCCTGTTTTTTGTTGGCTGTCACTGGAAGACCATTTGCAGCTTCTAGAGGCTGCCAGCATTCCTTGGCTGTGGCCCTCTTTCTCCATCCTCCATCTTTAACCAGCAGTGGTGGGTCAAGTCCACTCATTTAAGTCCTCTTTAAATTTCTCTTGCCTCTTCTTCCATGGTACCTATTTGAGTTCAGCCTGGAAAGGTTCTCAGTTTTTAAGGGCTCCTGTGATAAACTTGGGGCCACCCAGATAATCCAGAATAATCTTCCTGTCTCAAGATCTGTAACCTTAATCACACACGCAAAGACACTTTTGCCATGTTATATAACACGTTCACAGGTCCTGGGGATTAGAGTGTAGACATCTTTAGGAGTCACTATTCAGCCTATCACAGTGTGACCTGGGAGTTTTGTCTCTATACCCTCTTTCCCATTCCCCCTCACAAATTTTGGTCCCTTTACCTCAAGGTGGTGGAGAAGCGCAGGGCTCAAGAGAAGAGCCCAGGTGTCTTCTTGGCTTACAGGTTAAGGCTGCCCTTCTCTGAGGTTATCTGCATGACTTCTCCAAAGGCAAGCTGGCCTGTGAGCTGGAATCTCACTTATGATGTGACCTTATTTTGAAAGTAAGAATGAGTAAGGAAGAACTGGGGCCTACCTGCCATCCCTGATCCCTTCTTTCTTGCCCTGCCCCAGACCTTAGCCTTTACCCATTTACTGGCAACATGGAAACAAATGTTGATATTACATAGACTTCTCTCACCAGCTTTTAACTTTAAGCACACCCTAGACTCCCTCTCCTTGCCAGGGAGCCCAGGTCAGACAAGCAGGCTCTAAGAAAACACTTACATTTATTTATTAAAGTTTTTCATTGTTAAAAAATATAATTTGGGGAGCTGTTTGGAAACATGAAGCCTTTCCACCAGGGGCTGGCTGAGAGTCAGGGGACCCAGCAGGGACCGCTCCATGGGCTGTTTCTGTGCACCCTCCCCTTGTGTCTGCTCGGTATCCAGGTCCCATTGACCTCCTGCTCTCTGCAAGGGGCTACTATGAGTCTCACTGGCCAGATGGCAAACCTATAGGAGGCAGAGCAATCTGTGGATTTTTTTTTTTTTGCGGTACACGGGCCTCTCACTGTTGTGGCCCCTCCTGTTGCAGAGCACAGGCTCCGGATGCGCAGGCTCAGCGGCCATGGCTCACGGGCCCAGCCGCTCCGCGGCACGTGGGATCTTCCCGGACCGGGGCACGAACCCGTGTCCCCTGCATCGGCAGGCGGACTCTCAACCACTGCGCCACCAGAGAAGCCCTGTGGATACTTTTAAGGACCAAATCCTTAGCCACAGACAGCATCTGCCCCTAGGAGAACTGCTGTCTGTCCCCCAGGGCTGACTACTACTTCTACCCCAGCCACTTGGAGGGCTGCGGTGACTCTGGCTACTGGATTGGCTTCCTCCCTGGCTCTTGAGCTCTCAGCCCTTGGGCTGTGCCAGCACGTCTCATATCCTCAGTGATGTAAACACACTTTGTGATCAAGAGGCAGGAGAAGTGTCGAGGTGGTACCTTACTGGGTACAGGGCTGGGAGAATAAGAACCTCATGTTATAACAATACCCTAAACATCTTCTCCACCACCAAGGGGAACTGGTGATTGAAAAGCACTTATCAGTCCTTTCAGAGTTGTTTACTTCAGGAGCCTAACCTTCATCTTTTGACCTTCCCAGTATCCACTGCCATCCTCATCTCATTTGTTCTGGTTCTCACCTCTTTACAGTGTCACTATAAATAATTCCACTAACATTTCATGATAAAAAAGTCACTAGATGTATTTTGCCATAGTAAAATTGTCACTATATTAGTGATCCTCAAACTTTGGTGTGCTTGGGAGTTGCTTAATAGCAACCTTGAGGTGGCTTGAGCCACATCGTGAAAATGCTGATCTGGGCCTAGGGTGGGTCTGAACTTCTCTATCTTTAACAAGATCCATTTTTAACAACTCTCCAAGTTACTGATTCAGCTCACTGTCTGTGACCTGGATGACCAATCAATGCTGCATGCAGCCTGACCTCCTTTTCTTGGGGTGGGTATTTTTAAGCTCTTTGTTAATTTTATTTTAGTTTCTTTCCTTCATAAGTTAGACGTATCTTTGACTTGGACCAAGTCCAATCCAGTATTTGGTACAGGTATACTGGTAATTTTCAGTCAGTACTTACTACCCAAGATATTTTTGTTTGAAACTAGATTCTCAACTCTGAATCAAGTCGCTATTGGATACGAATTCAGTTTGCAAAGATAAATATATATATATTTTGTTTTTGCATACTTGGCAAATGCAAAAGTACTCTTGGTGTGATCTCAGTGGGTGATGGTCCATTTTCATTCATTAATTCATTGGTTAAGCAGGGACATAAAGATGAATAATGACCAAACACCTTCGCAAGTCCTGTGTGCTGTGTACTATGACACTTACCTGTATCTCAGCCTCATTTTGAAAGTACAGGAACTTCCAGCCCTGCACCAGCCACACTTGACTTCTTCCAGGTCCTTGAACTTGCTAAGCTCCCTCTCACCACTGGGTTATTGCTTATGTTATCCCCTTTGCCTGGAATACGCTCTCCTCTTCTTTCTGGTTAATTTATACTATATTCTTCCACCCTCAGCTCAAAGGACACCATATCTTCAGGGAACTTCCTCTTGCTTCCCAGATCTGGGTTAAGCTGTGTTCTCACATTATAAGATATCTTAGTTGTGTGTGCTTCTCCTTAGCTGTTCTTACATGCCTAATGCATATCAGGCTCTCGGTAAATATTTGTTGAATGAATGGATGCATGTGAGCATGCAGATCTTTGAATCCTTAGGTTGTTTGTTCATGGCCTAAGTAGGAGAAACGGATGTGTGAAGTGATAATTGTAATAGGTGCTATAATAGAAGAAGATACAAGATTTCGTTGGAGAAAGAGAAACACAAAGATGGTTTGATCAGTATCCCTTGTGGAGTTGGGCCAGGGAAGATCTTAGAAAGAAGGAGATTCTTGAGATGGATTTTGAAGAATAACTAGGAATTTTCCAGGCATATGAGAGGAGGGCATTCTTGGCTAGAAAAGACTGTATACATTGGCAAAGGGTCGAAGGGTAGTGATGCTGTGGTGTGGCCTGTATTGGAGGAATGGAGTTTGGGCTCAGTCTCAGGACTTCACCCAATGCCATTTGGGGGCCAGATTCTACTCTGTAGGGGTTGAATTGTGGCCAGCCAAAGATGTCCAAGTCCTAACTCATCATACCTATGAATGTGAACTTATTTGGAAAAAGAGTCTTTGTGGATGTACCTGAGTTAAGGATGTACAGATGAGATCATCCTGGGTTAATTGGGTGGGCCCTAAATCCATTGACAAGTGTCCTTATGAGAAGAGGAGAATACACATACAGAGGAAGAGAAACAGGAGAGAAGGCCATGTGAAGATGGAAGCAGAGGCTGGAGTTATGCAGCCACCAGCCAAGGAATGCCAAGGATTACTGATAGCCATCAGAAGCTAGAAGAAAGGCATGGAACAAATTCTCCCCAGAGCCTCCAGAAAGAACCAGCCCTGCTCACACCTTGATTTTAAACTTCTGACCTCCAGAACTGTGAGAAAATACATTTCTGTTGTTTTAGGTTGGTGATAAATTGTTATGACAGCTACTGGTTACTAATACACATCATTAGGTGCCCAGCCTGGATCGAGCACGGCTCTAAGGCTGGCAGCATGTGTTATTGGAATCCAGAGAGGGGCTCTAATGAGTTTGACTCCAAGTCTGGCTTTTAGTTGCTTAACATAGAGGAAACTACAGCCATAATAGACGTGAACTTGTAAACAGCCAACAAATTGGCTGCCCAAAGGGGGCAACCTTTTCAGAATTAAGAAAGGGCAGTCTCTCTGGCTGGGAAAAATTTTCTAAAATCCCTTTGTCTGGACTAGCTCCTTATTCTGACTATTGGGTGAGATCCTGGGGGTTTGGCATCATTTCCTTCATGAAGTTGGAGAACTGTAAGTACCTTTATAAAGACAAGCATTTACCTGAGTGGCTTCCAAGATCTCTTCATCAGGGAGAGAGCAGTGGGGTATCATTGGTGATTTTTTTTTATGCCATGAATTAAAGCAACATTTCTCCTGTTCACCAATCTTCTTGTCCAAAGCAACTTCGAAGAAGCTGCTAAGATTCACCTTTGTCCCCCACTTCTTGGAAACATAAGATTTGTTTAATCCTTGTAATTAACTAGACATTTGAGTTTTTTGTGTGTATGAGGGGCAGGGGTGGTAGGCAGAATAATAACTCCCCAAAGGTGTCTTTGCCTTGATCCCTGGAACCTGTGAATATGCCAGATGACAGGGAGGAAGAAAATTAAGGTTGCAGATGGAATTAAAGTTGCTAATCAGTTGACCTTAACAGAGAGAGATTATGCTGCATTATCCAGGTGAGCCCAATGTAATCACAAGAGTCATTGTAAGAGAAAGAGAGAGGCGGAAGAGTCAGAATCAGAGTGATGTGATGTGAGAAAGATGTTTCATTAGGCAAAATGCTGACTTTGAAGGAGGAAGGGTCATGAGACAAGGAATGTGGGTGACCTCTAGAAGCTGGAAAAGGCAAAAAAGTATATTTGCCCCCGGAACCTTGGAAAGGAAAGCAGCATTGCCAACGCTTTGAGAGAGCCACTTCGGACTTCTGACCTCAGACTGTAAAGTAATAAATTTTTGTTTTTGTAAGTTACTAAGTTTGTGGTAGTTTGTTACAGCAGCCATAGGAAACTGACAGAGTAGGGTAGGTGGAGATTGGAAAGGGGGAGGTTAGTAGGAATTCCCTTCCATTTTTCCAATGCTGCTACCCTAAGGGGAACTGTTGAGGAAATACAGGCCTGAGCTACTGTCAGCGGCAGAAGGAGACAGTGATACAGTGTCACGATCCCCTGACCCATGTCAAGAAAACTGACAGAACCCCTTCGCCAGCTTCCCCCTGGAGTGTGACTGTCTCAGACTCTTTGATTGCAGCCGGATCCCATGGGGTTCCAGGCTAGGAATGGCAGCATCCTGACGGTGGCTGCAAAACGTAGGGATATGTGGGATTCTCCCACATCTCTCTCTCTCATTGGCCTAGAGCCAGTTTGGGAGGAGGGCGTGGCCTTGCCAGCCCCTCTGACCTAATCAAACCGTCAGCCCTCTGCCGGTGTCTGGTTCCTCTGGCAAAACCCCCTGAGGCTTCACTGTGTCTGCTGCTCTCTCTTCTGGTTCTTCCAAGGCCCTCCCAGGCCTAGTGAGACATCCTAGAGCACCTGTCATGACTGGCCCCAGTGCCCCCCCCCGCCCTTCCCCCCACTCTGGGAGGATTCAGAGAAGCGGCTGAACCTGCAGATATTCCAGGCATGCCTTCATGTGTCACATTTCCCGAGAGCTTTCGTCTTCATCTTCTCAAATGTCTCTTGGAGCACTGGCTCCCAGCATCCTGGCTTGGAATTCGTGAGGCCAGGAATTGAAGCTTGTCGAGGATGGCTGTGCCTGCCTGGCCTCAGAGCATCCGGAGCAGAAACAGGAGGGGAAGGGCTCGTGGGGCTGGGCAGCTCCGCGTCTGCATGGCCCAGCAGAGTCTGGAGGGCTGGAAACTGCTCTTATCGGACTCACGCTAACACCTCCCTAATGTTGGAGGAAACGCAGGGCTCCCTCTGGTCTCTTCTGGAAACCCTCTAGTGATCTGGTTAAGTGTATGGGATCTGGATCCAAATCACTATCCCACCGCTCACTGACTCCGTGACCTTGCACAAATGCTTAGCTTTTCTGAGCTTCAGTTTCCCCCCATATAGAAATACAAGATAGTAAGCAGACAATAAACATTAGCTATAATAACAATAATAATTATTATTTCTAATATTATCAGTTGGATCCTTCTCTTTAAGAGTCATGAATCCCAAAGTATTCCCCAGTGACCTTCCCCAAACATCTCAGGCCTTCCTTTCCTACTTCTCCTTGTCTAACAATTTTATTGAAGTATAACTGACTTCATATTAAAGTGTATAATATGCACACTCAGGAAACCATCACTACAATCAAGAAGATGAAAATACTCGGGACTTCCCTGGTGGTGCAGTGGTTAAGAATCCACCTGCCAATGCAGGGGACATGGGTTCGAGCCCTGGTCCAGGAAGATCCCACAAGCTGTGGAGCAACTATGCCTGTGTGCCACAACTACTGAGCGTGCACTCTAGAACCTGCGAGCCACAACTACTGAATCCGTGAGCCACAACGACTGAGCCCACGCTCCGCAACAAGAGAAGCCACCACAATGAGAAGCCCGCGCACCGCAACAGAGTAGTCCCGGCTCACCGCAACTAGAGAACGCCCACATGCAGCGACGAAGACCCAACACAGCCAAAAATAAATTTAAAAAAATAAATATATTTTTTAAAAAAAGATGAAAATATTCACTGTGCCCAAAAGTTCCCCTTGGCAATCCTTTTCCACGCCTCTCTGCCCCGCATCCTCTGCCCCCAGTCCTCAAACAACCACTGATTTGTATTCTGTCCATATAGATTAGTTTGTATTTTGTAGCATTTTATGTAAATAGAACCATATACTATGTACTATTTTTTTGTCTGGCTTATTTCACTTAGTATAATTTTTTTTGAGATTTATCCATGTTGTTGTGTGTATCAAGGTTTATTATTTTTTTATTGCTGAGAACTATTCTATATCATAATTTGTTTAGTCATTCACCTGTTGATGGACATTTGGGTTGTTTCCAGTTTTTGGCTAGTTTGAATAAAGTTGCTATGAACAACATTCATGTATAAGTCTTTGTATGAACATATGCTTTCACTTATTTTGGTAAAACATATAGGAGTGGAATGGATAGGTCACATGGTAGGTATAAGTTTAACGTGTTAAGAAACTGCCAGACTGTTTTCCAAAGTGGTTGCGTGATTTACGTTCCTGCTAGCAGTGTATGAGACTTCCAATTGCTTTACTTCCTCACTAATGCTTGGTATGATCAGTCTGTTTAATTTTAGACATTCCAACGGGGTATAGCGGTTTTACTTTGAATTTCCTAGATAATTAATGATCAGTGATGTCAAGCATGTTTTCTTGTGCCATCTGTTTATCTTCTTTGGTGAAATGTCTCTTCAAATCTTTTGCCTATTTTAGTAATTGGGTTGTATGTTTTCTTCTTACTGAGTTTTGACAGTTCTTTGTATATTGTCGACATAAGTCCTTATCTGATATGTGTCTTTGAAAATATCGTCTCTGAGTCTGTGACTTTTTTTCTCTCTCTCTCTTAACAATGTCTATCAAAGAACAGAAGTTCTTAGTTTTGATGTTGTCCAGTTTGTCAATTTTATCTTTTTATGGATTGTGCTCCCTTTTGAGTTCATTCTTGTAGATAGTGTGAGGTAAGGATGAAGTAGGTTTGGTTTGGTTTTGTATTTTACACGTGGATATTCAATTGTTTGAGCATCATTCGTTTAAAAGGCTATAATTTCCACACTAAATTGCCTTTGCACCTTTCTTAAAAATCAATTGATCATACATGGGTCTATTTCTGGACTCTATTTTGCTTCACTGATCTATTTGTCTAGCTTTACATCAATACCACAACTTCTTGCTTATTGTAGCTTTAGAAGTCTTGAAATCTGGTAGTGTAAGTTAAGAATCCGCCTGCCAGTGCAGGGGATACAGTTTGAGCCCTGGTCCGGGAAGTCCCCACACGCCACAGAGCAACCAGGCCTGTGCACCACAACTACTGAAGCCTGTGCACCACAACTACTGAGCTTGCGCACCTCAACTAGAGAGCCGACATGCTGCAAAGTACAGAGCCCACGTGCCCTGGAGCCTGCCTGCCACAACTAGAGAAGAGAAGAAACCTGCATGCCACAACTAGAAAGAAGACTGTGCACTGCAAGAAAAGATCCTGCATGCCTCAACAAAGAATCCACGTGCCGCAACAAAGACCCAACGCAGCCAAAAAATAAATAAATAAAATATTGGGGGGAAAAAAAGAAAACTATCCCATTTACAATTGCATCAAAAAGAATAAAATAACTAGGAGTAAATTTAGCCAAGGAGGTGAAAGACCTGTACGCTGAAAACTGTAAGATATTAATGAAAGAAAGTGAAGAAGACACAAATAAATGGAAAGCTATCCCCTGCTCTTGGATTGGAAGAACTGATATTGTTAAAATGTCCATACTATCCAAAGCAATCTACAGATTCAATGAAATCCCTATCAATATTCCAGTGGAAAAAATTTCCATTTTTTCACAGAAATAAAACAAATAATCCTAAAATTTGTATGTACCCACAAAAGACCCTAAATAGCCAAAGCAATCTTGAGAAAGAAAAAAGAAGCTGGAAGCATCATGTTCCCTGATTTCAAACTACATTGCAAAGCTATAGTAATCAAAACAATATGGTATTAGCATAAAAACAGACATATTGATAATGGAACAGAAGAGAGAGTCCCCAAATAAACCCACGCCTATATGGTCAACTAATTTATGACAAAGGAGCCAAGAATATACAATGGGGAAAGGACAGACTTTTCAATAAATGGTGTTGAGAAAACTGGACAGCCACATTCAAAAAGAATAAAACTGGACCACTACCTTACACCATAGACAAAAATTAACTTAAAATGGATTAAAGACTTGAATATAACACCTGAAACCATAAAACTACTAAAAGAAAACATAGGCAGTAAGCTCCTTGACATAGGTCTTGGCAATGATTTTTTTTGGAATCTGACACTAAAAGCAAAAGCAACAAAAGAAAAACAAGTGGGACTACATCAAACTAAAAATCTTCTGGACCGCAAAGGAAACCATCAATAGAATGAAAAGGCAACCTACTGAGAGAAAATACTTACAAATTATATGTCTGAAAAGGGCTTAATACCTAAAGTATATTAAAAATGCATACAACTCAATAGCAAAAAACAATCCAATTAAAACATGGGCAGAATATCTGAATAGACATTTTCCCAAAGAAGACCCGCAGATGGTCAATAGGTACATGAAAAGATGTTCAACATCACTAATCATCAGGGAAATGCAAATCAAAACCACAATGAGCTATCACCTCACACCTGTTAGAATACTATTTTCAAAAAGGTAAGTAATAATGAGTATTGGCAAGGAGGTAAAGAATACATAACCCTTGTACACTGTGAATGGGAATGTACATTGGTGCAGCCACTATGGAAAATAGTATGAAAATTCCTTTAAAAATTAAAAATAGAACTACCATATGATCCAGCAATTCCACACCTGGGTATTTTTCCAAAGAAAACAAAAACACTAACTCAAAAAGATACATGCACCCCCATGTTCATTGCAGTATTATTTACAATAGCCAAGATATGGAAACAACTTAACTGTCCATTGATTGATGAAAATGTGGTATATATATATACAGTGGAATATTATCCAGCCATAAAAAAGAATGATACCTTGCCATTTGTGACAACATGGTTGGACTTCGAAGGCATCATGCTAAGTGAAATAATTCAGACAAAGAAAAATACTGTATGATCTCACTTATATGTGGAATCCAAAAAAAAAAAAAAAAAGAAGAGAACAGACTGGTGGTTGCCAGAGGTAGTGGGTGAGGGGTGGGTGAAATGGGTGAAGGGTGTCAAAAGGTATAAATTTTCAGTTATAAAATAAATGTCATGGGGATGTAATGTACAGCATGGTGACTATAGTTAATAATACTTTATCGCATATTTGAAAGTTGCTAAGAGAGTAGACCTTAAGTGTTCTCATCACAAGAAAATATTTTTTTTTACTATGTGTGGTGATGGACATTAACTAGGCTTATTGTGGTGATCATTTCTCAATGTGTATACAAACATCAGTCATTATGTTGTACACCTGAAATGTTATATGTCAATTATACCTCAATAAAAAAAGAAATAGATTTTTGTTTATTGATTTTTGTCCTGCAACATTGCTAAATTAATTTGTTTGTTCTAGTAACTTTCATAGATTGCATGGAATTTTCTATGTAGGTGACTTGCAGATGTCTACAAATAGAGTTTTACCTTTTTCTTTTCAATCTATCCCTTTTCTTTCTTCTTATTGCCTTATTTCACTGGCTAGAATCTCCAGTACAATGTTAAATCTAATGATGAGAACTGACAACTTAGCTTTTTCTGATTTTAGGAGGAAAGCATTCAGTCTTTCACAATTAAGTATGAGGTTGCCTGTAGGTTTTTGCTGATATTCCCTGTTGAGATGAGAAGCTTCTATTCCTAGTTTTCTGAAAAGTTTTATCAGAAATGGATGTTGGATTTTGCCAAATATTTTTTACGCATTTACAGAAATGACCATATTTCACTTGATGATTTTTGAATGTTCAACTGATATTACATTATTGGAATAAACCCCAGTGCGTTGTGATATACTTTTTATATATTTTAGATACAATTTCCTGTAATTTTGTTTTTATATTAATGTTTATTAGGGATGTGGGTTGGTAGTTCTCTTTTCTTCTGTCTTTTTCTGATTTTGGTATCAGTGTAATAATAACTTCCTCATAGAATGAGTTAGAAAGTACTCCCTCTTTTTCAGTATTCTGGAAGAGTTTGTGTAACATTGGTATTATCACCTTTTGTTAAAGTTTGATAGAATTCACCAGTAAAGATGTCTAGGCCTAGAATTTGTTTTGTGTGTGTGGGAATGTTTTTAACTACAAATTAAATTTCTTTAATGGTTATTGGGCTACCCAGATTAATGATCCCTTATTCTTTTAATATCCTTAGAATCTGTAGTGATGTCTCTCTCATTCTTGATAATGGCGGTTTGTGTATCCTGTTTTCTTGATCAGTCTATCTGGGGGTTATTAATTTTATTGATCTTTTCAATAAATATTGAGCTTTTGGTTTCACTGATTTTTCTCTTGTTTTTTCTGTTACCAATTTAATTGACTTCTGCATTCTTTGGGTTCATGTTGCTCTTCTTTTTCTAGTTTCTTAAGGTGCAAGATCAGGTCATTGACTTGAGATCCTTCATTTTTTATATAGGTATTTAGTATTATAAATTTCTAAGTATTGTTTTTAATTGTACCCCACAAATTCTGATATGTTGTGGTTTCATTTTCATTCAGTTCAAAATACTTTCTAATTCCCTTTGATTTCTTCTTTGACCTGTGGGCTATTTAGAAGTGTGTTATTTAGTTACCGAATATTTGGAGACTTTTCCAGAGATGTTTCTGTTATTGTCATATAATTCAATTCCATTGAAATCAGGGAACATCCTTGTATGAACTGACTCCTTCTAAAGTGTTTGAAACTTGGTACATGGCCCAGAATATGGTCCATCTTGGTAAATATTCTGTGTGCACTTGAGAATAATGTACATGCTGCTCTTGTTGTGTGGAATGGTCTATAAATATCAATTAAGTCAATTTTTTGGATAGTGCTTTTAGGTCTTCTATGTTTTACAGGTTATTTTTCTACTCATCCTGTCAATTATTGAGACAGGGGTGTTGAAATCTCCAACTATAATTGTGAATTTTTGTCTATTTATCATAGTAGTTCTATCAGTTTTTGCTTCATGTATTTTGAAGTTCTGTTATTAGCTGCATAAACATTTAGAATTATTAGGTCTTGAGTAATTGATCCCTTTATCAATATGAGATGATATTATTATCCCTGGATATATTTGTTGCTCTGGAATCTACTTTGTCTGGTATTACCATAACTACCCCAGGTTTTTTAAATTAGTGTTAGAATGTGTAGTGGGTTGAAAAGTGTCCCCCCCCAGTTCATATCTACTTGGAACTTCAGAATGGGATCTTATTTGGAATAGGGTCTTTGCAGATGCAATTAAGGATCAAAATGTGATCATACTGGATTAAGATGGGCCAATGAGAGTGTCCTTTCGAGACAAAAAGACACACAGAGACAAAGGGGAGGCCAGGTAAAGATGGAGGCGATATTGGAATGATGCTGCCATAAGACAAGGAACACGAAGAGCCACCAAGAAGGCTGGAAGAGGCAAAGAAGAACTCTTCATTAGAGCCTCCAGAGGGATCATGGCCCTGCCAACACCTTGATTTCAGACTTCTAGCCTCCAGAACTGTGAGAGAATAAATTTCTGTTGTTTTCAGTCAACAAGTTTGTGATAATTTGTTATGGCAGCCCTCGGAATCTAATGAACTGTGGTATATCTTTTACCATCCCTTTCCTTCAAATCTATTTGTGTCTTTATATTTAAAATGGGTTTCCTATAGTTTGAGTTTGCTTTATTTTATCTAATCTTATAATTTTTTTTTTCTGGGGTAGTTTAGAACATATTCCTTAATTTGATTTTTTAAAAATATTTGGTTGGGTTTATTTTTATTTTTGGGTGTGTTGGGTCTTCATTTCTGTGCGAGGGCTTTCTCTACTTGCGGCGAGCAGGGGCCATTCTTATTCGCGGTGCGCGGGCCTCTCACTGTCACGGCATCTCTTGTTGTGGAGCACAGGCTCCAGACGCGCAGGCTCAGTAGTTGTGGCTCACGGGCCTAGTTGCTCCGTGGCATGTGGGATCTTCCCAGACCAGGGCTCGAACCCGTGTTCCCTGCATTAGCAGGCAGATTCTCAACCACTGAGCCACCAAGGAAACCCCATGGTTGGGTTTAAATCTACCATTTTGCTGTTTGTTTTCTGTATTCTTTTCCTGCCTTCTTTAGAATTAATTGTGTATTTTTATTATTTCATTTTACATCCTTTGTAGGGTTACTAACTATACTGTTTTAAGCAATTGGTTGTGATATTTTTTGTACTTGGATCTCGTTGAGCTTTTTGGATATGTGAATATATAGTTTTCATCAAGTTTGGAAAATTTACAGCCATTATCTCTTCAACATTATTTCTTTTGGTCCTGTCTTCCTTTGTGGATTTCAATTACCCATGTATTTGGCTTACTAAAATTGTTCCACAGCTCACTGTTGCTTTGTTTATTTTTTTCGGTGTTTTTTTTCTCTGTTTTATTTTGGATAGTTTCTATTGCTGTGTCATCAAGTTCACCACCCCTTTCTCTGTGCTGTCTAATCCCACCCAGCTTATTTTTCATCTCAGATATTGCAGTTTTTTTATCTCTAGACATACGATTTGGATCTTTTTTATACCTTTTATGTCTCTACTAAATATGCTCAATCTTCCCTTTAGCTTCTTGAACATATGCAATACAGTAATAATAACTTTTAAAATCCTTATCTATTAATTCCATCATCTGTGTCATTTCTGGGTCAGTTTCAATTGGTTGGTTTTCTCCTCATTATGTACCTTATTCTCTATTTTTCAATCCTAATTTTTTTTTTTTTTTTTTTTGCAGTACGCGGGCCTCTCACCGTTGTGGTCTCTCCCGTTGCGGAGCACAGGCTCCGGATGCGCAGGCTCAGCGGCCGTGGCTCACGGGCCCAGCCGCTCCGCGGCATGCGGGATTCTCCCGGACCGGGGCACGAACCCGCATCCCCTGCATCGGCAGGCGGACTCTCAACCACTGCGCCACCAGGGAAGCCCCATCAATCCTAATTTTTTATTAGATGTCAGGCACTGTGAATTTTACCTTGTTGGGTGCTGGATATTTTTTTTTTCTTCCTATATGATTCTTTAGCTTTATTCTGGGATGCAGCTAAATTACTTGGAAACAGTTTGATTTTTTTTTTTTTCCAGATCTTACTTTTAAGCCTTGTTAGATGGAACCAGAACAGAATTTTTTCTAGGGTTAATTCTGCCTCACAAATGAGGCAAAACCCTTCCTGGTACTTTTCCAATGTCCCATGATTTCTGAGGTTTTCCAGTCTGGCTGTTGAAAACAAGAATCGTTTCTAGCCTTGTGTGAGCCCCAGGTATTTTTCCTTCTAATCTTTTCTCTTTCCATGGTCTTGGATTGTTTCTTCACATGTAGGTACTGATGAGAACTTAGCTGAAGACTCAAAGAAGTCTCTCTGCAGTCCTCCAGAGCTCTCTCTCCGTGTATAGCCCTCTCTTTCCCAGTTGCTGGCCTGTGAATTGTAGCCTCCTTGCCATCCCACCTCCATCTCCTCAACTCAGGAGACTGCTGGGTTCTGCCTGGGCTCCCGCTTCCTGCAATGTGGCCTGGAATCTCTCTGGGCTGTTAGGTGGGGCAATCATAGGACTTACATTTATTCCCATCTCCCAAGGATCACCGTCCTTCTCATTCTGATATCTAGTATCTTGAAAACTGTTGTTTCATATATTTCGTCTGGGTTTTCCTTAGTTGTTTTAGGCCAGATGGTAGCTGGCAGCAGAATCCATAACCTTACCTCACTCTACCCATTCTCCGTTCTCTTGTATGTCCCCTCAAGCCCCACTCTTGCCAGAAATGTCATCTATGTTGAACCTTCCTTCAGATCAGCAGGAGGCAATGTGGCAGCAATTAGGGACATGCCCTTGGAGTCAAACATAACGTGCGCAGATCTCGGCCCTGCCAGTTCCCTGTGTAATGTTGGCTAAATTATTTCACCCACTTGAGTCTTACTTTCCGTATTTGAAAAAGAGGAAAAAATGAGACCTAGCTGCAGTGTCGTTGTGAGGATTAAATAAGGTAATGCATAGAAAGTAACTAGTACCAGGTAATGGGCTCAATAATGTAATTCAATGACTGTATGACCCAATGAATACAAGCAGGATTGGTTTTTTAAATTGCTTCAATTTCTTCATCGTCTGCTCTAGCTCTGTTCCTAGGGACAGTCCTACCATTACTGTACAGCTCCCAGAAAGGGTGGTATGACCAGCTCTAAATTTCTTGCACCAACAGAGGGGAGCAGTCATGTGGAGAACTTCCAACAGCACATACTAGAAATATCACAGACATTTGGCTGTATGAAGCATCATAATGATCTTTTCTTTGCGGCAGATTGACTTTACTAATTAGGTTGGGTTTCAGCCAATGTTAAATACAGTTTGCATGTACAGAACACAAATCAATTGGCAGAACCAGTGGAACTCAGAAACATTTTAGGTATCAGAACAAGCCAGCTATGATTAAAGCTTTGCTTCAGATAATCCTTTCTCTCTCCCCCGGCCTCCAGTTTTATGAGCTCTTTAAATATTAGGGCTGTTAACCCTTTATCATATCCTGCAAACATATCCTTCCCATTTGTTATTCAATTCTGTTTTTAAATTCAAATCTGTTGTAAACAGAATTTTAAATTTTCTTTGAAGTTAAACTATGGATCTTTTCTTTTGTAGCATCTTCTACCACTTTTAGGCCTTAGAAAAACCGTATCCAGAGGTCAAATAAACATTGATCTTTATTTTCTTCCAGTTTTTAACATTTATTCTATCTAGAATTTATTTTGATTTTGATGTGTGCCATAAGGTGCGAAGGCGTTGTATTTGAGATAATTAACGCTAGCTGCTACAACTGTTAAAACCTGAAATCTCAAAGACTTAACACAACAAAGCCTTAATTCTCACTGATGTCAAGCCCAGTAATGGTCAGGTGGCACTCCTGAGTGTGTTCTTCCAAGTGGTGACTCAGGGACCCAGGCTGCTTCTGCCTGCAATTCTACCATCTCAGTCTTTTGCTTCCAGTTGGGGGACCCTGTAGAATTTTGGGTAAGAACTAACTGCTGCTGCCTGAAGACCTAATTCGATTTTTCAAACAGCCAACCAATTACGTGGCAGCAGTTACTGATCACATTTGAATTTGTTATGTGTGTACTGTGGTCTGGACTACTTATTTTGTTCTGTTGGGTAGTATACTAGATTTTTTTCAAACTACCTTTATAATATGTTTCAGCATCCTCTAAAGTGAGCTCCTCCCTCATTATTTTCCTTTTTCGAAGTTTTCTTGGCTATTACACAATAGGTGATATTACATATTACATATCATCTCTTGGCTCTGTGAGCACATGAACTGTATTAGCACCTCAGAGACTGCACTCACCCCCTGGGGTTCAATGAATAGCTCAGGTAGAGGATGTCTGCTATATTCTGCACGTTTGTGTCTCCCCCCAAATTCTTATGTTGAAGTCCTAGTGTGATGGTATTTGGAGGTGGGGCTTTGGGAGGTAATTAGGTCATGAACGTGGAGGCTGTGATGGGGATTGGAGTCCTTATAAGAGGAGGAAGGGAGCTAGCCCTCTCTCTCTTTGCCAAGTGAGGATACAGAGAGAAAGTGGCTGTGTCTACAAGCTAGGAAGTGGGCCCTCACCAGATACTGGATCTGCCAATTCCTTGAGCTTGGACTTAACCAGCCTCCAGAATTGTGAGAAATAAATGTTTGTTGTTTTAGTCACCAATCTCTGGTACTTTTGTTATAGCAGCCTGAACTGACTAAGACAATGTCTAAATCCATGTCTCCATCTTTTAACCCTTTTCCAAACTCCAGACCCACATTTCCAGGTGCCTGATATATACTCGGAAATACCTGGAAATTTGGCTAACTCCTCCGGGGAGACCTAGATCACACAGCAGCAAACGGCCGATTTTTTTTTTTTTTTTTAAGTCAGAGGTAGAGGCAAGTTGGGAGAAGGAGAAGAGCTGATGCTTCAGAATATTGCCCCATCACCAAACAAAACCTGGAGGAATAACAAGAAAGGAACGATAATTCAAGCATCTCTTTACTTGGGAGGGCCTGCTTCACCTTGGGAAACCTTGAGAAAGCAATTTCATGAGTCTACACTCTCTTCTCCATGGCTGGGGTTGAGGGGCAGGAGGAGAGAAAGTGCAGCAAGGGCTCCAGGAACGGTTTGGACCTTGGTCCCAGCTGTCAGCAAGAGGACCTTCAGTAAGATTGGGGTGAGTTTTCACAATCTGCAATGAAGAACGGATGTCACTAAAACAGTAATAATAGCAATTGCTCTCAGTTTTTGAGCACCTGTTATGGGCTGGGTATTTTTGAACATCAACTCATTCGACCTTCACAACTCCCTGACAAGCTAACCAGTGTGACTCTGGTATATGGACGAGGAAACTCAGGTTCAGAAATGTCGAGTAGCTTACCCAAGGCCACAAAGATAAAAAGGAGCAGAGCCAGGAGTTACACTTGGTCAGTTGGCTCCAAAGGCTGTGCTTCAGCTATGCTGTATCTGCCATGTTTCAAAACAGTAGGGAGACCTGGAATGTTTAAAAGCTGGTAAACAGAATTGAAAATTGTTTTGAAAATTTGTAGCAGTTGTGTGGAAGGAGTGATGCTCCATCCTACTGGTGTGGTGGAGGGAGAATTTAATTTAATTCAAACGTGCTGAAGAAGAGTGATGTGTGGGGTGAAGTGGGAGCCAATTGGCTAGAATAACCAAACGGAGTTTCTAGACGTTAGACAATTGCTTATATTTGCCCTTTGCTTTGACAGATAGACCAGCTATTAAGGAGGAGTACCGTCATATCTAACATACAACAGAGAGGAACTGTTGTATAAGAGGAAATCTTATTGAGCCTTAAACTGAACTAGGGCTAGGAGAGAGCTGGAGTGTGGACCAGGGTAGAGACCAGCCAGCCTTCTAGGTGACTGAAGGTCAAAGAAGAAACAAAAATGTCTTATTTGTGTCAATGGAAATCATGTGTGTTCTGAGGCGACCGCTCTTCCACGGCATTCAACCTTCAGAGCTTTAAATACAGTAAAGCAGTTGTCCTAATTGGCCCATGATGGTCAGGAAACTGGATGACCACATTCTTTTAGCCTAAAGGCTCTGATTCCGTGATGGGTTATTCTGACCAGTTTGGATTGCAAAGCAGAAAGAACCCTTATTCATAGAGCGTATTTCAAGAGAAATGCTTGGGAGAGAGAGTAGAATGGGTTTAACCCTGGCCATGCTCCCTCAAACGCCCTTTGACAAAGAGAGTCTCGAACAAAGGGAAAACTCTAGCATGTTTGGGATTTGCTGGGCATAATACTCTTTCTGCACAAGAAACCATTATGCATTTTGCCTAGTGTGCCTGTTTCCTTAATGATTACATACACGTGTATTTTAGGAGAACTTCAGTCTTCTGTTTCTTATTCATTTACACTTTACACTTCAAAAGATTGTTTTATAAGAGCTGCTCAATGCACAAGAAATCTCATGAGTTTTTCTTCTAAATGAGCCAGCAACTTTCCAAGAATCCGGAAGCAGCAAGTTGCCAAGAAGGAATAAATGAACTCCAGAAGGTTCAAGTTTGGTTTAAAACTCTGTAAGGTTTTAAGTAGGTTCTATATCTGGCTTATGTCCATGTCCTCATCTAAGACATAAACCACAGGAAGGAAGACTATTCCTGGCATGCAACTTTTTCCCAAGCAATGAACTTAATGACCATTTCCAATAATGATTAATTAGAAAATCTTAGCAAAACAGTCATAAAACAATGATGTGAGGAGGAATGGGGTATGGTGGAATAGCTCTTGCCTGAAAGTTAGGCAGCCTCAGGCTTGGTTCTGCTACAAAATTTGCTGCACAAAGTAAATCTTGTCTATCTGTGCCTTAGTTTCCTCATTTATGAAATGAAGAAACAACAGTAGATGGTCTCTAAGATTCTGTGATGAAACTTCAAAATGACCCCTTGTCCAATCTGTGGAAGCGAGTAGTCTGGGGTTTCAGTAATGTTGATCAGGACTGGAATTAGGTGATTGTGTTCCTGTCCAACTATGAAGGTTTAAAAAAAAAAAGTGAAAGTGATAGACCTGTCCAAAAAAAATATGCGTAGGAAGAGAAAAAGTAAGGGGGCGTGTCTTAGTCAGTTAGGGCTGCTGTAACAAGATACCGTGGAATGGATGGCTTTAAAAACAAACATTTATTTCTCACAGTTCTGGAACTGGCTGGAAGCCCCAGATCCAGGTGCCAGCATGGTCGGGTGATGGTGAAGGCCTGCTTGCTGGCTCATAGACAGCTGTGTTCTCACTGTATCCTCACATGGCTGAGAGAGAGAGCTCAGGTCTCTTCATTCCCTTTGAAGGGCACCAATGCCATAATGGGAACTCTACCCACACGACCTCATCCAAACCCAATTACCTCCCAAAGGTTCCATCTCCAAACACTACCACATTGGGGATTAGGGCCTTAACATATGAATTTGGTGGGGAAGGGGAACACAAATATTCAGTCCATAGCCGGGGGTGTAACAGATGTCAGTGTCTCACCCAGATCCCCAGTACCAGGCTGGTGCACCCAACCTCTGGCTGCTGTGGGTGTTGACTGCTAACAGCTTACACCTGCACTCTTGCCTGGAGGTGCGCCCTCAGCTGATAGAAGCTGGAAGTGGAGGAGGTTACAAATCTCACCTACTCAGGAGGCATCAAGAGGCCAAGGGCTGACCAGCGGGGGAGTCTAGTAGCCCAGCCCCCTCGCCTCTGGGCACTTGGTGACCCAGGGCTCTCCACTGATCAGGCTGTGGCTAGATTTCCCCTGACATCTTTGCAAAGCTTCCTCCCCTGCCTTCTCCTGTTTCTCTCACTCATCTGCAGGTTTCTCCTGAGAGTACTCCCTCAATACATCACTTGCCCAAGAATCCGTCTCAGTCTCTGCTTTGAGGGACCTGACCGACAATGAAGGGAAGAAGGAAAATGAGTTGTGTAACTCATTAGTGTTATAAGAACCATGCTGGGCTCAAGTGTCCTGGGCCTGGCATGGACCAGGTCGTGATGGAGAGAGCAGGGACGCAGGGCACTAGAGAGCTCTGGAAAACAGAGCTCTGTGGTCTGGGTAGGAGCTTTATGCAGTCAGCCAGCCAGCCAGCAGCCATTTGCAGAGCACTATTACTGTCATGATTCAGGGTTGCCAGCAGCTTCGCTCAGGTCAACTCAGTTCATGCTGTAACTTGACCAAGCTGGGCCTTGCGTGTGCTGAGGACTCAGCAGTAGGCTGAGGAAGGCAGGGCATGGGCATTGTAGCAGGGGATGGGAAGCATCTGTTCTGCCCAGGAGACATATGAATACAGGACTAGGAGATTTGAGAAGGAGGAAAGATCACACTCATCTGAAGATCAGAGAAGACTTTCTGATGGAGACAGCATTTATTCCAGACCCTGAAGGATGTGTCTGATTTAAAAATGTGGAGACATGTGGGGAGAGAGCTTTCTAGGAGGAAAAAGAGTCTTATCTAAATGAATGAACTTTTTAAATATTTTTTCTTTTTCTCCGTGAAACTATACCGAAGTAAAATTTCAACCTTGGGCGTGATTCACAGGTCTGACACTCCATATGGGGAATTGAAACTAAGGTCCCCTGGGACTGAGAGCCCCGGGATCTGTTTTCCTCCTGGCGGAAGCTATATGTCCCTTGTGAGCGCTCTCAAATACTTTCCAGGATGCACTCCCTTTTCTATGGTCCCATGTGGTGGCATATATAACACTAGGGGACTCATTCGGGGAGGGCTACAGACCTCAGTCCCCAAGGGGAAACCAGGGCAATGCTAAGTGAAGGGGAGAGATTGTGAAAGCTCCCTAAAGATAAGGACCCAGGCTGAGCAAGGGCAGGAGAGAATACCATGTGCCTGGATCAGGGAATTCTCAGGGGAGACGAGAAAGCTAAGACAGACGGCAGCTGGTGTAGGCATCAGCAGATGGTCTGCCTCGCTGCTGGAGATGGGACAGCAATCGTAGACAAAGGCGCCATCCTGGAGAGAGGAGGACGGCCACACTGGCCCTTCTGCAGGAGTCCTTGGCCAAGCTGGGGAGAGAAGCCTCTCGCCTTCTGCCAGGAAATGGGATAAAGGAGGGAAAAAGGCGGTCTCTAGCTTTCATCTCTACGAGGGTCAGGAAGCAAAGAGACGGATGGAGAGTGTTGAGAATTATAACTGCTTTATGTCAAGGTCAAGAAAGAAAGGAGCCTGTTGCACTAGAACCCTTCAGGTTGTCTTCCCCGAGAGGTGGGAGTGGAAATGAATAAACGGGCCAATCTGAGCCACCAAGGAGAGGGGCCTGGGGAGAGATTACCTCAAAAGGGCTGAAGGGTTAAGAAGGCTTATGTTAGCATTTCCGTCAAAGTGTGAAGTCATAACCTTGGGACTTGAGATACTATTCTGACTTTACAATATTATAGAATTTTTATACAGCAAATCCTTTTCTTTGTGATTTCTCTGAGTATTCATACGTTTAGAAAATTACCCCCTTCAAGCGGTTTGATTTCATATTCTCCAAGTTTTGTACAATTTGAAAAGTTAATTCTTTAAAATCCCTGGAATTAGTTTTGGTGCATATAGTGAGCTGTGAGGATCTCATTTAAAAAATAATCTGTAACTCTCTCATTGATGAAAAAAGAAAATTGGTGTTTTGTTATTATAGCAGTAATTAGGAAAATAGGGAAGGACTGAAAGAAGAAAAAAACATCATGTTCTCATCACCCAGAACTAATCATTTTTGGTACATTCCCTTTCATTCTTTTGTTGTCTATAGTTTTATTGATTGTGATCATATGACACATGCAAAATTATATAGGCTAATTTTTAAAACTGTAACTATTTTGATAAAATAAATGTTATGTAGGCTCATTAGAGAAAGTCTGGAAAATACATAAGTTTATGAAGCAGGAAATGAAATTCAGTTTTGTGTATTTCCTCATAGTATAATTTTTATAACCATACTTTTATGTTTTTTAAATCACTGAGACCATATAATACATGGTGAACTTTAAGCATTGGGAACACATGTTAGCAGGCTCTAGATGAAAGATACTAGAATGAGGGACACAGAAATATATCTACGTATATATCTAATCTATGTCTTCTGTGTATCTGTGGAACCTGTGATTTATTAGTCTTTCCCCACAAATATATCAACACTCAGGTTGCTCAATGTAAATTTTTTCAATTAGTAATATTTTATTTCTTAAGGTGGATACATAGTATTTATTGTACTATTATTTTTTTAATTAAAATTCAGGGGACATCAAGATGTGTTTAGGGACTTCCCTGGCGGCGCAGTGGTTAAGAATCCGCCTGCTAATGCAGGGGACATGGGTTCAATCCCTGGTCCGGGATGATCCTACCTGCCACAGAGCAACTAAGCCCGTGCGCCACAACTACTGAAGCCCGCGTGCCTAGAGCCTGTGCTCCACAACAAGAGAAGCCACCGCAATGAGAAGCCCAGCCCGCGCACCGCAACAGAGAGTAGCCCCTTGCTCGCCGCAACGGGAGAAAGCAACAAAGACCAAACGCAGCCAAGAAAAAAAAATCTGTTAACTGTTTAAAAAAAAAAAAAAAAAGGATGTGTTTAGTTTCTTTTTAACGTTTTATCTGGCAATAATTTCAAATTTATAAAAATAGAATAAGAAGCATCCATATACCCTGATTTACTTATTGTTAACATTTTGAACCCATTTGCTTTATCATATACCCTCTCTCTCCAAAATTTTTTCCTGCACCATTTGATGGTAAGCTATATGCCTCATAGTCCTTTACCCCTAAATACTTTGGTGTTTCCTAAGAATAGAAATAGTCTCTTACATAACTACAGTACAGTTATCAACTTCATATACTTACAACTTACATTGCTACAGTAATTGTTATCTAATCTACTGTCTGTATTCTAATTTCGTCAATTGATCTAATAATGTCCTTTATTGCATTTTCCCCTCCAGCACAGAACCCAGTCAAGGGTCAAGTACTGCTTTTAGCTGTCATATCTCTTTAGCCTCTTTTAATCTAGAACATTTCCACAGCCTTTCTTTGATTTTTATGACTTTGACATTTGTTAAGAATAGAGTCCCTCTCACCTATCTTTTAAACTAGAATATTCCTTATATATACAAATGCTCATTTTGATTAAATTGCGGTTATGACTTCATGACCAGAATACTGTATCGGAGATGTGGTGTCCTTTCAGGGTATCACATTTGGAAACACACAATGTTCACCTGTCCCTCCTAGTTGTCATTAATTTTAATCACTCTGCCAAGGTGTTGCCCTATTTCTGTCATTGTAGAATTAGTTCTTCGCCTCTCCCTTGCAACTAATAAGCAGCCTACAGATAGACACTTTAAGACCATATAAGTATCCTGCTTCTCATCAGAACTTCCCCTAGAATTAGTATCCACTGATGATTCTTGCCTGATTCAATCTTTATAATGATGATTACAAAATGAAGATTTTCCTAACTCTAGAATTCCCTCCACATTCACCAGCTGGCTCTTGACATTCTTCAAGAGACCTCCTTGACATTCAAGAGACCACCCCCCGACTCCCACCCCTATGTATTTATTTATTATTTGTTATTTATCAGTTTTCAGTGTAGGCTCACAAACCCTTATTTTTTCTATGGTTTATAACACATTACTGCACTTAAGTATTTTGGGCAGACTGTCCCAGATGTGGCCAGTGGGGATCCCTTCAAGCTGGTTCTTGTGTCCTTGTGACACACCCCAGCATTCTCTAAGTACTTCCTTACTTTCTGGAATAACAAGCTGTTCTAGGCTCATCTTGTACCCACCCTGTCCTAGCCTCGGGATCAGCCATTTCTCCAAGGAGCTAGGTGTTGTGTGCTTAGTTTTAAGAGTTCTGCATGGTTTATTACAAAATTGTAAACTTATCTCTTCTTCCCTTAACTTCCTGCTTCCCAGAGGCAACTATTATACTTTCAACTCTTTAACTGATTCTGTTTGCCTCTGAATTACTAAATAACATGCTTCTGCTGCTACTTCTAGATTTTTCACAAGCATGAATATTTCCCATCTCCTTATGCTCTCAATGCACTTATATCATAAATTTGGTTACCTCAATATTCAATGTTTACATTATTATGGTGATGTAAGTACTATTCATGGTTGAACTATGAGTGTCCTATGATTAAGATGACTTTTCCCTTCCTGCATAAGGTTTTACTTTCCCTGGAATTAACTGTCTTAATTTTTCCATTTGCTTAGTTTCTTTGTGTGTATTATCATCACTAATTCAACCCCAAATCCTCTACCAATTCTCTAAATCTGCTCATGATTGCTCCAGATGCATCAGATGTACATTCAATTTCACTTTCTGGAAGTACCTGTCCCTGGAGCCTTCTAAACTGCTCTGGTATGGGCTGGTTGTGATACAGATGTGATCTTGGTTTCCTTCACCATTATCTTGGGGAGTTCCCTCATACCTTTTTTGGATCCCCTTGTCCCTGATTCCCATCTCTTTCTATATTTAGTCCTTTGTTTTGATGAATCACAACCTCTAGTAGTTTCTTAAAAAAAACAACCATTAATTGACAATTTGACTTGAATTAGGATTCTAGGTCAGGTATACAAGTTTAACTCAGAATTTTGGAGGAATTATTCCCTGTCTTCCAGCTTCTAATGTTGCTATCAAGAAGCCTAAAAAGCAATTTTGATTCTTAATTATTTGTATGAAGACATTTTCCCCCTTTCTGGAAACATCTCCTCTTTATTTTTAGTTTCTGAAATTTTATCATGACATGCCTTGGTGTGGCTCTATTTTTATCCATTAGACACTCAAAGGGTTCTTTTGATCTGGAAACACCTACCCTCCAGTTCTGAAAATTTTTCTTGAGTTATTTCTTTGATGATTCCCTCCCATTTATCTTTCTGTAATTCATATCACAGACCTCCCAAACTGAGTCTTGATTTTCTTTTCTATTTTCCATATTTTTAGGTGTTTTCCCCCTTCCCACTTTCTGGAAGATTTTTTTTTTTTTTTTTTTTTTTTTTTTGCGGTACGCGGGCCTCTCACTGCTGTGGCCTCTCCCGTTGCGGAGCACAGGCTCCAGACGCGCAGGCTCAGCAGCCATGGCTCACGGTCCCAGCTGCTCCGAGGCATGTGGGATCTTCCCGGACCGGGGCACAAACCCGTGTCCCCTGCATCGGCAGGCAGACTCTCAACCACTGTGCCACCAGAAAAGCCCTCTGGAAGATTTTTTTTTTGTTGGAAGATTTTTAAAAAATAATCTTCCATAAGAATCAATATCGTCAAAATGACTATATGACCCAAGGCAATCTACAGATTCAATGTAGTCTCTATCAAATTACCAATGGCATTTTTCACAGAATTAGAACAAAAAACTTTAAAATTTGTATGGAAATGAAAAAGACCCCAAATAGCCAAAGCAATCCTGAGAAAGAAAAACAGAGCTGGAGGAATCAGGCTCCCTGACTTCAGACTATACTACAAGGTTACAGTCATTAAAAGAGTATAGTACCGGCACAAAAACAGACATATAGATCAATGGAACAGGATAGAAAGCCCAGAAATAAATCAACGCACCTATGGTCAATTAACCTATGACAAAGGAGGCAAGAATACACAATAGAGAAAAGAGAGTCTCTTCAATAAGTGGTACTGCGAAAACTAGACAGCTACATCTAAAAAATGAAATTAGAACACTCCCTAACACCATACACAAAAATAAACTCAAAATGTATCAAAGGCCTAAACGTAAGACTGGATACTATAAAACTTTTAGAGGAAATCATAGGCAGAACACACTTTGACATAAATTGCTGCAGTATCTTTTTGGATCCACCTCCTAGAGTAATGAAAATAGAAACAAAAATAAACAAATGGGACCTAATTATACTTAAAAGCTTTTGTACAGCAAAGGAAACCATAAACAAAATGAAAAGACAATGCACAGAATGGGAGAAAATATTTGTGAATGATGCGACTGACAAGGGATTAATCTCCAAAATATACAAACAGCTCATGCAGCTCAATATCAAAAAAGCAAACAACCCAATCAAAAAATTGGCAGGAGATCTAAATAGACATTTCTGCAAAGAAGACATACAGATGGTCAAAAATCACATGAAAAGATGCTCAACATTGCTAATTATTAAAGAAATGCAAATCAAAATTACAATGAGGTATCACCTCACAGCAGTCAGATGGCCATCATAAAAATGTCTACAAATAATAAATGCCGGAGAGGGTGTGGACAAAAGGGAACCCTCTTACACTGTTGGTGGGAATGTAAATTGGTGCAGCCACTATGAAAAACAGTATGGAGGTTCCTTAAAAAACTAAAAATAGAGCTACCATATGACCCAGCAATCCCACTCCTGGGCATATATCCAGAGAAAACCATGCTTTGAAAAGATACATGCACCCCTATGTTCATTGTAGCACTATTTACAATAGCCAAGATATGGAAGCAACCTAAATGTACATCGACAGAGGAATGGATAAGAAAGATGCGGTACGTATATACAATGGAATATTAGTCATAGAAAAGAATGAAACAATGCCACTCGCATTAACACGGTTGGACCTAGAGATTATCATACTAAGTGAAGTAAGTCAGACAGAGAAAGACAAATATCACATGATATCACTTATATGTGGAATCTAAAAAAAAATGATTCAGATGAACTTATTTACAAAATAGAAACTGACTCACAGACTTAGAAAACAAACTTATGGTTACCAAAGGGGAAAGTTAGGGGGAGGGATAAATTAGGAGGTTGGGATTAACATATACACAGTACTATGTATAAAATAGATAATCAACAAGGACCTACTGTATAGCACAGGGAACTCTACTCAGTATTCTGTAATAACCTATATGGGAAAAGAATCTGAAAAAGAATAGATATATGTATACGTATAACTAAATCACTTTGCTGTACACCTGAAACTAACACAACATTGTAAATCAAATATACTCCAATATAAAAAATAAAGATAATCTTCCAACATTTTTATTCAGTTAACTTTTTTTGCTATTGTACTTTTAATTTATAAGAGCTCTTTTCTTGTTCTCTGAATATTCTTTCACTATAGCAATCTTTCTTATTTTGTAGGTGTTGTATCACTTTTTTGAAGCAAAGTATATCTCAGGATATTAATGGTAAGTTTTCATTAAAAAATTTTTTTGGCCCATACACAGTCTGTTTTCTCCAGCTTACTTTTTCTGGTTATTTCTCTTGGCCTCTTTCTCCCATATTAAATGCTTTCCTCAGATGTTCAATGATCCTTGAATATGTAATGAAGCTTTTTAAAAAGTAAACTTTATGAGATATAATTTGTATTCTCATTCCACTGGTATAATTTACATACAATGTACCAATTTTAACATGTATTTACGGGTATATACCCATGTAACCATCACTACAATCAAGATGTAGAATATTTCCATCACCCCCGTACCCTTTATAGTCATTATTCCCCCAACTCCAACCTTAGTCAAACAGTGATCTGCTTTATGCCACAATAGATTAGTTTTGCTTGCTCTAGAATTCCATACAAATGACTTCATGTGTAATGTTTCTGAGATTCATTAATGATGTGTGAATCTGTAGTTTATTTCCTTTTTTATTGCTGAATAGTATCCCATTACATGAATAGAGCACAATTTGTTTATCCATTCATTTAGAGATGGACATTTGGCTTGTTTCCAGGTGAAGCTATTAGGCATAAAGCAGTTATGAATATTTGTGTACAGTGTATTGTATGGACAAATGTTTTCATTTCTCTTGGGTAAATACCAAGTTGTAGAATTGCTGGGGTTTATGGTAAGGATATTCTTAACTTTATAGAAAAAAAACTGTCAAACTGTTTTCCCAAAGTGGTTGCACTGTTTCTACATTCCCATCAGCAATGTATGAGAGTTCTAATTGCTCTGCATCTTTACCAACACTTAGTATAAACAGTCTTTTAATTTTAGTCATTCTAGTGGTATGTAATGTTACCTCATTATGGTTTTGATTTACATTTCCTTGGTAATTAATGATGTTGTCTTCATATGCTCTGCTCAAGGTGTAGGGCACTAAAAAGATGATTGGATAATCAGGCCAGTGTGAAAGACTTGTCAACTGAGGCTTCACTGAATAGGTTTTTTTCCCCCTCTTAGACTGGTTAGATTCCCCATAGAAACCTGCCAGAAGCCATGCATGGTTTCTAGGATTCTGAAATCCAAGTGTGAGAAGAGAGCAGGATGTTTCAACTTCCAGTATTTAATCCCTGCCTTCAATTGAGTCTGGTGTTTCTTAGGACTTGTTTTGTGCTCTCCAGAGAATAAACCCACAGTTTTCTGCAGAGTGAGTCAGGGGCTATTCCCTAGCTGAGCTAAATGGATGAGGGCGTGGTTGGTGGTGGGGCGGGGAGGCGGTGGGGGGGGGTGGAGTTTAACCGTTCCTTTAGCTGACTTTCACTACCTTTCTCTTTCCAGATCTACCTTTACTCCTACTTCCAGAGGTATCCGGTCCTGCAAATTTCTGAGCCCTTTGAGCACTGTACAGTGTAATTGATTAGCTTCTCGACTACTCGAGTTCCCTAGTTGTGAAAATGATTGCTATGTCACTTTATGCAGCTCTATTTTTGTAAAGGGAAAGATAAAAAAAAGTGTTTAGTAATTTTCTCAGTATACGATACCAACAGCATAAGGATGCAACCCCTGTTAGTAAGTGCTGGGCCAGAAGAGTGCTGCGATTGTTCAAGTTGTCAAACGGGGCAAGTTGTAGAGAAATGGCAAAACCAGAGTTCAGACATGGCTGCAACTTAAAGAAAACAGCAGAAAACTCACCAAGGAAGCACTTTGGGGGTCTAGCTTTGCCTTCGGCTTATAGACTGTCCCTGAGTACATGCAGTTCAACTGAATTCAGGATCCAAGATGACTTGCCAATCATTTAATGTCATTACTTCCATGTTGTTGATGTTCTTGTTTTTTTTTTAGTTAATAGACTTTAAAAACTGTTAAGCCGTTTTAGGTTTACAGAAAAATTGAGCAGAAAGTACAGAGAGTTCCCCTCATTTCCCAACCCCGATTTCTCCAATGATTAGCATTTTGCATTAGTCTAGTACGTTTGTTACAATTGATGGGCCAATATTGATATGTTATTATTAACTAAAGCCCACAGTTTACGTTAGGGTTCACTGTTTGTGTTGTATATGCTATGCGTTTAGGCAAATGTAAAATGCCATGTACCCACCATTACTGTATTATGTAGAATACTTTCACTGCCCTAAAAAGCCTCTGTGCTCCACCCATTCATCCTTCTCCCCAACAAACCCTGGCAAGCACTGATCAGTTTACTGTCTTCATAGTTCTGTCTTTTCCAGAATATCACAGAGTTGGAATTATACGGTATGTAGGATTTTCAGATTGGCTTCTTTCACGAAGTAACATGCAGTGAAGTTTCCTTCATGTCTTTTTGTGGCGTGATAGCTCTTTTCTCTTTAGCGCTGAATAATATTCCATTGTCTGGATGTATCACAGTTTATTTATCCATTCACCTACTGAAGGACATTTCGGTGCTTCCAAGTTTTGACAATTATGAGTAAAGCTGTTATAAATACCTGTGTGCAGGTTTTTGTGTGGGCATGAGTTTTCGACTCATTGGGGTTAATACCAAGGAGTGAGACTGATAGACCACATGATAACAGTATTTTAGTGTCGTCGAGCAGGTTATCACCCTGCTAATTTCTGTCCCAGAGGGGAGCTCCATCATACACACCGGCTAGCGAGCCGTCCCTGCGGCCCTCAGCTCCTCTTTCCTCCCTGAGTTTGCCAGGAGCATGAAAGAAGGCCCGGGGTCGCCCCAAACCCCTTCTGCTCCTTCCCTTCGCAAGTGCCACTACCACCATGGGCTTCACCATCTCTTCCCTCTTCTCCCGTCTCTTCAGCAAGAAGCAGATGTGCATTTTGATGGCTGGATTGGATGCTGCTGGCAAGACGACCATTCTGTATAAACTGAAGTTAGGAGAGATAGTCACCACCATTCCTATCATTGGTTTTAATGTGGAAACAGTAGAATATAAGAACATTTGTTTCACAGTATGTGATGTTGGTGGTCAAGATAAAATTAGGCCTCTCTGGAGGCATTACTTCCAAAGTACCCAGGGTCTTATTTTTGTGGTCAATAGCAATGATCGTGAAAGAATTCGGGAAGGAGCAGAAGAGCTGCAGAAAATGCTTCAGGAAGATGAGCTGCGGGATGCCATGTTTCTGCTTTTTGCAAGCAAACAGGATTTGCCGAATGCTATGGCCATTAGTGAAATGACAGATAAATTAGGTCCTCAGTCTTTTCGTAACAGAACGTGGTATGTTCAAGCCACTTGTGCTACACAAGGAACTGGTCTGTATGAGGGACTTGACTGGCTGTCAAATGAGCTTTCAAAATGTTAAATGAAACTCGATATCTAACCAAGGACATGTTTGATGGAATCGGTCTAGGCTTGTTAAAACGAAATTAGTTTGCATCTTGGTTATTAAACAGTATCTGGGACTGGTTTGGGCAGAATAGTACTGCGTTTTAACTTATTTTGTTGCCAATTATTGTTTACCAAGTATAATGTTGCCATTTAGCAATATGCTTGGTTTTAAAGAGATTCTCTTGGGGAAAAAAAAGTGTCCTCTTTTAATTTTACTTTCCTTAAGCCTAAATGCCTGGACGTAGCTAATGTGACACCTTTGAATAAATCCATTTTGAATGTTTTTTTGAGCCCACAACAAATAATGTTTTAAAGTTATCCCCTTGCTACGTTACTGATACCTTTATCATTCCTGGGACAGTCAACAGCTGATTTAAAAAATGTAGCATTCCATTTGTCTTTATTTTTCTCCCTTGCCAAAAAGACTTTTTTTTTTTTTTGCGGTACGCAGGCCTCTCACTGCTGTGGCCTCTCCCGTTGCGGAGCACAGGCTCCGGACGCGCAGGCCCAGTGGCTATGGCTCACGGGCCCAGTCACCCCGAGGCATGTGGGATCTTCCCGGACCGGGGCCCGAACCCGTGTCCCCCGCATCAGCAGGCAGACTCCCAACCACTGCGCCACCAGGGAAGCCCTAAAAGACTTTTTTTAAAAAAGCGTTTTGAATACTGCTTGTACCAGCCAGGGAAATGCTCCAAAACACTATTCAGTTCTCTTGCACTGAGGAGCTTATATTTCCCCCCATTATTGATTCCTGGCTTCTATCAGCCAAGCTTACCTTGGTGTGGTTTGGATTTGATAGCTAATTAGTTCTATGCTAGTTGTGAAGAGTTCATATTGAGATGATTTTTAATACTCAGCAGATGGTCTTCCTTTATATTGTACCTTTTTTATGTTGCATGTTGCTTTTGGTATCAGCCTGACTCTTGGCCCAGTACATGATAGTTCTGCTGATGTTTTATCGTTTATTGGGGAACACGTCTTCATTAAGAGTTTTTGGACAACTCATCAAACTCAATGAATGAGTTTTATTCATAACCCATCTGGAATTATTCCTAATAAAATGATAAAACATGTAAAAAAAAAAAAGAATATTTTAGTTTTGTAAGAAACGGCCAAACTGTCTTCTAAAGTGGCTGCACCATTTTGCATTCCCACCAGCAGTGAATTAGACTTTCTGTTGCTCCACATCCTTGCCAGAATTTGGTACCGTCTTCTTGGAGAACTGATCTCTTCATCATTATGTAATGCCCTTTTTATCCCAAATAACTTTCCTTTCTCTGAAGTCTGATCTGTCTGAGATTAATATGGCTATTCTTGCTTTCTTTTGATTATTGTTAGCGTGGTATATTTTCCTCCATCCATTTACTTTAAATCTATATGTGTCTTTAGGGACTTCCCTGGTGGCGCAGAGGTTAAGAATCCACCTGCCAATGCAGGGGACATGGGTTCGAGCCCTGGTCCGGGAAGATCCCACATGTCATGGGGCAACTAAGCCTGTGCGCCACAGCTACTGATCCTGCACTCTAGAGCCCATGAGCCACAACTACTGAAGCCCATGTGCCTAGAGCCCACGCTCCACAACAAGAGAAGCCACTGCAATGAGAAGCCCGTGCACCACAAAGAAGAGTAGCTCCCGCTCGCTGCAACTAGAGAAAGCCCGCACGCAGCAACCAAAGACCCAACACAGCCAAAAATAAATAAATAAAATAAATTTATAAAGAACAAAATCTATATGTGTCTTTATATTTAAACTGGGTTTCTTATAGACAACATCTAGTTGGGTCTTGTTTTTTGATGCACTCTGACAATCTGTCTTTTAATTGATGCATTTAGACCACTGACGTTCAAAGTGATCATTGATACAGTTGGATTACTATCTACCATATTTGTTACTATTTTCTATTTATTGTCCTTGTTTATTGTTCCTATTTTTGTCTTCCACTCTTTTTCTGCCTCTTGTAGTTTTACTTGAGCATTTCATATGATTCCATTTTCTCTCCTTTCTTAGCATATTAGTTATACTTGTTTTTTAAGACTTTTTTTTTTGGTGGTACCTCTAGAGTTTGTAATACACATTTACAAGTCCATTTTCAATAACATTTTACTGCTTTGCAGGTAGTATGAGGACCTTATAATAATGAAAGGGTCCTAATTTCTCCCTCCCATCCCTTGTATCATTGCCATCATTCATTTCATTTATGTATAAACATACATAAGCATATATATAGATATATATTCAAACACATTGTTGCTATTATTTTGAACAAATTATTATTTTTAGATCAATTCACAAGAAAAATAAGTTTTTATTTTATCTTCACTTACTTCTCCTTCAGTGCTCTCCCTTTCTTTAAGTAAATCCATATTTCTGAACTATATTGTTTACCTATTCTCTAAAAAAACTTCTTTTAACGTTTCTTGCAAGGCAGGTCTATTGGCAACAAATCCCCTTAATTTTAGTTTCTCTGAAAAAGTCTTTATTTCTTCTTCATTTCTGAAGGATAATTTTGCAGGACACAGAGTTCTAGAATGGAGATTATTTTCTCTCAACACTTTAAATATTTTACTACACTTAAGAATTAATATTGTGAAAGCAACTATACTCCAATAAAAATTAATTTAAAAAGTCAACACTAAAAAAAAAAAAAAAAGAATTAGTATTGTTAAAATGGCCATACTACCCAAAGCAATCTACAGATTCAGTGTGATCCCTATCAAATTACCAGTGACATTTTTTTACAGAACTAGAACAAAATAATCCTAAAATTTATACAAACCCATAAAAGACCCGGAATTGCCAAAGCAACCCTGAGGAAAAAGAACAAAGCAGGAAGCAATACCCTTCCAGACTTCAGACAATACTACAAAGCTACAGTAATCAAAATAGCATGGTATTGGCACAAAAACAGACATACGGATAAATGGAACAGAAAAGAGAGCCCAGAAATAAACCCACAGACCTATGGACAATTAATCTTTAACAAAGGAGGCAATGGGGAGAAGACAGTCTCTCCAGTAAGTGGTGTAGGGAAAGTTGGACAGCCACATGTAAACTAATGACATTAGAACACACCCTCTCACCATACACAAAAATAAACTCAAAATGGCTTAAAGACTTAAATATAAGACAAGACACCATAAAACTCCTAGAAGAGAACATAGGCAAAACATTCTCTGACATAAATCGCACAAATGTTTTCTTAAGTCAGTCTCCCAAGGCAACAGAAATAAAGCCCAAAATAAACAAATGGGACCTAATCAAGCTTACAAGCTATGGCACAGCAAAGGAAACCATACACAAAACGAAAAGACAACCTATGGACTGGGAGAAAATATTTGCAAATGATGTGACTGATAAGGGCTTAAGTTCAAAAATATACAAACAGCTCATACAATTCAATAGCAAAAAAAAAAAAAAAAAAAAAAACCCAGTAGAAATATGGGCAGAAGATCTGAATAGACATTTCTCCAAAGAAGACACAGATGACCAATAGGCACGTGAAAATATGCTCATCATCGCTAATTATTAGAGAGATGCAAATGAAAACTACAATGAGATATCACCTCACACCAGTCAGAATGGCCATCATTAAAAAGTCTACAAATAATAAATGCTGGAGAAGGTGTGGAGAGAAGGGAACCCTCTTACACTGTTGGTGGGAATGTAAACTGTTGCAGCCACTATGAAAAACAGTATGGCAGTTCCTCAAAAAACTAAAAATAGAGTTATCATATGATCCAGCAATTCCACTCCTGGGCATACATCCAGAGAAAACTGTAATTTAAAAAGATACATGCACCCCTATGTTCATAGCAGCACTATTTACAATAGCCAAGACATGGAAAGAACCTAAATGTCCATCGACAGATGAATGGATAAGGTAGATGTGGTATATACATACAATGGTATATTACTCGGCCATAAGAATGGAATAATGCTATTTGCAGCAACATGGATGGACCAAGAGATTATCATACTAAGCGAAGTAAGTCAGAAATAGAAAGATAAACACCATATGATATCACTTATATGTGGAATCTAAAATACGACACAAGTGAACATATCTACAAAACAGAAACAGACTCACAGACATAGAGAACAGACTTGTGGTTGCCAAGGGGGAGGAGGGGTGGGGGAGGGAAGAATTGGGAGTCTGGGGTTAGCAGATGCAAACTATTATGTATAGGATGGATAAACAGCAAGGTCCTACGGTATAGCACAGGGAACTATATTCAATGTCCTGTGATAAACCATAATGGAAAAGAACATGAAAAAGAAAAAAATATATATAACTGAGTCACTTTGTTGTACAGCAGAAATTAACACATTGTAAATCAATTATACTTCAATAAAATAAAAAATGTTTTACTGCACTCTCTTAGTGCTTGCATAAGAGGTTTCTAAGGAGAAGTCTGATGTAATTCTTATCTTTGCTCCTCTGTATGTAAGATGTTTTCCCCTCTCTGGCTTCTTTGAGGGAATTTCTTTGTCTTTGACTTTCTTTAGGTTGAAAATGATATACCTAGGTTTGGTTTTTATTCCCCAGCATTTATCTTGTTTACTGTCCTCTAAGCTTATTGGATCTGTGGTTTACAGACATTACTTTGGAGAAATTCTCAGTCATTATTGTTTCAAACATTTCTTCTCATCCTTTGTCTCTTTCTTCTCCTTCTGGTATCCCCACTACATGTATGTCACACCTTTACAGTTGTCCCATGGTCCTTGGATATTCTGTTCTGGCTTTTCCCCCAGTCTTTGTTCTCTTTGCTTTTCAGTTTGGGAGCATTCTATTGATATATCTTCCAGCTCAGAGATTCTTTCCTCAGCTGTGTCCAGTCTAATAATGAGCCCATCAAAGACATTCTTCATTTCCATTACAGTGTTTTTGATCTCTAGCTCGATTCTTTTTTAGGATATCCATCTCTCTGCTTACATTGTCCATGTGTTCTTGCATGCTGTCTACTTTATACATCAGAGCCCTGAGTGTATTAATCATAGTTGTTTTAAATTCCTGGTCTGATAATCCCTGCCAGGACTGGTTCTGACACTTGCTCTGTCTCTTCAAATTGTGTTTTTTGCCTGTTATTATGCATTGTATTTTTTTGTCTTGATAGCTGGACATGATGTACCAGGTAGAAGGAACTGCTGAATATAGGCCTTTAGTAATGTGGTGGGGAGGTGTGGGGGAGGGGAAGCATTCTATAGTCTTGTGATTAGGGTTCAGTCTTTTAGTGAGTGTATGCCTCTGAACTGTGAGCTTCACAAGTGTTTCTCAGTTTTTACCCGTCTTTAGGTGGGAGAGGATGGCTAGAGTGGCTGGATTTGTGTATTTCTAGCCTCCCACATGGGAGGCTAGAGCTAACTGGAGGTGGGTATTTCCCTTCCCCTAGATCACTTAGGCTCTGATAATACTCCAGTTTTATAGACAGTGTGTCTTTCTGCAACCTGTTAAGGATGACAAATGATTTTCTAATTCTTTTCTGATTCTTATAGTAAATAATATTCTACTAATCTTATGTTTTCATAAGTTCTACATATGCCCCTACTCTGCACTCCATTTGATTTCAGATGATGGCAGGTGGACATGCACAGCTCACCCCATGTCTGTCTGAAGCTTATAAGACGTAGCCCCTGGATCTTCTATGATGGAGTGCATGAAAAACTCTAATCCCCAGTAGGCATTGTTCCCAGGACGACTCCTGTTTCCAACTCTGCCTGCAGTGTTCTATGTGAGCAACATCTTGCAAGATGAAAAGCACCATCACTAGCATTTGGAATGGCAAGAGGAATGGAGACCACCAGTGGCTGGCTATCATGCCCACTGACCACATTTCTCCATTGATAGGTTTACTAGATTGAAATGTAAGAAGAGACCTTTAAATGTCTTTCATTATACATTGTATTTATTTATTTAAATGGTACTTATTGAGCACTTCCTGTGTATAAGGTCCTGTTCTAGACAATAAAAACAGAGCAGTGAGCAAGGCAGACATGGCCCTGCCCTCAGAGAGCTTACATCTCCGGGCGGGGTGGGGTGAATATTAAACAACTGATTACATAATTAATCACTGTAATTAGAGTTGTGATTAGAGTTTCAGAGAAAACATCCAGCCCAAGGGGCAAGAGACAGGATCACTGGTGTTGGTGGTTCCAGGATGAACCTGGAACCTTGGAGAATTGGTGTTTGAGTTGACCTCTGAAACATCAGAATGAATAAACTAGGAGAGAAGGAGAGTATGAATGTTCCAGGCGTAGAGAAGAACATATACCAAGGCCCTGGGGCAGGAGGGATCAAGGCAGAGTTGAAGGTATATAGAAAGTTGCTGTGGCTGGAGTGAGGAGGGGAGAAACCAGAAGAGGTGAAGCCATGTTCATTGTTGCCTGGGCAGAGCAGGGGCTCTGTAAATGATTTTGTTTAGCAGATGAAAGAAGGCAGTTACGGCTGGTCTGTAATGAGGTTCCTAATGGTGGCTGTGGGGCTGCCCTCAGCTCCTTCTTGTCCTCACACTTTACCAGTGACTAGAGTGAGAATGCAGAAGCCGTGCCCAGTTGGCCAGGAGACAAGGGAATGAGGGAAAGTTAGAGAAGGTCTAAATGAGGGATGAGCATTTAGACCAAATACTAAGCCACCAATGTGGCTAAGACCAAAAGGAAGAGAGACCATGCTGATATGAGGAAGCCTGGAGGTTTCATGGGGAGATAGCTGTAGAGGCAGTTCTTGAGGAGTGGGGGGGAGAAGGCACCCCAGCAAGTAGCAGGGCAGGAAGCAAGGGCTCAGAGAACAGAACAATGTGAACAAAAGCTTCACAAAAGAGAAGCTTGGGTGTGGGGGTCCTGCTGGGCTGTAGGACCAGGGTGTGCAGAGTAGGAAGGCTGGATCATGAAGTGGATGAGGCAGCATCTCAGCTGCAGTCTGACCTGAATATGTCTTCAGACTACACGTGTCCCTTTCTTGGAGCCCATCAGGATGAAGCCCAGATCAGCCTTCTCTGTCCAGAGCCCTGAGGTCTACTGCTTTTCTTATTCAAGCACTGGATAAAGGTACCTGCTTAGGACTTTGGTTTCTGGGAGGTGAAGAAAAGTGGCCAAAGCTGGGAAAGCTCCAAATCTTCAAACGCAGACTTGACATCCTACTGCTTCCCAGTGAACTTGAGAAAGAAGTTGCCCCATCTCATCACTCAGATCTCAACAGATCTGAGACCTAGTGAAAACTCTGCTCTAAAGTCCTACAGAACCTGAACAAGGGAAAAGAGAAACCAGAACAGCCATGACTGCAAGCCATTAGTTTTGATAAACATTAGTTTGTTTTGACTGCAAAACATTAGTTTTGTGTCTGTGGAGCCAGGGTCCTTCATTCAACAAACATTTCCTGTGTGCCGTCTCTGTGCTACACACACCAGCTGGCATCAGCTATCTCTGTTGATGCTGAGACATGCCCTAAACAGCACCATTTGGGACATGAGACATCCCAAAGAGCAGTCTCTCAGGAAGTGGCTTGGCTTCTCTGAGCTCCCAGGAGTCTTTGGCATCCACTCTTAGGGGAGAGGATGGCTGGGAGGGACACGTGAGACTTTCTCCAAGACCAAGAAGCCACGAGGCGGCAATTCCCCAGGAGCAGGCAGAATTGTACAAACTTAAATGAATCAGGAGTGTAAATGGAGCGGTTCGACTTGGCTTGCACAGTACAATAAAGATCTGCAAACACTCAGCTCCATATTGAACTCGAAGCAGGGTGATTAGTTCATTATTCACTTTCCATCCTGGAAGGGAAAGCGTGCATACCCGGGGGCCAGCATGGATGAGCACAGTCGTAAATCATACCATTTACAAGCCTTGCAATGAGAAAAGCAGCTGGCTGGAGGGGGGACGCTCTGCAGGCAGCGACAGCGGCTGGAGGACCGGCCAGTCGAGGCGGATCAATCTGCTCCCTGGAGTTGCACCAGTTGGCTAGTCATTCAGCCTTCCAGCCAAGGCAGCCAGCCTCTTGGCCACCCAGCTGGGCGCTTCCTGGCCAGACCACAAGGAAACAAACTCCACTCCACCCAGGAGGAGTGCTTTGGTGACCTGAGGTAGCCTCTCCTGAAACTGGACAAAATACTAGGAATAGTGTTAGGATCTTTCCAAAAGACCTCTCGGGTCCAATTGGGATAAACCACTACCTGCTTCCCTCCCTGGGCTGTTCTGGGTCCCAGGTCCTTCTGGCCCAGCCAGAGGGCCAGGCTTGTGTCTGCTCAGCATCTTCCAACAGGGGGCCCTGGATATCACCAGCTGCTAACCATGCCTCACAGCCTTTGCCCCCCCACCCCCGCCAATTTCTGCTGCTTTCAGGGCAGAGCCTCTTGGGGGATCAGAATTTCATTTAGAGCTGAAAGGTGCTATCGGCACAGGACATCCTTGTCAGGTGGCTGTTTGGCCACTACTGGCATACTGTGTAGCCCTTCAAGTAGACAATTCTTTCTCTTCCAAGCAAAACCCCCTTCGTTTCCTTAACTGTTCCTCGTATTTCAAGATTTCCAGACCTCCCATGATCTGACATTTTGTCATAGACTATTTCCCACTTTATGTTTCCTCTTAAATCTCCAAACCCCCAAAACAGGGTACAGCACCTCCTGTGTGTTATCGCGAGAACAACAGTAATTAAGACTTATTATTTCTTAATGCTTTACCTGTATCATCTAACTCTCATAATGACCTGGTGGCGTAGTTATTAACTCTACACCATGAGATGTAGATGAGGCCTGTAAGCTAGAGGTAAAATGGCTGGTCAGGATTCAACCCTTGGTCAGTTTGACTCCAGAGGTTGTGCTTCTAACCTTTTTGATATGCCTGATCACTCACCCAAGAGCCTGGTGGGTTTATTAGCTAAGACACTAGAGACATCTGTTTCAGGGCCTGCTAAACTTGGGGGCTTTCTTCCTCAAAGCCAAGCTGAGTTTTGAGAGACTGGCGAAAACCCTTTAATCTTTACCAAAGGTACCATCAAAAAACAAATAATAATAAAATAATGAAAGCATTATCCACACTGTTTTCTACTCTTCCAGAAAAGGGAGAGGCGGTCCTTATTTCTCTCATTCTTCTCTTCCAGGCCAGATATTACGGCTCAGGATGCAATCTACTCACACCTTCCTTCTACCTTATTTCGGACACAGAGGAACATGATTCTCCCTAATCTGTTTATGGCACAAAAGAGCAAGCCAACAGGATTCCTGCACAAAAGGGTCTCTAACCAGGGATTAGGGGATAATGCTCATTCTCCTCAGGGCTCCCAGACAGACATCTTACAAAAAAGAGCACTGGGACTCAGTCTACCTTGCTTAAAAACAATAGGCCTAATCTATTAATACCTTCCCTTCCCCTAAGAAGGGGAAAAAATGTTACATGGCCAGAACTGGGGGCCCAGGCTCCAGTTGGGGATTTTGCCAAGCATTGCCCACAGCAGCACTACTCATGTATTAACAAAACTTCCAGGGGGTATTTGCAGAGGAGTATTCTGATCTTACTTCCATGTGGGCTGTATTGGACATTATCGTCAAGGAGAGAGGATGGGGGATTGGGCTGCTGCTTCTGTAAGGGTCTCTCATCCTAGGAGAAGTTGAGTGACCTGGAATGGGCATGCAGGTGGGGCCTGCAGAGCTATTCCCTGAGAGGTGGTACAAGGAGTTCAACCCCTACGTTCCTCTGGCAACCTCAAGGCAGTTAGAATTACTCAAAGCCTGCCCATTGGGCTGGCCTTGCTCCAAGCTAACGGGAATATGGACGCAGGACACCAGCTGGTGCCTGCCAACCCTCCGTTAGGATCAGCATGGGATGTGGGTGGGTGAGAGCTGTCTATTTCGGGCAAGGGCATGAAGACTGAGGACGATTTGTGGAAAACTGCTTGTGGCTCAATCCCAGATGCAAATATCCACAATTGCCTGAACTCGGGACGCTGTGTGCTGACGTGTATGTTCAGATCCATCACCTGGCGTGACTTTTCCAATTAGATGTTATGAAAATTAAACTGTCATGGAGTTGAATATGCTGAGGGATGTCGCACATGTCTACCATTCAAATGAGGCGAAGCTCACTAAACAGGTACCACCCTGAAGGTGTGCTGATTTTCCTTCGAAATTAAAATTTTACCCCCCAAAAGTATTTAAAAACTTCACTAAACTTCAAACCAGAGGTAAAAATATTCAAACTCGGTGTGCTTTTGAGCGGAAAGTTACATATGAAATATAAAGAAATATAAACAATAATTTAGTGAGCTGTTAATTTACACCTAGTAAAATGCACAAATCTTAAGAGTAGAGCTTGATGACTCTTTGTGTATCTATGACTTTTTGCACATGTGGCCACTTTCCAGATCGAGACATAGAACGTTTCCTTAGCCCAGGAAATTCCTTTATGCTCCTTCCCAGTCAATTCCTACTCCTGGATAAGAACTGTACCAATGCTTCCACCATATTTTAATTTTTGCCTCTGCTTGAACTTCATACACATGGAATCATACCCATGCCTTCCTGGCTTCTTTTGTTCAATATGTTTTTGAGATTAATCCATGTTGTTGCATGAAGTAGTAATTCATTGTATGTAGGTAACTGAATTTGTTTATTCTTGTGTTGATGGATACTTGTGTTACTTCCAGTGTTTGGTTATTATGAATAAAACAGGAATGATCTTTTTTTGCTCATACGTGTTACACAAGTCTTTTTGTGTAAAAATACGCTGTTTTCTCTAGGGTCTATACCTAGGCATAGAACATTATTAGAATTTGCCAAATGATATACTGTAAGTTTAAAAATAACTTACAAAAATGTGACATAAACGTAGAAGTCCCTTAAATTTGCTTACAAATTCACAAAATATTTACAATAGGAGGAGTCCTCCAACACTCAAAATGCTGTATAGAGACAGAGTGATTTTATTCTTAAGAGCCACAAATGTGCTCTTAAGATATACATTTTCAGGACTTCCCTGGTGGTCCAGTGGTTAAGACTTCACCTTCCAATGCAGGGGATGTAGGTTTGATCCCTTGTCGGGGAGCTAAGATCCCACATGCCTTGCAGACAAAAAACCAACACATAAAACAGAAGCAATATTGTGACAAATTCAGTAAAGACTTTAAAAATGGTGCACATCAAAAGAAAAAAATCTTAAAAAAAAAAAGATATACATTTTCAACAGCCAGAACTTTAAGCAAATTGACTTTAGGCAAAATGGTCTTAGGCAATTTGGCCCAAAGGCTCAATGTAGAGTCTTGTCAAGGCAAGTCTCCCCCAAATTTAATTGAATTTTTAAACAATGCAGAATTGACATTCATCCCTGTGAGACTGCGTACCGGTGGGAAGTACATATATATTTATGCCCATGGATATATGGGATTAGGATGTTGAAACAAGTAGACACTTGGTGGAAGGAGGGAAAGGAATTCCTGGTCCTGTTCACAGAGCTCTGGGGGACTGATAATGGGCCATGAGCTGGCAGGATGCCCAGAGAGTTAAAACGTGGCTGAGTCAGGACAGGGGCCTAAACTGGGAAGGTCTTGATGGAGCTCAAGTGCAGCAGTAGGCTTTGCCTGTCAATGTTGGGACCCATTTGTGGGGAGGAGCTGGGGTGTCATTAAGTTAACGAGAAGAATAAGATAGAGGATGACCCTGGGGCTGGTGGCATAGGGAACTAGGTAACCAAGAGGGCCCCCAGCGTCAGCGGGCTGTGCAAGTTAGCATTTGTTGGAGAGGGTGAAAAGATGGCTTGAATCAGCCCTCAGCAGGCTTTGCCCTGGTTGCCGCTATTTCAACTTTCACTGCCAAACTGTCAGCAGATATGACTGCAAATTTTTAAAAATTTATAGTTTTTCACGTGTGTTCACTATCTCTTCTGCCTTAGTGTCTCCCACACTTTTGATAAAATGGACTTCTATGTCATCTTCCAAGTTATTAATAAAAAATATTAACCTGGACAAGAGCCCGAACAAAGCCCACTGGAGTGCCTCCAGAGACCCCCGCCTCCTGGATGACAGGGATTCATTCATCAACACTCCTGCAGAGCAATTGTTCAACCAACTATAAATCTACTTCTCAGTCCCCACTGACAGGTCTCTACCTTTGCACAAGAGAATCAGGAGGGATTTAGTAAAAGGCCTCGCAGAAATAAGACACTGAGTCTACGACATCCTCCTGAGCCACTAATCTAATAATTCATACAAAAAAGAAACCAGGTTAGGCTTATGCTTAGTGACTCCATACTTGCTCCTGGCAAAAACACTTTCTTTTTAAAGTACTCAGAAAACCACCTGTTTAATAATCCTGTCAAGATTTGTGTTGGCGCTGGTGGCACTCATCAGCCAGGTTGTAAATTTCATCTATCGCCCCATTTAAAAATCAGGACATTTTCATGTTTTGGCTGTGCTCTCCATTTTCCAGGACATCGCAAAGATTTTACAGGTGACTCTTGTGGCCATCTGGAAGGTCGTTTTTCTGGACCAGCTGACTTAAACTCATTTAAGCAAGCTAGGTAGTGTATTCGGTCCAAGTGAACTTCTGGGGTATAAGCAGAAAGCAACTTTATTTCATCTCCATCTGTTTCTTAAAATTATTCCGGTGGGGGATATCCTTCTGCTGTTTGTGGATGAAAATTCGTCAGTCCCGTGACTTTTCTGATCACTCATGATAAATGAAAGTTCTATAATCACTTTAAGTCACCAAATACGGTCTCCATTTAGATACAGAAGTCTCCTCTACGTAAGGAGCAGAACTGTGACCTTTGTTGCAAGTTAAATCTTCCTCATCAGCCTGGGCCTGCTGCAGACAGGAAGCTTACAGCTGGTCAAACTGTGTGTTAGGCATCTTTTTTTTTTTTTTTTTTTACCCTTTCCTCCTACTTCGGCGTACTAACCTGGAATTCTGACTCCTCTGGGGTGGGGTAGTGCTGAGAAATCTTGAGGGTAGGGAAGCTCTTCTCTTGTACTTCTGTAAACTAGCTCTTCACTCCCTGATCCTGGCAAGTGCTGCAAGCCTTCTCATTCTTTTCTGTTTGTTTGTTTTTTACATCTTTATTGGAGTATAATTGCTTTACAATGGTGTGCTTCTCATTCTTTAGATTTTTCAGGCAGGAGTCAGACCCCAATTTCCTGTGTCCCGTCCTCAGCCTCTGCCTTCCAACTGCTCTCCTTTGAAGCCTCTCTCTCTGTCTCTTTCTCGTTGAAGGGGAAGTACCCACAGGACGCAAACCATTCTCTCCAAAGACCTCTTTCTCCCAAATCCTCTCCCCTCTCTGCCCCCCTGACTCTCAGTGCTCTCAGTGTGGTTTTAAGGGGTCCAAGAAAAATTCTACCAGATCAAAGACACTTATGCAATATTTGAACAGTGGCCTCCCATGGAATGCAACTTTTCTTTTCATGTTGCAGCCAAGAGTGAGGCAGAGTCCAATTTGTGTATTTGGTTAAAGTAGTTTCCCACTATCTGTGCGCCTGTCTTGGCCTTCAGTTTCCTCCAATCTGGTTTGATGGCATTTCTCCTTGATAGGGAGACAGATGAAAATAGAAGTTAAGAACGTCTGTGTTCTCTCTGAAACCTCCCCTTGTTACCTGCCATCTTCCTCAAGCACAGAGATTTTCCTCCTTTCTGAAACATGTGCTTTTAAAAACCACAACTATCAGGCCATCCAATTAATTTATAATGAATAATAGAATGGTACATAGATCTAAATACTCACATTCTTTTTATTACTTCCTATTGGTAAAAATGAAAATAGGAGTGGGGAGGGGGGAAGCAGGAGAAAGAATCCAATATTTATTGAACACTTAATATGTGCTCATCACTTTATATTCCCCTTATTAAATAATCAAAATAGCCATGGGAGGTAAATATTATCATTCCCATCATACAGATGAAGAAACTCAGGTATAGAGAAATGAAGTGACTTGCCTAAAACCTGCAGCTAGCTGGATATGTGCCTTTTCTACTATACCTCTGAGTTCCACATTACTGTCATAAGATAAATTGGTGAGCTTGGTAGAATAACAAATAGATCCAATTATTATTTTTTTTAACATCTTTATTGGAGTATAATTGCTTTATCCAATTATTTTTATAAACAACAAAAAGCTGTCTCTTTGGTGAGGGATACAAAGAAGAAAATAAAGATCACCAGCTATGAATACCTAAAGGGTTGATATATTTCTTTTTAATATTTTACTTAGGAATACGCACATAATCATTTTATAAAATTAAAATAATATTAGATACACAGCTCTGAATCCTAATTCTTAAGCTTACCATACTATGACCATTTCCCATTGCCAATACAATTATCTGAAAATCACTTGTAATGGCTTCATGCTAGTCCAACATATGGGTATACAATTACTTAACCTTCTTCCCTTATAGTCAAACACTGAGGTTTTCATTTGTTACCACTCTGGGTGACACCTTAACGTATACCATTGTGTGTAAAGCTGTTTGAATTTCTGACAGTTATTAGAAGTGGATTTGCTGGATCAAAGTGTATAGACTTATTAAAGGCTCTTGATACAACTTGCCATTATTGCTTTCTAGAAAGTTCTGTAACAGATAGGCTTATCTTAATGGACAGTGGCATCATCAAATTCCACTAGTCTAAAGACCCATTTCCACACTAGGGCCAGCCAACGAAACCAGGACATTTGTGAGGGCTGGCCAGATCATTCCCTTCTCTGGACAATGTCAGACACACAGAACAGAAGTGTTTTCTTGGCTACAGTAACCATTTTCTCAAAACTAGGAATCCGTTTGGAGGGAGTGGAAGGAGGGAGTACATTTGTATATCTGCATATTCCTAGTCAGGGTTCTCCTGGAAGGCTGTGTGCTCCTTTGATCCAGCCTGCATTGGGTTCATTGCCCTGTAACACAGCCCTGCTTCAGCCGGGTGGGCCAGAAAGTCACAGGCAGGGCAGTTTTGTTTGCTTTCAGTCACATTCCGGTCACACCTTCCTACATGTAACTCCAGGGCTCCTCCCTGGAGCCAGGGTTTCACTCAGGAATCCCCAGCAACACATCTTAATAAACACATCTTAAGGTGGGTTTGCTTTGCGTCTATCACAGGTTGAACTGTCCTAGTTTTGCTTTCAAGTGATGACCTTTATCTAGAGCTTATTCTAAACCCTGCCCGTTTCCCACCCGAGAAGCACACTTTTAAGACAGAAAAGCAACATTCGGCAATACTAAAGATACTTTTAAATAACAGTATTTTAATAACTTTTCCCTCTAATTTCAAAAGCAGCACATGTTTAGGAAGAAAACTTAGAAATCCAGGAAAGAAGGAAGAGAAGGATGCAGAGTGACCAGCACGGACTGTGGCCTGCCCGGCAGATGGGGTGTGTACAAGTCTTGGCAGACGTCTGTGTGGCGTCAGCAGGGGTGATGTTCAGCTCAGCAGATGTTGGTGGACATACAACAAAGACTGAGAACGGGTAAGAACTCTCCCACTGGATGCTCTGTAAGCCCAAGAACTTACTTCCAATGCCAGGAAGAAGGGGAGGGGGAACTCCTGAAATGATTCAGGAGAAAATCGTCAGAGCGGTAGAATGGTGCTTGATACAGAAATGAAGTTCACTTGTACGAAAACAAAGAGCACGAGAGTCTGATTTGTATTCTCTTTCTAGCTCTCTGTGGCTTTTGGTCTCCAGCTTCAGGTGTACCAACCACCAGCCTCTGCTGGTACCTCGGCTGGGTTCTGCCCTGGTACCTGAGAGGACTGGAGGAACAGAAGTAGAATCTTTTGGACTCCCCATGGGAGCTAACCTGCAAATTGCCGTGGAAACTGAAGATACTGTGATTGTTCATGCTGGGCTCAGATTGAGGTTGTTCACAGGTAAAGGCTGGGAAACCCACTCTTAACGAAGGCTGCCAATGGTCCTCTACCTCTGAGGATTTTCTTCCCCTAATTCTCATTGGAACTGGGGGAACCAAATCTCTGAAAGCAGCAGGTGGATATAAAACAAGACAGCAAAATAAAATAAACAGCCCAATAGGGCCATGATCCTTGGCAGAAACATATCAGGAGGAAAGGAATCTGGTTTCCCATGATGCTGGACCTGGCTCTTTGTACCACAAGGGCTCTCAGAGCCACCTGACACAGTTGCCTTTCTCTTGGGGGTCCTTATTTTTGCACTCCTGCACTCTTGGCAATGTTTCAGGGGAGCCCCTGGGTAGGGCAACATCCTGTCAAGACGATGCAGTATCAGAGAGAACCACTGAGGCAGGCTCTGGAATCCCTGGAGATCTCCAAGAAGAGAGCACATGTGCCAGGATTGTCATTGCAATGAGGTCTACAGTTACAAAGAACTTGAAACATCTGAAGTGTGCTGATCCACAGGAAACCACTTAAATTAAGGTACAGTCATACAAAGGAGCACTATGCCATCATTAGAAAATACACAGATTTATGTAGATTAAAAGGGAACATGAATACATGAATATGTTTGTAATGTATTTTCAGTGTAAAAAGTTTAAAACAGTATGTAGAGCATGATCTTATTTTTATATGTTATAGATAGAAAACCTCTAGTGGGATAACAATAATTTCCTTTTCTTTTTATACTTTTCTACATGTTTAAAATGATGATGATACACGTGCTTTGCTTTAATTTAAAAATATCATAACCTTTGTTGATGGAAATGTTGCTAAAACCTCTTGTGGCGGCCGTGGAGGTGTGCCACTTGGATCTCCCTTCAAGAGAGAACTTGATATCGTTATGAGGAGTGCAGTCAGCTGACAGCCTCTGGCTATAGTGCCTTGGGGATTCACTGGAGCTTTTGCCCCAAGCTCTAGGTGCACTTCCTGGGCAGCCCCTGGCAATGACCTAGCATGGAGGGTGTACTAATTCCCACTCTTGCTGCCCCACGTTGAAGTCCTGTTGGGCGCCCTTGGTGCTAGAGCTCCCTTTTGGGCTGACAGCTTTCTCAAAGCTGCCCCAAAGTCTGAGACTCTTCCACGCAGCCATTCCTCTTCCCCTCTCCTTCCACGGGTGTTAGACTGGCATGGCAACATGAAGCTTTCCCAGCCTCCTCTTTCTCCCCCTTTATTCTTTACTCCTTACAGGTATCACTCCAAAAATCTCTATTGATGTCTGCTTCCTGGAGGAAGGACATAACACGATGCCTCTGTGTTCCTGAACCTATAAGAAACTTGGACTTGGTTTTACATTTTTTTACATAGAAATACCATCTCCCCACCCCTTGCAAGGAATTATTATCCCAGATGACCCCCAAGTGGTCTCACAAACAAAATGAAATGCCTTTTTTTTTTTTTACCAGGGTTTTCTTCTGATTGTCATTATCTGCAATTTTACTAGAATATTGGCTGTTGTAGGCTGATTTTCCCAGATATGAGATGGACCTTTCACTATGAACGTTCAAGTCTTATTTCAGAAAAACTTTCTTAATTTAAATATCTTTGTATTTGTTTCATTCTGTTGCTTTAGTCTTCATCTTCAGGATTTCTATTCCACATGCATTAGGTCTTCATTGCCTAATGTGTGTGCACACACCATCTTCTCTTGAATCATTTTTCACTTTCTTCATTTCTTTTTTATTTAAAAATCTTTGATCCTTTGCAACTAGTGTTCAGTCATATTTAGATTCTGTGGTGGCTTTAAAACATGGCCACAGAGAGCCGTGAGAAAACATTTTAAGGTGAGGGAATTGTTCTATATCTTCACTGTGCTGGTGGTTACAAGACTATATATAATCATCCCAAGTCATCCAATGGCATGATTATAATGGATGAATTTTATTGTATGCAGATTATACTTTAATAAAGCTGAGAAAAACAGACAAAAATTCTTTGACACTCTTCCCAACAAGAGATAGAATCTATGTCTCCTCCCTTCAATTTGGGTGGGTCTGTGACAGTGCTGACTGATAGAGCACAGTGGAAGAGATGCTATGTGACTTCCAAGGCTAGGTCAGAAAAGTCCCAGCTAGTCTGCCTCGGTCTTTGGGACATTCACTCTTGGAAACTTGAGCCGTTATATATAAAACCTGACTACCCTAAGAAGGCTATGCAGGACAGGCCACCTGTCAGCACTCCAGCCGCCAGGCCTAGCTGAACCCGCCCTCCAGCCAGCCAAGCCCAAGTGCCAGAGATGAAACTGAAGAAGCCGTCTTGGAAGTAGACCTTCAACTCCCAGCTGTCTCAGCCTACAGCCATTCAAGTCATCCCAGCTAAGTCTAGAATCCATGATCCCCATACAATTATTGTTTTCTTCCACTAAATTTTGGGGTAATTCATTATGTATCAGTAGATAGCTGGAACGTGTCCCTTCCATTTTAATCTTCATTTACAAAATTGTTTTTTATTTCTTATTCTTTTCTGAGTTCTGTCACTTCTCTTTTCAAACCTTTCCCTTCTCAATTACCTCATCTCTAAGTGTTTCCAAGCTTATTAGAATCTACTAGTATTAGGACTATTCTTTCATAACATCATTTTTCTTAATTTATTTTAGTTCATTTCATATATTAGGTTACAAGGTTTATCTCTTTTGCGGGCATGTCTTTCTAGCATGCCTTTGTCATCTGCAGAGACAGTATTATGCCCCTTATTTTCTTTTCTCTTAGAGTGACTTGGTGGGGGATTTGCTCACGAACATTTTCTATTGCTCATTTTAATGAGAGAAATTTTTGTACCTTTAGGAGGGAAAGGTAGGCTAGGATAACTTTCCTAGGTTCACTACCTTGGAAGTTCTCCTTCACTGTTTTCACAACATGATTAAATCTCGTGAAAATCAATCAATCAACATCTCTCTCCAAGTATTTTCTCAGCTGTGTCTCCACTGCTCTTCTCTCTCACATCTACATGAATCCCCTCTCTCTCTTTTTTCATCCCTGTTATACTCAATTTAAATTCTACTCCCAGCAGGTACCCTAGAAAAAACTTTGGTTTGTTAGCTAAGAACATTCAGAAAGCCAGGACTCTTCCAGCACCTTCCACCTCCTGAGATCCTCTTGCACTCACATGCAAATTGGAGACTTTGAACTTCCTCCAGCTTCTGGCTGATGCTCTCAGGTTGGGCGACCAAGATTCCCAAGGCAATCTGTGGCTCCCTGGTTCTCAGGGCTACTGGACCATTTCTGTTTCTCACCTTCCTCCCACCTAATTGCCAAAATCACGTGATCTTGCAGCTATAAGTAGCTTGTACCCACCTGCTTGTACTTTGGAGTTTGTTATGATACCTTGTCACCCAGTTCAGTTGTAGATCAGTGGTTCTCGAACTTGAGAAGCAGCATCACCAGATGCCTGGAGGGCTTGTTGAAACACAGATGCAGAGGTCTAGTGTGGCCTCTGGGATCTGCATTTCCAATAAATTCACAGGTGATACAGATACTTCTGGTTTGGAGACCCCACTTTCAGAACCATTTTTGTTGATGTTTGTGGGCTTTTTGTTTTGCTATCCTTTCTGTTCTGTCTCTCCTTTTTTTTGGCCTTGCCTCACGGCTGGTGGGATCTTAGCTCCCCAACCAGGGATTGAACCTGGAACCTTGGCAGTGAAAGCACAGAGTCCTAACCACTGGACCGCCAGGGAATTCCCATGTTCTGTCTCTTCTTATGGAGGAAACTGAGGAGTTCAAAAATTATGCCCCTGCCACTTTGGCAAACAATCGGGCAGTTCTTCAAAATGTTAAACATAGAGGTACCATGTAACCCAGCAATTCTACTCCTGGGTATATACCCAAGAGAAATGAAAACATATGTCCACACAAAAACATGTACATGAACGTTTACAGCAGCATTATTCTACCAAAAGGTAGAAACAACACAAATGCCCATCAACAGATTAGTGGAAAAACAAAATGTACTATATACATACAATAGAATATTATTTAGCTTTAAAAAGGAAGGAAATTCTGAACCATGTTACAACGTGGATGAACTTTGAAGGCATTATGCTAAGTAAAATAAGCCAGACACAAAAGGACAGATATTGTATAATTCCATGTATATGAAATGTCCAGAATAGGCAAATCTATAGAGACAGAGAGTAGATTAGTGGTTGCCTAAGGCTAGGGAAAGCGGGGGGTGGGGGTGGGGGAATGAAGTGTGACTGCTAATGGGCACCGGGTTTCATTCTGGGGTGATGAAAATGTTCTAAATCGATTGCGGTGCCGGTTGTACAACTCTGTGAATGCAGTATGGTATGTAGTACAATCATGTAGTATGGTATGTGAATTATATCTCAATAAAGCTGTTACTAAAATAGCAACTATGTTGCCACCTCTGCCACCTTCCCAGTATCCTCTTATTTTTAAAAAATATTCATTATTCACAAATGTTGGTACTTCTCTTCACTGTAACAAGTTTCGCATAACACTCCTTGCAAACAAGCACACACGGCCGTTGTTGGAGGGTTCGGTGATTGAAGGTGGTGGCTGAGGGCACCCAGAGGAAGGCTTTGTGGCTCCGAGCGTTGCTCCCAGTGTAAGCTGTGGTGATGTAAAGTGGGGTTTGCCATGATAAAGCCCTGTGTCTGGCCTGAGAACAAAGCCTCTGGGCTCCGGGAATCCGAGCCCCGCCCTGGCCCTCAGTGCCGCCCACTGCCGGTTGCCTCTACCATGAAAGGAAGCAGACACCTTCGTCCGTCCGCTGGCTAGTCTTTTCTCCCTGCAGACTCCTTCCCAGCCCTTCCCTCGGTTCCAAGGGCTGTCAGGGTCACCCTCCCTCTCCTCAAATCCCCCACCCCCTGCCCGATCAAGACTCAATCTGCTTTCCATCTTGTCAGACAACAAAGACACTGGAGGAATTTATTTATACGTCCAGCCAGCTAATGAGACAATTCAATAGAAAGCAACCCCAGCTTGCTGGAACCTCCTCAGGCCTTTGATTGTCTCTTCTGTGTTCCAATTCCCAGCATTTATTCTACATATAAATTCTCCATGGTGAATAGACACCATTCTTCCTGGAAACCCATTTGTTCCCCTGGTTATTTCATTTCAATCTCTGGCTTTGCTTTTTATTATTATTGTTAAACTGTAATTAATTCTTCTCCTATCAGCTTCTCTTTAGTGTACAATGCCTAATGCGGCATGAAGTGGCTTCACTCACCCCAGCTCCACACCCATTCTTGAGAAAAAGGAAGCCTCTGACATTTGAAAAACACGCCAGCTGCTAAGTCCTTTCCTCTCTGGGATGGGAGTCAGGGAGGGAGGTTTGTGCAGGCAGAGTTGAAATGGTTTCATAGCTGAGAGACTGTGGATTTCAATTTAGCGGAGATACTTCTGACTTTTAGCAGACAGACGCTTGAAGGGTGAGGAGTCATGGCCAAAGACTGAGAGAAAAGCCAAGATGCTCTTTAAAGTGTGGCCCCTGTCTTGCTGCTCACATTTGGAACCACTGTCATCCTACCGCCAGAAGAACTTTGCTGCACTGTGCGCCCTCTGTTTCTTGCAGCATCCCCTTGAAGTCAGCCTCTTTGAAAGATTTACCAGCACCCGTGGGCAATTATGTGATGGTGTACGTAGTGGCCTGAAAGGTGACCCCCCCAGATAAATCCACATCCTGATCCCCCAAACCTGAACATGTGACCTTATTTGGAAAAAGGGTCTTTGCATATGTTATGAAGGATCTTGAGAGGGGGAGATCACCCTGGATTATCTGTCATTGGGCCATAAATCCAATGACAAGTGTCCTTATAACATACACCCAGAGGGGAGAGACAGACAGAAGAGGCTCTGATGGGAAGACAGAGGCACAGACCAGAGTGATGTAGCTACAAGCCAAGGACGGCAGGGCAGCCACCAGAAGCTAGACGAGGCAAGGAATGGATTCTGTCCCAGAGCTTCCAGAGGGAGTGTGGTCCTGCTGACACCTTGATTTTGGACGTCTCACCTCCAGAACTGTGAGAGAATAAATTTCCGCTGTTTTAAGCCACCAGGTTTGTGGTCATTCGTTACAGCAGCCCTAGGAAACTAACGTCACATTCACGGTTTGCCAACTCACAGCAAGCTGAAAACGCGGAAGAGAGAGGGATGGATAATATCAAGTCACAAAACTTTCAAATGTCAGCCTGCTTCCGTCAGAGGGTGACAGGCTACGTTGTCAGATCAGACGAGGCTGTCCCCATAACTCAAGCCTAAAGCACTCATTGGATGCGAGAAATGAATTCCTGCAACTCAGATCTTGCCAGAACTGTCTGCCCACAGTTTTGCTTTGCAGGAATATTGTTTCTCTTGTGCACGTATGACACGGCATGTCATTGCTCAGCTGTGACTTCTTGTTTATACATAAGATTCCTCCATCCCAAAAGATTTCAAGGCTCAAGATTTCTGTATTTCATCCCTCCTGCCCCCTATCTTCTGCATCTCTTTTAATGGCTGGAAAGAACACATTTATGAGTAGTTAGGGAAATGTCCTGGAATCACAGGGCCGCATGGGACCTTTCTGAGAAGTCACATTGTTTGTGAGCGGATACCCTGCCTTTGTCTCAGAAAGGGGCCTGTCCCAGCAGATGGGTGCCCCACTCTACCCATCTTAAGAACTGGCTCTTCTTTGTTATTCATTCATTCAAATAAATGCTTGCTTTTTAATATTTAAAATTTTCTCATCAGTTGATGACACCTTATAGGCATCTGTTTTTCTTTCTTATTCTATTGATTCAGGCAACTTCTGGTCATTCTCCCTGTAAGCTTCTCCTTGGTTCACTTGCCCCCTACTGCCAACCTCCCACGTAATATCCAAAACATTCCCTCGTCCTGTCCCCAGGACTGAAGGCAAGTTAGTTGAGGTCTGTATTTTTCATCTCTCAGTAGAAACAGAGCCTACATAGGACCTGGCATACAGTAGGTCCTTACAAATGATCTGTTGACTAAAAGGCCAAGTTTCCAGTTATCCTAGCCATATATAATACCACTTTGTTATACTTTGATTTTTATCTTGTGGGAAAATGTTTGAAAATTTATATTAAAATTGCCTCTATTTCTATTATTTTAAATAACCTTCTTTTGCAGCTTACTGAGTGAGTTTTTATCCTAAATGACTAGCTATGTGTCTCTGTTTGACTTGTTGTAGCTGTGTGTGTGTGCTGCATCTGTGTGTGCATACGTGCGTGTGTGTTTACACACAAAATCCCACTGGTAACAGAAAGTTTATTTTTCCTCTTCCCATAACTCAAAGTCCACTGAATGAATTTAACTTAAATTACCTCTCCTGACCCAAATAAATAAATAAAATATCAACAGGGTAAATTTGGGCCTAAAACATTATTTCTTATTTTCAAAAAGTGAAAAGGTGAGCGTAATTGAGTTTGCTGCTCGAATCACAGCTCTCGCTCTTGGCAACACCCTAAAATAACACTTTCCACCTCAGTTCTGTAGCCCAAACACAGAGGCAGCCAGGCCCCGCTTCTCCACCGATGAAAGGTTTTCATTTCTGTCAGGGCGCGCTGAAAACCGAGGCCCACAGCAGTGAAACAAGAGGTGGTGTGGAATTTACAAAGCTCAGAGGGGCAATCTGCATCCATTTGTGGTGATTAATATCTCCTTCCTGTGGGTTGAATGCCAGTCTTCCATTAGAAACAGAAACAGAACCCTGCTTGTTACAGAGCAGTCCCCAGGAGCCCTGGAGGTGACTGCCCCTGGAAAGGAAGGCCTGGTAAAATGGGAGGAGAAGAAGAGCTGACATTCCCGCCTATTAGCAGAGGACACTGCCTTCCCCTGTCTTCCAGGCCTTCCCTGCTGGGCGCATTACAACATGCCAGCCTTACCAGTGAGCTCAAGAAGGTGATGACTTAAGGAAGGAAAAAGACTTAGTGAATTTCTTCTTTCGTTTTTTTGTGACTATTTTTATTAAGGGGAAAAAAAATCCCAGGAGTCAGTGGGAAATTTCCTAGGTCTCATTGGTTATGAATGGGGTAGTCTAAATGGATGAAAATGGAAACCAAACAGGGCTAGATTACTCTGAAAAGGTCACCAGTTTTGTCCTGGCAATCAGGTAGAGAGAGTCTCCAAGGCCCTGGGATGGGAGAAAGATCTAGAAAGGAGATAGTAAGAAAGAGAGCAGGTCCAAGGAATGGCAGATGCTGGGGCTCAAGGATAGGCTGGCCACTGACATCCTTGTGGTGGGGATGGTCCAGGCCTGTAAGATCCCATTGGTCTAAAATTCCACTGTAGGTTGTTCCCTGCTCCGTACCGTCCTATAGACCCCTTAGTTATCCTCAGACCTTTAGAAAAAAGAGTCTGTCACACAGAGATATCAGCTCGGTGCTTTGTGACCGCCTGGAGGGGTGGGATAGGGAGGGTGGGAGGGAGGGAGACGCAAGAGGGAAGAGATATGGGAACATATGTATATGTATAACTGATTCATTTTGTTATAAAGCAGAAACTAACACACAATTGTAAAGCAATTATACCCCAATGAAGATGTTTAAAAAGAAAAAAAGAGTCTGTCACATGTAAAACCTCATGTGAGTGGAGCTTTAGAAAATCAAAGAGAACACAAAATTGTTACTCAAAGGCAGGCAACAAGAAAAGATCAGGAATTCAGAAGGATTAGGAATTTGAATTTGAGTTTGTAAACCAGGAGAATGTGAAACTTTTTGGGATCCCTCAGAAATCGTGGGAAGGGCGGTAAATGGCCATGGCACATGGGATGGAGGCTTGAGCAAGTTTAACTGGCTACTAGAGTAGTGGTGATTCCAAAAGACTGAAGATCTTGAGGCTATGTGAGTTAATATAAGTAAAAACATGCTAATTGATTTTTAAAAATCAGAAACCTATAAAGAAGTAAAAATTGCCGGCGTAGCATTTCCATCCATTTGGTGTAATACATTCTCGCATTAAAAACTAAACTCATGCACTGCGCCCTCCGACTTTCCCCTCTGCCATCGCGTCTGATGGTCCAGCTTTTACAGTAATGCAGTACATGGAGTCAGAAGCCCAGAGATCCATAAACCATCCAGACACCTAATAGTGCTTTAAAAGGGACCCTGAACACAGGAGGGCAAGGGGCCAGTAATGGCTGAGTTGGGTGGTGAAGGGGAGGAGAGAGGGCTCAGGGCTTCAGGGGAAAGTGAAGTAGCCAGTGAAAGGAGAATTTTACAGTGGCTATGGAAACAAGCCCCACGCACGCACAGCTAGATTCTGAGTTGGCCAAGTAAACTCAGGCCTCTTGCTGTTTGAGTTGCCAGGCTTGGCTTCAGTTCTGGCAGCTACTGTCTTAAAGACCCAGTACAAAACGCGTCAAGAGAGAAAGAGGCACCACCATCTCATTGTGTGGCTGGTGCAAGGATGGCTCTCAGAAGGGCTCCCTGTTACCAGGAGTTACAGGCAGCAGGCAGTCCTCCTGGTCAATAGGCTCCTGGCAAGTGATTATGACTATTCAGCACCAGCTTTTGGTTCCTGGGAACCAAACAATTATTTAGGCTTCTGAGCGAGGGCTACGCTTTGCAGACATGGAAGGGAATGTCAGTATTTGCAAAATGCTATGATATAGGGTTGCTGACCCAACAGCCCATTCCCATAGGAACTCCGAATGCAAACGCTCACCCATCAGTACTCCTGAAAGTCCCTGCTCTCAACCCGTCCCCGGTGACAAATGGAAATTTCCTGCCTCGGCCCTGCTCTTGAGAGGTCAGAGCACAACTGCTGGCTTCACTGAAACTCCCAGTTTAGATGTGCTGGGAGAGGAAGGCCAGACCCGGGCTGATAAATGTTCAACCACCAGCTCTCTAGGGGACAAAAGCCCTGATTTGTAGCATTTGCTGATTTCCATGCGGTAAATACTCCCACCAGCTACCAAATCATTTCTCTGGACAGAGTCGGGAAGAGCAGTTCAGTGGCACACCATGCTGTCATGGATGGGAATAACCCCCGGAACAGAGAGAGTCATAAAATGCAGTAAGAGAAGGAGGAAGTGATGTATTCTGAGTATTTATTACCTTTGTCTTTGATATAATGTATTTAACGGTAAGCGGATATAATTTAATCTTTAATAATCACTGTGTTTAACAACTGGCTTGCCAAATTCATGAAAATTTAGCAAACGACTCTCATGAGCTGGTGTGTGAACTGGATCTTAGCACACCAGTGGCTGGGCCCTGGGGCCTCCTTGGTTTGGGTTCTGGATCTAATTTCCTTCTATACATTTCCTCCACGCTTCTCTCTTTGTTCTTCTCTTCTCTCCTCCTCCCTTGCTCTGGGCCTTTTCTCCCCACTTTTGCCCTATTTATCGAGCATGTAGCCCCTGTGCTGGGCATGTGACGTGTATGATCGGAGAGGCCCTCTATGGGGCAGACTTCCGTTTGTGCTTTTCTTTTGGCGCCAGGAGGATGATACTGCTCGGCCTCCCAGCAGTTAGAGCCGTATGGCCAGCTCTGGTCACTCATTGGTTGTAAATGGAAGTGACAGGTGTCACTTCTAGACCAAAGCATGTAACTGATGGTGGGAGACTTCCAAGGCTCTCTGTTTCTTCTGCAGTGGTATTGGAGAAGGACTTGTGTAAAGACGGCGGGGCCAGAACATGGAAGGGGCTCAGGTCACTGGGTCACCACATGGAGTATGGTTGCCCTAAAGAATCATCTGGACCTGGGGTGGATTTACAGGAGTAAGAAATAAACATTTGTGCATTAGGTTACAGAGATTTTGGTGTTGCTCATTAATCAAGCATAACCTAGTCTATCCTAACTAGTAACCCTCCTTATAGTGAATGGCCAGCCATGCTTGTATTATCAGGAAATCCAGTGTACCTCCTTCAAGACTCCCCTCCCCTAGCAAAATCTTTGTTTAGGAATTTCCGTGTGCTATAAGTGTTGGGGGTTTGTTTTTCTTAGGGGGTTGGACAGTTCAGTCGGTTTGAGTTTTATTTACTGAGGATGTAGACAAACCAAAAAATATGGTGAGTTATCTAAGGTAGACGTTTCAGATGCCTATTTCTCTTACACATAAAAGTCCATACATCAGCAATACAGGGTTGTTGAGGTACGTCCTGAATATGTGGCTTCCGCTCTGGGTCCAAGGCCTATGACCCATTTGTTACTCTTTCCCACCCAAAACAGAAGAGAAAAGGGAAACCCAGTCCTTTCAAGCTAAGACCGCAAAGTGGCACACACCACTTCTGCTCACATCTCATTGGCCAAACACCTCGTCACATGGATATACCTAGCTGCAACAGAGGCTGGGTTATATAGTCTCTAGCTGGGCAGCCACATGGCTGGCTAAGATTTGCTGGGGCATTTCTGTTACTAAAAGTAAGAAGGGATACAGGGAGAAAGAACACATTCTCTGCCATGATCTATTGTGTTGTCCAGGCAGGGAAGGAGCTCTAGCTGCCGTGGAGAAGCTGCCTGGGGCAGAGGAGCTGTTCCCAAGTAGAGTAACTGGTCCCCTCTGGCTTCTACCGTGGAATAGGCCATTTGGGGTAGAGGTGAGTCCACTTCTCCAGTATCATCATAGCTCCACCCCAAAATGGCCAAGGCCCTCGTGTCAGGGTGCTACATAGTGCTACATTTCTTCCCCCAGCCTTGGCCAGGGTGAAAGTCCTCTCCAGTGAGGTTGCCTATCATGGAGGTCAGAGATAGAGGGCAAGAAGCACTTGTCAGACTGTCTACAGGGAGACGGCCAAGGAATGGTGGGATATGTGGGCTCTGGAGTCAGACTCCCTGGGGGAAAGTGCTTCATCTTTACTCTCCTAGATTTGTCATCTGTAAACTGGGACTATAATGGTACCAAGTTCATAGCATTCTTGGGATTATTAAAGGAGGTAATGATGTCAACGAGCTTAGCATAGCGCTTTAACACCCATTAGCTATGACTGCTGCTACCATGGTAGGGAGTGACTGCTTCTTGCTGCTTCTGCAAGGTGGAGGTCTCCATTAGAAGGGGGAAACACAGCAGGCTCCAGCATGCCTGATATCCTAAACCTAGAACCATTCTCTCCCATTTCTCATTTATGACTCATACAGAATGCGGGTCCATTTCTGCTCTCATGGCAGCTTTGTTTCGGTGTTCTTCTTGCTTTCTCTGGCACTGGGCCTTGGTCAGGGGACCAGCTCGGGTCTCAGAGAGGAGTTGGGCTATCAGTTCAATCCTCCCAGAAGGGTTTCTGGGTGCTTTTTGCAAATTGATTCTCCTGCTTTCCAAAGTTCTGCTACTCAGGGCACTGTCTGGCTTTGCCACATCAAATAAAAGTCCTGTTACGTCTTTTCTCCAGGGCTGGACTGACAGTTTGCATAACTGAGAGGGGTAGGTGAGGTGATCCCTGCCCACAACCAGACTGAGTTGTGGCTGGCAGCTTTTCTAAAAAAACAAACCAAAACGAAACAACAAATCATAACATCTTGGTAAGACACCCGGCTGGACCTCTCATTACATAAGTTTTATCTCATGTGATTCCCCACAACAGACCTGTGAGGTAGGCATCCTAGAGCCAGATCTATTTAAGTCCAAAATATTGTCTTGCTCTGGTCATTAACCTATTTAGGCAGAACAAATACAAGGGAAAAAAGACAACTTTACGTCCATCAGAGCTTATTTTTAAGATTTTGAGAAATATTCTTACGTAGGATTCTTATAGATACAACTGACAAACTCAAATCCAATTGGGTTAAACAAAATCTGTACTCCATTGACTCAATAAAGGTGAAACCCAGTGGAATCTTCAAACGGAGCTGGGCCCAGGTGCTTAGATGTTGTCACTAGTGCTGTGCCTTTTCTTTTTTTAATCTCTGTTCTCCCTGTGTTGGCCTCCTTTCCAGGCCCACCCTCTCTTCATGGTGACCCCAGAAACCTGAGGCTCACAGGCTACGAGCTTTAAGCCCAGGAGAGAGAGTTTATCTTTCTTGATAGCTTCAGGGAAAGTCCAAGGTCAGCAGCCTAATTGGTTCACTGAGCCTCGCTGAGTCCATCTGGGCCCTGTACCCACTCCAGAAGCTGGGGAGGATTGGGAGAGAGTGGGCAGAAATGAGAAGAATTGCTCCCCAAAGGAAAGTTGCTATGCAATTACTGGAAGGTAAAGCAAAACCCACAGATGAACCTGTAGCGCCTATAAAGATTGGGAGGATGAGAGGCCATATTTTGGACTCCCTGCAATGTAAAATGAACTTCTCTCAATCTCTCTGATTCAGGGGTTCTCACTCCTGGCTGAACATTGGTATTAAATATCTTTGATGTTTGGGCCACATCCTAGACCAGAGAAATCAGACTCTCTTGGGGTGGGGTCTAGGCATCAGAATTTTAAAAACTTACCAGGTGATTACGGCGTGCAGCCAGGATTGAAAGCCAGTGCTCCAATTTCCTGGTCTCATTAATAAAACCTGTGCTTTGTGAATACATTGATTATGCCAAGTTCCAGCCCAGCAGTTCCGAGTGCTGTTATGAGCTGTGTACTTGGGGCGGGTGTGTGTGTGTGTGTGTGTGTGTGTGTGTGTGTGTGTGTGTGTGTGTGTGTGTGTGTGTGTGTGTGTGTGTGTGTGTGTGTGTGTGTGTGTGTGTGTGTGTGTGTGTGTGTGTGTGTGTGTGTGTGTGTGTGTGTGTGTGTGTGTGTGTGTGTGTGTGTGTGTGTGTCTGAGCCTCTTCTCTCCCAAATGCTGAGCCCAGGGCAGGTTACCTGGGCCCCCAGAGAAGTCTCTGGACATTCACAGTTCAACTCAGTGCCAAGAACCAGGCTTGGCTCAAGGGAAGAGGCCAACACCCCAAAGGGTCAGGGACCTGGCCATCACCCTCTCAGCACAGCTGTGGCCCTGTTAGTGCACCCCCTGCCCTCTGAGGGCCCTGGGAGGCCTGATGCTGCCTGCCCCCAGGGTAAAGTCCTGGCAGGATGGCAAGTGGGAGGAAGAGATGGTGTCCCCTGAGGGAGAGAGGAGTACCCCACTCAGGGCAATGTGGGATTTATCTGAGGAAGAGAAGCCAGCTGCTTACACCACTGGGACAAATGAGTCTCTTGGCAGAGAGGGGGCTGAAGTGGCAAACACAGGCTCAGCCTTCCAGCGTCCATGCTGGTAGACAAGTGCTGGAAAGACAGCAGGGAGACGCACTGTGTTCTGGGTGTTGCCTGTCAGAGTCCCCATGCACTAGGATGGGTGGTAGGACTCATCTGTGGTCTTTGGCAGGTGCCCCTGCTCTCTGGGCCTGTCTCCCCTGCTCTATGACAGAGGCTATGTGACAAAAGGACATCCCTGAGGTCCTTTCCTGGAGGTTGTTACAGGGTTTACTTCAATGCTTGATGAATGGTTTCCTTTCGAGAGGCTGCATGTCTGTGCTCTGCCCCGACATTTGTCCAGAAGGTGAGTCTCAAGGGGCCCCCTGGACCTGCCCTTTCCACTCAGATTCCAAGGCCATTGCCCTGGTCTGACAGTCAGCCAGTCCCAGTTCACTACCTCAGCTGAGCCTCCCGGATGCTCTAGGGAGATGTCAGATCAGGTCTACCTCAAGGACCCCGGGTTCTGAGCAGTGCAAGTCTCTCCTCTGCTGCCAGCCTGAGGCTGCCCCCAACAGCCAGGCCCTCACGGCAGCTCTCCTGAGTTACAGATTTCTCTGGCTCTATAGGACTGTCCTAGGTTGAGGATGCATTTGGAGTTTCCCTTGGCTTCCCCAAAGGCTGATCCTCCCAGGCTCAGGCCTCCTGAATAACCAACCAGCCCTACCAGTTCCTCCCCGAGTTTCCTACTCTTCGCCCTAATAGGAAAACTTGTTTTCTTATCTGGAACCCGGTCTTGCAGTTTCAGGACACGACATAGGCACCTTTCTCGTCCCCCCTAGTACCCAGATCACTGCAACCATCTCTTAACCTATTTCTCTGAGGCTCTCTCCCCTCTCACCCAGCACCATACTAGTAACAGCGTCCTCTTCCTGAAAGGGCCCTTCCTTTGGCTCAAGAACCTCCAAAGGGTCATGAATACTTCCGCACTCAGTACAAATTCTCTGCCCACCTTTCAGGGCCTTGAGGCCTCGAGCTGGTCTGTGAAGACAGCCTCCTTCTGGGTTGGTCCCGGGGAGCCCCTTCCACTCAGCCCGGACGCCTCCACCCCGTGGTGCCCTGTGCTTCATCTATTAGCCTGTGTGTCCTCCCCCAGCTTGGAATGTTCTTCATTTAAAAAATTCCACCATCCAGTTAAGGCTCCCGCTCTGGTTTCACTACTTCCAAGTCTGTTCCAACTATTCCAGCACATACTGGTCTCTTCATCCTTTTATTTCTTTTCTTACTCAGAGTCAGTATCATCGTTTTTGTTGCACTTGACTGATACTGAGCTCCCTGAGGGTGGAAGCCACGGCTTGTACTTGTTTTGTGTCTCACCGTGACACCTGGCACCAGGCTTTGTGCATCGCAGGGTGGGACACACAGTTGCCCGGTTGCCCACCCAACGGCGACCCCTTCTTGCTGGCCCAGCCAGCCTCGCTGCAGGATGGCGTCAAGAAGGGAACCCAAGGGCTGTGTTTGCCAGCCTCCTGTACAGCAATGGAACTGATGCAAGAGTCAGTCCTCGCCACTGGAGCCCGAAGGGAATTCCCATGGCTGGGGGCAGGGCGGTTGGGGGGTGTCTGGGGGAGATTCCTTCCTGTGTGAGGCAGGAAATTCTTTTACTTCTCAATCTGTGGAAATCAGAATGGAACCAAGAGATACTGGTCTCAATACCAGCCCCTCCCAGACTTGAGCCAGCACCACTGAACCGGAGCGTCCCCCAAGGCTCTTGGTAAGTCAGTGACACCTCGGGAACAAGCCCAGAGAGAAGCACATAAATCCACAGGACTTTGTTTGTCTCATTTCTGATCATTTCATCAAGCCACTGACCAGCAATTAATTCTTCAGAAGAAGGTAAAAGTCTTTGATAATGGGCCTACCCACTCATGTAATCCTAGAAAATATGCCTTCCTAACCCCTCCAGGCAATCAGCTCATACCATGAAATATGAAATCCACGCGTGCATAACTGTGAATGTTATTAACGATCATAAAACCATCCAACTCCTTCGAAAATCTCAGCCTTATTTCCGACACAATTACCCCCTGCTGCAGGCTGGTTATTCATGATGAAAAGATACATTTCCTTTCCCTTGTTAAAATATACCAGTCATTAACTCTACTAAATGAGAGACTTCTCATATTATGGACAAGTTGAAGCTTTCCCAAGAAGGGAGAACTGCACACCAAACGCTCCCAGCCTGGGTCTGGAGGTGTCCAGAGACGGCCTTTGCTAACCTAGAAGAGTTCTCTCTGTTCGTTCCATTAATACCCATCTATGAGTGTAAGTTGGTATCTCTGCCGAGCAGGGTCTGGGAGCTGTTTGCTCTTGGGGAGAGGCGTGAGGTAACACATCAACCCTCACCCCCAGCTCAGTATCAGCCTGAGTGTATTGATTAACATGACAGGACAATGCTTTGGTAAACTATGGAATATCAGCATTGGTTGCCTGACAGACTCTGCCTGTCCCAGCATTGGAGAAACTCCCTCTTCTTTACCCTTCATGTTCATATTTCAATTGGAACAGCCAGGTTCCCACCAGATGACCCTGGTCCCCTCCCTGCTGTTGAATGGACCAGGGTCAGCACCTGATGATGGCAGCAACACACGGCAAAGGTGACAGGAGCAGTGGCAGTCATGCACGCAAGCTACAGCAGTGCCCAGCAGATGCAATGTCATTTTCCAATTAACGCGATGGGGTCAAGGAGTCCTACTGTATCCACAGTGATGTCTGGCAAAGCCAGCAATGCCCAGCAGGTGTGGTGGGTCCAGTGACGTAAGGATGGGAGTAAAGAACTCAGAAGAGGAGTAAAGGATCAAAATGTTAGTAGCTGCCTGGACAGCTAGATGGAAGCCTTAAAGTTAAAGCAGTCCCAGATGTAAGTTGGTGCAGCCACTGTGGAAAACAGTCTGGAGGTTCCTCAGAAAACTAAAAATTGAATTACCATATGATTCAGCAATCACACTCCTGGGCATATATCCGGAGAAAACTATAATTCAAAAAGATGCATGTACACCTATGTTCATGGCAGCACTATTCAAAATAGCCCAGCCATGGAAACAACCTAAATGCTCATCGACAGAGGACTGGATAAAGAAGATGCAGTACACATATACAATGGAATATTACGCAGCCATAAAAAAGAATGAAATAATGCCATCTGCAACAACATGGATGCAACTAGAGATGATCATACTAAGTGAAGTAAGTCAGAAAGAGAAAGACAAATACCATATGATATCACTTATATGTGGAGTCTAAAATATGACACAAATGAACCTATCTATGAAACAGAAACAGAATCATGGACATAGAGAACAGACTGGTGGTTGCCAAGTGGTAGGGGATTGGGGGAGGGATGTAGTGGGAGGTTGGGGTTAGAAGATGCAGGCTTTTTTATATGGAATGGATAAGCAGCAAGGTCCTACTGTATGACACAGCGAACTATGTTCAACGTCCTATGATAAACCATAATGGAAAAGAATATAAAAAAGTATATATATGTATAACTGAATCACTTTGCTGTACAGCAGAAATTAACACAACATTGTAAATCAACTATACTTCAATTTAAAAAAATAAATAAAGCGGTCCCAGAAAACCTCAGTAGACTGCTAATGCCTTATTGACCAGAATTTTGCCACATGGTCACCCCTGCGAAACAGCAGGTTAAAAAAACAAGTTTTCAACTTTTTTTTTTTCTTAATCTAGAAGCAAGCAAGGAAGAGGAGAAATAGGAATGAGTACTGCCTTGATAAAGGGGAGTTAAAAACAGTATCAAATTAAATATAGGCAGATATTATGGGGAAAAAATCTATAAGAGTTCTTCATTGAGACTGTAGTTTTATGACACATAGCCTTATATCAAAAAACAGTGAATGGGTGTTCATTTATGTGTTTTAAATGGAAATAAAATGTTTAGCACATGCCTATGTCATTCTTTATGATCCCCCGCAGTAACTGACATTTTCCAGTTTGTCAACCATGGGTTTCATCACTTCCAGTAGATCGAGTCGACTTCCACCACATTTCTTCTTCTTTTATTTTGAAAATAGCTTTATTCTGTTCAAGATTCATGCTCATTATAAATGTTGAAGTAATAAGAAATACACAAAGAATAAAGTAAAATTCAGCTGTTAAGGTAAACATCCTTCCAGACCTCTCTCTATGTGCACTTATTAAAATATTTTACAAGTGGGACCATGCTGTTCTGTTATCCCCCTTTTTGCATTCAATTACATGTGTCATAGGCAAATTTCCATGTCATCAAATAAAGAGCTCCATCATCATTTACACATTATCTATATGGAAGTGCTATAGTTTCTCTAACCAGTGATTTAACCCATCCACTTTTTTACTATTATAAACAAAGCCGAGATGGAAACCCTTGTCTGTAGCTCATTGTACGCTTTGGTAATTATTGTCTTGGGGAAAATTACAGGAAGTGGGATTGCTGGGTCAAAGGTACACTCATTTAAAATGTTCCTTCCTCCCATCCTCATGCATTCCGGAAAGGCTGGGCCAATTTATGTCACCACCAGCAGAGCATGAAAGAACTGGGCTCCTGCCTCTCACCAGTCCAAGGTTTTGTCATTCTTCTGTTTCCTCGAGTAAAATTTCAGAAGAATTCTCTTCATTCATCTTTTGTCTACTGTAGTCTTTTATTGTAGGTGCTTTTTTGCATAGGTGCCACGCTGAGTTTTTTGCTGCTTACTTATCTTTGACAGCAGTTCTATTAGGATTTACCATTTGCTTAAAAAATAGTATGAGTGAAATCTCCTTGACTCCATTCCCTGTTGGTTTGGTTACTGTTAGGATCTCCTTTTTAGGATTTGAGTTAAAGGCTACAATCTAATTGGGATTTTCCTGTCCCAATTTATTAATTTGCCAGAAAGATTTGGTGAAAGGATAGAACCCTGGTTTCCCTCCTAAACTGTTACCACCTCTGCCACCTGGACAACTTGGTCAAGTTGGGGCTGTTTGGGTTTCTGCAAAGGCTGTCCACTTAGGTGAGAAGTTGGGAGTAATACCTGGTGGTTCATCAGATGAATCTGCTCCTCTTTAATAAGGAGAGCAGGCCAATTGAGACAAATACAGTAAAAACCCAGCTGCATTAACATCCTCTGGCTAATTGGATCCAATCTGAGCAAGGTTACCTTCTAGATCATTTGTGTCCAGGCACTGTCGCCAGGGGGCCTCTCATGAAGGTTTAGGCCTATCCTTGGCTGATCCCACAGCTCAGAGCTGACATAATTCCCTCTGACCTGGTCTCCAGGAGGACTCAAAGACTTCTCAGTTGATACGTCTGTCCTCAGGGCCTAGAACCATACCGTTAGAGACAAGATACTACCTTTGATCACCACAACTCTCTCCTTTTGGGTCATGAAGTATGCTGTCCCTGGCTGCACTAGACATACCTATTCCCTGCCACTCTTTCTGCTTGGAAGGCCTCAGGGCAACTGTGGGGTCTCCACACTCAGAAAGCTATCTATCAGCAGGTGAATGGGACCAGGATAGCCATAGGAGGGCCCAGATAACATCCATGACAACAGTGTATGAGAAAGACGCAGAGTTCACTGCTCAGAACCAGAGCCCCCAGAGGCTGGTAGGGCATCCCAATGAGAATCAGCCTGTGTTTCAGGAATCCTACCTACCAGCTCTTGAAGGAAGTGCAGATGGCCAAGTACACTCCAAGACCAAGGTCACGGACTGACTCCGTAATACCTTTTAGCCTTCCAGTTCTGTATTGGTTTTCTATTGCTGCCATGACAAATTACCACAAGAGGCTTAAGAGGCTCTGGGGGAGGATCCTTTCTGGCCTGTGCAGGTCGCTGGCAGAATCCAGTTGCAAGTAGTTGTAGGAATGATGGCCATTGGCCAGGGGTCATTCTTAGTTTTTAGAAACCACTCACATTCCTTGGCTCATGGCACCCTTCATTTTCAAAGCCAGTAACAGAAGTTCAAGTCCTTCTCATGCCTTATCTTTCATGCCTTCTCTTCTGCTGGGAAAGTTTCTACTTTAAGGGCTGTGAGATTACACTGAGCCCACCTGGATAATCCAGGATAATCATCCATTTTAAGATCCATAAGCTTAATCACATCTTAATTAATTAAAAGCTATAATAATCTTAACTACATAAAAGTCCCTTTTGCCACATAACTTAACATATTCATAGGTTCCAGGGATGACGTGTAGTCATTTTCGGAAGCCATTATTTGGCCTACTATGACCTTTTTGGCCAGGATTCATTCAGGAGTAAAAGGCCCCTCAGGGATCAGTCCAAGAAACACTTGCATGATTCCTGCCACCTCCCAACCCCCCTCTCCACACACACCCACCTCCCCGGGACCAACTGGTCCAGGCCTCCCAGCTGAAAAGCTTGCCAGACTCATGCCACAGTGCATCATGCTCCAGGAAAGGCTGAGCAACTGGCACAGTCTCCTGCCTCTGGAGAGCTGAAGGCAAGGCTGTTACTCTCACCCCAGGCCCTGAGCTGCCCAATCTGTCTGCCTACTGCTGTTTCCTGAAGCTGAGCCAGTATGCCTGGGAGGATCCCAAGGACTTCGGGCTTTGGTCCAAGGTGCCCATAAACAGAAAGCTCTGCCTTCCCTTTACCCTTAAAGGCCGGGGGTAAGTTTTCAGTGGAATTATAAATATTATAATGGTAGTATAACCAGGGACTCAGGAAGGCGAAAATATTGATACTATCCTGCCAATCAGCCTGCTCCTTTGGAGCCCGTATAAGGAAGAGTAGAAGGATGAGAACTAAAAGGTGCCACTTTAAAAATCAGCCTTGTGAGTGGCAGACACGAAAATGAAGAAGCTGGTGCAACGATGATTGTGTGAGACGACTCAGGTCTACGCAAGATGCACCACTTCCCCTCTTCCTGAATCTAAATCTAGGGGGAGCAAATGCAGGTACACGTGCCAAAGAGTGAGCGGGCCGAATCGGACTCATTTACCTATTCAGGGAGAGAGAGCCGTGGCCAGGTTTGTCCTGGGGCTGCTCACCACATACAGGCAGGAAGCACAAGCACAGTAGGCCCCAAAGACGAAGACCTTCCTAGGACTAAGACAGGAAGAAAGAGAGAGAAAGTGGAACCTAGGGTGGGGGCCCTTAAAGAACAGTAAACTTGCTTGTCAGTAAAATGTGGCCCAATGAATATTCTGGACTCTGACCTGCCAGGCTAGCAACTGTTCTTCCTCTGGGCCAGATGGGGAGCCAGGAAGGAGCTAGAGGCTGTGCTGGCGTGTGAGGAGTACACCCTGGGCTAATTGATTCGGGCGCGCCTTCACCTACTTCTGCTCTCAACCCAGTGGTTGCCCCCAGATTTCTAGGGATGGACAGTATGGGTGCCTGTCTACCCACATGTTTGTGAGCCCGATTTTCTTGAAAATCAGGTGCCCAGCCACTGTGAGCTCGAGATGACCACACCCACCAGTGGAGGGGACACATCACCCAGTGTGAGCCACTCGGCCAGAGACCTGCAATGGTACAGCTACTTTGAGACCTCCTGGCCTGTAATGGCTGGGGTGAGCTGCTCCCTGAAATGTCAAGGACATCCTAAATTCCTAAAATGCAAAGACCAAATCCGGTGCCAAATTTCTGCGCTGAGAAATTTCTAACCTGGGTTAGGGGAACACAGATGGTTTCCTGGGTTCAAGAAATTATCAAGATTCTCTCCAGGAAGTTTTCCCTGACACCCAGGTCAGAGTTAAGTGTCCCATCTGAGGCTTCCCTGCCTGCCTCATACTGCACTGAAATCACTTTTTATTGGTCTGACTCCCCTAACACACTGAATTTTTTGAGGCCAGGGACTGTGCTTTTTCTCCATTATTTCCCTAGACTGGTGTAGGATGTAACTCCGTAAGAAGTCAGCTAAAAGCTGTTGATGAGTACTAAATGATTGAAATACCCGTCCTACCCAACCCTTGACGGATGCCCCCCACCACCCCTATCCGTATAGCCCTTGCTAACCTCAAGCTTCCCAGGCATGGCATTTTTCAGAAGGACAACCTTTGTCATGGCCTGTACAGAGTCTCCTGCAAGCTCTCCCTGCCTCACATAATCTGACCCCTATATTGGGTGCTCCATATTGGAACTTCCAAGGACCTACTGAACCAGAGGAGGAAGGTTTCTTGCCATTTCTTCAAATTGTTGAAGGCACCAGAACTGTGGGCCTGATGGTTGAACTTAGAAGTTGGAATGCTTGGCCAGCCTGCTGGTCAGTTCTCCTCCTGGCACTCTGCTATCATCCCACTTCTTACTCTTTTTGTCCTGCTCTGCTGATGCCGACCACTCAGTCCTTTCATCCAAGAAAGAATAAGGATGGGATCAGGTGCTTTGCAGCTTCTACTTTAAGACACAGAGGGAATAGCGTGTCAAGATTCCCTGGAAAGAGCCCAGCCTGATGCCCTAGGCAGTGAATCTCACCCACCTCATTGCTTCATGGACCATCACTGACTCCCTACTCATCCCCGCCATCTCCTCTGCTCCACCCCAGGCAACTACCCTGTGCTTATAATCTCACTCTCTGCCCACACTCTCCTTGGCCTCAGACCTAGTTGTATTTCCTACGGATCTTGCTCTTGACTCTCTGCTGTGCCTCTCTGGCACTGATCTTCCAAGGACTGTACTAGACCCTTGGATGTACACTGCAGACCATTCCTATTCCCCAGCTTTCAGCCACCATTCAAGGCTGGTTCCATGCTCTTCCCAGAACCCCTTTCCAGTCCCACCCTGAGCTGTCCATGTAGACAGAAGAGGGAATGACTGGTGACTAGGAGGAATATGACCCAGGCAGGTGACAAATCCCCAGGAATGTAGGACACTTACACAACGCTGGGGTGAGTGGAGACTGACAGAAAATACAGAAGGCCTTCTACTTTTTTTTTTTTCCGTTACGTGGGCCTCTCACTGTCGTGGCCTCTCCCGTTGCAGAGCACAGGCTCTGGACACGCAGGCTCAGCGGCCATGGCTCACGGGCCCAGCCGCTCCGCGGCATGTGGGATCTTCCCAGACCGGGGCACGAACCCGTGCTCCCTGCATCGGCAGGCGGACTCTCAACCACTGCGCCACCAGGGAAGCCCCCAGAAGGTCTTCTACTTTTTAATCTGCCTTCCTTACCCTCCAACTGAGTATCATTTCATTATCTGCTCAAATCAGAAGCCTTACATCCTCCTTGTTTGTTTGTTTGTTCTTACTTGTTCCATACATTGGTAAGACCTTTGGGATGGGGGAGAAGGAGTAAGAGGTTAATGAAGGCTTGTGAGCAAAAGATGACATGATCAGAGTTGCTTTGTGGTAAAACCATCATGGCAGCAGAGAATGGAGGAAACTGGAGACCAGTTTGGGGGTATTGATCTGGGCCATGTGAGGGATCTAAACTTGAAGTAGGTTAAGGGACTTCCCTGGTGGTCCAGTGTGTGAGACTGTGCACTCCCAACGCAGGGGGCTGGGGTTTAATCCCTAGTCGGGGAACTAGATCCCACATGCATGCTGCAACTAAGAGCTCGCGTGCTGCATCTAAGAAGCCCGCATGCCACAACTAAGAAGCCCGAATGCCACAACAAAGATCCCGTGTGCCACAACTAAGACCCAGCACAGCCAAAGTAAATAATAATAAATAAATAAATAAAATAAACTTCAAGTAGGTACAAAAACATGGTGATGGTGGTATTACTACAGATACAAAATATAGTCAACCCCTGAACAATGCAAGGATTAGGGGCACCAACACTTCGCTGCAGCTGAAAATCCACATTTATTATAATTTATAGTTGAGCCTCCATCTCCACATCTACGGTTTTATCCAACCTAGGATCGTGTAGTGTACTATTTGCTATTGAAATAAATCCACGTATAAGTGGACCTGCACAGTTCAAACCCATGTTGTTCAGGGTCAACTGTATTATGGAAGTAGAATTGCAGGATGTAGGAAGGGATTGGATGTCAAATTTGGGTAGTGGGGAAAAAATCAATGAAAACACCAAAGTGAACATCTTAGCTGACTGGGACTGTAGTGGTGCCATTAACAAAAATACTGAACATAGGAAAATACGTTCCTAGGAGATCATTTTGAGTTCCTTTTATGGTATATTGAGTTGGCAGGCTATCTAGGTAGGATACCTAGATAGAGCTGTCCAGTAAGCAGTTGGGACTACTGCACATCAGTTTGGGAGAGGGGAGAATTGAAGTTGCAGCGATAGGAGTTATCTGCATAGAAAGGACAGTTGGAAACAAAACAGAAAGCAAGCTGAAAGGGAAGAATATCCAGACTGTCCCTTTGCCTGCAATGCTTTTTCTCCCACATCTGGTGGGGCAGTTAGCTATTGTTGGGTAACAAGTGACCTCAGAATTAGTGGCTTAAAACAACAAGTCACTTTATTGTTAACTCTAATGGTTCTGTGGATTGATTGGGCTTAATTGGGTGGTTCTTGCTCAGGATGTCTCAAGTACTATTGACCCTTGAACAACACAGGTATGAACTGCACAGGTACACTTATATACTGATTTTTTTCAACAGTGAACACTACACCATTCATGGTTGGTTGAATTGCAGATACAGAGGAACCTTGAATACAGAGGACCGACTATAAGTTAGAGGCAGATTTTTGACTCCACTCCTCTAATTCCCTGTGTTGTTCAAGGGTCAACTATAGTTCTAATCAAGTGGTGGTTAGGGATGAACTAGTCATCCCTAATAATGAAGGTGGTTCCTCTCCCTCACACTTCTCTAGCTCAGGCTGGGAAGAATCCTACAGGTGGGGCCTGGAACAGCAGGGGCTCTTCAGGCGTTTCTCTGTCTCACCCCCTCTCTGTCATCTCTCCAGCATGGTGGCTCAGGTGTCCAGGGTAGCCAGACTTCTCACATGGTGGCTCCAAAAGTGTTCATGTCTCTGGGCTTCCCTGGTGGCGCAGTTGTTTAGAATCTGCCTGCCGATGCAGGGAACACGGGTTCGTGCCCCGGTCTGGGAAGATCCCACATGCCGCAGAGCGGCTGGGCCCATGAACCACGGCCGCTGAGCCTGCGCGCCCGGAGCCTGTGCTCTGCAAAAGGAAAGGCCACAACAGTGAGAGGCCCACGTACCGCAAAAACAAACAAAAAAAAAAGTGTTCATGTCTCAAGAGAGACAGAGCCAGGAGAAAGCCACATCACCTTTTATGACCTAAGCTCAGAAGTCATGCAACATTATTTTTGCTACATTTTGTTCCTCAAAGCAATCACAAAGGCCCACTCAGGTTTTCAAGGGGAAGGGACATAGATTCCAACCTTCATAGGTCAGTGCAAAGGTTCTACAAGAGCATATGAGACCAGAAATAATATTTTAGTCACTCCAGGAAAAAAATCTGCCTTGTCTTCCAAAATCCAGCATAAGAAGCCTCCCTGAATCCTCATGGGTGGTGTAACACACCCTCCAGTGGCCTTCCAGCATCTTATACCCCTACAAAAACACTCGCCACTATAGGCATTTTAATTTAGTTCTATATATTGGCATCTATATAAATTGTAAGGCTCTATAAGCCAAGGCCCATGTCTTGTCTTGTTTTGGTGAAGCACAAAGTAGCAGGTAGATGCGGCTTACTGACTTTAATTTCAAGACAAAAGGAGAGGACTGAGTGCAGAACACTGGGGAAAACCTATTTTGAAACACCAGGAGCAAGATCACCTATGAAGTGTTTAGGAAAGTGTTTTCAAAAGCAAACTGTAATAGTCTTTGCAAAAATATTGTGCGCATTTTTCCTATGTATGAAAATTGTTGCTGAATGAACCTAAGCACGTCTATGATAATTAGCAAAATTTGAAAATCCTCCACAATTAACACTTTTTAAGTAATAGTTTTGAACATTTCCTTATTTTTATACCAGGGAACTTCAGAATAAACCCTGTAATAAATCATAATGATAAAATAGAACCAAAGCTTGAAAGGATTTTTTTTTCTGCCCAGAAACTTACGGTATGATAAGGCATAACTTCACCAATAATCAAATAGTCTTAGAACAATACAGAGACATCATTTTATGTCTATTAAATTGGGAGAGCTTTAAAAAATATATTTGTAAAATGGCCTAGTACCATCAAATGGACAACACTTTTCTGACAAAAGGGTGAGTTACCAAGGCTTCTGGAGGATAAAGGCCTTTTTTTTTTTTTTTTTTCCTTTTCCGGTACGCGGGCCTCTCACTGTTGCGGCCTCTCCCATTGCGGAGCACAGGCTCTGGACGCGCAGGCTCAGCGGCCATGGCTCACGGGCCTAGCCACTCCACGGCATGTGGGATCTTCCCGGACCGGGGCACAAACCCGTGTCCCCTGCATCGGCAGGCGGACTCTCAACCACTGCGCCACCAGGGAAGCCCGAATAAAGGACTTTTAAGAGTGCATTCCTTTTGATGCAAAAATTCCACCCAAGACATTTATTCTAAGGGAATAACCCTGGTATTATTCATATGAGGGTGTACAACAAAGTATATTTTATGACAGTAAAATACTGGAAACCACCTACATGGTCAGAGGTTGGTTAAATGATATATTATGGTTAATTCAATCACTGAATAATTATACAGCCATTAAAAATAATGTTCTTGAAAATTATTTGACAGAAAGGGCATGCTTACAATATGATATTCTCTATGAATAAAACAGAATACAGAAGTCTAAGCTCTGCTCCAAGTCTGACGTGGCTAACTATAGGGAGCTCCATGACCCTTCAGTATGGAACCACTCCCCTCGAACATCCATGTGGCTGACAGGGTCTTGGTGCTCTGGCCAGGGGTCAGGCCCATGCCTCTGAGGTGGGAGAGCCAACTTCAGGATACTGGTCCACCAGAGACCTCCCAGCTCCATGTAATATCAAATGGCGAAAGCTCTCCCAGAGATCTCCATCTCAATGCTAAGACCCAGCTCCACTCAATGACCAGCAAACTACAGTGCTGGACACCCTATGCCAAACAACTAGCAAGACAGGAACACAACCCCACCCACTGCCTAAAATCATAATAAGGTCACGGACACCCCAAAACACACCACCGGAAGCAGTCCTGCTCACCAGAAAGACAAGATCCACCCTCATCCACCAGAACACAGGCACCAGTCCCCTCCACCAGGAAGCCTACACAACCCACTGAACCAACCTTAGCCACTGGGGTCAGACACCAAAAACAATGGGAACTACAAACATGCACCTGTGAAAAGGAGACCCCAAAAACAGTAAGTTAAGCAAAATGAGAAGACAGAGAAACACACAGCAGATGAAGGAGCAAGGCAAAAACCCACCAGGCCAAAGAAATGAAGAGGAAAGAGGCAGTCTACCTGAAAAAGAATTCAGAGTAATGATAGTAAAGATGATCCAAAATCTTGGAAACAGAAAATACAAGAAACGTTTAACAAGAACCTAGAAGAACTAAAGAGCAAACAGACAATGATGAACAACACAATAAATGAAATTAAAAATTCTCTAGAAGGAATCAATAGCAGAATAACTGAGGCAGAAGAACGGATAAGTGACCTGGAAGATAAAATAGTGGAAATAACTACCATGGAGCAGAATAAAGAAAAAAGAATGAAAAGAATTGAGGACAGTCTCACAGACCTCTGGGACAACATTAAACACACCAACATTTGAATTATAGGAGTCCCAGAAGAAGAAGAGAAAAAGAAAGGGACTGAGAAAATATGTGAGGAGATTAGAGTCAAAAATTTCCCTAATATGGGAAAGGAAATAGTCAATCAAGCCTAGGAAGCGCAGAGAGTCCCATACAGGATAAATCCAAGGAGAAACATGCCAAGACACATATTAATCAAACTACCAACAATTAACAACAAAGAAAAAATATTAAAAGCAGCAAGGGAAAAACAACAAATAACATACAAGGGAATCCCCATAAGGTTAACAGCTGATCTTTCAGCAGAAACTCTGCAAGCCAAAAGGGAGTGGCAGGACATATTTAAAGTGATGAAAGGGAAAAACCTACAACCAAGATTACTTTACCCAGCAAGGATCTCATTCAGATTCAACAGAGAAATTAAAACCTTTACAGACAAGCAAAAGCTAAGAGAATTCAGCACCACCGAACAAGCTTTACAACAAATGCTAAAGGAACCTGTCTAGGCAGGAAACACAGGAGAAAGAAAAGACCTACAATAACAAACCCAAAACAATTAACAAGATGGTAATAGGAACACACATATCAATAACTACCTTAAATGTAAACAGACTAAATGCTCCAACCAAAAGACATAGACTGGCTGAATGGATACAAAAACAAGACACATATATAAGCTGTCTACAAGAGACCCACTTCATACTTAGGGACACATACAGACTGAAAGTCAAGAATGGAAAAAGGTATTCCATGCAAATGGAAATCAAAAGAAAGCTGGAGTAGCAATTCTCATATCAGACAAAATAGACTTTAAAATAAAGACTATTACAAGAGATAATACATTAATGATGAAAAATCTGAAAGTGAAATTAAGAAAACACTCCCATTTACCATAGCAACAAAAAGATTAAAATACCTAGGAATAAACCTACCTAAAGAGACAAAAGACCTGTAATGCAGAAAATTATAAGATACTGATGAAAGAAATCAAAGATGATACAAATAGATGGAGAGATATACCATGTTCTTGGATTGAAAAATTCAACATTGTGAAAATGACTATACTACCCAAAGCAATCTACAGATACAAGGCAATCGCTATCAAACTACCACTGGTATTTTTCACAGAACTAGAACAAAAAAATTCACTATTTGTATGGAAACACAAAAGACCCCGAATAGCCAAAGCAATCTTGAGAAAGAAAAACGGGGGTAGAGGAATCAGGCTCCCTGACTTCAGACTATACTACAAAGCTACAGTAATCAAGACAGTATGGTACTGGCACAAAAACAGAAAGATAGATCAATGGAACAGGATAGAAAGCCCAGAGATAAGCCCACACACATGTGGTCACCTTATCTTTGAAAAAGGAGGCAACAATATACAATGGAGAAAAGACAGCATCTTCAGTAAGTGGTGCTGGGAAAACTGGACAGCTACATGTAAAAGAATGAAATTAGAACACTATCTAACACCATACACAAAAATAAACTCAAAATGGGTTAAAGACCTAAATGTAAGTCCAGACACTATCACTCTTAGAGGAAAACATAGGCAGAATACTCTATGACATAAATCACAGCAAGATCCTTTTGGACCCACTTCCTAGAGAAATGGAAATAAAAACAAAAATAAACAAGTGGGACCTAATGAAACTTAAAAGCTTTTGCACAGCAAAGGAAACCATAAACAAGACCAAAAGACAACCCTCAGAATGGGAGGAAATATTTGCAAATGAAGTAACTGACAAAGGATTAATGTCCAAAATTTACAAGCAGCTCATGCAGCTCAATATCAAAGAAACAAACAACCCAATCCAAAAATGGGCAGAAGACCTAAACAGACATTTGTCCAAAGAAGATATACAGATTACCAACGAACACATGAAAGAATGCTCAATATCATCAATCATTAGAGAAATGCAAATCAAAACTACACTGAGGTATCATCTCACACCGGTCAGAATGGGCATCAACAAAAAATCTACAAAGAATAAATGCTGGAGACGGTGTGGAGAAAAGGGAACACTCTTGCACTGTTGGTGGGAATGTAAATTGATACAGCCACTGTTGAGAACAGTATGGAGGTTCCTTAAAAAACTAAAAATAGAATTACCGTATGACCCAGCAATCCCACTATTGGGCATATACCCTGAAAAAACCATAATTCAAAAAGAGTCATGTACCACAATGTTTATTGCAGCTCTATTTACAATAGCCAAGACATGGAAGCAACCTCAGTGTCCATCGACAGAGGAATGGATAAAGAAGATGTGGCACATATATACAATGGAATATTACTCAGCCACAAAAGAAATGAAATTGAGTTATTTGTAGTGAGGTGGATGGACACAGAGATTGTCATACAGAGTGAAGTAAGTCAGAAAGAGAAAAACAAATATCATATGCTAACAATATATATGGAATCTAAGAAAAAAAAATGGTCATGAAGAACCTAGGGGTCAGACGGGAATAAAGACCCAGACCTACCAGAGAATGGACTTGAGGACACGGGGAGGTGGAAGGGTAAGCTGGGACAAAGTGAGAGAGTGGCATGGATATATATACACTACCAAACGTAAAATAGATAGCTAGTGGGAAGCAGCCACATAGCACAGGGAGATCAGCTCGGTGCTTTGTGACCACCTAGAGGGGTGGGATAGGGAGGGTGGGAGGGAGGGAGACACAAGAGGGAAGAGATATGGGGATATATGTATATGTATAGCTGATTCACTTTGTTATACAGCAGAAACTAACACACCATTGTAAAGCAATTATACTCCAATAAAGATGTTAAAAAAAAAAAGAAAGACTTACAAGAGACAAAGAAGGACACTACATAACAATCAAGGGATCAATCCAAGAAGAAGATAGAAGAATTGAAAATATTTATGCACCCAACATAGGAACACCTCAATACATAAGGCAAATGCTAACAACCATAAGAGGGGAAATCGACAGTAACACAATCATAGTAGAGGACTTTAACACCCCACTTTCACCAGTGGACAGATCATCCAAAATGAAAATAAATAAGGAAACACAAGCTTTAAATGATACATTAAACATGATGGACTTAATTGATATTTATAGGACATTCCATCCAAAAAAAAACCAGAATACACTTTCTTCTCAAGTGCTCATGGAACATTCTGCACGATAGATCATATCTTGGGTCACAAATCAAGCCTTGGTAAATTTAAGATAACTGAAATCTTATCAAGTAACTTTTCCACCACAATGCTGTGAGACTAGATATCAATTACAGGAAAAAATCTGTAAAAAATACAAACACATGGAGGCTAAACAATACACTACTAAATAACCAAGAGATCACTGAAGAAATCAAAGAGGAAATAAAAAAATACCTAGAATCAAATGACAATGAAAACACGACAACCCAAAACCTATGGGATGCAGCAAAAGCAGTTCTAAGAGGGAAGTTTATAGCAATACAATCCTACCTTAAGAAACAAGAAACATCTCAAATAAACAACCTAACCTTACACCTAAAGCTATTAGAGAAAGAAGAACAAAAATCCCACAAAGTTAGAAGGAAAGAAATCATAAAGATCAGATCAGAAATAAATGAAAAAGAAATGAAGGATACGGGCTTCCCTGGTGGTGCTGTGGTTAAGAATCTGCCTGCCAATGCAGGAGACACGGGTTCGAGCCCTGGTCCAGGAAGATCCCACATGCCGTGGAGCAACTAATCCTGTGCACCACAACTACTAAGCCTGTGCTCTAGAGCCTTTGAGCCACAGTTACTGAAGCCCGCTCACGTAGAGCCCGTGCTCTGCAACAAGAGAAGCCACCGCAACAAGAAGCCTGCACACTGCAACAAAGAGTGGTCCCCACTTGCCGCAACTAGAGAAAGCCCGTGTACAGCAGCAAAGACCCAATGCAGCCAAAAATAAACAAATTAATTAATTTAAAACAGAAAGAAATGAAGGAAACAATAGCAAAGATCAATAAAACTAAAACCTGGTTCTTTGAGAAGATAAACAAAATTGATAAACCATTAGTCAGACTCATCAAGAAAAAAAGGGAGAAGACTCAAATCAATAAATTAGAAATGAAAAAGGAGAAGTAACAACTGACACTACAGAAATACAAAGGATCATGAGAGATTACTACAAGCAACTATGTGCTAATAAAATGGACAACCTAGAAGAAATGGACAAATTCCTAGAAAAACACAACCTTCTGAGACTGAACCAGGAAGAAATAGAAAATATAAACAGACAAATCACAAGCACTGAAATTGAGACTGTGATTAAAAATCTTCCAACAAACAAAAGCCCAGGAACAGATGGCTTCACAGGTGAATTCTAACAAACATTTACAGAAGAGCTAACACCTATCCTTCTCAAACTCTTCCAAAATATAGCACAGGGAGGAACACTCCCAAACTCATTCTATGAGGCCACAATCACCCTGATACCAAAACCAGACAAAGATGTCACAAAGAAAGAAAACTACAGGCCAATATCACTGATGAACATAGATACAAAAATTCTCAACAAAATACTAGCAAACTGAATCCAACAGCACATTAAAAGGATCATACACCATGATCAAGTGGGGTTTATCCCAGGAAAGTGAGGATTCTTCAATATACACAAATCAATAAATGTGATAAACCATATTAAAAAATTGAAGGAGAAAAACCATATCATCATCTCAATAGATGCAGGAAAATCTTTCAACAAAGTTCAACACTCATTTATGATAAAAACCCTCCAGAAAGTAGGCAGAGAGGGAACTTACCTCAACATAATAAAGGCCATATATGACAAACTCACAGCCAATGGCGTTCTCAATGGTGAAAAACTGAAACCATTTCCTTTAAGATCAGGAACAACACAAGGTTGTCCACTCTCACTACTATTATTCAACATAGTTTTGGAAGTTTTAGCCACAGCAATCAGTGAAGAAAAAGAAATAAAAGGAAAATTTAGATTTTCCAATTCAGATTGGAAATTTAGATTGGAAAAGAAATTGGAAAAGAAGAAATTGGAAAAGAAGAAATAAAGCTAAATTGGAAAAGAAGAAATAAGGCTGTCACTGTTTGCAGATGACATGATACTATACATAGAGAATCCTAAAGATGCTACCAGAAAACTACTAGAGCTAATCAATGAATTTGGTAAAGTAGCAGGATACAAAATTAATGCACAGAAATCTCTTGCATTCCTATACACTAATGATGAAAAATCTGAAAGAGAAGTTAAGGAAACACTCTCATTTACCATTGCAATAAAAGAATAAAATACCTAGGAATAAACCTACCTAAGGAGACAAAAAACCTGTATGCAGAAAACTATAAGTCACTGCTGAAAGAAATTAAAGATATACAAACAGATGGAGAGATATACCATGTTCTTGGGTTGGAAGAATAAATATTGTGAAAATGACTATACTACCCAAAGCAATCTACAGATTCAATGCAATCCCTATCAAATTACCAATGGCATATTTTATAGACTAGAACAAAAAATCTTAAAATTTGTATGGAGACACAAAAGACCCCGAATAGCCCAAGCGGTCTTGAGGGAACGAAACGGAGCTGGAGGAATCAGACGCCCTGACTTCAGACTATACTATAAAGCTACAGTAATCAAGACAATATGGTACTGGCACAAAAACAGAAATATAGATCAATGGAACAGGATAGAAAGCCCAGAGATAAACTGACAAACCTATGGTCAACTAATCTATGACAAAGGAGGCAAGGATATACAATAGAGAAAAGACAGTCTCTCCAATAAGTGGTGCTGGGAAAACTGGACAGCTACATGTAAAAGAATGAAATTAGAACACTATCTAACACCATACACAAAAATAAACTCAAAATGGATTAGAGACCTAAATGTAAAACTGGACACTATAAAACTCTTAGAGGAAAACATAGGCAGAACACTCTATGACATAAATCACAGCAAGATCCTTTTTGACCCACTTCCTAGAGTAATGGAAATAAAAAGAAAAATAAACAAATGGGACCTAATGATACTTAAAAGCTTTTGTATGGCAAAGGAAACCATAAACAAGGTGAAAAGACAACCCTCAGAATGGGAGAAAATATTTGCAAACGAATCAACGGACAAAGGATTAATCTCCAAAATATATAACCAGTTCATGCAGATCAATATTAAAAAAAAAACAACCCAATCCAAAAATGGGCAGAAGGCCTAAATAGACATTTCTCCAAAGAAGACATACAGATGGCCAAGACGCACATGAAAAGCTGCTCAACATCATTAATTATTAGAGAAATGCAAATCAAAACTACAATGAGGTATCACCTCACACCAGTTAGAATGGGCATCATCAGAAAATCTACAAACAACAAATGCTGGAGAGGGTGTGGAGAAAAGGGAACCCTCTTGCACTGTTGGTGGGAATGTAAATTGATACAGCCACTATGCAGAACAGTATGGAGGTTCCTTAAAAAACTAAAAATAGAATTACCATATGACCCAGCAATCCCACTACTGGACATATACCCAGAGAAAACCATAATTCAAAAAGACACATGCACCCCAATGTTCATTGCAGCACTATTTACAATAGCCAGGTCACAGAAGCAACATAAGTGTCCATCGACAGATGAATGGATAAAGAAGATGTGGCACATATATACAATGGAATATTACTCAGCCACAAAAGAAATGAAATTGAGTTATTTGTAGTGAGCTGGATGGACCTAGAGACTGTCATACAGGGTGAAGTAAGTCAGAAAGAGAAAAACAAGTACCGTATGCTAACACATATATATGGAATCTAGAAAAAAGAAAAAAAAAAAGGTTCTGAAGAACCTAGGGGTAGGACAGGAATAAAGATGCAGACGTAGAGAATGGACTTGAGGACATGGGGAGGTGGAAGGGTAAGCTGGAACGAAGTGAGAGAGTGGTGTGGACATATATACACTACCAAACGTAAAATAGATAGCTAGTGGGAAGCAGCCACATAGCACAGGGAGATCAGCTCGGTGCTTTGTGACCACCTAGAGGGGTGGGAGAGGGAGGGTGGGAGGGAGATGTAAGACGGAAGGGATATGGGGATATATGTATATGTATAGCTGATTCACTTTATTATAAAGCAGAAACTAACACACCATTGTAAAGCAGTTATGCTCCAATAAAGATGTTAAAAAAAATAAAAAATTAAAAGTGGAAAAAAAAACCCCACAAAAAACCACAGCAGTTGCTTCTGTGACTAGCTAGGTGATTAACAAAATGGATAATGGAGAAATATTTTTCTGGAAGGAAATTAAATAATTTATGATAAACGTCTTGGTATAGAATAACTCACACTTTTTAAAAACCTAACATGCAAGAAAGCAGCCCGGACACACACAGAAGTGCTATCTCTGAGGTGTGAAATTTCACACATGCCAAAGCCTGTGCAGCCCCACTGAGTATTTCCTTTAATGGCACAAGGGAACTTGGAGTCCTCCGGCTGTAACTAAGACAGAATCTAATGCGCGGCCAGAGTGCTGAGCTGTGCCTTTCTGGTTCTGCCTCGGACTTCCTGGCTAACAAGGAATAAATCCTTTAACCTCTGGAGCTCTTCCCTCTCTGATGCGGAAACCCACTAACATCAATAGAGCTCCTAAGGGCTTAAGCGGAAGAGAAAAAGAAACCACAAATAAGGTGGCTTTAGATGCCCAAGGATGGGGACACTACATATCTGTCTCCAATTGAACAGCCAATGATCCCTGGCTGGGGGGTTTCCCGATGCCCCTTGTCATAGCCCTCTCACTGCAACACTGCTGTCGGTGCCCAAGGAACAGCTGAGCTTTTGGGAGCTGCCTGGGACCCACCACACCTCCTCTGATAGGAGGAGCCTCTATTGCAGAAACTAGTTACCATAATGCCATAAAGGTGTCTGCCCTTGGCCATGCATCATGCAGTGGTGACAGGCTCATAAAACCTGACTTCCCTGTGGACACTGAGTGCTAGCCCTAAGCACATATATGGTCAGTATTCAGGCCATTCCCAATTTGCAAAATGAGCCAGGATTTGCAAACCTTGTTTGTAAAGCAGTCCTGAGGAACCTGGATGGCCAAGGAAACCACGTTATAAATATAGTATAGTACGTGGCACATAGTAGATACTGAATAAATATTTGATAACCAGTGATGGCCAATTGGAGGTCAAGGTCCAGTTCTAGCTCTTAGAGGCATAATGTAGAGAAAAGTTGCATATTTTTTCAATATGGGAAACAATTTTGCTTAATGCTAGCAAGTAAAATAACTGAAGACCATCCATAGCATTAAATAACTGAATACTTAGTCTTAAATATATTTATCTTAATGTGTTTGAGGAGAAAGCAGTCTTAACTAGAGGAAGTTGAAAATGTAGGTTCTAGCAGAGACCAAGGAGGAATCTAGGCAGTTTCAAAGAGTTTAGAGATGAGAAGCACTGCATTTTTATTCTTTTACTTTTTGTATCATTTCTATAAATGAAACAGCACTTATCTTTTGGTTGACAGCCAAGATAGAGGTCATTTTACAACAACTACAAGAGAAAAGAGGCGGAAATAGAGAAAAGGAGGCAGTGTAAATCCACGCTCAGACATTACAGAGTCGCAGGGACTTCCTGCCACACACCTGGGGAGCAGCCAGGACCAGCACACACAAATCTAAGATTTAGGAGCTGGTTCAGCCACTCACCAGCTCTGTGCCTTGCGATTCGTGACATCCCTCTCTGAGCTCCAATTGCTGAAGCATAAGCGTACCCATTTCATAGAGCGATTGGGAGGATTATATAAGGTCCTGCAGGTAAGCACTCTTACAATGGCACATAACAAATGCTAAATAATGGTTGTCTTTATTATTATCATTATTGGGTTTTCTTGACCTTTTCCTCTGAACTCTAAGTTTCATGAGAGTGGGACCCATGTGGCCATCTTGTTCACTGCTGTATACGCAGCATGTAGCCAACAAATATTTGCAGGGGAGAATTTGTTCTCATTGTTTCCTATGGTCAGCGGCAACATTTTTTATTTTGCTTACCTTTTTTCTCAAGTATTTTGTAATACATTGTAAAAGTCATAACACTTCATTCTTAGATATTATATATAGTATGCTTCTCTAAAAAGGACATTTTCCTCCATAGCCATGATATCATTATCATACCCAACAAAGTTAGCAATAATTCCTAAAAATCGTATAATACCTAGTCTGTATTCAGATTTCTTCCTTATTCCTAAAAATACCCTTTACAGCTGATCTGCTCACTCCAGGACCAAATAAAGGATCATTTGGTAATTAGCTCTTCTAAGTCTCTTTTGATCTAGATCTCACACCCCACTCCTTTTTACTATGACACTGACTTATTGAAGATACTGCAGAATATCCCATCTTTTGGATTTGCCTCATTGCTTCATTGAGGTGACACCTAACATGTTCCTGCCTCCCCTGTTTTTCTCCTGAGATGGAAGTTAAATCTAAAGTCCTGTTGTGATTCAGGTTAAATATTTTTATCCAGAAAACCTCATAGATGATGCTGTGTACTTAGCACTGCATCCCATCAGGAGGCATATACAGTTGACCCTTGAACAACCTGGGTTTGAACTGTATGGGTCGATTTATTTGTGAGTTTTTTACAGTAAGCATATTGGAATTTTTTTTGGAGACGTATGACAACTGGAAAAAACTCACAGATGAACTGTGTAGCCTAGGGATATCAAAAAAAAAAATTAAGCTATACATGGATTTCCCACTGCACTGGGTTTGGCACCTCTCAGGGTCAACTGTAATGTTGGCTTGGCCTATTGTTAGTAATGCCAACATTGATCACTGGGTTAAAGTGGTGATGGCTTGGTCCCTTCACTGCAAAGTAAGGTTTCCCCCTCCTTGGAACTAGCAAGTAAACTATAGGGTGATAATTGGTACCTTGTCAATACGTAATTCACTATCAAACTTTCTCTGGATGGTTTGAGCACCCACTGATGATCCTTGTCTGAATCAAGTATCCCAATAGGGGGTTGCAAAATGGAAACTTTCCAATTCTATCATTCCTTTTTAATTTATAAGCTTGCATTGTTCTGTAAAAAAGAGCTTTGCCTCTCAACTGGGGCTATTTGGTTATTCTGAAATATAGCACCTAATGGGAGAACAGGAGATATATAATTTTCCCTTTAAGAAACAATTTTTCAAAAAAAAAGTTATTGGTAAATAGCAGCAAATTAAAAAAATACTGAGAGTCAAAGCAAAGCATATAAATGGGCTTTCCTCTATTCTCTGGTCCCAGTAATTGTCTTAGCATAAGCCTGTGGAGGGATTGGGGGGCTGGGGAGTGTGGCAGTTACCCAGACTGCTTGGGTGGAAATCACACCTCTGATCTCGATTCCTCAGATTCTTTCTCCAGTTGGTTGATCCTACATCTAAGATAACATGTGCCTATTATGTTCCAGCTGGTCCTGGATATGTAATTTGTGAATCTGGTACTAATTTCCCCTCTATAATTGGAAATATCTCCTAACATTATTTTTCCAACACTTCCCTCGGAAGAGTATTCCACAAGCTGATAGAAGGCGGGGGTGTCATTGATTTTGCGGAAAATTTTATTTTATACATTCCAATGAGAACTCTTCATTCTGAAACCTCGAATCAGAGTAAAGTAACTCTCCTCCTTCCCTGCATACATGTGGTTGGACCCATCGCTAGCATAAAATCTTGACTCTCCTCTCAGCCAAGCAACACAAGCCACACTGAGCTCTTGAACGTGGCCCCATAAATCCAGCCCTGCTCAGTGCTTCTCCATCCCGGCCCTATCAGTGCCCTGGGATTCTGCGGCTCCAGATTTGCTCTCCCAGAACCGAGCTCAGCACTACTGTGGCAGGGTGGCGAGGTGCCCCCTTCCTGAAATCAGATGCAGAATGTCCTACCCTCTCTCTGACCCCTTTGCCGCCACGCTGCAACATAAGCTCCCATCTAATTGCTGCTCTGCCTCTCTCAGCAGAACTTGACCTCTTTCTGGGCTCCTCTCTTAAAGCAACTGTCTGTGTTTTTCATTATGTTTGCCAAGATGTATTAGCTTGAACTTTCCCTGGATGAGTGGATGAGGTTCATTTTGCTACTTTCCCTTCAAACCTCTGAGGCAGCAGGTTCAAGAATGCAGCCTTTGGTGGGGAAGTTTTTCGTCTCAGAGCCTTCAGCCAGACAGCTGAGTTCATCAGACTGTCCCACTGGTGCTGCGTGAGAACTGGCCCTTTAAGAAGTGGACAGATTCGGGTTCCAACTCCAAACCTCAGTTGGAAGTTCAAGCCACAATTGGAACACACACGTCCTGCCCCAAAGCTGCCCCAGCCTTGAGTTGACGTCCTCCTACAAGGCTGTCCTCCTCAAACCCATCCCACGCAAACAGAAACATCTCCTTTTAAACATTGAAGTCTCAGAGCCTCCACCCTAAGAAGGAAGTTGAAAGCCAAGTTCCGGGTACCCTCAGCTTCTCTAGTCTGACCAGTCAGCTGGCCAGAAGCAGTGGCGATGGACAGCATGTGTTTGTCCAACACAATGCCAATGAGAATTCCTTTGTGATCACTGAGAAGATGTCATCTCTGTGTCTCAGCTAATCCTTCCCTTAAAAATAAAAGTGCTCCTGAGACTGAGACAGAGGAGAGAGGAAATGTAGTGATAAGAATGCTAATCAGAAGGAAGGGAGTTTTCCAGCATTTTCTTTGCTAGCACACACACACACAAAAAAAAACAAGGTCGTCTATAAAAAGTGCTGGAAGTCTTTTTCATGCAGCCCGGGGCCTTTGCCAGGGGGACAGATTTCTCTCCCTCATCTCAGTTTCTTCCAGGCCCTTTTCTTGTGTGTTCTCCTTTTCTCTTGCTTCCTTTCTTCTTTCGTCTAGCAGTCCTCTCTGTCTGGGAAGCAATTTGTGGGGAATCAGAGGGGCCTGTGCTGTGCAGGCCCTGACAGCAGATGAGGCAGAATCCCTGCTGTTGGGGACACTGGACCATTTGGGGTTGCAGTAGGGAGACCCGACTCCTCAGCCTGGTGGGGTCCTGGTGAGGTCCTACCCAGAGCTCCCTGCTGCTTTTGCTATCACTTTGCTTGCTGTTTCATTCCCGTTTCCTTCTTCTCCTGGACTTCCCTCTCGTGCAAGCCCTTTCCTTTGGCAGCAAGATGACCAAGGGAGTCAGCACTCTGGAGGCTGCATCCTCACACTCCCTCCCTACACGTGATTTTTGACAAGACTGATCTGTGCAGCTCAGCACATGCAAAGGATGGCCTTCTCCCTGACTCCATGGTCCGGATGCACGACCCCAACATCTTTGTAAATAAAATAGTATAATCTCAACCTATACTGGAAAAGAATCTAAAAAGAATAGATGTGTATATATATATATATATATATATATATATATATATATATATAAAACTGAGTCACTTTGCTGTACACCTGAAATCAACTATACCTTAATAAAAATTCTTTTAATCTTAATATAAATAGTATAATATTATACTATTAATAGTATAATCTCAAGAGGCTTGCTGCTATAGAGAGAGAAATAAATAAATAAATATGTAAATAAACACACAAGGGAGGTGGGTGGGGCTATACTAGGACTTTGCAAAGCTGTGATAAAGCATTTTAGAAGGTGGATGTTGCTGCATTTCTGGTGAGCTGATTGAAGGGCTAGGATTCCAGCCATGGGCTGTGGGAGAGAGAAAGTGAGCCGTGACTAAAACTCCCTCGTGGATTGATCTGACTTAAATATATTCCAGGAGCTGGTCTAATTCCTGGTTCAGTCTCAGGCTTTGATTTTCCTTCTCTCAGTTCCCTGCATTTCAAATACTTTTTATCAAGGGGCCCTGAGCTGCCTTCAGTTCTACTGAGAATTTTTCTGGATTCACGATCGACTCTTCTGAGAGCACAGTGCTGAAAATTCTGCCCTCTGCCAAAGGGAGAACCAGATAGTTCCCACCTGGGAGAAACATTCTGGTAATTTCCAGGGAAAAAGGTGGTTAATTCTCATTTTGAAATGGGAGTACAGATGGCAGGCTTTCCCTGTTCACACAGACTCAGAGCCGCTTTGCTATTGCGGAGAAGGTGGGAGGAGAGCTTCCAGTCTTGCAGGCCCTCTCACATCGCCCAGCCAGCACGGAAGGCCACAGACGCTGATCTCTGGAGTCTAACCACAATTGCCAATTCACAGTCCCCAGCCCTACCCCTGCTGCCAGTCTCCTCTGCTCGACCCCCTGCACTACCACCTGATTCATTCTTCCTCCGCCTTCCTCCTCTTCTCCTTCTCCTTCTAGAAAATCTCAAGGATATACAAAAGTAGAGAGAATAGTGAAATGATCCCCCATATACCACAAACCCACCACCCAGCTCCAGCAATGATCAATTCATGGCCAATCTTGTTTCAATTTTATACCCACTTACTTTCACCTCCACTCCTCATCTGTCATTTTACTGGGATGATTCTGAAGCAAATTTCAGATATCATTTAATCTGTAAATAGTTTAGCATGTATCGCCAATGAGAAAAACTTTTTTGGATGCAATCCCATTATGACACATAACAATAAACGATTCCTAATGTCTCCAAATGTTCGGTCAGTGTTAAAATTTCCCAATGTGTTATTTTTATATTTGCTCAAGCGAGGATCCAGATAAGATCCATATGTCATAATTGGTTTATGTGGCTTAGAAGTCTTTTTTTTTTCTCCATGTAGCTTCTCTTTTTATCTCAAAATTTATTTACTGAAGAAACTCAGCTATTTGAATTGCAGGGTTTCCTGCAGCCTGGATTTTGCTGATTGCATCCCTGTGGTATTATTGAGCATGTTCCTCTGTCCCTTATATTTTCTTTCATTTGGTAAAGAGCTTCAATGACTTCAGGTTTGATTTTTTTTTTTTTAAAGAAGAATACGTTATAAATGGTGTTGTGTTTTTCCATCAGGGAGTACGTAATTCTGTTTGTATTTTTTGTGTGCGATGTTAACAGCCATTGAGTGTCACTGTCTGATCAACTATTTCAACTGTTTTATAAAGGGTTGCAAAATGGTGACCTTCTATCTTTTGGTTTTCATTTATTTGCTAAAATGCTTCTATAAAGAGAAATTCTTTCCATCAACCAACTGGTTACGCTTAGTTCACGCATTGCTTGGAAACTGTAGTCTACACAGACAGAATGTGAAAGCTTTGTGGCCAGTGTCCCCTAGACCTTGTGGTAGATTCCACAGGAGGAAACTGATTTTCTTCCTGGGCCACCTATGCCCATTTTTTTCAAAGATATTTCAAAATTCATTTGCCAGCCAAGAGATTGGCCCTGCCTCAATATCTGTAAATTCTGTGTTTACCAATATGAAAATATACATTAGTTTCAGTTATGCAGAAAAAAATCTCCTCCACTAAGTTTTTAGAGACTCAAGTTCACCCCTCCAGAGTTCAGAGCTGGAGCTCACATGGGGTATAGAGCCAAGAACCCACCATTCCAGGGTTGTCCTATTGGCTGCACGGTAAGGAAGATCTATCCTAGGGTTTGGAGGTACTCAGTATAGGCTCTGAGGAGAAAGAAAGCATAAACTTCTCCATGTAGAGAGGCCTTCACTAGCTGAGGACAAGGGTGAGGCCAGGGTCCAGCTGCTTACCTTAAGCCACCCATAAGCCATGCTCGCTGACCATGATGGCTCCAATATCAGAGTCCCTGCTACCCTGTGCTCTGCAGTCTCTTTAGCCAGGTTTCTTTGCAACTGTGGAGATTTGCAGGCTGCACCTGGGTCATTGTCCATCAGATCATACCAATAGAGGCTTGTCTGCCCACACCTAATGCGGGAACCTAGAGGTGGGTCTTCCTGCATAAGCTGTCAACAGCCCACACAAGGGTTCTTGGATTCCCAAGAGATCCACCTAAGCAGATACCATTCAGCACCCAGGGCCCTCTGTCAGGGCCAGGCCAGCTGGCTGCACCAACAGGATCTCTGAGGAGCGAGCCATAGTGAACCAGCTTGGACTGTAGCCACTGACTCAAAACGCTACTAGGCACTGGGACCAGGGTTGCCTTACTAGGGGTTTGAGGAGAAGTAGTGGCAGGAGTACAGCAGGTTTTCTATTCTTAGCCCCAAGCAGTCAGCCACAGAGAGAATGCAATGAGGAGGTAGAGCTGGGTACCATTTACCCTGATTACCATAGTGAAGTTTGGTACTTGGGGACCCAGTTGGGTGGGCCCTGTGTCCTTCTAGAAGAAATGTGGGAAGAGGAATTAGCCAGCTCTACTTGAGATTTTCACAAACCACCTCAAGTTCCTCTCTGATCCAGAGAGTGTTTTGACTACTCACCAAAATGCAAGGAGATTTTAATTAAAATCCATCCATTCCAAATTTGGGAGCTGGACTCTGGCTCAAAAGCACCCATAAACCACGCAGTACAAGCTGGTCCCAGTCCAGGTGAATATATTGATATCTTTCGAGCATCCACATTTGGGGCAGAGTTTAGTAGGGAGTGGGAGTCGAACCTCTCACCTATAAGATGCTTTGAGTCTTACCTGTGGAGTTTGAGGTGGGTGGCTGCAGTTGGACGGGAGGGACCCAAGAGAGGTTAGTATTGTCACTCACCTTATGTTCATGTTTTTATTTCCTGCTAATAATCAGATGTAGCTGGAATGAATCCCCTGGCTCTGCCAGCTTCACTCTAATGTCCCGGTATCAACAGACCATGCAAATACCCTCATAGCCCACTTGGATAAGAACCAAGCAAACATGCCACCTCTGAGCTGTACTGGGACAGACCTTGCCAAGTATAAGGACTGGTTTTCAAAGCCTCATACTCAGGTCGGCAGGAGCTCAAGGGCACATCAGATTTTTGCCACATCCTGGGGCTTTTTTTGCAGGGGAAGCTCCAGATAAACCATGCCTGCAAGGAGGGGACATGGTGATGATATGAGGCTACCATTTGCTACTACTTGACACCAGCTTTTGGATTATCTCAGATCATTCCTAGGATTCACAAAGGCAGCCTTGCAGGGAGCAAAGCCTCATTCAAATCAGGAACCAGTGGAAAACACTAAGCTAGTAGTCATTAATGCTATTCACCAAATACTCTTGATTCTCTGCCTTCTAGACACATGGCATGGCTGCTCTTCTTGAGCCCACTGTGTTTTAGTGTGACCAGTTGACTAGCTTTGACCAATGAATTGTGAGCAGAAGTGATATGTGTCACTTCTAAGCCCAGGTGTTTAACTGCTGGGCAAGACACTCCTCCCCCACCGTGATCTCTCTCCATCCTTCTGCCATGACAATGGGTGATGTTTGCAATGGTGGTTGCTGGGTCTCTGAGTAAGGAGCACAGAGCAGAGTCCTGTTGACCCATGATGGATATGGATTTACCAGGTTTACCCAGTAAACCTTGGTTGTTATAGGCTATCAAGTTTTGGGGATTATTTGTTACCACAACATAACCTAGACTACTCTAACCGATACACAGATAAGAGATGCTTAGGGGCAAAGTGGCTATCTAGGATGGCCTGGAAGACAGCCTTCTACAGGTTTCTTGAAGTTGTAGGTAAGCTCCTACATGATCTCTTGGACCAGGAGTGATTATCCATTAAATGACACATCCATGGACTTCCTGGCCTGCCTCCTTCCAGATACCCAGAATAGTGTCCTGGACTTCTGAGTGCAGGGCATCATGAAAGATGCAAGGCCTATCTGTAGGGCATGAGACAAATGATAGGCCGAGGAAGCCCAAGGTTTAGTAGGAAGAAGAATGGCCCCCCAAATATGTCTATATCCTAATTCCCAGGACCTGTGACTATGTTACCTTAGATGGCAAAAGGGACTTTACAGATGTGATGAAGTTAAGGATCTTGAGCTGGGGAGACTACCCTGGATTATCTGGATGGACCCAATGTAAGCACAAATGTCCTTCGAAATGAAAGAGGGAGGCAAGAGTATTGGAGTCAGAGGTTTGAAGATACTCTGCTACTAGCTTTGAAGTTGGAGACAGGGGATGATGTGCCAAGTAATGCAGGTGGCTTCTAGAAACCAGAAAAGGCAAGGAGACAGATTCTCCCCTAGAGCCTCCAGAAGGTACACAGTCCTGCCAACACTTTGATTTTAGCCCAGGAGACCCATTTCAGACATCTGACCTCCAGAACTGTAAAATAATATATTTGTGTTGTTTTAGGCAATCAAGTTTGTAGGACTTTTTACAGCAGTAGTAAAAAACTAATTACTCAGCCATAAAAAGAAATGAAATTGAGCTATTTGTAATGAGGTGGACAGACCTAGAGTCTGTCATGCAGAGTGAAGTAAGTCAGAAAGAAAAAGACAAATACCGTATGCTAACACATATATATGGAATTTAAGAAAAAAAAATGTCATGAAGAACCTAGGGGTAAGACAGGAATAAAGATACAGACCTACTGGAGAACGGACTTGAGGATATGGGGAGGGGGAAGGGTGAGCTGTGACAGGGTGAGAGAGAGACATGGACATATATACACTACCAAACGTAAGGTAGATAGCTAGTGGGAAGCAGCCGCATAGCACAGGTTTATCAGCTCCGTGCTTAGTGATCGCCTGGAGGGGTGGGATAGGGAGGGTGGGAGGGAGGGAGACGCAAGAGGGAAGAGATATGGGAACATATGTATATGTATAACTGATTCACTTTGTTATAAAGCAGAAACTAACACACCACTGTAAAGCAATTATACCCCAATAAAGATGTTAAAAAAAAAAAAAACAAACTAATACACAAGGGAAAATGCCCTCCTGCTCCTGGGCATTCTCAGGAGCCCGTCACCCAAACTTGCCAGGGTCACAGCACAACCTGTGCTGGATGCAGCCACTAGAGCCCCCAGCAACTCTACAGTGGCTATGTGCCTATCAATAGACCCTCATTCCTGTAGTGATTATGGTAGATATTCTTCAAGATCCTCCAGGTTTGAATCTTCTGTCCACTGCCCGTCACTCTCAAATTGCTAAGTGCCCTTGAACCAATGCACTGCATCTTCCTTATTCACTGTTGTATGTCAAACATGGAGTAGGTGCCAGTATATATTAAGTAAATGGAAGAATAAATAAGTGAATAAATGCCATGAGGAATTATCTGATTATATGTGTAGATCTTGATGATTTATTGAAAATCTCCAGCAAGAAACACATCAAGCTGAGTTACTTACAGTAAAAAATTCGAACAAAACAGCAAATGAATACAAAAAAGAATTTAATGCTTTGCCCACTCACAGTGTTGTCAGGTGCAAACACAATCTATATGAGTCTCTTTACCTGGCTGATTCTTTTCGTTCCTTCTGCCGTGCATGTTTTATCTGTGTGTGTGCTGGCAGAGGGGTTTTCTGACAGTGCAACAGATCCATTCTCCCCTGGGCACCTGCTTCCTCCAGCTTATTAAAATTTCACTCATTTTTTAGAGAAGTAGCTTGGTTTTGTAAGCAAGGATGTTCAGTGGGACTAAAATGAAGCAAATAAACTCATATTTTAGTGACCTGAATACAGTTTCATCCATTCTTATTTATTCCGACCCTGCTATTGAATAATAATTACGAAAAGAGAGTTTATGCTTCCATAAAATAACATTTTGCATGACAGCTAGAGAGGTACAATCCCATCTTAACAAAAACAAGCATATCTAGGGACTTCCTTGGTGGTCCAGCGGGTAAGACTTTGCTTTCCAATGCAACGGGTGTGGGTTTTATCCCTGGTCAGGGAGCTAAGATCCCACATGCCTTGCGACCAAAAAGCCACAACATAAAGCACCGAGCCAATATCCCTGTGCCATGCGGCTGCTTCCCACTAGCCTGGAGGGGTGGGATGGGGAGGGTGGGAGGGAGGGAGACGCAACAGGGAAGACATATGGGAACATATGTTTATGTATGACTGATTCACTTTGTTATAAAGCAGAAACTAACACACCATTGTAAAGCAATTATACCCCAATAAAGATGTTAAAAAAAAAAAAAAGCCACAACATAAAACAGAAGCAGTATTGTAACAAATTCAATAAAAACTTTAAAAAAATGGTCCACATAAAAAAAAATCTTGGGCTTCCCTGGTGGCGCAGTGGTTGGGGGTCTGCCTGCCGATGCGGGGGGCGCGGGTTCCTGCCCCAGTCCGGGAGGATCCCGTGTGCTGCGGAGCAGCTGGGCCCGTGAGCCATGGCCGCTGGGCCTGCACGTCCGAAGCCTGTGCTCCGCCACGGGAGAGGCCACAACGGTGAGAGGCCCGCATACCGCAAAAAAAAAAACCCCCAAAACTAAGCATATCTAACTTAACAACAATAGTATGTTCCTGAAAAACCGAAAGTTCTGCTCCCAAACACTGATCATTATTTTAAAAGGGGATAATCCATTCTGTAACAACCCAAAATTCTAATTTCCTAAAACATAACTGAAACATAGGAAAATGCCTGTGTATGTAACAACTATCATTTTTGCTTGTTAAATGCTTAAGACACCATCATTTGATTCTCAAAATTATAAAGTCTAAATCAAAACGGATCTAACAAGTGAAAAATCTAAACCTATAAAACTTCTAAAAGAAAATATTTCTGACTTTGAATTAGGTAAAAATTTCTCAAATATGACACCAAAAACACAGTCTATAAAAGAAAAAAGATTGCTAAATTGGGCATCACCAAAATTAAGAACTTCTCCTCTTCCAAAGATACTGTTAAGAGAATGAAAAGACTAGCCATAGACAGGGGAAAACATATTTTCAAGGTACACATCTGATAAAGAACTTGACTCAGGAATCTATGAAGAACTTTCAGACCTCAACATTAGAAAATATAAATAATCCAACTTTAAGTGGGCAAAAGATTTAAACAGAGAAGTCACTGAAGAAGATATATGGATGACAAAAAAGCACATACAAAGATGCTTATCCTCATTAGTCATCAGAGAAATGCACTATGCTCCCATTAGAATAGCTAACGTTTTTTTTTTAAAGCTGACAATAGCACGTGCTGACGAGGATGTGGAGCAACAGGAGTTTTCATTCATTGCTGGTGGAAATGTAAAATGGCACAGTCACTTTGGAAGACAGTTCAATGGTATCTTATAAAGAGAAATATACAATAACCACCTGACTCGGCAATCCCTCTCTTAGATATTTATCCAAAGGAAATGAAAATGTATGTTCACACAAAAACCTGTATGTGAATTTATAGCATTTATTCATAAGAATCAAAGTCTGGAAACAACTCAATGTTCCTCAGTTGCAGAATGGATAAATGAACTGGCCTATCGATGCAATGGAAGGTTATTAGCAATAAGAAGGAACAAACCATGATACACACATCAATACAAATGAATCTCAAATGCATCATGCTAAGTGAAAGAAGCCAGACTCAAAAGGCCACCTACTGTATGATTCCATTTATATGTTACTCTGAAAAGGCAAAACGTACAGTTTTTCTGAACTTGTAGGTAAGAAAACAGATCAGAGGTTGCCAGGGTGGCAGGGGTGGGGGAGGAGTTGACTACAACGGGGCACAGAGGGGAGTTTTGGGAATGAAAGGAATATTCTTTATCTTGATTGTGATGAGGTTTGTCGAAACTGCAGATCTGTGCACTTTTTTTAAAAGAGCATATTTTATCGTATACGAATTATACCTTAAAAACCAGCAGCAGCAAAAGCAGCAAAGGCCAGTTGCTTCATATGCAGTAGCACGTGCAGTTCCCATGACCCTGTGAACGTATGTGATTCTGATAATCTACCATTTACATTTGGAAAGTAAGTTAAGACTTCTCTGCATGTTGTTTTGTTAAAAATGTTGAATTGAGTTTTTGGTATGTAAATACAATTTTTTCCTATGTAAACATCATACAAAAATATATTGACAAATACATGTGTTCAATAAAGTTTGGGTATTAAAAACCCAGAGGGATTCTACTGGGAAAACAAACTGAAGAGACATTCTGCAGGGTATGTGAGTCTCAGGATACTGTTGAACTCTATTTTTATATCCTGGCTGACAGCCTATACCATCACTGTTAAACTGACCTATATACAACAAACCCTGTTGAATAAAAAAATCCTCTGTATTTAGCATATCCTTTTCAGTTGCTGTCTGTTAAGCTGGCAAAATAGAGAGAAATCCAAAGGAGTTGAATAATTGAAAGAACAAAGATGATCTAATATTAATATTAATACTAATATTGATTTCCAGATCTGGTAACTAGAGAATACACAGTGTTTTCATGCCCGTGGAATATTTATAAAACTTGATCTCTTGGTCTATGAGACATTCTAAAATGTACAAATAAACTATATTCTCTGATTACAATTCAGTGCCACTATAAATAGGTAATGGGAGAATAACCAAAAACTTCTTGGAACAAAAATGTAAATACAGAATGTTTGTTAATATTAATAGTGTGAACAGTACACTTTGAAACTTTTAGGATGTAGCCAAAGCTGTACTTGGAAGGAAATGTATAGACTTAAACACCTCGCTTACCAAATTAGAAAAAAATGAAAATGAGTTAAGTAATCAATTGAATATGTCTGGCACATATTAAGCAACCAATAAACATTTAGCGAGTGAAGAAACTAGGGAAAAACAACAAAACATAGTTAGGGCAAATAGGATAAAAGAAAACATTTTAAAACCTTAATTACTAGTTTGAAAACAATAAAAAGAATTAAGTGAGATAGCTGGATGGGGAGGGAGAGGGCAATAAAATAGATTATCCATAAAGCAGTCAATTCAAGGAGAGAGAGAGAGGAAGCATAACTCTGCAAAATTTAGAATAAGGAAGGAGATGTAGCCACAAAGCAGATGAAATTTAGCAGAAGTTAAAGAATACTTTCTATGCTATGCTATTCATTTAATAATCTAAATGAAATGAGAGATTTCCTAAGAAAATACAGACTAGTAAAAAGTATGCAAGAAGTATAGAACCAGGAGACATTATCAAAGCAAAGGTAGAAAGTACAGAGCTTGGAGCCAGACAATCCTCATTTCAGGTCTGAGCTCTGCCCTATGGGATCTGTGTAACCTTAACAAATTACTTCACCTCTCTCATCCTCAGTTTCCCTATCTGTGAAATGATACAAACAATAGAACTTACCCCATAGAAATACTATGTGGAGATTTTAAAAGATATATGCGAACAGCTTGTCTGATGCACTGCTGTGACTGTGAAAATTTAAAAAGACCATGGAAGAAATTAAGAATGTTGGCAAAGAACCAGCCCTCATCAGAACACTGCAAACAAAGAGTTTCACTGCTTGCACTGCTATTTCAGGTGTTTTAGAACTTAGAAAAAGTGGAAAGGCACCCCATTTCTTTTTAATAGACTAGTACATCCTGACACCAAAACCTGACAAAGATAATACATGAAAGAAAAGTACAGACCAACCCTCGTAGGAATACCAATATAAACTTTCCAAATAAAATCTTAGAACTCAACCTCAGTAGTATTTATATATAGATATGGGTCAAATTAATATTGCTGCATTATGTCTCTGATCATATAGTGCACTAGTTTCCCATTGCTACTGTAACAAATCACCACAAACTTGGTGACTTAAAAACACAAAAATTTATTCTCTTATGGTTTTGGAGGCAAGAAGTTTGAATTCGTTTCACTGGGCCAAAACCAAGGTGTCTGCAGGGCTGTGCTTCATCCAGAGACTCTAGGAGAAAATCCATTTTCTTGCCTTTCCCAACTTCTAGAGCTACATTCCTTGCCTTTTTCAGCTTCTCATTTCTGCCTGTATTCCTTGGGTCATGGCCTCTTTCTCCATCTTCAAAACCTGGAGTATCTTCCAATCTCTCTCTCCATGCTGAGGTCATCACATTGCCTTTTCTCTGTGTGTAAACATTCCCTCCTTCTGCATCCCTTGCATAAGAATTGCATTAGGGCCAACCTGAAGAATCCGGGATAATCTTTCCATTTCAATATCCTTAACTTAATCATATCTGCAAAGGTATTTTTTTCACATAAATTAGGATATGGATACCTTTGAAGGGATCATTTTTTTTCCCACCCTACCACAGTCTACCCTTTGGCCTCAAAGATTCATACCTGTCACACATGAGAAATACAGTCACCCTATCCCAACATCCCCAGAGTTTCAACCCATTATAGCATCAACTCAAGTCCAAAATCTAATCGGCTCAGAAGTCCAAAATCTCACCATCTGTATCAGGTATGGGTGAGATTAAGCATCATCCATCCTGGGGTAAATTCTTCACTATTTGTGCACTTGTGAAACTAAAAAACAAGTCTCTGTTCCCCAAATAAAATGGTGGTACAGTCACAGCGTAATAGTTGTAGATATTCTCATTCCAACAGGAAAAAAATGGAAGGAATAAAGGGATCACTGCTTCTAAGCAATTTCCAAAGCCAGCAAGGGAAATTCCATTAGGTTTCAAGGCCTGGGAGCAATCCTCTCTTGTTCAAGAGTCTTTGCTCTGGGGCCAGGGCTCTGACTTCGGCCTCTTGTCTTCTGGGCTCAAGGCCCAAGGAGTTATTCTTCCTTTTCCTTGTTTGCAGCTGAGTAGTTTTCTTGCCTATAGAATTTTGGGAGTCTGACAGACATCCTTTATTTCATCCTCTCCCTGTCCTTTTTTTTTTTTTTTTTGCGGTACACGGGCCTCTCACTGTTGTGGCCTCTCCCGTTGCGGAGCACAGGCTCTGGACGTGCAGGCTCAGCAGCCATGGCTCGTGGGCCCAGCGGTTCCACGGCATGTGGGATCCTCCCGGACCGGGGCACGAACCCACATCCCCCGCATCGGCAGGCGGACCCTCAACCACTGCGCCACCAGGGAAGCCCTCCCTGTCCTTTTTAATACAAGTTACCAGTATTTCTGCTGGCTTAATGTGCTCAAACACTTTGTAAGTCTCCCCTGTATTTCAGAGACTCATACCATTAGATAGAAGGGTCCTCCACAGACCCCTGGCTCATCCCACATCTATTTCTGGCTTCTGTTGAGATTATTAAGTGGCTCCATGAGTCCCACCTTTAATGCTTCAGCATTAGCAAAAGGTTGTCCAGCCATAACCTTGGCTTTCTCTCCAGAGCACAATTTCCTAACAGTTAATCTCTTAATATTAGCATTTTCTGCAATCTAGATAGGCTGTGAATCTCCCAGATCATTAAGTACTGGTTCCTTTTTGCTTAACATTTCTTTCCCGAATTTGTGTCTTTCCTCTCACATTTTATAGGAGCGATAAGAAGAAACCAGTCTGCATCTTCAACACTTTGCTTGGAATGCCCTTCTGCTAAATATTCAAGTCTATTGCTTACAAGTTCTGCTTTCCACATCACTGTAGGACACAATTCAGCTAGGCTCCCTGCCACTGTATAAGAAAGATCTCCTTTCCAAGTTCCAATAACATGTTCTTCATTTCCTTCAGAACTCTCACCAGCAGCACCTTTAATATTCATATATCTGCCAACATTCTATTTATGATACGTGTTGTACTTGAAGATGGTACAGGCTTTCTCTACCATGTTCCTTACTTCCTCCTGAGCCCTTACTGGACAGAGTCTTTAACAACCATATTTCTACCAACAGTCTGTTCAAGACAATCTAGGCTTTTCCTATCACGTGCCCCCAAATCCTACCAGCCTCTACCCATTTTCCAATTCCAAAGTCACTTCCACACTTTTAGGTGCAGTTGACCCTTGAACAACATGGGTTTTAATTGCACAGATCCACTTATATACAGATTTTTCTTCACGAACTATATACTACAGTAGTACACAATCTGAGGTTGATTGAATCCATGATGCCAAACCATGGATACAGAGGAAGTGCAGATACAGAGGGCCAACTATAAACTATACCCAGATTTTTGACTGTGCAGAGAGTTAGCGTATGTAACCCCTTGTTGTTCAAAGGTGAACTGTATTTGTTACAGTAGCACTCTACTTCAAGGTATCAAAATCTGTATCAGTCAGGGATCTGCCAGAGAAACAGAACCAGTTAAAAAAATTATATATACAATACATATATACACACACGTAGGTCTAAAGTGTGTGTGTGTGTGTAGAGAGAGAGAGCGAGCTAGAAGAAAGGTGGGAGGTTGATCAATTTCAAGGAACTGGCTTATACTGTATAATTTGGGGCTGGCCGGGCATGTCTGAAATCCATACGGTAGGCCTTCAGGAGGGGGAGTCTGGAACCCTCAGACACAAGCTGAAGCTTCAGGCCCCAGGTGGAATTTCTTCTTTAGGAAAGCCTCAGTTCTGCTCTTAAGACCTTTCGACTGATTGAATCAGGCCCACCCATATTGAGGATAATCTCCTTTAATAAAGACAACTGATTATAGAAATTAATCACATCTATAAAACACCTTCACAGCAACACTTATATTAGTGTTTGATTGAATAACTGGGGACAATAGCCAAGCCAAACTGACACATGAAACTAACCATCACACACTGTAAATAGGTAATTCATGCAAAATATTTAGACAAACTCCAAATAGAAAATATGATAATGAAAACTACCAGGAAACCTACCAGCCAGAGATACCACTGCTAAGCTCTCAGTGAATATCCTCCCAGACTTTATTCTATGCAATTACAAATACAGACACACAGACACACAGACACACACACACACACACACACACACACTTTAAAATAAGATCATCGTATAAATTCTGTTCATTTTTACAAAAGAAAATAACTCTGTATTTTTTTGTTTTAGAAGTAATACATGTTCACTATGCAGCATTCAGAAAAATATAAAGGAGAAAGTAAATATTATTGACAGTGTCATCACTCAGAGATAAATCACCATGAACATTTTGGTGTATTTAAAAAAAGTTTTCAGAGACATATAGATAGAGATATATATTGTTATACACATTTAATTTTAATAGACATAGGCATTTTATTCTAAGGATGTACTAGAATTTATTTAACCAATCTTTTCCTGGTGATCCTTGCATTATTCAGAACTGTTTCTCTTGCAAATGACAAATGCCCAACTCAAACTAGCTTGTAAGAAACAAAGGAATGTACTGGTGTAGCTGGGAGGTTAAAGCACAGCTGGAACAAGGAGTCAAATGATGTCTGACTTCTGTCTCCCCAGCTCTTGGTAGGCTCTTTCCATATGCTGTATATGATGACTGCCAGCTGCTCTACACTCACTTTTTATAAGCTTAACAACCTGATGCAGAGATTGCTATTAGTTTAGCTCGTAACCTTATAGAACTCCAACTTTATTTTGGGACTCAATGTACCCCGATCAAAACTACATTTCTGAGACTCCCTTGCAGGTAGGATTCAGTTCTGACCAAAAATAACAGTCATAAGATGTGGCTACAGGCAAAGCTTTCTAAAGGGTGTTGACCCAGTTAGCATGCATTATTCACAATAGACAAAAGGTGGAAGAAACCCAAACGTCCCTTGATGGATAGATAAACAAAATATGGTCTACACATCCAACAGAATATTATTCAGCCTTATAAAGGAAGGAAATTCTGAAACATGCTATGACATGGATGAACCTTGAACATTATACTAAGCCAGTCACATATATAAGGCAGTCACAAAAGGACAAATACTGTATGAGTACACTTACACAAAGTGCTTAATCAAATTCGTAAAGATACAAAGTAGAATGGTGGTTTCCAGGGCCTGAGGGAACGGGGGAAATGGAGAGTTATTGTTTAATGGGTACAGAGTTTCAGTTTTGTAAGATGGAAAGAGTTCTGGAGATGGATGTTTTCTATAGCAGCTACACCATTTTACATTTCCACCAGCAATGCCATGACCATTTATTTAGGTTGTCCTTAATTGCTCTCAAAACTGTTTTGCAGTTTTCAGAGTACAAGTTTTGTACTTCTATTAAATTCATTTTTATTTTTTTGATGCTATTATAATGGAATTGTTTTTTAAATTTTATTTTCATATTTTTCATTGCTAGTGTATAGAAATACAGTTGACTATTTTTTATTGACCCTATGTCCTATAACTTTGCTCAACTTGTTTACTAGTTCTAGCAGTTTTTAGTGGATTCCTTAGGATTTTCTATTTATAAGAACATGTCATCTGAAAATAAAGATAGTTTTATTTCTTCCTTTTCAATCCAGATACCTTTTATTTCTTTTTTATTGCCTAATTGCCCTGGCTAGAACCACCAGCACAATGTCCACAAGAGCAGACATCCTTGTTTTATTCTTGATCTTAGGGGGAAAACATTGTCTTTCACCATTAAGTATGACTATTAGCTATGCTTTTTTGTTGTTTGTTTTGTTTTTTGCAGATATACTTTATAAGGTTGAAGAATAGAATGGTAGGCAGAATAGAGAATAGTGGACCCTCAAACAGGCCCACATCCCTGGACCTTGTGAATATGTTAGGTTACCTGGCAAACAGGAATTAAGTTAGCAGATGTGATTAATGTTGCTAATCATCTGGCTTTAAAATAGGGCAAGTCACTGGGAATATCCAGGTGAGCCCAATGTGATCACAGTAGTCCTTAAATGTGGAAGCAGGAGAGCAGAAAAGTAAAAGAGATATGACAGTAGAAGCAGAGTCAGAGAAATGTTATGTTGCTGGCTTTGCGATGGAGGAAGGGGGGCACTAGCCAAGGAATGCAGGCAGCTTCTAGAAGAGGGAAAATGGAAGGAAATGGATTCTTTCCTGGAGACTCCAGATGGAACACAGCCCTGCTTACGCCTTAAATTTTATCCCAGTAGCCCACAAGTGTCAGACTTCTGACCTCAGAACAGTAAGACAATAAATGTGTGTTGTTTAAGCCAGAAGTTTGTGGTAATTTGTTACAGCAACAATACAGAATGAATACACCTTGTATTTCTACTTTGAGCATCCTTATCACAAACAATGGGTTGATTTTTTTTCTTTAAGCCTCACACCTTATGAATTCTAAGGAAAAAAGAACATCTTAAAATCATCTAGTCAGAAAGTAATACATTTGCTACCATGAAAAGTGAAATAGATTGGTGCTGCACTTTTCTTCTGTAGAGATACTAAATATCGGGAGATGAATGTTCACAGACTTCTGAAGGTAGAGGATTAGGCCCGAAGAGTCTATGGCAAACCAATGGCTGTTCACGTGTAAGGAGAGAGAAAAACATGCTTAGACATGCAAAGGTTTGGGAAGGGTGTCACTCATGTATCCTTTCAAAAATTTTTCTCAAAGAAAAATTTCATCCAAATGAAAAATAGGAATAAAGGAATGAAAGGATGAAGGAGCATGAAAAACTGAAAAACAGTTAAATTTAAATGCTGATACTCTCAGTGTAAATTACAATGCAAACGTGTTTTAAACATTTCTTTATGGAGAAGGACATATGATGTCAAACAAAATCAGTAGTACTCTCGAATTCTTAAACAAGATTATAAGGTAGCAGAGGAGGTAAGAATTGATAACTGCCAACTGTCATTTCTTGTTGAGCAGGGAACTCAGAGAAACATAGGCTCAAATATTTTTGTTACAAATTGTAGGATAAAGGTAACCATAGGCAAATCAGAAATAGAATATGTAGATTTCAAATCCTAAAAGAAGAGAGGAAACAAAGCCATTATGAGAGGTCAGGGTGACAGAAAAAGAAGAAAGGAAACAAAACAAAAAATAATACATTAAGAAGGCAAATGACCATAAAACACATAAGAGTACTGGATCTCTCTATTAAAAGGTAAAGATTGAGGTTGGGATCATTTTTAAAGGTGAAATGAGCTGTCAACTACATTCTAGAGCTCTGCCTAAAACAAAATGACATAGCCAGTTTGAAAAGAGACGGATGGACAAATGTATTCCAGGTCAAAATAAAAAACAAAAATCTGGGCTTCCCTGGTGGCGCAGTGGTTGACAGTCCGCCTGCCGATGCCGGGGACGCAGGTTCGTGCCCCGGTCCGGGAGGATCCCACATGCCGCGGAGCCGCTGGGCCCGTGAGCCATGGCCGCTGAGCCTGCGTGTCCGGAGCCTGTGCTCCGCAGCGGGAGAGGCCACAACAGTGAGAGGCCCGCGTACCGCAAAAAAAAAAAAAACAAAAATCTGGGTCCGAAATCTAATTTTAGACAAAGAAGAATTTGGGACTTAAAGAACAAGGCGAGAGCAGATACTACTCGTTGGGTAATCTAACATCAACTGCCAACCCCTTCATCTTTTTCTTCCTTAAATACAGAGGCTAGAAAAGCTAAATATTCACTTCACCTTTCCAACACCCCATACAGCTCTGGGTGGCCTTGTGAATAGGGTTGCCAGATTAAGCAAATAAGAACACAGGAAGCCCAGTTCAATTTGTATTTCAGATCAACCACAAATAATTTTTAGTAAAAGTATGTCTTAGTCAATATTTGGGACATTCTTATGATAAAAAATTATTTGTGGTTGATCTGAAATTCAAACTGAACGGGGAATCCTATATTTTTTTAACATCTTTATTGGAGTATAATTGCTTTACAATGGTGTGTTACTTTCTGCTTTATAACAAAGTGAACCAGCTATACATATACATACATCCCCATATCTCCTCCCTCTTGCATCTCCCTCCCACCCTCCCTATCCCACCCCTCTAGGCAGTCACAAAGCACTGAGCTGATCTCCCTGTGCTATGTGGCTGCTTCCCACTAGCTATCTATTTTACGTTTGGTAGTATACATATGTCCATGCCTCTCTCTCACTTTGTCCCAGCTTACCCTTCCCCCTCCCCATATCCTCAAGTCCCTTCTCTAGTAGGTCTGCGTCTTTATTCCCGTCTTGCCCCTAGGTTCTTCATGACCGTTTTTTTTTTAGATTCCATATATATGTGTTAGCATATGGTATTTGTTTTTCTCTTTCTGATTTACTTCACTCTGTATGACAGACTCTAGGTCCATCCACCTCACTACAAATAACTCAATTTCGTTTCTTTTTATGGCTGAGTAATATTCCATTGTATATATGTGCCACATCTTCTTTATCCATTCATCTGTCGATAGACACTTAGGTTGCTTCCATGTCCTGGCTATTGTAAATAGAGCTGCAATGAACAATGAGGTACATGTCTCTTTTTGAATTATGGTTTTCTCAGGGTATATGCCCAGTAGTGGGATAGCTAGGTCATATGGTAGTTCTATTTTTAAGGAACCTCCATACTGTTCTCCATAGTGGCTGTATCAATTTACATTCCCACCAACAGTACAAGAGGGTTCCCTTTCTCCATACCGTCTCCAGCATTTATTGTTTGTAGATTTTTTGGTGATGGCCATTCTGACAGGTGTGAGGTGATACCTCATCGTAGTTTTGATTTGCATTTCTCTGATGGGGAATCCTGTATTTTATTTGGCAAACCTACACGTAACCAGCTCTGGCCAATGAGACATAATTGGAAGGGGTTAAGATGGCAATGAGTCTCAGATGGAGCAACAGATTCAATACAAAGCCTATCAAAATCCCAGCTGCCTTTTTTTCCCCAGAAATTGACAAACTGATCCTAAAGTGTATATAGAAAACCAAGAGGCCCAGAATTACAAAACAATCTTGAAAAAGAAGAATAAAATTGAAGGACTCACTTCCCAATTTCAAAACTTACTACAAAGCTACAGTAGTCAAGACAGTGTGGTACTGGCAGGGGGTAGATATATAGATCAATGAAACAGAATTGAGGTCTAGAAATAAGTTCTTACATTTATAGTTAACTAATTCTCCAAAAGGGTTCCAAGACAATTGAATGGGGGAAAGAATCATCTTTATAACAAATGGTGTTAGGACAACTAGAGAGCCACATGTAAAACAATGAAGTTGGACTCCTACTTCATACCATATACACAAATATTATGTGAAAATGGATAATAGACCTAAAGAGCTAAAACTATAAAACTCTTAGAAGGAAATCAAGGAGTACATTTTTGTGATCTTGGGTTAGACTGCCTTCTTAGGAATGATACCATATGCACAAATGAAAAAAAAAGATAAATTGGACTTAAGCAAGCTTAAATTTTTGTGCTTCAAAGGACACTACTAAGAAAATTAAAAGACAACCCACAGAATGGGAGAAAATATTTGCAAATTATGTATCTGAGAAGGGTCTAGGACCTAGAATATACAAACAACTCAACAATAAAAAGACAAACAACCCCATTAAAAAATAGGCAAAGAATTTGAATAAACATTTCTCCAAAGAAGATATACAAGTGGCCAATAAACACATGAAAATATGCTGAACGTCATTAGCCATCAACGAAATGCAAATGAAAACCACAACAGGATGTCATTTCATTACCCACTAAGATGGTTAAAATCAAAAACAGGCAATAACAATTATTCTTGAGGATGTGGAGAAATTGAAACGCTCATGTATGGCTGGTGAATTGTAAAATGGTACAGCCACTTTGAAAAACAGTTTGGTAATTCCTCAAAATGCTGAACATAGAGCTACTGAATGATGCAGAAATTTCACTCCCAGGTATATGCCCAAGAGAAATGAAAACATACATCCACATAAAAACTTGTACACAAATGTTCATAGCAGCATTATTCATAACAGCCAAAATGTGGAAATAATCCAAATTCCCATCAAGTAATGAATAGATTAATAAACTGTGGTATATCTATACCATGGAATATTATTCAGCACAAAAAGAAATGAAATACTGAAACATGCAACAGCATGGATGGACGTTGAAAATATGCTAAATGAAAGAAGCCAGTCACAAAAGACCAATATATTGTATGATTCCATTTATATGAAATGTACAGAATAGGCAAATAATAGAAAGTAGATTAGTGGTTGCCTAAATCTGGGGGGTGGGACAGTGGGAGGTAGAGAATGAGAAATGACTGCTAATAAGTATGGGGCTTCATTTTGAGATTATGAAAATGTTCTATAATTAATAATTGCATGACTGTGTATATGCTAAAAACCATTGAATTGTACACTTTAAATGAGTGATTGTAGGCTATGAGAGTTATATCGCAACCAAACCTCTAACAAAATAGAGCCAGCCTCTCATTTGGTGCGCCTTTTGATCTGAAGATGATCTTCTATTATTTGTTTGATAATTTCATCTGCACTTGTTCATTTATCTACTTCTGGAACTTCTGTTACATATAGTATATTTCTGACATCCATCCTCCATTCAAGACCACAACATTGGGACTTCCCTGGTGGCACAGAGGTTAAGAATCGGCCTGCCAAAGCAGGGGACACAGGTTCGAGCCCTGGTCCGGGAAGATCCCACATGCCATGGAACAGCTAAGCCTGTGCGTCACAACTACGCAGGCTGCGAGCCACAAATACTGAAGGCTGTGCACCTAGAGCCCGTGCCACGAGAAGCCCGCGCACCGCAACGAGTCGCCGCAACTAGAGAAAGCACACATGCAGTGACGAAGACCCGACGCGGCCAAACGTACTTACATAAATAAATTAATTTAAAAAAAAAAGACCACAACATTACACAACCCGGAAGCCACCACTCACAGGTGGTGAAAGGTGCACAAGCAACCCACCTCCCATCCCACCCCCCCACCCCACTCCCGCTGCCCCAACAGAGTTTTGCACCATTATGGCCCTTTCTGTGCCCCTTATTGTTTGTTGTTTCTCAAAATTTCCCTCTATCTTTTTCTCAAGGGTTCTGGGAGAATCCCTTAAGCCTGTCTTCTGACTGAATGGTTCTAAGATCTGGTACCCCATCAAAATGACCTCCAGAAGCTTGTTAAAGATATAGATTCCCAGCCCCCACCTGATGATTCTGATTCTACAAGTCTAGGGTAGGGTCCAGAGACATTTTTAATATTAAAGTGCACTGGAAGATTGCTGACTTTAATTCAGCTAGTGGGGCATTTAGAAACCACTTTTATAACTAATTCCTCACCCTATAATATACATTCTGCTATTTACTGCTCTACCGAGCATTTTAACAATGCTTTTCATCTCTAAGAACTTTTTGTTCTCAGATTGCTCCTTTTTCATGGCAGTTTTTTTTTTTCTATTTTAGCACGGCAATGTCTTCTCAAGTCTCCCTGAGAATACGAATTAGAGGTGTGTGTGTGTGTGTGTGTGTGTGTTTAAGTTCTCTTCTTTTTTTCTGTATGAGTTTCTGTGCGTGCCCAGAGTACTCACATTTTAGGAGACTTCTCTTCTGCCTTGGCCGCTCGTGTCAGGGCTGTGAATGCTCAGTGTGGCGGGCACCCTGTTTACAAACAGGCAATGCGGCAGGAAGAAGACTCGAGTTAAAGTGCAGTTATCTCCCCGGCATTGCTAGAAATTCCCGTCAACAATCATGCAACAAACACTCACCCAGCGTCTTCTTCAGCGGTGGTTCTCCATCTTGACTGCGTGTTAGAATCACCTGGAGAGCTTTTACAAATCCTGTTGCCTGGGCTGTACCCAGAGCAATGAAACCAGAACTCTCTAGAGCTGGGTTCCAGGAATGGGTCCGTTCTATAAGCTTCTCAGGTGATTCTAATGTGTAGTTAAGTTTGTAAACAGGCTATTATCGAAATCAACACGTTTCAAACTTTCATGGGATGTGAATCACCTAGGGATCTTAGTAAAAAGCAAATCCTGATTCATGAAGTGTGGCGTGGTGCTTCAGATTCTGCATTTCTTACGCGGGCCTCTCACTGTTGTGGCCTCTCCCGTTGCGAAGCACAGGCTCCGGACGCGCAGGCTCAGCGGCCATGGCTCACGGGCCCAGCCGCTCCGCGGCATGTGGGATCCTCCCGGACCGGGGCACGAATCCGCGTCCCCGGCATCGGCAGGCGGACTCTCAACCACTGCGCCACCAGGGAAGCCCAGATTCTGCATTTCTAACAAGCTTCTGTGTGATGCTAATGCTGCTGATTTCTAGGCACCATATTCTGAATATTAAGGGTCTAAAGCAGTGGGTGGCACAGTGTGATGTCTAGACCAGCAGCAGCAGCAGGATCACCTGGGAACTTGTTAGAAATCCGGGTTCTCCACAAATTTCTCCTGAATCAGAAACTCGGGGGGGTGGGGCCCAGCATCTTTGTTTTAACAACCCCTCCTGGTGATTTCTGATGCTTGCTCAAGTTTGAAAACCTACAGCATACCTCTCCACGCAATGGGCCTCTGACCACCTTAGTCAGAATCACCTGGCTTTATAACATGCAGATTGGTGGACCCCACCCCAGCTCATCTAGTCAGATTCTCAGAGGGTGAAGCCTCAATTCTGCAGGTTACACAAGCTTCCCAGGTGATGCTAATGCATGTTCACTTTAAGAACTACCCTGCCTCACCCTTGCTAGGCTTCTGAAGATATTTCAAAGTCCCAACACCAAGCAGTTTTGGTTATTTCAGTGCCCCAGGGTATTTCTACCCAGTTAATTACCTGTGTAGAAGCTTAACGTGATTAATTCAGGTGGATACCATCTTGGAAGTCCCATAGTACCCTATGATTATGTGTGAAATACACATTTAATTTAAACACAGGGGTAAAGATTGCTCTGATGATGCCCAGGGGCCTAAGGGTGTGAAGAGCAGGTTTTGAACAGGGGATGAGAACTGTTCCTTCCTTGGCTTATGCCATAGCCATCTGGTGCTGGTAGGATTCTCAAGATTTGGGCTCTCCCATTCCCAAGTCAGTCTTTACAGCATCCAATCAAGTCTTAGTGCCGCTAGGGGCTTAAGCTCAGAAAAACGACAGTGGAGTCCCATAGATAACACCCAGCAGAGATCTAGGTGTAATTATTTGGATAACTTGACCACAAAATGTGCAAAATGAAATGTAATTTTATTTTCCCCAAATGTATTTTTGGGGTCTGAGTGGTCAACATCTCCTTGGTCTCTTGTTTTGTCTCTTGCAGTCACTTGGTCACTGTTTGATTTTTGCAAAGAATACATTTTAGTGTGCTGGCCTATGATGTGTTAAACAAATGGAGAGATTTGGGTTCAGAAATTCTTTTTTCCTCTGTACTGGCCAAGAATTTCAAATGATTTGGCTTTAGTTTCAGCGTTCCTTTGGAGAGCTGATTTTTTTTTTTTTTTCTGGTAATGGCTTAGGACAAAAATTTAAAAGAAAAATCAACTCCAAAGTGCCAAAGGAACAGCCAGCGCAACTCCATAACTGCCACCCCACCCCTGGGCAGAAAAAGTAAAATCCAAACAACACAAAATAGCTCAACAGGCTGTCCCCTAACTAACTGAAAACAGGTCTCAGGGGAGTGTTTCCTACCATGGCTTTCTCTCCACTACTGGGTCCTGGCTGAGGCTGGAAGGGGGCCAGGCCTCGGCACCTCCTTGCTTTTGATTGCTGTTTATCCCCCAAAACATGATTGTCTATAATTATGTATAATCTCTCCCTTGTTTACTTTTTTCCACCGAACCTTGAACGTGGTTCAATCTTTCTTTGCTCTGCCCAGGCCCAGCGAAGAAACATTTCCTGTATTTTCAACCTTTTTTTTTTTTTTTTTTAAAGCAATAAAGGCGTTAGGTCTCCCTTTGTCCCTTCATTCTCCAAAACCTGACATTCTGGCCATTCCTGAATCGATTCATTCAATATCATTGCCAAGCACGGCGCTAAGTGCCTTGGAGGAGTTAGAAGTGAAACCAAAACGGACCTGGCTCCCAAGGATTGATCAGAATCGGTATCTTTTGTATAAAATGTGTGATAACATAGGGAGAGCATATACTTGAGATAATAACGGGAAGAAGTAAAGCTACTCACGTTCTCTTAACGACAACATATCACTCGTCAATATATTCTCCCTTTCAGTCACTTGCTGGTTTAATTCCAGACCTTGAATTAATCATTAATAGCTGAGCTTATTAGAGGAATGGGCCCAGGAATATCCTATTTGGCTTATTCCATTACAGGCCATCTCTACTGCTCTGCTTAAAGAAAGTGAAGTAGTGTTCTCTACATGCAAAGCAGATCCCTAAGACCAGAACAGGCACATGGATACATGCTTACAAGAACATGAATCGTACAGGCAGCCTGTGCAGTCACATAGGACCCCATGCTCAGACAGACCCTGTACTTGTTTTAATGCCCTGCTGTCACCTCTGTGACATTCTTAATACTTTTTGAACAAAGGGCAGGCATTTTTATTTTGCATTGTGTCCCACAAATTAGGTATCTATTCCTACAGATACCCCAGAACCCATCTTCTTAAGGCCTTCTCATCCAACTTTGAGCAAAAAGCAAACGGAAATTCATCCAGAATCTGATGGCAAAGAGGGAGTGGGGAAAGAGAGAAAAGTTTGTGTGTGTTCATGTGCTAATGACTTTTGTGGCACTCCTCCAGCCCGTGTTTAGATTTCTTTAACGTGCCTATTAATCTTGTCAAGTTTAAGCCTAGCTCTTCTGAAATAGAACTGCCACCAGAAATATCCTGGCAGTGGGCTGTTTGGACCCTGCCACCTTTCTCCGGCTTCCTGCTCACTGAGGGTGCTGTTAAGGGGACATCTGTCTCCCTTGAAAGGAAGCTGCTAACTCCTGTGACTGAGCTTGGAGGACAGACTGAGTGTAAAAAACGCTTCCTCGGGGCAGTGATGGGGGCTGTTTGATAAACCATGTCCAAAGGGAAGGGGGACAGAGCCTGTTGGCTAAATCACCAGAGAATTACATAAAGGGAAATCAGGGCCCTCTCCCGAAAACCTTATAGATTCCAAAAGGAGAGAGGGGAAGGTTACTTCCCAAGCTGTGAAGAAGTTCAGCCCCATCTCTTGAAAGGGCTGTGGGAGAGGAAGAGTGCCCCAGGGCTGTCTACATGGCCCAGTGGTGAATGAGAAAAGTACAGTTGTCTTATAAGGTTTACTTTGTATTTGGTGAGGCAAATATTGGCGAGGGAATCAGTTTCTTAAAAAAAAAAAAAAAGAGCAAAATCTTGAAAGTCAAAGCTTTCAAAAGACTGGAAGAAAATGCAACGAAATGTTACAGCACTTGATTTTGGATGGTAGGATGACGATTGGGAGTCCCCCCCGCCACATTTTATTTCTGACTTTTTCAAATATTATACAGAGATAACCTTATCACTTTCATCATATAAAAATAAGTTTATTGACCAACTATTTAAAAATGGAAGGGTTAAATTTTAAATAGAGAGACGTAGGCACACATTTAAGTATGCTTGGGTCATCTGCTGAAGCGGAGAGCTTTTCTCCTGTCAGTTTCCCACCCCGAAGCCTTACGAAGAAGGTAGAAAATCATGGACTTACACATCTCACTTCAGTATTTTTAAATCTTCGGGATTATTTGTATGCAAACAGGAACGTGCACTGATGCTGGCAGAATTCATTTGTACCTGCTGAACATTCCCACCTGAATCTCCAAGTCATTCCTCTGCAATTTCCAGAGCGGAAGGAAGCAAAGCCATACAAAGCTGGCTGTGAAAGGCGGCTGTCAAGGGGCACAGCTGTCCCACAGAGAAACTGGGTACTCACTTTTCCAAAGGCGAGACGGGCAAGTGGAGCATCGTTGTAAATTACCTGGCAAGCGTAAATACCGATGTTTGTGAGAAAGTCTTTCAACCTTTTTTTCCCAAGAAGGTTTGGTGGCTCTTTGAAGTACCAATTATAAATTTCCAAACCCCAGACATTTGGGTGCCAGTCTGAAACAGGGACTGTTAATGCTAAGACTTGTAGTAAATTGCAACAGTTTGGAAAGTGGGTGATTTGTTTCCCAGAGTTCAAGCATGGACTGTAGCTGCCAGTGGCATCTCTTCCAGACGCTTCTACACAGGGCTCTTAGCTATTCCAAGATGCGAAATAGCTTTCATAGGCTTCCTAAAGGGGAGGAGTGACAGGCAGGAGACAGAACTCTCCAGCCTTTGGGCTCTAGGCTCATCAGTAAAAAAGTAACGGCTTAATGCAGCTTCCAGCTATGAGAGGAATAAAAATGAACACTGTGTTCTTCCAAAGGCATCTAATCTGAGGTGCCCGGGGGATGAATGAATGTGTTAAATTTATCTATAAAGAGTCAGGTCTTGTGGATGTCCCTTTATGACTTACAAGTCAAAATGTGTGCAGCAGTGGAAGTTAACTTCACAGATTACAGCCTTGTTTCAGAAAAAAGGCCACTGGGCTGTCACTGAAAGATTCAGTGAGAAAAAAAAAAGGTGCACAACGCCTCAGAATGGCAGCATATTAACTTGGGTAAACACCAGCATGTGATGTGTCTTACACATGTATGTTTATGCCTCAGTCAGATGAATAGCACCACGAAACGGCTATTGAAGTGATTAAGTGTATTTGAGATTTTATTGATTCTAGAAGAGGTGGCACGTGAAAGGAGGGATGGGCAGGCAGAAAGCAGTATGTAGGCTGCAAACAAGAGAAGGATGTGCTGCCTTGCTGGGTGGCTGGGAAGTCTTGGGCCAGGAGAGAAATGCTTGAGTTAGCCACCACCATCTGGGACCAGATCCAATATGGCTACTGACTTATCTGAATATAAACTTCAAAGGTCTACAGGCAAATCTGGCCATACAACCTGGCACCTTAAGAGTTGACATCAAGACCCACGATCTCCTAAAGAGGAGGTGAAGTCAAAAAGAACTTCTACCTCAAGATAAAACCTCTAAGTCAAAGAGAAGGCACAGGCTTCTTCCTAACTCATCAGAGTTCCCTGAAACAGTAAGCAAGAGACCAATCAGCAGGAGGGGAATGGGGATGCCTGGACTCTACCTGCAATGCTAGGTACCAAAGGGCAACTTGAATTTTGACCCAAGGTGGTACCACTTGAACTGGGAATCGACAGAACCAGGGAGAAAGTTCCTCAAGAGAAAAAGCTCTAAAAACAAACAAAAACCTCGAGGGTGGATGGTCATCTTTTCAGTAGGCATTCAGAGTTGTAACGCTGACTATGTGAGCCCTTGGCCAGGGCAGGGAGAGATCAAGGACCAACAGGAAGAAATCCAAGGGAAGGTGTGACCGGGGGAGCTCTGGCAGCTGAAGGGCAGGTCTTGGAAGGCTTCAAAGCTTTCTCTACTGGTGGAAGCTGGGGCTCGGGACACCAGGAGAAACTAAGGCTATTTAGAAAAGGGTGACAATGACTTGAAAAACTTGTTGCTAAATATGAACTTGAAAGTTACAGAACCAGAAGCATGGGCTATGGCATCAAAGAGCTGTGACTTCATCGCTTACTACCTTCCTGAGCTTGGCTTAGTTAAACAATTTGAGCCTCAGTTTCCTCACCTTTAAAATATGTGTAATAAAACCTACCTCACAGGGCTGTTGGAAGGATTTAATAACAAAATACTTGCAAACAGTAGGCTCTCAAAAAGTGTTAGTTCCTGGGCTTCCCGGGTGGCACAGTGGTTGAGAGTCCACCTGCGGATGCAGGGGACACGGGTTCGTGCCCCGGTCCGGGAAGATCACACTTGCTGCGGAGCAGCTGGGCCCGTGAACCATGACCGCTGAGCCTGTGCGTCCGGAGCCTGTGCTGCGCAACGGGAGAGGCCACAACAGTGGGAGGCTCGTGTACCGCAAAAAATAAAAATAAAAAGTATTAGTTCCCTTCTCCTTCCTTCTCTCCCCTATTTAACCTTCTTGATTCAGGTCATTTATTCTTTTTTTTAAAAATTGAAGTATAGTTGATTTACAATATTATATTAGTCTCAGGTATACAATATAGTGATTCACAATTTTTAAAGAATGTACTCCATTAGTAGTTATTATAAAATACTGGCTATGTTTCATGTGCTGTACAATATATCCTTGTAGCTTATTTATTTTACACATGGTAGTTTGTACCTTTTAATCCCCTACCCCTATATTGCCCCTCCCCTTTTCCTTCTCCCCACTGGTAACAACTAGTTTGTTCTCTTTACTTGTGAATCTGCTTCTTTTTTGTTATATTTAGTAGTTTGTTTTATTTTTTAGATTCCATTTTTAAGTAATAACATACAGTATTTGTCTTTCTCTGCCTGACTTATTTTCCTAAGCATAATACTGTCCAAGTCCATCCATGTTGTTGTAAATGGCAAAATTTCATTCTTTTTATGGCTGAGTAGTATTCCATCACATATATATGCACCACATCTTCTTTATCCATTCATCTGTTGATGGACACTTACGTTGCTTCCATATCTTGGCTATTGTAAATAATTCTGCCATGAACGTTGGAGTACATGTATCTTTTCAAATTAGTGTTTTCGTTTTCTTCTGAGATGTACCCAAGAGTGGAATTGCTGGATCATATAGTAGCTCTATTTGTAGTTTTTTGAGGAACCTCCATACTGTTTTCCATAGTGGCTACACCAAATTACATTCCCACCAACAGTGTACTAGGGTTCTGTTTTCCCTACATCCTTGCCAACATTTGTTATCTGTGGATTTTTTGATTGTAGCCATCTGACAGGTGTCAGGTGATATCTCATAGTGGTTTTGATTTGCATTTCTCTGATAATTAGTGATGCTGAGCATCTTTTCATGTGCATGTTGGCCATCTGTATGTTTTCTCTGGAAAAATGTCTATTCAGATTCTTCTGCCCACAGGTCACTTACTCTTCTCCTTCAATTATGTCTTTTCTCAATTTCAACTCCCTCTATTGTCATTCAACGAATGGTGGAGGCTAAAGGTATACATCAACTTTCCTTGTCCTTGGCCATGCCTCCAGTTCTGAGACCTACTTCCCCCTTGTTGTCAGATGGGTTAGCCATGCAGAGAACTCCCGGATACCACAGAGCTGACAGTAGAGCCCCATGTTGACTTCGACCTGTGTCTCGATTCTAGAATAGTCTGGAAAACTGCATTTCTCTTGGAGTAGGCTACTTATAACTTTAAATTGGGTTATTGTCATTCTTTGGCCTAATAATATTCAGTTATAAGCCTCTTCCAAAAATCTTTAAGAAATTGTCCTGCTCAGCTGCTACTGCCTGCACTCTTGGACCAAACACAACTGACCTGGTTCTAATTTGCACGGCTGATAACTTTGGGATCAGTTCACTGTTTTGAAGATAGACCAAAACTAGGTCAGCCTCTGTTAACCAAGGCTAAAATCAGCACACAGTGTTGAGGAAAGCAGCCAACAAACATAAATATATAGACAAGTAAGTATTTTTGGTTCTTTTTTTTTATTAATGTATTCTCATGGTTAAAAATCAAAGCAGTATAAAAAGTTATAGAGTGAATGTAAGGTCTTTCTCCCACACCCCACCACTTTGTTCTTTATTCCTCTGCTCCAAGAGACACTTTTTAACTATTTTACATTTCCCTCCATTTCTTTATGCCAATGCGAATATATTTTTATTGCTTTTTCCTTTCTTAAGAGGTAACAAATTATATACCTTCTTATGTGTCTTTTTTAAAAATTTTGCAATATGGCCTGTATATTTTGACAAAACAGTATTTAGAGAGGTTCCTATATATTTTTCCTTTCATTTTACAAATGCACAGTATTCCACTGGGTGTCTTTATCCTAGTTAAATCAGATCCCAAATTATGGACACTTGGGTTATTTCCAGTTTGCCGAGACTAACAAAGCTGCCATGACTTAACTTAGGCATCTGTCATTTTGCACATGTGCAGGTGGATCTGTAGGATGAATTCCCGGAAATAGACTTGTTGGGTTAGAAAGTCAGTGCATTTGTATATTAATAGATATTTTCATATTGCCCACCACAGTGTTGTAGCACTGTGCACTCCCACCAATGGTGTATGGAGGAGAATGCTTCTTTTCCCAAATAACTTCGCCTACAGAATATGTTGTCAAATGCTTGGATTATTGCCAATTAGATATGTGAAAAATGGTATCTCAACATCATTTCAAATGACATCTCATTGCATTTCTCTTATTATGAGTTAGGATGAGAATCTTTTCATATATTTAAGAATCATTTGTGGGCTTCCCTGGTGGCGCAGTGGTTGAGAGTCCGCCTGCCGATTCAGGGGACATGGGTTCGTGCCCCAGTCCGGGAAGATCCCACATGCCACGGAGCGGCTGGGCCTGTGAGCCACGGCCGCTGAGCCTGCGCGTCCAGAGCCTGTACTCCACAATGGGAGAGGCCACAGCAGTGAGAGGCCCGCGTACTGTAAAAAAAAAAAAAAAAAAAAAGAATCATTTGCATTTTTTCCTGTCAACAGTCCATGTCCTTTACCTAATTTTCTATTGAGTAAGCAGTCTTTATCTTCTCAGTTTTTAGACCTCTTTATATAAACAGAGATTAGTCCTTTTTCTGATATGTGTTCATTTTTTTCCATTTTTGTCATTTGTCTTCTGACTCTTTTATATAATTGAACTTACCATGGTTTTCATGTATGACTTTTGAATTCCTGTTAGAAAGGCTTTTCCTACCCCAGTGTTATAGAGGAATTTGTCCATGTTTTCATCTAGCATGCGTATGACTTTATGTTTATACTGAAACATATATTTGATCTATATGGAGTTTGTCCTAGTGTACATTGTGAGTTAGGGATCCAATTTTACCTTTCTCCAGATGGCTGCACACTTGCTCCAATACCATTTATTTATAAATCCTTTTTTACCTGCACTTTTTAAAGATAGGCCCTTTGGGGGCTTCCCTGGTGGCGCAGTGGTTGAGAGTCCGCCTGCCGATGCAGGGGACACGGGTTTGTGCCCCGGTCCGGGAGGATCCCACATGCCGCGGAGCAGCTGGGCCCGTGAGCCATGGCCACTGGGCCTGCACGTCCAGAGCCTGTGCTCTGCAACGGGAGAGACCACAACAGTGAGAGGCCCGCATACCGCAAAAAAAAGAGGAAAAAAAAAAAAAGGCCCTTTATCATCTATAAGACACTCACATGTATTTGGGTCTATTTCTGGACTTTCTACTCTGCTCCATACAACCCTGGAGATGTACCAAGGGGGTGATTAAGAGCAAGAGGTTTGGGGTCAAACTGCCTAGATTAAAATCAAATACATCACATGCTGTGTGGGTGACCTAGGACAATTTACTATCTTAATCTGTAAAATGGGATTAAATGTACCCTGCACTATGCCTGGCACAAGGGCACACTATGTTAACAATGAGGATAAGAATGTTGGTGTGGTTCCCACCCATTACGATGGGTGATGGATATTATCTAAGAAGCTCCTGGGAGGGGTGCCTCGTCCTTTCCGCCTTTGCTGGGTCCTCTGTGAGAATGTTACTGCTTGTCCTGAAGTCCTCTCTCCTTGGGTTCCCAGTGTTGCCAAAGAAGGCCTATACCAGCAGAGTTCCTTACTGCGTGGGAGCTACCCAGTGATCTCTGGGTGTTTCAAGTCCCTGTGGAAATTGTTCCTTCTTCCAGTCCCTCTCTCCACAGACCTCAGGCCTGAGTCCTTGGGAGAGGAGCATAGAACAAGTTTCCAGCTGACACTAGCTCTCCCTTCATAAGCTCCAACCAATGCCTTATGTTTCATACTAAACCTTCATATAAATCAACTCCTTCTTGTGGATCTGTCCTTTGGTTCATCAGACATTCCTGGATAGGTTTGAATCTCACTGCATGCCAAGGACAGGTCTTTCTCTCTATCTTACACACATACACACAGACACATACACAAATGCATATTAAACAGAGACCTGTAGAGCTAAGAATGTGAAGGAATGAGTCCTAAGGGATTGAAGAGAGAGGCAACTTGGGTTCCAAAAAACACTGAGACGGCAGAATGCAAATGGGAGTCAGGAACCCACTCTTCAGGCATCCAACCACTTCCCCTGTTCAAGATCTCTCACTGAACAGACCACAACTAAATTTTGTGGAGGAGAACAAAAGAAAGTGAAAACCTCAGATTTTTATTTTTATTTTTTTAATCTCAAAGGGGTCTCCAGGTTAACATGTACACCAAAACTACAAAGACATACAACAAGCAAGAGAAAAAAGTGTCTGATAGCAGCTAGCCCATGGTACACACAAACACAGATCTGGTCACATTTCCTTCAGTAGTGATTGGAAATCCATACGGAGCAGGGCACGTTACTTTTCACTTGATAATAATGGTAACGTCTACTCTAAAAGTCCAAAAATACCAATACCATTACAAAACAAACAGCTAAATCAACTTTATATATAAGAGTGCACAGTTAAGGTCTCCTGTGAACCACTGATGAATTTGGGCCAAGTCAATGAAAACAGAGCTATTTAACAGACCAAGCACATAACATGCAGGTAAACATTTACTTTGTTTCTTAATCCCTCAGGCTCTGTCTCACGGACCCTCCCCAGTTTTAGCTACTCAGCAACTTCAAGGACACAACACAGTTACTGAGAATTCAGAACACAAATGGTCCATATTAAGCATTTGGGGTCAGGATGAGAGTTAAGAGATTTTCCTCTTGTCAGGAATCTCTCACGGTACATGTGCTTCACTATATAATTTGGGTGGAAACACCAGCCATTGTAACAGCAGCGTCTGGTACTAGTTGAGTCCTTGCTGTGGGCCAAGCACTGCGCTACTGTACTAAATGTTTGACCTGGGTTTTCATTTAACCTTAACAGTTGCTCTCTGAAGCAAGTACTATTATTATTTCCATTTCATGAATGAGGAAATTGAGGCCAACATAGTTCAAGTGACTTTCCCAAGGTCTTAGAGTTACTCAGTGGCAGAGCTTGAACTCAGGTCTGTCAAAGTCCGTACTCTTAACCTCTTCATTAATGAACTAATTACATGTGACCTTCGAGTACAAGCACAAATTGAATCGTGCGCTAACAGCACCTGGAGGCATCAGTTACACCTCAGGAGCTGGGGCAGGTGGTTTGACCCTATTCTGTTCCAGTTCATGTGGGTGAGCTCATTGCTAAACACTCTCTTTGCCTAAAAATATCAGGCTGTCCACACCCTGGAGCCCCACAGCTGCTCACGGCAGATGCCCTAGAACTAGAAAGTGCTTCATAAAGCCTTTAGAAAGGCTTTTTGACCAGGGTGATGGTGATGGTAGTGAGAGGAAAGGGAGGGAAGTGAAAGCAAGAAAGACCAAGAGAGACACCGTAGAGGTCCTGCAAACAAGGCAAGAACTAACGACATAGAGGTCCTTCAAACAGGGCAAGAACTAACAATGTCTGCTCCCTTAACTGAGGGGGAGCCAGGCGCCAAGGCCCCTCCTTGAGGAGTCAGTCTCGGCCAGCTCGGCCAACCACCTTTACCTCTCCCTGGCCTTCATGGATCCTTCCTGAGTTCCAAGGGATAGCTAAGGGTAACTGGCCAATCATTCAATCCTTCTATTAAATGTCTACCATATGCCAGGCATTGTTATAGATTCTGGGGCTAGAGCAAAAAACAAACAACTCATTTCCCACCCCACCCCACAAAAAAAAAATCCCTGAGTGGGCCTCATGGCCCATTCTAGAGTGGAAGGAGGAGCTGCAGAAATCAGACAAACTATAATAATAGTAAGTACATATCGTAGGTCAGAGAGTGAGAAGGACTATGTAGAGAAACAGAGCAGGTATGAAGATGGGAAGTGAGAGAGGAGGGAAAGGCAGAGAATGAGGGCAATTGCTATTTCATTGAGGGTGATCAGGGAAGGCCTCCTTCGATAGGTACCTCCTGTGAATCATTCTGCTCTCCAGGAAAAAGTGTTCCAGCTAGAGGGAACAGCTAAGGCAGAGCTCCAGAGGCAGGGACAGGCCTCACTTATTTTATGAGTGGCATGGAGGTCAGCATGTCTGGAACACAGTGAGCCAAGGGGAAAAGTGAAAGGAGCTAAAGTGAAGTAAGCGGGGGCCAGATTACGTAGGGCCTTGCAGGCTGGAGTAAGGACTTCCGGAGTCGACGGAAGGTGATTGAAGAGCTTTGAGCAGGAGGATGACACAATCTTGGGTTTAAAAGAGACCAGTCTGGCTGTTCTCATGAGGGCAAGAGAGACCAGCTATAAAGGTATTGCAATAATCCAGATGAAAGGTGAGGATGGCTTGGACCAGCATTGCAACTGAAGATAGGACACAAAGTGATCAGGTTTGGGCTGTATTTTGGAGGTAGAACAGAATTTGCTGAAGGAATAGATGTGAGCTGTGGAAGAATGAAGGGAGTCAAGGAAAACTCCAAGGTTTTTGGCTTGAGCAATTGGAAGAATGGAAGGAGATTGCCAGAAGGACAGATTTGGAGATAAATTAATAATTTGTGTTTAAAATCTAAGTTTAAGATGCCTATTAGACATCCAGTGAAGATGTTTAGTAGATAGCTTGGCATCAGTGAAGCTTGGATCTCATAAGAGTTACCTGGGCCTTTCTGTGTGTAGCCTTTGCAGAAAGACTTATTTTCATTTGTTCTCACTATATAGCCCATTGATTAACTTTGCTGCTATGTTGATTAGTACAAAAATATTCATTGCTCTTGTATTTCATTATGGCCATAGTATTTTCCATTTAGCACTTTTTGCTTTGAATTCAACTTTATCTGATAATAATATCTTAATCTGTTTGGTTTTTTTTTTTTGGTTTGTTCACATTCCTTGCACATATTTTCCCATGTTTGAATTTTCCATTTTTCAGAGTCAGTATATTGTAAAAATATCTCAAATAAATAACCCATATAATGTAATTAAAAAAATAAAAACCCAGTGAGTCTTTTACTTTTAATAGGTAATTTTATCTCATTTACATTTACATTCATTTACATTCATTGCTGTCGAATCAGAACAGAGTCTAGGTAAGATTTCCACCGGTTCATTTGTGCTAAGAACTTAATTTCAAAGCTCACCAAATATATTTAGGCTTAAAAATTAATAGTATTTAGTTTCATTCCAGAATATGGGTTCACTGATTCTCCCTTCGTTCCTTTTATAAAGTCTGTCCCGATATTACAAAACATACATTTCTGGTTAGGAGGCTACTACTCTGACTATCACAATAAAGGCCCTGGGACCCAGAGTTGGCAAAACCTGGAAAGTAGCTTCTTGTTCACAGTGTTTATCTGAACTCATTTTCATCTGGGTACACAATATATTCCAGGAATCATCAATTAAATCTGACTGGTTGGGAGGGACATGAGAAGGTTTTTCAAAGCAGCGGGCATTTGAACTAAATCACAAAAGATATGGAGGATATACAAGTGAAGGCTATTTCATAGAAAGGGAAAAACACGAATACAGGCATACTCCTGGAATCTAGAGTCCAGAGTGGCTGGAAAGTGGGGAAATTAGTAAAGGGATGTAAAGCTATAACAGAATAGAAGGTTGGAAAAGTAAAGCCAGACTGTGAAGGCCCTGAACACCATGCTGAGGAGACTAGACTCCCATAAGTAAGAAATAAGGAGCCATGAAAGGTGTAAGAGGAGGAAAGTGAATGTTCCTGACTATTTTAGGAAGATAGTATTATGCAGGCAAGAGACTGAAGATGAAGAGAGAGTGGGGAAATTGTTAAAACACCTGGGCCAGGGATGGTGCATTCATGGTTGACATCCACAGTAGACATCACTCTTCTCCCACATCCACAGTAGACATCACTCAGTGATCTTGATATTCTTTCCCTGTGTACCTGGATGAGGCCTCAGCATCCTTTTCAATACAGCGCCATTTGAAATGGCACAGGAGTTATATATATCTTCTATCCTTGGTTTAGACAAGAGGTGTTGAGAGTCTGAGCTGGGGTAGATCTGAGATATGAAGTGTTAATAATATAAAAAAAGAATCGAAAGAGATGGATAAGGAAGAAAAAGGTGTTTAGGATGAGTGGACCGTCTTTAGCCTTGCAGAAATTCTATCATAAAGTGTATTATGAAAGTATCACCCCCAGGGTCTTTGATTCTATCCCATGACTGTATTGAGCTATGCTGATGCAAAGAGGAGATTTGTGTTCAATAGTAAATATGCAGATCAACAAACACAGCAACTCATTTTGAAATTAATTGGTATGAAAATGCAATGTGAAAAAATGTTAAATTATTTTTATGTCTTTTCCCGTCTGTAACTGGTTCTCTTATTGAGTGTTTTATGTTAAGTGCTTTATGACATGGAGTATTAAGGAGATTGCATAAAAATGAAATGGATTATACAAGGTAGACCTCATATACATAACCCAAACTCAACTCCATTTGTCATTGCCTTAAATTATCTTCGGCTATTACAATTTTTTTTTGGTCTTTTGCAGCTGTTCATTGATTTTTTCTTCCATCTCCTCTCAGTGACCTTTATTACACAGTCCTTTCTGTTGCTAGTCCCTCCTACTCCATTTCTTCTTTTCAATTTCTCCCTGATGAGATACCTTATCTTGCTGGTCCTGTTTCAGACAGAGACTGAATTATATAGATTCCCCCAGAGAGCCTGCATCGAACCAAGGAAGTGACTGATATTTCTACAATAATACGTCTGAGTTTGTAAAAATGTTCTTTCACCCTGTTACTGAAAATTGGCATTAATTAATTTATTAACTTAACAAATAATTATCTGGCGCACTCTACGTTCTAGGTACCACCCTAGGCACCGGAAATACAAATGTCTATCTGCAAGCTCAGTGTCACAATTTTTACGCTATTCACATTAGTAATTGAGTCAAAAATTTATTTGTGCTCCAACTCAGACGTGCGAAGAGAATGTTGCTTCTCTAGGTTGTTCATAACAAATCTTTGATGAGGTCTCACCTACTGGGAAGCCAGCAAAAACGTTTAAATTTTAGGCCAATCTTATAACCTGGTATAGTGGTACAATCATTTAAACGATGTCTTTAAGAAAATGCTCAATCCCTTTAAGTAAAAATGCTCTGCCTCTCAGATATCTAGCTGTTCTCCCTGCTCCTCTGCAAGATGGCACCTAGGTGTGTGAGAAAGGGGCATGGCTCAGTGCCTGTGAGCAGGAAAGAAGGTCCTAGATCCAGATCTGTGTTCCTGTGTGGCTCTCCACATCCTCACTGGCCTCTCTGGCAATGGTGTCTCTTTCTGACACCTTCATTTGCTCTGTGAGCCTCCTCTGCCATTGTCTGTGGTCTGGTCTCAGCCTGAGCAAGCCACAGAGAAGCTCCCTGGCTGACTGGTTCCTCAGCTCCTGTGGGCATCACGGAGCCCTCTGAGGTTCTGCCTTGGCTTCCCCCCAATTCCTGGACAGGTCCGACTCTTTGCCCCTCACCATCACAAGCCCTCTTGCAGGCCCCCCAGCCTTCAGATCAGCTGTGTCTTGAATTTGCACTCACACAGGGGCATGTGGAAACTTCTAGGTTCTACCCACGTCTCAACAAAACCAGCAGCTACTCAGAAAAACCAAACTCCTTCTGCAAATCATGCTGCCCCACCAAACAGTACTCTGATATAACCCCCAAAGGCTGGGGCAGTGCAGCCTTTGAGACAACTCCTTCCAGAATGTCAAAGACATCTGCCCCCCACCTAGCATCCCCCATAACCCAGCTAACACTCCTCCCCACTCTGAGCTGAAGTCTCCCTGAAGAATTCTGGGCACAGTCTCGTTTCTCCTGCTTTTGTTCTCATTCTTTGTTCCAGTCTCCTTGGCCAGAGGAGGGGGTGTTTCTTTTACTTCCTCTTGCTGTTTGCCTGGGACTTCCTTCTCAGTAACCTTGGCCAGAAGAGGTGGGCGCCCTCTTCCTTTTCCTCCCTACTTTCCCTCCTCCTCCTTTCAGTCTTATGGCTAAGCCTTAACAGTCAGTGGGGAGGGCAGGAGAGAGAGGCTTAAAAATAATTTAACCTTCGCTGAGAGATATTTTGAAAATACCGTCAAACACTGAAAAAGAACCAGGACATTTTTTGAACCATTAAAAGTTTAGGTCATAAAAATTTAGCTCTGAAATTCTGGAACAAAGAATAAGCCTCTTTGTGATTTCCTTGTGATTCGAATCCCTCCATGACATGCGTTTCTATTGTTGCATGGTCTGATGGTATATAAAAGTATTACATGAATTTAAATATTATAATGTAATGTTTCAATTATAATCCCAGCCTGTAACAGGAAAGTGGAATAGAAATCTTACATTAGGGATCATCTAATTATTTGTCGCCTCCAAGTAGGAACCCTGACCTATATCTCTGAGCCCCTGACTTAACATATGAACTCTAAGCACTAAGGAAATGCAACAACTCAGCAGGCAGCTCCTCTCAGAGCTAAATAACCCCCATTGTGAGAAAATTCTGCCTCTCACTGAGTCAAATTTGTCCCCTTGAGACTTCCAGGCATTTTTCTTAGTCCTGCCCCCTGGAGCTACAGAGGCAAATTGTAACATCTTTTCTCCATAGGGCCACTTAAAATATTCTAATTCTAAAATATTCTGCCCCTTTCTCAATATGTTCTTCTACCATCCATGGAGTGTTTGTGTGTGTGTTTCTTTCATTTTAATTTCTGCCACCTGGATACTTTTTCCCAGGCACATTGCATTCTCTCAGTGTAGTGTGTCTGTCTTAAAATGAGGGGCCTGGATGTGAACACGATGCTTCCGTTGTGGTCCTGAGTCCGGCAGGATCTGGATCACAGATTTCTTGTGCCAGAGTCTATTAACAGAGATTAATAAATGTTTGCTTCCCACTCTCTACCCCCAAGACCCGGTGGTTCATTGAAAAACCCCAGCTACACCTGCTGTCATGTAACATATTTCCTTGGCCCGGCATATCCCTGCCTCACTCTACAGTTTATGAAAAATCAGGGGCAGGACTTGTCCAGGCTCGTACAGTTAGTAGAGGCAGAACAAATGCTGACATATCAAAGCTTAGGGCTGCTGCATTTCATAGCAAAGAAACAACAGTTTGGTGCGGGGGAAGGCTAAGAAAAAAAATTAAAAGATTATTTTCTCCTTTTTTCCTCTTTGTTGTCCTAGTAACTCATTTGCCCTCCTCCCTGCCCCTAACTTAAAAAAAATCTCTTTTCACATTTGAAGGCACTATGCAGGACTCCTTAGAAAATAAAGTTACTGGGACTTCCCTGGTGGCACAGTGGTTAAGACTCCATGCTCCCAATGCAGGGGGCCTGGGTTCGATCCCTGGCCGGGGAACTAGATCCCACATGCGTGCCGCAACCAAGACCCGGTGCAACCAAATAAATAAATAAATATTTTTTAAAAAGAAAGAAAAGAAAGTTACTAATATCACACTAGGAGAAATGTGCCGATACAATACTACACTTTCTTATAATGAGACACATTTATGGTCAGTATGAATCATTTTGAAATGGATAGATTTGTCAACCTCCCCTCACCAGTGTAATATTAAGATAGTCCGCCTTAATGCGCACATCTGTAAATAGTTAATTCAGTCCTAATGAAATATTAACCTGTGACTGTTGCATTAATACATGTAAAGTATGAAGTACCTTAGATTATCACTCTGCCTCTTAGATGAAATATCCTAAGTGAATGCAAAGATGGTGATATAATATTCCCACAAGAACTGCAAATTTTGCATTTCCTGAACTGGGTAGGTTTTAAGTTACATCATTTACTTTGAAAAAAAGATATATAAATGGCTTCTGGTTGGCAGCAGAGTGCTGTTCCTGATACAGTTCCCCCTGCCTTCTCATTAACATGCCAGGAGGATAGACCATGATACAAAACTAGCAACAGTGTTGGAAACTATAAATAAGACCATGTCATAGGCCTGCAGTGGGGCAGACAAGAGGAAGGATTAAGAAGCATATTATTTGATTTGCCTCCTGCATGCTCTAACCTCTGAAGGAGAACAGGGCAGATGGCCTAGAGAAAGAAGGAATTACTTAGAGTCTTCCTTCATTATCTAAACATAATTCAGGTGCAGACCAGACAATCCAGAAAAACAAATTGCCGTTTCCTAATTGTTCTGGAGTCACATTCTGAATGAACTGGGCTCAGCCTCCTGTCAGTCTACCAGCATTCACATTGCTCTCCAGGCACTTGGAGACTGAAACTCCCAGCATGCAATAGAGCAGGAAGTGGCAGGAGGCAAGCCGAGAAGCACCACGTCCTGGACAGAGAGTCACCTCTACAGTGAGAGCAGGAGTGGAAATAGGAAGACTGCTGGAGGTGTGCGGCCTTCAGTCTGACACTGTTTAGAGAAAAGCCACCAACTGCATCTGAAAATTTACAGGTTGAAATGGATGGCAGGTAGATTGGAGTATGTCTCTGCGCCCAGCAGAAATACGCCAAAAAATGTCTGCTGGGAACTCCTTTATCAATCCAATCTATGGGTTTCGAGCAGAAAGGGTCAAGCAAATTCCTGTATCTTGTCTGTTGGCAAACCCTGAGTCTGAATCTACTTACTTCATTCACTGATGACTAAACAGAAAAAAAAACAACATGAGTAAAGATGCAGATGTAGAGAATGGACTTGAGGACACGGGGAGGGGGAAGGGTAAGCTGGGGAAAAGTGAGAGAGTAGCATTGACATATATACACTACCAGATGTAAAATAGATAGCTAGTGGGAAGCAACTGCATCACACAGGGAGATCAGCTCGGTGCTTTGTGACCACCTAGAAGGGTGGAAGAGGGAGGGTGGGAGGGAGGGAGACGCAAGAGGGAGGGGATATGGGGATATATGTATACATATAGCTGATTCACTTTGTTATAAAGCAGAAACTAACATACCATTGTAAAGCAATTATACTCCAATAAAAATATTTTTTAAAAAGATAAAATATTAATTATAAAAAAACAACATGAGTTTTATGAAAAGATTTATGCTTTTGCCATTGATAAAGAAATGAAGATTTAAGGATTACTTTTCTAAGCTGAAAGACATTAGTAGAATAGTTTAAACAGAACTTCTGAATTATAAATTACCACAGATAATTCAAGCAAATAAAACATTCCTATTACAGGATGTGGAGAAAAGGGAAGCTTCCTACACTGTTGGTAGGGATGTAAATTGGTGCAGACACTGTGGAAAACAGTATGGAGGTTTCTCAAAAAACTAAAAATAGAACTACCATATGATCCAGCAATCCCACTCTTGTGTATACATTTGAGAAAAACAAAAAACACTAATTTGAAAAGGTACATGCACCCCGATGTTCATAGCAGCATTATTTACAATAGCCAAGATATGGAAGCAACGTATGTCCATCAACAGATCAATGGATAAAGAAGATGTGGTGTATATATATATATATATATATATATATATATATATATATATATAAAATGGAATACTACTCAGCCATAAAACGAATGAAATTTTGCCATTTGCAACAACATGGATAAACTTGGAGAGTGTTATTCTTAGTAAAATGTCAGAAAGAGAAATGCAAATACTGTATGATATCACTTGTATCTAAAAAATACAACCAACTAGTGAATATAACAAAAAAGAAACAGACTCACAGATATAGAGAATAAGCCAGTGGTTACTAGTGGGGAGAGGGAAGGAAGGAGAGGTAATATAGAGGTAGAGGATTAAGAGGTACAAACTATTAGGTATAAAATAATCTACAAAGATATATTGTACAACATGCAGAATATAGCAAATATTTTATAATAACTATAAATGGAGGGTAGCCTTCAAAAATTGTGAGTCACTATATTGTACACCTGTAATTTATATAATATTATATATCAGCTATACTTCAATTTAAAAAAAACCAATAAAGCATATATTGCACAATGCAAGGAATATAGTCAATATTTTACAACTATAATTGGAGTATAACATTTAAAAATTGTGAATCATTATATTGTACACCTGTAATTTATATAATATTGTACATCAACTGTATTTCAATTAAAAAACATTCCCATTATTTTTGTTTGTTTGTTTGTTTTTGCAGTATTCAGGCCTCTCACTGTTGTGGCCTCTCCTATTGCGCACAGGCCCAGTGGCCATGGCTCACGGGCCCAGCCACTTCGCGGCATGTGGGATCTTCCCAGACCAAGGCACGAACCCGTGTCCCCTGCATTGGCAGGCGGACTCTCAACCACTGCGCCACCAGGGAAGCACCCCATTATTGTTTTTAATACAACATAGAATATGGAATAAAATATAGAAAACAAAGGAAATACCTATAAAACACAAAAAGGAAAAAACAATTTGATAAAAAATAATCCCTTTGGCAAAAGATGTAAATAAATTTATATATTTAGTTTCTGTGAAAACAACAAAAATTTTACTTGGAGGTCATGAGAAAACACTTGCCTAATGGAGAATCAGGATAATGATATCTTGCAAGTGAGAGAAACTTACTCTAGGAGATTATAAACATTTTATAAAGCTATAGAAATTAAAACAGTCTGGTTCTGGCATAAGAAAAGACAGATCAATGGAATAGGATTCAAATTACTGGAAATCAGATAACATTCAATAAATGATGTTGAGACATCTTGCTGGCCATTTTGTGGGGAAAAAATGGCTAGATCCACATTGCACTTGTTCATATCAAAGTAAATTCCTGGGTGATTACAAATTTAAAATGCAAAAACTTGAACCATAAAGATGTCTAGAGAACAAATGGGGAAGTTTTCTTTGAAACTTGCCATCAAAGGCAGGAAATGTAAAGAAAAGACCAGTAGGGTAACTATCTTAAAATTAAAAATTTGTAGAGAGGGGAAACCACTCCATAATAAAAGTTAAAAGACAAATATGTGCTTGCAACATATATAAAAAGGAATTAATTTCTTTACTATTTAGAGTTCTTATGAATTAATAAGAAAAGATGAGCACCCAAATGTAAATATAGGCAAAAGACATTAACGGGCAATTCACAAAAGAACACAAATGACCAATAGCCATACAAAAAGATGTTTAGCCTTACTAGTAAACAGATATACAAATTAAGTAATCAGTGAAGGAGCTTTTTTTTTTTTTAAATGATATTGGCAAGGCCTAGAAAGACTAATACTCCTCAGCGATGTCAAGAATGTGGGGAAATCAAATATAGCTCTGCTTCCATCTCTGCTGGACACGGCATCATGCCATCTCTAGCACCAGAGACCACTTCCGATACTAATGTCTCTGAATTAATGACATTAGAATTAGAACGGCACTAGAATGCCGTTTCTGCTAAAGGAGCTGACAGACAAGGAGAAAGCAGAAAGGTCAAAGGAGTAGCTCCAATGAGGCCCCAATATTGTTGAAGGGCAGAAATGGTGAGTCATTGGATGAGCAAGATAAGATAAGAAGTGGTGGTTAGATTAGCAGGATGTTGAAATTAGTGGCAAGGACATTAGTACAGTTTTGGGGAAATGACAGGATCCAAACAGAAACAGTGGGAGGAGATGTCTGGGGTGGTGTCAGAGGGAAGGCCTTTGGCAGTGAAAAAGTCAGTGACTGGGAGACCAAGATTTTGGATGGTTGTTCCTGCAGAGACCTTGAAGTTCCCCAGGATGATGGCATGCATTGGGATGGAGAGAGAGTCTGTGAGTCAGGGGCAATGTCACCAGTAAATGAAGGAGAGATACTAAGAGGGCAGTAAAAGGCGGCATCAAGATGAGGAGAGGGTAGTAGGGCTAAAAATGGGCTTCTTAGTTTCACAACAGAATAAGGAGATAATGTTCTAGAAGCAGCCTTTTGGAACAAGGAGGACAAGATGTCAATTTCTGAGGCTGAAGAACAGGAAGCATATAAAAACAAGCAGCCTCCTTTCAGGAGGGCAGCAGAGCAAGTGATGTCTCTGGGAGAAAGTTTGGCACCAGTGAAGATTGGAAATGCAGGAAATATTTGAGGAAAATATTGAAGATATAAAGGAATTTGGTAATAAAGGAATGGGAGCATCAGAGAAAAGAGATGGGGTTTGGGAGGGAGGGCAAAAATAGAGTTTGAGTAACAGAGAGGAAGTACCGAGCTTATAAAGATGAAAGGTCAGGTAGAGAATTTATCGTAGGAGAGTTTAGCCACTTTAGTGCAAGCTAAACTGTTTAGCCACAAGCCAGTTTAGCCCAAGACCATAGCTTTGGCTGGTGCAGCTGGTAAGTGATGGCTCCAGCCAGGGTCTCTCGCCTGGGTTTATCTCCTACTGCAACCCATCGTGGACTTAGGTGTGAAGAAGGGTAGGTATGAATACTGAATGAGGAGTGTCACGGTGTGGTGAGTATACTTCGGTTTACAAGTAACAGGACCCAAATTAAACTATCTTACACAAATTTGACTCATGTAACCAAATCACAAAGAAGGGCAAGGGTTCAGCCGGGCCTGAAATCCAGGTCTCTGCTTTTCTCTGCGTGCTGGCTTTCTTTTTTTTTTTTTTTTTTTTAATTTTTATTTATTTTTGGCTGCGTTGGGTCTTCGTTGCTGCACGAGGGCTTTCTCTAGTTGCAGCGAGCAGAGGCTACTCTTCTTTGCGGTGTGTGGGCTTCTCATTGCCGTGGCTTCTCTTGTTGCCGAGCACGGGCTCTAGACACGTGGGCTTCAGTAGTTGTGGCTCATGGACTCTAGACCGCAGGCTCAGCAGTTGTGGTGCACGGGCTTAGTTGCTCCACAATATGTGGGATCTCCCCAGACCAGGGATCGAACCTGTGCCCCCTGCGTTGGCAGGTGGATTCTTAACCACTGCGCCACCAGAGAAGTCTGGATCTTAAGATTAAACATGAAAAACTGCACATTCTCTCATTTAACTAACTTTTTAAATTCTGAAAGAAAGAAATTATTTATTTAAAACAAAGAATATGGAAGATATAGCATACAACTATTTAAGGTGAAATGTGGAAGTCCCATGCTGACTTTCTTGACTCAAACCAGTTCTAGAAACTTATCTGCCAGCAACTCCCAAGTTCACATTAGATTGACCACTCTAGAGACTTGAGTTCCCCAAGTTCAAAAATTCCAGGGAAGAGCCTTTATTGGCTCAGTTTAGGTCACTTGCCCATTCCTAGACAGTAAAGAGGACTGAAAACATGACAATAGTGTAAGCCAAAAAGAGAGATACAGTAGTTATTTCCCCTAGTTTGCAATAGAACATGGGGACAACTATGCACCAGCAGCAACCAGAGGAAGCAGCAGTAGTGCCTGGCTAAATGCCAGCACTGAGTGGACTTGAGCACTCCCGAGGGAAGGAGTACAGACCAAAGGAGAAGAAAAAAATAACAGAACCTCATGCAGTGGACCTAACATACTTGCTAGGTGCATGAGAGACACCCCAGGTATCTCACTGGAAGGCGAAGTCCCAACCACTGGACTGCCAGGGAAGTCCCTGAATGATTGTTAATACACTCTTGTTACAATGAAAAAGACAATTTATAGGTAAAGAAAGAATACATTCACTTTTACTAACCACCTCTCTCTTGTCCTTTCCCAAACAACGTTTTTCAGATCCAAACCTTTCCTTTCATAGGTGCAGAAGAGTGCCTGAAACTCAACCAATTTATTTAAGAGCAGGGTCCACCAAAGATATGAGCTGTGTATTCTGAATCCCTCAGCAGGTTGTCTTTTTTAAAAAAAAAATAAGAAACACACCCCATGTTTCATTGAATCTAAAATACCATTGTTTTTAAGACATGCCATTGTCTTATGTTCTTCTAAGAAATAATAAAGGCTGCCAATTAAACTCTGATATCACGCTGTTTTATTGCTTAGAATTTTTTATACTTGTTGAAAGAACTCTTTAAATTTATTTAGACATAGAATTTTATCCTACATTACTCTTGTGTGTACATAAAAAGGAAAAATCTAAACAAAATAAATTGGTTACAGTGTTCTTAAAACTTTTCACATTCAGAGTTCGGTTCTGGTAAGTTATTTTTTGAATTAGTGTTTTTTTTAAGACTGTTCTTTTCCCCTCCTTACACACACACACACACACACACACACAGAGTATCATCCTTGCTGATGCAACATTTCTTTTAGAATTTTAGAACTAACATCTCTTAGATTTTCTTCCAAGCCCCTGATCAAATTTTGCTGTGCACGTGCAGGCAATGACAGCCCCCTCACCAACTGCTACCTGGAGGACAGACATTTTTAAGACACATCCTGATTTCAGAGTTCTTAAAATATGACAAAAAGAGTGTTTTAGAACCATTGAAACACGGTATTCATAACAGGTTATTGCAGGCAGGGTGCCATGAGTTACATCAGGAAGTGCCATGTTAATGTCAAGGACAAAATTTCTGGTGACATTTAGATTCAAGACCATGCAGTAGTAACATCACTTTAGTAGGTACAGTCTTCTCCAACATACTGTTGCCAAGTCTATGACTTCTTTCCCATTTTCTGATAAGACTAACCTTAGTGGTGATGCTGGGGCAATTACTTTTTTCTTTTTTTTTTTTTTCTGCGGTACGCGGGCCTCTCACTGTTGTGGCCTCTTCTGTTGCGGAGCACAGGCTCCGGACGTGCAGGCCCAGCGGCCATGGCTCACGGCCCCAGCCACTAGGCAGCATGTGGAATCCTCCCGGACCGGGGCACAAACCTGTGTCCCCTGCATCGGCAGGCGGACTCTCAACCACTGCGCCACCAGGGAAGCCCAAGGGGCAATTACTTTTAAATATGGCTCATGTGACCTTAATCAGAAAGACAAGTCATGTTCTACATACCTTGCTTTTTTTTTCACTTAATAATATGTTCTGCAGACCTCTCCATATAAGTGCTTAAAATGAATTCATTCTTTGTAATATCTACATAGCATCCCATTGTATTAAATAAATTTAAAAAGTTTATTTTACTAGTCACTACCAATGAACACTCGGTAACTTCTAGCCTTTTTGTTATTATAAATAATGCTGCAGTGGGCATCTTTGAAAACATAAGAAACCATGAATAGAGGTTGCCTTTTAAGAATGGGCCCACAGATTTGAAGTTAGAAGGAGACTTCCTTTTCATTGTATACACTTTTGATTACTTTATTTTTGCAATATAATTTTTATTTTAAAATTAAAAAGTAAACACTTAAAAAAAGGTTTCCCTGATTTTGTTTTGACTGGTGGTTGATGTTTTTGCCTTGGTTTTAGAATGAATGTTGGGTTTAGGCCTCCCCACTGATTCTGCTCTGACCTGGGAAGTCTCTGGCTCTCTGTTGCTTGATTCTTGGCCTTGTTGGACTTTTCCAAAGGACAACTCGTTTCTGCAAATCCAGCTGATTGTTCTCTCCCAACCCCAAGTTAGAAAGAGGCACTTTTTCTTCAAGAGATCCTCCAGGCTGCCTATGGTATCAATACTGCAATTTTTTCTGCATTTCCAGACAGGAGAAGCACTATCTCTGGTCTACACTACCCTGTCAAGCTTCTGCTCTCTGGTTTGTGAAGGAGCTTGTACCCTTCCTTTTCTTCTCTTTTTAATCCTGAAGATTAACATTCACCTTTCACAAGAGACAAGATCATTTTTTCCCTGAAAATTCCCCTCTATGGCCTCAATTCAGAAGTAACTCCCAGTCCTTAGCAAGGCCTGTTGAAGTGGACATCTCGTGATTTGATATCTTTTCTAATAACTAGTATGTATTACAAAGTGGTTAAAGAGAGGGTATTTTAAAGCATTTTTTAAAATGAAAGACTCCATTAACAATTTCAAAATTCCATGATTTTGAAATGGGATCTAAGCCTTCTATTTTTTGATTCTTTTTTTTTTTTTTTTTGGTATTCTTGCCTGAGAATACTTGACTTTGTTTCAGACCAGGAGCGTTGAACTTCCAGGGCATGTACTGTGATATTTTAAAAATGGATATCTCATAAATAAGTGGGGAAAAAGAGACAAATCTTCCCAAATAATATATATAGATACTCTCTCCTCTCATCCCCCACCACCCAGGGTTAGCTGGACTTAGTGACTCACTTGCAAAGAATAGAGTATGAAAATATAACTTTACAGTGGAGAAACTTGGCAAACACCACCCTTATTAAATGATCAAGGTTAGCATCATCACTGATGTCATGTAGCTATCAGGTACGCTCTGATATGGTGTGATGAGAAGGGCACATGACCCCAGTGGTATTCTTTCCAAAAAAAAAAAAAAGCCATAACCTCAGTCTGATCATAAAAAATATATCAGAACAAACCCAAATTGAGAAATATCCTGCAAAATACCTGACCAGTATTTTTCAAGAATATCAAGGGCATGGAAGACAGGGAAAGACTAAGGACCTGCAACAGATTAGAAGAGCCTAAGGAAACATGACAATTCAATGCAATGTGAGACCCAAAACTGGATCCTGGAACAGAAAAAGGATCTTAATGGAAAATCTGGTGAAATCTGGGTAAAGTTAGACTATCGTTAACAGTAATGTCCCGATGTTAGTTTCTTAATTTGACAAATGTCCCTTAGTAATGTAAGATAACATTAGGGGACACTGAAAATAGCGGAGAGGTATACAGGGACTCTCTGCACTATCTTTGCAACTTTTCTGTAAATCTAAATTTATTCCAAAATTTAAAGTTTATTAAAAAAATTTATATTTGTGTTGTCTCTTTTCAAGATTGTGAACCAGTGCAGTCAGGACTTTGTTTAGCCTGATTGCCTTTATCCAGAGCCTTCTATGATATGATGAAGAAACTTGTGGCTGCAACAAAGAGTTCTCATTTCTCCTCTCAGTCTAACAACCAGAAATACTGGTGAGAAGATGACATCAGCAGCCAGGGCAAGAGTGAGGGAGTGTGTGTTTCCCGGAAGACCACCGTCTCTGGTCTTCCTGGCACCTGGGGTACCATCATCACTGCAGCTGCTGCTTTCTAACGTGCTGTCACATTAGAAGGGGTCACTCTGAGATCTCCAGCTGCTGCCATCTCTCCCAATGAGCTTAGGCTGCTGGTAACTGTACTGTGATAAGTGAGATGGCAGTAGCATCTTCCTCAATGGCATTCTTAGACCCCATCTTTAATAGCAGAGTTTTTTAGAACAATCATGCTAGTTGTTTGAACACTATTAAAATGATAAAGATGCTGTAAACCACAGAGAATCAATAACTTCTTTCAAAGGGTTCCAATCCACACGTGAGACAAGGAAACAACAAACAAACATTTTTATCACTGGGCCAAAGTTCCTGACCCACAGGTTAAAGACTGCCTCCACCCCAAATAAGGGAGATTTTGCAGGGCTTCTGAATAGATGAGAAGATTTTGCTTCTCTTCCCTCCATCCTGCAGAAGAATGAAGGAGATTGATAAGGACTGTGTTGTGTCCCCCCCAAATTCATATGTTGAGGCTCAAATCCCCCACGTGACTGTATTGGAGATGGGGCCCTTCAGGAGGTGATTTTTGTTAGAGATCATAAGGGTGGAGCCCTGATCTGATAAAACTGGTGCCCTTATAAGTAGAGGAAGAGACACCAGAGCTCTCTCTCCACCATGTGAAGACACAGGGAGAAGGCAGCCATCTGTAACCCAGGAAGAGAGGCCTCACCAGACCCCAACCCAGCCAGACCTTGATCTGGGACTTCCCAGCCTCCAGAACTCTGAGAAATAAATTTTGTTGGTTAAGCCACCCAGTCTGTGGTATTTTGTTATGGAAGCCTGAGCAGACTAATATAGAGCTTTTTCTCCCTTCTGCTTTTCCTCTTTTCACCGGAAGGGAAGAATGTTATAGGTAAAACTCAGAATAAGGCCATTATAAACAAAGGGACTTCTATCACTTTTAATCCCAATAGTGGCTGCTGGGGAAGAGACAAGAATGATAGAAAATACATCACCTTTCCTGGGCCCTACTCAAACTCCTAGGCACAAGGCAAAGTTTAGCTGGCCAGAACACTAACTTGTTACTACTACTAGTACTACTACTAGTACTACTACGACTACTACGACTACTACGACTACTACTACTACTATAATAGTAATAAAGACTGGTCTTTGGAATTTTCCCCACTTTTTTTTATCCTATTAATCGTATGACCTGGAGTTTCTTCCTGGGTCCTTTAAAAGCATCTAAAAGTGAACTTATACAATTTCCCTATGCTTTCTCCCACCGTAGAGGTCTCTGAAGGCTCTTGTGAGGAATTGCATGAGGTAATGGATGCCAAAGTATTTTGTAAAATACAAAGCATTCCACCCATGCAAGCTATTATTGGAAGGAAGCAGAAGGATGAATTTAAATCCCAAGATCCCCTGAAAATGTGTGAAAGGTGGCCCTGTTTAGATTGCCATCCTCACCATGAATTTACAGATCGTTTAGCAATTTCTCCAAGTGCTCACACCCGTTCCCTCGGTGACATCCATGCCCTGTGCTGGGTAGAGCAGGGAGAGGCTGACTCTCCCAAGTCTGGCCTGGTGGACAGCAGCAGTGCCTGCAGAGAAAGGGTCTTGGTTGCTAGGAAACCGGCAAAAGTGGGCAGCCAGCTCCCAAGCAGGTTAGAATTCATCGAGGAAGGATTTTAAAAGCCTATTTCTGTCTGCTTCTGATAGAATTGAAATTCTCTTCAGGGTCCAGCCACCAGCGATACAATCTGCTTACATTACTGGTATTGAGAGGCCCTTGAAAGGGATCTATTTGGCCATTTCTTGTGTCTCCCTCCCCACAGTGCCTAGAAAGGCAGGCACTTTAAATAAAAGGGGGATGGGGGTTGGGGGGAGGCAAGAGTTGACAGAGTCCACAGCAGAATCAGAGAAGTGACTGCAAGAATTAACCCAAGCACGACTGATCATGACCCTTAGACTCCAAAGAGGAAATAATTGTGCTCAAGCTATGTTAAATTACAGTGCACCTTCCACTGCTTCTAAGTACATCAAGGCCAATGGCTACACAGCACTGAAACTGTTTTTCAAGTCCACAAGGGGTATTTCAAGCAGGTCCTTTTTTCTGGAGTTTATCTTCACAGAAACAGCCTGACATATGCTTCTGGGCTAATTGGATGAGGTTGACACTGTATTTAAGTTTTCCCTTTGAGGATTATGAAAAGAATACGATTTTCAAATAAGAATTGTTTGTTTGGTTTGATTTTCCCAAAGCATGCAGCACACCCAAGAAATCAAATGCTTTCTCCAACCCTGTGAGCCTTCAGCAAGATACAGGGATGCTTACAACTGCCTAGAACAGAGTATTGAACTCAGGAGGAGTCAGCTGGAAAAACAGTGGAATAATAGGTGCATTTAGAGTCACTTATGGGCTGAAGCTTGACGGTCTTTGTGCCTTGTTACTGCTGGAGCACTGAGAGTAAAGCAGCAGTGCTGATTTATCAGGAAGAAAGAAGCTCGCAGGTGGTATGAAAATAAACCATCTCTGAAGAGGTTCCTGTGCCCTCAGCAGACATGATTTATTTGGTTAAAGGGTAATGTCTAATGACAAAACACAAGAACAGTTTCAATATTTACTGGGACATGCTGGCTTCCAGCCTGCTTTTACAGGCAGTTGGGGTGGGGTGGAGGGACTCCAACAGGGCACAGTAATTGGGTGAGCAAAGAAAGATTCAGGAAAATCAAGCACATGCATAGGACAGTGCCTGTTTAATGGAGGTGAAGATGAGGGCAGATCTGAAATCTGAGAGTAGCGTCCTTCTAAAAGACTGCAAACCCTTCATTGGCTAATGGTAGGAGGTGTGAGAAACACAAGGATGATCAGATGTGTGAATCGCAGCAAGGTGGGGAGATGAAATACCATGATACTATGCATATAAACGAGAAATAACTGAATCTCATGTATGCTTCTACATCAAGCTCACTGAATGAAAGTACCAAGCACTATAACCATTTCCCCCTAATTTCTCCATTGTAAAAAGTGGAAATAAGTACTTTGTATATGGAGACTCTTTTGATGAACGAAACAATCATGGGCTTTGGGGTTGCACAGACCTGTGTTCAGATCCTGGTTCTGCCATTTACTAGTGTGGGACCTAGGACAAGACATTTAATCTTCTGAGTCTCAAGTTTTCTCATTTTTTTTTTTTTAAATTTTACTCTTTTTTTAAAAAAATTTATTTTGGCTGCTCTGGGTCTTAGTTGTGGCACACGGGATCTTCACTGCCACATGTGAGATCTTTTAGTTGTAGCACGCGGGAAATTTTTTTTTTTTTTTAAGTTGTGGCATGCAGACTCTTAGTTGCGGTAAGCATGTGGGATCTAGTTCCCTAAGTAGGGATCGAACCCGGGCCCCCTGCATTGGGAGCACGGAGTCTTACTCACTGGACTGAGGGAAGTCCCTCAGTTTTCTCCCTCAGTTTTCTCATCTTTAACACAAGGGAGGTGCTGCCTTCCTTCAGTGCAACAGTTTTTGGGGAAAGCCCAGTTCCATCTGTCTTATGACTCTCTGGGTTCCCACTCCAGGTTCAAATACCTGGGAAAGAGGGTCTGTCCAGGGATTGTGATAGAAGGGTCAGGTCCCCCTAATTTGTAGCTTTCCCTGAATCACACAGTATGAGGGAGGGACATTTTTCCAAGATGAAAGATGCCTGGCGGACAAAAACATAATCCCAACCAAACAACGTGAAAGGAGTCTTTGAACACCTTAGTTCGAAAACCAGGTGAAACTGTACTTCTTCGGCAGTTTGTGTTTATGGTAAAGTGGCGGTAGCTCTGCAACTTCAAAGAAACATCACTCTAGGACTTGGGTCGCTCTGACAGCACTGGCCACGTCTCCTAAGAGGAGACCCAGGGGCTTGTCATCGGGTGGTTCTCCAGGTTTTCTCTAAATACCTGAATACCTTCACTACCCCTGGGTCCCAAAGGGCAAACTTAATGTCTCCTGCTGGGCAGTGGAATCTACAGAGCCAAGTAGCTCTGGGAGATGCCTTCTCCCTCTTCCTCAGTGAATGAACACGATTCTGTAGGCCTGGCTGCTCCCCTCAAAGATTCAGCTTTGGCAACCTTGGGTCCCTTCACCAGATGGATGAGGAAGAGCCGGTATCAGCTCTCAGCAAATGCCTCATTTAGGCCTGGTGAGCAGATGGAACCTCAGCTCACTGGTTACTGTTTTTTCCTTTCAAATAGCACCAGAACCCTAGCAGAAGCAGCTGAGTTTAGGCCGAAAGGCACCTTGGGGCTGAGTCTGCGGCAAGGCTCTAACTGAAAACTAAAGAAGGGGGCAGTTCCTTGACTTTCTGCTCCCTGGGAGGCAGTCTGTATGTCCTGGGTCATCCTGGTACCAGGAGGGGAGAAGGGTGAGAAGTCCCCCAGGAGGAACGCCCGCCCAGGTGTGGGTTACTATGGCAGCAGTCCAGGTCTTTTCTGGCTCAAGTGTCTCAACCTATGCATAACCTAGCCACCTGGTCCATGGCTGGAGGTGCTTCTGGGAAGAGTCTCATTTGTTCCTCTATCTCCCCCTCTCCAGCATGGGCCTGACTACCTTTTGCCATGCCTAAGGGAGCAGACTGCCAAATAAATTATCTATGCTTACGTGTCTAGCCGTACATGAAGATGACCCACTTCTTACCCTCACCCCAGCAGGTGGAAGCCCAGAAAGGCCCCTGTGATGGTTAATTTTATGTGTCAACTTGACTGGCCATGGGGCGCCCGGATTAAACATTATTTCTGAGTGTGCCTGTGAGGGTGTTTCCGGATTGGATTCACATTTGAATCAATGGACTCAGTAAAGTAATGGCCCTCCCCAATGTGAGTGGACATCATGCAATTCACTGGGGCCCTGGACAGAACAAAAAGCAGAGGAAAGAGGAATTTGTCCCCTTTTTTAACTGTCTCACTGCTTGAACTGAAACATCTCATCTCATCTTCTCTTGCCCTTGGACTACGATTTACATCATTGGCTCTCTTGGTTTTCTAGCCTTTTGATTTAGACTGAATTATACCACTAAGTTTCCCAGGTCTCCAGCTTGCAGAAGGCAGACTGCCGGACTTCTCAGCCTCCGTAATCTCATGTGCCAACTTCCCATTTTATATGTATGTATATCTGTTTCTCTGGAGAACCCTGACTAATAGAGCCATTCTCTCAGTTACCCTAAGAATTACAAAGTATGTAGGGTGATAAGTCTTCTAGCCATGTCAGAAGCTTCAGCACTGCATTCCCCAAAAGCCAAAACCTGAGCCCTGACCCACCATGTTCATCAAACCTTCACGCCCAAGATACTGTGTGCAGGTTTGTGTCCCCATCCTAGAGTAATCAGATAGGGGCTGCCGCAGGGGAGCAGACTGATGGAGAAGTACTGGAGTCCAAGTCAAGTGTGACCTGGAAAGCAAGTCATGGGATTGATGAGCTAAGGGAAGATCTGAAAGCAATAGTGAGGATGTTGTAGTGAGGTTAGAAGCCCAGAGAACTGAGTGGTTTATAAGAAGTATTAGTGGAAGATGAGTCAAGGGGTAGATAACAAAGAAACTAGAGAGAGCTGCCATTTTGCCAGGGGAGGGCTGTGTGTATGTTTAGAAGAGTCAAACCAGGGGAGCCAGTGATATAGAAACTGGCTCCAGGCTGGAGAGGGCCAAGGTGAGGTTGGGCAGGGAGGACAGAGTCCTGGGTTTCAGATCTCAGAGGCTGAGACCTGGTCTGATGGGGCGGGAGGGAGGAAGCACCTGATATGCTGCCAATAGCTGGCAACCACATGAATTCTCAGCCTGTGCTACAGGAGTCTGAGGATACCTGCCACACCTGAAGTTACCTTTCAGGAAAGTGGCCCAAACCGGTTCTTTCCTGTGGCAGTTGCTATTGCTTATGCCATGTTTTGAGTGAAACCAAATCATTACCCTCACCATAACTGGCTTCATCAGACACAGATGCCAAACCAAAGGCAGCCACCCATGAGCCGGGCATGGTAACTGCCTCTGGCATAGTGTGGCATAAAATCTGCCCAGTGAGGGAAGGTGGCAAACTCACCTGTTAGAGGCTGACTTGTGTTCCTCCTCCAAAACCATATGCTGATGCCTTAACCCCTAGTACCTCAGAATGTGACTGAATTTGGAGACAGATCCTTTAAAGAGGTGATTGTGTTAAAATGAGGTCATTAGAGTGGGCCCTAATCCAACCTGACTCTTGTTCTTCTAAGGAGAGGAAATTTGGATACACACAGACAGGCACCATGAGCGTGCACGCGAAGAGGAAAGACCATGTGAGGACACAGCAAGAGGCAGCTGTCTGCAAGCCAAGGAGAGAGGCTTCAGAAGAAACCAAACCTGCTGACACTTTGATCTTCAACTTCCAGCCTCCAGAACTGTGAGGAAATAAATTTATGTTGCGTAAGACATCCAGTGTGTGGTATTTTGTTATGGCAGCCCTCGCAGACTAATATACACCCAATTCAGTTCTCCCTTTTGGGGAAACTAAGTGCAAGGTTTGGATCTCTCATAGTACAGTTGGAAGCCCTGGAATCTAGACAGAAAGTCCAGCTGAGAAGACACGTCCCTTATGACCCCACATTCTTAACTCTACTGACAATCAATTCTCACCAGCAAGGATCTCTTGCTTGAAATGTTATGGAGCCAGGTTAATGCATAGGAAGATGTTGAGGGGCAGGACAAAGACTGCAGGTAATGGGCATAGTGTGAGCACCTAGGCTGGGCTGGGCTGGGCTGTGCAGAGTTGGGCTAGGCCAGAAAGAAGCTCACAAAGTCCCAGGCCCTGACCTGGAACAGGAAGCACTCTAGGAAAGAAAAACAAAAGAAGGTAAAAGGCTGAAAGTGTGTGTTCATGGTTATAAGAAACACTAGAGGTGAATGGAGCTCTAACTAGATTTACAGATTAAGAGCAAGCAATTGTGTCCCAAATTAGCTCTGAGCCAGTGGCAGGGTTCATAGAGAGTGGATGTTAGAGTCTTGGGGGCTGCTGGGACCCTGGAAGGGTTTCTGGCGGTGGAATTTCTATATTGATTGGAAGTGAATCGCTCCCGGTGAGGACTTGCCCTAGTGGGGTTGTAGAGTCTAATTCTTAAGGCTGAAGAGAACCTATTTGCTTTCCCTGTCTTCTCACAGAAAAAAAATTAGATTTCTTTTTATAATTGGCTCACAAAATAGTTAAGCCAGCTCTTGTGCATACTTCTTTTTCCCTCTTTCCTACAATGTTGCTTCTAAGCATATTTTAAAACTGTTTGGGGGAATATTGCTATTTTGTTACTCCACAGAACTTTGGATTTTTCTGGAGAGACGGGAATCCAGGGAAAGGGAGATAAACTCCAGTTGCCCTTTCAAATGAATTCCGGCAACTGTGTGAAGAAGTTTAAGAGCATGCTGAGTGTGGTAGACAGGCCGCGTGCAGGAAAGGCTGCTTGTGTCCTACAGGCTTCCATATGTGGTCTGCAGTTTTGCACTGTCTGCTTTGCTTTGCTTTGCTTTGCTTTGATTTTCTTGCTTTGCTCCGCGGGAGGAGGGACCAACACGAGGAAAAGCAGAGGGCGAGGGGAAGGGCACGCTGGACCGGACACATGGGACCAAGACCATCTCCATCTCCTGCTGTTCAGTTTGTCCTTCCCCTTCTCTTCTCTCATTCCTTGAGGGATGGGCTGGTGCTCTGGGGCAGGCAACAATAAAGCGTTAAGAGTGAAGCTGCTTTTGTAATGGACTGTGAGAGTCTTTAGTTCTAATGGGGACCCAGAAGAGCATAGAACTCTTGCCAACAGCTAAATTTATTTTTGTTTTGACCTCCCAGAAAACTAAGATTTCTAGAAATTGCCTGTGGTCCTATGGACCAGAGGCATCAAATAGGCAATCAGCCTTGCACAAGCTGGGCCATGGTGGGCCAACACCTGAGGACCCTTCAGGGCAGGGAGAGAAAGAGCCTGGAGGGAGTAGAGTCTCCTGTGGACTTCAGGGGTGTGTGACATTGGATTTCTTGACAGATTTTCTAAGATCATATCCCTAGGGCCTTCCCTGGGAAGGAAGACAAATGTGATCCTTCTTTTTTGTGGCAATTCCCAAGGGGTTGTTTGTTTGCTGTAAAAAAACAATTTTAGATATGTAAATAGGCTTCATAGCAGAATAGAGATCTACAATAAGGGAACATTAACTCTCAATTCTGATTAGTTTAGGCATTTCCTCTGCTTACAGATAGGTAGGTCGACAAGATGCTCTCTTGAGAATTCTCTCAGATCTATGATACTATATTTTCTCTGGGTTGGGTAATATTCCAATTGTACTACTTGAATTTATGACAAAGGAAATGAGTGACAAGTATCTTTTTATTACGTGCTCTGCATAAGTACCCGCGTTATGTATGCACGCTGCAACGTAGATCTGCTCGCCTACACGTTTATTTCGCACTCTGGTGCAATACTGTGACCGTGCATTTTGAATGCATTTCAAAAGCTACCTAAATAAAGATAGTTTTTAAGACTTGGATGTATTTCTGTTTAACCATGACCTCTTTAAAAACACCAATTCCGGGCTTCCCTGGTGGCGCAGTGGTTGAGAGTCCACCTGCCGATGCAGGGGACACGGGTTCGTGCCCCGGTCTGGGAAGATCCCACATGCCGCGGAGCGGCTGGGCCCGTGAGCCAGGGCCACTGAGCCTGCGCGTCCGGAGCCTGTGCTCCGCCACGGGAGAGGCCACAACGGTGAGAGGCCCGCGTACCGCAAAAAAAAACCAAACAAAACACCAATTCCTTTGGCAGCAATTCATTTGAGGGTCTCTCAGTGGGCTGCACTGATTCTGTGTGCTACAAGGGTATGTGAAAAGCTGAGTGTAGGGCTGTTTGAATCAGAGTTTGCTGGAGGAGCGCTGGGAAGCTGCAGTGTCATGGGAGCGGTAATCAAAATCCAGAAGGCAGCCGGTAGCACGTCATACTTGGGCACCAGAAGCCAGGTGACTCAGAGCCCATCTGCCCAAATGCCACCACAGCTGCTCTGTCTCCTGTATGAGGACCAGATTTCACATTTGAGGGATATGGCTGAAAGCACCCTGTCCATTTGTCCTAAACTTCCAAAGAGCATATAAATCATACAGGAAACTAGAAAGAGGCAGTATGCACAGAAATTGGCAAGCTCTCCAAAAACAGCAAAACAGAAGGCCTAGCGTAAAGAAAGGGAGTGGAAGAAATCTAGTACTGTACAAAGAAATCAGGAGTTAGGTAAAAAGAGTCAGGTGTGTACAAATCCAAAGGGCAGAGAAGGAAGAGAAAGTTATTCCAGGCAGGAAGGTATAGTACAAAGAGCCCTAGAATTGCAGAAAAAGGGCTTGGCCTCTGTTCACCAATCTCTGGCTGTTTTTTCTTGGGAAAGTTGCTTGACCTCTTCTCGCCACCAGTTCTTGGGCTGTAAAAAGAAGAGCGGGAAAGAGAAAAGCAACCAACCCTCAGCACCTGCCAAGAGTAAGCACTTTACACACATGGCCTCACTTAAGTTCAACCTCGTGTGGGGGATATGATTGTCCCCATTTTACAGATGAGGACTTGGAGGCTTAAAGGAAAAGGCAACTTTCCCAAGGAAGCTTAAAGAGATTAAATGATCTCCCCAAGTTCCCATGGCTAGTGTGTTGCTAGTGAGAATTTCAACCCCGATTACCCGGCCTAGGTCTGGGCTCTTGCCCCTGTAAAACAACCCCCCTCCCTGTATCACAGAAATGAGGGTTTAAAGAGCATAATGTATGTGAAGGCTTTTTGATAATTGTGAAAAGCTAAATAGTTGTAAAGAATTCTTACAATTTAAAGTCAGATCTCTCCAGACCAGCCCACAATGAGATCGTGGAAAACTGTGGTCCAGAGAAATGCTCTCACTTGCCAAGTCAGTGACACTCCTTCCCAGATCACCAACAGTAATAAAGTGAGTTAATGACTGAATAAAGCTTTTAATGGTGGGTTGGGCTAGATGACCTCTAAGGTCCTGCCAAGTCAGTATTTCTGAGGATCAGGAATTTTATCAAAGCAGTAAGAATGTAGCTCTGTGCTGAATCTGACCTCCTAGAAAACTGAAAAGTCAGCAAAATGTTTCCTTTTTGTCTCTATTTTCATTTCTTTGTTCTTTCCCCTCACTTTCAACCCTCTTGCCAGGCAGTCATCGCTCTCAAGGCTATCGTTAGGTTTGCTGTGCCACAGAGGAGAGGGATTTGATAAATGAATTCAGACGGAGGGAGGGAAAGGTCACATTTGACTCTTGGCTCCTACACTGAGGGCTGTGTGATCTGGCAGTTTGTCATTTAACCTGTCTGGACCCCAGATTCCTCATCAGTAAGATGAGAAAAGCTTCTCTTAGAGATCGTTGTAGGAATTAACCAACGTGACATGTGAAGGGCCTAGCACGCAGTGTGACCCCTTTCAGTGTTAGTTCCCTTCAATCTTCTGGATGTAGTGACTGTTAGCAGAGTATGATAACTTCCTCCAAGAGGTGTCTGCCTATTTTTAAAAAATGATACCTAGAGAAGGCAATCCAGTACAGTCCCATGGTGGATTTTTTTTCCTGCAGTGAGACATCTGGGTAGAAGAGAGAAATTGGGGTAGGGAGAGGGGAGTGTGGGTGGATGGGACTTACCTGGCTTTTCCCAGTTGACTGCATAACACATGCCATTTTATAGCATTGTACTTGTAAGACAAACCTACGTGCAACAGTATGAGAATATTTCCTTATTTGATTTGATTAACTTTCATTGACCCAAACTACTTTTTCTTATATTACTAGAGATGTGTGAAGAATGGTTGTTTCATGCGGCAATCAGGTAAACCTGAAAAATATGTTGGTTATTTACATAAAGAAATTCTTCCAGGGACTCAGAAATGTTTTGTCCAGAAATGGACCATCCATGGTTTCAACAAATTACTGATGGGTTTGACAAACACTGGTCTGGGCAGAGGAAGAGTTTGGAGAGGGATACTTCTCAGTCCTTTTTTCCAGGAGGGTACCACCCAGAAAGAAATTTATAATCTGACTGTGGAAGCCTGGATTTCTTTAGATTCTAGTAATCTCTCATGGACTATATATACTTTTAGTAAGCTAGTACTGTTAAAGGAACTGTGACTTTCTTCTCACAGCTGTAGAGTGCAGGGATTTTCCTCTATTTTGTTTGCTGCTGAATTTCTGGTGCCTATAACAGTGCCAGGCAATAAACATTTGTGAAACAAATGAATTGTGAAGGTGATACTTACGAGAAGCAATTCCTCAGATCCACAGTAGAGTTGCATTTCAGCAGCCAGTTGGGTAACACATTCTTAGAAATATAGTCGATGTGGTAGGATTTCTTTTTTTTTTCCCTAGGCTTGGGGATACTTTATTGTTATTGCTAAGAACTTATATGTGTGACACAGAGCCTTCTATTACAGCCTGTACCTTTTTGCTAATATACAATAAATAATTCCTTGGAAACATCTGCCCTTTATGGGTAATTGGAGAAATGTTTGCTTTGGTGTTACGATGAGAAAGATGTGACCTTTTAACTTTTATTCAATTGTTAGGTGAGGAAAAAAAGGAAAAAATTATAAAGTGGAGAAGATAATATTCTGGCAAGCTTTCAAAAAATGAAAAACCAGTACAGTTTAATATAGTCCCAAAGCTTTGTATGTTCCAGCTCTTTTTGGCAAAAAATGCTTCTTAGCTCAAAACAGAAGAAATTATTAAAAGAATTCATGAGGTGCTCTTAGATATCAAATAGCACTTTAAAAATACATCATTAAATGAAAAACGAATAAAAATCATGATTAAATATCCTTTGAAATCCATCTGTATTTTAAAGATTAGGAGACAAATTTCAGGGAGACCACATTTTGTATACTGTTGAAAACCAAACATTTGAAAATAATTCTAAATAGTTGATGGAACACACACTTTTGTTATCTATATATCTTCCTAACATACATAGTTTGTTTTAAAAAATGGCAGAGCAAGTTACTGTACTTTCTTTTTTAAAATAGTTAATTAATTAATCAATTAATTTTGGCTGCCTTGGATCTTCGTTGCCACCTGAGGACTTTCTCTAGTTGCAGCGAGTCAGGGCTACCCTTCGCTGTGGTGCCCAGGCTTCTCATTGCGGTGGCTTCTCATGTTGAGGAGCACGGGCTCTAGGCACGCCGGCTTCAGTAGTTGTGGCACGCATGCTCAGTAGTTGTGGCTCGTGGGCTCTCGAGTGCAGGCTCAGTAGTTTCGGCACAGGGGCTTAGTTGCTCCGCGGCATGTGGGATCTTCCTGGACCAGGGCTCGAACCCGTGTCCCCTGCATTGGCAGGTGGATTCTTAACCATTGTGCCACCAGGGGAGCCCTGTACTTTCTTTTAACAGTACATTTTTAAGTTAAAAAAAGAGGAGGTTCAGCATTCAACAATAATAATTTAGGTTTCTAGGTTTTTTTCTATAAACGTACCAAACATGCATTTGGGATGGGGCTTGGAGGGAAGAAGGGATGATATAAAAGCTGATTTAAATAATTTATCTGCCTATTTCAAATGTTTGTATTTATCATTTGTGTAGCATCTTATATATATATAACATTTTAGAAATAGTTCTTTTATCTCGTCAGTATTCAGAAATATGTGCTTTCTTTTTAAAAAAAATTTTTTTTTTTGTTTTGTTTTAACTAGACAGGAAGTTAAAGTACCAGATTGTCTGGTTCAGTACCAGACACCTGGCAAACCTATTACAACTTTATAAGTTCATATAGCTCTTTTCCTGGAAACTTTGAACATGTTTTGTACAACCTTAGTGACTGGGGGGGAGGGGGACTGGGAGATGCTCACGAAGCAGGTCTCCAGGTAAGGGTCTTCCCACAGCTATGGTAAGGCGAGGCCACCAAAGTTATAAGAGGGGAGCCCCCAGGCAACGTCAAACCTGACATTGAGGTGCAGAGGCTAGGCTCTAAATCCGAGGGTTAGTATTCCAAAGGCAGAGCCAGGCCCAAACGGACAGCTGTCAAACCAGCTAGGCGGCTGCAAGTGTTAAACTCAACAAACAGCCGACAGAGCACAGACCAGGGAGAATTCCAGAACTGAGCTGTGATCAGCCATCTCCAGCTTATGGTCAGCCTCTGAGGCTACTAGTATCCTGTCCCTCAGAGTTAAAGATATTAGTGGAGGATGGACACATTTGGAAATTCCTTGTATGTTATGTCTATGTCAGGATCTCATTTAAGACCTGGGATTTGGTGTCACCTAATTCACCACTCTCAGCGAGTGGTCCAGGCAGGATGGAAGCGGTGTGTGTGTGCCTCGCCTAAAGAGGCAGCAGTGCATGCATCCTTGTTCTAGGGAGATGGGTGGGCCTGGTTGAAGAAGGGTATCCAAAACAGATCACCAAAGCAAGGAAGGGCTAAAATGAGTCTTGGTTGCCAAGGGGCAGAGAACAAAGGAGGTCAAAGAAACTGGAGACAACAGTAGGGAGAAACAGGTTAAATAAACAAAGTAGGAAGTAGCCTTAGTGACTCTGGAGACTGGGCTGGAGCTGGCATAAGGAGGTGAAGAAGATTATATTAACAAGATTACTTACTGGGGAGAATACTGGTGTTGTTCAGTGTCTCTTTGGGTGAGGGTGAAACCCCCAGAGGGTAGGCTTATATAATAATAAGTGGTTACTAACTTGCCTTCTAAAGAGGGTGATAGGTCCAATAACTGCAAAGCTTTTACTGACAGGACTCTGCAAATCAGAGGGCAGAGCTGAATTTAGAGCTGTGTGGATGAAGGGTAGAGAGAAACACAATGCACATGTAGATGATGTCTGGGGGGTGTTTCTGGGTGGTATGAATGTTATTTCTCTTCTCCATTCCTTCTCTCTCCCCCAGTGAAATCTTCAGCAAAGTTGACGTTAATTACCGAGGTTTTTGTGCCAGTGGATGAAACAGGGTTGGTGGACGGCATGTAAAGCTGCTAGAGCTGCATCAGAGCAGTGTGTAGTGGAAACAGAGCACACACATGGTGACAGCTGACAGAGGGTCAGCTAGCTGAGGGTCACTGGAAATTTATGAACTTTTCCACGAGTGTATTCAGGCTCCTTGTCTTGATTCACTGGGGACATCTCTGGGTGTTGGTGAGCTGAATGTAGGGCTGAAAATGAAGTGGACGTACCTGGAGAGGGGTAACTACTATTAAATAAGAATATGCATTGATTGACTTCACAACCTCGAAGGACTCACAGTTATCAACTTGAGCAGTCCAAAGATGTTGTTTTTTGCTGTAATGAGAGTATAATCCCTTCTGGATAAAGTGAAAAACATGGTGAAAATGACTTCCAGACTGAAGTGGAGTAAGTAAAGTGCCAGTCCTTATTAAGAAGTAGATGATCCAACGTCAGTGAAGTGGCTGTTTTGTGCCAATAAGTTGTGTTTAGCAATCAGGAATGGAACACATGTATCCCTTCCCCCACAGACTTCTCCTCACTCCACGCAAAACAAATTGGAGTGAAACAACACCATCTGCTCATTTCACACTCTGAAGAAGCACGTCAACTCCTTCTCAAGGTTAGGAAGTCCAAACTCAAAAAGACACTCTCTAGCTGTGCAGTAAAAAATGCTTCCTGAAAGCAGGAACTCCATAAACTTAGAAGAGTCTGATATTTCCTGAAAGCTGACACTGCAAGGGCTGAGCTGAGGAGGGCTAAAAAGCCAAGGGCTTTCTTACAGGGGCATCACAGAGGCTTTACTTAATGGCAGAACGTCCTGTTTCCCTAGTAAATTGCATTTCCATGATTTGGGGCCTCTGATTTAGATGAGAAGAATAACGTAGATACTACTAATCTACATAATCACCACAGTTCTTGAATCCCAGCACTGAAAGGAAGAGAAGGAAATAGAAAGGTGAGTCTTTCTCAGTTTGAGTCCTGTTTTATTCTGATATTTTTCTTTGCTGTAGCAACCACTTTTTTTGGAAATCACTGTAAAAGACCCAAATCCCTAATGAAACTTCATTATCCTATTCAGAGAGGATGCTTTGAATTAGAGAGGAAACTCAGCCATTTGATTCTAGTCTGTTTACTTTACTCAGCTAAGCTCTGGGCTCAGAAGTAAAGATAAGGGAGTGTTCTTACTAATTCATAGGAACACCTCCAGAGATTAGAAGGAGGGCAGACCTTTGGCTTTGGCAACAAATCTTAAGCTCCACACGGTTCTAACTGGTTGCCCATTAAATAATGCTGCTCCCAGGAGGACCCCTGGAACAATAGTGGCTGGACTTGTCTTGGAGACCAGACATTTGCAATACAAAGTCCCAGAAGAATCAAGTCTCTTGCTACCTACAGCATGCCTCACCAGTATGTATGTTGGTAAGTTATGATCTCCTGGGAGAAACAGGAGATTAATATAAAAGGATAAATTGTGACATGCTAAGTGCCAAATGAGTGTACATTATATAAAATTTTACCTCTATTTATTCATAAAGCTGTTGTACCACAGTTTTGAGATTTTGTGAACAAGGCCACATTAACTTGAATTCATTCATCCATTCAACCATCTGTTGGTGTGTCCATCTGCCCAACAAACGTTACCCTAGCATCTACAGTGCCAGCCCTCAGAATTAATGAGAAATATAAGGCGTGGTCCCCGCCCTAGTGGGAGAGCCAGACCTGCAAATCATAATATGGCAAAAAAGTACAATCACAGAAGTGTGTTCAAGATGGTAACTATAAAGGAGGGAGCTGTATGATGGTGGGATTGTGGGAGTATGGGGTTTGGGGCAAGGAAAGCTTCCTGGAAGAGTTGATGTATGAAAGAGGACTTGGAATTTACCAGGCATACACATTCTAATCAGAGGGCACAGCTTGAGCAAAAGCATGGAGGCGTGAAAAAGCATGGGATAACTAAGGAGCTAGAAGCTATGTGATAGTGCTGCAGGGTTTCGGGTGGCAGTATTGGAGATGAGCCTTGGAAAGTAGACAGAGGCTAGAGTAAGAGGGATCTGATAGGCCACGTTTTGACATTTCCCTGTAGACAATTGGCATCACTGATGGGATTGAAGGAGGACATGTGTTTTGAATCATCTTTATGATGGCTATAAGGAAAATGGACAGGAGGAAAGTAAGAGCAGAACAGGAAACCCAAGAAGGGTGAGTTGTCACTGTGTTCACACCATATCTTTTTAAAGTTTTGGTCCTATTTTAGCCTTTGTATTTCTAGACTGAGAAATGTCAATATTAGTAAACCCAGTGTTTTTAATATCTTGGACCTTATAGAAACTGATAATATGTTCACAGCGTGCTGGGGTTGAACATTCTACTGAGTATGCTTATGACCCCTCAGCCACCCCAAGGGCTGAGGAAATCAGCATCTCAGCTTCACCTGTAACCCAGTGGAGATACTCTTCGTGCCTCAGCGGCACTCAGAGTCTAGCTGTATTGGAAACAGATGAAGTCATAATAAACAAGTTCAACTAGAGTAGAACAGGAAGCCAGGCTTTGGCCTCCTGACTTGTGTTATACCTTCTTTTCCTCTAATTCATCCATGCTGCCTCTTGGAGCTGTGCTTTAGGAGAATTACTCTCTCAGGACGTAGAAAAATGGGCAAATAGTTCATAATGGCCAATCAGGGAAGCTGTGGATATTCAGGGCTGACCCCCTGGAAGAAAATCATGTTTCCTCATAAAGTATCTTTCAGTACCAAAGTCGGAGGAAGAAAAATGAACTATGTAGTTCGTAGATTACTTTCTACATGGATATGGTCCACCTCATTGCTCATAGTTGTTGAAGTATCTCTGGAATCTGGCACATGTAGCTACAGGGAATTTGGGTAATCTATGAAAGTAAACTAGTGAGTGAGTGGCAAAGCTAGGCACACAACAAGTTCAATTCTTTTGAGTTGTGGCTGACCTATTCTACTTGCCATGGTTACCCTTTCTTTCTCTTAGAGTTTTTGTGTTGGTGAAAAAGGATTAGGCAGTAATGCTATTTTTAATTTGCTATTTGGTCTACGAATAATTCATTTAAAATAAAATCTAAACATCTTTGAGCTCATTTTAGGGTCCAAAGCATTGATGAAAATAACAGCACACGGCAATCCTCAGGAAAATGTCTTCCTTCCATGTGCCGTCACACACTTCCAGTGGATTCCTTTTGCATTATATCATATTGAATTATATTACAACATTTCCTTCTTGCCATTAACTTTACAATCCAATTATTAAAGGAATCCTCTGATTTTTCTCCCTAAATGTTTGCTTCACTGTGATTAAAAGAGCTAAACTGAACATTTTGAAGATAACTGTCGAGTTGGCTGAAATAGTAAGTTATATGTTGTCACCTCATTTTTGTCTTCAGAGCACCACATCTAGGACTGAGAAAGGAATGTATGCTGTTGGTAACCTTATACTTCTTATTTGTCTTGCTGAGACTGTCAACACAGTAGCCAAACAACTGTAATAATTTCTAGAAGGCATTTGTGCCATTGACATTTGGCATATTATGAACTACACCAAACCCCTCTGATCATTTCATATGAGTCTGAAAGTGGCTGTCAGGCAATAAATGCTCTCAGTTGTTACTGACTTGGGCTAGGTTTGTATTCTACTTATGAATTTACATCTGGTGTTTCCATTTGTTTTTTGAATCAGGGCAAAGGTACATTTGGACTCTTAAAATTCGTTCCGTATTTCTTTTAATCAATACAAATCAAAGGCAGCCTCAGAAATGCTTAGCTGTCAATATGTCCAGCCAAGTCACAAGTAAATGTTGTGGCTTCTGAAGGTTGCGTTTTCTCAAGGAAGCACTATTCAGGCATATTTGTTACCTCAATTAGTCTGATTTAGTGGTTCAGTCGGTGAGCTAGAGCCTCTGGCAGCCAGCCAAGTAATTTGATTTCTAAGCTGCTAGTAAGGGACTAAAACTATCCATAACGATGACTCCAACGTCCTGAAAGCAGACATACAGATCTTGACATTCTTGGTGGCTTAACTGTCAGGGAAATGTGGTAGTCTTTGATTCCGTTTTCATCTAGGATCAGTACCCCTCAGTGTCACGTACCTGGAGAGTGTGACTTTGACCATCAATTCCCTAAGAATGTTGGGAGGTGACAGGACAGATGTTCCTTTTGGAAAGTCAGTTCCCTGAAGTGATTCTTTTTCTTCTCTAACTACCTTTATCTGGCAAAAGGTACAAGCTGACAGTCCTGGGGACAGCACTGCAGGGCATGTTTTAGAAGGGGAGTAGTTTATTCTCAAAGGCTATCAATCTAGTCTCTTTTCCTCTCACTTCATCCAGAGGCCATGAAACTAGCTGGCTGCGGCCCAGATATGTGCTCTGGAAAAGTGGTCACATTGTGACTAGACCACCTATGACCTCAATCCAGTAGGAGAATTGGTGGCAAAAGAGGTGAGGGGAATGGGACCTAGATAACCTAAACTAATGTATTCTTCCCGCTCTTAGTTCTCTGATGAACTGATCTGGCCAATATAACATCAAAAACAATTATTTATCACCTTGAGAAATTGGAAAGCTATCTCACTTGCATTCCTGCTTCAACAGTGAATCTCAACTGGTTACAAAGATATATATTATATTAGCTAGGAATCTTTTGATTGCAAGTATTGTTGAACAACTCTAGATGCAGAGATGCAGCTGTACCTCAGAAACACCAGAAACTGAGGACTTGGATGACATTCACCCATTCATTGTTGCTGAGCTTCTGTATATCAGCTTCATTCTCTCTTGCTGGACACATGCTGAAAAACATGGCCTTGGACAGTTTCTGGTTTTAGAATTTTAGACTTTAAACCACCAGAAAGAAACTAGACTCATTTTTTCAGGATTCAAGTCAAAGAGTCCCTTTGGACTCCATTTAGGTCAGGTACACATACATGAACCAATCAAATATGGCCAGTGCATTAGGGTGCCACGACTGGCCAATCTCAGGTGAGCTGTCTACATCAAGCCCAATCAGCTGTGGCCAGGAAGTAGGGTCACACTGAACTAACATGGTAGCACCAAGTGCTTGGAAGAGAATGGGTGAATGACAAGCACTCCCACAAGTGTCCACTATACAAAGCTAAAACAAAAAGGATAAAATTTAAAAATAAAAGCAAAGCAAAGATATATTAGGCATAAATAAACATAAAGAAAGTAAAATTCAAAGCCAAAACCATTCAGTAAAGAGTCTAATGTTATTTTGATAAGAGGTGTATTTCAAAATAAAAACATAACAGTAATAAATCCTAAAACATCAAGTAACATCTTATCAAGAACACAGAGTAAAATCGGTTAGAAAGAGAAGGGAAAACGAATTATATATCTATAAAACCAAAGAGATTCCATTAAAAAGCTATTTGAATTGGTAAAAAGAGTTCAATAAAATGGTAGGATTAGATAAATACACAAAAAATCAATAGGTAGCCTGTGTAACAGCAATAATGTATTAAAATGTGATGAAAAAGGAAATATCATTACTAAATGGCATCAAAAATGCAAAAATGGTAGAGAGCAGACTGGGATGAATATTTGATCAAATTAGTATAAAATTTACTTAGAAGAAAAACCATAAAGAAAACAAAAAATATATACTAAAAGTAGGCATAATAAGGGAGAGTTAGCCGGGCCAAATAGTAGAATGTCTTATACTTGTATAGTTAAAACAGTGTGGTATTAACTCAAAATAGACAGATAAATGAACAAGGTAAATAACCTTGAAACAGATCCTGATGTACTTAAAATGTTAATACTGTATATGATAAATGTAACCACACAAACCAATGTATGAGGGAAATATCATTCAGCAGAGTGTTGGGACAAATAGTGGTTATGGAAAGAGAAAGCAGCACACCACCAAAATTGAGTCAATCAAGAATCTGGAAAAGTTATTTGCATCAAATATGATAAAAGTTAATTTTGTGCTCCTTAAAATCTCATTCAAATCAACAAGAAATCCAAATAAGCAAAGATTATAAAATAGTGTAAAAACCCAATGATGCCACTGCAAAGGTAGGAATACAGATTGCCATAACCCTTTGGAATGTAATTACGAGTATGTATCAAGAATATGAAAATATTCACACTTCTTGACGCAGTAAATCTTTCACTGGTAAATTATCGTGACAAAATAATTTGAAGAGGTTGAAAGTACTGTAAATTAATCTACTCACTGCAGCATTATTTGTGCTAACTGTGCTCTATAAAATAGCAGTCATCTTCTAGCCCCCTTTCCCTGTTTTATTTTTATGGCATTTATTATCATCTGACTTTTGTTTTTTGCCAGTCTCCCCCCACTAGAATGTAAGCCCCGTGAGAATGTGCCTACTTTCTTTTCTTCTTTTTTTTAAAAATACATTTATGTATTTATTTTTGGCTGCATTGAATCTTTGTTGCTGCGTGTGGGGGGCTTTCTCTAGTTGTGGCGGGCAGGGGCTACTCTTCATTGCGGTGCTCGGGCCTCTCATTGCGGGGGCGTCTCTTGTTGCGGAGCACAGGCTCTCTGCTCTCTGCGCGTGGGCTTCGGTAGTTGTGGTTCACAGACTCTAGAGCACAGCCTCAGTAGTTGTGGCGCATGGGCTTAGTTGCCCCGTGGCATGTGGGATCTTCCTGGACCAGGGCTCGAACCCTTGTCCCCTGCATTGGCAGGCAGATTCTTAACCACTGCACCACCAGGGAAGTCTCTGCCTACTTTCTTTACTACTGTATTTCCAGGCTCCAGAACCCTGCCCAGCACATAGTAGGAAGTTAATAAATATTTGTGGAATGAATGAACAACTCCAAATGTCCAATAATAAGAAATGGTTTCGATAATAATGATTCACCTACCTAATATAATATTGTGAAGCTATTACCTACCTTTTTTTTTTTTTTTTTTTTTTTTTTTTTTTTCGGTGCGCGGGCCTCTCACTGCTGTGGCCTCTCCCATTGCAGAGCACAGGCTCCGGACGCGCAGGCCCAGCGACCATGGCTCACGGGCCCAGCCGCTCCGCGGCATGTGGGATCTTCCCAGACCGGGGCACGAACCCGTATCCCCTGCATCGGCAGGCGGACTCTCAACCACTGTGCCACCAGGGAAGCCCTACCTACATTTTTAAGAATAATAAGTTATAACATGGGGAAGTATTTATGATGAAATAATAAGTTTAACAGAGCAGGATATATACGTAAGGATAACGAATTTTCCTACAAAGTTAGAAACTAGTTTAAGAAAGTACATATAGAAAAGCTTATAAAGTTTCTTTTTCGATATATGTTATGATTATAAATATAGAAAAAGAAACTTTGTGGAGAGAAATAAAAATGGAAGGAGATACAGCTAAGCCTTCAGAATGGTGTGGGAAAAGGGAATACAGGTGATTTTCCTCTTCTATTTACTTTTGACATTTTCAGGTGTTCCATAAGATGCATTTCTTTAATATTGGAAAATATGATAAATGCAACACCAAAAGGGACAGTTTTTAAAATCATCAATGATAAGAGGGTATGATATCAACTTAAAACAATGACAAGCAGGAAAAAGAGAGGAGAAAAAGCAAAAGTGCTAAAAATAAGGAATTATAAGAGAATGTTTTGATTTATTTTAGTATAATTATATAAGTTTGGGCTTAAGCATATGAAAATCTATAAAGCTGATTATACTTCGAGTCACTGCTTACTTCTGTTACCTAATTACATCACCACCCTTAAGTTCCTCCTATACAGAAAGTCACTGAGTGACTTCTCAAAAATACATATTCCTAGGTCCCACCCCTGGGAGTTTCTAATTCAAGACGATTGGGGTGAGGTCTAGGAATCTGTGTTTGTTTAAACACAGTCCCTGGGTGACTCTGAGAATACCTGACCTAAGTGGCAGGGAGGCTTTCCCTCCGAGGAGCAGCACCCTTGAACTTCTGAGGTGGAGGAACCTCTCTTACATTTGCCCTTGGGTCACCTACTGCTCCTGCAGTGTTGCTCCAGCTGCTATAGTTCTTGGCTGTCCACCTGAAGGTGTGTGTGAGAGATCTAGAACCCTCATGCGAGGAGCCAACAGACTGACCCTGCTCTGGCCCTTGGGCCTCCACCTACTGACCCGAACACAGTCCACAGACCTCAACATGATACATCGGCTTAGTGTCACCACTGAGTCAGAACCCCTCATGCTAGTGGTCATTGTCCTGCAGGCTTATTTTAAAATGTTCTGTGCTTCCTCCTCATTGATGCAAGCTCTCAGTGCCGACCCTCCATTCTAACCATTTCTTCTGTTCCCCTGGAAGTCCCTCTGGATGGTAAACAAATGCCTCCATTCCCCCAGTCTCTGCACAGGGACTCCCTCTATCTCCTGCTTTATTTGAAAGCTGACTGTCTCTCCTGAGGCCACTTCTGTGGACCTCATTTGTTCAGATCTCAAGTGACCAGGAGGTGGTGTTAATATTCACCTGGGCCTCCACTGTCATTTCTCAACATTTTGCTTATGTTTTGAGGCAAAAACAAAGAATCCCAAGCAAAATAGGAATTCTGTTTGATTTTGAGAATCATGGCATCCAGGCATCCAGTTCACTGTCCTTTTTTTTTTGTGGTACATGAGCCGCTCACTGTTGTGGCCTCTCCCGTTGCGGAGCACAGGCTCCGGACGCGCAGGCTCAGCGGCCATGGCTCCCGGGCTCAACTGCTCCGCGGCATGTGGGATCTTCCCAGACCGGGGCACGAACCCGTGTCCCCTGCATTGGCAGGCGGACTCTCAACCACTGCGCCACCAGGGAAGCCCTTTTCTTTGGTCATCTAATGACTGACATCTGAGTCACTTCTCAGATATCTTATGTGTAGAGTGGCTTGCACTCTTTCTCTCCACTCCACACCTAGCATCCTGGGTGACTTCATTGGCCTTGTGGATGACCCATCTCTTGAAGACACTGCCTCTGCTCTCCTCCTTCTCCCTCCCCACCACCTTCAAAACCTAGGAGGAGATTGCATGGCAACATACAGGGCAGGAAAAGACTGATACAGAATAGCATTCCCATTGATTCCTTCCTCCCACTGAAACCTGGAAAGAGGTAACTCTCTTTTGTTTCCCGATTAGTGGTAAGGTTGGGGGTGTCTTCTGTATGGGAGTTTCTCAGCTCAGGATGGCCCAGGAGGGCTGAGAAAAAGGGACCAAAACACAGGTGACCCTTATATAGAACATAAGCTAAAGGAATAAATAAGCTTCTTGGGGTTTTTTATGTTGCTTACTTCAGCTTCCTAGTGTTGGAGAGCTGTCTGTGCATGTGCCGGGGGTTGTAACTTGGAATAAGGAGCCTGGTAATCTCTGCTTGAGTCACTGATTACTTCTGTTATCTAATTACATCACCACTTCTGGTAATCTCTTTTTTTGGCCACTTCAAATCCTTTGTGGAAAGCAGCTTGGTGTGTGTGTGTGTGTGTGTTTATCATATGCAAGCTCAATGCAGGCAACTGGATGGAGTAAGAGCAGTAAGAAAGAAACTCTCAACATTTCCAACACATATGAGTAATGCACCCCAAGGCAATGCACCGAAGACTACTATCTAAAAGTTTCTCAGTTCCTTAACTCTTCTGAAACAGTAAAGTTTTAGTGTTGAATACATAATCTTCTCTTTTATGCTTGTGCTTCCTTTCTCATACATAGTGCATTTACTCTTTGGTTTTCTTGAGTGCTCCAATTCCTTGACACTCTCCTTTTATCTTAGTCATTCTGCCCATTTTCGATTTATTTCCTTCCCTATATAGACTAAACCACATGATTTACCACTTCAATAAATTCACTTTTCAGAATCCTTGAGTGCCTCAGTCCCTTGTCCTTTTGCTTCTTCACCTACTCCTAGAAACTGGGTCATTGCAACCATCTACCGTCTCTCTTCTTACCATGCCTTGCCTGATGGAGAAAAATCACAAATATATTATTACTACTGATAATTTCAGCTGGGCTCATATATATATATATAGTTCTTTCTCTTAAACCCTTCTGTGACTCTTTCAAACATTTACTACTCTCCTCAAACACCCTGCCACAACCCTTCTCTTCTTGCAGCAGATGGTCTTGTTGCCTACTTCACGGAGAATATCAAGACGCTCAAGGACAAATTTTGTATCTTCTTACAACCCTATTTGCTTATACCCATCTTTGCCTCCTTCTTTTCTGGCTCTTCCCATCCAAGCAAATCCCTTGACCTATATCTAAATTCCCTTCCATATTAAAAAAATCTTTATATCAACATCAAATATCTATTCCTTAGACAAATGTTTATTAAACACCAGGTACCAGGCTGGGCAATTGAGATATAGCGACAAATAGAACCCAGCTGCCATAATGCCTATTGAATTGTTTGGCACCTCTTTTCCATGAATTTCACATTCCTCCTTTATTTATTTGGTTGGGAGCTGTCATATTACTCCCCGAATGATTTGGAGTAGGCATCTAAACCAAGATTGGCAATCAATCCCTTCACTGGGAAATTTGTAATTGGGACTGACAGTCAGCATCACACGGCAACAGAGTAACTTGGAAGTTGATGGTAGTGGCCGTTTTCTGTGATGTGGACCAAGACACGCAGAAAGCCATTCTGTAACAAGAGTGACGCTGAGGCAGATTCAGAGATATGAATAGAGGCAAGGCACTTTCCAAAAGAGGACTTTCTGGGTTCTTTAAGGTGCTCTAGGCTCTGGTTCTATTCCTGAGGTCCAGCTGCATCCTTGCTCTAAGATTCCAGGGTTCTTCCATTAAAATTTCTTTCTGCTTAAGATAGTATTTTGTTTTAGGTTTTTGTTACCTGCAATCAAAAAGCAAGATTCTGTCATTCTTACTGGAAAGCTGGACTGCCTTGTTTTGTGACTGCTGTCTGTTGGAACCCAACCACGTATCCTTTGAGGTTAGAATTTTAGAGGACTGGGTAGCGAATGTCAGAATACTGCCTCTTATTTTCAGTCTTCATTAAGGTGTCACGAGAAGGGAACATGCTCAAATACAGCTGAAAGCTGCCTGGAAACCACAAGGCCAGGGTGTAACTCTGTTCTGTGAAGTCCTTTTTGCCTATTGCCAGTTGCCTGAGACTACTGAGGTCAGATAATCACGGGCTTTACTGAATTACAGCTGCCAAATTATCTACTACGCTTTTTCTACAGCTATCAATTATTCCCTTTCTCTCTTGAATCTTCAACACTTCCCGCTATATTTGCTCCTTATATTAGCATTGAAGTCCACAGCCCTCTCAACAAAATCCTAGATTTCACAACTCTTTCTTCCTCCTTCTTCTTCCTTAAAGAAGTTGTTCATACTCAGTGACAAGCTGTAGCAATCAGGTGGCCTTACTCTCTGCTGTAACTGCACTTACTAAGGTTGTCCATGACCACCTTATCACCAAATTCAACGGGTGTTTTTCAGGTCTTACCTTACTTGACCTCTCAGGAGCACAGGCCACTACTGACTGCTCCTGTATTCCTGAAACACTTTCTTTCCTTGGTTTTTGTGATACCATATGCCTCTGGTTTTCTTTCACATGTCTGCTTGTTTCTTTGCAAGTTCCTCTTTCTGTTCTATACTTTAAACATATTGGTGTTCCTTGGGTTTGGTCCTAGTCCTCAATCCTCCTTTCTGTCCTCAACTTTCCTGGGACAATCTCAACTTTCTTGGCATTACCATACATACCTGAATATAAGACCAACACCTGCCTTCTTCCAGCTCACAATAATCTCTTGAGGAAGTCACCTTATATTCTGACCCTTAAAAAGTCCTTGAATAACAAAATGCTCTTTGGGGGAATACACATTAGCATGCAATGATCTCATTCAATGTTCATATAGAAGTCACCTGACAGAATTGGTAAGAAAGGAAAGAAGGAAATTTAACACAGATTTAGAAATTAGTTCTAGAGAAATTCCTTCACATTTGCAAATATTGGATGTCCTCGTAAACAGGCCTTTGAAAGATGATATGGAAGATGATATGACAGTGAATATGATTACAGGATGAATGATATAATGTGATTAGATACAGTGGCCTGGAATAAAATTCCCAGTGACAACACCATATATAGGGTCAAAAACTTAGGTGGAAGTGAAGATGACCGTCCTTAAGAACTATGTCAGAGATTCAAAATGTGACCCTGGTGATCATAAATCACTGTGAGGAGTTTCAATAAAATTATTTTAAAAATTACATTTTATATAATATGTAACTTAAAGTATTTAAGTATAATTAAATTAATACAGGGAACATTATAAGTAGATCCTTGATTATTTCATCTATATCTCTAAAAATTTATACATGCAAGTTGACCACAAAATTTTATTAGGTGGATGGATTTTATTTGGGAAAATGGGGGCCACCCTGTATTCAAAGGCACCTTATATCTGGGAATATATGGTATACACTGATGACTCACCTCTCTCTGGCCCAGTTCTCTCTGCTAAACTACAGAGACAAATAACAGTTTACTGATATTTCTACTCAAATATCACATAGACACCTTAAACTTGTCCAAAGTTAAACTCACAGTGCCTCCAATCTACTCCTCTTCCTTGGTCCCTTCTCACTGAATGTCGCCACCTTCATTCAGTGGCCCAAGCTGAAATCTATCACCCATATCGCCTCTCTCCCACACACCCCTGTGGTTTCTATCTCTTAAATCTCTCTCTTATCTGTTCGCTTCTCTTAATTCCCTCTGTTTTACTCCAGGCCACCCACATTTCCTCCCCAGACTACTGTTAACAAAAATCTAAACTGGTTTTCTTGGTCTTGTCTCCTTTTACCCTACACTCCTTGAAGCAGCCTGAGTAATCCTTCTAAAATGCAAACCTGATGTCAATTCCCACTGCAGGGGTAGTCAAGTCCTTCCCTTCTTCCACGTTCGTCTCAGTTTAGAGACTCATGCTGCTTCTCTAATTCCCCAGCCCTCCTCCTCTTTCCTCCCTAGCGCCTCCCCCCACAATTTAGTGAGATTAGATGCTCTTACTATGTTTTCCCACACTCCTTATCTTTCCCTACCATAACACTCTTCACACTTCTTTGTTATAATTGTTTATCTTTCCTGCTAGGCCGGGAACCTTGTCTGTATGGCTAACCATTGCATTCCCCTAAGAGAGGGCAGGACCTGAGACATATGAAGTGCATTATAAATATTAAACAAAAGAACAAATAATTTTGTTATCCCAGTACCCAGGATATCTGGCAAATAAGAGGTCCTCAGTAATATTTGTTGAGTCAATAGATTGTTGTTGAACTAAAGATGTGTGATTAACTAAAGCAACGTGTAACAAGCAAAATTAATACTGTGAAGGCTTTGTCCTTAAGGAGCACATATCCTTCTTAACTGGGCTTAATTAGAGATGGCTCCCTAGAACAGGTGGCTTTTGGAAGAGAAAGGGAGAAATAAAAATTCTTACCTAGTGGAATGTAAAGAGCAAATGTAAAAATGTCAACATCTATGCAGAAGAAAATCATGTTCTTAAGACCTGGGTAATTCCTAGTTTAAAACTGCTGTGACTTGGGAGTGTTCTGTACTGGGATCTACTTGTCAAGGAGCTAGCTTTCTTCTCTACCTTGGATACTGGGATTCAGCCAGGGAATCAGCTGCAGAATCTAATTACTGCCAGCAATTAAACACTGAACTATATTGCCTCTCTAAAGTTGAAAAATAATCCTTTCACTATAGAGAATAAGATTCTGACCAAGTTTTATATTCATAGGCTTTATTAATTTTTATATTATAGTACTTAGAATAAATTTCACAAGAATATTTGCTCTAGTTATTTTTGGCCTGCACTTTGATAACTTACACTAACACAATGGCCAGTCTGTTTTCTTTGCTGTAAAAGTTTCTTTGTGCACTATTCCTTGAACATGGGTCTCACGTTCTAACTTTACTTAGATGAAAAAAAGTGTTAATTTCATGAATGGTTTAATATCACTTCGTAGATTAATAGACTACATAAAAATACGTTGGCTAGCCGTATAAATGTGGATTGATGTATTAGTTGGAAATCTTGTTTGGAGAATGAAAATGATAAAGAAGATGCCTAATAAAATGTTTTCTCAGAGATGCCTTACTAAAGAAAGGAGAGGTTAATTACTCCAAATGATGATTTTGAAAGGGAATGTCTACAATGTCGGTTACATTGAAACAAGGTGAAGGATCTGAATTCAAGTGTGTGGGTTACTTTACAATCTTACTCTTGAACTGTTATAAAGTCTGTAATTTTTAATCTGGGGCTTCATTTATTAGTGGTTTATTAGAGTGGGTTTTGTTAAAACTGATTTAAGCACAAGCCAGCAATATACTATTCGGTCACCCTATTTTACAGAAGGTGCTTTAAACTTCTGATTTAATCCTGATACACACAGTGGACTGATAAATTAACTAGAGAGTTCACAAAGGTCATACATGAAAAACAATCTGATTACTTTATTAGCCACAACTCATTTATTTTTCAAACTTGGAGATAAATGCAAGTTTCCTTTTCAAAGTCACATTATTATGCATTTTATACTTATGATACAATGAAAATTTTCCAGACTTAGAAAAGATGACTGAATATTAACATTTGCCAGGCAATTTACAGTTTCCAAAGAGCTTTCTCATTAATTACCTCAGAAAACTGAATAATGATGTGATTATTAAAGGTTAATTAAGCAAATACTTGTGAAGTAATTGGGAGGTAATCTATTTCTAATGTAACTGGTCAATCAGGGGTATTTAGGAAATATTTTTGCTGGTTAACAAGTCTAACCAAAACAAAAAGATATTTAAATTGTTTCCCTAGTGGAAAACAATAAGCCCGTGTTTGCTCTTTTAAGCGTCAATTGTTTCAAAGGGTTCCTGATTCCACCGTTTTGATGGTTTGAGAGGTTTTATGAGGACTCTGAGCTTACCCCTCCCAATGTTACCGCAAACCTCACACTGCTTTCTGCCACTTGAGAATAAAAGAAAATATCTGAAGAAAGTAATTACGAGAAGGCACAGAGGGCTGTGGAAGTCAGAGAACTAGCCATCTACTTGCGGAAAACAACACATTTTGGTTACTGGGTATACGGAACAGTGAATAAAAATCCAACTCATTAACAATCGAACATGACTCTCCAAGTGCATAACCAACACAACAAAATTTTCTCAAAATATTTTCCATGGGTGTAACTTATAAGATTTTCAGTATTCTCATCAGCAGTATAACTCCAAACTGCTTACTCCTAACTTTGGGTAGCCTGGGTGCTGCCTCACGATTACCAAGTGGTTTAAAATCACATCCCTCCTGCTCCCGCTTTACCAGCGAAGAGACGTTATTTCCAGGTACGAAATGCGAGGTGGCCCGCAAAAGTAGAGGTAAAAGGTCTCAGTTACAGCCCGAGGATCAGCCCTGGGGAGTCATGGGGCTCGGCTTAGGTCCCCGCACTGGCTGGTGGAGTGGACACCGGGCACCTTTGTCTGCGCCCTGCTTCCCTGGACCCGGGCAGAGAGCCGCGGGTGGGGGGGCGGGTCCAGCGGTCCGGGCGGGCCCGGCACTGTCCTGGGTAAGCTCGCGGCGAGGGCGGCCCGGCCGGGAAGCGGGAGGTCAGAGGCGGGGCGGCAGGCCCCCTCCCACGGGAGCCGCGCCAGGTCCCAGCAAGAGCCGGGAGGGATCGCTATTGTTTTTGGCTGCCACGTTAAGCCCCACGCCGACCCTCTGCGCACCCAGGTTTCCTCCCGGAGGCCATTCGGCTTCCTCTGAGGCCCTATATAGGGGCCTTGGGCCCAGGCTGAAAGAGGTGCGCGCCCGCTCCGGCCTCTCGGACAAGCCCGGGCTCGGAGCGCCTCTCGCCCTCAGGTCTCCGTAGCCAGAGGCGTCTGGAGAGGTGAGGCGGGGGAAATTTCTCCCCGGTGCGAGGAGGCCAGGAGGAGGAGGAGAAGTAGGAGGAGGAGGAGGATCCGCTTCTCCGGGGTTTCCCTGACGCCAGCAGCAGCGCTAGACGCGCGCTCCCCGCGCCTGTCCCCGGCTTCGGGGACAAGGGGGAGGGGAGCGTGCCCGCCGCCGCGGCCCGCGAGGCGGCAGCCGGGATTGGAGCGGGGGCGGGCCGCGCGCGGAGCCTAGGAGGTGTCGGCGAGGGAGGCGCGCGCCTGCGCGTGCGCGGGGGTGCGCGCCCCGGGTCCCCGCCCCCCACCCCTGCCGCCCGTGGTCTCCGCCCCCCTTGCGCTGCTGTGTGGAGCCGGAGTCGGCGGTGGGTGGCGGCGCCTGGAACCTGGAGACAGACCCACCTCCCCGCCCCGGAATGTAGTGACTCCCCGCTCTCCGCTCTCCTCCCCTCTCCTCCCCACTGCAGGAGGGAGGCGCCCCCGAGTCTCCCCTCCCGCGAGAGGGGCCGCGCGGGCCGGGCCGGGCTGGAGCAGCGGCGGCGGCGGCGGCCGCGGGAGCCTAGCCTGCAGCGAGGGACCGGCTGAGGCGCGCGGGAGGGAAGGAGGCGAGGGCTCCGCCGCGCTGCCGCCGCCGCCGCTCGCGGGGAAGAGATGGCGGCGGAGCGGAGAGCCCGGCGACTCCTCAGCACCTTCTCTTTCTGGCTCTGCTGCCTGCTGCTGCTCGAGCGCCGGGCGTCGGGCGCCGCGGCCGCCAGGAGCGGCTCCCCGCCGCAATCCCCAGGTAAGCGGCGGTCGTGGGGTGCGGGCCCGGGGGGTGGGGGTGGGGGCGGGGGCGCGGCACCGGCACCGGCGGCGGCCGCTGCGGTGTTTTTGTTTAGGATCCAGGAGGAAACGTGTAGGAACTTCTCTGCCTCGTCTCGGGTTGCCGAGGAGAAAGGGGGTCGCGCAGGGTAGAGAGTGAAGTGGGCAGGCGGGGGCGCTGCTGGGGGAGGGGCGGCCGTGGGGGCGCATCGGGGGCTCCGGGCTATAGTTCTGCGCTTTGTACCCGGAGGCAGGTTCACCCCTCGCCTCCCTCCCCTCCCCCAGGCTCATCCCACTTGTAAGAGTGGGACATTCTTGTGCTCACACAAGCACCAGTAGAGGCCACTACACACCTCATTAAATAAACAATCGTACGGCCAATTCATTAATTTTCAGGAAAGGAAGCGGGAGGGGGGCTTGAACTCCGCATTCCCTGGCCAGGGATTTCCCAGCTGAAGTCTCAGGGAAGCGCTGGTTGATCTCGAGGGACTCCTCGTGCGGGATTTGTAGCCCCGAGGCTGTGGAAGATAGAGGGTGTCCGAGGGACACGGTTGTCCCCTCATAACCAGTGGTGTTGACTTAACGATGAGGGCGCCTTGGAGAACAGCTCCAAGTGATTCTGTTAGTGTTCCCGTTATGAAAATGCTTGTTCTTTCCTGGGAATTACAACTATATTTACAGCCTGTTAACTGCTCTTAACCTAGGGAATGGTCTAAGCATCGGATTTTAAGTACTTGAACGTTGTTTTCAGGTGGCAATATTTAAGTATATTTAGCCGCAAAAGCCATTTTCAGGTTTTCTATATCATAGATTATTGAAGTCACCTGCATTCCTATTTATTTAAGGGGACCAATTAACAAAACGCCAAACCTGCCCGTAAGGACCTTACAGTGTAATTGCGGAGCAGATTCAGCAGATGAAGGACAAATTAGCATGTAATCTGTTTAAATTGTTTGACCAAGGTGGTGTATCATAAAACTTGACAACTTTCACCTACTTGCATGAGATCCGAAATTTCTGTATTTGAAAGTCATCTTGTCAGGCACAGTGGCAGCTTCTATTCACTAAACCATTACTTGTTTTTCTCTGGTTTATATTTAAAACCACACGGCAATGTAATTTGGCTGATAAAAGCTTTCTTTTGATATTCTTACAGAGTATATGTAGTACACGGCTTTTGCCAGTGTTAAATGCTTTAACCCTGAAGTACCAATGGGTATTATCAAAACAGCCACATAAACAATAGTGTTTTAGTATCACACTTGCACATTCAGCCTAGAGTACACATGTTGGTCCTGAAATGTAGGTAACTGATCCAACCCTTTCTATGCTTGTGGATAGGCAAGAAAAATGTAACTATCTTGGAAGACTCTTATTTAATTTTACATGTAGTTCATCTATTATGTGTGTGTTACTGCTTAAAATTTTGTCAATAATTTTGTAAGTAAAGTGCTAGTAATTTTAGATTAATAAAAGTAATAAGTCTCTTAGGAAGTCATAACATCTGTCTCAACGTTAATTCAATTGATGGGCTTTTATTTTGTGCTGATGAGAGGTGTAAAGCATGGCTGAAATGTGCACTTTGCCTTCATGGAGTTTGCCGTCTGGCATGTGGGTTAGAAAGATAGCCATTTAGCCACTAATTATATAGTAATTAAGTTGTGATAAGCACTACTGAGGAGAAGAGTAGGTTTTGAGAAAGCATATACTGCAGGGACCTAACCTAGACTGGGTGTCAGGGTGTCTCAGAAGTGAGATCTGAGTAGGAGTGGAGGTGAGGAGAGTCACAGCTAATTAGTGGTATGGTTTGGTCTAGAGCACGGATCTTCTGATCCTGTGCAGAGTGCTTTCCACAAACCATTCTGCCTCACTTCCAAAGGGAAAGGAATAACTGCAGCAAGGAAGGGTTGGTCAGTTCTTTAGCCAGCTGCAGAGACATCAAGGGGATTGAGAAGGGAGTAAGCAGCAATGGAACAAGCTGTTTCAATAAATCAGATGTCATTCGTAAGTGGTTTAATTTTTTAATTGCTGAGATACCTTTCTGTAGGGGGTTACAGTGAATAGGTGCTAGGGTATGGAGATATTTGGTAGTAAAAGGAGAACAATAGGATGTGGGACAACAGGATAAATGGAGTGTTTTTCCAACATTGGGTAGACATGAGGAGGTGGAGGAAAGAGAGAAGGACTGGTGATAGAAAATGGTCAGCAGTGGCAGAGGGTTGGAAATGATTAGGCACACAGTCTGGCTTTAGGAAGCAAGGAGGGGCAGATTACTGAAAAGATATGCAGGGACCTAGGGAAAGATGACATGATAAAGTCACCCGCGCATTGCAGGTCTTCTCTAATCAGAGTGAACAGGTTAAGGAATGGTGCTCAGGTGGGATTGGGATGCCAGAATGGAGAATGTTAGGAAGACAATGTGAGAGCTTATTTGAAATCCGTTTGAATTTGAAGTAGACTAGATCAGCTATTTCTACCATTTCAGCATCAATTTTTTGTATCCCAAGAGCAGAAATAGTGAAAAGTTTTAATCCAGTATTGGTTGCTTCTGAGTTACATGAAATATGTAGAAATTGTTTTTTAAAACTTTTCTTAGAATAATCAAATATCCAATTTTCTGATCAGATTGCAAAAGAACATTTGATGTCCTAATGATGCTGAGGCTAGCCTTGACCTAGACTTCAGAGGTGTACTATAGAGGTCATGTAGCTATACTTCTCATTTAAGGTAAGAATCCTCTTGTCAACATCCTGCATAGGTGACTCTGTCTGCCTGAATCATTAACTTGATGATGTGATTCATTACCTCACAAGGTAGTCTATTCCCGTTTTGAATAACTTCTTTTAGTAAACTTTGCTTTATGTAGTACATTTAACTTTAATTTTCACCCTCCCCACCTTCTTGAATTTTTTTTATCTTCTCCTGCCTTTTTTTGGCGTCACCCTATCTCCTGATTCATCTCTTACTCCTCTGATCAATTCTTCATTTGTTTTCAGGTTTTTCTTTCATATTCTCATCAAATATTGGTATCTAAGGTTGATCTCATTCTGTATACTTTACTTGTGTTCAGTTGCTACTGTAAGCTAATGACTCTCCTAGTCCACTCTGCTTCACGTGTCACTCTGTAGCTTCACTGAAGAGGTACCTTGCATTACACAAGACCAAAGGTAAACTCATCTTTGTACCTCTTCCCTCATCCCCTCTCTCCAGACAATAACAAACCAGTTTCTGGTCCAGGACTCTCATATTGTTTGAATGATTGCATGGACTTGTCTTCCTTTGTTACCCACCTTGGACATCACTGTTCATCACTCAACCAAGTTGTGATCTAGAAGTCATCCTGGACTCTCCTCCTTCCCTCTTTCCCATAGCCAGTAGTTCTCCTTGATTTTTTTTTTTTTTACCTCCTAGATATTTCTCGAATCATCATCACTCCACCTAGAGTAACAATAGTAGCTCTGTAAATTAATCTCTTTATCTCCGCTATTAGCCTCTAGAAGTCTGTCCTCCTGCTAGAATGAACTTTCTTATATATTTTTCTGAGCATGCCACTCTGCTACTTATAAACTCTTAGTGTTCTGTAGCTTGAGTGTTAGAGTCTGAACTTCTTGGCATGAAGATTGTGAGGCCTTTTGTGTTCCTTACTACAGGCCTCCCACACTCCCAGCTTAAAGCCTCATCTCTTGGCACTTCTAATGTGTACCTGGTGCTCCACCACTCCAGGTTAACTGCAGAGCTTCAGGTCTCCAGGCCTTTGCACATGCTGTTCTTTCTTCCTGGTTTTTTTTTTAATTAATTTATTTATTTATTTATTTTTGGCTGCATTGGGTCTTTGTTGCTGCGTTTGGGCTTTCTCTAGTTGCGGCTAGCGGGGACTCATCTTTGTTGCGCTGCACGGGCTTCTCATTGCGGTGGCTTCTCTTGTTGTGGAGCATGGGCTCTAGGCGTACAGGCTTCAGTAGTTGTGGCATATGGGCTCAGTAGTTGTGACGCACGGGCTTAGTTGCTCTGTGGCATGTGGGATCTTCCCGGACCAGGCCCCTGCATTGGCAGACGGATTCTTAACCACTACACCACCAGAGAAGTCCCTTTCTTCCTGCTAATGCCACTTCCCACCTACTCATCTATTCAGTGCATTTTTTTCTAGTAGCCCCCTCCCCCAAAGAGAGTTAGAGTCATCATTCTCTGTGTGCCCATAGCTTTCTGAGTCCTTTTCATCTTGTGTTACTTATTTCTTGTCTTCTCTACTAGTCTGACCCTCCTGAGGATTTGGATTTTTCTTACGTGGTGTAGAACAAACATCTAGCACAGAGTAGATCCCCATTAATTGTTTATTGAATGAATATTGAATTTCTTTTAACTCCCGGGCCTTACAGCACAAATCTGATCCCTTTATATGATGGTCCTTCACATGTCTGATGACAAAATTTGTGTGTGTGTGTGTGTGTGTGTGTGTGTGTGTTGCTCTCTCCTTCTTTCTAAATTAATCATCCTAATTCCTTCAGCCACTCTTCATCTTACTTAGTTTTTGACCTTTTGTGAGTTTGGTCATCATCTTCTGGATATGCCGCAATTTTAATATTTATTAGTTTTGTCATTTTTGGAAAGATCAGTGATCATACTAATTGATCTGTAAACAGAGAGTGATGCCCTGCTTTGCCTGCCTAACTGGATGAAGTATAAAGGAGTTCATAGATTTCCAGGATGAATGTTCAAAGGAGATAAGAAATGTGACCGCTTTTAGTAAACCATATGAAAGTTAATATGTAGAATGGTGAAAAAAGACGTAGGATATGGAGGCAGAGGATTTGGATGTGACTCATGGTTCTACACATTTCCATATATCTGTTGGGGGCTATAGGCAGGCAAGAATAATACCTTGCTTGCCTAACTGAATTGTCAGAAGAATGAAATGTAAAATTGCTTATAAACTGTAAAGTACAGTGTTTGTATAGAATGGTTTTAATTTTTTTTGTGAACTTAAAAATATAGTATAATTCTATTAAATGTTTTGAAAGTGTAGTTTTCTTTCCAGCAATTTATCATTGTTGGTTTCTTCTTTACGAGTTTTCTCTATGCTAATATAAAATATAGGGGTAACATTAATCTCATTATGTGGAAGTTCTGTTTACCTATTTCATAGTCTTTCTTGCCAAACCCTTCATTTTATTACTGACTTTTGTGTGTTTGGGAGGTATTTACCATGCCATTGGTAGGCATTTTGGCTTCTAGGTAAAATTGCATCAACAATAAGAGAACAGTCAGTGGAAATGACTATAGGTAAGATATTATTGACCCAGAGAGCTAATGAGGTGAGGAAAAGTGTTTATGATGTTTAAAAATTGACTTTGTCATGGGACACAAGCCAGTGAAAGATGATATTAAAATATAACCCCAGTTTTGGATTTGTTTAGAATCAAAGGAGTTTTTTGACTAAGGATTTTGAAAACAGACAAAAAATTCCATTTAGACCCACTGGTATAACTGTTGGTATATTTCTTTCTAGTCACTATCTATATGGCACATCATTTTTATGTTGTAATCATGGTGTATGTACAACCTTATATGTGCATTATTCCATTTTTCTTTGTTGCTGCACTATCTTTAAATCGTCAATTAAAATAAGTTTTTAAAAAAATACTTAAATACATGTTTGTTTTGAAGTAAAAAGAAAGTACATAAAGTAAAACTTCCACCAGCACATTCCTTTTTTAACCCATAAATAACCACTGTTAATACTTTTTCTTCTGTATTTACAGAAGATGTGTGTGTATAGTTTTATTTTTTACACATAAGCAGGATCATACTAATTGTTTTTCAACTTGTTTTTCACTTAATAATGCGTTGGAGATCTTTCCATACCACTGAATACGGATTTTCCTATAATCATTATTTAAAATGTCTGTACTCTTCCAGTGAATGAATATAATATTAATAGTGGCCAATAAAAGTATTAACTGAATACTCACTGAGCTGTAGGCACTGTACCACTCTCTATTACATGCATTTAATCCTTTATACATCCTCGTGAGGAAGATGGTAATATCTCCCCATTCTACAGTTGAGGTAACTGAGTGTCAAATATTAAGTGACTTGTCATAGGCCTCACAGTTCTCATGTGGAAAAGTCGGCATTCAAATCCAGTCCTTTACAGGTCAAAAGTCTATGCTCTTTATTATACTGCATACTGCTGCTAACAATTATTCTCCTTTTATAGATGTTGACGTTGTTTTCAGTATTTTGCTCTAATAAAGAATGCTGTAATGAACATCTTCCCACGTGTAGTCTTTCCTTCCGTATTTTGGATTCCCTTGGATAGGATTATTGGTGAAAAGATAATTTGTGTGTGTATGTGGGAGTCAGGGTTCCATTTATTTTAGAAGAGTAATGATACCATTGAGTAACACCATTCATTGACCAGTACTTTTACAATTTCTTCAAGATATTTCATCTTTAATTGTGACCTTAAGGCCATAATTTTAAAATGCAGGTCCCATAGCTTCTCTGTTTCATCTGTTAACTGAAGGAATTAATTAATAATTAATAGGTGATCTCAAAGGTCCCTTCTATCTCCAAGTTTCTATAACTCTGTAGTCTATAAAATTGAGTAGTAGATTTATCTCAGCTAAATGACTTCTGCTAAGTTTTGTGTTTGAACACTGATCTCGTTTCTGTTCTTTGATTCAAGAATTACCTTTTGTCATTCTCTAAAGCCCAAGTTACTATGCATCTTTTTTTTTTCCAGTGTGAAGTCGGATATGATTGGGAAAGTCTTTTAAATTGCCTGTAAATGATCGTGTATGATTTTATTTTATATGTGTAAAAATAGCTTTAGGGCTGATTTCAAGAAATAAAACTTCAGTGTTAAGCAATTGTGAGATATTTTAAGTTGCAGTACTACTTGAAATATTAGATACTTAGGCTTATAACGGATGTAAAGTAAACTGGCAAGGTTACTGATCTAGCTGATATTTTGATTCTGCCTTCAACTTCTTTATGTAAAGAAAGGAGAGAGAGGTAGTGAGTGGTTTTATATGTCCTATTTTACTAAAATCAGTACTTGAGTTCTTCTTGTTAAGGAGTTAGCAGTTGGGCAGTCTGAATTTCAGATTGTGTCTTTGCTTTTCCTATTAAAAAGAAGCATGAGAAATAACTTCTTGTTAAAAATTTGTTATTGAAGTATAGTTGATTTACAAGGTTGTGTTAATTTTTGGTGTACAGCAAAGTGGTTTAGTTATACATATATATTCTTTGTCATGTTCTTTTCCATTACGGTTTATTATAGGATACCCTGTGCTATATAATAGGACCTTGTTGTTTATTTTATGTATAGTAGTTTGTATCTGCTAATCCCAAACTCCTAATTTACCCCTTCCCATAGTTTGTTTAGTATACCATAGTTTGTTTTCTATGTCTGTGAGTCTGTAACCATAGTTTGTTTTCTATGTCTGTGAGTCTGTTTCTGTTTTGTAAATAGGTTCATTTGTGTCATATTTTAGATTCCACATATAAGTGATATTATATGTTATTTGTTTTTGTCTTTCTGATTTACTTCACTTAATATGATAGTCTCTAGGTCCATCCATGTTGCTGTGGATGGCATTAAGAAATAACCTCCTTTAAGTTTGTTTTATGGCAAGAATGTTTACATTTAATTTTGTAGTCAGTCGGATAGTTCTTGTATAGCCAAAACTAGAAATTTAGGTAATTTTGACTAGTTGCAAATATGTTATCTTTGAGGTATAATTATGCACAAAGCCATGCACTGTGGAGATACTAAGATGAATTGGACATATTTTCTATCCTTGGTCTAATAGCAGAGATAATAACTTAATTTGGAGAGAGAAAGTGTAATTACTGCTGTAGGTGGAGAAACAAATTCTGGAATCATTGTGTTACTATTAATCAAGTAATAGTACTACTTTTCTCATAATTTTGGTTCTACGTCTTTAGTCCCAACTTAGTTTTAACAGGTCAGTAGACTGTCATTTCCTCTGTGTGAAATGATTACTGGAATGTTTGAATATATGAGAATGCTAATAATGGAGCCAACTGGGGGTGCAGCTACTTCCATGTCTTCAGGAAATCCGGAGATTGATCGTACAGGTTTTCAGGATTTATTACTGGTCAGTAATAGCCAGTAAAACTTACTGAGGAGTCCTGAGCAGAGTGAATTTTTAAAGTGATACCACATGGAAACTGAATACAGAACATTTGTTTTTCAGGTGCAAAGTAAATGAGTAAAAAAAAAAATTACCAGGAAATATCTTTATGTGTAAGGTCTAGTTAAGATTATAGCATTATCATATACAAATTCAGGGACTAGAATAACAAATTATAAGTTTTATTTATAATTTTTATTCATAGCATGACTTTTAATGTAAAAACTAAAATTTGAGGATCTTTTTGGTTAATAGTTGAAAGCTTTTGGTTTGAAGTTGGGTTATTAGTTTTAAATTCACACAGTGTTGTGTGTCCAGGAGATTGTATGTACACTTCCTATGGCGATAACCCCTTTATTAATAGCACCCCACCTACATAGAACTCAACCATCATGCACCCTCACCTCCAGAACGTAACTGAAGACTAGGGAATAAGAGAAATAATTTTCAAAGTCTGTACATTGAAGTAAATAAGTTTCTCAGAGTCTCAAAAGTCTTTATTTAGAGCCTATTTATCTTTAATTCATATGTAGTTCTAACAGACTGTATTGTCTTATTTCTAAGTCGATAGTTGATCAGAAGTGGTAGAAAGACTGTCTTGAAATGCCCCCTAACAACAGCAGTTAGTCACCTTTGTAAGGAATAAGATTTAAAATAAACATAAGACCACAGAGATCTTCCTTAAACAGAAATGGTTGTCTCAGCCAAGTTGAGGAAAGTTTCTTTTCCTTTCCATCACTGCCAATGGGTATCTCCTGCCCCTGGCCATTTCTTTTGCCCCTCCTCCTATAGATACAGCTGCTGTCTGGAAAGAAATATCTTCCCTCAGAAAATTCTGTGGAGTCCCATCTCACCTCAAATTAGTGTGAGTCCAGGCTGACACTCGAGGTGGGAGAAAAGGAAATATGAATAGGAAAAGAGGTGAGGTGCCAGGGCAGGGTTCCTTCTCTGCTAGTCCCTACCCCTCAAAGCCATAGAATTTCTCTATTAGCAGCATTTTTAACCCTGATGGCTAAAATATGTCTGTCAACTTTAAATTTGGGGGTAAAATTAATTGTTGGTTTGATTTTAAGAAAATAAAAAATATTAAAAATTTTTCAAACAGTATGTAAAATAAAAAGTGAGATCATACATTCCAACCCTCTCCCCAGTGATAATCACTTTTAATAGCTATGGACTTTCTGTTTTATCTATACAATTAAATATTTAAAATATATAATATATACATGTATAACTAACAAGTGATGTAGTGCTGTGCATACTGTTTTCCAGTGTGTTTTAGGACATCTTCCCATGTGAGTACATACAAATTTATCACAGTTGTTTTGATAGCCACATGGTATTTTATAGATGTATCATAATTTATTTAACCAATTTCTTTTGATGCTCCCCAATTTTTATTGCAGACATATGCAGTGAACCCACTTTTACAAAATATCTTTGTGCACATGTTCAAATATAGTATAGAATAAGTTTGTAAATGTGGAATTGTAGGGTAAAAGAGCATGTGTGTTAAATTTTTTGCTAGTTATTTCCAGGTGGTTCTCCAAAAAGCTGATTTTTCTCTATCAACAGCAAATGAGAGAGTGCTGTTTCCCCACACCCTTGCCAACATACTAGTTATTTTCAGACCTCAGTCTCTGCCAATCTGATAGATGAAAATGTATATCTCTTTAAATTTTAAAATTATTAATGGAATTGAGCATCTTTCAGATTTTTATTAATGGTTTATATTATTTTTGAGAATTGTCTATTTGTCTTTTGTTCATATTCCTTTATCCTGTCTTGAATTAATGGTTCACTTGTAAATTAAACAATATAATTAAGAATAGGAACAATTTAAAACTTACAACTGTCAAAACTCCCATGGCTACTTGTGGTTCGTCACGTAATGAGAAGTGCATAGAGTAGTCGACTCAGTCTGCTTACCCGACTTCTGCTAACCACTGTTCATGTTTGCTTGATATAGATTCATAAACTTTCAAACTGCTCTACTTTGAAGGAAAAAGAGCTCATTGATTTGAGTGAAAAATAGGAATTGAAACAGATGCTACTACCTCTTTTAAGACAGAGCAATTTTAGTTTGGAGTAAGTTCAGTTAATCAAATACTTGCATGCCAGTTTGACTCAAGATACTGAGGTGGTGGTTTAAAGTGGAAAATGGATTAAGGATGTAGCAGGAAAGACAAGTTTAAGGGACAGGATATGATTTCCATTTTTGAATACCCTGAGCCTGAGATGTCAGCAGATCATCTCTGTAAAGGTATTACAGAATTGGGGCTCAGATGAGAGGTCTCTCTAGACCTCTGGCTAGAAATATAGCTTCAGGAATTATCTGATAGAGGTGATAGTTCAAGCCATGAGACTAGATCATTTCACTGAGGAAGGAAGAAGAAAACCTAGGGCAAAGACTTGAATATACACCCATCATTGGGTGTCCAAAGGAAGGAAATATTACTCTGTCTGCAGAACAAGATAAGTACCTAGAATTAGAGCTATGTAAAATGATAAAAGTTCATTTTGCCCCTACATATCTTATTCAGAAACATCTGTGTGAATAAATGGGATAGTGCTAACATAATGTTTGTTCTTTTCCCTTCTACATGCATGGTGTGACCCTGGGTTAGAGTGCTAGGCAGGGAGAGGGGAAGCTTAAAAGGCAATTCTGAACAATTTTTTTTTTAAAGAATTGTAAGATATTTATTTAAAAACATTTATTTATTTATTTGGCTGTGCCGGGTCTTCGTTGCGGCATGCAGGATCCTTTAGTTGTGGCATGTGAACTCTTAGTTGCGGCATGTGGGATATAGTTCCTGGACCAGGGTTGAAACCTGGGCCCCCTGCATAGGGAGCGTGGAGTATTATCCATTGGACCACCAGGAAGTGCCCCCAATTCTTTACTATAAATAACATATATAATAATTTATCACTCTGAACTGAGGTAAACAATGAGTTAATATGTGTCTGTGCTTAGAACAGAGCCTGGTTTATCTTAATCACTAATTAAATGTAAACTGTTGTTTGTTTTTATTATTTCTATAAACTGGATGGAGAGGCTAAAAATACATGAAAATTAGATAAAACTTATATAATTTGGTTTATATTATCTGATGGCTGTGTATAATTAGATTGTTAAATGAGTAAGCTTATGTGGGGAAGGATAAGGGTTTGTTTAATTTGGAGTATTTGGTTAACAAGTTTCGAGGAGGTAGACTTGAGCTGGTTTTGAAGGCGTGAGTAGGCTTTTTAGATGGGCAGGATTTTCTGGCAAGGAGAGTAAAATGAAGAGCAGTATGAGTTGAGGCAGAGTAAAGGCAAAGGCAACAAAAATGTTCTTGATCAGTAAAGCATTTCTAGAAGAGGCTCACTTTTGTTATTCTGAAGTTTATCTTTTGTTATGAAATGGCAGGTGATTATTAGATGATGAAATCATAGGCCAGGTAATCTTTAAAGATTGTGATGCTAGAAGGGAAGCTGGAGGTAGTGCTTGTTCCAATTCTTAATGCCTGAAAGTTAACCTTATCATTACATATTTGCTTCCTAAAACTTCATTTATTTCCTGTTAGGCTTTGTGGGTATCTTTTACAAAACATTGATTTCTCTGGATTTTATTCAGAGCCGCAGAAATAAGCTTCAGGATGATGTGTATTGGGAAGTTACTGAGGAATTAATTTTTGCTACTTTATGAAGAAATCCTTATTTTAAAAAAATTCTGTGGAAGTGTGCACTTCCTTCTTCAGAGTAGGTGTATTTAGGTAGAGATTTTGCAGTTTCAGAATCAGCCTTATTTATCAGTCATTAATGTTCGTGGGTAAGAAATATCAGGTAATATTATGGTACTAACTTGGTATGTAGTTCCACTTTGTTCAAAATTGTTTTAAGATTTGCCTCTGCATACGCATAATAATTTGACCTTGATATAAGGTTCCTTTTTCTTTTAGAACTCACTGGACAGCCCCCCCTGCCCTCCAAATTTAGTGCTATACATAATAGTAATGTCTACTAGGTACCCTCATACCCTCATCTTTTTAAAAAAATCTGTATATTTGTAGAATTTTGTGTGTGCGTGGACTTTGAGATTTAGAAATTTCATCAGGATATGATTAGATGGAAGTTTATTCATTGTTTTTTTTTTCCTCTTTAAAAAATGGTACAGTGAAGTTGCATTTTTGGTTAGGCATTAGGTTTAAATTCAGCCAGTAATGTGAAAACTGCCTATTATCATTTTCTCATTTAAATACCTTAGGAAGACCCTACATTGGAGGCTGATATTTCATCTCAGTAAGTTGGGCTTAGATAACTTTTCTTCTTAGTCTTGGAACAAGTTATTTCTTTTGTTGACTACTAAATAAAGATGAAGACTTGCATTTGTATTGTTCAAAATCATTTTTTTTTTTAACTCTAGAACTGAAGTGTGATGAGATGCACATACTAAGAGAGGCACACTGGAGCTGAGCTCAACTAGGAGAACAACAAGTTCATATCTCATATTGCATGCTTATACTGAATGGCAGGTAGAATGGTTCTATTTAAATTATTTCATATTTTCTCATGTATGATTGAATTCATTTAACTTAAAATGTGTGTATGATATGATTTCTCTCATTAGTGAGTTTTGTTGTTGTTCTGAACACACGAATCTATTTTAGGGTAGGAAAATTTCTTCTATTACTTTACTACGTATACTCTGTATTCTCTTTCTGGAATTCCACATAAGTATATTTTCTCTGTCTCTTTTCTCTATGACACTTTATTTCCCCCTTTTTTGGTGTGTCAATTTTTGCTTTATATGTTTTGAGGCTATATTATTAGATGCGTATGGATTTAGAATTGCTGTCTTTCTGGTGATTAAAGTCTACTTTTTTCTGATTTTGATATAGCTATATCAGCTGTTTTGCTTAGTGTTAAAATAAGAGTTTTCACCCTTTCACTTTCAGCCGTTTTTATAGTCTTATATTTATGTTGTGTATGTAGCATACTCTTAGGTTTTCTTCTTCTTTATTTAGACTGACAATTTTTGCCTTTTTTTCTAGAGCTCTTAGTCTATTTACATATAATGTAATGGCTAATATATTCAGCTTTAAATCTTCCATTTTTATTATTTACTTCTAATTGCTTTGCCTGTTCTGTGGTCCCCTTTCTCTTTTTTCTTGATGCCTTTTGGTTATCTTCAGTTATGCAGTTTTTCCCCCTCTTAGTTACCAGTTATATATTCTTTTACTATTCATTTAGTGGTTCTTAACACATTATTGACTGGGATTTTTGCAGACACTAACGCCTGTGGCCATAATACGTCTCCGGTCAAAAATGTGTTAAATGTATCTTTGACTTATTACTTTTACCATTTATTGGATAATACAAGACCTTTTGAACACCTTAATTCTATTTGTCCTTTTCTTCTAATTTTTGTTATTATTGTTATGTATTTTAGTTCTGTTTATATTTGATAGCCACATGACATTATTATTTTATAAGCCATTATTGATTTAGATTTACCCATGTTGCTTGTATTTGTCAGTTGCTCTTCATTTCTTTCTGCATCTCTGAGCTTCTATTTGGGGTCATTTCCTTCTGCCTGGAGAATATCCTTCAGTATTTAGTTAGGTCTGCTGGAGATGAATTCACTCAGCTTTTGTCTGTCTGAAAACATCTTTATTTCATCTTCAATTTTGATATTTTTGGTGGGGGCTGCTGAATGTAGAATTCTAGGTGACAGTTTTTTTTCTTTCAGCCCTTTGAGAATGTCATTCCATTGTCCACTGAACTCCATTTTTGATGAGAAATCAGCCATAAGTCTTATTTTTACTCTCTTGTGGGGAATGTGCTTCTCTCCCTCTTTCCCCCTTTGGACACTTTTAAGATTTACTCTCTATCTATGATATTCAGAAATCTGACTGTGATGAGCCTCGTTGTGATTTTCTTTGTATTTATCATCCTTGCTGAGTTTCTTGTATCCGTGGAATGATTACTTTCATCATTTTTGGAAAGTTCTTGGCCATTATCTCTTCAAATTTCTTTTCTTCCCCATTGGAGTTTAGGCTTAAGGCTTCTTTGAATCCTCGTCATTCTGATGGGTTCAGAAAAACTATGGTTTTTGTAGTTTATATGTGTTGTTTTGGTTGTTGAGGTAAGAGTGACAGTCTCTTATGACTTTCTGCATTCTAACCAGAGGCAGCACTCCATTTATTGATTTCTTAATTTCATTTATTGTATTTTTCAGATCTAGAATGTCTGTTTTGTTTTCTTTTATAGTTTCTAGGTCTCTGCTGAAATTCTCCATACTGTATCTTTATTCCTTAACCCATCCTGTCATACGTGTTACCATGAAGGTTTGCTTTTATATTTGTTATTTCTCCTGGTTTTGGGGTTGTCTTTTGTTTTTATGTGCTTGTTTATTTGTGATTGAGTGCCAGGGATTGTTTATGAAAAATTATAGACATAATCTGAATGCTACTATCTTCTCTCAGAAAGGATTTACCTTTGCTTCTCTTCTGGAATGTGGTTATATGAAGTCACTAATAATCTCAGGTCACTTTAATCCATTCAGGGATTGAGATGATTTAAAATTGGGCTTCAGACCTTATGAGCTGAAATATTTTGGGTTTACTTTTATTTCTTGTATGTAGCCCTTTGAGGTCCTAATCCACAGTTTAAGAGGTTTATCCTCCTCCTTGGCAGGTCCTCACTCCAATTTTTGTCCCCTCAGGGCTTACGTCTGTCAAGAGCTATGCTCATCTTCTCAGCCTCTTCAGCAGTAGTGGCCTTTAGAATCCACAGATACCTCTAGGTTAAAAAAAAAACAGCTCCAAATACCAGGTTTATTTATTTTGATTTTCTCATTTTCTAGATCTTGGTCCCTTAATTCCTCATGACCTTGATTGCCCTCACACAGATCTTTTGTATTTTGTCTAGTTTCTTTATTTCTCCGTAGTGGAAGAGTTGGTCTGAACTGCCTACTCCGTCATTCCTGGAAGCTGAACTCTTGCAATGCCCCTTTCGTCTTTTCTCTTATTTGTGTTCTGTTAGAAATTTTCACGCTTGTCTGGTTTTTTGTCATGTGCAATCTGCATTTGTTGCCCCTGTTGTATTTCTTTGAAAAATTATTCAGTTGTTTTGTGGCTGAAAGCAGTCTGTCCTGATTTCAGATTCTCTTTTCATGTGCATGGTATTCTCAAGTTTTTTTAGGATTTCTACAGTTGAGATTTCTGTAGTTAGGAATTCTAGTACTTTAAAGTTTTCTCTCAGTAAATTTTCCAGGTGAAAAATTTTGTTTCAGTTGATAGAACAATCACTCCTTTAGCTCCTGGGTCTTTTAAAGTGTCTATTGATGGGTACTTGTAATGATGGGATGGTGTCTGTGTGTGCAGAGTATTGCTAGTTGAGATGGACTCTTAAACTTACGTGGGTTCGTGTTCTGATGTTTCAGGTCTAGATGAAAGGAGAAAATTTTAGACTTGCAGTAATTTTGTGTTGCTAGATCATTGGTTTGTAGGGAGTAGGGGTGCAAGGTATAGTCACACTGCTGTGAAATAGGTTTACTGTTACCGTGTTTGTTTTCAGTGCTGGAATTAAAAAATTCACAATTTAAATGCTGGCAGTTGGCTGTGGAACTAGCAGTAGCAGCCTCTTCTCTTTCTGCCCCTTGTCTCAAAACTTCACTTCACACATGATCTGCAATGTGAATGCTCTGCCAGGTGCTTTGCCAGGCTTTTTTCTTGGAGGCACCCCAGGCCCACATATGGTTGGCACTCTTCTGTGATTTTCAGTGGGCTGCAGATTTTTCCCCTGGGTTTTTCTTTTAATCTATTCCTTTGATTATTTCAGCGGGTATTGGGGGTGGAGTGTTGGGTAGGCATTGATTACATTTATGAGCTCAGTTTTGCCATCTTGAACTGATAATCTACACTGTGTGTGTGTTTTCTCTTTTTTCAGTTGGTTTAGTTTGGTGTCTGACCCAATTAAAAAAGAATAGTTTTATTATTTTCTTTTTACTTTTATGTACATATAGATTATAATGCAATTTCTGAAGGACTCTAATAGGCTAATTAACTCTTGCCTGATACGAACTCGTATGGAATGGGGTATTTTTTATTCCACAGACATTTTTGTGAATGTTGAGTATGTTTTCAGGACTGTGCTAGGTTTTGGGATTACAGACTTCAGCAAGTCTCTCAATCTTATATACCTATTCTTGAGGCAGAGATACATTTCTCTGAGGCTGAAAGACTTTTCTTCGGGAGAATGACAGCAGCAGTGTTCTTAAAATTTTGATTGTTTTTACCCATTGTTAAATATAAATGGGTACAAAGTATTGATAATAGTTCTTAATGTATGTAGAAAATATTCCAGTTAAAATCTTATTTATAATTTTGGCTGTGTTACTCATTTTTTTCCATATATAGTAAATTTCAGTGTATTCTCTGACCAGGTGATCATATCAAATAATAAGGGTTTATGTTACATGCATTATTGCATTTATTCATATGTAACACATACATGGAAAGTAGGATGGCATGACTTCTTTTTAATAAGGAATTCAGAGTTCAGTAAGGTAAGTAGGACATGAAACAGAAAAGTAGAAGTGTTATGTATTCATTATGCAACCTTTTACTTACGGGAAGAAGAATTAGGAATCTGCTTCAGTCTTAAATCTAGAATTTGCCAGTCTGAAAATCATTCTTTGGAAGTGGTTTGAATGATAAGGTATAGTAGAAGGAATTAGGAAAGCAGGTAGCTGAGGCCACAGGGTGGATTGGAAAAGAAAATGGCTAGCTTCATTATGCTGTTTCAGGAAGGACAACGTTATTTCTATCATAGACATAAAATACACTATAAGGAATGTTGGCTGTCTTCACTTTATATCCAACAAGAATAGTACAATTTAGGAAAAGCTGTTTAAATTGAATCTTCCTGACTAATGTTTTGTTGTGATATAAGTTGATTTTCCTCATATGTTCATCTTAGGTTAAATACATTATTTATGTAATGTTATAAACTTGATATGCCAAAGTACACTTGCTGCCAGGTTTTCAGTTTTTAATGCAGTGGCTTTCACACTTGTTCAATTGTTAGAACATCTGGAAGCAGTGGTGTGCTTTGTGAGATAATTGTGAAGTATTAATACCTTTAATTACATTAAACAAATGAAGTATAATTCTGCAAGCTGTAAATATGACATGAATGCGGTTCAACTCAGTTTCAATTGAAGAAATATTTAATCAATATTTGTTGTGTACCATAACACAAGATAATTTCGTGATGAAAATGAATTATGGAAGAGGTAACAGAAAACAGAAGTAAGGTTCCCCTCCCCCCCACCTCCTCCCCCAAATCAATGGTTTATAGTATCTTTTAAGATTAGTTGAGGTCTTCATAGGGGCTGGTTGCTTTAGCCAATGGCAGCATGCCTAAGTGATTCTTGAAGTATAGTCAGTATTTTTCAGAGCATCATTATACATATACTGAGGTAAATCTGTGCTCCAGAGGCCTGGTAATCTGCATTTTAAGAAGCATCTGCGAGATTTCTTACTCACAGAGCTTGAGAAGTATTTGCTAAATGTTGCCTGAAAAAAAACCCAGACTATTGCTTCTGAATTTAAAAGAAATAGTGTTTTAGAATGAACTTCCTCTCCAAGGGAATATAATTCATATGATAGGGTAGTTGCTATTTCACTTATATTTAGGAAATGTCTTTTTATAACTATGAACATTTGGAATATTGAAAAGAATTGCCATTTCGCTGAAAGTCTTTTGTTTTTTTCCATGGGAATAATCATATCTAATGATTTTTCGAATGTGAAATTTATTAGAATTTGGACTGTATTAATGTAATATCTGGAAGATTCAAAGTTATAATACATTTTAAAAAGTTTTAGTTTTGCTTTGTTAACTGCTTCAACTTTTGGAAGCAGGAACATAAATGAAAAGTTAAACTGAAAGTCTTATATATATAAACTTTAAAAAATTCTTTCTCCAAAATTGTGAATTTGAGACTCATTCATTCAGTAAACCCTTATTGAGTATATGCTCTATGCCAGGCTCTGTGCTGGGGTGTTGAGGATGATTCAAACTTAAACCCTGTTTTTGATAAAGTTCATTTTAGTGGGAATGAGATAGGGAAGGAATATATATATATGTATATATATAAATAAACAAGTGATTTGTGCATTGCCTAACTTTAAAGAATTTGAAATTCCAGTAAAAGGTATTTAAATAACCATTATATTACATGCAAGAAAAAAAACCACAGTGTGTATACATGTGTGGTGGTAGTGCTAGTGTTGCCTTATAGGCTGTTTGTTAGTCTGGGCAGTCTGCAATGATTTCTTGGATTAGAATGATGGAGGTGCAGAAAAGTTTATGGAATGCGAAGACATTTAGGTGATAAAATAGAATTTGGTGATGGATTGGATTTTGCAGTGAGAAACGTGTCCAAGATGATTGCTAAGTTTCTTTAGGATTTGTATAGCAGGATGGTTGATGTTATTTTTGAGGGGAAAGAAATAAGTTTATGGGGGACAAGAAGAGCATGAGCTTAATTTTGGATATAGTGAATTTTGATATGCCTTATCCAGGGGGCAGTTTGTTACAGCCTGGAGTGTAGTGAAAGATGTGGACTGTAGGTTTGTGAGTCATCTGCTTAGAGTGTATGGTTGAGTAGAGAGGATGGGCTGTTACAGGACAGAGAAGTGAGTGGAGAAATAGGAGGAAAACCAGGAGAGGGTTGTATCATAGAAGTCAAGAAGGGAGTATCAGACTTGCTGGTAGATTAAGTATGGTGAGAAGTGAAAAATGTGTTTTGCATTTAGCTACCCATGAGTCACCCATGACCTTACTAAGAGCTTTAATTGGAATTTGGAAGCAGCTTGAGGGACAAGTGGGAAGGGAGGAAATGAAGACTGTGAGAAGTTCCAGAAATTTAGCTGTGAATGAGGATGACTGAATGCAGTGGTTGAGTCTAATAAGAATGGTGTGTGTGTGTGTGTGTGTGGGTGTGTGGGTGTGTGTGTGTGTGTGTGTGGGTGTGTGTGTGTGTGTGTTTATTGGGCAAGACTCTTGAGCATGTTTAAAAGGCAGTGGAAGACTATGTGAGAGGGGTAGTTTGAATATACAAGGAAAACAAAATAATAATATAAGTTTCCTGAGAAGGTTGGGAGCATATGGGGTTGGTTCTGAGCACAAGTAGAAGGATTTCCAGTAGATCAGAGAGGAGAGATAAGGCTACTCTTTAACTGGAGGGAAGGAGCGTAGAATAGGTGAATATTCTTTTTTTTTTTTTTTTTTTTTTTGCGGTACGCGGGCCTCTCACTGCTGTGGCCTCTCCCGCTGCGGAGCACAGGCTCCGGCCGCTCCGCGGCATGTGGGATCCTATCCCGGACCGCGGCACGAACCTGCGTCCCCTGCATCGGCAGGCGGACTCTCAACCACTGCGCCACCAGGGAAGCCCAAGGTGAATATTCTTAATAAGGAAATGAGGTCTTCTGCTGTGCATGTAGAAGTTTGAAAAGCAAGAAACAGTTTTCAGGAGAGTTGGTGAGCAAGTAGACCAGAGTTAGGATTGTCAGTACTTTAAAAAGTACTAATATGAGAATATACTGTACTAGATTTACCATGAATTTAAATTCTGTGGGGATAACACTGTTTTCTATGCCTTTTCTCCCCTCATATGCTAGGGGCTCATGAGGTGAGCACCTTGGAGATGGTAGGTTCTCAGTAAATATTTACCCTAAACTACTGTCTTTAAGTGAAAAATGCATAAACAGCAACTACTCTTGACTGACTTAAATTTTGTAGATTAATGATAGAATTAATAAGTGAAGGAAGCCTCTTCCTGTAATGGTGTTTAATTCACCATTTCAACAAATCTCTCCCTGCAGCCTACTAAACTCTTCTCTTTAATTAAGTAGCTGATTTACACAGCAGATTTTGCTCATTTGAGGACTCAATCCATCTAAACAGATAAAGGTAACAGCTCAGGCATAGTTAAGATACATTGTAAATGTGATCAGAATTTCACCTCAGGGCAATTCACTTTTGAGACATCCATCTCTAAAAACCTGTTGTGTCTAAAAGTGGGGACTTTTATAACCAATTCTCCCTTATTCAGAGGCTAATTATGTAGTTTATTTGTCTCAAGATTAGGCACAGTCTCCTTGTTTCTCCCCTTCTAACCTATCCCTCGGTTTGGGCATTTTGTTACTCTAAGCTCATGGGTAAGGTAAGGAGAAGAAAAGCATAGAAAGTAGATAAATTAATGACTAAAATGAAGGTCTCTTGCTTGTTAGTTTTTCTTTTGTCTTATTTCTGTGGTCCATTGGAAGCTGTCAGAAGTGACTTCAGTATTCAGTGTAATAAAATGGGTTTTCAGTGTGTGAGGGAAACCCTCATCTTGTTTAGATGATAGAGATAATAACAGTTCCAGGCAGATAGAATTATTTCCCTATGTTTCCATATAGGCATATGGCTCTTTATAGGTGGGGAGTAACCCTTTTCTCTGTGTCTGTCTTCACACCCCTCCCCAGTAGCTGTCCCCTTTCTGTCAGTCTTATCCATAGCCGTAGGCATCCCCAGCCTACTCCCCCTCCTCACTGCTTACATGGATTGCTTTGCAAACATGAAATGCTGTCATCTGGTGACCTGGGCAGAGTGTGACCAAGGTCAGGCAGGGTGCAGAGACCAGATGGAGGAATTCAAATTATGATCACTAGACCACGCCCCCCTAGGTAGTGGCCTAAACTTTTATCTCAGTATCCTCAGTGGCCTAAGCTTTTATCTCTGTATCCTCAGGGCTTCAGTATCTGGCACATATTATGTCTCCAGAAATATTTTATTTTTGAATGAAAAACTATTTCAAAATCAGAGTATAGGAGGAATTATTTAATTTATCTTTCTGCTTTTGTAGATGAAAAATGTGAGGCTTAGATGCAGTAGTAGCTATTTATGTTCCTCTGACGTAGCTAATTATATTGTAGACCATACAGAGAGGTAAGTGAATATAATATGCAATTGCACCCTTCCAGGAATCCCAAGTTAAATAGAAAGTCAGCCATTTATCTAGCAGTTTGTGTGTGTGTGTGTGTGTGTGTGTGTGTGTCTGTCTGTCTGTCTGTGTCTGTGTGTTGGGCGGGTTGGTGGTGGTGTTTTTTGTTTGTTTGATTTTGTTTCTGGTGCCTATATTTTCTGGATACTGTGATATGGCAGGTACAGAGTTGCAGAAGACATAGACAGCTTTTGCCCTTAAGGAACTTTTCTGATGTAACATGAGACAATGTAAGAATCAATATGTCTCAAAGTGGTATATGATTAAATGCCAAGTAAGTGGTACACCTTTATATGGGCCAACGTTATAAAATGAAAAAAATGCTCATGATCCATCATTAGGAAGATATATATTTTCAGTTGTTTTTCTAGAAGTGGGAACAGATTTGAGTTGGGAGAACTCTACATCTGGAAGTACATGTTGGTGCTTATTGTCTACTTGATGGAGACGATGGAAGGGTGTTGCTCAGTGTAAACTGTCCACGTGGAGACCAGGCTGGTTGATGGCTTCTTCTGTGTCATATGATGCCTTGAGAACTCATGACTTTTTTTCCACTGGAAGGGGACCTTCAGGATCATCTGTGTCACCCTTTCCTTTCTCTCTGGTCCACTTGATTAGATCCACCATTACTTGAGCTGTGACTGGCACTATGACACTTTCTCATGTAGCTTATTTTCTCTCTGAATTTCCTTTATTACTAGATAAAGGAAATTCATGACCTCCTCTTCCCAAGTCATTGCTGTTTATTTCCTACGATTTAGAAGGATCATGTTTTGGTTTATAAGGTGACTATGTTTTCTTAGGTCCTAGTTCCCTCTTCCCCTGAAGAGGAGGTGAGGCACTATCTGGGAAAGACCTGAGTTATCAGAAAAAGTTCCAAAACATCTATGATTAAGAGGAAAATTCTGTAGGATAGGTGGTATCTTATAATAACATAGCAATTTTTGAGCCACATTTTCAGGCTGTCATAACTACATTTTAATTGGCTACGTTTTTTTAAACACAAATTAAACTAGTTATGTTCTCCACCCTCCTCAATTTTGGCAGTATAAAGGCCTGTTTCACAGAGAAGAACACGTAAACAAGTAAGTACAAGGAAGCTTGTGTGAATGAAATTCTGCTCTATAGCTCAGTGACTTTCTCTGATTTAAGATGTAGCTCTTGGCAACTTCAAATAGTTTGTGTTCTCTGAGGGAGAAGTCCAGTCTATTTAACTGTTTACTAAAAACTAATTATGATTCTCCAATGGGAAATAAGATTCTCAGACTCATTCATTCAACAAGCATTTATTGAGTAGCTAACATGTGTGAGGCACTGTGCTAGGTATTGAGAGATGGGAGAAATAAGAGTTAAATGGCATATCATACATAAAAATAATCAAAATGCTGTGTAGCAAGTGATGATGCTGTAAAAGGAGTGCAGAGTGCTTTACGAGTTCTAAAAACGGAGAAGTTACTTCCAGACAGAGGAACTCAGGGTAAACTTTATAGGAATGGTAGAATTTGAGCTGGATGGTGAAGGGCTGAGTACATGGTCTCTTCATCGGAACACAGGCTGTTGGCCCTGGCTGAGTAGAGTATGTGGAGATGGGAAGGGGGGCAGGAAATATAATGAGCAAACACCTATGAGTAAGAAAGCGTTTGTGATATGGGCACAGAAAGTGATTTACTTTGAGGTTTGGAGTGTTAATGTGAAGTGGCACAAGATAGGGATGGGTGCTTGATTTGGCAATGGGGTATGCTATGAATTGGAGGAATGGGTTGAGTCTAGGCTGTTTACCAAAAATTGGTGTTTCGTGGAACATTGTTCCTCTAGTCAAGAAGTTATTAGTTTTATTGTGGGAAAAAAAAAGTATTCTCTGCTCAAATAAGTTAGAGAATTCCTTAGGAGAGGGAGAATGATATTGATATCTTAATGATTTCTGTGGTATACTGTTTTCAGTTATGTTGCTGTATTAAAAATAGTGGCTGTTCCAGTGTTCTATAGATTTTGTCAGTTGAAATTTGTTGCAGTTTTTCATGATGATGTCCTTCAAGGATGGTTGAAGAGCAGCAGTGTAGGTGATTGGGCTGGCCTCACTCCCCTCTTCTCATTCCACAGAGGGTTCTGTGTAATTTAGATAATGGCAGTGCTTCCTACCTTGCTGCTCAGTAAGAAGTCCAGTACACAGTAAAAGATTCTTAAAAGGCTTTAGGGACACTCTGGAGTAGGGTGTGGCATGAGCAGTTGTTGGTTATACAGGTATAGGAGATGCCCTATGTTTCGACTGTGTAAAATACAGTTGGCTAGGGGCCTTCCCTGGTGGCGCAGTGGTTGAGAGTCCTCTTGCCAACGCAGGGGACACGGGTTCGTGCCCCGGTCCGGGAAGATCCCACATGCCGAGAAGCGGCTAGGCCCGTGAGCCATGGCCGCTGAGCCTGCGCATCCGGAGCCTGTGCTCTGCAACAGGAGAGGCCACAACAGTGAGGGGCCTGCCTACCGCAAAAAAAAAAAGATGGCTGTATTTTCCTCGTCTTTCTGTAAATCTCACTAGCAGTGCTGGGTGTTCCCAAGGTTTTGGGAACTTTAGGCAAGTTGATTAACCTCTCTGTGCCTCAGTTTTCTCATTGTGGAAAGCTCTATATGCCAGAGACTTTAAAAAAGTGCGTCGCATGTAACAAGTCATTTACTCTGTGGTTATTTAACTAGTAAGTGACAAGCAGGAATTTAATTTAGGCAAGGCTGTTAACCAGCTGGCTATACTACAATACACTAAACAGTGTAGTTTTCCCTCCTGGAATGCTGGCTTTTTAACTTTTTTTTTTTAATTTTACTTTATTTATTTTTTTATACAGCAGGTTCTTATTAGTTATCCATTTTATACATATTAGTGTATATCTGTCAATCCCAGTCTCCCAATTCATCCCACCCCCACCACCACTTTCCCCGCTTGGTGTCCATATGTTTGTTCTCTACATCTGTGTCTCTATTTCTGCCCTGCAGACCGGTTCATCTGTACCATTTTTCTAGGTTCCACATATATGCATTAATATATGATATTTGTTTTTCTCTTTGTGACTTATTTCACTCTGTATGACAGACTCTAGGTCCATCCACCTCACTACAAATAACTCAATTTCGTTTCTTCTTATGGCTGAGTAATATTCCATTGTATATATGTGCCACATCTTCTTTACCCATTCATTTGTTGATGGACACTTAGGTTGATTCCATGTCCTGGCTATTGTAAATAGAGCTGCAATGAAACTGTGGTACATGACTCTTTTTGAATTATGGTTTTCTCAGGGTATATGCCCAGTGGTGGGATTGCTGGGTCATATGGTAGTGCTATTTTTAGTTTTTTAAGGAACCTCCATACTGTTCTCCATAGTGGCTGTATCAATTTACATTCCCACCAACAGTGCAAGAGTGTTCCCTTTTCTCCACACCCTCTCCAGCATTTGTTGTTTGTAGATTTTCTGATGATGCCCATTCTAACTGGTGTGAGGTGATACCTCAATGTAGTTTTGATTCGCATTTCTCTAATAATTAGTGATGTTGAGCAGCTTTTCATGTGCGTCTTGGCCATCTGTATGTCTTCTTTGGAGAAATGTCTATTTAGATCTTCTGCCCATTTTTTTGATTGGGTTGTTTTTTTTTTTAATATTGAGCTGTATGAGCTGTTTATATATTTTGGAGATTAATCCTTTGTCCGTTGATTCATTTGCAAATATTTTCTCCCATTCTGAGGGTTGTCTTTTCATGTTACTTGTAGTTTCCTTTGCTTTGCAAAAACCTTTAAGTTTCATTAGGTCCGATTTGTTTATTTTTGTTTTTATTTTCATTACTCTAGGAGGTGGATCAAAAAAGATCTTGCTGTGATTTGGGTCAAAGAGTGTTCTTCCTTTGTTTTCCCCTAAGAGTTTTATAGTGTTCAGTCTTACATTTAGTTCTCTAATCCATTTTGAGTTTATTTTTGGGTATGGTGTTAGGAAGTGTTCTAATTTCGTTCTCTTACATGTAGTTGTCCAGGTTTCCCAGCACTACTTATTGAAGAGACTGTCTTTTCTCCATTGTATATCCTTGCCTCCTTTGTCATAGATTAGTTGACCATAGGTGCGTGGGTTTATCTCTGGGCTTTCTATCCTGTTCCATTGATGTGTATTTCTGTTTTTGTGCCAGTACCATATTGTCTTGATTACTGTAGCTTTGTAGTATAGTCTGAAGTCAGGGAGTCTGATTCCTCCAGCTCTGTTTTTTTCTCTCAAGACTGCTTTGGCTATTCGGGGTCTTTTGTGTCTCCATACAAATTTTAAGATTTTTTTGTTCTAGTTCTGTAAAAAAAATGCCATTGGTAGTTTGATACGGATTGCGTTGAATCTGTAGATTGCTTTGGGTAGTATAGTCATTTTCACAGTATTGATTCTTCCAATCCAAGAACATGGTATATCTCTCTATATGTTTGTATCATCTTTAATTTCTTTCATCAGTGTTTTATAGTTTTCTGCATACAGGTCTTTTGCCTCCTCTAAGATCAGGAACCATAGAAGGGTGCCCACTCTCACCACTGTTATTCAACATAGTTTTGGAAGTTTTAGCCACAGTAATCAGAGAAGAAAAAGAGATAAAAGGAATCCAAATTGGAAAAGAATTAAGACTGTCAGTGCTTGCAGATGACATGATACTATAGAGAATCCTAAAGATGCCACCAGAAAACTCCTAGAGCTAATCAATGAATTTGGTAAAGTTGCAGGATACAAAATTAATGCACAGAAATCTCTTGCATTCCTATACACTAATGAGGAAAAATCTGAAAGAGAAATTAAGGAAACACTCCCATTTACCATTGCTCTTTAACTCTTTAGTGTGCACTCATTCCCATCCTCTTTATTTAGTCATACCTACTTCTTCTGTTCCAATGCGAAAGGAAAGAAGTTCTTTTTAAATTGTTCAGGAATGTATATGGTGAAGAGAATGCCCATTATTGGAGTCTTACTGTTCCTAGTTATTTACTACCCCAAATCCTTTGCTCCAAAGAGCAGAGGTTTTGCTGTGAAGTTTGGCATGTATTATATGCTGTTATGCCATACAGTAGGCCCCAAATTGTGACCCTAGGAATACAAATTGTGTATTAAAAATATTCTGGTGTTAAAACAAGGTAATTTCTAGGAAGCATTTTCCCTGAAACTAGAGTTAGTAAAGAATGCCAATAATTTTTCTTGTTAGTGGGTGAAATTACCCAATCTTACTCTTGATCTTTTTTCTTTAATTTTAATTTTTTACTGAAGTATAATTGAAATGTAGATATAGTTGAAATGTAGATGTATATTTTAAATGTACTATTCAAACAGTATGAATATACAGTTTTAATTTTTTTGCATTTTTTAAATTGGTTTGTGAAAATATATTCTGATTTAAATAATTGTCTCTCTTTGCTTTCTGTGTGTTTGTTATGAAATTCATATGTATTTTCAAGTCATATCTTTTTTACTCAGACATATGTCAAACAATAACCTAGTAGTGGAGGTAATCTTTTGTATGATCTTCTGGTATATTTGAATAGTTTCCCTTCGAAAATGGACTGTTAGTGTTGGAGCTACATAGAGTGAATAAATTTCCTGGGAGGAAACGATAATAAAATATTCAGGAAGTTATTAGGAAATGAGAACTTGTGTTCTTGTTCACTTAGATAAGCTGCTGAGACCTTTGTGTATATCAGAACAGTTTGTATTAGAGGAAGGAATGAGAGGTTTGGCAACTTTCTTCTGATAGTGTTAGGGACTGTGGTCTATAGAATGATGGGGTGTATGGTGCAAAGTTGTTTGAGAATTGTTTTTTCTCTATTTGAGTGTTTCTGTCAGGGAAGAAAAGTGAGAGTTTTCTGAAGCTGGGTTATGTAAATAAGAGCCCAGTGGGGAAAACTGTTCCCTACATTCCCCTCCTTGGTTCTACTAACAGTTTTTCTTCCTCATGCTTTGTTCTCATGTCATCATTAGACTGTTGGGCTCTGTCCTTAATTTTAGCCATTTTGTTCTAAAGTAACTAAGAACACTGTAACTCTCTAGGCAGTGTTATTCCTTTTACTGGCTGGAATTGATGTACCAGTTGTATTTAACAAGAGGCTTGTTTTTCCTTAGCATGTGTTCATGGCAGGACGATTCACCCGTAAGTTGATGAGTTCTGCATCCCCTCATTTGCAGGGACACCTTTTAGGGTCTGGGAGAGGCTCTAGCAATGTGTTCAGTACTTATATATTTCTGTACAATCTGCAAAAGTGAGACTTTTTCCCTATTCTTTTTCTTACAGAAGGCCCCCAAATTATATATTCTTCAAACCCAACAAAACTCAGATCAGCCCTGGTTCATGAGGCAGCTTGGGTATTGATTTCTAATCGTGGCTGAAGTAGATTTGAAGGATATCAGGAAGGAAATATTAGTGAGGAAGCTGAGCTATTGCCTGGTATTTGCAGCGGCGAGGGGTCTCTTTCTGAATGTCGGGAGCCATGGCTGCTGCTTCTGCAAACATGAGCCAGGAAGAGGCAGGAGAAGTTGGATTAGGGCTGGAGGAGGAGAGGTGGAGGGGAGGGTTTGCCACAGCCAGGGTGGTGAGCAGGTGAGGATGTTCTCCTTAGATTGAAAAGATGCATTTGCAAGAAGTGTTTCCAATAGCATCTTAAAATAACTGAAGAGTCATTCCAAGGTAGTATATTTCATCTTGAAATTTAATACATTTTTAGAATTTAAGAATCATTTTAATGAAAATTTTTGAAAAGTCAATTTCTTAATTAACTGCTTCACTTGAGATTAGTGTTTATTGATTAGAATATTTTTCTGAAAACACCGAAATGTCACTGGTTTTTTGGGTTGCTATAACTTGGGTTTTGATAGCTTCTTGGTTTGGTAGGTGTTTCTCCTCTTTGTCCTTTCTTCTCTTTATTCATGTCTTTCTTCACAATTTCTTTTCGTCTCTTGCTTTCCTTACTTTTGGATTCAAAGCTCTTTCTTACACTTCTGAGGGTTTTGAATGACTGGACTGTGGATAACCACATTTTAAAATTGTATTTTAGTGTTCTGCTTTCTTTAAAGATAATTGTGTGCCCTGCATGGCCTGGAGACAGATTTACAGTTAAATAGATGTGTAATGTTCTAAGGAGCAATCACATCTAGCCTGTGGTTAACTGGCTTAGGTTCAAATATGCTTAAAATTATTTCACTTTTGCTAAAATTCCTTCTAATTGGACTAACTTCTCAGGACTGATAAGAGCATTTCTAGAAAGTTGCATGGATCTGCCACCTGGTGGTGAAGTATTACAGCAAGCACTAAATATTTGATGAGAGTTTAGATTTAGAGTCTACTTAGCCTCTTTAGATATGACATTTTCTTCCCGTAAGTTTTCTTTGAGTGAGAAAAAGTTACTTAAACATGACAGAACAGGGAAATTTTGACTAATGTATTACTGTTGACTACCTTGTATAGGACTCTTCCTGGCTTATGAAATTTGTTTATTACTGAGTTGAAATAGTTACTCTAGTCACTATGAGAATGTACTCCTCTTGAATTCGAAAGAGATGAACTTTTTGAGAAGAAAAGTTTGTCGTTAATTATTCTAAAACTTTTAATATGAATAATCATTGACTCAGAAAAAAAAAGATATCAGGACAAAGACAGTTTTTTGGAGAGAGAAATAAAGCATTCTGTTTATTCACTTTGAAAAACAGCCAAAGGCGTTTTAAAGTTTTTTTTAAGCAAATACATTAACAGTATTTAATGGCCCTAAATTAGCTTATTAATACAAATAAATATTTATTATATACTGGGCACTGTATTAGGTATAGAAGAGAAAGGCGTGAAAAACAACCCAAATGTCTTCTGTCCTTGTGGAGTTTATAAACTAGCAAGGGAGGCATACATACAGCATACTTATAATTTAATTTCACTAAATATGACCTGATTGTTTTCCAGAATGTTTGTATTCATTTATACTCCCACCAGCAGTACATATGAATTACCATCCTCGCCAATATTTGATAGGACTTAATCTTTCTAACCTGCCATTTTGACACAGGTATAGTGTTATTTCAGTGTTGGTTGAATTTGCATTTTTCTGATTACTAATGGGTCTTGCGATGATTGCAGCCATTTAGCTGTCTGCTTCCTTAACTTTCCTATTTACATCCTGTATGAATTTTTATGTCAGATTTCTGGTCTGTCTTGTTGATTTGCAGTTCTTTTTATATTCCTGATAACTAATGAGTCTTGTAGTGATTGCAACCATTCAGCTCTCTGCTTCTGTAACTTTTTAATTTACATTTTATATTCATTTTTGTGTCAGGTTTCTAGTTTTTCTTTAATTTGCAGTTCTTTGTACATTCCTGATATCATTTTTGTTGATTCTAGACGGTGCAAATCATTTTTCTCTGTCATCTGTTTACTTTGCCTGTGGTGTCCTTTGAACAGAAATAATTAATTTTCATGTGGTTAAATCCATTGTTTTTTAAAAATTTCACTTTACTCTTTGGGCATTTTTGTGTTAGTGACCCTTTGTCTCCTACATTCTCTTCCTCCTTAATAGTTTCAGATTTCACATTTAGATAACAAATATCTATCGAGTACCTGCTATATTCTAGGCATTGGGTACAGAATTGTCAACTAGATATAATGAGTACTTAGCTGAACCATAGAGCTTTTCATAAGCTCTGTGAAAGCTGCTCTTTCATAGAGCATCAGAGCAACCGGATGGATAGTGGTATTATTTACTGATGTAGGGAACATAGGTGATGAGAAAGTTTGGGGCAAGAGTGGGGGTTGGGTGAAGGTAATTAATTCTGTTAAAAATTTAAATTAATATATTATAAAATTAACTTTGCATGCATGTACAGTTCTGTGAGTTTTATCAGTGTATGGTGGATTCCTTTAACCATTCACTTGGTGAAGGGTGACTGGATTGTCTTCAGTATGTGGGGATTATGAATAAAACTGTTACTAACATTTATGTACAGGTTTTGTGTCAACATTTTTTCATTTCTCTAGGGTAAATATCCCTGAGTGAGATTGCTGGGCCACGTAGAAGGTGTTTAACTTTATAAGAAACTGCCAACCTGTTATCCAGAGTGGCTGTACTTCTTTATATTCCCTCCAACAGTATATGAGAGTTCTAATTGCTTGGTATCCTTACGAGTACTTGCTATTGTCAGTTTTTGTTTGTTTTGTTTTGTTTATTTGTCATTCTAATAGGTGTGTAGGGGTATCTTGTATTTTAAGTTTGCATTTCTTGGGCTTCCCTGGTGGCGCAGTGGTTAGGAGTCCGCCTGCCAATGCAGGGGACATGGGTTCAAGCCCTGTCCAGGAGGATCCTGCATGCCGCAGAGCAGCTAGGCCCGTGCACCACAGCTACTGAGCCTGAGAAGCCCGTGCACCGCAACAAGGAGTAGCCCCCGCTCGCCGCAACTAGAGAAAGCCGGTGCGCAGCAACGAAGACCGGACGCAGCCAAATGCAAATAAAATTGATTCTTTAAAAAAAAAAAAAAAAAGTGCATTTCTCTAGTGACTAATGTTGTTGAGCGTCATTTCCTGTGCTTACTTGCCATCGTTGGTGAAATATCCATTTAAATCTTTTGCCCGTTAAAAAAATTAGGCTGTTTTCTGATGGTTGAGTTTTCAGTTTTTAGTTCTTATATAGCCTGTTTACAATTTTCTTTGTTAATGGTTTGCAAATATTTACTCCCAGTCTTTTATCTTTTCATACCCTCAGTTCTTTCACAGAGCAAAAGATTTAAACTTTGATGAGGTTTGAATTATCATTTTATTTTCCTTTATGAATTATGTTTGTAGTGTTATGTATAAGAACACTTTGTCTAATTCAGGTTTACAAAATTTTTTCTTCTCTGATTTCTTTTAGAATTTTATAGCTTACATTTGATATTTAGATTTATGATTCATTTTGAGTTTTTTTTTTTTTTTTTTTTTTGTGGTACGCGGGCCTCTCACTGTTGTGGCCTGTCCCGTTGCGGAGCACAGGCTCCGGACGCGCAGGCTCAGCGGCCATGGCTCATGGGCCTAGCCGCTCCGCGGCATGTGGGATCTTCCTGGACCAGGGCATGAACCCGTGTCCCCTGCATCGGCAGGCAGACTCTCAACCACTGCGCCACCAGGGAAGCCCTTGAGTTATTTTTTATGTAAAGTTTCTCTGTCCTCTTTTCTTTTTGTGGCATATGGATGTTCTGTTTTTCCAGCCCTATTTGTTGAAAAGACTGTCGTTTCTCCATTGAATTGTATTTGCATCTATGTCAGAAATCAGTTACCATAATTGTGTGAGTCCATCTCTGGATTCTCTCTTTGGTTCCAGTGATCTATATGTCTGTCCTTCTGCTAATACCTCATTATTATTGTAGCTTTGTAGTGAGTGTTAAAATAGGGTAGTTTGAATTCTCCAACTTTGTCCCTAATTTTTGAAATTCTTTATTCTACTTTGTTTGCCTTTGCACATACATTTTAGTCATCTTGTCTTTATCTACAAAAATTCTGGTTGGGATTATGATTGGAATTGTATTAAATCCATAGAACAATTTGGGAAGAATTGACTTTTTAACTGTGTGAGTCTTTCAGTCCATGAACAAAATGTCTTTTCATTTATTAAGGTCACCTTTGATTTCTTTCATCCATATTTTATAGTTCTCAGATACTTAAGTATTTCATGTTTTTAGAGCTGTTGTGAATGGTTTTGTTTTCTAATTTTGATTTCTGATTGCTGATTGCCAGTATATAGAAATATGATTGATTTTTTGTATGTTAACCTTGTGTCCTTTGACCTTGCTTAACTCACTTAATAGTTCTAGAAGCTTTTTTGTAGATCCCTTGTGATTTTCAAATACGGTCTACAACTAGTGACACCCTTATTTCTTTATTTCTGATGTGTATGCCTTTTATTAATTTTTCTTGCCATATTATACCGGCTAGGATTTCCAGTAAAGTGCGATATAGTAATGGTAAGTGTCGACATCTTTGACTTGTTCCTGATCTTAGGAGGAGAGCAGTTCAGTCTTTCACCATTAAATATGATGTTAGCTTTAGAGTTTTTGTGGATGCCATTTATCAAGTTAAGAAGTTTCTATTCCTAGTTTGCTGACAGTTTTTATCATGAATAGAAGTTGAATTTTGTCAAGGACTTTTCTGCATCTTTTGGTAAGATCATGCAGTTTTCCTTTTTCGTCTGTTACTCTGGTAGATTACATTGATTAATTTCTGATTATAAAAGTAATCTTACATTCCTGGGATAAACTCCTACTTGGTCATGACTTAGTATTCTTTTAATATATTGATGGATTTTATTTGCTAATATTTTCTTAAATTATTTCATCTATATTAAAGAGGAATTTTGATCTGTAGTTTTCTTGTTCTGTCTTTGTCTGGTTTTAATATCAGGGTAGTGCTGGCCTCATAAAATTAGTTATGCCGTGTTCCTTTTCTGTTTTTAGAAGAGATTGTGTAGAATGTTATTTCTTCTTTAAATATTTGGTAAAATTCAATTCTGAAACTAAATGTAAAATATAAAAACTTTCATAATCAGCATAGCAGTGTATTTATTGGAGAAAGCTAAGAAAATATTATTAGAAACTATAGAAATTGATTAAGAGAACCCAAATCACTTATCTCACAATTCAGATGATTATGGTTAACATTTTGGAATTTTTTTTCTAGTTTTCTTCTTTTGCATATATGCTTGTATATGTTTTAAATGCATATAAGTGCGTGTGTGTATTTAAAACAAAGTTTGGGATAATATTACAAATGTCATTTTCTACCTGGACCCAGTATGGCTTCCTAATTTCATTGTATGCCATAATTTTACATAAACAGTATTCTAATGTTGAACATTTAAGTGTGATAAATGCCTTTTTTATAATTTTTTTTCCTGACAGTTTACTTAAGATTTATTTCTGGAACTAGAGTTTGACACATTGACTCTTCATAAACATTGCCAAATTGCTTTCTAGAAAGAATGTATAATTTTTTTCTCCCTAATGGATACTTGAAAAATGTTTGTGTGTATATATAAATACATGTTAATATATGAATATGTATATACATAGTTTAAGAAATTTTAAGGACTGGAGTGTACCATTCTTAAAAGTTTAGTTTTTCAAATGACCGTGAGTGTATTTTATAAGTGTGCACACGGAGATAGTTTTGATATAGAAATTAAAACTTTTAAATTCCGACTGTGAAAAAATATCAGGAAGAAATTAATTCTGATCATGCTAACGGTGTGACCTGTGATTCACAATTTCCATAATATTATTCTCTACTGATTTTATTGAGTAATTTACACGATATACCTTTAATGAAATTGTTCTCGAAAATATGTGCTTTAAATTTTTCGTAGGAAATACTTATGTCATTTGTGTCAGATAGACATCTTGATCTACAAGGTTAGTGAAACAGATTCCTTTGGTGTAAAAGTAGAGAAGACTCCCAAAATAGTAGTCAGTAATCTGATTTTAGGTGTATTTTAGCAAGGTTACATATATGTAGTTAACATAAGTCATGGTTTGCTTAGGGCAGTTTTTACCTGTTGTTGCTGGTATAATTATTTTTAGTGTTCCCTCTCTCAAGAAATGTCCTGGTTTGGATAATAAATTATATAATCACCTTGTATTTATAATAAATTGGGCCTTTTCAGAATATAAACTTGTCAAAAGCTTTGCACCAAGTTTAACCGGCTAAGGAACTTTCAGATTGGTGTTTAGGAAATTATGTGTGCTCAAGAAAAATGGCGTTTTTTGACATCTGGCACTCCCTTGTGAAACATGGTTTTCCAGTGACAGTTTTGAAAAAATCTGATTTTGTATTTGTGTACCAACATTTTAAAATTCACTTTCTCAATGTATGTTCAGTTTCATTCAGTTCCCTTTAACAAAGTAACAGGACAACAATTATTGCTTCCTCCCACTGTAGACTATGTTTTCAGATCTTTGAGGTAGTGCAAAAAGCAGAAATTTTATTTCCATGTCTTGGTATGTATAGATAAAAGTCTAGACTCAAAAAATAAAGTTAAGCCTTGCTTAATTTGTGACGGGTGTTTTGCCAAGATTCACAAAATGAAAAAGGAATCCAGATACAAAGAACACTCTCATTACAGGACAGCTAGAAAACAGATACAACCTGCAAAACACAAAACTATGGGATGTTTAACAAATTTATTTTATGTGTACTGTGTTCTAGGTACTATTCTAGGTTCTGGGGATGAGCACTGAATAAGATAAACATAGTTCGTGTCCTTACGGAGCATATAGTCTAGTGGGGAAGACAGAACGTACACTCTATTAAAATTAGGCATTAAGTACCCTAAGTTTAAAGTAAGTACTAAAACTGCAATATCCTGGTGTGATGTGATAGGAATCCACACTTTACTGTATAATTTACACAAACCACACGGAATAGATGTGTGCAAGTCTTGCTTAGAATTTAATCAACCTAGGTGCATTTTTTCAGTTCTTGCTTACACATTTTATGTGCGTTCTTATGTAGGTTTACATTTAATCAAAATCTCAGTATTATAGTAACAACTTTTTTTTCCACATCTTTATTGGAGTATAAATGCTTTACAATGTCACGTTAATTTCTTCTATACAACAAAATGAATCAACTATATGTATACATATATCCCCATTTCCCCTCCCACCCTCCCTATCCCGTCCCTCTAGGGTCGTCTCAAAGTACAGAGCTGATCTCCATGTGCTATGCAGCAGCTTCCCACTAGCCATCCATTTTACATTTAGTAGTGTATATATGTCAGTGCTACTCTCTCACTTCATCCCAGATTCTCCTTCCCCACTGTGCCCTCAAGTCCATTCTCTGTGTCTGTGTCTTTATTCGTGCCCTGCCACTTCAGTACCGCTTTTTAAAATTCCATATATATGCATTAGCATACGGTATTTGTTTTTCTCTTTCTGACTTACTGCACTCTGTATGACAGATTTGAGGTCCATCCACCTCACTACAAATAATTCAATTTCATTCATTTCTATAGCTGAGTAATATTCCATTGTATATATGTGCCACATCTTTATCCATTCATCTGTTGATGGACATTTAGGTTGCTTCCATGTCCTGGCTATCGTAAATAGTGCTGCAGTGAACATTGTGGTACATGTATCTTTTTTTTTTTGAATTTTACTTTATTTATTTTTTATACAGCAGGTTCTTATTAGTTATCTGTTTTATACATATTAGTGTATATCTGTCAATCCCAATCTCCCAATTCATCCCACCACCCCCCGCCCCGCCACTTTCCCCCTTTGGTGTCCATACGTTTCTCTATATCTTTGTCTCTATTTCTGCCCTGCAAACTGGTTCATCTGTACCATGTTTCTAGGTTCCACATATATGCATTAAAACACGATATTTGTTTTTCTCTTTCAGACGTACTTCACTCTGTATAACAGTCTCTAGATCCATCCACATCTCTACAAATGACCCAATTTCGTTCCTTTTTATGGATGAGTAATATTCCATTGTATATATGTACCACTGCTTCTTTTTCCATTCGTCCGTCGATGGGCATTTAGGTTGCTTTCATGACCTGGCTATGTAAATAGTGCTGCAATGAACATTGGGGTGCATGTGTCTTTTTGAATTATGGTTTTCTCAGGGTATATGCCCAGTAGTGGGATTGCTGGGTCATATGGTAATTCTATTTTTAGTTTTTTAAGGAACCTCCATAGTGGCTGTGTCAATTTACATTCCCACCAACAGTGCAGGAGGGTTCCCTTTTCTCCACGCCCTCTCCAGCATTTATTGTTTGTAGATTTTTTGATGATGGCCATTCTGACCAGTGTGAGGTGATGTCTTATTGTGGTTTTGATTTGCATTTCTTTAATGATTAGTGATGTTGAGCATCTTTTCATGTATTTTTTGACCATCTGTGGGTCTTCTTTGGAGAAATGTCTATTTAGGTCTTCTGCCCATTTTTGGATTGGGTTGTTTGTTTTTTGATATTGAGCTGCATGAGCTGCTTTTATATTTTGGAGATTAATTCTTTGTCAATTGCTTCATTTGCAAATATTTTCTCCCATGCTGAGGTTTGTCTTCTGTCTTGTTTACGGTTTCCTTTGCTGTGCAAAAGCTTTGAAGTTTCATTGGGTCCCATTTGTTTATTTTTGTTTTTATTTCTATTACTCTACGAGGTGGGTCATTTATGTGATTTATGTCAAAGAGTGTTTTGCCTATGTTTTCCTCTAAGAGTTTTATAGGTCTGGCCTTACATTTAGGTCTTTAATCCATTTTGAATTTATTTTTGTGTATGGTGTTAAGGAGTGTTCTAATTTCATTCTTTTACACGTAACTGTCCATTTTTCCTAGTACCACTTATTGAAGAGGCTGTTTTTTCTCCATTGTATATTCTTTCTTCCTTTGTCAAAGATAAGGTGACGATATGTGTGTGGGTTTATCTCTGGGCTTTCTATCCTGTTCCATTGATCCATATTTCTGTTTTTGTGCCAGTACTGTACTATCTTTTTTTTTTTTTTTCAGTACGTGGGCCTCTCATTGTTATGGTCTCTCCCGCTGTGGAGCACAGGCTCTGGACGCGCAGGCTCAGCGGCCATGGCTTAAGGGCCCAGCCGCTCCGCGGCATGTGGGATCCTCCTGGACTGGGGCACAAACCCGCATCCCCTGCATAGGCAGGTGGACTCTCAACCACTGCGCCACCAGGGAAGTCCCATACTGTCTTGATTACTGTAGCTTTGTAGTACAGTCTGAAGTCAGGGAGCCTGATTCCTCCAGCTCCATTTTTCTTTCTTAAGATTGCTTTGGCTATTTGTGGTCTTTTGTGTTTCCCGACAAATTGTAAAGTTTCTTGTTCAGATCTCCAGTCCAGTATGAAATTTTCATAGGTCTCCTCTCATAACTGAAACCTAGCTCCCCATGGACAATCCTTGTCATTTCTCTATATCCTGATGTCCAAAGAACAGCAAGTGTCGTAACTTTCTACTGATACTTCCAAAGCATTAATCCAGAGTTGTGTAAAAACCCCTCAACTATCATGAGGGCAGAAAATTTGCATATAATTTCCGAAAGAGAGGAGTATAGAAAAAGAAAAGAGGACTGATTTTTGTGAAATACTTTGATCTAGAGAATCACAGAAGGTGGCAGGGAAGTAGAGATGAAAGACAGAATTTTGAAAGTGCACTGTCACAGAGGAGAGAGCCCCAAAGGCGGGGGGGGGGGGGGGGGGGAGTGGTCAACATGAAACACCTGAAGGCTTTAGAAGTTAGAGGCCTTTGATTTTTGACAAAATGGAGAGTGTTGGTAGCCCTGGAAAAAGTTTCAGTAGAGCTGATGAATGCATAAGCCAGGTTGTAAAATGTTAAGGAATGAGAAGTGAGGAAGATGAAGGCAGGAATACAGATTGCTATTTTAACAAGTTTGACAGTGAAAGGAAACAGTGAGAAGAGAGTATCTCAATGCTTTTGCAAGAGTGAGGGAAAGATAAAACATTTCTTTTTTCATTTGACAAATGGGGCATTTTTGTGGATCAGGGCAAAGATCCAGTATAAAAGAAAAGATTGAACAGGAGCAGGGGAGCAAGAGAGTTGCTCCAAATGATGAAATAAGATCTAGATGAAAATATGGGGGAAAAATGGCACCAAGGAGACAGATGGAGGGAGCAAAGGAATTGTGCCTCTTTTAGGGTTAAAGCATATGAGATTGCTGATATTTGACCAACTTTTTACCTAAAAAGTTTGTAATTTCAAATGGTTTAACGTGATGTTTGTGACAGAAAGTAAAGAGAAAAGATGAAAATAAAGAAATTTTGAAGTATTGATATAAAGGAAAATCCAGTTTATATAAAGCAGATTGTGTTTTCTCGGTCAAATAGGAGGCAGGGTCATCTTAATAGAATGGGCTCAGGCCATAAAAGAGGGAAAAGGCTTGGGATATATACTGTGTGGAATGTGAGGTTGGAGCGTCAAGAGACAAAGATAAGTCAAGAGGCAGTGGTCTCAACATAAAGGAGAGGCACTAGGAGTGGAGAAGATGGGCACCTTTGAAAGAGATCATTAATTTGGTAAATTAATTGGATCTGGGATGGAGTTGGGTGAGATAGAAGATAATAATGTTTTGAGACTACAGGAGTAGATAAATGATGTTTCTTCCTAAAAAGATTTGGAAAGATAAGGAGGGAGAAGTGTTAGGTTTTACCTTGTTGAGCTTGAGTTGACATGAAGAGATTCAAATTTGTGCACCATTGTTGCAGCTGATAGTTGAAGTTCGGAGAATGAGTAAACTGTTTGAGAAAATACAGAGAAAAGGTAATTTTATTTTTATTGGTGAGTAATTCAACAGTGTCCTGTATTTTCCAACCACTTATCTTGCTACACCTGTTTGTTTCTTTGAGATGTAATTGACATATAACATTGTATAAGTTTTAGGTGTACAATGTATTTGATGTATGTATGTATTACAAAATGATTATCAGGATAAGTTTAGTTAACATATACTTACATTTTTTTCCTGTGATGAGGATTTTTAAGATCTACTCTCTTAGCTTTCAAATATGTAATACTGTATTGATAACTATAGTCATTAAACTGTTCATTACACCCCCATGACCTCTTTATCTATAACTGGAAGTTTGTACCTTTTGACCACCTTCAATCCATTTCACTTACTCTCCACCACCAATCTGTTCTCTATCTATGAGTTCAGTTATTTTTTAATAGATTCCACATATAGGTGAGATCACAGAGTAGTATTTATCTTTTTTTTTTCTGACTTAATTCACTTAGCATAAATGCCTTGGAGTTTGTCCTTGCAAGTGGCAGGATTTCTTTCTTTTTTATGACCAAATAATGTTACATTGTATGTATATTCCACATTTTCTTTATCCATTCATCCATCAGTGAACACTTACGTTGTTTCCATGTCTTGGCTTTTGTAAACAATGCTGCAGTGAACATGAGGGTACAGATACCTTTTTTAGATAGTGGTTTCATTTCCTTTGAATGAATACCCAGAAGTGGAATTGCTGGATGGTATGGTAGTTCTGTTTTTAATTATTTGAGGAACCTTTGTTCTGTTTTCCACAGTGGTTGTACCAATTTACATTTCCACCAACAGTGCACAAGGGTCCCTTTTTTTTTTTCACAGCCTCTCTCCAACACTTGTTATTTGTCTTTTTGATAATAGCCATTCTAACAAGTATGAGGTGATCTCATTGTGGTTTTGATTTGCATTTCCCTGGTGATTAGTGATGTTGAGCATCTTTTTATGTACCTGTTGGCTATTTGTATGTCTTTGGAAAACTTTCTCTTCAGATCCTCTGCCCAATTTTTTATTGGATTGTTTTTTGGGGGGGGCTGTTGAGTTCTGTTGAGTTCTTTATATATTTTATACGTTAATCCTGTATCAGATACATGATTTGCAAATATTTTCTCCCATTCCATATGTTGCCTTTTCATTGTTGTTTCCTTTGCTGTTATGGAGGCCTTTTAGTTTAATGTAGTTCCACTTAACATATTTTTGCCTTATTTTGCCTTTGCTTTTGGTGCCATTATTTCATTTCTTCATATGTATTTTTTAAATAGATCTTTATTGGAGTATAATTGCTTCACAATACTGTGTTAGTTTCTGTTGTACAACAAAGTGAATCAGCCATATGCATACATATGTCCACATATCCCCTCCCTCATGAGCCTCCCTCCCATCCTCCCTACCCCACCCCTCTAGGTCATTGCAAAGCACTGAGCTGATCTCCCTGTGCTATGCTGCTGCTTCCCACTAGCTAACTATTTTATATTCGGTAGTGTATATATGTTGATGCTATTCTCACTTCGCCCCAGCTTCCCCCTCCCACCCCGTGTCCTCAAATCCATTCTCTATGTCTACATCTTTATTCCTGCCCTGCGACTAGGTTCATCAGTACCTTTTTTTTTTTTTTAGATTCCATATATATGCGTTAGCATACGGTATTTGTTTTTCTCTTTCTGACTTACTTCACTCTGTATGACAGACTCCAGGTCCATCCACCTCACTACAAATAACTCAATTTCGTTTCTTTTTATGGCTGAGTAATATTCCATTGTATATATGTGCCACATCTTCTTTATCCATTCATCTGTTGATGGACATTTAGGTTGGTTCCATGTCCTGGCTATTGTAAATAGTGCTGCAGTGAACATTGTGGTAACTGTCTCTTTTTGAATTATGGTTTTCTCAGGGTATATGCCCAGTAGTGGGATTGCTGGGTCCTATGATAGTTCTATTTTTAGTTTTTTAAGGAACCGCCATACTGTTTTCCAAGGTGGTTATATCAATTTACATTGCCACCAGCAGTGCAGGAGGGTTCCCTTTTCACCACACCCTTTCCAGCATTTATTGTTTCTATATTTTTTGATAATGGCCATTCTGACTGGTGTGAGGTGATACCTCATTGTTGTTTTCATTTGCATTTCTCTAATAATTAGTGATGTTGAACATCTTTTCATGTGCCTCTTGGCCATCGCTGTGTCTTCTTTGGTGAAATGTCTATTTAGGTCTTCTGCCCATGTTTTAACTGGATTGTTTGTTTTTTTTGATATTGAGCTCTATGAGCTGTTTGTATATTTTGGAGATTTATCCTTTGTTGTTTCATTTGCAATGTTTTCTCCCATTCTGAGGGTTGTGTTTTTGTCTTGTTTATGGTTTCCTCTGCTGTGAAAAAGCTTTTAAATTTAATTAAGTCCCATCTGTTTATTTTTGTTTTAATTTCCGTTGCTCTAGGAGGTGGGTCAAAAAAGATCTTGCTGTGGTTTATGTCAAAGAGTGTTCTTCCTATGTTTTCCTCTAAGAGTTTTATAGTGTCTGGTCTTACATTTAAGTCTTTAATCCATTTTGAGTTTATTTTTGTGTATGGTGTTAGGGAGTGTTCTAATTTCATTCTTTTACATGTAGCTATACAGTTTTCCCAGCACCACTTATTGAAGAGGCTGTCTTTTCTCCATTGTATGTTCTTGCCTCCTTTGTTGTAAATTAGGTGCCCATATGTGTGTGGGTTTATCTCTGGGCATTCTATCCTATACCATTGATCTGTATTTCTGTTTTTTGTGCCAGTACCATACTGTCTTGATTACTGTAGCTTTGTGGTATAGTTTTAAGTCGGAGAGCCTGATTCCGCCAACTCCATTTTTCTTTCTCAAGATTTCTTTGGCTATTCAGGGTCTTTTGTGTTTACATACGAACTGTAAAATACTTTCTTCTAGTTCTGTGAAGAATGCCATTGGTAGTTTGATAGGGATTGCACTGAATCTGTAGATTGCTTTGGGTAGTATAGTCATTTTCACAATATTGATTCTTCCAATCCAAGAACATGGTATATTTCTCCATCTGTTTATGTCATCTCTGATTTCTTTCATTACTGTTTTATAGTTTTCTGAGTAGAGGTCTTTCGCCTCCTTAGGCAGTTTTATTCCTAGGTATTTTATTCTTTTTGTTGTGATGGTAAATGGGATTGTTTCCTTGATTTCTCTTTCTGACCTTTTGTTTTTAGTGTATAGGAATGCAAGAGATTTCTGTGCATTAATTTTGTATCCTGCAACCTTACCAAATTCATTGATTAGTTCTAGTAGTTTTCTGGTGGCATCTTTAGTATAGTCTATGTATAGTATCATGTCATCTGGAAACAGTGACAGTTTTACTTCTTCTTTTCCAATTTGGATTCCTTTTATTTCTTTTTCTTCTCTGATTGCTGTGGGTAGGACTTCCAAACTATGTTGAATAAGAGTGGCGAGAGTGGACATCATTGTCATTTTCCTGATCTTAGAGGAAATGGTTTCAGTTTTTCACCATTGAGAGCGATGTTTGCTGTGGATTTGTCGTATATGGCTTTTACTCTGTTGAGGTAGGTTCCCTCTATGCCCACTTTCTGGAGAGTTTTATCTGGAGAGTTGAATTTTGTCAAAAGCTTTTTCTGCATCTATTGAGATGATTGTATGGTTTTTATTCTTTAATTTGTTAATATGGTGTATCACATTGATTGTTTTGCGTATATTGAAGAATCCTTGCATCCTTGGGATAAATCCCACCTGATTATGGTGTATGATCCTTTTAATGTGTTGTTGGATTCTGTTTTCTAGTATTTTGTTGAGGATTTTTGCATCTATGTTCATCAGTGATATTGGCCTGTAGTTTTCTTTCTTTGTGACATCCTTGTCTGGTTTTGGTATCAGGGTGATGGTGGCCTCGTAGAATGAGTTTGGGAGTGTTCCTCCCTCTGCAATTTTTTGGAAGAGTTTGAGAAGAATAGGTGTTAACTCTTCTGTAAATGTTCGATAGAATTCACCTGTGAAGCCCTCCGGTCCTGGACTTTTGTTTGTTGGAAGATTTTTTATTATGGTTTCAATTTCATTACCTGTGACTGGTCTGTTTATATTTTCTCGTTCTTCCTGGTTCAATCTTGGAAGGTTGTACTTTTCCAAGAACTTGTCCATTTCTTCGTGGTTGTCCATTTTATTGGCATATAGTTGTTTGTAGTAGTCGCTTATAATCCTTCGTATTTCTGCATTGTCAGTTGTAATTTGTCCTTTTTCATTTGTAATTTTATTGATTTGCATCCTCTCCTTTTTTTTCTTGATGAGTCTGGCTAAAGGTTTATCAATTTTGTTTATCTTCTCAAAGAACCGTCTTTTAGTTTTATTGATCTTTGCTATTGTTCTCTTCGTTTCTATTTCTTTTATTTCTGCTCTGATCTTTATGATTTCTTGCTTTCTACTGACTGTGGATTTTATTTGTTCTTCTTTCTCTAGTTGTTTTAAGTGGTGGGTTAGATTGTTTGAGATTTTTCTTGTTTTTGAGGTGAGATTGAATTGCTATAAACTTCCCTCTTAGAACTGCTTTTACTGCGTCCCATAGGTTTTGGGTCATCATGTTTTTGTTGTCATTTGTTTCTATATATTTTTAAATTTTTTCTTTAATTTCTTTATTGATCTCTTGGTTATTTAGTAGTGTACTGTTTAGCCTCCATGTATTTTTGTTTTCTATAGTTTTTTTTCTGTAATTGATTTCCTATCTCCTAGCATGTGGTCAGAAAAGATGCTTGATACGATTTCCGTTTTCTTAAATTTTCTGAGGCTTGATTTGTGACTCAAGATGTGATCTATCCTATAGAATGTTCCATGTGCACTTGAGAAGAAAGTGTATTCTGCCACTTTTGGGTGGAATGTTCTATAAATATCAATTAAGTCTATCTGGTCTGTTGTGTCTTTTAAAACTTGTGTTTCCTTATTTATTTTCTGTTTGGATGATCTCTCCATTGGTATAAGTGAGGTGTTGAAGTCCCCTACTATTATTGTGTTACTTTTGATTTCTCCTTTCATGGTTGTTAGCATTTGCCTTATGTGTTGAGGTGCTCCTATGTTGGGTGCATGAACATTTATAATGGTTATATCTTGTTCTTGGATTGATCCTTTGATCATTATGTAGTGTCCCTCCTTATTTCTTATGACAGTCTTTATTTTAAAGTCTGTATTATCTGATACAAATATTGCTGCTCCAGCTTTCTTTTGATTTCCATTTGCATGGAATATCTTTTTTTGTCCCTTCACTTTCAGTCTGTATGTGTCCCTAGGTCTGAAATGGGTCTCTTGTAGCAGCATATATATGGGTCTTGTTTGTGTATCCATTCAGCCAGTCTGTGTCTTTTGGTTGGGGCATTTAATCCATTTATATTCAAGGTTATTATTGATATATATGTTCCTATTACCATTTTTTAAATTGTTTTGGGTTTGTGGGTCTTTTTCTTCTTTTGTGTTTCCCACCTAGAAAAGTTTCTTTAGCATTTCTTGTAAAGCTGGTTTGGTGGTGCTGAATTTTCCTAGCCTTTGCTTGTCTGAAAAGCTTTTGATTTTTCCATCGAATCTGAATGAGATCCTTGCTGGGTAGAGTAATCTTGTTTACAACCTACAGAAAAACCTACAGGTTTTTCTCTTTCATCACTTTAAGTATATCCTGCCACTTCGTTCTGGCCTGCAGAGTTTCTGCTGAAAAATCAGATGATAATCTTATGCGGATTCCTTTATATGTTATTTTCTGTTTTTCTCTTGCTACTTTTAATATTTTTTCTTTGAATTTAATTTTTGTTAGTTTGATTTATATGTGTCTTGGTGCATTTTTCCTAGGGTTTATCCTGTTTGGGACTCTCTGTGCTTCCTGGACTTAGGTGACTATTTACTTTCCCACGTTAGGGTAATTTTCGACTACAGTCTCTTCAGATATTTTCTCAGACTCTTCCTTTTTCTCTTCTTCTTCTGGGACCCCTGTAATTCGAATGTTGGTGCGTTTAGTGTTGTCCCAGAGGTCTCTGAGAGTGTCTTCAATTCTTTTCGTTCTTTTTTCTTTATTCTGCTCCACGGCGGTTATTTCCACCATTTTGTCTTCCAGCTCACTTAATCATTCTTCTGCCTCAGTTATTCTGTTATGATTCCTTCTAGTGTATTTTTCATTTCAGTTATTGTGTTGTTCATCTCTGTGTGTTTGTTCTTTAGTTCTTCTAGGTCTTTCTCGAACATTTCTTGTATTTTCTCAATCCATGCCTCCATTCTATTTCCGAGATTCTGGATCGTCTTTACAATCATTACTCTGAATTTGTTTTCAGATAGATTGCCTTTTTCTTCTTCATTTATTTGGTCTTGTAGGTTTGTACCTTGCTCCTTCATCTGTGACATAATTTTTTGCCCTCTCATTTTTAAATTTTTTTTGTGGGTGAGATTGTGTTCCTTTCTTTTTTCTTTCTTTTTTTTTTTTTTGCCGTACATGGGCCTCTCACTGTTGTGGCCTCTCCCATTGCGGAGGACAGGCTCCAGACGCGCAGGCTCAGTGGCCATGGCTCATGGGCCTAGCCGCTCCGCAGCATGTGGAATCTTCCCGGACTGGGGCACGAACCCATGTCCCCTGCATTGGCAGGCAGACTCTCAACCACTGCCCCACCAGGGAAGCCCCTGTGTTCCTTTCTTACTGGTTGTTTAGCCTGAAGCTTCCAACACTGGAGTTTGTAGGCTGTTGGGTAGATCTGGGTCTCGGTGCTGAGATGAAGACCTCCGTGAGACCTCACTGTGATGAATATTCCCTGGGGTCTCAGGTTCTCTGTTAGTCCAGTGGTTCGGACTCAGAGTGCCCACTGCAGGAGCTTCGTCTGACCCCCAGCTCTTGAACCAAGATCCCCCAAGCTACGTGGGGTGGCAAAAAAAAAGAAAGAGAACACTAACAAAGTAAAACAAAATTAGACTGGAAAATTAATAGATATGTTAGAAAGAATATAAAAATAAAAATACAGTTGAATCAAAAACTGGGAGGTACATCAGTACTACAATAGTAAAAAAAGAGGAGGAGGGAAAAGAAAAAAAAAAAAGGAAAAAAAAGGGGGTGGGAAGGCCTTGGCTGTGGAGGGCGGGGCCTAAGCAAGGGCAAGATTTGGGCGGTGGGTGGGGCCTATGCTTAGGACCCACAGGACTGGAAAAGGCCCTGGATGCTGTGGGGGGTGGGGCTTAGGCTCAAGGAACAGAAGGGGCCCAGGCATGCCTTCTCACCTGGGAGCCCAGCTGGCTTCCTGGGCTGGAGTGGGCAGGGCAAATGCCCTCCTCTTCTCTCCTCCTCTGGTCCCGGAGGGCCCCTCCCACCTGCTTCTACTGATCTCCCTGGCCTCTCTTCTATGCCCCTAAAGACCCACTCGGCCTGGAGGGGGCCTTGGAGGGCAGGGGACGGGCCTGGGAGCTCAGCAGCTCCCCATGCCTGAGTGGGTGGAGCAAATGCCCTCTGCTCCTCTCCCGCCCCTCCTGCCTGCCTCTCCTGTTCTCCCCTCGCCTCCTTCCTATGCCCCAAGGATCAGTGCAGCTGCAGGGAGGGTGAGCCTTGGAGGGTAGTGGACCAGTCTGGGAGCTCAACAGTCTCCCCTGCCTAAGTGGGTGGGGCAAATGCCCTCTGCTCCTTTCCCTCTCCTCCTGGATGGCTCCTCCCACCTGCCTCTCCTGATCTCCCCGGCCTCCCTCCTATGACCCCAAGGACCAATGCGGCCTAGAGGGGCTCCGATCCTGTCTGGCCTCCACTTCTCCTCCCCCCTCAGTCCCCCCACATCTGGCTGGTTCACTTGGCGGTTCCTCCTGTTTCCTTGGGCATCAGGGTCCCCCACCAGTGGCCGGCAGGTGCCCTAGTTGTGGGAAGACGTCAACTCGGTATCTTCCCACACCATCATCTTGACTCTGCCACCCTCTTCATATGTATTAAAATATTTTTTTTATTGAGGTATAGTTGATTTATGATATTATATCAGTTTCAGGTGTGCAAGAGCGATTCAGAATTTTTATAAATTATACTTCATTTAAAGTTATTATAAAATATTGGTCATATTCCCTGTGCTATACTACATATCCTTGTAGCTTATTTTATATTTAGTAGTGCGTGCTTCTTAACCCCTATCTTGCTCCTCCTCCCTTCCTTCTCACTGGTAACCACTAATTCTCTATATCCATTAGTCTGTTTCTGTTTTCTTATACATCTTTTGTTTTATTTTTTAGATTCCACATATAAGTGGTAACAGACAGTATTTGTCTATCTCTAGCTTACTTTACTGAGTATAATACTCTCCAGGTCCATCCATGTTGTTGTGTTGTTTCTTGATTATAATTATGAAACTAAATTTTGTTTCATTAAAAGCAAATTTCTTTTGTCCCCTCGTCCCCTTTTCAGAAGTAGGAAATTTTGCTTTTTCAAGACAGGGCATATTAATATGTAGTAAAAGGAGTGGGAGTACAGATTAGAATTAATTTTCTCAGTGATTTGTAAATAACCTGATAAAGTATCATTATTGTTCTTGATATCTTAGAGAAAAATGTCTGATAAGCAAGCCAGTTTTTTCTGGTTATAAATAAAATGTTTTGAAATATTATATAGGACCAACTAGTGGACAGTCACTTGACTTTTTAGACATCTATGTCACCTTGCATAGAATGAGGGTGTAGTTAAGGTTCTTTCCTGTCTTAAATTAAAACAATTTTTAATTCTGTAATTTTGACTTTTAAAGTACTTTTAGAAGAAAAGAATAAAGACTTTGTTAAGCAGTCAAATAAAACTATATAATGCATGGAAGATGTGTTAAAAAGATGCTTGGCTTTACCCATTATTGAGGGAAGTGCAAGTTCAAACAAATTTTTAAAAAGCTACCCAATTTTTTTTTTTTTTTTGAGGTACGCGGGGCTCTCACTGCTGTGGCCTCTCCTGTTGCGGAGCACAGGCTCCGGACACGCAGGCTCAGCGGCCATGGCTCACGGGCCCAGCCGCTCCGCGGCATGTGGGATCCTCCCGGCCCGGCGCACGAACCCGTGTCCTTTGCATCGGCAGGCGGACTCTAAACCACTGCGCCACCAGGGAAGCCCAAAGCTACCCAATTTTGATAAAAGAAAAAGGAAAAAGTTATCTTACATACTATTGACAGGAATTATAAACTGATACATCCTTCTTGTAGGTGATGGTATTTATCAAAATTTAAGATATATATATATATATATATTTTTATTTTGCTGTATGCGAGCCTCTCACATGGCATGTGGGATCTTCCCGGACCGGGGCACGAACCTGTGTCCCCTGCATCGGCAGGTGGACTCTCAAGCACTGCGCCACCAGGGAAGCCCCAGACAGGTATTATTTTTGACTCAGTAATTCTGTTTCTTGAAACCTACCCTACAGATATCTCTTACATGTGCAAAGAGTTATAGGTACAGGGATGCTCATTGAGGCATTGTTCATAGTAGCAAAAAATTTGAGATGACTTAAATGCTAACCAGTAGGTATAGCTCTCCTTTGTAGGGTGGTCATATGTCCCCGTGAGCTTGGGATGGGTCTGATTTATACCTGTGCTACCAGCATAATTTTAAGAGCACTCTCTTTCACTCTCAATAGTGTTCTGGTTTGAATGGTAATTTAGATGTTATAAGTACACATTAATAGCATGGATTACTATGCATCTGTTAAAAAGAATGAACTATATGCATTGACATGGAACTATATCAAGACACATTGTTAAGTGAGTTGCAGAATTATATATACTGTTCCTTTCATTTTTTAAGGTAAAACCCCTAAACTGTGTGTGTGTGTGTGTGTGTGTGTGTGTGTGAATGAAAGACAGAGAGGATTGTTAAAAAGGTGTGGAAGGATTCACACTAATTTGGTAATAAGGTAACCTCTGGAGAGAGGTGGTAACCCCATGAATGGGCATATGTTGATTGATTTTTTTTTTAATAGAAACAACAAAATGGAGGGAACTGTTGATTGCCAGCAGATTCTATAATTTTTAACTAGAAATCATTAATAAAATAACTATTAACATAAAAATTATAACTGTTTTATTCTGTCTTGTATAAATAAGTTTATTATAGTTTTTTAAATGTACTGATGGAAATTTTTAAAGTTATCACTATAATTCCAACATTACAAATAAATAAGGTTTTCATATTACCTCTTTCCTGTTCCTTGTATCTGTATATACATAGTTTAACATAGTTATAATCAGAGCACAGATATAATTTCATATTTTTTTAAAGTCACACTCTGTAGCATAGTTTTTTGCTACAATCTAGTACTTGGCATTTATGAATGCCTACTATGTGCTAGGTACTGTTCTAAATGTTCTCCATGTATTATATGATTTAACCCTCCCATCTGCATTATGAGGCAGTGACTCTTATTTCCATTTTATAGATGAGTAAACTGAGACTAGATAATTTGCCTAAGGCCACATAATTAGCAAATGATAGAAATGGGATTTGAAATCATGCGGCTTGACTCTTGAATGCTTGCTGTTATGCACTACTCTTGTTGCCTCCCTTCACAATTTTTCGGTGACTTTATAATATCAGTGTGCTGTAATTTACTTAGCCATTCTAGTTATATAGCTAGTTTATAGACTTTAAGATTTGAACCCCAGAAGTTTTTAATTAAACAAACTGGTGCCTCCTCTGCAGGAACCTGTATGGGCATTGGTTTACGTACATGCAGTTATGGTTTAGTATTATTTGACCTCGCATTATGCATTACATTCCTGAAAAGTGGAGTATACGAGGCAAAAGTTTGTTTATGTAACCGTGTTTTTTCTAATTAATTTCACAGTTTTAAAGAATTAGTCCTATGGAAAACAATATTTTTCTCATAAATAATAAAAGTATTGATACTTAATAAAAATCAGCAGTGAACTCAGCACTGTGTTTGGTTCCTTCACAGATTCTTCTTTTGTGCTCTATTATATTCTTTCATATGACACCTGCAAGAAAAAATATTGAAATAAACACTTAAAATGATTTGTCATTACTCAGTGGAGGTGCATGAAGTTGAATTATCTGTTCAAATGGAGAGATTATGTGGATAATTCCCAAATCTTTTGTTTGCCTTTAGAATATGCCTTTATGCTTATGTTGAAATAGGGTAAAATTACAGGGTTCTTACAGAGAAGTCACATTTGTAATGCAGGAGGGGTTAGATGGCTTTCTGACTTCTGTTCCCTGGATTTAGGTTAGTTACTGCTCTTTTATCTTTGGGTGATATAGAGTATCAATGTAATAGAGAAATCTGGGTACTAGACAAGTGTCAGCTGCTGTCTTGGTCTGAGGGAGATAATTAAGAGCTTTATTTCAAAGCTCACCTTCTGGATTTCTAGGTACTTGTTAACAGTGTGTTTTGTTCTTCTTTTATCTAACAAATACCTTAGATCCTCTTTGCTAAATTATATCATTTATTTTTGATGGCATTTCTAATCTTGCAACAAAAATTTTGCATTTATTGTAGCATTTAGTTGATGACACTTTCATTGGAAATGTTCAGTAGTCCATCGATCTTGAATGTATAATAGTTGGTATTTGGTTATACCATGTAACTTCTGTATCTGTTCTTTTTCAGTTATCTTATTTTCTTGGGTTTATATTTTATGTCAGTCATAAAGATTTTCACACATAAAACAAGAAAAGTGAAAATACTGTGTCATATAATACCCACTTAGTGTTTACATTTCTAATTGTTTTATAAATGTCATAATTATTACTTTTTAATAAATTTATTTTTAATATTAGTTTTAGACTTACAGAATTATTGCAAAGGTAGTACAGACAGTTCTCATACTCCACACGGTTTCCCCAATTATTAACATCTTATATTAGAATGGTACATTTGTTACAATTAGTGAACCTATATTGATGCATTATTGTTAACTAAAGTCCATACTTTGTTCAGATTTTCTTAGTTTTCACCCAGTGGTTTTTTTTTTCTGTTCCAGAATCTCATCCAGCATACTATACTACATTTAGTTGTCATGTCTCCTTAATCCCTCTTGGCTGTGAGAATTTCTCAGACTTTTCTTGTTTTTGATGACATTGGCAGTTTTGAGATGTACTGGTCAGGTATTTTATAGTGTCCCTCTGTTAGGATTTTTCTGATGTTTTTCTCATGAGTTGACTGGGTTTTATGGTTTTAATAGGAAGACCATAGAAATAAAGTGCTAACTGTTGTCATCATATCATTTCCAGGATATATAATATCAACCGACTTATCACTATTGATGTCTACCTTAATCACCTGGCTAAGATAGTTAATGTTAAGTTTCTCCACTGTAAAATTAGCACCACCTCCTCCCCCCAGTCCAATACCATACTTTTTTGGGAAGGAGGTCTATGCACAGCCTGTACTTAAAGAGTGGTGATTCTGCTCCTCCTCCTTGAGGGTAGAGGATCTGTATCAATTATTTGGAGTTCTTGTATATGGGAGATTTGTCTTTTCTTCTCTACTGTTATATTTATTCAACCTTTTATTTATATCAGTATGACTAATGGATATTTGTTTTATACTTTGGGTTATACTATAATACCACTTCATTTTGTTGCTCAGATTGTTCCATCTTGGGCATTGGAAACGTTTATTTGTTCATTTGTCCCTTTCATATAGCTCCATCTTGGTTTCTTTTGTTTTGTTGTGTTTTTGTATTTTTAAGTACTTCTTACTTTCTGTCACTACAAGATGCTCCAGACTTTCCTGCCCCAATCCTAGAATTAGCCATTTCTCCACGGAGCCCTGGTTGCTTTCATAATACTTGTTTTTTAATAACAGCTTTATTGAGGTATAATTTACATATCATATATTCACCTGTTTAAAATGTTAAGTTCACTGGTTTTTAGTATATTCACAGAACTGTGTAGTTACACCACAGTCAATTTTAGAACATTTTTATCCCCACAAAAAGAAACCCTGTACCCCGTTAGCAGTCACTTCCCATACCCTATCCGCCCCCCCACCCCCCAAGGTAACGCTTTCTGTTTCTGGATTCACCTGTTTTGGTCATTTCATATAAATGAAATCATACAATGTGTAGCTTTCTGCACATTGCTTCTTTTGCTTAGCATAATGTTTTCAAGGTTCATCCATATTATAGCTTGTATCAGTATTTCATTCCCTTTTATGGCTGAATAATAATCCATTGTACGGATATATCACACTGTGTTTATCCAGTCATCATTTGATGGATATTGGGTGGTTTTTTTAATTTTTTTATTTTTATTTTTTATTTTTTGCGGTACGCGGGCCTCTCACTGTTGTGGCCTCTCCCATTGCGGAGCACAGGCTCTGGACGTGCAGGCTCAGCGACCATGGCTCACGGGCCTAGCTGCTCCGCGGCACGTGGGATCTTCCCGGACCGGGGCACGAACCCGTGTCCCCTGCATCGGCAGGTGGACTCTCAACCACTGCGCCACCAGGGAAGCCCTGGGTTGTTTTTTTGTTTCTACTTTTGGGCTATTATGAATAATGCTATGTATGTATACAATACTTTTATTTTAAGATTTCTTTTTTGTTTGTTTGAATCTGAATCAAGATCTACACAGTTGTTTGGTATGTGTTTCAAGTTTCTTTTAAGTTAACAGTTATCCCCCCACCTCTCTTTATTCCTTGTAATTTATTTGTTGAAGTAACTGGGTCATTTGTCTCAAAGAATTTTCTCTCAGTTGGTATGATGTTGATTGCATCCCCATGGTGTCTATCACCATATTACTCTGTCCTTTTTATTTATTTTTTCTTAATTTGTAGTTGGATCTAGAGACTTGATTCAGGATTTTGTTTTTGTTTTGTTGAGACTACCACATAGGTAGTGATGGTGTATGCTTTCATCAAGAGGCATATAATGTGTGATTGGGTCTGTTTCCCTGTTGCTATTAGCCACCAGAGTTCAGCATACTATGGCCATGGGTCACATCTGGTTTGTGGCCTGTTTTTGTACATTCTATGAGCTAAAGTTGGGTTTTATATTTTTAAAGGGTCTTTAAAAATTTTTTGAAACAAAGAAGAATATGTGACAGAAACTGTATGTAGCCTGCAAATCCTTAACATACTTACTATCTGGTCCTTTTCAGAAAAAGTTGCTGACTCCTGGGCCATTGATGTTTATTTCCCAGAGCTGTTAATTCATTAGGGGTTGCAAAATTGTGATACTGTGTCATTCCTTCATTATTAGGTGGGCAACTTCTATAAACAGAAACTTACTTGATCAACAGTTTTATTGCCATAAGGAACAGTTTGATTAGGAAAAACACTTAATTACATGACACCTTTCAAAATAATGATTTGATTCTGTAACATTCTCCAAAGCTGACCGATTAGCGTTTGTTTTTTAGGTCATTATAAAGTAATGGTATTCAGCATACTTGAGTATTTCAGTTTATTATGTTATTATGGTGATTGATGCTTAAATCTCCCATATTTGGCCAGTAAGAGCCTCTTGGGTTTTTTGGGATGACCCTAGTAGTCATCGATAAGCTTTGCGTTTTCTGGTGTGACAAGATGTTGCAGATTCATCTCATGTTCCAATCGCAAACCTAGAATTAGCTAGTTTATTTGAACGTTATTTTGTGTGGAAAAATGGAATTTAGAGGCCAAATCTGGGTATGGAAAGTATTTATTGATACTGGGTTGCTCATTGTCACTAGTCCTTTTCAGTGAAGTGCACTAGGAAATACATGTTTTTAAAATAAATAAAATACAAATTCGTGTTGCTACATACAGGTAAAACTGAGGGATGATACATGGCTTTTACCTAATCTTACTGATTTTACATCTGTATTGCTTTTCTTCCACACTGAGAATCTTGTTCTCTGTGACCTCAGTGAATTTACTCATTTCCTTTATTCCAACACACACACACACACACCCAGTCTCAATATCAATAGCAACTGCAACAAAATGGTTATTAAAACAGTTTAAAACTTTTGTAGTTCTTTTGGTCCTTAGGGTTTATTCCACTGTGTACAGTTTGGCTATTGTGTTCCTAAATTCTCTTAGACTAGTTTCTTTCTGTGTGGTTAAAAGGACAGCTGGAGATGTGGGTTTGTTTCATTTCTGCTTTTAATTTTTAGGAGCTTTGAAATTTTAATATTTTGTTTTTTAACTATGTAAAGTATTTACATGGTCCTAAAGTCAAATCTATGAACAAGATCCATTCAGAGACATCCAGCTTCAATTCCAGTCTGCTGTAGTCATATTTTTTCTCTTTAAATGGATTAAAAATTATGTGTGTATGTATTCATATTTTACCTTTCTTAGATAAATATACCCACTTTCTCCAACCTTGCTTTTTCACTTAATTTATTCTAGAGATCACTCTGTAGTAGACTACATATAAAGTTATTCTGTTATCCTATTTACCACTGCATAGTACCTCATTGTGTCAGTGTACCATAGTTTGTTCAGTGTGGCCCTTACTGATAGGTATCAGGATTGTTTCCAGGCTGTTACTGCAAGTAGTGCTGCAATGAATAGTCTTGCTTGTACCTTAGTCTTGCTTTTCATATTTTGGCCAGTCTACTGTTGGGATAGATTCAGAGACATGGGATTGCTAAGTCAAAGGGTAAAGACATATATAATTGTGCTAGGTGTTGCAAACTTCCCTCTGTAGTGGGTATGCCATTTTGCATTCCCATCAGCCTGTTTCCCTATCCATTGCCTGGAGAGTATGTTGAAAACATATGGGTTTTTGCCATTATGATAGGTGAGAAATCGTATCTCAGCATAGTTTTAATTTGCATTTTTCTTATTATCAATGAGGTTGAGCATCTTTTAAAATGATTGAGGACCATTTGCATTTCATTTTAGTCTAATTCTACATCTGTGTGAAAGTGGTAAGCAATTATAGTAGCATAGAAAAGTCTTATTTTACTCCCACAAATGTATTTAAAACTGTTTGGTTATTATATATATATGCACATATGTGGCTTCATTGGGAGGATTTTGGGGCTCGTGTCTTATCCTTCTGATACTATTAACATCGTCCTTAGGTTTTAGAGGTTTTCACCTCTTTTTCCTCCCCCCAAGATTATTTCACATCAGAAGTGTGTTACCAAGAGATTAAGAGGTCAATGAATGAGATTTGAATTTGTCTGTGACAACATGACAGCTTACTAATGCAGGCTTGAATTAACAAGCCTTTGAATTCAGTTTATTTTCATTAGTAAATATACAGTTGAATAGAAGAATTCTAGAACCTAGTCTACAGACCTTGTGAGACTATGACATGGTTTTTCTGAAACATCTGTATATTTTGCAATGAGAGCTTGTACATGCACAACATTCTTTGCAGAAAATAGCTTTGATACTATAAGATTCATTATTAAGGATTTGTAGTCTTGTGTTATTCTCTTTTGTATATATTTAAGTTGTTAGATTGTCCTGTGGGATTTCATAAATATTGCTTTTGTTAATAAAGCTGCTGACAGCAAAAGCTTTCAGTAAATTATTCATATGCTGTTTGTTTTCTGTGTTCAAGAATTAATGCATCTTTATGCAGGGTTTTTTTAAGCTGAGCTTGGTAACAATTTGTAGACATGGTGTACAGTGCACTTGAATAAAATCTGTAATGCTTGTTTTCCATATGAGAAAAGTACTCTGTGATATTTAGAGCAACATCAGCTCTCTAGAACATAGCTGATCTCTGAAGTATAATGGAAAATAGCTTTCAGAAATGTGAAATAATTACTCAGAGAAATTTCTCGTCTTTAAAGATGCGGGCCACTGAATTTTATCTCTTTTTCTTGTTCACTATCATTTGTGTACTTACTGTTCTCTTTGGTTCATTGAAAGCTTTACATCTTGTTTTACCATCTTCCCCTTCATTCCAGGTCTGTCATTGTTCTGGATAATTTTGTGTGTCTGCTTGGCTTATCTTTCTAATACCAGCTTCATTACTTTCAGTACTTTAACTTCCTCATCTCCAGTGACTTCTCTTTTATGCTACTTCAAGCATCAGCTTCCACAATGGCACCCTACCCCTTGTCATCACTCAGCAGTGCTGAAATACTGAAATAATATCACAGTCTCAGCACAGTCTCCTGTCCTTCCAGCTTTCTCACATTGTACTGGCACCATTTTTACCTATCACAGTTCACTTCTGTTTATTTCCTTTCCTATCTGTTTTAGGTTCCATTGACAACCACTTTCTGATATCTTCAGCTCTATTTCATTGTCACTTTCTACTCATCTGCCTAGAAAAATTCAGTTTTAAATGTCTAAACTTTCTCTTCACTTTATACTCTACAAAATCATGTTCTCTTATTTGAACCTCTTTAAATACAGTTACCAACCTTAACTGAGCTTTCAGTGTAGCTGAGTAATCCTATTTTCCCTTTTTCTGTGCTCTCTTCCTTTCTCACTGAAGCTGCTTCAGGTGTTTATCACTACCAGCAGACACCTTCCTCACACCACCCCCCAGCCTACCCACACCATCAACAGTTGTACTCACCTTATGCTTAAGAGACTATACAAGCAATTAACAATGACTCCCTTAACTACCACCAAGCCTACTCGTAATCTTATCCTAACTTCTTGTTATAACAAAGGAAGTGTCCTTTGTCTGATCCAAAATTAACCCTCCTACATGTCTTTTTACACTATAATTTTTATACTATAGATATTAATGCTATTGATACAATTTCCCTTTAAGCATTGCTTTAGTTTCATTGTGCAAATCTGACATGCTGTATTTTTATCTTCATTAACTTCAAAATATTTTGTAATTTCTCATGTGATTTCTTCTTTGATCTATGGGTTATTTAGAAGTATGGTGCTTAATTTCCAAATATTTTAGGATTTTCCAGGTATTTGTTATTGATTTATAGTTTAATTCCATAATGGTTGGAAAACATACTTTGTACAATTTCATTTCCCTCATATGCACATTAGTAGTCATCCAAAGATTTAAGGGGACTCTTATGCCAAACACAGGAGATCCTCTCTCCCTCCTTCCCTCTCTCCCTCCCTCCTTCCCTCTCTCCCTCCCTCCCTCTCTCTGCAGCTTCCTCCTCTTTCATACTCTGCCCTGCAAATTGTAGTCACTTTGGCCTCCCCAACTCTGACCTCTGTCTTTTCAATTCTGTGTGATTTTGGAACTCCCTCTGCTTTGCTCTTCCTCAAGCTAAGGCTTGGAAAGATGGGATATCTATAGGCTGTAAGATGTGGTAATTTTAGAAATCATCTTGTTTGTTTACTTTCTCTCAGGGGTCATAGTCCTGTGCTGCCTGTTGTCCATTGTCTGAAAAGCATTATTTCATTGATTTTTGTCTAGTGTGCTAGTTGTCTAAGGCAGGAGGGTAAGTCTAGTCCCTGTTACTTTGGATCCTAATCTTACCCTCTTCTTGTCTGAATATTCTACTTTACCCTCTACTGGTTCTATCTTTCAACATGCTCAAGTCTCTCCTCTGTAACAAAGAATATAAAAGAAGACCAAGGTCAGATTTTCTTTATTTACCACCCTGTCTCTCCTCTACCTTTTATAGCCAAACATTTTGAAAGTGGTCTTGATACCCTTGTTTGTCAAACGTGTTGTTTGGTGAAATGGCAGAATCTGCACCACCTGGACACTTGTTATGTAGAAATCCCCACCCTAAAACTACTGAATGAGAACTTGAATTTTAACAGAGTATAACAAGGTGATTGGTCTATACACTAACATTTGACAAGTGCTGTTCTACATTTTACAGGCTCTGTTTCTTCATTTTTCCGTCTTGTTCCTGAGTGCATTGTAGTCTGGCATCTGTCTTTGCTAACTATACTAAATCTGTTCTTGCCTAGGTCATCAATGACCTTCTCAAAATGTATCCAGTGAATGAGTGTCCGTCTGTATTTTACTCTCAGCAGTTCATCCTCCTCCTTGAAATATTCCTTTGGCTCCTGGGATGACATGTTCTCTTACCCTCTGACCTCTGTGACTTTTGCAGGCTTTTTCTCTGCCTTAAATGTTGGTATTCTGCAGAAACTGGCCCTCTGCTTTCTTCACATTTTACATTTCTTAGTCTATCTCATTTTCTCTTGTAACCTCAGTTTCAACATGTATTTCCATCCTGAATTCCAAGCTTGTATGTCCTTAAACTCTCCATCTCTGTGACAGACACCGTGATCCCCCTACTGTGTCCTTTTCCTCAGTGATGGCATTTCAGTTTAGCCATTGTTCTGGCCAGAAACTTGTCAGTCGTCTTGGACTCCTCCATCGCGCTTAACTCCATACTTACCTCACTTCCACATTTAATCAGTCTCCAAAGCTTATTGCTTTGACTCTAAAAATTCATTAAATCTGCCCATTTCTCTTAGTCACTCTAGCTACTTGTCTAAATAGGACTTCATCAGGTTTTAACTGAGATCACTGCAGTGGTTTCCTATTTTCCTTATCTCCAGTCTTGTTCTCTTTAAATTAATCTTCATTTTGCAGCAAAAATGACCCTTTTAATAAGTAAATGTGATCTTCACTTCTTATCTTAAAGCCCTTGCCAAACTTCTTAACTTCTTAACTTAGCATATAAAAATCCTCATGACCTGGTCCCTGTCCACCCAGTTCTGAATTTCTTTGAGTGCTTTGCCTCTTCCACTACCATCTTGTTTCTAGGCTTTTGTGCCTGCTTTTCCTTTGACTGGGCACATCTGCTCTTCACTGGCTGGCTCCTCCTCTCAGATATCACATTAATAATCACATTTTGCATGTATGTCTTCCCTGACTCTCTAGGCGAGTTTGCCTCTCTCTGTGCAGCTTATTATACATACCCTGTCGTGGCTCCTACCATGTTGTTCTGTGGTTGTATTTGTGTGAGCTGTGATTATATCATTGTGTGTCTTCACTGTAAGCAGTCTGAGGGTGGGTACTAGTGTCTAATATTGTAACTTAGGTGCTTATCGTCTTTCATTCATTCAACAAACATTCATTGAGCACTTACTGTAAATGCCTGGCAAGGTTTCTGCTCTCATCAAGCTTACGTTGGATTGTGGGGTTGGGAATAGCTTAAGGGTGGAGCGAGAAACAATAAACAACAAGAGAAGAATTTTTTATTCTTATTCATGATAGATCCTTAGTAATATGTTTGAAAGAATTATTGTATAAATTATTATTTTAAAGAGCCCTTGAAGTCCAGAAATCTTTGATGTCATTGTTATTAATTTAAGCTCTTGAAACTCTGCTCTCTAAAAATGTAATAACCCTTTTGGACCTAGTGATCTGTGGTAATTAGCTTATTATTCAGGAACTTTTACTCTACCTAGTCTTAGTTTTATTTTATCTAATTTCCCTGAACAAAGCTGTGGTATCAAAGGTTATTAGAGGTCACTTTAGAAATAGCAGTGAGAAGTAAACTTCAAAAATAATAAATTATGTTATTATTAAGAGAGGATATTTTATGTGCATTGTTTTTTATAAAGGTCAAGATCTAGATCCTAAAATTAGAAAAATTTCTCCTTAAATAGCCAAAATATAGATTTGATAGTCAGTAGGTTAAGTTAAACTGAAATTGACGTAATATTTGGAACACTTTTCTTAAAACGCTGTCACTTTATTAATTTCTAACTCTTTAATTATATGAAAAAGTGATATTAAATTTATTTTAAAATCTTGTATACCCAGAGTATCAATTAAGATTTTTTATTCCAAGCATTACAAATTTTAACTAACTTCAGCAAAAAAGAAATTTATTAGAATGATGTGGGGTAGCTTAAAGGATCAGTGGAAAAACTAAAGAACCAAACAAGTGTCTACCGTATCATTTAGGTCAAAGAGATTATTTTTTTATAAATTATAACTCTTCTGGGTTATATAATTAATTCTACCTGTTTGAATTTTCTTGAGACCTTATGCCTAAGAGTATATGCTTCATGTTGCATAGTTTCTGATATATTGTAATTGCCTAGACAATCAACAATCCAGTTGAGTGTTTTGCTCTTAATGTTTTTATATTGCAAAAGCATCTAGGAGTAAGGACATTTTCCTACATAACAGTACCGTTAATCACATCTAAGAAAATTAAACTGAGTATTATCTAATATACTAAAAATTTTAATTCACCCGAATATTCCCTACATGCTTTTTGAAGCCCAGGACTCAATAAAAGTCCACTCATTTCATTGCATTTGTTTTTGTCTCTTCAGTCACTTTTCATCTAGAATAATTCTCTTGCCTTTGTTTTTCATGACATTGACTCCTTTTTGAAGAGTCCAGGGAATTTGTCCTGTAGAATGTCTCACATTCTGAATTTGTGTATTATTCCTTCATGCTTAGATTTAGGTTCAACACTTCTAGCATAAATATTACGGTGCTTCTTACTGCATGCCGTCAGGGAGTATATGATGTCAGGCTGTCTCACTACTGGTAATACTGAATTTGATCCCTTAGTTAAGGGGATGACCACCAGATCTGTTCATTATGAAGGTACATTTCTTCTTTATAGATAATCAGTAATTTGTGGATGACACTCTGAAATTGTGTGACTATCCTTTTTTCAGAAACCTTCATCCAATAGTTTGAGCATTCATCAATAATGAATTATTACTACAATTTTTAATTAAAAGTTTCCAAAATGTTTCATTTCTAAATAGGCATTTCTGAGTAAGTGTCGAAGAGAGGGTGCTGATAGTTGCTTAAAATTCTTTAATTTTTACTATTTAGATATGGTAGACCGGTTATTTATATTTGACAGCCAGAAAGAGCTTTGCTTTGATCCCTCATATCTACTGTCATGATTCATAGTCTTTTACCCTTTGCAGAAACAATGCAGCTTTTTTTTTTTAGAAAGAACTTGCTTGTTTGCTTTAAAGCATATTAATGAAGAGTAGCATAGTCCATTGCAGTGCTGACCAGTAGAAATATAGTGTAAGCCACATAATTAAAATTTTTCCATGTACCACATTAGAAAATTTAAAAGAAACAAGTGAAATTAATTTTTAAATATTCTATTTAAATATATCCAAAATATTTAAACATGTAATCAGTATAAAAATTATTAATGAGATATTTTGCATTCTTTGTGTGTGTGCATACTAAGTGTTCTAAGTTTGGTTTGTATTTTATGAAATCTTAATTTAGATAGTCACATTTCAAATTCTCAATAGCCACATCACGAAGTGGCTACTCTATAGGTTAGTTCCAATATCCATTTGGATATTGGTTTAGTGGTTATGATCTTGGGCACAGGGAAGCCAGACTAACTTGGTTCGAATCTCACCTTCTTCATTGGTAGCTTCATGACTTTGGACATTATTTATTCTCTTTGTGGCTTAGTTTTCTCATTGTAAATGGGGATAATAATAATTACTACCACTAGTTTTGGAGGATTGAAAGAATTAATATAGGTAAAGCACTAGAATAATGCCTGGCACATGGTAACTGTGCAGTAAATATTAAGTATTATTATAGTACCTTTAGACTTGGTCCCATAATTACTATTTTGTCTTAGAAGTATCCTTGTATTTTGTTAGAGTTAGGACTAGTTCTTGGATCCCTTGACTTCTGTTTTGTATCAGGCTGTTTCTTGCCCTCAGTCTCCTGCTTTACCTCTTCTGTGGTGACTTTATAAATGAATAAGATGAACTAGATTTTCCAGGACAGTTTTGGTTTCAAGTGTTCACTCCTCTGGTTACTATAATTTGGTGAAATGAATGGGAAAACCCCAAAACTCTGCAAATGGTAATGAGTTAGTAAAAAATTTATTGTTATGACTTTTTAAAAAACCCACAAAATATTGACAGCCACAGTAAACTGGGTTGTTGTTGCCTTTCTCTTTGTAAAACCCACAAATGCCTCTGTATTACAAAAGCCTATATAATTGTAGCAGCGAGATAAAGCGTTAGCATACGGAGTAGAGGTGGTATTGAATATTCATGAGTATAGTTGTATCCAGTTCAGAGTTATTTAGAATGTGTTTCAAATTAGATTACTCTCCATTTTTGTATTAGGTCAGATTAACTGTAGATGATTGGAAAGGAAGTATTTAAAGAAGTTTTACAAAGGAGATACCCTGTTTAAAAAAAACTTGACAATTTATTGTGATAAAACATTTTGTAGTCAAAACACTACTGCTCATGGTAGAAAAGTATGAACCATAACAATCAAAGAAGTATTGAATTACAGCGTAAAACTGTCACCATTCAGATCTTTGGATTCACCTCCAGGTTAATATTCGCATTATATTATCATTGAGCTTATATTTTCTTCAGTATAATATGCAAAAATGGAACTGAAAAAAACTCTTGTTTCAGAAATTCAGAAGACCCATCAAGTACTGAGTGAGATATATTACTCTTAGGACAGTCTTCTGGCCACAAATAACAAAAAATTGCTTATAAAATGTTTAGATAACTATCTAAACATGAAGGTTTATATAGTTAATAGAAGTTCTATATAGTTAATATAAAAATTCTTATATTTTTCTCATCTAGCAGAATGAAAACTGACCAATTCAGATTTTCCCTCTATTTTGATGTGTAATATAAGTATTGCTAATATTGTTGGCATGTTAACTATTATTAACATACTTTTTCTAAGAATTAGAGAATTTTCAGTTAACTGTTCATAACATTAGTGGTACTGTTTGTAGGTTATCAGATTGTACCTAGTCTTCTTGCTGATCACATGGAAATGATAAGGTATTAATATTATTTATTTATGACACTTTAAAAAGTGATACTAAAACATTTTTACAAAGGACAGATTTGAAATCATCTGAATATAAAATTTTTGAGAATGAAGCTGATCTTAAAAAACAGTGGAGATTTGATGTTATGCAAAGTCACTCAGAATCACTAATACTGAATTCCATCTTGGCCCACCCACCCTTCAAACCTGTAGGATTCTGAAAAGGATACAAACAAACAAAACACAAGAACAAACCAAGGTACAAATAGCAAGTAGCAGTGACAAACGAGGGGTCACTTTAATACTCTTTTGTAGTCTCGCCTTCTAGTTGGGAAGATAGGCCCTTAAAAACAAAGTTAAATGCTGAGAAGAGCACATGTTGGGCAGGATAAAAGACTTTTTCAGAGAGAGTTGTCAGAGAAGGCCTCTGTAGAAGTGACAGTTGGGTTGAAACGTGAAGGAAGAGAAAAAGCTAGCCCTGTGACAGTAGAGTGGTGTGGAGCTAGTGTTCACGCAGAGGGAGAGCAAATGCAAAGACTTCAGCATGGGAAAGAAAACTGCTTGTTCAAGAAATTGAATTATGTGGCCAGAGTTTATTGAGTTAGAAGGAGTGTGATGTAAGATTAGGCTGTAGAGAGGCAGGAACCAGATCCTGTAGCCCTTCTGAATGCTGTGGTAATGAATTTGGATTTTATATTAGCTGTAATAGGAAGCTGTTGAAAGATTAGGCAGAGAAGAAAGATGACCACACTTGAGTTTTAAGATCACTTCACATTATTTTATACATAATTGTCAAAATGTGACTAAAAGTAAAAAAATAAGGTCCATATTTTATGCATAACAATTTCTAAAATGTGACTGGTGAACACTGAGGTCCTAGATTTTAGCAGTTTGGGGGGAAATATTGTAAGCTTTTGAACTATGAATAGTTACTGTTTATTGAGGACCAAGTAATGAGGTGGGTGCTTTTACACATGTCTTCACAGAAATTTCCTTAAAAGGAAGCTATTATTTTTCCTATTTTATAGGGGAGAAAATTTTGGATACAGAGAGAAATTAACTAGCATAGCAGAGTTAGGATTCGAAACCATGTCTGCCTGACTGCATTTTACCAAAGTTTTTTTCCACTATGGCTGTTTTTGCGGGGGGAGGGCAAGAGGAGGAAGGCTGAAAATTGAAGAAAAGGAAAGCACTCTTACTATAATAAATGTTTATTGAATAAATTCACATAATTTCATTTTGAGGAGTGGTGGGGAAGGTAGATGCTGTAAATTAGAACAATCAAATGTTACCGATTAGGATATTATGATCTTGAAAAAGAATTTCTGACCCTGCTTTGATTAGAAGTTCACATTTGCTGTTTTTATGGTATATCTGTACCATAAAAGTTTTTCAAAACATATGTGTTTGTCACACAGTTAAAATCATCCATGTAATATTAACTACTAACCACTTATCTTACTTGAAATCCCCAGGAAAGGAGTTTTGCATGCTCAGTAGTTCAGTTTAGCGGAATTAGCTGTGTGAGGAGGAATTAGCTATGTGAGGCAGAGAGGGGAGCAATGATTGCTGTATAGCAAAACGGGGTAGAAAACATTTAACTCTAAAGTGTTGTTTGTTCTTCTTAATAGATAACATGAATGTATTTGGTTGAGCCCTTAGAATGTTGAATTATTTGAACTTTCTAATTTTTAAATGTTTTAATTATAAATTGAGAACTAGAAGCTAGAGAGCCTGAGCTATATGGAGATAGTGGACACCAAGAGCTCAGGAAGGATGAAATATAGGATTTAGAGACTGACTGGATGGGTTGGGATGATCAAAAGTAATGTTAAGGAGTAAAAGAAATATGAAGTCCTTCAACATTAGTCTCTTAGCTTATAGTGAAGAGATAATTTTCCTAGGATGAATAACATTCTACAGAATGCTTATATTTGTAGGTATTTAAAAATGTTTGCTTACCCTTCTGTTCTGTATTTCTGCTACTGTCAATAACTTTGAACCTCTTTGGGCAATAAGACAGCTAGGTATCATTTTATTTCTGCTAGTATTTATATACTATGTGGTGTTTTGTTGGTTTTTTTTTTTTACTCTGGGTACAGTAAATTTAGAATAATTATTGGCCACATAATTAAAGTGTGCAGTGAGTGTTATGATTTGTTGATATTTGGGGGTGGGGGGATTCCAACTGAAATGAGTTCCCTGTGGATATTTTCCTTTCACAAGATGGAATTCTGTCAAGAAGTGTGAAATATTCTATCAAAAAGTGAGGAATAGTCTATCAAGAAGTGAGAGCTATTCCATTAAGAAGTGAGAAATTTGCAGAGAACTGAGAACGTAGAAGAGATCAGATAGAATCATTAAGCCTATTTCAGAATAATTTGTACAGTGACTCTGGTTGTAGTAAACTAAAATTAAGCAAACTTAAGTGGATAGGGAATCAGGACCCTGGTGAGGAGTATAGGACAGTTTTTATACAAAGTCAGCCAGGGAGTGAGTGTCTGATAACTCTTCTACTGTGACAAAGGAAAAGTGGTTAAAGACAATGGTGATGGATCTTTTGAAAAATAAACCCTCTGTCCTCAACAAAAGATTAATCACCACCACCAACAAAAAATTTTTTGTCATAGAATAAAAAGATGACAAGAAGAATGCATAAGCAATTGTTCATATTTTTTAAAGTGAATAATACAGAAATCCATGGAGTAAAAAGCCTTCTCCCTGTACACTCTCCATCAGCAGCTCAATCCTGCTACTCTCCCCAGGAGAAAACTCTGTTGACTTTTCTTCCAGACTTTTCCCTCTATATTTACATTTAATTATATGCATACACACACACACACATATATATATATACCTGTGTACATATAGTTTAATGTAAGTGGGGTCATCTTATACACATTTTAAAACTTGAATGTTTTTTATTTAACAAATATATGTATTTTGACAATCATTCAATCTAAGTATATGAATATACCCCAGACTTTTCATCTTGTCCCCTCCTATGTACACTAAATATAAAGATGAAAATAGCTTTATTTCTGCTTAAAGAAACAATACTATTTTTAATGTAAAATATTCAGACAATACCAAAGATGAAAGAAATAGTTAAAAAGCAACTGAAATCTCACCACACTGAGATGATCCCCATTTTGGTGACTAGTTAAGCCTATCCCTTTAGGTATTCACACAAGTGTAAACATACACCCATATCTACCACATACATGTTTATAATATTTATCAGTGGATTACATACAAGCTGATTTTTATCACAAAATTGTTTTACTTGTGCTTGGGGATTTTTATCCTCCCTCCCTGTCCCCCCATCCCCCACCAGTCCCCTCTCATCTTTCCCCTCCCAGTGACAGGTCGTAACAACCTGGTGTATACTTTCCTATATTTCTCAGTGCTCCTACAATCATATGCATATGCCTGCATTGTTCATTTTTCACAGAACTCATTTCAGATCAATTGAAACGTAGCTTACTCGTTTTTTGCTTGCTAAATATTCTAAGGCAGGAATCAGTAAACTACAGCCAATAGATCAAATCCATCCTGCTGTTTTTGTAAATAAAGTTTTATTGAAACACAGTTTCACCCATTTTTCTGTTGAGTGGTGTGACCTTTTAAATTTTTTATCTGTTATATGTGATATATTTTCTTCCAATCTGGTCTCTTTTGCTTTGTTATGGTATTTTGCCATACAAGAGTTTTTTTGTTTTGTTTTTTAATTTAAACACAGTGAAGTAAAGCAAATCTATCTTCTCTAGCTTTAAGGTTTCCTATTTTGATTTAGAAGGTTGCCTAACTCCAGGGTACTCTCTCTCTGTATTTTCCTAAAACTTTTATGACTTAATTTTTTCATAAGTCTGGAATGTATTTTTCTATATGTATATGAGTGGTGGTGTAGTGTGGTTAAGATCACAGACTCTGGTTCTGTCACTTACTATATACCTGTGTGACCTTGGACAAGTTAATTAACATTTCTGTGCTTCAGTTTCCTTCTTTAAAATGGAAATAATAATAGTACCTATCTCATAAGGTAGTAGTGAAGATTGTGTGGTTACTATGTAAATAATGTTTAGAACAGTGCCTGATACACAGAAACACGTGTCTATTATTATATGTTGTGAGTAGATGTCCCAGTTTTCTCCTCTGTGGATAACTAGTTGCCCTAGTAACATTTGTTGAGTAATTCATCCTTTTCCCAAAATGCCATCTCTACTGCATATTAAGTTTCCAAATATATATAGCTGTATTTTGGGGCTCTGTAGCTTGTTACGTGGCTCTGTTTTACCCTGTTTCAGAACATAGTGGCTTAATTACTGTAGCTTTATAAATATTGGTAACTGATGAGTGCAGTTACTTTACTTTGTTCTTCTAAATTATTTTGACTCTTCTTGGTTTTCTTTGCTCTTCTATATAATTTTTTTTAAAAGCTCATCAAAATTAACGAAAACCCTGCTTGTTAGTAAGTTTTATTGTGCAAGAGAGTGATACTAATTGCCTAGTATTGGAATGGAACCTGTGGTCTCATTAATACTTTAAGCAGTGGAAGTTTTTAGAAGTTATCTGGTTGTATAATCTAAAGATTGATACCATCCACTGTGCTAGGTGGGCACTGAGAATATGGTGAATAAAAACACTGGAGAAAGATAGATCGTAACCCTGCAGTTCCCAAACTGTACCCTGAGATACCCCACAGCACCTCAGTGAACTTACAGGAATATTTCAGACTTTTTAGGGAAACATATCTGTTAGACACCATGTAAACTTCTAGGTCAAGGTAGTTCACAGTTCAACATTTAATTGTGCTGCTTTCATCTTGATGCTGCGATATCTTCCTGAAGTTGGGTTTTTGGTGGTCACTGTGATAAAAAGCAAGTATCATGCAGAAATGTGTGGAACAGGAAATGAGGATGGCAATATCCAATGGGATTTCAAGGTTTGAGAAGTTGTGCAAAGCCCAGTAGGTGCACACAACCCATAAGTAATTGTGATTACTGAAAGATGAAATTAAAATATTTTTCAATTTATGTGTATTATTTTTTCAAACGGGTACTAACTTGTTAAGACACAAGTATTTATTCATTCATTTGAACCTAACAACCAGAACTCTTAGGTATTTCTTTTAGCCTAAGGAATTCATGAAAAAAATTACTGAACAAATAAGGGTACCAGGAACCAAGAAAATTTGCAACTCTCTATGCCTTAACAAGTTGTTACAAACATTTAAAGATTAATACATTTGAAGTGCTATGTGGGTAGATTACTGTATGCCATGCCTGCTTGTAACAGGGCAAACTAATCTTGCCTGGGCTTTAGGGACAGATAGCTTTTCTGAGAAAGTGATATTTAAGCTGAGCTTGAGGGAAGACTAGTTAATTGGAGAGGGGTGCCGGTGAGAATAGCTTGTGTGAAGAGGGCAGATGTTGTATGAGACTGACAGGAGTGCAGCATGCTTTACCGGATGAAGGAAGAGCGATTCAAGGGGAGGGGCCTGGAGAGGAGGCAGAGACCAATCACAGAGTGATGCGGCAAGCCAGTTAAGGAGTTTATTTAGATTTTTTTAAATAAAAAGTAGTGGCAAGCCTTTGAGAGATTTTAAGTGAAGGAAGACTATCTTAGGTCACCCCCTGCTGAGAGAATAAAATAAAAGATGATAAATGTAAATATTTAAGCAATGCTATATTCTAAGTATACTGAATGGATGGATATTTTTTGGTAAAATTTTGAAGTGCCTTGATTTTTCAAAGGCATTTGTAAACTTTAATGAGTATAATTTTTTCTTAATTTTTTGAACACATATACTCTTTTGTTCAACTTGGTTAATATGACATAGGCTTTTTAAATGAAATAAAATCAAAACCAAGATAAAACATTAAACTGTAAAATATTTATATTGGTGTAATTTTTTTGTATTTTTTGTCAAATGGCAAAGACTTTGTCCAAATTTTTAAATTAATTTTATTTATTAATATAGTTAATGACTATTTTAAATTGTTAATTTGCATAATTTAACTGCCAATCTAATGTATCTCTGAGTTTAAATTTGGGTGGTGTAATGAAGACTTGATAGTTATACAGAAAAGGTATAAAGGTAATTTTTCTTATTTAACCATTTTTTACTGCCCTGAAGTTTATATTTTGATTTATTTTACTATAGTTCCAGTAAATTAATGCAGTATAAAAATTTTTATCGTAATAAGAAGCAAATTACTGTAGGTTACTTCTGAAAATTTCCTAAAGCTCACTTTCAAGAGTTTTAGGACTTGAAGAATCAGTTTCATATTCATCATATGGGGATTGAAACCCCTCGTGGTGTTTGGGAAAGGGTGCTTAGTCTATTTGGAATTTATTTATCGTTGTAAGTGTTGGAAAATGTTAAACCAAGTGAATATTATTTCCTTTCCTCTGCCAGTGTGTTTCATATTTATTTATAACTATTCTTTTATTAGGTAATAAAGAATTAGTGTCATACTTAAATTCATAATGTAAGTAACCTATAAATAAAGGGCTGTGTAGATGTATATTTGAAAAAGTCTTGGTTTCATTTGTTCATATGAAGAAATGTGATTCCAACTCGAGTTGTTCACAAAGGAGTTGATCAGTAGTTCTCGTGGAAAAAAGAGGTAAAACTAAGTTGGAAAGCTTTCTCTGGCTGAGAATATAGGGTTTATAGCAAATGTTTTCTTTAAATGATGTTTTTTCCATGTTCAAAGAACTGGCTGAAGACTTAGAAAAATTAACCTGATCCCTCCAGTGGTCTTTACATCAAAATGAATTCTAGATGAAGATTAAATATAGAACATGAAACCACAAAAGTACTAGCACAAAACAAAGCTGAATTTTAAAAAATATTCTTGCGATAAAGAAAACCTTTTTAAATGTAACAGATTTTCTTTTATGTAGTTAAAATATATTTTCTTATAACAAAAAAATCATAATATCAAAGTAGAAAAAAGAACATTTACAAAACTTGATAGCTATGTCCAAAAATTGCTTTTAGTCAATAGGATGAATAATCCACTAGAAAAATGGACAAAGGGTGTGTATAGTGAATTTATGAAAGAAATACAGCTGGTAAACATAGAAGAGATACTGTATTAACAAAGAATCATTTCAGTTTTCTACCTCCTTTACATTCTGTAGAAAATTTCACTTTGAATACCGTAATTTTAAATATTTTTAAATCCCATTGTAGGGTTTGAAATAAAACTTTTACTAGATACTCATATCATCTAACAAGGTTGGATTATCTCTGCTAGCAGGGTCTTTTTTCCTAATGTTCTTCTAAGTGGGTCAAATTTTGATTTTCTAATAAAAAGTAGATTTTATTTATTAGATATTCATAGTGAAATGACTGTATTTGTGTATCATACCTAAGGGGGAACCACTTAAGAATAATTTTTGGACATGTTATATTTTCTTACAGCAGTAGTAGAGGAAAGTTTTGCTTAACTTTGTTCTTTTTCTTTATTATTTTGGCAGGATCCAGCATTCGGACATTCACTCCATTTTATTTTTTGGTGGAACCAGTGGATACCCTCTCAGTTAGAGGCTCTTCTGGTATACTAAACTGTTCAGCATATTCTGAGCCTTCTCCAAAAATTGAATGGAAAAAAGATGGAACTTTTTTAAACTTAGTGTCAGACGATCGACGCCAGCTTCTCCCAGATGGATCTTTATTTATTAGCAATGTGGTGCATTCCAAACACAATAAACCTGATGAAGGTTATTATCAGTGTGTGGCCACTGTTGAGAGTCTTGGAACTATTGTCAGCAGAACAGCCAAGCTCACAGTAGCAGGTAAGTTTTGTTGAGTAATTTATTTGTATTTTCAAATTTTTTATAAAGGGTAAATCTTGATGGAAGCAGTATTGTCTTAGAGTTTTCATTAAACTGGTTACAGCAAATACACTCATTTAACAAGTATCTATTGAGCATATACCAGGTGTATAGGATTATGCTAGGACTTGATCAGTGCTGTAGGGATTAAACTATACCACTTTTCCGCTTTCTAATGGTTTAGATGGCTTAAAGTTGCTATCAGAAGTACTGAGCCAGGTCTTTTTATCTTTTTAACTTGGAAATGGCAAAAGAAGTTGTGCAGGAAAATTGTCACTTTGATTGTGAACTTTTACCCTACCCACATAACCATTTAGCATGAGTCAGTCTTGGTTCTTTATGCCTTAACCAAGGAAATGACATTTAATTGGAATATTTAAAAATCTGTAGGATACCGTGCTCTGAAACGGGAGAGGCCACCGTAGTGGGGAGCCCGCTCACCGCAATGAAGAGTGGCCCACACTCACCGCAACTAGAGAAGGCCCACCAAAAACTAAAAATTAAAAAAAAAAATCTGTAGGATATATATGTATATATATAAAGAGCAGAAGGTTGTAAAGAGAAAAATTCACTCTCTTTTAGCGCATTCCTGTTTGAAAAATGTTGGAAAGTGTAAGAACAATTAAAGATCTAGAAAGATAAGCTATGGTTCCTAAAGAGATCATACTGTTTGCAGTAGATATTATAGTCCTCAGATCAGTGTTTTTACACTTGAGAACCAGATGAAGTAAGTTTCTGTTAAGGGTCAGATTGTACAAAAATTGTTTTATCTTTAAGTCTTATATTTATTCTCACCTTGGTGAAATGCTAACATGTGAACAAAGAATATGACTGAGACAGTAGTTTCCCATCTTGTTCCCACTCTTGGATCATGGCTCCCCACCTCCTACTCACTACAGGTTGTATTTGCTTGTTCATTCAGAGTGTGATGGCTCTTTTTCTCTTTGCAGCCAAATACTCAAAAGTTGAATTTGAGTGTGATGTACAGCCACTGTAATTATTTCATAATCACAGATTGAGGATGGAAAAATAAAAGGAGAAAAGAATCAGGCCTTTTGACAGTTTGCCTTTTCTCTTTTTTCTTTCTTCTCTTTCTTTCAAAAATCTTTTTGCCATACTTTCTCCAAAATGTTGATAAATAAGTTAGCATTATGACTGACTGCCCCTATAATGTCACTTAGGTCAGCCTTTGTTTATCATTCACATTTTAAGCTGGGCTTTTGATCTTAACTCCTTCCTCTCAGCTGTCCCCCACGTCCAATCACCAAATCGAGTGAATTCTGCTTCCTAATTCCTCTGTACTTGATCCACATGCTCCTTCCTGAGGCTACTCCTGGTCATCCCTCATCACAACCTTGTAACTGTCTGCCACCTCATTTTTTCCCTCCTCCAACCCAGTCTCCACTGTGTGGTCAGAGCACTCTTTCTCACCCTTCAGTGGCTCTCCAGTAAACAACATCAAGTTAATGTCTAAACTCTTTAACAGGCCTGTTGAGTTCTTTCGTGAGGTTACCTCCACTTCTCCAGCTTCATTCCTAACACTCCGTTCTGCTTCTGTCCCTGCCCCCTACCACCATCAGCACCCTCACCTCATTTTAGGCTCTGGCAGTACTGAATGTTTTCACTTCCTTTCATCCTCTGCCTCTGACCTTTGTTCACGGCTTCCTCACTGCCTATTAATCCTGTCCTCCACCTTTTCTTCTCTTTCTTCTCCTCTGCTAGGTTTGTTCATCATTCCTTTTAGCTTTCATATCCTTTAGGAAACATTTTTGACCTAATATCTAAGTAAATAGGCGATTTTAATACAAAACCCAAGTTCTTTTGCTGCATACAACATTCCGTAGGAGATTTGTTTAACCTGCTCTTGGCCTGGGTATCAGGAGGAAATAATATCTAAGCTAAGACATGAGTAGAAGTTCTTCTTAATAGTTGCATAGTATCCATTGTATTTGTATATATTGTGATTTATCTAAAAATTCCCTTTTTGATGAATAGTTAATGGATAAAAATTGTTTGATCTTATAGACAGTAGTATAGTGAACAAACTTTTGCAAATCTTTATTTCTGTAGAATAGAATACGACTGGAGATGGGGGGAATGAGGGCATGAAGAGGGTGGGAAAGGGGTGGGTACAAGGAACGGGAATGACTGCAAGTGAATACAAAGTTTCTTTGGGGGATGGTGAAAATGTTCTAAAATTAGATGATAGTGATGGTTGCACAACGCTGCATATACTAAAGACCACTGAATTGTGCACTTTAAATGGTAGCCTTTATCATATAAATTGTACCTCAGTAAAACTATTTTTAAAAAAATGCTGCCAAAAAAAGATACGCTCCTGCTAAATTGCCATTCTGAAAAACTATTGGTTAGAGTTCTTTGTTTGCAAGCAATAGAAACTGACTCTGGCTAAGTCAAACAAGAAGGGGAATTTTTGAAAGCACACTAAGTAGATAGCTCATAGAATTAAATGTGACAGGTCTTCTTCTCTGGGCTGTCTCGTATCTCCACAGCAGAAATTTTTCTTTTACTGCCTGGGCAGTCCCCTGGCTGTGGGTGTTTTGTGCCCAAAGGTGGGGTAACTGGGTAGTCTAAATACACACACTGTTAATCCTTCTTGTCAATCCCATGCCTCACTCCCACTCTCTCTCTTTTCTCCTGCAATTCTCCAAAGACAGCAGGACAAACTGGCCTCCTACTCGTGAGCAAAAGAAGCTGCAGCGTTTTCTGCCTCGATATGTCAGTTACTAGTTCCTCCATCTGCTTTCCCTATCCAGAAACTTTTTGAAATCTCTTGTCTGCCAACTTCCCATATGTTGTTGTGGGTTTATATTTTAAAAAATTACTCATTTTCATGAGAGCACAGGAGGGAGAATATTTTGACTTTTTAAAAATAGAACTAGTTCTTGGTTTTATTTGATTCCTTTTGTCCTCTACTTTATTAGTTTCTGTTTATCTTTGTTAATTCTTGCTTCTAATTTCTGAAAAGTAGATATTTGGTTAATTTTATCTTTATTTCTTTCCTTCAAAAACCCCCTTGAAATAAAAAATAAGAAAAAATTTGTAGCAGAGCTAGACAACCTGTGTGTCATTTCCATATAGACTAATTGACTATCATAGAACTAGAAAACCTGGAAGTATGTTTCTCATTATTTAATGTTTGCTAGTCTTTGAAGAAACATTTTGTTGTGTTCTGAGCATATCAGAGTCACTTAAAATTTTTTTTTATTTTTATACAGTTTTTAAAGGTTACTTGCCATTTACAGTTATTATAAAATTATTGGCTATATTCTTCATGTTGTGCAATACATCATTGAGCCTATCTTATACCCAATAGTTTGTACCTTCCACTCCCCCTCCCATGTGTCCCCACCCCACTTTCCCCCACGTTAACCACTAGTTTTTTCTGTATATCTGCTCTTTTTTTTTTTTAAGAAAAAAAGATAATTTAGATTTTATTATAAGAAGAGGTTCTGCTCATCTAAGGCACCTTTAGAAATAAATAGCCCACAGATTGGGGAAAATATTCACAGTATATGCTTAAAAAAGAACTCATGGCTGCAATATATTTTTAATAACTACTACAAACCAACAATAAAAAGAAAAACAACACTTTTTTTTTTTTTTTAAATGCGGTACGCAGGCCTCTCACTGTTGTGGCCTCTCCTGTTGCGGATCACAGGCTCCAGACGCGCAGGCTCAGTGGCCATGGCTCACAGGCCCAGCCGCTCCGCAGCATGTGGGATCTTCCCAGACCGGGGTCATGAACCTGTGTCCCCTGCATCGGCAGGTGGACTCTCAACCACTGCACCACCAGGGAAGCCCCAACCCTATTTTTTAATGGGCAAAAGACTTGAACAGACATTTAATAAGAGAAAATGTAGGTGTAGCTGATATCACATGTAAAGATGCTCAAAATCATTAATCATTAGGAAAATGCAAATTAAAACCACAATGGGGTACCATTTCACACCTGTTAGAGTGGCTAAAAGTCAAAAAGTACGCCAGTACCAAATGAGGATGTGGAGCAGTGGATCCTTGTATATCTGCTCTTAACCATTACGTTCTGTGGCGTCTACAAAGTATTTATGACTACATTTTTTTGGTTAATATTCTATTTTGAAATAATTTTAAATTTGTGGAATTGTCATAAGAATGAAACCAAGAAATCTCATATATTCTTCAATCAGATTACCCGATTGTTAACATTTTACCACATCTGCTTATCATCTAATATGCACATACCCACATAAAATTTTTTCTTAACCATTAAGAGTAAGTTGCAGATGTTACCCCAACCTAAATACTTCTGTGTGTATTTCCTAAAAACAAGGACCTCTTCCTAAGTAAACATCCATCAATATTAGGAAATTAACCTTAATAAAATTCTATCATTTAATCCATAGATACAATTCATATTTCATTGGTTGTCTCAATAATGTTCTAAGTAGCAGAAAAAACAAAAGCAGAAACTTTGCCCCATCATCCCCCTTCCTTTCTGGTCCAGGGTTACAAGTTTTACTTAGTAGTTCTCTCCTTAGATTCTTACGATCTCAAACCATTCTTCAGTTTATCCTTGTCTCATTTCAGATTTTCTAATTTTCCTCCATGAATAGATTTAGATTTTGCATTTTGGGGAGAAATATCACAGAAGTGATGCTGTATTATTAGTGCATCATATCAGGAAGCATGTGGTGTTTTGTTCCATTACTGGTGATGTTAACTTTTATTACTTGGTTAAGATTGTCTGTACTATGTTTCTTTACTCTAAAGTTAATAAATACTTTGTACTTTTATTAATTAGTAATAAGTATTTTGGGAAGAAGTAATTTGATACTCTGTAAATATCCTATTCTTCATCCAACTTTCACTTACTAGTTTTAGCATCCATTCTTGATTCTTCCTGCATTAATGTTCATTATCCCAGATCTAGCCAGAGGAAACTCCTTTTGATCTGACTTCTGTGTCCTTTTGATATGTCCCTGTTATCCTTTAGATACTTCCTTACTTTCTCTCACAAGATTTTCCAGACTCATATTGTTCTTTCCCTACTCCAGTCCTAGAATCAGCCATTTCTCCAAGCTGCGTTAGTGGAGAATAGTATTTAGAAATCATGATTAGGTCACCGTATGTACACATTGCTACTGAAGTGACATTGATTCTGGACTCTCTGGCCAGAGTTAGTATGCGTGTGTGTGTATCTGTAATAACTGTATATGAAACGTATATATATTTTACGCATATACATTTATATCCAGATATACATCTATCTATATACATCTATAGTTTTATAAAACTGTTAAGTTTACACTGATACCTCTGTTCTAGTGCAATACCATGGGATTTATTCTACCCTTCTGCTTTTAATATTTGTACCTTGCTTCTTCAACTGTGAGGAATCTGACTCCAGTTATTCCTAGTACATTTATTTACTTGATCTGTATCCCTGTATGTAGCCAATATCCTGACCCATGGACCTTCTTGACCCTGGTTCCACTACACATGTGGCCACACCAGCTGACTTGCTCCTGGTTCCTATGACTACATTTTAAAGTAATATTTAACTACTTTTTATTTTCTCGTTTTCTTTATTGTCTAGGTCTTCCAAGATTTTCCAGCCAACCAGAACCTTCTTCGGTTTATGTTCGGAACAGTGCAATTCTGAATTGTGAAGTTAATGCAGATTTGGTCCCATTTGTGAGGTGGGAACAGAACAGACAGCCTCTTCTTCTGGATGATAGACTTACCAAACTTCCAAGTGGAACACTAGTTATCAGCAACGCAACTGAAGGAGATGGGGGACTCTATCGCTGCATAGTTGAAAGTGGTGGACCACCAAAGTATAGTGATGAAGTTGAATTAAAAGTTCTTCCAGGTATTAGATTATTATCAGCACTGATGGTTTTATGTTTATTAATGGATAAAAATTGTTCTGTTAGAATTTTTTTTAATAAACACTGTTACAGGTGTGGGTTGAGATATTAATGTCAGCATAAAGAGTTTCAGTTTCTTACAGGGAGACAAAAGAAGAAAACATACCAGACAGATTTTTAGCAAATGTGTTGGTCAGTAAAAATTTACCAAGCAGTAAAGTATGTTCAGTATCTGTGGCATTCTTCGTGGCCAAAGAAACATTAGCTCTGTGTCTTTTGTCAAACCTCTATCTTCTGCTCTCTCCCCCAATAGCATACTTTTTATAGTTCTCTTACCTCCCTGTAATAAGGTTGTTTTTATAGTTCTCTTACCTCCCTGTAATAGGGTTGTTTTTGTAGTTAAGTCTTTTTACTTATAAGAATCAGAGACTCACTCAGGCTGGTTCATATAAGGGATGGGCAGAGTAGTAACTGTTAGTACAGCATCTCTAGAGACACTGGTGAGCAAGAGTTCTTGGATCTTTGTGATGCTCCCCCATTTTAATGAACGCTCCTCTTTCTGTCTTTCCTTCTCTTTGTGGGTTCTCATTCTTTCTGCCCTTACTGGCTTTCCTCATAATCTGTTTTGTGCATCTTTTCTCAGCTCTGTAACTTCTGCTTTCTTGTGATGTCCTCTCACTTGTGGCTCATCATAGTCCCTCTACCCTCTTGGTGTTTCATGACCTTTCAGCTTCTGTTCGCACTGCTACATGCCTGATTCTTTCCATATTTCTCATTTCAAATCTGAGTTGGACCATCCCTACATTGTTTGGACAGTTTTTATATATAACCATTTTGTAGGCATGTTTTTAGCCTATGGATTGGCTTGCAAAGGGAGGCCAATGTTATCCAATGTTATGAGCAGCCACTCTTGAGAGTATTCCTAATGGGCCTTGAACTGATTTTTTAAAATGCAGTTTCTTCCTTTGTCATCATCGTTCTTGCTCTTATCATTCCTATCCCAGTGTATTCTCAGCTCAGCAGCCACAGTTATCTTTTAAGATGTTTATTAGATCATGTCACATCTTTGCGTAAAACCTTCTAATGGTTTCCCATCTCAGAGCAAATGTTAAAAGTCCTTGGCCTGTAAGGTTTTGTATAACCTTAATGCCACCTCCCTCCCCCATCTCTCTTCTTACATCTCATACCCTTCTCTCCCTCACTCTGTGATTGTTGCCACCTTATGTTTTTAGAACACTCCAAACATGCTCTTGCTTTAGGGTCTTTCTACTTGCCGTTTTCTCTGCCTGGACTCCTCTTCCCTCAGATATCTCTGCCTGACTCACTGTCTTACCTCTCTGCTCAAATATCACTTTATCAGTGAAGCTTTCTTGGACCACTGTTTAAAACAACAGTCTTCCATTTGTGCCCCAGCGCTTTCTCCTTCCCCCTTCATTTTACTTGAGAACATATCACCAGCTGACATACCATGTCATTTATTTGTTGTCTCTCTCCCCTTATTAGTATGTAAGCTCAACTAGGGCAGGGAATTTTGTCTGCTGCCAAGAATGGTAACTGGCACATAGAAGCCAATAAATATTTGTTCAGATTTGTTTGTTTTGATCAAAATTTGATTAATTCTAGGTAAATAGTTCAAGGTGAAAGAGAACTATTGCTATATAGCGATGTCTTCCTGCCTACTTCCTGACTTGCTTTTATGTGACAGAGGGCATATTTGATAGCAGACAGAGGTCATATTTTTTTCTCTAAATCTGTGGTAGCAGTCAAGCAAATCCTAAAACCAGATTCAAGTAAATAAGATTCTTGGTGTCAAAAGGATGAGCCACCATGAAATATCTGAAACAAAAAGTACAGAATGTTTTGTTTACTTAACGGAGAGCTATGCTTGTAAAGCATAGTCGTCTTGAATAATGCAAACTGCTAATCTCCTATAAAATTTTTGGGAAGACATTGTTCTTGGTGTGTTGGTTAGGAGGCTGGGTTGGGTTGATGTCAGTAATAGAAGCATGTTTTGTGGTTGGTTACAGAGATGAGAGCAGTGTCAGCCTTAGAAGCAAGGGATTCCACCACTGAATGGCTGACTTTTAAAGGCATTGGTTAAACTCATTGGTTGGCTTTCAAAGGCATGTTCACTGAAGCGAGTTGTACTGAACTATTAGACAGTGTTTACTTGTTACCATAGCTACAGAACTGTCATCGATTGGTTACATAAGTTTAAGGCCAACTCTGGTGGTTGTGGCTATAGAACATCTTTTTCTAAGAGTATGGGGATAAGAGTCACATCTCTTTGCCTGAGAACAGTCTTTTTTTCTCAAAACTTAACATTAGAAATAGCACCCCCATCTAGTAGAGAACCCTATCTTCTACCCCACGAGTATGGCCTTTTCATATGCTCATAAGAGGGCAGCTGTATGAAGTGAACACACGTATAGTGGTAGCCTGTTAGTTGCACCATTATAAAATCAAAGGTTTGACAGTCTAAGTGAGAAAGTCAAAGCGATGAAGATCAAAGATTTTCAGAAGTAACACACAGGTGTAGGGAAGGAAAAGAAACCACTTATGGTATCCCTGTGAGTGGGGAGGATACTGCTAAGGGTCCTGAGCTTGATCAGTCTTTTTTCTATTTGTACCACTCATGAAGCATTTACTTTATGTTACCTTTTAAAATGAAGGGGATTCATGTCAGATCTCACTCAGATGACCAGTAAGCACATTGAAAGCAGGAGCTATAACTTATACATCTTTAAGGCCCCCAGAGAGCCTAGCACAAAGTTTTGCACATGGAAATTATTAAGAAATGTTTGCTAATTTAAATGGAATTTTCTTGTCACTTTTGCTTAAACTATTTTGTTGTATAAAGCCACACAGACTGAATAGGAATTTGCCATTCTTTATCATTAAAGTGGTAAAGTGCTTTCTTAATTATTGTCTTTTGTTTAATTTTTTTTTTTTTAGATCCTGAGGTTACAACAAACTTGGTATTTTTGAAACAACCTTCTTCCTTAGTCAGAGTAATTGGTCAGAGTGCAGTGTTACCATGTGTTGCTTCAGGACTTCCTACTCCAACCATTAGATGGATGAAAAATGAGGAAGCGCTTGACACGGAAAGGTAAAAATGTCTGCCTAAAAGCCTTTTCAGCCTTAGTGTGAGACTTGGTCTGATCTTATTTGGGACTCTTGATTAATTTTAAAACGATTATATCTTTCATTTTTATTTAACTATATCATGATGCTCATTTATCATTCTTGAAATATGTTTATATTGCTGTATATGATTAGGATGTTTAAAGAAAAAAATGCTTTTAAGATATTAAGGGATAATTATTCCATTGTTTTTTTCTGAGCTGCAGTACTTAAATTCAGGTCTTAGGACCTCCTTCCCTAAATTGTTGCAAGAGTTTCTGATCCTGACTACCTGAGACGTCTCACTTACTCTCATATGCATTTTGTCGATAGTAGTTTTTTTTCTTTACTTAAACAATAAAAGAAAATGTATTCCTCATTCTTTTGTTTTTGCCTTTTAAAATCATACCAGCTTCCTTGTATGATCACAAAATTTTCATCTTACACACCAGCCTTTTCTGTTGACATCAGCCACCTGTCATCTCTCCCAACCCCCCTCATTACTTCCTTAGGTAATGGATACTTTTCTCAGTTGTATTTTGGTAAGAGAACTGAGGTGGTGGTGGTGGTGGTAGTTAGGTATGTTTTGTTTACAAAACAAAGTCGTTTTGTGCATTGTAGGATGTTTAGTAACATCCCGGGCCTTTGCCCATGAGATGCAGTAGCACTCCCAAGCTGTGACAACCAAAAATGTTTCTAGATATTGCCAGATGTCTCTTGGGGAACAAAATTGTCCCCAGTTGAGAACCAATGTCCTAGAGCAGTGCTTTCCAATAGAAGTGTGATGTAAGCCACATACATATATAATATTAAAATTTCTAGTATACACGCACTACTAAATATACTAATTTATGCAGTGTACAGGTGAAAGGGAAATTTAGTTCTACCAAAACAGTGAAGTTTGTGTTTAATGCTGCTTCAACTTTTACATTTAAATAAAAATTAAATAAAATTAAAATTCTGTTCCTGAGTCAGTCTGGCCACATTTCAAGTGTCAGTAGCCACATGTGGCTAGTGGCTATTGATTTGGACAGAGCAAGTATAGAGCTTCGCAGTTGAGTAATTCAAAGTAAGCAGATAATCTTAATTTGTGTCGTTCAGTAAACAAGACATGGAAGGGGATATCTGACTAGTCAGCTTAGTGATCAACCTTTACTGATCAGTGGGGATGCTAGAATAAAATCAGATTGTTCCTCACTTGTTCCATTAGCAAAACTGAGAGTATCATCTTCAGTATCATCTGATTTCTTGCTGAACACCTATGCAGTCACCAACTTCTGCCTGTATTTTACTTCCTTTTTTCCACACTCTTTTTCCCAGCTAAATATTATGCAAAGAATTTCTAAGACTTCAAGGGAATTATTTTAAACTTACGCTACCTGAAACATAAGGAACCTTAAAATAGGGGATACAAATTTCAAGCTCTTAGAGTAGAAATTTTAATTGGCTGCATGTTAGAACAAAGTATCAGGAATGGGAAAGCTGAGCTAGGTTATTTTTAAAACTTTTATATTTCATAATCATAGAAGTACATTCTGAAGATAAATAATGATATAAGAGTTTGATTTCTTAAGTAAGAAATAAAAGTGAGAATTTCTGTGATTCTCATTTGTTTATACAGTAATTATTCAACAAATATTTATTGAATGCTGATTACGTTAGGCCCTATTCTAGCAGGGAATAGAGTAGTGAACCAAATAGAGGTTTTTTGCTCTCACGGAGCTTGTATTCCAGTGCTGAAGAGTGAGGCAATAATCATATGAACGTATGAAATTTTAGTTTATGATAAGTGCTATGAAGAAAATTAAGGCAAATTTAGTAATTTCCTAGTAATATTACTCTGAATTTTAAGGATAAATAGGAGACATAAGATTGAGTAGACTGTTTCCAACCTTGAGTTCTGTAGGCTTCTGAATACTTGCGTTATATGGTAGAAAAGTCTGAGAAGCATTGCTTTGATATATCACTGTCTCAGGAAGCTTCAGAAGAATATAAGAGCAGGATACTGTTGGTGTTGTTCACATTGATGTTTCCAGACCCTGGCACAGTGCTTGGCATATAATTGGGTAAGGATAGTGGTGACCAGTATATTTTGGTTGAATATCTGAATGTAGTATAGGAAAATGTAAGTAGATGAATGGAACACAAGAGTGCTTCAGGTTAGATGCAGGTAATTACTCAAAATATCTGTTTCTCCCAGGGCCTTATGAGATATATAGATGGACCTTAGTTAATAAATTGTTTAGACTTCAAATTAGAAAGAAATTTAGAAATTGAAAGGAAAAAGTGGCTAGAAATCCAGGTAGTAACTGGGCTAGGTCTAGTAAAAAAACTTAAATTATTGGACATCCTTCTCTATCGTTAATTTTAAGACCTCTTTGAAAATGAATATTTTAAAACATTTCCATGGCTTTTATAAATGTCTTAAGAATTGATATATTTACTTAATCTTTTGATCAGATTTGTTCCGATCCAAACCAAACATAGGTATTGAAGTGGAGGTGGTGGTGGAAATGTATCCCATTCATTGAGTAGTTTTATTTGAAAGGGGGAGAATTTAGAAAATACAGATGCCAAAGTACAAGGTGACTGACAGCAAAATGTAATTTAGTAATTAAATAATGTTATGTTTTAGTGGAATGATAGATTAGAACCCAGCTGCAAAAGAACAGGTTATAGTTATAAAGATGCTTAATGTTATTACAGTTGACAATAGTAGAAAAATTAGAGTATTTAAAAAACAAGTAGAGGACTTCCATTTCTGGGAAGATTGAATAGTATTTTTCTGTATTCTTCCTGCTAATTACAACTAAAAACTCTAGCCATTATATGTAAAACAAACATAAGAAGACTCTGAAAGAAGGAGAGAGGAAGATTGACTGGCTAGGGGCTTTTAGACCGAAGGAACACCATGATGGTGTGTTCCCTGGTTTTTGTTTTTGCCTCGTATGTCCCAGCTCGAGCTGAAGAAGCTGATAACTTGGAAACACCACTAGGCATAAAAAGAAAAGCTCTACCAAAAGTGTGCTCTCTCTAGCCAAAAGACCAGGAAAGAGGCAGCCTGGCAAGATAAAAACTGTTAGACTATAATCGCTCCTACTCCAGCCATACACCACATAAGAAACTGTGGCCCCATCCTCTCCCATGCCAGCAAAGGCCAAGTGGGAGGCCTAGACTTCCATCCTTACCAGGTTGTAATGAGGTCTCCCATCCTCCCTGCTATATGGTGTCAGAGGCTAAGTAGAGAGCCAAGATTTTCATCCCAACTGGGAAGTATTGAGGCCCCCACCCCTGCTGTATCAGTGGAGACACACGGGGAGCCTGGACTTTTATCCCACCTGGCAATGAGACACTCCTTCCCAACTTCCCTTTTCCACTGGAGTGGTATCAGAGGAGGCCTGTAGAGAGTTAGGACTTTCAGCACCATGTAGCATTGACACCCTCTCTTCATGGTATCATTGGATGCCATGTGGGGAACAGTAATGAGTTACTGTTACTGCACCCAGCCAGGGGGGCAGTATCAGTGGAAGCCTGGTGAGGAGCCAGAACTCCCAACCCTGCTAAGGGGTAAAGAGGAGTCCCCACTTCCCCCTCAGGTATCAGTGGAGACTGAGTGTAGAACCTGGACTTCTACCTCCACCTGACATAATGAGGTGGCACCTCCCCTTTCCTCTGGGTGTCAGAAGAAGCCAGCTGAAAACAAAAGGTTTAGTAAGATCCAGAGTCTTATATAATATGATGCCCCAAATATCCAGATTTCAGTTGAAAATCACCCATTCATACCAAGAACAAGGAAAATCTCAAAAGAGAAAAGAGAGTCAATTGATGCCAACACTGAGATGACAGGTCTTTGAATTACCTGACAGAGATTTTTAAAGCACCCTTAGGTAGGTTTATTCCTAGGTATATTATTCTTTTTGTTGCAGTGATAAATGGGAGTGTTTCCTTAATTTCTCTTTCTGATTTTTCATTGTTAGTGTATAGGAATGCAAGAAATTTCTGTGCATTAATTTTGTATCCTGCTACATTCATTGATTAGCTCTAGTAGTTTTCTGGTGGCATCTTTAGGATTTTCTATGTATAGTATCATGTCATCTGCAAACACTGACAGTCTTACTTCTTTTCCAATTTGGATTTCTTTTGTCTCTTTTTCTTCTCTGATTGCTGTGGCTAAAACTTCCAAAACTATGTCAAATAATAGTGGTTAGAGTGGGCACCCTTGTATTGTTCCTGATCTTAGAGGAGGCAAAAGACCTGTATGCAGAAAACTATAAGACACTGATTAAAGAAATCAAAGGTGATACAAACAGATGGAAAGATATACCATGTTCTTGGATTGGAAGAATCAACATTGTGAAAATGACTATACTACCCAAAGCAATCTACAGATTCATTGCAATCCCTATCAAATTACTGATGGCATTTTTCACAGAACTAGAACAAAAAATTTTACAATTCGTATGGAAACACAAAAGACCACGGATAGCCAAAGCAATGTTGAGAAAGAAAAATGGAGCTGGAGGAATCGGACTCCCTGACTTCAGACTGTACTACAAAGCTACAGTAATCAAGACAGTATGGTACTGGCACAAAAACAGAAATATAGATCAGTGGAAAAAGATCGAAAACCCAGAGACAAACCCACACACATATGGTCACCTTATCTTTGACAAAGGAGGCAAGAATATACAATAGAGAAATGGCAGCCTCTTCCATAAGTGGTGCTGGGAAAACTGGACAGCTACATGTAAGAGAATGAAATTAGAACACTTCCTAACACCATACACAAAAATAAACTCAAAATGGATTAAAGACCTAAATGTAGGGCCAGACACTATCAAACTCTTAGAGGAAATTGTAGGCAGAGCACTCTTTGACATAAACCACAGCAAGATCTTTTTTGACCCACTTGCTAGAGTAACGGAAATAAAAACAAAAACAAATGGGACTTAATAAAATTTAAAAGCTTTTGCACAGCAAAGGAAACCATAAACAAGACAAAAAGACAACCCTCAGAATGGGAGAAGATATTGCAAATGAAACAACAAAGGATTAATCTCCGAAACGTACAAGCAACTCATGCAGCTCAGTATTGCAGAAACAACCCAATCCAAAAATGGGCAGAAGACCTAAATAAACATTTCTCCAAAGTAGACATACAGGTTGCCAACAAACACATGAAAAGATGCTAAACATCAGTAATCATTAGAGAAATGCAAATCAAAACTACAATGAGGTATCACCTCACACCGGTCAGAATGGCCATCATCAAAAAATCTGCAAACAGTAAACGCTGGGTAGGGTGCAGGGAAAAGGGAACCCTCTTGCACTGTTGGTGGGAATGTAAATTGATACAGCCACTATGGAGAACAGTATGGAGGTTCCTTAAAAAACTAAAAATAGAACTACCATATGACCGGGCGATCCCACTACTGGGCATATACCATAATTCAAAGAATTACATGTACCACAGTGTTCATTGCAGCACTGTTTACAATAGCCAGGACATGGAAGCATGTCCATCGACAGATGAATGGATAAAGATGATGTGGAACATATATACAATGGAATATTACTCAGCCATAAAAAGGAACGAAATTGAATTATTTGTAATGAGGTGGATGGACCTAGAGTCTGTCATACAGAGTGAAGTAAGTCAGAAAGATAAAACCAAATACTGTATGCTAACGCACATATATGGAATCTAAAAAAACGGTATTGATGAACCTAGTTGCAGGGCAGGAATAAAGATGCAGATGTAGAAACGGACTTGAGGACCTGGGATGGGGGGGCAGGGGGGAAGGTGGGATGAACTGAGAGAGTAGCATTGACATATATACACTATCAAATGTGAAATGGATGGCTAGTGGGAAGCTGCTGCATAGCACAGCGAGATCAGCTTGATGCTTTGTGATGATCTAGAGGGGTGTGATAGGGAGGATGGGAGGGAGGCTCAAGGGAGGGGGTTATGGGGATATATGTATACATATAGCTGATTCACTTTGTTGTACAACAGAAACTAACACAACATTGTAAAGCATTTATACTCCAATAAAGATATATTTTAAAAAGATTTTTAACACAGTCATCATTAAAATGCTTCAACAGGGAATTACGAACACACATGAAACAAATGGAAAAATAGAGTATCTCAGCAGATAAATAGAAAGTCTCTTCAAAAAGAAAGAGAAGACTTAAAGGAGAACTAAATGGAAAATTTTGAACAAAGACAATAACTAAAATAAAGAAAAACTCAATAGATGAGCTCAGCAAGAGACTAATGGGACAGAGGAAAGAATCAGTGAACTGGAAAAAAAAAGGGAGAAGACACAAATGATCAGTATTAGGACTGAACCAGGAATGCCACTATAGACCCTGCAAACATCAAAAGGATAATAAGGGAATACTATACACAACTATACATCATGTAAGTTTGATGACTTAGACAAAGCATATCCTCTAAAACACAAACTACCACATCTAACCCAATGTGAAATAGATAAATTGAGTTAACCCTCTTACTCTTAAGTAGATTAAATTTGTAATTTTAACCCCCCGCCCAAAAGTCTGCAAGTCCAGATAGTTTTATTGGAGAATTCTACCAGTGTTTAAAGAATTAAAACCAATTCTACACAATCTTTCCAGAAAATAGAAGAGAAGGAATTGAAGCTATTACCCTGTTAACAAAACCAGAGAAAGATAGTACAAAAAGGGAACACAACAGACTAGTATCCCCCGTGAATATGAACATAAAAATTCTTAACAAAGTATTAGCAAATAGAATTCAGCAATAAATAAAAAGTTATATGTTCTATAAGTGTGGTTTGTTCCAGGGATGCAAGGCTGACTTAGTATCCCCGAATTAATCAGTACAATCCACCAGAATTAAAGAAGAAAAAGAAAAACCTGAACCTGATCAGATTAATCAGTGGAGAAAAAGCTGCTGACAAAATTCAACACCCATTCATTATGTTAAAAAAAAAAAACCCTTAGAAAAATAACTTCAGAGCATCTACAGAAACCTACAACTAACATTATACTTAATGGCAAACAACAATACTTCCCCATCAAGATGAGGAACCAGTTAAGGAAGTTCACCATCACAGTGCTAGAAGTTCTAACCAGTTCAATAAGACGAAAAAAAAGGTATATAGATCAGAAAGGAAGGCATATAACAGTCCCTATATGCAGATATGTTTATGTAGAAAATCCTAAGGAATCCACAAAACTTACAACTAAGAAGTGAGTTCAATAATGTCACAAGATACAAGATAAACATAAAAATCAGTTGTATTTCTGTATTCTAGCAATGAACATGTGAACACAAATTGCAAATACAGTAGCATTTGCAGTCACTCACATCTTAAGTGTAAATTAACAAAACTTGTTAAATTTGCATACTAAAAACTATAAAATGCTAATGAAAGAAATCAAAGAAGAGCTAAATAAATGGAGAGACATACCATGTCCATGGATTAGAAGACTCAGCATAGTAAAAACGTCAGTTCTCTTCAAATTTATATACAGGTTAACTCAATTCTTGTCAAAATCCCAATAAGATTTTTTGTAAATATAGATAAAATTATTCTAAAATTTATATGGAAAAGCAAAGGAACTAGAGTAGTTAAAACAGTTTTTTTTTAAAGTGGGAAGAATCAGTCTATTTGATTTTAAGACTTACTATGTATCTAAAATAAAAAAGACTATATGGTGTTGATGGAAAGATAGACCGATATATCAGTGGGATAAAATAGAGAATCCAGATATAGATCCATACAAAAATTCCCAACTAATTTTTGACAAAGATGCAAAAGCAATTCAGTGGAGGAAAAGTAGCCTTTTCAACAAATGCTACTGGAATAACTGGACACCCATCCATAGACAAAAACCTGAACTTCAAGCTGAGTCTCATACGTTATGTAAAAAATTAACTCAGAATAGATCATGGACCTAAATGTAAAACATGCAACATGAAATTTTAGAAAAGAAACATAAGAGAAAATCAGGATCAAGGCCTAGGCAAAGAGTTTTTAGATTTTACACCAAAAGCACAATCTATAAAAGGAAAAATTGAAACTGGATTTCATCAAAATTAAAACGTTTTGCTCTGTGAAAGACCCTGTTAAGAGGATGAAAAGATAAGCTACAGAGTGGAGAAGATATTTGCAAACCACATCGCTAACAAAGGAATATTATCTACAATGTGTAAAGATATCTCAAAACTCAGTATTAAAAAAAAGCATATAATTTAACTAGAACATGGGCAGAAGGTATGGATAGGTGGTTCACCAAAGAAGATGTACAGATGGCAAATAAGCACAAGAAAAGTTGTTTTAACATCATTAGCCATTAAGGAACTGCAAATTAAGACCACAAGATATCACTACATACCTATCAGAATACCTAAAATTTTTTTAAAGTGACAATACCAAATGCTGTCAAATATGTGGAGAAACGGGATCACTCTGACATTGCTGGTAGGAATGTGAAATGGTACAGCCACTCTGAAAACCTGTTTGGCAGTTTCTGAAAAAATATGTTGCAACTGCCATATGACCTAACATTTTACATTCTTGGGCATTTATCCTGTATAAATGAACTTATGTTCACACAGAAACCTATACATGTATGTATATAGCAGCTTTATTCATAATAGCCCCAAACTAGAAACAACCCAGATGTCCTTCATTGAGTGAATGGTTAAACAAACGATGTCTATCCATACTATGGAATTACTCTTAAGCAATAAAAAGAATGATAATTGCAACAATCTGGATGAATCGCCAGAGAATTATACTGAGTGAAAAAAAGCCAATCCCCAGAGGTTACATATTGTATGACTATTTACGTAACATTCTTCTTGAAATGACAAAATTATTGAAATGGAGAACAGATTAGTGATTGCCAGGGGTTAATGAGGGAGGTGGTAGAGGGAGGGAAGTGGGTGTGGCTGTATGTAAAAGGACAATATGAGGGATCCTTGTGGTGGAAATGTCAGTCTCCTGGTTGTAGTTTTACTAGATATTACTGTTGAGGGAAACTAGGTAAAGGGTACATGAGATCTCTTTGTATTATTTCTTAGTACTGCATGTGAATCTACAGTTCAAAATAAAAAGTTTAAAGAAAAAAAAATGAGAGCATGTAAGATTAGCTTTCACCTACCCTTCCTTTCCTGCTGTTTTAGAGGAAGAGGGTGTGTAAGAAGTCCTTTTGTGCTCTCGATATTATTGTTTTCCATTCTCTCCAGCGAAATGTCTATTTCTAACTTCCTGGCAAGTTCTTTTGGTATACCATTTTGTAGAATTACCATTTTTTATGTCTGTCTTTCCCACTCCGTTGCATGACAGTACTGATTTTGTTTTTGTTCACTGCAGTATCTCAGCTGCTACCTGACATATATAGGCACACCAATAAAGAATTGTTAAATGAATGATAAATCCCTCTCCTTAACTTTATCATCCAGCTTCTTAAGAGTGGTCATTACTTTATGCCTTCTCTTTACCCCTCTTGTTACTGCCATAATTCATCCTCTTTAATTCTGAACCATTACACTAACTTTACAACTTCTAGTCTTTTCCCCACTCCTCACTTCTCTTGTTTCCTCACTAAATCTGATCTTGTTATTGATCTGCTCAAAAGCCTTTCCCTTTTGCTAAAGAAATGTCTCCTTAGCACAGCGGTCCCCAACCTTTTTGGCACCAGGGGACTGGTTTTGTGGAAAAAATTTTTTCCACGGACCAGGGAGGGCGGGGTGGGGGGATGGTTCAGGGGTAATGCAAGCAAAGGAGGGGATGGTTCAGGGGGTAATGCCAGCGATGGGAAGCGGCAGATGAAGCTTTGCTTGCTCACCCGCCCCTCACCTCCTGCTGTGCGGCCCGGTTCCTAACAGGCGGCGGACTGGTACCGGTCCCGGTTCTGGTCTGTGGCCCGGGGTTGGGGACCCCTGCTTCAGCACACCAAGCTCTCCTCAGCTGACCCCCGGCTACTCAGAGACACATATATACATACACTCTTGTGTCCAGCAACACTCGATTTGGGTCCGTTGACCATGAATGCTTTTTCACTCATTGTTTCTGTTGCCTGCATTTTTGAATTTTGGAGCTGTAAAAGCTTGATTGCCTTTTACTATAAGCCACCATATGTTAGGTGAACAAGTTAAGTAAATTCTGATAAGCTAGTGGACGTTCTTCCTCCCAGCCTTCTTTTAAGGAAAGTAAAGTAAGCTCCATTAAGAAAGATTGACTTCTCCGGTACTTGTACTCAGTGATGGCAAACATGAGGCATAGCAGTATCAGGAATATTTTTTAGTGTAAGTATTAGATATAAATTGCTGTACCTCAATTTCAAAAGTACCATACCAGCCAGTGTTTCAAATTGTGTTCCTCTCAGCTGGGTATCATGTGTGTGTAGTGCTAGTTTCCCTTTTGTGAACCTTGTTTTCCATTTATGAAACTTAGTTGTGATTTTGTCCAAGAGTAATATATAGGATATTAATTTTTGTAAATTTATTTTGTGAGGCACCCACACCCTGTCTTATCTCTGTTTCTTTTATCCCAGTCATTCTTGCTTTCTTCCATTATATGTTGTCTTGCTTCTCTATCACATAAAGTTGTAATTTGAGGGTATAATTAAGATAGTTCACATTGGAAGACCACTTGATGAAGTTTAGTCTTGATCTTGCAGGGTATTTCTTAGAGAAGTCACCAAATCTGATTCTGGTTTTCCTTTCTTTGTCCAGAAACTTAATCTTGCCTATCAGATTTAGAAAGACTACCCAAACCCACAGTGTACTGAAACTTAGACCAAGATAGTACTTTACTTACAATGAGAATTATTAAGTGTGGCACAGACTGAATAGTCGTCGTTTCCTCTGACTTTTTTCCCTGTCAAGAATTCCATATGGGGCTTCCCTGGTGGCGCAGTGGTTGAGAGTCCGCCTGCTGATGCAGGGGACACGGGTTCGTGCCCTGGTCTGGGAAGATCCCACATGCCGCGGAGCTGCTAGGCCCGTGAGCCATGGCCACTGAGCCTGCGCATCCAGAGCCTGTGCTCCTCAACGGGAGAGGCCCGCATACCGCAAAAAAAAAAAAAAAAAAGAATTCCATATGAAAAGCCAAATTGTAATCAAAACTTTTTTGTTGAGCATAGTTACAGACAGGAAATACAACAATATTAAGATTTGAGAGAGAAATCTGCCTGTGAAAGTCAGTTAGATGTAGAACCTCAAAGTAAAAATAAAATTGTAATTCTCTAAAATCTCCAAATTTAACTAAACTTATTCACTTTATAAAAATTTCATCAGAATGTTAGTTTGTGATTTCTTCCTTGATGTTATAGGATCATTTGGCTTTCTTTTTAAATATTCTGTTTGAGGGAGAGAAAAAGGGAAGGAGGGAGTGGGGAGAGGAAATGAGATTTTCTTCTGGTAGTTATTTTCCTTTCCAAGGATAACTTCAAATAATATACAATACATCTCAGTGTTACATATAGCAAAATTCCTTTATAAAAATACTTTACCTGTACAAAAATAAAAAATATATATTTTCCTTAAATAGACTTAAGACATTCTGTAGAGCTGGGTTAGTAATGATCAGCATCCTTGTTGATGATGGCGTGATGGTGTCTGGTTCATGCCCAGCTACCACACCCAGGAAGCTGCTGTCTGGCAACTGTTCTCTCTCCCTTCCCTTCCTCTTTTCCTCCCTTTCCTCGCCAAGCCACTGTCGGAAACTTTCAGTAGGCACTGTGACCCCATGACTTACTGTTTCTGATCTGACGTTTGCCCTCTCTTTTAGTCATTTGAGTATAGAATAGGTGTGGTGGTGTGACTCTCAGATTGATACCAGACTTGAAAATTACGTAATTTGCAAAAAAAAAAAAACTGGGCAGAGTAAAGAAGCAGAGATGGATTGTAGGGAGTGGAATTGGTCACAAAAATGGTATCCCTTCGGGAATAATTAAAGTGTCGGAGATAATTCATTGTAACATTTTGATTTGTATTTGTGATATTTATGCATGTGAAATATGAGCAAAGCAAATTGGAGTAAATTAAATTCTGATATTTTATGTTGGTCTCAGTCCATCTATAGCTGTATAAATAATACTGTCTAAGTGTTTTATCTGTTTTATGTGGAATGTTTTTCAGGTGTTATTTTCCTGGTTCTGAAATGTATCAATATGTTTTAATGCAGCTCTGAAAGATTGGTACTGCTGGCAGGTGGTAGTCTGGAGATCAGTGACGTCACCGAGGATGATGCTGGCACTTACTTTTGTATAGCTGATAATGGAAATGAGACCATTGAAGCTCAAGCAGAGCTTACAGTACAAGGTATGCAAATGTTTCCTTTATAAATTTTAAAAAGCCTGTGTACTTTATGGGTTTGTAATTGTTAAAAGTTAATGTGGAAGAGGCAATACACCATAATAGTTAAAAGTAAATGGGCTACTTGAGTTCAAATGCTGGGTCTTACACTTCCTAGCTATATAACTATAGGAAATTTACTTCTCTGAGCTTCATTTTTCTCATCTGTAAAGTGGAGATTTAATGAGAGTACTTACCTCATTGAAGTTGTTTTCAGGACTAGAAGAGTAATGCTTGTAAAACTCCCAGAATAGTGACTAGAATATGGTAAAAGCTCAAAGTTAGTTATTGTTGTTATTATCTGTAGTGTAGGGTAGGGAAGGGTGTGATCTATGGCATCTGGAAGGTTCAGTTCACTTTTCTTGTCTCAAAAATGCTTTCTCTTTCTCTGACCCAGAACCACATATCCTAAGCATTGGTGTTCCCTCCTTTAGGGTGAATAGATCACCTAGGAAGGAGCGCAGTGTGGCTCTCAACATAACAACCTGTTTGATTTGATGATTTCTTTCTTTGCAACTAATGCTGACCATTGCAGCATCTCCCTTATAGGTTCTCTGATTTGGAAGTCAAAGAAAATGACCATGGCATGTACACATAATCTCCCCATCTCCCTTGTTTTTCCTCCATATGGAAGTGTACCCTCAGAGGAACATTTGCTCTCTCTCCTATGAATTGTCTGCAAATCTGTCTTTGTTTCAAATAAAAATCTTTAAGATCTTCTCTGTTACTTTTAGGGAAATCCAACACTGCTTGGATATGTAGAGGTATATATTAACTTACGATATTCATTATCAGGTTGTCTCAAAGTGTATTGTATTTGATAGACTACTTCCTGATACATGGTTTGGGGTGATCTCATATTTTATATGAAGGTTTCTTTCTCTTGGTACATTTTGTGGGTTTCAGAGTGGAAAGTAGTCACATTCCTACTCTGTTTGATAGGAATTGGGGAGCACATTGGGGTTCTGTGCTGGCAGAGGCATAGAATGTTTATATTCTGTATTGCTATTTGTGGGTGGATTCATAATCTCTGCAAATCAAAAGAGCAGGCCTTAGAGTTCATATAACTGTTACCTCACTTGAGCTCAACCATTGCTCTGGCTAGATAGTAAGTAGGATTAGACCAGTGGTAGAATGACTGATTTCTTTACCTCTATGTAATTGGAACTGGACAAGTAAAATATTAGTGAACTTCCGTGCCTCCCTTGGTGGATGTTTTCTCTTTTTGCTTTTTTCGTTAGTCAGGTTCTTGGCTTGATGCTTTCTCCATTTTTCTACCTGTGCCTCAGTTTCCTCCAAAGTAAAGTACCTTGTTATTAGCCTCAAATGGGAGGCGTAGTGTCTGCCATATGTATTAGTTACACTTGTCCATGCAATTAATTTCTGCTCTTTGTTTTTATTCATTGTATGGAATCTAATTAAGACTCTGTCTGTTAGCTTAATTAACTGCAGTTTTTAGTTACAGGATAACACATACATCTGGTACTTTGTATCCTGTTCCATCTTATCATCTGTGCCTTAAGAAAATGCCCTTTAAGTGAATACATTCTAGAAAACTGAGAAAAGAATAAGAGTGAAGAAACCCAGATATTAAAATTAAATAACCTTCTCCAATCAAAACAGCATGGCATTGGCCCAAGAATAGACTAGACAATAGAAAGGAATAAAATCTAGCTGATACAAGTAATTATGGAACTTTAAAATATTATCAAAGTGGTACTTCAATTCAGAGGGGAAAAGTGTTTTATTTATTAAAGGGTATTGGTACAAAAGACTTTTAAGTGGAAGGAAATAAAGTTGGATCTCTACTTCATTTCAAAGGTCTAAATGTGAAAAGGTGAAGAATATATGGGATAGCGTTTGTATTATCTCTGATGGGAGACTATCTTAGGAAAAAGAGAAATGGCATGTCAAGCAAAACCCAACAAATTCTGACAACATACACATTTTTTAAAAAGTTATAGAACGACCCTGTGCAGATGATATATTGGGAGAAAATATTTGCAACACATAACTGAGAAAGGGTCAGAATCATTAAAATAAAGAGACCTTTCAGAAAGAGATTTTTTAAAAAGAAATAACCTAAAGAAAGCTGATAAAGACTGCCAACAGGCAATTCACAGGAGTTTATTAGCTATTTGCATTTCTTCATCAGTAGATAGTCAATTTTACTAGCAGTCAGAAAAATACAAATTTAAAAGATACCATTTTCCCCACCATCATATTGGCAAAAATTTAAAAGATTTTGACCTTCAGAGAATGTGGTGTGGTGCTCAGTACTGAAAAGTATTACTGATACCATCAAATCAGTACAGAACAGAGCAAAAACATCACCTCCTTGGTACTAGATATTGTATTCTACAATACAATTTAAGGTTGAACTAGCTTTTTTGATAAGCTTATTTTAGGGGGCAACCAAATTCATTTACTTACCAAGTCTTATCAATAGTCCACCAACTCTTTCTTTTCCTCCCCAACCTCAACTGGGGAGAATGTCTAAGGTTCTATGTTAGGTCCTTCCATTTTTGCCTACTATTGAAATAGCAGCCTATCTGCTAACTTCTCTGTATCTAACATAGTTTCATATTGGCTTGAGGTTAATAGTTGTACATATGTGTTTTAGAGTGCCTGCCATGATTTTGATTTTCATTAGATGACTGGGGAACTCTGGTGCTTAAAAATATCTCAAGGTCAAAAATCTTAGTGAGCAGACCAATAGAAGAGTTTTGGTTGTTTTTTATTTCACCCAGAAGTTTACACCGAATGCTTTATAAGTCTATGGTGATGAAAAGTTAGAAAAAATAGCTAAAAGGTGTTTTCAAAGGTATGAAGCTAGAGATGGCATAAGATCTCTATCCATGAAAGAATTACTCTCTAAACTAGATGCCCCTGGTAGCTTTTTTGGTGGTAAGATGTTCTATTAAATATTAACTTTTCATTCATCTGCTTGCCTGAAATCTTTGAACTGAGTTGGGAGTGGTTGAGATTGAGCAAGACTTCTACACCTTTGATGAAGAAAGTAGTTTCTAGGCTGGTTTCCATTTTCTGTCAATCTAATTCTAGCTGTTGACTCCCTCACCCAAAATCAACTCTGAAGAAACTAGAGGAGTGAGAGGGAATTATGGGGAGACTCAGGTGCCATGAACCTGTATGTGTTTATGGATGAGTGAAAGAAAGATGGTTTGTGGGGGTGGTGGCTGCAGCCTGGGACGAAGGACTGCCAGCGGTAACAGCGAGAAAGTAGATTGGAAGGAGGCTGTTAAATTTTATCTTCCTCGCTGGTGTTGCCTTGAGACTATCTTTTCACAGCAGAAATGAACAGGAATGGCCCAGGCTTCCATGTCCATTCAAAAGGTCTCCTGGGGCTCTGATGGCATTAATGAAACTGGTATGGCCTGACTGCCCTTAGGGGATCACTTTTCAACTTTTTCCCCCACACTGCCTCCAAACTCCCAGATTGGTAGGTTTTAACCTAGGAAGACTCTGAGGCCGGTGCTGTTTCTACCTAAGAATTTAAATATGAAACCTTGACCAGAGGAGTTACCTGTGGAATGCCCAGCAAATTGGAATAAAAAACAGTAGTTCTGAGGTCCTTAGGGCTCTTTGCTCCAGGGCTCATCCTCCTGCAGTTAGGGCCTGGGGACCATACATGTTCTCAGATAGAGTGGCTGGTACACCAGAAGAACATTAGTTTATAGCCAAACTACTCCCCTGAATTGTACAGCTGCTCTCAGAGAAAGACAACCAAGTGAATAACATATACCATCTGATGGAGAATTAGTGGAAAAATTGACCAAGAATTTAAAATAAGCATGATAAATACATTTAAGGAGATAAGAAGGATATTAGCAATATAATGCAAGAACTAGAAAATGTGAAAACAGAACCAAGTAGAAATATTAGGTATGAAAAATGTAGTGAAGATAAAGAACACGGTAGACTGAGTAATAGTCTAAGATATACAGCTGATGAACAAACTCCTGAGTTGGAAGATTACATTGAGAAAATCTCTAAGAACATAGCATTAAATGAGAGAATGCATAGAATAAAAGCCAAGGGGTGTGAAAGTTAGATGTAGAAGGGCTTGTATCCAGATAAATAGGAATCCTAGAGGAGATCTGAAATAAAAAGAGAGAAAGAAATATTTGAAGAAATAATTAAGATAAATTTCTCAGAATTAAAGATTAATGGAAGACCTAAGATTGAGAGGGCTTTTAATGACTGCTAAATACTGGAGAGGAGAAAACACTCACCATTAGACTCATTTACAGTGGCTGATAACATCAAAGTCAAAAAGAGCTTCTAAAAGCTCCCAGTGACAAAGAGCAGATCACCTATAAAGGGACAAGAATTAGATTGCACCTAGTGTTGATTTTGAGAGATGTGATTTCAAGAGGACAGTGGAGTAATTTTTTAAAGGTTTAAAGGAAAAGAACATTGAATTCACATAGCATTTATATATACCCAGAATGTGAGGCATAGTAAAAATTCTCATCGTACAAGACCTAGGAAGGTTTGCTACACAAAAATACACACTGAAAGCACTTTTGGAATGAATACTCAAATAAGAAGAGACACATTCAGGAAAGGCTGTAAGAGATATGGGAGTTTTAAAATGTAGCCCCCAAATTCTTTGAAGTCCTCCTAGTGAGTGCTGGAGTTTATTATACCCCTTGTCCTTGAATCTGAGTGGGCTTAGAGCTATTTGAATCAATAGAGATATCACATGACTTCTGAGACTTATAAAAAGCCATGTGGAGTCCTCTTGGTTCTCTTAAAGTTAGTGCTTTCCAGACACTTCCTCTTGGGATCTCCATCTCAGAACCTAGCTACCATGCTGTGTGAAGCCCAGACCAGAGGAAAGCCTACATTGTAGGTGCTCTAATAGACAGCTCCACCTGAGACCAACTTTCAGGTCATCTAACCAAGGAACCAGACTTGTGAATGAAAAAGTCTTCAGTTGACTTCAGCCCCCAGCTTTCTGTGTCACCCCCAGACATTCAAGTCTTCTTAGACATTGTGGAGCAGAGATAAGCCATCCCTGCTGTGCCCTGTCAGAATTCCTGACCTACAGGATCTGTGAGCATAAGAAAATAATGGTTGTTTTATGCCAATAATGGTTGTTTTATGTTTTGGGGTTTGGTGTGCATCATTAGTAACTTGGGAACATTCATTATTGTTGTTTTTTAAAAAGGAGAGAATCAAAGTAAAGAAAAAGTATGTTAATGATAGCCCACTACTAAAATTTTTGGCAATACCAAGTAGTGGGTGTAGACAAGTGTATGTGTGTTGTTAGGGGAAAGCTAGAAATACTAATATCTGTATACCTATAGATATAAATATTAAGAAATAAAATATGAATTTGGAACTTAAGGGCAGTTACCACAGAACAAAATAGAATATACATATAACTTTTAAACAGCAGAAGAAAGGTTTATCCAACTGAAAGCACAAAAGGGGGAAAAATAAACATTGTATACTATAAAGACAAAGTAAGAATAAAATGCAGAAATAACTCCCAATATAATGGTAATTATAATAATGTAAATGGGTCAAACTCATCACTTAAAAGCAGATTGGATTACACAAACACCCCAATATGTTGTTTACAAAGATACACATAAAACTAATAAGACAGTGAGATTTAAAATAAAAGGATGGAAAAGACATAATAGGCAAAACAAAAGAAAGTTGAGGTAGCCATCTAAAAGATGAAAATAGCAGAAGGAACATTTATTCGTAAGAGGAATCATAGATCAAGAAGATATAACACGAAACATATAAACAAATCACAGCAAGATCTTTTTTGATCAACCGCCTAGAGTAATGGAAATGAAAATAAACAAATGTGACATAAATAAACTTAGAAGCTTTTGCATAGCAAAGGAAACCATAAACCAAACTGAAAGACAGCCCTCAGAATGGGAGAAGATATTTGCAAACGAAGCAGCTGACAAGAGATTAATCTCCAAAATATACAGACAGCTCATGCACCTCAATATCAAAAGAACAAACAACCTAATCCAAAAATGGACAGAAGACCTAAATAGACATTTCTCCAGAGAAGATATACAGATGGCCAACAAACACATGAAAGGATGCTCAATGTCACTAATCATTAGAAAAATGCAAATCAAAACTACAATGAGGTATCATCTCACCCCAGTCAGAATGACCATCATCAAAAAGTCTGCAAACAGTAAATGCTGGAGAGAGTGTGGAGAAAAGGGAACCCTCCTACACTGTTGGTGGGAATGTAAATTGGTACACCCACTATGGAGAACAGTATGGAGGTTCCTTAAAAAACTAAAAATAGAACTACCATATGACCCAGCAATCCCACTCCTAGGCATATATCCAGAGAAAACCATAATTCAAAAGGATGCATGCAGCCTGATGTTCATTGCTGCACTATTTACAATAGTCAGGATATGGAAACAACCTAAATGTCCATCAACAGAGGAATGGATAAAGAAGATATGTTACATATATATGCTGGAATATTACTCAGCCATAAAAAGGAATGAAATAGTGCCATTTGCAGAGACGTGGATGGATCTAGAGATTGTCATACAGAGTGAAGTAAAGTCAAAGAGAAAAATAAATATTGTATGTTATTGCTTATATGTGGAATCTAGAAAAATGGTAGAGATGAACTTATTTGCAAAGCAGAAATAGAGTCAAAATGTATGGTAATTTATGATTACCAAGGGGGGAAGGGGGGCTGGGATGAATTGGGAGATTGGTAATGATATGTATACACTACTATGTATAAAATAGATAACTAATGAGGACCTACTGTATAGCACAGGGAACTCTACTCAGTGCTCTGTGGTGACCTAAATGGAAAGGAAATCTAAAAAACATGGGATATATGTATGACTGATTCACTTTGCTGTACAGCAAGAAACTAACACAACATTGTAACGCAACTATATTCCAATAAAAAGTAATTAAGAATAAAAGAAAGCTAAACAAAACAGTACAGTCAACATAAATGTATATGCAGCCTCAAAATATATCAAACAAAAACTAAATAACAGCTGAGGGAAATAGATAAATCAACAATTGTTAGAGAGTTTACCATGCTCCTCTCAGGAAATGACAGAAGAGACAGAAAAGTTTAGGTTGGCCAGAGTTACCTCTACTATTTAATAACATAGTTCTACCAGTACCATAAGAGAAGAAAAAGAAATAATGGTGTTGAAATTGGAAGAAGAGATAAGATTGTTCTGTTGACAGATGATTTGGTTGTCTACCTGAAATCACCTACAGAGTCAGCAAACTAGTATATAATAGAAAACAACATTGGGCAGGTTTGCCATACAGGATAAATTTATCAAAATCAAAATTATTTCTCTGTACCAGCAATAATCAATAGAAAATATTTAAAAAGAAAAAATATTTTAAAATAGATAAATTTTCAGTAGGAAAAGACTATAAAATATCTAGAAATATAACTTACCAAGAATATACAAGACCTTTGTCAAGAAAAATTTAAAACTCTAGTAGAGAACATAGATGATAAATAAATAGCAAAGTAGATATTTCATGCTCTTAGATGGGTTGATATAATATTTAAAATGTCATTCATCCTCCCAAGTTAATGTATAAATTTGGCATATATGAATCAAGATTCTTAATGGATTTTTTGATGAACCTGGAAGTTTTCTTCTAAAATGTACATAGAAGAATAAAGGTTTGTGAACTACTGGGTTTGCTATGGAGAGTAAAAAGAGTGGAGAGCTTACTCTACAAGATATTTAAACGTATTAAAAAGTCACAGTGCTTTTTTTTTTTTCTTAAAGAAAGTATTGTATTGTCAAAAGAACTGAGAAATAGACCAGCGGAAGGAATGAGGAATGGGCTAATTGTTCAGTAAATGGTTTGGGGGGAAATGGCTTCCTAAAATGGAGAGAAAAAAAAATGAATTTCTGTGTTACAGTGACCATGCAAATGACTTCCATTTGGTTTAATAGTGACTGAAATTTGAAGGGTAAAACTGTAAAGTTTATAGAAGAAATTGTAGGAGAATAACTTCGTCACCTAGGAGCAGGAAAAGATTACTTTAGGTAAAACTTTAGATGCAGAAATCATGACATAAAACATTGATGGCTTTGATCACGTCACAAATTGATGGTATTTTTCATGAAAGTTCAGGTGATGAAAGAAAAATGAGGAGCAAAGGAAAAGTTAAATATTTGGGTAAATCTAAGTGAATATTGAATATGTAAAATAATAATGTTATATGAGATTTAAAATACAGTACACAAACGTATAAGTCAGGAGTAAGGATATTTAGTCTTCTAAGGTTCTTAAAATTTCCAGGAAGTGGTGAAAGTACTACTTTATATTAGAGATTAATAAGGCAGGGGTGTGTACTGTAATCTCTGTGAGAAGCCTTGAAAGAATAATAGAAGAATCTATAACTAACAAGATAATAGAAGAAGAAAATAAAATTAAAAATTCTCCAAAAGAAGGTAAGAAAGGAAAGCAAAAGGAACATAGAATAAGTTGGACTAATAGAAAGCAAATAGTGAGATGGTAGGTTTAAATACAAATATATCAGTAATTGTAAATGGACTAACTACTCTAATTAAAAGTCAGATTGGAAAGAAATTAAAACCTAACTATGTATTACTTGTATGAGAGACACACTAAATATAAGGATACAGAAAATTTGAAAATTACAAGGATGGAAGAAGGTAAACCATGCCTGAACTAACTGGAAAAAAGCTGTTGTAGATACCAAGCAAAAAAGCAAGATGCATTATTAGAGATAAAGTGGGACATTTCATATTATTAAGAGTTAATATACCAGGAAAATAAAACCATTCTAAGTATGTATTACCTCATAACATAATCTCAAAATGTGAAAGGCAGAAACTGATAGAACTACAAGGAGAAGTAGACGAGACAAACCCACAGTCCTAGTGATAAATTTTAACACACTTCAGTAGCTGATAGGATATGTAGCACGAGACAAATAAGTATAAACAAAATAAAAACCACAAACAGTTATATTGCAAAACTGAACAACACAATTAACAAACTTGACCTTATTGACATTTGTAAAATATTGCACCAAACAAATAAACTCTATGTTTTATAAGTGCCTGTGAACCGTGACTATTGGGTGGGCCAAAGGTTCCTTCAGTTTTTTCTGTAAGATGACTCTAGTAGCACTTAGATGTCTTCAACTTCATTTGAAACAATATTGTTAGATTGTATGTGACAGTTGCCGCATCAGCGTGCATTTAAAGCAAGACTTATCAAAATTGGTGAATTTTTGTAGAGCCATTTTAATATTGAAGATGGAAGAAAAAAGCAAAAATTTTGGCATATTATGCTTTATTATTTCAAGAAAGGTAAAGACGCAACTGAAACAAAAGAAGATTGTGCAGTGCATGGAGAAGGTGCTGTGACTGATCAAACGTGTCAAAAGTGGTTTGCCAAGTTTCATGCTGGAGATTTCTCACTGGACAATGCTCCACGGTTGGGTAGACCAGTTGAAGTTGATAGTGATCAAATCAAAAGAATAACTGAGAACAATCAACATTATACCACACGGGAAATAGCCAACATACTCAAAACATCCAAATCAAGTGTTGAAAATCATTTGCGCCAGTTTGGTTATGTGAATCGCTTTGATGATAGGGTTCCACATAAGTTGAGCGAAGAAAACCTTCTTGACCGTAATTCCGCATGTGATTCTCTACTTAAATATAATGAAAATGTTCCGTTTTTAAAACAAATTGTGACGAGTGATGAAAGTGGACACTGTACAACAGTGTGGAATGGAAGAGATCATGAGACAAGCGAAATGAACCACCATCAACCACACCAAAGGCTGGTCTTCATCCAAAGAAGGTGATGTTGTGTATATGGTGGGATTGGAAGGGAGTCCTCTTATTATGAGCTCCTTCTGGAAAACCAAATGATTAATTCCAGCAAGTACTGCTCCCAATTAGACCAACTGAAAGCAGCACTTGCTGAAAAGCATCCGGAATTAATCAACAGAAAACGCATACTCTTCCATCAAGATAACGCAGCAAGACTGCATGTTTCTTTGATGACCAGGCAGAAACTGTTACAGCTTAGCTGGGAAGTTCTGATTCATCCGTTGTATTCACCAGATATTGCACCTTTGGATTTCCATTTATTTTGGTCTTTACAATATTCTCTTTTTTTAAAAAAACATCTTTATTGGAGTATAATTGCTTTACAATGGTGTGTTAGTTTCTACTTTATTACAAAGTGAATGATGGAAAAAATTTCAGTTCCCTGGAAGACTGTACAAGGTACCTGGAACAGTTCTTTGCTCAAAAAGATAAAAAGTTTTGGGAAGATGGAATTATGAAGTTGCCTGGAAAATGGCAGAAGGTAGGGGAACAAAAGGGTGAAATACGTTGTTCAATAAAGTTCTTGGTGAAAATGAAAAATGTATCTTTTATTTTTACTTAAAAAACCAAAGACACTTTTTGGCCCGCCCATTAAAATATACCATATACTGACTACAGGACAAATCTTAAATTTGAGAGAATAGAAATTCTATAGGTTTGACCACTGTGGAATTAAGGTTGGAACTAATTACAGAAAAGTGACTTTAAAAAAAAAGTTAAGTTGAAGATCTCCTAGTGTTTGAAACTTAAGTGAATCACTTTGAAATAATCCATGGGTCAGAAATGAAATGTTGAAAATTTAAAAACAGGTCATATCTCTGTTAGCTTAACCTTTCAAAACTTAGGGGATGCTTAGAGGAAATTTATAGCCTTAAGTACATATATTAGAAGGGAAGAAATGCTGAAAATTTAGCGATTTAAATATATATCTCAATGAATGGATAAAGAGGATGTGGTATACACACACACACACACACACACACACACACACACAGTGGAATACTACTCAGCCATAAAAAGGAATGAAATAATGCCATTTATAGCAACATGGATGGAGCTAGAGATTTTCATACTAGTTGGAGTATGATACAAATGAAATTATTTACTAAACAGAAACAAACATAAGAAAACAAACTTATGGTTACCAAAAGGGAAGGGTGGGGGGAAGGAAAAATTGGAGTTTGGGATTAGCAGATACAGACTTCTCTATATAAAGTAGATAAACAACAAGGTGGTACTGTACTGTATAGCACAAGGAACTATATTCAATATCTCGTAATAACCTATAATGGAAAAGAATCTGAAAAAGAATATATATATATATATATATATATATATGACTGAATCACTTTGTTGTACACCAGAAACTAACACAATATTGTAAATCAACTGTACTTCAATAAAATAAACAAATAAATATCCATCTCAAAAAAGCTATAAAAAGAATAGCAAATTTAACCCAAAGAAAACAAGTAATCATAAGAGCAAAAATTAATGAAATAGAAAACAAACATTCAAAATAAAGAGTTTCAGCAAAGCCAGAAGTTGATTCTTGTAAAGAATAACAAGACAAGACTTATATATAACTTGACAAAGGTCTTTATTTAGACCAAGAGTCAGCAAAATACAGCTCGTGGACCAAGTCTGCCAACCCCTTCGTTTTTATTCAGCCTGTGAACTAAAAATAGTTTATATAGTTTTAAATGGTTGAACCATATCAGAAGAATAATATTTAGTGATATATAACATTTTATGAAATTCAGATTTTATTGTCCATAAATAAAGTTTTATTGGCACACAGTCACACTCATTTGTGTATTGACTGTGGCTGCTTTCATGCTACAGCAAAGGAGTTGAGTAGTTGTGGTGGAGACCACATGGCCCACAAAGCCTAAAATATGTACTATCTGGCCCTTTTCAGAAAAAGTTTCAACCTCTGATACAGACTCTGTAAAGAACTATAGATCAGTAAGTAAACAAAGACAGATAATCCAGTAGAAAACGGGCAAGACTTGAACAGCTACCTCACAGGTCTCCAGGTGACTACTAAACATTTGAAAATGAGGTTCTTATCATTAGTTCTTAGAGAAATATAAAGCCACAATGAGGTACCACTGTACTCCACCAGAGTGGTTAAAACTCAAGAGACTAACAATACCAGGTGTTGGCTAAGATGAGGAACAATAATGGGGACTCTAATATACTGCTGTTAGGACTGTACATTGATTTAATCACTGTTTGGCAGACTCTACTAAAACTGCATACAAACGTTATCTTTTACAATGGTTGTATTCCTAGGAGTATACTCATCAGAAGTATATAACTATATGCATCAAAAAACATGCATGATAATGTTCTCACCAGCTTTATTCACAGTAAATCAAAACCAGAAACAATCAGCCATAGAATAGTGTTCTAATCATACAGTGGCATATTATCAACAATGAAAATTGACAGACCACCGCTCAACAACATGGATAATACCATTGAATCAAAAAAGCCAGGCACGAAATAATACATACTGTATGATTCCATTTTTATAAAGTTTAAAAATAGGCAAAACTAACCTATGGTTTTATTTTTTTAATCTTATTTTTTTATACATCAGGTTCTTATTAGTTATCCATTTTATACATATTAGTGTACATATGTCAATCCCAATCTCCCAATTCATCACGATAGTGATCACTTTTGGACAAGGGCAGGGTAGTGACTTGCACAATGGGGTTTCTGGTGTGTTAATGTTCTATTTCATAATCTAGGTGGTATTTACAGTAATTCAAGCTGTAATGTTAATGTGTGTCACATGAGGCCTTCTCTTTTCGTTTATAGATAGGAAGTCACTGTGTACAAAAAATTTTTGGAAAATTTTATTTTGAATCTTGTCCCATAACTGAAAGTATTTGTTTCTTTTTCTGATGGGGAAAGCAGTTTATGAGAAGTGGTTGGAGGTTATATATGTGTATTTATTTATATAGTTATATTTATAGTCATAGCTGTCTGATTTCTGTTATTTTTTTAAAAGTTACAGCTACAGGAAATTCTTTAGTGAGTGTTAATGCAGAAAGGGTTATAAGTTCAGTCTTCATCTGTTAAATATTTCAAATTTATTGTTTTATCGTTAACTCCTGGGATTTCTACACATGCTGTGACGTGAATTAGCTCATCGTGTATTTCCTGTCATCTCAGATTGTTGATAACACTTAAAATGGGTCATGAGTTTTTTTTTTTAAACAGGGATTTTTCCTTTTCTCTTAAAATGTTCATAATTGCCTACGATACACATCTTCCCTCCCCTGCAAAAGAATAAATTTTTCCATTTGTATTTTTGTGAGACAAATTGATAAATTCTAAATTGACTTTGTCAATACTCATAACAAATCTATCACTGAAGTTTTAAATTACACCATCTTTCTCTGAAGTCATACCCTAACGTCACCCTATTGGGTTGGCCAAAAGTTCCTTCGGTTTTTAATTAAAAATAAAAGTTACATTTTTCATTTTCACCAAGAACTTTATTGAACAGCATATTCATCCTTTTGTTCCACTGCCTTCTGCGGTTTTTCAGGCAACTTCATAATTCCATCTTCCCAAAACTTTTTATCTTTTTGAGCAAAGAACTGTTCCGGGTACCTTTTACAGTCTTGCAGGGAATTGAAATTTTTTCCATTAAGAGAATATTGTAAAGACCAAAATAAATGGAAATCCGAAGGTGCAATGTCTGGTGAATACGACGAATGAATCAGAACTTCCCAGCTAAGCTGTAATAGTTTCTGCCTGGTCATCAAAGAAACATGCAGTCTTGCTGCGTTATCTTGATGGAAGAGTATGCGTTTTCTGTTGATTAATTCCGGATGCTTTTCAGCAAGTGCTGCTTTCAGTTGGTCTAATTGGGAGCAGTACTTGTTGGAATTAATCATTTGGTTTTCCAGAAGGAGCTCATAATAAGAGGACTCCCTTCCAATCCCACCATATACACAACATCACCTTCTTTGGATGAAGACCAGCCTTTGGTGTGGTTGGTGGTGGTTCATTTCACTTGCCTCACGATCTCTTCCATTCCACACTGTTGTACAGTGTCCACTTTTCATCGCCCATCACAATTTGTTTTTAAAACGGAACATTTTCATTATATTTAAGTAGAGAATCGCATGCGGAAATACAGTCAAGAAGGTTTTTTTTTGCTTAACTTATGTGGAACCCTATCATCAAAGCAATTCACATAACCAAGCTGGTGCAAATGGTTTTCAAAGCTTGATTTGGATATTTTGAGTATGTTAGCTATCTCCCGTGTGGTATAACGTTGATTGTTCTCAGTTATTGTTTCGATTTGACTGCTATCAACTTCAACTGGTCTACCCGACCATGGAGCATCGTCCAGCGAGAAATCTCCAGCATGAAACTTGGCAAACCACTTTTGACACGTTTGATCAGTCACAGCACCTTCTCCATGCACTGCACAAATCTTTTTTTGTGTTTCAGTTGCGTTTTTACCTTTCTTGTAAAGCATAATATGCCAAAAATGTTGCTTTTTTTCTTCTGTCTTCAATATTAAGATGGCTGTACAAGAATTCACCAATTTTGATAAGTTTTTTTTTAAATGCATGCTAATATGACAGCTGTCACAATACAATCTAACAAAATTGTTTTGAATGAAGTTAAAGATCAGTAAGCGCTACTAGAGCCATTTTACGGAAAAACACCAAACGAACATTTTGGCCAACCCAATACTGCTCCTACCCTTCTATTCTGCTCACTCTGATCTCTGTCCACGTTAAGCATTGATCTCCCGTTTTCTCCCAGTCTTCTTTGTGATCTAACTTTCCTTTACGTCATGATTAATTACAGTGTTCTGCTCTCATGTATTAGAACTCTCAGTTCTCTTGGCTTAGGATAAACGCAAACTCCTTATAGCATATGTACAGAACACACCCAGACCCTTCATGTGTTAACTACTTCTCTGTGGTACCCCTCAGTTAACAGCAGTCTCTGGACCCAGAATGCCTGGGTTCCAGTCTTACATCTGTCACTTAGCTATGTGAACTTGGCCAAGTTATTTAACTTACCTGTTTCTTCATTTCTTTTATCAGTTAAATGAGTTATTATAAGGGTTAATTAAATAAACTTCTGGCACTCTTCCACCTGAACCTTGCATGGAAATGGATTCATCTTTATCAGACAGCATTTAGGATCTGAACATATGCAATTTGATGGCTCTGTTCCCTGTATCCTTTCACCCACAGCTAAAATTTCTAGATAGTTCTTAAAGAATAGTTCACCTCACTCCTCTTTGAAGCTTTTCATAACCATTCTCTTACCCTCAGGTAATTATTATGTGTCTTAAAATAGCTCTCTTTTTACCAGTAGTTTTTCTCACTGATTTGTTTATGTGCCTTTCCCCACTACTGCTAGACTGAGGTCCTTATCAACAGGGACTGGTCTTAATAATTTTTTATCATTGTAGATTATCAGCAAATAATTATTAAATATATGAATGAAACTTTGTGTTGAAATCGTGAAATATGACAACTAGAACGATTTCATGTTTGTGGTTACTTTATTATTCATGTTTTCCTTTGTACCTTTTCATAGACTTTTAGTATTTTAAAAGCAACTGAGATTTATTTATTTATTTATTTACTTTTTAAAATTGAACTACAGTTGATTTACAAGTTGTCTTAGTTTCTGGTGTAGAGCAAAGTGATTCAGTTATACATACATATATATATATATACTTTTCATTTTCTTGTCCATTGTAGTTTATTACAAGGTATTGAATATAGTTCCCTATGATATACAGTAGGACCTTGTTGTTTATCTATTTTATATATAGTAGTTTGTATCTGCTAATCCCAAACTTCTAATTTATCCCTACCCCCACCTTTCCCCTTTGGTAACCACAAGTTTGTTTTCTATGTCTGTGAGTCTGTTTCTGTTTTGTAAATCAGTTCATTTGTATCATATTTTAGGTTCCACATATAAGTGATATCGTATGATATTTGTCTTTCTCTTTCTGACTCACTTCACTTAATATGGTAATCTCTAGGTCCATCCATGTTGCTGCAAATGGCATTATTTCATTCTTTTTTATGGCTGAGTAGTATTCCATTGTGTGTGTGTGTGTGTGTGTGTGTGTGTGTGTGTGTGTGTGTGTGTGCGTGTGTGTTTACACACCACATCATCTTTTTAAAAAATTTATTTTATTGAAGTATAGTTGATTTACAATGTTGTGTTCATTTCTGGTGTACAACAAAGTGATTTAGTTATACATAGATATATTCTTTTTCATATTCTTTTCCATTATGGTTTATTACAGGATATTAAATATAGTTCCCTGCAGTGAAAAGTAGGACCTTGGTGTTTATCCATTCTATATATAATAGTTTGCATGCTAATCCCAGACTCCTAATTTATCCCTCTTCCCCCTTTACCCTTTGGTTAACCATGTTTGTTTTCTATGTCTTTGAGTCTGTTTCTGTTTTGTAAATAAGTTCATTTGCATCATTTTTTAAGATTCCACATGTAAGTGATATCACATGGTATTTGTCTTTCTCTGTCTGACTTGAGTAGTATTCCATTGTATGTATATACCACATCTTTTTTTTCTTTTTTTTACATCTTTATTAGAGTATAATTGCTTTACAATGGTGTGTTAGTTTCTGCTTTATAACAAAGTGAATCAGTTATACATATATGTATGTTCCCATATCTCTTCCCTCTTGGATCTCCCTCCCTCCCACCCTCCCTATCCCACCCCTCCAGGCGGTCACAAAGCACTGAGCTGATCTCCCTGTGCTATGCGGCTGCTTCCCACTAGCTATCTACCTTACATTTGGTAGTGTATATATGTCCATGCCTCTCTCTCACTTTGTCACAGCTTACCCTTCCCCCTCCCCATATCCTCAAGTCCATTCTCTAGTAGGTCTGTGTCTTTATTCCTGTCTTACCCCTAGGTTCTTCATGACATTTTTTTTCTTAAATTCCATATATATGTGTTAGCATACGGTATTTGTCTTTCTCTTTCTGACTTACTTCACTCTGTATGACAGACTCTAGGTCTATCCACCTCATTACAAATAGCTCAATTTTGTTTCTTCTTATGGCTGAGTAATATTCCATTGTATATATGTGCCACATGTTCTTTATCCATTCATCTGATGATGGACACTTAGGTTGTTTCCATCTCCGGGCTATTGTAAATAGAGCTGCAATGAACATTTTGGTACATGACTCTTTTTGAATTATGGTTTTCTCAGGGTATATGCCCAGTAGTGGGATTGCTGGGTCATATGGTGGTTCTGTTCTTTATCCATTCATCTCTAGATGGACATTTAGGTTGCTTCTATGTCTTGGCTATTGTAAATAGTGCCTCTGTGAACATTGGAGTGCATGTATCTCTTTGAATTATAGTTTTCTCCAGATATATGCCCAGGAGTGGGATGGCTGGATCATGTGGTAGCTCTATTTTTAATTTTTTGAGGAACCTCCATACTGTTTTCCGTAGTAGCTGGACCAATTTACATTCCCACCAACAGTGTAAGAGGGTTCCCTTTTCTTTACTCCCTCTCCAGCATTCATTATTAGGTAGACTTTTTGATGATGGCCATACGGACTGGTAGTTTTGATTTGCATTTCTCTAATGATTAGTGAAGTTGAGCATTTTTTCATGTGCTTGTTGGCCATCTCTATGTCTTCTTTGGAGAAATATTTATTTAGGTCTTCTGCCCATTTTTTGATTGGGTTGTTTGTTTTTTTGATATTGAGCTGTTTGTATATTTTGGAAATTAATTCTTGTTGGTCACATCATTTGCAAATATTTTCTCCCATTCCGTGGGTTGTCTTTCTGTTTGTTTATGGTTTTATTTGCTGTACAAAAGCTTTTATGTTTGATTAGGTCCCATTAGTTTATTTTTGCTTTTATTTCTGTTGCCTTGGGAGACTGACTTAAGAAAACATTGCTATGATTTATGTTAGAGAATGTTTTGCCTGTGTTCTCTTCTAGGAGTTTTATTGTGTCATGTCTTATATTTAAGTCTTTAAACCATTTTGAGTTCATTTTTGTGTGTGGTGTGAGGGAGTGAAAAGCAATTGCGATTTTTTTTTAAAACCACTAAAAGATTATTCTGGAGGAAGATGAACCATTACCCTCATTTATATTATTGAGGTCATAATTGTCACCTTCATATACACATATGTTCACAAACAGTACTTTATCATCTTTATTAATTCCCATTCTTGACCTTTTGAGGTCTTCCATAGTCACCATAAAACTTAAAAAAAAATACTGAGATCATTAAAGATGAGCTTTCTTCCAAATGGCTGCTTTAAAACCCTTAAAATCCATATTTGCCTTCTTGGTGTGCATTGAATCCCTTCATCTTTACTTACAGCCCATGAAATGCTCCACTACTTTGGCTTGATAACACTGTATTTATGTTGTTTCTCCTCTTATTTTCCTGTCCATTACTTTTGTTTTCATGAGCATCTTTTCTTCAGCTTTCTCATTAAAATATTAGTGTTCCACAAAATTCTGTCTTCAACCTATTATTCTTCACACTCACGGTTTCAGATATAACTTACATAACAGTAACTCCGAGATTCCTAGACCAGACCCTCCGCTGAGCTTCAGACATTTCTAATTGGATGCCCCTAGGTACCTCAAACTTCACCTGTCCAAAACTGAACTTAGCATTTTTCTCTAAATATCTTTCTCCTCTGATTTTTCTGTATCTCAGTGGTATCACTGCCCACCTATTCACTTTTGCTAGAAATCTGGGAATCATTCTTGATCATTCCGATCTTCTAAATTTCTTCCCACATCCAGTTCTTTAGTCTTTCTTTCTCCTTGCTTTAATCCCCTAGTTCAAGTTCAGTTAATCTTTTTTCTAAGACAGTGGCAGTAGTATCCTAACTGGTCTCTCTTGTTCTAACCTGGTCCCTTATGAAATCCATTCTTCAGAGTGGCTAAAGTGATCAAAATCCTTTAATTAAAAACTTGGAAAAGTAATTGCAGCAGATATAAGTGGCACTTATAAATTAAGAAGAATGAAAGAAAGCCTCAGTTGAAGGGAAGGGAAAGATAAAATAGTCTATGAAACTGAACAGTTGACCTGAAAAGAGTTCAGCCTTGCTAATAGTGGAATAAATGCAGGTTAATGCAGCCCCCTTTTTTGGCCTATATAGAGAGTTTTAAAATAATAACCTACTCTTGGCAAAATTACAGTAAAATGGGGATTCTCCTACATTGCTGGTAGTAGTCGTGCAAACTTAATCTTTTTGGAAAGCAGTTTGATGATATAATTTAAAAGGCTTAAAATTTGCACCACCTACTTTGACCAGCATTTCTACGTCTAATAATTCGCATTAATGAAATAATCCTGGATGTGTGTAAAGATTTATGCATAGAAATTGCAGTGATATGTATTGGAATGATAGATATTTAATGGAGAAAAATTGTAAATGGCCAACAATAGCTGATTGGTTAAATAAATAATGGTCTCTTCATATACCAGAATACTATGCATCCAGCAAAAATCATATTTTAGAAGACTATTAAATGACAAGTTAAAATGCTTTGAATATATTAAATGAGGAAAAGTAAGGTGCCAAAGTACCATGTGAGAGAGATGATTTGTGTCATAAAGTTATGATGTAAATTGGGTCATATTCTTTGACTTTCTTCTTAAAATTACCTCAAACCAAATAGCAAGAAGCCTTAAATATCTTCCTCTTGAGGTCTCCTCCCTGTAATTTTCAGAAGGGGTCTTTTTTCTTCCAAATGCCAAGCAGAGCGAGAACTAGAGTCTGAGTCTGAGCAATATTGCCACTGCTTCTCAAAGTATTTTAATTTCAAGGGCAACAGCTAGCTGCTGAGATACCCCATACAGTTGTTTTGTTGTACTGTCCCTTCTGCCTAGAATCTTTCTCTTCCCACCCTCTTGCCTGGCTTTCTTCAGAAATCTCTGAAACTCTGGCCCTGCTCACTCCCATCTCTTGTGCCCATCCTCTTCCCACCTCCTTCCGTTAGGTACTTTTTAGTTTTGCACATATACCTTATACATACCTTCCTTGCTTTACCTGTCACATTTAAATTTCTTTTCATTTTGTGTATCTTTCTCTCCTGCCATTCTCAGTTCCTTGAAGACAGGACTAGGTCTTGTCAACTTTTAGATCCTTAGTACCTAATGTAGTGCATTTGACAACTAGTGGATGAGGTGTTGGGACATTTTTATAGTTTGCTGTCTTTATCCAGACTATTTCACAATTTCACTTTATAAACTTTACATTTTTGAAGTCCTTGCCGTAAATTAAGAATGATTTACAATTGTTTTATAATCCTGTGTTGGGACCTGAATCATTTTGAATTGGTTTTGCAATTCTTAGATTTTAATCGCATCAGTGGTCATGTTAGCTTTCAGATAAATCCCATATTTTACAAGCTTGAAATAATTTTCTAATAGTTATGTAAATTTATTCTGAACTACAGTAGCCTCATTTCCATGGTAACTAACCACCTTCAGGAGAGAACCTGCAGGTATTCTAGAAAAGACAAGGAATATCCACATGAAATAAAGTGAATGATGTAAGGTTAGAACCTAGATTTATGTGGAATACAGATGCACGGTTTTTGACCATGAAAATGTTACAGAATAGAAGAGCCATTGAGATGCCTGAAGATTCTACCTGCTTGTTGTTTGTGCATTAGTCAAAATACAGCATGAGAAGAACTCAACTCTCTATTGTGATTTTATGTTAACAAGTGACCCTAATCAGGGGGAAGCTTTGTGGGACAAGTAAGCAGGAACTGTGGTATAGAAATGGATCCCTGGTTTCTATAAAACCACTAAGAGATCAGCACTGAACTTCATAGAAGGAATAGGGTATGATGAAAAGAGAGATGTTTTTGGTGGCATGTCACTGTTTTCCAGTCTCTGGCCATGTGATCTTGACAAATTAATCAGTTTACTTCAGCTTCATTTTTCTTATTTGTAAAATGAAGATGAGAACACCTTCTTTGTAGTGATGATGTAAAGAAGATGCCTAATATAGCACCTGACGCATTGTAGGCATTTAGTAAATGTGCCTCAGGTAATGTTCTCGGGGTTCAAAGAATCTTTCCTTTCTGTCTAAGCCCTCTTTACTTGATCCTACTTCCTTTGGTTCTTTTTTGCCTATTTACCTAGATTCTGCTTCTTCCTTGGATCATTCAGATTGACATCTCAGAAGACTTTCTGTTTTGGTTTTGTCACATGCCACTAACCATCACATGACCTTTGCACCATATTTTGCAGTCCGTGAGCCAGGCCGGTCACACTTCACTCTTGTGCCCAGTCTAGTGCATGCTGGACGTTTGCTTGTCTAGATGAGCAGATTGGACAAAATATTAGTAAGCATTCTTCAGTATTTATTTAAAGAACATAAGAATTGTGATATTAGGGCAAAGTCATCCCCTTCTAGCCCAGAAATAAGTGAGGAAGTTTGACTGTCATCTTTGGCATTACTACTCTACTTCCTAAATTACATATGTGTCTTTACCTCAGAATTTTAAGCTTAGCCCACTCCGGGTCTCTTATTCATTGATTTTTAGATATATTCAGTATTTCTGAGGGAATATGTTCTATATGGTATTTACTGTCTTACTTTTACTGAACAATATTTCTTTTACTCTAAGGGGTGCTATCAAATTTACCAAATTTGTGGCAGAGATCCATGCTAGGAAGAGTGTCAGTAATTTTAGTCATATTGTCAGTAAGTTTCTCAAATATATTACGTCTCTTAAACTCCCATTCTCTTCTTTAATTTTAGTTATATTCCTCTTTCTTCATTAAAGAGATGATAGCCAGAATTGGGAGCAGCAGAAGTTTTAGGAACCTCTTACTAAAAATTGAACTCAGAAGCTCCAAAATGGGAAGTAGAAAGATAATCTCCTAGTGAGAAGAATATCTAGAACATATTTCTTCTTCATTGCAGATTTCTTCCACCTTTACACAGTCCCACCCCCACCATTGTTTATTGATGACACTTTCATATAAACCCAGTTTATACACAGGGATGGGATCTTGCCCCAACAGGAGTATCTTATCTCAATACAACACAGTTACCCTTAATTTATCTGAAATGTAACTGCTTTGAATCGTAATCTACATTCGGAATAACTGCCAAAAAGCTATGTGAATCTAAATCTATTCTGCTTTTTCCCAATCCCCATTGTAATGATAACCAACATTTTACTGGTCTTTTTGTCCAGAAAGATTTCTTAGATTGAGATCATGTCAGAGATTTTCAAACTGTTTTATTGGCCGGGGGGCGGGGGGGGGGGGGCGTGCGGGAGGCAAAGAACTAAAAAGTAAAATCTCATTTTGAAAGCCAGAAATTTAAAATATTGATAGATAAGCATGGCATTACTCTACTGGAGACCGGGCAGGGTGGGCGTAGAGTTTCCTCACACCATCCCCTTCATTACTTATTTAGATTTTTTTCTGGTCTGTGATTACAGAAACAGAATTTCAATGACTATCTTAAAAGTAATATCAAAGATATTTTCCAAGCAATATTTATTCAGTATCTACTGTAAATTAGGCAGAAGGCAGAATCTAGTTTCACTGGAGATGGAATCAAATAGGATGCAGTTCTCATCCTCAAGGATACAGTAGGCAACACAGAAAAGTAATTAAGCATTTCTAGCCCAGAATGACAAAAGCTGCATTATTATGTGTCAGCCGTGTCTTTGAGACTCATTCTTGTCCAGTTGATTTCAGTGATTCTTGTTCAGAAAGTAGAAAAAAATGACACTCGTTGTTTTTAACAGATAAATTTATTCCTTGAATTTTTGACATCACATTGTGAATCAGAAAAGGAAAATGAGTCCAAACTTTTTTAATTTAAATTGTTCTTTGCCATTTGAGAGAACATGGATGGACCTTGAGAGCATTATACTAACTGATTTTTTTTTTAATTGTTCTTTGCCATTTGAGACAACATGGATGGACCTTGAGAGCATTACACTAAATGAAGTAAGTTAGATAGAGAAAGACAAATACCATATGATTTCACTGATAGATGGAATCTTTTTTTTTTAATAAATTTATTTATTTATTTTTGGCTGCATTGGGTCTTCGTTGCTACGCGTGGGCTTTTCTCTAGTTGCAGAGAGCAGGGGCTACTCTTCATTGCGGTGCGCAGACTTCTCATTGCAGTGGCTTCTCTTGTTGCAGGGCACGGGCTCTAGGCGTGCGGGCTTCAGTAGTTGTGGCGCATGGGCTTAGTTGCTCCGCAGCATGTGGGATCTTCCTGGACCAGGGCTCGAACCCCATGTCCCCTGCATTGGCAGGCAGATTCTTAACCAGTGTGCTACCAGGGAAGCCCTGACAGATGGAATCTTAAAAACAACAACAAACTTATAGATACAGAAAACAGATTGGTGGTCGTCAGTGGTGGAGGGTGGGTGAAATGGATGAAGGAGATCCAAAGGTACAAACTTCCAGTTACAAGATAAATAAGTCCTGGGGATATAATGTATAGCATGGTGACTATAGTTAACAATACTGGATTGTATATTTGAAAGTTGCTAAGACAGTGAATCTTAAAGGTTCTCATCACAAGAAAAATATTTGTAATGACTTTTTTTTTGATGTTAACTAGACTTGTTTTGGTGATCATTTTGCAATATTACATGTATTGAATCATTACATTGTACACCTGAAAGTAGTATAATGTTATATGTGAATTATTTCTCAGTTTAAGAAAGGAATATTTAAGTTTAAGAAAGGAATATTTTAAGAAAGGAATATTTATGTGAAAGTTTAAGAAAGGAATATTTATGTGAAAGATAAAATTCAGTAATGATCACAGGCCTAAATTATTTTCTTCTATAGTTTTGAAGAAACAGAATGGACAGAATTTGGTTTGTGAACTTTGGAATACTGAGAAATGACTGTGGTCAGTTGGGTGTTCTGTGTCATTGTCAAAACCAAATCATTTGGCAAGATGCTGATCTTTGCCATCCATTTCTACTTCTGTCTTATATGGTATTATTCTTTTTTCTCAACTATTTTTCAAATGGTAGCAGTTCTTTTTCAACCCTTAATCATAGTAATTTTCTAGTAGCAAGAATGACGGGGTGGTGAAGAATATTTTTTTCCTAAAGAAAAAATCTTTTCCATTTTTTTCAACATTTCTCTGTATTGGGAAAATTTCATAATAAAATGTTGAAAGAATTTTACAGCAAATACGCACTACCTAGAGTCTACAATTGACATTTATTGTAATTGCTGTATCACATGTCTATCAACTCGATCTATCCATCTGAATTTTTTGATACATTTCAGAGTAAATGGTAGACACTCCCAAATACTTCAGTTCATATTAGCTAGGCGTAATATTTTGTTTGTGGGTATTTTTTCTTTTGAGATAAGATTTATATACAGTGAAATGCACAGATATTAAGTGTACTGTTAATGTGTTTGTTGGGCTGCACTTGCCCCCCTTCAAGACTGAAGAGCCCAGAGTCAGCAACAAAGACATGAGTGGTTTAATGGATGGGAGCTCTCACATGTCTGAAGCAAGGTCCTAGAGCAACACCCCATCATGTGCAGCAGATGGCAGTGCGGGACATGGTGGCAGTCTTCACTTCCAGGGCAGAGGGTGTGGGGTGGGGGATAGGGAGACTACCAGTTTTAGGGGGAATTGATGTCAGATTGGCTCATCAGTTACCAGGGAAACCAGCAGCGGGGCACACCTCTCACTGGCCCCAGAGTAGAGAGTTCTGTTGTAAAGCTAGAACATCAGTAGCTGGGGCCTAGGGCAAGTATGTAGGAAGGTCAGTCATGTGAGTAGGCTGTAGGTGAAGCAGGCACTGGTAGTGCAGGGGATGTATAGAGAGCAAGAGAGCAGCCATCTTAGGTGGCCTGACCATAGTGTTTCAACAATATGCATTAACTATACACCAAAACCCCTATCAAGATACAGACTAGTACCATCACTGCAGAACGTTCCCTCCCCAGCAAATCCTGTCCTTACTACCCCAGAGCCATCTACTCTTCTGGTGTTTTCCCACTGTGTATTAGTTTTGCCTCTTCTAAAGCTTCATATAAACGTGGTCATGTCATCTATACTTGTTTATGTAAGGATTCTTTCACAAAGCATAACGTATTTTAAATTCATCCATGGTGTTGCATAATTAGCAGTCTATTCCTTTTTATTGCTGAGTAGTATTTCTGAGTATTATACCAGACCTTTTCCCAAAGTGGTTGTTTATTCCTACAAACAATGTATGTGAGTTCCCTTTGCTCCACATCCTGGCCAGCATTTGGTGTTGTCAGTCTCTTTAATTGCAGTCATCCTGGTGACTATGTAGTGGTATCTCTCTATAGTTTTAATCTGCATTACCCTGGTGATTAATGATGTTGAATACTTTACCATCTGCTTATTGGTCATTCCTGTATCTTCCTTTGTGAGGTTATTTTCTAGATTTTCTAAACATAGATTTTTCTCTGTAGATGGTACATGGGTTTGTCAGTCATCTTAAAGAGAATTCTTAAAGTGTTGTGTTAGAGAATTGTCCATTTATTGGTACCTGAAAGAAATGGCCAATAGGAAAATTAAAACACTGCTATAATTTCAGGCCTTTGGTTTACATGTCTTTAGAAATAGTTGAATCTTAGCTCTCCATCACTTCTACTTTTATTATTTTTGGATTTGAAATTTTTCTCAGGATAGCTATTTGAATTTCTCTTGAAGTAACAAAGGAATAATGTCAAATGTGCTATGAAATGTCAGTAATTTACAAATTGATCCCAAATATGTTTGCTTTCATATATTGCTCTTTGATAATATCTGTACCTAGAGTAAATAATTAAATTTGCTTAGTATATTAGTCTTCATCTAATTACAAGGTTTTTTAAAAAATCTAATTACAAAATCTAGTCATTGCATTGGCAGTGGTAGAACACCTTTTTGCCAAAACCCTGGGGGAATTTTGGCTTTTCATGCTTGTAGGTAAATTATTTGTGATTCATTGGCCCTGAGGTCCAGTCAAAGAAAACTATAGAATCTAGACCATATCACACTAGTGTGTTAAAGTGAGAAAATAATATGTAAGCAAACTGTCAGAGTTGTTATCTTCAGCCCTTTTTAGCAGCAACATAATGGTTGATTTTCAGTGATTGTGTAACAGAATTATACTTTACATATATATGCCTTACATTTTGAGACTTTAAAGAGATTTAATAAAGTACATGTTACAATACCTGACTTATAGCTGATACTCAACAGATTTTAGTTCCCTTTTCTCTTCTAAAACCCTTTAGAGGTATTGTTACTAATCTACTGATTGATAAAGCTTCTGAAAGTCCCCAAATTATATTTTCCTCTTAAATTTTTTCCTTGGCATGCTGCAAATAGTTGGCTCATGCATTTAAAAAAAAAATGGAACAGTGACAGCAGTGGAATTATGAGCCATTTTGATTTGCCAAGAAATTTTATTATAGTAGAAATATCATCAACCAACTTTTATTTACAAAGTGTAGTCTGTATACTTTATCACATTTATGTTACATGGATCTACCTGGAATATTCTTTAAATATCTTTTGTACTAACAAACAAGGTGTTTTTACATACGTATTTCTTATATCCTTTTAAGGAAAAGTAATTTCCCTAAAATCACAAAACACATTTGAAGGCAAAGCCCAGAACTTCTGATTCCTGGTCTAGTATTCTTTAATCTGAACACTTCAATCAGTGTTTACCAGTTCATGAGGGTCTTTATTCTCTCCCAGTGGTTTTAAAACATTTTTAACTACTATAAATAGAAAGAAATAATTTTATGCTACAATCTAATACACATATATATGTCTGTCTCTGAAATAAGTTTTACAGAGCAATATTTACCCATACTATGTGAAGTGCACTGTTTCTTAATCCACTCCATCCTGCCTTTTCCTGTTCTATATTTTAAAAAATTGATTTCATGAAACATTGATAAGTCAGCTGACAAAGGGGTGGGAGTAGTCCTCTCTGATTGGGAGGAGTATCTAATCACTGACATTGTTGAGAATTGCTGGCACATTATTGATGGAAAGACATCAGTATGTGCTAGTATATAACTTCCTTAGTTACCTTTTTATGTTAATTTCTAGGACTACTGTTGCTAAAGTCCAAAGTATTAATGTTTTAAATATTGAAGTTATTGTTTTTACCTTGTATGGACAATGTACTTGTTCAATGCCTACACCCAAGTTGACTATGACTATTGGACTGCCCTTGGCTTACCAGTGGGTGAACAGTTTGAAAAATAAATATTCTGCTTTGTATTGAACTGCTGGAGCTTGTATTGAGCAGCAAATTCAGGGATTTATTGAACTTCTCCTAAGAGTTAAAATGCTCATTTTCAGCTGCTCTGCGGAATTTTCAAGCATATATACTTTAATTTGCATTTGGAAAAAGTATACAGAGATCTTTCTCTGCTAGGCCAATTTGGAGAATTTTCATGAGTGGTAAGGAGTGAAAAATAAATATGTCAGTAACAGTTTGATAAATAAAGAACATGTTTAAGAACAAGCTTTTCATCTTTGGAAATGAGGAATTAGTTCAGAAGAAGCTTAACAATCATTTACTAGTTTTTATAATAATAACAATCATTATTCAGGGAACTGTATTCGTTCAAGGTTTTCATAATAAGATTACAAAATTATTTCTCCAGCTGTAAATTGATACTACAAAAATAATTTTATTGCTTTTTTAGATTATAAGAATAATTGATATTTTATATTCCCTCTACAAAAGCAAAAGAAATCTGGAAAGAAGAAAAATTAAAGTCACCTATAATGTCATCACCCACAAATAGCATTGCTGTTAACCTTTTAGTTTATATATTTCTAACTATTTCATGAACAAATTCATGGTTTCTTAAAACATGAAGTAATACCATTCATTCTGTTTTTTTTTTTTCTGTGTCTTTTCTATTGGGTATCGTGGTCACATCTTGGTGTCAGGACATACAAATCTATATTTTATATAGTGGAATTATAGCAGAGTCAGCAAACTTTTTTTAAGGACCAGATTTTTAGTCTTGTGGGCCTTATAGCCTCTGTCACAACTACTCAGTTCTGCCATTGCAGCAGAAAAGCAGCTGTAGACTGTACCGAAACAAATAAGCATGACTGTGTTCCAAAAAAACTTCATTTGTGAAAATGGCCCTTAATTTGCTGACCCCTGCTATATAGTATTCCAGTGTCTTCATTTCTTTATCCAGACCCCTAATAAGTAATGTAGGTGGTTTCTACTGTTTTACTACTATAAATAACACTTTTATGAACATCCTTATACATATACATTTGTACACTTGTTTATCTTTTTATGATAATTTCTAGGACTACTGTTGCTAAAGTCAAAGGTATTAATGTTTTAAATATTGATATATCTTGCTAGGTTGCCCTTCCAATAGGTGGTATCACTTTATTTACTTACCAGTAGTGTGGAAATACTGGTTTCCCCATAATTTCCCCTGTGTTGGTGTCATCAGGTTTTTTAGTCTGTGCAAATGAGATAGGAAAAAAGAGATCTTATTTTGCTTTTTAATTCACCGGGGGGGGTTGGACATCTTTTCAGATTTTTGTACTTTTATTTTCTTTGTTCTTACTGGACAATTTTTGAGTTGTCTTCTATTGACTTGTAGAATTGTTTATGTATTCTAAATATTCTTTGACAGATGAATTGCAAATAATTTATTCAGATATTTCACGTATTTTTTTAACAGCTTTATTGAGGTAATTAATTGATACAGTACAGTGCACTTAATATATTTAAAGTGTACAGTTTGATAAATTGTATATGTTTACACACATGAAAATATCACCACAGTCAATATAATTAACATATTCATCATTCCCAAAGTTTGTCTAATGCTTCTTAGTAATCCCTCCCACCTGCCCTTCACACTCCTTATCTCCAAGTAGCCACAAATCTGCATTCAGTCACTGTAGATGAGTTTGCATTTTCTGAAGTTTTATATACATGGAATTACACAAGTATGTGCTCTTTTTTTTATCTTGTTTCATTCAACATACTTGAGATTCAGCCACACTGTTGCATGTATCACTATTTCTTTTTTTTTGCTGAGTAGTATTCTGTTGTATAAATATATCACAGTTGTTCATTCACCTTTGATGGACATTTGGGTTGTTTCCAGATTTTGGCTACTTAAAATAAAGCTGCTATGAACATTCTTATAATTTACATTTAATTTTTTTTTTTTTTTTTTTTTTTTTTTGGTACGCGGGCCTCTCACTGTTGCGGCCTCTCCCGTTGTGGAGCACAGGCTCCGGATGCGCAGGCTCAGCGGCCATGGCTCACAGGCCTAGCCGCTCCGCGGCATGTGGGATCCTCCCGGACCGGGGCACAAACCCGTGTCCCCTGCATCGGCAGGCAGACTCTCAACCACTGCGCCACCAGGGAAGCCCTTACATTTAATTTTAAGGTGTATTTTATCATACAGAAAATTTTCATTTCTATGTAGTCACTTATGTTGCGATTTTTCCTTTTGGAATTGGATCTTGTTTAGGCTGCACAATTCCCCCTCCCCCTAATTAAAAATATTCTTTCCCATTTTCTTCTAATACTTTTGTAGTTTATTTTTACTTTTTGATCTTTGGTCCATCTGGAGTTTTTAAAATATATGGTAATAAGTGGAGATCAAACTCTGTATTTTCCCAAATGGATTGTTACCCCAACACTATTCTTGCCCTACAGTTATTTGAAATATCACCTCTGTATAATCCCAGTTTCCAAAATTATGGGTCTTATTGCTAGACTCTATTTTGTCGATCAGTTTGTCTGTTCCTACATCAAGACTGTACCATTTGAGTTAGTTTTGATATTTTGTTGAGTCCCTCATTGCTCTTTATGAAAATGTTTTTGCAAAGTTTTTGACTGAAATATAGTTGATTTATGATGTTGTGTTAGTTTCAGGTATACAGCAAAGTGATTTGGTTATATATATATTTTTTCGGATTATTTTCCATTATAGGTTATTAGAAGATATTGAATATAGTTCCCTGTGTTATCCAGTAAATCCTTGTTGTTTATCTATTTTACATATAGTAGTTTGTATCTGTTAATCTCAAACTGCTAAATTATCCCTCCTGCCCCGCTTTCCCCTTTGTTAAGTTTGTTTTCTATGTCTGTGAGTCTGTTTCTGTTTTATACATATAGAGTCTCACATTTTTTAAATAGACTGTGAAATCAGCTTGTCAAATTTTCTTAAAATTTTTCTTGGGATATTAAATGGCATTTCATTGAATTTATAGATTAACTTCAAAAGAATTATAATTGACCTTTTTACAAAATCAAATCTGCCCAGCCAGGTGTATATATGTCTCTCCACTTTTATTATTTTTAGCTAAAGATTTTTAATAGGTAGTATATGCAGAGGATAAAATATATATATATATATATATATATATATAAAATGAAATATAACCCTATGTCCTAGCCCCCCCTCCACAGAAGCAACCACTACCATTAATTTCTTTTATATCCCTCTAGAGATATTCTGTTCCTAGTCAAGCAAAAATATGTGCAGAAATGACATTAGGTATAACAAGCGGTCAGAGAATATTATTGTCATCAGGAGCAGATGCAGCTTTTCTGGGGCCTAGAGTGAAAATTATTTTGGAAGCCTTGTGTAAGAAAATGAATAGAGTAGTTATTTACAATGAGAAAATTAACCACAACAAATTAAGTTTTTTAAAAAACTAATAATCACTGCAAACAACACAAAATTCCAGAAAAATCACATTTCTTTTTGACTTTTGACACGTAATATTTGTTTTGGCTGCATTTTATTTGATTGTCTCCTCATATGACAGTGATTTTTAAGGTCATTTTCTATGAGAATAGAAAGTTAATTTGGTCTTTTTGCTCCAGTGTTTAGGCTGTGGTGACATGAATATGCCTCTGCACCTTTGTGTCTCTGTTGGGTCATGTTGGTACAGTGGTCAGAAGGAATATTTCAGAATCCATTCTATACTGAGACAGCTTAAGTATACATGGATGCTTTGGCAAATCACATAAATACATCATCCCACTAAAGCAACTAAAGGTATATGTAGTTCAGTTTCCTCATGGCTTGTCTTGAGTTCAAAGATGCCTTCAGCCACTCCACTGTTACCCAACATGAAGGGAAGTAAAAATGGAAAAAACAGTGATGTCTTAATGGATTGTGGTTAAAATAGCTTATTCTTTAGTGGTTCCAGTCTTTTGCTACTTCAAACAGCGAGCAGGGAATACTCTCATGTCTATGTAAATGTGTGTCTATCTGTTAGATGAATCTCTCAAAGTGAAATGCTGGATTATAAAGAGTATATGTAACTTAGATTTTGCTTTACTATACTTCATATATCTATACTTTATAGATACTGATTACCCAAGAAAGATTGTATCAGTTTGTATTAATACCAAGATATATGAGAATGTCCATTTCTCCTGCTCTTGTCAACCTAAGAGGTAAAAAAGAGTATCTTGACATTTTTATTTGCATATTTTTACACGAGTGATGTTTAGTATCCTTTCACATATTTCAAAGTGTATTTATTATGCACTGTACATTCATATCTTTTTCTCATTTTTTAACTGGATTGTGAGTTTTTTTACTTTATTAGAACTTTTATATTTTAAAGAAGTTAGACCTCTGTGTACCCTTCCCCCCCCATCTTTTTACTTAATGATAGTTTTTAGTCATGCACAATTTAAACTTTTTATGTAGCACAGTATGTTTATCTTTTACGGCTTCTTGGTTTGTGTCATATTTAGGCCTCCTTCCAAGATTATTTTTAAAAATCTCATGTTTTCTTCTAGTGCTTTTATGGGTCTGTTTTTAACCATTAAATCTTTGATAGATATGAGCTTTATTTTGGCATAAGGAGTAAGGCATGAATCCAGCATTATTCTTTTCCAAATAGCTTCATCGTTTCTAGGATTATTTACTGAGTTAGGCATCTTTTCCCCCTGATTTAATGTGTCACTTCTGTCATGAGAATTTCTTACATGCCTGGGTCTATATTTGTGGCTCCATTCTTTTATACTTTCTTTTATGTCCTTTAGTAAAGTTTTATAGTTTCCGTCTTAAAGGTTTTATACTTTCCTTGTTAGGTGCATATCTATTTAATTGTTTTCGTTGTTATTGTGAATTATATTTTAAAATTTGTACATATGTATTGTATGAGAATATGAATGACAGAGAAAAATATGTTAATCATTTATACTGCTAGTTTAAAAAATTTATATTCAGTTCTAATAGCTTTTCAGTTCATTGTTTTGGCTTTTATTTTTCCTTTTTAAATTTTATAAGTAATACAGTACCATTATTAAATAATCAAACCATGTTAGCAAAGTAAATCTCCTTCATTGCCCCTTCCTCATCCCTACCCCTTTCCTCAGAAGTAACCACTGTCATCATTTTACTGTATATACTTCTAGATGTCTTTAAAAAGCATTTACGTATGTGTACATCTAGAAATATATTTTTTGTTAACAAATAGGATCATCCCATCTGTGTTGCAAGTTGCTTTTTGACTTTTTAATCTTTAGATTGTTCCATGTTTGTACATGTAGACTACATCAGTATTTAAATGCTCAAAGCAGTGCTTATTTATTAAACTTTTCACATGCAGTGAGTCAGCTAGAGATCTTGTAAAAATGCTGATACTGAATCAGAGGGTTTAGGGTGGGGGATAGAGACTGTGTTTCTAACAAGCTCCCAGATGATGCCAGTGCTGTTGTTCCTACACTTTGAATAGGAAGACTATAACATATCCTTCAGCTAGGTGTACCATAGTTTAATTATTATCCAGTTGATTAAATCATTGAAGTTTCCCCTTGACTACAAATAGTATGACAATGCACACTGGAATTTTTCCATGAAAGATTTCTTGAGTATTCTAGTAGACGGTCATTGCCATGGTGTGCTTGTGTGAGGGAACAGGAATTTCTCCAACTGCACCCCTATATTTGTATTTTTCTTTTCCTTAATTGCACTAGCTATGACCTCCAGTAGAATGGTAAATAGTCATTGATACTGATTCTTTGATGAGAACATAAAACTTGTACAGCCTTTGGTAATATTTACAAAATTTTTAAATATGAAATCACCTTGACTAGCTGTTCCCTCTAAAATTCTGTTCTTCTGAAACTCTTACACATGTGTACAAAGATCTATATGCAAAGATGCAAATTACAGCATTACCTGTAATAGAAAAATTAAAAGCAACCTTAAATGTCCATTAGCAGGAGAGTGGTTCAATAAACGGTGATATAGTCAGACTCTGGATCACTATGCTGCTATCAAAAGAGAGGTGGCCATATATACTGATATGTAAGATTACTAAGAGAGAAACGTAAGTTGCAGAAAAGTATTTATTGGCTGATCCATTCTATATCTTTAAAATGTGTGTATGTGTGTAGTGTGTTTGAAATACATAGAAAAAATTTGCAAGACTCACACACCAAAAATATTAGTAGTGTTTATCTCTGAGGAGGGTAGTGGTATTGGGCTTGATAAAGGGGAGGATTTTATGTTTCCTGTATTCTTTATACCTTTTGTACTGAATACTTATTCAAAATGATAAAAAGGAAGATGGAGAAAAGAAAGCAAAAGCTAACAGAAAGAACCAAGTGAAAGAATACTAAGGAGTAGCTGGGAGCAGACAAATCAAAATCATCCAGTAGTCAGTAAAAATTTCTAAATAGACAATCCATGAACATGCAAAAGGCCAAATGGTACAAAAGCATAACGATACGATGAAATACCACCTCACACCCATTAGGATGGCTACTAACAAAGAACCAGAAAATAACAAGTGTTGGTGAGGATATGGAGGAATTGAAACGCCTGTGCACTGTTGGTGGGAATGTATAGCCACTTTGGAAAACAGTATGGTATTTCCTCAATAAATTAAAAATAGAATTACCATATGATCCAGCAGTTCTACCTCTGGTATACTCAAAAGAATTGAAAGCAGTATCTCTAGGAGGTAATCGTACACTCATGTTCACAGCAGCATTATCCACAATAGCTAAAACATTAGAAAAAATCCAAGTGTTCATTGACAGAGGAATGAACAAGCAAAACATGGTATGTATGTACAATGGAATATAATTAGCCTTATAAAGGAGGGAAATTCTGACACGTGCTATGACATAGATGAACCTTGAGGACATAGTGCTAAGTGAAATAAGCCTGTCACAAAAAGACAAATACCATATGAGTCCACTTATATGAGGTACTTAGAGTAGTCAAATCATAGAGACAGGAGGTAGAATGGTGGTTGCCAGGGATTAGAAGGAGGCCGGTGAGCGGGGTGTTACTGTTTAATAGGTATAGAGGTTCAGTTTTACAAGAAGAAAAGAGTTCTGAAGATGGATTGTGGTGATGGTTGCCCCCAGATATGAATGTACTTAATACCACTGAGTTGTGCACTTAAAAATGGTTAGGATACTAAATTTTATCTTATGTTTATTTTACCACAGTTTTTAAAGTTGAGGGAAAAAGTATATGGTGACAAGTCACTCTCCTTATTTGCCAGTTTCCCAGTTACCCTCCTGTGAGATAACCACTGAACCAGTTTTCTGTAGATCCCTCTATGCATCAATAGCTAATTATATCTCTTCCTTTTGAATTCACATCTATGTAACACTGTCGTCTTCTCTTAAAATATCATACCTTTCTATCTTACTTTACAGTTCATTAAATACATGTCTTTATTATCTCTCTCCCTCACAGCATCCAGTAAAACATCTTTGTAGCTTAGTAGTTGCTTATTACATATTTGTTTAATAATTGAGCAAACAAATGAATTCTGTGGTCCTGGAAGGCACAAGAATTGGGGAGTTCTCTGTGTATATAAAAAGGTGATGATGTATACAGTAGTCTCCTTTAGTGACCCCCTAATGCACGGTTCTCACACCTTAGCATGATAGAATAATCTGGGAGAACTTGTCAAGATGATGATTATATGGCCTTATCTTTTGGAATTCTCAAACATGTGTGGTGAAACCCAACAACCAACATTTTTCTAAGTATCTTTGCATATCTCTGCAAATAGTCTATGAACCTCTTTAAGTCATTTGTATGCTCCTACAATGCTGAAAAGCAGAGGGCTTACAAATTGAGTTTAGCTATTTAGGGAGCATATCTAATGTATGTATAATACTAAGTGAAAATAATCAACCATGAGGCCTTCATACCTTCTCTGTGTAAATGTGGCACACAATTAATGTTCATCATGATAATAGTGGGATATCATTACAAAGAATAAGTATGTTCAGGCTTGTCAGGGAAGGGGAACCTATATTTAATAAAGATTTCTGTGAATTCTTCACCAAAAAACCATGTGTAGAGCTGTTTGTCAAATTTAAGAGCTTTAAGGACCCTGAGACCCTAATTTTGAGAAACATTGCACTAGGATTAAATTCTACAGTCACAAAAGCCAACTTATAAACATAAATGTGAGTGCTGAAGTTATATGATTATTAAGATTTTATATTATAAACATTTAAAAGCACATTTTAAAACTTATGCAGAAAATTCACAGCAAAGATTAGATGTATGAATTCCTATTGGAGAAGCAGTGGTATAAAACATTAAATCCTTGAGAAGCTTGAGAGTCCTTGAAAAAATTCTTATTTATTTATTTTTATTTTTGGCTGTGTTGGGTCTTCGTTTCTGTGCGAGGGCTTTCTCTAGTTGTGGCAAGCGGGGGCCACTCTTCATTGTGGTGCGCGGGCCTCTCTTGTTGCGGAGCACAGGCTCCAGACGCGCAGGCTCAGTAGTTGTGGCTCACGGGCCCAGTTGCTCCACGGCATGTGGGATCTTCCCAGACCAGGGCTCGAACCCGTGTCCCCTGCATTAGCAGGCAGATTGTCAACCACTGCCCCACCAGGGAAGCCCCTTGAAAAAATTCTTATTCTCAACATCTAATTTTCTGATAGTGCCGATTAATGGAATTTTTAGAATTCAAGTAACCATTGATTTTAACAAATATGCATTGAACACCTATTATGGTTTAGGCCACTGGGGTTTCAATGGTAAATAGGGCAGTGATGGCCTAGGACTGGGGAGGAAAAGGGGGGGCGGCTATGGATCAGGAAAAGCTTCTTTAAGGGATTGTTTTTAGAGATCTGAAGGATGAGTACCTGTTAGCTAAGTTGAGAGGTAGGGGTAAGGAAATGCAGTGCAACTGGACGTGGAGGTATAGGGATAGGATAGAAATGTAATTTCAAGGTCGTGTGGCAATTCTGTCATAATGTTGCTTCATAATTGATTTCACCTGTTTCACCTGGAGATTAAGGACAACATTCATCTTCTTTGGAACAAGAAGCTTTCTCAAGAAGTATTGGAGGGTTCTAATGTATTTTTGTTAGTTGAGCCAGTACTTACAGCAGACTTGTGATTAGACTGTCAGACAACATCCCTGAGGGGATTTCAGACTTTAAAATGCTTGGGTTTTATTTGTTGGGATTTTTTTTAAGGACTTACATGTAATTTTGTGAATTATTGAAAAGAAGCTTAAGAACAGCAAGTGTGCAGTGTGCAGTTTAACATAAAATGGACAAAGTTGCTTTATTTCTCTGCTTAAAGTGCTTTTTAAGAATTTCAGTGTCTAAACCTTTAAAATCAAACAATAGGAACTCCAACATTTCAGAGCTAATGTAAACAAAACTGGTTATAATCTTCTAAATAACAGCATAATAAAGTAACCTTGAAACTTTGGTGTTGGCCCTGTATTGTTTTCTGTTTGAATTGAGTGGCAATTTCCATCATTATATAATAGTTATGGAATTAAGTGATGTTTCCAGTAAGGGAATTTTGCAAGTGTAATATGTTTTAGTATTAAGTTCTACTTGTGCATTTAGCAATTAAAATTGTTCTTGTAATGATGATGGCATTAGAAGGGATAGGGAGCTGTCAAAGAGAATTTGAAGCTTAATTATCTCTTTGGTAACAAAATGCATAATCTTCCATTACGATGCTTATTTTCTTATGGTAATTGACTCATTTGCTCTCTGGTTATCAATTTAACTTCCCAACCACAAACATCTGCTCTTACATTATGTTTAATTGGTGTGAATACTATCTGCAGAGAGGTTAAAATCTGGAGAACATTTTAAAGGCATTATTTTATAATTCATGAAAGGGAAAAGTAAATGATGAATTGAACATTGTTTGTGATGATTTTTTTCTGATAGTCTTTGAAAGTCTGTTTACTGAAAATGCATACTAAAATTATATCAATTGGATTTTCTTTTGAAGAGAATTTTGCTGTTTTCCAGAATTACATACTCTGCTTCAGGGGGCGCCTCAGTCCCTTAGACTTAAGGGATATGTCAGTTCCTCAGAAACATGGTACCATAGTGGTTAAGATTGAAGGCTTTGAAGGTAGAAAAAATTGTTTAGTACATAACTAATCTGAAGATGAGGGGTGGGTACAAATTGTGTTTGTTTGCTTATAATTTTTTAAATGAAAGGTAAATCATTCAAAAAAAATTAATGGTTACCTATAGGAGAAGGGAGGGAAAGGGGTAGAGAAAACAGGGTTAGAAGCAAGACTTGTTGGAATATACCCTTTTTTGCAGATTTTAAATGGCTGAAAAGGGGAAGTAAAATGAAACAAATGACTCTATATGTGTAACTAGTTGGTAGTATAGCCACACAGAAAGTTAAAATTCCAAGTGAAAGTTACTGTTCCAAATAAATTTAAAATAGTAATTAAACTATATATACCTAGTAGAATATTCTCAAGGACAAAAAGAAATCTTCAACTTGTTTGTTTTCTTTGAGAAGGAACAGAGAAACATAAGCAAAGATTAAATTCATCTGGGAAAAAACATCTTAATGAACATGTTAGGAAATTTTTGAGGAAATAAAGGAATAAATTAGGAGAGTACTTGTTCTGCCAAGTATTTTAAAATACTATATAGTAACAATCATTAAGTTTGTGGTTCTGGCCCAGGAATAAACAGGTCAATGAAACCACTTAATATGCAAAATAAACCCCTAAGAGTATATAGGATTTAGATATTAAAACTATTTCAAATCGGTTACTTTGATTGGGACTACTGGAGTTGCTGTTTAGAAAAATATAAAGCTGGATGCTTAACTCAGTGAAGTCAAGATTGTTTCATAGACATACTAGAAGAAAAAGTAAGTGAATATTTTTATAGTATGGAAGCAAGGAAAACCCTTTGGAGTAAGAATAATAAAATACAGATGCCAAAAAAAGAGAGGACTAAAAAATTTTACCACATACAGATTTAAAACTTTGATACAATAGGCATCCTAAATTTAAAAAGACAAAAGAAACAGCTGAGAAGAAATATTGGCATGTAAGAGAAAGGATTAATATCTTACTGTATTAGTCAGGGTCCAGTCAGGAGCCAGAAATTGCACCAGGAATTTGAACAAGGAGAATTAAACATAAATAATTATTAACTAATAAAAGGTGTTTTAACTACTAAATAGGATAAAGTAGGATTCTAAAGAATAAAGAAAGAGTAAATATAAGAATTAGCTACTACCTCAAGAGCCGAGGGAGAGAATCCAAAAAAAGGAACAAACTTGGAAGAGGGCACCCTTACTCAAGGTTGCAATTCAGACCTTGGAGAGAGTGTAGTCACTGCCAGAGAACACAGCCCATGGGCCAAACTGGTCCACAGGAGATCGCCTGTTGGATGCCACAGGCCTGAGCTGGTGTGTGGAAAGCCGCCTGCTGGGATGCCATGGGCCTGACTGATGATGAGCAGGAAGTTCCCCAGCGGGTGCCTTGAGTCAGAGCTGATATATTGGATGCTGTTTAATGGAATGCTAACAGTCAGAGCTCCTGCACAGAAAGCTACCTGCTAGAGTAAACTGGAGAAACTTACTAGAGACTGAGCAGAGAAACTTGCAGGAGGGTGATCACCAATGGTTCTCCCACATACCTTCTGGCTGCCACACTGTAGGGCCGAGAAGAACAGCACACCCCAACCTGAAAGATAAACCTTTTCTTCTGCCATGCCTTACAATGTCCCTCCAGTGTCCTCTGTTCACAAAGTCTAACATTGCATCAGCTGGCAAAGGTCCACATCCATCATTACAAAGAAGAGTGGATTTGGAGCTGAGAGGCCATAAATTAATAACTGGCATTATGTGAAAAGCTCTTACATATAGATAAGAAAATTGTGAACACTCTAATTGAAAAAATAGCAGAGTATGTGTACAGATAATTCACCAAAGAATACAGATGACTAACCAATGTTTGAAAAGAGAGTTAAATTCACTGCTAATAGATTTCCCTTACTTCATCTAGTTGTACACTTATGTTTTCTTGATCTTGCATCACTGTGTTACATTCTTACCATCTTTGGCTTCTACTGCTTACCTGGGGTTCTACCTGCTCTCTATACTCTTACTCTTCATTTACCCAAATTATAAAGCTAGTCTGGACTTCTTCCCAGGACCTGTCCCCTCTAGCCAGTGCAATAGATTAAAAAAATGAAAAAAGAAAGAAGATTGGAAAGGAAGAAATAAAACTCTCTCTATTCACAGGCAACATGGTTGTCTACGTAGATAATCCCAGAATTGTCTATAAAAAGCTGCTAGAACTAATGAATGAGTTTAACATGACCACAGGATAAAAGGTCAATGTGCATAAATCAGTTTCATCTCTAGATACTAGCAGTGAACAATTAGAAACTAAAAAAAAAAAAAAGTACCACTTACAGTAGCACCAAGAAATTTAAAATACTTAGGGATACAGCTAATAAAGTATGAACAAAATTTGTATATTGAAATATATAAAACAGTGATGAGAGAAACCAAACATCTAAATAAATGGAGAGATAAACCATGTGCATGGAAAGGAAGACTCCGTATTGTTAAGGTGTCAAACTGCAGATTCAGTCCAGTCCCAATCAAAATTCCAGCAGGCTGAGCACATTTTAACTCAACTGTTTAAAAAAAAAAAAACTGCTGTTGTTGTCTTCTTTGTGATATAGGGAGTTCCTTGTCATTTGGAACTTCAAACGGATTTGTAAGACCACTTGTCATGGATGTAGCAGGAATAGGAAATTATGGCATTAGGTAGGAAGTTGGACTAGATGATCTACTTTTACCCTTTAAATTCAAAGTCTTACTGAATCTATTTGAGTCAGTGATTTACAACTTTGGGTTAAGGGGAAAGGGAGACAATGGGATAATCAAACTTTTTCAAATACATTTAACTTTTTCCCAAAGATTCTGTCACTCTACCTCCCACCCTTAAAAACCATTGCATGTAATGAAGGGTGTTACTAATGGAAGTGTGTGTGTGTTTCTGTGAGTAAACTATTTAAGGCCTCTAATGTGACATTTGTATTACTTTTTGGGTTCTTTTGTTACTCATCAAGCTGACTGAAAAGGAAGATAATGTCAGTCTTCTCAGCTCTTTTTGAATTGTAATCATGGCTTTTCTAAAATGGTTTAAATCTTAGGGAAATAGACTTCAATATTCAATTTTTGGACAGCTTAGAACTTTCCTATTTTCATTTTCTTCAAAACAGTCAACTTAGTAAATATTTCTCAACAGAGAAACTCAGAAATTATTGTTATAATTATTCTGCCAGTCAATTATGCCAGAATATCAATTTTTAAAGATATCATGTCCCTAACATATATTTTAAATATGTATTTGTTATGTTTTTATGAAAACATATGAAAGCCTCAAATAATTAAAAATCCTATTAATTCTATGATTTTTAAAAATTGCTTGAGATATAAATAGCTACCTATTTTTATTTTTATTAATACCTTAATTTTCTTTCTGTTTTAAAGCTCAACCTGAATTCCTGAAGCAGCCTACTAATATATATGCTCATGAATCTATGGATATTGTATTTGAATGTGAAGTGACTGGGAAGCCAACTCCAACTGTGAAGTGGGTCAAGAATGGGGATATGGTTATCCCAAGTGATTACTTTAAGATTGTAGTAAGTATTTTTCAAAGAAACTTATCTCTGAAACCTTTAAATATCTTTAAATGTAATCACCAAGAGATCTGTTATCTGTAGTACATGAAATGGTGTATATAAGATGAAGATAGAAAAATTCGCTTAGAATATAATCTCTTCATTGACTGATGAGAAAGCTGAGCCCAGAAATATTTTGGTAGCTCATGTAAGGTCACAGAGCAAGTCAGTGTTCGAACTCAGCCTGAAGTCCACATCTCCTGACCAACAGTCTAGTCCTCCTCGGACGTACTAGCACTCTTTAACACGGCCGCCACCACTTTCTGGGTAATGATTATCCTGTGTGTATATTCACATGTACCAATTGTCTTCATAGCTCTCTATTCAAGGAGCAGAAGTCTGTCTTTCTTATACTGATGCCCAGACCCTTCAAAATAAGGGTGGCCCAGTGTTGGACAGTTGTTGTGAAAATAAACATAAAGATTCTTTTAAAAAGTAAAGCAAAAGTAAATAAGTAGCCTTAAGTCTACTTAAGAAGACTCAGTCATTATTTCTTTTTACTTTATATGTATATAGGAAATGCTTAGTAAATATTATCCACTGTCATTATTATCATTATCTAACATCCTGTTAACAGAATTATCTAGGTTTTAGTAATAAAGATTAATGACATATCTTAGGATGCATACCTGACATTCATAGACATAATCAGAAGTAATTATGGTTGTTCAAGACTTAATGTCTCATTACAAATTTCTCATATAACTAATTCATTCTTCATAGGAATACATTTTCTATTTTTAAAGTACGTAATCTCATATGTTACAAAAAGTAATTCACAAGTATTTAACCCTAATTAAAAAGCAGCGTGTTATGGTTAAATTAGCATTTTTCCTCTTTTATCATTATTTTCATACTATTTTTTAAAATATCAATAACAATAACTATAGTTGACATTCATTTAGTACTTTATAGTTTAAGAAAAGCTTTTATATATGTGGCCTCATTTAACTTATCTGTTAGAACTATTGATATTAGAGATAATCTTAAGAAAATGCCTTGAATTCACAAATTCAGACTCTCACTATGGTCACATGGTATTGCATGCCAGATATTTTTCCAAGCAAAGGTGTAAGTTTGCATACATTGCAGATAAGACTTTCTATAAGGATTGAGTTCGTAATTGTTAATGACAGTGTTTCCTTTTCTAGTCACTTGAGTCAGTATCTTGTCAATAAAATTGAGTTAACAAGTTCATAGGTAGATAATATTCAGTAACTGAATCATACAATTTTACTTGTTTTTCCTCTCCAGAAAGAGCATATCCTTGAGATTTTGACCTGATGTTTATCAGGTAAATCATAAAATTTTATTTATGTTTTTCTTCCTCAGAAGGAACATAATCTTCAAGTTTTGGGTCTGGTGAAATCAGATGAAGGGTTCTATCAGTGCATTGCTGAAAATGATGTTGGAAATGCACAAGCTGGAGCCCAACTGATAATCCTTGAACATGGTAAGAGGGGCTGAAATAGTAAGATGAAAGAGGCTGACTGTGTTTGAGGAACTAGGACCTATCACAGGAGCTATCATTCCAGGATATCTAGTGATTAATAACCTGTTTGTAAAGGCTAATATATGGCATAACTAAGAGAGAAAAAAATAGCAGTCTAAATCATTTCTGTTTTTTTAAATGACCTAGAAACACAATTTTGGATAATGTTGAAAAGAAATTGGTATTAAGAAAAGAAAAACTGAACATTTGTAGTCTTACACAAATGAATGTTCTTCAGATTTCAGTCATTTTAATCTTACAAATATATTTCTGATCTATTAAAGTAGAAAAACTTTACTTAATGTTTATTTAGTAGTGAATTTTTCTTTAATTTTTCCAAAATAAACTTGCCTTTTCTGATTTTCACACACAAAAAATGCTTAGAGGGCTTCCCTGGTGGCGCAGTGGTTGAGAGTCCACCTGCCAATGCAGGGGACACGGGTTCGTGCCCCGGTCCGGGAAGATCCCACATGCCGCGGAGCGGCTAGGCCCCTGAGCCATGGCCGCTGAGCTTGCGCGTCCGGAGCCTGTGCTCCGCAACGGGAGAGGCCACAACAGTGAGAGGCCCGCGTACCGCAAAAAAAAAATTTAAAAATACTTATTATAAATTCAGACAACATTGAAAAGTAAGAAGGGAAAAAAAAACTCACATCAGTCAGGGTCAGTTCTGGGGAAACAACACGGTAATTTGAGCAAAAACTAAAGAATTAAATATTCTTTATTAAAAATTATTAACTGTAACCAGGGATTGGAGTGGCAAGGGATTGGAGTGGCAAGGGATTGGCTAGTAAGGAGTAAAGAGAATTCTAATGAATATAAAAGAATGGCAGACATAAGGAGCAGCCCCATCCCGTAGGTCTGAGAATGTTCAGGAAAAGGCCCCTCTCAGGGCTGATCCAAATCATGTTAGAGAGGGTGTGGCCATCGTTTAATGGATGATGGAGAAGTTGCTGTGCTGCCATCCCATAGAAGCTTGTTCAAAACCTCCTGTCTATTGTGCTGGGCAAAAGCTGTTCACAGGGAGGTGTCTCAGTGAAGGTATTCTGCTAAAAAACCACCAGTGGGGTTGGGGTATTGAGGGAAGCTACTCACCAGCACACTGTACTGATAAAGTTTTAACACATGTCAGCAAAGGAAAAATATGTAAAGGGCCCAGCTTCCTTTTTGCAGAGCAAGCAGTAAAGTATGAATTTGGAGCTGAAAGACAGTAAATTGATTACAAGCACATGCTTCAAACCCTGCCATCTAGGAGTACTGCGTATGAGCACACACAGATGTGTATATGGTTTTATAACCTATTTTCTTGCAACAGCATGCTGTGAACATCTTTCCATGTCAGTGAGTATACATCTGTGTCAACATTTTTCATTGTTGAATAGTAAATATACACTTTGTTTTATATAAATGATTCCCCATTGGTTAGCATTTAAACTGTTTCCTGTTTTTTTACTATGATGAATGAGGCTATGCAGAACTTCTTTATATGATTATTTTCTCATACTAAATTACTAGAAGTTGAATTGTTGGATGACAGTTTTTTATGAAATTGATAACTGTTGGGTGTACTATTTGTTTTAGCAGGGAAAGCATTTTTCATTTTGTGTGTTTCTCAAGAATGCATGAAAAAGAGGCTGCTTTAGACATCTCATTGGGTGTCTGAGTCAAATTTAAGTTCCAGTTGCATTGTGATCAGGGAAACTAATGGGCAAAGCTACTCTGGCTTTTCACTAAAATAGCATGTAGGATTTTTATATGCTATTTCTTGAGAATGTATTTCAGAGTACTGTCATAAAAGGGCGTAAAATAGTAGAATTGCTCTTTTTCTTCCTATGTTTGTCTGTCATCTTACCTTTCCCTTTACATTGAAAACGATATAGTAGAAGCATATCACTTTTCCATTTTGGCAAAATGCCTGAGTATGATTCCCAAATAAGGCATTAACAGAATAAGTGAGGTAGATAGGCTTATTTCTTTTTATTAGTGGCAGTGTTTTTCCTTAGTACATGTCATGGCTCTCCTAGGGTTATTTCCATGGAACTAAATAAAGGGACTTCAGTATATTTGTGCTTGTGATTACCATTATAGATTTAACACTAACAGTATAAATGGTGGCTTTGCTAGGAGGATGCTAAACTAATCCTAACCGGACTTTCCTCTGAAAATGCTTGGATGGCATAATAATTATAGTCATAATGTTTGTTTTATTCTTTTTGAAACAACCTTTCAAAAACAGATGATGTTTTGTGAGCTGGTGAAAATTTTTAGTGACCTTGTCAGGGATGCATTAAGGATGCACAGATTCTAGGAAGGAGAGTAAATGTCATATTATTAATTTGCTATTTTAATTTGTAAGATAAATATTTATGTGGGAAAACTAAAAGAGAGACTGTAACGGTTTATAAGATCTGATCTCTGCCTTTCTGAGGTTTATGATGTTGTAAGGGATGTAAGAGATGTGTATGACATTAATACTAGTCCATAATAAGTGTTATTTTTATAATATAAATAAGGCAGCGTACAATTCAGAAGAGAGGAATTCTGTGTCAACAGGGAAGTTTTTTCATGGAAAGTGTTTCCTTTGTAATAGACCTCAAATGATAAGATTTCCAGATGTTAATAAGAGGACCTGGCTCAGTATGGAAACAGAATAGAGTATCTGTTCCTGTAGGAAGGAGGCCTGTACAGTCAGAACAGGATCAGATTGATCACGGCCTTGTTTAATAATAATCTGAAAGTATTTGAGCGTCTTTGACACAGTCTTATTTTTGTAGAGGGAATTTTCTGATTCTTCTTGGAAGTGTGTAGTTATAAATCCTGGTCATCAGCCTTTTGGCTAGTGCTTGGCTGCAAGAAGGTAATTTCAAGCAGCCATAATTGGCCTGTGATATAATTGGACAGCATGACTTTTAAGTTAATTATCACCTATGAACATTAAATGAAATTTCATAATTATAGTTAAAATATATAAAACATCTGTGCAACAACACTAGGAAACAGTATTTCTAATCAAATTGGGAAATAGAATTTGAGAATGAGTATGTCCCAAACATACTTCCTCCCCCTCCCCCAGCTTTATTGAGGTCTAATTGACATATAAAACATTGTATAAGTTTAAGATGAACAATGGGTGTACAATGTGATGATGAATGTATATATTGCAAAATGTTTACCACAATAAAGTTAGTTAACACATCCTTCACCTCACATAATTACCATTTTGTTGTTATGGAGAGAACATTAAAGTTCTATTCTCATAGCAACTTCCAAGTATACACCTCAGAATTGTTAACTATAGCCACTATGCTGTACATTACATCCCTAGAACTTATAACTCTTAAACTAGAAGTTTGTACCCTTTGACCAGCATCTCCCCTTTTCCCCCCATCCGTCAACCCCGTGGCAACCACCATTCTAGTCTTTGTTTCTCTGAGTTGGATGTCAAACATACTTCCTTAATTAAAACATTTAAAATGCATTTTTTAGTATTTAACTTTACTCTTATGCATTTTAGGAGCAGCAACTCTTGATTTTAGAAGATTGTGGCTTTTAAAATATTTTAACAACATAACAGTATTATTTTTATTTGCTGCTAGTTCAAATTATGTTATTTTATGCTAATATACTTTATGTCTTATAATCATCTGTTGAATGATTTTTTTAAGTATTGGCATATAAAGTACTGCAAGTATGAGTAATAAGAATTAAGGTAAAATGTGTTTTTGTCAGTTAACTTTTTATTATCCTTTCTTTGTGTCAGTTGGAATTTAAAAATAGATTCCAAAACTATCATGTGTCTTGAGATATAAAAACACAAATACGATTTTTCTTTGTATATTCATTCATGTCAAGTCTGATAATTGGCAGTTTTTTAGTTCCAGTAAGGGAAAATGGATTGGTGAAAAGGGATTAATACGAACTTGTTTTTAGTAAAGGAAATTCATATTTTACCGACTAATTAAATGACTTCTAGGATATTATGGCTGTGGTAGATAAGGTTCCTGAGCTTTACTTTTTTTTTGACAGAAACATTTGTAAAAAATTCCGTATAGTATCTGAGGTAAATATTGAATAGTAGAAGTTCTGGAATAAGTGACTAATGACCTGGCATGATTAAAAGTTGGCTAGATAGCAGGAAATTGTTAGTCATTAGTGGAATATTTTAAATCTAAAGCACTTAGAATGTGTGATAGTTGGTGTTGATTTTAATCAAAGGATAAATTCTAATCAGTTATTTTGCTTTTTTGTAGCAGTAATTATAACTTTAATAAAACTTTTAACTCAAGACAGCTCTGATGAAATTTGACTTCTTAGCATGAATTCCATGTCTAGGAACTTTCTAATATTGAAAATGCATCTAATGTCAATGCCTGGGTTCTGGTTCTTATCTGCCATTAACTTGCTGAGTGATTGAATCAGGCACTGAAATTCTGTGATTTTTAAATTTTATTTAAAATTAAGGAATTAAATGATCTCTGAGGCCCCACATCACTCAAATAATCTGTTAAATGCAGTTGTTTTAGAAATAGGTGCATTAAATATAAGGTGCTTTTCAGAACACTCTTTAGGTATTGAAATAAATAGATACATTGTTTGCAAAAAGATTAAGACATTGCCAGCTAATTTTATGTTACCTGCCACAGTATGTAACAAAACAAACCTGGTGCTCAAAATCTGAAGTATTGGCTTTATGTTCCAACCCTACTAAGATGAGGTAATCTCTATGAGCATCGGTTTTCTTATCTATAAGTATAAACAATAATCTCTGCATAGCACACATCTGAGGGACAAATAGAATAATATATGTGAAGTATTTTGTAAATTTTAAGTACTCTAACCTTAAGGTACTTTTTTAAATGTTTAAATTTATTTTTGGCTGCGTTGGGTCTTTGTTGCTTGCTGTGCACGGGCTTTCTCTAGTTGCGGCTAGTGGGGGCTATTCTTCGTTGCGGTCGGCGGGCTTCTCATTGCGGTAGCTTCTCTTGTTGCAGAGCACGGGCTCTAGGTGCAGAGGCTTCAGTAGTTGCGGCGGGTGGGTTCAGTAGTTGCAGCTTGCAGGCTCTAGAGCACAGGCTCAGTAGTTGTGGCGCTTGGGCTTAGTTGCTCCATGGCATGTGGGATCTTCCCAGACCAGGGATCACACCCGTATCTCCTGCATTGGCAGGCAGATTCTTAACCACTGCGCTACCAGGGAAGTCCTAAGGTAATAGTAATTTGAAAGAATATACAAAGGCAAAACTACTGAATAGGAATTCAGTAGTTGGCATTAATCCAAATCAAAGTGCATATAAAAGGTTAACTTCATGAAGCAAGGTTTGAGGATTTTTTTTAAGTAGACAACAGAAATCCATTTAATATTCAATTATATCATTTAAATTTGTAAAACAAGAAAAAAGATCTATGTGACCAGATTGCAAGGTATTTGAAATAAAACTAAACTTGGCACTGAAATAGATGAACATAATACATGTTCATTGTCAAAAATAAGAATGCATAATTGACTGAAATATAAGTAACTGTACCTTTCTTTTAACCCTTCCCCTATCTCACTTTCTAGAGATAGCCCTTGTTAACATTGTATATGTATTTATTTGTTCAGTAAATATTTGTTGAACAAAGTTCTGTATGTAATGTAAAATTCTATATCCATTGCCCTAAGTGGTAGGGATTAAATAGCCAACAAGCAGACATGATTCTCTGCCTTCACAGTGCTTCTGTTGTATTAACAGAGACAGACGTTAAGCAAGTAAATAAACAGAATAATTCAGCTTTTATGTCTACTTAAAGGAAATAAAAAGAATGCTGTGTTAAAGAATTATTGAGGGTATATTGGGAGTTACTTTAAATAGGATAGACAGAGAGGCCTTTCTGATGGGATATGCTAGTTGGGACCTGAGCATTAGAGAAGTCTCTGTGTGTGTGTTTTATGCTTATATATACACATACACACATTCATGTATAAACTTTTTATTTGAAGGTGTGAAATCATTCTTTTGTGATTTTACCAAACAGTATTTTATGCACATGTCGGTACTTAGAGGTTTACCTTTTTTTTTTTTTTTTAACTTCTCTATTCTCATCAAACTTGCGTATGAGGAGACTGGTGTTTTGCATTCTTGATGACAATATAAATTTTTTTGAAATGCAGTTTAGTAATTTAGAATTCACATACCCTCTTATCACATAACTCTCTTTATAGTAATTTATCTTGCAGGTATAGTTACCAAATATTTAAAGATATTTGTGTTAGACTAGCATAAATCTGAAAGCAATCCAATCAATGCAACCAATAAGGGGGCTGATTAAATACATGAATACAATGGAATACTAGGTACCTGTTAATAATGTAGATCTGTATAAGGTAGATATGGAACAATACTTAAGTTTTATTATTAAGCAAGTAGCAGAAAAGATTTCTTGGGTGGAAAAGGTAGGAGAGAATGATAAAGATTTATGTATGCTTATATGTGTAAGAAACTTTTAAAGATCTACACAACAATCTGTTAATTGTGCTTGTATCTGAGGAGTAGAATTGGAAAAGTCTGAAGATGAGGAGGATAGAACAATGTACTACTGTAAAATTTTGAAAAGCCAAATAAAAACTATTAGAAATTAAACTTGGAATATTGCAATCAGGTCTATACATAGTGATTTTCACTTTGTTCAGGGTAGTTTAAAACTTTCTGAGTTTTTATTTCTTGAAAGAAAATGCTGTGGGAGAAAAAAATAGGTTGTTAAGAGTATTTGGTAACTATCTCCAAATAGCTTATCTTCTTATCTCCAAAAGCTTATCTTCTTATCTCCAAATATAATATCTTCTGTTACAGCATTTTTTCCCTGGAAGATGAATCATGTCATATAAATACTAAGACAGCTATAATTCGTTAAAATATTGAAAGCAAATTTGTTTTGTTAAACCAACAAGTATTTTATTGAGTACACATACTGTGTAAATAAATCGAGATTTATAGTTACTAACCCTACTATATAGGCCATCAGGAGAAGTAATGTAAAATCATGGAGAGTCTAGCTGGGATGGACCTTAGAGACCTGAGTATCTAGTCTAGCTGAGCTGGAGACTGAGTTAAGTGACTTGCCTTATATCACATAGCTAGTTGGCATCAAAGTTAGGACTGATAATTAGGTTTTCAGTTTCAAAATTCACTTCTATCACTTAAGGAAGTTTAATTTTTTTTAATAAATTTATTTATGTTTATTTTTGGCTGCATTGGGTCTTCATTGCGTTGCGCGGGCTTTCTCTAGTTGTGACAAGCGAGGGCTGCACTTTGTTGTGATGAGCGGGCTTCTCATTGCGGTGGCTTCTCTTGTTGCCGAGCACGGGCTCTAGGCACGCGGGCTTCAATGGTTGTGGCATGTGGGCTCAGTAGTTGCGGCTCGTGGGCTGTAGAGCGCAGGCTCAGTAGTTGTGGCACACGGGCTTAGTTGCTCCATGGCATGTGGGATCTTCCTGGACCAGGGATCGAACCTGTGTCCCCTGCATTGGCAGGCGGATTCTTAACCACTGAGCCACCAGGGAAGTCCCTAGTTTAATGTTTTTAAGACAGAGATCATTTACGTTCTTTTAATTTCAAGTTTAGTCTTTTAAATCTACAGTCTACTGTGGTTACACTTATTGATAAGGTTGGTCAGGTATATCATTTTGCAAGGATGATCATGCATCTAGTGTGCCAGAGACAGTCCTAGTTTATGTCTGTTGTCCCACCATAATTACCAAAAGTGCCTTTTTTCACTCGCAGAGTTATCTGGGTGTGGACAGTATGTTCTAAAGTCACTCCAATAATTGCTAATTTATTGAATCTAAAAGGTTCTAAATAGTTAATAGGGTAGAGGTTTTGGATTATGAATCTTAAGAACTGCAGTACAAGCTGTGCTAAACGCCAGAGTGGTACTGTAATTCTGAATGGGAAGAAATGCTTTCTGCTAGATTTGAAAAACAAGGAAGGCTTCTTGAAGAATATGGCATTTAAACTGAGCATAGAAGGATGAATGGGATTTTAGATTGGTCATGTTACACAAAGGGGAAAAAAGAATGACATTTCAGGTGTATAAGTAAGAAGACTCAAACTGCATTTGAACAATAGAAAGCAGTACAGTTCAGCGTTCTCAGAAAAGTATAAATACAAGATTGTACATCCTGGAAGATGTGTCCAAACCAGATTATTTAATACCAAGTCAAAAGGTTGGAATTTTTTGAGTAGCTGGAAGACCCTAGCAATTTTCAGGTACATGAAGAAACAGTAGCAGTTTAGGAGGATTAGTGTATTTGAAATGTGTTGAATGCGTTTAGAGAGAAAAATAATGGTATCTGTGATACTGATTAGGAGAATTTTCTACCAAATCAGATGTGATGTTTGAGACCCTCAACTGGGCGGTGACAGTGGAAAGAGAAATTCTTTTTATCCCTCAATGGCTCATACATGGGAAATATTTATTAAATGTCAACTGGATGTTTCTACAAAGAAGATAGGACAAGATTTGTGATATTTTTTTGGATATTTAAGATAAGGGAGAGGAAAAAATTGAAGTTTTACACTAAATACAAGTAGAGAGAGTCTCTGTATAAAACAGGGTTATGATCTTAGCCTACTTAGGTTAGGAAAGTTTGTCCCCATTACTGTTGAGTTGTGCTGTAATTGCTGCTCTGTTTTTAGATAGTTCTGGGGAGGTAGAAATAGAAATAAAAGTATGATTAGTTTGTTTAATGTTTAACAATTCATCTATATCAAAAGTCATGAATTTAAGACCAGGACTTGTGAGGTCCAGGTAATAACTTAGTGCCTTAATTATAATTTTTGGTGTTTAGCAGTTAAATAGAAGTTTTGCAGATGACCTTTCTGGACACAAAATGGATTTAGAGATTATCAAAGAGCAGGCTTGAATTTGAATTGTTGCTATTATTTTGTTATAAAGAAAGAATCCATTATGCAGTGCTAAAACACCAGAAGGAAGATAGTATGTCTGAATATCTTTTAATTGGTAGCTATGTTTAAAAGATGTTAAATTACACAGTAATGTCATAGTTGGCAGAATATCATTTGGGTCTAAAAGACATCACTGACAATCTGGCTGCTTATAGCCTTGATTTCATATAGTTTCAGTACTGGATCAGAGTGGTTTTCATTTTAGATTTTAGTGTTGTTGATGTTGAGAATATCTCCTGATTGATGCATGCTTAAGAGATCACCAGACATAAAATGTATAGTATAATTTGATATGCATTTTGAGAAATTTTGTCTATAGTATTAGCATTTTAAATGCTACTACTGCCTCATAACTACTGTAATGTCCTAATATTTTAGCTATATGCATATTTTAAGAAACAGCCTTTGTTCACCCGCAGAATTACTCTCTGAGTTTCCTCTTACACAGTTTCTTCCTGACCGTTTCCTGACTTTTTAGCTGGATTCTAGTCTGATGACAATTGTCTCCTAATTTTTAGAGCTCCTCTTCAGTTTACACCCCTTTACAAATCTGAGTAGATGTAGTTTCTTGTCAAGTAGTTTTGTTAAAGATTTGGATTAGGTACTACTTGTATTCTATTACTTTTTACACAATCAGAGGAAATAAAAACTGTTAGACTTTGGACTTCTGAATCTGAATTTTTAAAAATGCTAATACTCAAATGTCTTGGAAAATTGGTTATGATTAGAGTTAATGTTAATCATTAAGCACACTGGAACAAAGTCAGTTTTCCCTTTTTGTTAGTCTAAATGGGTAATGAGCAGAAATACCTTTACACATTTTGTCTTTCCTTTCCTCTTGGGTTTTGGAATCTTGTTAAGAAGATAGCGTTTTGATTTAGGATGAAAGGAGAGAAGGCTGTCTTTTTTCTGGGCTCACTGCTGTGATAGGTGCGTCATCAGCAACTGGCACACCTTTTTTAATGAGTGCTTTTGATGTCAGGAAAATGTCAGATGACTTCCTTAAAATTGAAACATCTCTCCTGCACACAAGAATGGGAGGAATGTTTTGTGTTCATTTTGTTTTATAACTTCCTTCAATTGTTTATATAAGTCATTTGTTTAAAGCAGCAGTTCACTGCCAGGGCTGCTTTTCAGAACATATGCCTATGAAAACTGTCCAATAGAGTGCCTTCCTCTGGTATCAGATTAGTTCTGCTCTACCTTTGGGACTTAGTTCCTCAGAGGGGGAGCTTTAAAGTCTGTGGGAACATTCACATGCAACTCTATTCCCTTTCTTTGAAACTGAATACTCAAAATAAGTAGCCTTAACCAACTGTTTTTGTGAGTATGTGTTCACACTGCATTGTGCCCCTAACCAGTCTCTTAGCTATTCAGCAACGGTGCTAATGGACGTTTCAGGTATTTGGATAGTTTTGAATTATTTTATTTTGGCGTATGTTATTCTCTCACAACCAGGAAGACCAGTACTGAATACATAAGTACCAGCTTTATTTGGGCCTCAGACTGCTGGGAAATCATTTTAAGTTTTTCTAGTCTCCTCCCTCCTCCTTCCCTGTATAGCAGTTATTTTAAATCTACTGTTCCCTTACTGTTAGCAGATGACTGCATTTCTCAATTCATTGGAATTTAAGATTCTTTTTGTGATAAAATGCACAGTCAGTTTTTTGGTGACAGTTCTGTGGGTGTTCTGTTTGCTGGATATTATGGTTCGTAAATATTAGATCATTGTTAAGTATGGTTGTAAAATCCTTTAGAGCTTCACCCAATTTTTTGTCTACTGAATCTGCCAATTTCTAAGAAAATATATTTCTAAGAAAGGTATGATTGTAGATTTATTCAGCTCTTGTGTTTCTAACTATTATTGCTGTATATATTCAGAAACTATATTGTCAATGCATTAGGAATCATAACTTATCTTCCTGGTGGATTACTGTGTTTCATCAAATCTAAGACACCATGGATTATAAGATGCATCCTGATTTCAGACATGTTAAAATGTGGAAAAAGTGCATCTTAGAAACAAAACAACATGGTATTTATTTTATCAACAGGAAACACTCATTGAAGGCCCTAATTCTTGTTGCCTTCAACTGTTTTGTCTGATACTGACACTACTATACCTGCTTTCTTTTTAATAGCATTGCCTGATGTATATTTTCTAGTCTTTCATTTTCAAACTTTTGTTCTCCTTTTATTTTATGGTTATTGACTATAGACAGGTTTACACTTATCATCTGTGTGAGTCCTGCCAACCCACCTGAATTTGTTTCTATTTTTCAAATAGTTATCCTTGAAATTTGACATACATATTGATATTTACCCATATTTTTCCCTAGCAGCACTTAGGGTTAATCATGGTATCTTTCCCCTCACCAGATAATTGAAAAACTTTATCACGCTGCTTTCACTGCCTTCTTGCTCATATATTGTACCTTCCCCCAGTTATATTCTTTGGAATACAATTTATACTTTCTTGGAATTGTTGTTTTTAATTTATTTTTCTAAAGTATATGTTACAGTACATTTTTCAGAAAGGATGTGTGAGAAGTAAATTTTCAAGACTGCATATTTGAAAATGTATTATTTGCTCTCTTTTAAGGTTTCATTGTATTTTGGCATACTGTTGGGAATCTTTCTTGTTCATCTTTAGATAATAGTCTAAAGCTTTATTCTCTGTAAGCTTTTGGAATTTTTACCCTTTGAATTCTGCAGTTTCATGATGCTGATTTCTTTCTTCCTCCACTCCCAATTCATATTGTCCAGTGTTGAGTGGTTCCTTTAAAACAGACATCTGTTTAGGTCCAGAAAATTGTATTTGACATTTGTTGCTCTTGCTACTTATTCTGTTAACTACTCTTAAATTTTCCCTTTACATGCCACTTCTTAAGTGTTTTTTTCTGGCAAAATCCCTAGAATTACTTTCTAGTCCACTAATTTTATCTTTGAGTCCAGTTTGCTTATCTGCCTATATTTTTAATAAGCTTTTTATTTTAAATTTTAGTTTTAGATTTATAGCAAAGTTATGAAAATAGTATAAGGAGTTCCCCTACATCCCATGCCATTTCCCCTATTGTTAATGTCTTACATTAGTAAGATATAGTTGTCACAGTTAAACAGCACTGATACTTTTTCTTATTAACTAAAGATCATACTTTATTCAGAGCTCCTTAGTTTTTATCTAATGTCCTTCTTCTGTTTCAGGACCCTATCCAGAATACCACATTACATTTAGTCATCACATCTCATTAGACTCTTCTTGGCTGTGGTAGTTTCTCAGACTTTCCTTGTTTTTGATAAGTTTCAAGGAGCACTGGTCAAGTATTTTGTAGAATGTCCTTCAGTTAAGATTTGCCTGATATTTTTCTCATGATTATACTGGGAATATGGGTTTTGGGGAGGAGGACCAAAGAGGTAAATTTCCATTCTCATCACATCATATCAAGGTATGTACTATCAACATGACTGATCACTGTGTGTGTTGACTCTGATCACCTGGCTGAGGTAGTGTTTGTCAGGTATGTCCACTGTGAAGTGACTCCTTTTTCCCTTTTCCATACTATACATTTTGGAAGGAAGTCACGGTACACAGCCCACACTTAAGGAGTAAGGAGCTATGCTCCACCTTCTTATAGCAGAGTACATAAACTATTTGCAGTTTTTCTGCACAGGAGATTTGTCTGTTCTCCCCCCCCTTTATTTATTTATTTGTTTGTTTGCTTGCTAATATTTTCTCAAGGATTTTTGCATCTGTGTTCATGAGATATATTGGCCTGTAATTTTCTGGCAATATCTGTGTGGTGTTGATATTAGGATAATACTTTCTCTATAGAATGACTTAGGAAGTATTCTGTTTCTATTTTCTCAAAGAAATTATGGAGAATTCATATTGTGTATCCTTTGAGTGTTTGGTAGACTTCACCAGTGAAACCATCTGGAGCTGGTTCTTTCTTTACGGAAGGAAGGCTTTTAATTATTGACTCAGTTTCTTTAATAGATATAGGGCTATTGAGGTTATCTATTTCTAATTGTGTGAGTCTTCATAATTTATATATTTCAAGGAATTGGTCTGTTTCCTTAATTCTATGGGCATGGAGTTTGAAGTACAGACAGTCCCCAACTTAAGATTTTTTGACTTTACAGTGGTGCAAAAGTAATACACATTCAGTAGAAACTGTACATCGAATTCTGAATTTTGATCTTTTCCCAGGCTAGGAATGTGCCACACGATACTCTCTTATGATGCTGGGCAGCAGCAGCAAGCCACAGCTCCCATTCAGCCGTGCAGTCACAAGGGTAAACAACCAGTATGTTTACAATCATTCTGTTACCCATATAGCCATTCAGGTTTTCACTTTTATTACAGTATCTAGTAAATGACGTGAGATATTCTACACTTTATTATAAATTAGTCTTTGTGTTAGAAGAATTTGTCCAACTTAGGCTGAGGTAAAAGTTCTGAGCACGTTTAAGGTAGGCTAGGCTTAGCTATGATGTCCGGTAGGTTAGGCATATTAAATATATTTTTGACCTGCAGTAGTTTCAACTTAGAATGGGTTTATCAGGACATAACCCCATTGTAAGTCGAGGAAGATCTGTATTCCCTTATTATACTTGTAATGCCTATGAGATCAGTAGTGATGGCCCCTCTTTCATATCCGTTATCAGTGATTTGCAGCTTTGTTTTCTTGGCACCTGGCTAGAGGTTCCTTGATTTACTGATTTTTTCAAATATACAGCTCTTAGTCTTACTTTTTCTGTTGTTTTCCTGTTTTCATTTTCATTACTTGCTGCTCTAATTTGTATTATTTCCTTTCTTCTGCTTGTTTTAGGTTTAATTTACTCTTCTTTCTCTAGTTTCCTGAGGTGGAAACTTAGGTTATAGATTGTAGATGTTTTTTCTTTTTCTAATATGTGCATTAATGCTATAAATTTCCCTCAGTACTTTTGTTGCATCCCAGAAATTTGTGTAAGTTGTATTTTTCATTCAATTCAAAGTATTTTTTCGTTTTCCCTGTGACTCTTTGACCCATGGATTATTTAGATGTGTGTTTATTTCCAAATATTTGGGGGGGCTCCATTTATTTCTGTTACTTATTTCTAGTTGAACCCCATTGTGGTCAGAGAACATACTTTGTGTGATTTCTATTCTCTTAAATTTGTTAAAATGCGTTTCATGGCCCAGATGCTATCTCTCTTGGTAAATTTTCATCTAAGTTTAAGAACAATGTGCATTCTGCATTGTTGGTTGGAATGTTTTATAAATGTCAGTTAGATCAAGTTGATTGATGATGCTCTTCAGATCATGTATATCCTTACTTATTTTCTTCCTACTTGATCTATAATTTACTGACAGAAGGGTGTTTAAACTCTCCAACTTTAATAGTGAATTTATCTATTTCTCCTTGCAGTTCTATCAGTTTTTGCTCATAAACTCTCCAACTTTAATAGTGAATTTACCTATTTCTCCTTGCAGTTCTGTCAATTTTTGCCTCATATATTTTGGCACTGTTTTGTTGGATGCATATGCATTTAGGATTGTTATGTCATCTTGGAGAATTGATAACCTTATTGTTGTGTAATATCCCTTTTTATCCCTGGCAATCTTCCTTTTTCTGAAGTCTGCTTTGTCTAAAATTAATACAGCTAGCTGTTCCAGCTTTCTTTTGATTAGTGTTAGCATTGTATATCATTTTCCATCTCTTTACTTTTTTTTCCACTGAATTCATTGTAACCTTTAATTATGTGCTTTTATAAAGAAAAGATATTTAAACAATAACCACTAACACATGAAGTTCTTCAAAGATATGTTTATGGGGCTTCCCTGGTGACGCAGTGGTTGAGAGTCCGCCTGCCGATGCAGGGGACACGGGTTCGTGCCCTGGTCTGGGAAGATCCCACATGCCACGGAGCGGCTAGGCCCGTGAGCCATGGCTGCTGAGCCTGTGCGTCCAGAGCCTGTGCTCCGCAACGGGAGAGGCCACAACAGTGAGAGGCCCGTGTACCGAAAAAAAAAAAAAAAAAGTTTATGTAAAAAGGGATCCTCCTACTCAAAATTTTGAAGTCATTGTTCTAATCCGTAACAAAAAGATGTTTGTAACTCAGCCCCCTTTGACAGTGCTTAAGAAGAGAATTTGTAATCTGCTTCCTGTTCATGGCTGCTTCATCCCTTGAATATTATCCTAAACTAGAATTTGGTTTTTTGTTCTAGCTATTCTTGTCCTCTTCTTCCTTGTCTCTAACCTTCTGCAAGTGTTTTTTCCCAATTTTTTATTGTGGTAAAATACATATAAAGTTTACTGTCTTAACCATTTTTAAGTGCACAGTTCGTTGGCATTCATACTGTCATGCAACCATCACCACCGTCCATCTCCAGAACTCTTTTCACCTTGGCAAACAGAAATTTTTACATAATATTTGTCTTTTTGTGACTGCCTTATTTCACTTAGCATAATGTCCTCAAGCTTCATCCATGTTGTAGCATATGTCAGAATATCCTACCTTTTAAAGACTGAGCAGTATTCCATGGTACATGTTTACCACATTTTTGCTTATCTATTCATCCACCAACGGACACTTGGGCTGCTTCCACATTTTCATTATTGTGGATAATGCTGCTGTGAACATGGGTGTACAAATATCTCTTTGAGACCCTGCTTTCAGTTCTTTTGGGTATATACCCAGAAGTGGAATTGCTGGATCGTATGAATTCTATTTTTAATTTTTTTGAGGAACCTCTGTACTGTTTTCCACAGTAGCTATACCATTCTACTATTTTACATTCTCATCAGCAGTGCACAAGGGTTCCATTTTCTCTACATCCTTACCAATACTCTGTTACTTTCTGTTTTGTTGTTGTTGTTATTTTATAGTAGCCATTCTGATGGGTGTAAGCCATATGTTATACTTTTTGATACTATCTTACAGTTTCTGGATTTTTTGTTTGTTTTGTTTTTTCCTCTTTTCATTTCAGTTTGGGACGTTTTCTTCGACCTATCTTTAAGTTGACTGGTTCTTTCCTCAACCATATCAAGTCTACTGATGAGCCTGTTGAAGGCATTCTTTTCTGTTACTGTATTTTATTTGTAGCGTTTCCTTTTGATTCTTAGAGTTCTGTCTATCTGCCTAGAGTTCTGTCTGTCTGCCTATGTATCTGTTCTTTTATGTTATCTGCTTCATGCATTAGAGCCCTTAGTGTATTAGTCATCGTTATTTCAAATTCCCTACCCAGCAATTCCAACATCTGTGTTCGTTGTTCTGAGGGTTGTTTTGTTTCTTCAGACTGGGTTTTTTCCTTGTCTTTTGGCGTGTCTTGTAATTTCTTGCTGAAAGTTGGGCATTTTGTATCGGGTAATGGGAACTAAGGTGAATAGGCCTTTAGTGTGAGAATTTATGTTAATCTGGTTAGGAGTTGAGTTGTGTTTAATGTTTGTTGTAGCTACAGGTAACACGCTTCAAATTCCAAGGCATACTTGGTTTTTTTTTTGGCTTCTACTCTTGACTTTGAAACTTTCCTATTTTCTGTTCCTCAGAGAGAGTGTTTCTTGCAGTTCTTTCACCTGTAATCCACTGTTTTACCTGAGCCTCATTTGTGTGATGTTACGCTGTGGAGAAGGAGGACCATTATTTTATAATCTTTTGATTAAGTCTCAGATTTTAAGTGGGCCTGTGTCTCATGGCTGTGACCTTCACAGGTGTTTCTCTAGTGGTATAGCTTTTTCCTCCTTGCTTCCTTCCCTGCCTATAGTGTTCCCAGTCTACATGGAAGTTCTGTCCCATGTTGACTGTTGGTTGTTGTATTTCCCTCCCTCCCCTTAGGTGAAACAGGAAAGCTAGAAGAAGTTGGAGAGGGTAGAACTTCCTTTTCTCCAACTGGAATAAAGGTTTCAGAATTGTCCTCCAGCAAAATCTTTTCCTCTAGAAAGTAGGCTTTTGTTACGGAAAAGGCTCTCAGCATGTTTCACAATGGTTGGTTACTCCTTCACGGCCCCTGCCTGAGACAGGAGGGGATCTTTTTTGCATCCTCCTGGTGAGAACCTGGTAGAGTTCCTATAGGGAAGGCCCATAAAAATACTAAGACTGTGGCCCTTAGGAGTTTTTTTTTCTGACACTAGTCTCTCAACCTCCAGCAATTCACCAGAATTACCGTTTAAGTGTTCCTACCAGTTTATGGCTCCAGTGGCTTCTGATTCTTGTAAGCAGATCTTGGTTGCTGTATGTCATTGGATGCACCTGTCTCACCAGATTTGGGGGCAGCAGTTTGCCTTGTAATCCTGGAAAATCCAAGAAAAGTAATTCATTGTAAGTTTCCCCAGCTTTTTCGTGTTGTAAGGACAGGAATGATGACTTTCAAGCTCTTTATATGCCAGAACCAAAACCAGACATCTCTCCTGCATTTATTTTTATTTTCTAAGATATCTAAAAGTTCTTAAAATAATGACTTATTCTTGTTTTATGGTATCCAAATCTTTAACATCTTTTAAAGTTTTCTCCTGTTTGCCGATTTATTCTGTTCCCTTGATTATTACTTCTTGAGTTTCGTAAACTTCTTTCATTGTGTTATTTCCAGATGCTTTAGCTTTCTATACGTATTTATCTTTATCCTTATCTGCGTGTTGTTGACCTATGTAGAGTCTATTCAAAAAGTTTCTTCCTTGGGGAAGGGGTTTTAACATTTTAGATCAAGGGTAGAACCAGGGCAATATGTGGCTTGGTGTGAGCAGAAGAGAAAACATATCTGGCCAAGGTATTTCCAAGATAGTTTTTTACTTAATTACCCACGTGTTTTCTCATGTCTTTAATCTGTGGAACATGTCTGGTCTTGCTCTTTCATGCTCGTTTGAAAATTATTTTCTCCTCTGCGAGGTTTGGCTGTAGATTTTCTCCATTCTTTTGTTTTCACCAAACCACTTTCTATCTTTTAAGAATTCCTCAACATTTTAATTTTAAGGATGGCATATTTTCTTATTCAAGTGGTTTTTTCTGTAATTTCAAGAGATTTTGGTTGGAAGATATTTGGTAGATATGTGTGTTCAGCTCAGCTTGTTCCAATATCTTTCAATTAACAAAATAGATCAATTATTACTATTGATAATAGTAAGTTAATATTAATTGAACACTTACTCTGTGCCAGGGAACATGCTAAATGCTTTTAATATATTATCTCTTTTAATCCTTACATCAACACAGTAAAGTGGACGTTGTTATTATTTGTATGTATACTTAAGAAAAATGAAGTTTAAAAACCACAGAATAACCTGCCCAGGATAACACATTTAATGTATGTGTGAGAACCAGGATATGAACCTAGCCTTTCTGACTGACAGGTCCATTTAAACACTGGTAATTCTGTGGACGTATAGCTTCTACCCCACCAAGCTCAATTAAGTTCAGTTCCTTACTTACCTTACAGTTTATCACTTAAGTTGCTTTATTCATAAGATAAAATTCCCTCTACCAGGACCAAATCCTGTATGTTTTTAAGATCCAGTTTTAAATGCCACCTCAGCTGCAGTGCTCTTGGCAATATTCCAGCAAAAATAGATCTTACTTTTTACTTCATTTTACATTTGTTTGATCTCCTTCCTAGCACTGTCTACTTCCTACTTTATACATAATATAGTCATTTGATGCATACAATTTCTTCTCTACTAAACTGTAAGACCACTGGGAAAAGGATTTGTGTCTTCTATCATTTGTGTCATTTATCTTTATGATTCCCAGCATTGCCTGATATGTACCATTTTGGTAAATATTATTAATAAATAATGTGTATTTATTCAGTTCAATTTGTGTCTTTATTTATAAATGGATCCTTTTAAATCAATTTCTACATCAGGGTTGTTGACTTATAAGTATTTGTGTGGATTTTATTTAGTATGAGTAGGGATCATGAGCATATCTGCTTTAATCCTGCTGTTGGGATTAATATTTATGAATATTCGGGAAATGACAAATAGTTTTAAAATTAATTAGAGGCTCCTCATTATACCGGTATGGATAAAGTTTTAGAATTAATTAGAGGCTCCTCATTATACCGGTATCGATCTGAATTTGCATAAATATATCAAGGAGATTCAAGATATTTGGGAGTTGTTTGAGTGTGAAATAAACCTTTTGATTTCTGCTTCTAGAAGTTAAATAATATGAATCATAATATGGAACATGATTCATAGATCAAAAGTGGCATCAAATAAATCATTGTTTCTGTCACAGTAAACCCAGAAGGAGAATAGTATGTATTTGTGAATTCTTAAATTCATGTCACAATTTCACAAAGCAATTTGATTATAAAGTATCTTTTTAATAGTACATAACAATTAGATTGTGCCATTTCAAACAAGTGATATGTTAAGCATAGAATCCTTGAGATTTATTGGGAAGACCATTTTTTACTGTTTCAGAAATTCATAGAATTTTAGAGTTACAAATTTTACCTATACAGTGATTGTTTTTACAGTCACCTTTAACTATTTTCCAGTGATAGGGAATTCTTTCTCACAAGACATCTGTCCCATTCTACTGTTGAATAGAATTTTATGTTTAAAAAATTACTCCTTACTTTCAACTAAAATCTGCCTCTATTTTTTAAAGCTGTACTTTGAACCTTTAGAATCTATAAAAATCTTAAGATTCTTCACACTAACTCCCACGTGGGGGCATCCAGCAGAATGGGATAGGGCAATAGGTAGCAGAGCTACAGCTATTTCTTTATATGAGTCTCTTGAAAGCAGATGTTTATAAATCAGATTGTGACAGTACAAGAGGATGCTGAGCCTAAGTCACCACCATTATGTAGCATTACTCCTTTGCTTTAGCTTTCTTTAATTCAATGTTATTATATTTTAAATTGGAAAAATAACAGTGAATTGTATTAGTTTGAGAAGGGGGGAGAAATCTTTTTCTTATGATTCTCCCTAATGAGCTTTCATGAAATATGCCTAATCTGTTGAGAGATACCATTGGGAACAACCAGTATACAGCCTTGAACTCATTATAACTGCCACATATTTTTCAGTGGCTCCTTTATGTGACAGATTACTCTCAGGAGCAAATAATTTGCAGCTCTTTTCACATTGTGTCAGTGTTTTTATTTTTAATAAAGTGTTGTGATTAATAGTCTCGTATAATTGTCGTTTCCCCAATTGAGTGTAAATGCTTCATTTGAATGTTTTTAATCTGAAGGAACAGATTGTTTTTTTATTGGACTCTCGTTGTTTTTCTATGCTTTCAAGATTTTTTGATTGCTTTGTTTGAGGTATCTACAGTGGGGGAAAATGAACTTCTCTGTTAGAATTGTGGAGTAGGACCCAGTAGAGAAATTTTAAGGATGAACACTGAGATACTTGAACATTCATACATATATTTTTATGATAATTTCAGAACAGGACAAGGACATATGGCAACTTCGATTGACTTTCCAATGGCAGTTATAAAAATAGCTTATCTCTTTGGCCCAATGGTACTATGGTGACATTACCTTATAGTTACTATCTGAAATGCCAGGATGCTTTCACTGTCATTTTTTTTTTTTTTGGAGGCCAGACTTAATGTATAAGGTAAGACAAGAGGTGGAAGAAAAAGAATTATTGAAAAATTGAGAAATTATGAACTGCATTTTTACAAGAATCCAGTGCCTTCATGCATCATTAGGACAGCTGTTTGTTGGTTTTGCTCTTGAAGTGGTGATACTTTTCATCCTGGTCACTCCTTCATCCACTCCCAGGAACCTGACTGGGATGAGAAGTATTTCCTGTAGCCATAGAACAATTTTGCTTTTGTTCAGGAATCCAGAGTGCAGGTTGGGCTTCATTAGCACAACCATTGAGTATTTCATTAACCCTATCCTGGGCCAACTACTGTGCTTATGGTGTAATGGAGTTGGAATTGTGGAACGTTATATGAATTCAAAACTACTTACTAATAAGAAAGCTTGAAGACCTATCTTGTGAAATTGAGTGTTGAATACATGTAACTTTTATTTGATAAAGCAAAGAAGTTGGGTGAAACTTTTAACAATTAGAGAAAAATAATTTGAGATTAATTTGAAAGTTGAATAGCATATGTTTACTTATAAACACACAAACATTTTGGCTTTTTTTGGCTAATAAGAGAATTACTTAGATTAGAATGTTAGGGGAAACTGCCTAGCTTTGTGTAGTTAAAAGTTTTTATTTTCACATAAATTAAATAAGTCCTCTTTATAAATTCAGCTTCAAAAGTTTTCTTTATGATGTAAATGTATATTTTAAAGTCCTTCATATCCCCACAATTACATATTTTTGTTCTTAAGTGTTTCCTTAGTTTTTATTTATTCAGTCACTGAGCAAATATTTATTGAATGTGTAGTAGATATTAGTTCCTGCAAAGGAAACAAATGAATACAACAATTAATGTAAAAATACATAAATGTTTCCTATAATGATCAGAGCTTAGAAATGCTTTTAATACAGTGGGTTTTTTAAATTACAGTTCTTTGAAAGGGTATTGATATAATGGTATTATTGTAATATTTTTAAAGTACTTGGAAGTTATACTTTTCTGAGTATGCATTCCAGAGTAACCAGTATTGGACTGGCCTTCCTCATGTAAACAACTAGAAAATTGGACAAAATAAATGTTTCTAGACATTTGAAAATATGCAGGACCATAATCCTTAAGAGATGACCCCCAGCTTTCTTCCTGGAAGCACTTTCCAGACTGGAGTACAGGGTTGGGAGAAGGGAGCAGGCAGGTTAGCAATCTCAGTGAGCTAAGGAGACAGAGAACAGAGTTTAGGGCTAGAAAGGTAGTGGAATTTGTGGGGCAGGCTGCTGGAGAGAAGAAAGATGTGCGAAGAAGCTCAAGAAAACTGTATAGGGTTGCCCTTGAGTCTTTTACTAAATACTAAGCTGCACGTAAACAGAGCAAAACTCTCCACAGTCCAGACAAAGAACACCTACTAAGGAAAGAACAGCTACTAGAAAGCTGAAAAATTACTGGAGCATACACAGAGGTGAGAAGTATTCACATTCTGTTCAACTAGAGTAGAGAGAGATCTCAAAACACACCAGGTATTCAGCAGATACTATAGAAAGGCTGTATTTTAAGAATAGGGCTAATACAGCTCTAGGTTCAAGCCTACTGTAGAACCATCCTAACAGCTTAAAACACACCTTGAAAGGAACAAGTTGGGTTAACTGCCTGCCAGAACAAAGTTCAACACTCTCCTTAAGAAAATGACAAAATTCAAACAACTAACAGGTAGCATACACAATGTCTAGCATATAGTCAAAATTAGTGGACTGGCCAAAAAAAAAAGGAAAATGAAATGTGAACCACAATCTGGAGAAAAGTCAATCAGTAGAAAACAAACCCAGAAATGGAAGACATGATGAAATTAGCAGACAAGGAATTTTAAAGCAGCTATTATAAATGTGTTCAAAGATATAAAGGAAAATATGAACATAGTGAGGGAACAAATGGTAGTTCAGTAAAGAAATGGAAATGTAGGGCTTCCCTGGTGTTGCAGTGGTTGAGGGTCCGCCTGCCGATGCAGGGGACACGGGTTTGTGCCCCGGACCGGGAAGATCCCACATGCTGGGGAGCGGCTGGGCCCGTGAGCCATGGCTGCTGAGCCTGTGCGTCTGGAGCCTGTGCTCCGCAACGGGAGAGGCCATGGCAGTGAGAGGCCCGCAAACCACACACACACACACAAAAAAAAGAAATGGAAATGTAAAAAAGAACTAAATGGAAATTCTAGTATGGAAAAATATGATATCTGAAATAACCCTTGGAGGAGCAGAAGTTTGCCAGAATTAAGGAAAAGCAATGATGCTAACAAATATAAATTTCTCTTTTCAACTATCTTGTTGAACTGCGCCTAAAGGTTCACGTAAGTTAATGTTAATATAATCGCTATTAACACAGCTCTACACAGAACATTCTTTTCATATAGCTCTGTACAAGCAGTATATAATTAATTTTAAATAGTTACATAATTGCAGTATAGGATAGTGAAATAAGCTCTTCTTAGTACCACATGTGAGAAATCATATGGCTTTTAGGTTACTGCTGGCTCTGTAGATTTAATCAGTGTGATATGGATGCCAGGAAGCTTTCTTAATTTTTATTACAATAACAAAAATGTATAGTATCTTTGTGTATGTTTTGGCAACTTCATTTTGAGAGTTTATAAAAAGGTTCTGGAACCATATTATAAAGGGAACAGAAGAAAAAACTGGGAAAATTTGATCAAATAAGAGAACTACCCCCAAATACTTGCCAAAGTGGTCTTTGGAAATTCATTCATATTTGAAAGTATGGTATTTTAAAAAGTGTTGAAAGCTCTGTTTATATAAGTGGGCCTTTTTTAAAACTTTATTTTGAAGTAACTTTAGAATTACAAAAATGTTACGAAGATTGTGCAGAGTTCTTATAATATAGTATTCACCAACTTCATCTAATGTTAACTTCTTATATAACTGTGATACTGTAAACAAAACTAAGAAAGACATTGGTTAACTATTAACCAGACTACAAAGTTTGTTCTGATTTCACCAGTTTTTCCACTAATGCCCTTTTTCTGTTCCAAATCCACTTTTGGATTGCATATTGCATTTAGTTGTCACATCTCCTTAGTCTCCTTCAATCTGCAAATGATCTTCAGTCTTTCCTCGTCCGTCCTACCCTTGACAGTTTCAAAAAGTATTGGTCAGGTATTTTGTGTAATGTTCTCAGTTTGCATTTGTCTGGTGTTTTCTCATGATTACATTAAGATATGGACTTTTTTGGGGACAAATACTACAGAATTGCTGTGCCCTTTTCAATACATCCAAATCAGGGGTACATGATATCAATATGTTTTACTATTTGGTAATGTCAACTTGATCGTGTGGTTATGGTGGTTTCTGCTAGATTTCTCCATTGGGAAGTTATTATTTTTCTCTTTGTAATTAATAAATATTTTAGGTGTTACACCTTGAGATTGTGTAAATATCCTGTTTTCCATTTTGGGGGTAAAGCTTTTTAACTGCTGAGCTTTATTATAGAATAATTGGGTAGCCAGTTTTTTTGTAACTGTTGCTGGGACCTCACCGGATAGCAGTATTTCTGAGTCTTCTCTGCTTCTGCTCAGTTTATCCAGAGAGGGATGCTTCAGTCTTCTACCTAGTGATAGTAAGCCTACCTGGTTGCCAACCTACTGGAACCTGTTGAGGAGGGAGATAGGCTGTTCCATGTTTTTAGTATGTGGTCTTAATCCCTCTGATGGTCTCCTCTGAGCCCACAGCCTCTCCGATTTAGTTTCTCTTGAGTGTAAACCTCCCATCTTCAGGGGTGAGTTGGAGGTTTAAAAGCTCTTAAGTCCTCTACCTCCACATCATCCCTGTCTCCTGAAGTGCTGCCAGTTCCTCAAGGTCGGTTGGTTTGAGTCTCATCAGTGTGTCCCTCTGGAGGCACTTACCTTGACTTTGCTCCATTAATTAATTTACTTCTCTTCTCTCTCCCTTCTTTTTTCATATATTTTGGGTTGGGATTACAGATATCACTCAGTTTCGTCCAAAATGGAGTTTGTGTTCCTCTTTCTTGAAGCCAAAATAACCTTCATCTCTCAGCTTTCACATTTACAAACCTTTGGCTTGACATTTTCGCTTTTAGGAATTTGTCTTACAGAAATGTGTATACCTGTACACAAAGATACATGTATAAGAAAGTTTACAGAAACATTGCCCATTAGTAGCCTCAATTAATTAATTAAACAGCATAAATGTAAGCAACATAAAGAAACGATGAATAAAATTGTGATGTATTTGTATTTTAGAATAATATGCAGCAGTTGAGAATATTCAGATCTGTTTATATATACTAATGGGAAGCTCTTAAAGACACATTATACAGCAGTTTGGAAAGCAACATGTTTGGTATAATTTCATTCTCATACTTATGTGTATGTATAAGTGTATCATGAAAAGGAAAATATTTGGAAGAACATGCACCAGACTTTTAACAGTGGTATTTTGGAGATGATGAAAAGTGAAACTTTGATTCTTATACTTTGTATATTTATGTAATGTATTAAATAACTTTTATAACAAGCTTATTATCGCATTTTGATTTTTAAGTAAAAACATATGAAATAGATTATCTACCGAAGCAGTTGAACAATGACTGGAGGTTTTCAGGCAGGGGCTCTTGTAAAGGATCTCTCTGGTAGGTACTAGCTCATGTATCATTTAGTTCAGGATTGCCCAAACTGGATTACTGTTTGGGGGAAAAGGGATTTCATGATCGAATAAGAATGAGAAATCCAGGTTAACAAACTGAACCGGTTTTTCTCCTACAAAATTGCTGTGAGTCTTCAACATGCTGATAAGCATGGCCAATCTCCACAGTCTTCCAAATATGATTGTTTCCACAAAGAAATGCTCTGTGGAACCGTACTTGTGATCACATCGCTGTTATGTTTAGAGCAATAAGCACCATGTAAATCTGACTCAGTTCTGAACACTGAATTCTGAATAATGCTGCTGTGAATGTTCTTGGGGAATACAAAGTAATTCCTTTACACAAGGAAATGTGGGGGCAGCAAAAGAGACATTTTCCCCAAGATACTTTCTTAACTTCTGAAGGAGTTCAGAAGATTTTGAAAGAAGTTCTAAAACTAATCTGTCTTCAAAGAAATATTATGAAAAAGAAACAAATTTTTAAAACAAGTCTTGAAAATTTCAAAACAGTTTCAAAAGAAAACTTAAATGTGCCTGCTCACAGCTCACTTGGCTGGTATGAGTGGGTGTCAAATTAGGATAACTGGATCCACTTAACCGAGAGCAACATGCCCAGCACAGAATTTAATGATCTCTACCTAGAAACTGTTTTAAGTGCATAGATCTATTGGTTAAGCTCATAATTATAATCTACTAGAAGTGACACTTTGTCACAGATCTAATGTATCATTAAACTGGAGCCATCAACCACAGTGTAGCTGGATTTTGAAAGTGATTTCTCACTTTCAAATGAAAAGTGACAAATCCTTTTATTTTCAAATGAAAAATGAAGAGTAACTCTGATGATTAATTCAGGTAACAAAAAGCTAGATCAGGAGAAACATAATCCTTCAGGATCTCACATAGATCACTTCAGTTAGTTCCACTTAAGAGCTGATTGAGATCATTAGGTATCAGTGAAAGTGCCAGCGTGAAGCTACTGCCAAGCGTTTGAGCAGCAGGTCAAAGCTTAACAGCATTTTTGATGTTCAGATTTTCAGGGTATAATACCGTTTCTCAAACAAATTTCCCAGTTGTCTTTGACTCGAGTCCGATTTACATGTTGTTCATCGCTCTAAACCTAGTAGTGGTGTGAACATAGGTACAGACCTGGAAAGTCCATTCTTGTTCAGTAACCAGGCAAACCTAGAACACAGCATGTCCTGGAAATGAGACTGGAAAGCTAGATGGGACCAATCTGTAGAGGACCTTGAACACTGTGCTGAGGCATTTGGACTTTATTCTGTAGGTAGTTTGGGGAAGTGATGTGATCATCAGATCTTTTTCTTTCTTTTTTTTTTTTTAGCATGTTTTATGTTTATTAAGCAAATATTATACAAGTGAAACATGAGCATATTGTCATAGAAAGAAATGAAACAATTAAGTACAGCAAAACCAAGAAATCCCCTTTTCCATATCTCTTGAACTCTTCTTCTTAAAGATAACCACTGCCAAGAGTAGAGTGTTCATTGTTTTCCCCCACTGAGGCATTTACATATGTGTGTATTTATGTCTTCGGTGTCATATGGGAAAATCTACCTGTGAGATAATATTATCCATGCTGCTCTGGAACTTCCTTTTTCACTTAAGCAAATGAGTTGATGGTAAATCTAGTGTTGACATGTGGATCCTACCTCATCCAATTTTACAGCTTCACCGTGTTCCTTGGGAAGGTAGCCTTTTAAATTACTTAACCACGTCTCTGTTGATGGACATTTAGGATGTTAGCAACTTTGCTGTTATCAACAACATGGAAATTGAACATCTCTGCATCTTTCGGCACTAGTGCAAGTATTTCTTTAGCATAAATTCCTGGAAGGATTTATCATTTCTAGTTTGATAGAGGGTCGCAACTCACCTTCCTAAAAGTCAACACCAATATACTTTTCACATGACTCTTTTAGATTTTTTTTTTTTTTTTTTTTTTTTTGCTCATTCTTGAAAGTCTTTTCTATCATCAGTGTTTTTACTCTGGCAATTGGATGAGGCCACCCAGCAATACAGCTCATGCTTTCACTGCTCCCCAGTAATTTCTATTACTTATTGATCAGAAAAGTCAAAAGATAAAGCTTCCTCCTCAGTTTTCATCTCTCCAGACTTGGGACTATTAGTAAAATTTCTCAGGTTTATGGCTCTTCACCAGAATGGTTTCTAGGGATTGAAACAGACATAGGAGCAGTCAAGTTTATCCCCAGCTCTGCTCAAATTGAATTAGGTCTCCTCTCTTCTTCTTTCCTGCCTCCCTCCCTCCCTCCCTTCCTTCCTTCTTTCCTGATACATTTTGTAATGGGAGAGAGGTAGCTTGTTTCTTAATTTTTACTCATTTCTTTAGGTATTGGCAAAGAGGTTTTCTGTGAAGAAATTTCAATCTTAAGGCAGAAGTCGAGTTGATTCTTTTCTGTGAATGCAGTGGTCTTTTTAATCATCACTGACAATATTAATTTTACTTACTGAAAAGTGTTTTTTGCTGGTTTTGTTTCTTTTTGCAATTTTACCTGTGGATATTGTTCCTTCTTTTAATGCAATTAAGTATCGATCTTTCCTGGTGGTTCAAAGCAGGTTAACCAAATGTTATTACTGATGTTTGACTATTTTCTAACCTACAAAAACAGCAAATTCATATTTTGCAAGGCTTGTAAGACCCTCTTTTTCTCTGCCTATGCTTTTCTGTGTAGTTTGGTCACCGATAGGGTTACCGGGTGGGGTGGACTGGCCCCTTGTGAACCAGAACCTCTGAGGGCTTCCCACTGCTGGGCCACACCGCAAGCAGTGTGGGGGGGAGGGGCAGAGGGAGGAGGTTGAGCACTGCTTCCCATTTCAGCACCCTGAGGAATTACTCCTCCACTTTTTATACCCACCTGTTGACTGTGGCACTGGGACTACACGGGACCACGCTTATCTCTGCGACAGTGTCTCCTACAACAGGGGTCCCCAACCCCTGGGCCGTGCAAGGGAAGCTTCATCTGCCCCTCCGCATCACTCACATTACTGCCTGAACCATCTCCTCCCAACCACCCGCCCCCCTTCCGTGGAAAAATGTTTTCCACAAAACCAGTCCCTGCTGCCAAAAAGGTTGGGGACCGCTGCCCTACAGCATGTTGGGTAGCACTTGGCTCCCTGGATCTATTCTTCTGTCTTGCTTTCATGCATTCTGCAACATTTCTGATCTACTTGTTACACTTTTTTCTTTATTTTCCTCCCCATAAGGTAATGAGCATGCTCACTTTACTATATTGATCTAAATTCTCATGAATGATTTTAAGGAATAATTACTGACTCAAGAAATGGTAGAAAATCTGAATATAACAACCATGATTTTTTTAAATTGTTGATGAATATCCTTCCCCATTAGGGCTCCAGATCTGAATTGCTTTATGGATAATTTTTATATTACTCTCATATAAATTATTTATACTCTTGCAAAGCACGGAAAAAATAGAGAATTTCTCGTGTCCTTTTAGAAAGCCAGCTTAATCATAATAAAAACACCTGACCAAAACTGAATACAATAAAAGTTTAGCCTCTTGAATGAACATAGATATAAGCATCCCAAACAAAATCTTAGCAAAACACATACAGTGGCAAAATAAGATAATAACAACAATACATTACCAAGGAGGTGAGTATGAGTACATTTCGACATTAACACAAATTGATGTAACATAAAATATTACATCACAGAAAAAAACCCAAAAAGAACAGGTATCTCAGTATCTATAAAAGGCCTTAAACAAAATCTCATTTATAATTAAAGTGTATTTTTTTAACATCTTTATTGGAGTATAATTGCTTTACAATGGTGTGTTAGTTTCTGCTTTACAACAAAGTGAATCAATTATACATATACATATATCCCCATATCTCTTCCCTCTCGCGTCTCCCTCCCTCCCTCCTTCCCTATCCCATCCCTCTAGGTGGTCACAAAGCACTGAGCTGATCTCCCTGTGCTATACGGCTGCTTCCCACTAGCTATCTATTTTACATTTGGTAGTGTATATATGTCCGTGCCACTTTCACTTTGTCCCATCGTACCCTTCCCCTTCCCCATATCCTCAAGTCCATTCTCTAGTTGGTCTGCGTCTTTATTCCTGCCTTGCCCCTAGGTTCTTCATGAACATTTTTTTTGTTGTTTTTTAGATTCCATATATATGTGTTCACATACGGTGTTTGTTTTTCTCTTTCTGACTGCCTTCACTCTATATGACAGACTCTAGGTCCATCCACCTCACTAAAAATAACTCAATTTCGTTTCTTTTTATGGCTGAGTAATATTCCATTGTATATATGTGCCACATCTTCTATATCCATTCATTTGTCAGTGGACACTTAGGTTGCTTCCATATCCTACCTATTGTAAATAGAGCTGCAGTGAACATTTTGGTGCATGACTCTTTTTGAATTATAGTTTTCTCAGGGTATATACCCAGTAGTGGGATTGCTGGGTCGTATGTTAGTTCTATTTTTAGTTTTTTAAGAAACCTACATACTGTTCTCCATAGTGGCTGTATCAATTTACATTCCCACCAACAGTGCAAGAGGGTTCCCTTTTCTCCACACCCTCTCCAGCATTTATTGTCTGTAGATTTTTTGATGATGGCCATTCTGACTGGTATGAGATGATATCTCGTTGTAGTTTTGATTTGCATTACTCTAATGATTAATAATGTTGAGCATTCTTTCATGTGTTTGTTGGCAATGTGTATATCTTCTTTGGAGAAATGTCTATTTAGGTCTTCTGCCCATTTTTGGATTGGGTTGTTTGGTTTTTTGCTATTGAGCTGCATGAGCTGCTTGTCAATTTTGGAAATTAATCGTTGGTCAGTTCCTTCATTTGCAAATATTTTCTCCTATTCTGAGGGTTGTCTTTTCGTCTTGTTTATGGTTTCCTTTGCTGTGCAACAGTTTTTAAGTTTCATTAGGTCCCATTTGTTTATTTTTGTTTTTATTTCCCTTTCTCTAGGAGATGGGTCAAAAAGGATCTTTCTGTGATTTATGTCATAGAGTGTTCTGCCTATGTTTTCCTCTAAGAGTTTGATAGTGTCTGGCCCTACATTTAGGTCTTTAATCCATTTTGAGTTTATTTTTGTGTATGGTGTTAGGGAGTGTTCTAATTTCATTCTTTTACATGTAGCTGTCCAGTTTTCCCAGCACCACTATTGAAGAGGCTGTCTTTTCTCCACTGTATATTCTTGCCTCCTTTGTCAAAGATAAGGTGACCATATGTGAGTGGGTTTATCTCTGGGATTTCTATCCTGTTCATTGATCTATATTTCTGTTTTTGTACCAGTACCATACTGTCTCGATTACTGTAGCTTTGTAGTATAGTCTGAAGTCAGGGAAGCTGATTCCTCCAGCTCCGTTTTTCTTTCTCAAGATTGCTTTGGCTATTTGGGGTCTTTTGTGTTTCCATACAGATTGTGAAATTTTTTGTTCTAGTTCTGTGAAAAATGCCAGTGGTACTTTGATAGGGATTGCATTGAATCTGTAGATTGCTTTGGGTAGTATAGTCATTTTCCCAATGTTGATTCTTCCAATCCAAGAACATGGCATATCTCTCCATCTATTTGTATCATCTTTAATTTCTTTCATCAGTGTCTTATAATTATCTGCATACAGGTCTTTTGTCTCCTTAGGTAAGTTTATTCCTAGATATTTTATTCTTTTCATTGCAGTGGTAAATAGGAGTGTTTTCTTAACTTCACTTTCAGATTTTTCATCATTAGTGTATAGGAATGCCAGAGATTTCTGTGCATTAATTTTATATCCTGCTACTTTACCAAATTCATTAATTAGCTCTAGTAGTTTTCTGGTAGCATCTTTAGGATTCTCTGTGTATAGTATAGTATCATGTCATCTGCAAACAGTGACAGCTTTACTTCTTCTTTTCCATTTGGATTCCTTTTATTTGTTTTTCTTCTCTGATTGATGTGGCTAAAACTTCCAAAACTATGTTGAATAATAGTGCTGAGAGTGGGCAACCTTGTCTTGTTGCTGATCTTAGTGGAAATGGTCTCAGTTTTTCACCTTTGAGAACGATGTTGCCTGTGGGTTTGTCATATATGGCCTTTATTATGTTGAAGTAAGTTCCCTCTCTGCCTACTTTCTGGAGGGTTTTTATCATAAATGGGTGTCTGAATTTTGTTGAAAGCTTTCTCTGCATCTATTGAGATGATCATATTGTTTTTCTCCTTCAGTTTGTTAATATGGTGTATCACATTGATTGATTTGCATACATTGAAGAATCCTTGCATTCCTGGGATAAACCCCACTTGATCATGGTGCATGATCCTTTTAATGTGTTGTTGGATTCTGTTTGCTAGTATTTTGTTGAGGATTTTTGCATCTATGTTCATCAGTGATACTGGCCTGTAGTTTTCTTTCTTTGTGACATCTTTGTCTGGTTTTGGTATCAGGGTGATGTTGGCCTCCTAGAATGAGTTTGGGAGTGTTCCTCCCTCTGCTATATTTTGGAAGAGTTTGAGAAGGATAGCTGTTAGCTCTTCTCTAAATGTTTGATAGAATTCACTTGTGAAGCCATCTGGTCCTGGACTTTCGTTTGTTGGAAGATTTTTAATCACAGTTTCAATTTCAGTGCTTGTGATTGGTCTGTTCATATTTTCTGTTTCTTCCTGGTTCAGTCTCTGAAGGTTGTACATTTCTAAGAATTTCTCCATTTCTTCCAGGTTGTCCATTTTATTGGCATAGAGTTGCTTGTAGTAATCTCTCATGATCCTTTGTATTTCTGCAGTGTCTGTTGTTACTTCTCCTTTTTCATTTCTAGTTCTATTGATTTGAGTCTTCTCCCTTTTTTTCTTGATGAGTCTGGCTAATGGTTTATCAATGTTATCTTCTCAAAGAACCAACTTTTAGTTTTATTGATCTTTGCTATCGTTGCCTTCATTTCTTTTTCATTTATTTCTGATCTGATCTTTATGATTTCTTCCCTTCTGCTAACTTTGGGGGTTTTTTCTTCTTCTTGCTCTAATTGCTTTAGGTGTAAGGTTAGGTTGTTTATTTGAGATGTTTCTTGTTTCTTAAGGTAGGATTGTATTGCTATAAACTTCCCTCTTAGAACTGCTTTTGCTACATCCCATAGGTTTTGGGTCGTTGTGTTTTCATTGTCATTTGTTTCTAGGTATTTTTTGATTTCCTCTTTGATTTGTTCAGTGATCTCTTGGTTATTAAGTAGTGTATTGTTTAGCTTCCATGTGTTTGTATTTTTTACAGATTTTTTTCCTGTAATTGATATCTAGTCTCATAGCGTTGTGGTCGGAAAAGGTACTTGATACGATTTCAATTTTCTTAAATTTACCAAGGCTTGATTTGAGACCCAAGATATGATCTATCCTGGAGAATGTTCCATGAGCCCTTGAGAAGAAAGTGTATTCTGTTGTTTTTCGATGGAATGTCCTATAAATATCAATTAAGTCCATCTTGTTTAATGTATCATTTAAAGCTTGTGTTTCCTTATTTATTTTCATTTTGGATGATCTGTCCATTGGTGAAAGTAGGGTGTTAAAGTCTCCCACTATTATTGTGTTACTGTTGATTTCCCCTTTATTGCTGTTAGTATTCGCCTTATGTATTGAAGTGCTCCTGTGTGGGTGCATAAATATTTACAATTGTTACATCTTCTTCTTGGATCAATCCCTTGATCCTTATGTAGTGTCCTTCTTTGTCTCTTGTAATAGTCTTTGTTTTAAAGTCTATTTTGTCTGATATAAGAATTGCTACTCCAGCTTTATTTTGATTTCTCTTTGCATGGAATATCTTTTTCCATCCCCTCCCTTTCAGTCTGGATGTCTCCCTAGATCTGAAGTGGGTCTCTTATAGACAGCATATATACGGGTCTTGTTTTTGTATCCATTCAGCCAGTCTGTGTGTTTTGGTTGGAGCATTTAATCCATTTACATTTAAGGTAATTATCGATATGTATGTTCCTATTCCCATTTTCTTTTTGTTTGTTTGTTTTTTTTGGCAGTACGCGGGCCTCTCACTGCTGTGGCCTCTCCCATTGCGGAGCACAGGCTCCAGACGCGCAGGCCCAGCAGCCATGGCTCAGGGTCCCAGCCTCTCCGTGGCATGTGGGATCTTCCTGGACCAGGGCACAAACCCATGTCCCCTGCATCGGCAGGCGGACTCTCAACCACTGCACCACCAGGGAAGCCCTCCCATTTTCCTAATTGTTTTGGATTTGTTAATGTAGGTCTTTTCCTTCTCTTGTGTTTCCTGCCTAAAGAAGTTCCTTTAGCATTTGTTGTAAAGCTGGTTTGGTGGTGCTGAATTCTCTTAGCTTTTGCTTGTCTGTAAAGGTTTTAATTTCTCCATCAAATCTGAATGAGATCCTTGCTGGGTAGAGTAATCTTGGTTGTAGTTTCTTCCCCTTCATCAGTTTAAATATGTCCTGCCAGTCCCTTCTGGCTTGCAGAGTTTCTGCTGAAAGATCAGCTGTTAACCTTATGGGGATTCTCTTGTGTGTTATTTGTTGTTTTTCCCTTGCTGCTTTTAATATTTTTTCTTTGTATTTAATTTTTTTTTTTTTTTTTTTGCGGTACACAGTCCTCTCACTGTTGTGGCCTCTCCCGTTGCGGAGCACAGGCTCCGGACGCACAGGCTCAGCGGCCATGGCTCACAGGCCTAGCCACTCCGCATCATGTGGGATCTTCCCGGACCGGAGCATGAACCTGTGTCCCCTGCATCAGCAGTCGGACTCTCAACCACTGCGCCACCAGGGAAGCCCTGTATTTAATTTTTGATAGTTTGACTAATATGTGTCTTGGCGTGTTTCTCATTGGATTTATCCTGTATGGGACTCTCTCTGCTTCCTGGACATGATTAACTACTTCCTTTCCCATATTTGGGAAGTTTTCAACTATAATTTCTTCAAATATTTTCTCAGCCCCTTTCTTTTCCTGGGACCCCTATAATTCTACTGTTGGTGCGTTTAATGTTGTCCCTGAGGTCTCTGAGACCGTCCTCAATTCTTTTCATTCTTTTTTCTTTATTCTGCTCTGCAGTAGTTATTTCCACTATTTTATCTTTCAGGTCACTTATCCGTTCCTCTGCCTCAGTTATTCTGCTATTGATCCCTTCTAGAGAATTTTTAAATATATGGAACGCTTCACGAATTTGCATGTCATCCTTTTGCAGGGACCATGCTAATCTTCTCTATATCGTTCCCATTTTAGTATATGTGCTGCTGAAGCGAGCACATCATCAGATCTTTTATTTTCACAAACGAACTCTGGTGGCAGAAGGAAAAGCCACCAGCCTAATTCTTAATATAATCAGACCTTTTTTTTTTTTTTAAGTAACAGATTTTTTACTACATTTGGCCTAGATATCTGTATAGTTCACTTATGCTTTAGGATCCTTGATAATCAGTTGGCATACCTGTGAAACCTTTGAGTAGTTTCTGGGCATTTTAATTTTGTCATGACTTCAGATAGGTTGATTTTAAGCTCAGGTGTTTTGAGCAACAGAGAAGTCCTAGGACGCAGTAACTATTGCTGTTTTACACTAGAAAAAAAAATATTGTTTAATTGTTGCAACTAGTCAGTCTAAACCGTTTCATTCTTTTCAACAGTATTATTGAAGTATGATATGTAAAACTCTCTACAGATAACATCATTTTGTATATAGAAAATCATGAAGAATCCATGAGTAAACTATTAGAACTAATAAATAAGCTTAGCAAGTCAGTATCAGTATACATAAATCATTTGTATTTATATATACTTGCAGGAACAATCTGAGATTGAAATTAAGAAAACAATTTCATGTATAATAGCATCAAAAAGAATAAAATACTTAATAAATTTAGCAAAGGGATTTCAAAACTTATGCTCAGAAAACCATAAAACATTTTTTAAAGAAATTAAAGATGTAGATAATAAATGGAGACAATTCGTGTTCATCAACTTAAAGAATTAATACATTCCCAACAGTGTATGAGGAGTCCAGTTTTTCCAACACTAAGTATTGTGTACCTTTTTTGTGTGTAACCATTGTAGTGGGTGTGTAGTAGTATCTTTTTTTTTTAATTAATTTATTAATTTTTGGCTGCCTTGGGTCTTCGTTGCAGTGTGTGGGCTTCTTATCGCAGTTGCTTCTCTTGTTGCGGAGCACGGGCTCTAGGCGCACAGGCTTCAGTAGTTGTGGCTTGTGGGCTCAGTAGTTGTGGCTCATGGGCTTCGTTGCTCCATAGCATGTGGGACCTTCCTGGACCAGGGATCGAATCCGTGTCCCCTGCCTTGGCAGGTGGATTCTTAACCACTGTGCCATCAGAGAAGTCCCTGTAGTAGCATCTTATTGTGATTTTAATTCACATTTTCCTAATGACATTGATGTTAAACACATTTTCACATGTGTGTTGGCCATTTGTATGTTCTTTTTGGTGAAATGACTTTTCAAGTCTTTTGCCTGTTTTTAAATTGGCTTGTTTTCTTACTAATTTATAGAAGTTGATTATATATTCTGATCCTGAATATATATTCTGAATTATATGTTCAAGTCCTTCATCAGATACACACTTTGGAAATATTTTCTGCCAGTCTCTGGCTTATCATTTACTTAGTTATGTTTTCCTTAATGTGCTGAAGTTTTTATTTCTAATAAAATACAATTTATCTGTTTTTTTCTTCTGTATCTTGTGCTTTTGTTATCATGTCTAAGAATACTTTTCTAACCCAAGGCACAAAGACTTTCCCCTATATATTTTTTCAGAAATTTTAGTTCTTCTATTAAGTCTAGGAGCTGTTTTGAGTTAATCTTTGTATGTGGTGTTAAGTAAGGATCTAAGTTCATTGCTTTGCATGGGGATATGTAGTTGTACCAGCATCAGTTGTTGAAAAGACTGTTCTTACCACATTGAAACTTCTGGACACCTTAGCTGAAAACCAGTTGACCACAAATATAGGGGCATACTTCTGGACTCTCAGTTCTCTTTCACTGATCTATATGCCTATTCATATGCTGGACTGTCTCAATTACTAGAGCTTTATAGTAAGTTTTGAAATCGGGTAATCCAAGTCCTCCAACCATTTGCTTCTTTTTCAGAATTATTTTGGCTATTCTAGATCTTTTGCAGATCTTAATATTAAATTTTAGGGGCAGCATATCATCTTAACAACATTAAGTCTTCTAATCCATGAACATTTATTTATTTAGATGTTTTCATTTAGATCTTTATTTAGAGTTTAAAAAATTTCTCTCAGCAATGAGTTGTAGTTTTCAGGGTACAAATCTTACGGGAATAAAATAAAAATATTTTATTCTTTTTTGATGCTGTTGTAAATGGAGTTGTGTTCTTAATTTTACTTTAGGATTGTTCATTCCTAGTGTATAGAAATAGAGTTGGTTTTTATATATTGATCTTGTAGCCTATGACCTTGCTAAACATATTTATTCGTTTTGGTAGCTTTTTTTTTTTCCTAGATTCATTAGGGTTTTCTACTCAGTTAATTATTAATTACAAATAAAAACAGTATTACTTTTTCCTTTTTAATCTTTATTCAGTTTTTCTTGCCTTCTTGCACTGGCTTGGACCAGTACAATGCTTAATATAAGAAGCAGGAGCTAACATCCTTGTTTCCAGCATTGGGGAAAAAGCATTTATTCCTTCACCATTTAAGTATAATGTTCACCATAGGTTTTTTAGGTCTAGGAAGTTTACTTCTTTTCCTAATTTGTTGAGAGTTTTTATTATGAATAGGTGTTTGATTTTGTCAAATGCTTTTTCTGCATCTATTGAGATGATCAGGTTTTTTTCTGTTAATATAATATATTACATTGGTTTTTGGATGTTAAACTAGTCTTGAATTCCTGTGATAAATTCTACTTGATCATGGTTTATAATCCTCTTAATATGTTACCAAATATGGTTTACTAATATTTTGTTAAAGATTTTTGTATCTATGATCATGAGGGTTCTGTAGTGTTTTCTTTTCATGTGGTATCTTTGGCTTTTATATCAGAGTAATACTAGCTTCACAAAATAAGTTAGATGTGTTTCTACTCTTTTTCTGAAAGAGTTGTGAAGGATTAGTATTAATTCTTCTTTTAAATATTTGATAGCATTCACCAGTGAAACCGTCTGGGCTTGGACTTTTCACTTTGGGAAGATTTTTATTTAAATTTTTCTATTATAGTTCTGTCTAGATTTTGTGTTTCTTCTTGAGTAGGTTTGGTAATTTTTGTCTTCCTGGGAATGTTTTTATTTCCTTTAAGTTGTCTGATTTATTGGCATAAATTTGTTCATAATATTCCCTTATAATTTTTTTTTTTTTTTTTTTTTTTTTTTTGTGGTACACGGGCCTCTCACTGTTGTGGCCTCTCCCGTTGCGGAGCACAGGCTCCAGACGCGCAGGCTCAGCGGCCATGGCTCACGGGCTCAGCCGCTCCGCAGCATGTGGGATCTTCCCAGACCGGGGCACAAACCCGTGTCCCCTGCATTGGCAGGCGGACTCTCAACCACTGCGCCACCAGGGAAGCCCTTCCCTTATAATTTTTAATATCTGTGGGATTCATAGCATTGTCCCCTCTTTTATTTTTTATTTTGGTAGCTTACATCTTCTCTTAATTTCTTACCCTTGTATTTTTTTAAGAATGTGGTTAAAATTTAATTTTTTTCCAACTTTATTGAAGTATAATTGACAAATAGTAATATATTTAAAGTGTACAACATAATGATTTGATACATATACTTTGTGCAAGGATTCCCACATTTAAGTTAGTTAACACATCTATCACCTCACATGGTTACTTTTTTTGGGTATGTGAAAAAGCTTAACCTGCTATATTAAGAAAAGAAAAAAAGCTTAAGGTCTACACTCTTCAGTAAGGTAGAACCTTAGGTAATTCATGTGAGACTTATCTTCTGGTAAAGGTATTTTAATTTTCCTCTAAGCACTGCTTTAACTGCATCTTTTCATTTTTAATATGTTGTATTTTCATTTCATTCAGTTAAAAATATTTAAAAACATTTTTTCTTGCTATCTCTTCATTGACTTGGGTTATTTAGGAGTGTTTTTTGATTTCCAAATATTTGAGGTTTTCCCAGATTTCTTTGGATTCATATATTTTGGGGCTCTTTTGTTAGATGTATATGCATTTGTAATTGGTATATTCAAAGAAGAAATACATAAATAAATGATAACAGTTGGAGATTTCAATATCCTACTCTCAAAAACTGATAAAACAATTAGAAAGAGTATAGAGGACTTAAGCGATCCTGTCAGTCAACTTGACCTAGCTGACATCGTAGACTCTCCACCCAGCAACTACAGATACAGATTCTTTCCAAGCACATATGGAACAATTGCCAGGATAAACTATATGCTGGGACACAAAACAAGTTTCAGTACCTTTTAAAAGGCTGAAACCATACAAAGTATGTCTCCAACCACAACAGAATTACATATAGAGTGGCATGGACATATATACACTACCAAGTGTAAAATAGATAGCTAGTGGGAAGCAGCTGCACAGCACAGGGAGATCAGTTTGGTGCTTTGTGACCGCCTAGAGGGGTGGGATAGGGAGGGTGGGAGGGAGACGCAAGAGGGAGGAGATATAGGGATATAGGTATATGTATAGCTGATTCACTTTGTTATACAGCAGAAACTAACACACCATTGTAAAGCAATTATACTCCAATAAAGATGTTAAGGAAAAAAAAAAGATATCCACAGCAGGTCCATTCTTTGTCTGGAGCTTGCTTTCCCTTGCTATGAAAGTGGTAAATCCCACAAGCTCAGGGTTTTTCTCCTGTAACACCTACTGCACGTGCAGGCATTCATCCTGGGCCCTTTGCATTGCCTTCACGAGACTTGGGGGCAAGGGGAATTGACAAAAACAAACAAGAGTCCCTGACTGCTCCCATAACCCTGAGTGGCACAACAAGGACTAACAACTTCTATTGGCTAAATCCAGAGGCCTCTTAAGCTAAAAACCATGGCTGGTTTTAACACTCCACCACTTCCTATTCCTAGGAAGGGTGATTTAGCCTTTTTTAAATGTCAGTCTCCATATATAATATAGAGATAACAATGATAGTACCTATTTCACAGAGTTGTAAGGATTGAATGAGTCCATGTAAAGAGCGAGAGTGCCATGTAGAAAGTGCTCAATAAATGGTAGCTGTCTAGAGACTTTACATTGGTCTTCCTCTGCCTTTCCCTTGGAGAATTTATTCTCTGTGGCATATTTATTTAGACTGCCTCACTTTAAAAGATTCTCCTATAATTCATAGACATTTTCAGGAGGTTGTTGTCCTACCATTTCATTGAAAACGAGGTCCAGAATTGTCATGCTTTCCTCTCTGCCTCTCTTCTAATTTCCCCATTAAGGTTAGGACAGAATTCTAACGAATTCCATGAGTTGAAAATTGTGAGATTAAACGTATACTCCAAGGTGAGGGAGATTTTAGGTTAATATTAGGAATGGACTTCTAAAGTCAGAAGTGTCCAGCAACAGAATGGGCTGACTCCGGGCATACAGACAGAGGCTTTCGACTTGCAGAGCTCTGATTTGCCACTGCTTCATCTGTCCCATCAAGTCCCTGGGGTCTGCAAGCTGTTGTAATCTATTACACTGCAGTGAGGACTGTACCAAACAGATATGCTACCTAATAAGTGTTACATTTGTGTGACTTTGGAATTTGTGATGCACGATTTTATACTGTTGTAGTCAAATGAATTGATGAGAGGAAATGAACTATAACTTAGTGAATTGAGAAAGGTTATCAGACTTCCCTGGGTATTGCCAAATACAGAGAGCAAACTTTAGTGTTAGACTCCAGTTGAAGATCTGGCTCTTGAATCTCCTGCAGAGCTAAAGGCACACACAGCTCTGCAGTGAGGGCATGATAGTCTGGGGCCTATGTTGAGTGTAATTAGGCCCATCCATACTACACACATTATTCCATATTTTGATAAAGTGGGAAAAAATATTGAGGTTTTATCATATATAAGACTTTTATGTGCAAAGTTCAACAGATGTTGCATGCTGCTGTCAGAATTAAAGAAAATTACTTGGGCACTGATGTGTCCTTCCGTGAAATGTTTTATTCTTAGCTGTCACACTCCCTGTCCCTTGCCGACGACCATTATAGTGACCAGAAAGTCTGCTTGCTCTGCAGTGATGTGTCTTGACTAGTGCCCATTAGTTTTCAGTAGTTACCCCTGGCCTGCATGTTAGCCTTCAGGTTAATGGCCTTTTTTATGTTCATTCATTTTATTTTATTTCCCATCGTGGTTTTGTTTATTTCTTTTTTGTTTTTTGTTTTTTCTGTTCTCTTTTTTAAAACCGTCGTGGTTTGCCCTTCATATTCCCCAATATTTGCACATGACAAGATGTTGCCATCCCAACATTACCTCCCACTTCACTGACCAGTGCCACTACTGACCATCTAGCACCAGCCACAACTGGACCACTGCCTTCAGCTCCTCGGGATGTCGTGGCCTCCTTGGTCTCTACCCGCTTCATCAAATTGACATGGCGGACACCTGCATCAGATCCTCATGGGGACAACCTTACCTACTCTGTCTTCTACACCAAGGAAGGGATTGCTAGGTAAGTGCCTGTACGTCTGGAGCCGGTTAGTTGCATCTTGTCCACCCAAGACCAGCCGTCCCTACCCTGACTCTTTACTGTGTAGAATCTGTACCAACTTTCAGTCCAGAAAATATGATCACCGAGATGACCTAGTTTTAGGTCATTAAAAGTAAATTCCTAAACAGACTGAAGTCCTGGTATTCTTTCCTGCCTCTCTGGGATGACTTGGGGAGAGAGTTATTTAAGTTAGAAGTATTAAAATGTAACCAGGGCTACCGTTTTTTCATAAGAGTCAGTCAGGCACAACCCATAGGCTATGTCTTTCTTAGAACTTTCAGATTCTAGAAATTAAGGTAGTTATTAAAGTAATCTTAATGAATATCTGTCTGCACCCGTACACGGATGTGGGTTGCTGAGCTCTGGGGTGGGGGTGGGGGGTCTCCTTGATGACACAAGAGTATTTAGTGACTCATTTTCCTAAAACAACATTTCATTAAATTTCTCTCCATCTCCACCTCTTTCAGGAACTCACGTTGCCTCTCCATTGCTTTTGGAGATTCTCCAGAATCACCAGGCTGCTTTACTCACAGTCTACCTTTGTTTTACCTATCCAACCTTATTTTCCTTTAGCCCCAGTTTAGCTCACTTTCTAATGAAACCAGTCTAATTCCTGTCACTGTGCAGCCTATTTTCCCAGTCTGTTCTCTTCAGTCACTTCCCCCTTGAAAAAAGCATTTTTCAACTGAAACTAAAATTCAGTTAATCTTTCTTGGCCCAGACTAAGCCCCATGAAGCCCTCATAAATCTTTCTCTACCTTTTTCAGCACATACAGCTTTTCTCTTGTATGTATGTCTGTGCCACTGATATTGGCACTTAATTATGATAACACATGATCTAATACTACCATAGTTGTTACTCTTCTGTTATTTTATGTGTATTTGTGTTGTTTTCCCAACCAGGTTATAAACTCTTTGGGAGGTACCATGCCACATGCTGACTGTGTACTCTGAATATTGCTGAGTAGATTCCTTCATTGTGCTGTTACTTCACACCAAAATAAGAAAACTAAAATAATCTGTTTTGGTTATGGCCCTAACCCATGAAATAAAGCTTGTATTTCTACAAGGGTGCCTAGATTTGATATATATTGTATTTAATACCAGACTGGCAAGTTCAGCAAGTATAGGCACCTTCGTCAAGTCAGTACCCCTTGGTTTAATACTCTTAAGACATCTGAGTGACATAATTTGAGTCAGATAGGTGGAGCTGCTCCCAGGGTCATAGAATGTTCATCCGAACACTGCACTGGATGTTTGGGGAGTTACAAAGATAAGGAAATGTAGAGCTAGTCCCAGAAAGGCAAGATATTACTACCAAACAGAACCTGTCTTAAAATGTTTCCAGTAGGCTTTTAGATCGCATTGCAAACGTCATAGGATTACACAGAAGGGAAAAAGCTTTTAGTAATTCCTCAGAAGCAAGCTTATGTGCATCACAGGGCCTTTGCCCTTGTTGTTCCTTCCACCAGAACTGCATTTCCGTCACAAATAACTGTCTGGCTTCTTGTCCGTCATCATCAGATGATCCCTTCTCAGGTCTTCCATGACTACCCACCCAGCTTAACCCCTTGGTCACTGTCGCACAGCGGGGCACTTGTTCCCAAGCCAGTTGTTAAATTTTCAGGAAATTTTGCAAACCCAATGACATGGCTCAGTAGCTCAGAATTGGGTAGAGGGAGTATTTACAGTGAGAAGTGCTACAAACCAGAGCCAGTTGTTAAACATTTACCAGAACATCACTGTAACATACCACCGTATTTTGTTTTTTAGCTTTTGTGTTGTGTTTCTTCAGAACACTTAATACTCAGAAATTTTCTCTTCATATTAATGCACTCATGGTGTTTGTCTTGTTCAGTGGAGTATCACCATCACCTGGAACAGAGCCTGGCTTATAAGTAGCACTACAAGTGTAAATAAATACTTGTTAAGTGAGTAATTCTAATGAATGGAGAAATAATAATTATTCAAGAAATGTTGAGATAATTAACCTCCGTTTAATAGAAGGAATAAAGTTGTATCTCTTATGTATAACAACAAGTTATAGATGTATCAAGATGTATTTTTAAAACTTCTAAGTGTATTAGAAGAAAATATAGAAACTATTTTCATCACTTAATGTATCTTTTAAAGGAAGACAGAAAATTCAGGAACCATATAGGAGAGATTGACAGAGTTTATTATATAACTGTAAAATTCCATGTGATAAAACATAATAAAAAAAATCAAATTATCAACTGATAAGCTGGGAAAAAAATTAACATTTGTAGAACATTGTATTGATATCCAGTCTATATAAAGAACTTCTACAAATCACAAGTAAAAGACAGATATCTCAAGAGGCAGATGGTATAAGTAGGTGCCTCAAAGAAGTTAGTGGAAAGCCCATTAAAGTTCAAAAAAAAAGTTTTCACGATTACTAACAATCTTGGAAATACAAAATGATGAGTTACCATTTTTCACGTGTAAGGCTGGCAGAAATTTTAAGTTGATAATATCCAGTGTTAAGTGAGCTGAATGTTGGGATTAAATCCAATCTAGGCTCTTGGTGGTAGTATAAGTTAGAGGAGCCTTTGGAGAAGGTGATTTGGCAGAATTAAAAAAAAAAAATTTTAATGCACATTCCTTTCAACCCAACAATTACACTTCTAGGTGTCTGTCCTATAGATATGCCAATATACATACACATAGGGCACTCATAAAAAATGTTTATGTAGCATTATTTGTAAGGATTAAAAAAAGGAAACAAAGTAAATGTCCACTGGTAGAGGAATGGGCATATAGTTAATATATGTATATCCATATGAAGTATGATGCAGGAATTTTTTCAATGACTTATATCTGTATATTTTGATGTGTATATAAATGCCTAGGTCAGTGATTCTCAACCAGGGCCAGATTTGCCCCCCATCTCCCAGTGGGCATTTGGCAATGTCTGCTGACATTTTTGGTTATTGCAGCTGAGATGGGAGGGGATGCTTACTGCTGTCTAGTGAGTAGAAGCCAGAGATGCTGATAAACATCCTACAATGTACAGGACAGCTCCCCCCCACCCACCAAAACAAAGAATGATCTTGCCCAAAATGTCAAGATACAGGTCTACATGCCACCTTTAGGTCTCAGGGTGGAACAGGTTTTAAGGAGGGAGAAAAACTAGGACTTTTAATTATATATACTTTTGTTTTTAATGAAAATCTGTCACTTATTAGTGAATCATGTATTGAAATAAGCAGGGATGATTAATAAATGAAGTTGGAATTGAAAAAATGTAGAAGATAAATTGGCAGGGGCAGGAGGACAGGGCAAGTATATGTGAAGAAAGAGGAGATGCAAGGAAGATCCAATTTAATTTGTGTTGTTGAAAGGATGGGAAAGTAAGAAAGCTCTGGCCTAGAGTTTTTGGTCAGAATTAGTAAGAGATTACAATAAAGTGGAAATTTGGAGCCAAGTGTTGGAATGCCAGTAAGAATTTTGACAATCAGTTAAGAGGGGACCATTTTGGACTTCTGAGCAAGTGTACACTGTGGTTTTATTAAACAGCTTTTATTAGCAGTACTTGGAGGGCACTGCATAAGATTAGAGAGGAAAAGCAGTGGAGTCAGGGAGACAGATCAGTAGTAGTTAGGTTGATCTAGGCATGTGGTAGGCCCAGGTGAAGATGACAGCAGTGACTTGGAACAGACAATAAATCTGGGGAATATTTCAAAGGAATATTCTTGGAGATTGTAATAATAATTTTTGTCGCTTCATTACTTTATGATTTCTGAATAGAAGCAGTGAAGGAATAGAAATAACACTAAGTCAAAGACTAGATCCCTGTTACTTGTTTTACAAACAAAATTTATTTAACCTTTATAAGTTAAATTTTCTCATCTAAAAAATGAAGGTCTTCATAGACATTATCTTCATAGACTTAAAACATTTCGATGTGAGGATATATGCCGCTGCCTGCATTTACGAATTCCCTTACTTCCTGCATTTGATAACTCAACCACCAGGTGGCATTATGTGCCTTGGTCATGAGCTATATAATTCTGTTGGGTACCTGAGTTTCCTGAAATTCCAAAGGGTTCTTCCTCTGCCATTTTACCTATGAAATGTTCACCTTTTTTTTTTCAATGCCTTTAATGTAAACAGCAGTATTTTCTGTTAGCCACCAAATGGAAAGTACAGAGTAAGTTATTCCAGAAATTAATAGCCTTTTAGAGTTGGACAAAGCCTTACATATCTGTTAGTCTAGTCCGGGAGCTGGCAAACTATAGACCCTGGGCGAAATCAAACTTGTTATTTTTATGGCCCAAGAACTAAGAATAGTTTTTACATTTTCAAACGGTTACATTTTAATAGGTTATACAAGTAACTACAGTTGACCCTTGAACGACATGGGTTTGAACTGCACGCATCCACTTATATGTGGATTTTTCTGTACTATGGTACAGTACTACATGATCCACAATTGGTTGAATTCCCAGATTCAGAACTGTGGATAGGGAGGACCAACTAAAGTTATACTTGGATTTTTAACTGTGGAGATGGTTGGTAATATTTTTCATTTGGCATCTTGGCCTGTAGATATTTACTATCAAGCCCTTTAAGAAAAAGTTCACCACCCTGGGCTCGTTCTTTCATTTAATACATGAAGAAACTGAAGCCCAGAAAGAATTGGTGACTTTCCCACGATCCCCTAGCAAGCTAGTAGTATTGCCAGAACTAGAATTGGAGCTCCTAACTTCTGGCCCAGCACTGTCTTAGTATAAAGTGTATACTGGATCTTTCCTGAAGTCAAAAGTTTTTTTCTAGACAGACACTTGGTTCTGGGACCTCAGACCAATCTACTGTTAGAAGCCTTTTCAGGTGCTAGATGTTTTATCTTAGGGAATCATACCTACTACTGATTTTTTCTTATTGTAATGCTTCTGTAGAAATTTGTTCTAGGTATTTTCCCCTTTTACATAGAAACAAACAAAAAGATAAACGTGATATCATTAGTATATCATTTACACATCAAAAGGCAAATTTTCATTCATTCATTCAGTACACATTTGCGATGGTACTTCTGTGTGTGAGCCTTCTGCTAGTGCTTCTGTGGTATGTGAACATGAATGAACACTCTTTCACTTTTATTTAAAGTAAGATAGTGCCCCCCTCCCCCCACCGGCTGTCTTTCTGAGAGAGAACTTGTTTAAAGTTTCATGTACAGTGAGCGAAACAGACTATTCTGTGCTCTGGCATGGAGCTGTTAGTTTAATGAAATGTCAAATACCATACTTCCTTTTAGACGGCATTTGTGATTGGATCAAGTGTCAGAAACCTCACAGCATAAGAAATCAGTTGATACTCTCCTTCTAAATCTTGTGATTTAGAGGTTTAGCTGAAGAGAAAATAATATCTATAGATATCCCAAGTGTCTCTGAGCAATAACTTTTATTACCATAATATTCTTTTCCAATGGACCTAACTGACTGTAGACAGACAACCTTTATAAATACGTTGTGGGTGGGTACTGTTTGTTTGTTTTAATTAAAATAACATAGTTTAAAGAACTATAGAAAACTATTGAAAAACGCTCACATCTCCGAAATGCAAATGTTCACACACAGTCAGACAAATTGGCATATGGTCATGTAGAACTAAACAAATCTTAATCAGTAGCTTCAGGGAAAATTATCAGTATTTTAAAGTAAGAATTTAATTCAACAGATTATTAGGTAATTTTAAATAATTTCTTCCACAGAGTAGTTTTGGGCCCTTTTATTGCTCTCTCAAGATAGACACAGATCTTTCCTCACATGATCAGTAATTCTTAAAGACCAGCTATTTGTCTAAAGCAATTATTTTCCTTTACAATATTTGTTGAAAGCAAATATAATCTGGTTTTTGTTATAGTGAGTACAGTATACTGAGCATAATTATGGGCCCAAGTGTGGACACAGAGACCCCCAAAATAGAGCCTGGAGGCCACCTTTTTTAAGAACCTAACTGATAACTGTTTTTGTGTTTTCATCTCATAACACTAGACCACTGGCCATTTGTACTGTTTGTGATAAGATTTGTTAAACGTTTCAAATCAGTTTGAAAATCATTCAAGAAGATTTTTTGTTTTAAGAAATAAATTATAAAAATCAGAGGCATGGGCTTCCCTGGTGGCGCAGTGGTTGGGGCTCTGCCTGCCGATGCAGGGGACACGGGTTCGTGCCCCGGTCCGGGAGGATCCCACATGCCGCGGAGCGGCTGGGCCCGTGAGCCATGGCCGCTGGGCCTGCGCGTCCGGAGCCTGTGCTCCGCGGCGGGAGAGGCCACAGCAGTGAGAGGCCCGCGTACCGCAAAATAAAATAATAATAATAAAATAAAATCAGAGTCATGATTAGCTTATTTTATAGACTGGATTCATTTAAATTGTTAATGTTTTGTTCTCAGCTTTGAAAGTGATAATCTCTAATTTTCTTTTTATTGAGAGTCTGTTATCCAGAAGATACACAGCATTCTTTGATACTGTATGAAAATTGGGCCATACCTATAATCACCTTCTATATGTCTCCCTGAGGATAACCCCTTAAAATTCAGTGATTCCTAAAGCGTACAGAATTGGTGACCAGCTGCCCCATTTGAGATGGCACCAAGAAGATTCTTTGTGTCTTTTCTGAAAGGAAGTTGTGATTATAGCCAGCAATATCAGTAATGTTTAAGCAAGAACACCAGCGATTTATCAGACATGTATGACATTGCTCTTTGCCAGCATCCACATTCTGTGCACTGTTCCGCCCCCAAAGGTTTCCTTCTTTGAGAGTTAATTTGACTTAGATTTATTAAGATTTTGATGTCATATGGTATCTATAGGCATTACAATGAAAATGAAACTGCACATTCTGGAAATTTTCCTAATCGATCCCTCTTTCTCCAAAGGGAACGTGTTGAAAATACCAGTCGCCCCGGAGAAATGCAGGTAACCATCCAAAACCTAATGCCAGCGACTGTGTACATCTTTAGAGTTATGGCTCAAAATAAACATGGCTCCGGAGAGAGTTCAGCTCCACTACGAGTAGAAACACAGCCTGAGGGTAAGTCTCCCACCTCTCTGTCAGCCCCACCTGTAGGGAGACCTGTATGAAGGGCTATCTTATATATAGCCTGGCATACCATAGGAGTGCAGAAGATAACAGTTCCTCACCTTCAAGGTCCTTACAAAATAGTTTCGGGAGATCAAATTAATTCACATCAAGCAGTAGCAAATAGTGTAAGACAATATAATTCTGCTGATAGACACCCAAATTTCACTGATCCGTTAAGACCTAGCTCAGATGCCTTCCTAGAACCTTCCCTCTGATCTTATCTAATATTGTATCTCAACAGTCCTAAGATACATTATCATTTTCTTCCTTGAATTATGGTTATGAATATATCTCATTAATTTTATGGCAAAGACAGAGTCTTGTCTATCCTTTTATTTCCCACCATATCTAATGCAGTGCCTCACACAGGAAGTAGGTATTTAATCATTGTTCAACGGGATTGCCCTGATCTTTATACATACCACACTCTTTGGAATCTCTTCAGGGCTTTACTTTGGACCTGTCTTTTGTGCTAAATAATGTTACTTCCAGTTACATTTCTTAAGATTTTCTCCAACTGAAATGAGTGTCAAGTTGATTTATCTTATAAATGTCTTCTATGTCTTAAATTTTGGTTTTAAACTATAGGCCAGAAATGACAAGCAGTCAAATCAGAATTAATGCTTATCTCATGAGGCTTTCTTCTACACTTTTACCTTTTAACATGAGCCACTGTTTTTCCTTGGAGCCTTCTCCAGATTTCTTTTACTGTTAACTGCACTAGTGTTTCTGTATTAACAAACTTGCAGTAATAAAATTTTACTTCAGCTAGGGAGCATGGGAGATAAATTCATGAAAGCTACTGACCAGGGAACTAAACATATTAAATGAATTTACCGCTGAAACTATGGAAATAATTCAAGGACTCTGCCTGATGGGTAGAATAAGTAAAGTCGAAAAGCTGTGGAACTTCACTTTCTAATGCTGCAGCAAATCATTTACCTGTCAAACAGTTATTGAGGACCTCCTCTACCAGGCACTGCAAAAACTATAAGAGATGCAGAGGATGGACAAGATAGGAATTCTCCCCTTAAAGAATGAGCAGTCAATATAGGAGGCCATTGATCATTCCAGTAATAGAGCTTAAAGATCAGGAATCAAACCCAAGCAACAACAAGAGGGCCAACAGAGAGCGGGGTGGTGGCGGGGGGGGGGGGGGCGTTGATTTAAGGAAAGAATGTGTTCTTGCTGCAGGGAAAGGATGTTGAATTTCATGGTTACTGTGTTCACATGAGAGCAGGAGCAATCTATTAGATTTCAAACTCAAGCCACGAAGCAAAACTCAATTTCCTTCATTAACTCTCACATACAGGCGTCATTCATGAGAGATAATGGGATACAGAACAAGGAAGAGTTACTGTAAAAGTTAGGTATATCAAGTCAGGTTCCTAGAAAAAGATGAGACCTGAGGTTGGCCTTAAAGCATTTGGCTTAGAGCAAGCATTCTTGGGGAAGGACACTGCTTGACCCCACCCCAAAATAGGACAAACAGTGCACGTGCAAGGTGAGTCATGATGAAAGTAAAGGAAAAGACCACTGAATTTGATTCAGTTCCAGGGTTCAATCCTGGGGCCATGAACTTTCTGAAGATACATGAAAATATTTGTGTGTCTGTACATGTTCACATTTTCCTTGGGAAAGAGCCTGTGGTTTTCATTATCATTTCAGAACTTACAAGTCAAACTATTGAGAACCACTGGACTAGAAGGGCCATTGTCAAGTTAGAGATGAAAGAAGAGATTTATTGAGTGCCTGTCATGTGCCAGGCACCATTCTAGGCAGCAAGATGTAAAGACGAGTAAGACTTGACTTCTGTTCACAAGGAGCTTACAGTTTGGTACCAGCGCCAGACAAGTAAACGGGCAATAATGTGATGTACAGTCATCACAAGGAAAGTAGGCAGCACAATCATTTATTCGAGGAATTCGATTAAACGAAAGTAGCTAAATAAGAATATAGATGGAAGGGCCAGCAGATTCTGGTGTGAGTATTTTAGGGGTAGAGAGTGACTATAACATGTTTTGGCAAAAGAGGAGTTAGTGGAGAGAGATTTGCATTTTATCTGGAGGTATTCAGCTTGGGGGCAGGTGGGAGGGGCCGTAAGTGTGGGAGTCAGCCCTGGGAAAATAGTTTACATTTTTAGCTTTTCAAACCAACTTAAATTTTTTTCCATTTTTTAATGCCACTGTACAGATGAAATGGAAGAATTTACTAGCTCCTATTTTAGGATCATCTTTGCCTACATTTAGCCAATGAATATACTGAAAGTGATTTCAAGGGGATTTGTTCTGTTCTCCTTCCCTTTTAAAAAGTTAGGGGAAAGTTTTCCATAGCAGCAGAAGTGTGACGATTCCCACCTGTCAGGCTGCACAAAATATGCTCTTAAGAGAATAACATGATTCATGCCTAAATAAAGCAAACAACTGCCAGAAAACCATATTCAGGTTTCTCTGCTTTGGTAGGAAAACGAATCTTCAACTGTCATGCTGTTATTTAAGCAAGCCAGCTTGTTTTACATTTTGTTTGTTTTTTCCCCTTTCCTTAAATCTAATGGATGTCTGTTACAGAAGCAGTGGCACCAGAGAAATGGTTTTCAGATAGAGAGTATCCACCAAAGTGTAGATATAGGTACCTGTCAGGATTTGTGTATAAACTGGGACTGGAACCTGTCAGTCAGACAAAAAGAATATAGTAAAAAAGGATGTGAGCTGTTGTAGGATTTAGAGCTGGGCAGACAATCAGTCAGCCAATTGTGGGATCTTCCAGTCACATCATCCCACAGAGGGTGTTGTCATAATCCCCTAACTGGTTTTCCTGAGTCCACGTTTTAGAACGAGGAAGTGCTCAGCTCCTAGCTCCACTACCCGCCAACTTTTCCATCTTTGGGGAATGGTTCTTAACCTCTCAGCCTCATCCATAAGTAGGGATGATAACAGTATCCGTCTCATTTGGGTTAGTGCACAGATTAAATAAGATGTAATTTAAATAAATGTAAAGCACTTAATGCTGGCCTGATTGCAAGCATTCAATAAATGGTGGCTATTTTTTAAATTATTATTTATCTAGTCTTGTGCCATTATTGTTTTTCTTCCATGCATGTGTTCACATGTTCTTTTTAAATGCAGATCTGATCGTGTCATGTTCCTGCTCATAATTTTTCAGTAATTACCTAACACCTGCAAGAAATAATCCAAACTCATAGCAGGGCCTTAGAGGTTCTCCTTTATCTGGGTCTTGTCATCCTTTGCAGCATTCTGTCTCCCATATCCATTCTTTGTTTCAACCTGAACCACATGACACTGTCTTCTTACCTGTTACGTCCAAATTGATTGGATCAATTTCCCTCTTGGTGTCTGAGAAAACTACTCATTCTTCCTGCTCCCCAGAAGTCCTCACCAATCCTTCCCTTTCCTAACCACCCCCACCCAAAGCAGAATTGTGTGCTCTCTTCTTTCAGTTTTCATTACAGACGTTACCTAATCTATCAGCACTTAGGATCTTCTTTGTAACTATATGTCTGACTTCCCTCTAGACTGGGAGTTCTTTGTGGGCAGGGACTCTGTCCATCATTCATTGTATCCCCAGAGCCTGGTAAAAGAAGGCTCTCTTTTTGTGATGTTTGCTTTTATGTGCTGCAATCCCACTGCAAAACTAGGATTTTATAAACCACAAGAAGAATTCTGCACTGTTCACTTTTTTCTTTGAATAAATTTGAGATACATCACAGATGATTTTTGGTTTTTCAGTCATAAAGACGGAAATCACTTAATTATATATTATCCTGAAACCACTTCAGTCAGATCACTTGTTTTCGTAGTTTTTATTGTTTTAAAAACATAGCCAGGGCTTCCCTGGTGGCGCAGTGGTTAAGAATCTGCCTGCCAACACAGGGGACATAGGTTCGAGCCCTGGTCCGGGAAGATCCCACATGCCGCGGAGCAACTAAGCCCGTGTGCCAGAACTACTGAGCCTGCACTCTAGAGCCTGCAAGCCACAACTACTGAGCCCACATGCCACAACTACTGAAGCCCACGTGCCTAGAGCCCATGCTCTTCAACAAGAGAAGCCACCTCAGTGAGAAGCCCACGCACCGCAATAAAGAGTAGTCCCTGCTCGCTGCAACTAGAGAAGACCCACGTGCAGCAACGAAGACCCAACACAGCCAAAAATTAATTAATTAATTAATTAATTAAATTTTTAAAAAAACCATAGTGTGCCATTATTGCTGAGAATGGTCTTGAGGGATGCAGTAAATTTTATTTATGTCCTACTGTCTTGAAATTTTCTTTCTAGTTCAGCTCCCTGGCCCAGCACCTAACATCCGAGCGTATGCAACTTCACCTACTTCCATTACTGTCACCTGGGAAACACCATTGTCTGGAAATGGGGAAATTCAGAATTACAAACTGTACTACATGGAAAAAGGAACTGATAAAGAACAGGTATAATAGGAAGCCATTTTTTAATGCATTGATTGGAATAGTAGAGTTGAAATATATTTCCAAAACTCAATACCTGCTTGTCTAGAAATCTGAGGAAAAAAATACGTATAAGAAATGAAAAGTTGATAGATTCTATTTCTTGGTACAAAGGTTTATTCTGTAGTTTTTGCCAGCAAGGGTTCCTAAACATCAAGGAGTATTTCTCAGCAAACTGCAGTGCTTATGATTAATTTGCTTTAACTGTTAAATAATATTCTGTAAAAGGGACAAAAATCTGCATTATGTCAAATATAGAATTTGTATAGTTAATTCTTTATTTTGCAGCATTTCTTTTGGCTTGAGTTGTGTATATATAAATTGTTTTATTTTATTCAAGGATGTTGATGTTTCAAGTCACTCCCACACCATTAACGGGTTGAAAAAATATACAGAGTATAGTTTCCGAGTGGTGGCCTACAATAAACATGGTCCTGGAGTCTCCACACAAGATGTTGCTGTTCGAACATTTTCAGATGGTGAGTCTTTCTTCCTCTGGAACAAAATACCATGCTTGGGGGCGCTGGTGGCATAGTAGCAAGATCATGGGCTTTGATGTCAAGGAGATTTGACATCTGAACTGGTTCAGATACCAGTTCTAGTAGTGTGACTTCGGTCAGGTCACTTCACATGTCTGAGCATGTTTCCTTATATGTGAAATTTATAACACCAACTTCATTGGGTTGCTGTAAAGATCCAGTGAGAGCGCATAGAACATGTAGTGCCTGGAACTGAATAGTTTCTCTGTATTTTTATTTTTAATAGATGCTTTTGTATAAGTAAATATTATTGCTTGTTCATAGCACAGACCATCCCAGGGCTGTTGGAAGGCTGGGCTTGCTCTACTTAGTAATCATATTTGCCTGCCAAATAGGTCTTTTTTTTTTTTTAACATCTTTATTGGAGTATAATTGCTTTACAATGGTGTGTTAGTTTCTGCTGAATAACAAAGTGAATCAGCTATACATATACATATATCCCCATATCTCCTCCCTTTTGCATCTCCCTCCCACCCTCCCTATCCCACCCCTCTAGGTGGACACAAAGCACCAAGCTGATCTCCCTGTGCTATGCAGCTGCTTCCCACTAGCTACCTGTTTTGCATTTGGTAGTGTGTATATGTCCCTGCCACTCTCTCACTTCATCCCAGCTTACGCTTCCCCCCCCCATGTCCTCAAGTGCATTCTCTATGTCTGCGTCTTTATTCCTGTCCTAACCCTAGGTTCTTCAGAACCTTTTTTTTTTTTTTTTAAGATTCCATATATATGTGTTAGCATACGGTATTTGTTTTCCTCTTTCTGACTTACTTCACTCTGTATGACAGTCTCTAGGTCCATCCACCTCACTACAAATAACTCAATTTCGTTTCTTTTTATGGCTGAGTAATATTCCATTGTATATATGCGCCCCATCTTCTTTATCCATTCATCAGTCGATGGACACTTTGGTTGGTTCCATGTCCTGGATATTGTAAATAGAGCTGCAGTGAACATTGTGGTGCATGACTCTTTTTGAATTATGGTTTTCTCAGGGTATATGCCCAGTAGTGGGATTGCTGGGTCATATGGTAGTTCTATTTTTAGTTTTTTAAGGAACCTCCGTACTGTTCTCCATAGTGGCTGTATCAATTTACATTCCCACCAACAGTGCAAGAGGGTTCCCTTTTCTCTACACCCTCTCCAGCATTAATTGTTTGTAGATTTTTTGATGATGGCCATTCTGACTGGTGTGAGGTGATACTCATTGTAATTTTGATTTGCATTTCTCTGATGATTAGTGATGTTGAACATCCTTTCATGTGTTTGTTGGCAATCTGTATATCTTCTTTGGACAAATGTCTGTTTAGGTCTTCTGCCCATTTTTGGATTGGGTTGTTTATTTTTTTGATATTGAGCTGCATGAGCTGCTTGTCAATTTTGGAAATTAATCCTTTGTCCGTTGCTTCGTTTGCAAATATTTTCTCCCATTCTGAGGGTTGTCTTTTCGTCTTTTTATGGTTTCCTTTGCTGTGCAACAGCTGTAAAGTTTCATTAGGTCCCATTTGTTTATTTTTGTTTTTATTTCCATTTCTCTAGAAGATGAGTCAAAAAGGATCTTGCTGTGATTTATATCATAGAGTGTTCTGCCTATGTTTTCCTCTAAGAGTTTGCTAGTGTCTGGCCTTACATTTAGGTTTTTAATCCATTTTGAGTTTATTTTTATGTATGGTGTTAGGGAGTGTTCTAATTTCATTCTTTTACATGTACCTGTCCAGTTTTCCCAGCACGACTTATTGAAGAGGCTGTCTTTTCTCCATTGTATATTCTTGCCTCCTTTGTCAAAGATAAGGTGACCATATGTGAGTGGGTTTATCTCTGTGCTTTCTATCCTGTTCCACTGATCTATATTTCTGTTTTTGTGCCAATACCATACTGTCTTGATTACTGTAGCTTTGTAGTATATAGTCTGAAGTCAGGGAGGCTGATTCCTTGAGCTCCGTTTTTCTTTCTCAAGATTGCTTTGACTATTCGGGGTCTTTTGTGTTCCCATGCAAATTGTGAAATTGTTTGTTCTAGTTCTGTGAAAAATGGCATTGGTAGTTTGATAGGGATTGCATTGAATCTGTAGATTGCTTTGGGTAGTATAGTCATTTTTACAGTGTTGATTCTTCCAATCCAAGAACATGGTTTATCTCTCCATATATTTGTATCATCTTTAATTTCTTTCATCAGTGTCTTATAGTTTTCTGCATACATGTCTTTTGTCTCCTTAGGTAGGTTTATTCCTAGGTGTTTTATTTTTTTTGTTGCAGTGGTAAATGGGAGTGTTTCCTTAGTTTCTCTTTCAGATTTTTCATCATTAGTGTATAGGAATGCAAGAGATTTCTGTGCATTAATTTTGTATCCTGTAACTTTACCAAATTCACTGATTAGCTCTAGTAGTTTTCTGGTGGCATTTTTAGGATTCTCTATGTATAGTATCGTGTCATCTGCAAACAGTGACAGCTTTACTTCTTCTTTTCCAATGTGGATTCCTTCTGTTTCTTTTTCTTCTCTGATTGCTGTGGCTAAAGAGAAACCTTGTCTTTTTAGCAAGCCTTGTCTTTTTCCTGATCTTAGTGGATGTGGTTTCAGTTTTTCACCATTGAGAATGCCGTTGGCTGTGGGTTTGTCATATATGGCCATTATTATGTTGAGGTAAGTTCCCTCTCTGCCTACTTTCTGGAGGGTTTTTATCATAATTGGGTGTTGAGTTTTGTCAAAAGCTTTTTCTGCATCTATTGAGATGATCATATGGTTTTTCTCCTTCAATTTGTTAATGTGGTTTATCACACTGATTGATTTGAGTATATTGAAGAATCCTTGCTTTTCTGGGACAAACCCCACTTGGTCATAGTGTATGATCCTTTTAATGTGCTGTTGGATTCTGTTTGCTAGTGTTTTGTTGAGGATTTTTGCATCTATGTTCATCAGTGATATTTGCCTGTAGTTTTCTTTTTTGTGACATCTTTGTCTGGTTTTGGTATCAGGGTGATGGTGGCCTCATAGAATGAGTTTGAGAGTGTTCCTCCCCCTGCTATATTTTGGAAGAGTTTGAGAAGGATAGGTGTTAGCTCTTCTGTAAATGTTGTTAGAATTCGCCTGTGAAGCCATCTGGTCCTGGGCTTTTGTTTGTTGGAAGATTTTAATCACAGTCTTAATTTCAGTGCTTGTGACTGGTCTGTTTATGTTTTCTATTTCTTCCTGGTTCAGTCTCGGAAGGTTGTGCTTTTCTAAGAATTTGTCCATCTCTTCCAGGTTGTCCATTTTATTGGCATATAGTTGCTTGAAGTAATCTCTCATGATCCTTTGTATTTCTGCAGTGTCAGAAATACAGTCAGTTGTTACTTCTCCTTTTTCATTTCTAATTCTATTGGTTTGAGTCTTCTCCCTTTCTTTCTTGATGAGTGTGGCTAATGGTTTATCAATTTTGTTTATCTTCTCAAAGAACCAGCTTTTAGTTTTATTGATCTTTGCTATTGTTTCCTTCATTTCTTTTTCAGTTATTTCTGATCTGATCTTATGTTTTCTTTCCTTCTAACTTTGGGGTTTTTTTGTTCTTTCTCTAATTGCTTTAGGTGTAAGTTTAGGTTGTTTGAGATGTTTCTGGTTTCTTGAGGTAGGATTGTATTGCTATAAACTTCCCTCTTAGACCTGCTTTTGCTGCATCCCATAGGTTTTGGTTCGTTGTGTTTTCATTGTCATTTGTTTCTAGGTATTTTTTGATTTCCTCTGATTTTTTTCAGTGATCTCTTGGATATTTAGTAGTGTATTGTTTAGCCTCCATGTGTTTGTATTTTTTACAGGTTTTTTTTTCCTGTAATTGATGTCTAGTCTCATAGCATTTTGGTCGGAAAAGATACTTGATACGATTTCAATTTTCTTAAATTTACCAAGGCTTGATTTGTGACCCAAGATATGATCTATCCTGGAGAATGTTCCATGAGCACTTGAGAAGAAAGTGTATTCTGTTGTTTTTCGATGGAATGTCCTATAAATATCAAGTCCTTCTTGTTTAATGGATCATTTAAAGGTTGTGTTTCCTTATTTTTTTTCGTTTTGGATGATCTGTCCATTGGTGAAAGTGGGGTGTTAAAGTGCCCTACTATGAATGTGTTACTGTCGATTTCCCCTTTTATGGCTGTTAGCATTTGCCTTATGTATTGAGGTGCTCCTATGTTGGGTGCATACAAATAGGTCTTTTAAATTCCTCAGGATTTTGTGACAGTTTATTTCTCACCTGTGACTGAATATTTGCTTATACCTATGACCCTAAAGCAGTCGTTTTCAAAGTACAGCCTGCCAACAAGATTGAGTTGGTCAAGACCAGCATTTTTAAAAAATGTTTTTGAAGTAGAACAGAAAATAGCAGTTTATTGCACTTAGCGTACGTATTATGTCCTGAAACTCAGCTAAATCCAAGTGTTAACAAAAATGTCTTTTTCTTAAAAATGTGTGTATATGTGTGTAGCCCTTATATATAAACAAGTGTGCCTTAGAAGCTATAGTTTGACTCCTTTAAGCCGGTAGTCAGACATCACATCACCAACAAAGGAGCAGACTGACATCATGTGATATGTTGCATCGAGAAAGATATAACTTCTCCTCTATGTTGTATCCCTGCCAAAAATGTTTAATTTAAATATGATCATGATGAAATAACTAGACATATTGAAATTGATGGACATTCTGCAAATAATTAAATAAACTGTCCTGAATTCTTAGAAAATACTAGTCTCATGAAAAAAACCAAAAAATGTAGGGGAATCGTTCTAGAATCTAGATTAAAGGAAAGACACATGAAATAAAATAAAACATGTGTGATCTTTGATTCTGGGAGTTGAAACAGCTAAAAAGGACACTCTTGGTACAATTACTTAATGTTAGGTTGGTATAGTATCAGTCACTATTAAATATTAGCTATGTTATTAGGTATATTAGGTAATATTTTTGTGTTGATTAGATTTTTAGTGTGATCACTGTATTATCATTTTGTTGGAGAATGTTTTTGTTCTTAGGAGATACATACTGCAGTATTTAGGAGTGAAGTATCATGACGACTGTAACTGTCTCTCAGCCATCCAGAAACAATATGTAGATAGATAAACATGTTTGTGTAAATATAATGAGAGAAATAAAGCAGATGTGGCAGAATATTAACAATTGGTGAATCCAGGAAAAGAATGCATGGTGTTCATTGTATTCTTCTTGTCACTCTTTGTGCTTGCAATTTTTCAGGATAAAAAGTTGGGGAAAATAAATGCAAACTGTAGTTTGGTTAGCCAACTACATTACCCTGTTTTTTGAGGTAGGCTCTTAAATCTACCCATGAGCCACTTTTAACTGCATTAAGTGGCTTGGCATGCTGACTACAGTGCCTGTCACGGGAACTGAATGTGTCTCAGCATGGTGGTTAAGGGCAGCAGTTCGGAGTAAGATAAATCTTAGTTCCTATACCAGCTGAAACAAATACCTTGAGCAAGTTAACTCTCCTGAGCTGCATCTGTAGTTTTCTTATCTATAAAATGGGAATAATAATAGAAACTCCTTTGTAGGATTGTTTTAAGGATTAAGTAACTGTCATGTAGGAGCATGCAGCAGATCTGAGCTATGATGGTGGCAGTGGTGTTGATGATGAAGAAGAAGACAACAACAACAATTATGTTGGTGCCTTTGCAGCTAAGTCAGAGGTTCAGGGAGATGATCAGAACCATCCATGGACTTTTTTCAAAACACAGGTTCCTAAGTCCTTCTCCAGACCCTCTGTGCCTGAATCTCTTGGTTGAGGCCTGATGTACTTTGTTGTTAGCACAGGATTCAACAGCGAACAAGAAATAGTCTCTGTCCTTCAGAAGCCTGTAGCTCAGTGGGCACTTAGTTATACGCCTGGTCACCAAATGTCAGAGAATGGGAGGGAGAAATTTCCATGGATGGATTAGGAGAGAAAAGCCAAGGTTAGCATTTTGTGATGGAGAAGAAACTAATCAGGTTTACTTAAATTTTCTTTGCTTCCTATAATTACTACAGAAGACGACACTGGAGGGTGTATGGACCATAAACTTTGAGATACCCTTGTCTTATGTTCTAATATGTGAGAAGCTAAAGTTATACAGCCGTTTTTTAACCAACGGTCCCAAACTTCTCACATCTGAATGAGTGTTCCCTGCTACATAGTTCCCTTGGGAAACCAGATCGTTTCTTAACTGGACTGTCATTGCTTAAACATCTCTTTGCTCTACTTGGAAACTGCCTTTAAAACCAGTTTAGGACCCCACAAGAAATCCAAGCTCATTGGTTTGTGTACATCACATTTTGGACTCATAGTGATATTACCCAGTTGATTCACTTGCCATAGTCATTAGACTTGTTTCCAGAAAATGTATCCCAAGATAAGGATATGCTACTCCCAAGAATATTCAAAAGAATACGTTAAAGATTCAGAATGTATTTGGGGTCTAGAAAAGTTTACAGTCACTATCATATCCTTGAAATAAGTACCTGACTTCCCAAAGGTACAGCCTGACTTGGATATGGGTGCGTATGTGAACGGGTCTCATTATTTTAAATGAATCAAATATGGCCCCACACCTTGTCCAGATACTTTCAACATGAGGGCACTGGCTGCTGGGTTAGACCTTCAGGTTGTATATCAGTGTTTGAGATGTGCATTTGTATAAAGACCAGCCAAGAACAGTCACATGATGGGTGATGCCTGAGTGATTGAAATTTTTTTTCTTTTCTTTTTTTTTTTCCGCCTATGCAGTTCCCAGTGCTGCTCCTCAGAATCTGTCTTTAGAAGTAAGAAATTCAAAGGTAAAACTTCATATTGCTGTTGTTCATTTTCTATTTGCCTCAGGAGGGCAAACAGAGAGGGAGATTCTGCATCAAAACAATCATAATCAAGCAAAGAAATAAAGTAACATAGATATTACACTTGCCAGTTTAAAGCTGGGCTTAGAAGCCAACTCTGGTTGATTCTGTTCAACTTTACTGCCTTTCTGCTGTGCAAAAATTACTTTAGCCTTTCTTCAAGTACATTGCTATTATTATGTAAATCATGACATCCTAGATGTTAGCCATCCGGAACCTTGGTGACAGGTAGAAAGAAGTAAGTTGTTTATAATACCATAGCCTGTTTAGTACTGTGAGGTGAGCCCACTGTAAATCAAAGGCAGATGTCTGTCAGATGGTTGCATTGCTGAAGCTGTCCCTCCTGGTCAAGTTCACTGTGCACTGAAGGCCATGTGTGCCTCTCAGATGCCCAGAACCCCTACTGGGCTGCATAGACAACTGAGACAGTCAGTTCTTTCAAAAAGGACTATGGGACTCCTTTTCCTTTAAGAAACAGCCAGCTGTTGATTAACAGTCCCCTCTTTGAAAAGTTTTAGACAGAAATTGTCTAATTTCACTGTTGTTACAGTGGAAGTAGAAGAGAACCTTACACCTAACAGTAGTTTACTTCCTAATCCACATGCCTCTGACCTTACGTTTTCCTTCAAAAACTTTCCTGAGACTTTTGCCCTATGTCTTCATTCTGGCAAAATAAATCAAGTGCCCAGCGTATACTGCCCACAAATACAGTCTCCCCATTTGAGCTTTGATGGTTTTAAAATTAAACACTATTTTTGAGTGATTATTAAATAACTTAGTAAAACTCTGAACACTGTTGCTTTTATGGTTCCTTCTCTTACACACTGAATTCAGAGTAATAATACATAAAACAGGACCAAGATTTGATATATTCGGTCTTTTCCCTGTAACCTTGTCTTTCCCAGAGTATTGTGATTCACTGGCAGCCACCTCCTCCAGCCACACAAAATGGGCAGATCACTGGCTACAGGGTTCGCTACCGAAAGGCCTCCCGAAAGAGCGATGTCACTGAGACTTTGGTGACTGGGACACAGCTGTCACAGCTGATTGAAGGTAAGCTGCTTTGCACATAGGCGAAAGCTAGGAGATGGTGTCTCTCTCAAACATTGAATTGTGCTAGTCTAATGACTGCTCTGGGCCGTTGACTTACACAAAGCAAAAATGGTTTAAGACAATTTGTAAGAGTTCAGTCTACTTCTGACTTGATAAAAATTAGTGGAAAACACTCTTACAGGTTCTGCCATCTCTGGTGAAATTGCATTTGAGTTTCATTGCCTTACTTGTGTTTTTCTGTGTTCTCCATGTTTTCTTTTTTGAATATACACACACACACACAGACACACACACACACACACACACACACACACACACACACACACATAACTCTTTTGTAATCTGAAAGAAAGGTAAAACAAAGCTATATAAGCAAAGAATCCACTCAGTCTAGTTGGTAGCAGAGGCCTACAAAATGACTTCTATAACGCTGACACCACTCAGGTATATGTGGCCTGAAGCAACATTTGTGAATAGCCACAGCCATGCAATAATCTTTCTTGCTTCTACAGACATGATAAAGTTCTAGAAAATTCTGTCAAGGATAGCTCTTTTGTATAGTTCTCCCTTTGTGTGAAACAGAGCAAGTGGCACACCTGATAAAAATGAACCCTAATCCGTATAATCTGAATAGGTATAGGTTTCTGAAAATTGGAGAGCCAGTGACAGTGAAAAACTGTACTCCAGTAAACCAGCAAGCTTTTCTCTGTACTCCTCACCTCATGGATGAGATTGACTTCTTTCAAAATAGGAGAAGGTGAATGTTTGTCTTCAAGGGTATCTTTCAGTCTTCTAGTTTCCTCTCATAACCCCACAGCTCTAAGCTGCAGCAGGTAAATATGGCTGTAGGGGTGTTGCTGAGAAGTCTCACCAAAGGAGCCTGACAGCAAAATTGGTCACGGATGTCCTTAAAAGTCAGTCTGATTTTACTCCAGACACAGATAAATAACATTTCCCAAAGATAAGGCTTTTATTTTGTATGTTTAATAGTAGATATTTATGGTATACCAGGCACTCTTCTTGTTTCTAATAAATAAAAGTAGATACAGTCCTTGCCCATGAGGAGACTATTCGTTTTCTCAGTGGAACATTTGATGTATAAGCAGAGTACCACTTTCATCATAAAAATAGCCTTTTCTTTATCAAGAAAATACTTGCATTTTAAAATCATATTTAGATTCATTCATTTGTTTAATAGACTTTATTGAACTTTTATTAGCAGGTACTGGCACTGAGTATACAATGATGAGCAAAAGTGGAGATCATTGTTCTCCTGAAGCATTAACTTGAAGCTGATAAGTATTGGAGAACAGTATGGGTTCCCAAGATCCTGTACTGAACAACAAATTATAGGATTTTAAGTTTTAGCCAGAAGTAATCGTTGTGTCTTCTTTTTGTACCACTTACAGCACTAAACACATTCTGCCGTGTCTTTATAATATGAATCGAGTGCCTTGGTTTTAGTCGATGAGCTCTCTAGGTTATCTTGAGGGAGAGGAGCTCAGCCTCTATACTCACGCGTCTCTCTCACTTGCACCTACTTATGTGCACTCTCTCTCTCACTTGCTCTCTCCCTCTCTTACATTCCAACTCCCCAGAGGCGAGGGAATGATAATCTGATTGGTTGAATTCTTCCAGGTCCTCAATTGAACCATGTTTGTTGTCTGTTAAAGTTACAGATGCTTGTGTAGCCCATTCTGGCACATCCTGTTCAGTGTGTGCAGGGAGGAGACAGAGAGGTAAACTGACTTGGCCCCAGCCGTTCTGCTTCTCCTCCTGTCTTGCTTCTTGCTTTCTTGTGGACAAACAGAATCAGGATGGGCCTGCAGAGGACAGAACCTCCCATCTCTCCTCTCACACCACGTGACAGGATTGATTAACTGAGCAAGGGCTCATCCTGCATCCTAGCCAACTTCTCTCTCAGTAGCTCTCTCTTTGGAGTTTCTGTACTATGTTGCTGGCCAAAGATGCTGTTATTTGAATATGGGGAAGTAGGATAATTTTTCATAACCCTTATAAGACCTATCACAATATCTAGAATCTAAGTGCTCTAAAAATGTATGCATGTGAACTGTACACTTAAAAATGACTAAGATGATAAATTTTATGTGATATGTATTTTAACACAATAAAAAGAGAAAAAAATGGAAGCATGAATATATGAATAGCTGACCATATTATTGACTGTTACCCCACTTTGTAGGGTAGACTTTTACATGTAGATCTTTGTTGCCTTTGGTACATTTGTATATCAGGTACTTTGTTAGCTGATAGTAAATATGAAACATTGCATAGTAGAGAGGCTTTATTTCTCTTTTACTTATAGTATATACTTATCGGCAATAGGCTGTTGAGAAATAGATTTCTAGGCCATATTAGATGTTTAAATTTTTTTCTACTGTGGTTATGGGGTGGCCCAGAGAACAGAGGTAAACTGGTAGGTGTTATACCTCTGCATTATTTTCTGGTCTTTGGTGTCTTTTGAGACCAACTGACTTTGTTCCTTTGTTGTAACTCTTTCATTCCTTTGGCCTCTTTTTGGCCTTGGCCTCCTTAGTAACAAAATGAAGGGATTGCATTAAGTGATCTCTAAGATGCCTTTAAGCTCTTTTAAAAGATCTGAAGTCTCCTGGGACCTTTACTCATTTTGTTTTCCTCTTGGATTTTGTGGGCTTTAGCCTCTACTTCAGAGGTAGGAGCTCCTCTGTGCTGTATTTATGTATTGCTTGTTCTGTATTAACTTTAACTGGAATGTTATCAAGATAGTAGCTTTTTATTAAGTTGGTGGATGAGATATTTGCTTTAATGAGAGATTGCTGATCTTTTGTTTTTCCAAACCTCTTGTTTCAGCCCTTTTTTTTTTTCTGTCGTTTGGGTTGCAGGTCTTGATCGGGGGACTGAATATAATTTCCGGGTGGCTGCTCTAACAATCAATGGTACAGGCCCTGCTACTGACTGGCTGTCTGCTGAAACTTTTGAAAGTGACTTAGATGGTAAGAACAGCAATCGGCAGGATTGGCACAGGCTAGGTACTAACTGAAATCAAATAAGTCAAACTGGAAAGGCACAGATTTTGGGTGTTATGTGGCTTAAATCTGTGAACTTTAGTGGTTTTATACTGCTGTCATTCCTGTAATACAGCAAGTGTCCTGGAATGTTTTTTTTTTTTTTTTTTTAAGAGAGAACCGTCCCTTTAAGCAGAACCAGCACAAGTAAAAATATACAAGTGCTTTAAGTCTGGTTTTTTACCAAGGCCGTCAAGTAGATAAATGATCTAAAATTTAAGGCTGAACCACATAAATTGTGCCTTTATTTCAGTTACAGTTTCCCTCTTCCCTTAGTCCTGGAAACCTTTCCCTTTTTCTCACCTGTTTATTCAATAACTCCATGTGGGTGTGTGTATGTACCTTTATCAGAGACAGGTGCTGCACTTAAAAGACAAAAGGCCTGGGTATTTACTCTAATTCTTTGTTTACTAATTTTTAAATAGTGGTAGAAATTTATGCCTTGAAATAATGTATGTGAAAGGTACTGTAAATTGCCACCTTTTAAAGCCTCTTAGTCTCCCACCATTTAAATCAATTTGTGGTTCTAAAGTTTCATATTTTCTGACTTACCATATTACTTTGGGGAGTAAATAATTGATATCATTGCTGTAATATGATACTTGATCACCTGTTGACAGCAGGCTTCTAATTAGTTGATGTGCCTTTCTCATTCCACCTGGTAGAGTTTGGGACTCAGATGTAGGACCAAGAGGAATGGGTAACAATTGAAAGACAATTTATTTGTTTTTCTCCATTGGGAAGACATTCTTGGATCTCTTTCTCTTCCCTTCCAAATTAATACTGCAGTGTTTTGTATTTCAGGCTGTTTGAGTTTGTTTTCTTAGACTGCAGTAAAACCATGGGCCGTGCTTTACTGTACATACAGATTCTCTGAATTCTTGGGCAAAATGGAAAAAACTAAGCCCCAAATAATTTGGCAGAAGGCTGAACACCATTTCCCAAGCATGATGAAATATTCTAAAGGAAAGCGGCTCTGGATATCATCCTGCTTTTCTGTTTTCCTTCCCAGAAACTCGTGTCCCTGAAGTGCCTAGTTCTCTTCACGTCCGCCCACTTGTCACTAGCATCGTAGTAAGCTGGACACCTCCGGAGAATCAGAACATTGTGGTCAGAGGTTATGCCATTGGTTATGGCATTGGCAGCCCTCATGCCCAGACCATAAAAGTGGACTATAAACAGCGCTATTACACCATCGAAAATCTGGGTATGTGTGCTAAGTAGAGGAAGTAATCGCACGTGATTTCTTTCTTTCTACCTTTTTATTGTGTAATAATTTTATTTTTACAGAAAACTTTCAAAAATAGTACAAAGAATTTTTATATATCCTTCACCCAGATTCCCCAGAGGTTAACGTTTTACCACATATGCTTTATCTGCTGTATGTACCTGTTTTTTTTTTTCGCAGAACCGTTTGAGAGTAAGTTGCAGACATGATGCCCCTCTATATCCACTCATATTTACTTTTAATTTGCATTTCCTAAAAATAAGGGCATTTTCTAATATAACCACAGTGCAGTTATCAAAATGAGCAAATTAACTGTGAAACTATCTAAAGACTTCGTATTTTACTAGCTGTCTCGTTAATGTCCTTTATAACAAAAGAAAAACATTGTTTTCTGTTGCAGGATCACATGTTGTATTTATTGTTTCTCATTAGTTTTCTTTTATATGTAACAGTTCCTTGTTTTTTCTTGACTTCCATGACTATGACATTTTTGAAAAATACATATAGACCATTTATATTTTATAGAATGTTCCTCAGTTTAGACTTGTGTAATATTTCCTCATTACATTCAGCTTATGCATTTTTGGAAGGAGTGACATAGATGCATGTGTTCTTGTCAGTACATCATATCAGGAGGCACATGAGAGTCTAATGCTAGTGATGTTAACTTTAACCACTTGGTTAAAATGGTATCTTCCACATTCTCTACTATAAAGTTATTATTTTTTTCCTTCATAATTAAAAAGTACCTTGTAGGGGAGGTACCTTGAATCTTTGTAAATATCTTGTTTCTTGTCCAACTTTTACTCACTAGTTTTAGAATCTTTAGTTAACAGTTATTACTGTGGTGTTTCCCAAGTGGTGATTTCCTAATTCCATTATTTCTTCTACATTTATTAGCATGCTTTGATAAGAAAGAGCTTTCCTTCTCTTCATAGTGAAAGAGCGGCCAATGGGAGTCTCTTTATGACTAGTTTCTCTGTCCGTTTGACATCTCCCATCTTTCTTTCAGCACTTTCTTTCTTTTTGACACAGTACGATGTTACAGGCTTATCTGGTATTTTCCTAGCCTTTGCCCTTGAATCAGCTGTTGCTCCTGATTTTTTATAAATGATATTTAGAAACCAGTATCTGAGCACTATACATGCTCATTGTTACTGGGGTAGAAATCCTGAGGAATCTATTAAAAAGGCTACTAAAACTATAACTGGGTTTAAAAGGTCACAAGATACAAAGTCAATATATAGAAACAGTTGTATTTCCACATACTAACAATAAGCAATTGGAAATTGGAATTAAAATAACAATACCACCATCAACAGAGGAATGGTTAAAAAAGTTGAGGTACATATATACAATGGAATATTAACCATAAAAAAGAACAAAGTAATGCCATTTGCAGCAACATGGATGGGCTTAGAGATTGTCATAGTAAAGTCAGAGAAAGACAAATATCATATGATATTGCTTATATGTGGAATCCAAAAAGAGGGGTACAAATGAACTTATCTACAAAACAGAAATAGAGTTACAGATGTAGAAAATAAACTTACGGTTACCAGGGGGTAAGGGGGAGGAGAGATAAATTGGTAGAGTGGGATTGACATGTACACACTACTATATATAAAATAGATAACTAATAAGGACCTACTGTGCAGCACAAGAGACTCTACTCAATACTCTGTAATGGCCTATATGGGAAAAGAATCAAAAAAAGAGTGGATATGTATGTATAACAGATTGACTTTGCTGTACACCTGAAACTAACACAACATTGTAAATAACTATACTCCAGTAAAAATTTTTAAAAATAGCAATACCACTTAATAGCATCAAAAATATGAAGTACTTAGGAATAAACTTTATATATATATAAAGATTTGTGCACTGAAGAGTGGAAAATGATGACTGAGAGAAATTAAAGAAGACTTAAATAAATGGAGATACCATGTTCATGGATTGGAAAACAGTATATTACAATGACAGTCCTCTCCAATGCAATCCCAAGTAAAATCCCAGTAGACTTTTTTCTAGACGTTGATAAACTTATTCTAAAATTTACATGAAAAATCAAAAGAGCTGGAATAGCCAAACATTTTTGAAAAAGAAGAATAAAGTTTAGAAGACCCACACTACATGATTTCAGGACTTATTATAAAGCTACAGTAACCGAGACATTTTGATAGTGTTTATGTAAAAGGTAGGTGAAACAGGATAGAGTCCACAAATAGATCCATACGTATATGGTCAATTGATTTTTGACAAAAATACTGAGATAATTCAGTGGGAAGAGGATAGTCTTTTCAACAAAAGGTGTGGGAATAATTGGATATCTGTATGAGAAAGAAAAAAGAACCTTCATTGACCCTTATCTCATACCATACACAAAAACAGATCTAAATACAACAGTTAAAACTATAAAACTTCTAGTAGAAAACAGAAAAAAAATCTTCATGACTTTGGGGTAGCAAGGATCTCTTAGGATGCAAAAAAGCACAAATTAAAAATAAAAAATTAATAAATCAGGCTTCCTCAAGATTTAAAACTTCTCCTTGGAAAGACACCAATAAGATGAAAAGTCTCTGAGCCAGAGACTAGAAGAAAATACTCATCATTCAAGTACCTGACAAAGAATTTCAGTCTAGAAGATGTAAAAACAAACAAGCAAACAAAAAAAAGCACCTCTAACAACTCAATAAGAAGATAACAATCCAATAAAAAAGTAGGCAAAAGATTTGGATGGACAGTACACCAAAGAATATGATATATGAGTGGACAATAAGCACATGAAAAGATTCTCAGCTTCATTAATCATCAGAGAAATGCAAATAAAGCCACGATGGAATATCACTACACAACCTCTAGAATTGCTAAAATTTAATAGACTGATAATACCAGATATCAGCAAGGATATAGAACTGGAACTCACGGTTGCTGATGGGAATATCAGATGGTACAACCACTTTAGAAAACAGTTTGGAGGTTTCTTAAAACATTGACCATACAACCCAACATTCCCACTCATAGATTGTTAACCAAGAGAAATAAAGACACATATCTACACATAGACTTCTACACAGATGTTCATGATATATTTATTTATAATAATCTAAAGGGGGTAACTAAGTAAATGGTAAATTATACTATATCCATACAGTAGAATACTACTCAGCAATTTGAAGAAATAGGCTATGGATACACACAACAAAACAAATCTCACAAACATTATGCTGAGCAAAAGAAGCCAAACACAAGAGAATACATATTGTGTTATATTTTTATGAAATTACAGAAGGGACAGCACTTATTTATAGTGACACAGCAAGATGAGTGGTTGCCTGGAAATTGGGGTGGTGGAAATTTACTGCAAGGGGCATAAGGGAATTATTTGGAGTGTTGGAAATATTCTCTATCTTGATTGTGGTCATGATTACACAGGTGTATATATTTATCAAAATTAAAAGTATACATTTAAATTGGTACATTTTAGTTCGTACTAATTATGCCTCAAAGTTGAATTACAAAGCCAAAATTTTGAGATATAGTTAATATTTTATAATAGAAAATGAATTGATTTGGGTAGATATAATTACTTTTCCAAATTGGATTATATCATTATTGAGATCTTTCTTTGAAAGACTTGCCTTTTAATTCAGAATCTTCCCTGACCAACTTTTTTGTTCACATCATTTCTTTGTAAATATCTTTCCTAAGGACAATTTTAGGTGTCCAACAAATTACTTACCTTCATCTTTTCTGGTAGAAAATAAGCAGCAATCTAATGCTTTATTCAGAAACAGAGTAGCCTTTCTCTTTTTCCTTTCAAGAAGAAACAGCGCAGTTAACCTAGGAAGTGTTCCCCACACGAACAGTCTTATAAGGCAATTGTAGGAGAGCAGAAGAATAGGATAGGATAAAAATATCTCTGTGGTGACCCACTCCTACTGTTTCCTTTATGAAGCTACTGAAATGAAAATCCTCTGCAGTGCAAGCAGTACGTGGTCTTTGAATTTCAGGTGCGTTCAGTCTAATCGGAGAAGAAATGTAAAACACAGGAAACAATGAGATGAGTTGAAGTCAAGTATGTTCAGAGAAGGAAAAGGTGGTACGGCACAGTAGAGCAGTCAGGGGAGAAGCTTGACCTGTACTTGAAAGACTGAGTCAGAACAGAGTGGTTGAAAAGAAGAGATGAGAAGGAGCACTGCATGTGCTGAAAACAGTAAACAGATTTTATTAGTTAAGAGAGTGTACATTGAGAAGTAGCAAAAAATTAATTTTGCGTAAAGTAAAATAAGCTTGCTATATTTATCATCACAGATAGAGCTAAGATGCATATAATATTGAACAAAAGTCAGCAGTTGAGAAATACTTTTAGGAATTCATTTATTCACACAAGAGCTCTCTCCTGAGCTTCAGATCCATATAAACATCTGCTTGATGGGTATTTGCACTGGGATATGTCCCATAATCTATCATAATTTAATCAAAATTAAAATCAGTATCGGGCTTCCCTGGTGGCGCAGTGGTTGAGAGTTCGCCTGCCGATGCAGGGGACACGGGTTCGTGCCCCGGTCTGGGAGGATCCCACATGCTGCGGAGCGGCTGGGCCCGTGAGCCATGGCCGCTGAGCCTGCGTGTCCGGAGCCTGTGCTCCGCAACGGGAGAGGCCACAACAGTGAGAGGCCTGCGTACCACAAAAAAAAAAAAAAAATTAGTATCTTCTCCTGCAAACTTTCAATCAGCAAATACCCAAGACCCTGTGCTAGAGACAGAGCAAAGAATCACACAGACATGATCCCTATTATTAGAAATGATACAATTCCTAAATAATTGAAATTGTTTAGAGTGCTGAGGAGGAGAAATGAGGTGCCACAGGCTATGTAACTAGAGAGGCTAATCCAGTCTGGGAAGAGCCCTTTCAGATGAATAGGCATTGTCTAAGTAAAGAAGGGTGGCATGTGTCCCTAGCGTAAGGGACAGCTGCACATGTTGCAGCCCAGTAGTAAGAGACCACATAGTGCTCAGTGAACTGAGAGATAGCCAGTAAAGATGGAGCCCAGTGAGCAAGGCAGAGTGGTGAGAGGCAAGTAGGTATAATCAGCAAGGCTTGATCATTTGTGTAGGGGAGGAGGGAGAGGTCTTAATGACTCCCAGCTTTCTGACTGGAGCAGCAGGGTGCATAGTCATACCATTTATGAACTCTAGGGAAAACTGGAGCAGCTGAAGGAGCAGGGAAAGGGGAGAGAGAGAGATTTGAGACATCCAAGTGGAAATCCAGATAGACAGTTGAACTTAGAGGTCTGGTGCTCAGAAGAAAAGTCAGGACTAGTTTGCACTTGATGGCACATACATGCTAATCCAACCAAGGAAATAAATGAAAGCACATCGGGAGAGAGTGAAGAGTAGGAATAGAAGGGGACCTAGAATCAAGTCTGGAAAATGTGTATCGTAGTTGCTCTGCCTCTGTCCCCAATCTCAGTGAATGACATCACCTTCCACCATGTTGCCCATATCAGCACCCTTTCCTGCCAGTCAAGTACTAAGTCTCATTGATTCCATTTGTTGTCAATTCTTTCTCACATTGGAAGACCAGGTGCCTTTATATATTGCTCACTGGTATCTAGAGGATGGGCCACCAAGCAGCTTTTAAAGTAATGCAGGACACTTGAGGTGTGGCCACTTTGGAAATCTACCCAACTTTGCCAGAAGTGAGTGTTATGGGTCAGCTTCTCCCCCTGCAACACTTCAGTGGAGCCCAAGTCTTCATTTCTGAAGCTAGACTTTTGAAGTACCCATACTAAACCTTGTCTGGATCAGGAATGTGATAAAGTAGACTCTTCCTGATTTGCCTTAGCCAGTAGGAGAATGAATACTATTCCAACTATTTAATACCTCTCTTTTTCACCAAGTCTGACTAGCAGCATTTTATATGATCACCTGGAGAAGTGTTTCTTTCAGTCTTACACTTCCTGCAGCACCACCTCCTAGCTGGTTGAAATTCTGGGCCATGTCTTTTCCAACCAAGAAGTCTGCATGAAGGCTAGATTAAGTTGGCATTCCTGGATTTGGAGGCACTCCAGAGAGTTAAGGATCTTCAGCAGTTACTGAGTTAACAGTTTATCTCCTACTTGTCTAGCTTGGCTGTTCCAGTTGCTGTCCTCCTGAGAAGGAAAGGGGTTTGTTTAATTCCAAGCTCCACCTATGGGCTTCCAGCACATGAAAATCTTATTTATTCATTTTAATCCAAGCTCTTCACTATACAATAACATCACTAAACCATTGATTAGCTGAAGCCAAGAGAGGATTCAGGAACAGTCAACCTGACTCCTGGGACTAATTCCAGGAAGTTTATCCCAGCCAGTTTTTCTATATACTCTGTATGCTGCCATCTCCATACCTCCCCACCCCCAGAATAATCCCACATAAAAAATTTAGAAATCTTTCCTGGCTTTTTTTGCAATTAAGATTATGCATCGTCACCCGTGAATTTTTTTAATTCTGTAGTGAGAATTTTTTTAAGTGTTTCCACTTGTTTCTTTCCTTCAGATCCCAGCTCTCACTATGTGATTACCCTGAAAGCATTTAACAATGTGGGTGAAGGTATCCCCCTCTATGAGAGTGCTGTGACCAGACCTCACACAGGTAAGGTACCCTGTCCATCTCTGGTCTTCAGCATTTTTTCCAGCAGCTTAAGTAGAATGTTGGCATGAGGCCTGCCCCATAGGTATCAGTGAAAGGAAAAGAATATGGCAATTTAGGGTACAGGCTTCAAATAGGAAGATAAATGGGCTTTAAACATGGAAAGTTCTATGAATCCCTGTTTTGCTTTTTAGAAAATGTTAACAGTCCTGTCATGTAAACAAATCTATGTAAATGTGTAACACATGTTTTTAATATGTTGGGATCTAGAAAGCATAGTCGTGAGAGAATTAAAAACGAATTTTCATCTTTTGGTCATGTGAGTTATAACTAAAATGAGAAAAAAAAATGAAAGGATCTCCATATCTCTGAGGAAATATATAGGTTACTGATAGAATAAATGTATATGATTGATGAATCCAACATTTTTTTTATTAGTCACCTGAGTTATTTGGGAAGGTATTTTTCTATGTGCTTTTTATATGCTTTATCTATAGAAAGTATGAAGTCATATGTACTATCCATTTGATCAACTGTACATTTATTACAAAAGGGACCAAATATTTATTATTTTTCTTTGTAATTTAATCTATTTAAAATATCTTTAAAAGAATAATGTAAAATTTCTGTAGATTATGTAAAACATGATTTAGGTTTGAATGAGAAAGTTCATTGAAGTGAATATATTAGAATTGCAAAATTTTCTAAAGGGTACTGAAAACCAAAGAATTTATCACTTTCAGAAATGCTCTTTTCTATTTGTTTCTCAAAATTGTGAATCTGTATTGCCTGCTATGTATTCTGGATACTTTGCTTAATAGTATGGATTTGGCATTATTCGTTTTAAAAAGATAATCTCTGTCCCCTTTTTTTATGCTTTTACTTAAAAACACCAGCACCGTGCTACATATCCTGTCTTCTGCTCCTGTGTGCTTACAGTTTATAAGTTCTCTTAAAAATAGCTTTGGTATTTCAGAAAGGAAAAAAAGTAAGATGAAAAAGAATATTTAAGCCGTTTGCTACTTTCTTAAATCAGTCTATAATAGAAAAAACAAATTCGGAATTATTTTCTTTTATGTGACTTAAAAATATAACATGGCTAGAAATATACAAGGGGAAATGTTCATAAGTCATGTAACCTAGTTATCTTTTCCAAGAGTTGTTACAAATAAGAAAAAAGTTCTCAAAAAAGTCTTGGTGATGTTTGCACCTGAAGGTGCATTTTCTGTAACTAATTGGTATGTGTCCTGATCTTTGAACAAAGCCCTTGATTATAATGTATGCTGTTCCTGTGTTATTTTTAGTCTTCATTGTGTAGGAAATACACAAATAGAGACTATTTCTTTAGTTTGGCAATTATTCATAAACAAGGCCCACGCCATTTCAGATTTAGGTTACAGAAAGGACTAGTCACCGTAACTATATGGGAAACCCACTTTAAAACCTTCACTTAAAATAGATCAGTGTGTATATACTTAGAAAACTGGCCAAGAGTTGGGAAAGCCCAGATGGATGCTGCTGTATTGCCGTGGGCTCATGGTGCCTTTGTGCTCATTCTGCCCTTTGTTTTGACAATGATGCTTAGAGAATGTGTCTGTTGCATATGGTGCAGGACAGCACATGAGTATAGACTTTCCTTTCTATCAAATAAGTGCTCTGATTTCTAAAGTTCATCAAGGCTGTGTCATTTAGACCTTTAATAACTATGGCATTTCCCATAGCTGATTGGGATTCATCAGAGGGTTGTTCTAAGTCTACTGGAGAAAGTGTGGAAATATTCCTGCGTGGCGTCAGCTTACCTTTCCTCTATGAAGAGTAATGCCCTTGAGTTCCCTTTGCTTTATTTGCATGTGAGCCATATTGCTGCACTTCTTTTAGACCCAGGACATCAGCAGATCTGAACTGGACCCTGCGCCCAATACCAAGGCCAGGCTAAGTTGCTGTTGGCTGATATTCAGGACTCATGTTCCAGAGTAGGGACCCCTACATGTCCAGTGATACCCACTGATAAGCCATGTCCCAAAAATTCATCCATAGTCACTGAAATATTAAAACAGATCATGAGCTTTGTGTTATTTGTTTAGAAAGAATACCCTTGATATTAAAAGCAGTTTTCATCTTTTAATGATTTTTGGACAGGAGGTAGAATTTTCAAGTAATGTAAAGGAAATTTTTTAGGAAAAAGAAAATTCAAGTTTGAATACATTAATATAATCACTGGATTATCAAATTTTATATACCTGTTCAATATACATACAGAATACAGGAGAAGAAAATAGTTAATTACTGTTTCTCTAGAGGCTTTCCTGCAATTTTTTCCTGAAAGAACACAAGTGGAAATATTCTTTTAAATGAATGGTGGTTATCTGTTAACTCCGGATTCTCTTTCTCTTTCTCCATTTCTCACCTTTCATTCCATTATATTACCCTGCATTTCCCTTTTCTTTTATTTTTGTTTATGTTAAAATGGCACTTCCATTTTTTAATTACTTTTTACCCAGACACTTCTGAAGTTGATTTATTTGTTATTAATGCTCCATACACTCCAGTGCCAGATCCTACTCCCATGATGCCACCCGTGGGAGTTCAGGCTTCCATTCTGAGTCATGACACCATAAGGATCACATGGGCAGACAACTCACTGCCCAAACACCAGAAGATTACAGACTCCCGATACTACACAGTCCGATGGAAAACCAACATCCCAGCAAACACCAAGTATAAGGTACTGGCACATTTGTTCTGGTTGAAAACCTAATTCTTGATATTTTCTGACTCTGAAGCTCTTGATTCATATATTTCCAGAATGCTAATGCAACGACTTTGAGTTATTTGGTGACTGGTTTAAAACCAAATACACTCTATGAATTCTCTGTGATGGTGACGAAAGGTCGAAGATCAAGCACATGGAGTATGACAGCACATGGGACCACTTTTGAATCAGGTATGTGTTGTCAGAACTTTGTCACATGGCATTTCTTCTCTTTGCAAGAAGTGAAAGCCAGTGAAAGTCCGTGCTAATGTCGTGCCATATCTCAAGTCATAAGACATCTCATCACCTGTTTTTCCTACCCAAGGAAAGAATTGAGTGCATGAATTGACATATTTACAGAACACAGTGAGCAGCTACAGCTGGAGTTCAGTGTTTGCTTTTTCAGCTGATTAATTAGTTTTTTCATCGTTGTACAAGAACATTAGCAAATAGGACAATATAATGCAAAGTGTACTAGATTTTAGGAGTCATGACACTTGAGTTCAATTCCAAGGTCAACCATCTGTTGACTGTGATCATAAGCAAGTCATCCAGCCTCTCTGAATCTATTTCTTCCATCTATAAAAGAGGGGTGATCTCTGCCTTTCCTACTTTATAGGGTAAAATAAAGTACCCTATAAATAAAGTACGTGGTAAATTGTAAAGCACTGTGTAGACGTAAGGAATTACGGTTATTAACCTTGCCTTACTGGGAAATTGAGATAGAAAAGATGAAGTGGGCTGCCCTTCACCAATGCTATGCTTGCTAAAGCCTCAGCACTTTACCAGAGCCTCCCAAGCCTTCCCTAGGAGCTTTCTTGCAAACTGGTTAGTGTCTTATAAAATCTCCCACTGGAGTATTCTTAGGGTTTTTCTCTGTAAGTAAACATGAAAGAAAAAAGACAGCTAAGTAAATCAAGGGGAAAGCAAGCCATCCAATTTTAAGATTTTGCTTGCTTTTTGCTCACTTGTAGACCTACCCTTCTGCCCCTTGTACTTGCCTAGCATGGGGAGGTGTGTAACCGTTGGGAGGCTCTGTCTATTCCACCCTCCTATTTCTTTCTGTCTTTTAAATGAATAATGAAAAAACTAGAGCTATAAAGTCTCTGTAGACTGGGTTTGGCCCTAATGTCTTTTTATCTTCACAGTTGGTTGAATTTCCTGCAGAGAAAAGGGGATAGATTTGGAGAGAAAGAAATATAATGCACAAAAGCTTAAATAGACCTTGAGTTTGCTTTCTTTGCCAGTTTTAAGAGTATCTTTGTGCTTTCATTCCAGCCCATTAGGTAATAAATGATACTCCATCAGGAGTTTGCATTTCACTGGGCTCCCTTCCGTTTTATACTAGGAGAATTCCAGTATTTTAGGAAAAGAAGAGTAAGTTTAAGGATATACTTACTTTGCTCATTTTCCAACTAGTACATTAAAAGTTTTCAGCCATAACATGGAAATACAGATGCACTGTCATTTTTATTTTATTGGTTTTTCTGTTCCATAAACAGCTTTACATTTCAGAGCAATAACCTTCGTATCTTTTCAGCGTAAATTTAACTTAAAAAAAAAAAACCCATCAATTTGTAAATCATTTATTCTTTGGGGGAATGGTGGTTTTCAAACACTGTATTTGGTTTAGAGAGCCAACTGTAGGTAGAGAGAAAGTTACTTTATACTTAAAACTATTCTAACAAAACAATCCAAATTGGGGGGAAAATGTCATCTTGGGCACATTATATAACATTTCTCATTTTCAGTCTCCTGATCTATCAAGCAGGGACTACAAATGTCTTTTGATTTCCCTAACTAGCCTGCATATCCCTGACCTCCCCATCTGGATGCCTATACTGTATCCTTATGGTGTGATATTTCCTCTTTGGTACTTTGCATATCCTTCTTTTCATTGGAGCTATTTATAGATAGACAATGAACTCTTTGAAGCCAGGAGGCTTTATCTTTTTTGCCTCTGCCCTTCATTGTGCCTTCTAAATGGAAAGGGTTGAGGAAAGGGTGAATTAAATTGAAATGGATGGGAATTACTGAAAGTATTATTATTTTGTAGCTCCTGCTTCTCCACCCAAGGATGTGACAGTTGTGAGTAAAGAGGGAAAACCTAGGACCATAATTGTAAATTGGCAGCCTCCCTCTGAAGCCAATGGCAAAATTACAGGTAAGAGGCCTAAGATGCCTTTGAGTGTGTGACTGTTCCCTGTTCCTGCCTGGCAGAAGCATTCCAGAAGGGTGCCTCCTTGTTAGGAGAAATGGGGGTCTTAAAGCTGCCTTGGCCATTTTATGAGGTATGAGTCGTGATGGTCCTGGAAGGTGGAGCAAGGACGTGCTGTTTAGTGACATAAAAATGATTCACTAGCTGGTTGTTCTGACCCATGTTGCATGAAAGTCTGAAGGTTATGGGTTGTACTAGACAGCCTTTGGTTATAGTGGAACTTACGGACATATTTATTTTCCTCAGGAAAGCTGTTCTTCTCTATCTCTGACTAGATGACCAGCTTTGAGATTAAAGACCCTGCCTAATTCTACAGGATAATACCCAATAAATATAAACTCAGTTCTTTTACCCAGAAGCCAAAAAAACCCATTAGGCTTTTAGTTTCTTTTTTCACCCAGAGCTGCTACTTCAGCTTCCCATGCTCTTACAACTAGAGTTAAAAGTCCGAGTTGGCTTAGGCCTTTGAAGGGACCTTGAATTTTTTCAGAACAGAGGGCACTATGCCTTCCTTGGCCTTATCAGGGAGGAAAACCTGCCTCTGCTCCAGGTAGGTGTATGCCTCCTGAAGTTTCTTCGTATGAATAAGGCAGCCTAAGGAAACTGAAGGCCTTTCTTAGCATTGTCCTGCCTTGACTTTCAGGAGGAATCCCTTTCCATAAATCCCAAGTCTTTATGAAATTTTTACTTTAGGTTTTAGAATGTGCCTCTTCCATAAAGGAATTAAGCATGACTTGACATGGATTACATTTTGTTTTGTCTTTAAAACCAGTAATGATGCAGTGCATTTTTGCACTGTGTAGGTCAGGTAGGCTTGTGATTGTGGTTCTTCCTGCCTCAACCATGGAGATTGAGTGCCCTCTGGTGGATGTATCAGGTGACGTTTCACTGTGACTTCACCCACCCCAAGTTTGGGAGAATTTAGCAGAGGTGGCTGCGCATCTCCTAGGAGTTTTTCTCCTGGGAAATCACATTGGTGAGAGTTAAAACAGCATTGATGGGCTTCCCTGGTGGTGCAGTGGTTAAGAATCCACCTGCCAATGCAGGGGACATGGGTTCAAGCCCTGTGGGAAGCCCTATGGGAAGATCCCATATGCCGCAGAGCAGCTAAGCCCGTGCTCCACAACTACTGAGCCTGTGCTCTAGAGCCATGAGCCACAACTGCTGAGCCTGCGTGCCACAACTACTGAAGCCCACGCGCCTAGAGCCCGTACTCCGCAACAAGAGAAGCTACTACAATGAGAAGCCCGCACACCACAACAAAGAGTAGCCTCTGCTTGCCGCAAGTAGAGAAAGCCCCACATGCAGCGACGAAGACCCAATGCAGCCAAAAATAAATAAATAAATTTAAAAAAAATATATATATATATATATAGCATTGTCAGGCCATTACTAGTTACTAGTTTTCAAAACTGCATTGAGTTAATTGTAGACCCTTGAAGTATAGGATGTTGGAATGATGATTAGGTTATTTTCCTTATATAATTTCCTAGCTTATGAGAATATTTAACCCTATATTTTTATCTTTACTTTTATTACTTCAGCTGCAGATATAGATGGTAACTTACAGTCTGGCACTGTTGAAATTGTGGTTTTATCTATATTATGTTTAGTGTAGCATTTAAAATGCTTTTTACCATTGCTAATTTAATCTGTAACTAGTTCTCTATTTGTATATGCTGTAACATATATCTTTATTGACTTAACTGATTGCAAAAGAAAAAGCAGGAATAAGATTTCTTTTCCCATTAATTCCTTTGGATAGGTTACATCATATATTACAGTACGGACGTGAATGCAGAGATACACGACTGGGTTATTGAGCCTGTTGTGGGAAACAGGCTGACTCACCAGATACAAGAATTAACACTTGACACACCATACTACTTCAAAATCCAAGCTCGGAACTCAAAGGGCATGGGGCCCATGTCTGAAGCTGTCCAGTTCAGAACACCCAAAGGTAAAGCCTCCCAAACAGAGTGTTTCATTGTGTGTCTCTTGAGTGGGGCTATGCGTGCACATGTCACTTTAGCATGTAGAGACTGTGGATGATACAGGAAGTCCTGATGATGCGCTTAGGAGCCACAGTGTGAGCATTAATCTCAAAGTGATCCCACCCACTGATACCAAATCAATGTTCCCTAGGTTACTGACCTAACCATGTAATTTACAGGGGAACTCTTGACTTCAGGCTGTTTGAGGCAGATGAATCGCAGTGATCTAAAAGTTCTTACCAGTCAGATCAGATGGGATTCTCTTGGTTCCCATACAGCGTAGCAGCATGTTTATTGTGATGGATGATTCTCTTTCAACACATGCAGGCTCTTAACCTGAAAGGCTTATTCATGGACCTTTGTAGAGAGAAAGGGTTGAGGCTTTTCTCAAAAGGGGCCCTTTAGAGAAAACTCTAGATAAGAAAGTGAAGGTAAAATATTGAACCAAGTAAGCTTAGGAATAAAAGTCGGGGACTGAGTCTGGAAGTATGGAAACCATACATGGATTTCTTTTCTGTTAGTACGAAAAACAAGACTCAACGTGTTTGGAAGTTTGTGGGTTTTTATTTTTTCCTTTAAAAATTCTGCCTGTCCCATCTTCAAAGCTTGTGATCCTTGCTCTTGTTTTTTTCTTCCCCTGTGCTTGGCCTGTTAGCGGACTCCTCTGATAAAATGGCTAATGATCAAGGTAAATGAGTAGATGGCCTCTCTTTCCTTTCCTCTCTTTTGTGACCTATTATTAGCTTTTTGGTTTTTTGGGGGTTTTTTTTCCTGAAAATCAGTACCAGTACCATGTGTTAAAAATCGAGTATTTATTGGCCAGAGTAGAGTTGAGTCCATGTTTGTGGCACTTGGAGTATCTGAAAAGCTGGGGAATCTATTGATACTTAGGAGCTAAATAGACTGGCAGGAAAAAAACTGAGTCAAACTTCTGCAGCTATAGGAGATTGGCCTTAAGTGTCGGCCAGATTATCATTTGTGCTAAGATACTGAAATTCTGTAACACAGATAGGGATTTGGGACATGATGAGAACAAGCATACCAATTTGTCATATTTGTAGCATCTCTAAGTGAAAAATTTAATCAAATTCAGTGAATACCCTCTTTTCCTCCCCCCAACAGAAAATCTACAAATGTACCCTACTGAATTGTATGATTATCTGTGATAAAATTAGTGGTCTCTGTTCTCTTGTTTTAAGCTTAATTCAGAGCTGTTTTTCCATTTCTTCTCTTAAATATATCTGCTTATTTTAAAAGAGGTTAGAGACCGTTTACAGTGGAAGTTTAGGGAGCTTGGGCCTCAGTGTCACCATTCTTGAAATTGTCAGTGTAGTCTGTTCACTGCAATTGCTATGGTGGAGAGGTAACTATACTTTGTGATTTTCATCTCTGGGAAGTCAGCTAAAGTAGGTATCTGTTTTCTATACTAAGAGCAGTAAAAGTAAATTTGATGGTTGCTTTTATTCTTTAGGAGTAGTTACTAGAAATACAGAGTCTTTGGATCTTGGTTAATGGCAAGGAAGATTCAAAATTTGAAGTTTCAAGTTTTAGGGCTTTGGAAATGTGTTTGCATTCAATGAGCCTTTTGTTGTATGTTAGAGAAACTGCAAACATACCTCTGTGTCTGTGTGTGTGTGTCTGTGTGTAAGGCACCCTAATCATGGTAGAACCTTTGACTTAAGCCTGAGAGTAGAAAAGTAACTATACTGAATATGCACAGAATATAAATGTGCTCACTGTTCTTCCCTCACTTCACTCCATAGGCCAGGGTGCAATTCTCAGCTACACCGCACCTTTGGTAGTTAAAATTCTTTGCCCATATTTATTTTTGGTGTTTGGCTAATCCCTGGAATTTCTTGTTCATAGGTTAAATATAAAGGAAAAATGTTAAGAAATATGGGAATTAAGTCAATCGGTTTCTTGGTAAAGTGTGTTCATTGGCAATTATTTACATAATATGTTAATCTGGATAGCTTGGCTTAAATGTGGGCTACCTGACAAATAAGTACACTTAAATATGAAGAGCCTTACAAGGGCTGTTTCATCTCTGCCAGCTTATCACAGTGAAAAGAAAAACTGGAATCTTGAAATATGGTGTGTGCCATTTGGGAGGAATGACGGCATCAGAAGTAAAGGGATAAAGTAATAAGTATGGACAATGGGAAAGGGTCAAGGACTGTGAGTTAAATTCTAGAATATGCCCTTTTGGATACCCAAGACCTTCTCTGGGGGTTTTGAGCTTCTGGAAACATAGAAAATACTCTTTTCATTTCTAGATTTATTCGTTAAATGAACTCATACAGAAACCTTCAGATTTTAATTTCTTCCATTTCCTCCAAGTCTGATCATTTATAGCAGTACTTGATATTAGCTGTAATGTTTTACAGCAACATGTCCGGTTTATGCATTTCCAGGCAAGCTTTATTTCGTAGAAATAACTCTCATTTGTAAGTGTTTTCTGAAGCTTCATGCTCTTTACCTCTGCAAAGGATAAGAGAATATTCTTCCCTAAAGATTTATTTAGTAGTTAATATTTATTGAACATTTACTGTGTGTCAGGCAGTATTCAGAATACTTTATAGGATTAAATTTCCATTTAATCCTCACAACCATTTCATGAAGTAGGTACCATTATTATCACTGTTTTACAATGAGGGAACTAAGACCCAAAAATAATAGCTAAGTAACTTGCCAAAAGTCAAACAGTTAGTGCGTGATGGAGCCGGTGTTGCGGTGCAGGCAGTCGGTTACACACTGTGCTGTATTAACTGTGTGGAACAGCTCTGCCTTGCAGTTCTTGCACACTTCTTCAAAAGAAGCATGAGACTGCCTTCTGGCCCCAGACTTTGCACTGAGGAATACCTTTGCTTTACTGGGGACGGACTCCTTATATTTGCTTTACAAGGCAGCTTCTTCTATAAATGTGAAGAATAAAATTCAAGACCAAGAATATAAATTTCTAAAAAGCTGATATTTGTGTTTTCTGAGGTCTGCTTAGGAGGTGGTCCCAAGCCCAAGGTCAGCAGCCTCACTTGTTATGTTCCATGATGATGGATTAGGAGACAGTGTCCTTCGTGAGCAACTAGAGGGAAGACTTTGGTTTTTTTATCTTTGGATATTTAGGTTGACTGAGCAAGAACTGAGAACCCAGTTTGAATGTCCAGTTGCCTTCCTGCTCCCGTTAGGGTAACTTTATATTTGGAAAGGCAGCTTTATATTTTGAGAAAAGAATCCAAACGCTACTGACACTCACTAGGCCAGATCAACATAGCCGGTCCCTTGGAAGAGTCCATTTCTTTAATGCAGATTAACCTAACTGGTCCCCTTAGTCCCTTTTCCATGAGAAGCTACTTTAGCCATAAGTGCTGTGGGTAGTATTTCAGCTAATGTTTCCTGGGCTAGAGAAACCTTAACAGCAAGGGGCAGCTTTGTTACACCCTAGGTACAGCCATGGAACAAGGGTGTCAGACTTTCAGATGCCTCATTGCATAGAAAGCTATACCTTAGTTTGTTTTGCACAAATAGGCTATATTTTCCCATTGTGTGTGTGCTACTTCCTTTTCTCATGGACAGAGTAGACGGAAAATATTTTTTTTTTGTAGAAAACACTCGCTAGCTGTGAAGTAGACTTGTCACACCAATGGATTGGGTTGTTATTGACATGAGTTCTTCTTCTTCAGCCTCAGGGTCTGCAGGGAAAGGAAGCCGTCTGCCAGACCTAGGATCCGACTACAAACCTCCGATGAGCGGTAAAGCCCTTCCTGTGGCTTTTTTGGCCTCCTGTGGGCATGATGCAGTTCTGCTTGAAATCTTGAAATGTTTTTTGTAGCTCCTGTGTGGTGGATTGTAGCATGTTACTCATTTCTTTTTATTTAATAGAACTGGCTTTAGGCATTTTCTGGCAAATGTTTGCTGAATTACTATAAACTCATTCATTATAGGATCCAGAAATAAAATTGTTTCCCCACATATCCAGCTTAAAATAATTCTAAACAAACAAGTCTTCCTTTTGCCCACTGCCTCTAGAAAATAATTAGAATCTTGCTTTCAAAAATAAACCCTTTAGTGGGATTAGCTATCATCTAGCACAAGGCAGAGAAATGCTTTGGAATCATTAATTTATCCCCACACTACTTACTGCAGTGTTTTTAGTTTGGGAATTCTAAAAAATTATTACCAGTCTCCAAGCCATCCTAAGAGCTGATGCCTTCTAATTACTTAAATGATGACACCTACTTCTCTACTGAACGTCACCATTTGTAAGTTACTTTCACACATGAAATCACATTTGATCCTCATAACACTGTGGTGAGGCAGGGAGAACAAGTATCATTATTCCCATTTTATACATTAAGAGACTCAGCGGAGGGGTAATGTGCCTGGATCCACCCACATATTCTGGAAGTCCTAGAACCAAAACCCAGGTCTTCTGACTTCAGATTGTGCCTTTTCCACTGTCACACACAGCCTGAAAAGCATGGGGTTCTATACCAGATGTGGGAATCCAGGATGGCAAAATGTCCACAAAGGTAGTTACTAGAAATGACCCTTACTGTCTCCTCACTTGTAGAGTAATTTTACTCCAATAAAAAAAAAAAAAAGAAACATATGGAAGAGAAAGGAAAAGAGTTACTAGTTCTCTGGAAACTCCTGATCTAATTGTGGAAACAAAATTATCTCAGTCTCCAGTATCTATTTAAATAAAAAGTGATATTGCCCAGACTTCTGTGAAATCAGCCAGTTCTTAGGAGAGCCAGACAAATTTGCTTGCTTCAAGAAATTTTTAGGCTCTGAGTTCTAGGACTTTATGAGTTTCTCCTCCTGGGATGCATATGTTATATTTATGTGCTGTCCACAGTATAATATTCAAGACTGTGAGAAAAGCAGTTATTTCTTTGTCTTTTCTTTCATTTATGCATTCATTCATTTATTCACACATATTTCTAAAGGTTCAGGTTCTATGTAACAGGCTGTAGGAACAGGAGGATTGAGTAACAAACTACCTGATAGAGAAAAGAGAAAACTTTGTAGAAGAGATGATCTCTGACCCAGATTTTAAAAGGCACAGAGAAGATTGCTAAATGTTGAGGAGGGGGTTGAACATCCTAGGACACAATAAAAGCACGTGTGGAGGCATGGCAGTTTAAAACAGCCTGCTTGGACATGGAGGCAACCTAGGTGTCTGTTGACAGGTGAATGGATAGAGAGGGTGTGGCGCATATGTGCAATGGAATATTATTCAGCCATAAAAAGGAACTAAACTGAGTTATTTGTAGTGAGGTGGATGGACCTAGAGTCTGTCATACAGAGTGAAGTAAGTCAGAAAGAGAAAAGCAAATACCGTGTGCTAACATATATATAGAATCTTAAAAAAAAAAAAAATGGTTCTAACAAACCTAAGGGCAGGACAGGAATAAAGACGCAGATGTAGAGAATGGACTTGAGGACATGGGGAGGGGGATGGATAAGCTGGGACGAAGTGAGGGAGTAGCACTGACATATATACACTACCAAATGTAAAATACCTAGTTAATGGGAAGCAGCTGCATAACACAGGGAGATCAGCTCGGTGGTTTGTGACCACCTAGAGGGGTGGGAGGGAGACGCAAGAGGGAAGGGATATGGGGATATATGTATATGTATAGGTGATTCACTTCGTTACACAGCAGAAACTAACACAACACTGTAAAGCAAGTACACTCCAATAAAGATGTTAAAAAAAATTTTTTTAAACCTGCTTTCTCCAGGGATCACACTGCCTAGGGACAGGATAGAGAGTCTCGTGTTAGAGAAGGTAGGTTAGAACCAGCCTGTCAAAAGCTCAAGTGCTGTTGCTAAGAAATGTGAGCTTCCTCATGTAAGTAACATATGTAAGATGTCTGATACTACTGGTAAACTATGACTTCCATTTATTGAGTATCTACTATGATTACCCTGATGACAGCGGAGAATGAGTTGGGTGTCACGAGTATGAAGTCAGAAAAGAGTGGTTTGGAAGCTGTTGCAATAGTCCAGGTGAGCCTTAATGTCCCTGGTAGGAGGGATGATGCTCCCATTGGCAGCTCATTCTTACTCTATTTTAAAAGGGAGCTTTTGGCCAGCTCAGAAGTTAGAGGTCAACTGCAATTAAATGAGAATTTGTCTCTGTTGAATGCAGGAAAGAACTGCCACCACCACCTCTGCTTGCCTCCCACACCCCAGCTCCCCAGCCTCTGATTGCAGTGCCTGCCCCACCCAGTAACTCAGCACTGCTGTTAATAAAAGTTTTATGTAAGGCCCTAGTATGGTCTAATTGTATTGCCTCCCAGTTCCATAGTCGTTCCCAAATATAAAAATGTTATTTTATTGAAGGTTAGTGTGTACAGTTTAAGTTGTCTATCTGCTGACTTTTTTCTCAGAAATGAAGGATAAAAGTGATTAAAGCAAATGTAGAAGAATAAGCTCTTAAGCTGTCAAAATTATCCCACATTTAGGACTGTGCTTAGTAGCCTATAAAATCATAGAATCAAAAGTGAAAGGTCCGCTAATCCAATCCAGTGTTATGGAAGGGATTCCCACAATAAGTATAGTTTGGATTAGATTGTAAGTTTATAAGCCAGGCTGTATATGAGAATCACTTTAGGAGCTTTTCTAAGAACACGGGTAGGAGGCCATACCTTCATGGTAGGAATTTCTTCCACAACATCCCAGATGGGTAGGATGACTCTTCTTAAGTACTTCTTCTAGTGACTAAATATTTAGTCACTAGCAATAGTTAAGCAAAACAGCTCATCCTATTAATTGTACAGCTTTGATTGTTAGGGCAAAAAGAGAGAGTAACTAGAAGAAAAGATGTCATCTATCCATGATGGTTAGATCTGTGTAGAGGGATTTCCCATATTTTATAACATGAACTTGCATAACTTTTATAACGAGGTGGGAAGCAAAGAACTATGTTTCAGAAAATGGAAGAGCAAGACTACAAAAGGCCTTGATAAAAAGCTGAGCCTCATCCTGTGAGCAATGAGGGAACAATAATAGGACGAAGAAAATCTGTTTCTTCAAGGTCCTAAATGATGTGGCCTCTGCACACCCCTCCAGCCTCACCTTCATCTTTTTTCTGCTCACTTCCTTCTCTCTAACTTTGCATATCTCTCTTTGCTTCAGCAATACTGGCTGCCTTTCTCTTCCTTGAACGTGCCAAGCTCATTCCTGCCATAGGATCCTTCCACTAGCTATTCCCTCTCTATGGAATGTTCTTCCTCCAGGTCTTTGTATGGTGGGATCATTCATGTCATTCAAATCTCAGCCCAAATGCCATCTCCTCAGAGAAGCTTTTCCCATCCATTCAATCTAAAATAGCCACCCAGTCACTCTGTATCATATACCTTCATTTTATTTTTTCATAGCACTTATTACAAACTAATAATTTCTTATTTGTTTATTGTCTGCCCCCACCCCTACCTATCTTTGTTGTTCACTGTTGCATCCTTAGTACCTAGAACAATGCCTGGCTCATAGTAACCACTCAATAAATATTTGTCAAATTAATGCATATGTACATACTTTTTCCTGAAACTGAATAAGAAAATTAACTCTGCATAGACTGTGTATTTATAAAAAAAGAGACGTTATTTTTCAAATAATTTTTTTGTGATGGCAGACATCTATATGTTGGAAAAAACCTTTTGTTTTCTATGAATGTACATTTTTTAAATAGTTTTGCAAGTCAGAAAACTAAAATGATTCACAAATGGTGCTTTATAAAATGAATTTACATACAACATGAGACACCAGGAGACAGACCCCCTTATTTGTCCAAGCACAGTGTTCAGTATAACTTGAGAAACTTTTATTGAACATCAGCTTTGTGCAAGGTACTGTGCATAGGGCAGAAACTCCGCTCTCTAGATTTCATGAGCTAGTGGAGATGGCTGTGTTCATGAGGCACTTTTATACAAGGCACGGTGATGACTGTTATCAAGAAGCTCACAGAAGTATCTATACTCACATGACGGTTCTGTAGCCTGATTTTATGCTAGAATTCTCTAACACTAGCAAGCGTACGGTTTTCCCTTTCCAGGCAGTAACAGCCCTCATGGAAGCCCCACCTCTCCTCTAGACAGTAACATGCTGCTGGTCATCATCGTTTCCGTTGGCGTCATCACCATCGTGGTGGTCGTGATCATCGCTGTCTTTTGCACCAGGCGTACCACTTCTCACCAGAAAAAGTAAGGAGCCCCAGTTGTAGCCCATACATTTTTTTTGTACGTATTCTTTTGCTTCTATGTGACTTCTGTATCTGGAGTTGTACACAGAGTTAAAACATAAAATATGTGAAAAGCGATGTTTTAAATATTTTTAAAGGAAATGCAGAACGGTTCCTCTTATTAAGTGTGTGTCATTCAGGGTCCTGGCAGGAAAGAGATGGCACACTGAAAGGGGGTGAAGGAGGCTTTAATGAAGGGACCATTTACAATGTCCTAGGTGGGGTTAGCGTTAGGCAGCAGTGTTCAAGGGCCAGCAGCAGTGATAGGCCACTGTCACCCTTAAAAGGGTGAGGGTTTTTTCTGATGAAGAGAGAGCTGTTTTCAGGGATCTGAAGCAGCAGGAGAGGGCTTGCGACAGGAACCGTGTGGGGTGGTAGGACTGTAACTACTGCCAACCTCTAGCCCAGCAGTGAGGGGGCAGGAGAGAAAATACCTCCTACCTTCCAGTGTCTTGCCTGTGCATTCTACCTTCCAAACCAACTGGAAGCCAGGGACAGAGTTACCTTGTAGATGTAGTTCATTTAACTCAACCTCTCAAGTCACAGAGCCAATTAGACAATCGATCTGGAGAGGAAAGTGGACAATGTCCAGCCTTGTTGGGGGCCCCTTTGGAAGACTGTCTCTGTGCACACAGTGAACCAGATGCACAGGAGTTTGTGGAATTTCATGGCACAAATGTCAGCTGAGATGGACGGAGACCATAGACCATAGACTCTAAATCTAAGCTTAAGAGTATTTTTAAAGAAGTGCTACCAAGTGTAGAAGTTGAGGTTGGGACTGCAGGAGGTGGGGTGGGGGGAATGCGGTGGAGAGATGTATTGATTAAATGAACGAGAAAGGATTACTTATAATCAGCATATCACATTAGCAGAGAGGTCAGGTGGCTGCTAGCTCTGAACTCCTCTGGGATTTTGAGGCTTGCGGCTAATTGTCTAGAGGAGCTAGCAAGGTGATTCCATAATATGGTGCTTGATAACAGCCTGCACTCCGGAACCTGAGAGAATCCTTGACCCTAGGTCATATTCTACTCCTATCTCTGGCCAGCAAGACAGATGCCATAAAAAAGGACATTCTTGAGTTACCCCTAATAGCAAAAACACAGTATGGGTAATAGAACAACTTTAGTTGCAGTATCCTAAAGGATCGTAAGATGGAGGTATTGCTCCATAAAGAGAAAAGAGAAATTCACGTCTGTGTGATTATCATCAGACCTGGTCTGCCCAAGGCAAGGATGCGAGGATTTAATAACAATAAGTCTGTTCGTTTTCAAAATAGAGGGCAAGTACAAGCTACCATCTAACTGCTACTAGTTATGGCTTTATGTCATTTTCTGTAGGTTCTGTGATGTTTTTAATCTTTCTTTTGCCGAAATAAAATAGCTTTCTGTAGCTCACCTTCATCATGTTTCCAAGAGGATGGGGGCTCTCTTTATAAGCCTCTTGATGGCTGCCTCTTACAGCTTTCCCTACCTACCTTTGACTGTAGAAAACGGTTTCTCTTTAAAACCTCAGAGATGACATTTTTCTACACTACAACTTTTCTATAAGCTGCTTTTTCAGCATTTCCCATTTATCTCTATGAACTTGATTTTGCATCTAGTTTTAGACATCTTGAGATCTTTATTTAAAAGATTCTGGAAAAACAAAATGACAACATTCCTTAATGTTTGGGGCGATTTAAAATTCAAAGTAAATAAAAAATAAAGTACTTAGTCTTCAGATTGAGAGGTGGGAAAATGAGTTTGTAATAGGCTCTGTACTCTGTATTTGCATCTGCAGGTCCTATAATTTGCGTCCCTTTGGCTAAAAGAATCGTATCAAGTCTTCATAGAGCTTTCCCCTCCTCCTCCCCCAGTGATCTGCTTTCCAAGTGTTCCATTGACCATCGAAAATATGTGAGCTCTTCTCAGTACTTTTCTTCCTCTTTAATACCTGAGACACCTCCCATTTCAATTGTAGCTGTTTATAGACTCTTACAACCTCAAAGCTGACAGAGTATTTAGAGTCTAGCCCCTTTTAGTTTCTCAGCACATCCCTCTATAGCCCCCTCGCTCTCAAAAGATGAGAACTATCTCAGTGTGCCGCCATCAAATCTGAAAACCTTTCCATGTCGGGAATAATCATTTCCTCCCCCTTCCTCCTGTCGGAGACCAGTTCTCCACTTACCGTCTGGATCCCAGCGTCTCCTGCTTTCTAAGACCTTGTACTTGTGGTTGTCCCTTTCTCCAGCACAGCTAACCTCTCACTCTCTGTTGGCTCTGCCCCTTCAGCATGTAAGTGTGCTCAAACTTCTTCTATCTTAAGAAATAATTATAACCCTTCCTCTGTTGCATGGTCCTTACCACCAACCACTTACAAATCTCTGTCTTTCCCTTCACCACAAATTTCTTGAATACTTGTCTACACTCACTTGTCCATTTTTTCACTGCCCATTCATGCTTCAGTCCTTTTCTAATCCAAATTTTGCCCCTACTGCTTCAGCAGAATTGCTTTTGCTGAGGTCACCAGTGACTTCCATATTGCTAAAGCCAAAGGAAATTTTTCAGTCCTTATCTTAATCTCTCCCCACTTAACACAGTCAACTACTCCTTCCTTTTTGAAACATTCTCTTGAATGCATTCTCTTGTATTCCGTGATTGTGTGTTCATTTTCGCAGCCTCTCCAATCTACTCAGCCATCAAATACAGACATTCCTCAGGGCCTGGTCCTAGAATTACTCTCTTCTCCTTCTACGCTCTCTCCTAGTGATACTTGCTCCTTTGGCTTCATTTACTTCTGAATTTCAGCTACTCCCATATTCCTCTCTCTAGCCAAGGCCTCTCTCTTCTGAGTCTCAGGCTTGCCTCAGTCTCAGAACCAATTACCTGTTTTATGTTTCATCTGTAGTGTCTCAGAGCCACTTAGCATGTCCAAAACAATTTATAATCTTTTCTGTCAAACCTGCTTCTCCCCAGTGTTAGTAAATGGCTTAAGCCAGAGACCTCGGCATAATCCTTTATTCCTCTTGTTTCTTTATTCCTATCCTTTCCCACATCCATTTTTTCACCAAGTCTTGTCATTTTGGGCTCCTAAATAACTGCCAAATCTCTCTCTTTCCTCCATCCTCACTGTCCCAGGCCACCGTCAGTCATGGCTGAGATTATTGCAGTTGCCTCCTAACTGCCCTCCTGTTTTGTCCCCTACCCCTCAAATCCATTCTTCTCATCCCAGTTGCTTTAAATTTTTAACTCAGAGTTCATCTCCTTACTCTCCTGCTTAAAACCATTTAGGGGTTTCTCTTTACTCATAGAGGGAACTGCAGACTCTTGGCGTGGCTCTAATAGCCCTTTATGATCTAATCCCTGCCCATCTTGCCAGCATCATTTCATATCATTCTCCCTATGGTTCATACGCTGCCACCACTCCGGACTTTTTACAGTCCCTCTAGCACACCAGGCTGTTGCTCTGTGCTTCAGGGCTCTGACATAATCTGATTTTACCACCTGGAATGCACCTTCTGCCCTGTCCCATTTAGGTCTTAGCTTAAATGTCACTTTTTCCGTCACATTTTTCCTGTGCACTATATGTCCAGCTATTAAGAGGTTACTATAACACTTGGCATTTCATTAAGCTCAGAACATTTAAAAATAATAGTTCAGGGCTTCCCAGGTGGCGCAGTGGTTGAGAGTCCGCTTGCCGATGCAGGGGATGGGGGTTTGTGCCCTGGTCCGGGAGGATCCCACATGCCGCGGAGCCATGGCGGCTGAGCCTGTGCGTCCGGAGCCTGTGCTCCGCAACAGGAGAGGCCACAACAGTGAGAGGCCCACGTACCGCAAAAAAAAAAGAAAAAAAAAGTTCAGTGTCTGTCTTCCTCACTTGGCCAGAAGTGCTGAGGGTACAGCAATCCAGCATAGGGCCTGACATACAGTAGGTACCTAATAAATGCTTATTGAGTTGGGTGAGTGACTTAATGGAGAAACTAAGGCACAGAAAAGTCGACACTGTCATCCCCATTCTTGACTTAACCCAGTGGTGGTCCTAGTTTGAGTTACCTATGGAGTTCCCTTCCTCCTTTATAAGCAGACTCTATGTCTACTCCATTGTTATATTTCTAGTTAATGGTGTCCTTTCTCTATTGATTGGAAACTTGGGGAGAAACCTTTTGCTTTAGAGATTATTTGATTCAAAAATGCTGTCTAATCTGCTTATACTCAAAAAGTCACAAGGCAATATTCAAATATGCCCTCTGCTTATACTCAAAGTCACAAGGCAATATTCAAATACGCCCATGTACATACCTCTAAATAATGTGGACAAAGCAGTGATACACTTACTATTCCCAGAAGGAAACTTCTTGACTCTGTTTTTCTTGTTTGTTTCTGATTTTGCCTGAAGCATCTCTCAGAAGGGAAGTTTTAATCATTGAAACCTTTTGACTAATAATATTCAAGAGTTACTTTTAAAAATCCTCTTAATTTTGTACCTAGGAAACGAGCTGCTTGCAAATCAGTGAATGGCTCCCACAAGTACAAAGGGAACTCCAAGGATGTCAAACCCCCAGACCTCTGGATCCATCATGAGAGACTGGAGCTGAAACCCATTGATAAGTCTCCAGACCCAAACCCCATCATGACGGATACTCCAATTCCTCGTAACTCTCAAGATATCACACCGGTTGACAATTCCATGGACAGCAACATCCATCAAAGGCGGAATTCATATAGAGGTTCAGGTTTTTCCCAAATGTTTGGAGACTATTTTCATTTAAACCATTTTCCATTTTGTAAGGTTGCCTTAATTTGGTGATTCCTATACGAGGTTAGGTTTAAAGAAATGTGTGTTACAGAATCAACCTCTGATGAAGAATAGCTAGCTCGTTAGGGGGGAGAGGTTCTATACCCAGATGAGACAGTCTTCTAGCTCTGTTAGGTCTCTCATCGTGTTCACCAACCTGACACTCAAGCATTTGAGACAACGTAGCCTATGTCTGTGCATTTCATTCCATCCCTTCAGTGGGGCCCCAGCTCTCATTGTGGTGTTCAGCATGTTCTTGGGCTGGCTGCTCTCCCTCACAGACCTGCAGTGAAGCATGGTAGGCAGCGTTGTGTCAACTGAGTTGACTCAACAGGGACTCCTGTAATGCACTAATGGTCATTTTCCTCTTTATTTCACTTCCTGCAGAACCACCTTGTCCCATTGTTGTTTGTGAGTCCTGAATCCCCCACTTGAAATGTTTTACTGCTGAGGCTGCTCATTGGCCTAGGGCACATGTTTGTAACCAGCCTCCGTATTTGATGTCTAGGGCATGAATCAGAGGACAGCATGTCTACACTGGCTGGAAGGCGGGGAATGAGACCAAAAATGATGATGCCCTTTGACTCCCAGCCACCCCAGCGTAAGTTAAAAGCTTCTCTTTTCCCGAGGGCTGCCAATCTATCCAGTCATGTTGGGGAACAACTATCAGTGATCTCTTTGACTTCACTTGATCCTAACACAAAAAATAATCTACCAAAGCTTTGGCACCATGAGGGAATAAGTATCAAGCATTTGCCATATTTTGCAATTAATATTTATTCTTGCAAGTAGCTCCTTTAATTTCAGTGCAAATAAGCTAAGAAGCCAATTTCCACAAGTCTCCCAGGCATTAGGGAAGTGACCAGTCTCTTTAAAAGTACATCGAGTCTCTGCAGGAGAGATGGGGCTGAAGATGGCTAGATGTCACAGTATTCCTTAGGCTTCCCGATACATAATCAGTGTTGATAGGCACCTGTGGAATTTTTTTTTAGTTAATAGACGTTATATTTTAGAGGAGTTTTAGGTGGACAGCATGGAATATTTTTCAACCTTATCTGACCCATGCTTCACTTTGATAAGCATGAAAATTGCCCAGCCTCCTTTAATAATATTTGAAACTCAAAATAAGTTAACTGTCATGATTAAAAAACCAAAAAGCAATGGGACAGACCAATTATATTTTTAAACTAGTGTTTCTTCTCCCTTGTTACTGTTTTCAAGGTGGGGAAGCCTTTCAGATTAGCTGGCACAATGGGACTTGAGGTTGAGGGTCCTCTGTGCCATTCTAGAGAGATAAGAAGCCACTTGCCTACCAATATCAAGTTTAAAAAACTATTTGATCTTGAAGTTATTTGCTCTGGACTGAACAGTAGGTTAGTAAACATTAACACTGTCAGGTGCCTAGATTCAAATCCTGAAAGATCACTTTTTAATTTAACCTAAATGAGCTTTTGGATTTTTATTCATTTCTTAAAAGATGTCCCATTTCAGAACTATTAGCCATCCCTGTTAACAAACGACAGAGATTTTAAATAATCACAGATATCCTACACACAGAAGATGGTACCATATACTTGGAAACTGGTGGAATCCCTGAGAGTGTAAACATCTGCACACACGCTGTCACTTGCACGAGATTCTCAAAATCAGCTTTGAAAGGGAAAGGGCCCATTTGCTAACAGGTCATTTCTGCACAAAGTAGTTTTTGCTTAGGGTCCACGATAAAAAAAAAAGAAGAGCCTGTACTTCGAAGTGTGCAAGGAAAACCAGTTTCCCTCTCATCAGAGGTGCCCTGGACGGGGTCCCCAGGTTTAGAAGTGTCCAAAAAGAGTAAATTATTCCATTCCAGTTGCCTTTGATTTATAAGAAGATGGTAGCTTGACTACTTACTTGTTTGTTTTATATAAGACTTCAGTTCTTGCCTGAACTGGCTTATTTTTAAAACTTGTAAAATTTGACTAACCCTATTCCTAGATTTGTTATTTTTAAATATGTTACACAGAAAAGATGTGCTGTACTAGTTGATAGCATTCCTGTTTTTTTTCTTTTTTTGGTGGTGGGAAGGAGTATGCATAAAGGTACAGTATTACTTAATTTGTGCCTCAACAGTTGGGTGGGTGAGTGGATCCTTTAATTCAAGAATCTGAAACCCAAATTTACTTGTGATGTACTTGTGATCTTCAGGTTTAGAGATATGCTTTTCCCCACGTGGCTTCAATCCTTTTTCACAAGCTGGGATTCCCTGGAGTCCGCATCCCCCATCCACCTACCATGGCTTTAAATGTCTGAGCACTGTTGAGAAAGGCTTGGTGGTGTCAGGATGAGGTTCCATCAAAGGCCTTGCACCAGAAGCTTTGGATTCTGATTCAGCTAATAGCTAATGATTGCCAACTGTATTCTAGACAGACACTTTCACATTTTTAATTTGGAAAAACTGGCAATGCCTTAAAGTCAACTTTGTTTTTCTTTTGTGAGAGTTCTCTGTACCTAAAACACTTTCAAGTTGCACTTCCTAGATAAAAATCAGGAGGCTTTTTCCCTCACCCTAGCCTTAATTCTGGAAAACATTGATTCTGAAACGTCCTACTTCTGAAAACTACCTGTCTTCCCCTGGAGGAGGTGCTGACTGCCAAGCTGCCCTAAGACCTCTGCTCAGCCAGATTTTCCAAGTTGTATTTTATTCCAAGGGACCACCTGCAGCTTCTGATCCCTGAGGGCAGGGAAAGCCCCTGATTAGTTTCCCAGGCCTTGAGGGGGGGAGGGGCAGCACTGCTCCAGGGTCCCTGGCTGGTTGTGCCACCTGCTTGTTTGCACGTGGCAAAGAGAAAGCTGCAGAATAAAGGCCTCAATTTTTTTTTTTTTTTTTTTTTTTTTGCGGTATGCGGGCCTCTCACTGTTGTGGCCTCTCCCGTTGCGGAGCACAGGCGCCGGACGCACAGGCTCAGCGGCCATGGCTCACGGGGCCAGCCGCTCCTCGGCATGTGGGATCCTCCTGGACCAGGGCACAAAGCCGCGTCCCCTGCATCGGCAGGCGGACTCTCAACCACTGCGCCACCAGGGAAGCCCAAGGCCTCTATTTTATTGACTGGGATTTTCTTCACCAGTCATGTTGAGTGGCTCCCCAAAGATCTAGGGAGATTCTTGGTGACAAGGCATTTTAAGAGACTCCAAAGGCAAATTAAGTTTTATCACAAAGTTTGTGAAGTCCTTGCCTAAAGGGAAGAATAAAAAGATGCCATGTGTTCCTAGCCAACCCTGCCTGTTTACCTGTTTGGGGGATTTAGAGCTGGTTATCTTGATGTTAAACATTCTGCTTCTCCAGCTACTCTATGGGAGTACCTAAGAAAAGTTTATATCCCAACTGGGCTTCTGATTTTGTTTGTTTGCATCTCTGGGATTGATAATGAAGCCTCATTAAAGAAGCACTTTGTCTTCATAGAAAGTTGTATGTGGAACATCTGTGTGAAAATTTGGATTTGTTTGCTAAATGCAGCAAATTGAATTCCTTAGCCAGTGTGGGAAGGAAAGAGGCAATTTAGGAAAAATCCGTTTATCTTTTAATATGTGAATGGATGTGGCTGAGCTCCCAGACTGGAAAGCAGGAAGAGATGGTGCCCTAGGCCTGTGTTTCATGCTTTTAGTACTAGATTGTAACGTAAGAATTCAGTTCCACTTGCATTCCTTTTAAGATGAAAGCTGATTAAACAGCTACTTATTCATTCAGCCTAAATACCTATTTCATGCTTCATTCAGCAAGTAAGAAAAGACAGAATGAATTAGGAATATACTCAAAGGAAAAGGGACTTCTATCTTTTTAAGCAAGAGAAAAAAATAATAGATACCCAAACCACCATTTGTTTGCTTATGGATTTATATTTTATGACATATTCAAGGAGATATTTTTAATAACTCACATAATCCATATTTATTGTAGAAGAATTGGAAAATAAAGATAAACCAAAAGAAATTTTTTAAAAAATTCTTCACCACTCTTCCCCACAAGATAATCACTGTTAACATTTTAGTAAAAATCATCAGGGTTTTTTCTTTCTGTGTTATATCTAGAGACATATGCATAGGAGTGTGTTGATTTTTTAAAGCAAGTATAAAACCCATGGCTAATTGTCCAAATTCAGCCATCTGCCACCGAAAAGCCAAGGAAGTGGTCGTACGGTATGGGAGGGGGGCGCGGGGTAACTGCTCTTGAACTGTGATATGTGTGTGTCTGTGCAAGCATGTTAAGCATTTCTCTGTCTTGTGTTCATTCACAGCTGTGATTAGTGCCCATCCCATCCATTCCCTCGATAACCCTCACCATCATTTCCACTCCAGCAGCCTCGCTTCTCCAGCTCGCAGTCATCTCTACCACCCGGGCAGCTCATGGCCCATTGGCACATCCATGTCCCTTTCAGACAGGGCCAATTCCACAGGTGAGAGATGAGGATGGAGCCCCAGGTGGAAAGCATTCCAGAAAGCATCGGCAGGCTGCAATGGGGAGGACTTGCCCTGCTTAGAACGACTTGGATTTTTTTTTCAGTGTTATTTGTTTATCATAACGTTTCTGTTACTGACTCAAATTTGTTTCTATAAAATTCAGTCCATTTTTTTCCCCTACGTTTTAAGTGCTTAGGGCAAGGTGTTGTTTTAGTAAAAATGTAACTCTAATCACATAACCATGTCTTGTTCCATCATCTTGCATCTTAATTCCGTCATATTTTCAGTTTGTTTATGTTTTTAATCCTCCAGTTTGAAAGGAAAATGTATTCTGGGTGATTTTCAGACACTAGATGTTGCCTTTGCCTAATGTTGGGAAGGTTCTTAGGGCAGCCATAAGGTAGTTCTAATGTTAGGCCTTAATTACTTACTTCTGCCATGTACCAAAGTAAGAGCAACACCTGGGGACAGCAGGGCCAGTGGCCATGTTGAGCTTGTGCATATTGTAAACCTCAGGTTGCCTAGTGGATTACTGAAATTAGAAAGGGCTCACAGGCATAGATCATCTCTAAAAATAGATAGGAAATTAGCCTAACAATCTGCAGTGTATTTAAAGATATACATTGCCAGACTAACATGTCCCAGTTTGGAAATCTTAAGAAACAGCTTTATCGAAACAGTTTTAAGGAAGAAAAAGTGAAGGTGAGAGGACAGCAAATGGAATAAATACTGTTCCTCATTAATTGAAAATTAATTTCCATCTTCTCAGTTTTAAGGTACAAAAAAAACCCACTTCTCATCTATACAGTGTACTCTTTTTCCATCATTTGAAACTTGTCTTTTAATAGTTACACATGTTACTAGTAGAACTAAGTTTTGGTAGTTCTGGAAAATAAGGGAATTTCAAGTGAATTCCATTTTAAAAGAGCCTCAAAACTTCGTGCTAGAAGCTTGGGTTGCCGGTAACATCCCTTCCTCCTTTACGTTTTGATCAATTATAAACATACCCAAAGCATCAAATGGAGGTCAGAGCTTATTAAGAGATGCCTAATAACTCCGAAAGTTATCTACTCCCAAACCTTTACTTGGTTTGGAGAATGCTGCTTGAACTCATGTCTAAAATTGGTCTCTCCCTCCCTCCAAATCCAGGTGTGGGGTCCTGCCTTTAGGGAAAGACAGTCTACAGGAGGCTATGGAAAACCAAAGGCTGCCTCACAGACATAATCTCAGATAGAACACACAAGAAAGCAGCCCTCCAAACCTGCTCTTAGAAAGTGGTTTTTGTGTCCTGACTCTGTTTCTCCATTTTTAAAGGCAGAAAGGCCTCACCCACTGGGATATGGGCCTACCTAAGTGCATGGCAGGGTCTTCCCATCAGATCAGCCCCCTCCTCCTCCCTCTTGGACAAGGAGGGGGTTGAAGGTTGGCAAGAAGCATAGGGCTCTCGCCCACCCCTCGTCCAAGTGGTCCAGTGTTGATAAAAGCTTGGTTCTGTATGGATTCAGGCGGAAAGCGAAAAGAGGAAAAGTAACTATTTGTACCACTAAAGGGTTTCCTGTTTTAATGACCAGAGGAGATAAAAGAAGGTAAAACTTGTAATGGAGCCACTGAAGATGGATTTGAAATGTAGAGCAGGTATCTAGAAGTGATCAGAGTTCTCCTCCTGTTGTGTTTTCCTGTGTTTCTAGAGCCCAGTATTACCACAGACCTGTAGATGTGGGCTTGGCATGACTAGACCTTGTCCAGGGCCATCTTTGCTCTAGAGGGCATTGGCTGTGTCTTTTCCTTGGACATTTACTATGTCACTACCACCTGATGCAGAAAGCGTGCTTTCCACTTGCCCAAGCGCTTGGCCACTGTTCACTTTGTGTGTCTTAGACAACTCTGAGAGGTCAGTCGGGAAGTAGGGTCCCTCACCAAAGCAGAAATTTTAGTTACAACATACTTTCCCTCGTGGGCCAGAGGTGTTGCACAGTTTCAGGGCACACCCTTCACAGAGAATACAGTGTGCTGGTGCCCTCTGGAGTTGCTCCACACTCTGATTCATGTAGGCAACCCTCTCTTCCTTTTTCACGTTTCCCACCATTTCTGGCCCTCAGAAGCATATGCATCAAATGAAGGCAGTTGCGGCATCCCAGGTAGGCCTGTGTGCCCAGAGCTGACCTAACACATCTGCCAGTACAGTCGGACATGGTCCAGGCTAGAGCCTGCTTTCTCTCTCCTCATCCTTGTAACCCTCGCTAACCAGCTTCCACCCGGCCCAGGATCACACAGGGTGGGACCAGCAGCTCCCCAGGTGTGGTGATAGCTGACCTGAGCAAGCATAAGAAGTGAGATCCTCAGCGTACCCCTGGAAAGGACAAGAAGTGACCTAGGCCTGCGAGGGTTATCACAGCCAGGCTCTCAACACTTGGGGAGGGTGTATGAGTCCCTCATTGCTGGGACCCAAGGCCTTTAAGTTAAGGGAGTAGCACTCATGACTGCCATGGCCCATCTCCTGAGAGCCCAAGGGAACAGATTCATTGCTATCTCAGCAACAAAGGCAGGGAAAGGTTGGATTTCTGCGGGTTGCTCATGCATTACTGCTTAAAAGGGTTTATTTTCCTTAACAAGGTTGAGGACTCTAGGAATCAAGGGAGGCCCTCCTTCAGGCTACCTGGTGCAGCCTATGGCCCTGAGCTGGTATCCTCCAGACCCCTCCTCAGGGTGGGGATGGTGATCTGCACCAGCTCACACTATTGGAAAGGTCTTCCTCATATGGTCTCCCTGGGACTTGGTGCTGCTTCTGCCCCTGCAGAGTCGGGGGACAGGTGGTATTGGGCATGGAAGAGCAGTGTGATGTGTATTGGATGGAGCATGGACTTAGGACTCGGGCAGGGATTCGGAATCCTGCCCCATTGGTTCTGTGTCCTTGGGCGGTGCTTAACCTCCCAGTGTCTAATGAGTTACTAGGAGGATTGAATGAGCTAATGAGTGTAAAGCACTTAGCATGGTGCCTGGCTCAGAGTAAGCACTCGGGTAGTTTACGAAGAAAAGAACCTTATCAATTACTCAAACCCTGTGTATACCACTTTACATACATTTTCTTAATTAATTCTCGGGGAATTACTTGTTATTCTCCCTATTTTTATAGGTGAAGAAACAGATTCAGAGATTTGGTGACTGCCAAGTTCGCTCAGCCTGTCTGTAGAGATTAGGGTTCAGGTCTGTCTGACTCCAAAGACAGTGCTTTTACTACCCCCCATGCTGCCTTCCAGAACAACTCTGACCCCTCTTCACATATTTTGAGATTTTTGTCATGTTCTTGAGTTTTCCCCGTCTCCAGGCTTTTTCTTTCTCTGGACCCCCAAATACCTCATGGCATGATCTTAAAGCCATTTACAGACCTCTGGACTGTTTGGTTGTCCAGGTCTCACTTGAGCTGTGGGGCTGTTGCTCAGGGGAGGGTGTGCACAGTAGCCAGAGAGCGTGCAGGGCCTGTGTGCCTCTCCTGCACTGACCACCAGGCCTCACAGGCAGAGCTGGTCCTTGTCAGGTACCCAACCAGTCTTGGTGGTAAGACATGTTGTCTGTGAAAGGCTAGTCTCTGAGACTGTCAATCAGTGACTGACATTTTCAGTTTTCTTTTCTTCTTCCTTTTATTTATTTATTTATTTACTTACTTACTTACTTACTTACGGTTGCGTAGGGTCTTGGTTGCTACATGCGGGCTTTCTCTAGTTGCGGCCAGCGGGAGCTGCTCTTCACTGAGGTGCGCAGGCTTCTCATTGCGGTGGCTTCCCTTGTTGCAGAGCACGGGCTCTAGGCACATGGGCTCAGTAGTGGCTCGCAGACTCTAGAGCACAGGCTCAGTAGTTGTGGTGCACGGGCTTAGTTGCTCCACGGCATGTGGGATCTTCCCAGACCAGGGCTCGAACCCGTGTCCCCTGCACTGGCAGGCGGATTCTTAACCACTGTGCCACCAGGGAAGTCCCTTCTTTCTTCTTATTTACATCTTAATAGACAACATCTCAGGAACCTTGATATGTGCTCCATAGTGAGTACTGAGAAGAACTTTAAATCTGTAAAATTGGGACCACTTGGTTGTGTAGGTGAAACAAATCCAGCATCTGGTTGACAAAATTGTTCGGGACTCTTAGATTAGACTGTTCTTACTTAGCCTTGACAGTGGTGCCAATCCATGTTCCCTTGGACTAGCATTGATCCTAAGTGCTTATTGAGCTGGTTTCAGGAGCCCTTAGAGGTAGCCAGAACCCTGGAATGTGCATATGTTCAGTGGTAAAATAGATGCTAACATTTGGACTTTCCTGCTGTAGAATCTGTTCGAAACACCCCCAGCACTGACACCATGCCAGCCTCCTCGTCTCAGACATGCTGTGCTGATCACCAGGATCCTGAAGGTGCTACCAGCTCCTCTTACTTGGCCAGCTCCCAAGAGGAAGACTCAGGCCAGAGTCTTCCTACAGCCCACGTTCGCCCTTCCCACCCACTGAAGAGCTTTGCTGTGCCAGCAATCCCTCCCCCAGGTCCTCCCACCTATGATCCGGCGTTGCCAAGCACACCGTTACTATCCCAGCAAGGTGAGTGGGGACAGCAGCACCACTGGAGGGGCCCTTTGGCTCCAGCTTATGGCGCAAGTCACCTCTTCTTTGCAGAGGAACAAAGCAAATGTCCTCCAAGCTTATCCCTGCAATTTAGTGTTGCAGGGTGCATTGCCCCTCTCAGGGAGTGTAAGGGCTCCTCCTTTGGGAACATACATAAACCAGAGAATAATTTGGCGGGGAGCAAGGGCTGATTTTCTGAATTGTGTTTTGGGTGCAGAGTCCTTGGCGGTAAAAGCCAGTGGCATGGGTATGAACAACAGATGTGGTCTGCCCAGCCTCCTCCCAGAGTTGCCTCACTCCATAGGGTTCCTGCCAGCTGGAGAAGGGTCAGGGAGGCCAAGACTTGGAAACAAGCAAGAACCTTAGGGTGGAGGAATAACCCTGCAGAAGGAAAGCTAACTCCTCGAGTTCACCCAGCTCAGCAAAAGCCCTCTCACCTCCAAGGCGTGCTTTCTGCCTCCTCCTCTTTCACATTTTTCTCTATTATGATGGTTTGTTTCAGAATAAATCACTGGTTTTCAAGCTTTCTGGTCTCAGGACGCTTTTTAACTCTTACAAGCTGTTGCAGCTGCACAAGAGCTTTACTTCACATGGGTCGTAACTATCATGATTTACCATATTAGAAATCAAAACAGATTCTAAAACTATTTTATTCATTTAAAAATAGCAATAAATCTATCATGTTAAGATAAATAGCATATTTTTCATGAAAAATAACTTTCATAATAAAAGAGTAGCATTGTCTTATATTTTTGCAGATCTCTTTAATGTCTGGCTTAATAGAAGACAGCTGGATTCTCACACCTGCTTCCGCATTTAATCTGTTGCAATATGTTGTTTTGGTTGAAGAAAATCTGGCCTCACAGATATGTAGTTGGAAAAGGGAAGATTATTTTTATAACCTTTTCAGACAACTGTGGATATTCTTTTTTGATACTACGGCAAACTCAACAAGTTGTAGTTTCTTATAGGTTTGTTTGTAATGTGGAATCAGACACCATATAATTATTTGTACTCTGTTCCAATAAATCTGTATATCTTGTACTTTGAATGCGTGGTGCTGAACATCACATGTTGGTCTTTGGAAAGTAATGGTTCACTAAGTTACACAGATCCTCCGAATTTTGATACCTTTTGTTAAACAGTATCTAAAAATACATTCGTTAATATCACCAATGTCTGGAAGTATTGGGAAGCTCTCAAGCTCATGGTGGCAGATACAGGTTTTTCAAAATTCTGATTTTTCACTTTAAACTTAAATTTTATCATTGGAAATAAATACTGTCCGTTGTTTTCCGTGAAGTGACTGACTTGACTTCATTCACTTTCTAGAAAATATCTGCCAAATGCTCAAGTCTGAATAACCGGTTTCTGTGTCAGTCTTTCTCTGACCTAACATTGATGTTTCGTGATGAAAGCAGCAGTTCAGCTCACAACTCAATTACAAGTCCCTTTATTGAAGACAGCTGTTATGCTTTGGTGTACAGCAGAAGTATTTTACCCATATTTCCATTTTAGAATATTTAACAGATGTGTAATCAAGGTTGAGATTTCATAACATAATTTTTGCTACTTCATTAACGATGATCTTTAACTGGCTCTTTTTAAACTTGCAAGTATGCATGTCCATGAATGACTTTACAGTTTGGTGCCACTGCCTTAATTTGTGCTAAGGCTCCAGCAGTTTTACCCACTGTTGCTTTTGTACCATTGGTGGAAGGGCAAAAACTGTCTTGGCATGATTATGAAAAGAGTTTTGACCTCCCAGATATCCTGCCAGGGGCCCTTGGGCCGCCACACTTGGAGAGCAACTGGACTAGGAGATGAGCTTTCTAAGGCCAAATGGAACAGTTGGCCTCTTGGATGCCCTGCTTTCTCCCTCCTGCCGTCTTGTTCCAGGGCCTTTTCAGAGCAGGATCTCTGCCCTGGGTCTGGGTGCATCCCTCACCCTTAGCAGCATTTGGACCTTGGGTACCCTTGTGAGGTCTGGGGGAGCAAGCTCAGCCACACACCTGATGGTGCCCTTTCCCCCTCAGCTCTAAATCATCACATTCACTCGGTGAAGACGGCCTCCATTGGGACTTTAGGAAGGAGCCGGCCTCCTATGCCAGTGGTGGTTCCCAGTGCCCCTGAAGTGCAGGAGACCACAAGGATGCTGGAAGACTCCGAGAGTGTGAGTTCGCAGGGCCACCAGCCCCGCCAGGATGACTAGGTGCATGTCCCAAGGCCTGAGGGTGCGCTGGGCACGCTGATACTCTGTGCTGGCCCAGAAGTGTGAGGCAGAGTCGCTCACTCATTCGTCAGGCGAGCACTGAGCAGCTCCTGTGAGCTGGGGCTGTGCTGAGGGTTTGATCTGCTTGGATTAGCTTGTCACACCAGCCCACCCACCTGCCTTCCTTTTAACTGTGTCCTGTCTCTCTGGTCCTCTTGTCTTGGTTTGAACCATCCACGTGTTCTTTTTCCCCTTAGTCCCCCTTCATGACCTTTCCTGAGCAGGATGCTGGAGAGGAACGTGCCTGCATGGTTGCTCTCAAAACAAAAATCAACAGGGTCTCTTCTTGATCTTTCACTCCCACATTCCAATAAATATGTTCTGCCTCTGCATTTCCAGGTACAGGACTCTCTTAGGAGGAGAGCTTGGGGCCCAGAGATACAGGGGACATACCAACTGTGCTGGGTCCAACAGAGACTAGAAGGGACGAGTGAGGTCCTCGTGACCCTGGCAGTGTGGGTTGGAGGAAAGGCATTCTGCAGTGGAAAGAAATGAGTGGTTGCTGGCTTGGGCACATCCTGCAACCTCTGATGCTGCTGGGCCAGCAGGGGCGTGGGTGGTCCAGTCTCTTAGGCAGTGTCGTCACTGACCACTTGACGCTTTGACGTCTCTCTGTGGGCCCTCCTTCTGGACGGCTGCTTGGACTGCGCCTGGTAACTGTTCTCTTTTCTGTAGAGCTATGAACCAGATGAGCTGACCAAAGAGATGGCCCACCTGGAAGGACTGATGAAGGACCTAAATGCCATCACGACAGCATGACGACCTTGACCGGGACGTGACTCCAGACCTGAGTCTAGAAGTCTTGGGACTTAGCCTTGAAAACAAGGAGTTGTACAGAGCACGAGAGGACAGCACTTGAAAACACAGAGTGAGCAGGCCGCCCGGCCAGCACCCCCGTGTGGGGCCAGCTCCAGGCCTGGCCGCCTGCCTTCTCCTGGTCGGCCTGGAAGACGCCGTGTCAAGGCAGCTTCCCTTTGCCTGCCGATACCCTGCAGGACTGGGCACCATGGGCCAAAATTTTGTGTCCAGGGAAGAGGCAAGAAGTGCAACCTCTGTTTCACTTTGTGGTCAGGCTGCGTCTTCATGCTGCGACGGCATCGCCTTTATGGAGTGTAGACGTTGGCATTTATGTACAATTTTATTTGTGTCCTATTTTATTTTACCTTCAAAAGAAAAACACTATCAAAACCCAAGGAGGTCTGTGGTGTTCTCCACAAGTGGTTGACGTTTGGCTACTTGTTTGAATTATGTCTGGAAAGTCATTGACAGTGTGGGTTGTTCCAGGGGTTGGCGTGTTTTGTGTTTTTGTTTTTATTTTTGATTCTGAGTCATTGCATCCTCTACCAGCTGTTAATCCATCACTTTGAGAGGGGGGAGGAAATGTTGCATTGCTGTTTGTAAGCTTTTTTATTTTTTTTATTATAATTATTAAAGGCCTGACTTTCTCCTCTCATCACTGTGAGATTACAGATCTATCTGAATGAAATGTAACATTGAAAAGACTTGTTTGTTGCTTTCTGTGCAGTTGCAGTATTGGGGTGGGGGGCGTTGGGGGGGTTGGGAACTGGAAATGGAGGGGCTGCTGAGGTCCTGTGAATGTTTCAGTCATTGTACTTCCTTCCAGAAGCCTGCAGAGAATGGAAGCATCTTCTTTATTGTCCTGGCATGTCCATCTCTATTGTCACTAAGTTGCAACTGGAGTTTCATTTGGATCTGGTTAAAAATTTCTTCTGTGCAATAGGTGGGTTCGAGGATGTAGCTGCCCTGGTGTCTTGGTCATATCCTGATAAGAATGTCCACGCTGAGGAGTCAGGCGCTGTATTGCAGGAGTGATGGCAGGACAGGGCACGAGCCTGGCCGAGTTCCTGGGAAATCGGAGAAGAGGTTAGAGACCCTTTCCTGCTGTTACCATGTGTTCCCTTCGGGGAAGTCGGAGGTTAAGGAGGGAGCTTTGTTCCCATGTAGGACTCCTTGCTTCTCCCTAGCTCCTGTCCTCAGCCAGTCCAGCTCTCACTTCCACGCCTCAGAGCCCCACGGGGAAAGTGTTAGCAAGAATGAAGCAGGCAGGGGCTGCAGCACCAGTGAGGCTCCCCACTTCTTTCTGAGCACTGTTCTGTACACAGCAGGGGACGGGGACAGTGGCCTCCCCAACTCCTACACACCATCCCAGCAGCTCAGCTAAGCCCCTGATCTGAACAGGGCAGCAGGAGGTCTCTGAGGTGTGCTGAGAGGCTGGCCACACAAGAAGCCTTTGCCTTTGCAGGAGGTTCTTGTATGCTTTTTCTCAAAAATGTAAGGAGCTGAGATTTTTCTTTTTGTTTAATATAAAGAATCTCTTAAGAATACAGGACTGACCCTCAGGCATCTTCCCCTACTCCCCAACAAATCCCCAGAAGAGAGTGTGGAAGGCAGTGTGGAAGGCGGATTGCGCTTTGGTTCTGTAGCCAGGAAGAGATCAGCTGCTGAGAACACCAGTGGGCACTCGGACCCGCCTGCCCTGGGGCCTGTGCTCTGCCCTGGCCACACAGGCGCCCCACTTGCCTTTGTACCTTGGTTATTTCCCCTATTTAGGTCTTACCACACATTTGCTTTTCTAGAAGATGAACTCTGTTTCTCAACTGGGGGCAATGAAAAGTGCAATGCCGGAACTCCTGTTGCCCTGCTAGCTGGTCACGGAGGATAGTGCCAGGCCGGATTCTGGAAACCCAGTGCACTTAAACTGATCCTGAAAAGAGCACTCAGAACACTCTGGACACCAGGAGGGCTAGATTCCCCAGAAACTGTCTTACCTTTTGCCCAAAGAAACATGCTCGGTATTCGGGGCATTCCCTCCCATGAACCCTGATACTTTGGTTACCTCAGGGCCTTGGTACCTGGATACTGCCACAGAACTGGGGTGGGGGGAGGGGCCTATTTTTAAATAACTGTTCAAAGTTGGGGGATTTTTTTAAATTAAGAAAAAGGAAAGTTTTTCTGTATTGCACCTTTTCACAGTTTAATACATTTTCTTACATTTTCCTGTGATTTTTGAAATTAAACCATTGTGTGTCTTGTAATGTCTTAGTTGAGCTGCTGACCAGCAGTTTCCTTCAGGAGGATTTGGAGCAAATGTGTCTGTTGCCTTGTCACCTGCTGGAAGGGGACCTGGAGGGCTGCTGGGGACTAGTTTCTGTACACACTTGTTTGGCCTTTTCTGTAGTTGATGCTGTAAACTCTATGGCTTTTTGAAAAACAATTTCATGTTTTTATTTAGTATTGGAAATCCAATACACTTTTTTAAATCCAATCAAACTCTGGTCTGGACAAAGTGTTATTTTCCTTTTTCCCTAGGAAAACAGAACTTCGGGGTCCCGTTTCCCATCCTCAAGTGGACTTCACCATTGCCCTCGTCACTGTAAAGGCAGGAGTTCGGAGGGGCACCCAGGGCGGTGTAGCGGGTGAGCCAGGTGGTGATCTGGGTGTCCTCCAGCCCCAAAGACGAGCCCTGTCCCTGTCCCCACCCCCATGACCATTGCTCCCCTGCAGGGACTGAGAGCCCGAAGGATCAAAGATGACACCTGTCAGAAAGAGCCAGGTGCCCCCCTCCCCCGCCGCCCCAGGCAAAAAAGCGCAGCCGTTCCTGAATGGTGTGCAGGCCGCATCCCTGCTGTGGCAGCGTCCTGCGCAGCAGCTCGTACTGTTGGCGCACAGCCTGGGACCCACGCTAGGCCCGGGCCTCTCCGCCCCCGCCTCGCACAGGTGTGTGATGCCAAGAGCGGGTGTCTGCAAGGAGCCCCACCTTTCCCAGGCTGTTTCAACTTCTGACTGCATTCACTGTGTCTCAGCTTGGGCTGCTATGACAAAAATATCATAGACTAGGGGGCTTAAACTGCAAACTCTTATTTTCTCACAGTTCTGGAGGCTTGGAAGTCCAAAATCAAGGAAAGGGCAGATGTCAGGTGAGGACCCACCTCCTGGTTTATAGATGCTGTCTTCTCACTGTGTCTCATGTGGCAGATGGGTGAGAGAGTTCTCTGAGGTCTCTTTTACCAGAGCACTAATCCCATTGTGGGCTCAACCCTCATCGCATAATAATCACCTTCAAATACCATCATACTGGGGAGTAGGATTTCAACATGCGAATTTGGAGAGAGACAAACATTTGGTCCATAACACTCTGTAAGATTTCTCACAGTGTATGGAGTGTGGGCTCAGAATAGTGAGTGGGGAGCATAGCAGCCACAGGCCTGCCCTCCATGAATGTGGAGTAGCGTGAGGGCTGGATACAGAGCCCAGCCTCCTTACTAACTGCTCCCTCGGCCCCAGGACTACTTCTGCTCTGCGGCCGTGTACTTTATGAAACCCAAATCCCATCATTCCCATTAGCCATGCCCCATTGGCCTCAGGGTGGAGTCAGAGGTCCCAGTGCCAGAGCCTGTGCCAGTCTGCCGCAGCCCCAGGCCAGACGCTGTCACCCTGTGTACCCAGTGTCTAGCAGAGGAAGGTAACCTGGGACACGCTTTTCAGTCTTTGCATCTGGAACACCACTACCCCCGTGTTCTAACAGCCAGAGAACCGGTGGGGACCCTCCTCTGCATCCCTAGATGGAGCTCTTTACAGTGATTTATGTTTTGTGTCTTTTTCCACTGGACTGTGGACTCAGTGGAGACACAATTTCTCACTCCTCTCTGAAGGCCTAACGCCAGGGCAGATTCTGACAACAGCAGATGCTTGTCTCCTAGAAGGATGGATAGACAGGCAAGAGGACTCATGGCCTGGAGTGTGTGGGAAGGCTTCCCATATACACACACCCCCTCCCGCTCCCTTAGAGGGATCCTTGTAGGTCCCTAGTGTTACTGGTGCCAGGACCCTCCCATTCCAGCAGCCATGGCCCTTTGGTGTCCTGGGGTGAACTTGAAAGATAACAAAGACCTGTCTGCCTGGCACAGTTATAAGAAATGAGGCTGATGAACTGGGTGCGAGGTTGTCCTCCAGTTGGTTCTAAGACAAACACTGTGAACAAGGCTCTATATGAAGAAGAAATGCCCTCTTTCCCCAGTCTATCAGCCCCTCCCAAATTTAGACATCTTCCTGCCAGGAGTGTTGTGTCATCAGGAGAGACTGGAGAACAGCACTGAACCAGCTGTCAGACTGATGGGGAGGGGGCAGGGGGCGGAAAAGCAGGGCCAGCCTTACCCATAGACAAGGGGCCTCAGACAGGAGGTGCCTGACTCTTCACCTTGGGTCTCCAGCTACCAAAGGAGAGAGTTCACCAGGGAGGGGGAGAGGGGACGAGGTGGGAGAGAGTAATTCAAGGAGATAGTACTTTACATTTTCCATAATCTTTTAAAAGTATGTAATGTTGAAAAAATGTTATCTGTGACTATAATTACTACTCTCTGGGCACAGCGGATGATGTTCATCCCAAGATGCTCTTTTACTCAACTATGGATTGGATGGGTTTGTGAAATGAAAACATGGGCCTAGAGCTAAGCTCAGAAGGGGTGAGAGGGAGCTCTTGCTGTGCTATAGTGAGAAGAATTTGGAATTTCCTGAAATAATTGGGGGTGGGGAGGCAGCGGGTATATCAACAAGAAGATGAGAGAATGAGGGGCAGGTGGGAGGATGCCCACAGTGGGAAGAGGCTGCCCTTAAGGTGCCCCAAAGAATGTTTTGAAATGAGAAGATCTGAGAGGTAATTTAGTGCAGTTTGCTCTTTGCACCTCCATGACGTAAACCCATCCAACTCCCCAAGTCTTGTATAACGTCTGCCATGTGCACAAGGCCTTGCACAAATTACTGGCTTTCCCCCTTCAAAGAAAGGGGTATCTGGGTCGACGTGGTGACGGATAGACCACAAGTCTGGCATGGTGATTGAGGGTGACCAAAAATGGGGTTGGCTCAGAGCCAGAAGTGACCAAAAGAGTTGAAACCTGAGAGTTCGCAGAAATCAGGGGACACAGGAGGGCACAAGACCTTTCCCACGTCAAGGTATGAGAATCCCAATCCGCCTTATCCAGGTTTAAATAGGCAGACTGACCGCAGCTGGTGTCTGGGTTGCAGTCATCTTACATTTCCACACCCTCCACCTCGGTGTCCTGGAGCAAAGCTCCACCACTCCATCATAGGTGTGCACACAGCTGCCTGCCCCTCATTAGTGGCTCTACCTTTGTGGAGCTGGTCTCCCCAAGGAGAATTCTGGGAGCCATTGTAAACTCTTCCCTCAACACCACAGTACATGGCTCGGCAAACCCTGCAGCTCTCTCTCAAATGTCTCCAAACTGGCTCCTGTTGGTCTCTATTGGGCAAACTCCTCATCGACCCATCCCCCCACCTCAGCCTCAATGGCAATCCAGCCTCCACACGATTTGATTTTTCTTTTTTTTTTTTTTTAAATAACACATTACTTCATTTATTTATTGCATGAGTTTGGCAAACAGCACAAAGCTTCAGCAACATTTTAAACATGTAAAGTCAAACGCTGAACAGTACTGGAAATCTGTTTTTACATAATTAGTTATAGTGAGTACACAGGTAGGGTTCTACGAAGCTAACAAAATACCAAGGATGGCTTAGCTTCTGAACATATACCACAAAAACACACACAAAAGCAATATAATTTATCTTTACAAAAATTACAGCCAAGCAATAAAAAAGGATGTTAATAATGAAGATACTAACACGTATGTTCACTACGTATATCTTATACATTGAAATGCTGCACCTTGTACCCTGAAATGCCATGTGTAGAGAGCCAGGCAGAGTAAATTTAGGCTCATCACTGAGGTTAAGAATTACCTGAGAATTTAATGCTTGTATGTAACATACTCGGTTGAAACTTGCTATATACCAATTCCTAGATCACAACAACGCATTTCACCATATATCTGAGAAGTTGAGTCTTCTTTGTTGGCAGTGTAAAATTTTTAACCAGTGTCAAAATTCTGGTAAAACACACATTGAAGGCATTTTCTAGTGTATGCAATGTTTGGGGGCATTAAAGAATGTGGGAGAAATTCTTAGATTTCACACTAAGTTTCTGCTGAGCTTTGTCAAACCAAACAGCTCAACTATAAGGCAAGAAAAATTAACCCCCCTATAACAGATTAGGGGGTCTTAACCAAATAAAGATAAGAATTCAACCTTAGGAAAAAACTCCCTACATAAGCAGATATGAAACAGTGGGCACTAAAATGAACATCTAAAAATTACCTAACGGTTCAGAAGCCTGACAATTTTTTGGTATATTTTATCTAATTAATGTTTTAGAATCAGCACCAGTCCCCCAAACCTCAAATTGTAATATTTAATCTTCATTAAAATACATCCTTTTGTGCTGTATTAACACTACAATCAAAGCTGAATTTACTCAACTTATTATATATTTTTGTGTACACTGGTAGGAACTTAAATTTTTTTTATTTACTTGTGTTTCTGTTTTGGGGCACTTTGAAGAGAAACTCATTTCACAGGATTATATCTTGCTAAAGCATTCCTCAGCATTGGTCCAAACTTCAATTCCCTTTTTGCATATACTGATCTGCATGACTGCATAGCTTATGAGGGCCTCCTTTAAATCACGGTTCTTTTGTTCTTTGAAGTGTTCAATATCAGCCCAAGCATTTCTGACAAATTCTCTGCCTTCCAGATTTTTAGAGTTAAGTTGTTCTCCTTCATTTATTTGTTCTTCTAGCACCTTTATTCTGGCATCTCTCTGCTCTGGAGTTTCTTGACCAAAGAGCTTGGTAGTCATTCCCTTCAAAGAAAATGTTCTCAGGGTCCCAGTTGCCAGTTTGTCACACTGCTGCTTCTTGGATGCTAAGTCCTGAGCAGCCATCTCCAAGTCATACTGCATAAGTTCATGTTTCCTGCACACAGCCCGCATTGTATGCATGGCTTCTGCATAAAAAAGGTACTCCTTTAACTGATCTGCATAATGTTCTTCATCTTCCAAAATATAATCGATAGAAGATGCATACACCTCCCTATGATGAGCAGCACTCTGCAGTCCATCACCCATTTCTTTTTTCTACGGCACTCCACTCACCAAAAACTCGCCCGTAATTCCCATATACTGTATATACACCATACAGTCGATCTGCTACTCTCGCTCTGACTCGAAGAAGATATGCGATGACAGACTGTAGTTCATCACTGTAGTGTTTTAGTTCAGTACATCTCTTGTCTGGGTTTTTCACTCTGAATGTTGCATTAAACGCTTTTAACCTGCAGTCTGCCTTCAGCTGAAATCCTGTTTCATTCACAGTCTCCTTCCAGTTGCCTGCCTGTGTTAAAAACAAATAGAAGATTATGTCTCTACAGAGGACGGGATATGAAGCAACTCTCAAGAGGAAATTTTCTAAACCAATTCATTGTCTTTCCATGAAATCCTTGTCAGTGTTGTCAGCAGAGAGTTTATGCCAAACACATTCTGCTCGCTCTTCTGGTAGAGGTGGCACAACAATATGTGGATAGTATACTAAAAGGTAGTTTCTCAACAACTCAGATTCACTCTACTGCCTCCAGAGTGAGTCTGCTAGGACACTCTGACCATCAATATGTTCAACTGACCTTGTTTCAATGAGGTAAGCAGTATATATTTCTTGAATGTTCATGGCATTTCTTCCAGTTTGCTTTTCTGCTTCTGAAACATTAATTTCTATCTTCTTCAACCGAAAATTATTTTCTGTCATTGTGCCGTCCCCGGGGGCCCTCGTCCTGGGCCCCCTCCGCTTCCTCACTGGCCACAGACTCCAGCCCAGGGTCGGGGTGGCCCAGCTCTAGGGGCTCAGGCTGCAAAAGCCGCTTGGGATCGGGAGGTGCGTGCTGCATGGCTGCTGTTCGGCGCGGCCTGATTTTATTTTTCTAATTCAAATCTGGCCTCTCTCCCCTGCTCAACATCGTGCGATGGCTCCGTGTCACCTGCCCGGCAAAATAGAATCCAATGTGGCCCTGTCTACCTCTTGGCTTTTATTTGTCAGTTAATCTGCCCTTTGACCCAAATTTGGCCCTAGCAATACAGACCAATTTGCACTTAGAGAATAAGCCATGAAGTCTGACCTGTGTACTCTTCCCTTTGCCTCAAATTGTCTCCCTACCCCCTACCCTCACTACTGGCTTTCTCTGCGTTGTAAATTTCTATTTATCTTTAAACACCCAGCCTAACCATTCAGTCAGCTGAACCTGATGGTTCCTGTTCCTGTCCTCTGTCTCTTCTAATACACTGTGAACTCCTTAAGGAAAACAATCATGCTTGTTTTTGTATTCTAGGTCTGAGTACCTAGCACATTAGAGGTGTTGACTCAATGAACTTGACAGGTGAGGAAGATGGACTTGCAGTCACTGTGGCCCAGTGCTGGGGGAATTTGACAAAATCCTAATCCTTCCTGAGGGCATGTACTCGGAAAGGTTTCGCAGCAGAGGTAAGGCTGAGCTGAGTCTAGGAATTAATGAGACTTTCTGTCTGGAGGGAGGAGGAGGCCAGTGCAGAGGTAGGAAGCTAACCTGCTTCACATGGGCATCAGATACCTTGAGAACAGATCCCAGCCATCCTGCATGGTGCTGGGGCTTCTAGGACTGTGCTAGGCCTCCTGTCACTGGATTAAGTGCCGGGGCCCCAGGATATGGAGGATGCACAGAGCTGCTGCTATGCTCCCCCAAATCCCTGGAACACTGCAAGGGTAATGCTAGGCCCAGTCGAGCTGCATTTCCTTGGCCAGGTGCCACAGGTGGGGGTCAGTCCTAGTGAGTTCAGAATAAGATGAGTTTTTTCCATAAACTCAAACCCCAGCTGAGAATTCTGGGCAGCTTTCTGTAAGCGGACAGGAAGAACTGGGATCTATTCTCGAAGGCAGAATGATGGATCAGGCTCCCATAGACAAAGTTGCTTAGGAAATGGCAAAAGAACTAGCTGATGAACATTCTAGATCAACACACAGGAGGGAACCTGGCTGGAGTTAAAGCCAAAGAGATCTCCATGTGGGTGGGTGGGTGGTGTGAGAGAAGGAATATTATGGGCCAGTCAGAAGAGAGTCTTCCTCACCCTAGAAGCTGGAAGTCATTCATGGTTTCACAAAGGTTCCCGAAGACTGACTGCATGCCAGGCGCTGAGGATGCGGAATGAGTACGACCGTCTCTATTGATGTGTTCACAGTCTACAGGAGGACACAGACATTTAACAGACAGAAACTACCATCCAGCATGAAAAGTGCTAAGAGACCTGACCAAGTGATCTGGTAAAGTGAGGAAGGAACTTCCAACCATGACTGCAGCGTCTGCCAGTCACAGAGTAAGTACCTCTGAGAATGGTGGGGAAGTCACTAGAGAAAGGAAACAGAGTTTCTTCCAGCACTGCTTGCACTAGATCTGAAAAGCAGGAAAGATTCAGATACTGGCTAAATTACAACAGAACGACTTGTAAATTATTTGCTCAAAAGAAAGTAAGGGATTTCCCCAACAGAGGACAAGAAACAACCCAAGTGGCAAACAAAAAGGGAAGCTAGTGCTTCCCTGGGGAAAAGCCTAATACCAGGAACCTGGAAGCAGAGAGAGTAGCCCTGGGACCTGGAAGGGAAACTTGTGAGAGGGTGGCCCAGGAGAAATCCACCTGTCAGGAAACGAAACCAAGGACGCCTGACTGGCACCGCTGTATTTTAAAAATAGGTAAAGCTCCTCACCTCCCTTGAGAATTTGTTGAAGATTTTTGTGTCTATATTCATAAGGGATATCGGTCTGTAGTTGTCTTCTTTTGTACTTTTTTAGCTGGTTTTGGTATCCGTGTAATACTGGCTTCATCGAGTAAGGAAAGTTTTCCCTCCTTTTCTATGTTTTGGGAGAGTTTGTGAAGGATTGGTGTTCGTGGTTCTAAACATTTGATGGAATTCACCAGTGAAGCCATCTGGTCCTGGGCTTTTCTTTATGGGAAGTTTATTCCGAATTGAATCTCCCCACCTGTTATAGGTCTCTTCAGATTCTCTGTTTCTCCTTGATTCAGTTTTGGCAGTTTGTGTGTTCTAAGAATTTGTCCATTTTATCTAGGTTATCTGATTTGTTGGTGTACTGTTGTTCATAGAGTTCCCTTATGTCTCTCTTCGCTTCTTAAAGGTTAATAGTAATATTGCATCTTCCATTCCTACTGGTACTTTGAGTCTTCTCTATCTCTGTCCTTTGGTTTTTGGCAGTCAAGCTCTCTCTTTATGTGTGTGTGTGTGTGTGTGTGTGTGTGCAAGTAGCAAGTTTATTTTCTTCGATAAAGAATTAACAGGGTTGGACTTCCCTGGTGGCGCAGCGGTTAAGAATCCACCTGCCAATGCAGGGGACACGGGTTCGAGCCCTGGTCCAGGAAGATCCCACATGTCGCAGAGCAATGAAGCCTGTGTGCCACAACTACAGAGCCTGCGCTCTAGAGCCTGTGAGCCACAACTACTGAAGCCCACGTGCCTAGAGCCCATGCTCTGCGACGAGAAGCCACCGCGATGAGAAGCCCACGTACTGCAACGAAGAGTAGCCCCCGCTTGCCACAACTAGAGAAAGCCCACACGCAGCAACGAAGACCCAATGCAGACAATAAATAAATAAATTTATATTAAAAAAAGAATTAACAGAGTTAATTTGATGTCCCCCAAATGAGGTAACATTGCAATATTTGCATAAATATTCAAGGAAAACTTTCCTTGAAACACTTATTCAGATCTTTTTTTATGGACTGTCAGATCAAAGAAACTGCAATTTCAAGTTTGTTCACAGAAATCAAAACATGTTTTGGGCTTCCCTGGTGGCGCAGTGGTTGAGAGTCCGCCTGCCGATGCAGGGGACAAGGGTTCATGCCCCGGTCCGGGAAGATCCCACATGCCGCAGAGCGGCTGGGCCCGTGAGCCATGGCCACTGAGCCTGCGTGTCCGGAGCCTGTGCTCCGCAACACAGAAGAGGCCACAACAGTGAGAGGCCCGGGTGCCGCAAAAACAAAAAACAAAAAAAAAAAAACCCAAAACATGTTTTACTTGGGAAGTTTCAAAATGGCAATGTAACCGAGCGGGACCCTATGGGGCCTTCCCTATGGGGCAGACCTTTACCCTATATCCTCTGCTTTAACTCCTCTCTGAAGTACCTAGATGACAGTATCTGATGCACATTTCCTGAGTTGTTTCACAGATGCTAAAACTCCCACCAAATGGAAGAAATTAACTACTTGATGACCAGGAGCATGGTAGACCCCAGACCTACTGGCACCTAAGGACTGATGTTAACCCCTGTGACACCAACCCTGTTACCTCACGATCAACCAGTCGGAGGATTGTACATGAGCTGATCACATACGCTGGGATGCTAAATGCTTTGCTGAAAGTCATCAGGGAGTTCAGGCTTTTTGGGCACTAACTGTCCCGGACTCCAATGGCACCTTATAATAAATGCTACACTTTCCTTCACCACAACCTAGTGCCTGTAGATTGGCTTTACTGCATGCTGTGGGTGAGCGGACCCAAATTTTGGTTTGGTAACAGCAATTCTATCCCAGAGTCATAATTACCAGGGGGAAGAATGTTCTCTAGCAAAGAGTTTGTTTTTGGTTTTTTTTTGCGGTACGCGGGCCTCCCACTGTTGTGGCCTCTCCCGCTGCGGAGCACAGGCTCCGGACGTGCAGGCTCAGCGGCCATGGCTCACGGGCCCAGACACTCCGCGGCATGTGCGACCTTCCCGGACCGGGGCACGAACCCGTGTCCCATACATTGTCAGGTGGACTGTCAACCACTGCGCCACCAGGGAAGCCCTAGCTAAGAGTTTTGACAGCACTTTAATACTGTGTCCATCCACCTTATACAAAAGCATGTGTGTTTTGCAAAGAGTACATATTTCTGTTACATCATTTTTGGAAATGTACTCAGTTGCCTTACTGTCTCCAAGAGGGTCAGTAGTCAAATTGTCAAAATTTGTCAATTTTGTTCATCTTTTCAAAGAACCAACTTTTGATTTTGCTGATTTTCTGTGTTGTCTTTCTATTACCTATTTCATTTATTTCTGCTTTAATCTTTATGAAGTCCTTCCTTCTGCTTGCTTTGCTTAGTTTGCTCTTCTTTTCCTAGTTTCTTAAGGTGAATGTTTAGATTATTGATTTAAGGTCTTTTTATATTTTAAATATAGGAGCTTCCCGCTATAAACTTCTCTCTGAGCACTGCTTTTGCTGCACCCCATAAGTTTTTGTATTTGTGTTTTTGTTTCTATTCATCTGAATTTACTTTCTAATATTTTTTGTGCTTTCGTCTTTGACCCACTTGTTCTGTAGAAGTGTGTTAATTTCCATATATTGGTGAATTTTCCAAATTTCCCTCTGTTGTTGGTTTCTAATACCATTGTATGATGGTCAGAGAACACATGTTGTATGATTTCAACCCTTTTAAATTTACTGAGGCTTGTTTTGTAGCTTAACACAGTCTACCCTGGAAGATATTTCATGTGCCCTTGAGAAGAGTATGAGTTTTGCTGTCGTTAGGTGGAGGATTCTAGATGCCTGTTAGTTTATATTGTTGTTCAGATTTTCTATTTTCTTGCTGGTCTTCTATCCATTATTGAAAATGGTGTATTGAAGTCTACAGCTGTTACTGCTGAACTATTTATTTCTCCCTTCCATTTTGTCAGGTTTGCTTCATGAATATTGGGGCTCTGCTGTTAGGTGTATATATGTTTATAATTGTTAAATCTTCTTGACAGATTGATCCTTTTATCATCTTAAAATAGCCTTTGTCTTTAGCAACAATTTTGTCTTAAAGTCTACTTTGTCTGATATTAGTATAGCCACTCCAGCTGTCTTCTGGCTAATGTTTATATGATATATCTTATCACATTCTTTCAACCTATTGTGTCTTTGAATATCTAGTGTGTGTCTCTTATAAACAGTACATAACTGGATTATATATATAATACATATAAAGTATATATTAATATATCAACAAATAGCATTCTCTATTCTTAATATATTAATGACTAATGTTAATATATTTATAATTATGTATTTATATATTAAAACTATGTAATATAATTTTGAGAGAGATATATGTCTCAAACTGATATTGGTTTTTAGATCCATCCTGCCAATTTCTGCCTTTTGAGTGCTTAATCTGTTTACATTTTATGTTAATTACTGATAAGGTAGGATTTACACTTTGCCTTTTGTTATTTGTTTTATATAGGTATTTATTTTTTGTCCCTCTATTAATTTGTTACTGCCTTCTTTTGTGTTAAGTAAACATTTTTTAGTGTACCCTTTTAATTCACTTGTCAAAAGACACTAATTATAAAAGAAAAGTTTGATAAGATGAACATCATCAAAATTAAAAATATTTACTCTTTGAAAGACATGGTTAAGAAAATGAAAAAGCAAGCCATAAACTGGGAGAAAATATTTGCAAAACATATATCTTATAAAGGACTTGTATCCTGAATATATTATTTATAATTTGATAATAAGAAACAAATGCCCCAGTGAAAACAAATGGGTAAAGATTTGAACAGTCACTTTACCAAAGAACACATATAGATAGCAAATAAACACTCAAAAAAGATGCTCAGCATCTTTAGTCATTATGGAAATGGAAATTAAAACCAGGAGTTAACATAACACACCATCTTGAATGGTAAAAATAAAAGACAAGATCAAGTATTGCAAAGATGTGCAGTAACTGGAACTCTCATGCAGTTTGAAGGTGGGAGTGCAAAGCAGTATTCCAGTGCTGGAAGATAATCTGGTGGTATCTTACAAAGTTTAAATGTATACTTACCAAATGACCCAACAGTGCCACTAGGGAAAAATGAAAATCCATGTCCACCTGAAGACTTGAACATGAATGTTCATAGGAGCTTTATTCTTAATAGCCCAACTGGAAACAACCCAACTGTTCGCCAGTGGGTAAAGGAATAAACAAATCCTGGCATATTCGTGCCAGGGAAGGTTGCTCCACAATACACACAACCACAGGGACAGGCCTTAAAGGCTTTATAGACTGAATGAAAGAAATCAGACACAAGAGATGACATACTTTATGATTCCATTTATATGAAATTCTAAAAAAGGCAAAACTTTAGTGACAGAAAGCAGATTGCCAGGAGTCAGGAGTAGGAGACTGACTGCAAAGGGACGGGAGAGAATTTGGAGGAGTGACAGAAATGTTCATTATCTTCATTGTTGAAGTGGTTCTAAGGACGGAGTAAATTTGTCAAAACCCAATGACCTGTACACTGAAAAGTGGTGACTTTTGTTAAATATAAATAGGTACATTAGCAATAGCAACAAAAATAAAAGGTACTAGGAATAAATCTAACAAAATGCACAAACCTTCATGAAGGAAACTATAAAGCCATGTGAAAGATTTGGCAGACAGTTAATGCCCAGCAAATATTCCATGTGCTCCCCCCACATAGAGCAGCCTCCTTTGCAGTTACATTGTGGCCAAGCGATGACCGAGCATGAGAGGAAGTGAGGTGTGTCACGTCCGGAGAGAAGTAGTTCAGAATCCGTCATCTCTTCCGGTTCTCTCTTCTCCTTCCACGTGATCTTGGAGACCACAGGATCAAGTTGGTATCAGTAAGGATAGTAGTTGCCTGGCCTGCAGGGGAATTTACCTGAGCTGGAATAAATCTTCATTGTGTTAAACCGTTGAAATTTTGGGCTTTTTCTGTTCGGGTCACTAGTGCTAATTGCCCTAATACAAAAGAAACATTAAAGAAGACCCAAATATGGGGAGAGTTGTACCCCATTCATCCATAGGAATACAAATTTTAATAAATAACGTTCATGTTATTTCAAAGCAGAAGTCCACTGAGTTCGTCATGCATCTTAACAAACTGATTGTACAAAGTATATGGTAGCACAGAGAGACTAGAGTAGCCAGGATATGCCTTAATAAGAAGAAGGTGGCTCTACTAAGATCTACACACTTTATAAAGCCACAGTAACTAAGACAGTTTGAACAAGGATAGACAAGCTAATGGTACTGAATAGAGAGCTTTGACATAGACCCAGATGTGATATATAAGTAACATTGTAAATTGGTAGGAACAGTTGGTTGTCCACATGGGGCAAAAATGAAATTGAACCATGTCCTGACATCATACCCAAAGTCTAGGTCAAGTAAGTTAAGTAAATGTGAAAAGCAATGCTTCACAGGTTTAAAAATTAATATAGAAGAGTATCTTTATAACAACAGAGGAAGATAGGTTTCTTAAACCAGCAAAAAAGGCACTAAGGAAGTACTAGACTTTTTTTTAAAAAATCACTAATCTTGGGCTTCCCTGGTGGCGCAGTGGTTGAGAGTCCGCCTGCCAATGCAGGGGACACGGGTTTGTGCCCCGGTCCAGGAAGATCCCACATGCCGCAGAGTGGCTAGGCCCGTGAGCCATGGCCGCTGAGCCTGCGCGTCCGGAGCCTGTGCTCCGTGCAATGGGAGAGGCCGCAACAGTGAGAAGCCCGCGTACCGCAAAAAAAAAAAAAAAAAAAAAAAAATCACTAATCTTGATCTCATTAAAATGTAAAACTTCTATTCATCAAAGAACACCAAAAATAAGAAAGAAAATATAAGCCATACACTGGAAGAAGATATTTACAACACGTACAATGAACAAATAGATGTATGTGTATAAAACTCTTATGAATCAACAAAAAGACAACAACAGGAAATCAGGCAAAATACATGAAAAAATATTGCTCAGAAGAGGAAACATAAATGGCAAATGAATACGCAAAAAAAAATTCAGCCTTACTAGTAATTAGGGATTTGCACATTAAAACACAATTAGATATCACTAGACTGGGAAAAATAAGAAAATCTGATGATTGTAATCATTGGCAAGAATGTGGATTAAGAGTAACTCTCATGCCCTGCAGGTGGAAGTGTAAATTGTTAGAACTAGTTAAAATGGCTTGGCATTATCTTGTTAAGTGAAGATTAAGTCACCCTATGACTCAGTTCTTCCACTCCTAGATGCGGAGCTTAGAGATGCTCTGACACATCTGTACCAGGAGCCACAAACAAGAACGTCTGTAGCAACAGTGTCTGGAATAGTGAGAACTGGAAATGACTGAAATATCTGTCTCCCGAAGAACACATATGTCAGTGGTGGCATATTCAGATACCAGAATGCTATACAGCAGTAAAGATGAGTAAACTATGCTCCATGCATCAACAAGCTCTCAAAATTACAGGATTGAATGAAAAAAAAAAGCAGATTACTGAAGAATACATACAGCAGGATGCCACTTATATAAAGTTCAAAAATTTACAATACATTCAGTGGTATATGAAAGTGGAAGAGGTATAGCCCACCCCGGCGCAGGCAATGAAAAGGTACATTATTTGTAAAGAAATTTAAAACAATAATAAAACGGACTGAATCTGCTGCTGCTCATCCCGATGCGTCAGCAATTCTGAACAATACTGTGGACAAAGCTCTCCTCCCCACAAAGACAACTACTTCCAATCCTCACCCTTCCACCTTGGTATACAACTGAACACGTTGTTTGGAGACATTTTATTTCTGTAGTACAAAGTATCATGAGAAGTAACAGGGTGCTAAAATTAAAGTTCAGCTGAGTGGTTTCTCTTGGAGAGCGAGAGAGGGATACAGATGGGGACCAGCAGATGCCTTCAAAGGTATGCCTTACGTTCTATTTTTTAAACCAAGTGATTGGTACATGACTGTTTATCCCATTTGTAATATTAAGTATCTATTATGTTTATATCTTCTTCTGTGTGTATGAAATATTCCACCCTCAAGAGAAGAGTGAAAATGCAAAATCAGCAGGGGGAGGGCCAGGTTGGAGAGAACTCGCTCTGTAATGCACTGGAAGCTGCAAGCTCAAGAAAGAATAAAAGGACCACGGTTGACCAGAAAAGGATGAGGAACCGCATGGGGGCAGCAGCAGCAGACACCCAGGCTGAAGCTCAGGGGATGTGGGGGCCTGAACTGAGGGGAAAATCTGGGGAAGCCATGGGCACAGGTGAGGCTTCCAGGAAGCACATGTGGAGTGAGAAGATGGGGGTCACAGCCAGGGGCCCAGAAGCACTGAGCCTCAGGAGAAGGAACCCTTACTTCTGAGGCTGAGGCTGAACAGGAAGGCAGAGCAGCGAGAGGAGAGCAGGTCCTGAAAGCTGGGGAGGGCTGGTCAGCAGGCCACACACTGCTGGGAGGGCCGCAGGACAAAGCCGAGGAATCCGCCCTGGATTTCACAGTGAGGACCATGGAGGACCCAGTTGTCCTGTGTAGAAGAGGGGGGAGCCAGATTGCAGTGGAGGAAGATGTGACTCAGAGGAAGGGAAAGGAGGGTGGGGAGTCCAGACAGATCTCCAGAAGTTTGGCTGAGAAGATGGGAGCGGCAGCTGGGAAGAGACATGGAGTCAAGGGAGGGATTTTATTAAACTTTTAAAATGTTCTTTTAAAAACCCCAATCTGGTTTAGCCCTGCTAGGGCAGAGAGGGTGCCTTCAGACCTTACCCCGGTGCTGGCAGGTTTTCGCTGGAGTCAAAGCAGGGGCTTCGGTGGCATTTCTGGTGGGGGGGGGGGGCTGGCTGTCTGCCATGGTGGGGAGGAGTATTTTATCACTGACTGTTCAGAATCGCTGGTAGCTGGTGATGGTGAAAGATAAGAAGAAGCAAACCACTTTTAGTAATTTTTATTCTTCTTTTTAAATTCTCTACAGACTATGCACCTTTTCTTGCCTGCACAGACAGACTGCGCCTACCACCCAGCCCTCGGTACATACCACCAATGGGAGGAACAAGGTTTGAGTCGGTGCCCTTTGGCCCACTGTGATTGAGGCTAATTCTTACCCCCCTTAGGGTTGTTGTGAGGATGGAATGAGAGAACAGGAAAGCACCAAGTGCCTAGCACACAGTAGGTGCTTACTAAGCAGACTGCTGACCTTTTGAAGGCAGGGAACAGAGAAGATAGTGACTGGAGTTGCTCCAGGCCCCAGTGGAGGAACAAGGCCCTGTGTGGACCTGGGGTGGATCCAGCATAGGGTGGGTGGGGGTGAGTCTCCTGGATCTACCCCTTGCAGTTTGGCTGGGCCCGCAGCTAATCCCTCCCACCCCGCAGCTGCTGTCTGTCCACAAAGTCCTCCCCATAGACCCAGAGGCCAGGCCTGCATCCCGCCTTGCCCTGCCCCCCGCACGTCCCAGAGGACCCACCGCTGCCTGGGCTGCAGGGGGCAGTTGTCATGGGGACGCAGGGCCTGCTGAGCTGCCTCCTTAGCAACGGGACTCCCAGGCCGGTTACCATGGCAACAGCATCGACTAAGCAATCAGTGATGGGGATGGGGATGAGGACGGGTTCCCTGCCCTTTTCTGAGGACTTTCCCCTCCGGAGGGCGGGCTACACAGCAATCTTTGCGCCACGCTGGGAGCCCCTGGGACTTCACTTTTCCAGCGGCGGATCACTGCCTCTCTCCCACATGGCGAGGTCCAGCTCCGAGGGCCCTCGGGGACCCTCTGCGGCCAGGGGTGGGGGAAGCAGCCATCTGAAGGCTTTGCAGAGGGTCTGGGGGTCAGGCTTACCCCTCCTACCACAGTGGGGAGTAGGTGCCACACCTCCTAACAGTGAGGCCTCTCAGATTCCCCAACCCCAGCAGGAGCTCACGGGCTGTGGCCCCTCCATGGCCACTCTGAAATGCAACCTTTTGTCCTGGGCATGACATCCACCCCCCAGCCTGGTCACCTTTTGTCCCCCAGCCACCCTCCATCTGAGGGCCCATCTAATCAAGCTAAGAGGGCATCCCCCTCTTCAGTATCCAACTGCAGTTCACGTGCACACTGACTACCCTTCTCCTTCAGGGAGCACCAAGGAGTCCCAGGGACTCTGCAGCCCCACAGCCGGGGTGGGAAGGACCTGAGTCAGGGTCTTGCACCTACACTAGCAGAGAAAGGACACATACTCTCTTTCTCACCCTCCTCCTTAATGACTCTCGTCAGCCCCGCCCACAGTGCGAGCTTCTGTCCATAGCCAGACCTCGCACTCCCTTGCAGCTTTGCCTGCCTGCTCGTGGGGCACAGGCTTGTGCACACAAGCGCCCCGTGCTCTAGGGACCATGTCCCACTGCCCTCCAGGGCCTGGCTCCTGAGGCTCCCGAATTCCCCCCATCCCAATCCCTGGCCCCTGGAAGAAGGCAGCAGCTACTGGAATTTTTTTATTGAAATAGAATATACAACTCGGCGCATTTACCATTTTCTGTTTTAAAAATGGAAGATTTGAAAATTGCTTGTGGGGGATTGGGGATGGGAGGGCCCACTGACCGGACCTGGCTTTCCCAGTCTCTGGAGTGGCTGGGCAGGGCCCTGGACCCTCCACCCAACTCCTATTCCCTCCCTGCCCCCGCCAGGACTAGACTGAGTTTGGATGCAGAACTCAAGTTGAGTGCTGCTACTTCCAGCTCTGAGAACTCCCTGGGCCCAAGCAGGCTTCTCCTGCCCAGTAGAGACCAAGGCCAGGTGGCTCCTCGTCTCTCCCTAAGATCCCAGGATCCTTCACTCTCTTCTTCCCTGGATTATTGCCTCACACTCCCTGTGACCCATCTATGGAGAAATTTTGTCCACATCCCAGGACAAAACCTGATCTTGTCAACATTCTGGCTTAAGAGTAAGGAGGAGGGTTCTAGATGGACAAGGCAGTACCAGCCCTCCTCATTAATCAGGTCTTGGCAGCCTAACCTCCTCCCGCTCTTCAGGCAGTGGGCAGACCACTGGCCTTGTCTCTGGCAGGTGTCTGAGCTGCTTTCACAATGGCCCCCGCCCTGGACCTGCTTCTGGCTCCTAGTTGCCTTCGGAATCAAGGTCAGTCCCCTTAGCCTGTCATCTAAGGCCTTCCCTCTGACCATCCAGCCTCTGGATCCCTTCCCAAAGCCCCTGACTCCACAACTCCACATCCACCTCAGTCATGTCCCCGCTGTGCACTCCATCCTACACCCCCCCTCCCTCCTTCCTTCCTTCCCTCCCTCTAACTCTTCCCACACCTGGAGGCCTGGCTCAAGCCCACCACTGGCCACACATCTTCCTTAGGCCCTTAGAAAGTTGCAGCCACCTCCTGTGTCCTGAGATCATAAGCCCTGGAGCCCGCAGCCAAAGCTCCCCAGGCTCTCACCATAGCTCGCTGGGGCAATGCGCTGGGCACGTGAGGAGGGGGCAGAAGAAACATGATTTACTGAGCACCTACTATGATATGTGCAAGGCGCTGGGCTGGGCATTTCACACGTACTACTTTTCTTATCTGGTCCTCATAGGTCCTTGTGAGGTGGTACCATAAGTATTCCCATTTTACAAATGGGGTAACAGAAAGCTCAGATAACTTGCCCAAGGTCACACAGCTAAGACGTGGCAGGTCCGGGATTCGAACTCAGGTCTGATTACCTCTAAACTCTGGTCTGTTGAATTCAGCCCCTCTCAACACAGTTTTCTAATGAAAGGAACATTGGCTTTGGCCTCAGGTAGGCCTGGATTACAATCTCAGATCAGTCCCAGCTCTGCCACTTGTAGTTATGCGATTCTGGAATAATTACCAAAACTTGGTTTCCTTATCTGTGAAATGGGAAGAATCAAAGTAACTACACCTCCTGGCCTTTGTACAATTGAAGAAGTTAATGTGTGTAAAGTGCTAAACCAGTGCTTGGCACAGAGCAGACTCAATAAATAGAAGCTTCCCTCACCTCCCCCTGTACAGATGAGAAAACTGAGGGCCACAGAGGTGATGGGAATGTGCTTGAGGCCCTACAGGAAAGGAGAGGCACAGCCTGGAGTCTTCTGCTTCCACGTAAGAGGTCAGGCTGGGACTGGATTTGAGACCAGAGACGGGGAGAGAGGGGGCCTGCTGAGAAGCCCGGGCCGGGGGGGGGTGGGTCCTCTTCCCTGAGGACTGGAGAGAATACTTCCCCCAGGCCCTGTGGTGCCCAGCCTGAGGGCCAAGGCAGGTTGCTGGATGTAAGGTGACCTGGGTGTCCTGGCAACATGGGGTTAAACTAGATTGCACACACATGTGCACACGTGTGAGTGGCTATCTACATGGCTCTACAGAGCACTACATAACTATACATATACACATCTTACATATATATACATATACATATTCATATACATATCTTGCTAAGTTTGCAGTAGAAAAAATGCAAGACTCTCAGGGCCCTGGCCCGTTTGTCCCAAGGACTCAGGCGACTGAGGCTCCCCAGGAACAAACCCAAGGGCAGCCCTTCCTGGAGGAATGGGATGACCCCTAGCAGAGTGGGGCTCCAGGTTCACAGCTAAGGGCCTGGTGGTGGCTATTGCCCTAAAATGAATACAATGACAAGTCTGCTCTAGGTATCCCAAACATGGGTCACCCCCACCCTTGCCAAGCCCCAGAGAACCCACCTGCCTTCCTCTCACTTTTGCATTTGGGCCCTGCCTGCTCCCCTCCCCCCTCCCTCTAGTGCTGAGTATTAAAATAGTCTATAAAAGCAAGTGACCAAAATTCTATAGCTCTAAGAATACCTGGTTATTTTCTGCTCTTTTGTTTTTCTGGTGTGGGTTTTTTAATGATAATTATTATTGTTATTGGTATATCTCCTAATCACAGTTAAACCTGAAGAAAGAAAGGAGAAAAAAAGAGGAGAGAAGGAAGGAAGGAGGGAGGGAGGGAGGGAGGGAGGGAACGCAGCTCATAGATTGGAGGGCAGTTTGGAGTGCACTGGCTCAGACCTGGCCCCAGGTTCCCTCTGGGGAGCAGCAGTCAGAGGGGGACCCCCAGAAGAGGTGGTTCTTGCCCCAAATAAAGAAATAGGGGGTGGCAAAGAACCTGAGGATGTCTTCCGAGGCAGAGTGACGTGCTGGCCAGGGACGGCACCATAGGGCCTCCCGGGGAGACCGAGGCCCCCGCTGCCCCCGCTGCCGCCCCCGCCTCTGGGAAAGAGTGGGAAGGCAGCCACGGACTCCCCAGAGGAGTGCGGGGAGGCTCTGCGGAGAGTCTGTGCCCCGTCCTGGGGTAGGGCCGGCTGAGAGGCTGAGATGAGCTTGAGGTCCTGGGTGAGGCGGCCCGGGGTGAGGGGCGGGGTGCCCCGGCGCTGGGGGACTTGGGGTGGCGGGGGGCTGGATGCCGGAGGCAGGAGCAAGGAACCGTGGGAGCCGGATGCCCGGGGAGGGGCACTTGGGAAAGTTCTTGGAGGGCCTGGGCTGTGGCCAGGGGGGCTGAGACCTCCTCGGGGGGTAAAGGCTACAGGAGAGGCCCCCCCTGAGGCCCCTGCCGCCAAGGACAGCCGCTCAGGCTGCCGCGGGGGTGTCTCTGGCGTACTTGGTGGGCCGGCGGCCAGACCCGGGGACAGCTCCCCGGGAGGCTGGCCCAGCTGCCCGGGGCTGGACGACGGGGACCTGGCCGAGGCTGGGGGAGGCAGGAAGTGCTCCGCCAGTCCCAGGCCGCCCCGGGCCCCGGGCAGCGGGGGCGCCGGCTGGTTGGCCTGTGGGGAGCGGGCGCCCGGCTGCAGCGGGGTGAGCAGGGGAGAGTCCGAGGAGGACAGGGAGCCTCCCAGCGCCTTGTGGAAGTGGCCGAACCCGGCTGTGGCGGCGGCGACGGCCGCCGCAGCGGATGGCGTGGGTGCCGAGGAGGAGCTGCCCCCCCCAGGCGGCGGGGAAGAGCTGGACGAGGGCAGGAGCGGGCTCAGTCCGGCGGGTGCAGAGAATCCAGCCAGCTGTTGGATGTGGAAGGAGGAGGAAGACGGCGTGTCCACCTGCGACGGGCTGCTGGCGGGCGAGGCGGAACCCAGCGCCGACGGGATCAGGGACTGCAGCCGCTTCAGGTGCCGGGGCGTCTGCCCGGCCCCGAGGCCGCCCAGCCCGGGCCCCGGGGGAGGCCGGAAGATGGCGGCGGGCAGGCGCGGGTGGTGGGTGAGCGCGATGGCCACGGAAGTGGTGGCGGCGGCGGCCTGCAGCGGCGCCTGGATCAGCGGGGTCCAGATGACGGGCGTGGGGGTCGGAGTGGCAGAGGCGGCGGCCTGGACGCGGTGGGCGCAGTGCGCCATCTCCCGGTCGTGCTGCACGATCTGCTGGATGATCTCGTTCTCCTGGTAGTTGAAGACGCCTGAGTTGAGGTCGTGCTGGACTTTGTGGAGGAGGATGGAGTTCTTCTTGCCTGGGCCACAGAACAAGAGCAGGAGCTCAGGGTAGGGTGGGAGGAGAGGGGAGCCCGCCCGGCCTGTGCAGCGGGGGGAATCCACCCTCCCTCCGGGCCGCCTCACCGATGCGGTCCAGGCGGTCCAGCGCCACCGTCTCGAAGGCCCGCCGCATCATGGGGTACTCCTCCAGGACCTCGTTGAAGTTGTCCACGCTCAGCGAGTAGAGGCGGCAGTAGGTGTCAGCCCTCACGCTGGCTGTGCGCCGGCCCCGCGTCAGCAGGCAGATCTCTGCCAGGACGGCAGGAGTCACGGGGGGGGAGGGGGTTGCGGTGGGGGGGTCCCCGGCAGACTTCAAAGGATCCCCCACCCCACCCTGACCTGGGGCCCCGCTGTCTGGGACAGAAGCTGGACAGGCTCACAAGGCCCCACCCCTAGGCCGTGACCGCATCGGGGATGCCAGCCCCCAAACAAATGGGTACCAGACTGTCTTTCTCGTCTCTGGGACCACCCATGCCCTGGGCTCACGGACACCCGCCTCCAGGCAGTGGCGTGAGGGTCTGTGATGTCATCCTCGGTGTCTCTCCAGCCCATTGCCCCATCCCCCCAGGGCCCCTTGGCTGTCTCACCTCCAAAGTAGGAGCCATCCGCCAGCTTGGTCTCCTTGTTGCCCTTGGTGAGCACGCTGACCACCCCGTGCTGGATGAAGTACATCTTCTTGCCGATGGTGCCTTCGCGGATGATGTAGTCCCCCGGCTGGAAGACCTCGAAGCGCAGCTTGGTCAGCATGGAGGTCACAAAGTTGGGGTCCGCGTTGGCAAACAGCGGCATGGAGGCCACCAGCTTTCGGCAGTTAAAGTTGATGATCTCCTGCTCCCCAGACAGGGTGGATTGAGAAAGGGAGGTGGAGGTGAGGGGAGCCGCCCAGCAGGAAGGCCTGGACCCCCTCCCGGGCCGGCAGCCGCAAAGCTCACCTCCCGCAGCGGCTCGCTCAGCTCGCCCAGGATGCTCTCCTCGTCGAACATCTTGCCCTGGTAGCGGTGCTCGTAGTAGTCATGGATGCGCTGCCGGGTGTCGGGCGGGAGCTTGTGGAAGGACATGTACTGCTCCACCTGCTTGTACTGAGTCCCAGGAGAGAGGGAGAGGGCGTTACTCCCTAGCCAGCCGGCCCCACTGCCCCAGCTCGCACCACCCTGTCTCGGCTGCTGGTGACCAGAGCTGGCACAGACCCTGTGGGCCTTTACGGCCGACCTGTGAGATTGAGGTCCTCGGTGTGGGTGTGGCCCTGACTCCCAGCCGCTTGGAGTGGAGGAGGGGCGCCATCAGAGTGTCCACTCCTCACCATGTTCAATACTGTGAAGATGGCCGGCCGACAACAGGGACTGTCCAACTCCCAGATACAGGAGACCCACTGACCAGGAGGTCGATCGAGTTTCCTCTAAACGTCGGTCTCTTCTGTGTTACACTGTGGACCAGAGAGGCCTCACCCACAGACTCTAGAAGGAGCTGTTTCCCATCAGTTGTAACGAACTGGCAGAGGCAGCAGAATGGGCTGCAGTGGGTTAGAGGGACTGGAGGCTGAAGCCAGGAGGCCGGACCCATCAGGTGGGGCATGTATCCAAACATGGCCTCGGCGGAGGCTGTCTTTTGTTGAAGAGCAACTCCAGCCCAGGAGAGGGGCTGGGTAGAGCAGGGGCCTTAAAAAGAGGTTTGGGCACAAGAGACTTGTGAACCTAAGTGCCCAGGGCTTCACCAAATAAGAAATGCTCCTGCTCACCCCGGGGGTGATGGGTGGGTGCTGCTCCGGCCATCCCTGGATTGTGGGTGGAGAGCGGGGATCTTCAGAAGCATGGCTGGGACAGGAGGCACCATTAGGCAAGAACAGATGTTCCCCACACTGAGATGTAAGGGAAGTCCCTGTACCCCAGGAACAATCAGAAACAGGGGAGTCTATTTTCACCTACTAGCGCTCCAAAGAGGTGGGGGCTGACTATACTATTTGGGTCCCACTGCACTGAGATGGACACAGAGCGTGGGGTGAGGGTGAGGTGGGAAAAGAGCAGCCCCTAGGAAGATGGGGGAGAGAGAAGCAGAGAGCTGGGCCCACGCCACCAGGGGCCCAATGTGGGATGACTGAGAAGACGAGCCAGCCAAGGAGAGCAGGGAGGAGAATGGAGAGTGCGTGGTCATGGAAACAAGTGTGAAGCCAAGCAGGGAGTCATAACTGTCAGAGGCCAAGCAAGACAAGGACCCCAAAGGACCCCCTGGCTTCAGCAACACGGAGGGTAGAGGTAACCTCAGACTCAATGGGCTGAGAGAAGAAAGTGGATTCAGCAGCCGTAAACAATGTGAGTTTTTTGGTTGGTCGGTTGGTTTTAGGAATTTGTCCATGGAAAAGAGGCAGACAGCAGAAAAGATGGGAGGCAAAGCCCGTTAATGGTGGAGGGACAGACGTTTTTAAAAAGGGAGAGATGGAGCAAGTTTCAATGCTGATGGGAAGGCCCTCAGAGAGGAGGAGGCTGGAGGGGAGAGTGGGCACGGGGTGGGGAGGTCAGGAGGGAAAGGGGCCCTCAGTCAGGAGAGACAAGCCCCCAGTTTCAGCAGGAGGAAAACGGGGTACCAATAAAAAGACATTTAGAGGTTTAAGGCTGGGGGGCTGAAGAAGTTCTCACCTAGGAGGGGTTCGCCCCCATCTGTCACCCATACGGGGGCCCCCGTCACAGGGGCCTGGACCCTCTGGGGCCCGGTGGCTGGCAGCCTGTGCTCCCTGTGGGAAGGAGCGACGGGCAGGTTCTCCTGAGCGTTCCAGCCTACCTTCTCCTGGTACTGGCGCCGGGAGGAGTCCAGGGACTGGATGAGGGCGGTGGCGTGGCCGATGAACATGGCGTAGCAGGTGGCACCCACGATCATGCTGAGCATGGTGAGCCAGACGTCCGACATGCCCACCGGGGCCTGCCGGCCGTACCCGATGCACAGCATGTGGCTCATGGCCTTGAAGAGCGCGTAGGAGTACTGCCTTCCCCAGGAGTTGTTCTGTGGACAGACGCAAAGGTGGACAGGTGGGGGGAGGGGGGGAGGGGCCTGGGCCAAGGGGAGGGCAGGCCCTTCTCAAGAAGAGCTAGAAAAGTCCCTGCTACCTCTCACCCCTCCGCCTCACTTTCCCAGTGGCTGAGGCCTGGGCTTACAACCTTGCTGTTGGCTGAAAGCCTCGGGTGAGGGGCAGGGAGGCCCACACTAGCGGCCCGTGGTGACCAAGTGGATCCCTCACTTAGGCCTTTCTCTGGCAGTGGAGGGGCAGGGCTCAGACCAGAAGCCCCAGCGAAGGGATGGGCACCCGCCTAACGCCCCACCGCCTCCACAGCCCCAGACCTCTCAGCCCGGGGGCAGCCTGGAGCCTCCCCGGCAGCCAGGGCTCCAGGCTGGGCCACCCCGCTGTCCTGAGCTCACCGAAGCAGCTCCATCCCCCGCACCGAACTACCGCCAAGTGAAGCCCATTTCCCCACTGACCTCAATTATAAAACCAGATATGCTTCCCCTGGGGGGACAAGCTCGGGCAGACGGAGCCGAAAACGCTGCCCTCGTTTTGGGTGAGCAGAGTTAGAGAGCTGCCGAGCTAAGTCGCCTCCTGTGTGAACCCGGCCTGCGTCCATCCAGGGCTGTGGCCACTCGTTACCCTCCCCCACCCCAGAGGTGGATGGCCTGAAACACACACAGTGCTGGGGGCGGAGGAGGGAGAGAGGGAGCGAGGCTCCTGGCTATTTTTGTCTCCAAAGCCAGTCGGTGTCTCCAGGAAGGCTCAGTGTGGGAACACTGCGCTCGGAAGGGCCATCTCCTGAATTTAATGCATGTGTGGGCCTGTCACCCTCCCACAGCAGAAACTGCCCCAAATGAAGGGGCCACCGGATAAACCCACCTCCCCAGTGCTCTCTGCTCAAGAGGCAGATGCGTTAGCATGAATGTGGAAAGCCACCCTACTGCACGCCCAGAACCCCTGCCCAGAGCCCTAAGCACTTCCGCAATCACCAGGTTGTTCCCAGCACCTGGAGGAAGGCACAGGCGCTGCGTGCCAAGTTCAAGCTCACTCAGACCATCCTGGACACAGCTGAGCTGGTCTAGGGGCTCTCATTCCAGAGGGTGGGAGGTCAATGATCTCCAGGGATAGAGGGGGCCTGGGCTCCCCATCCCCAGGCAGCCCCCAGCTGCCTCCAGCCAGGGCTCTGGCTTACTGCTGAGCCTCTGGGAACCGGGAAATTCAATCCACGTGGCCGATTCATTTACACTTAGCTCATCAAAAGGCTGTTTTGCAAAGGCCTGTTTGATGCTGAAAGATGCCTCAGGGTCTCTTTCACCTCTTTCAAAGCCAGTTTTTCCTCCCCTGGGGCCCTGAGCGTTTGCCTAGAGACCAAACCAAACTGACTGGGAGTGAGAGGAGGACGCAGGGGTTCGCAGAGCCAGAGAAAGGCCCATAGGCCCAGGGGACCCGCCACCCTGCCTGGAGCATGCCCTGTTCACAGGAGGCTGGGGAACCCTGCCCCACGGCTCCTCTCACCCACCCACAGGGTGGATGGGGAGGGAGGGGATCAGGCTCCTTCGAACCTGCCTTCCCTGCTCAGGACCCCACCTAGGACGGGGCTGTGTGCCTGTGGGGTGAGGCAGGAGGAGGGTGCAGAGGGACAGCCCAGCTCTGCTGCTGGAGCAGAAAGCGGCAGCCACGTGTGATCTGGGAGTCCATGTGGGCTGCCCACAGTGCCCCTCACTGGTTTCTCCTTCCTAGGACTCTGCTGGCTTTTAATGGTTGGTCAGCCTCGGGGAGCAGAGATAGGAGGGCAGGAGCCACCAGCCTGGTATTCCCACACCTGATACAATCTGAGGAAGCCCTGGTCTTAGTCTCCCTGGGTGCAACCAGCGCCAAAGAGCGAGGCTCCCGTCTTCAGTGGAGGCTGTAAGGCAGCAGAGGCAGCAGCACAGAGCCAAGGGCTCCGCCGAGGCCCTACGTGACCTGCTCTGCCCATCTGCACCTCGTCGGTCCCCTCCCCCCGCACCTGGAGGGAGGGCCGAGGGCTGGGCACTCACCACCATGTTGTTGATGGACACCCAGCAGTCGTCGGGGAAGTCCTGCAGCATGGGCACCAGGAACTGCAGGCAGCCGTCCCAGTGGCAGAGCAGGAGCATCATGCCAATGAGGTTCACGATGCGCACCACGGCGCTGGCCAGGTCGTAGGTCATGTGGAAGATCTGCGGGCAGAGGGGAGAGATTGGCCCAATTAGCTGGGAGCCTGCCCGCTCCTGGGCAGACCCCGCAGCTGCTTGCAGGCCCTGATGCTCTGCACACACTGGGCAGCGCGCCCAGCTCAGTGCAGGTCCCGGCCGTGGCGAGGGTGGGAAGGCGTCAGGCTGGCCCTGGGAGAAGCAGCCTGCAGGCTGTGGGGCTCCAGAGGGACTCCACCTGGGATCCGTGCAGATACGGGGGTGGGCTCCCATGGGGAGTCCAGCCACCCAGGCCGGACACGTGAAGGGAGGGCACGTAGAGCCCCACACAGCCTGGAAACGGGCAGCTCACCTGGGCTGTGAGGACAACACGAAGAAGAGCCAGCCCACCAGAGGCTCCTCGGGGTACTATGGTCTGCGGTCACACCAGGGACATGGTGTTTCCCTAAGTCTGTCACTAGACTCTCAGGACCCTCCCAGGGGCAGCGGGTTCTGCCAAAGGCAGCCATGGAACTGCGTGGGGGGCAGTACAGACACCTAGGCTCCAAGTTCACACAGACCTTGATCCCAGGCCCAACTCCTACCCAATTCCTAGTTGTGTGACCTTGAGAAAGTTCCCGAACCTCTCTGATCGTGTTTCCTCATGTGGGAAATGGCGATAAAATTTCTTACCTTGAGTGGGTTGTCAAAAGGATTAAATTATACATATACAGTGCTTAGTACTGGGTATGGAAGTATTCAACAAATTGCAAACCATTATTGATAAGTTATTAATAATTAATCCTTATGATTAGTTAACATGTATGAGTAGTAATGCTCTCCTGTACAGTTTAATAAGGTACAGCAACCATGGCCACCCGTGTATCTCCACTCCTGTGGCTCTGAGCAAGAGGCTGAGGTGTGGCTGGGCAGGGCCAAGGATGCGTACATCCCAGCATCCCTGCCCCACCTCCCTCCTCCCCAAGCTGCCTCTTGGTCTGGTTTCAGCAGGGGTCACCATGGTGACAGGATGGGGAGGGGACAGAGATGGAAAGAAGTCTAAAGAGAGGTCTCTGGAAGTTCTAGACTTGCCTCTGGCCTGGGAGACTCTGGAGGTGCCCCCACCCCTAGTTCTGGTCCCTCCATATTATTCCCAGGTAGAGAGCCTTCCTGGAGAGGGGCTTTGGGCCAAACCTGAAGACTTGTCAAATGCCACAGAGACCTAGTTTAAGCCCATTTCAGATGGGGGAACCTGAGACCCAAAGAAACAGACCCTAGATATTTCAACCCCTGTCTAGTGGTCTTTTAGCAACAGCCCCGTAGCTGGTGGCAGGATATTCTGATACTTGAGACCTCAGTTTCCCCTTCTGGAATACAGGCTTAGCCTGGGTCTTGGTCTGGAGAAACCAAAGATGAATACTACTGTGTATCACCCCCTGGGTTGCGCCCACCTGTGGCCCCCTTAGTAGCATGACTCTGGATGTACGAGCTGAAAGGATGAAACAGACCTTGGAAAGTTTCCTGGAGGATGGCAGCTCTAGCTGTCCCATCACCCCTGTGTCCCCGGCAACAGAGAGACAGTAACACCGAACCTGAGGGGGCGGGCACACGGTCCCAGTCATCATCTCATTCAAACTCACAACAACCCTTTGCTGAAAATGTTGTTAACGCTTTTACACCCAGGCTCAGAGAAGTAAACGGACTTGCCCTTGGTCATGGTGGCAGCAGAAGGGGCAGATTTGAACCAGGGCTGCCTGCAAATTATTAGATTGGCCCAGGGCGGGAAGGGTGGTTTTCAGTAGCTCCGTTTTGTAAATAAAACAACTCAAACCCAAAGTGGCCAAGTGATGTGGCCAGATCCACACAGCAAGCTGGACCCAGGGCCAGGCGGGACTCTCCGGCATCTCACCTCTGTAAGCCTGGTGCACAGCGTAATACTGTAGACAGAGCTGTGCGCCTGGCAGCCTAGCCCCACTGGGGCCCAGAAACCAGCCCCAGGGCTGTCAGCATGCCATTGCCCAGCTTAGCGGACACATCTCTGTATAAGGAGGGGTGGGCACTAGAGACCAGGCAGGGCAGGCAGCTCCTGAGTACCAGTGCCCCAGCTGTGGCTCCAAGGAAGATCCCACTTCTGCCTCTAAAGCAGCTGCTTAGGTGAACACAACAGCTCTATGACCTTGGGCCCAGTAACCTTGCAAAGTCTTGGTTGACCAGAATGCCACCAGCTCCCCAACTCTGGGGGGATGGGGAGGCTGAGTGACATGGGACCACCTAGTCTCAGAGATGGCTAACACCTGTCCTCACCTCCCTCCACACCTCAGCGTCTCCCCGACTAAAACAAAGCTAGACATCTGCCCCCACTTCTCAGGGTTGTTCAAGAAATTAAACTGGCTAAGAAAGTGCTCTGGGCCCTGAACACATACATGGGTGGTGGAGGGGGGGATTCATTATTATTAAGTTCCTTCATTTCCCAACTTGTATGAACTGAAATCTCCCCAAAATCCTACGTTGAAGCCCTAACTCTCAATGTAATGGTATTAGGAGGTGGAGGCTTTGCAAGATGATTAGGTCATGAGGGTAGGGCCCCATGGATGGAATTAGTGCCCTTATAAGAAGAGACATGCGAGAGTTGATATGTGGCCACGTGAGGACACAGAAAGAGGACGGCCATCTACAAACCAGGAAGCGGGCCCTCACCAGAACCTGACCATGACAGCATCCTGATCTCATCCTTCCAGCCTCCAGAACTGTGAGAAATAAATATTTGTCATCTAAACCCCCCAGCCTGTGGTATCTTGTTCTAACAGCCAAAACCAGATACCACACTGAAGGAAGACTTGGATCACTTTTAGAAAGCATCCCAGACTCCACAGCCTGCAATAACTGCTCCTTTCTATGTATTACTCTGGGTCTTAAAGACCAGATCAAGGTTGGCACATTTGAATGCAATGTATTCTTTCCTTTTTCTATCATCCTTGTTTTTCTTTTCTTTGTAACTAATTTTCTTCCAAGATCAGGTCCTTGTATAATTTTGCCTTTATACTGATCTCAGCAACGAGTATGCAGAGCACATGGTAGGGTCTCAGGAACTGAGAAGTGCTTAAGCGACGAAGGTGAAGGTGATGAAGACAGTGGTGGGGATGATGGTGATCAGGGCTGCCACGAGTATACACAGTGGCATTCGAAAAAGGCCCCAGTCTGGGCAGGCACAGCCCACAGGGAACCTGCTTTTGCAGGAAGAAAAAAAGGTGCTTTTTCCTGCAGGTGGCACAGACTCATGTATCCTCAGAGAGCGTGGTGGTGGTGGTGGCGTGCCTGATATTGGCTGAAGGATGCAGATGCTGGGAGTGTCCTGTAGGGGTGGGGTGGTGGTAGTTCTGGTGGTGGTGAGGGGTACTGCGGATGGCTCTCAGACACACAAAGCCAGGGGCACCAGCATGGCAAAGTCTGAGCTTTCTGCAAAGAGTTGGTGGGGGATACACCCATTCAGGCTAGGAGGGTACCCTAGACGGTGGACACTCACCCCACCCCCAACATTCTACAGCACCCAGGGGTGGTTGCTGAGAGCAAGGCTGGACGTTGCTGGGAGAGGTTGCTAAACACCCATGTGTCCCCACTGTGGGCTGGGGCCATAGGCCACCCGCAAGTCAGCTGCACTGTGCAAATATTTGTCTTGCTCTTTATACCTCATTAAAACCCCCTTTTATGATGTTGGTTCTGACTTTCGGGGTTGACTGTCTTCATTTCAAGGGCCCCACAAGGCTTGCCAGGCAGGTGGCCTGGACAGCTCACTCTCTGTGCCCAGCATGGCACTTGGGGGAAGCTCCTACTCCTATTCCCTTCTGTCGTTTCTGGACCACAGGGTAACAGCAGGGCGACACGTCTCTCACCGTCTCCCACCTTGGGCAGGTGCCTTCTCTGCTCTGAGCCTCAGTTTCCTCATCTGTGTAATGGGTCAGTAACTGCCAGCTCCCAGGGCTGTCTTGGGGATCAGGAGAGGATGTCCACAGCCGGCACACAGGAGGTGCTCAGCACATGTTGGTCCCTTTCCTTCGGTCTCTTTCCCGGCCCTCAAAATAAAGAGCTGATTTCTCAGTCCTGGGGAGAGACCAGAAACTGGAGTTTCTGCCAAGGCCTCTTCTTGGGGCCTTGTTGAGTTCCCTCCTGGGATTTGTTTTCTCCTCGGGGAAGCAGAACAAACTCCTCCCTTTGTCTCAGGAACAAGCGGCCACATTGAGAACAGCCATCCGGGTCCTGAGAGGGTGGCTGGTGCATGTGTATCCTGAGTACAAACTAGAGGGTCACGCTAGGTCCCTTCCTAGGGCCCGTAGAGAGGACCAGCTCCTGCCCCCCAGGACCATGCCTCTGTGTCGTCCCAAACTCCCGATTCTGAGAGAGGTGGAAAAAATGAGGCCCACAGGGCGAGGAGCTTCACTGGGGGCTGCACAGCCCCCCTGGCCTGACTTCCTGCATCCAGCCCCTCCCATTACGCCAAGATGCTGCCGAGGGAAAGAAGAGGCTTCTGGGATGGGTCACTGGGGTGCTGGGCCCTGCAGGGGAACATCCAAAGGGGGGCAACCACGGTTTCTAACAATAGCCTCCATGCCTATAACAAGCTCACACCTCAGAGGGAGGGAAGAGGCTTGGGAGGGAGGATGCTGACCTAGATCGCCCAGGATGCAGGCAGAGGCTGGCGTCCTCTGAGACAGTCGTCTACGCCTGCCGAGACCCTCCACCTACCCTGACTCCCAAGAGCTGCTACTAACGTTCGGGAACTCTCGGCTGGGAGGCTGGGCTGGGCTGAGCTGGGCTGGGGGAGGCAGCTGAAGGCTGAGGGTCAGGAATCCAGCATCTCTGCAGCTTCACCAGGGGATCTTGGGCAAGCTTTTCCCTCCCCATGGGAGGCCGACTCTCCAGCCCTCACCCAGCACCACCACCGTGTCCTCAGAATGACCAGCTAACATGATCCTCACCGAGGGAGGTTGGAGTGGGGACTGAGGCCCAGCCTCTGAGGACATCAGAGTACATCTGACAGTCGGGGAAACTGAGGCCTAAAGAAGGGGAGAGATTCACATGAACTGGAGTTGGAGGAGGAGATAGAGCAGGGTTTTCTCTTCGAAACACCTCCCTCCCCAGGTCTCATGCAGACCTGAGGCCTCAGAGGTCTCCCTGCTGCTGCCTACAGGCCAAGGTGAGGCTGGGAGAAGCCCCAGGGGTGGGGCAGGCTACTGAGGGTATGGAGACAGGGTTCCAGCTGGGAAACCCCAATCCAACCCCAGGAGTCTGGGGGGAGCCCCTAGCTGGGCAGTGTGCCCGGCAGACAGCAGCTCAAAGCAACTTCCTTCCCAGCTGCTAGGCAAGATAAGGGTGTATGGTGTGGAGGGGGTGGGGAGTCATCCATCTGGCCTCCTGGGATCTCCCTTCCTGCGCACAAGACAGGGTAGTGATGTCCAGTTCAGGGTCCTGACCTGGGGCCTCTGTCCAGGGTCAGAGCCTGCCTGGCCATTTTTGGGTAGCCCAGAGGGTGGCCAGGCCAGAGGGGCAGTGGGGACAGTAAGAGAAGAGCTTACTTAGCTCCTGTCCCAGGGCCCACCCTGCCCACCCACCGGCAACTCTGCCAAATCTCCCCAAAATACCATGGCCCCCAGGGCCCAGGTGTAAGTGGGGAGCAAGGCTGGCCCCCAGCGGGCTGGGGCCTGGACACACGAACCGACGCTAGAGAAGGGAAAGAGCGACTGCTCTGCTTTTAACGGCAGTCCAGCTGTTAAGTCCAAGACACACAGAAGGTTGGGGGCTTCTTGGGGACTGAGGGAGCCGACGAGGTTCTGAATTTCCACTTGGGACAGAAACCAAGAGACAAGCCCCTCAGGGCATTCCAGGAAATACGCCTCCATCTTCCCTCTGCAGCTACTCAGAGGGGCCCTGGCCACCACCACCCTCACCCCCACAGGCACTGTCCCCTCTCAGCCCTGAGCTCAGACCCACATCCAACCTCTCTGCACCTACATGTCCCCCAGGTTCCTCAAACCCAGTCTGTCCCACAGAACTCACCCCACCCCTCGACCCTCCACTGCCTGCCTCCCCAGTCTCAGCGGGGAGTCGTCCCCAACAGAGGGAGCGGTAACAGGACCAGGCAGCCTACTTTCAGGCCACCTGAGAAAGTGGGAAGGACAGGGAACTGGGAGTCAGGAGGCCTGGGTCAAGATCCTACCACTGGGACAGCTGACCCTTCCACCCTCGGTTTCCTCACCTGACAAATACAGGTAATAAATCCTGCCCTGTTGACTTTGTCAGCCAGGTTTGAGCAACCAATGAAATTACGGGTAGAAAGTATTTGAGAAAAGTAAACACCCTGTAGAATGGGGAGGGGCATTTATTAAACAGTTCTCTGCACCCAGTTTCACACTAAGGGTTTTACAAACATCATCTCTTTTAATCCTCACAAGAATCCACTGAGGAATGTACGACTTCTACCCACTTTGCCGATAAGAGACTGAGGCTCAGGGGGTAAGGTGGCCCCAAGGTCAGTCAGCTGGCAGTGTGGAGCTGGATTTTAATTCAGGTCTCACGTGTCATCCTAGTCCTAAAGCCCACATGCATTCCACCACACCCGGTCCCTGCCGGGAGTCAAGAGTGCTAACTGGGGTCTGATCTGGCCCTGCCAGAGGTCTGCTGCGTGACTTTGGACAAGTCACTGCTCCTCCTATCAGCAGAAATAATGCAAATTCCAAACCAAAGAGAATTTCTGCCATGAAGTGATTCTGCCAGGCTGGTGTAGGGACTTCTGCAGCACAGGTGTTCGTGACACCTCTGACCTCGATCTGCCAGTGCCCCGACTCTCAGCCATGGGTGCTGTCGCTGGGAGTGGGGTGCTGGTTGCTGCTGGGAGTGGGGTGGGGGCTTCGTGTCCTGCTGGGAGTGGGGTGGGGGCTTCGTGTCCTGAGTGTGGGAATTTCCATCCAATCGTGCAGAGACCAGGAGACTAGCAGTGAGCCATGGCAACAGATGCACCTCTGCGGAAGCTTCCCCAGGCCACAGCCCGCTCCAGACCCCAAGGCGGACAGTCTCACAGAACACATCTCCCCCCACCCTGGTACATTCAGGCTGGCCTGCCTGCGGCTGCCTCCAAAAGGTGGTACTTGGTGGTAGCGGAAAGTCTCACAAGGCCACCTGCTTTATTCAAACCCCAGCCTGCAGTCCTCTCTTTCTCCCATAGATGGTTGCATTCAGCCCACAGATGAGTTAGGTTTGTTCAGAATGGTGTTGGCCACCTAGTTCTTTTACAATTTTTTATTCAGTTTCTATAGTCAGTGCTCTGCCCAGAGCCCCTAGGATCCCTTTACAGTCTGTGCTCACACAACTCCAGGAAAGCACCAGGCTTGCACTCCCTACAGCTAGCACCTGTGGCTCGTTATCAGAGGCCTGACTGCAGGAAACCACTTTGCCTGCTAGCACCAAGGGCTGCAAGGGTCCTGAGCCAGTGACTGACAGGTGAGGGGATATAAAACGTTCAACTCCTTTGCCCTGATTGGGGCAACTCCCAGGTGTGGTGTACACCATCCTGGAGCTCCCCACAGGATTTGCTCGGTGTCACCCTTGTTTGGCTTCCTTCCTTCCTTTCCTTCCTATTCCTTTCCTTCCTTTCCCTGCCCTTCTTCCCCAGTCCCTTACCAGATTTTCCTGGAAACACTTTGCTCCCCATCACAAAAAAAAAAAAAAAAATGACTTTCATACAAATCCTCATCTCAGGGTCTGCACCAGAAGAACCCAACCTAAGACAGTTGCCAACAAATTTTGCACAGAAGTCCAGATTTCTGCTTCTCATGATAAATCTTTAGATCTAGCAACCCTGCGCCCATTCTCACTTGGCCACAGTGGCTAGAGCTGAGTAGAGGCTCCCTCATACAGATGGAAGATATGTTCTCCAGTTTTCCCCAGTCCACCACACTCCCTATTGTCCTCCAAATGGCCCTTTTCACCCATTCATATTCCCTGCCTGGCCCCCACAAGCTTCTGAGTTTGCAACCTCCACAGTACAGTGCAGTGATTAACAATGCAGGCTCTGGAGTCCAGGTCCACCAATTAATAATTCTGTGACACTATATAAATCTCTTCATATTTCTCTATTTCCTCATGTAAAAAATGAGTACTTATACCTACGCATATGGTGCCCTCTATGGTTGTTAGAGACTTAAATGGGATATTGCCTGTGAAGTGATTCGTGTAGTATCTAGCGCGTGATAAGAAGTCAAGAAGTTACTAATATTTGTCCTCTTGGAAGAGATGTGCCTGCTACAATCCGACAGCCCACATCCAACTATCTGAGGTTACCTGCTGGTCCCTCACTCCCCTAGAGGGAAGACACCTCTTCCCTGAAGAGGTTTGGGTCTGAACACTCACCTCTTCCCACTGGTGAATATATCGAATGAGGCGGGAGAGACGCAAGAGGCGCAGGAGGCTGAGGATCTTGGTGAAACGGACGATGCGCAGGGCCCGGGCAGTCTTGTAGACCTCCGAATCGATGCGGGTCTCCACAATGAGGAAGATGTAGTCCACGGGGATGGAGGAGATGAAATCCACCACGAACCAGCTTTTGAGGTACTTCATCTTAATCCGCTGCGGGTCCAGGATGATCTCTGTGTTGTCCTCCACCACAATCCCTGTGCGGAAGTTGAGGACCAAGTCGATGAGGAAGAACGTGTCCGACACCACGTTGAAGACAATCCATGGTGTGGTGTTCTCATCCTTGAAGAAAGTGATGCCCACAGGAATGATGATCAGGTTTCCTACCATCAGCAGCAACATGGTCAGGTCCCAGTAAAATCTGCCCAGAGACACATAGGTCAGTCATAGGAGGAGAGAGAGAATGAATTACAGACTAAAAGAAAGCTCAGAGACAGCAAAGGTGGGAGAGAGAAGTCTTCAGAGGTTCTGAGACCCTGCAGGAGATAGGTGCATGGGTACCAGGGCAAGATGTCATGACTGGCATAGAAACAGCCTCTTCCTTAGTCATCCTTAGGGATGCCTTCTGCCTGCCCCTCCGTGAGATCCCCGATGACAAGCCTCCTACTCCAATCCCCATGCCCCAGTGAGAGGCTGAAAAGCAAACTAAATGATGACATCCAGAGAGAGGCGAGAGGCTGTTTTAGCAGCAGAAGTAATTCACCCCGCACCACCCCAGGCTCAGGCCAGGATGCTCCATCCTCCCTGAGGGTCAATTGTGGCCTGAGACAGGATGGCAGGCAGACCTGCCACAGACCGTGACCAGAAAACAGGGGAGGTCCAGACACACAGCAGGAGCCTGGGATGCTGGAGGCATGGGATCCAGTCCTAGCTCTGTTACTGACAGGCAGGTGCCCTCCCCACTCTGGGCCTCAGTTTCCCCACTGTGCAATGAGGGGCGGGGCCTCCACACTCGGTCCTGTAATTCTGACCTGGCCTTCTCCCACACTGGCTCTCGGGGGGCCTCTCTTTAGTCTATCCCCTATAGTCAGAAAATGTCTGACCATCTCTCTCCCCCAGAGGTTTACTTCTAAACACAGCGGTAGGGAAGGTCAGTGATATCTTCAAATGCAGGCAGTGCTTTTCTTTTTTTTAAATATATTTCAACAATTTTATTTTATTTTTTCCAGCAAATAATTCATATTTAGCAAAGTAGATATTTTTGATGTCCAAGTACACATTTAAATAAATACTGATTGAATAATCAATATATTAATCACAATAAAATATTGCAAATATTTTCTCATTTTTTCTTAAAAAGGTTCCTTTAAACATTATTTGGTAGAATAATTATTTCAGTTACCAGAGTTTCTGTGATAAAATGTTTAAAACATTTTTATCGGAGTATAGTTGATTTACAATGTTGTGTTAGTTTCAGGCGTACAGCTAAGTGACAGGCAGTGTTAACGGGGGGATTTCAGGCACCAGTGAGGTACCACTCAATGCAACAGAATGAGACCAGTGGGGGCTTCCAGCATCACTTCTTCTAAGGCCTCAAAGCAACTGCTAATATTTCCTGGGGAGGTGGGGAGGGACCCTCAGGGTGAAGCCTCTGAGAGGTTAAGCAGTATGAGGAGGCAAAAGCCAACTCACAGGGCTCCCATCTGGCCCAGCAGGGGCCCCTCTGGAGTATGCAGGTAGCACAGGTAGGCAGAGACCCTATGTCTAGAAGGCATGACCAGGGACCCTGCCCAAGAACCAGCCACCCCAGGGCTGGCCCTAAAACTGAAAACTTGCACTGCAGAGCTGTTTCTCTCTGCTAGTAATTTAAACAGTTACACAATGACAGATAAATGTATTATGTTGGGAAGAAATAAGCCTGTCTTCTCCCAAGAGAAATAATCTTCCAGCCATCTTTAATTCTCTACTGCAGGGAAGCCAGGGGGAAGGGAGTGGGAGACAAAAAGATAAGCTTTTCTCGAGTCTTCAGTGGGTCCCACCGCAAAACCAAAGTGCCCCGGCCTGAAGAGTTCCAAGTTTGAAAAGAATTACTTCACAGCAAATTGCTTTCTTTGTCAGACTCAGAATGGCCTTCTGAGTCAAGGAGAGGGCAGGGCCTGCTTCAGTGAAGGTGGGCGAGAGAGTTGTCCCACATCACACAGCTCAGGGAAGTGTGGCTTCCGGAAAGGCAGCTTCCGGCAGCTCCTCTGAAAGCCAAGTTCTTCAGGGCATCAAGACGGGACTTCAAGTCACAGCCTCACTGGGCTAAGGCTTTTCACTCTAAGTCTGGTGCCAAGAGGTCAATTTAGCTCCTTCCCTGCCCCACAGCCCACCACCCCTTCGTCAGCCCTACTCCCCCTGTGCCATCTGGGAGAACCCACCCCAGCCTTCACACCCACTACACAGAACACAGCACATCCTGCTAATAATGACTTCTGGGCCCTGGGAGAATGGTTTCAGCTTCTATGCTGCTCTCAAGCTGTGTACACTCTGCACTCAGCCTCATGCACACCATTCAAAGACAGCTGCAGACACTCATTAGATGCCATACACAGGTATCCTCATTCACACACACAGTGTGCAAACACCCCTATGTACACATGGCCATCGTTCCTTTTATTTAATCTCTTGGGAAAAACAAAACAAAAAAATTGTGACATAGAGAGGCCACTGAGAGCCTTGTGGCCTCTGTACATAAAGCTAATAATACACCCAGACTGGGAGAGTTTCTAAAATTAACAGAGCGGGTGCAAGGCAGCTTGGAATGCTGACTCGGGCAGGCCTGCTACTCCAGCGGGTTTCTACACTCTCCCAAGCTCTAGTTCCCTCAATTACAGACCAAATTTGAGACAGTAATTAACAGGAGAATGTTTTCATTTAGTGGTCTTCATAAAACCAAATTACATGAGGCAAAAACACCCATTTCCTTGCATTCTGATTAACTGTTTCAATCGTGAGTTTCCAGATGCTAAGGAATATTTTCTGGTGCCTGATCTGGGCTGGGGTCAGAACACTGGAGCACTTCTTCCCGCACACCACTGTCCTGGAGCATCAAAGAGATACTCAAAAGGCAGCATAATATGGTGGGAACAGGCTCTCAGGCCAACCCACCTGAACCTGATTCCTGGTTCCATCGTTTGCTAGCAAGTTGCTTAATCTCTCCAAGCCTCAGTTTCCTCATCTGCTCACCTAACTAGTGGAACTGTTATAAGAACAAAATGAAGTGATATTTGTAAAATGCTCTGACCTATGCCTAGCCCATAGTTTTAAATGAGTAAATAAGTAATTCAAGTCAAAAAATTCACAGGAAAGAGGTGAGGGAGGTAGATGAAATCTTCCAGGGAAGAGCCAAAGCAAAGCATCTACAGGGGGTGGGTGGACGGGAGCTTAATTCCACCCCTGGCTGTTCTGTTCCAGAACAGCCAGGGGTGGAATTAAGGGCCCACAATATTCCCTGGATAATTGGACGGCAGAACCTATTTACCTCAGCATAGAGATGCCCTGATCTCAGGGAGCTCATGGTCCAAGGCTTAGCCAGAAGACAGAAGACAAGTTGGGCAATGATGTAAGAAACCATCCCAGGCAGCAGCCCAGGCATCTGAAAAGGTGGGCTCCTGGTGGCCTAGAAGGATGAGGTCATAAAGTGCTCCTGGAGGAGGTAACAGAAGTTGGGCTTTGGGAGCTGACCTTGGCCTTGCTTCCTTACTCTTTGCCAGACGGTTGCACAGATTTCTGAAAGCTGGGCCGGCAGAGAGCAATAAATGGTGTTCAGCACCACGGACAGCTCCCGGCGTGCCTCCCAGCCCTAGGGTCCTGGCCCAGCCAGCGGAAGTAGCAACAGCCTCCCCACTGCATCCGCAGCTCTCTGACCCCTCTTCTCCCTCAGTCCCAGTGACCAGAAGCATCTCAAGTGATTCCTTAATGTCCCTGCACATTTTCAATGGGGGGCTCCTTGGTGACTGAAGAGGCTCTATTCAAAAAGACCCCAAGGGGCTTCCCTGGTGATGCAGTGGTTGAGAGTCTGCCTGCCGATGCAGGGGACACGGGTTCGTGCCCCAGTCCAGGAAGATCCCACATGCCGCGGAGTGGCTGGGCCAGCGAGCCATGGCCGCTGAGCCTGCACGTCTGGAGCCTGTGCTCCGCAGCGAGAGAGGCCACAACAGTGAGAGGCCCGCGTACCGCAAAAAAAAAAAAAAAAAAAGACCCCAAAACACTCACATGTATAAAGCACTTACTTGGTGCTTTCAATGCATTACTTCATTTATGCCTCACACCAGCACTAAGGGAGCTGCTATTATCTGTATTTTACAGATGATGACACTGAGGTTCAGAGAGAAGTATCTGCCCAAGACCACGCAGCTAGTAAGGAGCAGACCCCTAATTCAGAAAGGTCTGTGGAACTCCAGAGTCTGATCTCTTGGGATTTTAGGCACCTCAGTGGGATGCGGGGAGGTGGACAAGCCTTTCTGGCACGTTTGCCTTACACTGTGGAGGGAGCCTACCACAGCAGGTACAGCCCCTGCCCCAGAGACAAGAGAGAAGAGAAGGGTGCAAAGAGGTTTCAAGGGGACTTATCTTCCTGATGCCAGGCCTTCTAAGGTACTTTCTGGGTGGGGAAACTAACACACCTTTCAAGTATTAAAAGCACCCCAGTCATCAGCAGTCATCAGCACCCCAGTCATCAGTTGTACCCATCCTGCAGAAAGGTAAACTAAGGTCCACCAAGAGGGAATAGTTCACATTTCCAAAGCCTCAACCTGGAGGCCCAATGCTCCCCTGGCCCCCACTACCCCTAGAATCATTCATGAATAAATCCCACAATCCCGGCTACGCATCCACAGTGGCAGGTGGCAGGCCCTAGCGGGGAAGCAATGGATGGCCAGACTCGGGCATGCTGGGGTTGGCACAGCCCTGAATCAGAGGCCTTGGTCTCCCGAAAGCCCGATGACCCTCCCCATCCCAGTGTTCTCTAAGCTGAGAGGAAGTCCCAGCCAGCAAGATACCAGCTGGGCTCTGGAAGCCCCTGTCCCTGGACCCCAGGTCTGTTCTCCCTCAATTCTGGACCTTACTTTCTAACTGGACCAACAGGTCCATCTAGGAAGGTGATGGCCTCTCAGCAGGAGGGAGTGGCCTGTGGGCCAGCTTTGGAGGAGCGGGGTGCCCACGGGCAGAAGGAAGGGGGTGGCAAAAAGCCCAACAGCCCATTACACGGATACCTGGAACATTTCATGGTCTGAGTGGAAGGTTATGGCCTCAAGGGAGCTGACGGAAGAGAAGATAGAAGCCTCCTGATCCTGAACTCGGAGACTCAAGGACCAGACCAAGGGGCCTCTCCTTCCCTGGAGGCTGAAGAGGATGTGAAGGGTGATAAAATGGAGGCAGAAGTGGAAGTCCCGGGCTTCCCTGGTGGCGCAGTGGTTGAGAGTCCGCCTGCTGATGCAGGGGTCACGGGTTCATGCCCCGGTCAGGGAAGATCCCACATGCCACGGAGCGGCTGGGCCCGTGAGCCATGGCCGCTGAGCCTGCATGTCCAGAGCCTGTGCTCCGCAACGGGAGAGGCCACAACAGTGAGAGGCCCGCGTACCGCAAAAAAAATTTTTTTAAAAAGAAGTGGAAGTCCCGGAATAGGGACGACCTCCTTTAGTTTCCTCTTGTCCACGCCTGCCCATGCTTGCCTCTGAGCACATATACTCTTTCTCACACACACATGAACACATTTTTGTACACACACTCTCATCTACGCACCCCTGTTAAATTTTGTCTTCGTACACGCATCCATTTTCACACAGGCATACTTTCTTGCACACCCACTTGCATACATTTTGACACAAATGTTATCCACTGGGAATCCTGTCAGCTGTAAGAAAGAGAATGTCTGGTTTCTGCCCATTAAGATCTTTTCCATCCTTCAACATTCACCTGAAGTGCTGCCTCTTCTGGGCCTCCCCAGCCTCTCACTGATGGAGCCACAGCCCAGCCTGAGCCCTGGCTCTGGATCTCCTAGAAAACTGTGGATTCCTTGAGGGCAGGAGCCTTGTCCCAGACACGCCTGTGTCCCTGCAGTGCTGGTGGCAGGATGTGGGGGGGGGGTCCCCCGTACTTTCTCCTGGGTGAGCAGCACACCCACGGCCCCATCTTATACCCTCCCCTCTGTGCAGACGGCTCCCACTCAGACCGCTCCTAGCACCAGACTGCATTCCCACCTGCCACCTGGAGGGCCTGCTGGCCCCTCCACCCAACAAGTCCAAGGCTGAGCTCAGCATCTTTCTCCTCAAAGCTGAATGGCACAGTCAGCATTTCAATCACCTGGGCTGGAAACCTCACAGCCATCCTCAGCTGCTTTCTCTTTCCTCCCACCCACCCCTGCAGGCCAAGCAGTGGCCAAGTCTTGTCTGGCCTCTTCAATGACAGCTTCTGAATCGGTCCCCAACTGCTCTGTCCTAGATCAGTTCCTCACTACTCCTCACCTGGACCCTTGCCCCTGCCGCCCACCTGGTCTCGGCCTCCTCCCTCTTTCCCTCCAAGCCACATGCTCTCTGGGTTATCTGGCCAAATAGCATTATGATTACGTCATTCCATGCTTGAACCCCACTTTGGTAGCCTCCCACTGACTACAGAAGAAGGTTCAAGTTCCTTGGTCTGGCACCCCCGACCCCACTTCCCTCTTCTCCCTTCCACTTCCTTCACAGGAGTCAACTGGACACTTTTGGCCCCATCTCCATCCACCTCCTGGTTCCTCCTCCTGAGAACCACCCCTACCTCTTGAACCCCCATCTTTTGAAATCCCTTCTCTCATCCAAAGCCCAGTTCAATTGCCTCCTTCTCCATGAGCTTCGCCTAACTGTGCAGTGTGTCTATGTTAGCAGTCGTCACATCCTGCCTCTTTCATCAGGTACCACCGAACTCTCCTTCTAGCCCCTCAACAAAGAAGCCAGGAGTCTTTTGTGTCTGAGAAATGGACGGGAGCTGGGAGCTTCACCCTCCATTTCAGGTCCAGCATAGATAACTGCCCAAGCTGCTCATGAAGACGATGAGAATGAAGGAGGACAGCCATCAACATCTGTTGGGCATTTACTATTTGCCAGGCGCTCACCTGAGTCCCTTATAAAGACTATCTCATTTAATTCTCATAAAAACCCTATGAAGGGCTTCCCTGGTGGCACGGTGGTTGGGGGTCTGCCTGCCGATGCAGGGGACACGGGTTCGTGCCCCGGTACGGGAGGATCCCACATGCTGCGGAGCGGCTGGGCCTGTGAGCCATGGTCGCTGGGCCTGTGCGTCCGGAGCCTGTGCTCCGCAACGGGAGAGGCCACAGCAGTGAGAGGCCCACGTACCGCAAAACAACAACAACAACAAAAAAAACCCCTATGAAGTAAATACTATGATTATGCCCATTTTGCAGTTGAGGAGACTGAGGCACAAGAAGTAGAGAAATTTGCTGTATATGGTGGATCAGGAATTCAAACCCAAATAGCCTGACTCCAGAGTCCCACTTCCAACCACTCTATACAAATATAAACCTGGTTGGTAGTATTTTCTCTCTCCCAAACCCTGTGCCGACTCCTACTGCACCCCTCCCTCCCAAACCTGTCTCCTGTGCTCTCTTCCACGGCATCTTCATCCCCACCTTCTTCACTCCCGAACCCGTCTGCTTTTTCCCTTAAGCGAACCTTCGTTGTGTCACTTTCCCAAACCCCCAGAGGGTGGAGTGAGCACCCTCCCCGCTCCACACCGATGCCCCTTCCTGTCTGTGGTAGGAATGTCTACGAGATCCTCTGAGCAACCTGTCATTTGCTGCCCATCTTTCCAGCATCCATCTGCCACCCTTGGGGACCCTGGTGATGCTGGCACCTGGTTTACAACCTTCTGTTCCACTCCGAATCCTGCCATCATCATGGGTGACTTCTACTCCTTCTCAGCAGCCCAACAATAAACACCCAGCCTCCCAGTGGCTTGAAGTCCTGCCTCTAGTGTCTTCACTCCAGTCCATTCCAAGAGCACACCCTGGATCGGGTCACTATCTCCAGTTGGTCCATCTCTAATCTCAATGCTCTCTCTCACCCTAACCTCCTTTCCTTCCAGCTCTTTTATCCAATCATGCTAAGTCTCTTCTTTAGTGTCCCAGGAGCCTGAAGTTGGCTGACCCTCTAATTCTCCCATGAGAACCCTCCCGCCTCCTCCCGTCACCCCCAGGCATAATGGTCCTGCTCATCAACCTCTCTCGCCCCGTCCTTCCGGCACCCACTTCACCAGATCACAGTCCTAGCTCAGGACCACCATCAGCTCTTTTCCTGTTTACATGGGGGGCTGTGCAGAAAACCTCAGACCTCAGACCAGTCCTACTATAGACCAAGTGCCTTAGCTCCTTGTGCCTCTATTTCCTCATCAAGATTTCCATGCTCAGCTGGGCCCTCACCTCTACCAGCTCATCCTCCAGGAGACCCTAACGACCTTTCCCACCCATTTCCCACAGCAGCTTTTCCAAATTATCTCCTCTCTCCTCAGAGCTCTGAAACTACCACTTCCCCTCTCCCTCCCAGCAGATAACACCACTTCTACTTCACAGAGAAAACAGAAGGCCCCAGAATGTCCCCATCCTCTTCCCGCCACCAGACTACTCCCTTGCTTGTCTCCTCCTCACCGCCTTTCCCTTCCCCAGTCACAAGGGGATCAGTGACCCTTCCACCTGCCCTCTTGACACTGTTCCCTTTTTCCTCCCCAGGAAGCTTAATCTACAGGTTATCCATCCTCTCACCCATATCTTCAATCTCCCTCTCTACTCATCCTTTTCCATCAGCTTTTAAGCTCTCTACACTTAAAAAAATAAAATCTCTCCTGAATCCCTACTGTCTTATCTCTTCTCCCCTCAGAACCAAGCTTCCTGAGAGACGTGTCGCCATCCCCACTCTCTCACTTCCACGTCCGTCCCCAACACGCCTCTCAACCCCCCAGCAACACTGCCGATGCACACGTCCTGCTGCAAAATCCCACGGACGCTTTCTGGTCCGTTTCCGTCTTGACCCTCTGCATCATCTGACGCCGTGTGCCATATCTGCTGAGACACCTCACTCTGCTCTTTGTTCTACCTCTCCTTTCCCTCCCGTTGCAGGAGCTCCTCTTCCCCTGCATGACCTTTAAATGTTTTTGTTCCTTAGGGCCCCCGCCTCCTCTCCCTCCTTACTCTCTCCCTGGGTGACCTCACCAACTCCCAAGGCTTCATTATTCCACTGGCTTCCAGACCAGACCTCTCCCTTGAGCCCCATAGCCATGTGTTCACTTGCTGACTACACATCTACACCTCGATGTCCCAAGGGAACTTCACTCTTGACATAGCCAGATATAACTTAGCAGCTTCCCCCATAGGCTTGTGCCTCCAGCATGTGATACCACCAGCCATTCAGATGCTTAGCCTAGAAACCTGGGGATTATCCTCGACTCTCCCATCTCGCTTACCTTCCAACACTCAGTCATGTGGGATGCGGCATGGCTCATCAACTCACCACCTGGCTTACTTCAGCAGCTTCCTAACTGGGCTTCTGCCTCTCCCAGGACCCCACAGACTTCAGGGTCCAGGGTAGGGTCCACAACCTCTCCACGCTTGGCCAAGCCCAAAGTCCTTCCACACTCCCAGCTAAAATCCAAGTTCCTCACTGTCATTCCTGGGCACTTCCTGATCTGGACTCAGCCTCCTCTCTTGCCTTGATTCTCGCCATGCCTCCCCTGTGTGAGATGCTCTGCTCCACACACACTCAGCAGCTTTCAGTGCCCCAGACACACCGCACTTCCCTTCTCCTCTGGGCTTTCCTACATACTGTCATCTGCCTGGAGCTCTCCTCCCCCTCAACTGCTCACCCCAGGCCACTTGGTTCAGAGGAGCCGTCACTTCTCCTGGGAGGCCATCTTTGTCTCCTAGGAAATCTGGCTAGGGGCCCCTTGTTTGTGCTGCCCTAGCATAGTGTTTATCACACTATGATGGAATTGCACGTTTGTCTATCTTGTGGCCACCTGACTCTCTGAACTTGGTACAGTGCTTTTTATGAGGAAGGTCCAAAAATGGTCCAAAAAACATGGGAATGGGTGGAAATATGGGAATGGGTGGAAGCGTGAATAAATGAACGCTTGAATGAATCCCTTGGGAGCCAAAGGCTGAGTGGCAGGAGGCCCAGGAGAAGCTACACAAAATGGACAGCCCTCTGACACCCCAGCTCCTTCCCACAAGGCTTTCACAGGCCTCCGATGATCAGGGAGGAATTCATCCCATCCAAACACCCAAGGCACGAAGACTCCCAGCCACATCCACTAGCAAATGGCCCCCACCTGGTGAAGATGATGGTGGGAAAGCCACAGAGAAGGAGGGAGGAGTTGGAAGGGGGCGGGGGGGTAGATGAACAAGAGACAGGCCAGGAGAAACATGGGGTTGGGGTTCTGACACAGTGGGATGACAGGGGGCTGGTGGGGGGACACTGAGGCTACAGACGTCAACAGAGGCCATGACTGTATTTCCAGCCTGACCAGCACAGGCCCACGGTGACACAACACACTAAGCCCCCTCTGTTACAGGCATGCCCCCTCTCTGGGGGCTTTGAGGATTCTCCCTTCTCTCCAATAGGCTTGGCCCAGAGATCCAGGAGGTGGGGGGGAGGGGAGGGCAAGAGGAGGCAGCTCCACTTCTCCCCTAGAATCTCCCGACATCATCCCCACCTTGTGGACCCAGGATGAGTCTCATCTCCCCAAACCTGCTGTGTGCTCCCCAAGAGCAGAAATGACTTCTCTTCCTTTTCCAAGATGTAAACGCAGAGCTGGGCCCAGAGGGGGAGGAGTGGGGGTCCTCAGCAAAATTGTCTTACTGTTAAATAAATGGGTGGATTAAAGGCTGCTGGGGGGAGGGTTGGTGGAGACTGGCAAAAATAAAAATAAAATACACTAAAATGTTAACATTGATATTTCTACGTAGTGGGATTACGGGTGGTTTTTGTTTTCTCCATTACACCTTAATGTTCTAAATTCCCCATAATGGGCAAATATTACCTTTTAATCAGAAAAATAAATCCACCAGTAACCACCGACCAGTGTCCCATGCTGTAAAGAGTCTTCTAACGTGTGTCAGGGGAGAGACACACACGGGTCCCCGGGGAACTCCCAGGCGGCCCGGGGAGACAAAGGTGCTGTCCGACGCGAGGGCAGGAAGAGCAGATTTCCCGGAGGCGCTTAAGGAGGAGGAGACGGAGGGAGGCCATTTGAAGGGCAGGTGTAATAGGCAAAGGAGACCACGTGCCTGCCCACAAAACCCACGTGGGAACGCACACACGTGGGCCACCTTCCTTGCCTTCCCTCCCTCACAATCAATAAAGCTGCTGGGAAGCGTCTACCAGCCCCTCCCCGCCCCTGCGCGTCCAGGCTCTCCTTCATCTTTCTCGGAGGCAGCGCTGCGGCCCCGCCCCCTCCCCACGCTCCACCCACCCGAGGGGGGCGGGGCGCAGGAGTCTGGCATTTTAGCCTCCCCGCCCCCCTCACGCTGGAAAGCGCTGCCTTCCACCGCCCTCCGCTCGCGCCTCTGAGGGGAATGAACGCCCACCCTCCCCTCACTGCTGCTCCCCGACCCTGGCGTCTCCCCCCTACGGCAGATGAATGGCTGTCTGCCTCCCACCCCCGCCTGGCCAGTAGGGCTCTATTTTTAACCCACCTCAAAAATCTCTGACTCAGAATCAGAGTGCTCCCAGGTAGCTGCTCCCTCGGCCGCCTGAAGCGGCCTCCCAAACAGATTCAGAGCCAAGGGCATCTAGCTAGCGCTGGGTTTGTGGGTGGGTGGGTGGGTGGGTGGGATTTTGGCGTATCTTTAGGTTCTCACTTTTCTATAAGGATGACCTATGACCGGAACAACAAAATTTGGTTTTGTTTCTGTTTCTGAAGACCCAAACAAAATGACCCTTTACCCCTGCCTCTTCCCTGGACAGTCACCGTCCTGGGCTGAGGCCCTAGTCCCTCAACGTGAGGGCTAGTCTCGGCCATTCCCCAAGGAAGAGGTGAGCTGTGTGAGAGCTGGAACTGCCAGCATCTTGCCTGCCCCTTCTGTGATCTTTCAGTCATGTAGCACAGTGCTTCTTCAAACTTTAATCTGCACACAAATCGCCGGGGGATCTTAACCAAGATGCAGACTCGGATTCTCTGGGTGTGGGGTGAGGGCTGACACCTGTATTGCTAACAGGCTCCCAGGTGATGTTGAGGCTGCTGTTCCAGGGACCACACTTGGAGAAGCTAAGCTGTAGCAGACAGTACAGTGGTTAAGCACTCTAGTGTTTGAACACCTGGCTGTGTCGCCTTGAACAAATCACTTAACCTCTCTGAAATCTGTTTTTTTTTTCACTTCCCATTTTCTTTTATTTATACAAAACAATTGTTTTAAATATAATTTAAAAACCCCTCCAAGCACCGGTGTCTGTCTCTGGTTTCCACCATCACTTTCCCCCACACACCCCCTCATGGACACAGCTTGAGGGTACTTGGAGGGGCAGGGAAATGTCCGGGGGTTGTGACGTGACCAAGGCACTGTCCTGGAAACAGACACAATGATGGGTCCCTGTTTCAACTTGGGCAAAGGAGGCGATAATGAAACCCTCCGACACAAAAAGTTACGACAGGGATGGCAGGAAAAACAAAAACAGAAAAAGGGAAGGAAAAATAAGACCAAAAATAAAACTCAAAAACCTTCAATATGAAGGCAGCAGATGGGGGAGAGGCACTTACAAGGGAAAACCGAGTTCGGTGGAGACAGCAGCATCCGAGTCCTATGATGTTGTCACTGGGCCATGATGCCCCTTCCCGCCTCCCGAGCTCGCAGGCTAGTCCCCCCTTCTCTTTGGTCTGCAGAGCCACCGCCCTTCAAGGTGAGGAGGGGCACCTGGGGGCTCTAATTGGGGATCAGAGGGAGGCCGTGGGGATGGTGCCCAACCCCCCGGGGATGCTGGCAGAATCTGCGCACTTCTTTTCCTCAAGTCACACCCCATCCCGAGGGAAGGGCTCCCACATCCTCCGTGTGGGGTTCCCTGCCTGGGGAGCGTGTGATTTCTACAATCCCATATGGCAGAACCTCCAAACCCCTTCTCTCCAAATGTCCAGCTCCCCACCCCCGTGGTTCAAAGTGCAACCCAGTGGGGCGCGGGGATGGGAGCCTTCAATCTGTCTTCTCATGTACAAAACGAGTACATTAATCCCACCCCACAGGATTCCGAGAGAATTCAGTGAGATAATGATATGCTACACAATGCAAGTACTCGGTACGTACTGGCTGTTATCATCATTATTATCATTCTTGTAACCACTAAGATGCAGGCCCTGGTCTGAGGACTATGGGGATCCAGAAGTGTGTGGACTGGTCCCACGTCAAGGAGCCCTCGGTCTTGGGGGGTGGGGGGCAGCATGGCTTGTTGGGCAGAAAAGCCCCAAAGAGGAGGGGGCCTGAGAGTGCCCACTGGTCAGGAAGGTTGGCGTTGTGGTTGCAGGAAGGAGGTGCCTGCTACACAGCAGAAGGAAGCTAGGCCAGGGGCCCGAGTGTCTTGGGTTCTACCCAGCTCAGTCTCTTAACTTGCTGTGTGCCCTTGAACAATGCCCTGGCTCTCACAATCCCTGCCTCAGTGTCCCCATTGGTACAATGAGAGGATGGAGCCAGACAATCTCTAAAGACATGCCGATGCCATGGATCTCTGCAGTGCAGAGGCTAAAGAGGCCAGCCAAGGGCAGCTGGCCAGATGGAAAGCTGGCTGAGAGAAGAGTGCATATCTCAGAAAACCAAGACACCCCCTCCCGCAACCCAATACTGATCTGAAGAAAAGATGGGGCCATCTTGAATGCCAGACTGAGTAGTCAGGACTCTTCAGGGGACATGGGGATCCACGAAGGCTGCGGAGGAAGAGCTCCTCAGGGAAAGGATCGTTAACTGCACCTTCTCAAGAGCACAGCTGAGCACAGGCCTGGCCATAAGGAACACCAAGACGTCAACACATTGATTCTCCCATGGTCTTAGGCCTCCTCTGCAGACCCTAAATCTGTGTACTCACAGAGACACACTAGCATAAGAGTGTGCACACACACACACACATCAAACTATACAGCAGAGGTCACCTGCTCTACAGCCGCCCGGAATTGCCAGGATGCTGTGTTCCCTCTGGCTAGCGGCCTAACCTCTCTGAGCTTCACTCAGCTGAAAAGACTATTGGGGAAAATTGTGGAGGGGACCAGCAATTGGAGAACTTCTCCACCTGGGCTTATAAGAAACAAAAGAGGCTCAAACACAGCTCTCCCCACTTAGGAGAATGAAGCAAAAATGGAATATTGCTGTGGAGTAGCAGGTGAGCACAAGCTCAGGGGAAATTAGGTAGGAGAGCTCACCTGCTCCTGTGGGAAGGGCGTGCTCCTGGGAAGGAGGAAATGGGGTGCATTTGGGGCAAAACTCCCTAAGGCCAAGCAGCACTGGTGCCGCACAGGGCTAATGAGGACACCAGGGGAGGGCTGTCCCATAGAAGGTGGCTAAATATTGACTCTGGGAGGGTCTCTACGTGGCCCTCTTGTTAGACTGTGGGTCTCCTGGGAGTGCCTGGGCTCTGGGGACATGAGCTGGACAGGACTCCACCTTCCCTCCAGGAAAACACAGGCTGACAAGGACATTAAGCAAGGGGCATGTTCCCTGGGGTCCCTCCAGCCCCAGAGTTTTATGGTTCTCTTTGCTAACAACCTGCGAGAAAGAAAAGGGAACGACTCCCTGGGGAGGGGCCCATCATGAATGGCTTGGACGTATTTCACTCCCAGGCTCTGGGGAGCACTGAAGGGCTATGATGAATGCAGTGCAGTCAGAGAACCGCAGACTGCTAGCGCAGAAGGGGCCCTACGGGTGCCAGCTCATTGGCTCCTAAAGTGACAGAAGCAGAATCACCTGGGTGCTCCCCAAACTTATACCCACCCGGGGCCTCACCCACGGAGACCCAGGCATCCATAATTGCATAAAGCTCCCAGGTGACGCTACAGCCACCAATTTCGGATTTGGGGTCGTGCTAAAACCCAATCTCTGGTCCCGTTTTCAGATGAGGAAAGAAAGGCCAGGGTGGTGAGGGCTCAGCTCAGCCCACAGAGCTGGATGGGGCAGAACCAAGTCTTCAACTGGCCTCTTACTCACAGCCAGCTCCCTCAGCTCTGTCAGCAGAAGCTTCAGCGCAACGTGGCAGGAGGATGACTCCCCAGAGCCTCTGGGACAGGATGGACAGCTTGCCACATTTCCTAACCCTGCCAATTCCAAAGAGGATGATCCTGCTGGTCTTCCCCTTGGACTCTTCCAACCATAGTTGTCCAGTGTGACCTGTGGTCTCCACGGATCCTCACATCTGAACTCTTCCAAGGCCAGGTTGGAGCTTCCAGGAGGGGACAGTGGCCCCCTACAAGAGGTGGCTGGGAGGAGGGAGTGGATGCGGGCCTTTGCCCAGGGAACAAAGAAAAGAAAGCCTGATCTCCACTCCCACAGGGGTTAATGGGTTACAGCATAAGCACACAACATGCTAGGGAGCCCCCCGCCCTGAGCCCCAAGACAGGGGCTGGCAGAAACCCTGCAGAAAGAGGCCAGTAGGTAAGGAATCCCCCGCCCGCTCTGGGAGCACAGGGGCCCCGTAAATCCAAGATCATGGCTGGATGGGTCTCAGCAGAGTCTCAGGAATGAGGGAGGGAGATTCTCATCAGCTCTATTTGTCAGCGGTGCTGTCCCCGCCCTGCTGGCTCAACGTGTACTAATGGGGTCAGGATTACGGGTTCAATACCTATTTGGCCAACTAGCTTTGCTCCCTTCTCAGCCTCAGACTGAGCCCTGACGCTGGACACTGAGAGAGGAAAGGACTTTGCTGAGGTCACACTGCAGAACAGGATGAGGGTCAGGAGGGTAAACTCAGCGTGGGAGGGGTGGACAGGTACAAGCTGGGAACGCTGGGATGAGAGGCCCAGGGCTCCAGGCTCGGCCAGCACCGATGTTGCATGAGGACAGGCCACAGCTGCAGAGTCTCCCCTGCTGGACCAAGTTTCTCCTAAAAGTTGCCAGTGGCATTGATGAGACCTGAGGGTGAGGGTCTTTTCCTGTCCCTGGGGAAGGCGATAAGTGCCCCGTATCATATCTGACAATTTGTAGGTGGGAGAAGCCCACGGCTGGGTTTGGCATCAAGTGGTCAGGGACTCGGGTTAATCATTGACAGGGGCTGCTCCGGCCTGCGATGGGGAACCACAGGGTAATTACTGGGCTCCAGGCCACCCACTCAGTGACATTATTGCATTGGTAACACCTGCCTTCTGGGCCTAGGATGGCAGAAGAAGGAAGTCTTCTCAGAGGTTGTACAGCTGGGGCCAGGGCTTGGGAGAGCTCCCCTGGGCTTCAAGGACCCGGGGTGAGAGGCCAGAGAGAGATGCATACAAACACATGCAAACACACACACACACACACACACACACACACACACACACACACACACGTACTCAGGCAGCATCATGGGGTCAGAGTCCTCAAGGGCAAAGCTTAAGGAGTGCAGGTCCAAAACGGCAGGTTCTGAGCAATCTGAGGAATCCTCAGTGTCTGCCAACACCCACCCAAGCCAGGCGGCTCAAGCTCCCAGACACTCGCCTCCAAGAAGGTGTGCAGAATGGTTCTCTCTCTCCTTCAGATCTAGCTCAGCTCTGCTTCCTCCAGAAGCCTTCCCTGACCATCAGTCCAAACTGGTCTACCTCCTGTCTGCCCTCCCCCTAATCAGACTGGGGGACCCTAAGAGGAGCTGAAGTCCTACTCTCCTCTTTGCCGGGTGGGGAGTGACCCCCCATCATAATGGGTGAAAACAGTCTTGGAATGCAGTGTCTGGCCTCCCAGAGGGCACGACCTCCCTTAGCTTGCCCCTCCCCAAGCCCAGAAGATAATGTATTAGCCAGCCCCGTGTTATGTATTAATTTCCGAAATCCTCGTTCGCACAGACATAACACATCCACCCACGCGGGTAAATGCTTAGACAGACACAAAATCAGCAGCAGCCACTCATCAGGCCCCCACAGCTGCGGTGAGCAGACTGGAGGCCCCACTGCTTGCTCTGCAATTTGTGGGAGCCCAGAGCTGGGGGAGCAATGGGGAGTAGAGAGTCCCTCTACCAAGCCAGCCAGCACAACCCTCTGCCCAGCCCAGAGTGCTGCTCTGCAGGAGCCAGGAGCTGGCCGCCTGGCTGGAAAGACAGACACAGCCCCAAACAATAAGAGACCAGAGCGGGGCAGGAGTGGTGACGTGTGAGGTTTGGTGGCTCTGGCATTGGGAGCAGTGGCACTGCTGTGTATTTACAATTTGTACTTTACCTCCCCAAGAAGACCAAAGGCAGCTGGCTGGGATGCTAAGAGGTGTAGGAGCTCAGGGAGCTTCAAGGAAGGGAGGGCTTCCTGGGTGGGGGGCATAGGATGGAGTGGGCAACATGCCCACCCCGCCTCCAGCCCTGGTGCCTCAGGGAGGCACTGGGCTTGGCTCAAAGCTTTTGTTCAAGGGCTCCAGTTCCTGACCTCAGACCAAGGCCTTACCTTGGTCCCAGGCTGAACCCTGATCCTGAGCATAGACTGAGTCTCGGCCCTGGACACACACTGAGCCCTAAACCAGAGACTGACTCCACTTCCTTACTTCTCTGACAGATGTAATGAACAGACCACATGACCACCTACTTCTCTGGTGGAAAGAACACAGATACCACCGACCATTTGCTCCCTTCCCCTTTAAACCCCAAACACTCCCATCGAGGAACAGGTGTGTCAATGGCATCTGGATGTGGCTCCAAAATCCCAAAGCTCTCCGTGCAGCCAGGACATGCCGCAGTGTCGGGGGAGCAGGTGGACAAGTATCCTGATCCGGATACCCAGGAGCAGCAGCCCCAGAGCTGGGGGTTAGGACAGGCATGTCTCAGCCTCCAGATGCTGCATTTTCAAGTATGGAAAGATTCCCTTCTCATTGATGAGCTTAAATTAAGACGGGACCCTGAAAATACCTAACACTTCAAAATTCAGGCATGGGGCTGGGAAGACAAGAAAAAGCTCCAGGGGTGAGACCATTCAGAAGAAGGCTTCTCTGTCATCTCGACACCTAGATGTCTGGACCCCTCTGGCTGGGGGTGGAGTAGACTGTGGAGCCTTAAGACCTCTGAGCCATATGTTACATAACCCTCTTGGGTTCTGGTTTCATCTCTGACTTGGACTTACTCTCTGCCCTTAGGCCAGTCACCTTCCCTCTCTGGTGCTCTGCTCCCCATGTATAAAATAAAGGCTTTAGGCCAGGAGCTTTGCCAAGCCCTGTCCAGATCTGGTATTCTGAGACCTGTTAAATTTCCCGTGCCCGCTGAGCCCCTCCACACAGATAATATGTGTCCAGCATTATCTGCAATGCTTTCATTCTCAGGAGAATGTTTTCTTGAACTACTTTGGTAATTTAGCTTTTAAAAGCTAACACATACACACACGCGCACACGCACAAGAAAGAAAGAAAAGAAAGAAGGAACAGAGAGAAAGGACAAGTATGAGTTTTGAGTCCTAGAGAACAGGTTCAAATTCCAGTTCTGGTGCTTCATAGCTGTGTGATTTCGGGCAAATCTTTTTTTTTTTTTCCCCCATCAGAGCCTCAGTTTCCTTATCTGTAAACTGGGGATAATAGAACCTATTTTTCGAGCCACTATGAAGAATAAATAAAACATAAGAAAAGAAGCTCCTAGAACAGTCTGGCACATGGTAATGGTTCATAAATGGTGGTTATTGATGTGTGAGTCCACCTGGCTTTAGTCTCTATTGCTTTGAGCCATTGTTTGGTTTCATTACTTAGAAGCCTAAGGGGTCAGGCAGCTAAATGTGCAGGTGTGGCATGGCCAGAGACCACAGGGACAGGTGGGGACTGCGGGCAACTGGAGAGCAAAAGCCAGTTTAAAGCCTCTAGTGTGCTCCAGCTCCCTGCTGCGGGTGGCACTGTGGGGCCAGAGCTGCCAGAGTTTCCAATTTTTCAAGAGAAGTTAGAAAGCCAAATTTTTGTCTTACACCTTTCTGTTTTAAACATTGCCTCAGACTTGTCATGACACACTATGCTGGCCAAACAGAACACATCTGGGTACTGTATTGGGTCCACAGGATGCTGCTTAGCAACCTCTGGTGTAAGTACTGCTGTCCCATCTTGAGTGCCCTCAGTGACGGGGAGATCACCACCTCTCTGTGCCGCCTCCCACCCCTCCTCTGGGCAGGTGCTGATGATAGAGAGTGTCTCTGAGTGGCCTCCTAGGCTCTGGGATCGCAGATTTCCAGGGCCCTGGCAATGCTTTCTCAGTAAAGCCTGGCTGGCAGAGAACATCCTCTCTGAAGCCAAGGCAGTGCCCCTGCCCTCTCCACAGCCTGCTCTGGCTGGGAAATGTGGATTCTTCAACATCCCCTGGGCCCAAGCAGGACAGCCTGGCTGGCCTCTGTAGCCCTTCTATTAATTAGCAACTGGAAACAGCAGCTTTTTGAGAGCCCTTGAGCCAAGAGGTATGTGTGTGCTGGAGCTGGCTGCCTCCTCAGTTACATGACAAGTCCCCCCGGGGACTGGGGCTGGACCTTCTGCTCTGGGTGAACTGCCCCGCGGTGGCCGGTGTTGTGGCAGGCACAAGGGCCACTCAGGCTGCTTTGACACTTGTCAGCCCTGTCATCTGTACGTAGACTGGTGCCTTCCAGGCTGGGCAGGGGCAGAGAGAAGTGACAGGCAAGCCCAGCCCACAGGGGGGCTGCTAGGCATAGTCTGGGCTGGGGGAGGGGGCATTAAGATTCAGACACCTCCCCCTCCCCACCACAACCTCAAGGTGCTAGGGTGGCTGCTCCCACTGGATGCCTCTGTCCTCCTCCCAGCCAGCCACTGTCAGAGCCCCCTCACACCAGCTCTCCTGCCCGGCCCCTCTGGACTCTCTCACTGACAACATCTCTTCCTTCCCAGAAATCTCAGCGCAGCACAGCAGTCACTGCACTCCCTGCCACTTCTCCAGCCGGCCGCCCCTCTGGCCTTTTGCATGGGAGAGAAGCTGCGAAAGCAGTGGGACAGGATGGATTGAGGGCCCTCTGGCCCCCTGGCCTCTTCCTGCTCACCCCACCACAACAGCCAGCATCCAGGACCGGCAGGGACCAAGCAGCATAGCGGGAAGGGAGGAAGGCCGAGTCCCCCAAGTTTGCGCCGACCTCTGTGGCCGAGTGCCGCTCACCCCAGGTCACAGGACTCACCCTGTCGTGCTTTTGCTAGAGGCCGAGAGGAGAAGGCAGAGTCTCTGGCCTCCAGGAACTCAGTCAGGGAGCCGAGGCTAAGCGTGGAACACATGGTCTGAACCTCAGTACTCCAAGCATGGTTCTGGGCTGGGCACCAACAGCATCACCTGGGTGCTTATAGGAATGCAGAATCTCAGACCCCACCCCCGACCTAATGAGTCAGAATTTGTATTTTAACAGATCCCCAGGGGAGCTGGATGACATGATACTGTGAGAAACACTGCATTGTAACAAACACAGAGCTCCATCCTAATGCCATGGAATGGGCAGGGATGGAGAGATGGACGATGGTGGCTGCAGTGGCCTGAGAGGGCATCCCAGAAGACCCGGGGGCCCTAAAGCATGGGAGAGGAGGACACATGGAAGGCAGACAGCCCAGCACTGTGTAAGACAGGCCACTTGACAGCCCAAAGCCTCATGGCTTACAGCAGCTAGGGGAACAAATGGAGCAGGGCTGGGCAGGGGAGAGGCCCCCCAGCCTCATCATGCAGTGTCCAGACCAGGAACTGAAGCCTTGCAACGGGGAGAACGTGGAGCCCAGGCCTTTCCACCCAGGCAATATAAGGGTCCTGGCCCTCTGGCCCCATAGGGTTTCTGTGCACCTGGCATCCCAGGAGCACCTCGGCCCCGAGCCGGATGCCGGCCTTCGCAGCACATCCTTCACCTGCTCCAGCCTTAGCAGGTTGAGCACATCCTCATCACTGGAGAATCCCGCTGCCCACTGTGCCAGCTGACAGCACCGCCCAGGCAGCTCACCTTGGAATTCCCCTCTGCACCAAGGCGCCCTTCCCCCTCCACTAGCACCACAGGGGCTTGCAGCACCTTTTTGTCCTGGCTTTTCACACTGATAGCAGAAACGCATTCCCGGGCAATGCCCCCAGGAAGGCCCCAGAATGCCCCAGACCCAGAGCCGGCTGCTGCCTTCTTCCTCCTCACCACCTACCTGAACAGCCCCTCCCATGGTTGAAAGGGAAAGAGATGGGCGTGGCACTGAGGAAACAGAAAAGTGACTAGTCCCCCAGCAGAGCACCTTTCCTTCTCCAAGCATCTAACTCTGCCCCCGTTTTCATTTCCATCCTGCAGGCAATGGGAAGACCAAGCCTCAGACTACAGGGCCCCAGGGAAGGCTCTGGGAGGCCAGCACCTGCCCCTCCCAGGCCAGGACTCTCTTCTGGGATAGCCCAGAGTGGGGTTCACAACCTAGATGGCTTTCAACTTAGCAGTTCCACAGTTGCCAGAAATTGAGTGTCATATTGAGTGTGTCTGGATACGTGGATCTTTCTGGATAGAGACTCTGTAGCTTCCAGCAGGTTCTCAGTTAGTTTTCTGACGCAGATTCAGAACCACTGGCCTGAGCCAAGGTCGGAAGCGCATCTGGTCTGCTCACAACTAAGGGAAGGGAGCAGTGAGGGCAGGGCAGTGTGGTTCACGACTGCATCACTGGTCTCTGACAGTGCACCTCACCTCCACCAGGTGACCACAGTTGGACAATTCGTGTCTGACATGGCCATAGGCAACAGGATTCCCGTTTTTCTAGATGGGAAAACTGAGGCCCAGAGAAGGCTCATAACCCAAGCGGGGCCCCGTAGCAGACAGAGCTGGGAAGTGATGGGAGGTGGGCAATGGCAGTGCCTGGGGCCATGGGCCAGCACAGGAAGTTAGTTTTAGGCCAACCCTGGGACCTACCGAGCCACTGGCCCAGTTTCCATGATTTCGGAGCCCAGCTGTTTCTGTCCCCAAGTAAAGGACCCTCTAGGGCCCTCTGTTTCCTTCCCTTTCTCACAGCTTCAGAAGGCTCAGGCTAGGAAAGGGAAGGGGGAGAGGGATAAGCAGGGTCAAGCTTCTGCCTGCTTCCATTCTCAAGGCCAAGCTAGAGTCTGGGGCACTAGCTTGGAGTAGCCCCAGAGCTGACATCCCACAGAGGGACTTCCCTGCCAGCCCCCATGTCCACCCCACAGCCCCAAGATACCTGCTCAGACACCTAGATGTCACATACCCAGGACAAACCCCTGAGCCTGATGCTTGAAAGCCTGACCAGCTTCTGGGAACAAAACCTGATACATCTTCACTGGGGGTCCCCACTCCTTTTCTCCCCTCGTGGAAAATCAAGATCACACCGTTACTATTTTTTATTTGTTCCAGGTTCCCATCACCAAGCTCGGCTTCTAGGACACGCCTCAGGTGGAAGGAAGGACCCACCCAGGACCAAAGAGCCCAACCAGCCTTGGGCAGGAGCCTGGGGACCAATATCCTGAGGGGCTGCACGTTCTGGCCTCTTCCCTTACCAAACCCTAAATACAGGTTCAAAAGGCAAATGTGGAGTGGATGGGGAGGGGAGGCCAGACAAGTTCATGAGCCTGGAGGAGCCATGGGGGTAGCCAGGGCATGGCGTGTGTGCATCAAGGGGGTGGTGAGGAGAAGCAGAGGCAGCCAAGAAAAGTCTATTACATACGTGGCCCAAGTTACATGCATCCCTCAGAGTGTAGCCCAGTCCAGCACTTGGGAAAGGCACCCAACCTTCGCCTCCCCAAGAACAGGAGATGCCAGAAGCAACCCATGACAGCAAGCCCTGGGCTCCGGACACGCAGGCTCAGCGGCCATGGCTCACGGGCCCAGCCGCTCCGCGGCATGTGGGATCCTCCCAGACCGGGGCACGAACCCGTGTCCCCTGCATCGGCAGGCGGACTCTCAACCACTGCGCCACCAGGGAAGCCCACTGGCAATTCTTTATTAAACCAGTTCTGTTGGATCAATGCTTCCTGCCCATGAAAATGATGAATAAATCCTCAACTAGCCTGAGCAATGCTTGCAGAAGCTTTTGTGAAGCCCGAGCTGGACGGTGGGGATTGGCTCCACATAGAGGCCAAAGGCTAGTGGCTGAAACCTGAGGGACTGAGCCTTAGGGTGCTGGGTCGGCTGGGGAGAGGGGGAGGCGGGGAGGTGAGGCTGGGTTGAGTTGGTGGGTTTTCTAAGCTTAGGAGACTTGGCCAAGTCCTTGCCTCTTTGACCTTGTGACGATGAGACCAGCTGTTTTGGCCTAGAGGCATGACCACAACCCCTCCACACCACACACAGACAGTCTTTCTTGGATTTCTTCTCTTACACCTCACCCAGCATCAGGCTGCACACAGAAGGTGTATGCTTCCAGCTACCAGTTCCTGTTGCTTGTTGCACAAACCCAGATTCAAAGCCCAGCCTGACCCTTTTTCTGTTGCCCGTTTATCAATCCTGCTGCAGCCACACCTCCCTATCCCTATCACCCTCCCCTCTGCCATGTCCCGGGTGGCCTGCAGTTAGTAGGAGATTCTGCAGCAAGGGGACTGCAGATAGACATGCCAAGATAGGCAGAGTAAGATCAGGAAGGCGGGAGAGGTTCCCATAGATGCAATCAGCCGGGCCCCAGACCTTCACCATCCAGGGTAAGGGGCAACAGGGAGGGCAAGGGCCAGTTCCCAGAAGGTGCTTGATCAATGCCTGTTGTCGACGGAAGCTAGGCATGCCTGGGATTGGCCTCTTGCAGGCTCCCACCCCAGGTAATGAGGTTGGTGGTGAGAACCCTGAACAGAGGCTTTCAGACAACAAAGCCAGAGGGGAGCTGAGTGAAGGAAGGGAGGTTGATATTGACATGGCCTACCTGCCATCACAACCAGGGAGTTCAGAGAGAGGAGGAGCCCAGGGCACCCCCAGGGGGTGCAGGAGACAACAGTACCTGCCCACTCCTCCCTAGCTCAGGCTGGGATCCTCAGGTCCTAGTACTGACCAGAGGGGACGTCACACTTTAGGAACCTGGCAACAGGAACCAGCCACAGTTCCTCATGAGAGGGTCTCACATCGGCTCACACAACTTGAGGACTGTGGCTGTCTGTTTAGTCTGTCCTCTGGCCCCCCTATGCCCTCTGGGAATGGGAACCCTGGATATTAGGGTTAGGCAGAGCAATCCGTCAAAAAAGGAAAAGGTAGGGGCCCTCTGTTCACCACCTATTTTAAGCCCTTGAGTGTTGCCTGACTGGTCATTCCCAGCACCAGAAATCTCTCTCATTGGATGGAAAACGGCTATGCTCTCATTACAAAACTAGCTTCCCTGAAGTTTGCAAAGAGGGCTCTGGGTTGGCAAAATGCTCATTTATATTGGCAGGTAAGCAGGGTAGGCAGGGAAGAGAGCTAAATAGGGGGCAGGGCCCAGAGAGAGAGAGAGGATCAATCAAACCCAGCTCAAAAGCGTAAACATTTTTCAGACCCTCACTTCAATCCTGTGTATCAGGAAAGCCCAGAGAGGCACTGAGGGACCCCAAGATCTTGATTAGGGTAGAGGCATCCCCGATCCCAACTTCAGAGGCAATCACCGATATCTCTTTTTGCACAGATACCCCCACAGGCCCCGAGTGGTATCTGCTCTTCAGTGGCATCTGACTCAGGTGATGAGGAGGGGGTGGGGTCCCTCTCCCTGACTGGTAGTCACACCATTTGTTTGCGGACCCACCACTGACCCATGAAAGACCTAGCAGCTGCTGGAGCTTGGGCTGCTGGGGTGAGGAAGGGGCACAGGACGGGCTTAGGGTCACAGGGTGACTGCTCATCAGTCAGGACACCAGGCATCTTCACTGACCACTACAAGCAAGGTCATGCTCTCCTGCTAGTCTAGATGCCAGCTGACCAGGGTGCCTGCTCCTGGCCCACCACTTGGCCTGAGGGGCTGTGCCCAGGGTTAAGGTGGGTGCAGAAGGCTTTTTTCCTGGACTTGAATCCTGCAGGAGCTCAGCTCTCCCTCCCCAGCTGCAGCTTCCCACGACACCAGAAGGCAGATATTAATGCCTGGGGTCAGCGCCCAAGGAGCTGACCCAGCTGCCGAAAGGTCTGTTTCTCTTCAGCGCCCTGCTCTGCAGGCTTAAAGACCTGGAGCAGCCTTTAGAATGTCCACCCTGACTCTGCAGCCCAGAAGAGGGAGGTGGAATGTGGGGCTTAAGGTGGTAAAGCCTCATCTTGGCTGCGGGCAGGGCTAGGCCAGGCTCAGAACACCTTTCCAGCTTGCCTCTAATGCGGCCCAGCCCGGGACAGGACGAGGTTGGGAGGCCTGAGCACAGAGGAAAGTTCTCAGAGCGGTACAAGAGGAAGTCTGGGGGCGTCTCAGAGCCTAGAGGCGCCCCAAGCTCCCAGCGCGAGGAAGGAAAGTTAACTCCAGCTGAGAGGCAGGGACGAGAGAGAGGAAGCATGCCTGCAACCGCTCAGGCAACCCACAGGATCATCGCCAGGCCCCCTTACCTGAAATCGCTGTAGGGGTGGATAATCCAAAACCCGGCCGACTTAACCCTCTCCTGCTCGCGCTCCACCGCCTTCTGGCTGCCGAACATCCTCAGGGAGAATTTGTTGACCCCGGGCTGGAGCATGGCCCCGAACTGGCGCTGCATGAAGCCGGCCTGGCCCAGGCGCACCTCGGCCTCAGGGAGGATCTGGTCGCCGGCGGCCGCACCTCCCTCCACTTTGATCGCGGTGTCCACCGAGGGCTGCTCGCAGGAGGCGGGGACCGGCTGCGGCGGCTGCTGGGGCGGCGGCGGCGAGGCTGCGGGCTGTGCCGAGGCGCCAGAGTGCTCGGTCTCGGCCGCCAGGCCCGGGGGCGTCCTGTCCTCACCGGGGGACGCGTCGCCCTCGGCGATGAGCCGCCGCTCCTCCGCGGAGTCATGCAGGTGCCCGTGACTGCTGCCGCCCCCCGCTCCGGCGCCGCCGCCGCCCCGGCTGCCCAGCGATGCCAGGCTCCCGCGGAAGCGCCTGCAGTCGCCGTTAGTGCTAGACTTGCCCGCGCCGCGGGTCGACCCCTCGCTGTCTGCCGCCCCGAGGGCCGCACCCCGAGGCTCCGTGCCGCCCGCGGCCGCCGAGGGCGAGGGCGAAGGCAGCGGCCGCAGCCGGATGCTCCTGCGGCTGGGGTCCTGGCGGCCCCCAGCCCCCTCCTCCTCGGCGTCCTCTTCTTCGTCCATGATCCACGCCTTGGCCCCCACCTGCTGCGGAAGGCTGTAGAGTCTCTTGCGCATGGACGGCGGCAGCTTGTCCATGGCTCCAGGGGCCGGGGGCAGGGGCGCGGGTGCGGCGCCGCGGACCCGCTGCAGGTCCGCCCGCCGGTCAGTCCGCCCGCGGGGACGTGTCCTTCGCCGCCGGCGCCGAGCCGCCTCAGGCGCCCATGCTGGGCAGGTTGCGTGCGGCTGGGAGGCTCCCAGTCCGGCTCCGGGTCCCGGGGCTCGCCGCGCTGCGCCTCCTCCCGGGCCGGGCTGGGCGCGGGGACCCCGCTCTCTCTCGCTCCCTCCCTCCCTCCCGCGGTCAGGGGCGCGGCGCGCGGCCCGGCTCCAGGCGCCCCGCCCCCGCGGGGAACAATGGGCGCGGGTTGAAGCAGCGCTGCGGCCGCGGCGCTCGGAAAACCGCTCTGGAGCGCAGAGCGCACGACCAGCACTCCTCTGGGGCGTGTGTCCCGCGGGCAGGCGGGCTGTCCGTCTGTCCCGCCGCCCGGGCTTTGTGGCCAGTCACTCGCGAGCTCGCCTTGCTTCCTCTGGCCGAGCCCGGCCGGCCCGTCCCGGGGCTCCCGCTGCAGCCGAGCGGAGCCCAGCGGCCCGCCGGGCTTACATCAGCGGCCGCCTCCCCCGGAGCGCCCTCCGGCAGCGCCCGGCTCCCGCGCCCCGGAATATTCATGAAGCCGCCGCAGCTCGCGGGTTGCCATAGGAGCGGCTCCCGCAGCCGGGCCGGCCTACCTGGGCTTCTTAAAGGGGCAGTGGCGCGCGGGCCGGGGACCGGGGGCCGGGAGTGGGGGGGGGGGAAGGCGGGCCCGGCGGGGGGCGCAGGGTGGACCCTCGCCGGAACTTAGGGGTTGAGGTGAGATGAGTCCTTAATCCTCAACCCTCGAGTGTCTTTCCTTGGCCAAAGGCTGGGAGTGCATCCCAAGCCTAGGGTTCCGACAGGGGTGTGGGGCGGGATTTCCCGATATCTCCTTCTCCGAGCTCGGGGCCCGCCTCTCCCCAGCGGTTATGCTTTTCAGCTGGGTCTCCGACCCTCCTCCGGGGAGGCGGGTCGTCTGCATGCGGAGCCCCGGGCCTTCCCGCAACGCGCCTGGAGAGGGGGGTTTCCGGGAAAGGCACTGCGTCGGGGCTGCTCCCGGGGTTTTCCTGTGACACAGGAGGGGGCAAATCCCCCGCTGGTCTTTCCCCTGCGGAGCCTCGCAGCGACCCGGCCAGGAGGGCTTGGGGAACTCCGGGAGGCACAGGGCGCGCGGGTGAGACCCAAGCCGTTCGAGGTAAGACTTCGAGGAAATGAGCCTGCAGCAGCCACGGATGCGGGGTCCGATCCCGCACGCACCTCTCCCGGGGTGGTTCCGATGCGGGTTTCGGAGACTAGCCGGCTGCAGCAGGAGCCAGCAGGCGGGCTCTTCCGGGCGACCTGGCACTCTAGGGCTAGCTGTGGACCTCCTTCTCCCTGGGTTCTCATCCAAATTGTGACACCCAACGCTAGGGGAGTTCCTGCTCCACCCAGGCCCCCTACCCCCAAGCAGCTGCACAGCTCCCACTCCCTTTGAGTCCGCTCCTCACCCCCACCCCCCCAGGCCAAACAGCGATTCCGGCTGTGGTCTTCTCTCTGTGTGCAGTCTCGGGTTTATGGACAAATCCCACCAGCACTGCCCCTCTCCAGCGCTCTAGGACAGCCTGACCGCCCAACCCCCATCCACACAGGCTGGGCTGTCAGACCCCCTCTCCCAGGCCTGGGGGCTGCCAAGATGAAGCAGGGGTTACTCAGATCCCGTCAGGGCCAACATGCCAGATTAGCTCAGAAGTGGGGATGGGTCATTAGAGGAAAGGGGTTGGCTGGGGAAGGTTGGAGTCTGGGTTAATGTTGAGGTGGATTTTCAGCAAAGTCTGACTGGAGGGAGGCAAAAAGGTCCCCTAGCCCTGCCATGTCTCTGAGGAATAACATGAAGTTTTTCTTCAAAGAATTTTTTATTCTCAGCCCACTTGTGACCATCTCTCCCACCCCATTCAGAGCAGAAATTTTGGAAACAAGACTGGGGGTTGGGGGCAGCCTGGCAGGAGCTTTTCTGCTCTCTACCACTGGACCACAGGACCTCCCATGCGGAGAGGGAATGACTAGGGTGATGACATCACTGCTTGCTGGCCTTTCTACTTTTGAGCAGCTCTGAGCTGACAGTTCTCTGCACAGATGCTGGGAGGCCTAATCCCTGAATGTCCTTGGGTTTCCTTGAGAAAGAGTGTTCTTAACCAGCGGTGAGCCCTGCCTGCCCTGGTGTGCCAGCCACAGGAGGAAGACCTCCATTTAACTCACTTCTTTGGGCTTCTGTGTCAGCCAGGAGCTAGGCTGCCCTACCCCAGCTTCAGGAAGTCAACCCAGACAAGCTTCCCAGTGACCCATGGTAGGGACATCTCCTCCTCTAGAAACCTCTTCCTGGCCACCCAAATCTTGGCCATGTCCCCCCTCTGAGGTCCCATGGCCCAGGATCTCCCATCAACCTGAGCACTGATTACGCAGTGCAGTCTGTGTCCCCTTCAGGACTGAGCTCCCTGAGGGGAGGATAGGTCTGATTCATCTCAGGGACCTCCACACCAACTCAGGGGGGACAGAGAGCAAATCCATAAATGTCAACTCAACACACGAATGAGGGACCCCGGGAGTTAGTTAATGCCACTGAAAGGGCTCCTTGAAGTAGAAGGTGGATACAACCAGGGTTCGGCTTCCTGGGACACTGGTACCACAGGCTGGCCAGGGGTCAGGGTCCCTTAATTCCGCCCCCTCTAGCACCTCACTTCCTCTCAATTTAATTAACACCAGCCACGCAGGACCCTCTAGGACCACCCTTGGGTGAAGAAATGACCGTTTGATAAAGCTGGCACATGGGAACCCCTCGTGAGGCCTGGTCCCTCCTGTCTCCTCTCGGTGAAAACCATAATGGAGGACAGCTGTGGCATGCTAGCAATCTGGGGGAAAGAGGAGGGGGAGACCCAGATCTTGCCCTTGATGTGATTCAAGTTGTGGGGAACCTACACTCATGTTCAGGAAAGAGGAGAAAACTCAAGACAGAAAAGAAGTGTGTACTAAATCATGCCTCAACCAGTGAGATTTGAGGAGGGGGAACTCACTGAGGCTTGTGGATAGCTAGGGAGGACTTCCTGGAGGAGGGGTCAGATTTGATGAGAGACATGTATCCAGCACTTTACAGTTCACACTTCATTTGTTAAACCACGTGAAATTTTCGTGGACCAAATATGGTCAAATTTTTCCAGTTTCACATAGCTCAACCTAACATTCTTTTTTTTATTATTTTTATTTTTATTTTATTTTTTTTGCGGTACACAGGCCTCTCACTGTTGTGGCCTCTCCCGTTGCGGAGCACAGGCTCTGGACGCGCAGGCTCAGCGGCCATGGCTCACGGGCGCAGCTGCTCCGCGGCATGTGGGATCTTCCCCGACCGGGGCACGAACCCGTGTCCCCTGCATCGGCAGGCGGACTCTCAACCACTGCGCCACCAGGAAAGCCCACATTCTTTTTTTTTTAAAAATAAATTTATTTATTTATTTATTTTTGGCTGCGTTGGGTCTTGGTTACTGCACACGGGCTTTCTTTAGTTGTGGCGAGCGGGGGCTGCTCTTTGTTGAGGTGTGCGGGCTTCTCATTGCGGTGGCTTCTCTTGTTGCGGAGCACGGGCTCTAGGTGCATGGGCTTCAGTAGTTGTGGCTCACGGGCTCTAGAGCGCGAGCTCAGTAGTTGTGGCACACAGGCGTAGTTGCTCCGCGGCACGTGGGATAGTCCCAGACCAGGGCTCGAACCTGTGTCACCTGCATTGGCAGGAGGATTCTTAACCACTGCACCACCAGGGAAGTCCCTAAACCTAACATTCTTACTCCCATTTGCAAGCAGGAGAACTAAAGCATAGAGAGGTTAAGTGACTTGCTAAATGTCCCACAGCAAGAAAATGGTGGAGCTGGAACTCCATCCGAGAGCTCCACAGATCAGGCTCTTCTCTGACTCACACAGATGAAGTGGGAACAGGCCCACGTACCAGAGGGAGAGGCAGTTCTGAGTCTGGCATGGCTAAAGCAGAGAGGAAGTAAAGAACGGAGTGCCCCCATTCCATGCTCTCCCCATTGTTCCACTAAGGTCTCACACCCTCTCCTTTCCAGCACTGCCTAGAAAGCCTGAAGTCTGCTGTGGTTCGTCTTGTAACACAATACACAGGACCTGGGGGCCCTAGCAAGGGAAAGGCCCTGCCTTTAGACTGAGATAGGGAGAAGATCTGTGGGTATCAGCTGCAATGGGGAACTGAGTACCTCTGGGAGACAGATGTGCTTCCTGCTGGGCTGCAGGGGGCCTGGGTATTCCTGGAATGCAAACCCAGAAAAGAGCTGGGTCTAAGAGAGAAGGGGCTGGGAAAGATGGGCTTCCTTCCCTGGAAGGGAGGCTGAATGTCAGTGAGATTCAGACGACCTGCTGGGGGTGGGGTAGGGATGTAGCTGATTATTATATATCATCCTCAGATCTTACTTGGTGGCAACCTGGATGGGCAGATGGGGATGGGAAATTCTGCAAGTTTATTTGCTCGTGGTCTGAGGGCATTTTTCTTGCTTAAAGAGGCAGCTCTGGGATAGGGCAGTGGCCCCCACACAGTGTAATGCCAAGGTTTTGGCCAGTTCTGCTTGAAATTTAACCAAAAAAGAGAGAACAATGTAGGATATTTTAGGGTAAGATTGCCAACTGTCCTTTCTTAGAAGGCTGTCTTTATTCTACCATTATATCCTTGTCACATTTTCTGCGTTAAAATGCCCTTTTATGAAATCATACTGCTGGGAGAGGGTATTTTTTATGTCCTTGGCTAAATAAAAAGTTGACATAGGGTCCTGTGTTTGTTCCCAAAAGTCATTTTTGAAATGTTATTGGTCTGTGTATTCCAAAAGTCTGGGATCCCCTGCTATAACTGATAGAGCATGAAACTGGAAAACAAGAGCTCTAGAATGAAATATGTCTGTCATTTACTGCCTGTGTATGCCTCAATCTTCCTCGTGTGTAAGATGGGTTTAATGATATGTATCTCCTAAGTTATCATAAAGACTACATGAGAAAACGAATGTGGTGAGCATGGCTTCTCATGTGTGGTCGGTTCTCCATAAACCCTGAACAATGGAATATTGAATGAAACCACTGTTAGCCAACAGAGGGGGAGACACTTGGCCTTTGGAATCTGATTTGAGGTCATGCTCATCTTAATTGTTGTTGGGATGAAAGGGTTGTCTTGCTATACAGGATTGCTGTTTTTGAATTCTCCATCCTCTATATGCCCTGGCCAGGTGTCCAGAAGACAGACTTTCTTCTCTCTGGGATGGGCATTTGCCTACGTATGATCAGAGGGAACTGACTCAGAGGTCACACCCTTGACCCTGTGCTCGAGACCCCCACCAGACACAGGTGCAACTTCATCTTTCTGTTTAGCATAGATATCATCCTCCCAGTGCACCTGCTCTGCTCTGAGGCAGGTCTGCTCTGTGGGCTGGATCAGGGATATATCAACTTCCTGCTGGGAGTCCTGACCTGGGGACTAGGCCCCCGAGAATTCACTACATTCCCTCGGGTTTCCTGTCTTGAGGCTTCCTGATGAAGAAACTGGAAGGGGGACGGGGCACACAGGGAGCTGGCCCAGTTGGATGTAGATGTATGAAAAGAACAAGTCAACCACCCAGTCTCGGCCTCCGTCCCTGAGCACAGCCACACATGGATGGAGGCCGAGAAGGCAGAACATGGGCAGTTCCCAGTCTGGTCGAAGCAGCAAAAGGCTATCTCAGAGGTTTGTAATCAAGGGTCAGAGTAAGTGGTTCAGAAGCTCAGAGCAATTGTCCTCCTGAGTATGTATGGTCAAGGTGGGCTTCCTGGAGGAGGTGGAAAGTGGACTGGGTTTTCTAGTAGGGTTTTCTACTGTTGTGTGTGTGTGTGTGTGTGTGTGTGTGTGTGTGTGTGTGTGTGTGTTACGGGGGAAACCGTGAGTGGAACAGCCTGGTAGGGGTGAGGCCTGCTGCATTCTCTCAGTGGGGTAAGTGAGGCATCGCCAGAGGGCAGGGCTAGGGTAAAGGTCCACCTTAAGGGACCACTAAGCTGTTGCCCTAAGCCGGCCCTAGGAGAAAGTCTGCTGTCCCCATAGAAGGAGGGTATTGGGTCCTTCTGATCCCTTCCTTCCCAACATCCTCCCCTCCAGACTCTGGCTGCAAAAGTGCCCTGGGAGCCCACATGCCCACCCTTCCCCAGTGACATTAGGGCACTAGTGAAAGAAAGCCCCCCAGGTTCAATTTCCTATTGGGCTTACTGCCTGCTTTCTTCTCAGCTCTGCCTGGTTTCTTTCGGATCTGCGAGTGTGAACTATTATATTGTTCTATTCTCCACCCCCTGCCTCTGTGCAGGACCCCACCTGGGAGTGCCCGGAGCCCAACAGAGCCCAAAGGGCTTTCATCTCCAGGCCAGCCCTGGCTCCACTGCCCTTGATCTCTCCAGTCTCCCCATCCTGCACGCCCAGCTGTTCCCCCAGCGCTCTGCCAGGACCCTGGCCGGGACACCATGCCCCTCTCCTCCCAGGGAGGCAGAAGAAAGATGTGCTGACAGCTCAGCCAGTCCTGGACTGTGTCTCCGTGTCCTGCTGGGGCTCCAGGACATCTGGGCCACCTGGACTCGGAGCCAGGTTGGAGAGTGAGGCACTTGGGGTAGGAGGAGGCCCCCGAGGTGCTGGCTGAGCCGAGCTGCCAAGAAGTAAGGACCAGACTCTCCTCTGCCGCATGTCTGGAATTCAGCATCTATCAGGGCTGAAGTGAGTTTAGACAGGGGCCCCGGGGGGTGGTTTCAACAGCCTGGGCTGGAGGTGTTAGGGAGGGAAGGAAGAGACAGGATGGCCTGGGAGAGGGGGAAGAGGGAAGAGGCTTGGCAAATGGGGCAAGATGGAGGGTGGAAGGAGGGGGAGTGAGGAGACGTGGCAAGATGGGGCTCACTCGGGAACCCTGAGGTGGCCCAGGGAGTGGGCTCACAGCCCCCCATGAGCACTGGGCTCCTCCCCCCGCCGAGCCCTGCCCATGCTGTCCTCCCTGACACGCCCTCCATCCTCTTCCCCACCCCTCTACATTTTCTCCTTCCACCAGTTTCACATCACTCCTTTTATTTATTCAATCATTCACCCGTTTATTTATCTAGCTCACTGTGGAGTACCTTCTATATGATGCTATAAGGTCCAGCCCCTAAGTTCCAGGCACCTCAGGCTGTGGCTGGAATAACACAGGTACAGAAACTCCCATCTGGAAGGCAGGGATGAGGGTCCTGTGATGTGGACAAGTGGCTGGAGAGCAGAGGATGGAGGGGGAAGGGCATAGAGGAGGGGAGCAGGGGAGACGGTCATGTTTGAATTGGTCTCTGAAGAAGGCACATGTGGTTTGGAAGAGTGGAGGCAGAGGGGTGGGAGCGCCAGGCACTGGGGACCCCGTGCACTGGATGGTCTGGGAGACCACAGCCCTGGTGATCCAGAGCAGTGAACACAAGGACCCTTGGTGGCTTCGTTCTGGAGGCAAAGGGAAGTGACTGGAACCAACTCAAGACAAGCCAGGACTTTGGGCATGACCATCGGGTTGTGCCCTGGGAGCCCAGCCCTATTCTCAGCTCGGCAGTGAGGGAGTGAGAAAAGAAGAAGACGCAGTCCTTCCTCTTGGAGGCTCCCAGTGGGGTCACACGAAACCATTTAGTCATCCTTCCAGAGTCAGAAACCTGAACCCCTGACCCCAGGGGGCAGGGAGTGAGCCACAGCCAGGGCCGGGCGGCTGCTGGGGAGATCTGCTCTCCAGCTCCCTGCACAGCACATCTTTTGTATGAGCCCCATGGCCCAGCCTCCCTCCACAAGCCCTGCACATTAGGATAACCTGCTATTACATGAGGCTTCTGCTGGACACCTTCCAGGGAGACACAGTACCGCTGTGTAATGGAGGCTGAGCCCCACAGGCCACCCTGCAGGGTCCAGACCAGAGTCAAGAGTCAGGGAGAGGCTGTGACAGACTGACAGGGGCTGGGATAGGGGCTGGGACAGAGACTGTGACAGAGACTGACAGGGGCTGTGATAGGGGGTGGGACAGAGATTGTGACAGAGACTGTGGCAGAGAATGTCACAGGGCTGTGATAGGGGCTGTGACAGAGACTCTGACAGAGACTGACAGGGGCTGTGATAGGGGCTGGGACAGAGACTGTGACAGAGACTGTGGCAGAGAATGTCACGGGGCTGTGATAGGGGCTGTGACAGAGTCTATGACAGACTGTGGCAGAGAATGTGACGGGTCTGTTATAGGGACTGTGACAGAGAATGTGACGGGCTGTGATAGGGGCTGTGACAGAGACTGTGACAGAGACTGTGACAGAGAATGTGACGGGGCTGTGATAGGGACTGTGACAGAGAATGTGACGGGCTGTGATAGGGGCTGTGACAGAGACTGTGACAGAGACTGTGACAGAGAATGGGACGGGGCTGTGATAGGGGCTGTGACAGGGGCTGTGACAGAGTCTGTGACAGAGACTGTGGCAGAGAATGTGACGCAGCTGTGATAGGGGCTGTGACAGAGACTGTGACAGAGACTGTGGCAGAGAATGTGACGAGGCTGTGATAGGGGCTGTGACAGAGACTGTGACAGAGAATGTGGCAGAGAATCTGATGGGGCTGTGATGGGACTATGACAGGGGCTCTGACAGAGATTGTGACAGGAACTGTGGCAGAGAATGTGATGGGGCTATGACCGGGGCTGTGACAGAGACTGTGGCAGAGAATGTGACAGGGCTGTGACAGGGCTGTTACAGGCACTGTGACAGGGACTGTGGCAGAGAATGTGATGGGGCTATGACAGGGGCTGTGACAGAGACTGTGGCAGAGAATGTGACAGGGCTGTGATGGGGCTGTGACAGAGACTGTGGCAGAGAATGTGACGGGACTGTGATAGGGGCTGTGACAGAGACTGTGGCAGAGAATGTGACAGAGACTGTGGCAGAGAATGTAACGCGGCTGTGATAGGGGCTGTGACAGAGACTGTGGCAGAGAATGTGACGGGGCTGTGATAGGGGCTGTGACAGAGACTGTGACAGAGAATGTGACAGAGACTGTGGCAGAGAATGTAACGCGGCTGTGATAGGGGCTGTGACAGAGACTGTGGCAGAGAATGTGATGGGGCTGTGATGGGGCTATGACAGGGGCTGTGACAGAGACTGTGGCAGAGAATCTGGCAGTGAATGTGACGGGACTGTGACAGAGACTGTGGCAGAGAATGTGACGGGGCTGTGATAGGGGCTGTGACAGAGACTGTTGCAGAGACTGTGGCAGAGAATCTGATGGGGCTGTGACAGGGGCTGTTACAGACACTGTGACAGGGACTGTGGCAGGGAATGTGATGGGGCTATGACAGGGGCTGTGACAGAGACTGTGACAGGGACTGTGGCAGAGAATGTGACGGGGCTGTGATAGGGGCTGTGACAGAGACTGTGACAGAGAATGTGACGCGGCTGTGATAGGGGCTGTGACAGAGACTGTGGCAGAGACTCTGACAGAGACTGTGGCAGAGAATGTGACGGGGCTGTGACAGAGACTGTGACGGGTCTGTGTTAGGGGCTGTGACCGAGACTGTGACAGAGACTGTGACAGAGAATGTGACACGGCTGTGATAGGGACTGTGACAGAGACTGTGGCAGAGAATGTGACAGGGCTGTGATAGGGGCTGTGACAGAGACTGTGACAGAGACTGTGACAGAGACTGTGGCAGAGAATGTCACGGGGCTGTGATAGGGGCTGTGACAGAGTCTATGACAGACTGTGGCAGAGAATGTGATGGGTCTGTTATAGGGACTGTGACAGAGAATGTGACGGGGCTGTGATAGGGGCTGTGACAGAGACTGTTACAGAGACTGTGGCAGAGAATGTGACGGGGCTGTGATAGGGACTGTGACAGAGAATGTGACGGGCTGTGATAGGGGCTGTGACAGAGACTGTGACAGAGAATGTGACAGAGAATGTGACGGGGCTGTGATAGGGGCTGTGACAGGGGCTGTGACAGAGTCTGTGACAGAGACTGTGGCAGAGAATGTGACGCAGCTGTGATAGGGGCTGTGACAGAGACTGTGACAGAGACTGTGGCAGAGAATGTGACGAGGCTGTGATAGGGGCTGTGACAGAGACTGTGACAGAGAATGTGGCAGAGAATCTGATGGGGCTGTGATGGGACTATGACAGGGGCTCTGACAGAGATTGTGACAGGAACTGTGGCAGAGAATGTGATGGGGCTATGACCGGGGCTGTGACAGAGACTGTGGCAGAGAATGTGACAGGTCTGTGACAGAGACTGTGGCAGAGAATCTGACGGGGCTGTGACAGGGCTGTTACAGGCACTGTGACAGGGACTGTGGCAGAGAATGTGATAGGGCTATGACAGGGGCTGTGACAGAGACTTTGGCAGAGAATGTGACAGGGCTGTGATGGGGCTGTGACAGAGACTGTGGCAGAGAATGTGACGGGACTGTGATAGGGGCTGTGACAGAGACTGTGACAGAGACTGTGGCAGAGAATATGATGGGGCTGTGATAGGGGCTGTGACAGAGACTGTGACAGAGAATGTGACAGAGACTGTGGCAGAGAATGTAATGCGGCTGTGATAGGGGCTGTGACAGAGACTGTGGCAGAGAATGTGATGGGGCTGTGATGGGGCTATGACAGGGGCTGTGACAGAGACTGTGGCAGAGAATCTGGCAGTGAATGTGACGGGACTGTGACAGAGACTGTGGCAGAGAATGTGACGGGGCTGTGATAGGGGCTGTGACAGAGACTGTTGCAGAGACTGTGGCAGAGAATCTGATGGGGCTGTGACAGGGGCTGTTACAGACACTGTGACAGGGACTGTGGCAGGGAATGTGATGGGGCTATGACAGGGGCTGTGACAGAGACTGTGACAGGGACTGTGGCAGAGAATGTGACGGGGCTGTGATAGGGGCTGTGACAGAGACTGTGACAGAGAATGTGACGCGGCTGTGATAGGGGCTGTGACAGAGACTGTGGCAGAGACTCTGACAGAGACTGTGGCAGAGAATGTGACGGGGCTGTGACAGAGACTGTGACGGGTCTGTGTTAGGGGCTGTGACCGAGACTGTGACAGAGACTGTGACAGAGAATGTGACACGGCTGTGATAGGGACTGTGACAGAGACTGTGGCAGAGAATGTGACGGGGCTGTGATAGGGGCTGTGACAGAGACTGTGACAGAGACTGTGGCAGAGAATGTGACAGGGCTGTGACAGAGACTGTGCCAGAGACTGTGGCAGAGAATGTGATGGGGCTGTGACAGGGCTGTTACAGACACTGTGACAGGGACTGTGGCAGAGAATGTGATGGGGCTATGACAGGGGCTGTGACAGAGACTGTGGCAGAGAATATGACGGGGCTGTGATGGGGCTGTGACAGAGACTGTGGCAGAGAATGTGACGGGGCTGTGATAGGGGCTGTGACAGAGACTGTGACAGGGACTGTGGCAGAGATTGTGACGGGGCTGTGATAGGGGCTGTGACAGAGACTGTGACAGAGAATGTGACGCAGCTGTGATGGGGCTGTGACAGAGACTGTGGCAGAGAATGTGACGGGACTGTGATGGGGCTGTGACAGAGACTGTGGCAGAGAATGTGACGGGGCTGTGATAGGGGCTGTGACAGAGACTGTGACAGGGACTGTGGCAGAGATTGTGACGGGGCTGTGATAGGGGCTGTGACAGAGACTGTGACAGAGAATGTGACGCAGCTGTGATAGGGGCTGTGACAGAGACTGTGGCAGAGAATGTGACGGGACTGTGATGGGGCTGTGACAGAGACTGTGGCAGAGAATGTGACGGGGCTGTGATAGGGGCTGTGACAGAGACTGTGACAGGGACTGTGGCAGAGATTGTGACGGGGCTGTGATAGGGGCTGTGACAGAGACTGTGACAGAGAATGTGACGCAGCTGTGATAGGGGCTGTGACAGAGACTGTGACAGAGACTGTGACAGGGACTGTGGCAGAGACTGTGATGGGGCTGTGATAGGGGCTGTGATAGAGACTGTGGCAGAGACTGTGATGGGGCCGTGATAGGGGCTGTGACAGAGACTGTGGCAGAGAATCTGGCAGTGAATGTGACAGGACTGTGACAGAGACTGTGGCAGAGAATGTGACGGGGCTGTGATAGGGGCTGTGACAGAGACTGTTGCAGAGACTGTGGCAGAGAATCTGATGGGGCTGTGACAGGGGCTGTGACAGAGACTGTGACAGGGACTGTGGCAGAGAATGTGACGGGGCTGTGATGGGGCTATGACAGAGCATGTGACAGAGACTGTGGCAGAGAATGTGACGGGGCTGTGATAGGGGCTGTGACAGAGACTGTGGCAGAGACTCTGACAGAAACTGTGGCAGAGAATATGACGGGGCTCTGATAGGGGCTGTGACAGAGACTGTGACAGAGACTGTGACAGAGAATGTGACGGGACTGTGATGGGGCTATGACAGGGGCTGTGACAGAGATTGTGACAGAAACTGTGGCAGAGAATGTGATGGGGCTATGACCGGGGCTGTGACAGAGACTGTGACAGAGACTGTGGCAGAGAATGTGATGGGGCTATGACCGGGGCTGTGACAGAGACTGTGACAGAGACTGTGGCAGAGAATGTGACAGGGCTGTGATAGGGGCTATGACAGAGAGTCTGACAGAGACTGTGACAGAGACTGTGGCATAGAGTATGACGGGGCTGTGATGGGGCTGTGACAGAGAGTCTGACAGAGACTGTGACAGAGACTGTGGCATAGAATGTGATGGGGCTGTGATAGGGGCTATGACAGAGACAGTGACAGAGACTTTGGCAGAGAATGTCATGGGGCTATGACAGGGGCTGTGACAGAGACTGTGACAGGGACTGTGGCAGAGAATGTGCTGGGGTGATGGGGGCTGTGACAGGGGCTGTGACAGAGACTGTGACAGGGGCTGTGGCAGAGACTGTGACAGAGACTTGTGCAGCGAATGTGACGGGACTGTGACGGGGCTGTGAAAGAGACTGTGACGGGGGCTGTGACGGGGATTATGGCAGATGCTGTGATAGAGACTGTGACAAAGGCTGTGACACTCACTGTGACAGGTGTTGTGACAGGGACTGGGTAGGGACTGAGAAGGAAATGTGACTAACTCTGGTACCACAACCAGAGTTGGGACAACAGTTCCTGGAGCCCAGGCCCACACTCCCACGGCCAACAGCGCAGTTGGCAGTGAGAGCAGCAACACTGCAAACACATAGGCCCAGCCAGTCCCAGCGTTTGTGGAAACGCCAACAGGCTGAAGCTGCCACAGGAAGAAAACAAGAGGTGAGTGAGGCCGGTTCCCCCCCCCAGCTCTGCTGTGCACTCCTGCCCGTCTGTCAGGGGCAAGTTTCTAGGCCTCAGTTTCCTCGATAATGCCTGCCTTGGGGAGAGATCAGATCGCAGAGGGAGATAGGGGCTAACATGGACTGACCGAGGGGCCCTGCGAGGCTCCAAGTTATTGCAAGGGGTCCCTGAATCTCCGCAGTCTCCCCAAGCACAGCCTGCCGACTAAGAAATGCGCCTTCCATGTATATGAGCAACCGTTTACCCCATGTGTGGGTGCTAGTGTGATGAGTAGAAACACACATTTGTTTTAAAGCATAATTGAATTCATAGTCGTGATAACTAACATTTAAGGAGAGCTAGCTCTGTGCCAGACACCATGCCAAGTACTTAGTATGGATTAGCTCATGTAATCCTTGCTAGAGGCCGGTCAGGTAAGTGGTATTATCCCCATTTCACAGATGATTAAATGGAGGCTAAAGGGGTTGACTAACTTGTCCAGACTCCCACGGTTAGAGGAAGAGCCGGGGTTTGCAGGCGATTGTGTCTGACCCAGACCCTCATCCACCACTAGCAATGTTCTCAATCACAACAGTTCCCATGTCAGGTGTGTTTTGAAGTTTCAAAGTCAAGTGGGTTTTTTTTAGTGAAAAAGAGGTCCCTGTACTCCAGTTGGCTGGGACTTACTGGGAAGACTTCCTTCAGTCCATGGGCATTTGGGGAACTCATCTCCTCTCTGCACCCCACCTCCCAAGGCACTAGGCATTGGGGATGAGCAGGACATCATTTTCTGCCTAAGGAGAGCACAGAAGAGCTGTAACGATTCCAAGGGCTATGGTTGTCATTGCAGCATTCAGTCAGGCTCTCCCTGACCAACGTGGGCCATAAACAGTTCTGGCCCAGGAGTCATTGTCGTCTCTTGCTCTGCTAACTCTGTAGGCTATTCTGATGGCCCCTTGTCTCACACCCTGCTTGAGTCATGTTCAGAAAGGAAATTCTCTGCCAGGCCCCTTGAGAGGACGGGCCCCTCAGCCTCTTCACAGAGACCCCCTCCTCTGCTGTCCTTGAGGGATGGCTCCTCATTCTCCCAGACCACCCCTGCCCCGTGGTCAGGAAGTGACGTGGTCACTCCCGACGGCTTCTCTCAGACCACTGGGACCTCTACCACCCATAAAACTCCTCCACCCACCTGCTCCTCTGAGGCTCCCACACCCGGCACCCTCATGGCTGTCACCCAGGGATCATTGCCACCTGGCTTCCTCCCCACCGAAGTCCTGGAGAGGACTGCGCTGGAAACTTGGCCCTGACTCTGGGTGTTCAGAGCCCTTCTTCTCAATTTCAGCTACCCACTCCATGGCCAACACCTAGCGCTACTCCACCTTCTACAATCTGAAATTCAGGCTCCCCAGTCCGACCTCAGCCTCGTCTCCTTCCACCCTCTCTGGGTCTCCCCTTTACCCCTGCTCTTGGAGGGTAGAGCAAGCTCTGTCCACCAAGCTCCTGCCTCAGCCCCTTCCTTCCCCAGCTTAGACTCCCAGATCCATCACCTCAACCTTCACCTCCAGTGTCCTCTGCTCCCTTGTTCCAGCCCCACGATCCTTTTTGTTTATCAACCTGGAAACTCCAGCCCTGGATCAATGCAACCACCAACCCTCTCTGAGGTTCATGGGCTATAGCAGCCCTGCTGAGGCAATCAGGGAAAAATCACAGAGCCACCCAGATTTGCTCCTCCTCAAGTTCATCATCTAGTGTGCCTCAGTGCTGCCTGCCCGGCAACCCCATTGTATTTTCCTGTCTGCCTTGTCTTCATCCTGTCCATCAGTTACCACTTCTCCCCAGTGTCCAACCTCTTCCTGCAGGATCCTTCCCATCCACATTTCAACCTGATCAAATCTTTTCCCTCCAAAAAAGGTCCTCCTTGAACCCCACTGTCCCTTTCTGTCCTTCCCATCACATCTAATCTTCTTAAAAGGGTGGGCTTCACATGCCTTCCTTTCTCAACTGCCACTCATTCTTTAGCGCACGGAAACCAGGCTTTGCTACCCATTGTGTCTTCAGCAAGACCAAATCCACATTGCATTCCTGTCCCTACGTGGCCCCTGAGCATCATGTGATGCTACTGACCACCTCCCCTCCCCCCATTCTCCTCCCTTGACTTCAAGAATACATACTCTTCTGATTTTCTTTCTATATCCCTGGCCAGTCCTCAGTTTCCCTTATGTGAGGAGGAAGGTTTCCTCTGCTGGCTCTTCACCTGTTGGCATTATTCCCGACTCTGTTGCGAGCCCTTTCTTTTCTCATGTGATCTCTCTCCGTGGACACTCTCACCAAGGCCCTTGGCTTCTCTTCCCATCCTTGCCTTCAGCCCAGACCGCTCCCCTGGACTCCAGACCTGTTTGATCAACGGCCTCTTGGATGTCTTACAAGCACCTCCCCCTCCACATGCTCTCCTCCAAAGACCCCCTGATCTTCCCACTCAGTGAATGATGCCAACATCCCTCTGGTGGCTAAAGCCAGAAACCTGGGCATCATTCCTGACATCTTCCACCCCCTCACCTCCCACATCCAATTAATTCAAAAGTCTTGCTCTTTCTCCTTCATAAATATCTCTCAAATATGTCTACTTCTTACCATGCCCACTGACACAACTCTAAATTATTTCTTGCCTAGGCTATGACAGCAGCCTCCTAACTGACCTACCTGCCTCGAGCCTTGTGTAGCTAGAATCCATTATCCATGATGTTACCAGAGTGGTTTTCCAAAATGTAAAACTGGCCATGTCTGCTGAAGACTCTTCAATGACTTCCACTGGACTTAGAATAGAACCCAAACTCTCTAACCTGGCAAGTAAGCTGCTTTTCAGCCTGGCTGATGTAATTCCCCAGCCTTCCCTCCCATCAGTACCCTCCTTACCCTGGCACTCTACACCCCTGTACTTTCATAGGCTTTCTGCTTATGGTGATGGGGACACTCTTGCGCTGGTGATTATGGACATGTCAGTTGTTGACAATTATGGTGATGACTTTAAAACACTGCCTACCACATTTCAAAGGCAGTCCTTGGAGGCAGACCCCATCCCACAGTGCTCCCTTACTCCTGTCTCCTGTTTGTTTATGTGTGCCCGCCTCAGAACCATCTCCCTTAGGGTTGTTTTAGGACTCTCTGGTCAGGCCCAGGCTATCGTCCTATGTTGATTCTTGGATATCAGCCTGAACCTACATCCAATGTCCATCTTTTTCTGGTCTTGAGTTGGGCCCAGCATGTTGGTGAAGGAGTAACAATGGCAACGAAGGTAGAGGAACAAGGGGATAAACGTAAAGATGCTGCTACCATCAGCACTTGGTGGGGAGACAGACAAGGTCGGCCACGGGACTGTAGAAAAGGGGCTCCAGTCAGTTGGTGCCCCAAGCCCTCTCTTTGCTGTGACTCTGTCTGGGATCAGCCGGTGGGGTGCTTTGTCCTTCTCAGAGGCTTCAATCTGTAGCACTGACCTGCCACCCACTGTCCATGTACGTCCAGGACTGACCCCCATCATGGGGCACTTACTTGGTTTGCCAGGCTGGGGATCTGATACTCCTTGTACGGACAACACCCCCCAACATTAGCATTTATTTGCATCTATAAATATGCATGGAGGCTATTTTCCTAAAATGGGGAAGGTGGTTGGGGGCTAGGAAGAAAAGAGATGAGCAGTCTGGAGGTTGATGAAAAGGCATCTGCCCCTGTGGCGGTCTGAGTGATAGTCCCCAAAGATAATCATGTCGTAATCCCTGGAACCCGTGAATGTTACCTATGTGACAAAAGACACTTGGCAGATGTGATCGTTTTGGATTGTCTGCGTAGGCCCTCAAGGCCATCATTAGTGTCCTTATAAGAGGGAGGCAGTGGGGGATCTGACACAGAACAAAAAGACAGCGTGACCCCTGAAGCGTGATGCTCTGCTGCTGGCTTTGAAGATGGAGAAAGGGGCCAAGGGCCAAGAAACACAGTGCAACACTAGAAGGTGGAAAAGGCAGGGATTCTCCCCTAGAGCCTCTGGAGGGAGTGCAGCCTGCCAGCATCTTGATTTCAGCCCAGTGAAACGGATTTCAGACTTCTGGCCACCAGAGCTGTGAGAGAATAAAAGTGTCATTGTTTTAAGCCAGCAGGTTTGTGGTCATTTGTTACAGCAGCAATAGGAAACTCATGCTGTCCTTTTTCCTCTTCCCTCTCTGTCCCCGCCCCCCCTTCCCCACCCCCTTTCCTCTTGAGTTGGATTAATCCCCTTGGTGTTAGCAGGGAGGCCGGATAGAGGGTGGTAGAGGAGGCATCCTCCTCACCTCTACCTGGGGCTCAGTGCCCTCTGGTTCCAGGGAATGGTGGCTTTGGGAACATTAGAAGGGAGGTGCCTACTCAGAGCAGTAGTCACACGCAGGTCACTGTTGGAATGGCTTTGCTGGCAGCCGGCACTGAACTAGGACAGGAGAGGAAGAATTCCGGAGAAGCCATATGGGCATTGTGGCTGACGGGGTGATGCCTCAGCATATGTGGGCTCCCTTTTTGGAACTCCCAGAAATACTTGTGGCAGGGGAGGAAGAGGGCAGAGGTCCTGTAGGTGCTGGAAGAGAAACAGCAGGAACTTTGGGTGATGGATGTTAATGGAACTTTATTTATAGTCCCAGACTGGGAGGGTTTGATAACATTTGTGCTCTGTCGCTCTTCCAGCTGACTACACCCTCCCTGCCTTTATACAAGGTGGCTGATTAAGCAGATAATGACTTACAAACCCTTTTCATCCCCTTTCCCCCTTTCCATTTAGTTTTCATCTTCTCTTTTTTTCTTAATTTATTTATTTTATTTATTTATTATTTTTGGCTGCATTGGGTCTTCGTTGCTGTGTGCAGGCTTCCTCTAGTTGCGGTGAGCGGGCTTCTCATTGTGGTGCCTCTCCCGCTGCGGAGCACGGGCTCCAGGTGCACGGGCTTCAGTAGTTGTGGCTCGTGGGCTTCAGCAGTTGTGGCGCACAGGCTTAGCCGCCCCACGGCATGTGGGATCTTCCCGGACCAGGGCTTGAACCTGTGTCCCCTGCATTGGCAGGTGGACTCCCAACCACTGCACCACCAGGGAAGCCCAGTTTTCATCTTTTCTTTATAGAGTTGAAGGAGCACTTTCTATGTTGGGGAGAATATTCCCTTTTCTATCATTTATTGCTACAAATATTTATTCCCCCTCACCTCATTTGTTATTTAACTTCTGTTATGGAGTGTTTGCCACACAGAAATTTTCAGTTTTATATGTTGAAGCATATCAGACTTTGCTTTTATGATCTCTGACCTAGATAACATACTTAAAGAGCTCTTTCCCACCTCAAGAAATATTCACTTACCTTTTCTTGTCCATAAATACATTTTCATATACATATATAAACCATCTTCCTCAGTAATTAGCAATGTCTCTTTTCTCATTTACTACGTTTCTATATACATTTCTGAATTCTATATCTGTTCCATGATTTCCTTTCCTTTTGCCATTCCAGTATCACTCCTTGCCCCACTCCCCTCAAATTACTGCAATGTACTATCTTTTTTCTTTTTCTGTTATCTTTTTTAAAAACAGATAAAGGAGTCTCTCTCCTCTACTGCTCATCCCTTTTAGCATTCTCTTAGCTATTTCTTTTACCAGATTAACTATAAAATTATTTGATCATGTTAAAAATCATGCTGGTACTTTGATTAGGATTGTGCTGAATTTACGAATTAATTTAGGGGGGATATATATCTTTATATCAGGGCAAGAGGAAGGTTTGTCTCTATTTAAATCTTATTTCGTGTCTGAGGAGAATCTTGCCACGGTTTCAGCCCTCATTTTTGTTTCTCTTTGTTCATTTCTGTCAAGTTGGGAGAGGCTCGTTTTGTAAACCTGCACTTACGCCGCCGTGATTCTCAGAAGTCTTTAGGTTTGCGCTGAATTGAGGGCTAAGGCAGGGATGATGAGCTAAAGCTGTGGGTGTGGCTGAACTTCGGAAGGAGAGTAAATGCTCAATGAGAGGAACAGAAGCTTGCAAAGCTCCAGCATTTATGGGGAAGGTGAATGCAGTGGATATGGATGAGAGCAAGCATAACAGAAAGGAGGAGTGAGAAACCAGTGGAGAGGTGTGTCAAGCAAGCCAGAGGAGGAGGAAAGTTCAAGAATGGCATGGTCAATAGAGGCCAGTGTTGCTGGTAGTTTATGGAGAATGGCTGTGATGGAGCCGTGGGCTGTGTTGGCTGTAGCTGGTTACCGGTAAGGTGACCATATCACTTCGTTTTCAAACGGCGACACTTGGAGAAGACTCTGGGACAACAGGGATAAAGCAGGATTATTCCTGGTAAACTGGGATACATGGTGACCCTGATTAGTGTTGACCCCTGAGAAAGTCTTGCTTTCTCAGTGGATGATGGCTGAGGTGCCCAGGTTGTGTGGGTTTGAAGAGTCAAGACAGTAACAGTAGATTCTCACTTCTTCTCTTTAGAAGTTTGGGTCATAACCTATATGGGAAAAGAATCTGAAAAAGAATGAATATATGTATACCTATAACTGAATCACTTTGCTGTATACCTGAGACTAACACAACACTGTAAATCAACGATACTCCAATAAAATAAAATAATAAAATAATTTGGCCAGAAAAGTAAGGAGAGCGTTGGGTCATAGCTGCAGGGAAATTAAGGTTGGAGAAGGGTTTATTTGCTTGTCGGTTTTGCAGTCTTGGGGAATTTGTCTGTTTGGGGAGGAAAAGAACTTAGTAAAGAGGGAGAGATTGAAGATGTATGATACAGACAGGATAAATAATAAAGAGAGGACATATAGGAGGGGAAGGAAGCAGTATCAACAGCCTATGCAAGACATGAGTTTAGCTTGGAAGAGAAGGAAGGATAGTTCTGTTATGAGAGGCAAATAAACGAATGCATGACAAACCGGCAAAAAGTTGAGGTGCAGAGAGGAAACTTGAGGAAACTCATTTAACTTCTCAAGAATGGTTGCTGAGAAGGAGGTGGGCAAATCCATAGAGGGAAAAAAGCCTCCAAAAGGAAAGGATTGGAAACACTTCACCCCTTCCCTTGGGGATCAACATGGTCAGACCCCCTCTGATATATCAGGATGGTTCTGAATGAGGTCCACTGGTGGCGGGAACTGACAGATTGTCCAAGCTCAGTGCCAGGCGCTAAGTTGGCAGGTTTCTGGCTGGTGTGTATATGGGGCTGGAAGCTCCTTCCATCCTAGGCACTTTGGAACATTGGGAGTCTTCCTCCATTGGAGAATTACCTTAGAAAACTCTTAGAAATCTGAACCAGTGAGAACATCACTGCGTTGGTGGACAAAGACTCTGAGACTATACAGGACCAGATTCTACAGGGACATGTTGTGGGTAGCAAGAGAAGACACAGCTCATTAGAGGCGCCAGCGCTCTTGTCACCTGGCCTTGGATGAACTGCCCTTTTGAGGAAGTCCTTGATGTGCTTGAGCAATTCAGTGTGGAGGACGAACTCAAGAGAGAGACACCGTATTTCTTGTTACTTCAGATGGTCTTAAGTGGTTAATTAAAAATACTTATGATGGGGAAAGGGCTCTGCACTTCCACTGCAGGGGGCACAGGTTCAATGCCTGGTCGGGGAACTAAGATCCTGCAAGCCCCATGGTGCAGCTAAAAGAAAAAAAATACTTATGAAATATTTATCTAATTTATACCCCAACTTGATAAAGCAGGTTCATGTAATAGAATGGTATACAGCCATTCAAAATGATATTGGAAAATAAAATTAATTTGATGAAATGAAAAAGTATTGGGGATGCATTAATTGAAAAACTAGTATAAACCCAACAATCTGATTTTTGAAAAGAGTATGTAATATGTCTATATAAGGACAGATATAATATTGTAGGAATATCTACCAGTTAGCGGTGGCTGTTTCTGGGTGGTGCAATGTGGAATCAAGGGTGATTTTTCTTTTTACTTACCTTTATTTTCTAAATTTTCTATGATGTGTTTGTATTGCTTTTTTTTTTTTGGTAAGCTGAATAACACTTGTTTTGTAAAAGGATTGCCAAGCAGCCATAGGACCCCAACCTGAGCCTGAGGGAGGAATCTGTTGAGGGGCTCGTGGTTGCGGTTGGGTGTACTCTCTCCAGCTGCCCTCAGCAGCTTCTCTTTCCAAAGGGGAAACAACCTGGCCACATTTAACAATGCACCCAGCCCAGTGCTGCTAGGTGTCGCCCATGGGACACGTCGGGAGGAGCTGCCCTCCATTCCCCATCTGGGACTCCACAGACAACCTGCCACCCTTGAGCCATCATCTTCAATGCGGATGACATAAATGAAAGTTTCCCCTCCTCTTCACCCTGCAGACAAACTATTCTGAGCCCATTTGTACCTAAGACCAAAGGGAGAGAGGAGGTTTTAGGAAGGCTGAAATATCCAAGGGATTCTTGGAAGGAATAGACTGCTGTTTGCTGTGGCTGTGACTCTGGTTACGTGAATGCTGTGTTTGCCACATTGTACGAAGCTATGGTTGTACCAACAGACTGTGGACAGAAGAGCGAGGACACTGTCAGATAGTTTCCATGGCTATGTGGGGGAAGGACACACTGCCAGACCAGAACCCAGCACTCAGAGGGAAGGCCCTTTTCGTTCTAGCCAGAGTCCTTGGTGAGTCCTACTTAGCCTTCAGCCTTGAGTTGGATGGTGAACACGCTCATTCTGCCTTAGGTTGTTGGTCCATTCTCCATGCATCAGTGAGTCTGACTCAGGAAAATCCTTCGGGCAGTTCCTGGGCTCAGAGGCTTTGCTCCGGGTCAGCCCCATTGGAGAGGAACCTAATGATGCTTCCTACCTACGTCTGGCTGGTATGTGTAGTTGATGGATATGAGTGGTTCTCCATTGGGCCATGTGGAAAGGTCTGGAGGTTACCTGGCCCTCTGCTCTTTCCAGACTTCTGAACTTTTAATCCCTGAATCAGATGTCACCACCTGCCCCATGGGGAAGCCTGTGAGGCAGCCAGACCTCTGCTCAGTGCCACAGGGCCATCTCTCCCAGGAAGAGCACCTTTGCTCAACAACAGAAGGAGTGAAATGGGCAGGTGATGAGGGAGGGCCCTCCCCTGACTCACCTCCATGCCCATGTGAAATTCTATGCCATCTTTGGTACCTACTAGCTCTCTCTGAGCTTCCCACAGAGACAGTGAAGGAAATACACGATCCATCCCTGACTCATGACAGGCATTCCATAAATATTTGTTGAATGAAATGAGAGTGGGAGTGAATTAATCAATTACCTAATTTTGTGGGCACAGAGGCCTTACATGGATGGTTGAGGAGATGGACTCTTTTTAGAATGGAGGGTAGATAAAAATACCTATGGTTCTTGGCCATGAGTAAAAAGAAAGGCTAACATGCCAAGGTTTATGACTGTGATTCAAAACTTTCATGTATTAATCATCTTTATGTATTAATCATGATACTTTACAAAATCTTTCTTTGGCACAAGAACCATAGATTTTCAAGTCCAATCAAGTCCAAGCCTCAGATAAGAAAACTGAGGTCCAGAAAGAGAAGGGAGTGTCCAAAGCCACCAGGCTGATGGAGTGAAAGCGTGATTCAGGTCTCTTGGCTCCCGCCCTGCGGGGCTCTTCCCACCCTCCATGCCTGTGTGATTGGGGTCTTCTGCTCTGGGCAGGGAGGGGAAAGGCAGCTTCTCTTATAAATAAATATTGGTTGGGCATGTACCAGATGCTGCATACCTACTGTGTGTCAAGCAAGTTGCTAGACGCTGGTGATATAATGGTAATTAGATAGTGCCATGACAAGAGAAGAGATGGGCAATCATGATGAGGAAGGTGCACCTGGCTAGGGAAGCACAGATTTGGGGTGATGGGTTGGGTGGGGGGAGCTTAGGGGGGGAGCAGACACCCTGTTAGACAGAGTCTCTTTAGGGGCATACCCCCAGCATTCCTGTGCTGCTCTGTCTCCTGCTTTTCTGAGAATGCCCGGCTCCAGGGGCCCAGACATCCAGATAAGAGTCACAGCTCAGAGTCTAAGGGGACAGATAAGCAGGGCAGTCTGCTCAGATAGAGGGGGCTCAGGCAGGGGTGTCAGGCTCCAGAGGGAGGCCCTGGGAAGGAAAGGACCCACTGTCCTGTTTGAGGGGATGTGGTGGGGGAGGTGTGGACCCCACAGCAGAGGCCTGAGCTCCAGGACGCTCTCAGCAGGTCCTCCCACCCCCAGGCAGTCAAACTGGGTTCTGCTCTTCAACCTCGAACCTGTCTTGTTTTTTTGTGTGGTTTTTTTGTTGCGGTACGCGGGCCTCTCACTGCTGTGGCCTCTCCCGTTGCGGAGCACAGGCTCCGGATGCGCCGGCTCAGCGGCCATGGCTCACGGGCCCAGCCACTGTGCGGCATGTGGGATCTTCCCGGACCGGGGCATGAACCCATGTACCCTGCATCAGCAGGTGGACTCTCAACCACTGCGCCACCAGGGAAGCCCGAATCCGTCTTGTTTTGAAGCCAAAGCTTCTCTAGGAGGTCCTAGATGTCTCCTCATCTCCCTTCTCTCCTTTTTCCCCTGCATCCTCCCATTGCTGCCTCTCCATCTCACTAACAACTCACCCCTCCTGCCTCATCAGCTCGCCCTGAGCCGTTCCTTCCACACTTCATTTGGATAGCTCCTGAAACTCAGTCTTTTCTGGGAAACGAAAGTTTGGAGGCAGAGGCAGAGATGGAGAAGAAGGAACATCCATGGTTCCTCCTTCTCCATCTCTAGGGCCCTTCCTAGCCCTAGCAGGAGGGCTAACCAAGACAGGAGCCTCTGTGTCAGTCAGGGGCCCTGCAGGACAGAGAAGACGTATTCACACTAGGTCATGGAGGACAGGCTAATAAAGAGTATTTATAGGGGACTTTCCTGGTGGTCCAGTGGTAAAGAATCCACCTTCCAATGCAGGGGAAGTGGGTTCTATCCCTGGTCAGGAAGCTAGGTTCCCACATGCCACGGGGCAGCTAAGCCCACACACCACAACTACTGAGCTCGTGCGCCTCAACTAGAGAGCCCGCGTGCCCTGGAGCCTGTGTGCCACAACTAGAGAAGAGAAAAAACCCGCACTCCACAACTAGAGAGAAGTCCGTGTGCCGCAAGGAAAGATCCTACATGCCTCGACGAAGATCCCACATGCCACAACTAAGACCCGACGCAGCTAAAAAATAATAAATAAAAAATAAAATAAAATAAAAATTTAAAAAGAGGATTTATAAAGGGACACCCACAAGGGACAGTGCAGCAGCCCACTGAGAAACAGCGGGAAGTGGCTTCCACCCTGGGCCTGAAGGCACAAATGGAAGGAGCAGTTACTGGAACCTGGAGTGAGGACCTCTCCAAAGAGGGCCACCTGACAGAAGCTGTGGCCTCTCATAGAGGGACAGAGCCCACCCACAGTGGCCTGGCAGGGAGGGTGCCACGGAACAAAGACCCCAACCTGCCCTCTGGTCTTCTGTGGTGTCTTCCAATGACCAAATCCAACCAGAGGCCAGAGGGCAAGGAAATCCACTGATGCAGTCCAAAAGGTCAGCTTCTCAGGCACTCCACAGTAGGGTGGAAAAGTGCAGAGAGTGGGTCTGGAGGGGCACACTGAAGCTATCCAGTTCGTCTGACTATGTGCGGGGCACCGTGCTAAGCTGTCATGTGGGGCATCTCATTTAATGCCCATGACAACCCTAGGAGGCATGCATTCTTATTATCCCCATTTTAGAGAGAAGGAATCTGAAGATCAAAGAAGTTAGGGAACTAACCCTGATCCTCAGCTAGTAAATGGTAGAGTACAGATTTGAACCAAGGCAGCCAGACTCCTGGATTATGGTTCTGTCTATGTCTTTGTTCAGAATCTGTTTGTCTAAACCAGTGCTGTCTGATAGAATTTTCTGCAGTGATGGGAATATTCTATATCCATACTACCCAGTACAGTAGCCACTAGCCATACATGGCTATTGAGCATGTGAGATGTGGCCTGTGTGACTGAGTGAGAACCTGAGTTTTAAATTTCATTTAACTTTAATTCATTTTAATTTAAATGACCACATGTGGCTACCCTGTTGGACCACACAGGTCTAGACCTTACTCTGTGGATCTTTGGCTGTTGGATTCTGGAGGGAAGAAATGCTGCCCATGTCACTCTGCTGCTCGCAAAACTTTGGGGAGAATGGATCGATTGTCAAAGTCATGGCACTGCAGGTTGGGGTAGACATGGACTGAGAAAACATGTGGGGGTGTTCAGCTGCCCTCCCCCATCTCAGGCTGAAGAAGCTCATCAGATACATCCCTCCACCTTCCCCTGGGCAGGAACAGTCTTGGAGGTAGGAGAACTGTGGGTCAGTAAGATACTGGGGGGCAGGGTCCTAAGGGAAATGGGACAAAGATATTTGGTCACCTTCCCTAGTTAGACTTGCTGGCTAAAATAATCATCTGTGGTAAGTCTGTTACTCTGAGATTTTATTGCTACTGCCACTTGGCCTGGGGCAGGCCCCTGAGCACTTTTCATGCTTCTTGATCAGGAATTCTTAACTGGGCTACTGGGGTTCCATTGCTCCAGGGGAGTCTCCAAAGCCCCTGAAATTGTGTGCAAAACATCACATACTTGCACATGTATCTTTGTTCCCTGCATCTGTGATACATAAAAAGGTACAGAGCCCCTCATCCAGGTCTTTGGAGGAAGAATTGCCTCCTGCTGGCCTGCCCCCTCTCTTGAGGCCCTCCCCCCCTCCTCTGGGTTTCTTCCACTCCCGTGGTTCTGCCAGCAGCCTGTCCCCAGAGCCAGCTGGGGCCATGTGCCTCTCTGCTCACCTGGACACAGCACTGCGCCTCTATCGACTGTCCTATTTAGGAGCTGCTGAACTGACTGCAGAAACCGGGTCCGCATCTGTCCCCTCCAGAGGTGGCCAGGCTTTGAGGTGGGGTGTGGGCAATAGTCCTCCGAATCTCTGGGCTTGCAGGAAGAAGCATGAGTCCTAAAGTCAAGAAAGACTTGCTCTTCACCCTGGATCTGTGCCGCCTTGACAAGTTGATGAACCTCCCTGAATCTCTGTTTCCTCATCTATAAAATGGGGGGAAGAATGCCTCCCTATAGGGGTGTTGTGAGGATTAGCTGAGGTAATGGTTATAAAGTACCAGGCACTCGATAAATGTTAGCTCTTATCTGGCACAACTGGATCCAGAAATTTTCTCTACAGTGTCCCTGGCAGGAGGTTGTCCTGCTCTGCCTGGAGAGCTGCCATGTCCTGAGGCAGCCCAGCCCCCATCTGCACAGTTCTGACTGTGAGAAAATCCTTACATCAGTCAGGAACTCTTTGAGTTGAAGTGACAGAAATTCAACTCAAATGGCTCACCAAAAAAGGGAATTATTGGCCCAAGAAATTGGGAAGGGCAGGAATGGAGGTGACCTCAAGGGCTCTAGAGATCCAAACAATGTTATCAGGACTTTCCTTCTCTCCCTCTGTAGCTCTTGGCTCTGTTTTTCCGTGTGACTGGGGAGAGGGCAAATCAACAACTCTCAGCATATATCATCACATCTTAGTGAACCAGAAGAGAGCTTCTTTCTCCCAGTGACCACATATAAATTCCCAGGGGAGGATTAAGACAGGGCAGCCTTGGGTCACAGCCCATCCTGAGGCAATCACTGGGGGCAGGGCCATGGACAATCATGATTGGCCAGGCTTTGTCACATGACCAGAGGATGGGAGACAGTGTACTTTGAAGGTAGCCATGTTGGAACCATGCGGAGTGTGGGAGGGTAGGATCTGCAAAGGGAGGAATGCTGTTTCTAGAAGCCTGTGGAAAACCAGTGGATGTTCACTACTCTTCTTCCTTACATTGGGCCTGATTCTTTGTCCCTCTGACAGCCCTGAGTCCAGTGCCAGCCTTAGCTCTGTCCTCCTGGCCTGCACAAGACAAGGCTGTTCACTCTGCTGAGCCAGCCCCTCACAGATATGTAGGGACATTATGGCCTCCCCAATCTTCTTTTCTGCAAGCAAAGTTGTTCTAGCTCCTCCATCTCCCTGAGTACAATGGATTTCCAACCCCCCTCCTCCTCCTGGGCAGAAGGCAGCAATCTGGTAGAGGTCGGATGGGGGCCAGACTTGAGAAGTAGCTTTTGGAATGCTGATGAAAATAACAGGGGCTTTAGTATCCCTTTGTGCCGGTCACTAACTTGATGTCTCCCTTAGCCACACAGGGGGAGTTGACTGGGGAGGAAGGACAAGGAAGGGGGAGAATGTGGGTGAGCAGAGGGAGAAGGGTGAAGAGGAGGAAGGAGAGGAGAGGGAAGAGTGGGAGGAGGAAGGGAAGCAGAGGAAGTAGAAGGAAAGGAGATGAGGAGGAGAATGGGGAGGAAGCTTCGGCTCTCTGGAAGCTCTCAGGCTGGGAAACACAATCAACTGCTTTAAAAGGCACCCAGGGGCTTCCCTGGTGGTGCAGTGGTTGAGAGTCCGCCTGCCGATGCAGGGGACACGGGTTCGTGCCCCGGTCCGGGAAGATCCCACATGCCGCGGAGCGGCTGGGCCCGTGAGCCATGGCCACTGAGCCTGCGCGTCCGGAGCCTGTGCTCCGCAACGGCGGAGGCCGCAACAGTGAGAGGCCCGCGTACAGCAAAAAAAAAAAAAAAAAAAAAAAAAGGCACCCAGCTTATATGGCACAGACTGTAAGTGCAGAAGGAGCTCAAGTCTGGGTAGCTATCCCCCTGGCTAGTCAGGGGAGGCTTCCTGGAAGAGGGGGCCTTGAAGGAAGCAAGATTGCAAAGCCGAGCCTGGCCCTGGGAGCTTGCTGCAGGAAGTGCAGAACCATCTCTGATTGCCCAACTGGGGAGAAGGGGGCAGGGGAAGGGGCTTCTGCTCTCATTCCTCCCTTCCCTGCCACTTGTTCTCCCATTCCCAAATGGGCTGCTCTGCAGAGGTCACCCCTAGGCTAATGAGAAATCTTCCTGAAGTTTAAAACCAATTAAGCAACAAACGGCTTCTGATTAGTTATTTCTCTTGATGTGAATTTTAATGAATGGTCTCCTCTCCCCTCCCTACCTCCCAAGCACCCTGGGGCTTAACCAGCTTTTGGTGTGTCTTGAAGAGACCTCAGGGGTGTCTGGAAAGGCTAGAGAGGAAGGGGATAGGGGCTAGGATGGGGTCCAAACAGCTTTTCACAGCACAGCATGCTCCACCAGTCTGCCTGCATTTCTCCTAATATTTCAGAGTTCTACTGTGTCCTCAAGCAGGGGCTGCTCTTGGAGGGGAAGGGGTGAGGGAGCACAGAAAAACAGTGGAACAGAGAGATGGTGAAACACAGCCTCAAACCTCTGCCAGTGCACTCTAGTCAAAGAGACTGAGTATAACGCGTAAAAAGTTAGCCCATGACAAAAGCTAGAAATGCTCGGTGAAAGATGTGTGACTAGGTCGGGAATGCCAAGTTGCGGGGCCACAGAGAGGTGGACGCAGGGCTGCAGGAGAGGGCAGAATTGTGCAGTGGGCAGGACTCTGTTCTCTGGGGATGTGCAGAGCAGCTCTGAACAAGGGAGCCTCCCATTTTTGGCTACTTATCCTTCCAGAAATGTAGAGATGTAGAGATGCTGGCTATTGCTTGGCCTTCCTCTGGGGACTCTTGTGACCTTCCCATGAGAAAACACAACAGAAAGTTTAGTGTAAAAAGGAGACTGGGGTAGGGTAGTGAGTATGCGGGCGATGGCAAGGCGCCTCTTTACTGCCCTGAACCCTCAACAGGAGAACAACTAGGACAACAGCGGTTGGACCCTATTCACACCATCCCTATTTCACAGGCAGCAAACTGAGGCCAAAATATTCAGCTCTGTCTCCAGTATGGACAGGAGGGCCAGCTGCAGAGTCTCAGGGTCCAGCTCTCTCCATCCTAAAATGGGCATCCTCTAGGACCTTCCCCTAGGACCTAAAGCCCCTGGGGGTAGCTGAGATCCAGAGGGGTACTCAGGAGCCTTGCTGAGCCTTGCTGTTCAGCCCTACACTCCTGACCACTCCTTCTAGCTGAGCAGAAAAGCTCTTTCTTAAAAGGCAATAAAGTCCACGGTGTCTGCTGGAGGAAGGAAAGGGGGAAGCACCTCTTGGGAACTGCTGATAAAAGAAATAAAGATGGATTTTTCTGCAGATTCCTCTTCCTTGTCTCTCTTCTCTTCTCCCTACTCAGAGTACCTCTTTCCCCTCTTCCTCTCCTCTCTGCCTTTCTCCCTCCCATCCTTTCTTTGCTTCCCAACCATGTTGGCTCTGAGGGACGTCTGGCTGAGGAGTTCCTGAGGGATCTGTCCAGGCCCTGGACTCCCAGGGAAAGCCCAGAGCACTTCACAGTGATTCCCTGAAATTCAGCCCTGCTGCCCAGGTCAGAGGAAAAGCACCATTTCTGGCTCAGGCATCTGAGTGATGACAAATTTAAAGAGGCCTCCTCTCAGCCCAGCCCCCTTGGCTTCCATTTTGGGTACCAGGAGCCAGCCTGGCCCAGAAGATTGGCTTCTGACCAGGGCTCTGCAGCCCAGAACTGGGGCCAGCTGTTCCAGGCCTGAGATTCTCCTGCACTTGGCCCCATCTCACCATCAAGCACCTGGGCCCCTCTGGTTGGCTTCGTTGCCCCAGCTTTCTGGGACATGCTGGCTGTGTCTTCCTCAAGCAGTGGTGATAGATGAGGGGATAGATTGATCAGGTCTCTTGATGGCAAGGGACAGAACCCAGTTCATACTAACTTGTGGACAAAAAGGGACTTTGATGGTATATGTGATGGTGCAAGATTGTCCCTTATGAGAAGCTGGCTGGGGTCAGCTTTGCCAATGGGATATTGGCAAACACATCCCAACCAAAAGAAGTGTTGAACAGTCAATCTAGGGGGAGCAGGGATACCACTGGGCCTCAGGAACATTTGAACTCAAGTCTCGAACGCGGCTAGGAAGCTGTCTTCCACATTACACCTCTATCCCTGTCTCTGCCTCGATCTGACTACAGGTCAGCTTCCCACACCTCCTGAGCTTCACCCCTAACAACTGTAGCTCCTGGAGAGAGATGGGCTCTTCATCTCAGTACCAGTTCAAAAAATCCCAGCAAAGATGTCTGATTGGCTCAGCTTGGGTACTCCTGTCCCTGGTGCTCTCACCTATGGCCAGTGGACCAAATAACGAAATGGCAGCTCCCATGGGAACCCTACAGTGGACAGGGGGAAGGAGCAATTTACTAGGAGAAGGTGGGGGGCCCTCCCTAGAAACTGAGAGGAGGGATGGAGGGTAGGTATCTACTTCACCTGCTCTCTCACCAGGAGGACTATGGGATATATTTGCAGGTCCTATTACAGAAGCTGTGTGAATATTACCCTCACCAGCTCTGGTTTGCTAGGGCCACAGACAAGCTGAATGTATTTCCTTCCCTCCTTCGCACCTCCTAACTTGTCATCCTGACCCATGGGCTGCTCCTGACTGTCACCCCACACCTACCATCTTACCCTGGCCTCCTCTCATCTCGGTCAGCTTTACTTAGCAGCTGCAATAAAGTCCAAAGACAGAAGCCTGGGATTTGAAGCTTGAATTAAGGGTCACCATTTACGACTTATTGGATCTTTTTTTTTTTTTTTGGCTGCGCCACGTGGCTTGTGGAATCCTTGTTCCCCAACCAGGGATCAAATCCAGGCCCCCTGCAGTGGAAGCACAGAGTCCTAACCACTGGACTGCCAGGGAATTCCCTACCTATTGGATCTTAAACAGTTTCTATGAGGTCCTGACTCCTCACCTGTAAAATGAAGATGATAATAGTACCTGATCAACGGGGTTATGGTACAGGTTATAAGAGGTAGGAGATGTAAGCTCTGGGCGCCCAGTAAGCACTCAATAAGTGGTAGCCTGAAAAAAAGCCATGCCAAGGTGTAGAGTGTTCTCAGCTCCTTTTTCAAACAGCAAGACCACTGTATCTGAGCAGGAGCTATTTGTGGCAGGTGGAAAAGTTGGTGGGGATTGTCTTCCAGTCCCAGGCTCCCAAATGCAGGCTGAGGGAGGGAACCTCAATCCCCCTCCCCAGCTAAGTCCACACATGTCCCTTCAGGCCAACTCTGGGGAGCTCTCTGTTTGCTGGGAGAATGCCAAAGACAAGGTGAAAGCCCTCAGGCCTGCCGTTGGCCTCAGCGAAAGGACTGATTCCCTAGAGTCTGTCCTGAGAGCAGAGTGGATCAGGGGAGAAGGACCCTGCATGGGACCCTGGCCACATCTGTCCAGAGCAAGCTCCAGTTTCCAAATGTTTCAGGCCACGGGGAAAACCCTAAACGCAGGGTCGCATGGGGGCACGGTCTGCATCTGTGTTCAAATCAGCCTTGTGTATAAGCACAGAGTGCCCCTTCTGAGGAGCTGGCCGTGACCAGGTATGGGATATTGGCAAAACACATCCCAGTGCCTTGTTTGGGCCAGCATCCCTGAGCTCCCAGCTGGTAGGCATAGTAGTGATGGGTCGGGGGTGAGGTGCAACAAGGAGGATCAAAGACATGGGCACACACGTGCACCCACACACTGCCAGCCCTGTGTGCAGAGGGAAACAGATGGCCAGGACCAGAAGCTCTACCTGAAGCCTCCCAGATGCCTTAATAATAGTAACTGAGCTGCATTTACAGAGCACTTAGCGTGTGCCAGGCTCTGGGCTAACCTCTTTGCCTTCACGATTTCAGTGAATACTTTCCATGACCTCCAGATCTGGGCGTTAGTATCCCTGTTTTACAGATGAGGGAATCGAAGCTCAAGGGTTAAGTAACTTGCCCAAGGTCATACAGAATGTGACAGAGCCAGCATTCAATCCCAGATATGTCTGATTTCAAATCCCTGTTATCCTGCTGCCCACCTGGTACTTCAACAGACATAGTTTTCTGAAGGAGAGATCAAAAGGGGACGAAGGATTCTCCAGTCAAATGCACTGGTTCTTAGAGGGAAGCCTGGAGAGGACCAGCCTCAAAATCCCCCGGGGAAGTTGCTGAAAATGCAAGTTCTTGGGTCCCATCACCTCCCTCCATGCATCCCTTCCTCCAGGTATTGATTCAATGGGGTTGGGGGCCTGGGAATATGCGTATTAGGAAGCTGCCTAACTCCCATGAAAATAACTTCCTTTCCCATTGTAAAATAATAATACTGCTCATTGTAAGATCTCTGAATCCATGTGGGGCTCAGGACTCTGCATTTTTAATACCTTCTCCAGAAGAGACCTATGCTCACTGAAGTTTGAAAACACTTGCTCAGGGGTTTGAACACGTGGCCTTCCTTAGGTCAGTCCCAGGGATCTACACAAAGGACCCTGGGGACTCCACAGTCTGACGTTTGGGAGAAGGGTGCTCCTTAGGCTCCGGTAGGCTCTGTGGACCCAGCATTAGAGGGAGGGAGGAGAGGGCAGTGTGCTCTACTCAGAGAGGGAAGCTCTACTGGGCTTTTCTGTCCATGGGGGGATGCAGCACCAGCTTCTGCAAGAGCCCATCCTACCTCTGCTTCCCTGTCCAGGACCCTCTCCCTGGGAAGCCTGGGGCCACTCCTTGGATCCCTACTGCTGAGCTCCTCCCACCCCATTCTGCTAGACTCACAAAGCATCTCTTCAAAGAATGTCCTCCCCTGGGTAATTGGACCCTCAGGCCATTGGCATTTAAAGAAATGTTCTTGACCTTTTCAGCAGTTCCATAAAATCACAAAATAGAACTCTAAATATTACTGCAGACTCCTACTTGCCCAGACCCTGGCAAAGACTCATTTTCCAGGCCAACTCAAAAATGAGAGAAAACAGCAAAATTGCTAGGACAAAAGGGACTCTTCTCAAAATCTCCCTTTTGGTTATCATCCCATTATGGACTGCTATTATCTGCATCAGAACTCTGTCCTCCACTACCACCGGCACCACCAACACATCCTCCCCACTATCACCACCCCTGACCACCCTTACTCTGTTCCCATCATCCCCTTAATGACATCATTCCATAAAATACAGAGGATTTATGCTCTTGAATCTCCACAGTGTGATAGGCCTGCTTGTGTTTTAGATATTTGATCCAGGACCTCTCCCCACGTCTCTTCTTCCTCCATTGGTATGGAATCAGATGAAACAATGGATAGGGAAGGACCAACTACCGGCTCTGGAGGGAGACACAAGATAGGACAGAACCTCAGGAGGAGAGAATGAATGTGTTAAAGACATTTAGAAAAATATCAAGAAAATTTGAAAATAGATTAGATATTGGATCAGGAACATCCCTTACATTTACACAGCTTGGGTTAAGAGCAGAAATTTAAATTATTTTTCTCATGTTTCAAAAAAACGTTTTGTCATCTAAAAAGGAGTCAGCAGACTCCAGTCTGCAGGTCAAATTCAGCTCTTGGCCTGTTTTTGTATGGCTGTTGAGCTAAAAATGGTTTTTACATTTTTAAATAACAGCTCTGTTGAGATATTCACATACCATAAAGTTCACCTTCTTAGAGTGTACAATTCAGTGGTTTTCATTATATTAACAGAATTATACAACCATTACCACTATTTAATTCCAGACCATTTCATTATCCCCAGAAGAAATCTGTACCCTTTAGCAGTCACTTCCCATCGCCCATCCCCACAATCCCTGACAACCAGTAATCTACTTTCTGTCTCTATGAATTTACTTATTCTTGACATTTCATATAAATGGAATTGCACAATATGTGAGCTGTTCTACCTGAATTCTCTTACTTAGCATAATGTTTTTAAGGTTAATCCATGCTGTAGCATGTGCCATATATGTAGTGTGTATGAATAATATTCTATTGTATGGCTATAGATGTGGTGTTTTCTGATATCACTTCTGATACCAGATGTGTGGAGTTTTTCTCTGACACCAAGTACATGTCATTTTCCCACACCAACCACAAACAATTCTCAGATACTAACTGCATGTCAACAGTTCGGTTCAATTCTGACACTAACTATCTGAGTTAGCACAGACCTCAGAATTTAAGGACTCAGTCCCAGAAGCCTGCCCCCATTTCAGATGCCAGTCACAAACAGAGCGCCCAGGGTACTAACACTTCTCCCTGCCTGACTACAAATTCAGGAGCTGATACCGCTCAGTTTCAGTAATTCACCAGAACAACTCATGGAAGTCAGGAAAATGCTTTACTTATAACGACTGGCTTATTATAAAGGATACAAATGAACAACCAATTGGAAAAGATGCATAGGGCAAGGTATAGGGGTTCCGGAGTGAGGCATGGCGCTTTCATGCCCTCTCTAGGGGGTGCCATCTTCCCAGTACGTCAATGTATTCACCAACCCAGAAGCTCTCTGAATCTCCTTGTTCAAGAGTTTTCACACCCTCCCTGGAAGGTCAGGGGATGGGGCTGAAAGTTTTCACCCTCTAATCATGTGTTTGGTCTTTTGGGTGACCAGCTCCCATCCTGAAGCCATCTAGAGACCCTCACCTTGAGTCATGTCATTAGCATAAAATCAGGTGTGGTCTAAAAGGGCGCTAAAGAACAACAGAAGACATTCCTATCACTCAGGATATTCCAAGAGTTTTAGGAGCTCTGTGCCAGGAACGGGGGACAAAGACCAAATGTATTTTTTATCATACCATGGCATACCACATTTTGTTTATCCATTCATCAGTAGATGAACATTTGGATTGTTTCCACTTTCTGGCTATCATGATACTGTTGTGAATATTCATGCACAAGTTTTTGTGTGAACATATGTTTTCAATTTTCTTAGGCTTACATCAAGGAGTAGAATTGCTGGGTCATGTTTCACTTTTTGAGGAACTACCAAATTGTTTTCCAAAGAGGTTGTGCATTTTATATTCCCACCAGCGATATGTGATGATTCCAATTTCTCCACATCCTTGTCGACACTTATTATTGTCTGTATGTATTATTTTAGCCATCCTAGTGGCTATGAAGTGGTATCTCATTGTGGTTGACTTTTACATTTTTAAAGGGTTGTAAAAGCAAATAAACAAACAAACAAAAACGAAGAATATGGGACAGAGACTCTATGCTATAGGTAGCCTATTTAGTATCTGGATCTTTACAGAAAATGTCTGCAACCCTTGGTCTGAAATATTCTAAATTATCTACTGAACTAAAAGGAAAAAATACAAATCATGTATCAGGAGTTTAAATCCAAATTATTTAGCTAAAGCTGAAATTTTATTTTAAATTTTTTATTATATCAAGTATTTTTATTAAAAATATTCAGAATTTTATACAGCAGAAATTAAACACAACATTGTAAATCAACTATACTTCAATAAAATTAAAAAATATATATTCATGGGAGTTCCCTGGTTGTCCAATGGTTAGGACTTGGTGCTTTCAGTGCCGGGGCCCAGCTTCGATCCCTGGTGGGGGAATTAAGATCCCGCAAGCCTTGTGGCACAGCAAAAAAATAATAATAATTATAACAATTTTAGCATGCATTGTCTTTCTACTTGCCAGAGTTAAGAATCAGCATTATACTTCAGGGATATCATATCTAGATCTAACATACAAATTTAAGAGTAACATGAATTCTTTAATTTTGCAAAATATTCCTCGGTCACCATATACAACTATTGCAAATACTGTAATTCATGAGTGACTCCAGAACAGTGAACTAGAATATGAAGAGAAGCAAGAAAATGGTCTCTTGGCACTAGTAGGAAGGATACTTCATTACACAAAATCTACTGCATTCATGCTCTCTAAGAGGAAGGATTTGACAAGTTAATTTGTCTTTTCTCTACTTAAGTGCTTCTGCTGCTAAAATCCTGCAGGCAGTGGACACATCTCCACCCTTAAAAGCAGCATAGTTCAGACGCCTACTGAGTGTTTGAATGCAGACCTTTAACCTAGAGGCCCTGGGGCAAGAAGGGTGGATAAGCCATTCTCTGGGGCCTGAATTGGTTAGTTACAAGAGTGGATGTTAGGGCTTTGGGCCACTTGTGCCAGACCTCAGTGCTGTATCCAGAGTGGTAGAGGTGCCCTTGTGATCCTTAATAAATTTATGTTCTGTGTGTTTGAAATATGTGGGAACCTCTAAAGAACAGGGACTTGTTCAGATCTGAAAGTAATACTATATTATTATATTAGAAGATTGAGGTATTATTATTAATTTGGTTAGGTGTGGTAAGGGTATTATGATAATTTTAAAAAATCATCTGCTAACACAAGTATTTATGGATGAAATGATGTCTAGGATTTGCTTTATAACACTGCAGCAAAAAAAAAATCATGGAGATAGATGAAATAAGATTGGCAAAGTATTAATAGTTGTTGAAGCTGGGTGATGATATGAGGGTTCATTTCACCAGTCACTCTACTTTTTATATGTTTGAAATCTTTCCTAATACAAAGTTAAAAATAATAAAATGAAATGAAAAAGGATAGGAAGATGGGGGCGAGGCAGAGACATGCCTGCCTCCTGGGAGGGTGGCCACATGCTTCTCCCGGAGAGTGCAGGAGGAAGGCAGCAAGAACACCCATGAAGGGCCCCAGACGCAAGTAACTTTCCTAACCAGCTCCATAAAATTTGGATAATAGCACTTGAACCTGAAATAAAGGACTAATTAATCCTTTCCAGGATTCCAACTGTGCATGCAACACATGGTATGGCTACTTTGATGTGGACTGTTCCAACCCTCCCTTCCACAAAGACGGTTCTATTTAAGGTCAGGTTACACCAGGAAGACTGGGGATTAGACGATCAAGCGTGACTGGGATGACAGATGACAGAAGAGTTACTGAGAATTTATAGCTTGACTTGCATGGTAGCTCTTTTCCATATAATTTTAAAAATTAGGAGATAAGTTCAGGAACCAAAAAAAGTATATAAAATAGTTGAACAAACATCCATGTACCTACCACTCAGCTTGGCAAATATTAACATTTTGCCATCTTTGTTTCAGACCTTTTTAATAAACTGAAATAAAATATTATGGATACAGCTGAAGCCTTCATGAATGGTCTGCAATTCCCTTTCTCCTCAGAGGTAACCACTAGCTTCAATTTGGTGTTCATCATTCCTATGAACGTTTTAATATCTAAACTACAGAGGTACGTTATCTGTAAATGATAATTAGTACTGGATTGCATATTTTTATTTTATTTCATTTTATTTTTTAACATCTTTGTTGGAGCATAATTGCTTTACAATGTTGTGTTAGTTTCTGCTGTATAACAAAGTGAATCAGCTGTATGTGTATATCCCCATATCCCCTCCCTCTTGCACCTCCTTCCCACCCTCCCTCTCCCACCTCTCTAGGCGGTCACAAAGCACTGAGCTGATCTCCCTGTGGATTGCATATATTTTAACTTTATATAAATGGTATCACACCTAAGTATCCTTTGGCAATTTGCTTTCTTTCACTCACATTTTTGCAGGATTTATCTATGTTGATCCTGATTATATCACACTTATTCATTTATTCTTCTGTTGATGGACATTTATGTCGATTCCAACATTTCTCTAACACAAACTATGCTAAAATGAAAATTTTTTATGTTTTCTCATGCACATGTATATAGCTGGATTTCTATATAGCTGGTAATAAAATAATTGTTGATTTCTAGGGTGTACACATCTTATATTTAGTAGCTCCTCTCCAAAGCAGTTGTATAAGAGTCTGTGTTGCATCAGACTTCTTTTTTTAATACATCATTATTAGAGTATAATTTCTTTACAATGTTGTGTTCGTTTCTGCTGTATACATCAGACTTCTTAATTTTTACCCATCTGTTGAGTATGAACTGATACGCCATATTGTTTTAATTTTGCATTTCACTGATTATTTGTGAGGCCGTGCATCTTTTCCCTTGTATTGGCCACTGAAGCTTCCTTTTCACCTTTGCATTGTTGGTCCTTTTCTCATTGATTTGTAGAAGTTCTTTGTATATTCTATATACTGACCCTTTGCTGGCTTTGTGTATTGCATAGCTCTTCCCGCAGTCAAAAACTTGATTTCTCAGTAGTTATCTTTTTTGTGCAAAAGTTTTTATTCTTAATGTAGTTGAATTTATCTGATTTTTATTGTTGTTGATGCCTTTCTTCCCTAACTTAAGACATCCTTTTCTACTCCAAGGTCACATAGATATTCTTTTATATTTTCCTCTGAAAGTTCTACGGTTTTGCCTTTCACAATTAGATCATTTAATCCATCTGGAATTTATTTTTGTGTATGGTATGAGCTACAGTTCTAATTTTTTACATAAGTATAACCAATGTTTTCAGCACCACTTACTTCTGATTCAAAATTCTACTCTATCATATAAGACATGAAACATCCATAGAGGCACAGGCATGTTGGTGGGCTCTCTATTATGTAGGGTTTTCAATTTGTCAATGTTTATTCCAATAACACACTCTCTTAGCTACCATTGCTTTAGACTAAATCTTGATATCTGGTCAGGGGAGTCTCTCCTTCAGATCTTTCTTGGCTGTTTTTTATCCTTCACTATTCCAGGTAAATGTTAGGATCAAATTGTTTTGTTTCACTAAAAACCTTATTGAGATTTTGCCTGAAAATATATTGATTGTAGATATTTATTTGGAGATAACTGCCATCTTTACAATTTTGGGTTTAGTCAAATATAAATATTATATATATATATAAACATATATATAAAACATATAACACACACACACACACACACACACACACACACACTTAGGTTTTTTTTAAAATCTTTCAATAATGTTTTGTGATTTTCTCCATTAAATGCCCTGAATGTTTTGGTTAGGTTTATTCTTAATTATTACTTTTGTTTTTGTTTCGCTGTTTTACTTGTATTTTTAAATTATATTTTATAAGTATTAATGCTACTGTATATGACTGAAATTGATATTTGAGCATTTTCATCTTCTATTCTTAGTTCTAATAATTTTACTGTGGATTGTCTTGGATTTTTCTATGCAAATAATTTTCTAATGCAAATTTCTCGGTAAATTATGATGGTTTTGCTTCTTTATTTTTAATACATTTTGACAGCTCTGTACTAATTGCCTTATGCTTTATTAGAGGTATGTTTTTTTCTTTCCAAGATCTTTTTTTTTCTTCTGCACTGGCTAGGAGCTCACAGTACCTTATTGAAAAGAAGTCGTATTGGTGGCCATTCTTGTCTTATTCCTAACTCTCAAAGGAATGCTTCTAACACATTTGCTGTAACTTTTTGATTAGTATCCTTTATCAGGTTGAGGATGCTCCCTCCTAGTCTTATTGCACTAAGAGGTTTTTTGTTTTTAATCGTGAATGGGTATTGAATCAACTGCTTTCTCTGCATCTCTTCAGAAAGTCATATGAATTTTCTCCTTTAATGTGTTGATGGTTCTGAGTTTCAGCATGGGCTTGTATGCAGGCTAGATTCATCTAGAGAGGATGCAGGAGGATGGTGACCACCACTATTAGAACAGGGTGCATTTCCTCTTTATCCAGCTGCAGTTAGAATTCATGATGATATAGATCAGGCCCCACTGGGACAGTGTCCTCAGGATTTACAGCTGCCTCTCTGACAAGCTATTTTTCCTCTCAGAAAATGGGAGAATTTCTCTGAGGAATGCTCACACAAGCAGAAGACCCACATCCAGGGGTCCTTCTGCAAGTGAAGGCCCCACTGTGTCATGGGTGGCATGTACCTTCGAGACAGTAGGTCAAACTGATTTGGAGGAAGGCTGGAATGGCACAAGAGAGGTGGTCAGTAGGTAGATGGCTATAATGGGTGAGTCAATACTCCATCAAGAATAGCAGTGCAGGGCTTCCCTGGTGGCGCAGTGGTTGAGAGTCCGCCTGCCGATGCAGGGGACACGGGTTCGTGCCCCAGTCTGGGAAGATCCCACATGCCACAGAGCGGCTGGGCCCACGAGCCATGGTCGCTGAGCCTGCGTCTGGAGCCTGTGCTCCGCAACGGGAGAGGCCACAACAGTGAGAGGCCCGCGTACTGCAAAAAAAAAAAAAGAATAGCAGTGCAGGGACTTCCCTGATGGCTCAGTGGTTAAGAATCCGCCTGCCAATACAGGGGACATGGGTTCGAGCCCTGGCCCGGGAAGATCCCACATGCCGCGGAGCAGCTAAGCCCATGCTCCACGACTACTGGGCCTGCGCTCTAGAGCCCAAGAGCCACAACTACTGAAGTCCGTGTGCTCTGCAACAAGAGAGGCCACCGCAATGAGAAGCCTGCACACCGCAACAAAGGGTAGCCCCCGCTCGCCACAACTAGAGAAAGACCGCACAGCAACGAAGACCTAACACAGCCAAAAATAAATAAAAATAACTAATAATAATAAAAAAAGAATAGCAGTGCAGGAGACGGGGGACAGGAAAAGATGCAGGAAGAACCGCGTTAACCACATGGGGCTGAGGAGCGGACTCCAGATAACCCTTCGGATCCAAGTACAGCCCAATAGTGAGGGAAAAGGAACCAAAGCACTGGGGTAGACATGGTGAGCAGTTCTTTATATGTTAAAGGGTTGAGGTGCTTCAGAGACTGATTTATTCTGGCCTGTGAAAATAAAGAAATGGGAAAATTCCCGCATCTGAGGACTCTCATTTATATCATGACTGACTCTCATTTCCATCTATCATAAGGGCAGATATTCTTGTTTCCTTTGTTCATCTAGACCAGAGCCTACTATACGAAAGGCATTCTACCTTTCCCATGTTTGTTAAATGAATGTTTGTTGACAATTGAATGAAACCCATACACAAAGCAGTCAGCACAGGGCCTGGCACACAGTGTTGCAGAAGCCATAATGGCAACTCTGGGCGCTGGTTGGAGAGATGCTAGGTGAGTAGAGGCCCTCACAGAATTTCCAGAGAAGTCTCAGACAGGCAGTGTCTCCCTGACCAAGCCCAGGATGAGACAGCATAGTAAAAGGGCAGCTCCAGCCTCTCTCCCCTCCCCTGGCTTCCCTTTGCAAACCCTCTAAAGGGCAGTGGAGCCAGACAAAAGAAAAGTGACAGGAGCATGTCAATTCACAGAGGCTGCTCTCCTCGGTATGGCTTCCCCCAGCTCATGCTTATTTGTTTCTGTTTCAGTAAGAGAATGAGACACATATGAGCATGTGGTCTGCTTTACTCCTTTCCCAGGAGCTGTCAGCTGGCCTGTCAGAAGTTATTCTTGCAAAACCATCAGTGATTAGAAAATACCATGGTTGGTCCCCTTTCCTTGGTGCCTCCAACAGAACTGCAGGAAAAGCACAGATCGCAGCTTTCCCTCCCTCCCCTCCTATTACCCCTCTCCTCTCCTCTCCTCGCCATGTCCCTGCTGGGGAAGATTGGCCTCTCAACTTCCATTCTACCTTCTAGTTAGATTGATGAAAAAGATAAAAGCTACGTTTCTTAGACTCCTTTGCAGCTAAGATCCTGGATTCAAAGTAGCTGTCGTCAATAAATGCTCTCAAATTATACTTGGAAATAAGAAGTGAGGAGGAGGCCATCTTACTGCTGCCGGTGGTAAGCAAGGTTGATAGGGTTTAAAGGCTATGGCAGCAGCTAGACTCAGGCTTCCACTGTCCAGTGCCCGGCTTTGTGGTCCAGTGGTGTCTGTAGAATTGGCAGCAGTAGTGCATTCCTGATAGCTTCAGGGGTGTGTTCATTTATTCAGCAGCCTGGTGGCAGAACCCTGACTCCTACACCACAAATCTCTTCCCAAAACATACCTAATTCCTTGTGTTAAATCTCCTTCTGCACAAAATACTTAGAATGATTTATGTTTGTTGCACTGAACTGCTTGATGCATCCACCCTCTGCTAGATCCCCTAAGTACAGGCAGACCTCAGAGATTCTGTGGGTTTGGTTCCAGACCACTGCAATAAAGCAAATATCGCAATAAAGTGAGTCACACGAATTTTTGGTTCCCCAGTGCACATAAAAGTTATGTTGACACTATACTGTAGTCTACTAAGTGTGCAATAGCATTATGTTTAAAAAAACAATGTACACACCTTAATGAAACATACTTTATTGCTAAAAATGCTAACCATCACTTGAGCCTTCAGCAAGTAGCAATCTTTTTGCAAAATAACATCAAAGATCACTGATCACATCACAAATATAATAATAATGAAAAAGTTTAAAATATTGCGAGAATTACAAAAATGTGACACAGAAGACATGAATTGAGCAAATGCTCTTGGAAAAATGGTCCCAATAGACTTACTTGACGCAGGGTTGCCACAAACCTTCAATTTGTAAAAAACACAATAAGCAAAGCCCAAAACAGGTATATCTGTATGTAACATTTTGCCCAAGAGAGAGTTCATTTCAGTTCAGTTCAGTCTGTATTTACATCCACTGTGTGCCCAGTGCCTTTTCTTGGACCTTGTCTTCGGGAAGTTTCTAGTCTGTTAAAACAGCAACAGGCTCACACGCAGGGGTCTGTGTTAATAGTTGCAGAAGGTACTGTTGGGGCTTTCCATACACTGCCTTTGTTTCTCATCACAACCCTGTGATATAAGTGTATTAAGAATGCTTTTGGCCATGAGCATTAGAAAACCCTTCCACTTAGACAAGTAAGGAGTTTATTTTTTTCCTGTATGAATAAGTTCAGGTTAGAAAATTCAGGACTGTATGGCTGGTCAAGGTCATTATGAAGAACTAGTTTTCTTCTCTCCACATGTTTTACCACCATTAGTGTGTTTTTCTTCCTTGAGTAAAATAGAATGGATGCTGCACCTCTAGACATCCTATGTTCCAGGCAGAAAAAAGGGGATTGAGGGAGATAAAAAGTAAAGGGTATAATCAACAGCCTCCTCCTTATCAGGCATTGCCTTTTATTCTAGAAGGGAAGGCCTCCCTGGGGCCTTCTGCCTGCATCTCATCAGCTAGAGCTGTGTCATGTCATGGCCACCTCTATCTGAAAAAGAAACTAAAATGTAAGTATTTCACTTACCAGCCTCTGTGGTACAGTGAGGCAGGAGATAATATGGTTGAAATGAATGCTGAACCAGCTGATCTACGGTATTTGCCAGGGCAGGTGTTATCCCAATTTTACAGATGAGGAAACTAAAGCTAAAAGAAGTCATATGATGAGCCTGAGTTAACTAAGGGAATGTGGACCACATACAATATGTCAATCTGTCCTGTAGAGAATTTGTGCATTGCACGGAGAGAGGTGAAGGAGTACCTTCCATCAGTGTCTATGCCAGCCTCCTTGGCTTCAGTGCTTCTTGTAGGCATCCCTAGACCTTGGACAGGAAATGTAGACTTGTAGAATTCTTGAGGCCGCTGAGTATCTCTTGAGAAATTGACCTTTCTGATGCTGGAGCATTACTATGGGGATGTATATGGCCAACGTATCAAGGCCACTCGCCAGCAACTTTGTGTGGCACCAGCAAGGAGCATCAGGGCTAACAGAGAATGTTGCTCATTGTTGAGTTGGTGTAGAGGTTGGTTACAGCATGTGGGATAGCTTAAAAGAGAAATGGTGAAGAGGTAGATGGCTTGGGAAGGTAGAGGTGGAGGAAGAGTCTTTATCCCCGTTGAATTGGCTTGGGCTTGAGTGGAAAGAGAAACCTGGGGTGAATGATGGTGCCAGAGAGGAGCACTGGGGTAGTTCTGAGGTCAGCAGCTGTTGTGGATGCTTCAGCACAAGACCTCAATGAAGGTAACTATAAATTTTTGAGAGATTTAAGGAAGGCCTAAATAAATAGAGGTATATGCCATGTTCATGGACTGGAAGCCAATATTGTAAACATATAAATTCTCCCTAAATTGATCACTAGATTCAGTGCAATCCCAGTTAAAATCACAAGATGCTTTTATACAACATGACAAGATGATTCTAAAATTTATGTGGAAGTGTAGAAAGTGAAGATTATCCAAGACATTCTTATGAAAGAACAAGATAAGGGAATTTGTTCTAGCAGATATCAAGATTTATTATGAAGTTATGGCAATTAAGACAGTGTGGTCTTGTGCAAAGATAGAAAATTGAGCCAATGAAGTAGAATAGAGAACTAAGGCATAGCTTGTGCATAGATAGACACTTAACATATGAGAAAAATAATATTGCAGATTAATGGGGAAAAGATATGAGAAATAGGAGGTGATCATATAAATGGGTATCCATGTGGAAAAAAATCTGACCCTATTACCACATCATCTACAAAAATAAAGTTTTTTGGATGGATTGGAACATTCTGGGTAGATTGGAGTCCTAAAAATTAAAGGTAGAATAATAAAGTCTCTAAAAGATAATATGGGAGAATACCTTCATGACCTTAGGGTAGGAAAAATTTTCATAATACACACAAAAGGTACCACCCATAAAAGAGAAAATTATTCAACATTAAAAACTTTTGTTGATCAAAAACACTATTAAGGGCTTCCCTGGTGGCGCAGTGTTTGAGAGTCCACCTGCTGATGCAGGGGACACGGGTTCGCGACCCGGTCCAGGAAGATCCCACATGCCGCGGAGCGGCTGGGCCCGTGAGCCATGGCCACTGAGCCTGTGCGTCCGGAGCCTGTGCTCCGCAACGGGAGAGGCCACAACAGTGAGAGGCCCGCGTATCGCAAAACAAACAAACAAACAAAAAAAAACACTTTTAAGAGAGTGAGTAAACAAGACACAGAGTGGAGGGAGATATTTTCCACACTGACATTATATAAAGAACACCTACAAATCAGTAAGAAAAGGACAACATAATTTTAAAAATGGTAAAAAGTACTTGAACAGATGCATTGTAAAAAACAGGAGGTCGAAATGGTGAATATACTTAAGGAAAGGGATTCAATCTTATTAATCATCAAGGAAATGCAAATTAAAACCACAAAGAGATTCTATTACACATCCATCAGATGGGTTAAATAAAATTCTAAAGTTTGGCAGCACTAGGCATTGGCTAGGGTGTAGGGCAAGGGGAACTTTCTTACACTGTTAATGAGAGTGTAATGTGGTACAACCACTTTGGAAAACTGGCATTTTCAAATAAAGTCAAAGATTTGCTAACTCTGTGACTCAGAAGTTCCCGAATAAGAATGTACATGGGCAAGAAAGTTCATAGCAGCATTGCCAGCAAAAGCATCAAACTGGAAACCCTCATGTTCATCAACAGTAGAATGGATAAACTGTGGTATATACACACAATGGAATATTATACAGCAACAAAAATGAACCCAGCTATATTCAACAACAGATGAGTCTCACAAACACAATTTTGACCAAAAGAACCCAGAAACAAAGGAATAAACACTACATGATTCCATCCATATGATGTGTAAAAACCAGCAAAACTAAACTACCTCATCTAGGCTTGCATACTTTGGTAGGATGTGATTACTGTACATATCAGGAGAGCATACACCTCTTGGGGAGAAAGGGGGTTGTGATTAGAAAGGGACACATAGAGGTGCATCAATGGTGCTAGAAATATTCTTTCTTGACCTGTTGATTATCTGGTGTTCACTACATGACAATGATTAAAATCTACATTCATGTTTTATGTACTTCCCTGGGTATTGTATTTCAGAATTGTACTCGGAAAGGACTTTAAGAGACCTTCTGATTTAGGCCCATCCCCATTTTCAGATGAGGCAACTGAGTCTGAGAGCTTTAAATGACTCATCCAAGGCTCAATCATCAGCACCAGGAATAGAATCCAGACCTCCTACTTCCAGTGTAAAGACTCTTCTCAATCTACTTTACATTTGTCTCAGCCCACGCATCGATAGTTCGAATCAGAAAGGATTAGCAGCACAGCTGAGAGAAGACCATTTCTGGGTGACCTCGGTCATCACTAGGGCAGGTAAAAAAAGGCTTCTCCTTCTCCTAGGGTTCCAGCCCCATGCTGATGGTCCAGGGAGTATTAGGAACTGAGACTGGAGACTTGACTCTGATTTCTTTAAGATTGATCTCCTCTTATTTCCCTGCTCTGCTCCACATTACCTGAATGGCCCTTTTGGACCTAAAAGTCCTGGCTGGTGTGACCAGCTCTTGTGATTGTATGTTTTATTTCCTCTCAGTCAAGAAGAGAATGACCTAAGAGACATAGAGTATAAGCTCTGAGAGAGCAAGAACCATGTAAGTCTTGTCCGCTAGGCACTATATTCTCAGCCCCTGTGCACAGGGGCTGGCACAAAGAAAGAGCTCAAGCAATACTGACTGGTCATTTGTTAAATGAGGGTTGGGTGTTCATTAATTGAATGGCCAGCCTAGGAGGGCTCTTGAGTGAGAAGGAGCTGGGAGTGAGATGGGGATGGGTGGAGCTGAATAAAGGTCCCATTCCTTACCCAAGGCAGTCCATGATCAGTATATGGATTCTGTAAGCCACCAATGCTTGGGGAAGGGAGAGAGCAATTGTGGGCTATCTGGTCCAAGAAATCACATTGGAACTGAGTCTTGAAGGATAAACAGAAATTGATAAATGGAAAAAGAATGGAAGATATTACAGCATGGACAATGACAGTGATGTGGGTAAACTCCAGCCAATTTGGGGGACAACGATGGGTTTGCCCTCAGAGAATCATTCAGGTTGGAGTGTATCAATTCAGTCAGTGTGTCTCTCTGCCCTTTCTGATTTGGCATTCAGGAGAGCTTTACCCCATGGCTCATCACGGCCAGGGCTTCTGCACGGTAAGGTCATGCTTCCTCTATGGGGCCCAGCCCAGAGATCTGCACTCGGTGGCTTTGCCGAATCCCCCTTTAATCATTGGGCTCTCTGTCAGCAGTGTTCTTCCCTGTGACCATCTGGGTTCCAGATGACGGTTCTCCCAGATGTCCTGGTTTGCATTTTTTCAAGTTGAAGTACACTATTCCATCCTGGCTATCCCAAAGGCCCCAATCCTTCTTCATTTGGTCCCCCTGGCCCCCCCCCCGATATTTTCAGCAACCAGTGTAATTAATGTGCTGTCTAATTTGTTTTCCTGGAAGTGTGATTATGCTCAAGGTATCTCAAAGCTTTTTATAGTAATTACTGGGAAAAGTCTTGGAGACTATGAACTGTGCATGTGGAGTGAGCTGTTATCTGGCCCTTGGACACTTAGATATTAAAAATCTCTCCAACTGTGTCTGCCTTCATTTGCATTTCCAAATTTTTAGGTTAGAGAGCCTTTCAGTTGATTGAATAATGGGTTAATGGCATCTTTGCTCTAATTAAATCGAGATTGTCTCTTTGTGAAAGGGCACACTTGATAGTCTCTATCTGGATCGTTCTAACTGCATTCTTAGAGCATGCCATGGGAGCTTTAAAGAAGTGACTGTCCTGTGTGAGGGTAGAAACTCTGTGCAAGAGGGAGAGGGGCAGGTCCAGGAACGCTCAGAGGCCATCTAGTGCTGTGTATTTGGTTTTGCTATAACATAAGACTCAGGAGAGCAGGGATCTGCTCTGTTTTGTTGAGTCCCATATATCTTGTGTCTGCCACTGTTCTCAATGCTGGTCCTTGGTGCTCGAAAACTAGTTCTTGAATGAATGAGTGAATCAATGAATGAATGATTTACAGCTGTGTTGTCATACTGACAACCCAGTGGGTAATCTGGATGGTTGCTTGGATACAGTTTAAATCCCAAATTTCAAAATATGGTTTTAGGATCTAGAGCTTGAGAAGGTTCTGGACATAGGAGAAGCTAGGTTTGAGCAGTTTCCATGTCTCTCCAAATATATGCTCCCATAATGAGCATTCTGTTGTAATTGGAGAGGCCATCTCCTCAACAAACTCTTGCCTTGCCAATAGCCATCTCTTTTCTATGCCAGTTACTCCATATGTCAAAAACTTTTATGTGAAATCCTCTCCTGATACAAATTCTGGCTAATCTAAAACATACTGCTCCCTCTAGCCGTGCATCTCTATGCTTAACTCTAATCTTTTTCTTCCTTAAGCCGAATAATCCTTGACTGCAGAGAAAGACTCTGTGTTGTGGTGGGAAAAGTATTCTGGGGATGTCCACTACAAAGACTTAGACATAAAATATAACAACCATTATATATTTTTTAATGTGTGGTCAAGCTTACAAGCAAGAAAAGTGAGTCTTTCATTAGCCATCAGGGAAATTCAAATTAAAACCACAATGAGATACCATTTCCCACCCACTAGGGTGACTATTAAAAAAACAAACACAAAATAAAAAGTGTTGATGTGCATTATGGTAATTACACCCACATTGTCTCTGAAGTTATGTGCTGCCTCCTGACCTCTCTATTCCAGAATTCTATCATCCGGTTGATGCTAGGGCTGCCAGATCTGCAGCAGCATCTCGTACCATCAACCCTGGCCTACAGAAGGCAGACCACACTGAGCCCCCTCACTAGGATATTCCTCATTGCCTTAATGAAAGTGTCTTCCGGGCCTTCCCAGGGAACACAGTCAACTGGAGTGCTCTCTGGTATTACATAATAAGCCCATTCTAATACTTACCTCTTTGAGGGTTTTGACCTCCTCCTTAACACTCTGCTAAGGCACCTCCACCTTATTTCCTATAGACCATCATTGGTTCCAATCTTCAAGGAGCCATTCCAACAGCTTCTTAGTGCCAGCTCCAGGCACCCTTGCCATGATATTAAAGACAAAGTAATGGAAGTGTCTCCCTATCATTAAATCTTCCATACCAGCCTTATATTCAAATCTTTTTGTCCAGTAATCTTGAGGTCCATCCCCATATATGTTTTTTCACATATTTGCTATGTTCTGCGGCTCTTTTGGGGAATAATCTCTTTTATTCCATAGGAAGGACAATATTTTCCCCCTGAGCCAGGCTGAAACCTGACCCTAGTTATCAATCTAGGGGTGGCAATGGAAGGCTGCTCTCCTAGAAGTTGGTGGGGGGCACCCCTGCTGGCCCAGTGGATTCCGGATTCTCAAAGGCATCTACCCAAATATCCCTATCCCATGTGTCAGGGTCCTGATCTCATCTTACCAGGGCCCTGAGTTTAGCATAGATTTGTTAGGGCTATGAATTCATTTTCCTTCACAATCAAATCTTGGCCTGATTTTTTAGCACAATCTGTTCTCTAGCTGAAGGAAATGAGGGTCACTTTAAATATTGCCATGCAGGCCCAACGGCCTTCACAACGTGTCTTGATTTGATAGTAGGCTGCTTTGCGCTTGCTTTTTTTTTTTTTTCCTTTTAGATTTCTATGGCAGTTAACCAACAACTATGCTTTGAGTTGCAAGAGATAGAAAACCCAAATCGAACTCGATTGAAAAATACAGGGGATTCATGGGCTCACATAACTGAAAAGGACAGAGGTGAGGAGAGCTTCAGGGCCGATTTGGTTCAAAGGTTCAGCGATGCTGTCCCCCTTCAGAGACTGGTTTCCTTCCCTCTTTCTGCTCTGCCTTCCAAGGCTCCAACTTTACCCCAAGGCTGGCTCCCTTCATGGTGCCAAAGTGGCTACAGAAGTTCTAAGCTTTGCTGATACTTACCATGATGTCCCAGGGAGAGGACCTCTCTCCTGGCAGCTCTTTCAAAAGAACAGGAAAATTTTTTCTCATATGGCCCAGACAACTGACACTTGAGTCTCCTTGGTCATATTGTGTCACGTCTCCATTTGTGAATCAGTATCCTGATTATCTCGGGACAAGCAAGGCCCACCCAAAGCAGATGGGCTACCATGGGGAGGGGTAGATATCTGAAAAAGATCTTGGGTATTGCTAGAGTCCTGGCTAGGCAGCTACCAGATAAATGTATTTAAGTGTATTCCAAATTTTTACTTACAATGAACTAGTATTTCTTTGGGAATTTAGAAACCATAAATGTAAAAATGCTCTTTGATATTTATAATAATAGTGTTCTAAATGCAACAAAAAGTAGCAAACTCCTTTCACTAGACTTTTTCATAGTAATGTGTAGAATGAGGCCAGCATTCTGAAGTCAGCCTTAATTTAATAATACAATTAGGGGTGATATTCAAAATATTTAATGAGGGCTTCCCTTGTGGCACAGTGGTTAAGAATCTGCCTGCCAATACAGGGGACACGGGTTTGAGCCCTGGTCCGGGAAAATCCAACATGCCGCGGAGCAACTAAGCCCGTGCGCCACAACTACTGAAGCCCGTGCACCTAGAACCTGTGCTCCACAACAAGAGAAGCCACTGCAATGAGAAGCCCACGCACTGCAACAAAAAGTAACCCCCACTCACCACAACTAGAGAAAGCCCACGAGCACCAACGAAGACCCAGTGCAGTCAAAAGTAAAATTAATAAAATTTTAAAATATTTAATGAGCAGTATGGCACAATTATTAATCAATCAGGGTGGTCACCCAATCAATCAGGTGGTCAGTGGCTCTTACACTGCAGCAGTGACCTCAGCCACAATTAGAGTTATTATCATTTAGCAGACACCATCACATACAGCAGTCTGGTCTACCTTCAGTCACTGGTGCTGGGCACCCCATAGCCCAGGGATCCTCGCTGACACCCAGCCCATCACTGTACATGGACAGGGGGATTCCCACCACCAGACACACAGCTTCAAGGGAGGTCAGGACTGTCACTGTCAAACACCAAGGGAACCATGGACTAAAGAGAACAAAAATAAAACTCAGCAAAAGCCTTCCTGGTCATCTGTTGTGATTAGTGAAGAGAGACAGCATCGGAGTCAAGACAAGCCAGTGTCAAAATGAGCTTGATCATTTGTAGCTGTGTAATGCTGGGCAAGCTACTCCACTTTGCCAAGCTTCAATGTTCACATCTATAAAATAAGTAATATAAGAATTGCCCTGATAATTGGTTATGAACATTTAGAGGTAATGTAAATAAAGTGTTTAGCTCAGTGCTAGACACTTTAGTTAATCACTGAGTTAATCTAACATAAGTGTCTGTTATTACCATCTTGAAGACACTGGTTGAAAAACTTCAGACAACCCAGGGGCTTACAAACATCCTTGTAGAAAGATTAGCTCTCTGATTTCTGAAGTAAGGAAACTCAGCCACAGACCTCTCCATCATTTCACCCCCATTTTGGGCTTGAACCATCCATTCGTCCATGCTGCCCCTGTCTCTATAAATATAATGGGCTGACAGCCACTAGTGCTGGAAACAGCTCTTCCTGAACTGGAATTTCTGACAGCTAACTTCCACAAGCTGTTCATGAGTTATTTCAAGGGACATTTTGCTGTCAATCACTTACCCCTGAAGTGGACTGCACAGCCTGCTCTGCACCCAGGATCATGAGAGGGGTGGGAGCAACATTTGCTTCTTGGAAATTAGAACACTAGTTAGTGACCCAAAAAAGGAAGTTGAGAAAAGGACTGCAATGCTAAACAAGGAAAGGAAACTAGTCTTACCAAGAACTCCATACATGTGGAGCATTATGTTACCTTGCAGAATCCTTGTAAGAATCCTGGGAGGCGGGTAATAGATTCCTATCTTACAGGTAGAGAAACTGAGGCTCAAAAATGATAATTTGCCCCATCCAGTAAAGTGAGGCGATGAGTTTCAAACCTAGGGCTCTTGGACTACAAAGTTCTTCCAGTATTTCTCAGAGGCGGTGCTGCGGGTATTCGGGGTGAGACAGTTTTTTATCGCACAACGTTTAGCAACTCTGGTCCCTGGATATTAAAGGTCAGTAGGATGTCCAGGTCATTGCAACAACTAAAAGTGCCTCCACACATTTTCAGAGCTCCCCTCATGGAGGGGTGGGATGCCCCAGGCTGAGAACCATGCAGATAGATCGATCTATGACGAATCTATCTGTAATAGAACAGCAATTTCAGAACAGGATCCTGACAGAGAGTAAGAGGAGGAAGGGAGCTTTGCAGATTTTCACACCTAGTGTGGAAATGCATTTGTGAATCTGAGTATGTGTCTTCCTACCTGGAGTTAATAATGTTCCTCTACGCATAGTGTGTGCACGCAAACCAACGTGCACATGTATGAGGTGTGCCCTTGAGTATGGAGTATCAAGTCCCAGGCTCCCAGGCCCCCTACTTCCTTCCTTCACCTTCCATCAGTCTCTTCTGTCCTGTTGGGTCGCCCTCCTAAATACGTCTCGCACCCATTCCTGCTACCCTGCTCTACATCAGACCTGTTCACCTCTCATCTGGACCACTGCCATGGCCCTGCCTATGGTTGCAGATGCCAACGATTCATTCTCCACACCGATGCCAGCTTGATCTTTCTAAAAGGCAGATCAAAAGACCACCTCACTCTCTAGCTCAAAACTCCTCTGTCACCGCCATTGCCTTCACAGTTTTAGAAGCAGACCCTATATCTAAAGGAAATCTTCAAACAGAAGTACAATATGTAAAGCAGCTAAACGCAGGACTGCTCTGTTGAATTGTATGGACTCCTTAGCAAGGCATACAAGGTCTTTCATGATCTGTCCCCTGCCTACCTCTCCAGCAACATCTCTTAAGGCTACAGAATGGGTGTGGCTTGGCGGCTAAGCCGCCAAGGACTCTAGAACCAAACTGCCTGCCTTCAAATTCTTTGCTATCTGTGCACTTACTATCTGTGCAAACTTGGGGATTATTTTTTACATCTCTATCGCTGGGTTTCCTTACTGGTAAAATGGGCTAATAGCACTTCATGGAGTTTTTTTAAGAATTAGGTTAGTTTATATTGTGAAGCACTTAAAACCGTCCTGGCATATAGTAAACACTCAGTAAATGTTAACTCTTATGACCTTTCTTATAACTTACCTGGAGTTGCCCTAAACGACAGGTTCCCTGAAATGGTTTGCTACCCACTCCATTACTTTGCACATTGTATATGTGTGTGAGTAGCTCTGCAGGGCTTGGCTGCAAGACCTGGAGTTATGAGACTACTTGAGAAAGGAAGGGACTTTATTGTAAGCACACGTGTGGACAGGATCTAGCATCAAGAAGCTATCCAGTACTCAAGGGGACTCCAGGCACCAGAGGCTCTAGCCAGGTCCCCTCTTCTCTCCGAGCACAGGCTTCATCATCCTTCTACTCTGACTGGACAGCCCACTCTGCATTCTCTAAATTCTAAAGGGGTTCAGTCTGATTGGCTAAATTCAGTTTCCAGTGCCTCTTAATTGGTTAAAGCACTTTGTGCCCAGTTACTTCACAAGACACTGTCTTCCTGTCAGAAGGCCACCTCTTGTCCAATCAGTGGCCTCTGTACTTCAGAGGATGCTTTGCTTTTCTTTGAATTATGTGCTGTGGATGAGGCAGTACAGCTGGAAGGGAGGTTATGATCAGTCTTCTCACATAACATCTTGCGACCTCCACTGGAATGACCTCCTTCCTACCTCTCTGCCTGGCAAACTTTCTATTTACCTATCAAGTTTGAACTCATGGACCACATGCTTCCCTGGTTTCTCTTCCCTGATTCTCCCAAACGGAATTGGGTGCTGTCTTTACACGTGTTGGACCTGGGTACAACTCTTCACTGGAGGATCTATCTTATCAATGTGTGTATTCCTGACTGCCTATCTATTTTTAAAAATACAATTCATATATAACATTGTATTAGTTTTAGGTGTACAACATGACCATCTTTTCACAAGAAGTTCTCTTGTGTCTCTAGCACCTGGCACACAATAGGTACTTAACTGTAAACTTTATTAGTGAATGAAAGAAATCTAGATATTTATTCAAAAGAAGGTAAATTTCAGCCCATGTTTGTTCTCTTTGCTGACACTGTATCTTTTCTTCAGAACTAAGACAAGTTCAAATCAGAGAGGAAAAAATAGAAAATCGGGAGAAATAGATGTTGTTTCTGTGACATTTTCAAACCCTCCCTCACTACCTGGAGGCAAAATTGCCTCTCATATCTGCTTTCTCTGCTCCCTCAAATTGGAACGTCTTCCAAAGGCTCCTCATGTCCATCCCTTGTCGACCTAGTGCACAGCTGCTCACCTCTGAATAATCTCTCATGTGTGAGCTTCTCTAGGAACATGTCTTTGACCTCCTCCCCTTCCGGACCTAGATACATCATTCCTCTGTGCTCTGTGCTAAGTTTGTGTGGTGCCCTATAGTTGCTTTTGTTACATTTATCACATAGGACGGAGATTTATTTCCTTATGTATTTGTCTTTTTGCCTAGAAAGGAGCTCACTGAGGGCAAGGAGAGGGATTTATTCATCTCTATAGCTCACATGCGCCCAGGATAGTCCCTGGAATGAAGTAGGTGCTCAATACATGTGTGTTAAAAAAAACAAACAAGGGCTTCCCTGGTGGCGCAGTGGTTGAGAGTCCGCCTGCCGATGCAGGGGACATGGGTTCGTGCCCTGGTCCGGGAGGATCCCACATGCCACAGAGCGGCTGGGCCCGTGATCCATGGCCGCTGAGCCTGCGCGTCCGGAGCCTGTGGTCCGCGACGGGAGAGGCCACAACAGTGAGAGGCCCACGTACCGCAAAAACAAACAAACAAGCATGTGGGATGAATGAATGAATGAATATAGGGTGTGTAGCTATTCCAAAATAGCAGAACATTCCCAAACCCTTTAGCTTAGTCCTTGAAAAGTGATCTTCTTGCTGCAGACCTCCTTTTTTCATTGTGTTTGGTTCAGAGTGAAACTACTTATTTTCTCTTCTCATAGTTTTCACAATCTCCCTGAACATATTTCAGCTGACTAGAGGGTGTAAGGGGCTGGAAAAATATTCACTAATGTTCCACTGAGACCCACTGTAAACATTTTCAAAGTAGTTTTTGTATGATCGCTTTGCCTAAACAAGGTCTCAGCACTCACATTTGGACGATATGTGAAATTCCTCTACTATCCCTAGTTTCTTCATGCTTCCTCCCTCCTTTGCTACCTTTCTGCCATTTCTAGGTCTGACAAACGTGCATTGTGCAAAATGCCAAGATGTTTCTGCAAGAAGCATTATTTAAGAAAAAAAAAAAAGCTTCTTCTCGATGCTTATTAGCTCAAAAACACTGATTCCTCACACCATGCATGAAAATTAATTTCAGATGTATTAAAGACCTAAATGTGAAACCAAACTGTAAAACTGTGAGAAGGGAAAATAAGTAAATATCACTATGAGCTTCCAAGAATAGAAGGATTTCTTAAATAAAACATAAAAATTCAAACAATAAAGGAAAAAATAGATTTGAGTCCATTAAAAATATAAAACTAATTATCATAGGGAAAGTTAGAACACAAGTAAAACACTGGGAGAAAATATTCACAACATATCTAGCAGATAAAGGATGGGTATCTAGAATATATGAAGAACTGCTATAAATTAATAACAAGAAGACAAACTCAATAGAAAATTGAGTTTCAAAAGGATATGAATGAGGAATTCATATAAGAAGAAAACAAAATGGACAGTGAGCATATGAAGAGATGCTTAATTTCACTAGTGATCAAGGAAATGGATATCAAAACAATAATGACTGTTACTTGCAAGAATTAAAATCAGACCACACCAGTATTGAAGAAGATGTGGGAAAATGTGAATTTTCAACAACAATGTAAATTAGTACAACCACATGAGAAAGAAAATTGGCAATTGCTAATAAAATTGGGAAAATACATACATGTGACTGAGCAATTCTATTTTTAGGTTTACACCCTAGAGAATAAATTATACATGGTTACTTGGAAACACATAAAAGAATAAAGCTGGATTTTTTTGTAATCATGATAAATTCGGGAACATTTTATGTCATAGTGTAGATTCACCCCCAAAACAGAGACCAAGACAAAGTCTTGCATGTTTATTTTGGGAAGTGATTCCTGGAAATAGAGGTGGGGGAACTGGGAAGAATGAAAGAGGGAAGGAGAGAAAGCCAGTCCAAGAATAGGTATCTAACTGGTTACCATTGTAAGCAACTCTAGTGGGGCTCCATTCCACTATAGATTTCTTTGGGAACCACAGAGAAAGCACCATGAAAATGTATTCTCCAGGGATAGAAGATGAGCACATTTATCCATGGTCTTCCAGCTTCCATTGGTCCAGGATTGTCCATATGTCTCTTACTTTTCCAGGTTGTATGCTTGGCAGAATGGCTGAGTAGGAGCTACTGGAACTCCCAGATTGTTCTTATCTTTTCTTTCACATGCTCTACCTCTTTGTCTTTTTGTTCTACTTTCTGAGAGAGTTCCTCAACTTTATTTTCCAACTCCTCTACTTTCTTTTATATCTGTTCAACATATCTTTTATTTTCTGAAAGCACTCTTTTCTCTAATTGCTTCTTTTTTCATAGCAACCTGTTCTTGTTTTACAGATGCAATAGATTTTCATGTCTCTCTGAAGATTTGAATTATTATTTTTCTTTTCTTCTCTATGTTATCTCTTTTCTCTGTGGTCATTTATCCTTTCTTGTTGTCTCTTTTTTATGGTGGATATTTTTCTCAAATATCTGATAATATTGTGGGTTTTTATTTAAGAGTGAGGCACTAAAAAACTGATTGCAGCTATAAAACGGGTTGGGCTGTAGAATTGGTGAACTTTGCTTTATGTTATCAGATAGGAAGTTCACTTTTACTCTGAGTAGCCCCCAAATGACCGATAAATAGGAGTTATTTAATCTCTCCATGAAAGAACCTTCTGCTTGAGGAGACACCCTGTGGCTAGGTATTTTACATTCAAGTAGTAAGAAGGTGTTCCATTCATAGACATTCCGTTAATCCATCTGTTTTCTGCCCCACATTTTACTCTGCCTTCTGGGGATACATGCCATCTCTGCCGGGCATGTTGGATTTCTTCTAGGCTATATCATCCTTCTAAGATTCTCCAGGCTGCAGTTTCCTTTGATCTACTCTATCAGTTACCCTTCCTCATGTAATTTTTTTCTCTTCAGAAACTTGTTGAAATGTGAACAAAGTTCATAAAGTTCTCCTCTACTTTACTTTGAGATCATAGTCTTTTTCTCCCAGGTGAGTTGATATCTACATTTATTAATATGAAAATACATTTGGTCTTTCATATTTCTGTTTTCAATACTTCTTTTTTGATATTTTGCTATACTGATATTTCATTTGATAATCTGCGATTACTTTTCTTTGTGTGTACCTGTGTGTGTGGTGTTTTCATCTGATAATTTGAACATTTTATAGTCTAATGATCTTCTAGTTGATAATCTTATAATTCTAACTTTATATAATGTAATTAATTTTATCATATAGCTAAACTTGAAAAGTATGATTTGAAAATTTATGTTTTTAATAATCTATTAAAAATCTATTACATTTTTGTGAGTGTCTATATGTTTGAATTTTCAGTACCAGCTTACACATGATTTCTCTTTACCATTTTTCTTTATTTTTCCTTTTTATTGATAGGTTTTTCTTTATCCCAACCCTCTTGTTTTAGTCTACTCCTTTGGAACAAAGATTACACTTCTATTTTTTTAGTAGTTTCTCTAATTTGTTGAATATATACACACTAAACTAACTTTTCTAACAAAATTGATATTATCAAATATTTTAATCCTACTTTCAGACATTGCCATAATTTAACTAGTTTTTGAACATCTCGTCCTCCATCTTGTTGCACTTCTTTAGAATTTCCATTTTACATTTTTACACAAAAAGTATTTTTTACCAGTCAATTTCTCTGCATTTTAAACAACTTTCTGTGTTATCATTAAATAAATCCTTTAATAATTATTTTAATGAGGGTCTGGAAGTATAAACTTTCTTAGTTTTTATTACATTGAAAATGTATTTATTGCTTAAATTGAACACTGAATTCACGAATATTGAACCATTGCTCCTAGGGGAAATGCAGGGTTAGGTTCCTGAGAGCCTCTGGTCACCACATTTCATCAACTGATCAAAGCCAACAGCACTATAACTCATGTCTGAAGGAGGCTTATCTAACACACATATTTTCTCCATAAGGCATGTCATAGCTTGAGCTTAGGAACACCAGCCAGAACTTCAGCATTATGCTTGGGAGCCATTTTAAACAGTGAAATCACCAACAAAAAAGATAAAAATGTGAAAAACATGGCAGTAGGTAGACTACAAAAAGGACCCTAGTTTATGGTATGAGAGCTGAAACAAGAAGGCTGAGTGTTGCCTTGTTCCACCTTAGGTGGGACCACAAGTGTCTGATGACTCAGAATTTTCCCTTCAATGCATATGTCTATGAAGGACCTCAAAGGTGTAGCATGTATTGATTGCGGCGGGGGGGAGGGGTTACAAATAAATTTTAGTGAGTAGGCAAATTTGCAAACATGGAATCTGCAAATAAAGAGGATTGACTATATATGTAACACAGTGACTTTTCACAAAATGAAGGCATCCATGTAACAAGCACCCAAGTTAAATAAAATATTTCTAGCATCCCTTTGGGCCCTCTTCCAAGGGTAACTACTGTCCTGACTTCTAACATCGTAGATTAGTTTGTCTTGATTTTTTTTTCACATTATGTCAATGTAAGCATTTGTTACGTATTCTTGTGTCCAGCTTCTTTTTTCAATATTATATTATCTGTATTGTTATATATGACATATAATATATTCCATGAATTATATTCACCCATGTTGTTGTAGGTCATAATAGTACTGATCATTTTAAAACATTTTTGTTAGTCTATTTTATACAATTCAGTTTTTCAGAAGTGAGTTTGTATTGCTATTGTTGCTTTTGTTGTCTTTCCTAGAATTATATTTCCTCATGTGTTTTAGACTTTTGATTTTTTAAAGTCATTTTAAGTGGAAAGTTCTCTGCTTCTTCACCTTTCCTTTACTTTCTTTTCTTATTTTTTAATTAAAACAATTTTTTTGGGAGTGTAGTTGATTTCCAGTGTTGTGTTACTTTCTGCTGCACAGCAAAGTGAATCAGTTATACATATACATATATCCACTCTTTCCTTTACTTTCTAGTAGTGGAAGGGATGTGTTGCTGCCTTCCTCTAACCTCCCAGGCCCCAGTCCAGAACCAAGTCTTACAGGGGTGTTTCAGCGCCCCTCTTCTGCTGCAACGTTAGGGCTATCCCGTCACAGAGGCTGCAGGAGACTTGGCTCAGTTCCTGCTTGTGAGGTTGTGTCTGTTCAGCTGCCTCCTTAGGTTCCTATTAACCTGGAAACAATTATACCAAGCATCAGGGTGGCAGCCTTGTTAGGCCCCCTTCAAAGAAGGGGCACTGACTCCCACTCCTGGCTTCGTGCAGGGAACCTGACTCTATTCTGTGCCTTGTGTGGAGCTGTTTGGCTCCTGTTTCTCTGTTGGAATGAGTCTCCTGGACTGTCTGGGTCCAGACTTGGAGCCCAGCATGACCCTGGCTTCATCCTTACTCACTGTTGCAAATTTCTGGCCCCAGAGTTGCTTGCCTTGTCTTTGATCCCAGTTATCTCTTTTTGGTTATCTCTTCTTATATCTGACCTGTCATTGCTATGTGTTTGGAGATGGAAGAAGATGTGGAGTAGTAACTTAACTATATACTATGGTGCCTGGGAGTCTGTATTGCTTTGTTTTACAAGGATAGAAAAGCCATTTTTTAAAATTTATTTATTTATTTATTTTTGGCTGCATTGGGTCTTCTTTGCTGTGCACAGGCTTTCTCTAGTTGCGGCGAGCAGGGGCTACTCTTTGTTGCGGTGCATGGGCTTCTCATTGTGGTGGCTTCTCTTGTTGCGGAGCACAGGCTCTAGGCACACAGGCTCAGTAGTTGTGGCTCGTGGGCTCTAGAGCAGAGGCTCAGTAGTTGTGGTGCATGGGTTTGTTGCTCCACGGCATGTGGGATCTTCCTGGATCAGGGCTCGAACCCGTGTCCCCTGCATTGGCAGGCGGATGCTTATCCACTGCACCACCAGGGAAGTCCCATGCAAAGCCATTTTTATTCAGATAAATAAAGCACTGTTCAAGAGTCCCCACCCAGGTGGAAACAAACCAAATGTCCATCAAATGATGAATGGTAAACAAAATGTGGTATATCTATATAATGGAGTATTAGTCGACCATTAAAAAGAATGAAGTACCAATGATACATGCTATTTACATGGATGAATCTTGTAAACATTATGCTAAGCAAAAGAAGCCAAACATGAAAGGCTGTCTATTGTATGATTCCATTTATATGAAATATCCAGAACAGGAAAATCCATAGAGATGGAAAGTAGACTAACGGCTTCCAGAAACTGGGGGAGGAGAAAATGGGGAATGACCGCTCCTGGGTATGCTGTTTCCATTTGGAGTGATAAAAATGTTCCAGAACTAGATAGTGCTGATGGTTTCACACCATTGTAAATGTCCTAAATGCCACTGATTGTACACTAAAATGGTTAAAAGCATGAATTTTATGTTATGTGAATTTTACCACAAGACAAAAAAGAGTCTCCACCCTTCTGCACACCTTCCCTACTGCTCCTTTTTGAATGTGTCACTCCTACTTTGCACCAACAAAATACCTGGTCTGTACCTTTAGGGAGCATCTTCCACATTACACTGCAAATTAGTTGTTTTTGTGTCTGTCCCTCTACCAGACGATAAGCATTTTCAAGAGAAGAGCTGTGTCCTATTCAGATTTGCTTCTCTGTTACCTTTCTTAGTGTCTGGCACAGAGTAAGCCCAACAAATGCTAGCTGAATAAAGGAATGAACGGATTAGCTGAACTCACATGACCACGAAAAAAAAAATCACCCTTTCTCCCCGTCTCTCAATTTATTGTTAGAATGATCCCCTGGGGAAAGGATTTTCATTTGGAAACATATTGGGATGCACTCAGGGCTGCAGTCTTTGGCATGAGAAAACAGTACAAGCAGCCCTGACCGTTCCCTGGGGTCCCCCTAAAATTTTGACCTCCCAGCTTCTGCCAGTCCTAACCTACCATCTGCTGGAGGTGCAGTTGCAATGGCTGCAGGCTCAAATATTCAAAATATTCTCAACAACTAAGCTAAAAAATGCTTCTGCTGAGTCACCCTCCGGCACAAAGCGTTTTCTTTACAATGCTCTCATCTGTCCTCTGAGGCGTAAATTGTAAATATTGCAGCCTCACTCCTAAATTGTAAATATTGCAGCCTTACTCTTCAGAGGTGGGCTAAATGACTTCTCCTGGGTCAGGCAACAAATGATGGAATAAGTGGTGCATCAAATTGGAAGAGACTTCAAGGGGGTCTTCCTGTCTATGCTCTGATATTTGAGTATATATTTGTAGGCTTCAGGGTTGTAAATTTCCTGAATATACAGCTCAGAGATTAAGATTTTGAGATACAAAAATTTCTTCCTCAGCTTTAGCTTCAGTTCTTTATGATATGGCTGAAGATGTTTCTTCTTGTTCCAACTTGTGTGGAGATAAAGATAGGAAAGGGTTACTAACCACCTCCCCGTGTCAGCCCTTTATACCCTCAAAATGATTTTTAAGTTATCCGTTTCACTCTTCCATATTAAAATTTGCAATCTTTTTGTTAAAAATAATTGAGGACCTACCATGTGCCAGGAACTCTGGATTCCAACATAAGTACAATATAAGCCTTCCCTTGAAGGTATGAGTTCCTGGCCTTTCTTTAGCGTTTGCTTAAAGTTCCTATTTCTGACTCTAATCCACCTTGGTAAAATGTGCCCCCAAATCTACCAGAAGGCAAACATTTTACTAGCTGATTAGTATTCTCTGTGTGTTTAACAAGTGGAAAAAGTCTGTATTAATCTCTCTTCATGTTGTGCCAGTGATCAGCAGCCTGTGGACAGGTTGGAATTGTCTGTGCTCAGTCACGTGGAAATCCCTTCAATTACCTGAAATGGAGCAGTTAGTTTTGCCTGCGAAAGAAACAGAGCAGAAACTTGAAAATAATTGCTTTCTAGAAGTGAGTGTAGAGTTCCATGGAAACATCCCTTTCTTACACAGCATCCCCAGGTCTGACATCATGGAGACACCTCACCTGGCTTGACTTATGCAAACAGGGCTTTTCTGGGAAACCCCACAGCCGCCAGCAATGCCCTGCAGCTTCCAATCACTGTGTGGTCCCCAGAGCTGTTGCTGAGGGACATGGCAGGCGAAGTAAGGGTGCATATTTCTCTATCATCTAGGAGACCCAAGGAGACTGAAGCGATCATTTCCTTTGCTGACTCAGCATCCTAGGGAGAGGGGTTGGATGGGGTCCCTGGCCTGCTCTGAAAGAGACGTGTGAGGATTCCAAAACCAGCCCTGCAGCCTGCCTCCAACGATTATGCTGACTACTCATGAAACCAGCATCTCTGTCATTTGTGCCACCTGCAAAATAGAATTACACAGTAAAAGGATTTGGGATCAAAAAATGTTCAGTGAAATAAATGACTGCTTTTTTATACTTTGGGGTTAGGTTTTAAAAAGCTGGTAACAGTCTCCTAAGAGGGGGATAGAGTAGTTCATAGTCACCTGTTATTCATTAGTCCTGATCACAAATGCTGTTGTTCTACTGCTGCTGGTCAGCAAGGCATTGGAGCGTCTGCTTTCGATGTGAGAGTGACTTTTCCCTCCTCTTACTGCCTTTTGTGCCATCTTCTTGCATGTGACTATATTATAGCTAAACGTGTGAAGGCAGAGAACTGTCTGCCTTGTTTGTCCCTGTCTTAGTTTGGGTTCCCCCAGAAGCAGACCCTGAGACAAAAATTCAAGTGCACGTAATTTATTTGAGACGAGATCTCAGGCAACGCTGGTAGGGGAGGGAGAGAGGGAAGAGAAGTTAGCCAAAAAAGAATCATCACCAAGCAAGTTACATCATGGGTAACTAGAGCCTGATCCCACGGGTGAACTCTGGGGAATGGGGTATTACACAAATCTCAGAGTTGTCCACTTGAGAAGTGAGGAAATTGGGTTATGTATATGCCAGTTTCCATCAGCCATTGGTTGAGGGCTGTTCCTGTGTAATATTAATTTTATATCCATATAAGAAAATGAACCTTAATTTTTACTTCACTTTATACAAACAATTTAATGCAAGGAGGATCATATGTAAAAGACAGAACTATAAAGTTTCTAGAAGAAAGCATAGGAGAATATGTGTACAACCTTAGAGTATGCAGGGATTTCTTAGGTAGGACAAAAAAAGCACTAAAAAAAAACCTGAAAAATTAATAAATTGGACTTCATTCAGAATTAAATACTTCTCTTTGGAAAACATTAAGGAAATGAAAAGGCAATAGAATGGGAAGAATATTTTCAATACATATATCTGACAGAAAACTTGTATTTAGAATATGTAAAGAACTCCTACAAATCAGTAATGGCAAAAGTTTTGAACAGATGCTTCATGAAATAAAATACACAAATAGCCAGTAAGCCATTTGAAATGGGGCTCAACATTATTCATTATCAGAGAAATGCAACTTAAAACCACAATGAGATACCACTATATATCCACTAGAGTTGCTAAAACTGAAAGGACTGGACGATGCAAATGTCAGCAAGGACAACTGGAACTCTCATATTTTGCTGGTGGGAATACAAAATGGTACAACCACTATGGAGAACTCTCTGGCAGTTTTTATAGGGTTAAACATATCTAGCTCTAGAAACTAGCAATTTCACTCAATAGTTATTGAAGATAAATGACAGCACATCTCTACAAATAAGACTGGTACAGAAAAATGTTCATAACAGCTTAAAAAGCCAAACAAACAGAAAACAACTCAAATGCCCATCAACAGGTGAGGAACAAATCGTGATACAATCACACAATAGAACGCTTATTCATCACTAAAAAGGAATGAACTACTGGTACATACAACAACATGGATGAAGCTAAAAGACAAAATAACACTGAACAAAAGAAGCAGATATAAAAGAGCATATTCTGTATGGTTTTATATATATATTAAATCCAGAAACAGGAAAGCTAATCTACAGTGATTAAAATCAGACAAATGGTTGCCCTTGGGAGTTGGAGACTGACTGGAAGGAGGCAATCCTAAGGGAACTTGGGGCTTTTGGAAATGTTCTGTATCTTGTTTGGATGGTGGTTACATGAATGTATATAGGTGTCAAAACTTGCCTAATCGAACATATAAGATCTATGCTTTTTATTGTATAAAATTACACCTTAATATTATAGATTTCTCTTTAACAAAGAAAACACAATGGCCATTAAAAACATGGAGTAATTTGCTCAATGTTCTGTCTACCTCCCCGTCTCGCCCCCAGACACTAGATCATGTGCTTCAGGAGGGCAGTAGCCACATCTGTTTTGTCATCTACTATATCCTCAGCACCTAGTACAGTGTCTGGGACCTCTTGAAAGCTCAAGTCACATTTGTTAATATCATAGGTTTTTTAAGAGCCTCTGTGCACTGAGCTGTGGCTTTAATCTCCCTTTGCAGACATGATCTGTTCTTGGCAGACGTTGGTGGCCCCAGAAGCTTGAGCACTGTCTAGGAAGGGAGCTTGCAGGTGGGAGCCCAGCAGGACCCTGGGTGTCCTTGGGCACTGACAGGGTCCCAACTGTGAGCACCATCTGCTCCTGTGAAGGGTTCTGACAGCATCCGCAGCCCTGGATCTGGAAGGTGAGCGCCTCTGAGACCGAACGTCAGGCTCCCATTCCCATCCTCCTGCCTATAGGGAGCCCACGGAAAGTCACTTTAACCCTGCAAATAGAAAGTACCCACAGTGTACCGCTTTGTAATTTACCAAGAAATTTCCCACATATGATCTTATTTTATCCTCCCTAGGACCCTGTAAGGTGGGTATTTGCTAACCCTGTTTCACAGAGAAGTTAAGTGATATCCCAAGGTCACACAGCTGGCAAGTGCTGGAATTGGGATTCAAACCAAGTTTCTAACCATTTACTACTATATTAAATACAGTACTACTGTGTCATTTAAGGACCTTCAGAAGCCATTTCTAAAATCTGACCCCTTCAAGCTCTACTGGACTAATGGAAAGATAACTAAAATATATCCCTTGTCTTGAATGCAATTTATTCTACATGTCCCTCAAAGATTAGTCTGCCTGGACCACCATTATGAGAGTGTCACTCCCCTATGCCAATTTTCCGTGCTCCTCACCATCTACCAAGTAAAACTCACTCTCCTTAGCTGCTGTTCAGTGCTCTTCTGCCTAACTCACCTTTGTAGCCTCATCTTCCTTAAAATCCCTTGCATTCTGGCTGGTTATGTCACTATCCTCATCTCTGCAACTTTGCTCCTCAACTTGCCCTCCATTTGGAATACCAATTTCTTCCATCTTCCCTTGGGATGCTTTTTCTCACCTTTCAAGTTAGGACTGAAATGTCACTGCCATTCCTGTTTGCGGACTTTTACCCTATCTGAATCCTTAGAGCACCTTTCACTTGGCATTAACTGTCAGGTATCATAGGTACCTCTCTTTGTCTTTTTTATTAGATCCTGAGGTCCTAGAAGGATAGATGCTGCCTTACCCATTTCCATAACCCTTGTGGTGACTAACATAGTTATATACTGTAGATATTTAATGGTGCTTTGTTGAGTGAATAAATTACCACTTCTCCAACCATTGTCTATACATTTAGTACCCTTTGAAATGCATGGTTTTAAAAATTGTTTACATTTTAACTCTATTAGTTTGGTTAACATAGCTTCCATCTTCCATACACAATGCTTCTGATTTGACACAAACTGGACAGATACCCAAATTCTTTGCAAGCGGGGTGGACACATGGAGAGATTGCAGAGTCCACAGTTCTACTCTGGCTGTGTAACCTTATACAAGTTGCTTCTACTATCAGGACATTATTTTGCCTCCCTCTATTCAACGGGGGTAAAAATCTCTGTTTTGCTTCTTTGATTTACCACAAGGTTATTGAGAGGAGAAATGAAATAACAGGTGTAGAAGTGCTTTGTTGATTATAAATCACTCAGGCCTGTCACTGAGTTGCACCTGCTTTTGATTGAGGTACACCTTTCACTGTCGGCAACATCCCACCCATTCTCTACCTTCTTTAAAAGAGAACTTGCCCGTCTGGGGGGAATATGTCTAGCGGGCTGCAGGATGATGAGGAAATAACCCTACTTCCTGAATGGTGGGTGGAACTGGGGCTGTGCTGCGGTGGGGTTTAAGTGAGCAGCGCCACTGTCATCTGAAAGTCTTCTGTGAGGAAGGAAAACACACTTGTCCAGACAGCCTCAAAGAGCCGGCCTAGCCCCAGCACGTAGAAGTTACAGGGAGTCGGCCAGTTTTCCCAAAGGTCTCAGAGCAGCCGGACAATGACCTGGGCTGCCTGAGGGAAGGGGAGGGCCCGAACGAGCAAAGGCAAGACCAACTACCATTTATAAGCGTCACAGTCCCACTTCAGGATGGAAGTCACCATCCTCACTTTGTCCAGCACGACGAAAAGACGCCTAAGGCCCACCGCTACGACTTTAACCCCAAGAGCACCGCCCCCAACCCCTACTCCCCTCCAACTCTCCCACCCCGCTCCTCCTCACCCCGCTCCCCGTTCGAGTCTCCGGGGCCTGTCCATTGGCTTCCACTCTTGGGGAGGGTGGGCCTTGGATCACCTCGCTTCCTGATTGGTTAGTTGAGCCGATTGGCAGGCACCAGCGAGCTGCGGCTGCGCTAGCCAGGAGGCCGAACATGGCGGAGGCGGGAAAAGAGCACGCGGGTTTCGGGCTCCCGGGAGGAGGTGCGGCACAGTGGCCTCTGCAGCGGTATGCCCGCTTCATGCCCTCGGGCACTGGAGAGCCACCTGGGCCTGGCCAGGAAGCTGGCACAGCCTCTTCCCCAACATGGAAGGTGAGGCCTGAGGGCGGGAAGGGCCGGGAGGCTCTCACCCACCGCAGGGAGGGAGGGGAGGCTGTGGCCTGGTACCTGAGTGCCATGCGGAGAGCCACGGCGACAGAAGGAGAGGACTGATAGGGGCGGTTAGCCGACAGCTAACGTAGGAAATACGTATAATGATTGGAACCCAGTGCATTCTCAAAATAATTATGCAAGGGAGTGGTAAACATTCATATATTCGACAGATATTTACTGAGCGTCAGTTATGTGTTAGATTTTATTCATTGTGCTCGGGGATGTATATCAGTGAACAAGGTATAAATGATCCCTACCCTTGTTTGTTTTTAGTCTAGTGGAGGACATAGTATTTATGCAGATACTGTATAATTATGTAAACTAGTTTCACCTCCCTTATGTGGAAGGGAGGGTTGAATAGTCTTTAATCAAGTTGTCTTTCTTCAGGCAGCCAAGCGTCACACAGAAGAAGGACTAAATTTGAATCCTAGCTTTGCCACTGAATTTCTGTGACCTTGGTTAAGCTGCTTATTCTCTCTGTACCTTATTTACCTTATCTTAAAATAGGGATAATAATAGTATCTACTTGGTAAAATTGTTGTGAGCACTGATTAAGTTAATATATATAAATCACCTGAAACAGTGCCTCATATAAAGTTATGTAAGGGTTTACTGATATTATCCTTTTTTTTTTTTTTTCCTGTCCTGGTGATATGTTTTAATGCCATGGGTTGCTGATCATTCAGTTCCTTTTGGTCTGGCTTGACTATTGGATGTGGACCCTGGGGTTTTGGATTGTGCGTGTGTGTATATGTTGGTGTGGTTTGGGCAGCAGCGGGTAGGAGAAAAGTAAAAGAAAGAGAACAATTATTCCAGGTAGAGGATGCAACGTGTGCAGAGGCCCTGCACCTGGAAAACCTCAGCATGTGTAATGTGCAGACAGAAAGAGTAAGGCTGGTACTTAGAGAACAAGGAGACTGATAACATGGAATGAGGTTGTCTGGAGAGGTAGGCAGATGCCTTGTGAACAGTGTCCTAAAACCAATAGGAAGACACTGAAGGATTTTAAGTTGGAACATTTTCATCTTTGAAAGTTCACTCTGGTTGAAGTGTGGAGACAGAATTGGAGAGGAATATGAGTAGAGTCAGGAAGATCACATAGAATGCTTTTGCAGTGTGGCAGGCACGAGATGGTAATGACTTAGATGGGAGGGCAGGGGTGGGAGGATGGCAGTAGAGATGGGGAGACCGGGCATGTTAAAGCTATATTTTGGAGGCCAAAATGACAGGACTTGGAGATTGATTGGGTATAAGTGGTGAGAGTAAACAACTTTTGGGTTTCTGGCAGGATCAACTGGGTTGGGAAACATTGGAAGAGGAACAGTGAAGGAAAGATCCAAGACTTCAGTTTCAGATGTATTGGGTTTCAATGTGTTTATGCAGCATCCAAGTGGGGGTATTGAATGGGTAGTTGGGTATGCTGGTCTAGACTCAGAAGAAACATCTGGGCTGGAGATGTAAATGTGTCGTCAACAGGAAGGTGACATTTATAGTTATGAGATGATACGAGATTCCAGGACCAAGCCCCAAGGTAGGTCAGGAGGGGACCGACTTCCTAAAGAAGATTGGCAAGGGACAGAGAGTTGGGAGGCACCCAGGAGAAAGCAGGTCCATCAAAGCTACAAAAAGTTACTTCAAGAGGGAGAGAACAATTAACTTTGTTGAATAATGCCGCAGAGTGAAGGATAATGACGACTAAGGGGTGTCCATTGGATTTAGCACCATGAAGTTCCTTAATGGTCTTTACCAAGAGAAGTTTCAGTGGAGTGAAGGGGGTGGAAGCTAGATAGGGGTGGGCTGAAGAGTGACTAGTAGGTGAGGAAGTGTGGCCAATGTGCGTGGATACCTCTTCTGAGAGACTTGGCTGTGAATGTGAGTAGAGATGGGGCATAATGAATTGTTCACCAAATCTAGACTGTTAGAGCTAAGACCATTAAAAAAGGCATTAAATACTTAGTTGTACTCTTGTGGAACATGGTAACCTGAGAAATTGTATAGGCTGCAGATGCAAAATGGGGTGAATAAAGAGTTAAATCGAAGAATGACTAATCTATAATAGGATCTTGTAAAACAAACTGGGAACGTTTGAGGACATAATTAATTTTTGAAACTGCCCAACAGGTTCCTTGATACCTTCTCTTAACACCCTTTAAACGCTTTCACCTCAGGCATCTTTGTTGGATGCATGGCCTCAGATGCAACTGGGTAACTATTAGATTCCTATATTGCAACCCAGAGGCCAGGGACATTGACCATCCTAAGGAACTGTTATTACTTTTTTTCCCTTTTCTTTGCAAAGCTCTTCATAATTGCTTATAAGGAGCGGCACTTCTCAACAGTTTTCTGATGTTTGGCATAAAGCCACAGCTACAGTGACAAGGGATGAGGTTTGGCTTTTGCAGTGCTTTTGAAAACTGAACATTTGTACCTTCCTTTGAATCTGTGCCGAACCATCCTACCTGCTGTGATCAGTTTCAGCCCAGGTCTGTCATTTGGGGAGGGAAAAACGAAAGAGAAAACAAGATTTGTTCTATTTTATGAGTTCTGTGACTATTGTGCAATAGTAGTGATAAAAGATGAGCCATCTAAAGAGCTTCACTAAGTCCCATGTGAATTTCTCATCTTAAAAATATGTGGTACCTGCAGTAAAAAAATATGTGTTAGGTAAAGCATAAAAATATATTATTGTGGAGAATAGAGTCATTCTGGGCTTTTTTTTCTCTAGGGGACTTTTAAGTTCAACCTTGAAATCTATTTTGAGTTTTTTCATTTTTTCCTGAAATTGTGGGGACAATCTGATTTCCTGGTACTGTTCTATATAGTTGTTTAATTACAGAGAAGACTTTCATCACAGTGGCTACATGCTAAGGCAAAAATGTTGACTTAAGAGAAAAAATGAATAGTACAACAAGTCTAGTACTTCTAAGACTTGAAGTCCTAGTTGAGAGGTAAGGTCAAGTCTAAGACATCTTATATATAGACTATGGAATGTATATATTGATTTATTTGTCTGAGTTGAATTATTATGAAAAGTTACTATCTGTAGCTAAGTTAACCACAATTTGGAAGCAAATACACTTTTTGTAATACTGTAAGAAAAAAAAAGTGAAAAAAATCAACAGTTTAGAACTGTGTTACTCAGATGTCAATGTGCATGGAAATCACTTGGGGATATTTTTGAAAAATGCAAATTCTGACTTAGTAGGTCTGGTATGGGCCGTGAAATTCTGTAGTTCTAACCAGCTTCCAGGTGATGCTGCTGCTGTTGGTCCAAGGACCAAACTTTGCGAGGCAAAAGTGTAGAAGACCTTGAATGAAATGGGCAGCCCTATAGTAAAATTAATAAAATGAATTTGTGGAGTCATGAGGTAAGGCAATCAGATTCATAATGAATATACAAACATTTTATTAATAGGGTTAATATTTAAACCGTCTGTCATTTAAGTGGAATGAGCAAATGAAATACATCTTGAACTTGATTTTAATTCCTTACATCTGTTAGCCCAGCCTTTCTGAAAGGATTATCGTAATAACAGATTGGTCCATTTTATGTATTTTATGGCTGAATGTAATTTAGTTTACTAATTTGAGAATAATTTTGAAAGGTGATGTTAATTGCAGGTTGCTTTTATTTATTTTAAAAACGTCTTTATTGGAGTATAATAGCTTTACAGTAGTGTGTTAGTTTCTGCTGTATAACAAAGTGAATCAGCTATATATACATATATCCCCATATCTCCTCCCTCTTGCGTCTCCCTCCCACCCTCCCTATCCCACCCCTCTAGGTGGACACAGAGCACCGAGCTGATCTCCCTGTACTATGCGGCTGCTTCCCACTAGCTATCTATTTTACGTTTGGTAGTGTATATATGTCCATGCCACTCTCTCACTTTGTCCCAGCTTACCCTTCCCCCTCCCCGTGTCCTCAAGTCCATTCTCAACATCTGCGTCTTTATTCCGGTCCTGCCCCTAGGTCCTTCAGAACGTTTTTTAAATTTTTTAGTTTCCATATATATGTGTTAGCATATGGTATTTGTTTTTCTCTTTCTGACTTATTTCACTCTGTATGACAGACTCTAGGTCCATCCACCTCACTACAAATAACTCAGTTTTTTTCTTTTTATGGCTGAGTAATATTCCACTGTATATATGTACCACATCTTCTTTATCCATTCATCTGTCAGTGGACACTTAGGTTGCTTCCATGTCCTGGCTATTGTAAATAGAGCTGCAATGAATATTGTGGTACATGACTCTTTTTGAATTATGGTTTTCTCAGGGTATATGCCCAGTAGTGGGATTGCTGGGTCGTATGGTAGTTCTATTTTTAGTTTTTTAAGGAACCTCCATACTGTTCTCCATAGTGGCTGTATCAGTTTACATTCCCACCAACAGTGCAAGAGGGTTCCCTTTTCTTTACACCCTCTCCAGCATTTATTGTTTGTAGATTTTTTGATGATGGCCATTCTGACTGGTGTGAGGTGAAATTGTAGTTTTGATTTGCATTTCTCTAATGATTAGTGATGTTGAGCATCCTTTCATGTGTTTGTTGGCAGTCTGTATATTTTCTTTGGAGAAATGTTTATTTAGGTCTTTGGCCCATTTTTGGATTGGGTTGTTTGTTTTTTTGATATTGAGCTGCATGAGATGCTTGTATATTTTGGAGATTAATCCTTTGTCAGTTGCTTAATTTGCAAATATTTTCTCCCATTCTGAGGGTTGTCTTTTCGTCTTGTTTATGGTTTCCTTTGCTGTGCAAAAGCTTTTAAGTTTCATTAGGTCCCACTTGTTTATTTTTGTTTTTATTTCCATTTCTCTAGGAGGTGGGTCAAAAAGGATCTTGCTGTGATTTATGCCATAGAGTGTTCTGCCTATGTTTTCCTCTAAGAGTTTGATAGTGTCTGGCCTTACATTTAGGTCTTTAATCCATTTTGAGTTTATTTTTGTGTATGGTGTTAGCAGGTGTTCTAATTTCATTCTTTTACATGTACCTGTCCAGTTTTCCCAGCATGACTTATTGAAGAGGCTGTCTTTTCTCCATTCTTGCCTGCTTTATGAACGATAAGGTGAACGTTTTTTGTGCATGGGTTTATCTCTGGGCTTTCTATCCTGTTCCACTGATCTATATTTCTGTTTTTGTGCCAGTACCATATTGTCTTGATTACTGTAGCTTTGTATTATAGTCTGAAGTCAGGGAGCCTGATTCCTCCCGCTCTGTTTTTCTTCCTCAGGATTGCTTTGGCTATTCGGGATCTTTTGTGTTTCTAAACAAATTGTGAAATTTTTTGTTCTAGTTCTGTGAAAAATGCCATTGGTGGTTTAATAGGGATTGCATTGAATCTGTAGATTGCTTTGGGTAGTATAGTCATTTTCACAGTGTTGATTCTTCCAATCCAAGAACATGGTATATCTCTCTATCTGTTTGTATCATCTTTAGTTTCTTTCATCAGTGTCTTATAGTTTTCTGCATACAGGTCTTCTGTCTCCTTAGGTAGGTTTATTCCTAGGTATTTTATTCTTTTTGTTGCAGTGGTAAATGGGAGTGTTTCCTTAATTTCTCTTTCAGATTTTTCATCATTAGGAAAAGTGATATTTAAGAATGCAAGAGATTTCTGTGCATTGATTTTGTATCCTGCTACTTTACCAAATTCATTGATTAGCTCTAGTAGCTTTCTGGTAGCATCTTTAGGATTCTCTATGTATAGTATCATGTTGTCTGCAAACAGTGACAGCTTTACTTCTTCTTTTCTGATTTGGATTCCTTTTATTTCTTTTTATTCTCTGATTGCTGTGGCTAAAACTTCCAAAACTATGTTGAACAATAGTGGCGAGAGTGGACAACCTTGTCTTCTTCCTGACCTTGGAGGAAATGGTTTCAGTTTTTCACCATTGAGAACGATATTGGCTGTGGGTTTGTCATCTATGGCCTTTATTATGTTGAGGTAAGTTCCCTCTATGCCTACTTTCTGGAGAGTTTTTATCATAAAAGGGTGTTGAATTTTGTCGAAAGCTTTTTCTGCATCTATTAAGATGATCATGGCTTTTCTCCTTCAATTTGTTTATATGGTTTATCACATTGATTGATTTGCATATATTGAAGAATCCTTGCATTCCTGGGATAAACCCCCACTGGGTTTTATCCCAGGATAATTGATCATGGAGTATGATCCTTGATCATGGTGTATGATCCTTTTAATGTGCTGTTGGATCCTGTTTGCTAGTATTTTGTTGAGGATTTTTGCATCTATGTTCATCAGTGATATTGGCTTGTAGTTTTCTTTTCTTGTGACATCTTTGTCTGGTTTTGGTATCAGGGTGATGGTGGCCTCATAGAATGAGTTTGGGAGTATTCCTCCCTCCACTATATTTTGGAAGAGTTTGAGAAGGATAGGTGTTAGCGCTTCTGTAAATGTTTGATAGAATTTGCCCGTGCAGCCATCTGGTCCTGGGCTTTTGTTTGTTGGAAGATTTTTAATCACAGTCTTAATTTCAGTGCTTGTGATTGGTCTGTTTATATTTTCTGTTTCTTCCTGGTTCAGTCTCAGAAGGTTGTGCTTTTCTAAGAATTTGTCCATTTCTTCCAGGTTGTCCATTTTATTGGCATACAGTTGCTTGTAGTAATCTCTCATGATCATTTGTGTTTCTGCAGTGTCAGTTGTTACTTCTCCTTTTTCGCTTCTAATTCTACTGATTTGAGTCTTCTCCCTTTTTTTCTTGATGAGTCTGGCTAGTGGTTTATCAATTTTGTTTCTCTTTTGAAAGAACCAGCTTTTAGTTTTACTGATCTTTGCTGTTGTTTTCCTTCATTTCTTTTTCACTTATTTCTGATCTGATCTTTATGATTTCTTTCCTTCTGCTAACTTTGGGGTCTTTTTGTTCTTCTTTCTCTAATTGCTTTAGGTGTAAGGTTAGGTTGTTTATTTGAGATGTTTGTTTCTTGAGGTAGGATTGTATTGCTATAAACTTCCCTCTTAGAACTGCTTTTGCTGCATTGCATAGGTTCTGTGTTGTTGTGTTTTCATTGTCATTTGTTTCCAAGTATTTTTTGATTTTCTCTTCGAGTTCTTCAGTGATCTCTTGGTTATTTAGTAGTGTATTGTTTAGCCTCCGTGTGTTTGTATTTTTTACAGACTTTTTCATGTAATTGATATCTAGTCTCATAGCATTGTGGTCAGAAAAGATACTTGATACGATTTCAGTTTTCTTAAATTTACCAAGGCTTGATTTGTGACCCAAGATATGATCTATCCTGGAGAATGTTTCATGAGCACTGAGAAGAAAGTATAATTTGCTGTTTTTGGATGGAATGTCCTATAAATATCAATTAAGTCCATCTTGTTTAATGTATCATTTAAAGCTTGTGTTTCCTTATTTATTTTCATTTTGGATGATCTGTCCATTGATGAAAGTGGGGTGTTAAAGTCCCCTACTATTATTGTGTTACTGTCAGTTCCCCCTTTTATGGCATTTGCCTTATGTATTGAGGTGCTCCTTTGTTGGGTACATAAATATTTACAATTGTAATATCTTTTTCTTGGATTGATCCCTTGATCATTATGTAGTGTCCTCCTTTGTCTCTTATAGTAGTGTTTAATTTAAAGTCTATTTTGTCTGATACGAGAATTGCTACTCCAGCTTTCTTTTGATTTCCATTTGCATGGAATATCTTTTTCCATCCTCTCCCTTTCAGTCTGTATGTGTCCCTAGGTCTGAAGTGGGTCTCTTGTAGACAGCATATATACGGGTCTTGTTTTTGTATCCATTCAGCCAGTCTGTGTCTTTTGGTTGGAGCATTTAATCCATTTACATTTAAGGTAGTTATTGATATGTATGTTCCTATTACCATTTTCTTAATTGTTTTGGGTTTGTTATTGTAAGTCTTTTCCTTGTCTTGTGTTTCCTGCCTAGAGAAGTTCCTTTAGCATTTGTTGTAGAGCTGGTTTGGTGGTGCTGAATTCTCTTAGCTTTTGCTTGTCTGTAAAGGTTTTAATTTCTCTGTTTAATCTGAATGAGATCCTTGCTGGGTAGAGTAATATTGGCTTGCAAAGTTTCTGCTGAAAGATCAGCTGTTAACCTTATGGGAATTCCCTTGTATGTTAATTGTTGCTTTTCCCTTGTTGCTTTTAATATTTTTTCTTTGTATTTAATTTTTGATAGTTTGATTAATATGTATCTTGACGTGTTTCTCCTTGGATTTATCCTGTATGGGACTCTGTGCGCTTCCTGGACGTGATTGACTATTTCCTTACCCATTTTAGGGAAGTTTTCAACTATAATCTCTTCAAATATTTTCTGAGTCCCTTTTTTTTCTCTTCTTCTGGGACCCCCTATAATTCGAATGTTGGTGTGTTTAATGTTGTCCCAGAGGTCTCTGAGATTGTCCTCAATTCTTTTCATTCTTTTTTCTTTATTCTGCTCTATGGTAGTTATTTCCACTATTTTATCTTCCAGGTCACTTATCAGTTCTTCTGCCTCAGTTATTCTGCTACTGATTCCTTCTAGAGAATTTTTAAAATCATTTATTGTGTTGTTCATCATAGTTTGTTTGCTCTTTGGTTCTTCTAGGTCCTTGTTAAACGTTTCTAGTATTTTCTCCATTCTATTTCCAAGATTTTGGATCATCTTTACTATCATTACTCTGAATTCTTTTTCAGGTAGACTGCCTATTTACTCTTCATTTGTTTGGTCTGGTGGGTTTTTACCTTGCTCCTTCATCTGCTGTGTGTTTCTGTGTCTTCTCATTTTGCTTAACTTACTATGTTTGGGGTCTCCTTTTTGCAGGCTGAAGGTTCATAGTTCCCATTGTTTTTGTTGTCTGCTCCCAGTGTGTAAGGTTGGTTCAGTGGGTTGTGTAGGCTTCCTGGTGGAGGGGACTAGTGCCTGTGTTCTGGTGGATGAGTCTGGATCTTGCCTTTCTGGTGGACAGGACCATGTCCGGTGGTGTGTTTGGGGTGTCTGTGAACTTATTATGATTTTAGGCAGCCTCTCTGCTAATGGGTAGGTTTGTGTTCCTGTCTTGCTAGTTTTTTGACATAGGTTGTCCAGCACTGTAGCTTGCTGGTCATTGAGTGGAGCTGGGTCTTAGCATTGAGATGGAGAACTCTCGGAGAGCTTTCGCCGTTTGATATTACGTGGGGCTGGGAGGTCTCTGGTGGACCAATGTCCTGAACTCGGTTCTCCCACCTGAGAGGCTGAGGCCTGACACCCGGGCAGAGCACCAAGACCCTGTCAGCCACATGGCTCAGAAGAAAAGGGAGAAAAAGAAAGAGAGAGAGAGAGAGAGAATAAAATAAAGTTATTAAAATAGAAAAAAACATTAAAAACAGAAAAGTGATAAAAAGAAAGAGAAAGAAGAGAGCAACCAAACCAAAAAACAAATCCACGAATGATAAAAGTGCTAAAAACTATACTAAAACAAAAACAAAAGCAAAAAACGGACAGTAAGAACCCTAGGACAAATGGCAAAAGCAAAGCTATACAGACAAAATCACACAAAGAAGCATACACATATACACTCACAAAAAGAGAAAAAAGAAAAAAATATATATATGTAAAAACAATTAAAAAAGGAAGAGAGAAACCAAATCAATAAACAAATCTACCAATGATAATAAGCTCTAGATACTAAACTAACATAAAACCAGAAACAAGTTAGATGCAGAAAGCAAACCCCAAGTCTACAGTTGCTCCCAAAGTCCACCATCTCAATGTTGGGATGATGCGTTGTCTGTTGAGGTATTTCAGAGATGCAGGGTACATCCAAGTTGATTGTGGAGAATTAATGCACTGCTCCTGAGGCTGCTGGGAGAAATTTCCCTTTCTCTTCTTGTTCACAGAGCTCCTGGGGTTTAGCTTTGGATTTAGCCCCGCCTCTGCATGTAGATCGCCTGATGGCATCTTTTGGGAAGTGTGAGGTCTTCTGCCAGTGTTCAGTAGGTGTTCTGTAGGAGTTGTTCCACATGTAGATGTATTTTTGATGTATTTGTGGGGAGGAAGGTGATCTCCCTGTCTTACTCCTCCACCATCTTGAAGGCACCCCCGCAGATTGCTTTTCAATTAAAGTTTTACCACGTTTTTCAGATTCCAAGGATTTCTCAGACATGCCCTAATTGGTTGAACCTGACAACTTCTTATTTTTTTCCTTTCAAAGGGAAAAAAATCCTTTAATTTTTATAGAAGGAACTTAAAATAATTGCCCTACTTAGAAATTAAGAAATACAAAATGAAGTTTGTACTTGAACTGTTAAATGCAGATTCAACATAAGATATACTTTGGGTCCTCTTAACAGTGTCCTTTTTTACTTTATATTCCTTGTGCCTACATATTACCTAGCATTTGATAGGTGCTCAGTAAATGTCTTGAGTGTGTGGTAACTTTTCTGAACTTTTCTTATGATAGCGTGCTAATTATGATGTGATAGCTACTATTTATTGTTTACTTCAGGATATTTCTTATAGCAGCCCTATGAAGTAAATATTATTATCCCCTTTTATAGATAAGGGAACTAAAACTCAGAGAGGTTCAGTGGCTTGCCCAGGAACACAGATAAGTTAAGAGAGAATTCAGACCCGTTTTTCATGCATCTAAAGCTTGTTCCTTTAACCACTATGCTGTTTGTCTTAGAAGTGTTAATATTTCATTCGGGGAATAGCAGTTCAGTTATGTAGATGAGGACTTTTGAGATTAACACACAGGGTGAAAATGATAAAAATGATTGTAGGTTTTTTTTTAAGGAAAATTTAAGATTCAGTAAAAGCCCAAGAAAATTATTTTTGAAAATAGTGAAGTAGTAGTTCTTCTTTGCATACCTGGTAATTTTTGATTGGATGCCTGATATGAATTTTACCCTGTTGGGTGCAGGATATTTTTGGATTCCTATAAATATTCTTGAGCTTTTTGCTGGGATAAGTTATTTGGAAACAGTTTAATCCTTTCAGGTCTTGCTTGAGCTTTGTCAGGTGAGAGCAGAGCAGCATTTGATCTAGGGATCATTTTTTCCCACTCCTGAGGCAAAATTCTTCAGCATACATACTCTACCCAGTGTCCTTAAATTATGAGGTTTCTCACTCTGGCTGATAAGAACAGACCCTATTCCCTGCCCTGTGTAAGCGCTCAGGATTGTTCCTTTAAGTCCTTTCAGGTGGTTTTTTGCCCAGCCTCTGGTCATTTGCTCACACATGTGTGTATGCTGAAGATTTGAGGAGGGATCTCTCTTGGTACAGCTCTCTCTTCTCCGGTATTCTGGCTTGCAAACTCTAGCCACTCTGACCTACCTGGACTTGGCATCTCTCTCCCCTCTACTCAGGGACCGCTCACCAGGTTCTGTGCTCCTTCTTCTTGTACTTTGGCCTGGAAACTTTCCCCAAGAAGTAACTAGGGCAACAGTAAGGCTCACCTCCTTTGTTTCTTGTTATTTCTCAGGAATCATGTCCTTTATTACTTGATATCCAGTGTCTTGAAAACGTTGTTTCCTCTAATTTGTCCAGTTTTTAGCTGTTTCAGGCAGGAAGGCAAGTTTGGTCCCTGTTACGTTATGTTGGCCAGAAGTGGAAGTCCATAGTGGGTCATTTAATCCTGTCCCATTTTGTCATTTTCCACTTCAGTTCATCAATTCAACAAAAATTATTAAATTATCTATTTGGTACTTGGCATTTAGTTAGGCACTGGAGAAGCTATGGAACTGTTCTTGTGTTTCATCACAATCTTAAAATATTGGGGCACTTGAGCACAGGATTACAAAAATATGTAGGGTCTGATCACTAGAGTGGTGTTTCTCAAAGTGTAGTAGGCAGACTACTTTCCACAGTCCCTTGGGGGTGCTTGTTGAAGCTGCAGATTCATGGTTCTTGTGCTAGACCTAATGAATCAGAATCTCTGAGGGTAACTGTCTAGGTGATTCTTATGTACTGCAGTCTGTCTTCATGCCCCAATTCTGAAGGAAAGGTGGGGGAGAGGGAACAATTGACAAAGTAATACTGATACTATTTAATAATTTATGAAGTATTTTCATAAACCTCTTCACACTAATTCTCACATTTAATAGCTCTATTTAGATCTAATTACCATTTTATATACAAGAAGCTTATGCCTGGCTACGTTAAACAGCTTGCCAAAGGTTTACATAGGAGTGGAAGAACTGATTCTAAAAGTTTTGTCTTCCTCAAGCCATTCTGCTGTACACTGCTGCTACTGACAGTGGTATCTTCTCTTATGAAGATGTACAGGTGTCAAGAGTTACTATTCTTTCATGCAGCTTGCTTTTTTAAAGAGTTAACAGGTTATGTTGCTTTATCGATTAGGATTAAGATTGGCTCTGAGTAATAGAAAATGCAAAATAACAGTGGATTAAATAAGATGCAAGTTTATTATTCACATAACAGTACAGGGCTGGTATGACACTCCACAGTGTCAGGAAATGAGGATCCTTCTATTTTGTTCCTCTGCCATGCACGGCCGTGGTCTCATAGTCCAAGATAGAATTGATATTCTAGACAGCCTGGTGGAGGAAAGGATGAAGAAGTAGACAAAAGATTCACACCTGCTGTCCCCTAAGGAAGTTTCTGGTAAGTTGCCACATGACACCTCCTCCTGTAGTCAGAACTTAGAGCTGTGGTCATCTTAACTGTGTGGACAGCTGGCATATGTAGTCTGAATTCCATGAGATCATGTGTCCAGCTAAAAATCAGGGGTTCTATTACCATATAAGAAAGAAAATGTTTATTGGAGAACAAGAGAACAAGTCTCTTCTGAATCTGGAGACTGCTAAGAAATGAAGGCTTATTCCTGGGGGCCCTGGTTGGAATTCAAAAGGCATTTCTAATAGCAACAAACAAAAAAACTTATTTAGTACATAATTACTATATGTCAGTACCTAGAATGGTGATTGGCAGATATCCCCAAATATTTATTGAATGAATGAATCAAGGTCAGGTATTCTGGTTAAGTATCTGATTTTGCATTATGTCATTTAATCTTTCTGATGACCCCATAACGTAGTTATTACTATTTTTATTTTTAAGTATACTTCTAAGTTGCAAAACAAGGATTTGATCCTAAATCCATCTGATTCCAGATAATGTCTTTTTTAAAGTAATAGTCATTGGTGGTGTTCACCAGATATACTAAGATTGCATATCCCTGGCCTCTTTGAAGTTGTGTGTCATGTGACTGGTTTTGGCCAGTGAAATGTGAGCAGAAATGACCTATGTCATGGACAGGAGCTTTAGGAGCCAGTGTATGATTCATTGTCATCTTTCTCTTTGCTACAGTGTTGCAGGTATCTGCCGCTCTGTCAGCTTAGGTCCTATTGTGAGAAAGATGGGCAGTGTGAGGTAGAGTGGGAAGACAGGTAGAAGGAGGATGCATAGGTAGTGTGAGTGAGAAATAAAACCTTTGCTTTGGGGGGTTGTTAATTTCTACCGCATAGTCTAGCCTACACCTGACTGATATAGAAATCATTTTTATAATTGTTATGTTTAATTGAATTATATGTCACATACAGTGACATATTGTAGATTGCTTAGGCTTTTGAGGAAGAACCTTCTAACAGATGTTCTAACATTTTTTTTCCTAAGCACCAGATTATAAATACATATTTCCAACTCTTTTCTCCTTCAGTAAACAAAAGGTTCATTTTATTGTGTAACAGACATAGTTTTCATAGAGGCTATGCCTTGTTTGCATAACATGATTTAAGGTAGAATTTCTCTAGACAAATAATAGTGAAGTTTTTGTTTTCAGTTTAGTTGTTGAAGGAGTCTAAGAACTTATAGTTTAAAATGAGGCTTGAGAAAATTAAAATTCATTCATGTTTAAGATTGTTCCCTGCCTACCGTGTGCTGGACACTATTCAGGGCTCTGTTTAGAGATGACTAAGGCATCACCATTGGAAGATCTAGCCAATTAAGCTCAAGTACCTGCTCATTTGGAATCTAGGGTGCTTTTCACCTAAAAAATGACAACATGGCATCCAAGAAATAAATTAGAGTGTTTCTTGAACTCATATTTAGAAATATAGTTTGGATATTGGAACTGTTATGGGCGTAAGTGAACCTTGTTTGTGAATAAATAGAAGAGAGTGACTATGAAGGTAGCAAGGCAGGTGGCAGGTATAAGAGTTGCAGTGACCTAGGGTAGGTGTGCCAATGGGAGGTACCACTTTCTGGTATACTTGGTGATTTTCATAGGATTTATTAGTTTGGGAGATTTTTAAACGTATTGGAGAAATGTCTTAGGACTGTGTTTTATAGAAAGAACAATAACCAGAGGGGCCTTGATTGGTAATCAGGGCATAAAGAACTTATTCCTTTGTTGCATGGGAGGTATTTTGAGTAAATATATTTTGCTTATGGCTACTAATCAAGGTGATCAAGTTAACTCCAATAGCTAGGTTTAAAAGGATTAGATAATTTCATGATTATTAATCTTATTTGGATATATGTGGTAAAAGAAGAGGAATCACATCTCATGCTGTGATGCATGAGATGATATTTTTAGATTCTAAAGAAAGAACAGATTCCCCAGGTATATATAATTACTTTTTTTTTTCGCTTTGGGTGTTATGCTCTTATAATTGTGTTTATTATTATTGTTACTGTTAACACTTTGCATTTCTGTGAAACATCAAAAGCAAAATACTGAATTTTACAGTTTGGTAGTGGGTATGTAGCAGGGCCACTTATATTAGCATAATATGTCCTACAAGTTTGTTGAATTAATTTATGAAGCTCTTTAGCTACCAGGAGTAAGTGAGGAGGCAGCTAATAGCCTACTTAACAATTTTGCACATTTTTCATATTTTATGATGAATAAGTCAGCAATTTGGGCCAATATATAGAGTGCTGACACTTTCTGAGGTGTCTTAAAAGCAGGAAAAAACTCAAGTACATCATTTGTCATATCTGACAAGTAACACTATTTTAGCCTTTCATGTAGGTATAAGTTACTTTAAGGTAAGTACATTTGAAATTCTTTTCTATATTTTCATATATTTCTTTTAACCTTTTTCCTAATTAATTTTAGGTTAGTCCTATAGTACATGCAATCTTGCACAAATACATGAATATAAAATAGAAGGCTCTCTGACCATTTAACCAGTGTATAAGCTGTGCCTGAAAAGCTGTGCCTGTATATGATAGGCAGGCTCTGTATCTCAGAGTGTGCTACTGTGTTGATGGCAAAATACTACAATAGCCAGAGCTCAGGTTGATGTAAATCTTTCCCCAGTTTTATTGAGGTATAATTGATATTTGACATTGTATAAGTTTAAAACGTACAACATAATGATTTGATAAATGTATATATTGCAAAATGCCACAATAAGTTTAGTTAACCATCCGTCACCTCACATAGTTACAAATTTTTTTTCCCTTGTGATAACTTTTAAAATCTACTGTCAGCAGCTTTCAAATATACAATACAATATTGTTAGCTATAGTCATGATGTTGTACATTACATCTCCAGAACTTATTTATCATATAACTGGAAGTTTGTACCTTTTGACCACCTCCACCCATTTTGCCCACCCCCGCCTCTGTTTTCCACCCATCTGTCCTGTTGCTATGAATTTGTTTTTTCTTTAATTCCACATATGAGTGAGATCATCCAGTATTTGTTTTTCTCTGACTTATTTCACTTAGTATAATGCCCTCAGGGTTCATTCATGTTGTCACAAATGGCAAGATTTCCTTGTTTTTTTTAATGGCCCAATAATATTCCATTGTGTGTCTGTGTCTGTGTGTGTGTGTGTGTGTGTGTGTGTGTGTGTGTGTATGTGTATGTGTATACATACCATATTTTCTTTATCCATTCATCTGTTGATGGACACTTAGATTATTTCCCTGTCTTGGCTATTGTAAATAATGCTGCGGTGAACATGGGGGTACAGGTATCTCTTTGAAATAGTGATTTTATTTCCTTATGATGTATACCCAGAAGTGGAATTGCTGGACCATATGGTAGTTCTACTTTTAACTCTTTTTTAGGAAACTCAATACGGTTTTCCGTAGTGGCTGTACCAGTTTACATTCCACCAGCAGTGCACAAGGGTTCCCTTTTCTTTACATCCTTACCAGCACTTGTTACCTCTTGTCTTTTTGATAATAGCCATTCTGACAAACGTGAGACAATATCTCATTGTGGTTTAGATTTGTATTTCTCTGATGATTAGTGATGTTGAGCACCATTTCATGTACCTGTTGGCCATTTGAACATGTTCTTTAGAAATATGTCTTTTTGGGCTTCCCTGGTGGCGCGGTGGTTGGGAGTCCACCTGCTGATGCGGGGGACGAGGGTTCGTGCCCCGGTCCGGGAGGATCCCACGTGCCGTGGAGCGGCTGGGCCCGTGAGCCATGGCCGATGAGCCTGCGCGTCCGGAGCCTGTGCTCCGCAGCGGGAGAGGCCACAGCAGTGAGAGGCCCACGTACCGCAAAAAAAAAAAAAAAAAAGAAGAAGAAATATGTCTTTTTAGGTCCTTTGCCCATTTTTAAATTGGATTATTTGGTTTTTGCTGTTGATTTGTATGAGTTCCTTATATTTTTTGAATATTAACCCCATATAAGATAGGTGGTTTGCAAATATTTTTATCCATTCCACAGCTTTTCATTTTGTTGATCATTTCCTTTGATGTGCAGAAGCTTGTTGGTTTGATGTAGTCTGCTTGTTTATTTTTGCTTTTGTTGCTTGTGCTTTAGGTATTATATCCAAAAAAAAAATCATTGCTGAGACCATTGTCAGGGAGCTTTTTCCCTTTGTTTTCTTCTAGAAGTTTTATGGTATCAGGTCTTACATTTAAGTCTTTAATTCATTTTGAGTTAAATTTGTGAGTGATGTAAGATAGGGATCTAGTTTCATTCTTTTGCATGTGAATATCCAATTTTCCCAGTACCATTTATTGAAGAGACTGTCTCTTCTCCATTGAATATTCTTGGCTCCCTTGTCAAATATTAGTTGATTTGTATATACATGGGTTTATTTCTGGGTTCTCTATTCTGTTCCATTGGTTTATGTGTCTGTTCTTTTGCCAGTACCATAATACTGTTTTGATGACTTAAATCTTAAGCAACATTTAGGTTAGCAACTAGAAAGGAGGTATGAACGTGGTATATGTTCTGACACCTTAAAATAATCTTTTTCTTTGAAGACTTTGTCGTTAAAAATAACTTTTTTGAGTTTTTTATATTGTGCTAATGTGAACATTCCAGTAAAATGCTAAATTATCACCCATTAAATATATTTCCAAGAGCCAGAAATAAGTAATTTTTTTCTCAGCTTCTTGGATTATATTAGGCATTATGATGTTTGGAATTTCTCAGAAGAGTTAGGATATTTCATGTAGCATCCTTTGTAGTAAGCTGAATGCTTTTTTTACCCTTCTACTTAGTCAACAGAAAAGCCTTATGTAAAACTTTTTGATTGTGCTTGAATTTCTGTATAATAAAGGTAGACGGAACATACGGTAAACCCACATACACATATCAGCAGCTTCAACAATTACCAACTCATGGCCAGTCTGGCTTCGTTGCTACCCTATCCATGTCCATCATGTTATTTATGTGTTTTTTTTCGCGGTATGCGGGCCTCTCACTGTTGTGGCCTCTCCCGTCGCAGAGCACAAGCTCTGGACACGCAGGCCCAGTGGCCATGGCTCATGGGCCCAGCCGCTCCACGGCATGTGGGATCTTCCTGGACCGGGGCACGAACCCGTGTCCCCTGCATCGGCAGGCGGACTCTCAACCACTGCGCCACCAGGGAAGCCCCTGTCATGTTATTTTGAAGCAAATCACAGCCATCATACCATTTCATCAGCTATTTCAGTTGGTATCTCTAAAAGATAAGAACTTAAAAAAACAATTGTAATATCATTTTCACCCTAAAAATATAATGGTTCCTTAATATCATCAAATAGTCAGTGCTCAAATTTCTAGTAGTCTCATAAGTTTCATAATTCTTTTAAACAGGACCATACGTGGATGATTGATTAGTATTTCTTTTATTCTTTAAGGTTTCTTCTATGTGATCCACCTCTCTTCCTTCCTTGCAGTTTATTCGCTGAAGAAACCGAGTTCTGAAGAATTTCTTACAGTATGATTTTGCTGACTGCATCTCCGTGGTGCAGTTAACGTGATCCTTTGTCCTCTGTATTTCTTGTGAATTGATAACTGAATCTAGAGCCTTGATCAAGTTCAGATTGAGTTTTTTGTTTTTGTGTTTGGGGTTTTTTGGCCAGACTGCTTAGTAGGTGGTTTAGTCTTCTTCCCATTGGAAGTGTGTAATGCCTATTTATCTCTCCGGGGAGTTGCCGCTATTGAAGCACAATGCCTAGAGCCATTAATTAATTAGGAGTTGCAAAAATGTTGATATTCTAATTTTATCATTTTTCTTAATTTATTATCTGGAATATAAAATATTTTATATCTTTACAAAAGTAAAGAAATATTTCCTCATATCCACTAGAGTTTACCTGGAGGTCAGTTTGTACAGGAGAGGTAAGATAAATGCTTGATTCTTTGCCTTCATTTACTAAAAAAAAATATGAGTTTGTTCTCCAGAATCTTCTGGTGTTGGAGAGTGCCTTTTTTTAAGACTTTTAAGATCTTTATTCTTTAAATTTAGAAATTTTATCAGGGTGTGTCTAGTTGTTGATTCCCCCCTCCCCCCATCAAAGCCTGGAACTCGAACCTTTCCATCTTCTGTCTCATATCTCTGCAGTTGTGGAATAGTTGTTCTGCTGTCTGTTTAATCATTGCCTTTGCTCTGTTTCTCCCCTTCCAGCTGGTCTTCTTGGGGCGGGAGGGATGACCAATTTCTACGGGTTAGGCTCTCTCCCAAGAACTGGGGCATTCCTGCCTTTGCCCTAGGGCTACTTGCTTAGGCTAGGGCCTCCATTCTCATGCAGGGGGAAAACTCAGCTCTTTTCATCTGGATCCTGAGACTTCAACCCACCCTTCTGGCCCACTTGGATGCTGATTTTAATAACTGCTCAAGGAAAGGTAATTGGTATTTGGATTGGATTTAGGAAGGGAAGACTGCAGGGATGCAATCAAATTACATTTTTTCTTGAACCTCTTGGAAGTCTTAAATTAGACATTTTCAAACTGAGCATACCATAAAGATCTTTTAGATGAAATATTGCAACAAATATATGAAAAATAGTAACTGTGGAATTCCCAGATACCTGGGATCCTTCCCATGCGATACCTAGTAACCTTCCCATGCCATCAAGTCTTTGCTCAAGCCTCACCTCAGTGACGCCCATGCTGACCACCCTATTATATTTTAACATTCATGCCCTGTCTTTACACTCCCATTCCCCTTACCCTGCTTTGTTTTTTCCCTAGCTCCTAGCACTTTCTTATATACTAGATAATTTACTTATTATGTTCAGTGATGTGCCTAGAATATATGAAACCCAAAATGGATAATTTTTAACACTTTCCTCCCCTAAATGATGAAATTATTTTCATAAAAATTTCATAAATGAAATTATTTATTATGCAGACAGTGAAATTTATTGAGATTCATTATTATAAGTATGGCAGTAAGATAAATAAGAAAAAGGAAATGCACGCTATAGTATAAGGCAGGAAAAAAAGCACAAATGTTTAGCCAGTTTTTTGTATCTAGGTAAATGTCTGAACTTTGCTTCTTTGGTTAGAGGCTGATATTTTATGTAATTGATTTCTCTTTAACTAATAAGTGATTTAAAAAAATAATACTGAAAATCTCCAAATATACAATCTAGGCAACTAATGATAAAATTGCTGATATGTTTTATTCTCTTTTTTGCTATTTAGTTTGGAAACATTTAACAGTTTAAAAGAATAATATTTTAATATTAAAGGTATTATTCAAATTTAGTAACATATTTTGAGTGTGAACTAAAATTTGCATTTGCCAAACAAAAATGTTCCATCCCGTTGCTTGCACTTTCGTTGTTTTAAAATTTTAAGCACAAATATAAATGCTGAAAAGAAGGTCCCATAAAATGACAGCATTGTAATAACTCACGTTCTGTTTCTTGGTATTTACAGTCCCTGTGCTATCATTGTTTATTTTGAATCTATGGTTTAAATGCAGAAGAGTGTCATACCACAGGGTTGAAGTGAAGTGCATCCTAAGAAAGGGTTTGAGACAACAACTTTGCATTAGGCAAGCTTGAAGTATGTCAAAGCCTTATGAGCTTCTCTTGAAACAGATGTATGTGGTTAAGTCTGCGTGTATGTGGGCCAGCTTTATAACTGGGAGTTTTCCAAATGAATGTCTATGTAGAAAACAACGTTTATTAAAGAATAAATAAAAATCTGATAATTTGAAACTTACATGTGTATTATTTAAACTCAGCAGTAACTGTAGCAATTGTTTAGAACTTAGATCAACAAAAGATTTTTTTCAGGGAGGGGTATTTCATCAGTGGCATTGATTAGAGTTGCCAGCTCATGGTAGTAATAAAAAGCAGCTGCTTTTTAGTCAGTTTGACTATTGTTTATAAATTCTCAACAAAGCATTCCCTTATTGCCTGTACCAGGGTTGACTGCTCCCACCATTTCACCCTTAGTGTGCCACTAATTATATTTATTGTTTACTGTTTTCTGTACCCTTGCCCTGCATCCCATCCCACATTTGCTCCATGAGAGCAGCTAATGTTTTGTTCAGTGATGTGTCCCATCTAAGAAAATGCTTGGCATCTGTTAGGTGCTCAGTAAATGTTTGTTGAATGAGCAAATGAATCAATGAAGCTCATGGTCAGGGACATTCCCTTCTATGTTTTTTTTTTCTTTCCCTAACATTTAGAAGAGAGATCAGTACATAGTGAGTACTTTGTTAATGTTAAATGACTTAAATGCTCGGTATATGGTCTCTTTTCATGAATTTCCACATGAATTTTAGAATCAGCTTGTTAATTTCTACAAAAGAATTTAGAATTTTTGATTATTACTGCTGTAACAAATTGCCACAAACTTAGTGGCTTACAAAAACCTAGTTTGTTTACGCTTTGCACACAGTTCTGGAGGTCAGAAGTCTAAAATAGATCTTACGAGGCTAAAATGAAGGTGTCAGCAGGGCTGCATTCCTTCTGGAGGCTTTAGGGGAGAATCCGTTTCTTGCCTGTTCCAGCTTCTAGAGGCTGCCTGAATTCCTTGCCTTGTACCACCCTTCCATCTTCAAAGCCAGCAGTCACATTTCCTTCTCTGACTCTGACTCTTCTGCCTCCTTCTTTCCCCTGTAGGGACCCTTCGGATTCCATTGGAACCATCTAGATAATCCAGCTCTCCTAATCTCAAGATCCTTAACTTAATCACATCTGCAAAGTCCCCTTTGCCATGTAAGATAAGATATTCATACGTTCCAGGGATAAGGACAGGAACCTTTGGGTGGGGATTAATATTCTGCCTACCTCAGCATCTTAACAATATTAAATCTTCTATCCATGAACAAAGTATAACTCCATATATTTACTATGTATTAAATTTCTGTCAGTTTTCAGTGTGCAGATCTTTCACTTCTTTTGTCATATTTATCTCTAAATATTTCATATTTTTCATGCTATTATAAATTTTGATGTTTCTAAAATTACAAATTCCAGTTGTTCTTTACTAGTTTGTATAAATTTAGTTTTCATTTATTGATCTTGTATCCTGCAATCTTTCTAAAATTCATTTATTAGTTCTAGGGAAATAAATTGGATTTTCTATATAAATGATCGTGTTGTCTGTGAATTAAGACAGTTTTTCTTCTACCTTTCCAGTCTGGAAAGGAAAGGCTTTTTACTTCTTTTTCTTGCCTAATTATAGTGTTTAGAACCTCCAGTACAGTGTGGAATAGAAGTGGTGATATTCTTGTCTTGTTCCTTATCTTAGAAAGCGTTCAGTCTTTCACTATTAAATATGATGTTAACTATAGTTTTTTCATAGATGCCCTTCATCAGCTTGAAGTTCCTTCAATTCCTGGTTTGCTGATTTTTTTTTTCACTCAGGAATGGATGTTGAATTTTGTCAAATGTCTTCTGTATATTCTTTCATCTAGTGAGGTGATCCTATGATTTTTCTCTTTTAGTTTGTTGACATGGTGAATTACATTCAGTTCAAAATACTTCCTGATTTATCTCTTAATTTCTTATTTACCATGGGTTATTTAGAAGTACATGATTTAGTTTCAAAATGTTTGGAGACTTTTTCAGAGATATTTCTGTTATTGATTTCTAATTTAATTTATGCTCAGAGAACATACTTTAAAATTTACTAACACTTGTCTTATGGCCCAGAATTTGGTCTCTCTCAGTAAGTGCTCTGTGTACACTTGAGAAGAATATATATTTTGCTGATATTGAGCGGAGTGTTGTATAAATGTCAGTCAGGTCATGTTGGTTGATAGTGTTGTTCACGTCTACTATATGCTTGCTGATTTTCTATGTTTATCAATTATTGAGGGAGGGGTGTTGAAATCTGACTATAATTGTGGATTTGTCTATTTTTCCTTACAGTGCTATCAATTATTGCTTCATGTATTTTTTATGGTTTTTACAAACATTTTGTTTATTTTAATGAAGCTGGTACTGACGATGTCCATTTAAAACCTATATCCCAGGCCAAAAAGTACAAATAAAGTCAAAAAGAGCAGTGTTCTGTTGTATACATTTCTGCATGAATAACTTTTAACTGCTAAGGAAAATTAGAACTTTTCTGGGATCTTCTGACAAGGTTTGTCCTTCATCTTAAAATGCTTTCTCTTCAGTGAAGCCATCTTTGGAGCTAGTCATTTATTCTCACCACCTTTGTCATCTTGACTCCAACCTGATATTCCTCTTCTTTTGGTCCAGACCCTCAGATTTTAAAAGTAGCTTCAAGTTAAGGAAAGGTCATTTTTCCACAGTTCGGTTCTCTGAAAAACTTCCATCTCCCACTGAAAATCGTAGTCCAAGAGTGAAGCAGTCACATGCTAAAACTTTCAAGGCCAGCTGGAAAGTCATTATGATTACTTGCATTAGTCAATCTTATCACAAGCCTGAAAGTGGACAGTCCTGGAAGGCGGCCTTTCTGTGCACATATGTAATTTTTAAAAAGGAGGTGGCAATATGAAGGGGGCTGAGGTTTGATCACCAAAAATCAGCACAGTGAAACAAACAATAATGAATAATAGACACTAGAATGCAAATTACCAGATGTTTTAAAGAGATGCCAGTTTTCAATTCTGTTTTGAACATCACGTTACAAAAGAACTATTTTTAAAAATAAAGAATTAGGGAAAATAAAAAAAATAAAAAGAATATCTAAACTGTTGAATGACCCCCTGTTTGTTCCTGATAAACTTCAATCACATCTTCTCCCTCTATTCCCAGTTCTTTTGGAGTATGATTATCAGTAATTCTCTGACCTTCAAGGAGAAACCTGAGTGAATTCATGGGAACTTCGTGTCTTTGACAGTATGATTCTTTGAGTTTCTTGAGATGTGTTGTCATTTTCACTCTGAAGTAAATCTCATTGCTCTCCTGTCCTGTGACTTTGAGTTTAATATATTCTCCTTCCTTCTTATCCCCCAAATCCTCAGTTGAAGGTTTTGCCTCCTGGTCAGACATGGTGACGGTGGCTTCCCCCGGGGTCTCTGCACAGCAGCGGCCTTGGGTAGGCAGAACCTTGCCTGCTTCATGTATTTTTCAGCTCTTATTGGGGGCGTGAATGTTTAGGATAATTATGTCTCTTGATTAACACCTTGTCATTATGAAATGACCTTCTTTATGCCTTTTGGTAGTCTTGCCTAAAATTAATAGCTATTCCAGCTTTCTTTGACTAGTATTAGCATGGTATATATTTTTCTCACCCTTTTGTTTTCACCTCTTCATTTTTTATATTTATATATAGTTGTGCCTTGTCTTCTCATCCTGTTGTCAGATTGCCTTTCCTTGGGATGTTTAAGCCATTTACATTTTTAAAAAATAAAATAAATTTATTTAAATAAAATAAATTTTTAAATAAAATAAATTTATTTTTAAAAATCTCTTTAGAGGGCGAAAAAAGAGCAGGACGTGTGTAAAGAATACATAAGGAAAGAGAAAAGGATTCTTAGTAATTTTTCATGTATTCTCACTGAAAAATAATGAAGAGAAAATGGGTAGCTGAGAAGCAAAATTAATCCTGATTAAGGCCATTTACATTTAATGTGATCATTGAAAGGGTTAGGTTTATGTCTGTAATCTTCCTATTTGTCTTGTGTTTGTCCCACCTGTTCTTCCCTTTATATTCTTATTCTTGCTTCCTTTGGATTCATTGAGTGTTGTCTTTAATCCCTTACATCAGTCTTCTTTTAAAGAAGATACGTAGACAGATAAACAAGTAAATATAAAGAAACAAAATTGGAAAAGGGAACAGGAACTATCTGGTTTAGGTAATGGGGCAGGGAGCTGGTGGCAGTTTTCACTAGGATGGTCAGGAAAGGTGACATTTAAACACATGACATTTAAGCAAAGACCTGAAAAAGATCAAGGAGTGAGTCATGTAGATCTAGGAGAAGACAATTCCAGATAGAGAAGCCCTGAGTTTTATAATCATGAATGTGCCTTGTAGGTTCAAAGAGCAGCAGAGGCCAGTGCGGCTGGAGCAGAGTGGCCGAAAGGGGCGATGAGAGCAGAGAGGTAATGGATTGTGGAACACCTTGCATGAGTCTCTGAATGAGATGCAAAGCTGCTCTAGGGCTTTGAACTGGAAATGGCATGACGTGACTTAGGTTTTAAAAGGATCACTCTGGTTACTGTATTGAGAATAAAATTTGTTGGAAAAGGGGAGCAAGAACAGAAGCTAGAAAGCCAGTTAGGAGGTTATTATAATAATCCCACTAGAGATGATGCCAGCTCAGACCAGACCTGGGAGAAGTGTTACATCCTGCATATTTTGAAGGATTTGCTGATGGGTATGTGTATGCAAAAAGTAGAGGATTCAAGAATGATTCCACAGTTTGGCCTAACGAAATGGAAAGATAGAATTATATTCTGAGATGGGAAAACTGTGGGAGTCAAAAGCCTACAACAGCCTGGTCCATGGTAGGTGCTTTGTGTTGTGAAAGACAATCTTGGGCATGCAGTCTTGCAATCCCCTCTCTCGGCTGTAAGAATGGGCCTTGGGCCTGGAACACTTACTTAGCAAGAAATAGAGTCCTCACAGCCCGCGCTCCTGTGTTCTGCTTAAGCATCATATGGCACCTGGCCAGCCCCACTGTTGTATCTGTCCCCTGGGGGGAGAAGGAGGAGTCATTGTGCTGTAGCCATGAGGGCTGAGTGCAGGCCAGCTGCCCTGCATGGCTGCCTAGGTTCCCCCTGCTGGCCATGGGGAACCAACCCCCAGTACTGATACTGATCTTGCTCTGTTTCTTCTGTGTGAGTCAAGTGCTGTTCCCTCCACTGCTTGACTGTGTTGTTTTCCATGGTGACTCCAGTACCAAGATGTAGTGAGCAGAAGTGTTTGGACTTCTACACCTGGTGACAGGCCACAGATGCCACTTGCCCGACACTTTGTAAATATTCAATGAATGAATGAATGGGAAGGTTTGGACTTCAAGTTAGGGGCTGTTAATTTTGAGATGACTATTAGACCTTTAAGTAGAGATGTTGAGTGGTCAATTAGATGTAAAAGCTTGGGGACTTCCCTGGTGGTCCATTGGCTAAGACTCCACTTCCAACTGCTCGAGGAGCTAAGATCCCACATGCCGTGCGCACGGTGTAGCCAAAAAAAAAAATGAGATGTAAAAGTTTGGAGGGCAGGGGAGAAAAAACAATAAAATTATTTGGAAAGAATTGGCATCTCCATAACGAGTGTTTCTACCCAACAAGAGACATATATAAGAATGTTCATAATAGCATTATTTGCAGTAGATTTAAACTGGAAAACAAGATTCATCAACAAAAGAGTGAAAAAATAAATTGTGGTATAATCATAGAATGGTATTCTACAGTAATGATAACGAATGAACTGAGGTATATGCAACAACATTGATGAAGCCAGACATAAAAGAATTCTGTATGATTCCATTCATATAAATAAAACTAAACTATGGTGTTAGAAGTCAGGATGGATATTAGAGGGAGGAGGGAGCAGATAGTGATTGGGAGATAGCACTAGGGTACCTTCTGGAAGGCTTCTGTTTTTTTATCTGAGTGGTGATTGTGTGTTTACTTTGTCATCACTCATTGAACTGTTCATTTGAGTGTTGGACACTTTTGGAGATATATGTTATATTTCTAAAAAAAAAATAGTTAAGCTGTTATGTTAGAATATTGCCTCCCAAAGAATTTGCTTAACAGACTCCAGTTTCTATAGTTATGCTTCATTCCTAGCTATTCTTGAGGTTTTAAGTGGTCATGAAACATACACGATAATCTATTTAAACTATAATGGGAAGAGTGTTGTACAAATAACTGAATTCCTAATATTGGGAAAGAGGATGAATAACAACCACTGAAAGAAATAATGCAGGGTTTAGCATACCCACCTTGACATCTAAAATGTTATTCGATTTTTAAGTTTGGAATTTAAAGTGAATTAGAGAAAACTCAGTAGGAAATCTTGAGTTTAAATATAGCAGTGAAGCTTCAAACCCCGCATATGGAACTATAAGATAGAACATTATTTCTCAATAGAATGCAATAACCTTATAACGGTATACTTGAGTTAGGTATGTGTTAATTATTTTGAGCTTTGAGCATTAAGGTGAATCTACAATTTCATCCTATCTGTACAAGGATGTTTACCTTTACAGTGTTTATCAATGATATTAAAGACACCTATACAGTGTAGTCACTTAAGACCCAAATCCCACTCTTAAGTATCTATGAGTCATGACCTCCATGACATTTTGCTTTAATTGCCTCAACTCCCCACCACAACCGTAGACCAAATCTAACAAGATAAAATATAATGGGGGTAAGTGCAAGGTCTTATGTTTAGGTTCAGATGCAGAAAGTAAAAGTATGATTTACCAACATAGGTGATGAAATTTCAGGGAATTTTATTGATGTAAGATCACTCTTCAATGGGACTACCCCCTCAAAAGATAAATGTAATTGTAGGCTTCATTACTGCAAGTAATGGAGATAATTAGATCACACCAAGAATATTATGGTCAGTTTGGGGCACCCTATTTTTAAGAGTGACATTACAAATTAAAGCTCATCCAAAGGAAACACCAAGTTTTGAGGGGTTGTGAAAAATGGATTATGTGGCAAAGAAACTGACTCTGTAGTCTGACAAGAACCTGTAAAGCATTATCCCCATTTTACAGAAAGGAAACTGAGGCTCACAGATAATTCATGATTTATTAGAATGTAATTCAAAAGTGGTTGGCTCAGGCCCCATGTCTCTTGATTCCTCATTTACTATTTTTGTTTCAAAATATTGGTTTTAGTTATATTTTATAAAAGCCTGGCTGTTAACCCTTATATGAGGAAAACTTGAAACTATAGGGGAATGATTACAGATTAAATGAGGGAAAGGGAACATTCAGAGTGGGAAGATCAGTGTGAGAAGATAGTTTGGTTATAAGTTTATTAGTATTACAGAAATATCTTATACACATTTCTCTCTTTTTCAAGGTTTTTGACTCCAGTGAAGAATCTGGGCATCTTGTTCTCACCATAGTTACATCGGGTCATTTCTTCATTTCCCAAGGACAGACACTGTTGGTAGGTTTTATGCATACAGTTTAATATGTAGATATATTTATCTTTGTAGCTTTACATTAATTTTGTATCATCAAGGTTCTTCAGTCTCATTGAAATTCATCAGGTTCAACAAATTAAGCATTTATTGAATGTTCTATAACAGTGGAAAATAAAAAAACATAATGAATATTTCCTGCCCTAAAGGAATTTAGGGTTTTGTTGGGAGTCAGAGTGGATCAAAGGATTGAGATTAATCGGTGTTATAAAGGATTCTTCATTGGGGAGATTGGGTTGAAGACAGGTTAGATTTATAGAGAGATGGGTGTGGGTTTTCTGGATAGAATAAAGAGCATGTGCAGAGGGATAGATTTGAGAAAATAGCTAAAAGAAAACTTGAAGCATGCTATTATCAATTGATAGAGTCCTCTATAAAACTCTAATTTTATTTTATTATTAAAGTATAGTTGATTTACAAGGTTGTGTTAGTTTCTGGTGTACAGCAGAGTGATTCAGTTGCACATATATATACATATTCTTTTTCATATTCTTTTCCATTATAGGTTATTATAAGATATTGAATATAATTCCCTGTGCTGTACAGTAAATCCTTATTGTTTATTTTATATACAGTAGTTTGTATCTGCTAATCCCAAACTCCTTATTTATCCCCTCACATTTCCTCTTCGGTAACCAAGAGTTCGTTTTCTGTGTCTGTGAGTCTGTTTCTGTTTTGTAAATAAGTTCATTTGTATCATATTTTAGATTCCACATATAAGTGATCATATGATATTTGTCTGATTTACTTCACTTAGTATGATAATCTCTAGGTTCATCCATGTTGCTGCAAATGGCAAAATTTCATTCTTTTTTATGGCTGAGTTGTATTCCGTTGTGTGTGTGTGTGTGTGTGTGTGTGTGTGTGTGTGTGTACGTACATCTTCTTTATCCATTCATCTGTCGATGGACATTTAGGTCGCTTCCATGTCTTGGCTGTTGTGAGTAGTGCTGCTATGAACATAGGGGTGCATGCATCTTTTTCAATTAGAGTTTTGTCCAGGTGTATGCCCAGGAGTGGGATTGCTGGATCATATGGTAGTTCTATTTTTAGTTTTCTGAGGAACCTCCATACTGTTTTGCATAGTGGCTGCACCAACTTACATTCCCACCACCAGTGTAGGAGGGTTCCCTTTTGTCCACAGCCTCTCTAGCATTTTTCATTTGTAGACTTTTTAATGATGGCCATTCTGACCGGTGTGAGTACCTCACTGTAGTTTTGATTTGCATTTCTCTAATAATTAGTGATGTTGAGCATCTTTTCATGTGTCTACTGGCCATCTGTATGTCTTCTTTGAAGAAATGTCTATTAAGGTGTTCTGCCCATTTTTCGACTGGGTTTGTTTTTGTTGTTGTTGAGTTATATTAGCTGTTTGTATATTTTGGAGATTAAGCCCTTGTCAGTCACGTCATTTGCAAATATTTTCTCCCATTCCATAGATTGTCTTTTTGGTTTTTTTTTTTTATCGTTTCCTTTGCTGTGCAAAAGCTTGTAAGTTTGATTAGGTCCCATTTGTTTATTTTTGTTTTTACTTCTATTGCCTTGGGAGACTGACCTAAGAAAATATTGCTACAATTTATGTCAGAGAATGTTTTGCCTATGCTCTCTTCTAGGAGTTTTATGGTATCATGTCTTATGTTTAAGTCGTTAAGCGGCCTTTGTTTTAAAGTCTGTTTTGTCTGATATGAGTATTGCTAATCTTGCTTTCTTGTCATTTCCATTTGCATGAAGTATCTTTCTCCATCTCATCACTTTCAATCTATGTGTTTCCTTCGCCCTAAAGTGGGTCTCTTGTAGGCAGCATATTGTAGGCTCTTGTTTTATTATCCAACCTGCCACTCTATGTCTTTTGATTGGAACACTTAGTCCCTTGACATTTAAGATAATTATTGATAGATATGCATTTATTAACATTTTAAACCTTGTTTTCCAAAAGCTCTAATTTTATAAAAATGCATACATTCTTTATTCTGAATATACATAAACACACACATATTGTAGGAAACTTTTAGAATGAAGAAATATATAAAGGAGAAATGAGAATCTCCTTGCTTGAAAGTTCATTTTTTTAATTGAAGTATAGTTGATTTACAGTATTGTGTTAATTTCAGGTGTATGGCAAAGTGATTGTTATATATATATAAATAAATATATATATAATAAATATATATATACACACACACACATATTTTCAGATTATTTTCCATTATAGGTTATTACAAGATATTGAGTATAATTCCCTGTGCTATACAGTAAATCCTTATTGCTTATCTGTTTTAAATATGGTAGTGTGTTTATGTTAATCTCATACTCCTAATTTATCCTCCCCTCCCCCTTCACCTTTGGTAACCATAAGTTTGTTTCCTATGTCCGTTAGTCTGTTTCTGTTTTGTGAATAAATTCATTTGTATTATTTTTAGATTCCACATATAAGTGATATCATATAATATTTGTTTTCCTCTGTCTGATTTCACTTAGTATGATATTCTCTAGGTCTATTCATGTTGCTGCAAGTGGCAAAATTCATTCTTTTTATGGCCGAGTAATATTCCATTGTACATACCACCTCTTCTTTATCCATTCATCTGTCAATGGACATTTAGATTGCTTCCATGTCTTGGTTATTGTGAATAGTGCTGCTATGAACATTGGGGTGCATGTATCTTTTCAAATTAGAATTTTTGTCTTTTCTGGATATATGCCCAGGAGTGGGATTGCTGGATAATAATGGTAACTCTATTTTTAGTTTTTTAAGGAAGCTCCCCACTGTTTTCCGTAGTGGCTGCACCAGTTTATATTCTCACCAACAGTGTAGGAGGGTTCCCTTTTCTCCACATCCTCTATAGCATTTGTATTTGTAGATTGAAAATTTATGTTTGAATTGGTATTTAGAAACAAAATGAATAAAGAAACAAGACAATTATTAGCTTCCAATCAGAGAAATTGTACAAGAAAGGAAATGTAAGAGAAGGTTATTACATCATTTACATTGACATAATGGATTTGTACAAATATTTACTGAATATCTACGTAGGCATAATTTATTCACTTAACAAGTACTGTATGCTTGGCATTGTACTAGGTGCTAGGGATATAGCAGTGAACAGTAAAGACAAAAATCCCTGTCATCATGGAGTGTCATCATTCTAGTGGGGAGAAACAGTAATAAACAAATAGGTCAAATATATTTAAAAGACATGAATTTTTGGTGAATCCCTTACACATTCTGTTATAATATGGCAGCATCCCACAGTTGTGTATTGTGATGATTCATCTTTCCACTCTAGTGGAAGATAGCCTTATCTTTGAATGTGAGATGACCTGCAAAGTCATCTTTGCATTCCTTGTGACTTTTAAAATTTAGCACTACTTGTACAGTTGTGCTTTATCTGCCACTGTTAGGGCTTGTATCAGCTGCCAAGAGGTAAGATTTGTTGTTCAACTTCGAAGGTAGAATCCCAGATGGTGGACTGACGGATGCCTAGCACATAGTTAATTCTCCTTGTCAGTATCATGGGTCTTTGCTGAATGGTGACATTAATGCAGTTTGGCTTCCTCAGACATAGGGGCCCACCCTGTTCCTTATCTCTGCTCCATTCTTTTGCACCAATGGTAGATGTTGTTACAAACTTGGTATCATACATGGAATGATTTTTTGCACTGCAGTAACAAAACCAAGTTTATTAAATTCCAAGACATCACTATTGAGAAATATTGTAGCTCTACAATTTGGTGCATGTTGCATATACATATATAACTTGAGTAATATTTTTAAAAATTTTCTTTAAATTCTTTTTATTTTTTATTATACCAAATGTTTATATAATTTCAATGTGAAAAAAGCTTACATACATTTGTTAAGGTCTCATTGTAATCTGTGAGATGGATCACAAAGAAAGAGGTGAATGTTATAAGCCATACTCCCCCAAAAATTCACTCCATGCATTTTGATTCCCACAGTGTACTTTTTGTGTAAATTTGTATCTTCAAGATGATTTCTCAGATGTAATCATAAGCCCGTCTATCAAGGGAGTTTACATCAGCAGATTGGGCAAGCACATTACAAGGAAGTTATTTCCAAATCTAAAGCCCAGGATGGGCTGGGTCAGGCCCTGCACCTGCTTTCCGTTGCCATCATCACAGACTTCCTGGGTATCTCACAATATTCAATGTGAAAATAAAAAACACCCTAAGTCTTAAAACAAAATATAGGCTCTTAGAAGTATGCTTTGGGCTTCCCTGGTGGCGCAGTGGCTGAGAGTCCGCCTGCCGATGCAGGGGACGCAGGTTCGTGCCCCGGTCCGGGAGGATCCCACGTGCCGCAGAGCAGCTGGGCCCGTGAGCCATGGCCACTGGGCCTGCGCGTCCGGAGACTGTGCTCCGCAACGGGAGAGGCCGCAGTGGTGAGAGGCCCGCATACCGCAAAAACAAAAACAACAACAACAAAAAAAGAAGTATGCTTTTAGCTTTTTTAAAAAATAAGACATTTTGGGGGTGTGGGGGGGAATTTGAGACATAGTTAACACTTATTTTGGCAAGATAGCAATGAAAACCTGAAAAGCATAAGCTATGTGTCCAAATGCAAAAGTCATCAAAGAACCATAGTTTATCAGGGGAAAAATCCACACTGAACAAAAGATACAGTATGTCTAAATATTTTGAAATTGTAATTTGAATCAAGAGTAAATGCTGAAAAATTATGCTCAGTGTTTGCTAGAGATTAAGTGTACCTTTTCCTGCTTCCCCCAAATAAAATCGTAGAGCTTACTATTTAATCACTCCCCAGAGTTTCAGTTTTCTCTCAGTATAAAGCAAGAGCTACATACACATAATAAAATGCTTATATGTTAATGTAATAATTCCCCTGGCTCATCCAACGTGCAAGTGCACATGACTTCAGAGACTACAATTTGGGGCAAGTATAGAAGAAATGAAAAAAACACAATTCAAGTTTCAAAACCTGTTCTTAAAATTTTATTTATATGACACTCAGGTCATTTTAACTTCTCAGTAAGGTAAAGGTATTGCACTGTCATTTGATAATCAGTCCACCTTGGCATGGGAAGAATGTACATTACCACATGGCAATCTGAGGAACTAGAAATAAGACTTAAAAGTACTACTTTTCTTAATGACTGCGTAAGGTATTTATAAGTAAGTTTATGTTCACATTCTGCTGAGACCTCTTTATAGTCTCAGCACCTGACAATATCTAACAGGCTCCAGTAATCCTATCAGGTTAAATAATGATGCAGCATTTTTTAAAGGAGCCAATTATTTCAGCCTACTTAAGTCATTCAGAGCCAAAAATCTGAAGAACGAGCAAAATGAAATCTTTACTTTTATAACTATATAAATGTGATCCAAATGTGTCCACCACTAAGTTTTCAAAAAGAAACATGCTGTAAATAAGCACACTGCATGTGCTCACTGATATGTGTATGGACTCCCTAGATGTCTTGTTGGGTTTAAATACAGACCACTCACAGCAATACATTTTTAGTAGAAAGTGTAGCGTGATGTTAAGCCATTTTAGCTTTTGCACATACATGTTGCACTTCTGGCTGATGATGCAGAAAGATTCTCAGCATTAAACTGTTAAGCTGGGCTGCACCCACCCCTTTAAATGGCATCAATATCAATGTCATCGTCCTTGTTGTCAGACTTTACAGCTTCAACTTTCAGTACACTGGCAGTCTTTGAATACATCACCTCAATATTCTCATCTTCATCTTCACCAGCACAAGATTCTTCCTCTGCTTCCTTCAACCATTTTATAAAAGGTTCCGCTTTGACACGAATCTCTTTGGCAAGTTCTTTTGAGACATATTTCTTAGAGGCCTTTTCTGACCAGCTAATGATGACTTCTTCCTCCAAAAGGTCTGCATAATACATCTCCTTCAAGATATGTGGCATCTTGGAGATGAGCTGAGCTTGGTGCACTGCTACCACACACTCCAAACAATGAAGAGGGTACCATTGAGCTTTTTTGTTGTTGTGACAAAATCGTAAGAAATGGTGCCTGTATTTCTTAATTTGTTCTCTAATCTTCTTATTAAAAAGAACTTCAGTCAAAATAAGAGGGCCCATGGCTTTTACATTCAGTCTTTCTGCTTCAGCTACAATTTGTCAGATGGGTCAATACTACCGTCTTCTTTCTTTTTCTTAAGAAAATCAAACAGGATATTGACACGCTCTTCAACAGTCCATTCCAAATCATCACTGAGGGTTAAAACTTTTGCGTGGTCACTGATTTCATCCATTCTTCCCCTTTGAGCTTCCTCTGTTGTATCCTCCCCCCAGTCATCATCCTCCTCTTCTTCCACAGCATGTGGAGGAGGACAGATTTCATTGGGTGGTGGTGGAGGTGGTGTCTCACTGCTGGACACGGAGCCATTTCCCTTGTCTTTGCCCTTTCTAGTTTTCTTTTCCTTTTCTTTCTTTCCTGAACCATCGTCACTATTCTCAGGTGGCATTTTGAGAATGAACATGCAGAGTTTATGATGTGTGTCAAGCATGCCTCGATAGCCCCAGGCTTTACAAGAATTACCTATTGTTTGCTTCTTTGGATTGACATGCACATCCATTTCGGAATTCTCACACTCAGGACAGAGAACAGATTTTTTAATGAATCCATCCAACATGCCTTGCAGCTTATTCGCCTCATGAGATCCACTGGCAATGTAACGGTCATTCTTAACATCAAACTGGGTCTGTGCTCCCAGTTCGCAACCTAAATATTCGGTGGGATACGTTGGACGCTGATTAAGCGCTTCGGCTATGTCAACCATGTTGACTATAACTGTCTTGATTCCATTTCCTTTGCCCTCAACTTTGGCAATCAGACGAGGCATCTCGTAGCGATAGAACTGGTCTGACACGCTGCGGTTGACGTTGACAGACATTTTGGCTCATTAGTGGCTTTATCAATAAGATGAAGAGATCTTTGATTGCAGCTTTTTGGTATCCCCTGTCTGGAGAAGAAGGGATGACATAAACGACTGCAAGAGTTCTCGGTCTCTGACATGAAAAACTTTTCGCCACTGAGGCTGTAAGCTTCTTGCTTGTATGCTGTGTTTCCTCAATACGGTACCAATGGCTGTGCAACAGCTCGTTTTCATCAAATAAAGACATAAACCCAACGTTGCTCTCCCGGGGCTGGGATGAAGTGAGACACGCGCGAACCCGAGTCCGAGGAGCGCAGCGGAGGCAGCACAGCGAGCAGCGGCCGGGCCAGGCGCCACCAAGCAGCGGGGACAGGCTGTCCCCGCGACGTCTGGGGTCCACACCCTTCACTGCCCGGAGCCTGGTGACCTCTGGAATGTTCTCGCTGTCTGGAATATGGTTGTTTTCTTACTCCAGTTTCCCTAGAAAGGAAAACCTGAAAGCAAGCTTGTGTGCTGATGCTTTATTAGGAAGAAGAATAACCCCAGGGCAGTAAGAGTGAGGGCAGGAGAAAAGAAAGTAAAGAAGGAAGCTGTACTAGGTTGAATAGGGTTCCCCAAAACTCATGTCCATCCAGAACCTCCAAATGTGACATCATTTGGAAATGGGATCTTAATTAGGTAAGATGAGGTCACACTGGACCACTTAGGGTGGTCCTTACATCCAATGGCTGGTATTCTTATAAGAAGAGAGATACGGAGATACACAGACACGCATGGGAGAAGACATGTGAAGAGGGAGGCAGAAATCAGAGTGTTGTGTCTACAAGCCATGGAAAGTCAAGTATTGCCAGCGACCACCAGAAGCTTGAAGAGACAAAGAAGGACTCTTTCCTAGAAACAGCAGGGGGAACCTGGCCTTACGGATACTTTGATTTCAGACTTCTGACCTCCAGAACTGTGAGAGCATAAAGTTCTGTTGCTTTAGGCCACCCTGTTTGTGGTCCATAATTACGGCAGCCCTTTCACACCCATAGGACTGAACTGATGAGGGATCAGGGCCAACCACAGTCACCTGGGAGAGGAGTGCTCAAAAATCACTGCTGAGCAGGGCACGTCTTGGTCCAGCACTGTATGCTCAGAGCAGTGGTCCTCGGTCCTGGGTGCACCAGAGTCACCTGGAGAGTCTGCAGAAAATGCATGAGTTCTGGTCTCACCCCCAGGGATTCAAATTCAATATGTCTGGGGCAGGTCCTGGTCCTCAGACAGGTCCCTCCATGCTTACAAGATGGCTACTACAGCTCCAAGTGGTGAGAGGTGTCCTGTACAGTTCTTGGGGTCTCAGAACACTCTGGGCTGTGTCCAGAGGCAGGAAGCAAGAAGTCCCTTCTCGGCACAGTATTTTACGAGCAAGGGATCCATTCCCAGAAGCCCCCACAGAGCCTCTGCTTTCTGTCCAGAACTGTATCACGGGGCCCCTTCTTGTCCACCACTGGCGGTGGACTTGAACAAAGCTCTCTTTACTCTTTGGGCCAGAGAGGGACCCACACCGCCCCTTAGAGCAGATGCTCCCACTTGGCTCTGCCAGCAAGGAGGGAGCAGAAGGGATGGGTACTGGATAGGCCACTGGCGGGTTGGCCCCCTGACCTCTGTGCTGCGATGTGGGAGAGCGTGCGACTGTCTAAACTCTTTTTAAAAAGATACCTTTATTGAGGTATAATTTACACAAAATAAAATTCACTAATTTTATGTGTTAGGTTTGATGGGCTTTGATAAATGTGTATAGTTGTATAACCACCACACAGTCATGGTATGGAACATTTCAATTAACCCAAAAAGTTTCCTTGTGCCCTTTTGCAGTCCATCTTCTCTGTTCACCCTTGGCACCTAGCAAAACCACTGATCTGCTTTTTGCCACCATAGTTTTGCCTTTTCTAGAATTTCACATAAATAAAATCATACAATATGTAGCCCTTTTGTGTCTAGCTTCTTCCACTTAGCATAATACTTTTGAGATTCATCCATATTGTTCATTTCTTTTCATTACTGAATAATATTCTGTTGTGTGGATAAACCTCATTTGCTTATACATTCAATTTTTTGATAGACGTTGGGTTGTTTCCATTTTTTGGCTGTTATGAATGATGCTGGTATAAACATTTGTATACAGGCTTTTGTATGAACATATAGTTTCATTTTTCTCTGGTAAATTCCCAAGAGGGGAACTGTTGCTGGGTCATATAGTACATCTATGTTTAACTTTATAAGAAACTGCAGAACTGTTTTCCAAAGTTGTATTCCTACAAGCAGTGTGTGAAGGTCCAGCTGTTCCATGTCCTCACCAACACTTGGCATTGTCAGTCTTTTTAAGTTTAACTATTCTTGTGCATATGTAGTGGTATCTCATGGTGGTTTTAATTTGAATTTTCTTAATGGCTAATGATATTGACCGTCTTTTTGTGTGTTTATTTGCCATTTGTGTATCTTACTGAAGTGTCTGTTTATATCTTATAACCCTGTTTAATTGAGTTGTCTGTCTTTTTATATTTGAATTATGAGTTCTTTTTCTTTTTTGCATTAAAAAAGATTTCATTTTATATTGGAGCATAGTTGATTAACAGTGTTGTGTTAGTTTCAGGTATACAGCAAAGTGATTCAGTTATACATATACATGTATCTATTCTTTTTCAAATTCTTTTCCCATTTAGTTTATTACAGAATATTGAGCAGCATTCCCTGTGCTATACAGTAGGTCCCTGTTGGTTATCTATTCTAGATATAGCAGTGTGTACATGTCAATCCCAAATCCCAATCTGTCTCTTCCCCCTCCACCCTTCCCCCCTGGTAACCATAAGTTCATTCCCTAAGTCTGTGAGTCTGTTTCTGCTTCGTAAACAAGTTCACCTGTATCATTTTTTTTAGATTCCACATATAAGCGGTATTACATGATATTTGTCTTTCTCTTACTTCACTTTAGTGTGATAATCTCCAGGTCCATCCATGTTGCTGCAAATGGCATTATTTCATTCTTTTTAATGGCTGAGTAATATTCCATTGTATATATGTATCACATCCTCTTCATCCATTCATCTGTCAGTGGACGTTTAGGCTGCTTCCATGTCTTGGCTATTGTAAACAATGCTGCAGTGAACATTGGGGTGCATGTATCCTTTCAAACCATGTTTTTCTCCAGATATATGTCCAGGAGTGGGATTGCTGGATCACATGGTAGCTCTATTTTTAGTTTCCCAGGGAACCACCATACTGTTCTCCATAGTGGCTGTACCAGTTTACATTCCCACCAACAGTGTAGGAGGGTTCCCTTTTCTCCACACCCTCTCCAGCATTTATTGTTTGTAGATTTTTTGATGATGGCCATTCTGACTGGTGTGAGGTGATGCCTCACTGTTGTTTTGATTTGCATTTCTAAGAGTTCTTATTCTGATTACAGCTCTTTTATCAGAAATGGGTTCTGCAAATATTCCACTCAGTCTGTGGCTTACCTTTTCATTTTTTAGCACTGTCTTTTGAAGAGCCAAAGCCTAAAATTTTAATGAATTCCGTTTTTTTCTCTTTGTATGCTATTTAAGAAATTTTCATCTACTCTATGATTGTAATGATATTTTTCTGTGTTTTCTTCTGGAAATTGTATAATTTTAGCTCTTACATTTAGCCCTGTGGTTCATTATGAATTTTTAGTAGTATTTAATAACGTTAATGTTTATTATTATTTGGTATAGAATCCCTTCTTGTCTTCTACTAAGGCAATGTGGTATTGAAAAAATTACTATGTTATGGACATAATCATGGACCTTAGAGAATCTACTTCTGGAACCATTGAATTAATTTTTCATATATAGTGAGGGTTAAGGGTCTGGGTTAATTTTTTTGCACATACATAACAATTGTTCCAGCATCATTTATTGAAAAGACTAACTTTTTGTCATTGAATTACCTTGGCACCTTTGTTAAAAGTCAGTTTGCTGGGCTTCCCTGGTGGGGCAGTGGTTGAGAGTCCGCCTGCCGATGCAGGGGACAAGGGTTTGTGCCCTGGTCCGGGAGGATCCCACATGCCGCAGAGCGGCTGCGCCCGTGAGCCATGGCCGCTGGGGCTGCGCTTCCGGAGCCTGTGCTCTGCAACGCGAGAGGCCACAGCGGTGAGAGGCCCGCGTACTTCAAAAAAAAAAAAAAAAATCAGTTTGCTGTGTATGTGTGTGTCTGTTTCTAGACTCACTTTTCTGTTCTGTTGACCTAAATGTCTATTCTTAATCCAGTAACTTACTGTCTTGATTACTTTAGCTTTGCTGTAATTTTTGAAATTGGTAGTGTAATTCCTCCATATTCTTTTTCTAAGTTGTTCTGTCATTTGCATTTTAGAGTCAGCTTTCCTGCAAAAAAAAGAAAAAAGAAAAAAAAACCTGCTGGGGTTTTGATTGGGATTCCTTTGAATCTATAAATCATCTTGGGGAGAATTGACATCTTATTAGAGTCTTCTGACACATGAACATGTTATAATTCTCCGTTTATTTATATCTTTTATTTATTCCATGTATTTATAAACTTTCAGCAGTATTTTGTAGTTCTCACAATAGGTCTTATGCGTATTTAGCTAAACTTATCCACCAATACTTTATAGTTAAGTTATTGTAAATAGAATTTTAGAAATCCCAATACCTAATAATTTATTGCTAAGGTATAGAAACACAATTGACTTCTTTTTCATGTTGACCTCGTGTCCTGTGATCTTGCTGAACTCATTTATTAGTTCTACAGCTTTTTTTAGATGTTTTGTAGTTTTTTCTACACAGGTGATCTTTTGTCTGTGAATAGACAGTTTCACATTCCTCCTTTCATTCAGTCTGTATACTCTGTCCAGCTTCCTGATCTTTTTTCCCCAGATTGCACCAGCTAATACATCCTTTAGTGAGAGTCGACATCCTTGCCTTGTTCCTGATCTTGGGGGAAAAGCATTCAGTCTTTTTACCAATAAGTATAGTGTTAGCTGTAGGGTTTTTGTCAATACCCTTTATGAGATTGAGGAAGTTACCTTCTATTCTAGTTTGCTGAGAGTTTTCAGTCATGAATAGGAGTTGAATTTTGTTGAATGCTGTTCCTGCATCTACTGAGATGGTTTTTCCTTTTTTTAGTACTGTTCATGTAATAAACTTTAAAAATATTTAGTTCTTATGAATCAATGTTTATTATACAAATATTTGGTTTTTAAAATTATGTGTATGTGTAAGTGTGATAAAAATACATAGTTAAAAAACATTTTGCCCCCTGAATCAAAGAACAGTTCTGTCAGTTTATGCAATGTATTCACAGTATTTTCTGGGTTCCACAAGAACCAACACATAGAAGAGGAAACATATTTAGATTATAGCACATTTCAATTGCAATTTTCTGTTGGTATTACATTTACACACCCTCTCCCTTCATACTAATCTGGGTTGTGATATATTTTTAGAATTTTTCCCATAAAAGGGAGGGACAGGATAGCCATGGAAAGTTTTAGCCACTTCTGTTTTAGTATGAGAATCTAATTATTGGCATGGATTAAAGTGTGCTGTATTTGTACTATCAAATTTTGTAGAAGCTGCACAACCAAAAAAAACAAAAGTACAGCGTCATTTCTTTCGGAGAAACTGATTGCTAGGGCCCAGTAACAGCTCCCTCTGTGATGTTTTTGTTGAAATCCAAACAAGCTTTGGGCTCTCTGCTTGGACCCGGGCAGCTATTTAAACTTGATTTCCCTTAAACTTCATAATTCTCTGCCACCTCCTGTGAGGTCCATGGGAACTCAGTGCTTCAGATTAAACTGTAGCTTGGTGTGCAGTAGTACCATAGGTTTCCATTTTGCTTGTTAAATTAGCACCTGCATGGAGGTGAGGACATTAGTGTCGAAAGGCTCCATGCAAAACCACCACTAGGTCATTCTGTTATTTCTTTCAAAGGGTTGGTATAGCCAAAGGCCCTGGAGACCTTGACTCCATCTTCAGTCTACCTTGGCCCAAGTTCAGCTGGCTTCCCCTTTCCAGTCTTGGCATTTTGAACAGATTCTCTCTTACCTATGGTAGGCTTTTAAAATTTGTTTTTAATTGTGGTAAAACACACATAACATAAAACTTAACATCTTCACCATTTTTAAGTGCACATTTCAGTGGTATTCAGTACATTTACATTGTTGTGCAGCCATCACCACTGTCCGTCTCCAGAATTCATTTCATCTTGAAAAACTGAAACTCTGTACTCATTAAACAACAACTCCTTATTCCCCCTCTCCCAGCTCAGCCCCTGGCAACAATCAGTCTACTTTCTGTATCTATGACTGTGACTACTCTACTTACCTTGTGTAAGTAGAATCATACAGTATTTGTCTTTTTGTGTCTGGCTTATTTCACTGACCACAGTGTCTTCAAGATTCATCCGGTTACAGCCTGTGTCAGAGTTTCCTTCCTTTTTAAGGCTGAATAATATTCCATTGCATATATATATATACCACATTTTATTTGTTCTTCTGTCAGTGGACACTAGGGTTGTTTCTACCTTTTGCCTATTGTGAATAATGCTGCTATGAACATGGGTATGTAAACATCCCTTTGAGACCCTGCTTTCAGTTCTTTTGGGTATATACCCAGAAGGGTTTTTGGAATATATGGTAATTCTATTTTTAATTTTTTGAGGAACTACTATGCTTTTTTTCCACAGTGGCTGTCCCATTTTACACTCCCATCAACAGTGCACAAAGATTCCAATATCTCCACATCCTCACTAATGGTTGTTATTTTCTTGTTTTTTTTAATTGAGGTGTAAATTGACATATAACATTATTAGTTTCAGGTATACAATGGTTCAATATTTGTGTACATTGCAAAATGATCACCACAATAAACTAGTTAACATCCATCACCTTACATAGTTACAAATTTTTTTTTCTTGTGATGAGAACTTTTAAGATCTGTTCTCTTAGCATCTTTCAAATATGCAATATAGTGCAGATCTTCCCTAATATGGGATTATGTCTCGATAAACCCATCATAAATTGAAAATACTAAGTCAAAATTCATTTAATACACCTAACCTACTGAATATTATAGCTTAGCCTAGCCTACCTGAAATGTGCTCAGAACATTTACATTAGCCTACAGCTGGGCAAAATCATCTAACACAAAGTGTATTTTATAAAGTGTTGAATATCTCATGTAATTTATTGAATAGTACACTGAAAATGAAAAACAGAATAGTTTTAAGTGTATTGGTTGTTAATCCTCATGATCCACTCGGTAGCTGGGGGAGCTGCAGCTCACTGCCACTGCCAGGCATCACGAGAGAGTACTGTACAACATATTGATAGCCCAGGGGAAAAGATCAAAATTCAAAGTATACTTTTACTGAATTTTATCGCTTTTGTACCATCATAAAGTGGAAAAATTGTTAAGTAGAACCATCATAAGTTGGCAACTGTATGTATTATTAACTGTGGTCACCGTGGTGTACATTACATCCCCGTGACTTATTTATTTTATAACTGGAAATTTGTGTCTTTTGACCCCTTTCACCATTTCTCCCAGCCCCCACCCCTACCCTGTCAACTGCTAATCTGGTCTCTATATCTATAAGCTTGTTCTTTTGTTTTTGTTTTTAGATTCCACATGTAAGTAAGATCATACAGTATTTGTCTTTCTCTGTCTAACTTATTTCACGTAGCTTGATGCGCTCAAGGTCTGTCCACGTTTGCAAATGACAAGACTTTTTTTTTTGTGGGCTGAATAATAGTCCATTGCGTATGTATACCACATCTTCTTTATCTGTTCATCCATTGATGGACACCTAGGTTGTTTCCATACCTTGGCTATTGTAAATAATGCTGCAGTGAACATGGGGTGCAAATGTCTTTTCAAGATAGTGTTTTAATTTTTCAAATAAGTACCCTGTAGAATTGCTGGAGCATATGGTAGTTCTATTTTGAAATTTTTGAGGAACCTCCATGGTGTTTTCCATAGTGGCTGCATCAATTTACATTTCCACCAACAGTGCACAAAGGTTCCCTTTTCTTCACATAGTCGCCAACACATGTTATTTCTTATCTTTTTGATAATAGACATTCTAACATGTGTGATTTGATGTCTCATTGTGGTTTTGATGTGCATTTCTCTAATGATTAGTGATGTTGAGCATCTTGCCATGTACTGTTAGCCATCTGTATGTCCTCTTGGGAAAAATTTCTATTCAGATCTCTGCTCATTTCTTAATTGGATTGTCTGGGGGTTTTTGCTATTGAATTGCAGGAGTTCTTTATATATTTGGATATTAACCATTATCAGATATATGATTTGCAAATATTTTCTCGCATTCAGTAGGCTGTCTTTTCATTTTGTTGATGGTTTCCTTTGCTGTGAAGAAGTTTTTTAGTTTGTTGATATAGCCCCACTTGTTTATTTTTACTTTTGTTGCTTTTGCTTTTGGTGTCAGATTCAAAAAGTCATCACCAAGATCTGTGTCAAGGAGCTTACTATCTATGTTTTCTTCTTGGAGTTTTATGGTATCAGGTCTTATATTCAAGTCTTTAATCCATTGGAAGTTAATTTTTGTTTGTGGTGTAAGATAGTGGTCCAGTTTCATTCTTTTGCATATGTCTGTCCAGTTTTCCCAACACCATTTATTGAAGAGACTGTCCTTTCTGCATTGTATATTCTTGGCTCTTTTGTGGTAAATTAAATGACCATGTATGCCTGGCTTTATTTCTGAGCTTTCTGTTCTGTTCCATTGATCTATGTGTCTTTTTTTTATGCCAATACCATACTGTTTAATTACTATAGCTTTGTAATATAGTTTGAAATCAGGGTGCATGGTATCTCTAGCTTTGACCTTCTTTCTCAAGCTTGCTTTGGCTATTCACGGTATTTTGTGGTTCCATTTAAATTTGGGGATTGTTTGTTCTGCTTCAGTGAAAAATGCCATTGGAATTTTGGTAGGGATTGCATTGAATCTGTAGATTGCTTTGGGTACTGTGGACATCTTAACACTGTTAATTCTTCTAGTCCATGAGCATGGACTATCTTTCCATTTATTTGTGACTTTTTTAAAATTCATTAATGTCTTACAGTTTTCAATGTACATGTCTTTCACCTCTTTGGTTAAATTTATTCCTGGGTGTTTTATTCTTTTTGATGCAATTGTAAATGGGATTGTTTTGTAATTTCTCTTTCTGGTAGTTTGTTATTAGTATACAGAAATGCAACAGATTCTTGTATGCTGATTTTTGTATCCTCCAACTGTATTGAATTCATTTATTAGTCCTAACAGTTTTTTGGTGGAGTCTTGAGGGTTTTCTGTATAATATCATGTCATCTGCAACCAGAGATAATTTTACTTCTTCCTTTCCAATATGGATGCCTTTTTCTTTTTGTTGCCTAGTTGATCTGGCTAGGACTTCCAGTACAGTAAGTCCCCTACATGCAAACCTTCAAGTTGTGAACTTTCAAAGATGCAAACATGCGTTCCATCAGTGTCAGGTGTGAGTGAAATTGCAGCTTGCCCTCTGTCTCCTATTGCTGATGATCCTTCAGCTCTACCATTTCCCACCTCCTCTCCCTCCTCCAGTCAGTAACTCTTCTTGCCTGTTCACTCAATGCCACTGTACTACTGTACTTTTCAAGGTACTGCACTGTAAGATTAAAAATGTTTTATTTTTTCTTTGTTTTTTATGTATTATTTGTGTAAAAAGTATTATAAACCTATTACAGTACAGTACTAGCTGTACTGTATAGGTAGCTGATTGTGTATAGGCTAACTTCGTTGGACTTACAAACAAACTGGACTTATGAATGCACTCTTGGAACAGAACTCATTCGTATGTAGGGGACTGTGCTATTCAACTGTACTATGTTGAATAAAAGTGGCTATAGAGTAGGCGCCCTTGTGTTGTTCCTAATCTTAGAGGAAAAGTTTTCAGCTTTTCACCATTGAGTATGATGTTAGCTGTGGGCTTGTCGTATATGCCCTTTATTATGTTGAAGTATATTCCCTCTATACCCACTTTGTTGAGAGTGTTTTTTGTTGTTGTTGTTGTTTGCGGTACGTGGGCCTCTCACTGTTGTGGCCTCTCCTGTTGCGGAGCACAGGCTCCGGACGCGCAGGCTCAGCGGCCATGGCTCACGGGCCCAGCCGCTCCACGGCACGTGGGATCTTCCCAGACCGGGGCACGAACCCGTGTCCCCTGCATCGGCAGGCGGACTCTAAACCACTGCGCCACCAGGGAAGCCCTGTTGAGAGTTTTTATCATAAATGGATATTGAATTTGTCAAATGCTTTCTCTGCATCTATTGAGATGATCTTTTGATTTTTATCCTTCATTTTGTTAATGTGATGTATCACATTGATTTGCAGATGTTGAACCATCCTTGCATTCCTGGAATAAGTCTCACTTGATCATGACGTATGATCCTTTTAATGTATTATTGAATTCAGCTTGCTAATATTTTGTTGAGGATTTTTGCATCTCTGTTCATCAGGGATATTGGCCTGTGATTTTCTTTTCTTGTGGCATCCTTGTCTGGTTTTGGTATCAAGATAATGCTGGCATCATAAAATGAGTTTGGAAACATTCCCTCTTCTATTTTTGGAACCTCTTCTTCTGTTTTTTGGAAGAGTTTGAGAAGGATTGGTATTAATTCTTTGAATGTTTGCTAGAATTCACCAGTGAAGCCATCTGAGCCTGCACTTTGTTTTTTGGGAGGTTTTTAATTACTGATTTGATCTCCTCACTAGTAGCTGATTTGTTCAGATTTTCAATTTTTTCACGACTCAGTTTTGGTAGGTTGTCTAGGAATTTAACTCTCTCTTCTAGGTTGTCCAGTTTGTTGGCATATAATTGTTCATTATATTATTCAAGTGTAGTTCTTATAGTCCTTTATATTTCTGTGGTGTCAGTTGTAAGTCTCTTCCTTCACTCATATTCTTCGAGTACTCTTGTTTTCTTGTTTGAGTGTTGAGTCTAGCTAAAGGTTTGTCGATTTTGTTTATCTTTTCAAAGAACCAGCTCTTGGTTTCATTGATTTATTTCTATTGTCTTCTTAGTCTCTGTTTTCTCGTTGTTGTTCTTTTTTATAGTAGCCATCATAATGGGTGTGAGGTCATATCTCATTGCATTTCCATAATGGTTAGTGATGTTGAACATCTTTTCATGTGCTAGTTGGCAATTGTTTATCTTCTTGGGAGAAATACCTATTCAGGTCTTCGTGTGTTTTCTGATTGGGTTTTTGGGGTTTTGTTGTTGTTGAACGAACTGTAGGATTGAGTGTGTGTGTGTGTTCTCTTAAAACTATAACACATCTCCAAACATACAACACAAACACACACACACATTCCAGCTAGTGAATGCGTTTTGTTTTTGCTAGGTTTTACATGATTTTCATCTTCTTTTAGCTTGTGCTGAGTGTAGGATGAGCATTGTGAGCCTTTCTTAGCCTGGGGACATGGAGGCATGGCTTTTCTGGGCCACAGGGTTCTGTACCTTGCTGTGCCCTCATGCAGTCACCCTTAAGTATAAGATTGCTCTTGCCACCTGCTTCTTTACTGCCTGCCCAGTCCCGCTTGGTTTCTCCCCTCCAGGTGCTGGAGCTCCTGATCATAGTGAACTTATCCTTCAGTGAGCTGCCATCCATTTCCTTTCACTCAAACCCCTTTTTAAAAATGTGGAATTCATAACTCCTTTTGGAATATTTCTCTAAATTTAAAAACATATTCTGTTTACAATTATAAATCTGTAAAGATCTACCTTTTATCAGTATCTCCCTTCTTGACTCACAAGTAGTTGCAGAATCCAGAGTCTTAAGCCAAGATTCTTCAAGATTAGCCAAATGGGGGAAATTATTTCCTAAGACTTCAGCCTCTATTTCCAGGTACTCCTTTTTATCTCAGCTGGTTCTGATCCAGCACAAGTGTCTTCACCTAAATAAAATTATGTCTGAAACACAGAAGTTAAATGGCCTTGAGACAATTTTAATTCTATTTTCTTGAGAAATATGGGTCATCCTGGAAATGGGGTTTATAGTTTTGGGTTTGTTTTACTTTTCACACTCAGCCCAAATATTCTTCCAAAAGAAATAGTATGTTTACCAGTGAAAATGTTATATTCCTATTTAAATGAGCTCTGGAATCTTCCAACACTAATTTTAACCCAGTTAGTTTAAAAATATTTGTCCAAATCATAGTCTCAATTTCAGAATTTTCTGAGAGGAAAGATTTAGCACAAACTTTTAAAATCGAGTTATTCTATTTACACAGTTAAATTCTTTAGATTTGAACCAGTCTTTGGTCACTTTTGCAGGAAGGATCAAGGAAGACAAAGCTCTTCATAACTTTATTATTACCCCCTTCCCACATTTAAAACCACTGGCATCAATTAATATCACTTTTTTGTGTTTTGTTATCCTCCTACAGAGAGAGTTGGGTTAGCAAGAGTTAAAGCGTTTTACTGCTCTATTTTTATACTTTCCCACATCTAAATAAACTTCAGCTCTTACACATTCCTGGCCTGAAAAGTTGCTGTCTACCCATCTGAGAGGCATGTGAGGGGGTCCTCTATCGTATCTCCTCTATCTCCCCTGGCTTTTCAGCCCTTTGGGAATCTGTGATCATCCTCCCTACCTTAGTGAGATGTCAGTGAGTTATGCCTTAGACTATCTTGTCTTTCCCCTTTTGAATTATCCCTTGGGCTCAACTTTTCAGAGGTAAAGAGAACAGTTTGTGAACTACACTGTACGACTACTCCAAGGGAAAAACTCACATAACTGCTCTCGTCTCTCTCGTCTCCATCCATAACTCCCTCAGGCAGCGTTCCCTCACTTGTGTTCCCAACACTCCTTCCAGACTCTTTAACGAGGCCCTCACTTGTGTTCCCAACACTCCTTCCAGACTCTTTAACGAGGCTGGTGGTGTGTCTGTGCCAGTCTCACTTCTGATGCCAACTGATGTATTTCAGGTGGGTGGAAGGAGAAAGCACATTCATACACAGTGGAGTTAGATTAATTTCCTTGCTTAATTGGCAAAGGCAATAGAATCTTATTAGAAGTGAGGTGACCACTCCTGGCAGCAATAGATACAGTGAATCTCAGCAGAGCTTTCCCTGACTGTGTTGTCTGATGACGCCGTTTTTGCCAGGCTCTGGAAAAACTCACTTTTTCCTAAGCCATAGCCCATTTATACTTGGGATTTATGTTACCATTCCAGAAAAATTTATCCGTTAGCTTCTGACTAAGGGAATGTTTACAAGCATTGTATTCACATCTAAATCTTTTTCTAAAGTTGAAAGCTGTCAGTCCTCAGGTGTTTCTGTAAGTTTTTCAGCGTTCTGGAAATCCACAGTGTCCTTCACATTTTTTATTGAGTTACTGGGCTTTTGTTGTTGGTATTATTGGCATTATCTCTCTAGAGTAAGAATATTACATCTTTAAACGTATGTTGAAATAGAAAATGAGTTTTATTGGAGTATAACTTACACACATTAGATGTACTCAATTGAGTTTACTTGTGAGTTTTGATAAATGTATACAAATGTATAAACTACCATCACAATCATGATATGAAACATTTCTCTTATCGCCAAAAGTTTCTTCATGCCCACTCACCCCCATCCCCAGGCAACTGCTTTGTCTTTTTACTCTGCTTTCTATCACTGCAGATTAGTTTTGCCTTTGCTAACAATTGATATAAATGGAATTATGTAGTACATACTCTTTTGTGTCTGGCTTCTTTTACACAGCAAAATGGTTCTGAGACTTGTCCGTGTTGTTGTGTGTATCATGTTCTCTTTTATTGCTGATTAGAATGTCATTTTACGGGTGGTATCACATTTGTTTATCCATTCACCTGTTGATGGGTATTTGGGTTATTTCTAGTTTGGGGCAATTATGAATAAAGCTGCAATGAACATTTATATACAAGTCTTTGTGTGGACATATGTTTTAATTTCCCTTGGGAAAAACCTGGGAATGGAATTGCTGGGTTGCATGGTAAGTGAATATTTGACTTTATAAGAAACTGCTGTACTCTTTTTCAAAGTGGTTGTATGATTTTGCTTTCCTACCAGCTCTGATAGTCCATGTTGTTTTGCATTCTTGTATTGTCAGTTTTTTATAACTTTAGATATTCTAGTGTCTGGGTAATGGTATGTCATTGTAGTTTAATTCTCATTTCCTAGATAACTAATGAAGCACATCTTTCATATGCTTATTGGCCAGATTGAGAAACAACATTTTATTGAGGTATAGTTGACATTGTAACATTATATCAGTTTCAGGTGTACAACATAATGATTTGATATTTGTATATATTGTGAAATAATCACCACAATAAGTCTAGTTAACATCACTCACTATACATAGTTATAAAATATTTTTTCTTGTGATGAGAACTTGTAAGATCTACTCTCTTAGCGACTTTCACATATGCAATACAGTATTATTAACTACAGTCATCATGCTGTATATTACATCGCCATGACTTACTTATTTTATAACCGGAAATTTGTACCTAAGAAACAGAACATTTTGAGTACACCAGAAACCTCTCATATTCCCTTCCAGTCACTACTATGGACCACCACTCTCCCAAAGGCTAACCACCATTAATGACTTCTAACAGTTCAGATTAGTTTTGCCTGTTTCTGGACTTTGTGTAAAATGAATAATACAGGACTCTCCTCTGTCTGGCTTTTTTCACTTATTATTATATGTATGAGACTTGTCCTTGTTGTGTGCAGTTATAGATTGTCTATTCTCATTTTGGAATATATCACAATTTGCTTATCCATTGTATTGTTGATGGGTGTTCGGGTAATTTCCAATCTTTAGCTATTAGATACAGTACTGCTGTGGACATCCTGGTATATACATCTTTTGGTGAACACTTGTGTGTATTTTTCCAGGAGTGGAATGGGTGAGTTTGAAGCAAAATGGATGAGTTGTAGAACAACACTTCTCAAACTTTAATGTGCATATGAATTACCTGGACTCTTAGGAAAATGCTGAATGTGAATCAGTAGGTTTTGGGTGTGGTCTGAGATTTTGCATTTCTAACAAACTCCTAGGTGATGTGTTGCTGCTAATCCTTGGACATACTCTGAGGGACAGGTCAGAGAGTATGCCTACATGAAGCTTTGGTAGATACTGCCAAAGAGTTTTCCAAAGCGATTATGCCCGGTTTACACTCCCACTAATAATATATGGGAGCACTCCACATTCTTTACAAAACTTGGTATTTTCTTTTTATTTTGGCAGTTTGGGTAGGTGTGTGGGGATATCTCATTTTGGATTTAATTTATAGTTTTCTTATTACTAATGAAATTGTATACTTTTTCTTATGTTTATTGGCCATCTGGATATCCTCTTTTGTGAATTGTCTGTTGAAATCCTCCCATTTTTCTATTAGGTTACCATCGATATAGTTTTTACTTCTGTTATTACATTTTTTTATTCTGTTATGTTTTTTATTCTGCTATCACATTTTTTTTTTTTTTTTTTTTGCGGTACACGGGCCTCTCACTGTTGTGGTCTCTCCCGCTGCAGAGCACAGGCTCCGGACGCGCAGGCTCAGCGGCCATGGCTCACGGGCCCAGCCGCTCCGCGGCATGTGGGATCTTCCCGGACCGGGGCACGAACCCGTGTCCCCTGCATCGGCAGGCGGACTCTCAACCACTGCGCCACCAGGGAAGCCCTCAGCTATCACATTTTTATTCTTCTTATTTATTTCTTATTTCTTCCAACTCCCACTTATTTCTGTCTTACTCTTAGCCAAACCTCAGTCTGTTACCTGATACTGGATCTTTCATCTCTTGTTTCAAAAAACCTGTTTTTAAAATTTTTATTAAATTTCACACAGGTAGTTTTAATTAAAAATTTACTTCTGTTTCTAGGTTTTTTTCAAAATGATATGCCCTTTTTAATCTTGAGTGTTATATTTCCCTCTTTCATTTTTTTCGCAGAATGATTTCATAGACGTGATGGTGTCTTTTCTTCTCCTCCTCCTCCTCTCCCCCCTCCCCATCTTCTTTCTCCTTTTAAGCCCTCCTTCTCCTCTTCTTCCTTTGCTCCCTCCTTCTCCTCTTTCTCCTCCTTTTTTCCATTTTATTCATCCTTATGCTTGGAGAAGTCTCATCAAGAGACCTGTGGGTAGAGTCATCTATAATAACCTCATTGTCCTTGGATACTCGTAGATTTTCCTTTCAAATATTGTGTAACAGACCTGGCTAATAGAAATCTACATTTCTGTTCATCCACCCAAAAGCCTGAGAGGAGTGGATTAGGAGCCCATCCTAGCAGGGGAGTCATGTCTCTAATTTCTCCTATGAGGAATGGGTATTTTGCTAGCTACAGGCCAGTTGTATGCTATAGTTACTCATCCACCTTCCTGCTATATCTGCCCACTGTTTACGGGAGAAATTCTTAGATTTCCTAGATCATCATTTGGTATACTGCAGTATATGTCCGGGGCAGTTGTTTCCAGTGCTCTTGGTTGGTAGTGGTAAAACAGATTCCAGATGGAGGGTTTCTTATTTTTTTCCTATGGCCCACCTATTCCCTAGCTCTTGTCCTCCTTATTAATGGTGTTTTTGCCAGTATCTCCTCTGCTTTCTCTCTGAGTCACAGCACTTCTTTCTCAGGAAGATAAGTCACTAGTTGACTCTTGACATCTTTCTTCCATCCAGATCTATCTAACATGTCTTGCAGAAATTCTTCAACAGTTTTGTCATGTGAATGGCATCCATTCCTAGCTTCTATATTGATGTAGTTCTCTCCTATTTTAGACTTGCCTTGGCATTTTAATTGTGATGGGATGAAGGTGTGAGTTACATGCCTATATTCAAGAGGTTCTCATCCCCGAAAGTATAAAACCTTTCAGATTATTTTCCTAATGTTTTTTCCACTAAAACACTTTTAGTATTCTACCAGAATGTACCTTTTCTCCCCACTGGGTAACAAACAGTTAATGTTTTGAAATTTTCTGTGAGATTTGGTTGTTCATGGTATCTCAGATGAGGTTATGTCTTAGTAGTTGGATGATCTGCTGTCAGTGGGCTAGAATATCCAAATACAAATCAAGAACATTTATGTAGATGAAAGTAATTCACTTATTATAGTGGATCAGACAAATGGGGCACTCTAATTGGGTGATCTTTGACCTAAGCCTGAGCTACTTTGTTATACTAAGTGTTTTGTGGAAAGTGAGTATATATCTCTAGCTTCACTGATACGGTAATGGCTCTGATAGGGAATTTAAGGCCTTATCTAGCCTGCTTTGCTTTTAAAACTACAATTATATTTTTGTTCTGTTGCACATCGTAGTGACCTTTCTATGTATTCCTTATCCTTTCTTCAGGGACTAATTATTGACAATAATTTTAAAAAGAGCTTCTATTTTATATTTAGTATGAAAATCTTAAGCATATGAAGCCACTAATATTGACCATTTCATTTCTTCTGTTTCTCATCTTTTCTCTTTTCTCTAAAGTGAGTCATAATTTGGGAATAAAGCTTTTGAAAGAATATTAGCTACTCACAAAGAGAGTTATTTTGGCACTTAAAACCCAAGTGCCTTTTTCCCCCCCCTCCTTTTTTCATTTCCTAACATCCCAGAGTCAAACATATTTCCCAGGTTTTGTAGATTGTGTCTTTATTTTTAATGCTCCCATTTAGTTTACAAGATTTGTAGTTTGGAAGAAAAAGTGCCTCTTGGGGGCTAAATTCTGGTTGATTCTTTTTGTGTGATGTTGAAAGTTTGCACCAATATGTAGCTCACCAGTTACCTGTGATATGTTTTACCATCAATGTCATAACTTCAAACAAAACATTGTAAATACCACGGTCTTAAAATTTCTTTTATAGTACTAAAAGAAAGTCTTCAAACGAAAGTTTTCTTCTCATGATTTTTGAATGCAACAAAATAATTCTTGGTTTAATTTATGTCCCTATTACCCTCTTGTCAAATTACATGGCATGAGTTTAGTCATAGTTCTCAGCCAGGCTTCTAGATTCCCTTCTCTTGTTAAGAGGTCATAGAATTTAGTCTTTCCGAAAACACATCTTTGGTAAAAGATTTTTTCCCACAGTGTTCAAGTCTACACTAGTTTCAGTTGAATCAGCTTTACTTAGATTCCTTTAAAATAGCAAATCTTTCATTATTATTGGAGACCAGTTGTCATTTTTTATTTTATTTTATTTTATTTTTTTTGCGGTACGCGGGCCTCCCACTGCTGCGGCCTCTCCCACTGCGGAGCACAGGCTCCGGACGCGCAGGCCCAGCGGCCATAGCCCACGGGTCCAGCTGCTCTGCGGCACGTGGGATTCTCCTGGACCGGGGCACGAACCCGCATCCCCTGCATCGGCAGGCGGCCTCTCAACCACTGCGCCACCAGGGAAGCCCCAGTTGTCATTTTTTAGATCACTAATATTAACAAAGAGGAAATGAGCAGATTTTACTTTGACTGTTACTACTTAAACTCTTCTTTTTAAACCTTTAAAGTAATTTAATACTTGTAAATGTTTAATACTTTGGTGGAGCTTATTGAGGAGACAAAATTCATATCCTTGAAACAAAGAAAATGCAGTTCCAAATGATGAGGTTTAGATTATAAGCACCAGCACCATAATCTTAAAAAAAAAAATCTTTTTATTTGGAAATAATTTCAAACTTACAAAAAAGTTGCAAAAATAGTACAAGGAATTTCCATATACCCTTCACCCAGCTTCCCCAAATGTTAACATAGGACAATGATCAAAAGCAGGAAGTTGACCTTGACACAATACTGTTAATCGACAGACCTCATTCTTATTTCACCAGTTGTCCCACTGTCCTTTTGTTAGCCCATGATCTAACCCAGGATTCCCAAATTACACTTAGTTGTCATGTCTCCTTGAGCTCCTCCAGTCTGGGACAGTTCTTCAGTCTTCGTCATTTATGGCTTCTACCGGCCAGTTATTTTGTAGAATGTCTCTGAAAGACAGAGATTTGACCTTTCTCAGTTCATCATCCTAGGGAGTACATGATGTTGATATGTCTCATTACTGGTGATGATAACCTTGACTACTTGGTTAAGGTAGTATCTACCAGCTTTCTCCATTGTAATGTAATTGTAACATTATTGGTTTTCCCTTTGTAATTAATAAGTATCTTGTGGGGAGATATTCCGAGGTATGCAAGTTCCCTGTTTCTCATACTTTTGCCTACTCATTTTAGCATCTGTTGATGATTCTTGCCTGCAAAAGTTATTGCTCTGATGTTTGTCAAATGGTAATTTTCTATTTCTATGATTCTTTCTACATTTATTAATTGGAATTCTGTTATTTAAAAAGGGTTTTCCCTTATTTATTTATTCATTTATTTGATTATATCAGTATGGACTCATGGATATTCACTTTATGCTATAGATTGCCATTCATTACTATTTATTTTGCCACTAACACCATTTTATGAGTTAGAATATCAGGGTTTTAAAATTTCCTCGTGTACCATGAAATTCAACTTCAGGCAAAATATCTAACTATTCTTACCCTCAGTGCAGTCAGTTGTAAAACGGAAATAATACCTGCTCTTTTGTACATAAAATAGATTTCCAAACTATAAAATGTGATACAAGTGGTAACAGTGTCAATTATTTTTTGTCAAATGCTGATGAGTATTTATTTATTTATTTTAAATAAATTTATTTATTTATTTTTGGCTGCATTGGGTCTTCATTGCTGCGTGCGGGCTTTCTTTAGTTGCGGTGAGCGGGGGCTACTCTTCGTTGTGCTGCGCGGGGCTTCTCATTGCAGTGGCTTCTCTTGCTGCGGAGCACAGGTTCTAGGTGCACGGGCTTCAGTAATTGTGGCACGTGGTCTCAGTAGTTGTGGCTCGAGGGCTCTGGAGCGCTGGCTCAGTAGTTGTGGCGCACGGGCTTAGTTGCTCCACAGCATGTGGGATCTTCCTGGACCAGGGTTCGAACCCGTGTACCCTGCATTGGCAGGCGGATTCTTAACCACTGCACCACCAGGGAAGCCCCTGATGGGTGTTTAGAGATCCAAGTTTGTTTTCAGGGACAGACTTGAGAGTTAATTCTTTTAGAATGTTGACTTATTTCTATAGGGAGGCCCAAGAATGGAAATGGCCAGAAGAAAGCCAAAAATAAATCATAGAAATACAGAGCAGCAGGTATTCTCACATTCTGCTGTACATTAAATACCTTCTGAATTCCCTAGAATATTATGCAATAGTAAATATATTTCTTTGACTATTAGTTTTGAAAACTCCCTTGTTTCATATAACAAAATATATTACCAAATTAAACATGGCTTATAAAAACAACATTAATTTTTTCCTGTACCTCAAACTGTTGTTTGGTTTGGAAATGTTATCTCTGGTGTACGTTATTAATGGATGTGTGAAGCACACAGAGCCATAAGGTGTTGTGAATGTTATTACTCGGCTTTTTTTATTTTCCAATTTGCCTTGTGAGTCTTTTTAGGTACTAATGACAATACTGTGTGCCGAAGTCCTTGATGTGACTTTCTTTTATTTAGTTTCTGAGTCAGTATATATGTCCAATGCTCAGGATCATTTATTCCGCCATCCTGTTTGCTCTAGGATTGGAGGATCTATTGAGGAGGATCTAATGAGTGCTAAATTTGTGATTTAAGATTTTATTTTTGTCTTTGGGGATGAAGGTTTTATTTCTTCCTGTCACAACAATCAGGCAAAAAATAGTAGACTAAGCTGCTAAATAAGTAGGTCAGCTTGCCTGAGCATGGTGAGGTGGCAAATTCAAATGAGATTTCCTGACTTCAGCAGTTATTAGTGCTGGGAACAGAGAGTAGAAATAGCAATATTTGAACTGCAGATAGTCAAGGAAGAATAAATGTTTCCACTTTGTTCAAGATTTGTAACTGAGGAAACAGAAGATTTCACACCATGGAGTGTTTTTTCTATTTCATGTTAATAAATATTGCCAAGTGAAGGCATGAAACCAGAATGAAATGAAGAGATTACAGTAAATGATTCTATTAATGGGTGTAGGCTATTTCAGTTGGCATCGTCTGTGTTCTGGTGCAATAAAAGACTAGACTTGCCACATTGTTGTATGTATATGTTTATAAGAGCTAAAAAGAGTACTGAAGGTATCAAAGATTGCTGTTTTGTGCCAGTTATTTGGGGGATGGATGTTTTGTAAAATCCACAGAGACCTCAAAATCAACAATAAATGCTATGAACTTCGAACTGTGGTTTAGCTTAGCTTTAGGTTTTAGTTTGGAATTTCATCTTTTTTTATTGGTCTTTGGCTATTGACTTGTTTGCACAGTGGCACTCAGCTGAACTCTCCCTATTGTCACTGCTGTTCTAATCTGGTCTACCAAGTACCTAAAACTCTGCTGTTGACAGTGAGGACGTCGGGCTCTCTCATGGAATACCTGCAAGGTGTTAGTACTTCTAAGTCAATTTACTCTGATTCCTTTTATTTAGTGGAACTGAAACCCCTTATGAGGGGGAAGTACTGTGGAAAAATATTTTTAATTGCTGCAAGGCCAAGTGGAGAATTTTTAAATAGAAAAATTAAATGTTCACCAGAATTCAGTTTGACCATTACTATGGAATGCAGCCCTTTATGCTAAATCATTCAGCTTGATGAAGAATCACAGGCTAATTTTTAATAAATTATATTTAAAAACAAAATATCTTCAACACTCATGTTCCCTTCATCTTAATTACCATCACCTCAATTTAGGCCCTCATTATTTCTCTTTTTTTAATTAAAATTTTATTTTGAAATAATTATAGATTTTAGGCCCTCTTTATCTCCTGGCCAGGGTTACTTAAGTAACCACCCACCGATCACTTCTCTTATTTTCTTCTCTTATCTGTATTGGTATCTGAGTGATCATTCTAAAACACAAATCTGATCAGATCATTCTCTTGCTTAGGGTTGCTTCAGTGGCTACCAGTTGCCTTAGGATAAAGCCAAACTTTCTTAGGTAGAATGCAAGGACTTTAATGATCTGGCCCCTGCCTGGCTTTTCTGTCTTTAACTCCTACACTTCCTCAATGACTTGTGATTCCATGAAAACCGTAGTTCTCCTTCTCACCTTTGCTTTTAAAATTTCTCCGCCCGGCATGCTCTTGTCTCATTGCCATATCGATTAGCTCCTATTCATGCTTCAAGACACAACTTAAACTTTTTATTATAGATATTGTCAAACATACACAAAAGTAGAGAGGATAATATAATGAACCCCTGTGCATCCATCACCCAACTGCAGATTATCAACAGCAAATCTTTCAGCTTTTTTTTTTCCAACTCAGTCTTTATTGTAGTCTTACATGACCTCCCTAGGCAAAGCGAGCCACTCCTGTCCTGTGTTCCCCTTGGCACCATGACCAGCCTTCTCTTAGAATGCTTGTAAGTTGATGTAATTACTCATTTACCTGTCTCCCTCTCTAGATCTTAAGTCCCTTAGGATAGGTACCAAGCCCTCTTTACCTGGTGTTCTCTGTGCCTAAAGTAGATACTAACACGTATTAGGTGTTTAATAAATATGAAAAATAATCAGCCAACTTCATATCTTCCTCATCCCCACTTACCATCACGCCAACCTCCCCTGCCTCCCAGAAATACATACATAAAAATACTTTCCCACCAAAGAAGCCAGATACAAAAGAGTACTTAAATTCAAGAGGAGGCAAAACTAATCTATGGTGACAGAAATCAGAGTAGTATTTACCTTTGGCAGTGGGTAAGGTGGGGACATTATTGACTAAGACAGATCATGTTCGAGGGAGACTTCTAGATCCTGGATGTGTTGGATGATGGTGTATGTGTGTGTGTGTGTGTGTGTGTAAAATGTATCAAACTGTAAACTTGTGTGCTTTGCTATATGTAAGTTTCACATGAATTTTTTTTAAAAAGCCTGCTCTCCAATTATTTCTTTTCTTTTTGTACCACCATTTTCTTGATTACTCAAATTGGAAAACTGGGAGTTGCTCTGGATTCCTCCTACCCTCTCCTCTGAGTAAGTAACATTTGAATCCTTCCCTTTCTGTTCATCCCCAGCACCTAGAATGTCCCTAGAATGCAGACCAGCCTGTGGATGGGCCCACTTTGTGTTAGGTGTCCCCTGGTCTTATGGGTTGAGGGACAGAGTCATTGGACTTAACTACCATTTAACAGTAGTTGTAGTTCGGGAAGACGATGATTTACTAACCACTCTGGATTATGTGCGAATTTAAGGCATGTCTGTGAAGCCATTTTCAGTACTTAGATAGGAGGTACTGAAAGGAGGTATGATATTTGAAGTGGAAAAAAAAAAGCCTCCAAAGCTACTTATGCTCATTGCAGCACATCTTCAAGGGTGTAATATTCAGTGTAGTTGAGCAAATGTTAATTGAAGTTTTTAAAATAGTTTTTATTACATGTAGTGTGGAAGTATATAGTAGAGTTTAAGGCAAGATACATTTTACACAAGTATTCCTTGTCATTTTTCCTCCATTGGAGGAAGGGTAGTAAGAGTAAAAATCTATAGGAAGGTCCAGGATAAATGGTGAGAGTTTATCCTGTGGGTCTTTGCCAGTCTTATTATTGAGGAACTACAGAATTGATTCACTTTTAAACAAGCTGATTTCATGTTTTATTTTTCAGAATAAATGTTTCATTAGGTAGAGAGTAGATACAAAGATGCAGTATAACCATTGGAGCAGTAAATACTTAAATATATACAGTTCAGGAATAGAGTTTATTTTCTTCTGAAATGAGTTTTGTTAAGATCATATTCTGTCAATAAGCTCAGGACTTAAGAGAGTTCTGTTGTGAAAAGTACAACACTAAGAGTGATCTTAGTAAGGAGAGAAAGCAGTTTTGGTTTATACAGAATGCAGCACTTTGTATACTTTGTGGTCTCCATGTCATCATTAAATAACAAATATTATGGAAAAAATGAAAATAAAATATCAAGCTGAAGACTAAATTTCCATAGTAACATTTTATCACACTAATTAAGGTTAGATTCTATTTAAGGAAGTTTTAGTACTGAAAATCTGCTAGTACATAAAAAAGTTGAAAAATTTGTGTTGATTTTGTGACATTCTGGCCCATTCTGTAGATTACCATTACCTCCCCCAAAAAACCATTTGCAAACTATTATTTGAAAAAGGATGATCTCTTCAAGGCATGTATTGGTAGTGAAGTTAAATAATCTTGTTTTTGCCATTTATAAGGAATTATAAAGGAAGATTTAAGGGTTATTTAAAGATACTTTATTATGAAAATATTTCAAATAGAAAAACGTAGGGAAAAAAATAAAATACCTTGCACCCAGCTTTAACCAGTCTTTAATGTTTTTCTACGTTTGTGTCAATTCTTACTGAAATCAATTGCATTGATTAGAGAAATGCAAATTTAAACTCCAGTGAGATACCACTATATGTCTATTAGAATGGCCAAGATTAAACAAAAGCTGCAATACAAACTGCAAGGATGTAGCGTAGATGGAGTTCTCACGCTTTGCTGTTGGGAATGCAAAATCATACAGGCACTAGGCAAAGCATCTGGCAGTTTCTTGTAAAGTTAAATATATGCTTACCATATGACCTAGCAATAAAGACCCTTAGATATTTACTCAAGTGGAATAAAAACCTACTTTCACATGAAAATTGGTTCACAAATGCTTATAGCAGCTTTATTTATCACCCCAAACTGGAAAGAACCCGAAGTCTTTCAATCAGTGAATGTATAAACAAAACTGTGGTACATCCAGGCAGTGCTCTCAGCAATACAAATATATGACTGCTGGTACACACAGCAACATGGATGAATCTGAAATGCATTTTGCAAGTAAAAGAAGCCGACTCGAGAGGGCCTACTGTATCATTCCCTCTACCTGATGTTCTGCTGTGTTTGTTTGTCAAGCTCATAGAACTGTACATTACAAAAATGTAGATTGTACTGTATGTGAACTATACTTCAATAAATGTGACTTTAAAATTTCCCCCATCTTTTAAGGATATAACAAACATATTTACAGAAAAAAGTGCTGTGATGTCTGGGATTCACTTCAGAATTATTTGGCAGTTGAACTACAGATGAAATAAGATTGGCTATGAATGAATGGCTGTTGGATTGGGGGATGAGTCCACAGTGTTCGTTTTACTGTTCTCTCTACTTTCATATGTGCTTGAAATGCCCTATAATAAAAGTTTTTTAATGTTGCTAATCTGATGGATGTGGAATGGTATCTCATGTTTTAAATTTTTATTTTTCTGATTATAATGAGCTTTCGCATTTTTGCATATTGGCAACTCAGGTTTCCTCATCTCTGAGTTGCTTTTTTTGTCCCATGCCCATTTTCCCATTAGCTTTGTTTGTCTTTTACTTATCAGTGTTAGACCTTTATGTATTCTGGATACTAGTCCTTTGCCATGGACTAGTATGTGGGTTGCAAATCTCTTCTCCCAGTGTGTGGTTGGCATATTCTAATTAGTTTATGGTGGCTTTAGCTGTATGTAAGTTTCTAGTTTTTATGTAGATGGATTTATCGATGTGTTTATTTGTGTTTTGTGCTATTATCTTGTTTCAGAAATGCTCCCACAGAAATGTTTTCATATTCATTTGTTTTTCACATTTCTGTCTCTGATCCTTCTGGAATTTATCTTTGTGTATAGTGTGATGTAGGAACCCAGTGTTTTTTTTCCATATGGATGACCAATTGTCCTAACACTACCCTTTTCTTACAGTTCATCCCTGGGCTGCCTGCTGATGCTGGTTCCCTTCCTGGGCTACGGTCCTGTCTGGCAGGAAGAATCCTAGCCTTACCTTCCTGCTCACAACTAGCAGTTGTTTCCCCTTCCCTTGAGTTTCTTTAGATAACTTAGGATTTACGATCTTTAGCTTTGCTTCCCCTCCAAGTTTGGAAATTGGTCGTTTAAAATTCTTCCTCAGAAGTGTACTTTTGGAGGAGGGCAGAGAGAAGAGCAGACTACTGCTGATTTTACATGTTGGGCTGCCCTGGAATGAGCTGTTTACATCGTTTTTTTGTTATTTATTAAAGCATTAATTGCACACATATGCTGCATAAAAATCTTATGAGTTTTGTTTTAATGGATTTTGTTAGAGAATATAAACCTTTTATTGTATTCTATTTTAATTTGGATTAAGAAACCCTGGACCTTGAGTTGTCTAAATTTCTACAACAAAATTTCATCCTTTTCTGTAGCCAAACTAAATTATATTATGTTCCTTGTTCATGTCATATTCCTCTACTCCTCTGTACATTCGTATTTCCTATCCTCGCTTTCTAGAATGACTTTTTCCCCCTTCTCTGCTTCATGTTATTTTCCTCACTGGTATGTGAGTTCTCACAGTCATATTCATCTTTTAACCCCATTTACTTTGCACTGTTCTTACAATGTGGTAGAAGCCCCTGTAAATGTTTGTGAATGACCCTGCCTTCACTGTGGTATTCTTCATGTATCAGACTTTTAAATTTCTCTGTAATTTTATTTGGCATTTGGTCAGTCTAAGTTTACCAATTAAATATGTGTGTTTTGTTATTAGTCAGGTCCTCCCACGTGTACTCAACCTATTTGTCTCAAATTTGCTAAATCCACCAAGATTCTTAGGAAAATAGTTTCTGTTCCTATTGCTGTATATGTAAATTTTCTGACCATCTCTTTGGTGCAGGCTGGTTGGGATCCTTTTATTATTATTATTTTTTAACCAATGCCCTTTGCCCTAAATAGAGCCTTTTCTTATCCAGTGTTCAGCTCTGGGTCTCCTTAACCTGGTTACAGTTCATAGAAAATTCTGATTATAGCTTGCTTATTGTAGCTCTTTAGTGTTGTACTCTTAATTTGAAAAGGCTTTCTTTTTATTTTTATTCCTGCTGATGGAGCATTTGAGGAGGGCATGCCTGAGAAATGTGGTTTGTGCAGAGAACATCCTTTCCAAACTGACAAAGAATTAACGTCGCACTGCATTTTTTTTTCTTTTTATAAATAAATGTTTTCGGATTGATTTAGTCATTTTATGCAGAAAACTTACAGCAGGCCCCATAAATTAAAGTTAAGGAAAGCTTTGTTATTTCTTAGAAGCTGAAAGCTTTCCTTTTTGCATTTGGGCTTTTGTCACACACATTTTTTAATAATGGAAGAGAGAGAACTGAGAAATAGGACTCTGAATTGTGACCCTTCTCTTTTTTTAAAAGCTTTGCCATGTTGTCTTGATTCTGCTTTTAATGTCACATAGTATTGTCTAAGCTGTACTGAAATAGCAAGAGGTGGCATTATACCTAGCTCAGCTGGTTCACCGCACCGTTATAATTACTACTACTTGTGAAATCTAAAACTTAAAAATTTAAAAAGATGCCTGTGGTGCTGATATAACATGGCTGCAGTGCCACTAGGAATGAATGCAATGGAAGTGCTGTATTTAATACTTCAGGAACTAGATCAGAAATTAATGTCAACTGTGAACAGTGTGGATATAGTTGGTTTGATAAGGATTATAGTTTAATTCAGCCATACTTATTTCTTGACGAAAACTAAATTCAGTCATTTGTAGAATCATTGTTGTTACAACTGTAAATCTTTGGGGGGGATAAATGTAAATGAATGAAGGGGTTTTATAAATCCTGTCTTACTTATATGCCTGAGAAACCAATGACCACGTCAAACTTAGGTACCCCTCAGGAGATCAAAAGCAAACAGGGTCTGAGCGAAGGTACTTATATAAATTTGTGTACTAACTTCATAAGTTAGAAACTTAGAAAGGATTTTCTAAATTACCAAGGAAAAGATCAAGAGATACTGACTATATAAAAGTGGAAAATTTTGGTATGTCCAACAAAATCCATAACCAAACTAGAAAAATTTTAAAGTGGAGTAGAAGTCCTTTCTAAATCAGATATAAAAACCCAGAAACCCAGAATTGATAATGTTTGCCACATTAAAAAATCAAAGTTTTCTGCATGGAGAAAATACCATAAAGTCTTTTTTAAAAAAGGAGAAAAAAAATGACAAACCAAAAAAATTTCAAGTCAAGACAAAGTGTTCATTTCTTGGATTATATAAAGAATGTCTACAATTCAATTAGTAAATTATAACTCAACTTAAAATGGGCAAAAGATATAAAAAGATTATCCACAGAAATGGAAACTATGTATGTGTATAATTTAGATAAAATATATCATGTATGCATATCTGCTTGTTTATATAGAGGCTTTACAAGACCTTGGTTTCAGTGGTTGCTCAGAGAGGGTAACTGGGTGGCTGAAAGACAGAAGAGGACTTACTCTTTTTTTGTTGTTTTTTAATTTACCACTTAAAAAAATTTGTTTTAAATGAGTGTTAGCATAGACAAGCACAACCCAATAGAAATATCTGTGATGATGGAAATCCTTACTGTAATATGGTAGCAGTAATCACATGTGCCTATGCCTGTTGAGCTTTTGGAACGTGGTTAATTTAACTGAGGAGCTGAATTTTTAATCTCCTTAGATTTATTTATTTATTTATTTAAATTGAAGTATAGTTGCTCTACAATATTATGTAAGTTAAAGGTGTACAATATAGTGATTCACAGTTTTTTAAAGGTTATATTGCATTTATAGTTATTATAAAATACTGGCTGTGTTCTCTGTGCTGTACAGTATATACTTGTAGCCTATTTTATACCTAATAGTTTGTACCTCCCACTCCCCAACCTCTGTATAGCCCCCTCCCCCCTCCCCACTGGTAACCACTAGTTTGTTCTCTATATCTGTGAGTCTGCTTGTTTTTTGTTATATTCACTAGTTTGTTGTATTTTTTAGATTCCACGTGTAAGTGATATACAGTATTTGTCTTTCTCTGTCTGACTTTATTTCACTTAGCATAATACCCTCCAAGTCCATCCTTGTTGCTGCACATTGCAAAATTTCACTCTCTTTTATGGCTGAGTAGTATTCCATTGTATGTATATGTATATATATATATACACACCACATCCTCTTTATCCATTCATCTTTTGATGGACACTTAGGTTGCTTCCATATCTTGGCAGTTGTAAATAATGCTGCTATGAACATCGGGGTGCATGTTTCTTTTTGAATTAGTGTTTTTGTTTTTTTCGGATATACACCCAGGAGTAGAATTACTGGGTCATATAGTAGTTCTATTTTTAGTGTTTTGAGGAACCTCCATACTGTTTTCTACAGTGGCTGCACCAATTTACATTCCCACCAAGTGTACAAGGTTTCCCTTTTCTTCACATCTCGCCAACATTTGTTATTTGTGTTCTTTTTGATCATAGTCATTCTGACAGGTGTGAGGTATCTCATAGTGGTTTTGATTTGCGTTTCCCTGATGATTAGTGGTGTTGAGCCTCTTTTCATGTGCCTGTTGGCCATCTGCATTTCAAAGAGGATCTACTCTTTACTTTGAAATAGTGTTTAAGTTTTAGAGTATCTATTTAATAGATACTCTAAAAATATGCATATGTGTATTTTTTATTTTCCATTACATATTAGATACTCTAAAAATATGCGTATGTGTATTTTTTATGTTAAAAGTAGAGATATGGAAAGGTTTCCCAGAGAGGTAAGATTGCTTCAAGGCTGAGTCCTGAGGAAAAGTAAATTAAGGTAGATCAGCAAAACTTTGTCTCGCGAGATCTTCTTTGCCGTGTGCGGGATCTTTTTTAGTTGCGGCATGCAGGATCTTTTAGTTGCAGCATGCAGTCTTCTCTGGTTGCAGCATGTGGGCTTCTAGTTGCAGCACACAGGATCTAGTTCCCTGACCAGGCTTCAAACCCGGGCCTCTTGCATTGGGAGCACGGAGCCTCAACCACTGGAGCACCAGGGAAGTCCCAGGGCCAGTTGTGTTTTTTAGATAAAAATGATCTTCTCACAGTAGTGTAGAGAAGAGGTGGGGTGGGCAAGAAGATACTTTAGGAGGCTAGTTAGTAAATCAAGAAAATGGTGGCTTGTACTAGGATAAAAAGAAATGGATTGATTGAAGAGATATTTAAAGCTAAAATCAGTAATTAGTGGCAGATTAGAAATGAGAGTAGGAGAGACCAGTGTGAAGGGAAACTTCCAGGTTTCTGGCTAATGCAGGTCAACTGAAGTTAGCATCCTTCATTGTGGTTAGGGGACTCCAGAGAAGAGCCAGCCTGGCAGCTGCGTGTGTGTGATGACCACGGCTCTAGTTCTGAACAGTTGGAATTTGAGGTGTCTTTGAGACACTCAAGCAGAGATGTCAGTTCCACATGTCCTCTTTACTGTTTAACAGCCTCTGGTTCTTTGAAGGTCAGAGGGAGGTCTGCACTAGAGATATGATTGGGGAATCATAGGCATTTAAATAGTAATTGAGACTGTGGATGTGGTGAGGATAGCCTCGGGAGGGGATAAAAAAAATGAACAATGGAAAGAGGAGGTTGAGGAGAATAAGATAGCAAAGGAGGTGGCAGAGAAGGAGCTGTCAGGGGTAGGAAGAAAGCTAGGAAGAGTGTGGGGTCATAGAAGCCAAGGCAATCGTGTTTCAAAAAGGAAAAAGGGGTCAGCTATGGTGAATACTGCTGAGACATTGAGTAAGAGTAAAATTTTTTAAATTAGTTAATTAGTATGTTGTTAAATGAGAATATGTAGAGTTTTGAGAATGGTATGGCAGTTGGACAGGGAAATCTGGATAGATAATTGAACTCTTAAAAAGTAAATTATGTTTGCTTTAATCCATGTATTAATTAAATTCTTTGGGTTGCAAATAACAGAAACTCAGTTCAGTTTCATTTAAACAAAATCACTTATTGCCTCGTAGAATTGTAATGTCCAAGGATGGGAGTGGCCCCTGGGACCACTGAACCCAGGGGCTCAAACAGTATCATTAGCTATGTGTCTCTGTATCTCTGTCTTTATCTCTCAGCTTCGCCTTCCTCTAAGGAAGGATCTCTCCTCGTGGTCCCTGGCAACTTCAGGCATTTTTTATCCTTAGAATCCTAAAGGAAAGAGTATTCCTCCTTCCCAGTTTTAGCAACAATCTCAGGACTTACTTGGATTTTTAAAATTTATATCACATGCTTATCCATAAACTAATCACCTTGGTTAGAAGCAATTAGATATGCTGACAGGCAAGACCTGAGTCACCTCCTCTCCCCTGGATCTGGGCCAGGTAAGAAAGTAGTCTTGTCTGAATCACATGGGCTGTGAATAAGGGAGAGGTGATTTCCCAAAGGAAAATCAAGATGTGTTCCCAGAAGAAGGAGGAATGTGTGCTGGGCAGGTACAAAACAAGAGACATCTATTTCAACTGTAAAATAAGCCTTTGGCTCAATATATTTGAGTACCCGCTTCTGCAGTGTACTTTGTAGGCAATCTTTTGGCCTAAAGGATGACTGGATCTCTCTGTTACTGTAACTTATAGAAAGAGCCCCTGGGTCTGATTCTTATGGCTAGAGAAAGGTAATTATTCTTGCTGCATGTACTGCTACTGGTTTGGGAAGCTGAATAATAACTAATCTTCAACAAGTACTTGAAAAGATGCTCAACATCACCAGTCATTAGAGAAATGCAAATTAAAACCACAGGAGATATCACCTCACATCAGTTAGGTTGACTATTATAAAACAACAAAAACAGAAAATACTAAGTGTTTATGAGGATTTGGAGAAATTGGAATCCTTGTGCACTGTTAGTGGAGTTGTAAAATAGTGTAAATGCTATGGAAACTCTTATGAACTCTTATGTGTCTGGCTTTTTTCACTTAGTATGTTTTTGAGATTCACCCATGTTACAGTAGCTCATTATCTCTTATTTCAGAGTTGTATTCCAGCTTATGAATATTCCACAAGTTATTTATCCAGTTACATGCGCCTGGACATTTGAGTTGTTTCTAGTTTGAGACTTTTCTGATTAAAGCTATTATGAACATTAGTGTACAAGTTTTTTTTTTTTAAGTGTACTAATTTTTGGGTAGACCTGTATTTTCATTTTCCCTGAGCAAATTCCTAAGAGTGAAATTGCTGGATAGTATGGTAGGTATATTTTTAACTTTATAAGAAACTGCCAAGACTTTCCTGGTGGTGCAGTGGTTAAGAATCCACGTGTCAACACAGGGGACATGGGTTCAAGCCCTGGTCTGGGAAGATCCCACATGCCACGAAGCAACTAAGCCCATGTGCCACAACTACTGAGCCTGTGCTCTAGAGCCCATGAGCCACAACAACTGAAGCCTGCGTGCCTAGAGCCCGTGCTCTGCAACAAGAGAAGCCACCACAACGAGAAGCCCACAAGCCGCAATGGAGTAGCCCCTGCTCGCCACAACTAGAGAAAGCCTGCACGCAGCAACAAAGAGCCAACGCAGCCAAATATAAATAAATAAATAAATAAATTTATAAAGAAAGAAACTGCCAGACTGTTTTCCAAAGTGGTTGTACCATTTTAAACTGACCAGCAATGCGTGAGTATTCCAGTTGCTTCATATCCTAGGCAACACTTGGTATTGATAGCCTTAATTTTAGCCAATCTGTTGGGTTTGTAAATGGTATCTCATTGTGATTTTAATTTACATTTCTCTGAGAATGAATGTTGAGTATCTTTTCATGTGTTTATTAGCCATTAATATATCCTCCTTTGTGAAATATGTCTTTTGCCTATTGAGTTGTCTGTCAGAGGTTTTTAAAAAATACATATTCTGAACATAAGACCTTTGTCTGATGTATGTATGTACTGTGAACATTTTCTCCCAAACTGTGGCTTACTTTTTCATCTTCTTAACATCATCTTTGGAAGAGCTTAAAGATTTAAAATTTTCAGAAGTTCTCTTTATGAAATGTTTTCTTTATGGTTCATACTTTTTGTGTCCTGTATAAGAAATCTTTGCATACCCCAAGGTTGCCAAGATTCTCTGATTTTAGAAGTTTTATAGTTGTAGCTAGTGTGTATAGGTCTATGATTTATTTTCAGTTAATTTTTGTATATGGTGTGAGGTAAGGGTCAAGGGTTTTTTTTTCCCCACATGAATAATTCAGTTGTCCCAGCACCATTTGTTGAATACACTATACTTTCTTCATTGAATTATTGTAGCACTTTTATTGAAATCAATTGCCTATGTATGTGCGGGTCTGTTTCTGGAGTCTATTATGTGACATGGATCTATATGCCTATTCTTATGCCAAAACCACACTGTCTCGATTACCCTAATTTTATAATGCTCTTGAAACTGGTGGTATAAGTGTTCCAGTTCTGCCCTTTTCAAGCTTATTTTGGTTATTCTAGGTCCTTTGCATTTCCGTATGAATTTTAGAGTCAGATCTGCAAATTTCTACGAGATTTTAATTGGGATGTCCTTAGATCTGTATGTCAACTTGGAGAGAATTAAATCTTAACAGTATCATAATCCAGTCCATGAGTATGTATATCCCTCCCTTTGTTTAGGGCTCACTTCATTTGTTACCCTTTTATCAAGTATCACAGTCGTGCACAACCTGCTTTCCATTGTCCGACAACAGTTGTTTCCAGTAGTTTGTCCAGATTTCTAGTTGTTTATGACAGAAGTATAATTTTTGACCCTCTTATTCCTTCTTGGCCAGAAATGGCATCATAGCTTTTGAACTCCTCAAATCTCCCCATAAAAATAGATGAAATAGGAGTGCAAAGCCAAAGACCCATGGATAACATCTACAACAAAACTAGAAGACTAGGCATGTCTGTGACCCTCCGAATACAAGTGGGTGAGGCTTAATCACTGACAGCTGAAGACCTGTGTGATCTCATCATCTGCACAGGAAGAAACAGGGAGGCAGCTGAGATTCTGATACCTTGAGATTACTAAAGGCATGTCAGAACTCAGGAGTCAACTTGAAAAGGTTCTCACCAGCCAAAGAGAGACAATTTCAGGATCAATAACTGCAGTGGATTGAAACAGCAAATATATTTAAATTTATGAGTTTCAAATGATACTTCAGAAAAAGAAAACTCCTCATTGTCATCATTGGAGTGTACTACGGAACCACCTCATTATTTTGAAAGCTGGCAAATCAAAGAAGCAAGCATTTATCCTGCCTTTCCTATTTTTACCTAGGGTAACAAAGTATGATAGTTGATGGAGCAGTGTTTCTCTGTAGATGTACTTCAGCTCATAAATGAAGAATGAATGAAAAAACTAACACATCGTTTTGCAACCACTGATGAAATTAAATGAGTCTAGGCAGTGATGATCAATGGCTGCTAACTTCACGAAAAAAGGACAAGAGGACATTCCTGTGGAATGACACACCACCACATAGGAAGTAGGTACAAAATCTGGGGGGAAAAAATCAAACCTGAACTGATCAAGCTTCTTGAGCTGATTACCAGTCTATAGGAATTACAAGAGATAAGGATACAATAACAAAATTTAGCGAGGATAACTCTACAGTAGGGGTCGGCAGAGTATGGCCCATGGAACAGATCTGACCCATTGCCTGTTTTTTTTGTGGCCTGTGAGCTAAGAATAGTTTCTACATTTTTAAATGGTTGGAAAAAAACTAAAAGAATAATATTGTGCAAGATGTGAAAATTATATGAAAATTCAAATTCCAGTGTCCACAAATAAAGTTTTGTTGGAACACAGTCATGCTCATTTGCTTATGGCTGCTCTCGTGCTACAGGGGCGGAGTTGAGTAGTTGTAACAGAGACTATAGAGTCTGCAAAGGCTAAAATATTTGCTCACTGGCCCTTTACAGTAAAAAAACAAAACAAAAACCTGCCAGTCCTTCATCTAGAGGACTAATGACCCAGTTTCTTCAACAGAAAAAAAAAAAGGGGGTGGTGGGGAAGAGATGAAATGAAGAACCAGTAGTTTAAAAGAGACTTACGAGACATATTACTTGTCGTAATATGTGGATCTTATTTGGCTCCCTATTCAGAAAAATGAAGCAACATAAAATAAAATCAGAAATGTGAACAGGCAAAGATATTTGATGATACTAAAGAATTGTGAAATAAGATTGGCTATATTATGAAAATTGTGACTGGAAGATGATGCATGGTAGTTCATCATACTGTTTTACAGTTTTCTCTACCGTCATGTATGTTTGAAAATCTACGTCGAAGAGTTAAAAATAAAAAATTATTTCAAAATAAAAGTTTCTTAAAAATCAGTTCAGGGGTCATTTCCTCTGGGCCTTGTAATCTAATGCCTCTTTTCTGTGCTTCTGCAGAAACATGGAACTTGCCACATTGATTGTTACTGCTAAATGGTTTATTTGTTTGATTCCCCCAGACTGTCAGTCCCTGAGTGTGGGGAACGTGTGTTATTTGACTTTGAGTCATAGAATCTGGCACATAACCTGGTATATATTAGATCTTCAATAAATATTTTTGGAACAGATTGTGACTTTTCACAGCATATTGTGATTTCTAGATGTTAAACATTCTAAAACATAGTAATCTTTATTGTCTTGCTCAGTTCTTGCTCTCATGGAGTTTGCAATAAAGTGGGAACTAGAAAAGGAGGGATAGAAAGGCAGATGTGTACATAGATATTACAGTGCACAGGACCTCCCGACTGCTGAATTCAGTGCAGGCTTTTAGCCTTTATTTTTTACTCCATCCTGGGCATCACCTGACACTGTTGACCATTCTCTACTAGAAAGTCTCAGTCCTCTAAGCTTCCATACTCCTCTATCCTAGACATGATTTCTTGGTATTGGCTTCTATTCTTTTTGTCTGATAGTAAATTTGGTATTTCCTAGAGTAGTCCACTCTCTCTTTCTTCCTATCCTGTACTATCAATTCCAAACCATTTTTCCACCCCAGTACCTCCAGGGCATGTGACAGACTCATCAGTTAACAGTGGCTTCTTAGGCAGTGATTTTTGGCCAGGTCGGGCAACAGTATCCCAGGCACTAGGGAGAGAAGCTCCTTCGGTGAGTGTGATTCATTCTCCCTTCCCCTTGGGCAGATTCCATGTCTTTTTTAACGCCTAGCGCAGTGGCCGGCCATAGTAGGAGCTTAGTGATGGTGAGTGTTTCAATAGCAGCAGCTACAGTGTGCTGTGGGAGCACAGAGCAGGCCACTTAACTGTCTGAGAAAGTTAGAAAAGACAGCACAGAAGAGTCATCAGTTGAGCTAAACTGAATTCACCAGAAGGACAAGCCTTAAAGGAGATTCTAAGAGGTGGATTTTCAAAGATAAGGAGCTCAATTATTAAAATGTAGAAATATATGAATGACAAGTGGTTAGGTACACAGAATTCTTTACTAAATCCCCACATATTAGGATTAAAAAGTTCTTTCTGCATCTTGAATAAGATAAGTGTAAGTTGGGAATTCCCTGGTGGTCCAGTGGTTAGGACTCTGTGCTTTCACTGCTGAGGGCGTGGGTTTGATTCCTGGTCAGGGAGCTAAGATCCCTCAAGCCACATGGTGCAGCCAAAAAAAAAAAAAAAAAAAAAGTAAGGTGTTCTGCATCATCGGACAGGTAACAAATTTGTGGACCTCACTGTTCCCAAGAAATGATATTGGCATGAAGTATTTTGTTAATTTTCATAAAGTTCCATTCACTCAAAACTTACTGAAACATGTTCAGGTGTCAAAGACTCTAATAGGTGTTGTATGTTTAATGGTAAGCAAAACAAACATAGCCCCTGCCTGTTACATGGGGTTATAGTCTAGTGAAAAAATAAACATTAAGTAAATAATCACTACAGACACACACACAAACTGTGATAAATGCTATGAAAGAAAAAAGTACAGGGCTATGGGAAAGTGTGATAGTGTGTCCCAGTTGAGATTAGGGTGAAATGAACAGTGTTTAGAGGTTAATTAGGTAAAAAGTCAGAGGGCAAAGGCAGAGGGAAGAGATGTATGAAGTTCTAAAGAAAGATGGTTTGGACAAATTGAAGAGGAGGAGCCATTAAGTGGCTCACCTCAGAGGCGTTGCTGGGGAGGAAGGCCGTACCCATTCCCGGCATAGCCACTGCAGAGTCCTGAACTGAGGGGCTGCTGGAGCTGACCTAGTAGCCTTTGCTGAATATTGTGACAGTTGCTGAGGATTCAGGGGGTAATAAGACACATTCTAGAACCTGCCTTGCCCTGCCTAGGGATTCTTATTCTTATCAGGGACAAAGAAATGTAACTAGTTACAATACAGCATGATAAGTACACTAAGATCCTGAGAGGGCATAGAATTCTGAGAGGTCAGCCAGCTTTGCCTTGTGGGGAATGGTTGAGATACAGCAGGGTTTTCAAAGATCAGTGAAAAAGGAAGGCCATTTTAGGAACAAGCTATACAACGAAATCAAGGTGTGAGGAGCCGCCAGATGCAGCAGTGACGGTGTAAGTGGAGAGGATGGTGAGATGGAAAAGGCTGGGGATTGGATCTCTAGGACCTGGGGATTGATTGGTATTGAGGGAGAAGTGAGGAAAGGAGTCCACCAGGATACCAGGTTGATCACTTGGGGTGACTGGTGAATGATGCCGTTCACGGGGGTGGCAATGTGTGGGAATGGCAATGTGTGTGGAGAAGAACTGTCCCAATCTGGGTGAGTTTACATGGAGGGATCTGTGAGCTAGCCAAATGGAGATGTCTCATAAGACACAAGGTGGACTAGAGGTAGGAGGAGGTGAGGCCAGGCCAGGGCCAAGAACTGCTCATTTCTTTTCTAATAAACTTTTTATTCTAGAATAGCTTTGGATTTACAGAAAAGTTGTAAAGATGGTACGGAGTTGCCATAGACTTATCATTTATTTAGGTCCTGCTTTCACCTCTTCCTTGAGTTTATGCCATATTGGAATGGGAATCCTTGTTTGCCTAAATATTCCCACATGCATGCATGTCGGGTTTAATGTGGTTCAAAAATCAAAACAATATAAAAAGATATATAGTAAAAAAATTTTACTTCAACCCCTGCCCCATCTGCACTGTTCATTCCCACTCCCTACAGATAACTGTTTTTATTAGTCTCTTATGTACTAATCCTTCCAGTTTTTAAAATGTAAATACAAGCAAATAATAAGAATATACATTGTATGCTCTCTCCCTTTCTTATACAAAGGTACCACATCATGGACATTGTTCTGCAGCTTGCTTTTCTGCTGAACAGTATATCTTACAGATCAATACATATAGACCTGCACTGTCCGGGAAGGGAGCTACAGGCCGTATGTGGCTACTGAGCACTTGAAATATGGTTGATGCAACTGAAAAACAGAATTAAAAAAAGTTTTTTTAAACATCTTTATTGGAGTATAATTGTTTTACAATGGTGTGTTGGTTTCTGCTTTATAACAAAGTGAATCAGCTATACATATACCTACATCCCCACATCTCCTCCCTCTTGCGTCTCCCTCCCTACCACCCTACCTATCCCACCCCTCTAGGTGGTCACAGAGCACCAAGCTGATCTCCCTGTGCTATGTGGCTGCTGCCCACTAGCTATCTGTTTTACATTTGGTAGTGTATATATATGCATGCCACTCTCTCACTTTGTCCCAGCTTACCCTTCCCCCTCCCCGTGTCCTCAAGTCCATTCTCAACGTCTGCATCTTTATTCCTGTCCTGCCCCTAGGTTTTTTTTTCTTTAGATTCCATATATATGTGTTAGCATACGGTATTTGTTTTTCTCTTTCTGATTTACTTCACTCTGTATGACAGACTCTAGGTCCATCCACCTCACTACAAATAACTCAATTTCATTTCTTTTTATGGCTGAGTAATATTCCATTGTACATATGTGCCACATCTTCTTTATCCATTCATCTGTCAGTGGACACTTAGGTTGCTTCCATGTCCTGGCTACTGTAAATAGAGCTGCAGTGAACATTGTGGTACATGACTCTTTTTGAATTATGGTTTTCTCAGGGTATATGCCCAGTAGTGGGATTGCTGGGTCATATGGTAGTTCTATTTTTAGTTTTTTAAGGAACCTCCATACTGTTCTCCATAGTGGCTGTATCAATTTACATTCCCACCAACAGTGCAGGAGGATTCCCTTTTCTCCACACCCTCTCCAGCATTTATTGTTTGTAGATTTTTTGATGATGGCCATTCTGACTGGTGTGAGGTGATACCTCATTGTAGTTTTGATTTGCATTTCTCTGTTGATTAGTGATGTTGAGCATCCTTTCATGTGTTTGTTGGCAATCTGTATGTCTTCTTTGGAGAAATGTCTATTTAGGTCTTCTGCCTGTTTTTGGATTGGGTTGTTTGTTTTGATATTGACTGCATGAGCTGCTTGTAAATTTTGGAGATTAATCCTTTGTCAGTTGCTTCATTTGCAAATATTTTCTCCCATTCTGAGGGTTGTCTTTTCGTCTTGTTTATGGTTTCCTTTGCTGTGCAAAAGCTTTTAAGGTCCCATTTGTTTATTTTTGTTTTTATTTCCATTTCTCTAGGAGGTGGGTCAAAAAGGATCTTGCTGTGATTTATGTCAAAGAGTGTTCTTCCTGTTTTCCTCTAAGAGTTTGATAGTGTCTGGTCTTACATTTAGGTCTTTAATCCATTTTGAGTTTATTTTTGTGTATGGTGTTAGGGAGTGTTCTAATTTCATTCTTTTACATGTAGCTGTCTAGTTTTCCCAGCACCACTTATTGAAGAGGCTGTCTTTTCGCCATTGTATATTCTTGCCTCCTTTGTCAAAAATAAGGTGACCATAGGTGCGTGGGTTTATCTCTGGACTTTCTATCCTGTTCCATTGATCTATATTTCTATTTTTGAGCCAGTACCATACTGTCTTGATTACTGTAGCTTTGTAGTATGAAGTCTGAGAGCCAAAAACAGAATTTTAAATTTTATTTAATTTACATTTAGGTTTATAAATGGAAGCACTGTAAAATATTTTCCCATTAAACTCAACTCTGTTGTTTTGGTAGGATTGCATTTCACTTTAACCATTTAAAATACAGCATCTAAATTGAAATGTGGTATAGTGTGAATGGTGCACTGAATTTCAAAGACTTAGTACAAAAAAAACTATTTTAATAATGTTTTACAATGTTTGCATGTTGAAATAATAATGTTTTTGATATATTAAGTAGTAAAATTTTACCAATTTCTTTTTGCTTCTAAAATGTGACTACTATTAAAATCACACATGTGGCTCAAACTGTCATTTCTACTGGACATCACTGATACAGAGCTGTTTTTTTTACAGTTGTATAGTATTCCATTGCATAGAGTATCATACTTTATTTAACCAGTCCCCTGTTGATGTATACTTGTTTCCAATCTTTTACCATTAAAAATACAGAAATGCTATAAAGCAGAAACTAACACACCATTGTAAAGTAATTATACCCCAATAAAGATGTTAAAAAAAAATAAAAAATAAAAAAATAAAAAAATAAAAAAAAATTAAAAAAAAAAGAAGGTGGAAAGAAAAAAAAAAAAATACAGAAATGCTTAACCTTGTCCATGCATCACTTCATATGTGTGCAGGTTGATCTGTGAAGTGAATCTCCCATATTGAGGTTGCTGGGTTAAAGAGTAAAAGCATTCATAATTTTGATATCACCATATTGTCCTCCATAAGAGTTGTACCAGTTTGCACTCCTACTAGCAATGTGTGTATGTGCACTAGTTTCCCCACATACTGCCATTTTAAACCACAGAATCTACATGTTGGGGATGTAATAAGGAACATGTTTCTTTTTGCTAATTCTGAGAGTTTTAAGAAGAAATCACAGATGGTTTGCCTAATTTATTTTTTCATTAAACCTCCTATTGATGATAAAACGTTTAGAATCACCATTTTAGAATGGACTCTTTTTTTCCTTTTGTTACTGAAAAATGTGAAAGAATTAACCCGGTTTTCCTGGACTACAAATTTCTTTGGAAGTTGTAGCTTTTGTCATATTCAGATCTAGGAAGAGAGACTTTGTGAGAGTTCAAAAAACTTTTTGTTTTTTAAAGAGCTGTAGACTTCTCACATCCCTCCAGCAGCCTGCGCTGACTGTGGTGGACTAACAGTACAAGGCAGATGCAGTTGCATGGTTTTGCATACTGTCCGTTTATCAGTTCCTTGGATGAGTTCTACTGAATTGTAAACACATTCTAACTTAATGGGCTGCGTAACTGAGCTTATAAGTAGCCATAATCATTAGACAGTCCACTCCATTTACTTTATTAGTAAACTACAGAAACAGTTTATCTTTACACCTTTAGGATCCAGCAGTTGTCCCTCTTTTGAGACTTGTGTGCCCTCTACTGCCCTCTTTGCCTTTTTGTTTTTTCAGATTGAAATGAAGAACTAAGCATTCAGCATCCAAAACCAAATTGCTTCAAGTTTTCCATTCATAGGAATCTGAAAATAAGATTCTCATGAAATCTCACTATATAGTTGGGGATATGGCAGATAACTTAATAAATGAGTATAATGGAAACTCTTGGCTTCCAGAGATTATAAACTCACATTTTGGCAAATTCTAGAGGCATAGAAATGTATCTTATAGCAAATATGACTATGGGCATTTACTATCTTTAATAGTTTATTGATTTTCAATATGAAAAGGTTAAGAAAAGGAATAAAAGCTGAGACTATTAATGTTGATCGTGATGTAGGAAGAACACTAAGGACACTGGGACTCACTGGAAGGGTCATCTTTGGTAATTGGTAATATTGAGTCATTTCTATTGTGCTTAAGTTACAGAATAAATTAATACACAACTTTCTAATAGGAAGCAGCTGCACCACAGCTATTCTTCGTGTCCCTTTTTGCTTCTGTTGCTAATTTTGTTTAATTATTTTGTTTCAGGAAGGGTTTTCACTCGTTGGTAGCAAGAACTGGTTGAAGATTGTAAGACGCATGGATTGTCTGTTGTTTGGAACAACGATAAAGGCAAGATGCTTTGTGGCCAACTGTTTTTTTTGTTTGTTTTGTTTTTGCGGTACGCGGGCTTCTCACTGCTGTGGCCTCTCCCGTTGCGGAGCACAGGCTCCGGACATGCAGGCTCAGCGGCCATGGCTCACGGGCCTAGCCGCTCCGCGGCATGTGGGATCTTCCCGGACCGGGGCACGAACCTGTGTCTCCTGCATCGGCAGGCGGACTCAACCACCGCGCCACCAGGGAAGCCCATGGCCAACTGTTTATAAGCAACTGATCATACCCTTCTTATCTGCTAAGTGTGTATGGGAGTGGGTGCAGGAGCTTCTCTTTGCAGGTGAAATGGTACTGGGAAGAACACGTTTAAGAAAAGTTTGCGTTATGAGCAAAACATGAAACAAGGAGTGTTAAGAGGCAGAAGCATTGTTAGTAAGAGGATGTTGCTGAAGAGCCAGGGCTTTGATTGATCTTTCAGTACCTGTCTGACAGAGCTGTGCAACCATTTTCCATCCCCCAGCACAAAATGGGAGGAGGTGGACTTACATCATTGTTTGTCTTGCTGTTTAGATGTTTAAAAGGTGTGCATTTTCAAATACTTCACTAAATATGTCTTTTCGTTTTTTCTCTTTAATACTAAATAATAAAATTCCCTTTTATTTGCTTCCTAGCTGTATTAAACGTAAAGAATGATCCTCATCAAAGCAACGTGAAGATTAATCACCTGGATTCTTTTCTTTCAGAAATAACTATAAAAACCAATCTGTTAACATTCACTGACTAGATAATATTGAAATTTAGGTAAAAGATCATAATTTTTAATGGTCTCATAGACTGAGTTGAAAGAGGTGTTCAAGAGCATCTAATAGGAGGGTCTTTATCAGTCCCTCCAAAGGATCCTCAGAGAATTCAGAAGGTCCGTGAACTCCATGGATTTTCACTGACTTTTTTAAAACATTATTAATTTATTTATTTTTGGCTGCATTGGGTCTTCGCTGCTGCACGTGGGGGCCACTCTTGGTTACGGCACACGGACTTCTCATCGCAGTGGCTTCTCTTGTTGCGGAGCACGGGCTCTAGGCCCACGGCTTCAGTAGATACGGCACGCCGCCGGCTCTGTAGTTGTGGTGCATGGGCTTAGTTGCTCCGCAGCATGTGGGATCTTCCCGGACCAGGGCTCAAACCTGTGTCCCCTGCATTGGCAGGCGGATTCCCAGCCACTGCGCCACCAGGGAAGTCCCTTCACTGACCTTTAACTGAAATATATCATTTCCTTCAATTATAAATGTTGACATCAGACCACATTTGCACCAGTAGAAATCACATATCTTCATATCACGTTTCAGTTGTTTAAGATATCTTAAATGTCATTTATGCTCATCACTACCCCAGTATTATGGTGGTTGTTAGTCCTGCTGCTAGATCTTTTTATTGAGTACATTAATAAGGAAGCATGTATATTATTAGTTTACAAATTAGTGTTTTAATATTGTAATGAATTATTTCAGTATACTTGGTTTCTTTTGTACTCTTATATATTTTATGTGATTAAAAACATTGTTCTGAGAAGGGTCCTCTGGCTTCACCAGACTGCCAAAGGGGTCTGGAGCACATACTCAAAACATTCAGGAGCCCCTGTTTTCATTTTACATGTGAGGAAACTGAATTCAACATAAGCCAATAGCCAACTAGCTGTCAGAAAACTGGGCCACCCATTGGTCTTCTGACTTCCAGCCCAGGACTGTGTCATGCTGCATGAATGTAGGTGTCTTACAAAGTTACACCATGCCATATGTCTGATATTTGAGGTTTAATTTTTTCCTGATTATGTTAAATTTTTAAATTAAAGAGAAAAATAAAAAATAATTTGATCACTCAAAAATAATAATTAACATTTTGAAGTTTTTACTAGGCATATATATTGTATCCATTAGGATAGTGTTCAGATGCATGTGACAGAAAATCCACATATAATGGCCCCCCAAAATAGGGGGTTATTTTTTTGACTATATATGAAATCCAGAAGCAGGCAGTAGCTAGCAATTGGCTCAGCAACTCCACCCTGCTGAGGTCAACACCTTTGCAATTCCCTTGGCCTCTCCCTCACATTTTCAAAATGGCTACTACAGCTCTGTTATATTTCCATTCATAGGAGACCAGCTTCATCTGTTCCTTTTGTAAGGAAAGTATAAACTTTCCTGTAAGGCTCTCCACCTCCCACAACCCCTGACAGATGTCTGCTTCTGTCTCATGGACCAGAACAGTGTACTGTGGCCATCCCAATCTGCCACGATTAGGAAATGAGTGTTTGGCTTTTCCAGTCTCTGGTGTGGATTGGCTCATGGCAAATGAACAGTGTCTGCCATATAGATAATTTATAAATTTGGGATTGTGGTACACAGAGTGCTTTGTATCCTGCTTTCCTCATGTAACGTTATATCTGGAACATTATACCAAGTCATTTCTTAAGTCTTTGAAAACATGATTTTCCATGACTACCTAGTATTTTTACTATTTGGATGCACCATGAGCCAGTTAAGTAATTCCTGATTTTTCACTACTGTAAAAATGTTTTGATTTTCGTAAGGATTTATTTACAGGGTTCTTGAGATAGAAGTACTAAAAGTATGAATGTTTATTTTGTAAATGTGCCTTCCAGATAGGTTGTCCCTGTTTCTGCAGCACTAATGATATGTAAAAATGCTCATTTATCCACATCCTCTCCAACTGGATGATATAATTTAAATTTAAAAACAAGTTTCCAATTTGATAAGCAAAACTGAGCATCTTCGTTTAATTTGCATTTCTTTGGTAACTAATGGGAATGAATATTTTTTGTGTTTCTTAGCCATCTGTATTTCTTCTGTGAATCACCTGTCTACTGCTTTTGCCTAATTTTCCTCTTCAAAATCTTTACTCTATATATAGAGATTACATATAAAATACATGTATAGATGTTATATAGAAAAAAATGTATTTTGTGTAGTTATATAATTTTATATGTGATATTTGTATATATATCATATACTTCATATACAGATTTTTAAATATTTAAGTTTAGGATCCTTTTGTTATTGTAAATGGTATTCTTTATCCCAAACATATTTCTAGCTGCTATTACTAGATTTTTTCTGAATTATTTTAAATTTAGCTTCCTAACTAAACTTTTATTAGCTCTGATAATTTAATTTTTAGGAAAGTAATTTTATAATCTGCAAACAATGGTAATTTACTTCCCATAGTTTGTACTTACTACTTTTCTCACCTTACTGAATTATCTAGACCTTCCAGAACCCTGTAATTAGACAATTATACAGCCATCCTTGACATCTTACTGACTTGAATGGGAACCAGTATTTAGACATGAAGAATATTTCTGGCTGTTGATTGGATATTCTTTACCATGTTAGGGAGATAGTCTTTCAGATATAGTTTATTTACTAATAGTTTTATCAGGATTACCAATTAAATTTTAACACCTATCAAGATCATGATTTGTTTCATTTTTTTTAATCCTTTGATCTATTGATATATTAATACTGAGCCAACAGATTCTTCTTTTTGCCTTACCTGGCAAAGGGTACACAACTTTAGTGCTTCTTGCCTTGGATAACTTTTAGTTAACCAAGTATTACATAACAAATATTCTTGTTTAAATTGACAAATAGAAGTATTTTGAAATAAAACTTTCATTCCTTTGACAGAAATTTAAAACTTAAATTCAGGGGGCAATAAAGATTATATTTCTTTTCTCTCTGGCCAAAATAAGTAGATTGTGTAAGATCTGCCTACTTTTAAGGTGGGCTTCCTTTTTTGCAGTAATTGTAATCAAAATGGTCTTGGCTGATTGGCTAACGTATCTGAAGAGACTTTGGTTCCAAGGAGTAACCCTAAACCACTGTCCCCACCTCCAGTAACTCACTGAAGAATTTTTTCATGGTTTTGTCTAGCTTCAGCCTTGAGTATCACCTCTTTGTTTCAAAGCAAAGGATCAAAGAAAATGTTTGTCCCTTCTCTGGTGAAGTCCATATAACCCCAATCCCAATTTCTACATAGAGGAATTCACTTCTAGTGGTGGGGAAAACTGCTCCGGTGGGCTCCTAGTGGTGATGGGAAATTTCTTATACATCTGGGTGATGAATCTGAAACCAGCAGGAAAACATGCCTATGTTTGTGAGGATTTTCATGTCTCCTTGGCTGTCTTCCTACATGGTACTAACTGGGCCTTGTGTCTTCCTGCATGCTATACCCTGTAACATTAGCTATCTGCATGGAGATGCCATTCACACTTGTGAGTCAGCATTTAATTGGCCCAGTGCTTCCCAGATTTCTTGTATGTATGTGAAGATAAATGTACAGAGACAGGCACTTACCCTTAACTTGTTTCCTCAAGGAGTTTTCTATCAGTTGTAAGAACTTGAAATTAAGTGTTTTGAAGCAGAGTGGGAACAACTTAAAATATAGTAATTTGGGGAATTCGCTGGTGGTCCAGGGGTTGGGACTCCATGCTTCCACTGCCAAGGGCCTGGGTTTAATCCCTGGTAGGGGAACTGAGATCCCACAAGTCGTGTGGCGTGGCCAATGTGTGTGTGTGTATTATTTTGAGCTAATCTCCATAGATGATAGACACTGGAGACTGTTTATTTGGGACAGTTCATGGCTGTTAGTATATACTTGAAAAACTTTCATTTCACAACAAGGAGCTCTTTCTGACTTTTAATTATGGTATAAAAATAAATCTCATCAAGATTTTCAACCTAGGAGTCCTTTTTGTTAACCATGTGGCAGGTTTTCTATTGTGACACTAAGGATGTGGGATGAAGATATCTCATTTTCAGATTTTTCCTGATGTACCTTGGCTTTATCTTGGGTCCATATGTATTGAAGTGGTATTTCTGGTTTCTGATGATAAGCTCAAATTCTGTCCGAGAATTTTACAGAAGCAAACATGGAGCAAAACATCAGTTAGGCTATCAGACATAAAACCTTCCCTGTCATTTCTTGGAACTACATTTCAAAGAAACCCTTAACTGTCTGAACTCATTCTTAATGTACACTCACATATATATGTATATAGATACCTCTAGACAAGTGGTCTGAGATTTCTGCTCTACTTATATACTTAATAATTGTGTTTCTACATATAGCTTTCATCTAGCTATGAGGCATAATTTTTTATGTGATTATTTCTCAAAAGGTTAGATAATTACAGAATCATCATGGAAATAGCTAATATAAAGGTATTTCATATAGATGTACCCAGGTACAGTCTAAACTAGGGTGAGCTGGAAACAACTAATTAATTGTAAACAAGAAAGCTCAGTTTCACAGAAGACTAATAGAATTACCAAAACCTGAATGTAGAGTTCTCTTATCAGTTCTTTCCCCTTCCTTAAGGAAAGTTAGCTTTCAAAGACTCTTGATAATTTGGGGATTATTCATCCAAGAGAAAAATGGCTGAGGAAGTGAATAGGCAATACACAAAAGAAAAAATATGAATGACTAATACACATAAGAAAAATATTCATATTTTTTCATTGTTGGAGGGGGCAGTGATAATGGATTACTTTTATACTCAGGAGAAAAAAATTAAACGTATTAAAAAATGAAGAGAACCCAACAGAGGCATTAAAGGGGGAGTGGTGTCTATTCTTCTAGACATGATACCTTACCACTACTTAGCCATGCCAAGTTTTCTATATCCTAAAGATGTGGCTTTGCTTGATGGCTTTATCTAAAAATTTAAACAGGGTAAACTGTGAACAGGAAAATCAAGGATTTTCACTTATAGGAACTTTCAGGATTTTGTTAACTGTGGTTAGAAACATTTTCCAGTTAGCAGTGTGACTTGTGTATTTAATAAATGAAAAATGCTGTTACTGTTAGCATCTGAATTTCTTCACAAAAGAAATTGAACAAAGGTACACAATACATACCACCCATTTGGGGTGGCTTTTGTGTAAGCTGAGTCCTCTAAAACTAGGCAGGATATCAGACTAGAAAAAGGAAACTAATTCTATTAAAATAATAGGTTTATTGTTGTTATTGTTACAATTTAGTTCTATTTTTAAACTTACAATAAAATAAATTTGATGTAGTTGCCACTTCTAAAAATTTGAATTGCATCTCTCCCATATTTGTGGACTTGCCAGGGGATGTAACTCATACAGCAAATTAAAGGCAACATGTGATTCATTTGTCTGTGTGATTTGTACATTAAGTCTGGTCTCTTTAAGGATAAAGGGCACTACAGATTATTAATATGAGATACATTAGCTCTCAGCATTTGCCTGTCCCCTTATCCCGTTTTGTTTTTCAAATTCACTGGCTTGTTTAATGTGTACCTACCTGGTTAGCTCTTTTATATACTCAGGTTTGGAAAACTTTGTTGAGCCAGGACTATTAGCTTCACTGATTTTCCACCTGAGGAATCAGATGGTATGAAACCTTTGTTCCAAAGTAAGACAAAACATTGATCTTTTACTGCAGTCAGTATAGTGACCTTCCTGGTCTTTATGATATGGGCTTTTCCATTTTTGCTGATGTCTGCCAGTTCCTTGAGGGAAATGAGTTTAGTATGAGGAACAGCTCCCAAAAGGGAGAAGAAAACTAATGGCTTTTCTATACCCACATCAACAATCTAGGGTAACTACTCCCTTATTCATACCTCTTCCCCTTCAAACAAAGGGAAGACCTCACAGTAAATAAAAGTAAAGTGATAGGACACGAGGGTCACTGAGAATATCTTCTGATTTGTCACACAGAACAAGAGTCGTATGTTCCGGGTGCAGTTTAGTGGAGGCTCAAAGGAGCAGGCGCTGGAACACTGCTGCAGCTGCGTGCAGAACCTGGCCCAGTACCTCACTGTCCAGGTGCCTGACGGAATCAGCCAGGAGCTCAGGCTGGGTCCTAGCCCACTGTGGACAGGTGAAAGCCAACGGAAGGGCTGTGTGCAGAGCATCCCGCCACAGCATGATGTAAGTAGGCGAGGGTGTGGCTGTACGAGAAGCCTGACAAGTTAATGCTCTATGGGGGCCAAAATCGCAGTGGAATTTGCTGAGTCCACCAGGTTTGTAAGTTAAGGATATCTAATGTTGATTGACTTATTTTTATTGATGTATAATTAACTTATAGTATGTTTCAGGTGTACAGTATAGTGATGATAGTTTTATACATTACAAAAGATCACAGTAAGTCTAGTAACCATCTGTCACCATACAAAGTTATTAAAATATTATTGACTATATTCCCTGTGCTGACATTAGGTCTGTGACTCATAACTGGAAGTTTGTGCCTCTTAATCCCTTTCACTTAGTTTGCCCATCGCCCCCCACTCTGCAACCACATTTGTTCTCTGTATTGATGAGTCTGTTTGTTTCATTTGTTCGTTTGCTTTGTTTTTTAGATTCCACATATTTTAGTGTGTATATATACCTCATTTGTGTATATATTCCGTTGTGTGTGTGTGTGTGTATACATATACACACACAGACCTCATCTTACCCAGTCATTTATTGATGTGCACATAGGTTGCTTCTGTATCTTGGCTACTATAAATAATGCTGCACTGAACACAGGGGTGCATATATCTTTTATTAGTGTTTTTGTTTGCTTCGGATAAATATCCAGAGTGTAATTACTAGATCATATGGTAGTTCCATTTTTAATTTTTTGAGGAACTACCATACTGTTTTGCATAGTAGCTACCAATTTACATTCCCACCACCTGTGCATGAGTTCCTTTTTCTCCACATCCTCACTGACACTTATTATTTCTTGTCTTTTTGATGACAGCCATTCTGACAGTTGTGAGGTAATACCTTGTGGTTCGATTGCATTTCCCTGATGATGAGTGACGTTGAGCATCTTTCCATGCACCTCAGGCAAGGGCAACAAAAGCAAAAATAAATAAATGGAACTGCATCCAACTAAAAAAAAGCTTTGCACAGTGAAGGAAATCCTCACCAGAACAAATGGGCAACCTATTGAATGGGAGAAGGTATTTGCAAATGATACATCCAATAAAGGGTTAATATCCAAAATTACAAGAACTCATACAACTCAGTATCAAAAAAGACCCAAACAATCTGATTAAAAAATGGGCAGAGGACCTGAATAGACGTTTTTTTCCAAAGAAGACACAGTGATTTATTTTTTTTTTTAATTTGAGTCTCACTGTAGCTACCTGTAATACTAGGAATTAGATTAGCTGGGAGTCCCAGGTGTATTATGGGTGTCACTATAGAACAGTGGTTCTCAAAGCATGATCCACAGACCCTTCCCTGAGACCTTTTCCAGGGTCCACAAAGTCCACAGTATTTCTGTAATAATATTAAGATGTTAGCCCTTTTGCTATATGGATATTTGTGTTAATGGGACAAAAGCATTGTGAGCAAACCTGCTGTCACCTTAGCACAGATCAAGGCAGTGGTATCCAACTGTATGCAGTCAGGTTTTTCACTGGTCACTGAAGTAAGAACCAACTAACAAAACCATCTGTATTCTGAAGCACGATGGCTTTCTCCTGGAAAGCACCTGTATGAATGCATTGGGTGCTGAACCACCTCTTTCTTCATGGAACACCGTATTACTTGAACGGACAAACTCTGGTTATTCAGATTTGGGTGTCTGGTGACATTTTCTCGAATGAAGTGAGCCTGTCATTTTAAGAAAACAACTGATATTATTTATCGATAATGATGAAATAAGCTGTTCGAGTGAAAATTAGAATCCTGGAAAACTTGTATCTGCCACTTGAGCTTCACAGCTTCCTAACCCAGAAGACCTTCCTGATGGTACTACTAATGAACGTGATCTTTAAAATAATTAAGTGCAAAATGTTTCAACATTTGGGAGATCTGTATAGTCCAGCGAAGCAGTATTTTTCAAGTGACGAATATATGATGCTACAAAATCATGCATGGATGAAAGACCCAAAGTGCAAAATAGGGACTTCCCTGGTGGTGCAGTGGTTAAGAATACACCTGCCGATGCAGGGGACGTGGGTTCGATCCCAGGAAGATGCCACGTGCCACGGAGCAGCTAAGCCCATGCACCACAACTACTGAGCCCGCGCACCGCAACTACTGACCCCACGTGCCATAACTACTGAAGCCCACACGCTCTAGGGCCTATGTGCTGCAACTACTGAGCCTGCATACTGTGACTGCTGAAGCCCACGCACCTAGAGCCTGTGCTCCACATCAAGAGAAGCCACCACAATGTGAAGCCCACGTGCTGCAATGAAAAGTAGCCCCTGCTCGCTGCAACCAGAGAAAGCCTGCACGTAGCAACAAAGACACAATGCAGCCAAAAAGAAATTTAAAAAAAGTAAAAAGATCACAAATTTTTCAAAGTGCGAAACAGACTAATGGATTCTATTTATTTACTTTTGCACCCCTTAATCTCCCTTACCTGTTTCACTCATTCTCCTTCCCCATCTCCTCAGAAAATACCTAGAGACAAATGACAATGAAAACACGACAATCCAAAACCTATGGGATGCAGCAAAACCAGTTCTAAGAGGGAAGTTTATAGCTATACAAGCCTACCTCAAGAAATAAGAAAAATCTCAAATAAATAATCTAACCTTACACCTAAAGGAACTAGAGAAAGAACAACAAACAAAACCCAAAGTTAGCAGAAGGAAAGAAATCATAAAGATCAGAGCAGAAATCAATGAAATAAAAACAAAACAATAGCAAAGATCAATAAAACTAAAAGCTGGTTCTTTGAGAAGATAAACAAAATTGATAAACCACTAGCCAGACTCATCAAGAAAAAGAGGGAGAGGACTCAAATCAATAAAATTAGAAATGAAAAAGGAGAAGTTACAACAGACACCGCAGAAATACAAAGCATCCTAAGAGACTCCTACAAGCAACTCTATGCCAATAAAATGGACAACCGGGAAGAAATGGACAAATTCTTAGAAAGGTATAACATTCCAAGACTGAACCAGGAAGAAACAGAAAATATGAACAGACCAATCACAAGTAATGAAATTGAAACTGTGATTAAAAATCTTCCAACAAACAAAAGTCCAGGACCAGATGGCTTCACAGGTGAATTCTATCATTTAGAAAAGAGCTAACACCCATCCTTCTCAAACTCTTCCAAAAAACTGCAGAGGAAGGAACACTGCCAAACTCATTCTATGAGGCCACCATCACCCTGATACCAAAACCAGACAAAGATACTACAAAAAAAGAAAATTACAGACCAATATCACTGATGAATAGAGATGCAAAAATCCTCAACAAAATACTAGGAAACAGAATCCAACAACACATTAAAAGGATCATACACCATGATCAAGTAGGATTTATCCCAGGGATGCAAGGGTTCTTCAATATAGGCAAATCAGTCAATGTGATAAACCATATTAACAAATGTGAAGAATAAAAACCATATAATCATCTCAATAGATGCAGAAAAAGCTTTTGACAAAATTCAACACCCATTTATGATAAAAACTCTCCAGAAAGTGGGCATAGAGGGAAGGTACCTCAACATAATAAAGGCCATATACAACAAACCCACAGCAAACATCATTCTCAATGGTGAAAAATTGAAAGCATTTCCTCTAAGATCAGGAACGAGACAGGGATGTCCACTCTCACCACTATTATTCAACATAGTTTTGGAAGTCCTAGCCACGGCAGAGAAGAAAAATAAGTAAAAGGAATACAAATTGGAAAAGAAGTAGTAAAACTGTCACTGTTTGCAGATGACATGATACTATACATAGAGAATCCTAAAAATGCCACCAGAAAACTACTAGAGCTAATCAATGAATTTGGTAAAGTTGCAGGATACAAAATTAATGCACAGAAATCTTTTGCATTCCTATATACTAATGAGGAAAAATCTGAAAGAGAAATTATGGGAACACTCCCATTTACCTTTGCAACAAAAAGAATAAAATACCTAGGAATAAACCTACCTAGAGACAAAAGACCTGTATGCAGAAAACCATAAGACACTGATGAAAGAAATTAAAGATGATACCAACAGATGCAGAGATATACCATGTTCTTGGATTGGAAGAGTCGATATTGTGAAAATGACTATGCTACCCAAAGCAATCTACAGATTCAATGCAATCCCTATCAGATTACCAATGGCATGTTTTACGGAACTAGAACAAATCATCTTAAAATTTGTATGGAGACACAAAAGACCCCGAATAGCCAAAGCAGTCTTGAAGGAAAAAAACAGAGCTGGAGGAATCAGACTCCCTGACTTCAGACTGTACTACAAAGCTACAGTAATCAAGACAATATGGTACTGGCACAAAAACAGAAACACAGATCACTGGAACAAGATAGAAAGCCCAGAGGTAAACCCACGCACCTATGGTCAACTAATCTATGACAAAGGAGGCAAAGATATACAATGGAGAAAAGCCAGTCTCTTCAGTAAGTGGTGCTGGGAAAACTGGACAGCTACATGTAAAAGAATGAAATTAGAACACTCCCTAACACCATACACAAAAATAAACTCAAAATGGATTAGAGACCTAAATGTAAGACCGGACACTATAAAACTCTTAGAGGAAAACATAGGAAGAACATTCTTTGACATAAGTCACAGCAAGATCTTTTTTGATCCACCTTCTAGAGAAATGGAAATAAAAACAAAAATGAACAAGTGGGACCTAATGAAACTTCAAAGCTTTTGCACAGGAAAGGAAACCATAAAAAGACGAAAAGGCAACCCTCAGAATGGGAGAAAATATTTGCAAATGAATCAACGGACAAAGGATTAATCTCCAAAATATATAAACAGCTCATGAAGCTCAATAGTAAAAAAACAACCCAATCCAAAAATGGGCAGAAGACCTAAATAGACATTTCTCCAAAGAAGACATACAGATGGCTAAGAAGCACATGAAAAGCTGCTCAACTATTAGAGAAATGCAAATCAAAACTACGAGGTATCACCTCACACCAGTTAGAATTAGCATCATCAGAGAATCTACAAACAACAAATGCTGGAGAGGGTGTGGAGAAAAGGGAACTCTCTTGCACTGTTGGTGGGAATGTAAATTGATACAGCTACTATGGAGAACCGTATGGAGGTTCCTTAAAAAACTAAAAATAGAGCTACCATATGATCCTCCAATCCCACTCCTGGGCATATATCTGGAGAAAAACATAGTCCTAAAGGATACATGCACCCCAGTGTTCACTGTAGCACTGTTTACAATAGCCAAGACATGGAAGCAACCTAAATGTCCAACTACAGGGGAATGAATAAAGAAGATGTGGTACATATATACAATGAACTATTACTCAGCCATTAAAAAGAATGAAATAATGCCATTTTGCAGCAACATGGACCTAGAAATTGTCATACTGAGTGAAGTCAGAGAAAGACAAATATATGATATCGCTTCTCCAATATAAAATAAAAAGTTTGAAAAAACATTAATGACTTCAAAGTTAATGCTGTTTTTTATTATCTTAAAATCAATAGTGGATACTCAAGTGATCAATGTACCATTATTTATGTCTTCATGTATTTCATATTATTTTGTACTTATTCATGTTTGAATAAAAAAAAAACGATAAAAAAAACCCACAATGAGATATCATCACACCTGTCAGAATGGCTATTATTAAAAAGACAAGATGTGGAGTAAAGAGAACCACTGGTGCACTCTTGGTGGGAATGTAAATTGGTACAACTGCTATGAAAAACAGTACAGAGATTGCTTAGACCAAAGGATTTTAGTATAACAGAGTATAAAAAATTCCTTGCTGTGATTTCAGATTCTACCTTGAAAATAACCTTTAAGAAACTACCACTTGTTGAGTTTTGGTGTCATATCAAGGAATATCCACAATTAACTGAAAAACCCATTTTTAAAAAAAAACTTTCCATCTATATATCTGTGTGAAGCCAGATTTTCTTCATATACTTCAACCAGAACAACGTGTGTCAGCAGATTGAGTGCATAAGTGGATAGGAGGAGAGTCCAGCTAGATATTAAAGAGATTTGCAAAAGTCATTATATTTTTGTTAGGAAATATAGTTTTCATTAAAATGTTTTTAATATAACATATAATGGTTTTATAAGATTTAAATGAATATTTAAAATTTTTGTTTTAATTTCTAACAGATAAATATCACATGTAACTCAAAACAAAAGCCGTTTGTAAGAGTGTAAAGGAGTCTTGCGATAAAAGTTTGGGAATCTTTATTACAGAATTTCTCCTCGAGGTACATATTCTAGCATTTCTTTGGCATAGTCCCACAAGCTGCTAGCATAAGCTACCTCTGCTCCTGGGATGAAATTCTAGTTTCAAGCTGGGTTTTCTTATTTTCTATTTTGAGTAATGATTTTCCAAACCTGGCTTTCCATCACTTCATCCTGGAAGTTCCCCTTAAACTCACTGGGCCAAGACATTTCACCTTTACAACCAACTTTCTTTTCATAGTTTATCTGGGGTGAACATAGATGTACATTATTTATCATAAAGTGTTTTTCTTTAAACAAGTACTGTATGATTTCTTCTTGACTATGTTTAATTTGCCATATCAAATTTTTTTTTTTTTTTTTTTTTGGCGGTACGCGGGCCTCTCACTGCTGTGGCCTCTCCCATTGCGGAGCACAGGCTCAGCGGCCATGGCTCACGGGCCCAGCCGCTCCGCGGCATGTGGGATCTTCCCGGACCGGGCACGAATCCATGTCCCCTGCATCGGCAGGCGGACTCTCAACCACTGTGCCACCAGGGAAGCCCTGCCATATCAAATTTTGATGATGTTTTAGAATTCTTCTTCATTTGTTTCTGCATGACTTTTGTTGTGAACATGTCTTAACACTAAAGCTGGTTTTTTTTTTTTTTTTTTACAAACCCTGGATCTAGTTTAAAACATTTTTGCCTCATCAGCTGCTGCTGTATTCTTTAAGAATCCCCTCTCTACAAACGGGATGGAATGGCTTATTATAAGGTACTTTCTTGCTTATGACAAAACTTTCATGTCTTTTCTTGATTCCATATTCAAGTCTTCCTCTGATCTGTAGTTTGGTGTTCTGAGTAGATGAGATGGCACAGTGTTGTGCAAAGACCACAGGCTTTGGAATCAAAATGGATCTAGGTTTGAATCCTAGCCCTATTAGTAGCTACGTGATCTTATGCAAGTCACTCATCTGTAAAATGGTGAGACTGAAATTGTCTATAAGCAGCTAGGACAACATCTGGCAAATACCTAAATAACATGATCCATTATTACTATTACTGCCAGTGCTGTTACCGTTTCAGATCTGCCTTCCCTTGCAAATGAACGAATGAGCATCCTAGTCAGTTATTACTGAGGGTAAGAACTCATGAGTCAATAGGGCCATGATAAGACAGAGTGTCTGATGCTGCAGAGCAGGAGACAAGATAAAGCTACTGGGTTAATTCACCAGCATGCAGGCATTGTGAAGCACTACCTAGAATATTCTAGTCTTCCTAATGCCAAAAACTCCTAAGGCTTGCCCTTAGCTGCTGCTGTGCAAATTTGCTATCATGCTCCCTTTTTCAGAATCCAATTCAAGAGGTGCAAGCTCTGGCCTATATATTTTCTTTTGTCTAAAACAGTTATTCTCTTCTTTGCAAATAGAGATAATTCCATGTCTTTCTATTTCAAGTTCTTGAGTCACTTCCTGGCTCTTATTTTTTTACTTTTCCTCAGCCTTGTAATTTTACTAATTGTGGCCTAACCAGGTATTTCTCAACCTGAGGGCTTCTAAGGCAACCCAGCGTACTCAGAGAGGGGGGCAGTTCCTAGGTGAACTCTTTCCTCTGTTAGCACAGGAAGTCCAGCAGAAAGCGGCCAGGGGCTCATTCCTGTGTGCACAGAACCTTCCATCTCTCTGCACTTGGGCAGAGGACTGTCCAATCCTTAGGGCCACCCCAGTAGCCTCAGCTGCTTCCATCGCACTTGGCTATAGGTCAGTGTGGATGGCATATGAATTTTGGTTGATGTCTTTCCCAGTTGTCTGAAGAACACAGTGTGAACTGAACTGATGTGTCTCCTAGGAAAACATCAAATATCAGAGCTGGAAGAAACACTAGAGTCTGACTTTTCCAGATAAGGAAACTAAATAGAGAAATGGGGCTTGCCTAAGGATTCTAGACTCATTAAAGTCCCTTACCTTTTTGCTCATTTTTATTTTAGTATTCTTGACTAGTTTTCTTTTCTCTTTGTTCTTTCCTTCCTCTCTGTCCTGCCACCCCATTTTTGACGCTTCCAGATATGCATTTCTGCTAATACGCACTAACTAGCAACAGTCAGCTTCCATGTAGAACATTTACTTCTGGCAGTCAGAACATGCTGCTGATAGAGACAGCTTCCAGGGAGGGTCTTGGATTCTCCCTGAGTGATACCACTAGCTCGCAACTGTCTGGAGATTAGCACTACAAGCACCACATATATCCAAAACATAACGAGGCCTGCAGACATGTGGCTAGGAAGGAGGAGTGATGGGGCTCTTGGAAAAGTTTGTGCTTTTAGGTAGAAGCAGCCCTCCGAGCCTCTTATGTCTCCAGGCCTCCTTCTATACCTTATTCACTCTGTTTGCCTAGAAAACATCCCGTGTGTTCTGCTAGAGAACAAACGCTCCTATAGCAGGTTCCTTTGAAGCAGCTTGGACTCTAAAGCATTCCTACCCTTCATGCTTAGCACACACACCCCTCCTGTACTCCCCTCCACTCTAAGCCTTAAGTCTTATATTTACCTCCATTCCAGCACTTCCTGACTTGCTAAGTTCTTACTGGGCTGTAGGTTCTTGAGGGCTGGACCTCTACCTTGTTCTTTGTGGCTCCCTTCCCTTTATCACCCCAGTGTCTAGTACACAGTAGGCACAAAACATTGTTGAATGAAGATATCTAGGAATTTTACTAACAGAAGAACTCATTCCCTCAGAATGTCTAAAATGAGATTTTTTTTTAACTTTTATTAAAAATGTAAGATTATCTTGCAACTATAGGGTTTTTTCCCTTTTTCGCAGTGAACGTGTATTACTTGAGTAATAATTTTTAGAAGGTGACAAATCATGATTATCAGAAGCTGGGCAATGTCCACTGCCCTCCAGTACCAGCACATGGTCCTGGGCTGGGCCTCTGAAGACAGAAGTACACCACGGTGTCAGACAAGAAAAAACACTGCCAGCCTATGAGACATAAGGAACAGACATAAGGAACATAAGGGCAGGCGCCTCAGATTTAAACTCTGTCTGTACTTCTACTGTGGTAAATCAAGTAATAGCCAAGCTTAAACCAGGACAGACTACACCAACAATGATCTTACCACTTTTACTGATGTTTTCTTTCTTTGAACATGAAAGCAGTCACACCAGAACCTGGAGCAGCAATGGTGGGTACCAGCTGGCACAGGCACTCCAAGAGGAAGGACCTCAGTGGCCTGGTTAGCTCAGGTAGGGCCTATTTCCATGTTCGGAAAAACAGTGATCCTGAAGAATTTGTATCCCTCTGTTCAATCCATTGTTCTAGAACAGTAACTTAAAGTGTTGCTATAGAAGATGGTAAAGACAGAGACAGGCCATCTCCACCTACCCTTGTTGTAAGATTAAACACGATGACACATACTGAAGAACTATTCTCCTGAGGAAATAAAAGATGAAGAGTGGCCTATAGTGTTAGCCTTTAAATGTGTGAGATAAAGAATTTATTCACCACCTATCCCAGAAAGAGGAATACAGGTAAGAATTTCAATTTAATTTTGGAAACGAAATTTGGAAACTCTTCTAAGATAAATATCAATATGAATTCGGAGTCATATCAAGATAGTTTCTGTAGGGGCAGATATTCAGTGTGAGGATCTCAGCTAAGGATGTGTGGAGACCCGGGAGGATTCAACTCTTGTTACCACAGAACTGCTTTCAGACATGCCCTCTCCCCTTGCAGTCTGCTGTTACCACAGACTCCTGCAGAACTATTCATTCAGGCTCAGGGTTCCTGAGGCCTGGTCTGCTGGAGCTCCTGGAGGTGGTCTCCTCCTCACTGCATTCCCTGCTGTGCTTGACAGCAGGCCCTCAGCCTATGCTTTCCACAGAGTTCTGCATGGAATTCAATATTCAAGGATGAATTTCCTCTTTATCTATTAAACTGTGCTAACAGTGGTATAAGAAACAGGTGTTTTCTCCATCTGGCTCACCACTCACTCAAAATAAATGGACAATCACAGGGCAGACGTTATAGTGCCCAGTTTGTAGCCTCATATCTGCACTGGGGTTACAGTGGCTGAGCCACAGAAAAAAATTCATGAGCAAGGCAGTGTGTGACATCCTTATTCAGGAAGTATCAGTTGCTATAAAAGGTGTACCTCAGCCCAGTTTATTTACATCATATAGAAGAACCATGTATAAAGAAGAAAAAGCACCAGGCTGGGAGCTCAGATATGTTACTTGTTTGCTCTAACCTTCTAGACAAGTTGTTCTTTGAATATAAGTTTGGTAAAACTCTTTGAAAGCAACTCAGCAATATAGATAAAATTTAACTTTATATCTTATTACCTATAATACCATTTCATCTACACAAATATACATACAAGGATGTTTTTCAGTGTTTTTTTATAGTAAAACTGGAAACGTAATTATTCACTAATAGGATACTGAGTGGTTAAAGAGTGCTATAACCATAGGCAGGATAAAAATGTAGTCATTAAAAGTGATGTCTATATCTGTTGACAAGGAAAGATATTCATAGAACATTGTTTTTTAAAAGGCTACAAAATAGCATGCATGATTTTTGTAGTAAAAACACAACGTAAGTTTGGAAGGAGATACACTAACATGTTAACAGTGGCTCTCACTGGAGAACAGGGCTCCATTTTACTTTCATTTTCTTCTTTCTACCTTTTAGATACAGTCTGGTTTGAATTTAGAAAAATCTATTTCTATTATAGATAGTTCTTAGAGAAATGTCAGTTGTATACATATATACCAAACCATGCCATGGAAAGGGTAGAAAACCACCTACCTAAGTAGAATTAACATGAGGAGAGAATAAGAAGGCTGAGTCAAAGGCCCAGACGTAATTGAACCACGTACAGAGCTGGAGCCATCTTCGTCACGTGGGACTGTGGATCCAATGTCACCTTATCTTCCAGATAGCCAAGCTCAGTCAGACTTTTATTTGAACTCTCCTAATATTTAAATATTGGCAGCTTAGTCAAATGGTGTTAAAATACAAGTTACCAAAGGCGGCATACAAATGTCAAATAGCATGTGAAAAACACACATTATATGACGTTCTGGAAAAGGCAAAACTATAAGGTATGGAAAACAGATCATGGTTGCCAAGGGTTGAGGGTCTGACAAGAGCAGGTAGCATGAGGGACTTCCTGGGGGTGGTGGAAATGTTCTGTCTTGATTGTGGTGATGGATACATGCCTCTACTTGTCAAGCTTCATGGATAGGACCAGAAAAAGCAAGATAATTGTGTCCTTGGGATGGTCAGTTTGTGACCTCTCTGTATTACATTCAGAACCCAGTTTCCATATGATGAACTGCTCACACCCATTTTTCCACCTATAAGGTGGGAAGGATGAACTAAGTTAGTGGCGTCCATTCATCAACAGGCTTTATCAGTCCACAAACTTATCAGCACCATACTCTTCACTGAAGCAGAATCTTAACTTTGCAAATCGTTTCATTAATATACTTGAAATACCTAAGGATACAAGTTTATCTCACTTTGTATATTTAGAAACATTATGTAAAGGAACTCTGCAAAGCTAATTAACACTAATTTTTGGTGTCTATTTCCCAAATCTTTCCTTAAGGCAAAGTTTGTGTTCTATTATTCAGGCTGTTGCTTTCTCCTGTAATCTCTAATAAACTACTCTTCTGGAATCCCCCCAGTCTCTCCTGGCATCAGAGGAGCTGCCCGTGGTCTATGAACAATCTGCATGGAACACGGAAGAGTTAGGCCCCTTTCTACGCTTGTGCCTCATGGATCAGAATTTCCCAGCATTTGTGGAAGAGGTGGAAAAGGAACTAAAAAAGCTGACAGAGCTGAGCAACTAACAAACATTCTATATACATACAGAACTGAGGAACTTCAGTGCAATGGAAAAAATGCTTCCTCCTAAGACTAGAGAAACTAGAATAAAGAGTATTATTCCAACACCTTTTATCAGTTTTATTTTTAAAAACAGGTGAATCCACTTTTTTATACATCATTGCACTTCAACAATTACACAAAACACAAGTACATGCATCTACCATTACGCACCGTGTGAGAACCCTGCCGGGTGTGAAAATCTACACTCAATCAATGAAAAAATACAGTGTCAACCTCAAAGTATAACTAGTTGCATAGAATACCATGCTGTAACATTTCAAGGTCATTGAAAACAAAAGGTAAATTATAAAAGTTTGCCTTAATTGAATGTACAATCAGGTTCAACACATCAGTGCAAAAGGATCTAAGAATTTACATGATTTAACAAAAGAAAAAAATAATCACTTAAAAAGCAATCATACATATATACTGCAGTTCATTACATCCATTCAGTGGACTGTTCCAGCTTCTTATCAAAGTCATAGGTTAAGCCCTTAAAATTATAGATTTCAGTTTATATTACTCATCTTTATGTACCAGAACTGAACAGTTTCCTCATCTGACAACATACAGTAAGGAATGAGTATCAGCAGCTTAAAAATGAAACAAGCATTTATTTTATTTTGGATTTCTCCCACCCCAAAAATATAAATATATATATATATTTATATACTGTATATATCTGTAGGTTTTGCTGTACTTTACAAAAATGTGTCACTAGATGGCAGCAGTGCATTTTAGAGCTTTGCCAATTTAACAGCTGCATTAAGTAAAAAACGGTGCATGCATGATCTGATCCTCAGAGGACCTTTTTACTTCTATTTAAATATTCTACCAAAGGGGGAAAAAAAAAAAAGCAACATTCACAGCACATCAAGCCCAAAATAGTTTACACCTTCTACACTGAAGCATTGTTTAAAATGTACCTGGCTAGGTCACCCTTACAGGAGAGGCTAAATAAGGCATGCTTTAGACAGTCATCATGGTGCTGCTCACTTGAAAGGGAAAGAACCAAAGAGGTACAAGCAGAAAATTTAGCAGGTCATGTTGCCACCAGTTTCAGGAACCTAAGGATCTGTGAAGGAAGAGTATTTAGAAATTAAAAGAGAATATGCACTATTACTTAAGACTACACCAAGTGCCTATAAAACAAAGCTTTGGTTCAAACAGCATGCTCAGGGATGCAGTGAGGAATTCAGATCTCCACGTGCCTAACCAGAAGGTACTCCAGCCCAGCTGTCCCTGGCCACCATTCTTGCCTTGCCCTCAGAAGCAAAGTGGGACCAACTGGCCTCAATAATCCACCTAAGGTGACAATTTCACTTTTACCTCTTTTTAAAGATGTAAGTAAAGTGGTAAAGTGATGTTTTGAAACATCATACATACTCTGAAAAGCATTTATGTAAATAAGTGAAAGAGCTCAGCTGAAAATCTTCCTTTCCAGCTGCTACACTGGACAGACAACTTGTTCCACCAGTATTGGCTGCTCTTGAAATCAACTAAAGGATCTTGCAACATAACACCAACTACTGAAGAATTTTTAATAAGGTCAACAGAGGCACATTCATTTGAATATTATTTTTTAAAATTTCTAAAGAAGGCCATACTTACGTTACAAGTAGTACTTAATTTGTGTTTCTCTGGCGCAAGTTTTTATCTTTGTGATTGTTGGTAGAGTTGGTTTTCCTTTGGAGGAAAAATTGCATTTACAAGAGTTAAACTCAAGGTCAGTAGCAACTTTTGAAAGTATAACACACGGAAATACAGGGAGTCTTCCACTTACTGCCATCCCTGGTATAGTAAGTTTTATTGCACAATATTAATACACAATTAATATTCCTGTGTAAAGTGCCTACATACCTTAAATTAATAGATCCTTTTGACTCCCAAGGCAGACAATATACCGGTAACTTTCCCTTTGACTTGTAAACTATAATTACTATAAAGGTGAAATAGTAGTTTTTTCTCTACTCAACACCACTGTCTCTTCTCAAATGATAAAAGATACTCAATTATATACAGGCAGTGCTGTGCCCTCTGGCACTTAATAATTTGGGCACTGTTTGCCTGCCTCTGACTTAGTCCCCAACTCTAGGAGATTCTGCTAATCTTGGATTGATTGAAAATTTGCAATTTTGTCTCTTGGATACACGCAATTTAATGGAGCCAGGCAGTTTATCCATGCTACAGTCGAGCTTGAAATTAACAAAACCTGAAGTCTCAGATATACTGGTGATTTACCCCACATTATCAATTTAAACATATGGGGTGTGCAAAATTTTAAACATTTTTTTTGCATGGTATTCCACTTTGTATTGCTACTAAAAAAACTGTACTGCCTGTCCTGGGAATCAAATGGCAATCAGTCAACTCTCAGTCGACTCCATGTCTGGCTAAGAAGTCTACACTGCAACACTGTCTTCCCCTACAATCTTAGCTGTCTTCCCCTACAATCTTAGCTAGCCCTTTGATTAAACGGCAAATACATAATAACCCAACCAGAAACTACTGAATCAATGTCGAATAAACTACTTACATTGGCCCAGCTGGTTCATCGTCTACACAGGTGTTCAGGTTTTAATAATCCATTGAGAGACAGAAGAAGAAGGGAGAAGATTGTGAGACTCTGCACAGGGATTAACAGAACAGCAAACGGCAAGTGGCAAACATGGCTATTCATAGCATTTATTCAAGGCCATTCCATCTGGAGGTGCAAAACACTCATGGAGTTATTATTTCTAGATTCAGGTTTTTAATGGCAGGTATGTTGTTTCAATGATTTTAGTTAACACTTTGAATGCTTGTCATGAAAAACTGCAACTGTAGCGGACAGATAGGCTGCAATATCATTATACTCATCTTGTCCCCAAGTTCCAGTGGTTCACTCTTAAGTAGATGAGAAGACAAACCAACATTTCAGTTGTAAAATCCTGCTGTTTGTTTTCTTGTGGTGAATGCATGTATAGTTTTGGCTCAATCCTGCAATGCAGATGGATGTGTAATCTATATGTTTACACACATCCTTACTTCCCCAAAGGACACTGTTCTTGCTGTTTTGTTATCTTTAGGAGAGTCTTTAGTCTGGAGAATGAGATAGAGGAAGCCACAATGGTTCAACCTAATACTGGGTCAGACAGGCTAGGCTATGCCAGCAACAAGTGTAGGTAGACCAGAGGATGTTCTGTGACAGACCAGGGAAAGCTGAATGGTGCTGACATCCCTCTAGAATAGACTTCAGATAGAAAAACTGGCTCACTCTTGTGCCCTGGCCAAAACCAGAACCCAAACCCAGATGAGCCATGAGTTATCTTTTTTTTTAATCGAAAAGCTTACATTATCTGAGTTTAGGTGCCTTCTTAAATTGGTATTTTCTGATTCTGATTTGTAAGTTTTTCCTTCCTGTTTCAACTAAGGGCAACTTGGTCCCCTTTAACCAGGGATATATGTGTGTGTGTATGTGTGTGTGTGTGTGTGTGTCTGTACACACACACACAGATTTTTTTTAAGGCCCACAAAGGTGGGGAAAAGCAAGTTAAGTGCTCTTAGTTTCTTTTTATTTTACAAACGTCAGGTAGACTAAATGATTTAGAACTGAAGGCTTCTAGAAAAACTCTCAGCAGGATTCCACAAGGGGGCTTGGTGCACATGAAGCAGTTATGGAGATTACAGTCTCAGTGTAGGCATCTGCAGGAGCACACGTCAGGAGTAATGTCTGTCAGAGGGAGACATTGCTCCACCTGTTCCTTTGAGGCAACGGAGAGGCAAAGCCACCGCCAGCACACACAGTGACTGGAGCAAAAAAAGATTTCAAAAAAAAGAAAAACAAAACAAAACAAAACAGAAACAAAACTAACCACAAACCAGTGACTTAGCCAGAACAATAGGCTAGCAACACACCAGTGTCCACAGGATTCTACTACTGACAATAGTACACTATCGAACAGTACAGAGAACAAACTTAAGACTCAGACACCCAAGACATCTGTGTACTGTGTATACAGTGGAGATATACAAAGACATACCAGGTACTGAGACCCACGAGCCCAGCCTAGATCCTCCCTCACCACAACACCCTAACGCTCTCAGCATCCTGGCCAAACCAGCTCAGCTACATGCTAGGAACTAAGCACTTCTGGGACTTACAGGAAAGGACACAGGAGCAAACTTAGAATATTTTTAGTGCTCTGGCTGTGCACCCGAAAACACAAAATTCTAAAGCAAGGTAGCTGATTCAAGAATATCACCAATCTACTCCCAATTTTAAGAGAAAAAAAGGGGAGAGGGAATCGCGATAGCCAAGCTAATCTTTTCAAAGCGTGACACTTCAGCACTAACCCAAGCACTTCACACCATGAGCTTTTCTTTCTTCAGTAATTGGGATATATGTACGCCCTGGTGTCTGACTAATAACGTCATTTTCCAGCCCAACAAGGCGATAACGTGCAAAGGGTTGCATGAGGGGTTTTAGCAACAGTGGCTCTGGTGTAGCTGCCATGCCTGCAAGTGGGAGCAGTTGCTGTTCACATTTGTGCCTACGTCTCATGAGCCCCTTCATCTCTCTCCCCAAATCCACTTCCACATTTATAAGGAACAAAGAAAAGAGCCTCAAGTCTCCCACTTTCCTGGACTGAATCACTATCTGCAGCACCACTCTCCCTTTACAGGTCAAACAAAAACAACAACTTGACCTCTAACAAGGAAATCAGGAGAGAGGGAAAGAACAGAACTACAGATAAAAGGTAAGAAAATGAAAGTAAATGAGGATTAAACAGCAAACTGAAATCCAAATTAGTTGTGAAAGTGAATGAAGTAAACTTGAAGAAAAGTGTTAACATTATGAACTGTGCATCGTATAGACTGAAGCGGAGATTAAACAAACTCCAAAAGCATGCATATCGCTCACTTACCACCATGTTTTAAGGGTTTGATGCAATTGAGGGGGGAAAAAAAAGAAGTCATAGTAACCGACAAATATCAACATACCCCCAAACCCTCAGGGCAAAAGACAGCCACTTAAACAATGACTGTTCTCTCCAGCTGGGTATTACTCACAGCCACTGACTAGATGAGAGGAAGAGGGCTGGGGGAGAGTGGAAACAAGATGCTTCTGGAATCCATCTTATGAGTGAAGTTCCTGGTGGACCTGTTGCACACACTGATTCATTCAGCTGAATGTTGTCTTCCCAACCGAATGCACTTAGAGCCCTCATTCCCCTACATCGCCTCAGAATCTGGAAGGGTGCTCTGCAATGCCTAGTAAATAACAGATTACCTGATACAATACCACCTCCAAAAAGATGGCTTTAATGTCAAAGTAAGTTGACTGTCTGGTCAAAGCTCCTTTTTCACTGCCTTCATCTCACTGAGGATGAGGATTTATGGTTTCTAAACCCACTTAAATTTTGCCTGATCTCAGCAGAGCAGCATTAAACCCAAAAGAGAGTAACAATTATTTTCAATTTCCTTCCTTATTCAGTCCTATTGTATTTTCTTCCTAAGGTAGCTTGTTACTGACCCAGATGACCCCTGGTTAAGAGACAACACATGTGTTTCACATATCATTTTTAAAAGTCACATTCCTTTTCCAACATTCCTGTCCTCTTGTAAAGCTTCATATGCTACCAATGTTTTGACCATTTAACTGATTTTGGAACATTAGACTAGCTCTTAATTCTAAAGTGTTAAAAAGAGTTTGGATACATCACAGCCACTAAAAATGGTTCCCACAAAACCTCAAGTGTCTTTTATACCAGTAACTTAAAGGAAGAGTGCCTATACTTGCTTATAAAATTATCTCCCTAACGTGATAATGGAAAACTCTTTTTGATGCCAGCACTTCTCTTAAATCAGCTCCTACTGTTTTCAATCGAGGTCAGTAAAATGTGCAGCAGAACTGAAGGCCCCAGCAACTAAGCAGGTTCACTCCCGAGAGGCACACTAATCACTCTCTGGGTTCAGTCAGCAGGGAACCAACACACAAGGTGAGCTCCAAACATATGTCCAGCTGTAAGGTAGATGGAAGGCTAGAGGGATGCCAGTTGTATCTCGTCTTTTTAGAGAATTATCATTTAACATTTCCAGAGAATGTAGTCAGAAGGTGAGTAAACTGAAAAAACAAAGCCCTTACTTGGCTCCACAATTCACCTGTTACTAAAAACATTGAAGGTTAAAGGTGATATGCAGATAATCTACCTACAAGACAACCCACTGGGGCACCAGTCCTCAAAGACACTGTAACAGTGACTGAAAGGGATTTAGATGTAAGTTTCACTTACAAAATGTCCTGAGTATACTCCAGTAGACAAAAAGTCATGGGCCTTTTTTACCCCCTGGAAGCAGCTAAACCTTAACCCTAAGTATTTTCTATGTGAGAAATCTAAAGCAATATTTGCTCTTCTAGTGAAACATACTCAGGCTAAACTATATAAGTTTAAATTTGTGTTTTTATACTTTTGTATTGTTCCCTTAGTGCTTTTCTAGTACAGCACCGAGTTACCAAAAACTCACAGACTGCCCAAATATGAATACTATGAGTTTTATATGAACTTTTTTCATATAAAAAAAGGTCCAGTGAGTCAGAAATAAATCACTGCTATATCTTGATAATAGTGTATTCATTTGGCAGAGAAGAAGCATGTCAGGCTTATTTTTTTAAAAAATCAATTTTCACAATGGTATAAATAAGTCAACACAGAATTACGAACGGTTGTCTGACAGGTAAAAATTCATCACCCCTAAAACCCCAAATCTGTATAAGGTACCTGCTCATTCATTCCAAAAAGGAGCGTATGCATATATCTATATGTAAATTTGAAGAAGGGCATATGGGAGGAAAGCATATGAAGTGAGTTTGCTCTTGTGAATTGCACAGGAGTTGAGGGGAAACTGGCTAAAGAAGAAAAAGACACGGCATAAAGAAAACTCACGGAGGAACAATCAAATTTTCAAAAAAATTACTTCCAGGAGAGAAGAAAAAAGGGGAGGGCAGGACTAGGGAGGAGTCTGAGAAAAAGAGGCAGAAAGACAAAGAAGAAAACTATGGGATGGAAATGCTCAAGCAAGGGCATGTGATAGAGAATGGAGCCTGGACAGTGCTGGCTGTCAGGAGGGGAACAGAGAGAAGGCAAACATTGCAATAATTCCAGCATCCCAGATTTTTTGCCCCAATTCAATAATAACAACAAAGTAAAAGCTGCTTGCATTACAGTATTCTTCTAAGACACTAGAGCAAGAAGGTTTTACTTTGCACTTACCCTGCAGTCATCTCTTTTACATAGGATTCATTCACTGCCTATAATAATTTATCTTAAAAGAGTATTTTCCCTCCAGGAAGCTGTTCAGATTTGCTGGCCACAGGTGTCTTGTATAACTCGTCCCCATTTGTGTTCAACAGCCATGGAGCTCTTAAAAAAAAAAAAAGCTGCTTTCCCTGGGCAGGTGCCTGCACTTGTCAGATAGAACCAATACTAACCATTCCTCAAATCTAACCTGACAGTCTCTTCCACATATGCTGGGATAGCAACCTGGTAAGTGAAACTGCTTCCTGCAAAGACAACAGGAACCTCCAACAGGGACAGGCTAAGCCAATGTGTCACTCTGCCAAGAGAGGGGCAGCCAGCCTTGTCTTAAAGTAAAGAGTCAGGTTTTGAAGCCCATTTTTACCTTTTCCTACTGACTTTTTGCATCTCAATTTTTCCAAAGGGAAAGCTGAGAAAGGAGATATTTAGCAAAGCAAAAGCATTCAGCCCTTTTCAGGAGTGAGGCATGACTGCTCCTAATAAGCCAACGCTGAAAACACACTGACAGGCAACTCTCCCCCTCTACTGTCAGATCTAGACATAGGTACTCAGCCTTGGAAGTCCTAATTTGCAACAAGAAAGAGAAATTTAGAGAGAAAAGCATTATGCATATATGAAAATCCTAAGAAAGCACTTTTGCTTCATAGAATAGCAGTTCTGTGGACCCAGGAGAAAGAAAGTAAAAATCCCAGGACACTCTTATGTTGCAGGGCACAAGCCCATGTATTTACAAAGGCCCATCTGCTTCCAGCTGACGTCCATCCCATTCCTCCATCTAGTTCACTGGTGAATGTACATTTGGATGGAAGTCCACCAAGTCTCCCCACATACATCGCTAGTGTCACCAAATAACCTTTTCACCAGCCTCACTACAATACTCGCTCTACCTAGTGCAGGCAGAGAGACTTAGGAGCTGCTGAGAAGGAAAAGAAGGGGAGGTGGCTGCTGCTCTCAAACATGTCCTTCCAGAGACTCTGGAGCCACTGGCATGCCTCCAGGGCTGCACTCTTCCTGAGGGAGCACCAGACCTCCCTTAGCATTCTCTGCTGACACACATGGCTGGCACTGGGTCCTGGCCAGCCACAGGGACACAGACAGCTCTCTGGGGCAGGGTACAGCACCACAGTGCACAAGCACAGGCCCAGAACAGTCAGACTAGAGTTGGCATCCTCCCCATCACCCAAGGCACTGAGTTTACGTGCATACCCTTCCAGTCCAATCAGTGACAGGCAAGTGGTGGTGATAGTTGGCTGGCCAATTAATTTGTTTTCGCTGATGCTATTATAGGGTAAGAGGATGGGGCTGGGGAGCTAGTGAGGAATCTGAAGTACTACTGGTGCAAGTCTCCATCAGTAGTCCCCCCCACATTATAATCACAGGGTTAGAAATAGAACATCCATAACAAAAAACATAACTTCCAGGACCTTTTCTGACTCTAAGCATGTCTAACCATCTAAGATTCTTATTCTTTCCAATGCCTAACAATTGGCTTTGGTTCTGCTGCTATTATCCACTCCCTTCTGGGACGCTGGGCCAGCTTGAGGGTGCCACGTCAGGCAGGGACTCCAGGTGTTACTACTTAGCTATCTGTCTTAAACTGGGGATGGTAATGCATCAGATGCTCTCCACCATTCTTGTCTGTGAGACAGACAAAAAAGCCAAATGGCAGGGGCCTGCTTCACCACAAACCTTGAAAACCTTCTGAAGGGACCAACCAAGGGAACCAAAAAGTGGCTTGTTCCAATGGCTTTTCCCAATAACAGTCTGACTGGACTAGGGCAGTTACCTACAGGGGCTATACCAGGCAACCATGTGACAACCAATTAGATACCTTAAATCTGCCTGAAAGGCCAGGTGGCCTGCGATCTTGGGGTGGCTTCTAGGCTTGACTTGGATTCTCCTCAAGCTCAATCTGCCTGATGATCTGTATTGAAGGAGGACAGAGCTGAACAAAGAGACTGACAACTGCCCATTCCCCACAAGGGGCCTGAAGGGCAGATGGGACTGGGGTTGGAGAACACCCACATGAAGAACAGAGCTAATAATTATAGCTCAAGGTGGCTAATCTTAGGGGTAGGGGGTGAGGAACCAGTATAAGACTTTTTCCTTCTCTCCTTTTGGGACTGAATCCCAACATTCTTATAGTCCTCTTTGGGTGCTTGGAAACCACCCCACGGCTTGGAAACCAGCCCCAACAGCACAGCTATTTTGTAGGGATGTTCTTACCGTCAGGAACTTCATCTGGCCTCTTCCTCTTTTCATACACAACAATGATCACCACAAGGATGATGATTTCCGCCAGAATTCCCAGGAAGGGCCAGAGTGGGGCAAGGTGGCTCCGTACCCTGAGGATGGTGACAACGGAGGCAGAGCCAATGGAGTTGGTAGCATTACATTCATACTCGCCAGGATCTTCTGTGATCTGCAGGTTTGTGATGCTCAGCTCAGTGTAATTCTCCCTATTGATGATGATGAAGCGGCCAGAGGTATTGACAATCTCCTGCTCAGAAGCAGATAAAGTGATAACACACAAAGATCAGAGTAGGTGAATTAGTGCCCAATACAGGGCAACACTAACATCCTTAGCAAGACACTGGACGGGATCAGGGAGCAGTGTCTAGTACCATCTTTGTCCAAGGGACTTTGAGTACTTGATCACTGACTGCCCTTCAATCTCAACAACCAGTCAACAATCTTCTAGCAGAGCCAGGGTAAAAGTCTTCCCTGCTGTTGGTCCTCTGGACTTCTCCAACTTGTATGAAGTGAAGGGAGGTCCTACCCTGTAGACCCAGAAAAGACCAACTCAATTTAGAAGATGCTGCTCCAAACACCAGGTAAGAAACCATAACCAGGCAGAGGATGGAGAAGGGGTGTGAGCTCCATGGTCAGGCATGTATCTCGTAACATCAGGCCTATCTGATGCCTTCAGGGTCAGCATATCTACTTCACGCTTGGTGAATTCTGCAAAGTCTCCCTAAACTTCCTCTAGAAACAATGTTAAGAACTTGCTCCTGGTCAGAGTGGGGGAAATTCGTAACTTCCACTTCCTTTCAGAATTACAGGGTTAAAGGAAAGTTTATTCAATCAGTCAACAGATATTTACATTAGCATGTTACATGTTTTATATCCTACCTAAGGGGAAGGTGAGATAGAAATGGAAAAGCATGACACAAAAATGAACATGGAGATTGACCTCAAGAGGGAACCAGACCCCCAAAGGGATGGTTAAAGGGACGTGTAAGAAGCCCCAACAGAGGGTACGTATAGAGCCACATTGCACCGAGGGAGTGGACACTGCTGCAAAGAGTCAGGGAAAGTTGGAGAAAAGCTAACATTTGAACTAGGCTGTGGGGGAGGAGAGCTGCTCAAGCAAGACAGGAGTGCTCCAGGCACGTGTGGGAAGGCAGAGGTGAGAGTATGACCAGGGGTTTGGGTGGAGCTGGGATAGGTTTGCAGCACTGATCTCATGGGCTACTAGCAGAGGAAAAATCTGACTCGTGTCAGTTCTTATGCAGCAACTAAAGGATAATCAGAAATAGTAGAGAGGAAAGGCAAAGATAATCCCCAGAATGATGTCTAGCTATAGCATAAATCATGTCTGTGTTTGAGTGTGGGTATGACTGGAATGGGAAACTCACAGCCTTCAAAATTAGTTATTCTGTGAAGCTTCAACCCTAGGACTTGAAAAGCTGCCAACTTCTCTAACTCCTGCTCTACTCACTCACTAATTCCATGTTTTTCACTTATGACCTGAGGTGATTAGTGAGTGTGACCTTTGGTCCACAAGCCTTCAAAGGGTATTTTAAAAATACCGTCATATGCAAGAAACTTCCGTGGTCTTGCCACTAATTTACCTTGGTTAATATGTATAACCTTCCCAAAGAAGCTGGATTAAATGATCTCTAGGGTCCCTTCTGATTCTGAAGACTGGCAGTCAAAGAGGATGCCTGAAAAGTAGACTGCTAGGCATACAAAGCCTGGGGAAGAATGTATGACAGTCCCTCTGATAGAATAGGAGACCGGTCAAGCATTAATCAGAAAGTGAGAGTCGAAAGGTTTGACTCTCCCATACCATCAAGAATCATCCCACAGATTGGAAAAGATGTTTTCTTTGACCTTTTCTGGAGCAGATACTGTCAGATTTCCAATGTCTAAGGCTGCCCATGGGCCTCCTTAGATTGTCTCAATTCCTAATCACTATTTCATGTGTTCCAGGAATATACTATTAATTGCTCTCACTGCCTTGCCTTCCCAAAAAAACAAGAAAAGTACATTAAGACCACTTTATGAGCAATATTTTCTTTGGGATAAATGTACTAGAATAACAGTAAAATTTTAAGATTGGGGTTAGCTCTTCTTGGTGTCTTATCTTGAAGGTAAACAGCCAAATCCTTTACCAGACAGTCAGCTTTAACAAATCACGTACAGGGGTTCCATGCTGGTCAGAAACTGCCAATGACCTCCAGATTCATGATGTAACCACCAAGACTCTAGAAAGGGTGACCCAAGCCACGGCAGCCAGTATGGCAGGTTGCAGAAACTAGTCCAGATGTCTAGAACTCCCCAGGAGAAACTCCAGCAACCACAGAGACCCACGTATAGAGAACCAGGGCTGCCTCGTACTCACCATGGGCATACCGTTCTCCTTCTTGCGCCAGATCCACTCTGGGTGGGGGTAGCCAACTGACTTGCAGTACATCATGGCATCTTGCCCTTCATTCTTGTTCTCACTCCGTTTATGGCCAGTGATGTCAGGAGCAGCTGTGAGAAAGAGTGTTAAATACAGTTACCATGGGAGCATAAGCTGAACAGGATACAAAAGGCCCCAACTATTGGCTCAGAGCCCTGCTTCTCCTTTGACCCACTCTCATATTCAGCTTTGATAACATGCATTTCAGGTCAGAACACAGCAATGGAACCACTCCCTTGCCCTAACCTCCCACCCACCAAAGCAGACACCAGGATTACTATATGCGAAGTTCTACTAATAATACAGGTGGTTCTCCAACCTACTGGAAGAGAGCACAGGTGCAACTGCATAAATTAAGCCATCCTTTAAAGAAAATGCAAACAGAAGCTATTACCTTCTCTGCCAGTCATGGTTTTTTCTTAATACACCTACGTTAGCAATAATTATGTATTGTATCAAATGCCATATATTCCCTTAAGGAAATGAGAGATCCCTGAGATCAAACACCTAAAATCAAGTCCTACTGCAAGGTATATAAAAACAATGAATGCTTGGAGAAGCTAGGTGATGAGTATCAATGGCCAAGCCTCTCCCAGAAAAGAGGGAATGAAGCAAACTGGTCTTCACAAGCGAAGAAAGAAATGAACAGGAAATTCAACCAGCGTCCCAAGAGATTTTATTAAGGGCTTAAGAATCTGATTTATACACCTGATTTGCAGTCATCTCAATGAACCCAATCTTAGGGGAATTTCTAGACATGCCAGAAGCTGCTGATTTTCTCTGCTTTTAGGGATAACTTAGAAAGAAATAAACAGCACCTGTGGTTTAAATATTAGATAAGTTTCAAGGATCCAGTTAGCCTGAGATAGGGGCTAATTCTTTGAATTTGGCCTTCTTTGATCTTAACTGTATTTTCCACCTTACTGCATCAGTTATACTAATCCAAAAGTAATAAAACTCCAAAAGCAATAAAACTCAAAGTAGGCCAGACGTCACTTTGCTGGCGAAGATGGGAAGGAGAATCAATAGGCCTGGTCCAAATTCCAGTTTTGCTGGTTATTTAATTATTCTGTGCTTGAACTCTATACCCCATTATCAAATGGAGTTATTTCTAGCCGCTGCCTATATCCAGTGTCTTGCATAGATAGATATCAAAATATTCATTTTGAGACTGTAAAAGCCTGTACAATTATATTATATCATGGGCTGACCCCATGTTTCCCTTCTGACTGGCTTGGCTTTTCTTGGCTTAAAAATAATCCAACATCCTGCTACTCCCAGACTGTGCTTCCCAGACCACCTCCTGAGGCACCTGGATAGGAAAAGAATGAGCAAGGCCCCAAGCCATTTCCACAACCTGCCAAACTAAGGCCTGCAGTACTACTCAGCATGAGGTGTTTTCTAGATAGGACATTATAAAGGAAATATCTGTTTTTCCAGGCACAGTTCCTCACTACAGAAGGGAATGAGTCAGGCTGGCTCAAATTCCCATCACACCAAATTTCTCCCACAGCCAGTCAGTCACTGTTCAACCTGGTCACCTTCCTCAGAGCTTCCTTCAATCAGTAAATATTAAGGCCCATCTTAAGCACTCCAAGGAAGGAACACACTCCACAGCCATACTTAAACACCATCATGGGGGAGTAGGGAGATACAACAAGCAGAAGAGCTACATTTTGCCTCTAGTTGTGTTTCATTCATTGGACAAACATCTGTTGAGCACTCATTACATGCCAAATACATCAGAGTGGTAGGGGAAGGCCATTCTGATGAGGTGAATTTTAGCACAGTCATGAAGAAAGTAAGGGTGTAGGCTACATATATCTGCGGGAAGAACACTCCAGGTAGAGGGAAAGGCAAAAGCTCTGAGGCAGAAGCGTGCTTGTTATGTACAAGGACAGCATGGAGGAATCTGGCTGAAACACAGGGGGACGATGGTAGGAGACCAAATCAGAGAATGGAGCCCAGATTGGATAGGACTTCGTAGGACAATGAAATTACTTTGGCATTTACTCTAAGTCAGCTGGGAAGCCACTGGTGAATACTAAGTGCAGGTATGAAATTATCTGTATGCTTTAACAGGCTCCCTCTGGCTACTATGTGGACAAAAATTGTAGAGACGATAGTGGAAGCAATCCAGGCAAGGGGGAGAGGGTGGTATGGATGAAGGCAGTAGCAGAAGAAGTGAGGAGATTCTGGATATATTTTATAGGTTAAGTTAATATATTTGTTAATGGACTGAATGTGGAAAGTAAGAGAAAAAGAAGTCAAAGATGATCCCAAGGTTTCTGGCCTGAGTAACTGCAAGAATGGAGTTGACAGTTTCTGAGATGAGGAAGACTGAGAAGAATTAGCATTTTTTTTCGTTTGCTTGTTTTTATTTTGTTTTGTTTAGGGATGGAGCAATCATGGTAGTAAAAAACCAGGAGTTCAAAGTTTAGGACATGTTAAGACTTATTTAACATCCAAGTGAAGTTGTTAAGTAGGCAGCTGAATATCAAGTCTGGTGCTCAGGGAAATGGTAGAGACGTAACTTTCAGAAATCAGCTTACAAGTGATCTATTTTTCCACTTTCATTCTCCTTTGCCCCACAGAGAATACTCACTCTATTTACTCTGGCCCAGTTATTTGACTAATTCCAATGTATTGTGAATTCACTAACATCAGCTTTTGCCTTGGAGACTCATCCCTAAGATTACACATAAGAACCACCTAGAAGGCTAAAAGCTGAGTTGGTTTATGGCTCCACAGTCTCTAAAAAGCTACTATTCTTGAAGGCCAAGACCTGGGGAGACAGGTGGGGATGGCCTTCACTCCTGCCTTGGTGCTCAGGAGAACACCAAGTCCTCCTTTCATTCATCTACTTCCAGATTCTATAGAGGCTTCTATTTACAGATAGGAAGGCGCCTTAAAGGCTACTGTGTGCAGAGACTATACAGGAACTTAGTGTGCATCCCCACTCCGCAATTTATTGGCTATGTTTACATAGTGAAGCCTGTTAAGAGTTTTCAATGGTTATTACATCTACTGCTGCTTTCTCCTCAACTCAGCAAAGAATACTGAGTGAAGCTTGGGAATGATGTCCTCAAAAGAATAATGCCCTGATTATTCACCCTTGAACTGGTGGAAGTATCACTAGTGTACCAGGAAGACAGAAGATTAACCCAAGTCACATCACTCTAACCTGATAAGGAATGATTATAACAACCATCACTTTAGCCTCTGGGTCAATGAAGTTTTTTACTTCTCTCTGTCCTTTATGGTTGCTGCTCAATCAGAAAGCCTGTTCCTGCCCCACCAGCTGAGCAACACAGCAGACCCACAGCAAGAAAGGTAACTAGGCTCTCAGAGCACATGTCAGCAGTGGTCAGAGAGGGGGGCCCCTTAGGGCTCAGAGTCCACCTCTTAAATAGTACACAAATTCTTTGATATTCTTCCCTTTAAGAGGTAGAGCCTAATTTCCCTCCTCTTGAGTGTGGGCTGGACTTAGTGACTTGATTCTAAAGAATAAAATATAGCATACATTTTATATATTTATAAAATATGTATTTTATATATTTTTCATATATAGAACATGAATCAATATATAGACAAAATATATCTATATGTAAAAATAAAGGTGTGCAAATAGTTCACAAAATACAAAATGGCTTCCCTTGCCCTCCTTCCCTCTCGCTCTCTCTCTCGCTCTCACTCTCTCTCTCGGAACACACGCTCTGGGAGAGGGGAGCTGCCATGCTAGGAAGACACTCAAACAGCCTATGAAGAAGCCCACCTAGTGAGGAATTAAGGCCTTCCGCCACAGCCCGAGGCAGCCATCTAGCCCCAGCCAACTGGAGAGACCCTGAGCCAGAACCACCCCACTGATCTGCTCCCCAATTCCTGACCCACAGACACTATGAGGTAATAAGTATTTGCTGTTTTAAGGCAATTTATTGTGCAGCAACAGGTAACAAATATAACCACCCAATGAGGCAGACATTACCCAATTTTTATAAATAAGAAAACTCAAGTTTGGTAAAGTTTGGTAAAGTTATTTAACATCTAAAATTATGCCGCTAGTAAATTCTGGTATAGCCAGCATCCAAATTCAGGGCTATCTGACTCCAGAGGCCATGTTTTTTGAACTTTACCATATAGAAGGGGAAATAACCAAACTAAAACAGAGTCCATAAACAATAAAAATATACAATATGCATTACTGGTAACTGCACAGCAAACTGCCCAAATGTTATCTTTGCTTGTAGATGTACTAGAACGCTCTAGACCTAAGGTGGGACTGATCTATCTGTCAGAGTTCAGCTACTTCATATACTATAATGTAAAGAGTTTTAGACTTAAGTTAGAGAAATTTGGCTCTACTGAGACTCTATTACTCACTGAGTAACCTAAGGTGGGTCATTTAAAATCCTTTGGGTTTCAATATTTACTTTTGTAAAATGGGAATAAAATACCCACACTTCATAGAGGTCTTACGAGGATTAATTTACATCTCTGTATCAATCTAGCAAAAGATTGGAGCCCAGGGTCAAAAATAAACATTTAAATTGCATTATTAGTTAGGGAAAGGAAAGGCTAAGACAAGCATTATGAGTTCTAAGAAATCAAAAAGATGCTGATTATTATGTGTTTTCTCCCTATTTGCTAATATAAACAGGACTTTTGTTTGTGGCTCTAATAAGGTTTACTCAGGTCAGATACTGACAAATTATACTGATTAAAGGCCTATTTATACTGATTATGGTGCCTCACCTTATGTGGGCTTGCCACTTAATAAGGACCTACTTAACTAGGTCCTGTTGGTCTGCAGGTAGGTCTGAGGAGTCGGACAGAGCAAATACTGCTTAATTCCCTTTACCTTCTCAGGGAGGCACAGACTGGGTCGCAAAGAAGTAACAGAGATCCTTAGAAGAGATCACACACCCATTTGGGAATTAACTCATGATCTGGCCTTGTTAGCTACATACTCTAATCCCATGAGTTAACGGATGGACCCTTCCAGTATCCTAATAAATGGCAACACCGGGGTTCCAAAACAGTCTTAAGTTACCCACCAACACCTGACCCAATGTCATTATCTAGGCCTTTGGCTGAGGACAAAGGCATGTTCCTCAGTACCCTCTGCTGCCTAACTTGCAGGCATTTAGAGAGAAGCATCCAGCTTCTCTGCCAGGCTGGTGGCTGTAGAAAGTGCCAGCTTAGGCAACGGAGGCATGTTCAGCTGAAGATGATGTTAAATAAAGTTAACACAACAGAGCTGAGACAGGATCAAGGTATGGGGCCTCTTACCTGGACTGCTTATTTAGTGCTCACTTTTCAAAGCAAATTCATAATCTTGCAACTCATTTTCAAAGAAACTCCATCCTTAAAGATATTGCACAACGTCTCACCATACAACACACTGATAATGTAGAGATGGTCTCTTTGCTTCCTTCATGCAACCTATCAAATCCCAGAGACACCTCATATTTTCTATAGGCAAAAATAGAGGCTTGGCTGAAGGCAGAGGGAGAGTTAAGATTTACTGCTAGCCAAGGGCCAAGCCCAAGAAACAATATGAGACTGGCTGAGATGGAAGCAAGAAAGATGTTGGGGGACTTCCCTGGTGGTGCAGTGGTTAAGACTCTGTGCTCCCAATGCAGGGGGCCTGGGTTCCATCCCTGGTCGGGGAACTAGATTCCATATGCATGCTGGCTGTAACAAAGAGTTCTCTTGCCACAACTAAGGAGCCCACGTGCCACAACCAAATAAATAAATAAATATTTTTTAGAAAAAGGAAGATGTTGGCTTTTTGGCTCAATAATTATACAGAATAGATTAATCAGTGGTTGTAAAGACTAAAGCAGTCTGGGACTTGTGCTGCCTTCTGCGGAAGAGGCTTTTCCCTCTCCTGCAGGTGAAACCACTGAGTAGGAGGCACTGAAGTCTCCACTAAGAATGATTCTAACCTTGGCTGTACACTATAATCATCTGGAGTGCTTTTAATAAGCCTGATGCCTAGGCCACATTTCATATACCTTAAATCAAGTTTGAGAACCACTGCTCTAACACTTTTCCTAGCATCAGTGTTTGAGATCAGGGGACTACAGGGAGTGTCTCATAAGACAGGGAGATGAACACGTGGAGGTGTGGGGGGCACTGAGGTGACAGTCTCAAAGTTAAGAACCTGACAGTCACTATTACTAGGAAAAGAAGCTTAGAAATCGTTTCCTTCACTAACCCAACTTCTCATCTGTGTTCACATAAGGGAACCACAGACCTTTAGAGCCTTACAAAACCTTCAAGATCATCTATCTCATCTTACTTCATCATACACTTGGGGAATCTGAGGCCCAACGAAGGAAAGTGACTGGTCAGGGCCACAGCAAGTTTATAATGGCAGGGCCAGGATTAGAACCCATTTCTTCTGTCAGTCCAAGACCTTTACACTGTTATATGCTGAACACAGCGGTGTGGCTTAGTGCTTAGGAACATGGGCTCTGGTACTAGGGTGCTTGGGTGAGAGCTCTGGCCCCACTGGTTGACTATGTCACACTGAGCAAATCATTCAATTCCCTTGGAGCCTCAATTTTCTCACCTGGAAAGTGGAGATAATAATGGCATTTACCTCAGAGTTGTGAAGACTACAGGAGAGGAAAGGGACAAGTAATGTGCCTGGCACATAGTAATAAGCACACAGTAACGTTAGCTGTTCTTATTCTTATTAAGGTAGGTCAGAGTAGCACCCTGAAGAGAGGAAAAGAAGGAACAGGTATGGTTATTTGGGCTATGGTTCATGTTCAAAATGTTCAAGCAGCTTCAAGATATTACTGTTATGCTTTCAGAGACTTTTCAAGTCAGGGCAATTCTGAGACAGAACCAGCTTTGACATCAGCTCGAATTTAAACTATGTCACAACCTCTAAGCATCTCCACCTGTCAAACTAGCTGCCCGTCAAACGAATAAATGAGCACAAAAACACTCTGCATGCTGAAAGTGCTGTACAAACGTGAGAGGTGTATTATTACTCCTAATAATGATATCTGTCACCATCACTATACAGTCCGCCTCAGCCAGTCTGAACTTTGATATATCAGTTGTAAGGCCATGCAACAGAGCAGGAAACAGGGATGCAGGGCAAGGTCACTTCTAGAAATCCTAACATTTAGTCATAATATTCAAATAGCAAGAAAGCTAATAAGTAGGGAGAAGAAAAACAAGATCAATCTTGGCTCTCACAGCCACCAAAAGACTGAAATTCAATTGAAATGCCCAGTGAGCAGGGAGACATAATGATGGCCCTAATAAAACACCAGACCCAAACCTTCCTGGGGCTGGGATGTACCTTTCACAAGCGGCAATGGCATGTCTGTCGCAGAGGACTTGCTGACCACCAAAATCCTTTTCTAAAAACAGCAATAAAACTCAAACTCCTTGTTTACTGGAGTCACCAAAATGATTGAAGGGTGAGGATAGGGTCTGGGAGTCATGAGAGGTATTTTCTTTTCAAATTTGTCCATTACATAGAAAACTTTAACTTGTTTTTGTGAGCACATTTTTTAATTTTAGAAAAGGAAGAGGAAGAGGGAGGGACTAAGGGCTAGAAAAGTTGAATAATTACAGGGATAGAAAATTCAACACCTATTCTTTCACAAATGCTGTATGGTAAGGTGTGGAGTCTCCAGAAGACACAACCTCTGAGGAGTCAAAAAGGAAAGAGAAGCCTCCCCAGAGTTATCTAAGCAGATCCCTGGAGAGGCTGGTTATAGGACCGAGGTCCCACAAGGTCTAGTCATTGCTGTTTCCTCTCCCCCTGGCCAGCCCTGCTCCATCTTCCTCCCCCAGCATCTGCTCAGGTCACCTGCCAAATACCTAAGAAATGTAATCCTCAACAGTAATAGTATCTTCCTGTTTATACTGTGCCTCATTCTTGTCCTTTAAAAAAAGAGAAAGAAAAAACAAACCAACCTTACTTCAGGTGCAAGGCCTTCCCTACCACATGTATATACGACCACCCTCAAAATTCCTTTCTTGACGGGGATCTACAGGCTAAGGTGGAAAAGCACTGCCACCTCAGGTCTGTTCCCAGATATGTGTCCCTCCCTCTGATTCCTTCAGCCTTCTTTTCTTTTGTACATAACAAGTAACTCAAGATTTAGTCATTTGACATATAATGCCCAGTCTCTGGCTAGTCTAAGTCCTTCACTCCCCACAGTGCTGAGCCCAAACAACACCCCAGGGAAGTTTTCAACTGCAGGGAAAGCCAGATGGGGAAGAAGAGGGCTGAGTATAGAATAAGTGCTAAAGAAATATGTATGTATGGTCTGAATTATATTGCCTTGAAATGTCGATTTAGTTAAAACCACAAATGGAGACTCTCAGAGACTCCTTCTGGCAGAGATCACTTATGTTCCTGAATCCCCTGAATTTCTCTGTTCTTGAGTACAACCACCTCTTGCCTCTCTATTACTCAGCAGAGTTTTTAAATCATTATAGCTATAAAAAGATAACTGTCTCTTACCCCACCCTAGAGGAACTGAGGAAACAAGAGTTTACATGAAAATGCTGTGGGAACAACACATATACCGCTGTAAATTCAAGGCAGTTTTCTACCCCAACCATAATCGGGAGCTAGCTTAGAATGTGATCCTGGGCCTATGGCAAACCCTCCTAAACTTACACAAGAAAAGCCAAGTGTTCAGTCTTTACCAGACCAAACTATCTCTAACCTAAAAGACATTAAGTTTTCAGCTGTTCTCTATCCAGGTGTCAGGGGAGAGAAGGAAGAAAGACTAGAATTCCATATGAATTTTCTTGACAGACTAACCTATCTGCCCAAGCTAGTCACAGAATATGTTTTAGGATTATATAAAACAGAATTCTCTTAAGGTCTACTTCTTTAAAATGAGGATATTAATACCACCTGTCCAATCCACCGCACAGGGTTATTGTACAGTACAAATTCAACAGAGCACAGTACATGCCTTCACTATGGTGAGATACTGTGCCTGTTGTATCTTCCTCGGAAGACACTCCTGACTGCAGCCTCCAGACCACTTCTTATTTGCTAAAGAGAATGTGAGGAAAGATGCCTTTGGGGCCATCGGAACTTCACCTTCTTGAGCAGACAAACCAATGGAAAAATAACTCTCTTTCTACTCCTGAAAGTGCTGCTTAGAAATCATTAACGCTTGATCAATATGATTAGAGTTAGTCAAGACTTCGAATTATATGTAATTATCCTTTAGGCTTGGAGACCTCGATTAACTAGACACTAGACACTCTCCCTCCCTCACCCATCCCATTCCCTCTGCACTTGAACTTTGTGCCAAAAGCTTAGCCTGGAATGTTGCAGGGCCTCAGATCTCATATGAAGGAGTGAAACGTCTCCCCACGTAGCTCAGCTCATCCAGGGCCCTTGGCTGGCTTAAGAGAAAACGCTTTATCACACTTTCATCCTCATGTTGAATAAATATGGCACTCTTCAAAAACAGTGATAAACCCAGATCTCTACAAGAAAAGCCACGGAGTTAATCAAATCCTAGGTTCTCTGGCCTGTGTGGACTGTAACCATGCCACTGTGACTCCACCCCTTCAGGTATTTAGAATCGAATCTGGCCAGTAGAGGAGGCACTGGCCGTCCTTATGTCAACAAGGACACAAGTTAGGGCAAGTGTCACCAAGACACTACTTTCCTTTAGTAACAACATATAATAGAAACTTTGACTGTGTCTAAGATTTTCTTGAGTCTGAATTTTTAGTCTTCCAAATATTTTAAGGAAAATCTGAATACCTGCTATATATGCCATTCCCATTTCCTAAATTTATCCTTCTACCTTCTAGGGATCACCCTATAGATTTAGAGAACAAGTCTGTCCTTCCTAAGCAAAATGAAAAGGACTAAAAAAGATCCTCACCTCTTCAGTCTGACCTCAAACAGTAGCCCTGCCTCCCCATGGCCATTTTATAAAATGGAAAAACATAGGGATGGGAGTCAAGACCTGGGTTCTATGCTAGCTCTGCCACAAACTCACTGTGTGACAGAGAGCTAGTGGTTTCACTTTTCTGGGTCTCAACTGCTTCTTTGAAATAACACAGGAAAGCTGGGTTAAATGTTAGTCAGCTCTGACTCTTACAGTTCTATTGGCCTTTCTTGCAACCTTCAGCTACAATCTCATCTTTAAGATGCCGGGCACCCAGAGTTTTTATTACAATTCTAATGAATTACCTTACAAAGAGTTTATATTCACCCTGCACACTGTACTTTGCCAAATCCTGGCCCATTGGAGATACCTACATAATACTACTTCAAAGGCTCTATTCTAAGAGCTTTACCTAAGGATGAACCATTATGAAGCTACCAAAATTGAAACATTTTTTGAACTACAAAAACAGAAATTTCATATGGTTCAACCTACTATATTAACTTATTTAATTCCTCTAACCTACCCATGTGCCACGTGTTAGGTTTTACAAATGAGGCAACAGAAGCACAGAGAAGTTAATAACTCGCCACGGTCACACAGTGAATGATGGAATTTGGATTTAAACCCGGGCAGTTGAGCTCCTGACCCTTCAGTCCTATCCATAATATTATATTGCCTCCCATTATGAAAACAAGAAAAGCTCAAAGACTGGAAGCCCAGACCAAGTCAGTGTCTCAGAAGCAGAGTGAGAGGCTCACACCGCAGCCTCTGTTGGTTTGTACCTTTTACTTCAATGGTGGCATTTGCTTTAGGAGCACTGAGAAAGTGATATACACAGTGGTATTCGCCTGAATCCTCAGCTCTCGGTTTATTGATCCTGCAGAGATGAGAAGAAAAATCAAGTAAGGAAGCTGGGAACAGTCAAAATACACAACAAAAGGAGAATCAAAGGGGCAACCAGGGACCCTGCTCTCCAAGTCGTGCCCTGACATGCAACTCACCTCCTCCTAACTGAAAGCAAAAACCTCCCTCTGTGTATTAATAATTTACTTCTTACTGGGTGTCAGGAATACAGGTCCCTAACATTAAGATGCTCCAGTCTATTGGGAGAAATAAACTACAAAGCAAGTAATCAAAAGAGAGGGCTGTACAAACTACTATAATCTACACTTAGATACAGAAGATGGAGCCATCACCAAAAAGTTCTTGCTCACCTGGTGGTTCCAGTCAAATAAATAATAAGAGCAGAAAAAAAGCAAATCTTTTTCTGCGCTTTCCTGAAGACTTTTAGTAGTAGTGTTCTTCCTACCCTGCATTTTAGTAGCATGCCTTTCAATAAGTCTACTAACAGGACATAGGAATATTGGGGGAAAAAATCTGCCATCAGAGCATCAGCCACAGAGATGCAGCTCAGTTCTCAAGACTTTTAGATGCAGCTAGAACTCAAGGGCCCTGCATGATCTGGCCCCTCCCTAGTGTCATCTCAGCCACTTTCTAGCCCTACAGGTCTCTTTTCAGTTTTTCAATGTGCTGAACTTGTTCCTACCTCAAAACCCTGACACAAGATGCTCCTTTATATAGAATGCTCGTCCCATCACTCTTAGCCTCTTAAGTCCTTTTCCATTGGTCTTGGCTTACATGTCACTTCCACCCCCCAATCTAAGTGACATCCCTCTCCCTGACATTCTCTCTCATACTACACTGTAATTCTTCACGACCCTTATCACAATATGTAATTATTTATTTATGTGATTGTTTGATGAATGTCTGTTTTTCCCTACAGACCAAGTTCTATGTAGATAGGCACTGTTTATTTGGTACACAATTCTATACCCAGCACATACCCTGGTGCCTGGAATACAGTAGAAAAATGAATAAACACATGAATGAACACAAACTTAGACCAAGTTAAGCAGAGTGAAAGGACTGCAAGAAGTATGTATGAAGAGAACAGTACTTCCTCTGAATCCTATAGGGTGATCCTACACAAGCTTTCTTGGCCCTGAAGGTCAGCTTCATATCAGCTCAGTTCATGCTGGCCTAGACACATCCCCCCAAACGTGCAGAAAGGCTGGTGTGTAATTACAGAAAACAGAGAAACATCAGCTTCCAGATGAGAAAATAAACATTATTTCACTCCTACTCTTTTTTTTTTTTTTTTTGCGGTACGCGGGCCTCTCACTGTTGTGGCCTGACGCGCAGGCTCAGTGACCATGGCTCACGGGCCCAGCCGCTCCGCTCCACATGGGATCTTTCCGGACCGGCGCACAAACCCGTGTCCCCTGCATCGGCAGGCGGATTCTCAACCACTGCGCCACCAGGAAAGCCCCCGCTCCTACTCTTTTGCTCAATGGTTAAAATATAATACTTGCAATGGTCAAATCTCCACTGCACTAATGTCTGAGAAAAACGCCTGACCTCAAACACTGGCCAAATGCACTTACTCATCTTACTGTTCATCCCAAAAAAGACTTGAAGAGAGTATGGATGAGGAGAGACATAGCCCACCCACAGGACTGTCTCAGCATACCCACGGCAGCATAAGATTCTAAGAGGAGCTGTCAACAGTCTTCTCAATTTGAACCAAATGCCTATTCTTATATCAATATGCTCCCAATAGGGAAACAGACACCAGTTAGCTGCTCTTAGCAATGTTCCAGAGTTAGGAGGAGCAGCAGCAGCAGCAGCAATATCTTTAGGGCTTAGACTTGACTACAGTAAGTTCCTTGAGAGATGACTCCCAAACTTGGGGCCATGCCTATGGGCTCAAAATCTCCCCACAACATTTCCTTTGACTAGCTATTGGGAAGTAACTAAAGCAAATCAAATATGTCCCCTACAGGCTAAGCAGAAGCAGGGTCTGACACTGGCTCCATGGCCAACTTATTAGGTGGCCCAAGGGACTTATCAGTTGTTACTCTACAAAATGTGAGTTGTTACTCTACAGATTCCCTGAAAAACTCTGACAATGCAGAACACCCCCCGGAGAGCTTCAAATAGGCTGAGAAAAAATACACTACCATGTCTAAAATAGATAGCTAGTGGGAACCTGTGGTATAGCACAGGGAGCTCAGCTCAGTGCTCTGTGATGACCTAGATGGGTAGGAACTGGGGGGTGGGAGGAGGAGGTCCAAGATGGGAGGGGATATATGTATACATATAACTGACTCACTTCATTGTACAGCAGAAACTAACACAACAATGTAAAGCAATTATACTCCAATTAAAAAAAAAGAGTCGTTCTATAAAGTTAGGTTCAAACTTTACATAAAGTTACAGTTCAAAGCTTTGGGGGGTAACATAGTAAAGACCCAAGAGAAACAAGATTGGACGTGTGGTACCTTGAAAGAGGTATTATAAAAAAACAAACTTGTAAAACTAATAGACAGACCAAGAATAGATGCCTTTTATTCCACTCAGCATCTCTATTTGATTAACCTTTTCCAAACTATGAGGATATAGCTGAGGCTATATTTCCAATTTTATATCAAAAGAAACTACAGTGGAGAGAGATTAACTACCTTGCCACGAAATGGTATAATACAGCAGAAGAACAAACAAACAAACAATAAAAAACGGAAAAAAAACAATGACCTAGATTCTAGAAAGTCAGAAGACCTGGAACCTAGCCTTGGTTCTGCAACTTATTAGGTACAGTATGTGGCCTTGAAAGCAGTCAAGCATTATTACTCTTTGAGTCTCAGTTTTCTTATCCAAAAAAAAGGAGGATCCACAAATTAATGTGGGTCAATTAAATAAGGGGTATGAAATTATTTCAATTCTGCAAAATACTGCAGGATGTCCTTGCTACTACTAGGTACACAGGTTTTCCTGGTCTCACTCCAGTGCACTCTTTCTTTGCACTGCATCATCCTGCCAAATAGGATTAGCTGACCCTTTTCAACTAGGAACAAACTATTCTGAAAGGTGAGGTACCAGGTGTTCTAGATAGTCCAAAAAAGTACCAAATCTTCAGGTGCTGGGTAACTTCTGCCAGCAAATATCCCCCTTTCATTAAAGGGTATTTCCAGGCTACCATCCTTTTCCAGATCAGTAATGAGCTCTGTATCCACTGGTCCTGATCAGGTTATGGTCATAATAAACACTCCTAAAAGGTAATTCACTAGGAAATCTACTCAGTGGAAATATCACTTAGGGTGATATTGCTCTAAGAGTCCTAGATCAGATTTCAATCTGATTCCTCAAACCACTGGATTTAGTCAAGAGATCTGCATTCTAATTGTGGCTTTTTTATTGACTAGCATTGTTACCCTAAGCAAATCACTCCCGATGCCCTCAGTTGCTCTATCATCATAGTGAAGGGATCTTCTACAGCTCTCAAACCTGGCCACTCATTAGAAATCCTTTCTAGATTCCTGGGCCTCACCCCAGATATACTGGATTAGAGTCTCCAGGGGAGGACCATGTCTCTCCCACATAGCATAATTACAGATTATGAATGTCAAGTAAACTCAACCATGTTCCCTCCCATCTTCCCAGGAGTTGCTAGCCCCTCTCACCTGTATTCCATGTTGCTGGCATTCTTACGAGTGGCAGTCAGTTCTACCCCATTCTTTGTCCAGTAGCTGTATGTAAGGGTGTGAGAGTTGGAGGTGAGGTTACACTGCAGGGTGACAGGGGGCGCAGGGCTTTCTCGAATAATGACTTCTTCACTGGTGACAATCCTTGGCTCTGTAATAAGAGTGCACAATGATAGGGAGCCACAGTTCCATGCTCTGCAGCCCTGGCCTGAGAGTTGGATGGGGTAGGTTGGGGAGACTAGAAGAGGGAGGGCAGACAGGACCACATGAGGAATTTCACTTTGCCACTTTGGAGGAAGTCAAGAAAGGAAAAACAATGATTATAAGCAAATGACCACTAGCGCAGACAACAGCCTGAAGACCAGTTGGCCTAGACGTGAAAAGAATGGGAGTATTATGGATGCTTGCACTGGCAACAGTACGCTTTTGAATACCACCATTTTATGAGATAAGAACCACCAACCAATTCGGCTTCAATTAGAAAATCAGGCTCCACTTTGCAGCTCTGAAGACAAAGGCAATAGGCAATATCATTTAGATAACTAATAAACTTCCTGCCTTGAAACAGTAATAGTTATAATTAGGCATATATGGCTTTTCCCACATTTAAATCTGATAAATCTATGGCAAAACAGCCTGGCCATTATGCAGAAAAAGACAATGTAGATCCTAAAAGCAAATTTCCTATTGAAAGTCTATTGCATTTTCCAAATTTTGCCGAGAGAAAACTGTTAAGGAACCATAAGTTCTTCTCTCCAGCCCATATTTTACTCCAAAGACAAAATTTTTTCAGAATTGCACTTTAAAACACTTTCCATTCTAAGATAATCATAACTAGAATGTGGTACATGTTGGTATGATGGGCTCCTAGAATTTTAGAGCTGAAAGGCCCTTAAGAGTTCAATGAATCCCACTCTTTAAGAGCTAGAAAGGTACAATGACTTGTGAAAGGCCATAATTATCATTAGTGACAAAGCTGGGCCTAGAAAACACATCTGACCGAATTCTTTATCCCTCCTCCTCCAACCCAAAAACATCCCCATACACCTTCCACCCTAGGGCAAGTTATATACTTCATCTTCTGGTTCTACCTGGGCTTAGATAACCTGGGATCACTCATTTGGTATCTACAAAAATAACCTATTTGAGTCAAATATTATAACACATTGAGCAGAAATTTTTTAAGGCACACTATATCAATACCGTTACTGGAAGGTTCATAAAGCACTTTGAATTCCATCACTATATTAAAGTTTTGAAGTTTGTTTATTGTCTTTTGTCGTTATTTATCTTTAATCATTTCCCATGGTTAGTTCTTTTTCTACTCTTGGTCAAACATTTTCAGGTAAAGTCTAAACTAGCCATCTTTTCCAATCCACAATCAGAGGTATTTGCTCTTTTACTTTTCTTCCAATTCTTTCTCAGAAATCCGTGACTAACTTCCCATTTCCCTGAACCTGGCTACTTCCTGTCTACAAGTCTGTAGCAGCTCCCTGACAACATTTTATAAAGTATAGTGCTGACTCTTAACTCTTGAAGACAAAACTCTCTCCCTTCACTGGAACTAAGCTTTGTTCATTGTGCAGGAAGCAGGAGAGGACGGAGACGTCATGGGACACTTGAAAAATGTAATGCCCAAGCACCTCCTAATCAGTGTAACATTGTAGAGTTCATATCGTCAAAGAAACTTGTGATAAATAAAGCAAATCCTCAAGTTTGCTCAAGTAAATTCGTTCTAATTATTTTCCAACTCTGGCAAAAGGATAGTGGTTATCTTTCATTCAGCACTGGTCCTTATCCGTAACATCAAAAAGGGTCTCTATGTACAGATAATGGAGGCATAGCAGCTACTAAGACAGAAGCAGATGCATGTAAACATTAGCGCAGTGGTGTCCCATGGTTTCCAAAACACACTGGACAGAAGCCAAATCCCTGGGCCTTAAGTCGAGCAGAACAGCTGCAAACCCTGCAATGGAAGGCGCACACACACCATCGGCAGAAAGCACCACAATTTCAGGAAAATCAAAACCAAGCAAAAACAAAAGCGATAAAAAGAGAGAACCAGTACTCCACAGAAATTAAAAAAATATAAAGGCAACATTAAAACCCAAACACACTTTTAGGTTTTTACTGAATTTTTATTATTCAATTTTATTTTCTGTCCCATTTGGGACTCGCCTTCTGGTTCTTCCTCTCAGACTGCACTGAGAAAGGGTAAACTCTGAGGCCAAGAGCTTCCAGATGCTTAAATTACAAGGAGGCCAAAGCAAATGCTACTCTTACCTGTGGTGATGCAAATGACCACCGCAGCTCAGTGAGATTAAGGTGATGAAAGCAACCTGGTAGACTTTCTGCCAAGAATTCTCAGAAGGCAAAGGAAAGCACTTTTTCCCTTAAGATCCAGGAGAGAGTCAGCTGGGAGCAAGTCAATAATTTTAATAGGTTTAAATATGATTCTGCACCATAGGAGGGCTGTGGGGTGGGGTAACCTTCCTCCTGTAATTGCCGTATACGGAAACCAGTGCTAGACCAAGCTCCTTGGCCTCGGTGCCACATCTGCATTCTGCACCAGGATGAAGGTGGGGGGGTTTTATTTCTGATCGAACACTGGTGGTCGAGCATTGCCCATGATAGTCCAAGAGAGATGAACATTTAGGAGAAGCTGAAAAATTCTTACCTGCCACTTACTCCTATTTAGAAGCACTGGTTAGGAGACCCTTACTTACCCTAGCCATCATTCATATGTAGAACATGCTATGGACAGAGAGAGAACCTAAAAACTGGGCACGCTTCTCTTCCTGCCTTACATTACTGCCAGGAGGTCATTTTTTTTTTTTGCGGTACGCGGGCCTCTCACTGTTGTGGCCTCTCCCGTTGCGGAGCACAGGCTCCGGACGCACAGGCTCAGCGGCCACGGCTCACGGGCCTAGCTGCTCCACAGCATGTGGGATCTTCCCGGACCGGGGCACGAACCCGTGTCCCCTGCAACGGCAGGCGGACTCTCAACCACTGCGCCACCAGGGAAGCCCAGGAGGTCATTCTTAGATAGAAAATTTCAACTTCCCCTTGGAGACAAATGTCCTTGAGGGCGCTGAAATCATAAAAAAATCCAATTAGAGTGGCGTTCAGGGTGTTGAAAAAAAAAAGAAGCCTGGCTCTCTAAAACAGTTAACTAGCGTCAACTGATTGACGGGGAGGTCTGGGGAGAGTCTGAACTAGCCAGGGTTTGTTTCAACCACATGCAGACACCCCAAAGTTAGGAAGCTTATTTCTAAGTAAACTGGGAGACTGCTGTATACTCTCGAGATTGAGAGGTAGGTACCCCAAAGCCGCATCTTCTTCTAGACCCAAGGCATGACCTTTTAACTATGAGTCTACCTGAGTCAGGCTCCTGCAAGTACAAGTACCAAATGCCCAGCCCAGTCCATGCCTACAAACTTCTGCAGAGCTTTGTGGCCGTTTGGGTAATTCTGCTTTTACAAGGAAAGGAGCAAGGGGGCAGGAGAAGGAGGCGTGCAAGGGAAAAAATCATTAAATAAAAGAAAAATCACTGGGTTAATGTTCCCCATTTTCACATAGACAAGGTTTTCTTTTTCCCTTTCCAGAAGCAGGTTCTCTAATTCAACAGTGCCAACTGCAGCAGCCTCTAACTCTACTCTAAGTCCTCTTCATAGGCATCTTCTGAGTTGCTATAAAGAACAGACAAGTAACTTGCTATTTTCCATAGAAATATATAGATTCAAGGCCCATGTCAGATTACCTCCTCTGTTATTACCAATATCCTCATAAATGTAATTTACTATTTTTATTTACTCTCTAAATCAATCAGTTCTTTAAGCCTGAACTGGCTCTAGGGACTCCTACTGAGTCCTTGACAAGAAGGTGAAAAACCCAGAAGATCTTTCCATTAAATGGAGAATGCTTCCTCAACTATAATAAGGACAGATATGGGCTAGAACTCTTTCTGGCCAGAAGCACTGGCTCTGTGGTGGCTTCTCCCTCCCTCTCCTTCCCACCATACAAGCAGCAAGACACTATCCAGAAAGAGGTGGCCACAAAAGCTCCTGTGTCTGATGTTTTACTTGTACCTGCTACTACAGATGAAGGGAAGGATTCTGAGCCAACTGCTCAGCTCACTGTTACCACACAGAGGAACAGGGTTGGAATTTAGTTTCCTTTTTTAAGACACAAGAAAGGCCAGTGTGAATGGCTTCCAAACTATTTCTGGGGTTGCCAGCCTCTGGAATGATAGTGTGGCAGTGACTGCTGTGCCAACAGTCAGTCATCAGAGTCAAACTATCTGTCAACAGATCCAACTCTGACTTTGAAACAGCATGATGGGGTTTTAAAAAATACTTTGCAGCTTAGAGTCACCTGGCTCCTAACAGCAAGACATAAGGAGGAAATCTCAGGCTGCTGCTTTTAAGAGAATAGGAGACTAGCTGGGCAGGACCAGTGAGGAGTAATACTGCTGCAGTGGAGGGCTGTTATCAGAGAAGCACATGCCACTGTTTTAGAAAAGAAAAAGAGCTAGAACTATGGAAATATCCAAGCTTACATGCCACCCAACAACCAAAACACATCACCACACCACACTCATGGCAACATTCCCATCACAGAACAGGATGACACTAAGTCACAGTGAGGGAAGAGGCTGGGCAGACACAAACTTAAAACCATAGAGGTGAAGGCAGCTACTCAGAGAGCTTCAAACAGATGAACAGAAGAAATAAAAAGTAGTTAGACTGGGGAGAGAAATAAAAATAGAAAGGCACCAAAGAATAAATCAGCAAAAGGAGAGCAGAAAACCTACTACAAAATTAAAGTAGAGGGAAAGAAACAATTCAACACTATCCTGGTTTGACTGCCTGGTTTTGTGAGTTTTAAGTGTTTTTTTTTTTTTTCTTGTTGTTAGCCTCCCCAGTTCTCCCTCCCCACCTCTTCCCAATGCAGATGATTTTGGACAATCACAGATTTCCCCAAGTTCTTTGTTCCTGAGGAGAAAGACACAGAGAAGGGTTGGGGGATAAGGGAGGTAAAGAGGACAGCAAAGAAGAAAAATAAAATTTGCCACAAATATTTTCATACACTACAACCAGAAGGATCGTGGGTTTGAAAAAACGAAGACAAGGGGTGGGGTGAGTGATCATACTGGGGAAGAGGGAAAGGAAGCAGAAGGGAAGGGTCATCGGGCCACCTCTAGTGACTACAGTACTACTACTGTAGGGTGCTGGACTCACTCTGAAGGACGCTTATGGTGGCCTGGGCTCGAATCCATGTTATGGAAGGGTTTTGCCTCAAGTCATTCCTCTTGGGGTCGTTGCTGGCCCTGCACTCGTAAGTCCCAGAGTCCTCCAAGGTGAGCCGGGTTATTCTCAGCACACTCACGCCGTTTGACCCGTAGGCGGTGTTTACGGTGACACGGCGCTTCCGAGCACCGTCCCACAGCTGTCTGAAAGACTCTGCCCGGTTGACTTCTGCGTACCACCACTGGATCTCTGGCGTGGGGCTCCCGACCACGTCACAGTACAGCTCAAAGGCGTCCCCAGTGAGCTTAGTTTCTGACATGGGCGACTTGACAAACCCAGCTAGAGGGAGGGGGAGCAGGAATGCAGTGACAGGCCAATCAGAAAAAAAAAAAGAATCAACAGGTGTTAATAGTAATTTAAAGGAAAGAAAAGAAAAGAAAAGAAAAAAGCAAATGAGCTGCAAAGAACAAAAAGGATTCATTTTTAAACTATAAAGAGACAGTAAACAGCATTTCATACAAGCTTTTAGAAGAAGAACCACCCTGGGAAGCTTATGAAGCAAAGGCAGGCTAATTACAAGCTGGGGCAGCCCAGGTGCTGGCCAGGCAGAAGCAAGCCCACTGGAAAGCGTTTTAGCAATGGGCCCAGCCAGTTGGAATGAGAAAGCCTCAGGTCTCGGGGAAATCTCTTTCCTTAGAGCACAAACCATTACCTTTCCAAACTCAGGCAAGCGATGAAAGATAACCGCAAGTGGCAACAGGTTATATGCAAGTCAGGATCTCTCTTTTGGATGGGTGAACACTCCGTTAGAGATGCAATGTCTTTTATGGGTCACAACAAGAAGTGTTAACTGACCTACTGACACCTTATTTTGGGAGTCAGAGTCCAAATTTCAACTGAAAGGCTAGCAAATTTCTCTCATGCAGGATCCTATCCTGAATTCAGGTTAGACTTTCCCCACATCCTCTTCTTCCCTGGGCCCATGGCAAACAACCCAATTGTCTGTGAAGCAGCCTCTACCTGAATGCAGACCCTCAGGCACAGAAGAGCAAGAAAATCTGTACTTCAATGTAAGAAATACTATGGGGGTCAGCTCAGGAGTAAAACCAACAGTAACAGTAACTCAACTCATTGCCAGTGTCTGGAGGGACTATGCCCTCCATAATCCCATAAATTTATACAACTAGAAAAATCTTCTGAAAAGTCAGTCTTAAAAATAACCATGGGATAAAAACAAAAATAAAAACAAAACAAAACAAAAAAATAACCATGGCATTTGACAGGCTCTCTTCACATAATTTAGTTGCCTGGCTTCTAGAGGCCAGATCAAAAAGAATGAGAACTGTACAATGATGAATTAAACTAAACTCTATGGTGAAGGCTAGGCTTCAACAACATTGCCAGGCACTGCCCAGGAACTAAAAGTTGATGCCTACTTCCAACGGCCCATAATTTGCTTGAGGTTACACTTCCATAAGACAAGGTGGCAATGGCAAAAAGAGAGTGAAAAAAAAAATCCAGACTTACTGGAAGAACTTGGAGTGGGGTCCATATCACAGTGCAAGCATACTCTCTCTCACCCATTTACTCCACCACCAAGGGTTCATTCCGCATTTTTACCAATTCAGGCTAAGGTAATTCAGTATCTAAAGTACAGGTGAGAAGCTAAAAGAGGGTACTCTGAGTCACTCTTGGGACCAAGCCAGATCCTCTGCAATGAGCAGAGTGGGGCCAGTATCTACCAACATCAGGTTGAGAATATTTCACAGGAGAGGTATGAATTCAATGGAAGTTTTCCTACAGACCAAAAGCCAAGGATATAATGGGGCTGGCTGAAAATGCAGGTTGCTAAGTGGAAATTTTTCTGTTTATATCCATAGAAGTATTTGCCTTTGGAGATAAACTCTACACCAGGGACCTCAGAACCCTAAGGGAGGTACTACACTTACTCAAGTAGAGGTCAAGAACTCCAAATTCATACTAGTCTTTCAATTCATAAAAGATTCAGAGTCTGGGAAGGACAGGAAGCAGTAATTAACAGCCTTAGATTAACTGTTCTGCCTTCAAATGCTACTCTAAACTACCTTTTGAGATGCAATGTCAGTTCCTTGAAAGGAACTAGCTATGAGAGGCCCCAAGAAGCCAAAAAGATATCATTCTCAGATGCAGGGGAAGTTTTAGAATTCCAGCAGGGAGACACCAAGCCCCTGCAAGAAAAGCTGAGCTCACTTCCAGATAAAGGGGTACCCAAGAAGCTATGTTTTAGTCTTACAAACTGCCACCTGCCCACCTGTCAAAGTCAATGCCAACTAATATACAGAGAGAAGGAAGCTGGTTTTGTTCATTTTACTACTGGTTCAATCACTAAAGAAAACTGGTTATCAGTAAATCCCTAGAGAGCAGTAAAAAGTATTACTCTGTTTTAATCATATTCTTGATCACTAAGTGGAAATCACAAATGCTTATTCTCACATTCTCTGTGAACTGGGGGAGTTTATGTCCTCTCGAATGCTGTGATTATGTGCTTGATTATGCTCTAGAAATATGCTGCTAGTGGATCTGTTCTGTATTTTTTCTCCCTTCTTCTGAATTGCACTTCAAAACAAGCTTAGATTTAAGCCTGTTCATCCAATATACTAACCACGCTAACATAAAAGAAATGCCTGCAAGTATGTCCAGAAACACCAAGAACCCATCCGATTCCAATATAATCACAAATCCCAACGCACCACAATTCAAAGGTAGCCGAGAAAACAGTCTGAACACAATTCCCCACTGCAGAGAACCAAGAAAGTCACTCAAACTGACACTGCAACCCCTGGACAAGACACTCCTAAGGAAGAAGGAATGCTGATCTGATTTAGTTCAGTTTTCTACTTGCATACAGGACAAGAGGACCAAGTTGAAAATGTCCTTTGAATTAGTAAATTATATGATATATATTTACGCAAACTCACCTAAAAACAAAAGTAAAAATCCCTTAAACACTAACAGACATCTATCTGTGCTCTCTTTGACAGCTATTACTAGTATTACTTATCATTAGACATGTATATCAACAGGTAACATTTTCTAAGTATGTGTTATGTGTTAGACGATGTACTAATAAGCACTTTTACATGATCTCATTTAATCCTCACAACATGACATAGGTGCCATTATAATCCCCTTCAAGATGTGGAAACTAAGGCCCAAAAAAGTTGAGTACTTTTCCCACAGTTATAAGCTAATAGTGAAAGAGTCTGGACTGGAATCCAGGTGTGTCCAAAGCCAAAGCATGGTCTCCTAACACTTTCCACAACTGCAGTCAATGCGCCTCACTGGGCCAGGAAAGTTTTTTGCAGTTAAAGTTACAGATATTTTTGTCACCACTTAAATGTAATTAATTAATTAATAATTTCTGGCTATGAAAAGTCAGGACCCCTCCATCTGAATGTGCAGCACACTACAATCACTAACTCCTTAAAATTATAATTCTATTAAAGAATGGAGATAGAACTGCACAGAATCAAAGAGGTCCTAAAGCAATTCTGTTTGTGTGTGCGTGCGTGCGTGCGTGTGTGTGTGTGTGTGTGTGTGTGTTGGGGAAGGGGGAGAGAAGAGTGAGAAAACAAAAGATGGTTCAGAAGCAAGACTTCCCCATAGTGCTGATGATTCCACCACTCTTCTCTTGAAAAGCCTGGCTTCATAGGAAAGAGTTTAAAAAAGACATTACAGACAATTCTCTGGTGGTGTGGTCAGTGGCTAAATTAATAAAGGGCAGCACCTGAAATTTTTATAAAACTTAACAGTTCAACATACATTCAATCTGTTGTTAAAAAGAACTAAGATCCTTCTTGTGGTAAATTTAGTAAGCCTATCTAGAAACAGCCTATCAATAACACTTTCTTAAAATTAAATATACTTCCAGACAATGGAATATTATTCAGTGCTAAAAAGAAATGGGCTATTAAGCCAGGGAAAGACATGGAGGAACCTTAAATGCACAAAGCAAATCTAAAAAAGGCTACATACTATATGATTCCAACTATATGACATTCTGGGAAAGGCAAAACTATGGAAATGGCAAAAAGATCACTGGTTGCCAGGGGCTAAGGGGGAGGTGGGATGAATAGGTGGACCTCAAAGAATGTTTAGGGCAGTGAAACTATTCTCTAGTAATAATGGTGGATATATGGCATTATACATTTGTCAAAACCTGTAGAAGGTACAACACCAAGAATGAGCTCTAACGTAAACTACGGACTTTGGGTGATAATGATGTGTCAACGTAGGTTCATCAATTGTATCTAATGTACCACTCTGGTAGGGATGGTGTTAGTGGAGGAGGCTGTAAGTGTGCGTGTGGGCAGGGGATATGTGGGAACTCTACTTTCTGCTCAATTTTGCTGTAAACCTAAAAGCACTCTAAAAAATAAAGTCTATTTAAAAAATTAAATATACTAACTGAAAATACTTTATAACTATGTACACAGATTTATTTGCCCTTGGGATTGAGTGTATCTGACTGCAGATAATTTTTTTTTTTTTTGCAGTATGTGGGCCTCTCACTGTTGTGGCCTCTCCCGTTGCGGAGCACAGGCTCTGGACGCGCAGGCTCAGAGGCCATGGCTCACGGGCCCAGCCGCTCCGTGGCATGTGGGATCTTCCCAGACCGGGGCACGAACCTGTGTCCCCTGCATCGGCAGGCGGACTCTCAACCACTGTGCCACCAGCGAAGCCCTAAAATTTTTAATGATACATAAGTGCACAACTACCTTTGAGCAATGAGAATTCAGTTTTGCCCAGACAAGCTAAGTAACATCCACCTATGTTGTGTTTCTGATGCAAGCACAGAAAACACAGGGCTCTTTTCTAGCCTATAAATCGTCTTAAACCTTGAGATCACCCTGATCTCCACTAGGCTATCTTTATTAATGCCCTCCTAACTCCACTGAACAGAAATCTCCCAGCTTAAGGAAAAGAATCTTACCCAGTACAGGAGGAAGTTTCATATGTGTTCATCACATTAAGTACTCGAGGGCAGATATTACATTTATGGGTAAAGTAACCACATAATTTATCATCAAAACGAGAACACTTTTAAGAAGGAAAGGGATGTTATGAATAATTTTGTTGCAATAGGCACAAACAGAATTATGATCACCCTACTTCGGGAAACCTGGAGGTTGTGTTGTGTAAGATCAAGCAATTAGAGTGGAGTTATCCCAGAGTAAAACTCTAGGTCAATTAACTTCCAGTTCTAAACACAGTATATTTGTGATTTACAAACTTTTCCCAAAAACTTTAAGCAATAATTTTCTAAGAACCCCTTTGATTGTTAAATAGCTATGCCTCAAATTTAAATGTATCTAGTCCTACAAAAGCACCTCCAAATTCCTTAGTTTTTTTTTTTTCCTCTATCAAAACTGATAAATCCTCAACTCCATTCTCCAACCATTATTTGGTAGCTATGCCACCCTTGGTTCAGATAATTTTCCCATTAACCAGAATCTCTTGCCTTACTGTAAAGTATGCAGTATATAATCAAACCCTACTGCCTTGATTTCAAAAGACAGTATACGAAGATCAATGAACCCTAGTATTTGAAAAAGGTAGCTCTATACTTACTAGTCTGAAAGTATTATCATATCTAGCAAAATTATAAACCCTGCTACAGAATAGGCCAAGATTGACTCTCTAGAATGTGTTATCAGGTACTCTCTGATAGTGTTTCAAAAATGAATGCCAAACTGCATGGTAATAAAATGCTAGACATATCAATTTAAATTGTGACTTTAAAAAAAGCATAAGAATGTGTAGAGGGTCTTCCCTGGTGGAGCAGTGTTTAAGAATCCTCCTGCCAATGCAGGGGACACAGGTTCAAGCCCTGGTCCGGGAAGATGCAACATGACACAGAGCAACTAAGCCTGTGTGCCACAACTACTGAGCCCGCAAGCCTAGAGCCCATGCTCCACAAGAGAAGCCCGCGCACCACAACGAAGACCCAACGCAGCAATAAATAAATAAACAAATTTTTTTAATGAAATATTGTATAGAAATCGTTCCACTTAATAACATGGGTTATATGTAACACTCTATATAATATTTATATTAAATATGAAACCTCAGTTCCCTTGTGTGTATAATTAGAAGATTGGAACAGATGATTTCTAAGGTCCTTTCTGCTCTAATATTCTGTAAATCTACATATTATAAATGCTCAATTAATTGAAATACAGTATTCTATAAATCCATGAAGATGCATGAGGCAATAATGTGTTTGCGAGAAAGAGTATATTTTAACAAATTATAAATCATCTAGAAACCAGGATATGTCTCTAATTTTGTATCCCCACAATTCCTTGCTATACATATTATACTCAATAATATTTGTTAAAAGAATGCTGAGAAACACAATTCTCATTAACCAAGGATTAAGCTTAAAACCCTTTCATTAAATTTCATCCTATTAACAACTTAAAATGTACTAGTAATTATGAGTACTTTAATGAACAGTATAATAAAACCATCTTTCTTTGACTAGGGGAGTTTTTCATATCAGAGCCATCTTTCTGAATATCAAGAGAATCATAAATTCTAGGAGACCAGGCTATGGCATATTTGAATTTACCAGAGATTTCGTAGAAGTTACTTTTTATTAAAAAAAAAAAAAATCAAATCCCTAATGTCAGTTTGTTTTCTTGCTATGCATCCATTAATAATAATAGGCAAAGAAATAAAAATTGAGTGTAAAACAGATTTCTAATTTGAAATTTTACTTTACAGTTAGAATGCAACTTTCCCATTCTTTTTCAAATTAGGTAATGATGCTACCCATCATCAATTCTAAAAAAGAGGGAAGTTCAGATTCCCTGTAAACCTCCTAGAATCAAAAACATACAGCCTAGAAATCTCTTTCTTTGAAAAGATAACCTTTAAGAAAAACATCTGTGGGGAAGGGGCAGGAAGTAGGACATTTTCTAACTGTTATTATTTTTTTTTTAAAGAACATTCCAAAAAGATTACTGAACGTATAACTGAACGTCTCTGAAACCAAATTATTATAACAGCAGCTAAGCTTTATTGATCATTCATATATGTCAGGCATAGTGCAAAGTATATTATATAATTTAATTCACTACCCCTTAAGGTTGTACTGTCACTCTACAGATGTGCAGAGGCAGGATGCACACCCTGGCAGTTATAATTCCAGAGCTCAAATACTACCTCACTAATAACAATGTTTTGTTTACTATGGACAATTAGAACTATCTTACATATATTATTTAATTCAAAAACATTTTATCTCAGAATGACTGTCACACAGCATGTTCTATTATACTTCTTTCTCATCACCGTTACCAGTTCAGGCTTTTATCACTACACCACCATCCCCAATTATCTAACTTACCTCTATGGAACTTCTGTGTGGGCCTGTGAGTTTAAAAAGTATTTGACATTACTAACTGTGACTTACTGTTTTAAGCTGGCATTGCTTACTAGTAAACTGGAACTTAATAGTAGATCTCCAGTTCTTACTGGCAGATCTTCAAGGTGGTTGCTACCCCTAAGATTTTCTTCCCACCAAGCGATGAAACGTAATAGTACTTTCAATCCTTTTCCAAGCAGGGTCTCAACAGCACACCTCTGTTTTCTCCTATCGAGTGCATATTCCTGGATTTCAAAACTCAGGACACATGACAGGTAGCTTTCTCACAAAGAAGCTGACAAACGTTGCAATAAAAATTAGTTTACCAAGTCCATTTTGCATAGGATATTATCTTTGTGCTATTTGATAGATTCTGCCTTAAAGGGATCATCTTTCTTTTGGTCTTATTTTCAACCGTGGACACATGTATTAGTATAAATATTTTAATCATCTACCTTGCAAAGTATCCACAAGACCTTTTTCAAGCAGATATCAAGACTGCTCAAGTGGACTGTGAACCAAAAACATCCTTGTGCAAAAACTTCAGAAGTAGGTCTACAAAGGGGTCATTCATTTCATTAATTTTAAAACCCTGCTCCTTAGGCCCTAAGGATTCTTTGGAACAATTAGAGGATTCCCTCTCCCCCAAACAGCTCTACATCTATCTAATTAACAAATTAAGATTTGACTTATTTTTTAAATAAAAAGAAAAAACTTTCTACTGCTATAGGTTGAAAGTTTCTAAATCTTAATTCTTGCCCCAATCTAACACTTAGATATACCACGGTCCAAAGAGGCTGTAATGTAGTTTCGAACCCTCACCAGAATTCAAAATTCCTGATTCCTGTTCACTAATGTTCCATCTACTAAAATCTGTTCCTTCCTCAATTCCTCAGGAAATCCCAATATTCAGTCAACAATCTAAATCTATTCTCTTCTTTCATAATTACTTCTCATTTGTACTCTTATCTTGTTTCGGGTCTTCATTATCTCATAATTCCACAATTAGGTAGTACCTCCACCTCCACGATGAGGTGGAGGATCAGGTTATATTACTTACCTACTGCCCCAAACACCAGCAAAAATTATTGCTGCTTCTCTTGAAAAGGGATAGCAAAATTGTATACAGAATGCTTCTATTAAAAATTAGTGGAGTGGTCCCAGGAATTATTTACATGGCTAAATAGTAAATGTATAAACATTTAAGATTTCCACCAAAAAAATACGACTGAGGATAAAAATACAGCAATATATTGTTCTTTTTCCATTTAATGAAGCTTTTCCCTGTTTGGAATGAGAAAGGTCCTCTCAGTGTGCCAATTTCTATATCAAGAATTCAGTCATCAACATAATTCCCTTCAGTGACAGTAACAACAGATGTATCCTAGAGGCTCCATACACTTATATAAATGAAAATATCTGTCACTCCAATTACTATACTCAAAAAATGAAGGCTATAAATATCACAATGAATTATAACATAATTAATACTACTAGAGCATTACAGCCTGTTAATGACATATCTACAAAGAACAAGCTTTGAAAAGATACACAACTACTGACAGTGCTTATTCCTGAGGAGTGGGAAACGAGGGGTAAAAGGGGTAACTCTAATATTTTACTTAAAACACCTAAGTATAATCTGAAATTATCATGTTAAGCAAGTCCTTTCCTAATTTTTTAAAATCCAATAACTTTCCTTCTTTTTCAAAATTTTAAATTAAATAATTCCATGTCAAAATGTTGTTTAATCACTATCCAAGGTAGGAAGAGTCATGCCCTCTGCCTGCTAATATTGCCTCCTGTAGTTAGCTATACTTACTCTTTTAAAGTTCAACCTGATGAAAACTTCATTAAACTCTAGGCAGAGATAGCTGACAAGCTTATGTATCTGGTTACCTCAGGCTCACCTGGTACTACCAGGCCTGTCAAGTTTTTCCAATGGTGTATTTTGAGAGTTTAAGACTCGATACAATTCTTGAGCTTTTTCAGTGACAAATGGATAGTGTTGCAGAATGGTAAGGTGACACTCTTCAGACACTACTAAAAACACATTCCACTCAAATTCTTTCCCATTCTGACTTTAAATAGCTGGTAAAATATACATACCTGTTACTGAAATACAAATGCCAACAAGCTCGTACTTCTGGCTATTTCTGAGCAGTTTTCACTATAGCTTAATGCTGTTCCTAGAGTTAAGAACTACTACTCTGTATACTCTAATGGGTTTTTTTTTCCTTTAATGCTTATCAAAGTTTGCCCTTTCATCCTACAGCTGTAAAATCTGATTTCCCCTAACACTATCCCCACCCTATAAGTGAATTTTAATGTCTACCTGCCACGGAGTAGCAAATTATATGCTCCATGGGCATACATTTCAGAATGTTTCATGTGCACTCCACAGTAAGAGGTAGCCTTGCAGGGTTACCTCTAAAGCACTAAAATTTACCAGCCCACACCAAGTACCTCACAGTTCACAATCAATATTCATTACTAGCTGCCTGCCTGGAATTCTTTCTGCCTTGATGTCCTCAGTTCCTTCAGGAATTAACTTCCTTTGTAACTAGGCCTTGAAGGCTAGCTAAGCTGTTTCTGAGAAATATGGACATTATGACCCTGTGGGGATTAAAGGATTTAAAAAGCATGTTAGAAAAATCTCCATATAAAGAAAACCATTAAACAGCTACTAGGAAAAGCAAAAATACCCAGAAGTCACAATATGCAAACACATGAGCTCAAAAATATCAATCAATTAAGCTAAATTTTGTCTATTAGAAGTATAATAGAATTTGCTACCTCTCTGCCCCTCAAAAGGATTCAAATAAAACAGGACAAAGAATTTAAAAGTGCCAAATGTTTATCTAGAAACAACTGAAGATACCAGAAAGGACAGGACCAAGTAGATATGGGTAAGAAGACACTAAAGTTGAGATAGGAGAAACTGGGGGTGGGGGTTAGACCTTACAAAAATAATATATACATTATCACTAAAACATAGGGCTCAAAATCATATTGTAGAGGAAAACAAAGATGAACAACAGAATCTGAGGATAGGAACAAAGAAATAAAGCACAGGTATTGCTTTAACCATTTAGATCAATTGTGTTAATTACTAAAGAAAAATGAAAGTTAAAAAAACAGTTTCTGCTGCTAAAGTATGAAAACAAGATGTACAACAAGATGTATATGCCTCTAAAACATTTTACACGAACCAAGAAAATGTAAAGCTTTCAAAACATTCACTGGGCAATTGAAAGAAAATCATACACCAGAGTTTCCTAGTAAAAATCATGTTGCTAAATTTCTAACTCAAGTAACAACTATAAAAATATGTCACTTCTATAGCATAATCTAATTTTGAAGGTGCAATAAAGTACTGCAGTACTAGCAAAATTACCTGCTCCAACGTTACTTCAAAAATAAATAAATATGCTAAATAAAGATCATTGCTCTGCTAAGATTGAAAGCTAACCTCAAAGACTAAGGAGGCTATTCTACTGAAATAGTTTGGAATCCGTAAGTTTAGTGTTACAAGCGTCAGGCTCCAAATAGCTTAAAATGATCAGGCTCCAAATACCTTAAGTGGTAGGTAGGTTGTGTGTTAACCTAAAAATTTCATTTTAATTACTTCCTTGTTTCTGTTAAAATTAAGAAGCAACTAATATCCCCCATATTAGAGATTTCAAATTTCATAACCATTTCACTATAAAGCATAGCTAGCTTTCAAACAGATTAAAAAGTAAACCAAGATAACTGAAAGGATATTAGTGAAGAGAGAAAATCTTATCAAACATGCATCTTGTGTCAGCTATCATGCTAGTTCATTTATGCATGCAATCTCATTCTAACCTGTGAAGGTGTGTATTATTCCAAATAAACAGATGAGGAAACAGAGTAAGAGGCTTGGCAAAAATCAAGACTCCAATCCAATCTCTTAGGCTTCAAAATCCATATCATAGTTCTTTGGTGAAGAGGACACAAAATGCGGGCCCACTGACAGTTTTATTTGACCAGCACAGTATTTTTAAAAGCCCAGCTTTCAGTGTTTTCAGTCAAAGCATGCATTATATTCTCCACTTTAGCAAAAGGTACTTGCCTAGCTCCTATGGTAAACGAGTTTGCAATCCCTGCTTTAATGCATGTCAACAAAAAGAATAAAAACAAGTGAACAGCTGCTCTCCTTGCCTGTCCGTTCCTAGAAGAGGTGTGGCTTTGACCAGGGGTTGTGCCGGGAACTAGGTGCTATAATCCTTTATCAGAGGATACTTACAAGTGCAGACACAAAATGGAGATATTCTCAACAGGTGCTGCTCTGACTTTTATGGAGCATTCTGAAAATTTGTGGGTATATTTTTGGTTAACACAATGATTGGGATAGCATTACCAGCCTTTAGTGGGCTGGGACCAGGGATCTTCAATATCCCACAAAGTAGGAAAAGTCTTGCACAACAAAGAATTGTTCCTCTTCCTACACAACTTTCAAATGACATTCAAGTTGAAAACCTGGTCTGAGCCTAGACCATAGCTCTGTTTTAAATACACCACAAAGTACTCTTGCATGGTTTTAATCATCATTCAACTTTCCAGGAATGCAGTTACTGTGTAAAGTGAGGAGAGATTGTACTTTTGCTTCATTTGGAACTTTACCAAGAGTTGTTCACCTTTTCAGAAAATCACATTATCAACAGCAATGTCACCTGTGATATCTGAGTCACTAGTACAGCGCAAGTCTGCACTTGTAACTGTCACATTCCTGGTTTTTCTACATGTGGACAAAAACAGCAGACTACTTCATTGTCTTCCTGTGTAGTCATGCCTGAGCATTTAGACTGAACTACTGAATAAACATTTTACCAAGTTATTTTCTCCTTTATATTACATTCAAGGGATTATATATATATATTTTTCTTAATAGTGTGCATGTAGGTTAAAACACCTATGAATTTCACTTCAGGACAGCAAAGGCGAGTTACAAAAATGTGTTAATAAAGAGAGGATACAAGAAAGATACCTGACATTGCTTTCTGTCACATACCTGGGGGAGGGAAAGGAGGAGGATGAAGGGTAACATGGTGTCCCTGTAACTAGGTTTAACTTGAGAACAGTACTGGGAGGTACGTAATAAAGATTACAAAAAAAGTCAATACTGACCTTCCCTAGTAGAGGGAGATAATTCAGTGAAAAGGCTAGTCTGGTAACATCCATCTAAAATGCACGTTATGATATGATATAGTCATAAAACCAACCCTGAAATTATCTGGCCCTTCTCACTAGAACTTTATTTTCCTCTTCACTTTCCTATGAACTACCAGAGTTGTAGTTAACCCATTAAAAGTAAACACTTTTTAAGTACCAGGCACTATAATTCAAAGCTACACATACATGCCACTCTACAGTAAAGCAGTTTATAAAGCACTTTCCATACATTATCATCTAATCTCATAAAAACCCAACAGATTAAGTATTATACTAATTTAAAAAATAGAAACCACAGGAAGTGAAATAGAAACAGAATTCAAGGCTACTGCCAAATCCAGCGCTCTTTCCATGCAACTACATTGCCCCACAAAACGACCTTTTGAACATAGTTTTTATTTACATTTTACATTTACAAGGGTGACAGACTGTATCAATTTACTTATCCAGTACTATTGTCTTCAACTCAGTTTAGGCATCAAAGTTAAACTATACTAATTTTCTAGTTTCATAAAAACCATGAGTTATTTTTAATACTTCTTAAAACTGCCTTAAATATATTTCAAATAAGTATGTTTAAGTATAGTTATGATTATGCTTTATGTTACTTAATATCATTCACCCTCGGGCCTATCACACTGTTCAATTCTTATTATTCTTATAGCCACCTCACCCCAGTCCACACCAAAAGAAAAGAAGGTAGATCTCTTATACTGAATGACTGACACAGTGACATACCTCTGATCAAAGACCTTACAATAAATCTCATGAAACCATGATTTTTTCTTAGTACTGAAATTTAACAATAAAGAAATTACATCCCTCATTCACTTTCCCTGACTCTCTAAATCGGGTGTTTATAATTAAGCAAGTTAAAATTATTCTGAACCCACTAGGAAGAAAAGGGTGTGGTCAGTCACATCTTCATTCATTCCTTTTCTTCTTTCAAGACAAAAATGCAAATATGTTCCAAGCCCCTATGCAAAAACTGAAAAAGGACAATCCTTGAACCAATAGCCCCAGAAACATCTCTATCATATACCCTCAGACAATAGTGCCCTAAATTTTAAAATATTTTAGGTAAGGAGAGAAAAGGGGAATTGCTAAAAAACAAAACAAAAAGCCTGAGGCCCTCTCCTCACACCCTTCTTGAAAATAGCTTTAATTTTTAGAGAATAAATGAAAAACTTACTCTGTCAAATGTAAGGTAGCAGAATTGAAGGGAAAAAACCATATAGAAATGTGATGTAACCAGAATAAAATAATACTACCCTAAACTACACTTACTCATACAAAATTTTCAATGTAACATGATTTTGCTCATATTAAATCTACTTTTTAAAGGTTTCTTTTAATACACAAAAACTAACCAAATTACAAGACTCTTGGTTAAGTTCTAAACGGAAGGTCAAAACAGCAAAAAAGACATTCTTCTAGGATCACCAGATGTACGAAATAAAAATTCTTCGTTGTTTATCTGAAATTCAAATATATATGGGTGTCCTGCATTTTACCTAGCAACCCTACAGTCTTCGAGCTAATTAAAGTGAGCTCCCGTCTCTACCAAAGCACTGCAGCACCAGCTCCACTCATAAAACAGGCTGCGGCTTTTGTCACAGCAGTATTTTGACTGAGAAGCCTTAAGAGTTAGTCTGGAAGTGCTCATTTCCTGATGATAAGCCTTTCTTAATAGCTAAAATTTACCACACAAAAGAAAAGTCTAATTTCTTAAAGCCAAAGGTTAAACTTTTACTAGGTTCCATCCAGTCTAGTGAATGAACTCTTACAAAGCTTATGCTTCTGTGTGTGAAACAGAGATTGGAAAAATTTCAGTGTAGATTTTTGATAACTAAACAAAAAAGCTGTTTATGAAGGTTACAATAAACAGAATCCTGTTTAAAGTATTATAGGCAGGTCTTAAAAGCTACTTTAATGGATTCCAAAGTTAATCTACCATTTTTCTTTAATTCATAATCATAGAAATTTAGAGTTAGAAACAAACTAATTTCTGACCCTTAAAAACTTCTGGAAAGGGAATGCCCTGGCAGTCCAGTGGTTAGGACTCTGCGCTTTCACTGCTGAAGGCCTGGGTTCAATCCCTGGTCAGGGAACTAAGATCCCGCAAGCTGAGTGGCATAGCCAAAAAAAAAAAAAAAAAAAAAAAAAAAAACTTCTGGAAAGCCCATCACATTTCCTATTCATTCCCATAAAGGTTTTTTCCTCCTCTTGAACTCCTAAATGAGTAATAGATACAAGAGAAAGAGATATTCTCTTGTTTTATGAAGTCCCTGTCAACCAGCTCTTTGCCCTACTTATAATGGCTCTAACTATGAGTGACTGCAAATAACTCTATTCTTCTGCTAGTTTCATTTAAATCACCTTTTTAATACTATACCTATGCTTTTCTTCCCAGTGGTCTAGGCCACTGCTCTTTGATACAGCCCATCCATCTTTGGAGACTGCCTAATTCCCTTACTTCATTTACACTGCTACCTTGAAGGTATTAATAGATAATCACATCCCCCTAGTGCTCCCTTTTCCTAATTTTAGCTCCTTCAGGCTTTTCTCCTAAGTCTCATGCTACCATCAATGTAGAACTATCTGCATCTTTTCCTAAATGTGGTTGGAAAGTGTTCGTCATTACTTGGAGTTCAATCCTAGTAAGAAAATAGAAACCATAATTTTGATATGTGATCACTACTTCTTTGTCTAAGGGTAATTCAATGACAGTTCACTGCAAGTTATTTGAAACCTCTTTATACTTTCTCTTTTCCAGCTTCCTGGTTTGCATTAAGGCCATTTATTTCATCTTCCTTGATGAATTATTTGAGATTAAGCATAAATGATATTAATTTCCATGCTGGAGCTGCTTAGCTATTTTTTCCAGGTGCTCCACAATGGTTTCCAACCTGTTAAACTTGTATAATCACAAAAAATCCTAAATTAAATTTAACGTATTCATTCAATCTATAGATTGAAAATTATTTCACAGATAGTTGCCAACACAGTACAGGACATCTTGCCTTTGTTTCCTTCAAGAAGCAATGTCTAAAAATAAGAAAATAAAGTTGCTACTCTAGGATCTTAAACAGGAAAGGCAAATGACTCTTCAGTGATGGTTCTGCTTTCCATCTCTTCCCTTGGCCAGTGTTCAAGTCATTCTGTACTCACCAGAAATGTGTAAGCATTCAGCTCAGAATAAACTGTAGTGCTCCCAGTCCTGTACTCAAGCAATAACTCAAAGGTAGGGCCAGGGAATAATGACTATAAGTGCTAATTTAAAAGAAAGGACAACTAAACATACTGGGAAACTTGTGCTTTGCTTATGATATTCAAATTATTGTAGCTTTCCTTTTTTCTGAAATTCAAATGGAGAGGGGGAACCAATATTATATAAGTAATGGGTAACATATTAATTAAACAATGCTATATTTTCTTTACTAAGGATGACTAATAACAGTACATGCTGATATTACTGATAAATGCCTCGTGAAAGTCCTTATGTTTACAAAAATCATCATATTGCTTCAGACTACATAGTATATAAAAATAAAACAAAACTACTCCATACTTGAAAATGCTGTTTTTCAAACATGAGTTTCATAGCCTGTTAATGAATTATGAAATCAATTTAGAAGGTCACAATGGTTTCCTTCAAATACGTTACAGAGTAAGGAAAGGTATTATTTCACAAAACGTTACATATTTCTGCATATACTTAGTCACAAATAAAGTCTATTTCTTTATCTGGGTCAAGACAAAAGTTTGAAAGCCTTTTGCTAAAGGGCTTTTATATTTTTAAAGTCATTACAACATAATTACATATGAACCAAATTATTTCTATTTTACTAATGTAAGTTAATCCCTAACTAACTACATTTCAGCACCTAGAAAATTTTAGTTTGCAATGTTAATTTTTCAGGTTATTTTTAAATTAATAAGCAGCAAGGATGTGGCTAATAACTGTTGACACATGATGGTTATATGGGAGTTTATTACATTATTCATTCTACTTTCGTACGTTTGAAATTCTAACAAAATGTAAAAAGGAAAAAATAGGAAATGGACCTACCCAATAAGGTAGTATAACGAATAAATTTATAAGCTGAGACTTTGACACTCTGTTTCTAAGGAATATCAATCTACAAACTTGCTCAGATTTAATTCAGGTAACCCTTGGGTTGCCCTGTTCAACTATAATGGACAGGTTTAAAGGTCTTTAACAAATGCATAGGGACAGGAGAAATTAATTCATAAACAGAAAGCAAAACTTCTCAAAGGATAACATAAAAATACAATTAGTTAAGTGCGCTTCACTGCCTCTTCAACAGTCAACTACTTTTCAACCAACAAAGAGAACACAAAATATCTACCTACCTGGCAGTGATTTTCATTTCTTAATTGTTTAATTCACACTGGCAATTTTCCTAGCAAGCTTAATATGCTATCTCTATAACAGACACCATTCTGCCTTCTTTGAAACATGAACTACAAGTGTTGTCTGAAGTAAGTTTACAGGCAGTTGGATTTCAAAACAGTGCATGGCCTCAAAGTCAATTTTCCTTAATTCCAAAAAGTTAGTTTCAAAAAATTTATTAAAACAAAGTATTCTCACTCTAGGCCTTTTAACCATTAGAAGCAGTACCTACCTAAACTGTAAGGTCCATAGCACTGTGTAATTTTAGAACTGGAAGGGAATTTACACATCACGTAGTCTAGTGGTTTACAAATACTATCATCAGGAAGAAAAATCGATGACATAATTTATATATGCGAGCACACTCTCACTTTTTTTTTTTAAATGTATCTTACTGCATATGGAACATTTTGCCTTGTTAGTATTCTGTCACAAAGGACATACTGTCTTGTATTTTATATTTAATCACTTTTAGAATGTGAGTATACATTTGGATAGGATTAAAACTATGGGTGCAATTTGGAACTTTATGTTTTCTAATAATAGAGCCTTACATAATATACAGAATCCTGACACCTTCAGAGTGATCTCAAATCATCTCATTATATTTCACTGTCTAGTCAATTTGAAGCAATAGTTGGGTGTAACAATAATATAAATCAAGACAAAGCAAAGGGAAGCAAAGCATATCCAAATTGACATACTTCTGGAAAAAACCATAAAGCGTACCCTAAGTTTCCAGTAAATAAGATTATTTAGAAAGAAAGTTAGTCTTTTTTTTTTTTAGAAGGTTAGTCTTAAAACATTCCATAATTGTTTCCAGAAATGCAAAAGAATACCATTCAGTACTTTTTAGTACAAGGAACTTAACACAATATTTTTCCATCAAAGCCCGCCACAGCTTTAACGAAGAGATAAGACTAGGTTTTTTAAATTTGAAACACAACGAAAACAAGAAACAAAACAAAAAAAACAGTAGATGTGTGAGGAACATCAAATAAATCTACCACTGACTTACTGTATGCAAATAAATGTAGATAACTAGGGGAATACTTTAAGTATTTAGTAAACCCCCATTTCCACACAGACCAATTAAAAGTTCTCAACAATAACGAAAAAGTAACCTCAAGTTAATTAAGTTTGATTAATAAACGTCTATTTTTGCATATACACAAAAGTAAGCAACAACAACAAAAAAATTAGGCCTACTTTCAATTTTAGACGACATAGTAAACTGGAATTGTACAAATCCTGACTCTTGAATAAACCTGAAAACCATACAATTTACTTGTGTATTCAAGTTTTTAATGTAAATATCAATACCTTTGGAATAATGTTTTTACATAGGATCAGTACAGTATTTTACTTTAAATTCAGTGAGAAGTTTACTTCTATATATATAAGCCTATAAAATGCAACAGTTTATATTCAACTAGTTTTACTGGAGAAGTTTCCTGCTTTCACAAAGCTAATCCTTACCAACTAAAATTAGGAATTCCGGGGGAAAAAAAATCCACAAGAACCTCACAATTTAAAAATGCATTATCTAAGGTGCTTAAAATTAAGCTCCATATCACCAATGGCATTTATAAAAATTCATGTAAAATGATAGTGTTTTGTTTAAAGAGGAACACTGAAAGCAAGGCCGACTGTTCACAGGCAGCGATTTTGCATCATTACATATTTTAATTTTGATGTTCGGATATACTTTAGAGGACCCTGGTCTATTTATTCTTTCTAACAGATTCTATTTTTCCAGATGCTTGTCAAAGGAAGATTCATTCCTCATTCTCGCTTCCTGTTTTTCTCCTTGTACAATTACTATAGCCTTTCTTCTGTCTTTTCTCTTAGAACTTCATTCTCTACTTCTGATCCTGTCCAGACTGTGCTCACTGTAAACAAACTGAATAGACTGCCTCAGAAATTTTTTCACACAATTCACTTCTTCCAAAATTTCTTTGCATAATTTTATTCAAGTTTTTATTGAACATCTCCTGTGTGATATCCAAAACAGTCTCATTCATTATTTTCCTACATGCTTCATTTGTATAGATATTAACACCTTATCTCCTTCCCAAATTGTCTTGAAAAAACACCTTTACATAGACCCAGCAAAATTTCAGATTTTAAATATGAAACATCTTACTCTGAAAAAGTAGCTCAAACTAAATAAATGAAAAACAATGTCCAAATTGACAGAGCACTTTTCTAATCGTATCCGGTATCTCTGCCAGCCCAGTTATTTACTTTTATTAAAAAAATTAAAATAAAGACAATACAATTACATTTTGTCTTTTATTAATGTCTAAAGGTATACTCCACAGGAGGAGAAAATGTTTCACATTAAAACTGTATTAATGAGAAAAATCAAGGGATTCCTTCAAGACAAAACAGTCTAATTTTTCATGAGGATCTGTATAACTCACACCAAGTCAGATCTGTAATGAACTTCAATCTTAATTTATGGTGAATGTTTGGACTGTAGGGTACATTTACATATAAATACTTTTATTGCTTTTTATTGTTTTAAACCTTGGTATACTAACACGTTAAGCTCTGTTATGTCTGACAACACAAAAACCTACCTGCATCTTTTTCTTATTTGGATCCAGGAATCTTGAAAAACAAAGACTAGAGCCTAGGAACACATCCTGATGTTGTAACATGGCCTTACCACCCTGGTCCCCTGACCAATTTCTCATGCCTGGGTGCTTCATTACATCAGTAGTGACACTGTTGTCAGTTGCCTGAGAGTCTGGAGGCTTATGATCTCCTTAGGAAATGCTAATAAATTCCAAGGCAAATAGTTTCTTCTGGTCATTTAAAATCTTATTTGGACTAATTATGTTAAGATTTGCTGCTTGATATTTGGCATGTCATTTGTGCCACGGCTGCTATAGATAACACGTCTTCCATTGCTCATTTTAGTTCACCCAAAGGAAAGATGCACTATCAATAGCAAACGTCTAAAAACATACTCAGGGAGAGAAACTGCCAAACCACTGAAGCAAACAGCACTTGACAGAAAAGAAAAAGATTCATGAATCATCTAATGCAAATACTGGCACTGTTACAAAGCACAATGTTCACAACTATCTAGTATCACCCAAGCAAAATGGTTTCTTAAAATTTAGATCATTAATAAACTCATTTTAGATCATTCGACTCATCTTTTCCCCCTAAACAGTGTTAATTGTCTATTTTTATATTTTCAGTATGAATATATTACATTTTTACACTTCACATTCATTCATCAGTTAACATCTCCAACACTTCACTGTGTGCCAGGCACTACATTCTATTTCTCTTATTCACAACAATGAGATGCTATGAAAAGGTGCTACCTAGCCATGAAAAGATATTTAGTTCACTGAAAGAGAAAGAAAACCATGAAACCTCCCAGACAATTAAATGGAAGTATGAACTTCCTCATCAGAATCTACAATTGCAGAGGCAGCACAGCTGGTCACTTCTATAAAAAAGTTACATAAGCAAAAAGCACAAATCTGGGGCCTTCAAATGGCCTACTTAACTTTTTTCAAGATGACAGTGAGCAGCATTAACAATGAAATGCTTGATATATACATGAAGAAAAATAATTAATAATGGTATTTTTAAAGGATAATAATAGTAATAGATAACATTTACTCACTATAGTAAGCAAACATTTAGTACATATAGTATTGTTATGCTACATATAGTAATGTAGCATATGTTACATATAGTAACATATGTTACATATAGTAACAAGTGTTACATATAGTAAAAACTTACTCCCTACTGAGACTCACTATATACCAGGCAGAAACCTAAGTGCTTTATGGTCATTGTCTCATTTAATTCTCACATCCTCCCTAGGGGATGGGCATTATTATAAACCCCATTTTACAGATGATAAAACTGAGACTTGGAAGTATTAAGCATCTTACTCAAAGTCACTCAGCTACCAAGAGATGGGACTCAAACCCAGGTCTATCAGGATCCAGAGTCTGTGCTCTTGATCATCATATAATACTGTCTGGTTTATACTTATTCAATTCTAATTTCACTCTAAAGCTTTCAAAGTCTTACCAGGAAGGTTATATTTTAGGACAGTTTTCTTCCTTTAAAATGACACATTAAAGAGGATTTTACTTGAAACTATGGTCCTACAAGTCTAACTGTTTGTATGGGAAACAAATTCTATCTGAATGAAAAACCCTGAATCTCTATGGTAATGGGTCACAGCTAAAAGAGACCTTGAGAGTCATCTAGTCCAAATTCTTCATTTTAGGAATAACGAAAAACATCTATACTCAGTCTAAACTACCACATAATCCAGAAATACTTCGGTTTGGGGACATTTTTTAAAAAGTCATCATTTTAAATAGATAATCCAACTTTTCAAGATCATCCAGAGCATAGTATCCATTTCTGAAAAACACTATAAGAAAATACAAACTCCATGACATGAGGTCAGACGATTGTAGAGCTATTACCAATTGAAAGCTTTCATCTTACAGACATGCTATAAAAAGCTATAAAATGGCATCCTTACCTACATGGACTCAAACTCAAAAACATAGCCATTTCTTCCTTGAATTAAATTTACATTCATTTGGGTCAACTACAAGCTCAGCTTCACTTCACCAGTCATGTCATGTGACTGAATTCAAGCTCATTTCAAGGAAAAGGCTGCACTATGCTGTATTTAGAACACATATCACTGAGAATAGCCAGATGAGTCTTTGTAGGCCCATCCAAAAACCTTGCTTTAGTTGCTAAGAAACTACAATTTCACTGTATTATAAATTTTTGAAGAAGCTATGCCAGCACAGAGATTGAACATGTTGAGATCAAAAATCTCTCACCTATTGTGCCAAATGAAACCTTGCTTTTTACACAAATTGAATAGCTGAAATTAGTATTAGGCTTAAGTCATATTGTTAACACAGACTAAAAACTGATAAGACAAATCAAACTAACTCTACCTTGCCTTCCTTAGTGGCCTCATGCTTTGGAGGAAAATAGGGAAAATACCCAATATGCTTCGTATAGTCAATGCTAGAGACAGAAAAATGTTTCCTTCCTGACCCCTGCAGTGATAATTCAAGGCCATGAAGCATACATAAGATTTTATTTATACAATTTGGTATGACACTTACATTTAACTGATGCTTTTTCGATCTTTACTGATATATTTTCACTGTAATCTTCAGCATTTTAAGCCTAGATTCTCCTTAGAATGCTTAACTCCATTCGTTTTTGTTTTTTTTTTAATGAAAGCCATTTTAATTTCAGCTATTCCAACAAGAGTAATTTTAAATTGTTCTAGCATAACAAACAACAAAGAAACACCGAAGAATTAACAAAAGAATTTATAGTTCACTCTTCAGTACAGTCATGTATGAGTTCACCCTCATAAATTTTTTCCTATAAAAATATTTTTTAAACCTCTTAAAGGTTGTTTCCACAAGAGCGGAAACGGGTTCACAATACTTCTAATCTCATCTCTGAAAGATCAATTCAGCAGCTGAATTGTAACACATACCTTTAACAATCGGAATCTTTTTTGTCTAGATCCCCCCTCACCATACTTCCCCACCATTTCTCCATCTTCTCTAAACAGCTTCAGTTCAAAACCCAATTCTCTCCTTTCCACTGTATCCTGCACATATCCCAGGGACTACTTTTATGTTCCTCAGAAATAATGTCTCTTCTGTCTTGAAACTTTTCGATCTTAAAAACCCACTTCCTCCATCTCTCTCTCTCTCCAGTGACTGCTCTCAATCCCACCACTGCAGTTTCAGCTGTGTGTCCCTGCCTTCCCAGAGGTCCCAACCAATATCAAACAGCACTTGCCAAAACTCTGCTCCTCCCTTCCCTAATATATCCTCCACGCTGCAAACCAACATTACACCCCCGGCTTCCTGCATTTTACTCCCTTCCCTTATTTTCTGTCTTACCCCACCCCCATCTCTATAGCCAGAAACCCTTATTTCTATAATAAATAATTCCCCCTACCTCAGTTTCAACCCTTTCTCCCCATCCTCTTCTCCTTTTTCCTCTCCTTATTTAGAAACTCCTTTTTGCTCTCCCAACCACTACCCTAGAATGCCCAACACTCCACCCTCCTTAGTAAACCCAGTTCTCTTCCCTCATCTCGTTTAGAGCCACTGCTGCTCCTCTTTCCAGATCCCCTACTGCAGTCAACCCACTATCTTGGCTTTCCACCCACCTTCTCTCCACCTCCACAGCCAAGGCTCCCTGATTCTTTACCCCCTCCTTAAGGCTCTAGTACTCTGCTCAGTATTCTTCAGTACTCCCTTCCCCCCACGTCTCTCTTATTTTTAAGGATATCACCAGTCTTACGGGGCCCCAGTAGAACCCTGGACGACCCCAGTGACCCCAGTGTTCTCTTGGGGAGCCTGACACCACTCTCCGTCACCTTAAACACAAATGCCTGTCTTGTGCCGCCTTTAAACGCTGCGCCCCCTCCTCGCCGCCCCCGCTACGCCAGCTCCTCACGTCGGCTTCCTTGGGGTCCCCTCCCCGACTCGGAGCGACAAGCCCCAAGACGTGGAGCCTCTAAGTCAACAACACCTCAGGCTCTTATCGGACGCCCCCACCTCTCGGATAGGCACCTCCGGTTCTCACACCAGCGCCTCTTCGAACTCCCGACCGGCATCTGCTCGTCTCGGGCCCGCAGCCCTCCAGACTCCGATTGCCGGCCCCCCTCCCCTGGCTCCACCACCTCCTCGGGCCCCGAACGGCCCTCTCCGGCCGCCAGCTTCCCTCAGCCCCCGCCCGGCCCGCCCCCGGCGCCCCGCTTACCGTTCTGAGCGGCGCCTGGCCCTGGGAGGAGGGAGCCAGAGACCAGCAACAGCGAGAGGGCCAGGGCGCTGGGGAGCGACGAGCCCGACATTCTCCCTGCAGAAGACCGAACAGCGAACGGGCCGAGGCCGGAGCCGGGGCCGGGGAAGGGAGGGGAGGGAGGGAGGGGGCGGGCGAGCGCTCGAGGGAGAGAGCGAGGGAGGCAGCCGTGGCTCGGCTCCGTCCTTCCCCGTCCTCCTACCGCCGCAGCGCCCAAGCCTCGCGAGACCTTCGCTCCCGGCCGTGGGCGGCTGAGGAGCAACGGCGTCAAGGCTCGCGAGAAGAGGCGGGCTCAATCGATCCTCCTGCCCCTCGGACTCCGCGTTCCCGCCCCTGCGGAGGCTGATTGGCCTAGCGCGAGATAGGTCACGTGCCAGGGACGCCTCTGGCCACGTGACGGGGAGAGGCGGAGCTCCTGTTCTCGGCCCTGGGGAAGGGAGAAGTCTGCGTTCTGCTTATTCCTCTGTGAATGCGGGGAGCGCACATAAATAAGAGGAAGCTTTGGGAATATATTTCTCCGCCCATCCTGCCTTTCAGTTGTTGGAGCTCTTGGCTGCAAAATTTAATGCAACACGGGCTCTTCTAAGCCTTCCTCTCATTGTTCCCTGTCAAAGTCCTGCTGTTTCTTCCTTCTGGACTTTGACCTTAGACCCTCTACTGGCATGTGGCTTCAGCCTCCCATTTTAACCCCGTGTATTAACCTTCTAGGCTAAATGATGCACTCCCCGTGCCTGGTATTGCCTTGTGCTTTACTGCCTCTACATCTGCTCCCTCAGCGTGGAACGTCCTCCTTTTCCTCGCCCTTCTATTCCCCCTCCCCCATTTTGGCCTTATTTTAGCTACTTAGAATCCCAGGCCTGAAGTTCAACTAGACTAATTGTTAGTTAGACAATCTAGGCACTAAATTCTACAAGGAAGTAATCTTATATGAAGAATCTTCAGAAGCATTTTTGTGCAGCGAACATTCATTGAATACCTACTGTGTACCAGGTTTTCACATCCGATGTGAAACTGCATGAAAAAGTGGTCCCCACTCTCACAAAGTTCACAGCCTAGTTTATCAGAGGAGGGAGGAAGAGGACAAATGACTGCATAGCAAAATGACCCATAGGAAAGGAGCCAGCTGAGTGCTCCGGCAATGTGGTCACAACTGTTTGCATGGAAGTTTGGGAAATGCCCTTTTTCAGGGTATTTTTGGTACTACCCTGAGCGCCGTCAATCCTTGGTTGGCAAAGGATTTCTGTGGCTTAGCTCATCGCTGACTCAGAACAGACATCTTGGGGAGTGTCTGCGGAGTGAAACTGAGAGGAATCAAGTAAGTAGTCCTGGTGACCTGACTCAATTCGAAGAGAAAACTTGAAGAACCTAGAAGAAGGAGCATTCACCATGACCCTCACACTCTCAAGCTAAAGTGGACTCAAGCTTTCAACATGAACCAGATAGCTGATGGTTCCAGACTGAGCTTTCTAGCAAACTACAGCTATGGCATGTTGTTGATTGAAATGAAACTACATCCTTCAAGACTTCAGGTGTGTGAGTGACAAAAAGGTTGGCATGTATCTTTGGACAAAGGCCATTCTGCAGACAGCTCTGGATGGAGGGCTACAGGGCTGCCTGTGGTGGGACCAAGATTTTCAGCTGATGGAAGCTTCAGTCGGATGCAGCCATCCTGCCTCATCATCAAAATCCCCATTTGGTTAGGGGTCCTTACAACAAGGAGTCCTTACAAAGTGATTGTGCTCATTTAGTGGATAGGGAAGCTGAGGCTGAGAGAAGCATAAATTACCCAGGGTCTGAATGGTTTTGGTAATCATTAATACCAAAAACTTTGGTTTGCCTCCTTCTAGGCTCATGGCAGGAGTGCCTTTCCTTGTCCTCTTGAAGTTGGGAGTGGCATGTGACTTGCTTCCACCAGGCCAGTGAAAAGTGACATGCATCATTTTCAAGCAGAAGCATTTCATGTCAGTTGCAGAAACCATAGCATACTCTTTTCCCTGCATGGTGATCAGTGATTATGATCACTTGCATGTGTCAAAATGAAGCCTGGGTCCCTAAGTTAGCACGATAAGCCCAGGCCCACCATGTACAATTGGTAGTGTCTGTTGACTTAAGCTACTGAGATTCAGAGGTGTTTTCTCCTGCATAACTTGTACTATTCTGGTTAGGGGTAAGATGAAATTCAACTCCATCCCACTACTACCACCACCATCTACTAGCTGTGGCTTGGACAAGTGACCTGTCTCTCTGGATCCTATTTATCTGTCAAATGATGCTAATGATAGTACATACTCAACTCATAAGATTATCAGAGCAATAAATGAGTAAATTTATGTACAATGTTTAGATCAGTTTCTGTTTCATGTAGACGCTCGAATGTTGATGATAATGATAATAAATACTGTTGCTGCTGCTGCAACTTTAACTCCAGCACTGTGCTCTTCCCACTACGTCATGCTTCTTACAAAAAGTGATTCAGGAAGAAAATTTTAAGTACAATGTTACCATCAACTCTCAAAACCTGCAGTTATGAGGAATCTTTTTACCTAGAAGAAAACGTCCTCAAATCCCATGTGCTAGTAGCTGTACTTTTAGACCCCCTTTTAGGGGAAAACCAAAACCTCATATAACTCAGTAACTTCTTTAAAGGAACCTAAGAATTTAAATTTTTTCTCTTTTTTAAGGTTTACATGCACTTAAAAATCTCTCTACAGTTAAGTGCAGCTGTGCGGGAGGATGGCTGAGCTCCTTGTAATATCTCATAAGATCCCTTAGAGGTCCTCAGTGGTCAGGCGGAGACACATTTTCCTGGCCTCCAGGGACTGCTTGGAGGTCTGGCTTTCCAGTATTGATAGTGCCTCCTGGTGGCAAGACCTGTAATAAAGCATTCCCAATTGAAAGGCTTTCCTGTGTGGGTTGGTTGGTTGGTTGGTTGGTTGATTTGTTGGTGTGGTTCATTGTCTTTGGAAGGATGCCAGTGAAGATGATAGTAGTGTTAATAGAGTTGACTTTGAACTACCTTATGGTTTCCCTACTCCCTCCTCTGCAAACATCTGCTCCTTTGAAGTTCTTTCCATTCAGATATACCACCCTGCTCATCTTGATTGCTGTCATCTGACCCACCAACATAATTTTTTTCCCTGCTCCTTCCAACTCTTAGCACCATCCTTGAACTCTATGGGTGACTTCAGCATCCATGTTGATGATCTAGTCAATACCCTAGTCTCTCATCTCCAAAAACCTACTCAACTGAGCCACCCTTTCCAAGGTTACACTCTCAACACCTTAATCACCCATAAAAGGCTCCATCTTAGGAATATGAAAATACAATACCTCACTGTCCATTTACCCTCCTATCCTTCCAGTTCCATGTGCTAGGACCCCATTTGCTGTGATTCTTCAACCTCATTGAGACCTCTAATCCATTAATCCCACAAATTCTCATTGTCCATTCCTCATTTCCTTTCTGGTCCAGTTTAGAGCCCAAGATTCATCATTATAATCGTTTCCTTACCCACCTCTATCTCTGATATACTTTCCTGGAGAAACCACAACCTAGTTAAGCACTACACTCTGAGATGAAGTTTCACGCCCTGCACCTGAGCAGCTGAATGTTGCCCGAGAAAAAAATCACACAGACAGGCTGAATGACATCATTTTAAATTCATGGTCTCAAACCTCAAATCTCAAACCTCAAAACTCAACACCACCCAGCAACCCTACTCTTTCATATGAGGTAAACATGAATTTGCAATTGCGATGGTCACATGCAAGAAATGCTCATTTCTTTCACTTCTTTAAATCAGATTTAATCCATTCTGAGCACCTTTTGGCCAAGATGACAAGAAATTCAACTTTGGTCATTATGAGCCTCCCTCCCTACTTCCCAGAGTAATATGAAATTCCAAGGGTTTTATGCAGTCCAGGACATTACTGGTTGTTTGGTCTGGACTTTTTTTTTTTTTTTAAGTTCACTCTGGTTGCTGCTGGTGTGTGCATGGCCCAGACCCACATGATCCCTTGAAGGTGAATGGTTTGGTGCTTCCCACCACCTCCCTCACCAGCCTCACCCTACACCCCACTCGGTTTCTGCTCTTTGTGATCGCTGTGCTCCTTCTCACCTTGGAGCTTTGCACATTCTGTTCTCTTCGCCTAGAATGCTCAACCCCATCCTCTTTACCTGGTCTACTTCTCATCCTTCAGAGGTCAGCTTCAAATCGTCCCTCCTTAATATGAAAATTAAAACCATAACGAGATACCACTTCACGAACACATGCAATTTAATAATTTAAAAAAAAACCTGACAATACCAAATATTGGTGGGGATGGAAAGCAACTGCAACCCCCATACACTGCTGCTATGCATATAAAAATGGCAGAACTACTTTGGAGAACGATTTGACAGCTTCTCATAAAGTATATGTATCTAATCTGTGACCAGGAATTCTACTCTTGTATCCCCACTGCCCAAGAGAAATGAAAACATATTTCCACAAAATAATTTATACAGGAGTGTTCATAGAGCTTTATTCATAATACCCAGAACAGGAAACAATCCAAATATTCATCAACAGGTGAATGGATAAACAAACTATGGTATATTCATACAATGGAGTACCACTCAGCAATAAAAAAAAAAATGAACTACTGATACATGCAATAAAAAATGAACCACTGTTACATGCAATAATATGGATGAATTCAGAAGCATAATGCTTCTGAGAAGTGAGAAAGAAGAGAAAGAAGTGAGTGAGAAAGAAGTGAGACGCCCGCAAAAAAGTATGTACTATATGATTCTACTTATATAAATTTTTACAATAGGCAAAACTAATATATGTTGATAGAAATCAGATCAGTTTCAGTGTTTTCCTGGAAGACTGACTAGAAAGGGTCATGTTGGAATTTTCTAGTTATGGAAACTTTCTATGTCTTGATCTGGGTGATGGTTAACATTGGGTGTACATTTGTCATTGAAATTATACCTCAATTAAAAATGTGCAAAACAAAACCGTCCCATTGTCAAGGAAGACTTTTCTGGGGTCCATAACTCAATTAAGCCTTGCTATTGTATACACTTATTGCTCCATTTTCCTTTTTTTGATATAACTTGTCACAGTTGGGATTTTACTTTTATTTATGTGGTTATCTGACTCACATCTGGCTCCTTTTCTAGACCTCCAGGAGGAGGAATCCATGACCGACTTGTTCACCACTGAATATCCAGTGCCTAACACAGTATTTGGCATGCAGGGGGTATTTAGTGAATAGCTCCTGAGGGAATAAATGAGTCACACAGCTGGACCCAGAATCTGAGACTCCTGACTCTCAGTCCAGTGCTCGTTCCACTCTACCATCCCAAGGAGACTCTAGCAATTGCCAATGATAGATGACCAGGCCTCAGTGCTTCCTTTCTCTGTACCATTAAAAATTGTTATCAAGCCTTGTATGATGGGTTAATTTAACATATCTCCATATCCAGTCTCCCCATCTAGAATAACCTCATTATAACAACCTCTCCTCATTATAACAACCTCTTATATTTCACAGCTTTTCACAACTTACAAAGCGTTTTCACATTAGATATCCCATTATTTCACTTGATCAACAAAACTCCATTTCATAAACAAGATAATGGAGGCTCAGAAAGGAGAATGACTTATTCAAGATCCTCAATTGGCAGGTAATAAAACCAAATAGAATTTGAACCCAAGTCCTTTGGGCTGCAAAGGGAAAATGCTGAGGGTGGCTGTCATCATCTTGAGGAAGACAGTCTCCTAAGATGACCCTCTTCAAACAGCATGAATCATATCTGAAGATGAAGCAATCGCCTTGGGCAGGGTCTGCTGAGGTTGGTATAAGAATGGCTCATCTCCTGGCCAGGTGTTTGGAGTGCTCATCATTTCTTCAGAAAGCGCTTTGGGTACCATCTCTACTATGACAGCCAGTGCAGGGATAGGACAGGGCAACTTAACAGACAAGTCAGGCTTGTGTTAGAGTCAGGCTTGTGGGCTTTTAGGGGCTAATATCAATATATAACTGCCTTTTAATCCCTGCTCAAGTATAGACACAACTGAGACAGACATAGGAGTCTGTATCCCCCTTTATTTTATATATATAAAATATATGTGTACATATTTATATATAATTATGCATATAATATATATGTATATAAAATCTCTGGGGCTGTATAATAGTGTGTATATATATATATATATATATATATATATATATATATATATATATCTCCAGGACCCATCTTCAGAGATTTCGACTTAATTGATCTGTGGAGAGGCCCAGCATGTGTTGCAGTGTAATGCACTCTAACGTGCTGTAATGCCCTGCTTCTCAAACTTTGATGCACCTTAGGTCACCTAGGAACTTAAAAAAAATCCCAATCCCTAGACTGCACCAATTAATTCAGAATCTCTGGAGGGGAGACCCAAGTATCAGTTTAGTTTTAAGACTCCTCAGGTGATTACAATATGCAGCTAAAATTAAGAACAGATGCTCAAATGCAATCGAAAAAATTTTGAGTATGCAGCAGAATGATAAAGAAGATTGTTAAAACACAGATATCTGGGCCCTACTGTGTTGGGGGGGCTGTAGCTGGCTTATTAAATTAAGAAATGCAGATTATGACCTGTGACTGAGGAGGCACAAGCCACCCACACAGGGGCAGCAGGCAGCTCCCTCAGCATCTGAGCTCCCACTACCCCAGGTAGTTTTGATTGAAGGCACAGTTTCAACATATTGACGCAAAGGAAGTAAAGTTACAAGGTTTAATACTCACAAATTCAAGAAACGGGGTGGGGGGTACGATGAGCTGGAGGAAGGGCAGTCCTCCATCTCAGGTCACAAGGGAGCAGGAGATAGAGAGCACGGCAGCAAGCACCTATTACATATAAGGTGATTGGGGTAGAGGTCGCTAACTTTTCTTGGGCTCAAATCTAAGTGGTTATTTTTTTTCTTATTAGTTATTTATTTTATACATATTAGCGTATATATGTCAGTCCCAATCTCCCAATTCATCCCACCACCACCACCTCCCCCCTGCCACTTTCCCCCCTTGGTGTCCATATGTTTGTTCTCTACATCTGTGTCTCTATTTCTGCCTTGCAAACCTGTTCATCCGTACCATTTTTCTAGATTCCACATACATGCTTTAATATACGATATTTGTTTTTCTCTTTGACTTACTTCACTCTGTATGACAGTCTCTAGGTCTATCCACATCTCTACAAATGACCCAATTTCATTCCTTTTTATGGCTGAGTAATAGTCCATTGTATATATGTACCACATTATTTTAAAAGGTGCCCTGGGAAAAGCAAAGTGGGAACTTGTGGCGGGCATCCTAAACTCAAGTCCTTATCTAAATGTCCAGACTCTGGGTGTGAGCACAGTTGTTATACTGTAAAATGCTTAGATGACAATTCAAAATAGCTGTTTTCCCATCACACCCACCCTCAGAGTCAGTAACGGGGGTGGGTCGCTGACAATTTGCATTTCTAACAAACTTGCAGGTGATGACAATTGATGCTCTTGGTTTGGAGACCACACTTTGAGACCAGTCCCTCCACAAAGCAAGGCAAAGAAATATTTCCTTCATCAGTTGACACAGCGATGAGGAAGGCCTGATGTGATAACTTTCATCTCTGAGGGTCCATGGGAAAATAATTATGCCCAAATCAGCCCAATTAGCCTACATGGTGTTTAAAAGAGGGTTAATAGGGCTTCCCTGGTGGTGCAGTGGTTAAGAATCTGCCTACCAATGCAGGGGACACAGGTTCATGCCCTGGTCCGGGAAGATCCCACATGCCATGGAGCAAATAAGCCCATGCGCCACAACTACTGAGCCTGTGCTCTAGAGCCTGTGAGCCACAATTACTGAGCCCACATGCTACAACTACTGAAGCCCGTGTGCCTAGAGCCCGTGCTCCACAACAAGAGACGGCACTGCAATGAGAAGCTCACGCACCGTAACGAAGAGTAGCCCCTGCTCGCCGCAACTAGAGAAATCCCACGCGCAGCAGCAAAGACCCAATGCAGCCAAAAATAATAAAATAAATAAATTTATTATTTTAGTTGCTTCTAGGTCGGTGATCTTCCCACCATTGGGAATGAGCTGGGAAACTCATTTCTGGTGTTTCCATGTTAATGATTAATTATAGTTGTAACAGCGGTGTCTTCTTGGTATTGTCCCTTTCTCCTGAGAAATGTTCTGATCCACATGGCTCTAATCAGACCACTTTATTCTTGCGAGACCCTTTTCCCCTGTTTTGTTCAAGGGATGTCACCAGACTCCAGCCAGTCCACTCAGAAGCCCTGGGAAGTTTTTTGGATTAAAATTTAGGAAGGTCAGTCTCTTTCTCTTCAGTGATCTAAACTATGAGATATGAGACTTGAGGTGTCAGTGGCCAGAAGTCCTTCCATGTGCAAGAAACCAGTCTGCAGAGAGAGGATGAAGCTGACAAACAAGAAACAACGATGTTACCTTTCCAATGTGAGCTCTTCAAGGAGGGGCATTATTTACTGTTTTATTCCCCAATGTCTGGCACAGTATAAATGGCACAAAGAAGTGTGTCAGTAAATGTTGTAGATGGTTTTATTAAGGTATAATTAACCGACAACAAACTGCACATATTTAAACTGTACAATTCGATAACTTTTGACATATTTATACACTGGTGAAATCACCACCATTCGTCACCCCCAGAAGTTTCCATGTGCCCCTTTACAGTCCGTCCTCCCACCTCTCCCCACCTGCCCCCCAGCAACCACTGACCTCCTCTCTGTCACTGTAAGTTTGCTTCTTCTAGAGTTTTATATAAATGGAACCATATAATATGTATTATTTTTTGACTGCTACATAATTATTTCGAGATTCACCCATGTCGTTGTTGTGTGTCAATACTTCATTTTTTACTGTGAGTAGTATTTCATTGTATAGATAAATCACAATTGGTTTATCCATTCACCTGTTGATGAACTTTTGGGTTGTTACCAGGTAATGCCTATTACAAATAAAGCTGCATGAACATTCATGCAAGACTTTGTATGGACATATGCTTTCATTTCTCTCGGGTAAATGCCTAGGTGTGGAATGATTGGGTCATATGGTAGGCATGTGATGAACTTTGAAGGAACTGCCAAACTGCTTTCCAAAGCTACCACTACATGGTATTTTTGTCAGGTACAAAATTCCAAATTGAAAGATTTTTTTCCAATTAATGAAAGATGTCATTGCATATGTTCTAGTTTGCATAGTTTCTGATGAGAAATCTGTAATTCTTGCTATTTTCCCTCTAAACATAATGTGTCTTTTTGTTTCTGGATGCTATTAAAATTTTCTCTTTATCACTGTTTTTTCCAGCAATTCAATTATAATCTGTGTTGCTGTTTGTGGCTTTGTTTTTTATACTTGGAGATCATTGAGCTTCTTGGATCTGCAGGTTTATATTTTCATCAAATTTGGAAAATAAGCCATTATTTCTTCTAATAAGTTTCTGTCCCTCCCCTCTGTGCAGCTCAAATTATACCTATTTTAGATCACTTATAGTGTCTCATAGGATTACTAGGCTCTGTTTATTTTTTCCCCCAGTCTTTTCTTTTCTCTATATGCTTCATTTTGGATAGCTTTTGTTGCTTCTCTTCACATTTGCTGATCTCTTTTTTTTTTTCTGCAGTGTTTAATCTGCTCTTAATCCAATCCTGGACAGATTTCATTTCAGATCACTGTGTTTTTCATCTCCAGAAGTTTCATTTGGATCTTTTTATATTTTTCATTTGTCTCTTTATTTTTATATTTTCCTTTCCATGTTGAACATATTTATAAGATTTAGAATAGCTATTTTAAGGTCCTTGCCTGCTAATTCCATCATCTCTGTCTTTTCTGGGTTTGTTTCCACTGATCAATTTTTCTCCTGGCTTTGTGTCATGTTTTCCTGCTAATTTGCATGCCCGGTCATTTTCATTGCATGCTTTACATGGTGACTTGTTGTATGTTGCATTTTGGTGTATTTCTTTTAAGAGTGTGGGCTTTGTTTTGGCATGAGGTTAAATTATTGCGGATCAGTTTGATTATTTTGAGGCTTGCTTTTCTGTGTTGTCATAGCATAAGAGCAGCTGTTTTCTCAGGTTTATTTAAACCTTTTATTAAGGTGTTCTCCTTCTGAGTATGAACTCTTTTATACTCATATTACAGTCTTTTCACTCTGGCTGGTGGGAACAAGAACTAGTCCCAGCTGTGTGTGAGCTCCAGGAACTATTCAGCCTACTGTTTTCCAGTGGTTCTTTCCCCAACCTCCTGGAGTTTCATCCCAGTCATGTGCAGATTAGATTCAGCCAAAGACTAGATCCTTCTGCTGATCTCTAGAGCTTTCTGTTTGTACAGCTTCCTCCTTTCAGTATAGTGCCCCACAAATTCTAGCCATGACAGCCTCTCCAAATTCCAATCTCTGTCTCCTCAATTTAGCAATACAAATTCTGGTTGGGTTCTTCCTGCACCCAGAAAACTTCCTCAAGGCAGTAAGCTGGGGCAATTTTAGGACTCACAATATTTGTTTCCCTTCTCTCAGTCCTGTGCTGTGTGTCCAACTCACATTTCCTTCTTTACAGGATCAGTGATATGACCCTGAGATGCTTGAAAGAGTCCAGGTCAAATAGATTCTCTTTTGCTTCCTATTTGGACCATGGCTTTCTTATACAGATTCTTTCCTAGAATTTCTAATTACCTTCCTCTCTTGTTGAGAAAACAAATATGGCCATAGCACTAAGCTCTTCCAGCTTCTTATCTACCATTTTTGCTTGGAATCTACTCTACTTTTCTTGTGGAATACATTCTATCCTCTTGATCTGTTATTCTAATATGAAGTGGTTGGCTTCTAGATCTGTCACTGTGTGGTCTTAGTAAGACTCCTCTACCCTGGTGAACACTATAGGAAGTATTGTAGTGAACACTGGTAGATTACTCAAATCACATCCCACCCAGATAATCAATCTAGGTCAACAATGATAATCCCATTCACTTTGCTAGTGATTGGCTCAGAAATGTGACTCAATTCTGGGTAATGAGACACAAGATAATTAGCAAAGTGTTTCTGGTAAAGGTTTTCTTGTTCGTAAGAGGGAAGAAACACAGAAAACACAGCCCTTTTTCTTCTTTTGGACATTGTCATATGTAGATATTACACCTAAAATTGTAGGAGCCATATTGCTATCAGCTTGAGGCTGAAGCCAATGCTAAGAGATGACAGAAGACAGATATGGAAAGAACCTGGGCTCCAGACGGTGTCACAGAGTTAATGAATCAGCTAATTCTGGAACCCCTACATCTGGACTTTCCGTTTCCTTATTGCTTAAGCCAGTTTCTGTTTCTTAGAGACAAAATAATATTTTATATGGAAAACACTGTTGGATGGCTGTCCAATATTTTTTCTCCTTTTAAATAAATGTCAATATTTGTTTTGTTCTCCTATTACTACCTTTTCAGAGTAGGATATTCTTACTTTATAGATGCAGTTTGCCTGATTATCTTCAGGAACACTAATTCACTTAAGATTTTTCAAGTCCTGTTTCCTGAATTAACTTTGTTTCCTCTAGGGTTGAATGTCCTATTTGTTCATCTTGGTTCTCCCATGCAGTTGGTTTTCCTAATGTCTGATGATTCTTAATTGCCTATTTATATTTTGTAATGCAAGACTATGTGGATATATAGCTTATATTCATTCTGTTAATACTTAAAGCTCCATTTCCAAGACTGCCTTCTCTTCTTTATTGCAGGATTGATGAAAGGCTCTAGGTCAGGAACAGTCAGAAAAGCTCATACAGTGGCTAAAAAAAGGAAGACTTTAAAGGTGAGTCCTTTATTTTACTCATGAGTGGGCTGCATTTTAAATTTTCTTTCTTCTTTTCCTGCATTTATGTTGTGAATTTAAAGAATTGTCTTTGACCTAACCGGATTCTCTGATCCCAAGACTGACTGAGAGTCCCCCTCAGGCAGATTTTCCAATTTGATTAGAGTGGTAATCATGGCTTTATCCTGAGGCCAAACATTGCAGCCAGCTGCTCTATATATAGAGGAGATGATGACTGGCTCAGTCCTCCAGGGCAGACCTTTAATTAGTTATCCATGGTCCACTCGTGCTCCCTGCCCTTGTTAACTCCTTGAAGCTCTTCGAGAAAAAGCGACTCTAATATATGTTTCAAATCCCTGCTATATTCGTTTAGGATGCAATTTGCTCTGCTGTGCTTTCTCCATCAATTGCATGTCATCTTCATTAATTGATCTTTGCTTTTGTGGACCTCTGGTGCATTGGATTGAATTAATCCTCAGTTCACAGTGATCAATTATCATCAGTCTACAATGCTCCATTGTCATCATCATCATCATCATTGGCACTACTTTACTATTATTTATTTTGGTCTTCATGCACCGTTTCAACTCTTATTCTTCTTTATAGAAAGAATGTATTTTTACTTCATGTATGTTTGTATTTTTAACTTATATAAATGGTACTAAAAGATTTTTTTTTTCAGTCAACATTGTGTTTTAAATATATATCCACAATATTCTATAAATATACAATTAATACTTTAGAATGGAATCTGGTAGTCCATTATAATCCTCCACTACATTTATTTATTTATTTACTCTCTGGTGTTGGATACCTAGCTTACCTCCAACTCTATACTCCCACAAACACTTCATAGGGATTCTTATTTCCCCATATATTTCAACACTTGCTGTTTTTCTACTTTCTAATTTTTGCCCATCTGAGGGACATGAAGTAATATTTCATTGTTTTAATTTCTATTTCCTGAGCATCTCTTCCTAGCTACATGTTAACCACTTGGATTTCCCCACCTGCAAATTGCCTGTTGGGATATACTAGATTATGCTACTTTAACAACAAAAAAATTTTGTTGCCTTAAAAAAAGAAATGTTTATCTTTTGTTCTTGCTACATGTCCATAGTGGCTTGTCAGAGGGGCTCTAGTTTTTAGCCACTCGGGGACCCAGGATGATGAAGCAGCCATAATCTTGGACACTGCCAGTCATTATCCCAGAGGAAAAAAGAACATGATGAATCATGCATTGGCTCTGGAGCTTCCACCCAGAAACGACACAAATCATTTCCACTCACATTTCATTGCCATAGCTAGTTACATGGCCACATTTAACTTCAAGAATATGGGAAAGTACAAGCCTACTGTCCAGAAGGAGGAGAACTGAAAATATTTGGTGAACAACCAACATCTGTCCTTCTAGTCAATAAATATTCAGTTGATTTTTTTCCCTTCATAAAAAAAATACACCCCGAGATTTCCCTGGTGGTCCAGTGGTAAAGAATCCGCCTTCCAACGCAGGGGATGCGGGTTCCATCCCGGGTAGGGGAACTAAGATCCCACATGCTGCAGGGCAACTAAACCCATGCGCCACAACTGTTGAGCTTGTGCGCCACAACTACAGAGCCCACACACCCTGAAGCCTGCGTGTCACAACTAGAGAGATAAAGCCCTCAGGCCACAGCTAGAAAGAAACCCAAGCAGACTGCATGCCTTAACAAAAATATCCCACATGCCTCAACAAAGGTCCTGTGTGCCGCAACTAAGTCCCAATGCAGCCAAAAAAAAAGGAAAATAAATAAATATTATTTTTATTTATTTTTTAAATTTATTATTTATTTTATTATTTATTTTATTTATTTATTAAGACAACTTCCTACCTAAGGGAGTTGTCTAAACATTGTAGGGGAAGGAAATTTTTTCCTTTTACTCTTCTAGGTTCTCTGCTGGGGCCCCTATAACAAAAGACAGATTAACAAGAGAAAAAAAACAGAAAGTTATTCACATGAATATTTCCATATATACATGGAAGAAACTCAGGGAAGAGTAACTCAAGGAGGGTGCTTAGAACTCTGGTTTATATAGCATCTTCAACAAAGGACAATAAATTCATAGAAAAATGACAGGACAAAGGAAATATTATTTTAGGCTTCCATTTTCTTAGGCTTCCATGGACAAACTGTGGGAAGGTAAATATATAGGTAGATAATGGTAGATAGAGGCTAGTTAGTAAATTTGTTATGTAGATTCGTCTGGTGTTTCCAGGCTGATAGGGTCTAAAGTTACCTCTGGTGATTAACTTTTGTCCTTTCTAGTAGAGAAGGGAAGGGGGACACCTTTGAAAATGTATGTCCTGTTTTAAGGCAAATAGGAAGAGAGCAGGCAGCTTTTCTTTTATTTGCTTCTTCTCAATTGACTTCAGCTCAATATAGTCCTTATGCCAAAGTGTCATATTTTGGGGTAACATATTTTGGTTTTCTGTATATTCCATGCAGTCATCCCCACCTTCTATCCCGAGGATGCATATATTCCTTGCTTTGACCCTGATTTCCTTCCCTGGGAGCAGCTACCTTGTGCTTTATCCTTTGCAACCCCTGGCTCTACTTTCTGGAAGACTGTTTACTCTTCATCATCCTCTTTGGCCTTATCTAATGTAGGCATTACCATATTTCCTGCCCATTGATGGTTGGGGACCCCAGAGTCCTTTAAAGGCTCAAAGGGTCACAGACTTTTAAAGTTTATACTTAAAATTGCTTTGGTAACATAATGCTCTTCAAAAACTTACTAGTCTTATTTATTTGATTCCAGTCAGTTCCGTATGACAGAGCTCATCCATAGTTATTTTCTAAATGAACTTCTTAGATTTGCTACATTTCTTTCTCATCCTATTCCCCCACCCCTTCCCTTTCACTTAGTTGCAGGTAGATATTCAGTTTTTGTGGAAGACCTGCACATTTAGACTCTATCCCAAGATATCTTTTGTCAAATTAAAAGGAATTACTGAATACCGCACCTTCAGCTGGACCCTCACTTTGAGACAGCGTAATCCATTCAAAAGTTTTTATCACTGGATGAAATAGCCACAAACTTGACTTGATCCTTGAAAAAGGCTGAGATTTTAATCGGCCTTTGATCTTTCAAGCCCTTCTCATTTTTCCTTTCACTTGTTAGGGTCGAGAAGCAGTTATCACTTCCAACTGTGCAAGACCCCAGTTTTCTGGTCCCTCTCAATTTCCTTCCATTCCTGCTTGGAAATGTGCCAGTTATTTTCTGAACTTATTTCAAATGCAGTCAACAGAAACTAACGCTCGCTACTATCTTCTTCTCCCCTAGGGTTATTGCAGGTGGCAATTTTATCCAATATTTTGCCACAACATAACATGAATTGCTGTCCTTCCAACAACTGCTCACAGTTTTCTCACCACCTGATGACCAGCTCCTAATCACTGCCACAAATTTTAGATGATATTGTTCGGTAGGACCCCACTTCTCTATCAGTCAGGATAGACTAAATTATGCTAGGGTGACAGATGACCATGAAATCTTAACAGCTCAAACCTACAAAGGAGTATTTCTGGGTCACTGTGAGTCAGCAGGAGTCTCCACTTATCAGAGCCACTCAGAAACCCAGGCTAATGGAGTCACCACCATCGCTAACATTGCTTGTCACTACACCAAAGGGAAAAAAACGTGGTAAGCTGCACAGTGGCTCTGCTTCTGCAGAACCATTTAAGAACTTTAAGCTTCGGCTTAGAAGTGTCACTTCCACTGAAATTTCACCCACTAAGCAAGTTATATGGCACTTCTAACTTCATGGAGACAGGAAGGTGTAATCCTACCACATATCCAGGAGGAGAATCAGAGATATTGGGGGAATGGAACTAATGACTACCAGTCTCACATACTTTGTCCATTTTTATTGTGGCTCATTTTTATTGTGGCTCCTGTCATTTTCTTGTTACTTGTTAGAGTTCCTTGTAGGGTCTAGAAGGTATTGCTCCCTCATCAGTTTTCAGTGTTGAAATTATCTTCTCTATGCCACTGATCTGTTAACTTTGTCTATGATGTCCTTCACTGAGCAGAAATTCTTTATGTTGATGTAGATCAAGTCATCAATTTTTTCCAGATGAAATTTTCTGCGTTGGGGGTCTTGTTTAAGAAATCCTTTCCCATCCCAAGGTCACAAGATGTGATCATATACTTTCTTCTGTTAACTCTATATTATACTTTTCACATTTAGATTTTATATATATCTAGAGTTCACATTTATTTATTTATTTATGGCTGCATTGGGTCTTCCTTGTGGTGTGTGGGCTTTCTCTAGTTGGCGGAGATCGGGGGCTACTCTTTGTTGCAGTGCATGGGCTTCTCATTGTGGGGGCTTCTCTTGTTGCTAAGCACAGGCTCTAGGCGCATGGGCTTCAGTAGCTGTGGCACGCGATCTCAGTAGTTGTGGCTCATGGGCTCTAGAGCGCAGGCTCAGTAGTTGTGGTGCACGGGCTTAGTTGCTCTGCGGCAGGTGGGATCTTCCCGGATCAGGGCTTGAACCCATGTCCCCTTCATTGGCAGGCGGATTCTCAACCACTGCGCCACCGGGGAAGTCCAAGCGTTCACTTTTTAAAAGGTGTAGAGATCTTTTATTGTAATCCTTACAATGAGCCAATATTCTCAATATCATCAACTATAAAATTCATTATTTTTCCACTGATTTCTGATTCCATGTTTATCATATTTCAAGTTCATTAACATCTGTTTCTGTTCCATTGACCTATTTATTTGTTTCAACTCCAGTTCTACACTACTTTTAGCACTATGGTTTTGTAGAATGTGTTAATATATATTAGGGAGAAGCTTTGCTTTTCTTCGAAGTTTTTTTAGTGATCAGTGATCTTCTATTCTTCCCTGTACATTTCAGAATCAATTTGTAAGGTTTCTAGATTACTTTTGATAGAAATTCTACTAAGAGTATCAATTAATTTGAAGGATAATTTACATCTTTGTGATGTTAAAATTTCCCATTTTTAACATGGTATATCTTTCCATATATCCTGGTCTTCATTTATGTCTTTTATTAGATATTTAAAGCTTTTCTAGTATATTCTTTGATAGGTTAATTTCTATATATTATATAGTTTCTATTGCTACTGTGAATGGTATCTGAGTTTATATTACATTTTCTGGTTGTTAATAAATGATGTAGAGGAAGGCTCTTGATTTTTAAATTTTGTTAATATTGCAACTGGGCTTACTAATCTAAAAAATTATCTGATATTCTCTTGAGTTTTCTCTTCATATGATCACATTTATCATTTGAAAATAATTACATTTTCTTCTCTTCTTCTCCAAACCTTAAATCTCTTTCCTCACTTTTTAATTTGTATTATTATAATGCTAAGGTTGAATAGTGGTGGGGATATTATTTATCCTTGGCTTGTTCATAATTTTAATACCTTCATTAAGCACGATGGTTTTCGAGGTGTAAGTTATATTCAGCAAAAATCATAGATCTTCAATGAACTATTTAATCAGTTTTGGTGGACACAGACATTTGCTTCACCTCAGAATCCCCCCTTGTGCTCCTTTACAACCTCTCCCCTCTCCAGAAGCAACCACTATTCTACTTTTTATAATTATGTTAATTTTGCCTATTCTAGAATTTCATGTGAATGGAATTATAGCAGAATGTATTTTTATATGCCTGGTTTCTTTCAATCAGGATAGTATTTTAGAGATTCATCTATGTTGTCACTTGTATCAGTAGTGTGTTCCTTTTTACTGCTTAGTAGTATTTCATTGTATGACTATACCACATTTTGTTTATCCTCCTTTTGATGGGCATCTGGGTTATTTCCAGTTTGGGACTATTATGAATAAAACTGCTATGAACCTTCTTACACAAGGCTTTTTGTGGACATATGTTTTTATTTCTCTAGGAGTGGAATTGTTGAGTCATAGTGTAGTTGCATATATAACTTTTTAAGAAACCACCAGTTTTCCAATGTGATTGTTTCGTTTTATACTTCCACCAGCAACATGTGAGAGATCCAGTTGCTCCACATCTTATACAACATTTAGTATTGTAAATTGTTGTAAATCTATTCCATTTTACCTGCTATGTCAGGTATGTATTGTCCTTATTGTAATGGTGCCTAATTGTTTTAATTAGCATTTCCATGATGACTAACCTTTTGAGCCCTTTTTTTAATCTATGTATTGACCATTTGTATATCTTCTTTTGTGAAATGTTTGAGTTTTTTGCCAATTTAAAATTTATTGTTGTTGTTTTTATTTTTATCATTGTGTTGCAAGAGTTTTTTATATACTGTGGATACAAGCCCTTCATCAGATAGATGTGTTGTGAATATTACTCTCAATCTGGCTTGCCTATTTTTTTTTTTAATTAATTTATTTATTTATTACCTTTGGCTGTGTTGGGTCTTAGTGGCTGCGCATCGGCTTTCTCCAGTTGCAGCGAGCGGGGGCCACTCCCCGTTGCGGTGCACGGGATTCTCACTGTGGTGGCCTCTCCCGTTGTGGTGCATGGGCCTACTTGCTCCGCGTCATGTGGGATCTTCCTGGACCAGGGCTCGAACCCGTGTCCCCTGCATTGGCAGGCGGATTCTTAACCACTGCGCCACCAGGGAAGCCCTGGCTTGCCTATTTTTGTTGTTGTTGTTGTTGTTTTTGCGGTACGCGGGCCCACTGTTGTGGCCTCTCCCGTTGCGGAGCACAGGCTCCAGATGCGCAGGCTCAGCGGCCATGGCTCACAGGCCCAGCCGCTCCGCGGCATGTGGGATCTTCCCGGACCGGGACCGGGGCACGAACCCGTGTCCCCTGCATCGGCAGGCGGACTCTCAGCCACTGCGCCACCAGGGAAGCCCTGCCTATTTTCTTGATGGTGCTTTCTGATGAATAGAAATTTTTAATTTTGATGAAATCCAACTAATTAGTCTTTTTTTTATGGTTTATACTTTCTGAATCCTCCTTGAGAAATCTTTGCCTACTCAGAGGTCACAAAAATATTCTCCTAGTACTTCTAATAGCTTTATTATTTTAGCTCTTATGTTTCAGCCTGTGATCCTTCTCAAATTGGTTTTTGTGTATAGTGTGAGGTAGGGGTTGAGGTCCTTTATTTCTCATATGGATATTCAATTTTTCCAGCACCATTAATTGAGGATATTTTCCTTTCTCCATTGAATTTCTTTGACATTTTAATCAAAAAATCATTTGACTGTATATATGTGGGTCTATATCTGGACTCCCTATTTGATTTGTTGGTTTATTTGACTATCCTTCCTCCAATAGTACATTATCATGGCTGCAGTTTTGGTTTGGATTTTTTTGATCTGAAAAATGTCATTATTTTGCTTTCATATCTTGAAGAGATAGAATTATGATAGAATTATTTTTGCTTGAGATAGAATTATGTTTGCAGTCTTTTTTTTCTTTCAGCACCTTAAAATGTCATTCAATTTCCACAGCTTCCAAAATTTTGATGCAAAATTATCAAATCTTATTGTTGCTCCTTTGAAAGTACATATGTGTCCTTATTCTCAGGCTGCTTTTTGCTTCTTAGCTTTGGTGTTCAGCTATTTGATTATTAAGTGTTTAAGCGTTATTTTCTTTGTATCTATCCAATTTGTATCTATGCTTTCACCAAGCATCTTGAATCTGTACCTTGATATCTTTGATCAGTTTTGGAAAGTTCTTAATCTTTCTCTCTTCCAACTTTGCTTCTATCTTATTCTCTCTCTCCTCTCTGCTTGGACTCCAATTGCACATAAACCTTTGATCGTGTCTCACATGTCTTTTGTGCTCTCTTCTTTCCATTCTTTTTTCTCTGTGGGCTTCAGCTTGGATAATTTATTCTTTTATTTAAAAAAAAATTATTTAGGGCTTCCCTGGTGGCGCAGTGGTTGAGAGTCCGCCTGCTGATGCAGGGGACACATGTTTGTGCCCTGGTCTGGGAAGATCCCACATGCCGCGGAGCGGCTGGGCCCATGAGCCATGGCCGCTGAGCCTGTGCATCCGGACCCGGCCTGCGCTCCACAACGGGAGAGGCCACAACAGTGAGAGGCCCACGTACTGCAAAAGGAAAAAAAAAAAAAAATTATTTATTTTGTTGGGCCAGGTCTTAGTTGCAGCATATGGGATCTTCACTGTGGCATGCAGGATCTTTAGTTGTGGCATGTGGGCTCTAGTTCCCTGACCAGGGATCAAACCTGGGCCCCCTGCATTGGGAGCACGGAGTCTTAACCATGGGACCACCAGGGAAGTCCCAGTTTGGATAATTTATATTGATCTTTGGGTTTACCAATTCTGTCTGTTGCTTTTAAGCCCATCCAGTGAATTCGTAATTTCAGATATTGTACTTTGCAGTTCCAGAAAATCCATTTGATATTTTTATAGATTACAATTATCTGCTCAAATATTCTTCTTAACAATTTTGTCATATTTTCCATTTTCCTCTTTAACATACTTGTAATAGGTATTTAAAATGCCTTGTCTGGGGCTTCCCTGGTGGTGCAGTGGTTGAGAATCCGCCTGCCGATGCAGGGGACACGGGTTCGTGCCCTGGTCCGGGAAGATCCCACATCCCACATGCCGCAGAGCGGCTGAGCCCATGAGCCACGGACGCTGAACCTCCGCGTCCAGAGCCTGTGCTCTGCAACGGGAGGGGCCACAACTGTGAGAGGCCCACGTACCTGCAAAAAACAAAACAAAACAAAACAAACAAACAAACAAAATGCCTTGTCTGAGGCTATAGAAATAAAAGCAAAAATAAACAAATGGGGCCTAATCAAACTTACAAGCTTTTGCACAGCAAAGGAAACCATAAAAAAAACAAAAACAAAAAGACAACCTATGGAATGGGAGATGATTAGAAATGCAATGTGATTAGAAAATGATCTAGATTGAGGTTGGGTTGTAGTTCTTTTTGACTCAGTCTCCCTCTGGTTTGGTTGAGAGCTAGTCAAGTGTCTACTTCCTTAACCATAAGGCACCATGGGAAATTCATTTATGCCTTTCAGATGTTTGAACTTAGCTCTTTAGCCTCCCAACCAATACAGCTTCAAAATTTGGCAAATATCATGAGAGGGAGGGGACCAGCTATGTGTTTAACACAAACCTTCCTCCCTCTAGCAGGACTTTGTCTCCTAAGTACTGTGAGTCTGTGGGAAATTTCACTTTGTCATTCTGCCCTATTACACACACCTCCCCCCAGCCTCCTGTGCCACTCAAGCACATAGCAAATGTTCTGTGAAAGAAGACTGCCTATGCTTGAGGGTTCTTTTCAATCAAAGGCCCCGTATCTTTAACTATGGAAAATAATTGGACATTGTGGTTTTTTTTTTTTTAACATCTTTATTGGGGTATAATTGCTTTACAATGGTGTGTTAGTTTCTGCTTTATAACAAAGTGAATCAGTCATACATAAACATATGTTCCCATATTGGACATTGTGTTTTAAAATACTTTATCTTCTGTTTCTTTTTCTTTTTCTGAGACTCCAGTTAAATTCATGTCATCCACTCCACTTTTGTCATCCATACCTCTTAACTTTTCTTTATCTTTTCCATCTCTATATCCTTCCTGATATTTTTTATGTTGGTTTTTGTCCTCTGCCTAATCTTCCAACTCTCTCATCTGTTCTTGGACTGAATACATTCTGCTATTTACTCCCATCTACCGAGTTACTTGTTTCAATGATTATATTTGTCATTCCCAACATTTCTAGTTTTTTTTTTATAATTGCTTTTGTTGCTTTATATTTACAATGTCCTCCCTTATGTCTTGAAGGGAGACATGTATTGTCCTTAATGTAAATTCTTCTTCTGCCCAGTCTGTTCACTTCACTTTTGCTATAGTCATTCTTTTGTTGGTTATTTTTGGCTCTGAGCTCATGTTCCCTTGGAAGTGTCAGCTCTCTTGGCCAATACTGTGTACTTTGGGAGGAGGAGTGAGATTAAAGACCGGGTTCCAGCTTTGGCTCTTCCTGGTGAAGTTATGAGGGGAGTGCCTCAGGGTGTAGAGCCTCTGAGCATCTGTTCCCTGTTTGTCAATGACCACAGAGAAGCCAGAGAACCCTGCCTTCCAGGGAACATCTCTGAGCTTTGTCCTAGTCGCTCCTCTTTTCTAAGAGCTGCCTCGCTCTGTGTAGTCATTTATCCCAATCAAGGTGTGGAAGGAGAGACTGCTCAGTGGCTGGCTGGCTGCCTGCCTTTGTTTGTTGAATCTATTTCTCATCCCAGCTGGCTCCAAAACTGCCTTGAGGTTACCTTGCCATTTCCAGCTGGTGCTATGTTGATGTTTTCTGCCCACAGACGTGAAAGGGCAGGCTACCATATATCTGGAGAATTGTGGAGGAGAGAAAATCCACAACTAGAAAGCCTTCCCCCAGATTCTCATCCATCCATGATATCTGACTTTCTCCACCTCTGATCTGCAGTATTCTCCCAGACTGAGATCCGTCTGGCTTCTGTTTCTCCAGAGTTAGGTTCTGGGATACATCACCCGTCTCTCACGAATACAGTGTCTTCGGGGTTGAGTTTGGGGGAGGGAATCTTCAGTCTACTTAATTCAGCATCAAGATGGGACTCTGAAACCTCCATCTGCTTTTCATTATCTAGAAATTTCCCAGGATTTCTGGCCTGCCAATGGCTCTTCGTCTTACTTCCTATTTCTGTTATGTATTGGTTATTTAAAAAATTGATTATATATCTGTTCTGTCATTTCAAATGCAAGACCGTGTTCTGAAAGCCTTCCTCCTCTTCTTTTGAAGGATCTCCTACTTGGTAAGAAGCTGGGGTCTCATCTTCCTTCTCCCTAGCTTTTCCGTCTGTAACACGGGAGCAAACGGACTAGATGGTGTTTGAGGGCCTTCCTCCTCTCATGTGCTGTGACTCCAAGGATCAGGTCCAGCTGTTGTTTGGCTCATTTTCTTCTTTACATTCCACATTAGTTCAAAAATGTGGGTGGAGGTGCCACATTCTCCCTGACCTCATTCTGGTCATGAGTAGTCAGAGAACAAAATGGAGAGCCGAGAAATGAATACAGTTTCCTGTGAGAAGAAAAGCATAAACCATCTACAAAAACAATTCCAAAAATGAGCAGCTGAGCTAGGTGAACAGAGGACTATCCTGAGAAATGTAAACCTGGTGGCAGGGGCTGGGGTATATGGAGTGGGGGATAACTTAAGGATTTCTTATCATTCCCAAAGCAAAAGCAGACTTCCAAATTACTTTTATCTTGTTCTCTGGTCTTTCAAAGGCCCTGTTGCACCCAGGAGCTGCTAATGACTAATGTGAGATCATAACCTCCTAGGAGATAGGGGTGTCTCTGTGTGGCCTATGATGCCAGAAAACAGGGTGGTAACCTGAATGGCCTCCAAGTATCTCACCTATCAAATACTCTGTGGTGTCTCTTTGTAGGGGCAGAGACCATGAATACTTCTGGGAAGAGCTAAAATCCACTTTCACTCTGAGAAGCCTTGGGGGAGTTGCAAAGAGCACCAGGATGCTCACTGTCTCTTAAATCTAACCTTGGACTTGTATTTGATTATTCAGCCCGTGGTCCCTGCCCATAAAGACCTGAGTCTGACAGCTCTAGATGTGAAAGGGAAAGGGTGGTGGTATGGCCTTTGAGGTCCAAGAATGAGGCATAGGCACTGTGCCATCCAAGGCACTCCTTGCCATCCATGATTTTAGGCATCATAAGGCCATAGACTATTGATCAAGGACCTCAGCTCAAGCCTCACATACATATGGGAAACTCAGGCTAAGAGAGGTCAGAGACTTGCTTGATGTCACATAGTGAGTCGACAGCTGACTTAGAACCCAAGGCCTCTTATTCCCATGCAGGAGTCTAGTACCTGTACCCAGGTTCCTCAGGTAAGTTCCTGAAACTTCTCAGACCTCACTGAGTTTGAGGGATACCCTGGGTCAGGCATAGAGCAAGGGCTAATTAAACATGTATTACTACTAATGGTACGGTGGATGCTGTGGTGTGCTGCTGGGATCCCCCTTCGTGACTGAAGAACTTGTTCCCCCAGCTTCTAGCAGTACTGCAGGAAGATGGCTCTCAGCTGTAAGTCTTCTTTGGAAACTACTTCTGCCAAAGAAAGTAACCTGGATCAGGCCATTCCCCCTTCCCAGGAGACCCACATCCAATGGTGGAACAGTGCTTGGGTACAAAAGGCCAGCCCTGACTCCAACACAGGACAATGCTAAAGAGGTCATCCCAGCTTCAGAGTGCCCCATGGGGTTGGCTCAGGCCGCTCCTGCAACTGTATTGTGGCCCGAAGTCTCTCTCTGCCCATTTCTTTTCTTCCTAAGGCGTTGAGCCCAAGAGCATCCCTAATAAACGTCCTGCATCCTAATCTCCATCTTCGAGTCTGCTTCCCAGTAACCTGTCCTGCCACACTTGGGTTGAATTACAGTCATGAGGAAGCTAGACCTTAGGAAGGAGCTGGGGTCAGGTGGCTTCAGTCATGGAGCGGAAGCCCTGAAAAGAGATGGCTCAGGAGGTAGGGCACAGACTCTGAACCTGGAGACCTAGATTCCTGCCTCCACGGAGCAGCTATCTGCCCTACTGTGATCTTGCCTGCAACCCCCCAAACAGATGGGGGGAAGAGGACATGCGATTATTGCTGTTCCAAACTGTGATCTTTCATGACTATTTAAAAACCATGCTGTGTGTCCCAGAGGATCAATCTCTCTCATTCTCATTGCCGCTAACCCAAATCTTTACCCTTTTCTCAGGCTCCGTCCACTTACTTCCCTTGCTCTTAGCAGATGATCCTGCCTTCTACTTCACAGGAAAAAGAAATGAAGCCTGTGGTGAGGCCTCCATTGATTTCCCATCTCTCATCCTTATTACCCCATCGTCAGCTCCTTCCCTCCAGCCCAAGGAAGGAGTGGGTCTCCTAGGCTCCGAATCCTGTGCCTTTCCGCCTTCTCAGAGATGGCTATGTGCCAAGTATCATACCTCTTCTCCCTCATGGGACTTCTTCTCTCTTGGCACCTTCCCACAGGCACATAAACATGCTCAGGTCTCTCATGTCTTGAAAAAACTGCAATCTTTTCTCATCCATGTGTTCTTCAACTACTGGTCCTTCCATTCACCCATCCATTCACTCAACAAACTTTAATTGAACACCTACTATGTGTCAGGCACTATTCTGGGTGCAGGAATACAGCAGCGAACAAAAGAAAATCCTGATTCTCATGGAAATTATATTCTATGGGGGGAGATAGAAAATAAATGTGTAAATGAGTATAGAAAATAAATGTGTAACTGAGTAATATTATAATATTGTCAGAAGGTATATAAATGCTAAGTGGAAAAAATCAAGCAGAGTAAAGGAATTAAAGAATGACTGGGGATGGGGGATTGGTGGATATCACTTTATATAGGGTGGTCAAGGAAGGCCTCCCTGGTAAGGTAACATTTGAACAGAGACCTGGAGGAAATAAGGGAATGAGTTATATGGACATCTGGGGGAAGACTGTCCCGGTCAGGGGGAATGGTAAATGCAAAGGTTCTGAGGCAAACGTACCTTGTGTGTTCAAGGAACAGCAAGGAAAGGTTGATGGAGTAAAGGAAGCAACAGGGAACATGGTAGGAGATGAGATCAGAAGGATAGCAGGGAGCCAGGTCATGTAGGGCTTTGTAGGTCAACATAAAGACTCAACTTTTACCCTGGAGAATTCTAAGCAGAGGAATGACTTAATTTGCCTGTGCTTAAAGGATTACTCTAGCCTCTGTACTGAAAATAAACTACAGAGAGAAAGATAGAAGCAAAGAGACCAATTAGGAGGCTATTGCAATACAGGCAAGTGATGGAGATGGGTGGTAGCAGTGGAGATGGAGAGAGTTCATCTGGTCTGGTCCAGTAGGATTGGTGATATGGGGTGTGCAAGAAAGAGAAAAATTAAGGATGACTGCAAGATTTTTAGCCCGAGCTACTGGAAGAATTGCCGTCACCTGAGGTGCAGACCGCTGCAGGAGAAATGGTTTGTTTTTGTTTTGTTTTCTTTTGTTTCATTGGCGGTGGGGAGCGGGGGGAATGGAAATCATGATTCTTATTGGAGACAAATGGAGATGTCAAGTAGGCAGTTGGAAGTATAGAATTCAAAACACAATCCAAGCTGGAGATTTTCTTTGGAGAGTTATTGGCACATAGATAGTATTTAAAGTGATGAGATGACCAAGGGAGTGGCTGTAGACCCAGAAGACAAGAGTTCTGAGTACCAAGTCCTGGGGTTCCCCAATATTCAGGGGTTGTGGAGAAGAGAAGGACCCAGCATAGGAGACTAGAAGGAGGAACAAGTCAGGTGAGAAGAAAAGCAAGAGAGGGGAGTGTTCTAGAAGCTGGAAGTGTTACAAGAAAGAGAGGGAAGGAATCAGGGGAGAGAGTGAACAGATTGGTGATTAGGAGACAGGCAGAATGACTGGAGTGATGATGCCCTTGAGTAGGAGAGAGAGCACAAGAGGAGGGCCAGCCTCAACACCCACCTTTCACCCAGAGCACTGGCGGGGGGGCAGGGTGTGTGGCAGGCAGAGTATGTGGGCCCAGGTGCTCTGTCTCCCCTCCCAGCTCTGCTCTTCTCAAGGGTTTTCCCCCTTCTGCCTCCATCACCTGACCCCTTTCCTCCTCTCAGACCCATGAGGCACACAACTGGGGTAATCAGATCAAGGTCTTCCTAACCTGTGCATTGTCTTAGAGAAGTGCTAGACCTGGGCAGGACCCTAATGCTGTTCACTTGTCAAAATTTGTCCGTTCCCTCAAGGTCAGCTAGAAGCCCACCTCCCCTGGGAACCCTCCCCTGACCTCCACAGCCCCAGTCCACTCTGCTTTCTCCTCTTCTCTCCTCCCACTTCCTCCTCCAGCTCCAAGCATTGAGGAGCATCCTTGTGGCCCTAGGGTAAAGTGGGGATGGAAGCCCTATTCAGCTGCCTTTCCACCTATCACCAGGAGGGGGCTCAGGGCAGCAAGTGCTTATATGTCAACCATGGAAGGAAGGAACTTGGGGGAAAACAAGCATGGAATTTGGAGGCAAATTTACTCCCTTCCTGGCTTTGCAGACCACCTGTCCATGGTGGTAGTTTGCTTCATTAGTCCTGCCCGCTACAGGGCCGAGGGGGAAATCCTGGTGCTCTCAGTGAGAAATGGCCGGCTGCAGGAGAGTGTGGGGTGGATTCTTTTGGAGGAAAAGGAGGCAGAGACCCTGAACAGCTGACCCACTTCCCCCCCACCACATGGCCAGTCCTTGACAGGGCTGGGAGGTGAGCCCGGGTGCCCTGGCTTCCAGCCTACTGTACTGTCTATACCGCAGTCCTGCCAGCCAAGGTTAAGGCGTTCCTTCCAGAGGTCAAGTTTTCCTTCAGTTACAACATGTGGGAAGCATGGGTGAGGAACCTGGAGGAGAATGAGCCTGGGTTCCTGCCCCAAGGGAGCTCTCAAAATACCTATGGAGATAAGGCATGAGACAAGCAGAGAACACGGTTGACAGCTCATGTCAGATCAGATCAGGGTTGAAGTAGGCACCTGCACCCTGAGGGGGACTTAGGGAAGGAAGTAACCGATTTGTCCAGTTTGAAAGAACCACTTCTGATAGACTCCCTTTCCCTGAGGGGAGGGGATGCAGCTGTGTGAATATCTACCGAGGGTGGAGGGTGTGGAGTGATGGAGAGGAACCACATTTTGACAGCAATGCTGACCCCATTAGAATGGTGAAGGGCTGGTGGGGAAATTTCTAGGGTGAGGGGAGAAACTTGGCGGCTGGGGTCATTCCTCAGAGGTGGCCACACATCTCTCTGAGTGGACAGTCATTGCTACTGCTAAGGTTCCCTCTCAGAAACCCGAGGCCCATCACCATTTGTCTGTGGAGGTGTTGGGTTTCCTCGGAAAGTCTGGCTGTAGAGATTTCTTTAGAAGTTGTGTTTGTGATGATCTCATCATGGGAAATGAGGAAAGGAGGAGAGGTGCCGAATATGTTATTGTGCTGAAAGTCCTGTTTTAAGAAAACAAATGCAAGATTGTATTCATTAGCAAATGCCAGCCACAAACATGGGAAAAGCAGTTAAGCCAATGAGGCATAATAGCCCACATCTGATGCGGGAACCTTGGGTGAAGTGGGCCAGTAGGAAGAAAGCCTGGTTTCCAGCTAGTGGGAAGAAGCAGGGAGGGAGGTGCCCTGTAAGAGGACTGAGCCTTTGATCACTGACTGGAGATGCTGCAGCTCACACAACTTGTCTCGGGTCATCTTCCCCAGCAGCAGGGATCCAAGTGGAGACCTGGCAGTGGCCAAGACATGGTCCGAGAGAGCTCACTTCCATCACACACTGTATTTCTTCCAAAGAGAGGGACAGTGGCCTGAGAGAAGACAGGGAGGGAAAGGGGGCCAGGACTGGCAATCGGTGGTCCTGCCCCAGAAATTAGAGATTGACATAAAGAACTGGCAGGTTAAGAATGACCCATAAGGGAGGATTGAATAAATTGTTCTCAGCACTGGGGCAGTGAAGCCTTCCCTTGTGTCCCTACCAGGATTCAGGCTATGGTAAGATGTCCTGAAGACACCCAGGCACACTTTCTCAAGCCCAACTAAAACCAAATGACCATACTGAGAACATGTGACTGAAAACAGCAATATTAGTACTTAAGCTTTAGCACCTGGATTGAGATTGGGATTTCTGGATTTCAAGAGGTTTATCCACTGTCTTCCTTACAAGGATCTCCACTGCCGACTTCAGATGCTGGACCCCTTGCTCTCTGTGCCTTATTCTTCTAGCTGGAACTCTTTGTCATCCTGTTATGTGCTCTCTTCTCTGAGTCTGTCATAGGCCAAACCTAAGAGCAGGACTAGGGTGAGGGTGCCGTAAAGGAGACATCTATGATGCAAACTTGAAGGAGGTGCTCGCTCTCAGGGCCCTGCAAGTGCTAATAACTCAACTACTTTCATGTGATTAGAAGTCATTAGAAAAAACCCAACTCCCATTGTGATGACAGATTTCCCTTGGCATTATGGTACAGTTTTTATGTTCTTGTTTTGTTCTTTAATTCTGGCCTAACCCTCCTATTGGGAGGACGACCCTGACCCTCCAGCAGCAGGATACAGGCTCTGAGATGGATTCCTAGGACTGGGAGCATTGTAAACCTGGGTTATGGAGAAGGGGGAAGCAAGGGGGAGGGGACGGAATGGCTCCAATTGGGACAGATAATGAAGAAGGGATGGTGGGTCGGATAGAGGTAGCTAGTTATACAAGCCTGATTAGGGGTTAGGGGGTGTTTTGTTATTTTGGAGAGAGAGAGAGAGAGAGAGAGAGAGAGAGAGAGTGTGTGTTGTGTGTGTGTGTGTGTGTGTGTGTGTGTGTGTGTGTGTGTGTGTGTGTGTGTGTGTTGGGGGGGGTGAAGTGTTCCCAGATGATCCTCCCAGGAGGATTATTATTTTAATAATCATTTAATAATAAATGTTATTATTTTATTTTGCCAGTCAGAAGCTTCCAGCTGGAAGTATTTGGATCTAGACACCTGAAGTCTACTCCAACACTCAAGTGCCAGAAATAAGAAACTTTCTAGCAGGAACCTGCAATAGTCACTCTACACCATATTCAACTCTACACTGGATCCCTTCATTCAGGGAAATGGAGTTGACATAGACAGTCTGGGTGGGCTGGCTGGATCCAGATCGGCAGCCCTGGGAGCCCTAAATGAGTGAGCAGGGCAGGTTGGGGGACGTGGCCTTTGCCAAGACATTAAGGACTTGAGGCCTGAAGATGCAGACAACTCAGGAGGTGATCTGCAGCAACCAGCCTGAGTAGAGGTAGGCCAATGCCAAGATATTGGTGTCACAGGGATCCTCGGAAAAAACGCTCAGATTGGGCCTTAAACCCCCAGTGCTACCAAGAATTGATTTTTCTTTCTTACAGACATGAAATATTTTGAGTATTGGCCTTAGGTGAGGCATGTCAATGTCTCTAAGCTGCTTTCTGAAAGATGGACTGCTTAGCTGCTCTATAGAGTCAAAAACAACTGTATAGCCCCCACTTTAAAGCTAGGTTAAGGAATCCAGTTGCTGGATTTAAGAGTATTCAAACAGATGAGGGAGACACTTGTCCTTTTGTATGTCAAAGGAGGCCAAAGGAAATTGTCTTTGAATTTCACCATGAACTCAGAATTTCTGTCCTGGGGAGAGTAATAAGAGGGTCAGAACACCCCTTCCCTTTGCCAGAATGGTGTTCTGATGTTCCTTATAGGTAGCCTGGGGAGGACAAGACTATGAAGGGTCACCATTCCTCCCTCATCAATCCTGAGTGAGCAATGGCAATTCGAGGGCCAGGCCAAGGGCTGGAAGCAATCCGGGGCCAGGGTGGCAGCTCCGCAATGCCTTCAGGAACCAGGCTCCATCTGACTTTCTCCCCTGCCACCCTTACTTAGCTTTTGTCCTAATGGTTGCAAGATGGCTGCTTTACTGTCTGGTTTTGTGTCTGCACTTCAGGCACAAAGAGAAAAGGGAGTGAAAGGCAAAAGGCAAGGCTCATGCCAGCTAAGCCTGCTCTTTTCTATATTTTAATTGCGGAAAAATAAACACAACATAAAATTTATCTTCGCCACTTTTAAGTGTATAGTTCAGTAGTAAGCGCATTCACATTGTTGTGCAATCAGTCTCCAGTCTCTTTTCAGCGAAACTGAAACTCTGTACCCATTAAACAATAACTCCCCATTCTCCCTCTCCCAGTCCCTGGCAACCACCATTCTACTTTCTGTCTCCATGAATTTGACTACATTAGTACCTCATATAAGTGGAATCATACAATATTTGTCTTTCTGTGGTTGGCTTTTTTCACTTAGCATAATGTCCTCAAGGTTCATCCATGTTCATCATGTGTCAGAATTTCCTTCCTTTTTAAGGCTGAATAATATTCCATTTTATTGATGGACACTTGCATTGCTTCCACCTTTTGGCTATTGTGAATAATGCTGCTATGAATATGGATGTATAAATATCTCTGAGACACTAATATCAATTCTTTTGGATACACCCGGAAGTAGAATTGTTGGATCCTATGGTAGTTCTATCTTTAGTTTTTTGAGGAACCACCATGATGTTTTCGATAGTGTCAACAATCTCCTTTAACAAAGGGCTTTCCCTGAAGCCCCACCCAGTGAATTTCACTTCCATCTCATTGGCCACATTAGATCATGTGACTGCCTCTAGCTACAAAGGGAGTCTGAGGAAGACTATTTTCAACTAGGCATAGAACAAACATTCCCTGACCTGAGGAGATTCCTGTGTGCTGGGATGGTCTAGCTGTTTGTGTCCAGGGCCAAATGTCTGAGTCGCAGCTGAGCCTGTCCTACAGACACTCTGCCTATCCCCTTCCCACAGTGTTTGCCCTTTCTGGGGGGTATCAGCACCCTATTAAGCCACTGCTTCCAGGAATGACAGCCAGTACTCATTTCCTTCCCTCCTGACTTGATCTCTCTAGCAATTATGATAAAAGTCTTCCCCCAGCCTCTGCCATAAACTATGTACTATACAGTTTATGCTATAAACTACCCTGTGCTGTTCCTTCACTGTCCATCACGGCTGAATTGTGCCTTCCCTGCCAGACTGTAAGTCCTCTGGGACAGGACCTGTGTCACCACCTTGGGGCACAAAGCACAGGACTGACTCCTGGTGGAGGAAAGGAAAGCAAATTCCTCTAGATTAGTTCTAAGTCCTGCTGTGGGGCTCCTGGATCTCTCAGCTCAGGGGCACCTCTCCCTGGGATGCTTCTCCTCCAGGTCTTGAGGCCTATTCGGGGCTACTCATACTGAGAACTGTGAGGCCAGGCCCAGGCTGGACAGGACCGGACAGAGCAGAGAGAAGCAGTGTGGATTGGAGGGGAGGCTGATGACCTTCAAGAACTCTGGACCAGATGGCCTGGCCTTGATCCCTCCACTCTCTGCCCCATCCCTAGGAGCAGTCACACAGACACAGCCATTATCAAACTTACATTCAGAAACACATGTGCACTTAGATGCAGAGAATTACTCACAGGTGTTCACAAATACAGACACCCATGCCTCACTGCCACACACAAACACACTATAATTAAGTTTGAATTCAGCACTTACATGCAAGAGGGCAAATCTTGGTTCCTCCACTTGATGGTTGGATATCCTTAAGTAAGTTACCTATCTCCTTGTGTCTTAATTTCCTTATTTGTGAAAATGAGGATAATAATAGCATTACCTCATTGCATTGCTGGAAAGATGAAATGAGATAAAACGGTAAAGAGCTTAAAACAGTGGCTGACACACAGAGGTGAGCATGTATCCATGCATATTTCCTAAGCCCTCTCTCATATTGCTGCTGACACTTGGTGGTGGGTCTGGCCATAAGACAAATTGGAGTCCCTTTATCTCTCTGAGCCTCAGTTTTCTCACCTGTAAAATGGGGATAATATTACCTACATGGTCCAGCTGTTGTGAGGATTTAAAGAGGCCCCACATGGAAAGCTCTTAGTCTCTACCCTGGCCCACAGAGGACTGCTACACTTTAGCTGTTGCTGTCTGTAACTAATGGAGAACAGGTCAGAGAATAGGTGCAGGGGCCGGATGTGCCAAGGCAGAGGCCTGACCCCCATCTCTCCCCAGGCTGGAGGTTCAAGCCTGACCCCCCTATCTCCTCCCAGGCTGGAACTGGTTCCTATAAAGACAGAGCCCCAGGTCATGGGGAGGGGGTTGGGGCGGTGTCAGAGCTGCTCCCCCTTTGGGGGCCTGGGGTAGCCACTAGCCTGGCATGGGGCTGGGGGCAGGGCTGGCCGGGTGGCCGGGGGCGGAAGGAAAAGGGGAAAACCAGCTAGGTGGAAATTACCCTGCGGTTGGCTCAGGCGCCCACGACACACTGTATTTATAGAGAGCTCCCAGCAGCTCTCAATGCTTCACAGTCGAATTAACCCTTTCCAGGCCACGGTACCAGCCTGGTGGCGGAGAACACTGGACTGGGGGTCAGACAGCCAGATCCGAGCTCCGGCTCTGCTGCCAGCGGCCTGGAGGGGGAGCTGGGGTGGTCAGTGACCATTCACCTGTCCCCCTAGCAGAAAATAAACTTCGGATCTTGGGAGGGTGGGACAGGGTGGGAGACGGGCAGAGATCAGACCAGCGCCCCTTTACTAGGGCCCCCGCGTGGGTCTGGACCCGGGTCAGGGGCGGGTCTCGGCCGGGTGCCCTGCCCAGCGGGCGGGCTCAGGCCTCTGCCCCAAACCTTCGCCGCGGGGCCAATCCCGCCTCTGGGGCGCACCCGGGCCGCCTTTCCGGGCCTGCAGCTTCCTCCAGCCCGCCCCGCCCCTCGGACTCCCGGGGCCGCCCCCGGACCCCTTTCGCGCCCGGCCTCGCGGCGGCGGCGGCGGCGGCGGCGGCGGCGGCGGCGACTCGGCAGCGCTCCGCCGCGTCCCCGAGTCCCGGGAGTCAGGCGCGGCGCGGTGAGTGCTTGCGTGGCGGGCTCGGCGCGCGTCCGGGCGGCCTTTGTTTGCAGCCAAGCCCTGCCCCGGGCTGCCGGGCAGCGTGCCTGCTGCAGGGCTGCTAGAGCGGGCGGTGAGCCCCCTCTCTCTCAGGGCGCCCCCACCCCAGCCCTCTCCCTGGGCCCGGGCTGGCCTCCGCGCGGGGAGCACGGTGGACCCCGGCTCTGGGTCCCGGAGGCGGCAGGGGGCTACCAGAGTCCAGCCCCGTCCTCAAGATTGCCTCCCCTCCCTGGCCGGCGGGGCCCGGGGCAGTGTGGGACCTGCCCTCTCCCGGGAAGCCGCTGGAGGAGGCTGGGCGGGTAGCTGTGCTCGCGGAGGCCCTGGGTGTGCAGGGGGAATAGAGGCAGATCTGTCATTGTGTTGATGATTCTGGAAAGCTTCACGAAGCCGCTAGCTGGAGCTAGGAGGGAAGTAGAGTCTCGCGGAGTCCCTGCAGAGGAAAACACCCTGACCTGACCACTAGTTCTGAGGAGGGAGAGGTGCCAGGGAGAGGAGGGCGAGGGGCTGGATCGGGGAGGGGGGTCCATTCTGCCTGGCCCAGAAGGATGAGGGAGTGGGTGACTGGAGGGCTTCCACGGGCAGCAGTGGGCACGAGGGGACAGATTCTGAGAAGGACAGGCAGGGACAGCTGGCCTGGGTGAAGGGATGCATAGTTGTTGGAGGGTGGGAGGCAGAGCACGAGGGAGCAGGGGTGGGGCCATTTGGGCTTGGGAAGTCTCAGGGAGATGGTGGGTGGGGTAGGATGGAGAGGGGGTGGAGGAAAGGTAGGGACCCAGGGTGGGAACACACTAGAGGGGAGGGGATTGGATTGAATCCCAGTGTCCCAGGTCCTCTATTGCTGCTTAGCTAGCGAATTGGCAGGTTTGGGGGCCTAAGGCAGTGAAATGCCAGAAAAGGGTATTTCTTTCTCAGCCAAACCTGCCCTAATGAGAAATGCGTGATGGATGACTCAGATATGGGATCTATCATCGAGGAAAACGTTAAGCAAATAGGAAGGCAAAAACCATTGGGGAGTTGGGAGGGTTTGTTTGACTTAATTGAGAAAAACTATTTACCTTCAAATTGGATGTGGATAATTGTAAATGAGTCTGATTTCATCATTAAATGAAGGCCCTAGGTCCTTTTCTTACATGCTTGTCTCTAGCAGTTAGCTTCTATATTAGAAAGTAATGAAGCTGTTCTGTTTTTAAGAGAGTTCTTTATTTAGTTCAGCCTCCTCTCTGACTCCCTCTTGCCTCCCAGAAGTCCCTAGGAAATCTGATGCTGTGCAGCCTTCCTTGTAGTTTGGGGCCCTGCACACAGGTGGGTGCTTTTGGAGGCTGAGAGAAATTGAAGTCTAAACTTGAATTTTAACTCTAAACACGTCCAGTGGGTTGGGCTGATCTGAGTGGCAGGGCTCTGAGGCTGTGGGTATGAGTGGTGGCTCATATTTCCAGCTCTTTAGGAAATGGGAATATTTTGGGCGAGTATAGATTAAGCATTAACACTGACGTTAACCATTAAGCATGGAAATCTTTCTCCGCTGTATTACACATATCACAGTTTTGGCACTAAGGACTTTTCTATAGCAAAGGGACTCTTGAGGGAGTGAGCTTTGCACTAAGTGGCTTCAGTGATGCTTGTATTGGTCCCATGACTGACTTTGGAATTCTTTTCTCTCTTCAATGACATCACTGGTGGTTTCTCCTGCCTGCTTTCAGTGAGCTTTCCAATTCATTCCAGACTCCTGTGTTCCAAGAAATCAGGCAATCCAGCTTGTTAGAGATGGGAAGCCTACATTAAAGCAAGCCCAAGGATGAGAAGGGGTTCTGGGATTTGAGGACCGCTTTTCCTTCCTGTCCTCAGCCCTCTGCACCTCTGTCTGGGCACCCAATGGAAGCAGATTGGCTGAATGTCTGAGATACCCAGATGACTGATAGCTGGGTCAGGTGCTTGAATGTTTGTGGAAAGGACAGTTATAGAAGTGTTGTCCCTTCTGTAGAGCCTGTGTCCTTATTCTGCTGAGGTGGACTTCTGAAAGTTCCGGTGGGAATTCCTCTATCCTTAAACTGTAACCTTCTATGGAGTCGTCAATCTTCATTCTTTATAGTAGGATTTGGGTTTGATGCTGAGCTGAGCAATACTGTTTGGGGTCAGAGACCGAGTGTGATCATAGAGCCGTAAGCTGGGATTCCACAGCACCCAAAGAGACTCCTAGAAAGTGTTGTAGAACAAGTGTCTGGCTTATTGAAGGCTGCTTCTTGGTTGGACATACAGGGCTTGTGCTATGTGAAGAAAAATGACCGAAATCCAAGCAGCCTCTGAGATTAACAGAGCCTCAACCCGTGGCCGTGAGTCACGGGGTCAGGTGAGGAGGAAGAAGGGCAGGCAGGATGATGTCACTGCCCATGAGCTTATCCTCTGAGTGGGTGGCCACTTCCATTGCTGTCCTTTTCCCACACCCCCAGGGCAGGAATGACAGGGAGGTCCACTGGCAAAAGAGGGAAGGCATAGTCAGGGCCTGGGGGAGGAGGGCAAAGAGAGTGGGAACCGGTCCATGTGATCTTTGAGAAATTTCTTTTGGTCTCGTTGGCTCAGAATGGATCAGACATCTGGGAGAGGGCCACGTGTGCTTTATGTAACCCTTGCCTGCCAACCACAGTTCTGCCACCCCTGCAGTAAGAGATTCCAGATAGGCACATTGAGTTTTCAGGTTTGGGGGGTGGGGCTGTGATGGATGCAGTCCTATGAGGTAGGGTATCGTTAGCTCCATTGTATAGATGGGTAAACTGAGGCCCAGAAAGAAGTCCTGTGCCCAAAGACATGCATTTGGCAAATTTTGGGGCTGGGATGCTGTCTCCCTCCAGAACTGGCTCTTTCTGCCACTCTGGAGGCAGACACAGTCTTTACCCCTCATTCTGGAGCCTGATAAGATGTGCTAAGGGTCCCCACAGCAAGGCAGAGGATTCATCTGGGGAGCTGGGGAGAGGGCAGGCCTGACCTGGGTATCCCAGACTAGTTGTCCTTGCAGCCCAGTTGGAACCATTGCTGAGAGTTCTTACTCTTCGAGAGGCCTGGTCCTCAGCACACTCATGCCTTTCAGGAGTCCCTCTTACACCCTCCAGTTCTGACCAGTGCTCCCAGCCAGCTGCCCCCATTCTTCCTCGTTCTCTTTGTGGTCCAGAGAATGAATGCCTCCTCCATACCCCTAATGCCTTTGGGCCTTTGGCTTTCCTGAGGCTCAGCGAGGGTATGTTGGAGGGAACCCGCTGGGAGTGGGGTTTGAGAAACATCTTTTGTTGGGAGCCTTGGAGCAGGGAGAGATACTGCCTCTGGGAGGCAGGGCTCCCAGGTCACCCTAAATCAGTGTAGGCTCCTAGGAACTGGGCCTCCCATGGGGGAGACACTGGAATGTGTACTTATGGGGATGGCCCTGTACTGGGGGATGTGGTGGCAGCAGGGGCAGTAGGGGCTTGAGCCCACTGGGAGGAGGAAGGGAGAGAGGACCACCAGGGATGAGCCAGACACAGAGATGGAGCTGAATTGTGATTTGCTGCTTTGGGGCTTGGGTGCTGGTGGGGTCCTAGGAGCAAAGGGGGTCAGAGAAAGAGTACTGTTCCCAGGGACCTAGATGTATAGATGTATAGCCTGACAGAGGAGGCTCAGTGCAGAGGATCCCAGGAGGACTTTTCTCCATGCCCATGGCAATAATAACAAAAGTAGTAATAATCGTTACCACTGTTTGAGTGCTAGGGGCTTTAAGTCCTCTCTGTATGTTATTTTATTCTTACAGCAGTTCTGTGGGGTAGGGATTGTTACCAGCTTTTTAGGGATGTGGAATCAAATCTCAAAGAGGTTAAATCATTTAAACTTGATCATGTGTCTAGCAAGTCTTCCGAGTTAGAATCTGAACCTAGGCCTGCCTGCTGTACCTGAGCTCAAACTGTACCCTGGGGCAGGCAAGGCAGTCTGATGATGCCGTTTAACAAGTGAGGAATTGAGGCCCAGGGCCACTTGTGAGCAGGCCCTTAGTCACCTCTCATGGTGATTGATGACTGAGCGTGACAGCCTACACTCGTTTCTCTAGGCTCAGATTCCCATCTCTATGATGGGCATGGAAGTGGGCACTGGACAGGTGAACTCCAAGGAGCCTTCAAGGCCTGAGGACTAGTGGCGCCTGCTACACTCATGAGGAGGAATCCCTGGAGATCCAGAGGGTCTGGTGCTCAGGTAGAGAGGGGTCTGCAGCATTGTTTTGCCAGGGTGAACCTCTTTCAGGGTAGAAACCTAAAGGATGTGAAGGCAGGGAGGTGTTTAGGTAGAACACATCTGGAGTAAGTGGACCCTTCCTTGAGTGAAGTCTGGAAAGGCTTCTGGAAGGGATGGGGTTTCCAGACATATCTAGGTAGGCACTTAACAGGACTCAGCAGAAGTTGAGTGAATGCAGGTACATGTGTCACAGGCCTGCCAGGGCTTGACCTGGGATCCGCGCTCTGATTTGGTCTTATGCTGTCTCATGCCTTCCCCTCCTTTCTCCACTCCCGTCCTTTGAATCCTTTTTTTCTGGCCAGACCTCTTCTGAGCTAAGTGTAGCTTTCACTTTTTTTTCAGCGTTCTGTGTTTCGGATGGGGTGTGTGTGTGTGTGTGTGTGTGTGTGTGTGTGTGTGTGTGTACCTCCCGTGTGCACCCATGTGCGTGTATAGCCTCTGCACACACTTCCAGTTCTGAGATGGTGTCACACTGTCTTGTCAAGTGGCTGTTGAACCCTGGAAGATGCAAACTCATTTTGTGCTGGCCCCTCAGCCAGAAGAGGGTGTGAGAGGCAGGCCAGCTGCTGTAGCAAAAGTCACTATGTTCTCAGATCTACTGAGATGTTTATGTTCTCTCTGGTTTTGCCTCCTCCGGTTCTGATGCCCTGACTTCAGTGTGGAGAGGGTGCCTCGGTGGGGATGGTCTGGCTTGGGGAGGCCAGGGGCTCTGCTCTGTCCTGTTCTCCCTCTTCTTGTGCTTCCTATAAGCCATAAGGGAAGCAAGCTGTGGATGCCAGCCCCACTCTCCTGGGCTGGCGCTGATGACACACTGCTGTCTTGACTTACACAGAAATCACTTGGAGAGGAAGAATTGATTTCTTCTCTTGGGTGAGATCGTGGGGGTGGGGAGCAGTGCCCAGTGGACAGCCTTGAACCCCAAAGGCCCAAACTGACTCATTATCAGGAAAAAGGAAGGCCAACAGGATTCCCAGGGAACTCTGGAGATCCCCTCGACTCTTTCCCCAGACTCCATTTATAGAGCACCTATACTAACTAGGACTAACTAGGACAGTTTAGATAATTTTGCTCAGTTGAGTCCTATAATCATCCTGTGAGGGTGGAGTTTAAATTTCTATTGCACAAATGAGCAAACGGAGACTCAGAGAGGATGTTTTCCCAAAGTTGCGTGGCTAGGAAGTGACAGAGTCTGGATTTGAACCTATATCTCCGACTCCAGAGTCATCTTCTAAAACACCAGGGCTCACTCCTTCCATGAAACTTCTCGTGACTACACCAGCCCAGCATGTGATCGTGGTCATAGCACAGGAAGGAGGCCAGGACCTTCCTTTGATGGTTAAGGAGATGAAGACCCTGAGAGGCAATGGGCTTGCTCTAGGGAGCCTAGCAAGTCAGTGATAGAGCCTGGTCTAAAACCCACATAAATCTTTATGTTGCTGTTTTCCTTTTTCGTTTGTTAATACAAAAGAATTACATGCTCGTTGTCAAAGTTACAGAAGTACATCAACGAGAAGGTGGAAGTAGACCTTTACCTTCATTCCCATGCCCCAGAGTTGGGTTCACTATCATACTTCCAGACCCATTTTCTATATACAAACATTCATCCATCCATCTCTCTATCTATCTAAACACACAAGCATTCATTCATTCATTCATTCATTCATTGAACAGTGCTTTGAACACTCATTATGTGCCAAGCCTTTGGTAGAACTAAGGATCCAATAGTAAATAAGGCAGACGTGGTTCCTGCCCAGGGAGGTCCCAGTATGACACGAGGTACACAGACTGCAACGCAGAACAGGGGCATCCTTAGAGTGGCAGACCTCCAACCCAGCTTTTCTGCCAAGGTGACCCTCAGGATGTCATCCAGGAAGAAGGAACTGTGTTTGCAAAAACCCTGTGAGGTAGGGAAGAGGGTCTCATTGTAAGCGACCCTGATGAGAGGTCAGTGGGAGGAGGTGAGGCTGGGGAGGTGGGCATGGCTGGACCAGGCAGGGCCCTGCATGCCGTGGAGGAGCTGATTAGACATTGAAAGTGATGACATGATGCACTTCTGTTTTTACAGCAGTTTTTCTGGTTGCTGTGTAGAGTCTAGATGGGAGTATAGTACTGGGTTGGGGGACAAGAGAGAAAGCGGGGGACTGGTGAGGAGGCTTTTGTCGTCATGCAGGCAAGAGATGATGGCGACTTGGCAGACCAGAGAGAGAAGCAGAGGTGGAGGGGAATAGAGAGAGTAAAGATATATCGGGTTGCCAAACTTTTTCTGTAAAGGGCCGGAAAGTAAAGAGTTTAGGCTTTGTGACTATTGCGACTACTCAGTTCTACTGTTGTAGTGGAAAAGCAGCCACAGACAATATGTGAATGAATGAAGTGTGGCTGTGTGCCAATGAAACTTTATTTACAGATACTGAAATTTGAATTTCATGTGATTTCCATGTGTCATGAAATAGTCTTCTTCTTTTGATTTTCTAACCATTTAAAAAGGTAAACCTTGTCTTAACTGGTGAACTGAACAAAAGCACGTGGTGAGCTGGATTTGGTGCTGGGGCTGTAGTTTGCAGACCCTTGAGATATATTTTGAGGTCAGGGATGGCTGTTCTTGGCGATGGATTGTAAGGGTGTGAGAAATCAGGTTTCTGGCTTGATCAGAGGGGGTGGAAGATGGTGCCTTTATGAAGTGGGAAGGTCTGGGGAGGAACAGGTTTGGGGGAGAAATCAAGAGTTTGAAGAGGGACATGTTAAGAGGGAGATGCCTGTGAGTCATTGGAACACAGATATTTAGGAGACAGTTGGGTTTAAGTTTGGAGCTCAGATGAGAGGTGTGGACTTGGAGAAGTAAATCTGGGAGTTGCCAGCATATAAATGATATTTAAAGCCATGGGAGTGGATGAAATCATCTAGGAAAAAATAGTAGAGAGAATTAAGGAGAGGGCCTAGGAGCAAGTTCCAGGGGGTTCAGTGCCAGAGAAGGAAGGGCCTGCACTGAAATATAGGAGATGGAGCGAGAGGTAGGTGACTAGATCTTGGACCATGGGACCATTTATTAATATAGAAATCAGGTCATATAACTCACAATATTCTTCATTCACATGACCTATGTCATGGGCTTATTTCCATGTAAGTAACACCTTCTTTTGAAAGGCGGTATTCTATTCCATTATATATATGCACCATAATTAATGTACCAGTTCCCTGTTGTTTTCCATGTTTGCTGCTGCCTGGCTGTCTTTGAGAATGGAGCTAGTGTTTCTGTAAACCAGTCCCTGCCAACTATGGCCCCTGGGCCCAATCTTTTGCTGCTTGTTTTTGTATAGCCCAGAGGCTAAGAATGGCTTTTACATTTCTAATGGTTGAAAAAAAATCATGTGATTCATGAAAATTATATGCAATTCAGTTCCGAGTGTCCATAAATAAAGTTCTGTTGGAACACAGCTCTGCTCATGCATTTATGCACTGTCTCTGGCTGCTTTCCTGCTGTAAGGGCAGAGTCGAGCACTTGTGACAGATATGGGAGGGCCTGCAAAGCCTAAAACATTTGCTATCTGGACCTTCACAGAAGAAATTATGCTGACCCCTGCCTGACTCGATTCTGCATCCAGAACCAGCAGTAGGTCCACACACAGGCTGAGCAGGGTATTTTGAGCATCTCCAGGAGGACACGATCTAGAGAAACAATTCTTTGATGCCCGAAATTCTGCCATCAGCTCTTACTTTGAGTAAACCATTGCCCTTTTAAAACATCATCCTTTAAAATTCAAACCTCCTCTGCAGGGTTAACATTACATATGCATCAATTAATCAAAGGTTGGGCCTACCTATGGCAACAATATTACTCCTCTACTTAAAACCCTTTCTTTCTTATCACCTACAAGCTAAATCCAAACATGACCTCCTGTTCCAGCCCTGGCTTGCCCTTTAGCTTCTCCTCCTCCTGTGACCACCATCTTACATCTCCTGTCTGCCCACATGGAAGGGCCTGCATTCCTCCAGCGTCCCATGCTGCTTCCTTCCTCACTGCCTTTGCCTGGGTTTCTCCCAGTGCCTGGAATGGCCTTTCCCAGCCTGACCACCTGGGGAGCTTCAGGTCAATTTTAAGGGTTCACCTTTAGGGTTATCGTGTCTCTGAGGTACCTCCAAGTGGTCCTCACTGTATCTTAAGTAGTACACTGTACTGAACTACAGTGATTTCTGTGCACTCCCCTATTGTAATGCAGGCTCCTTGAGGACAGAGACAGTTTAGTCCTCTCTCTGTCCCCATTGCCTGCCTAACAGGCACTCAGTGAAGAGTTAAGTGGATAGTTAAATACCCGAATGAACGTATATTCAAGGACTACTTCGGTTGTAGATAATAGGAACCTGGCTCAAACTGGCTTAAGGGAAAAAAAAAGATTACTCATGTATCTGGGCAGTCTGGTGAAGCTTTGCTTCAGGCATAGGGGCTGAAATGTTGTTTTCGGGGCTCAGTATCCCTCCTGCCTTCACCTCTGCCTCTGTATTTGTTTGGATCAATTCTTTAGGTTATTGCTAGCTGATAGATTCATTGCCAACAGCCCCAGACCACATCCTTCTTAGCAACCTCAGCAAGAAAAGAGTGTTTTCTGAGAGCGCCAGCAGCAAAGCCCTGGGAGGTCTCTGATTGGGTGTGGCTTGGCTCACAGGCTCATTCCCAAGCAAATCACTGAGTGGGGGCAGGGCGGGCATTCTCCAGTAAGCAGGGTCTGGTCACACGCCGAGGCCTGAGGCTGGGGATCAGCCCCACCAGCACCAAATGGACTGGGTTCCCTGCAGGGAAGCGGAGCCCTGTTATCACAAGGAGCCAGCCTAGAACGAGAGGGGGGCACTCTAGCAGAAAGGATGAGGAACAAAATAAGAGCATCAAGACTGACTAGTGAAGGTAGAGAAGGTCTGCGCAGCATCTGTTTTGCTTCTGTATCAAGGAAAGAAGGGACAGAAGCTGTTAAGAAGGAACCCAAGTTCAGGCCAGAAGCGGAGGTGATAATCTGCTTTAAATGGATTTGTCTTCTGGCCTCTAGGATTGCTGAGTGAATTTGGAGATAAGATCTCTGAGAAGCTATCAGGGATATTTCAGGACAACTGGGGTAGACAGTGGGGGCGGGGGAGGGGGAAGGTGTGGGTCGCAGCATTCCAGTTTCCCACTGTGTACAGAATCAATCCAGGGTCCCTAACCGACCCCTGAGCACCTCCCTTGCCTCATCTCCTGACTGCCTCTCCTCGGAGTCCCCGTCTTCCCAGAATATGCTGTGGGTGCTTGCTGCTCCGTGACTTTGCCTGTGCCAGACAGCTGAAATGTCTCCTCCTCTAGGAGGTCCAACTAAACCTCCCCACTCCTCCACGAAGTGCTTGACCCTCCGTTCCCGTAATACCTGCTATAAACCTGCATCATGTTTGTTGTGTGGATGGATAAATGAATGCTGGAAGACCTAAGATGGGCAAATAACCAGTTTTATGGGGGAATAAGGCAGATTATGGGAAAAACAGATTGGTGACCTTAATCCCTGACAAAACCCTGGAACTAATTGTCAATTGAGCACTTGAGGAAGAGTCCAGTTTCTTCAAATGAGCCTTTTCTCTGGTTCTTCTCCACTTGAGTGGTCCCCTGCCAGAAGCAGTGACACTTTGGGGATGAGAAAGATGGGCAGCTGGGTGAGTGGCAGCACAAGTAGGAAAACTTGTGACCCCAAAGCCCTGAATAGTGGATGGACGTTGATCCTGGGGCAGACCCTAGGGCTGTACGGCTTTCCTGTTCCTGTCCTCTCCCTGAGGACCTTGATGACACACGAAACAAAGTGGGGAGAGGAGGGCAACCTTTTTAGGTAAATTCATTTGTTCTCTTCTTCATCCACCAAAAAATTATTGAGCACCTTCTATGCACCAGGTACTGTCAAAACAGTACTTCAAAAATGGCATCGTTACATAACATCGTGGCATGGTTACATAACACTGTGACTGCACTTAATGCCACCAAACTGTACACTTAAAAACGGTTAAAATGGGAATTCCCTGGGGGTCAAGTTGTTAGGACTACACGCTTTCACTGCCGAGGGCCCAGGTTCGATCCCTGGTTGGGGAACTGAGATCCCACAAGCCATGGGGTGAGGCAAAAAAGAAGAAAAAAAGGTTCAAATGGTAAACTTCATGTTGTGTGTATTTTGCCATAATTAAAAAATATGTATCATGGCAGTTGGAGTGAGGGACTCAGCTTAACTGAATGAAATGTAATAGTAACAAATGAAACATCCTATATAGCTCCACCCCTTCCCTGAATTTTTCAGAAGAGGATGGCAGAGATGTGGCTCTGCAGCGATGTGAGCAAATGACTTCTGGGTGTTGGCCACAGATTTGACAGTCTATTATTTTGGGTTGTTTTGGTGAAAAATGTGGCATGGCTGCCCAATATGACCTCTGCCAGGGAGAGGAAGATCCAATACTTGCAGGGCTGTTATAAGGGAGGGGGCAGACTTGTTCTGCATGGTCCAAGGGGTCGAATGAGGAATGCTATGGGCTGACAGACTTTGGCTCAGTAAAAGGTAGAGCTTTCCACCAATGAGAGCTGCTCAAAAGCCAGTGGATTTCTTTGGGAGGTAGTGGGTGCCCATCCCTAGAGGGAGCAAACAGAGGTTGTGGGAGTGGCCAGAGAAAGGTTCCCCGTTCTGCGACCTGACCGTTAACTTGTGCATCTTCTTCAGAATTTGTTTGGTGGCGGAGGGGCGGGAGGCTCTTCTCATTCCATGAGCTCCCTCAGTGATCCCAACTTTGGCTTCCATGAATAGCTCCCCCATCCTGTTCTGAGTTCCAGCTCTGTGTGTCCCGGAATCCATCAAACATTTTGTCACGGATGATCCATTCCAAGCCCAGTCAGAATTGTTCTTCCCCCTCATTTCCAGGTCTCCCCATCTTCTGTGTGTGACACACGCACCCATCGGTTGAAGCCTTCAGTACATCTTTGGCTCTTCCAGCCCCTCGCGTGCAAACAATCCCTAAGACCAGTCATGTCTACCCTTGAAATATCTCCTAAGCTGTGCCCAGGTATCATTAAGTGACTCTGATGAGATAGCGTTCAGTTCATGTTTTGAAACACCTATTCTAGATGTGGTTTCCTTTTGCTGCTCTGAGCAGTAGCAATTTTCACGGGGTAGGAAGAGGGGGAAGAGAAGGCGGGAGAGGAAGGGAGGGATGAGTCCCTAAATTAGTCACTTCAGATGCTGTAAGAAAGACCCAAAATAACGGTGACGCTAGAACAGATGCTTATCCTCACCCAAGTGACAGTCCGGGTATGTCCAGTGCTGATACTGCAGCCGCTCAGGGGCCTTCTGTCCTGCAGTTCTGCAGTCCCCAGGGTGTTGCCTTTGGCAGTATGGTCCTAGATAGCTCACCACATCTGTGTTCCAGCCAGTGGGAAGGGGGTGGAGAAGAGAGAGGGTATGCTCCTTCTCTTTAAAGGCATGCCCCAGAAGTTGTACACATCAGTTCCTCCCACATCCTATTAACCAGAAAATGATCACATGGCCATACCCTGCTGCAAGGCAGGCTGGGATCTGTAGTCTTTAGCCAAGAGGCCCTGTGCCTAACAAAATATTCTACAGAAGAGGAGGAGAACAGATGTAAGGGGAACACTAGTGGTTTCTACCACAGTCATTTTGTACATTTCAGTGTGACCTGCATGGCAGTTAATTGGCTGGACCTTAAGGATAGAGTACATGAAGGCTTAACGTACTAATGAAGTTCCATTAGCATCCAGTAAAGCGTTTTTTCTTTTACAGATGGGAACATGGAGCTCAGAGAGGGGAAGTCACCTATTAAGACTGCACAGCAAAGTGTCAGAAGTGGGACTGGAACCCAAACTTTGGGCTTGCTTTTTACTGTTTCAAAGAGATCTGGCTGAGAGGCAGATAAGCAGTGCCAGGAGGACAGGTCTCTTGGGGCTGGGGAGAGACCACCTTTCCCAGCCTGTCTACCTGCGGAGCTGCTCATCATTTGTCAGCACTCGCCTTTAGGGTTATCATATCTCAGAGGTGCCTCCAGATAGCCCTCACTGTATCTGAGACAGCACTCTGTACAGAACTGAGGTGATTTCTGTTCACTTCCCTATTGATGCAAGACAGACGCAGCTTAGTCCTCTGTTCCCAGTGCCTGCCTCCCAGGCACTTGGTGAATAGTTAAGTGAATAAATGAATGTATATTCAAGGACTGCTTCAATTGCAGGTAATAGAAACTTAGCTCAAACTGGCCTGAGGGGGGGAAAAATGATTGGCTCAAGTATCTGGGCAGTGTAGGTGTACAGCTTGCTTCAGGCATAGCTGGATCCAGGGGCTTAACTGTTGTTTTCAGAAGCTGTGCTTCTATCCTATGCCGGCTAGCAAAGATTGACACTGGTTATGTGGCTTGACCCTTCTTGCCCTCTCCGTGGGAAATGTTATCCAAGCAGCCCCTGCAGGAATTGGGAAGAGGCAGGGGGTTAAGAGAATATGGGGTGCTATTGGTGGTCATGGTAGGGGCAAGGAGTTCCTCTTGGATATCCCCAGGTCCAGGGCATCTTGGTAAAGAGCCCAGCCTCAGCCCTTGATCTTTGGTTTTGGCTTTATGGGGGTACATCTTGGGTCATCTCTTGGGAACTTCCCTGTGGCTCCACCTCTGCTGAGGTTGGATGCACTTACTGTACCCTCAGGCCAAGGGTGGCCTGGCCCCCTCACTCCTGCTCCTCTGGGAAAGCCAAGGCACCCTGGGGTCTTTCCTGGCAGGGTTCCGTGGAGTTCCCGCATTCGGCGGGGTGGGGTGGGGTGGGGAGGAAGAACCGTCTGCTGACTCACTGGGAGGGGCAGTACATTGCTGACTCCAGGGCAGGTCCTGCCTGGGGATGACAATTCCCCTTTGTAGAAAAGGTGGGCAGCGTGGTATGAATGCAGCGTGAGGTCTGTGTGTCTCCATGGGGCTCTGCGTACTAGGCAGCCCATCTGTCCCACTGGTCACAGGCCGTGCTCTCATTCCCTGGCCACATCTTGTCTCTGAGATGTGTTTCTCCCTCCTGCCTTCAGCTCTGGGAGCCCAGCTATCGGGGTGGGAGTCTCTTGGTGTCCTCGGTTCTGGTGTGTCAAGGGCTTCTCCCCAGGGAAAGCACGAGAGTGGGAACTTCCCTGAGTCCAGAGTCTAGGAAGGGAGTTGAAGGGAGCAAATCCAATGCCCTGCGAACCTCTCATCCTCCCTCTGGAGGGAAGGACAGCTCGGCCCTTGGGGAACCTGATAGGTCTGGTCGGAAGAGAGGTGCTCCCTGACCTCCCCACATTCGTGGAGGTGGCAGGCAGTCCCAAGCGACCCTGGCAAGTACAACCCAGTGGCAGGAATTAGCTTGATGGATGAAGGAGAAGTCATAAGAAAGGTCTTGAGTACCAGGCAGAGGCGTGTGGGTTTACTCCCGCGGTAAATAGGGAACCATGAGAGGTGCCTGTGGGGGAAGGATGTGAGCAGATTCCTACCTCAGGTCCTAAGAGGAGACATGTAAAATGTGGGGTTGTCAGGGATGGACTGGAGGGTCCCAGGAGGATCACAGGAGTGCTGGCCGCACAGGTGAGGGTGGGAGACGGTGGGCATGGGCAGCAGTGGGAAGGGTGAGGGAGGCCCAGGAAGGACAGGCCTTGGTTCTGTCTGGGGGTGAAAGAAAGGAAGGGAGACTCGGAATCTGGGAGTTTCTTAACCTTAGTCCCTGTGATTCCTTCAGTGGGCAGGCAAGCATGGCAGGCCGCTGCCTGCCAGCACTTCCTCTGGGCCGTGGTGGCCCTTGTAGGCAGGATGTGGTGCCCGCCAAGGGTGACTTTATGAATGGAGCGTGAAGGCTGCTGACTCAGCAGGTGGCAAGGCTTTGAGGCCGCCAGGTTTGGACCGGAAGTGTCTGGGAAGGAAGTGGCTGCTCAGGGCTTCCCCGCCGCGGACAGCTGGGGGTGGAGGATGTACTGGGCAGGATGCACCCGGCTTGGCTAAGGGACTCCCTCAGCTCAGCTGCTGGGTGTGTGTGTGGGGGGGGTGGGGAGTGGGGTGCTAGGCTGGGACTGGGAGGGTTGAGGCTGGGTGCCTGTGACTGGAATTGATGCTAATGGCTGTTGATGACATTTGCTCCCTGGAAGGGCAGAGAGGTGTGTCAGGAGGTGGGGAACTCGAACCCTTCTCATCTGTGCTCTCTGGCAAATTACATCACACTAACGAAGTCCCCTCCCTTATCTGGGCTTTAATTTTTTTCTTCTTGCAGAATGGGACCAAGTCAGGCAGCCCGGCTCCCTGGGTGGTTTTGGAGAATGTGAAACCTTTTATATTTTTGTGAAATCGTGTTGGATAGTATGAATCGACCCTGGTGACGTGGTTTGGTCAGGAGGTGGCACGAACAATCAGGCAGCAGCTGTGGGACACAGGGAGCAGGCGGACAGCTTGGTGGGGCTGGGGGCGGGCAGAAGGGCAGCCAGGGGCTGGACCCGGGGAGGTCTGGGCCTCCCTGGCTCAGGTCTGACGTGTAGTCACAGAAATATCTCACTCGGTCCTGACTCCGCTTGGGGGGTCAGCCCCAGTCCAGGCCTCGTCCATTTCTGATCGGTCTTGGGCGCTCACTACACACAGGTTAAACTAGCCAGTGTCCTTTCCCTTCAGCCCCGTACTCATATACCAGGCTGCCTTCTAGAAGTCTCACCTGGAAGTTCCTGCACAAACACTGCTCACTGTACGTGCCCTACACCCAACTCTTCCACATTCTCTGTCTCCGTGAGTGTCCCACCTGGTCACTGGGCTCAAAACCATGGACACCCTGACTGCTCCCTCTCTCTCTCCCCTGTCCTACCATGCTGTCGCTTTCTCCCAGACCTGCTTTGTCTCTTCTGTCCAGCTTTTCTCATTTATCCTGCACAGCTGTCATAGTAATCTTTAGGAACCACAGCTCTGACCATATCCTTTCCTCTATTCCAGAACCTTCAGTGGCTCCCAGCTGCCTTTAGGATAAACTTTCAACCTCTTAGCCAATCTCTAAGTCTTATTCTCCCCTACCAGCTGTTGTCTTGAGCCAAACCAATCCGTGTACATCCTTGGCCTGAGCAGACAGACTTGCCTTAACTAGCTGCCTTACCTCTCCCTCCTTTTGTTTGCATACCAACATCTTAGAAGGGGTGGGTCCCAGCTGCCCACTGCCCTGCTCCCCTGATCCAGCCTCCCCAGTGACTCACTTCCCTCCTGCCAGCATCTCTCAAAATATCCCTCAGCAGGGAGCCTTGTGCGGGTATAGGAGGGAGGACCTCCCAGCGGGCAGTTGCAGCCTTCCACCAAGCTGGTCCAGGGGAGATGAGGTGAGAGAGGGCCTGGGGAGGACGTTTTGAGACAAAGGCCTCACTTCCTCTTCCTCGCAGGCAGGGGCAGCCTTCCACCACGGAGAGCCCAGCTGTCAGCTGTCTCACGGGAAGATGCTGTGTGGACCGGGCAGCACGGGTATGCGTGTGGCCACTGCCCTGGGAGTGCTGTGGTTCTGCCTCGCAGGTGAGGGGAGCAGAGTGGGGCCTGGAGGTGTGGGAGGAGGGGACCATTCCCGCCAAGCCTCTCTGTCTAGCAGGGCTGGGGAGGTTTTGGCTAACCTCCTCCCAATCTCCTCTCTGCCCTGTCCACCTCATTCCTACCTCTGGGATCCAACAGGCAACTTACTTTACATTTTTTAGACTCTGTTTTCTCTTCTGTAAAATGATAATGTGAGCACTAAATGTGATAACGCTGTTTCTCGAACAAACTGTATGTGTGCTTCCTCCCCAGGGCCTTTGCACATACTGTTCCCTCTGCCTGAAACTTTGTGCCCCCGAATGTCTGCATGACTTGAGCCCTTATTTCATTCAAGCCTTTGCTCAAATGCCACCTTCCCCAGGCTTTCCTGGCTACCTTGTATAAAATAGTTCATCTTCCCTCCCTTTCCCCGACCTTACTTCATGCTTCTTCCCAACATTTATCTGCACCTGACATATTATATGTTTGCTTGCTGATTGCCTGCTCTGCTCAAAGAGCAGGATGTGTCTCCAGGGCCAAGATGGATGCCAGCCACATAGCAGGTGTGTAAATCTTCCCACACAGTTCTTGGCACAGAGTTAGCATTCAATAATGGCAGCTACTTTAATAACAACATCATCATAATTCAAATCCTAATCAGTTTCTGCTCTAAGGGAGAGTTTGCCTTCTCCCGCCAAGGGGTAGACAAAGTTGAGTGTCTGGTGCCATCTGGTGGTCGGAAAGAGGAAGCACCGCTTTACCCAGAGCTATTGATCCTTTGATTTCTTCAGACAAAGGGCTTTGTCTGGGTGATTCCTCCGGTTTCATCCCCCAAATGCCCGATACAAGGGGCACCCTGTTGGTCTCCAACTGGAGAGCTGGCCTGTGGCACCTGGCATTGTGGCAAGAGATCCAATGCCCACTTAAGACCTTTAGAGATCACTACACACTGCAAAGATGATGATACCCACTACCTGTATGTTATTCATGATGAAAATACTAACTATAAAATGCTATTTTTCTAAGTGTGAGAAACCTTTAATGAGTGCAGTATTCAGTTAGCTTTGTTTCGAGACTGTTTGATCTTCACACTTTTTTTTTGTTTTTTTGCGGTACGCGGGCCTCTCACTGTTGCGGCCTCTCCCATTGCGGAGCACAGGCTCCGGATGCGCAGGCTCAGTGGCCATGGCTCACAGGCCTAGCCACTCCGCGGCGTGTGGGATCTTCCCGGACCGGGGCACGAACCCGTGTCCCCTGCATCAGCAGGCGGACTCTCAACCACTGCGCCACCAGGGAAGCCCTATCTTCACACTTTTTGAGTGTGCCTGCTTTGCTGGTGCCCAAAGCACACAATCTAACCATTACCCAAGAATGGCAGTGCCAGGCTAGGGGACACATCTCACCACAAGAAAAGCTATCAGGAACCCCTACTTAATTTTCCAGGGCTCTAAAAGAAGAGCTGGACCGGAGGCAGAGGTGACTGGGTGGGAGGCTGCAGGGCAGGAGTAGGAGCAGGGGAACCTGACCCACTGGGCTTTTCTCTGGTTATGTCATACTCTTTTTTCATTCCCTTTCAATCTCAGCTTAATATCTCTTTATGGAGAAAGTGGCTCACCACCATATTTAAATGCATGGGTATTCTTTCTTTCTTGCATAAAAACTAATCATGTGTATTTAGGAAAAGAAAAATGAAAAAGCATTTGTGATTCTTTCTCATCCAGAGAAAACCACTAATAACATTTTGGTGCATACTTTTTTAAGACTCCCTTTTTACAATTTATAAAGATAATATATATTTGGGAAATGCAACCAGCACAGACAGGTGTAAAATACCTGCCAGAGTTTTGAAAAGCTACCTCCTTGCTTTCTATCCATTGGCTTGCTTTCTTCCTTCATACCCCTAATCATATACTAATAAGAATTTGTGTGCTAGTTTGTCCCTCTCTCCCACTAAGACGTAAGCTCTGTAGGGGTGTGACCTTGGTGTTGTTCTCCGTGGCATTCCTAACTCTTACCCCTGGCATAGTGGGTGCTTACTATATTCCTGCTGATTGAATTAGAACCAAAGGTAATAAACTCTTAGGCCTTAAAAAAAAAAAAGGGGGTGGACAGGGCCTGAAGTTAACCCGGAAGGGGAGGGGGACTAGGGAGGCCCGGAGTGTCCCGGCCCTTCCTCACCGTCCTACCCCACCAACCGCATCCCCAGGCGCCGCAGTGGAAGTCCGGATCCCTGAAGACCCCGTGGTGGCCCTCGTGGGCACTGACGCCACCCTGCGTTGCTCCTTCTTGCCCGAGCCCGGCTTCAGCCTGACACAGCTCAACCTCATCTGGCAGCTGACAGACACCAAACAGCTGGTGCACAGCTTCGCCGAGGGCCGCGACCAGGGCAGCGCCTATGCCAATCGCACTGCGCTCTTCCCAGACCTGCTGGCTCAGGGCAACGCGTCCCTGAGGCTGCAGCGCGTGCGCGTGGCTGATGAGGGCAGCTTCACCTGCTTCGTGAGCATCCGGGACTTTGGCAGCGGCAGCGCTGCGGTCAGCCTGCAGGTGGCAGGTGAGAGCCGCGAAGGGGGTGTGTGTGCCCTCCCTTTGGCACACCCCTCATACTTCCCGCAACCCCTTTACCCACTGACCCAGGGCTGACCCATGTCCTCACAGCCCCAGGCACCTTTCCCCTCCACTGTGTCTCGCTGCCCTTGCCTTACGTTGACCTCTGCCCTCTGCCCTGTGCTCCCCTCCAGCCCCCTACTCAAAGCCCAGCCTGACCCTGGATCCCAACAAGGACCTGAGGCCCGGGGACACGGTGACCATCACGTGCTCCAGCTACCGGGGCTACCCCAAGGCCGAAGTGTTCTGGCAGGATGGGCAGGGTGCGCCCTTGACCGGCAACGTAACCACGTCGCAGATGGCTAACGAGCAGGGCTTGTTCGACGTGCGCAGTGTCCTGAGGGTGGTGTTGGGCGCTAATGGCACCTACAGCTGCCTGGTGCGCAACCCCGTGCTGCAGCAGGACGCTCATGGCTCTGTCACCATTACACCGCATAGAAACCCCACAGGTTTTTGTTTTGTTTTCTTAAATGTCCCCCTGGGGGTGGTGGTGGTCCTGTGTGCAGGGGTCACGGTATCTGAATCTAGCTCCATACCTTCAGTCTCTCGGAACAGTGAGATGCCTAATAATAATAACGGAAAAGATAAACAGGGTGCATAGGCGGCAATCTAACCGTGGTGGGAGTGGGTGAGGGTAATGATAACAGGTCCTCTCAGCTCTCTGGGTCCCCTGACTCCAGGGCTCTGGAAACCTCTGGAGAGAATGGAGAAGCATTCAGATCTCAGAAGAGAGTGGAAGGATAGGAGAGGGAAATGGATCCTAGTGGAAAGGGGAGTTTTGCTAGGGCTGGAGGCTGCTCTAGGCCGGGTCCCCCCCACCCCCCACCCCGGGGACGGACCTTTTCAGGCCAAGGCCAAACTGCTGTGATTCTTGTCAGAAGATTAGGGAGACTCCACGTCTGGAAGTGCTGAGACTTAATCTGTTTTTAGGTCTGGGGAGAAAATGGGAAGATGGAACGGGACCTGGGGGTTGATGGAGGAGCAGGATGCTGGGGGGTGGTAGCCCAGAGTGTCGGCGCCCCTCCTCACTGCCTGCCGCTCCAACCTCGCCCTCAGGCGCTGTGGAAGTCCAGGTTCCCGAAGACCCCGTGGTAGCCCTCGTGGGCACTGACGCCACCCTGCGCTGCTCCTTCTTGCCCGAGCCCGGCTTCAGCCTGGCACAGCTCAACCTCATCTGGCAGCTGACAGACACCAAACAGCTGGTGCACAGCTTCGCTGAGGGCCGCGACCAGGGCAGCGCCTATGCCAATCGCACTGCGCTCTTCCCAGACCTGCTGGCTCAGGGCAACGCGTCCCTGAGGCTGCAGCGCGTGCGCGTGGCTGATGAGGGCAGCTTCACCTGCTTCGTGAGCATCCGGGACTTCGGCAGCGCCGCGGTCAGCCTGCAGGTGGCAGGTGAGAGCCGCGAAGGGGAGGGCGTCCCCTCCCTTTGGCACACTCCTCATACTTCCCGCAGCCCCTTTACCCACTGACCCAGGACTGACCCGTGTCCTCACAGCCCCAGGCACCTTTCCCCTCCACTGTGTCCCGCTGCCCTTGCCTTACGTTGACCTCTGCCCTCTACCCTCTGCTCTCTTCCAGCCCCCTACTCAAAGCCCAGCATGACCCTGGAGCCCAACAAGGACCTGCGGCCCGGGGACACGGTGACCATCACGTGCTCCAGCTACCGGGGCTACCCCGAGGCCGAAGTGTTCTGGCAGGATGGGCAGGGTGCGCCCTTGACCGGCAACGTAACCACGTCGCAGATGGCTAACGAGCAGGGCTTGTTCGACGTGCGCAGTGTCCTGAGGGTGGTGTTGGGCGCTAATGGCACCTACAGCTGCCTGGTGCGCAACCCCGTGCTGCAGCAGGACGCTCATGGCTCTGTCACCATCACAGGTAGGGGCAGACGAACAGCTGGGGAAGGATAGAGGGGGCCGTTGCCTTTTATCTGGACCCTGAGCTGGAATTTAGGTAGGCTTGGGTGGTCAGAAGACTTAAAACATTTTCATACATTTCAGGTGTTTCAGACTCTACTCCAAGAAGTCCTTAAGGGACTTGCTTTATCGAGCTGATAGGAATCATTTGTAGTGTTTGCCCTTCTAAGAGTATCTTAGGTGGTCCTTGTGCTTCTTGTGCAGGGAACTGAGCACCTGCCTGGATCTGGAGGTGTGGGCGGGAGTTCTGCAGCAGCCACGAGGCATGGCTCTGGAGTGCTTTCCTACGGGAACCTCTCCAAGTGCTGGGAAGGTGTTGCTACATCACCATCTGATGCTGGGCACCATCTGACTGCGAGGCCCTGAGAGACAGCTGGGCCTCTCCAGGTGGCCATACCCCTCACCCCATCAATGTCAGCTCTCCTGATGGAGTTGAGCGGGACCCAGGCAGCCTTTGGAACAGCCGGCTCTCTCTGCCGCCCCCATGTGGTCAAACACTAGATCAACGCCGCCCCTGTGGCAGTTGCTGCCATCTCTGGTTTTGGGGTCCTAGCCCAGACACACTTCCCTTCCTTTAGTGCCCACCTGAGTGGCACTCAGGTGAAGCGGGCTCAGGCCCACACTCAGGCCAGGAGAGGCAGTCTTAATCCTTGTTTGGACCTCATTCTGGCTCCTCTGTCCCTCCTCATGGGCCAACTAAGCTTTCCCAGGGGTCTCCCTGCATTCTCTGGGGTCAGGACAGCACGTTCTGTCCATCTGGTTCTCCTATTTTCTCTTCCATGACTTCCACCCGACCCACAGCCCATGCAAGTCCTAATCCCCCTGGTGGCCAGTTTCTGCATAAGCCTCTGGACTCACAGACTTATTCCTATCTTCCTGTTGCCCCCACTTACATGGACATTACGTGGCCTTTACTTCTGCAAGCTCAGAGGCAGTGCCCATCACACTTGCCTTCTAGAAATTCAGGCTCATTCCTCCTTCTCTTTTAGGGTTTTCCTTCTGGCAAGGCTGTGTTCCCTCTGCCCACCCCCTCCCCAAGATTGATCCCACCCTCTTTCTGGAGACCCTCAGGTCTGTGCTTTCCGTGGAGGAGTCACTGCCCTGGGCTGTTGGATGTCCCGAGGGGTCTCTTTGACCTTTTAGAGAACAGTATATGGTCTGATGTATCCACAGGAGAGAATCAGAAATATTAGATAGAGCAGGATTGACAGAGAATGTGAAGCTTTCAGAGAAGGGGGGGGGTGGTCAGAATGGGCTGGAGTTTCAGGAGAAGTCTCTAGGGACAGGTGGGAGTTGAGGGGACCTTGAAGGACTGGTGAACTCTGTGATAATTTGCACACTGAGCTGAACTGGATATTCGCCACACCGTGTAGAAAGGGCTTGTGAATATAAATGTGGTTGTACTCATGTACCTGAAGATGCAGGTCTGAGCCCTACTCTGTCCTTGAACGGTGGGATGAGGGCAAGGCTGACCTGTGCTCCAGGCACCAACAACAGCCTAGAGGTGGACATAGCAAGAGCCCCTCCTCCTGGGTACTTCTGTGGCTCTGCTCCATGCTTTGTTGCGGGAGCCCCACCCTGGGATCCCCAGGGGTTTCTTCCGTGTGCTTCATGGACTGGCCTCTCATGTCAGCTGCCATCCTCCTTTCCTGCTCACTGGGGACATTTACCCCACCTAAGAGGAAAATCTTTATTGAAAATTTCAGTAGCTGACATTTAAAGTGCTTTCATTTCACAGATGAGGAAACCGGAACCCAGAGAGAAGAGAGAACTTTCCCAAGGCCACAGGCTAGCACAGTGGCTCTGACTCTTTCGGTGATTAGACACCTCTCTGAAAATTGGATGCATGATAAATGCAGTCACTTGCATTTAAGTTTTGAGGGTTTGTGGCCCCTCTAAACTCAAACATGGGGGTCTGTGGACCTTGGCTCCGGCAGCCTGCCGTGAGCAGATGAACCGGAACCAGAATCCAACTTTTAGCCTCTCAGCCTAATTTTCTCTCCTCCCCACCACCCAGCCTCCTGTTTTTGTGAGAGCAAAACTGGCCTACTTTGGAGCCCTTGGCCTGTATTTTGCTTCAGGCAGCTTTGAGCCTTGTTAAACACTCTGGGATTGAGACTTTCAGTCTTCCAGCCTGGTCTCTCCCGCTCGTGGGGGTGCTGTATGTGGAGGGGGCTTTATGGAGCAAACACTGGACGTGGAACCTGGAGATGCAGGTCTGAGCCCCGCTCTGTCCTTGACTGGTGGGCTGAGGGCAAGTCTGACCTGCGCTCCAGGCACCAACACCAGCCTGAGGGTGGCCATAGCAAGAGCCCCTCCTCCTGGGTATTTCCGTGACTCTGCTTTCCTGCAGGGGCCTCACCCTGGGATTCCCAGAGGTCCCTTCCATGAGCTTCAGGGACTAGCCCTCCAGGCCCCTCGTATCAGCTCCTGTCCTCCTCCCCTGCTCCTGCTCACCAGGGTGATGGGTCCCTTTGCTGCCAATGTCCAGAGCGGCAGCGTTGCCAGCCACGCCCGTTGAAAGTGACATTGGCTGCAAATCCCTGCATCTGTGCCACGGTCTCCACTGCCCAAGGGTTCATGGCGCTGCTGTCTGCTCTGACAGCACCTTCTGCAGGAGCTGCCTTCCCCCTGGCTTTTGTTAGATTTGTTGTCTCCAGGGCCTCTGCTCAGGACCCCGCGTGGGTCCTGGGACTGGGCTGGAGGATGGTGTGCTCAGAACAGCTGCTGGCCCTGACCCAGGCGAGGGTGGCTCAACTCCTTCCCCCTGCCCTCAGCGTTTCACAGAAACATTCCCCTGGCAAGTCTCTTCCTCTTGGGTAAACCCAGAGCCTTCACTCTGGCACCCTCAGTGTCCGCCCTCATCTTTACACGGGAATCTGCAAACATCTTCTGTCAAGGGCTGGATAATGTATATTTTAGGTTTTGTGGGCCACATACCGTCTTTGTTGCTACTGCTGCTGCTGCCTCTCCTTTTGTTGGTAACCCTTTACAAATGTAAAACTATTCATTAACTCAAGGGTTGTACAAAAACAGGCCACAGGCCAGATTTGGCCCACGGGCTGTAGTTTGCCAACTCCTGATCTATAAGGTGGGGGGGTATCACCAGGTGGGACTGGGGTAATCAGGGAGGGCCTCCCGAGGAGGAATCGTAAGCTAGATGGGGAGTTAGGGAGCAGTTTTTAGGTAGAGGAAACTGACAGCAATGGTGAGGGGGCTGGAAGGAGCCTCTGCAGAGAATGGTTAGGATACCAGTTTGGCTGGAGCAGTGGAATTACAAAGAAGAAGACTGAAGCACTATTCTCATGTCAGTAGGGAGCCATGGAAGGTTCTTGAGCATCATCAACCACAGACTCTTCAGCCCTCCCAGGTTGAGGCATGTCCACGGCAGCCACGGCCGTCAGGGTTTAGAGGGTGTATGGTTGGGCAGGGAAGGGGCCCGGGAACTTAAGTAAGCTCTCTTCATGGTGTCGGGGCCCAGTGAGGGTAGGAGCCCCTGTTCACACCTTGGAGGCAGAGGGGCTGTCCTCAGGGCCACTGGGGGCCAGGCATGACAGTCTCTCTCCATTCTCCCCATCTCCCCTCCAAGGGCAGCCCATGACATTCCCCCCTGAGGCCCTGTGGGTGACCGTGGGGCTCTCTGTCTGTCTCGTCGCACTGTTGGTAGCCCTGGCCTTCGTGTGCTGGAGAAAGATCAAACAGAGCTGTGAGGAAGAGAATGCAGGTGAGTGAGAGAGGGGGGTGTGCGTGTGTGTGTCTCTGGGTATGTTAGTGTGTCTGTGACATCAACATGAGTGTCACTTTCCAGGGACAGAATGAGTGTGGGTGTGCAAATGCAGCTAGACTGTGTGTGTGTGTGATCTTGAGGCCGAACATGTGTTGTAAACAGGTGTGAGCCTGCCCGTGAGTGTGCAGACATGGCAGGATGAGTGTGGATATGAGTGTGACTGGGAGTGAGTGGTGGATGTGTGACAAGGGGATGGATGTGTCTGTGCAAACAAGCGTGACTGTGAGAGCCTATGTCACATGGGAGTGTCTGTGAGTGAAAGCACATGGAACTCGAGTAGCACAAGCGTGAATGCTTCGTGGGTTTGCGTGTCACCGTGAGAGGGTGTGTCTGCCTCCAGGTGGGGCAGAGTCTGAAGCAGCTGCTGTTTGCTTGGGCTGGGGGGTCAGTAGGAGTTGACTTTGGTGATTGGTAGGTGGTGAGTCGACATTGATAGGTAGGTGGTTTGACCTTGATAGGTAAGTTGACTCTAGTGAGTGTTGGGTGAGTGAGTGGACATTGGTGAGTGGGTGAGTTGACCCTGGTGGGTGGTATGTGGCTGAACATGAAGGTAGATGGTGAGGGGTGGGAGATGACTGGGTGTCAGGAAGGAGAGCATATGTGAACGGAGAGGAGACTGGTCAGTTGGAACAGGTGGGTGGCTGCCTGTGTGGCAGGTGGCTGGGCAGGCTGCGGAAGGATGAGGAACCATAGACGGGTGGGTATGCACGTTGGAGGTGGTGGTTGACTGGGTTGGTGGGCGAGTGGATGGTGGGTGATGGGGCTGGTGGATGGTGGAGGGGTAAGTAGGTGGTCCTTGGCCAGGTGAGCGGCGGGCTCCAGGCTGGGGTCCCTTTCGTCCTGCCACAGCACTCTGCTCTGTGCCGGTCTCTGACCCTGTGTCCAGCATTTGGACCACAGACCAGGCCTGCTCAGCCCCATTTACCTGCTCTCGCGCTCCCGGGAGCAAAGTTCAATGATGAAAGTGGGGCTGAGGAAGTTTTGGTTCACTCTTCCAGGCGCTGAGGACCAGGATGGGGATGGAGAAGGATCTAAGACGGGTAAGTCTGAGCTAAGAGCTGGCACTGAACAGGGGAGAGGACTCCAGCGTCTGGAGGGACCACGTTCACTTGAAGGTTTGAATGAAGTGTGTCCCGGGGACTGAGGCCTCCCAACCTAGGTGCGTCTGTCTTTGCTCAGTGTTAGACCTCAGGCAGGTCTCCCGGGTGCTGCTTCGTGTCTCCTGCCTCTGCCTTTACCCGCCTACCAGGCTACTCAACCCTGAGGGACCTGCACTGTGGAGTCTGGTGGCTTCCTAGGGGTGGAGTGAGGGCTCAGGAGACAGGGCAGCCTGGGTTTTAGTTCCAGCTCCAGCTCATATAAGCTGAGTGGCCTTGAGCAAGTCACTTTGCCTCTCTGGGTCTCAGTCTCCTCCTAACTGCTCCCTTCATAGGTTCTGTGGGTTAAATTCAATGAGATCATGTATCTAAAGGGCCTAGTGTCATACCTGGCGCCTGTAAGGGCACCATACTTTGCAGGCCTGTTATTAGGACTATTATCCGCCTGACACAGTCCCACTCTGCTTAGAGGCTGTGTGACTTTGGTCAAAGTGCTTTGTTCCTCTGGGCTTCAGTTTCTCATCTGTAAAATGTCATCCTGCCCTGATGGCCCCAGAGGGCCATTTTGAAGCTATCTCGAGTGACTTTGCAAAGGGCATGGCACGAGCCTGGAGCCCAGCGGGGGCTGGAGGCCTCACTGCCTTCTCTTCCCTGGGCTTCTTAGCTGGGGGAGGCAGGTTCCCACTGAGCCATTTGGGATGGTGCCAGTTGACACAGCTTCCCCCCAACACCCGCAGAAGGAAGGGCAGGAAATGGACCCCTGGGGACTGCTGTAAATTATGTCAATTAATTCTCTGCCTTTGGTGTCCCCGGGTGTGGCCAGTGTGGAGACAGCCCTGGGATCAGGCCTCATTTTTCATGCTCGGAGGCAGGTATAATTGGCAGAAGGGAGGGAGTGGGGAGAAGAGGGAGGCTTAGAGAGCACTGGGTCCTAGTTCTGCACGATCCCAGGCCCACCAGGGGACACTTGCAGCCTCCTTCAGTGCCTCACTTCACCCTATTTGTAGAGCCAGCTCAGCGTACTCTCACATCTCCAGCTCGTAGGAGGGCCGGGGAGTTGTTCCCATTATAGAGATGCAGAAAACTGAGGCCCGGGGGAGGAGTGACAAGCCAGAGTGGAGCTGGGACTTGGGATAGCAGCCGAGGGCCCCTTTTCTGGTGCTGTGATGTTGCCCTCACCCTCTCAACTCTCCCTCCTGCCTTCTCCCAGTTCTTCTAGCCTTTATTTCTTCATTGGCTCCTATGCCTCTGCCCAACACCCTACCCCACCACTTTTCACGGTGCCCCCCTCACTGTGTACTCCTTCCTTTTTTTGCAGCCCTGCGGCCTCTGAAACACTCTGAAAGCAAAGAAGGTAAAGACACGTGGTGTTTGAGATTGTGTATCTGTGTGTTTGTGCGCCTGTGTGTAGGAGGCTGGGGAGGGCTGTTGTTGGTGGGGGTGATTATCACCCTTCACTGCTGCCCTGAGGCTCCCTCCCCAGAAGAGCAGCCTCGATTCCCCCCTGTTGAAATAGCAGAGAAACCAAGGTCCCCGCTGCTCTCACAGGACGCAAATATGATAGAGGCTTAACCAGGACAGGAGTCGAGGTTGTCTTAAGGCCACTGGTGCCCTGGAACCAACTTCCACTTACCTGGTTTCTGTCTTCTTCCACTCAAAGCTTCCAGCCCCAGGTCCGGAGTAGCTGCTGCAGCTCCCACAGCCCCTCCAGAAGTAAGGGGGAAAGAGGAGAGGGAGGGGTCATTTTCTTCTAGGGCTTGACTAGAAACAGCTCCCGTCACTCCCGTTTATATCCATTTGTCAGAACCTAGTCACATGACTCCTAACTCAACTGAGGCTAGGAAATGTGGTTTTCAGCTAGACAGCCACGTTCCTGGTCCATAGTCAGTGGTTAGTAAGTGTTAGCAATCATTATTATTTAGATTACCGTAACATCAGCAGTTACATTAGCAAGTGGTTGGTGGGAGGTTAGTTTGAGATTCTTCCTTATTAAAAGTAACCAAGAGCCACATCTACGTATGTGTGTTTGTGTATAAATATATGTGTATCTGTGTGTGTGTCTGTGTGCATGTGTATTTTGAACAAACTATTCCTTTATGCAGACTTGTCATTAAATGAGTGGCTTCCAGTTAGAAAATCAAAGGTCTTGGGACCTTAATTTTTGGCCAGAGGTTATGGAGCCTTAAATAATTTTCAGGTTGCCTTGTCATCCCTGTTAGGAAATAAACTTTCACCAAGTCCCTGGAGGCTCATCCCTGCACTGAGCTTTTCTTTGGGAAGAAAGGAAGGAAGGACATAGGCCCTGTGCTCAGGAAACTCCCAGAGGTGGGGGGCAGTGGGGCCCTCAGAAACCTGTGCAGAATTCATGATAAAAGCTGGGTGAGGGAGGGAGACGCAAGAGGGAAGACATATGGGAACATATGTTTATGTATGACTGATTCACTTTGTTATAAAGCAGAAACTAACACACCATTGTAAAGCAATTATACCCCAATAAAGATGTTAAAAAAAAAAAAAAAAAAAAAGCTGGGTGAGGGGTCTTCAGAAAGGCAGCCTCATGCAGAAGACAGAGCCCCCTAGGGGAGACCTCACTTTAAGTCTCTGCCCATAACCTTCCAGGGGGGTTCCTGTCACACCTCCCTTACAAGATGCCAAGGTGCCAAATGCAGAAGTGCTCTGTAAAGCAAGCCCTTCAGAATGCTGTAGAACGTTCCATGGCGGGAGTGGAGGCCTGTGTTGGGGTCTGGAGGGATGGAGATAAATTATCCACCCCGTTGTCCTGAACCAAATGAGGCATAGAAGGATCGAGCAGATGGAGATCAAAACGTCAGCCTGGCTGTGTGGAGCAGGGGGCCGCCTGACCCTGCTCCCCAGTGTGGCAGCCTGGCCCCCTGGTCTCTGGCCAGGCTGGACAAGCACAGAGGCAGTCCCCAGAAGGGAGAGCTACTCTTCCAGGGACAGATGGAGCCCAAAGGATGGGAGAGGGAGGGGCAGGGTCACACAGGCCCCGGTCCGTCTTCTAAACTCTCCGTGCAGGTCAGGGAGTGGAGTGAGGCCAGGGGTGTGAATCTATGGGGTGAAGGAGATGGATCAAAGGACAGGGAGGGTGTGGGGGCAGAGTTGGGAAGGGAAGAGTGTGCCAGACAGAGGGCAGGGTTGTGTGCAGGGTGGGTGAACCCCTGGGGATTGAGAAAGAGGCTGGCAAGGATTGGGCAGTCTCCCCCAGGCACCCTTGTGGTCTGTCTGATGCCCAGCTGCTGTGTGTGTGTGTGTGTGTGTGTGTGTGTGTGTGTGTGTGTGTGTGTGTGTGTGTGTGTGTGTCTGAGCCTCGAGGGCAGAGCTCGATGCAGGGGGCTGCTAGTCAGACTGCTGGGCCGTGTCACACATACTCTTCCCCTTGAGTATGTGACCACATGCCTGGGGTTCTGGCACGCTCCCGACAGTAGGACTCCTGCATTTCATGCATTTCATGCATTTAATGCTCTCCCCGCTTTTTCTCCTTCCCATCATGAAATGCAGATGATGGACCAGAAATAGCCTGACCACGAGCACCAGGGAGCTGCTGCCCTGCCCTGGGGCTCCCACCTCTGGCTGCACTGGGGCCTCAGTGTGAGCCCTGGGCTGGGGGCGTCTCTGCCCTTAAAGGATGGCTTCTACTCTAGCAGGTCTACTCATTCTGCAAAGGACACGATACATAGACCACCCCGCAGCCTTATTTCTCCGATGGACATGATTCCTAAGTCATCCTGCTGCCTTATTTCTCCAGTGACACGATACATAAATCGTCCTGCCGCCTTGTTTCTCCAATGGATATGCTACATGGACCAGCTGGCTGCCTTTTTTCTTCAAAGATGTGATACACAGTCACCAATGATCACTTCTCAGCCTTTTCTCCCACCTGCCCGTAATTCTGTCTCCTCTGACAGGGCCACTGCAGCCTTAGCATTTCCTCGAGTCTAGAGGCTTCTCCTTCTGCTCTGTCCCTAAAATTGGCCTTTCCCCTGTCCTACTAAGTGAAGACAGGGCCCCTCCCCCAGGCATGCAGACATGCAGGTGCACGTGCTGGAACACGTGAGGACCTCCCCTGGCCCCGTCTCTTCCGTGGCGCCCTGGGCTGTGCCCTGTGAGCCCCACCTTCTGCCCGCCCTCCCCACGGGAAGCACGTGCTGGTCACACTGGGTCTCTGGGCGGCTGTGTGGGCCCCCTTGGGGTCAGCTTCTGTCCCTCTGCTTTTCCTGACTTCCCTTTCGTTTATCCACTCAAGTAATGTTCACTGAGCATCTGTGGGGTGTCAGCGCTATGTTAGGTGCTGGGGACCCCGCGTGAGAAGACAAGCCCCTCCCTAAGGAGCTTGCCCTTCAGCTGGTAAACCCGTGAGGAAAGAGTGGTTGTGAGGGGCTCCTGCCTGGCTCGCTACTGTACTCCTCTTCTGTACCGCATTTCCCTGGATACCTCACTCCCATCCCATCCCTAATCCTTACCCAGAACAGAGGGTGGGGGCAGAAACCTGGAGAGAGGGACAAAGCCTCTCACCACGACTGGAGAATCTGATGGTTTGCAAAGTGTCTTTCCAGGCATGAGCAGGGGGGCAGGCGGCCAAGGCCTGACAGACCCCGGGAAGCTGAGAGCCGCAGCACAGGGGAAGCCTGGGGCCTCTCCTCGCTGGCTGGAGCTTGGGGGCAGGGACAGCCCCCTCTCCCACCATGGTGCTATTCTGGGGCTGGGCAGCCACTTCCTGGCTTGTCTCTGGCCGGTCCCCAGCCTCCAGTGGAGTAAACTTCTGATGATCTGATGTCCTTCTGTTGACATCCCTCCCTTCACCAGGAATGAAAGATGTGGGGATTTCTAATTTAAATACGGGACTCTGAGGGACTTTGTTAACTGGTGGTGTATTTTGGGAAAAATAAACGCCTTTGTAGAAAGCTTTTTCTCTGCAAAATGTGTGGCAGTAGGGCGGGCAGCGGGACTTGGCAGGAAGGGTTCCCTTCTGGACGTTTGAAGCCAGAGTAGGGATACCTGGATCTCCTTTCTGTCACTGTCCTTAAGTCACGGGGTCTCCATGACCCCCTCTCTAGCCTCAGTTTCCCCCTTGGTAAAGTGATGTTGGCTGTCCAGAAAGCCAGGCCCTTTGGTCACTTTTGGGGGCTCCACCCCGAATAGCTTTATCTCAGAAGACTAATAGCTTTGTCTCAGAAGCCTCAGACCTCAGGCTTGTTTAAGGGCTAATGCCCCCATTTCATGGATGGGGAAGCTGAGACCCAATAAGAAGCTGACACAGGAAAGGAGCTCTGTGTGCTGTTCTTGGCTGACCCAGTGGAATGGGCACCAGGCCCGAGTCAGAGGTCCAGGTCTAGGACCTAGTTCTACCCTGTGATCCTGAGCATTTAGCTTCTCTGGGCCTTAGTTTTCTTACATGAAAAATGGGCCTGAGGTTTTCCCCACCTTCTGGCTCCAAAGACTGGGAAGAGGGGTTGAATGTGGCAGGCAAACAGTGTCCAGAGAACCGTGTTCAGGGACCTGGGAGCCTGCAGAGTGCACAGTGCTTATTTGACCCGGGTGCCAGGGTCTCAGAACTGGCCAGCCAGTCAGTCCCCGAGTTCTGCAGGCCCTGGGGCAGCTGGAGGGGACCGGGCTGGGGGTCAGGACACTTGACATTTTTTCCCCAGCTCTGCTACTATCTTGTGACCAAGTCCTTCATCCCTCTAAACCTTCATTTCCTGATCTATTAAGAAGGGGTGACGAGTCCTCTTCTGAAAAGTATGTGGCATTCTTTACAAACTGGGGTGCTTCTTCTAAAGTCGATGACCCTGGGGATGAGACCTTGCTAGAAGTCCCACCCCTGGTCCTCTGGGTGGGTTTTAGAATCAAAAGCCTTGTGCTGAGGCTCTGCCTTTGCCCCTTATCTCCCCCTGTGCCCTTGAGCGTGTTCTCACCTCACCAGGCATCAACCCCACTTGTAAGGTGGGGACGATAGTAGTTCTTTTTTCATAGGATAGTTGCGAGGGTTGGACAAAGCAGGAAGAAGACACTACAAACTGTAAAGTGCTGGGCACACGTGACGGCTTATCTTTCCCTCCCCGCAGTCGGGCTGCACAGTCGGGCTGCACACTCTTGCTCCCTCCGTGATTTTGTAGATGGAGCACAGTGACCCAGAGCAAGCTGTCTGAACCTCAGTTTGCCCATCAGTAAAACAGGCACGGTAACCGGTGCTTTTTCTCTCTGACAGGGCGGCTCAGACATGATGCTGTATCAAATACTCAAGGGAGGGATCCGGCAGGTGTGGGACTTCCCTGGGGGCTGGAGAGTGAGGAAGGTGGCCACTAAGTCCCCTGGTGACTGGTGCCCCAGAGAGCAGTACTTTTAGCTGCCTTCCTGGGCAAAACTCCAACTCCTGCGTTTTAATGGAGAAATAATTCTCACAGTGTGACAAGCTGTAGCCTGCAGGTGTCACATCCATATTAAAGAGGGGACAGAGCAAGGGTTCATTTTCCTGGCTTGAGGTGTGACCAGAATTCACCTCCAGGACCATATGTAACCAAGGCTGTGAAGACCAATTAGTGGCCCTGACTACTCAGGAGGAGGGGACTGGGTGTGTGTGTGGGGGGGTGCCCTACCTTTCTCTACCTGCTTGCTTCCTCTTCAGAGCACTCTGCTTCCACTCACAGGCAGGGACGGCACCTTCCATGGGGCCTGTTCAGGGAGAGGCACCTGACCTTGCTCATCCCGGGAGGTGGTTGCCAAGTGGGATGCTGCTGGTACCTGTGGGCCAATGAGCAGAGACCCTGGCAGATTCTGAGCTGGGCAATGGCCAAAGATCTTGATGCAAAGCCCAAGTCTTAAACTGAGACATGAAGCCAAAGTTTGCTCCGAGGAGTCCAAAACCCAGGCTTCCAAGTGCAGGGCACTCACAGAGGGGCAGGAGCGGAGCTGCCGTGAAGTGAGCAGCCGGAACGTAGACAGTGTGGGGGGCAGAAGCTTCAAACACCACAAACGCAAACAATACAGAAATGTATAGAGGGGTTGTGTTTACCTCCAGTCCCCCCACTCAGAGGGAAGCACTGCTAAGGGTTCGAGAGCCTTCCAGACTTTCCCCCAGGCGCACACATTTTTAAAAATGAAATCGTACATACAGTTCTGCAACTTTTTTTCTGTTTTCTTTACCATTTTCTCAAGTCAGTTCTCTTTCTTCCCTTTTTTTTTTTGTGGTACGCGGGCCTCTCACTGCTGTGGCCTCTCCCGTTGAGGAGCACAGGCTCCGGACACGCAGGCTCAGCGGCCATGGCTCACGGGCCCAGCCGCTCCGCGGCATGTGGGATCTTCCCGGACCGGGGCACGAACCCGTGTCCCCTGCATCGGCAGGCGGACTCTCAACCACTGCGCCACCAGGGAAGCCCCTGGGTTGCCTTTGTAGCCAGTCCCTGTGGCAGCAAGAACTTGTAAATGAAGAACACTTAGGGCCACTAGCAAAATGGATTCTAGACAGGGCAAAAATGGTGCTGGGAGCTGCCGCCCCAGCCAGGCTCTCAGGGACTCCGCCACGGAGCCCGACTCAGCAGCAGACAGGGCCTGTGGGCCTCCCTTTCTCCCCCACCCGCCCTGCACCACCTTCCCCTTCATCACCTACCTTGTGGTGGCCCTGCCTCAGTTCCCCAGGAGCTAGCGGTCTTCGTGGTTCTGGGACCCCAGGCTTGGAAGTGAGTGCGTCTGCCTCTTGCTGGGTGGGGTGGGAGCAGCCGTCTGAGTGTGCGCTGGGCCTTGGGCTGAGCCCTGCATCCTGTACCCACCACACCTGACCACAGGAATGGGGCCACGTTCATCAGCATCTCACTAGATGCAGGTGCCTCAGGGCAAGTTAAATTCCCTGCGCTTGTGTCTGAGGGTGTTCATGACCTGGCCATTTGGCTCCACCAGCTCCAGTAATTATGGTGACACTATTTCACCACTAATGAGGTGGTGCTCATTAGAGCACAGGAAGCACTGGGTCTCATGGGGCGTGCACATCCCAGCCCTCAGAGACAGAGGGTCTGCGACCTTTGTCCCCAGCCTTTCCCCAGCACCTGAGAAGCAAAAGAACCCCCTCCCCTCCACTGCCCTCAGCTCATATGATTTCTTCACCCCTAGTGCCCTCCTCTGGACATGTTTCATTGTTGTCCCTTTCCGATGGAGGCCCTGCCATGGATCAAAATGTTTCAGCTTACAGTAGATCAGCCTCTCACCTCCTTGATCCTTGAGCTCCTAGAGATACAGCTCCAGATCACATTCGTCCAATGATTCTCAACCCTGGCTGCACCTTGGAATCACCTAAGAAAGTTTTATTAAGAGTAGTGCCTGGGCCCCACCCCTAGAAGTTCTGATGCAGCTGTTTGAGATCATTGCTAAATAGTTGATGTGCGTACCCCAGGGGCTCCTGCCTAGCTTACAAGTGAATGAGAAATAGGATTCAGAGAGACAGCCCTGAGCCGAGGCTTTGGAGACCAGGCACAGGAGACAAGCCAGCTGTTCTCAGTGATGACTGAATCAGACCCAAGGGTATTTGTTTTCTCACTAAAGGAATCACAGACAATACAGGTGCAAGAAAGGTTAAAGGAAGCGATCTTGTTTAGTGTGGAGAAGAGAGGGGCCCTATTCCCTGTGTTGTGGGGCCCAGAGGAGAGCAGGAACCCTGAGTTCCTACCCTTGGTCAGACCAGGCACCCAGGCTCCAGGGAAGTGAGAAAAGATGGGGTGTCAGGGATGATGACTCAGCCCCCTTCACCTGAGGACAGGAGAAAGGGGGCTCCCTCCTCTTCCTCCCACTGCCTCCCCTTCACCCTCCCTTGTCGCCCCCAGGCCTCCAGATGTGCACAGTCACATGGCAGGTTCTGGCTCCCTCCCTCCCTCCAGCACCACGAAGGGAAGGACCATCTGTCCTGCTCGCTGCAGCCCAGCAGTCTGTGCGCGTGTGCCAGGCTCAAGGAAGCGCCCTTCACGCTCTTCCTGTTTTCTTTCCTCCCTGCCTCAAACTTGCTTCTGCCCCAGGATATTCTGTGGCCTCCGTGGTTCTGCAGACCTGCTCTATCCAGAGTGACAAGAGTATAGCATCTTTCCTCCTCCACTGCCTTCCACTACCCTCCTGCAAGGTCTCTGGCCTCTAGTCCTTCCTCAGTCTTAAAACTTACCTATCTGGAGTCTACCTGTCTAGTCGCGTGATTCACAGACTGTCAGGCTCCCAGGGTCCTAGTCTGCACCCTACCCCATTCCCTTCCTGCCTCTTGTGTTTCAATATCCTCTCCTAAGCGGTTCCTGCAGAATGTGACCCCATTCTCAGGGCGCTGGGAGTAAGGACCACCATGTGTCTCTGCCAGCCACTGAGCTGACATTTTGCCTTATTTGCTAAGATAATTTAGTGTAATTTGTTGCTAATGAATGAACGCATTACTTCTTGTTCCTATAGCTTTCATAATTACTTTGAAGTCCACGTGCTCACTGGTGACAGCTTCAGCAAACATTCTGAGAACCTGAAGCTGGCCAGGTTGCAGAGCCAGCTCAGCCTCCTTGGGTGACCACGCTGAGGGCTTTGGTGACCGGGGAGTCACGGCCAGGGTGCTGATTTCCTTGGTATCTCCATCCAGGCTGCCCTGAGTGTCCGCCCGTCCACTGCAGCTGGAACGATCTGGGTCAGCCCTACAAGACAATGTGCTGGCGGCCAGGGACTCCAGACCTGGGGCATTTGTGGAGTGGGCTTGGCAATACTGGGAGAGGAGCCCATTTTGCTCTGTCTGGAGGACGGGTGATGAGGGAGAAGGGGACAGAGGTGATTGACGGAGCGGAAGAAGTTGTATGCATCATATTCAGTCCTGTTTATAAAAGCCTTTGCTCAAGCTCTTCCTCCACTGGGTCTGCCCTCTCTCTTCTCTGCCTATGGAAATCCTATGTACTCCCTCCCGTGTATCCCCCTGGATCCCTGACTGCATCTCGGTGTTTCACAGCCATAAGAAAGCACTGGCTCCTTCACTGCTCTCTGGGAGTTCATATCCTCCCTAGAGCAGTTCTGGATTTCCCTCACCCAGCCCAGAGCACAGAGCAGCCCCTGTCCCCTGGTACATTGCTGGCAGGGAGGTACCCAAACCACATTAATCCAGTCTCTGAATGGAATTCAGACTGAGGCTGAAGTTTATTTCTGCACCATCCCCGAAAAAAGGATTTCCCAGCAAATGACTAATGTAAATGAGGCTGCCAACGGGTGCTTAACCTATTTAAAGGAATAATCTATTTAAAAAATCTCTTAGACAGCACCTATTTACCCAGAAACAATGGATATGGTAATTGCGAGTCATTCTCTTTTTTTATTTACCAGAGAAGCTTCCCTAAGCTTCATGTTCACCCACTCCCACGCTCTGTGTGGGGAATGCTACTGGTTAACCCTTGGGGTGCTGGGTACTCTGTGTCCTTGCAGGTCACAACTGCAAACTGAGGTCAAGAGCAGTAGCCCCCTACCCTGGTTGACTGAGATGAAGAGAGATCGCCCAACGGACAGAGGCTTCATGGCTGTCACCTCACCTGCACTTACGTGATGTGAATGAATAGGTCTGAACAGATGGCCTCAGGCTCAGCCCAGACCAACAGAGAGGGGATAGGCAGTCAGACAGGGTGTGGCGGGGGTGGAGGGGTGTGGGAGGACAGAGATGTGCACGGGGAGGATTGCTCATTGCTCAGCTGAAGATGGCAGTAGAAGGAGCTCCAGGCTCGAGGGGGAGGCAGCCATGGCCCCCTGGGTACCAGCACTGCAGATCAACGTAATCCCTTGGCCTGCAGATCAATTCTGCTTTCTCAGGGTTTAATTGGCTTGTTGGCTTTGGCTTGCGGAAGAGAAAGAGGCTCTTACCCAAGGAGAGGAGCTGTGTCAGAGGCAGCCATGGCACCTCCATCCCTGCCCCACCCCCACAGAGGGATAATGGGCAGGAGACACCATCTTACCCCTTGCCCAGGTCCCTGAGCTGGGTTCTCCCTGCCCACTGGAGTGGGACGAGGCTAGGCTGAGATGCCTGGGCTGAGGGGCTCCTGGGGATGGTTGTCTGGCTCTGTGCACCTGCTCTGGCTCTGTTGCTCCTGGTCTGATGTGGCTCTGGATGGGTATGTGCATGGGGAGAAGGGAGTAGATGCAGGAGTCGGGGGGAGGAGAGTGAAGGACAGCATCCACAAACCTGGGTACCTCAGCCTGCCCAGGAAGGGACCTCCCACCTCTTTCCCCTGTACCACTGAGTCAGAGAAGGGGAGCAGTTGCCCAGCAACTCAGAGCAGCATTCAGAGGAGGGCTCTTGCCCCAGCTCAGCGCTGGGTCCATAGGACTCTGTTATATTGCCTTCTGGGGTTCAATCTGAGGACAGGAACATGGCATCAGAGCACCCACCTTCACAAGGCAGGGAGGGCATTCCCAACAACGTGGGCTTCTCCTCTTTGCAGGCCCCGCAGGGCCAGCCCCTCTGAGGGAGTAGATGTTTCATTGGTGGTGGTGGCAGTGGCGGCTGAGACCTCACAAGCCATCTCTCCTCCCAGCCTCAGCAGCCTCTTCTCTGATCTTGTGGTTTTCCTAATAAACACATTTAAAATATTTATGAAGGCAACTTCAATGAAGCAACACAACATTACTCTAAAATGATTTTCTTCTTCTAACAGGTAGCTTTGGCATGAGCGCTGATTGCTAAGCTCCTAAAGGCAGACCCCTCAGGGTGAAGCCCCAGGGTTGGCACTCACGGCTCTCCCTGAATGAGCTAAGCGGTGGTGGTCCCTTCCCTCTCTTGGGGGGCCAGGCCCGGTGGCAGATGAGGAGGTAGGATGGTTTGATAGGGCTCAGGGGCCGGACTCTGGAGGAAGGAGTCGACTGGATGAGGCTCTGGGACAACTCCTGATAGGGGAAGAGCCTGAAAACTGGAAGTGTCTCTGGAACCATGGACAGCCCCTCCAAGCTTTGCTCCTGGGGAGATGAGAAGCCCAGGGGCTGGGAGCTAGGACTCCTGGGTCCATGCCCCACTTTGTTGATAGGAAGGGCTCTGCTCTAGAAGGAAGTGATGGATGCCATGGGTTGGTGGGGAGGGGCCTGGGCTGCTTTGCCCACTGAAGAGTTGGTGGCTGAGCTCAGCTACTCCTCAGCAGTCCTGGGAAGACAGCATATGATAGCAATACCTTGTATACACAGGTTGGGCTGGCATTCGGGATTTGCAGCTGGCCCCAGATTCTTCTGTCTGGCCTTTGAAAGTCCAAGGAGTCCCCACCTGCCCTCCTTGCACAGACCCCTGCGCTGTCCTCTCATGTCAGCTAGATGCACCTTGTCCAACCCCCTCTGGTGCAGGCAGATGGGGAAATGGATGCCCCTTCTCACACCTCCACCCCTCCCCGGGCTGGAAGGAAAACCCCTGTCTATATCTATCTGGAATGCAGATGGAGGGAGGCCGTGATGGCAAAATCTGGGGAGGAGGGTTCTATCCTCACCCAGCTCAACCCCAGAAAAGCCTCTTTCTAACAAGAACTGTTTTCATCACCATAGCCTAAAGCCTGGAGCTGCTCTAATTATGTGTCAGGCTGGAATCTGACAGGAAGCATTTTAATTATTAATTTGAAGTGTGCCTAGTGTCAGAATGGAGGAGGGCTGGTTCCTTAAGCTCACTCATGCCCAGCCCTGTCTGCTGGGACCTCATTAGTGACACCCCAGGCCTCCCAGACCTCCCTCCTCAGGCAGAGCCTCTTTCCTGCCATGGTGCAGGATCTGCATCTCCCACTCCTCTGCCCTTCCTAACCCCCTACTTTGCACAGCGCTCTCTTGTTTTCCTTATTTCCCTAAACGCTTCGGCATGGAGTCTACCGTTCCCACTGTACAGATGGAAGAGATTGAGGCCCAGGGAGGGCATGGGGTCTGCCTGATGTCGCAGCACACAACAGCCACAGGCAGGACAGAACCTCTGCATTTTCTAGTTTGGACTCTTTAGTTCTTGCCTGCCAGTGGAGGTGGTCTTCTGCAGGGCTGTCTTTCTCTATTGTCCCATCTTCATATTCACATCATCTAAGATGGCATGCAGAGCCTTCTTTGATGCGTTGCATGCATCTGACACTTTTAAGGAACAGTTTGCTTGCTCCATTTACACCCAGGCATGGGCATGCCCTTCTGGGTTCTGGGGCCAGACTGCTTGCCCTGTGCCAGGTGAGGTCGGGTAAGGGCCTGCCATAGACTGAGGACATCATTTGGCCTGTTTCCTTTTCTGCCTTGTCAAGGGAGATTCAGCTTCTGCTTATTGGTTGTTTTCTAGATTTGACCCTCCGCATTCGCCTGTGGATCAGGGCCTGTCCCTTCTGTCACGTGCCATTGTTTCTGCATTTCTGAATTCAGGGCCATGAAGCCCCAGACTGGACAGCAGCCCTGGAGCTGAAAAATGTACTGTTTCATGTGTGTCCAGCTGCTGGCTTGCTTCTGTATCTGAAGATTTCTTTTGTTTTTCCTCTGAGCCCCGGGAGTTTTGCAAGGTTGAGGTGGCGTTCCTATCCCAGGCTTCCCTCCTTGTGTTGCTAGATTCCCAGGTAACCTGGCTCCACCCTGGCTGATCCCAGTCCTTCCCAGGCCATGCCTGCCTCAGTCCACATCCAAGGCTTAATGCTTAGGAAGTTGTTCTCAGCTGATGGCCTCTGGTTCACTTCTCTATGAAGCCTTCCTTTATGTTTGATCCCGTGCTGTAGCTGGATAGAGAGGCCATGATCCACTAGGGAGGTTTGATCTAGGAGGACCTGTGGGGTCCAGAGTAGGAAGAAGGAACCTTGGAGGAATTGGGGGAAGCTTACCAAAGATGGTGACATTTGAACTGAGACTTGAAGGATAATTGGTATTTTAGTCTTGGTTGGGTGTAGGAAACAGAAGCTACTGTATTTTAAGCAGAAAGAGGTTGAACTCAGGGTCCTGGGTGTTTACAAAGTCGTTGGAAGGGCTGAAGGAGCAGGCTTGAGGCTGGGTCTCCAGGAATGACTCCCAGAATACTACAGAACTGACCAGCTAGGAGGCTGCTACCTTGGCCACTTTAGAAAGGCATTGTGGTAGGCTGAATAATGCACCCCCCCAATATCCTCATCCTAATTTCTGGAACCTGTGAATATTATCTTACAATGGTAAAGGAGACTTTGCAGATGTAAGTTAAGAATCTTGATCTCACCAAAGTGGGTATAGAAGGATCATATCTCAACATAATAAAAGCCATTTACAACAAACCCACAACCAATATAATACTCAACAGTGAAAAGCTGAAAGCCTTCCTACTAAATTCAGGAACAAGACAAGGATGCCCACTCTCACCACTTCTATTCAACATAGTATTGGAAGTCCTAGCCAGAGCAATCAGACAGGATAAAGAAATAAAAGGTATCTAGATCAGAAGGGAAGAAGTAAAACTGTCACTATTTGCAGATGATATAATACTCTATATAGAGAACAGTTTCCACACGAAAACTATTAGAACTAATCAATGAATTCAGCAAGGTAGCAGGATGTAAGATTAATATACAGAAATCTTTTGCATTTCTTTACACTAATAATGAAATATCAGAAAGAAAAGTAAGGAAACAATCTCGTTTAAAATTGCATTAAAAAAATACCTAGGAATAAACTTAACCAAGGAGGTGAAAGACCTATATGCTGAAAACTATAAAACATTGATAAAGGAAATTGAAGATGACTCAAAGAAATGGAAAGATATCCATTTGCTCTTGGGTTGGAAGACTTAATATTAAAATGGTCATACTACCCAAAGCCATCTACAAATTTAATGCAAGCCCTATCAAAATACCCATGACATTTTTCACAGAAGTAGAACAAATAATCCTAAAATTTATATGAAACCACAAAAGGCCCAGAATTGCCAAAGTAATCCTGAAGGAAAAGAACAAAGCTGAAGGCACTGCTTCAGACTATGCTACAAAGCAATAGTAATCAAAACAGCATGGTACTGGCACAAAAACATATAGCTCAGTGGAACAGAATAGAGAGCCCAGAAATAAACACATGCACCTATCTATGGTCAATAACCTATGACAAACGAGGCAAGAATATACAATGGAGGAAAGACAGTCTCTTCAACAAGTGGTGTTGGGAAAGCCAGACAGCCTCATGTTAATCAATGAAATTAGAACACTCCCTCCCACTGTATACCAAAATAAACTCAAAATGGTCTAAAGACCTAAATATAAGACATGACACCTTAAAACTCCTAGAAGAGAATATAGGCCAAACATTCTCTGACATAAATGGTAGCAATATTTTCTTAGGCCAGTCTCCCAAGGCAAAGGAGATAAAATCAAAGATAAACCAACAGGGCCTAATAAAACTTAAAGGGTTTTGCACAGCAAAGGAAACCATCAACGAAGTGGAAAAACAACCTATGGAATGGGAGAAAATATCTGCAAATAATGTGACTGATACAGGGTTAATATCCAAAATATACAAACAGCACATGCAACTTAATATTGAAAAAACAAACAACCCAATCAAAAAATGGACAGAAGACAAATAGACATTTTTCCAACGAAGACATATAGATGGCCAAGAGGCGCTTGAAAAGATGTTCAACATCGCTAATTTTTAGAGAAATGCAAATCAAAACCACAAGGAGATATCACCTCACACCTGTCAGAATGACTCTCATCAAAAAATCTGCAAATAACAAATGTTGGCAAGGATGTGGAGAAAAGGGAAACCTCGTAAACTCTTGGTGGGAATGCAAATTGGTACAGCCACTATGGAAAACAGTATGGAGTTTTCTTAAAAAACTAAAAATAGAGCTCACATATGATCCAGCAATCCTACTCCTGGCTATACATCTGGAAAAAACAAACTCTAATTTGAAAAGATACATGCACCCCAATGTTCATAGCAGCACTATTTACAATAGCCAAGACATGGAAACAACCCAAGTGCCCATCAACAGACAACTGGCTTAAGAAGCTGTGGTGTGTGTATATATATATATATATATATATATATATATATATATATATATATATACACACACACACACACACACACACATATATGTATATAGTGGAGTATTACTCAACCATAAAAAGAATGAAATATTGCCATTTGCAGTAACATGGATAGACCTAGAGAATATTATACTTAGTGAAGTAAGTCAGAGAAAGACAAATACTATATGATATCACTTATATGTGGAATCTAAAAATATCAGTAATACAAATGAACCTATATACAAAACAGAAACAGACTCACAGACATAGAAAACAAACTTACGGCTACCAAAGGGGAGAGGGAGGGAGGGAGGGACAAATTAGGAGGATGGGATTAACAGATGCCAACAGCTATACATGAAATAGATAAGCAACAAAGATTTACTGTATAGCACAGGGAATTATATTGAACATCTTGTAATAACCTGTAATGGAATACAGTCTGAAAAAAAACACACCTGAATCACTTTGCCATACACCTGAAACTAACACAATATTATAAATTAACTATACTTCTCTTATTTATTTATTTTTGGCCCTGCCACGCGGCTTGTGGGATCTTAGTTCCCTGACCAGGGATCAAACTCTTGCCCCCTGCAGTGGAAGCTCGGAGTCCTAACCACTGGACCGCCAGGGAATTCCCAGCTATACTTCACTTTAAAAAAAAAAAAAAGGAATCTCGAGATGGGGAGATTATCCTGGATTATCCAGGTGGGCCCCATATAACCCACGAGGGAGGTTACATAAGAGGGAGGCGGGAGGGCAGAGCCAGAAAACAAAGAAAGAAAAAGAAAGAAATTGGATGACAGAAGCAAGAGCTGACTTGAAAATGGAGGAAGGGGCCCTGACGCAAGGAATGCAAGCATCCTCTAGAAACTGGAAAAGGTAAGGAAATGGATTCTCCTCTAGAGCCTCCAGGTGGGACCCAGGCCTGCCGACCTTGATTTTAGTCCAGTGAGATTGATTTTGGACTTCTGACCTCCAGCTTTAAGAGAACAGATTTGTGTTGTTTTAAGCCTCTAAGTTTGTGGCACCTGGTTATGGCAGCAAAAAGAATATGGGATGTAGGGGAGGAATCACTGGAAGTACTGGGTTCGGGACCTTGCTGCCGTAGCCGGGCCGGGGAGCAGGGATCGTGCTATTGCCTCCTCACACCCATGAGTCGGAAGACTCAACCCTGAACTGCTGCTGCCTTTCCACACCCAGGCTTGCTGGCCTCAAACAGCCCAAAGCAGCCATAGATAGCCTCCAGATCTGCCATCCCAGTCTTGTCAAAGTGCCTCTAACTTCTGGAATGCAGCATTCATACACAGCTTCAGCTGTAAGAGGGCCTGGGAAGTGTCCTTTCTACCTCTCCAGTCACAGCAGTCTAGCAAGGCCACTAGGAAGGGGTAGGACTGGGATGCCAAGTGTTAATCAGACATAAACACAACAGGGGAATAACGAATGATTAAAATGAGTCATGTGTGTTAAAACCTGTCTGGGGACACACCCTGAAAGCCTCACCCTGGCTCATGCGCGGCTGCCTCTGTGCTTGAATGAGGCTAAGCTATTTGCCCCAAGTCCCACAGCCAGCGGGTGATAAAGCAGGGATCAAACCCAACTTTGTTCAGTTCTACAGCTGGAGCTTCTAGGCCCTACAGAGGGGGAAGCAGGGTCAGTCCCACGAAGGCAAATGGCCTTGAGAACACAGAGGCAAGAGGGAAGCAGGCACATCAGGGACTTCCAGCAGCTCATCTGCCTTGAACGAAAGGTATGTGGATGGGAGTGGCAAGGAGGGCAGGGACCAGCAGACACCAAGCTAGGAGGGTCTTAAATGTCCTGCTTTGTTTATTTGTTTGTTTGTTCTTGTTGTCATCTGGCCATGTGGCATGTGGGATCTTAGTTCCCTAACCAGGGATCGAACCAGTGCCCCCTGCAGTGGAAGCACGGAGTCTTAACCACTGAACCACCAGGGAAGTCCCTTAAATGTCCTGCTTTGTGATCCTAAAGGCCACGAGGAACCACTGACATTTTTTTCTCTTTTCTTTCTTTCATAGGAGGTTTTGAGGCAGGAGAGTGACAAGTTGTTTCGCATTTTGTATGTGAAGTACGGTTTACACTAGAGATCAGGGAGCTGAGTCAGGGAGAGCAGACTGAGCCCTGACCCTGCTCACACACGGAGCCCCTCCCTTGCCCTGACTGATCCTATCCTTGGCCTCTCCCTGAGCCCTAATTCTTAATGTAGACTCAGCCTGTCCAGCACCTGAGCCTTTCTCTCACCCAACCATCCCAGGAATGCCACTGATCACAGGGGCAATCAGGTGAAAGAGTGATTCACTCAACGCAGGCATTCTCTATCGCTTTGTCTGCAGCCCAGAGCTCACATCTTAAAAAAGTAGAGAAGCGTCAGCTTCCTCGTGAAGGATAACTGGACAGTGCTTGCCTTGCACCTGTGAATCAAGGAGGACCAGGTGGAGTAGGGGTGGGGGAGGAGAGGAAGGTGTCCTAGGACATTGAGCTCCCTTTTCCATAATGAAGGGGGCTCTCATTACAAACCTGGAGCCTCCTAGCAACCAGATGGGGGTGGGGGAGCACGTAATGAAAACCTGGAGCTACGTGTGCTCTGCTGGGCCTCCAGGAGAGAGATCTGACCCCAGGCCCTCCCACAGTCACATCCCAGCGGGGTCTTACTTAGGAGAGGGATAAGGAGACCTGGTAAGCAGGGCTAGCCAAGTCCATCCCTCACTGATATCCTCTGGGCTTTCAGAATGTACAAGCCTTATGGGGAAAAGGCACTTGATTAAGCAAAAATTCACTGAAGTGACATCTCACAGTGTCCCATCCAACACTTGAACGATGGCAATTACCTAGTGAATGAGTCGTCTCTGTGGCTGGTGCTCCAGTGGATTGATGGAATAGCTACAAGGGCTATTTGAAGATTCCTTTATTAAAAAGTATGAGTTCATCCCTCGGTCTTGCAATGATGCCTCTAGATTAAAAAAACAAAGCAAAACAAAACTGAGTGGATGCTTCCGCACTTCCAGAAGAGGTCAGCGCCTTAAGGAGGAGCAGGGTCAGGCAAAGTGCCCTTCTTGCCCCTTCGCTCCCCCAAGACCCAGAATGACGTCCCCTCCTTCTGGGAAGACTTTGGGACTCATGGCCCCCACTGTGGATCTGGAGAGGGGTTTAAGTCCTGAGGGCAAAGGAGGGCTATTGAGGGCCTGAGTGAGAGGCATGTTCATTCAACGTACATTCACTGAGAACCTACTATGTGCCAACCCTGTGCCAGCTCCTGGAAGCACAGCGATTGTTCCTGCCCTCAAGGGGCTTGTGATCCACTGGAGGAGAAGCTGTGTGGGGAAAATCAATCTCAGTTTAGTAATGAGGGTGGAAGGAAGGTCTATGTTTAAGACATGCAGGGGCAGAAGGAAGGCAATGGCACAGAGAAAGATGAATTGGGGGCAGGCTGAGGAATCAGCCTGCCTGCAGGAGGCACTGTAGATGCATGAGGGCCACTGCTGACTGTTTCCGTGTGGAACACCAGCCCAGCATTGTCAGATCTACTGATTTTTTTTTTTCTTTTCTTTTCTTTTTTTTTCTTTTGGCCACGCTGTGCGGCTTGTGGGACCTTAGTTCCCTGACCGAGTGTAGCACCTGAGCCCCAGGTGGAAGCGTGGAGTCCTAACCAGTGGACCAACAGGGAATTCCCTACTAGTTTTTTTTTTAAGACAGTTTTTTAGAACAAAATTGAGGGGATTCTTTGCCCAAGAAACCTGAAATCTGTTTTTATGTAACCTCCTCTTTGAAACAAAACTATGTGTGGGAAGCAAACAAGTGTGCAGCCCACCAATTTGCAACCTCTGGATGCAACAAAGAGAAACACCCAGGGAACTGGAGGGTGAGTAGGGTCAGCGTGGCCTGAGAGGGATGTCACTGGGCTAGAGGAGTTCTCAGAACGCCCCCCTCCCCAGGGCAGGAGGACCACCTGCAGCTCCTGGACAAGCTCCCAGTCTCTGGCCTGAGCACAAAGAACCCTTGTATGAGGAAGCCAGTGGGAAGGGCATGGATTCGACCTTCCTTTGAGAAATGCAGGACCCTGTGGGAGACCCACATGCTGAGTGGGCAAGACTGGACTCCATGTCTGGGGCCCACCCTGAATGGCCTCTCCTCTTACCTTCATCAGGCCTGGAGTGAAATCCATCCTGAGAGAGTGGCACCCCATTCTCAGGCACCAGGGACACTGCAGTGTGCCCCGCCCATGAAAGGGGTGGTAGGCTGAGTGCCCTGGGCCTTGTCAGGCTGGTCTCCTGCCTCATGCTCCTGGCTCCTCTGCCAGGGACTTCCTGCCCACCCCCTTGGGGGCACAGGCTGCCCCCAGCCATCCTCACCCCAACACTGGGCTCATCACTCCTGGGATTCACCCTTTCTTGTTGGTTTTATGGATTTAACTCTCCACACTTGCCCTGGGTCCCTGGGGCAAATGTGCCACCCCCCAACACTGTCCTCCCAGGGAGTGGTCAGTCTTGGGGGCAAAGGGGAGAGATGGTGCCAGGGTTCTGCCCCTCTTCCTGCACTCCGGGGTCACCAGTGAACTCTTTTCCTTCCCCACCTCTCCAAAGTGGACGTAACCATCACTACCTCCTCTGGGAAGCCTCTCACAGTCTACTACTTGGCTCAGGGAAAATTCTCCATCCCTACCAAGATCTCCTGGAAAAGTCCTACCACTGGCCACAAGGAAACCACACAAAAATCAGGGCCCCCAGGCCTCTTTCCACAATTCCTCCACAGGCTGTGCCTTGTAGTGACCCCTGCCCTGTCTTACCTTCTTGGGGGTGGAGGCTGGGTCAGGTAGAGTGAAGGGCAGGTGAGCTGGTGTCTGCGGTGCTTCTAAGATGGCAGCAGCAGTGGTGGGAAGGGAAGGGCGCCCTGCTGGTGCTGCAGCAGGGATTGATGTCCACAGGGGGAAGCTTCCACCCTCTGCAGGGATCAGGGAGGGAGCAGCCTGAACAGGGAACTGAGAGCCGCAGGCAGGTGTGTGAGCTTGAGCGTTCCTGGCAGGGAGTCAGATATGATCAGGCACAGTGCCTGGGTGTGGACAGCATGGGCCTGAGGTTACCCGCCTCGGTCTCCTTGGCTGACATGGCTGGGGACAGGAAAGTGGGAGAGCTGGGTGGTGATGGTGGCTACGCAAACTTCTGTAGTCAGGGTTCAGGGCAGGAAGGTGGGCAGAGTCAGCTCTCATCAGGATCTTGGCTAGCTCACCTCTAATGGGGCCAGTGAGGTCCCAGCATCCCCCCACCCCACCCCCACCCCCTGCCCCATGGAGGAAAGAAAGGTTCAGTGAGAATGCATTGCAGGAGGGGTGTTTAATCTAGTTGTGAGATACTTTGGGGAGTCAGCATATGTATTTTACTTACCATTGTGCTAATCATGTGATGTTCTTACCTATTCATTACAGTGGGTCTCTATCACGATACTCTCTTCTGGATAATGCATTACCGAGCTCCCTTCTCCCAGTCTCAGACTAGACAGGAAACCTTGATTCCTCCTCCCACGGTCAAGAAAATGGAGTGGCTCTGAAGAGGCTGTGGGACTCTCACGTCCCTTGCTGCAGGTGCTCTCATCTTTCCCATCTTGCACCAACACGCACCCTCTGCTTCAGCTAGGCTTTTCTCTGCTCTCCCCCGAATGGCCACCCCAGCCATCTTTGTAAAGTTACACCTACCCCAGATGTCCTTCATTCCCACTTCCAAGTGTCCAAGTTCTACTCCATTGCAAATGAATTCCATTTCAAATCCTCCTCCTTCCAGCATCCTTTCCTAGATATTCCAACCCCTAACTAATGCCAGCTCAGCCCAGACAAGGGCTGGAAATTTCTTGGGCTGAGGACAGCCTAGTCTTCCTGGCTCTGCTGGAGACATGAGAAGGGGAAGAGGACAATTTGAACCTGGGGCTGTTTTCTGCTGATCCCTAGTCCATGCCCCAGACCCACAGGGAACCAAGGGCAGGTTCTAGGAGTCTTGTTCCCAAGGGCCTGAGCCCTGGTGAGCGCTGGTTAGTTGTGCCGAGGGAAATCCATGCTCTGGCAACATCTCTACTTGCGGGGGTTCCTGGTACCCTGAAGCTAGGAGTGTGGGAAGCATGGGGAAGTCTAGATCCAGATCCTATTTCTGCACTTAGGAGCTGGCTGTTTTGGGAAGGCTACTACACCCCTCTGGGTCTCAGTTTTCTCATTTGTAAAACGGCAAGAGTCTCAGTTACGTGCAGGGTTCCTGTAAAGTAGGTAAGATAATTTATGTAAAGCGACCAATGCATCAAATAATAGGCATTCCATAAATAGTAGCTCTTATATAGTGTAAGTAATAACAGCAACGGTAAATCCCCAGCTCCACCAATTTCCTACTGTGCAACTTTGAACAAATTCCTTATTTGTTCATCAGCTCCCTCACCTGTAAAATAAGGATCGTGGTTCATCCGTTTATTTAATAAATAATTATTGAGCAACCTATTATGTGCCAGGCACAACTAAATCTGTCATTTAGTGTTAGTTAAGAGATGCAGCACAGTGCCCAGCACGTACTAGGTGGTTGATAAATGTCAGTTTTCTTATACTAGCCGCCGCTGGAGGATGGGAGGTAGGTGGGGGGAGGGAGGGGTTGGGACAGAGAAAGGGAACTCAGGAGGGGCAGAGATGGAAGGTTGGGCCTGCATTGAATGCCCAGCTTCCTCCCCTGCCCTTTTTTCCTTCTCTTGACAGAGCCTCGCTTTGTCTCTAAAGGTGGGGGATGGTGCTGGGGCCTCTTTCTGCCCCTTGGTTTCATCAGACTACTTCTGTAGACTAGATCATCTGTCCCTTGCCTGTAAAATGGAGACAGTGTCTTATTCTCAGACATTGGGGCACTGCAATGTGCCCGCCCCATTCAAGTGGCATCAGGCTGAGGACCCCTGCCCCCACAAGGACATGTCCCAGAGCTGTCTCCTCACTAAGCTGGTCTCCCGCCTCAAGCTTCAAGTTCCTTTCTCAGGGATCACAGGCTGGACCCAAGGCCTGTGGGCTTCTCAGCACTAAAACCCCATACCCTTCCGTTTTGACATTGCCCAACCCCCCGCCACACCAGACCAGACCCTCACAGAGCGTTGTGTGTATGTGTGTGACAAGCAAAATGAGATCTGGTATGTAGGAAGTCTGCAATAAAAGCTGATTGAATGAATGCACAATGGATCCCCTCTGCAAATGGGGCTCATTCATTCATTCAACAAACATTTATTGAACTCATAATCCGTTTGGTTCCAGGCTCTGTGTCAAGGGCTGTGACATTCAGATTAACAGCAGCCAAGCTCTCCAAAGACTGAATGGCATTCACAGGTTTCCTGCTCCTAACAGCCCCAGGCCCACCTGGCTCTTAGAGCACCAGGCCCCTCCCTCACCCCCAGAGACCAGAGCACTGACTCCACCACTGATTTTGACTGGAGCAGATGTTCGAGTGCTGAGTCATTGACTTCGAGATCCAATCCCGGTGCCATGACCCATCCTGTGCCCTTAGGCAAATTATTTAACTTCTCAGAGCCTCAGTTGCCTCATCTGGAAAACAGGCATAAATAAAAGTGCTTATCTCATATTTGCTGTGAGGAATAAATGAGATGAGGCACACGTTTAGAGCAACACCCAGTGCACAGCACGTGCTCGATGAACGTGAGCCGTTACTACGACTCTTGTCTCACTCTTGTGTCACAAGCGCTTACCTCCCTCTGTCTCCTCCACAGCACCGGCCAGCACAAGCCCGAGCACGCAGGAGGTGGTCAGTGAAATAAGACCTCTTGGAAACAGGGAGATCTGATGGGACATTCTGGGTAAGGAAACCCAGAAACCAGCAAAGGCGTGGAGGTGGGGAAGAGCCGGGAGGGACTGTGCTTGGAGGAGCAGGAAGATGGAGGGAAGGTCTCAGGGATGGCAGCGTCTGCTCAGGGATGGGAAGCTCACTACTCAGAAGCAGCAGGTTCGGTGGCTCAACGACTCTGACCGTCCTAGTTCTTTCCCTAGGTGGCCACGCTCTGCACTTCAAGTCATAAGAAAGCCACGGGGATCACGCTCCACTGTCAGCGAGGCCTAGACTGGATGTGGCATAATTATGAAGGAAGACCAGTAATCTGGGGGGCCTTCAGAACAAATACCCACTTTCCCGTCTTCCAGGACACCCTCGCACCTTTGCCCTATTTGGGGCAAGTAGTCAGGTGGTGGAGCAGGGAACAGGTCTGGCTAACTGATGGATGTTAGCCACGACCACACGCAGTCACAGAGAGCCAGAGTGGGGGCTGGAGAGGGGGCTACCAGGAAAGGACGATGCCTTACCCAGGGCTCTGTCAGAGATCCCTGGCTCTGGGTCTGTTTCTTCCTTGGTGAAATGGATACTAGTCTGTAGGTTTCTCTCCCCTGTGGTAAAGATGAAAGATGGTAAGGCTAAAACCAATCTTGCCATTGGAAAAGAAAATCCAGGGCTGGAGGTAGAACTGGATGTCTTCCTTCAGAGCTAGGTGTGCCCATACTTGGGGTGGGGTGGGGGGCTGCCCTGGATTGCTCCCTCCTCACTGTCAGATAGGGCAGAACCCAGGTGGCCCTGGGCCCCTGGCATTCATCCTGTGAGCCAGGGTCCCATCATTGATCAGCCCCAACTGCCTGAGAACTTCCTGGGGCTGATAGAGGAGCTCAGACCCCTGGCTCTCAGGCCTGGGCTGGGGAGAGCTAGCCACGGTCCACCACACCCCTGGATTTCCACCCTGGAGGCTGCACCTCGGCTCACATCTTTAGGGCTCTGACTTTAACCCCTAGCCCGAGGGGAGATTCCAACACTGCAAAGCATGCACCCTAGGCCTGGCCCATCTCATCCTGATAGCATCCCCAGCATCTGCTCGACTGGCCTGCACAATCTCTAGCTCCTGCACTGCTGTGGCTGGACAGCGCCTCCTCTGGCCCCTCAGGCAGGGGCAGTAGGTGCTGCCAGGTTGCCGGTCAGGCCCTCCTGGGCCCCCATGTGCAGCAGGGGGGTCCCCAAGGAGTGGTGTCCTTACCTCCCTGATCTGAGCGAGGGGCAGTGGAGCAAGCTGCCGCGATCTCCGGAACTCAAGCTGCTGTGGGGGACAAAGTGAAGCAGTGACCCAGGGACAGCTCCCATTCGACGGGAGTGGCTTCTTTGCCCACTCCACTCAGGACTCCCCACCTGGAAAACACTGGAATCTGGGTTGGGTTGCACTGACCACAGTGCACGTCCAGTGCCTTGGTGCTTACCAACTGCTTTCACATTCCCCATTTTGTCACATTCCCCATAGCCCCCAATGAGGTAGGCGAAGACTACCAGACCTATTTTATAGACGAGGTAGATAGGCTCAGAGAGGCAAATGGATTCGCTCAAGGTCACACTGCTGCTAGAGAGCAGAGCCAGGTATAACCTGGAAACCACATGCTCATGGTGGGCAGAGTGGCACAGGCTCTGTGACTTTGGGCCAGTTACTTAACCTCTCTGAACCTCAGTCTTCTCACGTGAAAAATAGGGATAGTGATAGTTCCTATCTCGTTGGGTTATTGTGAAGATTAAATGAGATAATGCTGTAAAACGACCTCGGCATAGTAGTCGCATAGGGACCTGCTCAATGAATGTGAGCAATGACTGTGGTTATTATCCCAAGAATACTCAGACGCTGTCCCTGTGTAGGCCACGGCCCAGATGAAGCCCTGTTGTTACCTCTAGGCTCCCATCTTGTCTCTGTTGGTGTCATTCAAGACCTGCTAAGCTGGGCTCAGGGTCCCAGTGTGGAGAAGCAGGGACAGAGTAGGGCCACTGGACTCCTCTCCAGGGCTGCCTGCCTGGTGAAGGGGGCCGGGAGCCTGTCTAGGGCTCTGATTCACAGCCCCACGGCGGTGGCTGCCTGCTTTCTCATGTGGACCTCAGGTCTGCTCAGGGCCAAGCAGGGGCTGACTGAGATTCTGCCCTGAGTCTTTGATCCCTAGAGGTCAAGGCTGAGCACGGGAGCTGAAAGGATCAGGAGTGGTCTAGGCTCTCCAAACACATCTCGGCCCAGTTCAGCCTGGCCCTCCAGGGTCTGTGGAAGCCCAGTTTCCCAGCATGGAGGCCCGCACATGGGAAGAGCTTGTTCCTTCTCTGTGTGCTGGGCAACCCTGAGACGGGAGGAGGGTGGGATTGTATATATCCAGGTAAGTTTGCCTTGGGGAAGCAGAGGCAAAAGTCAGCCTCAGAGTAAAAGGCACGGGGGTGTGAGTGATCCTGGGCCCAGCTGGAGTGACGCCACCCCCAGGCCCTCGGTCCTGCAGTCTCCTGCGAATTACACCCACCGTTAGCCCTGGGCTTGGACACTGCTGCTTGAGAGCCTGCCTCCTACTCACGAATCCCCTTCAGGACAGGGCCCAGGCCGGCGGCCGGACTCCACCCCCGTGCTCTGGGGTCTGCAAGACGAGTCCCAGGTAAGACCTTCCCCACCTCACCTACACACTTTTGGACACCCTCTTCAGGAGCCCTGCCATGAGAAGGTAGGGAGGGTAGTTCTGGCCACACTTCCTGAGACCTAAGAGGTGAGTAGGCATCTCTGTGTCTAAGATGAGCTCTGTGAAAGCTTTGGGGCCTGTGGGGCCGGATCCTTAGCATTTTAAAATTTTATTATGACTGCGTTTGTTTAAATATATATATATTTATAGCTCTATGTGCCCACCGCCCCCCGGCTCCCTCCCCGGCCCCTAGTTTTTCCCCTTGGCTTTCTGTCTGGTGGCCATGTAGGGCAGCACCGTCTGAGTGCTCTTGTCTGACACCGTTTGGGTGCTGCTGTTTCTTGTGACCCTTCGGGTCTGCTCGGGGGCCAAGGTGGGGTCTGAGCGGCGGCCAGTCAGTGGAGAGCGCCTCGGCTTGTAGGGAGCCGGGGAGGGCTTGAGGGGGCCCGCGTGGGCCTCTGTGTGGGGAGGCTCCGGGGACAGGCCCACCTCCTCCTCGCCGTCCCCCTCCTCGTCGTCACAGCATAGAGCATGGTAGAGCACTTTGTCGCTGAATCGCACCCTCTCCCGTGTGCCCGGGGTCCGCTGGGGCAGCTGGCCCTTCACAGGGCCAGCGCTGAAGGCCTCCTCGCTGGAGGAGTCCGGGGTCTCCACCCGGGGCCCGTTGGGGATGGGCACGCTGCCATTCATGAGCCGGTAGTCAGGGCCAGCCCCTGGCCGGGTCGACTCGGGGCCGTCCACGGAGTCTGAGGGGGTGGAGATGTCCAGGAAGGAGCAGAACTCCCAGCTATCCGAGAGGATGTCAGCTGTCATAAAGTCCAGGTGGCCCAGGTCAAAGGGGCCGCCCACGCCCACCTTGTCGCTGCTGGAGGTGCTGCTCACGGTGGCTGTGGTCCAGTCATCCGGCTCCAGTTCGAAGTCAAAGTCCGAGGTTAGCTTATCGATCTGGCTCACCACCTGGCCGGGGAAGGGGAGAGGAGAGAGTGAGAGGGGCCAGGCAGCGGCCAGCACCACCTAGGTGTGAGTGTGCCCCGTCCCACCCTACTACACCCCCCTGCTGATGACCCTACGGGACACGACTGGACTTGAGGTCACCGCTTTGTTTGCCCTGTTGAGGGCCCAAACTGGACAGGGTGAACAGAGCTGGTTCCGGCCATTCCCCTGGTTCCACTCCTCAGTGCCTTTGGGGGAAGGGGGATGCCTTCCAGCCCTGCACCCCGTCCATTCACACGTCCCTCTGCCCCAAAGCCAGCTGCTCTTCTGGGGGCAGCCCTGGTGCTCAGAGCTTGATCTTCCTTTGGTTGACAGGGGGCCATTTAAAAAGAGCTGAGAGACGCCAGCAAGGCCACTCAGTGGTAGGATGAGCAGCCCACCCACCCTTGGAGAGGAAATGATACATGGTAACTGCAAAGAAGGCTCTGCCCAGGCTTTCTGAAGCATCCTGGACCAGCCCCTGCAGTGGGTCAGCGAGCGCCCCCCATGGGTCTCTACCACCCCATCCCTACATAGCCCTGGAGCCTCCTCCATCCTCCCCTTCCCTGCCTCTTGATGAGTGAAGATCAGTCCTGGTTTGATGGGGAAGGGATAAAGCAAGCATTATTTGGTAAGCGATAAGAAAACCATCCATCCTGGGCCCAGAACTGCTGGTTAAGTGCCCGCAGGGGCTACAGAGGTCACTGCACCCACCTGCCCCGCACGAGGTGAAGCCCCGTTTCATGCAGGAGGCCCTGCCTCAGGACAACCCTTGCCTAGGCCACTGTCAGCACAGACATCAGCGATGAAGACAGTGAGGCAGAAAGGGAGACCCAGTCAGACATAGGGAGAGGACAGAGCAAGGGGAGGAGAGGAGATTCAGGCCAAAATCCAAACCAGTAAAACAACAACAACAAAAGCAAAGCGGAGGGACCAAGAGACCCAGAGACAAAGACATAGGCAGTGAGTCATCAGGCCCAGGAGCTAGCTCCCAGCCCTCTCCAGTGCTCTTTCCCTGGAGTCAGAGAGGTCAGTTAATTCATTAACTAATGAAGTCCCTAATTCAACAAACGTTTACTGAAGATGACTGCTGTCCGGGGATGCGCTAGGTGTTCAGCAAGGAGTCGGGGTGGTGAGTGCCTCGAAGTGCAAGTGGAAAGCAAGGGCAAAGATGATGGGTCAGGAGGAGTCTGGCTCGGCGAGACGTCTACTGCGTCAGGAGTTGGGAGCTCTGACGCTGGCAACCTGGTCGGTCCTTTTCCCTCTCTAGGTCTCAGTTTCTGAATCTGTAAATGGGCAGTTGGGTGACTAGTTTATCTCCAAACTTCCTTCCATCTCTGAGATTCTAGGACTCTTGTATGTAGAGGAGTGACTTGAGAAGCTGTTTTGGGGTGTCAATGCCTAGGGATGCCCACTTCCCACAGCCCCAGACCAGGGATGGAAGGAACACTCGGTTGAGGCCTATGGAAGAGCTGGGGGAGTCAAGACACCTGGGCTCCTGATTCGGCTTAGACATCAAATGTTCTGTGTCTTTGAGTAACTCACATAACCTCTCTGGACTTCAATTTCACTCACCACCAAGTGGGTATGATAATCTCAGGCCTGCCAACCTCACCAGAGCTTCCTGAGGAACAATGAGAAGGCAGTAAAAGGGCTTTGTGGGGGCTCTGGTGATAAAAGTGATATCATCTCCCATCTCTGAGCACCTACTGTGTGTCAGGCTTTCCACCCACGAGATCATCATCTCCTGAATTTAGGGATGATGGACCAGAGGCACCAGTCACGGGGGACCTGAGATTCCCGCCTCTGCCGGCCCTGCAACACCGCACACGGCTCAGGTGCTGCCGTGATTTCTGGGCTTGCACAGGCAATGGGGATAGGGCTCTACCCCTCCAGTCTGACCACCCCAGTCCCCCACCCTAGAATGACTCCCCGACTTCAGAGAAGCTCGCATCCCCCTTAAACCCTTGCTTAACCCAAGCCCCACCTGAGAGCTGGTGGGAGCCCTGGCCTAGAGTAGGGGCTCTCAAACCCGGGTGCGCATCAACTCCCCAGAGTTTCCGATTCAGTAGGTCCCAGTGGGGCTCAAGAGGTGCACGTCTAACAAGCTTCCAGGTGATGCTGCTGCTGCCGCTGTTGGTGCCAGGAACAGACTTTGAGGACCACTGGCCTAGGGGACTGGGGATTTAAGCTGGTGAAAAATAGCTCCCCAGGGCATGGCCGCCCTGGGGAGAGGCCCTGTGCCCCTGGGACAACCACACGCTCTAATTAGACTCCGCTGATCAAGCAAAGCTGCTGAGAGTCTGCTGCTGTCTGAGGGTGGGAGGATGATGGTAGGAATCTGGAGTTAAATGACTCGGCTGTGAACTCACAGGGTTTCCTGTGGCCAGGCCAGGCCCCGAAGCTGGGCTCCTGATCCCCTGTGAGGAAGATGCAGGGTCCACGGGGCAGGAGCCCTAGAGTCTCAGGCCTGGACACTCTTCCCGCCCAAGAAGCCCTTGCCGGCCACCTGCTCAGGAGGCCTTCACGTTCAGGCCCTTCCCCTTCTCCATTAGAATGCCCCTCTCTGTTTCCATCCTGGGAGAGTGGAGGGAAGGAAGGGAGGGAGGTCTGGGCTCAAGTCCCAAGTCTGCCCCATCTTGGCTAAGAGACTTGAGAGGCAGGTGATTTCCCTCTCCATGTCTCATTTCCTCCCCTGTAAAATAGGAGGACACACCTCTACTCGCCAAACGTTGGGGATTCAACAGATAGGAATGTGCTTTAAACTGCAGAGTCCGCACAGCCAAGCACTTAAGAATCTGGGCTCTGCATCCGGGCCTGGGGACCCAGATTGTATGCAGGGCCCGGGTCAGTCCACAAACCCTGCTGCCCGTCCCTGGTGCCTCATTTCATGGGGCCGGTTAGGAGGGCAGGAATAGGGTAGGCCCCAGGCTACCTACCTCTCTGCTTTGGCTGTCTTGAAATCTATGATTTCTCTCTGAGATTTAATAATCATTTTGCCTACATGTAATTTGGGATTGTCTTGGAGTGCAGGGAAATAATTATATACACAAAAGGAAAGAGACGGGGAGAGAGAGAATGGAACCACAGAAATCACAGAACCATAGAACCTTGAAGCCAGGAGGGACTGGAGACACTGCTGAGACCACTCTTCCCATTGTGCTTGCTGACGGGGACTAGAAGGGGCTGAGCTGAGACTGGAAGTCAGGGGTCAAGGATGGGAATCACCTGCTCTACAGGGAGCAAGAGTGAGCACTAGAGAGGAAGGGCAGGGCTAAGGGCTGTGGCAAAACCTGCTGGGGGCCTCAGGCCCTGTCCCAAGGGTGTCTACAACCTCTGTCCTGGCCACAGCCTCAGCTGCACCCCCCGCCCCGAACACTGCACCCATCCAGTCTCCCCACTGACAGCCGCTTCCTGTCCAGCTCCTGCTGCACCCAGGGAACTTCCTAATCAACCTGCAGGAACACATCACCTCTCTGCTTCCAGCACTTCACTGCTCCCCAAACTCCTGAGCCTCCCAAACACAACCCCACAGCAAATCTGGTCACAGGCCCTGTTCTCTCCAGCAAGCAGCCTCCTCCCTGCCAGGCCTGCCCCCTCACCTGCCCAATTCACTCCACCGAGCTCACTTGTGCCTCTGGGCCGCACCTGGAATGCCTTCTTTCTTTCCCACTCGTTCCCTCTCACTTCCATAAGGAAGTCTTCCCTGACCCCCAGTTGAGGACAGGTTCCCTGTGAAAGGCCCTGAAAGTACCCTGCACCTCTCCTTATTTTCCAGTAGTTATCACTGCTACCGTTTTGTGTGCAGATGTTATAAGGTCGTTGATGTCTCTCTCCTCACTAGACAGGAAGCCCCATGAAGGGCAGGACAGGATCTGTCTTGCCCACCATTGCATCCCAAGTTTGGCACAGGGATTAGCACATTCTTTACAAATATAGCTTTTCAATGAGTGGATGAGTTGAGACAGAGGGCTTAATAAAACCACTTGGGGCTTCTTTTTCGAGAGAAAGTTCCATGGGCCTGGACACTCCAACACTGCCCGCCCTAGCCCGCCCTCCAGCCGTGGGTGAGACCCCTCTCCAAAGAAAGCACGTCTGTGTTCCCTAAGGCCCCAGGACTGAGGACCCGGGAGCCCCAGAACCTGTTTATCTCCTCCCCTTTCACCTCTGGCCCCTTCAACTCCCTTGACAAGCTGCTACCTCCTTCCCTCCCTCCCAGCTCCCCGGGCAGCTGGTTACATAACTGGGGATTCTGCATTATTTATGACCACTGATTATTTTTTAATTCTTGATTACGTTATTTATTGTCTTCCTGGAGGGCTGTGGAGCTGGGGAAGGGGTGGCGGGGAGCGAGTTGACCGTGCGTGATTCATGATTTTCATCCTGCAAGTTGGCATAATTGGTCGGGGAGTTTCTTGAATCTGTCTGGAGGAGGAGAACGCAAAGGGAAAAGGGAGGAAAGGAAGGCGAGAAAAAACAAAATAATAGGAAAAACTCCGCACAATTCTTGCTGAGCTGCGGGTGACGGAGCTGACCCACTTTGGCACAGCTCTGTGGTCCCTAGCCTCTCCGGCTCCAGCTGCTTCCTGGCGGGAACACATTTATCTCATGCCTGAACGGCCCTTGGCTTTCCTTGCCGCCTCACATGCAGCGCCTTGCCGAGGTGACCGCACAGTCACCACCGGGCCTGCTCCCCATGAAAATTGGGTGGAGGGATCCTCCACCACCGCCCCTGGCTGTGAAATGTTTGTGCCCACCCCTCCATCCTCCTGAGGTGTTCGGACCTAGGTGGGCAACTGTGCCCTTAAGTTATGTCCTACTCAAGAGTCAGTGATGATGTGAGAGACACCGGCCGATCAACACAAGAGACGGTTTTGAGCCTCCATGCTGAGCGGTATCTTGGGGAGGGGACAACCAAGGAGGAACCTGCTCAAGGTAAGCTCAAAGGCCAAAGGCAAGCCCCTTATCCCTGGCCTTGGGGGCTCCCGGTTGATAGGAAACAGGGAGAGCAGCGGGGAGGCAGACTCCCACCCCGAAACACAACCAGGAGATTCCTGGAGAGCGTGTGGGATTCTCACTGAGGACAAAATCCAAATTCCACACTGTAGCCTGCGAGGGCTCTGTGTCATCTGACTCCCTGCTCCCTCTTTGACTTCCTGCTTTTCTCCTAGTTCACTCCACTTCAGCTGCACTGGCTTCCTTGCTGATCCTGAACACGCTGAGCCCATTTCTTCCCCAGGATCTTTGCACAGGCTGTTTCCACTGCCAGGAAGGCTCATCCCCTAAATACCACCCTCACTTCCTTTGGTTCTCTGTTCAAAAGCCGTCTTATTGGAAACCCCCTTCATATCCCCATATCACTGTCATTCTCTATTCCCTTTCCTTGCTACAAGAGGATGGGACTGCCTACTGCATGCAGGAGGTACTAAATGGTGCCAGCCAGGAGGTCAGGGTCCTGGCTTTGACCTCCCTGATGATGGCTAAGAAGCTGATGTGACTCCAAAAGAACAAAGCCATACACGGAGTGAGGCGCTGGCCAGTGCTAGAATATTTCATTAATAATATCTAACAGATATGGAGTGAGTTTTGTGCCCATCACTGTGCTAAGTACTTTATATATAATATCACATTTAATTCTCACAACAACCCTGGGGCTGGGGGGTGGGGTGGGGGGTGTAAAATGTGTTATCCTCATTTACATGGGAAAACAGAAGCACAGAAAGGTAAAGAAATTTTCCCAAGTTCACACAGCTAGGTAGGGGCCAGATCTTGGATTTGAACCAGAGACATCTGGCTGTGGAGCCCATGCTCTTAGCCCGCAGGCTGTGCTGTGCCTCCAAATTAAGAGCCACAGAATTCTGAGGAGCTTAGAGAGCCTGCCGGGATGGGCCTGGCATCCTGGAGTATTGGGGAACCTAGGAGAGATGAGGGCTAATTAATGATTGACCGTCACATCCCTCTGCAGCACAATTTTAGCTTTCAAAGCATTTACATTCCTCACCTCACTTAGTCCATTAAACTACTTTTCCCATTCATGGGACAGAACTTGTTCCTCATCGCCTGGGAGGCCAATGGCAGAGCTGCAGCAGGGGTTTGGAAGGGTAGGGGAGGTATGGGACAGGAAACTCCAAATCCTTTAGGGGTGTGAGTAGGTGTTGGCCCCCTTACCGCATGCCAGACCCTGATGAAACCCTAAGATCACACTGAGGTGAGAATGATCGTCATCCCCATCTCAGAGGAGCAGACTGAGGCTCAGGGGCCTGGGAAGGGAGTGCATTGGTGTCCCTCGTCTTTCTACGAACTTCAGGCTGTACGCTCAAGAGGGTAAGGAGAGTCTGCCATGATCAGTGGTGTCTGGGGCTGGGGAAGGGAGCAGCAGAGAGAGGAGAATGACAGAGGGGACACAGCTAAGCCCTTCCTCTCTGCTGGCCTTGCTCCTTCATCAAGCATCCTGTGCTGCTCCCCAGCAGTCTTGCACGTGAATCTTGTCTTCACATCTAAGTGCTTTGCGCACCCTGGCATGAGAACCCCATTGGTGAGCCCTGAGCTGGTACTGCCCGGGGAGTGGGGTGTGATGAGGGAAAAGTGTCTGCCACCCTCTCGACTTTGGGCCCATCCATACCCCCAAGGGAAAATGCCTTACTAAGCTACTGAGAAGGAGCGCCTGACAGATCCAGCTTTACAGCCCCCGTGGAGGACCAAGATGGCAGGTTCCAGGGAGCAGGGGGACTGAAACCCTTTACTCCAAACCAGAGCTTGGCGCCCCCCACTCAGTAACCGCATTCCTGACGAATCCCATCCAACAGGAAGTCAGTTATGGCATCTACTCTTCTGTCTGGGCTTCCCAGAGCCTCACCTGCTTTCTACAACACTTCCTCTGCCCATCACCCCATGTCCAGACCCTGCCTGGGGGATGGGGGAGCTCTGAGGCCTGGTGACCCCTCCCAGCTGGGTGCCATTGGCAGTGGGCAGGCTGTGGCATACGGGGTAGACTCTGGTTGCCATAGCAACCTGCCAAAGTCTTGGGTGGAGGCACATGGCCTACAGGGTGTGTGGGGGGAGGGGACTCATCTCTCCCTGTCCTAGCTCAGGCCTCTAGGCTGCAAATCCTGGGAATCTGAAGCTCTGCTGTTCGAGACATGGGAGTAGGTGAGTGTGTGTGCTGGGAAGGGACATCTAAAAGATCTGCAAATGAATCCTAGCACTTCTGAGCTCCCTGCTTCACCCCTAAAGGGTGCTCCTCAGAGCATCACAGCATGCGCATAAGGTATCACCTCTAGAAGACCCCTGTCAAAATGCAAAGATATCAATTAGCCCACCTGCTGAAGCCCCAGAATAGGCAGCAGGAACCTGAGTTCTAGGCTTCGTTCTGCCACTGGTAGGCTGTGTGACCTTGGACAAGCCCCTATCCCTCTCTGGCCTCAGTTTCTTCAACAGCAAACAAACAGGGATGGTCTGGATGACCTGTGAAATGCCTTCAAGCTCTGGATGGCTATTTGGGGAGGGGTGGCAGGTGCCTGGAAGAGGCTCAGTTGGGAGTAGGCTCTGAGCTTATTGAAGCTGCCTCCCAGGCTTAGAGTCAATCCTGGCTCCTGGGCAGGCTTGCTGGGGCATAGGTCCCATGCCCCTGCCCAAGACTGAGACTCTGGACAGTTCCCATGGTCCTGATAGAACCACAGAGCATCTGAAATAAGATGAGGGTGGAGAGAGTCAAAGAGGGAACTGTAGTCCTCTGGACCAATGAGGTTGGGAGAGGAGGGGTTGCTCAGGGGCATCTGACCTTTGACCTCCAAACTGTATTCTCAAAGATGTTCAGTCCAGACCATGGCCAGCCCAGTCCATGGGAAGAAGCACCACACCTCTCTACCTGCAGCAATAGCCATTCCCACCTCCTGAGAAAGGACTTCCTAGTACGTTCCTCCATAAGGCTGCCTCTGGGCAGAGGGGCTGCCCTGTCCAACCCCTGCTTCTGTCCCAGCATTTCCACAACCCCCTGTACTCCGAACATGACTCCCTTCCAACACCCTCTGCTCCTTGGCTCTCAGGCCAGGCTAGAATGCCACTTTCCCAGTCAGGATTTGGTCCACCATCACCCCCTCTCCCCAGCCTTCCTAGCGCCCCCATCTTCCCCACACAGCTGGCTGGGGAGAGCTCAAGCCCATAACTCCAGTTCAATCACTCTCCCTGCCATCTCTGCAGGGACCCTGGTTACAAGGAGTTGAAATTTGGCTAAAGCCCACCTGGCTGGCATAATGGCACCCAGCAGGCAGATTTAGGCCAGCGGCTCAGAACGCTGGTCATGCATGTTGGGCTCGAACACAGCCCAGGGGGCAGGGCTGAGGACATGTGTACCTCATTACCCTGGTGACGTGGGAAGCAGTAATTAAACCGGGCTCCGCTTAGAGAGACAGAGAGGGACACATATCCCAGGATCTCTCACTGACTTTTCAGCCTTGGCAAAAAAACATTCAGAACTGTGGGACGGGGATACATACCTTCAGAGGAGATTCCTGCCCCTGCCAATGTACTGATATCCACTAGCAGGCCCCTAGACCCATTCCCACCTCAGGGCAGGGAAGACATAGCTGGCTTTAATTTTTCCAGGATCAAGGGTTCTAAGTATCTGTGTGATCTCTGGGGAATGCTCTGAGCTGGGCCTTGAGCAGCGGGGACTGCCTCAGTAGAGCCATCCACACTCTCCCAGGGCCCTTTATAAGCCAGTCAGAGTCTGGGAGGCAGATGGTGGGGTCAAAGGTCAGCTTGGGTCCCAGAAGAATGTCTTCCACTAAGAGGATGCCGTGGGATTCAGTCCTTACTGGGCACCGTGCGGCTCTGAACCATGGGCCCACAACACGCTGCCCAAGCAGTCTCAGGATCACTGAGGCCCCGCCAGCCCTGGGGTACGGTGAGATCTTCAGCGAAGCAGATTTGGGGAAAGAAGAACAAGGAGAAGGAAGTACCCAGCACAGTGACCCAGGTGCGCACAGCTTTGAGCGCGCGCGCACACACACACACACACACACACACACACACACACACACTTAAACACATACGTGTGAGTACGTTTCCTGGGCTAGGCCCAGGAAAACCGGTCTAGGGGCTGCCTGGCCCCTCACTTACCTCCCTTAGCTCCTTGGCCACCTCCTTGAGCTCCCGCAGGATGTCCTCCAGCTGCCCAATGACCATCTTCATGCGCTGTCGAATCCGCTCCCGCTCGCCACCACTGCTGGGGTCGTCACTGGGCTGCCCGAGGTCCGGGGTGCCCCGAATGTTCATCCTTTACCACGTGGCTGCAGGCCTGCCCATACTCCCCCCAGCCGGGCACACGCTGCGTCTGCCTCCACGGAGCCCCCCTCAGCTGGGCAGAGCTCCACATCTTAACGGCCCCCTAGCCCACCCTGGCCCTGGGTGGCCCTCACCCAGCCCCTGCCCCCTGCCACCCCACCTCCTCTACCTCTGGGTGGGGAATGGGACACCCAGAGGGAGACAGAGTCTGACCAAGGGGGGTCAAGGTGAGGACACAGGAGAGCAGGGGGAGGGGCCTTGGGTCTCAGGAGTGGCCTCTAGGACTTGAAGTGCCTGTGGGTATGCTGAGCTGGACACAGAGGCAGGGGGATGACTCTGCAGGGACTATGGGTAAGAGATGCCCTTGGGATGGGCGGAAGGCAGCAGTAATACCCTCACAACTCCTAGGAAATTGCAAAGGCAGAGGTCTCGAGATGCAACTGACACCTGCAGAGGGATGGTGGCTGGGGTCTTCCGGATGTGAAGGGGGCTCCAGATGTGGGTGGCTCTGGGAAGGGAGCCGGATTGGAGGAGGGCAGCCCCCTGCAGAGAGAGCGAGCCTGGCGTCAGCCCTCCCAGGTTGCAGCACCCGCCGGCAACGCTGCTGCCTTCCTCCTCACCCCAGCCTGCACCTTTGCTCGCTGGGGAATTGGTTTTATTTATTTATTTTTTTTGTAGGGAGGGATGATGGAGGCAGATGCTCTATAGCACAGCCCCTCCCCAAAGGGAAAACAGGAGCCCCTGCTTTAGAGGCCGAAGTCCTCAGCCTGCGATGGGGCACCCTGCCCTGGCTCTCCCCAACGCCCCCCCACCCCAGTCAGGCCAGGCCCCGCTGGTTCACTGGAGGGCCTCTCCAGACATCCATCCTCCCTCCTAGTGCCCCCGGGGTGCCCTCGTTCCCCGCTGGATCTTCCCTTCCCCTGCCCCGCCTTCCGTGAGAACCCCCTCTCCGCTCCCGGACTCACCAAGGCGGGGAGTGGGGGCACTGGCCTTCCTTCCGCGCAGCGTCGGGGGCCAAGTCCCAAGGCGAGGTTGGGGGGCCCCCAAGGCTCCCTAGGGCGGGCTTTTCTCTCCGGACCCTTCGGTCCTTGGCCTCAAGGAGGTCCTCAGAGCCGCCACTGGAGACATCTGGACGGTGGGAGGGGGCGGGGCCTCCACGCTCCAAGGAAGAGGCCGGGAAAAATCTCTCCCAACCCCCGCCGGGCTCTGGTGGGGAATGAGTAAGGGTCCGGCGGGTCCGGAGCTCTGAGGCCACAGGTGAACCGGGCACAGGGCGACCGAGGCGACGCCGGTCCGGTCCCAGCACGCAAGCCAAAGTCTGAGGGATCGGAGGGCGCCGGGATCCCTTCAGCCCACGCCCGGCATTCCCGGGGCTCGGCACCGTCCTGAATTCGCTCTGTCCAGTCCAGATCGGCCGGCTCCGGTCTCTGCCGGGGTCTGCCCTGCCCTGCCCGGAGTGAGCTGGCACCCGTGGGCGCCCGGGGCGCGCTCAGCCCGGACCCCGAATGACCGCGCTCCGGCACCTGCGGCGTCCGGAGCGGCCGCGAGGGTCCGCTCAGTCTAGCCCCGGGGTCCTCCGGGGCGACAACGCTCTCGCGGCTCAGTCCACGGTCGGAAAGGTCCGGAATCGCCGGGCCCCGGGGGGAGGGGCGGTGTTGGCCGCGGGGACCAGGTCCCCGCCGGGCCGGGCCGAGGGAGAACGGGGCAGGGGGCCCGGCCGGGCTGGGTCTGGCGGCCGGGCGCGGGCGGGAGCGGCGCCGGGTGGAGGAGAGGAGGCGAGAAGAGCAAGAGGAGGAGGCGAGGCGAGACGAGGGGAGGGAGCGCGCGGCGGGCCCGGCGGGCCGGGGCGCACGGGGCTCGCAGCCTCCTCTCCGCTCCGCCGCCTCCCGCCCGCTGGCCCTCGGCTCGCAGCCTGGCCAGTCCCCGGGCGCCCGGTTGTGCCGGTGGGGCCACCGGGCGCCGGGTCGGGCTGGGCCTCCCTCGGCCGCCTCGCCCCGCCCTGCCCCGCCGGGCTCCGCGGGCCTGGGCCCGCTTCCCGAGCGCCGCGCCGCCCGCGCCCCGGCCGCCCCCGGCCCGGCCCGCCCCGCCGCCCCCCGCCGGACTGGCCGCCCGGGCGGGCGCTGGCTCCCTCAACGGCCGCCCGGCTTGCTCGGCTCCTCTCTCCTCGGCGCTGTCAGGGAAGGGGCCGGCCCCGCGCGCCGGGAGGGAGCTTTTAAAGCGACACACACGCCTCCCAGCGCCGAGCGCCGAGCGCGCGAGCCGCGGGGTCTCGCCACCCCGGTGACTGGGAAACGTCCAGCGCTTGCGGGGCTGGAGGCGGGCTCGCCGGGGCGCACTCCTGTTGACCTCGGGGCGCGGAAGGGCAGCGGGTTAGGGGCTTACTCAGTTCCTTCCTACCTTTCCATCAGCCCCCATTGCCCCTTCCCCCACTGCGGTGCGCCCCGGGCTTCCCTTTTGGCTAAATTTCCCGCATCCAGGCCCTCCCCCTTACCCCATCATACCTCAAACTACTCCCAGACGTTGCCTTAAGTCAGATTCATTAAGAAAATAGAATACTGACAACCTTTACTGAGCACCTACTGTGTGCCAGGCTCTGGGCTGGATGGGGCCGGAGTTGGAGATTCTGCAGATGACAGGAATGCATTAGACACAGGTCACTTTGTTTAGTTATTCATCCATTTACTCAACATTTATTCAGCACCTTCCGTGTACCAGACCCCACGCTAGACTCTGGCGTCTCGGGAAGGAAAAGCAACACTTCAGGAAGCTCACAGCTTGTGAGGACACTGCTGAGTAAACTCAGGGGCGGTAAACGCAGGGCAAAGGCAAGTTCCAGAAGCAATGATAGGGGAGGGGGAGGGTGGGAGCAACCCAGGCCAGGGGCTGGCAAGCTCTCCTTGAGACAAGCCCTGAGCTGAATCTCAAAGGATAAGTAGGAGTTACCCAGGTGACTGTCAGTGTGGGGGAAGTGTCGGTGAGCATTCCAGGCAGGGAGGAGGGTGAGAGCAGAGGCTCAGAAGCAGAAGTGAAGGGGGGCGGGGGGTTGAACCAACTGTGGCCTTTTAGAGATAACCATTTTGACAGCTCTGTGGAAAGTGGATTTGAGGAAGACCAGATCCCGAGAGACCCAGAGGCCATGGTTAGAAGCTTGGATTTTATCCTGAGGTAGAGGGAAGCTATGGTGTTAGGGAGGAACCCGGTCCTGCTCACCTCTCAGGAGAGCCCTCTGGGGCTTTGAGGATGATGGGTCTTGGGGCACGGACACTGGCAGGAGACCAGTTAGGAGGCTATTACAAGAATCGAGCTGAGAGAGGAGGGGCCTGCATGGCAGTAGGGATGGAGAGGAGGCGATGTTTTGAGAAATAATTTAGTAGAACATGGGAGGACTTGGAGACTGGTTGAACTTGGAGAGGGAGTGGGAGTCCAGGATGCCTCTGCTTATAGCTTGAGAGACTGGGAGATGGTTGTGCTACCCACTGACTTAGAAGAACAGGTGTGGGGTGAAGATGAGGCATCTAATTTGGGACAGGTGGAGATATTCTGAAGACAGTTGAGTATATGATCTATGCCTGGGCTTGAGAGTATTTTTTTTTTTTAAATCATCATTAGAGGGGCTGAAATTAACCAGGAAGCCTGTTTACACCAGTAACAAAAGCAGTAGGTCAGGCTGGAGCCTTGGAAAATAGTCCCTGAGAAAGATGGAGCTGGAGTGGTCAGGGAAGTAGAAGAACCAGGAGAGTGGGCATCATGCAGACTCAGGAGAGGATTTGGAGGAAGCAAGTGCTCCACAGTGTCAAAGGCTGCAGAGAGCAGCTGTGAGAGAAGGAATGGAAAGTATCTATTGTCCTGGTATTAGGAAGCCAGTGGTGGTGTGGCAGGGGCAGGGTTTTTTGTTTTTTTTTGTTTTTGGAGGGTTTTTTGGTGGGGAGAAGGTGGGATGAGGCAGGTTGTTGGGCACTGAGGGCTGAGTGGTTGGTGAGAAATAGGAATTAGTGAGTATAGGTGACATTGTCAAAAGTTCAGATGACAAGGGAGTAAAGATCTTGAACTACAGGCAGATGAAGGGTCAAGGGAGGTGGGGCTGGATGGTGGTTCGAGGCTGACCCACAGGGGGCTTAATTTCAGGGATGGTGATGTGTCATGGGTACTAACGGTTTCACTTGTTCTCCTAGTTCTCTCAGAGGTATGTTCACAGGGGTCCTCTGGAGGCACTGGGTCCTCCAGAAGCTGTGAAGGTGTGAATTCAGCTGCCTGGGGTGGGGGAGATGTTCTCCTGGGAAGGTCGATCCAGAGGGCCCACAAATCACTTTGTTGAAAATTTGTGGTAAAATACATATTACAAAAAATTTACCATCTTAATGATTTTTAAGTGTACAGTTCAGTGGCATTAAGTGCATTCATGTTGTTAGGCAACCATCACCACCATCCATCTCCAGAACTCTTTTCATCGTGCAAAACTGAAATTCTGTACCCATTAAACATTCACTCTCCATCCCCCTCCCCCCACCCCCTGGCAACTAGTACCATTCTACTTTTTGTCTCTATGAGTTTGACCAGTGTAGATACCTCATATAAGTGGAATCATACAGTCCCACCAATCACTTTCACGGAAGCTATGATGTTAATAGATTGCCAAAATAAAACATGGACTGTGCCTGAGAAAACAAAATGAGTTTCTTATCTTAGGTCCATGGAACCATCTGCCCACATCCAGGATGGGGGAGGTATATTTCAGCTTGGGAGTGTTAGGAGACAGTGAACTCAGTTTGAAAGGATGGGATGTGACTGCTTAATACCTAATTGATCTTGGGTTGCGTTAATAGAAGTATGCTGTTTAGAAGAAGAGAGGTGACATTTCTTCTGTCCTCTGTGTGGTTCAAACTATGTCTAGGACCCCATTTCACTGGGTATGTCCACAGGAGGGCAGCCACAGTGGAGGAGGTATGTGTGGGGAAAGGGAGGACTGGTGTGTATGTCCTGTGAAGAAGAGTTAGGCTGGTCAGGGAAGGCTGGAGAAGAGGAGTCTCAGGAGAAGGGGTCTCTGTCTGTAAATCCTCAAAGGCTGCCACAGGGAGAGGAGGTACTCGGGCTCACCTTCCTTAGTATTCGCAGATTGACCCATCCTCCCTTCTACCCAGCCTCCCTGGCCACCTGCCCAGATATCCCATCCTTCAGATCTCTGCTTAGATCTACCCCCCACCTCCAGACAGCCTTCCCTAGCCCTTTAGTCAATAGGGAGGAACAGAAGTACTCTTTTGGACCTTAACCAAATGTTTCCCAGGGTATTCATTTAATGTGCTAGCTGTGTGACCTTGGGCAAGTCTCTTAACCTCTCTGAACAGGGATAAGGAGCCCATAAACATTTTTATTTTTTCCTGTTTTGGCTGTTTTGCCAAAAAGGAAAAAAAAAAAGTTGTTTTCTACTGTCTCTTTGACTCAGAAAAATAGAGATGATAATAGTACCTACTTTCCAGGGTCATTGTGAGCACATGGAAGTACTTGGCCCAATGCCTGGGACCTGGTAGGTACTCCATAGATGGTAGCTGCTATAGACTCTTTTTAATGGCTTTGTGTCTGTAAGCCTTATTTCCTTGTGAGGCTGTGAACTCCCAGGATGGTGTCTGCCCTTGTCTCTCACATGGACCAGTGGAATGGAGTGGAGTGTGACAGCTAGTGACTTTTACTTTGGCCTGTTTTCCATCATCCCACTTCATGCATCCCTTTCCCTTGGGAAATTCCTCCCTGTTGTCACATAGTCCTGGTGGGCTGTCTGTTAAAGTGCCCACTGTTCCCACCCATCCCTATCCCATTGCCAGCAGGTAGGCATGTGACCCAGACTTCACCAATCACAGAACCCCATTTTCCAACACCAGTGATTGGCCCAAGGGGTGAGCACATTCCCAAGCAGGGCCAATCAGACTCTTTCTCTGGGATTGATATATGGACGCGGAGAAGGAAGCCTTCTTTCCACTGGGACACAAAGCTTGATGCTGTAGTCCCAAGGCTGCAAACAAGTCATCTTTCCCCCTAAAAGTTGGATCCAAGCAAGGCAACAGAGGGGAGGGGACTTTAGGGAGCATGATAACAGCATTGCTGAGAGTCCCAATTTGGGCTCTCATGGCCTTTGTTCCTGCAGTCCTTCTTTTAGTCCTGGGAGCTGCAATAACATCCTATCCATCTGTCAGAGCCAATACGTTCCTTTATTGCTCCAGCTTGTTTGGTTGGGTTCTTGTCTCATGCAACAAATAGGAGCCTGAAAACGACACTCAGGGAATAATAAATGAATGGATGATTGACTAAATGATTGGGTTCCCAGATGGGGTGGGATGTCCAAAGTTCCTGAAGCTAGAGGGTTGGGAGCTGCTGCCCTGTGGCCATGGAAGTGAGGTAGGGTATTTGGGAGGATACTGTATCAGGCGGGCTTGGATTTGTGTCCCAGCTCTGCCATTCACTAGCTGTGTGATCTTGGGCAAGTTACTTGCCCTCTCTGAATTTGAGGTTCCTTATCTGTAAAATAGGCAAAATAATAGTGACTGCACAGGGTTGCCTTGAGGATGGAATGAGATAAGGAACAAGAAGCACCAAACATAGTCCCCAAGGTGAGGGTAGGGGAGGCAGGAGCTAGTAGCTGTTCTTTTTTTTTTTTTTTTTTTTTTTTTGTGGTACGGGGGCCTCTCACTGTTGTGGCCTCTCCCGTTGCAGAGCACAGGCTCCGGACACGCAGGCCCAGTGGCCATGGCTCACGGGCCCAGCCGCTCCGCGGCATGTGGGATCTTCCCGGACCGGGCACGAACCCGTGTGCCCTGCATCGGCAGGCGGACTCTCAACCACTGCGCCACCAGGGAAGCCCCTAGTAGCTGTTCTTATTAGCCTGCACTCGATTGTGGTGGATTGGGCGGGACCGAGATTGACATGCATCTCAGGAGGGAACAAAGATTCAATCTGTAAGCTGGATTCTCAGAAGAAGTGGGTCCTGGCACCAGGGAGTCTGTGCCAGGGCCAGAGTGAGTGTGTTCAGGCTTGAGAGAGAGAGAAGACAGAGATAATAGAGCACCTAGCACTTAGGCAGTGGAGTTGGAAGGATTTGGCTCATAAGCTAGCTTTTCCGCTAACCGTGTGACTCACTAAATCTTCCAAGCCTCAGTTTCCCTTCTCTGTAGATCCCTTCCTGAGAGTTGTCTTAAAGACTAAATAAAGCAGTCCATGTACCATGTTCAGCACATGGCTTAGTAGGTGTTCAATAAAAATTAGCTATTATTTTTGATATTTGTGGCATCAGGAAATTTTCTGAACACAAAGGTGGGATGAGTGTATAACTCTATAGATAAACTTTTCATGAGGAAGACCTCAAATCAAGGAGAGTCCGTACCTGAGTCTCCCAGGAAAGGCCATTTCAGAACAACTAAGTGTCATATGTCCTTCTGTGTCTGGATAATGGTGGGGCTCACATTGGAGAAGCCATGTCTGGGGACATTTCTATCATCATCCTGCCCACCGTAATCTTCTCAGCTCAGGAAAGGTTCTCAGAGCTTTCTACACTGGCTGCTTCCTCTTCCTCACGCCTCATCACCCTCCAACCTTGTAACCTGGTGGTGGTTGGCATTGCATGGCTGAAATCACCCTCACCGAGCAAGACCCTGATCTTGCTAAGACCAGCGGACACTTTTCCTCCCCTGCCAAAGGCGATGGCTTTGTGGTACTCGACCCTGTGGGGGCTCGTCCTACTTCCCGGCACCCTCTCTTCCATGGCATCATGTCTCATTTTTCCGGATTCTCTTCCTACTTCTCCGAGGCCTGCTTCTCAGTTGGCTTAGTGTCTTCTCCCTCTGGTCTCAAATCCTCAGGCTCTCTTCTCACTCCATACACCTTCGCCAAGGGAGCTCTTTCACACTCCCTGGAAGTTCTTGCCTTCCAGTTTGCTGTTTCCATATGAGACCTTCCCAATCCTTCAGCTCATATCGCCAACTGCCCATTGGACATTTCCATGAGGCCATCCTGCCTGCACCTCAAACTCAGTGTGCCCAAGTCAGAAGCCATTGTTTTTCCCCCAGAATGTGTCCCCTTTTATCTTTCCCATCTCAGAGAATGACACCACCCTCCACCCGCCCCATGCAAGCCAGAGAGTTGAGATCACCATAGACTCACTCTCCCACATCCAGTTAGTCACTAAGTCCTGCGGATTCTACCCTCATGTAGACGGGTTTGTCTCTCTACTGATGACCAGGTCCTTTCTTGCACCCATTGGCCCCTGCATCAGCTGACAGCCAACTAATGGATATGCCAACCCTTGGACTTACCCTGCAGAGTCCACTGTTGCTGGTACTGGCTTTGGGATCTACCTGTTTATGACCCTCCATGGCTCCTCATCCCTACCAGGTGAGTCCGGTCCCCTTAGTTTGGCATTCGCGTCTTTTCACGAGCTTGCCCTTGTCTGTCTCTCCAAGCTCCTCTCTATCACCTCTCGCTCCTGATGCTTCTGCCAGGCTGAGCTACTTGCAGCTTTTGCCCTACTACCCTCCTTACACTTCCTCTCCTCTTTGCCTGGAATGCTTCCTTTCTCACCCTTCTCCTCCAGGCCAACTTCTACTCCCTCCTGAAATATTCTCCAGAGTGTGAGGTCCCCCCTCTGTGCCACCAAAGAGCCCTCATCCCCAGCAAGTCCAGCACTTGCCACATTACTTTGTCATTGTGAGCCTGACTCCCTCCCACTAGACCATGAACTAGTGGAGAGCAGACACCTCCGTGCCCTTGGTGTCCAGCAGAGTCTGCTATAGTCAGTTCTCAAGGTACACTTTTGAATTTAAATCTCTAAAGTACTTAGTTGTTTTACATTTTTATTAAACAAAATATTTTAAGGTGACTGAGATGGGAAAAACTGGAGAGAAGGGGCACGGCACATAGCTCAGGCGGCCCCCCAACACACATGCTGAGCCTTCACACCCCTCCCCTGAACCTCTAACACTCCATCCTGCTCTCCTCAGGAAAGACCTGTAAGCCGAGCCCTGCTGTGTGACTTAGACCAATCACATACCCTCTCTGTGCCTCTTCTTCCTCTTCTAAAAATGGGATGTTGGAGTATTCCAGGAAAATGATAGTTTTCAGAGTACTTTCACACAAAAATACCCAATTAGTCTGCCAACAGCATGGGAGAACGGTGGTGTTAGCACCCCTCCTGGCTTCTGGGGGTTCTTATGCTGGCCTTTATCCTTTACTCTTCACTCTCTGGTCAGGTCAAGCCCCCCACCCACCCTCCGGTTCCTTTCCATCAGTATTTGAACTTGCTCTCTAAACTCTCCTGTCTTAAAAGTAAGATCCCACTTCCCTCTCCAGGTGCTGTCTCATCTCTTCTCTTTCACAGCCAGACTGGCCCCAAGAGTTGCCCCCATTCCCTGCCTGTCGTCCTGTAGCTCTCACTCATTCCTCCTCCCTTTGCATGCTGGAGTCTACCTCTACTATTCCCCTAACAAAATTTTAAATGCGGAGGTCACCGGTGACCTCCAAGATGCTCAGTCCGCAATCCTGATCTGACTTGTCTTCCCACTGCATTGGTTCCGTCACAACCTCTGTTCTCTTCCCTGGGCTGCAGGGACGCCGTGCCTTCCTGGATCTCTGCTGGCTGCATTTTCACTGCTAGCCCTCAGCTTCCTCTGCCTGCTTTCCACCCTGCCTGTCTTTGAACACTGGAGTCGCTCAGGGCTCAGTTCTGTGTCCTTTTCATTCTCACCCCTCTTTCTTCCCACTCTGTCGTACCCCCCTCTTTTGGTTGCAGTTACCACCTGTATAGCTCCCATTCCAAATAATCATCTCCAGCTCGATTCTCTCCAAGTTCCAAACTTGTAGATCCTCCTGGCTCCTGGGCCATCAGTTGGCCATCAAATTCAAAACTGAACTCAGGGTATTTCCTAAACAATTCTTCCCCCTGTGTCCACTGTCTTAGCTCTTCTTACAGAAACTCTGGGAATTATCCTTCATACCTTCTCCTCACCCTCCACGTTGATTTCACCTCTATTTTCTCATTCTGCCTCCTGAATATTTTCTGATATCTGAATATTCTCTGCTGCTACCCTCTTTGTCTGAAGCACCGTCATCCATCATCTTTCCATCAGACGATGAAATCCACCTTCTACCACGTGGTCTCTGGTCCTCTCTAAGGTATTCGCTGCACAGCAGCCACAAGGATCTTAAAAAAACTTGAGTCTGACGTATCATTCCCCGGCTTAAAATCCCTCAAGTGTTTCACATTTTCCCAAAATCCAAACTCTCACTACATCAGCAAGTCCCTGGGTGGTCTGGCCAGTAGCTCTCAGCTCCCCTCTCTCCCCACCTCCCATTACTCTCTTCCCTTCAGTCACACTGACCTCGTTTCAGTGTCCTGGATGCACAGTGCCTCTGGACTTTCACACATGCTGTTCCCTGTACCCTGGGGGTGCTCTTACCCCTTCTTCACCCAGCTAACTCCTGCTCACCCTCGAGGCCCTGGCTGAAATTTTACTCCTCAGGAAAGTCTTCCCAGAACTTTCCCTCAAACTAGCCCATACCCCCTGTTATTTGTAATTATGTCATACCTGCATTCCCTACTAGAATATAGGGAATGTTATTGACTACAATACAAATGCTCAGCAAATACTAACTGAGGAAGTTCAGGGTGGTTAAGCAACTTGCTTGAGGTCACACAGCTTTTCAGTAGCAGGTCTCATCTTAAACCCTTTTAGACTAGTTTTGGTGCCTCTGCCATGGGGCCCAAAACACACACACACATTCCCTTTATGCAAGCAGTGATCACACCTTATCCCAGCTGCTTGTGCAATGGCCCCTCTCCCTGCTAAGCCTCTGAAGCAGAGGCCATGCTGTCTTACATGTTCCTGTGCCCCTGCCTTCTCGCTCAGCCTCTGGCATGTGGTGGGGATGGAGTACTGTGCACACTTGTGGGTTTGACTCTCTGTTGATGAGTCCCCCAAATTCTTTTCTAGCTCTGCCTTTCTGCCAAGCACCAGTTTCATTCTTCAGCTCAGCTATGGATTGAGCCTCCTTTTAATTTTCATCCTAAGTTAAAGAAACCTAAACATTTAAAAGAAACTTTTACTGAAAAAAAAAAAAAAAAGAATAAATGAGACAATAATTGAGGGAAGCACGAAAGGAAATAAGACAAAAAGTACAAAATACAAGAAAAAGAGCCTAGAAATAGTTGAGGCAAAGAGGTTTGGCCACATATAGCCTGTGGGCTAAGCCATCCCAGATCACCGGCCCCCACATAATTCTGCCCTTTGGATCCTTGGGTCAGTTCCTCACCCACCCTCTTCTCCTCCCTTTTCTGGTCTCAATCTTTGTTAAGGGGGCACTTTCCTGAGCAGACTCAGACTGCGTATCCACACTCTGGCTGATAAATCTGGGGGAAACACTTGTAAGGGGATTGGGGTCCCAGCAACAATAGGGAAACAAAGGCCCAGAGAGAGTTAGGAAAGGTGGACAGTGGGGTTCCATGCTCATCCCACAGACCCAGATGATGACCGTGCTGTCTGAGCCGCTCTGCAGTCTCCCCAAGAGAGTTATGCAGCCTTGACTTGGCTATTGACCCCGTTCTGGATGGGCAAGGAGAGGAGCGGGGGCTTGGTGCTGGGCTGCTGGGGAATGAGGGCTGTGCGGGCAAAGCTGAGGCTGAACCCAGGAGGAAGGACGGGGCCAACCAGGCCGGGGCAGGACCAAACAGCAGGTTCTTGTCAAACACACAGTTTAATTCTAAGGCTGCATTCCTTGTGCCTGGGAGATTTTCAGCTTGCAATAGTGTCATTTACAGATGGATTTGCTGTGGCGAATTACAAGTTTGTAAGCAACAGTTTCTCTGACGCCTCGAAGAAAAAAATGCCTTATCCCTGTGGAAATTATAAATTCATAACTAACAGTGTTATTCAACTGAATGTAAAACAAATTCATTACCAGCTACATGATTGCATTGAATACCAAGTGAGTGAACTGCACAGGCAGGTTTTGTGAGGATTAGGGACAGGTCAGGAAGTGGGGACAAAACGGACTTTTCCCACTTTCTTCTTGTGTCCTTTCGGACTCACCTCAGGCTAACGCTCCATGTAGGCGGAACTGGATGAATGTACGCTGCCTGGATACAAAAGAGGCTGGAGGTTATGGTGGTGGTGGTGAAGGTGACGATGACAGTGATGGTGGTCATGTACCAAACCAGATGACCACCCTGCTATCGCGTGTGTGCATCTTTTCGTATCATTGTTGGAATTGCTGTGTTGTCTTAAGATACTATCGTGAAAACTCACAAGTCTAAGTCCTTGTGAGTGGCAGGACAAACCCTGAAAAGGGAAATCATTTCTACTGTTAACCCTGCAGGAAGATGTGTGTCCTCTGAGCAGAGACCAGAATGAGAAGATGGGTCTTAGGCACGGGAGTGGGGCTTCCCTGTGTCTCCCCAGAAGGTTACTGCCATGGGACCAGGATTCAAGGTGCTGAGACCTCTGAATGGTTGTTCCTGAGTGGGGGTGTCAAGAACGTACCCACAGTGCAAAGGCAGCTCAGGGTCTGTGGTGGGAGGGTGTAGGCTGTAGTTTTTAAGCCAGGTCATCTCGTTCCATCTGACTCTGGTGTATTCCCAATGTGTGGTTTCTGAAATGTACTTCTTTTTTTTTTTTCTTTAATGTTGACTATAGAAAATCAGAAAATGCAAATAAACAAAACTAAAAAGTACATATACCACCCATAATTTACTTTGGGTGTATGATGACTTTGGGGTAGATCAGACCTGAAACTCGGCCCCTTCTTCAATTCTATTCAGAAACTCTGAGCACTTAGAAGTCTTGACTAAATATTTGGTATGGGGGAGAAGAAGAAATGGCCCATACTGCAGCCCACAGGCAAAGGGCAGGGATCCCAGCTTTTAAAGCCTTCCTCCAGGGCTTCCCTGGTGGCGCAGTTGTTAAGAATCCGCCTGCCAGTGCAGGGGACACGGGTTTGAGCCCTGGTCCAGGAAGATCCCACATGTTGCAGAGCAGTCATGCCCGTGCACCACAACTACTGAGCCTGCGCTCTAGAGCCCACGAGCCACAGCTACTGAGCCCAGGTGCCAAAACTACTGAAGCCCATGCGCCTAGAGCCCATGCTCCGCAACAAGGGAAGCCATCGCAATGAGAAGCCCACACACCGCGAGGAAGAGTAGCCCACACTCGCCGCAACTAGAGAAAGCCCACGCGCAGCAAGGAAGACCCAACGCAGCCAAAAATAAATAAATAAAGTTTTTTTAAAAAGCCTTCCTCCACTCCCCCACACCACCAGGGAGTTTCCCGGCACGTGTCCTCTATCTCAGCCTCTCTCCTCCGTGCTGACTTCTCTGTCTCTCTGCCTTCTTCCTGGATCAATGCACCTCTCTCTGCCATCTTCCTCAGGAGCAAAATGAATTCCTCTCCTTGTCTCACGCTGAGTGGTCTGCTCTCATCATTTGTCGAAACAGTTGCCTCAAGTATTTTTTTCCAAACAGAGACAGTTTCCTGTCTAAGAAGAATTTTGGTGCCAGCTTTTAAGATAAAATATTTTCACCTTGTTTCATGAATACATGTATATTTTTAGGACTGAGGGTTATTCTACAAATGCTGATAAGAAACCTGCTTTTGTTCATTAACAATATAGAGTCAGCATATTTTTATGTCAACAGATATATCTATATTTTCTGTTTTAATGGCTGCTTATTAGTCTATATGGTTTCTTTAAACCATCTCTTTTTTTGTTATGCATTTAGGCTGTTTTCCAGTTTTTGCTATTATAACACCCACACGTCATCCTTGCACATTTTTCTAATTATTTCCTTAGGATAGATTCTTAGAAGTAAAATTTTATTTATTTATTTTATTAAAAATTTTTTTTTGGCTGCGTTGGGTCTTCGTTGTTGCGTGCAGGCTTTCTCTAGTTGCAGTAAGCGGGGGCTACTTTTCATTGCGGTGCACGGGCTTCTCACTGCGGTGGCTTCTCTTGTCGCAGAACATGGGCTCTAGGCACGTGGGCTTCAGTAGTTGTGGCTCGTGGGCTCTAGAGCGCAGGCTCAGTGGTCATGGCGCATGGGCTAGTTGCTCCGTGGCAGGTGGGATCTTCCTGGACAAAGGATCGAACCGGTGTCCCCTGCACTGGCAGGCGGATTCTTAACCACTGCGCCACCAGGGACGTCCCGAAGTAAAATTTTAGAAAATGCACTTTCCAAAGGCTTTGTCATTGTTAAACTACTTTTCAGAAGGTTTGTGCCGATTTATACTCTCAACAGCTTGTATTATTGTCCTGCCTACTATAAATGATATGGTTTGTCTCAGTTATACCCTGAGGTATTAAAGGAAGGGTCCCTGTGGCCACTTTGGTGGCAACAATGGCAACTGGTGAGAGATTCCCCAAAGGATGAAGAATCTCAGGGAGTAAGAATGGGGGCTATGGGATCCAGCTGCCCCTCCCTATATGGAATCTTCTAAGGCCTCCATTGAAGGATTTGAAATTGATTTTTGTGAAGGGAGACATTATTTCCCTTCAAATGATGGTGATGGTGATGAGTAAAGTTGTAGCGATGCTAATGATGAGTGGTCATGTGGTGTGGCGACAGGTGACAGTGGTGGCGATGGTGAGTACAGTGTCAGTGATGGAGATGGTGGTGGTGGTTCTGACAGTGGGATGGCAGTTATGCTGGTAGTGGTAGTGACGATGTTAGTGGTGGTGATGATTTTGCTGATGCTGAGAATGGCAATGGTGACAGTGGTGGTGATGGTGAGTGCAGCGTTGATGATGGAGATGGTGGTGGTGGCACTGACACTGGGGCAGTGGTGGTAAGTGGTGAGGCATGATGATGGTGGTGAGAGGCAGAGCGGATGATAGGAGGGGAGTGGTAGTTCAGTGGTGCTGAGAGCGGTGTTGGTGGTGAAGTGAGCCCAGTGGGGATGGTGGTGGTGAGGGCAGTGATGGCAGAGTCTTGGAGAAGTTCCTCATGGTAGTGCTGGGTGCTATGGAAATACTAAGGTGAAAATGGTGTAAGTGATGATAAAGAATGTAATATAGGATTAAATGGGTACAAAGGGAGACAGAGGTTGTCTTAGGGATGGGAAACAATGTGAATAAAGGAAGCAGCATGAGTCTAGTGCCCAGAACAGCGAGGAGACCCATTGGCCACAGGGGGTAGTGGAAGAGCAAATCAGTGGTGGTGGGTGCTGGGAAGAGTCTTGAAGGTGGCGGGAGGAATCTGGACTCCAGGAGGGCAGCATGGAGAGATTCTCTGAATCCTGAGAGGCAGATGGGCTGAACGTGAGTAGCCTGCGGGACAGAATAGGCCTGCAGAGGACAGTGTGAAGAGCTGGGCTGTCGGCCCCACTCCTGGCCTCAAAGGGGAGCAGCAGGTGGACTGGGCCCTCTCGAGTGCAAGCAAGTATCTGAGGTCCACTGGCAGAGTGGAGGGAGGCGGTGTGAAGGGGAGTGGCACCTGATCCAACCTTAGAACCCATGGACCCCCGACCCCCTCCAGTCCTGTGTCAGCCCCAACCGGCAATCCCACTCTCACCTTGAGAGACAGCAGGGTCTAAAACAGTAGTCCAGAACCCTGGCTTCCTCTCTCTTCCCCAACAGCAGCTCCCTAAGTCTGCTAGATGAGCATTTACTCAGTAGCACTGCCTGGGAAGAGCCCTTTCCCACTTCTCCGGGTGTAGCATGAAGCCCACTGGGCATGTGCTCAAAGCTGCCAGATTTGCTCTTTCCTGGCAAGGACACCTGAAAATCTTCAGGGAGGGGGAAGACTTATGTCTGAGCAGCCAGCACCCTGGACATCAGGGGTTAATCTATCCCTGAGGATGGGGCTAGGTCTCCCCGCCTCCACCGTGCTGTCCTCCTCACTCCTGTACAAAAGCCACTGGAACCAAGTGGGCACTGACTTTGGGAGAGAGATCTTTTCTTCCTCTATTTTAATAATACTGGTGACCTCGAAAGGTTTCCATGGTGACAAGACGAAGGAGCCAGGGGGACTTGGTAAACTAGGACAAACAAATCCACCCCCCGAATCTTCTCTCAGACGCTGGGCTTGGGGAGGGGGCTCTAGATAATCAATGCATTTACAGAAGAAGGAAGGGTAGGGGCTGGGGCACGAAGACAGAGCTTGCAAAAGAAATCGGGCTCCTCTTTCCCGTCTGTGCCCCACCCCTTGTCCTGCCTGAAAAGCTCCCTTCTTGGAGGGCGTGGTGCTGATTGTGGCCCCTCACAGGGAGACCTGGATGGTCACAGAGCATCCACAGGAGGGCAGTTCTGATCCGAAGGGTAGGAAACAGTCATGGGGTAACTCTAGGCACCAAGGCAAGTGAGGAGACCAAGGTAGGTGGGCAATAGAACAGGGGCGTGTGTTTGCAAGGAGAAGGAGATTAGCATCTGGTGAGGAATCAGGGGCCTGCATGCCATGCAAAGATTGGTTTTCTAAGGATCAGCCAGGGGTCAGCGCCTGAGAACATGGGCTGTGGAATCCAAGTGACCAGGGTTTAAATACAGGTGTAAATAATGCCTGTGCCCCATGGTTGTGGATTTCACGGGTCCTATGGGTAAAGCACGTAGTAGGTGCTCGAAAAGTGTTTGTTTCCTACTTCACGCCCTTCCCACCTCCATACCACCGGGCCACCACAGCTTGCGGAAGGGATTCGAAACACCACATTGCCCCTCGTTAGTTTCCTGCTTTCAGGCACCGAATAATTTGATCCTCACCTAATTAGTGACTATAATGCCACCATACATTGTCCCAGCGCCTAACATTCCACCATAAGAAGCACCACTTCTTTGCACCAAATCTCCCTTTAAATAGCAACATCTCACCTGGGAGGTAATTGTCCCGTCTCTGGGCAGGGGCAGTAATGCTGGGAGGTGGGGGCAGTGATTATTTTTTAGTGCAGGTGGAGCTTGTGAGTGAGGACAAAAGAGAAAGTGGTGGAGACAAGAGAGTTTGCTACCCTGAAATGCTGGCCAGCTATCATGTCTTTGGCTGAGGGCTTTCCCTGACAGTGAGTGATGGAAACTGGGAGATTACCCAGCATCTGAGAGAAGCCGTACATGCATATCATGCCGTATGCACACCATGGAAAATGGAAGAGAAATAGACAAGTTTTACCCCCTGAGGATGGGCCCTGGGAGCGAAGTAGCCAGTGCCTGTGCACCTGTAGTCCTGCCGGCTGCCTCCAGGGGAATCATGCCACCCCAAGCAAGACAGGGCCACGTTGCTAGGAGGCTGGAGCCAGAGAGCTGGGTAGTGGGCCTCTGGCATTGGGGTGGAGCTTGGACATTGGCTGGCCGTGTCTCTTTGCCATCGACAGGTCCTCTTGGGAAATCTGCTTTAAAGAATTCAGAGGAGCAGTTTGTAATCAGCCCATCAAATGTTCAGAAACACTCCTTTAGCTGGGATCTCATTTGCTGGGAGTCTGTGCCCTGTGGTGGATTAAGACTCTCCATCAGGGTCTGTACTCCCCCTACCCCGTCCATATCCAGCACAGCCGGAAGCCACCAGAAGGCAGGTGCTGCCCCCAAGTGAGTCTAGGCTCACTGACCCACTGGGAACTGCTAGGTCTCATTGTCCCAGGGCTGCTGGGAACCAGGCCCAAAGGCTGGGAAGCTCCCAGCTCAAGCCATCCCTGTTGCCATCCCTGGAAGATGCTCCAGGATACCCTCCTCCTCCTTTCCCCAACCTCTCCAGCTCTACCCTGTGTTTCATCTTCCTTTCCTCCTCACCAGGTCCCTGTTGCTTGGAGCTTATTCCTGAACTTTGACTGCCCTTGGGCTGCCTCCTCACTCCATTTTCTCAGGACGTGGGGAGTCACTGAAGAACCCACCTTGGGGACTTTTCTTTCTTTTACGTTTTCTAACTGGATTCTGCTAGTGTATTCATTTTTGATTCTGGCCATCTTACTGACCTCTTTCATAGTCTCATTAGCTTTTCAGTTGATTCTCTTGAGTTTTCTGGATAAACAATCATATCATGAAAAAATAATGATAGCAATTTCCCCTCCTTCCCAAACGTTATGCTTTTTATTTTTAAAGTACTATCACGTTGGCTAGAACTTCCAGAACAATGTAAACGAATGGTGGTAATAACAGGCGTTCTTGTCCCGCTCTGACTTAAATATGAATACCTCTTGCTGGTGTTTTATTGCTAAGCATGATGTTGACTGTTGGTTACAGATGGATAGTTTTTATCACGTCAAGGAAGCGTTCTTTTATTTTTATTATACTAAGACCTTTCATCGGAGTGGATGTTCAATTTTATCAAATGCGTTTTCGGTGTCTGTTAAGATCGTCACATAACTTGTCCCCTTCTGGTAACTGACATAATTAATTACACGGACCGATTTTCTGATCTGTAATCATCTTTACCCCGTTGCATTTCTAACGTAGCCATCTGTAGGATGGGGAGGAGATCCATTGCCAGCAAGATATCTGGTTGAATAGCAGATCTGTATTGTGCCCTGAGTCCCACGGCTGTGAGCATGCTCACGCTTTGGACCCCCCGTACCCCCTAGTCCAGGATGCAGATTAATCTAGGCCGGCCCACTGTGATGCCCACGGGCTTGAGCTGGGGCTCTGGAGGGCTGGATAGGGTGTCAGCTGGTCCCCGAGTGATCTTCTGAAGGTCAGTCAGATCAGATGACTCCCCTCAGTGTCTCCTCATTGTCTTCAGCTGAAAACCCAAGCTTCCAGGTGCATTGCTGAGGCCTCTTACAATCGGCCTCTGTCTAACCACCCCCCTCCCCCGCTTATAACTCCATCTTCTCCCCTCTAAGCACACAGAACTCCTGGCAGGTGGCAAACCCATGTCTCCTCCTGGGCCTCTGGGACTTCTCACACGCTGCTCCCTTGCCTGAAATGCTCTTCCCACCTTCCTTCCTCAGGCAGGACTCATCGGTCCCTCCAGGGAGCCTTCCTGCCCGGCAGGCTGGGTTAGGAGCCCCTCCCCCGGTGCCAGTCCCGGCCATGCTCACTGCCTCTTTGGTACTCACCAGGTGGAAGGCAGTCTCTCTGTGCACTGCAAACTTCAGGAGCTCCAGGAGGCCAAGGACCAGCCTGCTCCACCCGGGGTCCCATCTCCCAGCCCAGAGCCTGCCCACAAGTGTTGCTCTATCAGCCCTGGAGCGAGCACACCTGTGAACACACTCATGTGTTCACACTCACAAACGCACACCCCTTGAGCCCCCACCCCTCCTGTGACCCCCGGGGTTCACTGTCCCATCTCCGACAGCAGTGAGTGTTGAGAGGGCCCGAACGTTGAGAGGCAGTCAGCCTTGTTTCCTCCTCATAAACAACAACATAGTGCAGTGTCAGGGCCCCAGGGGAGAGTGCTCTCCCCCCAACCCCCGCCAAAGCTGCTGCCATTGGAGATGCAGGAGGGGGAAGCCAAGTGGGCCCAGGAGGGACCAGATGACTGGGGGTAGATGGGAGGGAGCGGGCGGGAGGGCCTCTGATGGGCCATGTTCCCCTGGGTTTCCTCGCAGCCTAGATGCCAGTGCCTGATCTGGGCCTCTGCAGAAGCGCTACCTCTGCCTCTCCGCTGGGCCTCAGGCTCCTCCTCCCACGGTCCCCTCAGCCCATTCTCCAGAGGATCCCTTTTCAACCCTCTGCCTTCCCCCAGCCACCAGGCGGCCAGCTAGAGCTCTAGCCTCTTGGGACAAGCTGACATCAAATGGAGGGCTGCTTGGCTGCTAAGTCCAGACCTGCCCCCTCTCTTTTGCACCCAACTTCCCCCAACACCCCTCCCCAGCAATCCTGAGTTACGCAACATATTCCTGGACAAGAATCTAATGAGAGGTCAGGTGACATGGCTTAAAGCACGTCGGGTCGGGTTGTGGTGGCAGGCAGACCTGGGTTCCGCTTCCATCTCCACTCTTCACTAGCTGTATGATCTTGGGCATATTACTGAGCCTCAGTTTCTTCATCTGAGGAGCAGAGTGCCCACCTGTAGGGCTGTAGTGTGGATTAAATGAAATGACTGACTGATTGGAAAACACTCAGCACAGTTTCTGACACATGGTAGGACTTCCATTAATGTTAGCTGATACTATACATTACAGGTCAGAGCAGGCTGGCCCATAGCTGTGACCTCACAAGATGTGACTTCACTCACATGTGGGTGGAGAAAGGAGTCAGAGCCCACGGAGGAGTAAGATGTCAAGTTGCTGAATCCCCCTCCTCAGCCTGGGCTTGCGTCTTCTGAGGAGCTCTCTGCAAGGAGTAATAATTTCAATCACAAAGACCCTGATGCCTGCAGTCAGGTCTCAGCCTCTGCCCTATGAACATCCTGGCAGGCTCTTATTTATTTATTATTAATAAATTTATTTATTTTTGGCTGCATTGGGTCTTTGTTGCTGCGCGCGAGCTTTCTCTGGTTGCGGCGAGCGGGGGCTACTCTTCGTTGCGGTGCGCGGGCCGCTCGTTGTGGTGGCCTTGCAGAGCATGGGCTCTAGGCGCGCAGGCTTCAGTAGCTGTGGCACGTGGGCTCAGTAGTTGTGGCTCGCGGGATCTAGAGCGCAGGCTCAGTAGTTGTGGTGCACGGGCTTAGTTCCTCCGCAGCATGTGGGATCTTCCCAGACCAGGGCTCCAACCCGTGTCCTCTGCATTGGCAGGCGGATTCTTAACCCTGAGCCACCAGGGAAGCCCCGAGGCTCTTATTTATTTAACAAACCTTTATATTGTGCTAACCGAGTGCCTGGCAGAATTACAAGCCCTTTATGTCTATTAATTTTATAGGTCTGATAACAATATTATTATTAACTTGAATCTTCCACCCAACATGAGGTAGCTACTATCGTGATCCCCATTTTACAGATGAGCGAGCTAACAGTTCACGACTTGCCTAAGGTCACCAGCTAGCAAGCAGGAAGGTCACTTTCTGCCAGCAGGGACATTGTGGACAAGGTGACTCCAGGGTCCATGGTGGGATCACAGAGGGTACCTGGAATGTCTTCCCCCCATATTCCAAGCTGGGGCGGCAGAGGCATTCCTGGGGCGACTTGGCCGCCTATGACTGTGCACAGCAGGGGCAGCAACATCATCCTACAAATGCCTGTCACTGGATGCCACATCTCAGGCCACAGCAGGTATTTCCCTGGAGAGAGGACAGTAGAAACTTGGAACAGGAGAGCTCTTTATTATTCAGAATAACCACACTATTTAATTTACTATTAATAATAGCTGGTTTTTTTTTTTTTTTTTTTTTTTTTGCAGTACGTGGGCCTCTCACTGTTGTGGCCTCTCCCGTTGCGGAGCACAGGCTCCGGACGCGCGGGCTCAGCGGCCATGGCTCACGGGCCCAGCCGCTCCGCAGCATGTGGGATCTTCCCGGACCAGGGCACGAACCCGTGTCCCCTGCATTGGCAGGCGGACTCTCAACCACTGCGCCACCAAGGAAGCCCAATAATAGCTCTTGAGTCAACCTTCTCTTGAAGAGAAGTGAGAACTGAAAGGATGGCCCTCTCTTTCCTCCCCTCCACCCTCTCTCCCTCAGAGTACTGTGGACGCAGTCACGAATGATTGAGTGGTTTGGGGGGTTGCAGTGGGAGAAATCGGGGCCCAGCTCACATAATGAACCCAGTTACTCCTCCTCCCTGCGAAGCTTTGCTCTGCTGTTCCTCTGTGGGCCCCTGGAGGCCCCCCACGCCCCTTGCTGTCAGACCCCTGGAGGGAGAGTATGGCTTCCGTCCTCCTAGGCTGAACCAGAGGGCAGAGGCCAGGGGGCTGTGCTCCAGCTGGAGCAAAAGCAAGCTGGGTTCAGCAATCCTTGCCCTCCTTATCCTGAGGACAGAAATGAGTGTATGGGGGGCTGTAGGCTGGGACCCCTTGGGGCCCCATCCTCTTCCCTCTTTGTCTAGTGGGGGACACAGTGTAAGAAGGAGCGCCTCCAGAGAGGAAGAGAGCCAGGGAGGAAACCTGAACCCTTGCCAGGGCATTGTTTGGCTTGGAGTTCAGAAGACTCCAGGGACCTGAGAATTGCCTTCAAAGAACTGGAGGGAATTGGTTTCTCATCCACAAGTCTTCAGCGAGGCCCTTCTCTGCCAGGTGCTGGGGACATGTGGCCCAGTCTCTATGGAGCTGCCAGGGTGGCAGAGGTGATGGACGGGAACATAACTTATGCCACTATAAGGCAGTGTTTCAGGGACGGAACCACCAGGTGTGGATAGAAGTTGTAGGAGGCAAGGACTTGATTTGCCTGAATCAAAGCTAGATGGGTTTCCTGGCTCCCAGAGGTGATGGTGCAAAGACTGGCCTCCAGAGTTGAGCTTGGCCCTTGAGTGTTTATTCAAGATGGCGCCCAGGCTCCTGGGCACCCATCATCCTTGACTATGCTTCCCATATTTGGGCCCCTGTGTGATCTCAGGGTGTGTCAGGTGGCCCACTGGGGCTGACCTCCCAGGAGGCAGAGGTCTTTTTCTCCCTTTCTTCTAACTGCCTGACTGCCCAGAGCTGGAGGACCATGGCTGTCCCCACAGCTGTGGGATGAAGGTCTCGGGGCTACACACCAGCATCCTGTCCCCTGTCCCCATCCCCAGGGAGATAGCCACCAGCCTCCTCTCCTCTCCTGTCCACCCCTCCACCTGGGTTGAGTCCTAGACTTCCTTAGGTGATTGAAGAGTGCTTTATGACAAACACTGCTGGGGGGTGATTTCAGACCAGTGGATGTGATACTTGAGCTTTCTTAATGTGCTAGGGCTGGGTTCCACGTACCTGCACACACATGTACTCCTAAACACACACACTCACACGCATGCCGGCTCCCACGGTGAGGGCCCCACTCTTTATTCAAGGAGCGGTCTCGGGTGTCTGAATGGATGCTTGAAGACTCTGTCTTTGCAATTAACACGCTGCTGCAGTATTATTAGCCTCTGATAGGCAGGTCTGCCTTTGCCAGAGACTATAAATATGCGGGGCCAATGACTCAGCAAATCTGTTGCTATTTTTCTTGCAGGTCCCTGTGGATCTGTGTCTGTGTACACCATGGCCCCATCTCCCAGCAGCTCCCATGGCTTGTATCCATGGAAACGCAGTCGTCCCCAACTACAGGACTCTGGCTGGTAAACACTGGGAGTCTCCCCAGCCCCCTACCCACCTTGGAGGGAGGGCATGGACCACGAGGACTCCCACCGAGCCGGAGGGTGGCATTGATGGAGGAGGTGCCACTTTCTCAGTGGCTTCGAAAGGCAAGGCAAAGGCTGAGCCTCCAAACGCTTCCCCTGCTGGTCTGTGGTCAAGGCCTTGTCACCTGTTCAAGGCAAGTGGCCTGGTGGGGGGACCCTTACCGAGGCCTGGGCCCTCACGGGAGTGAAGTTGGCAGGGCGGTTCCTGAGAGCTGTGGGCAGTGTGGCACGGGAGGCAGGGAGCAGCTGCTGCCCTTGGCAGTGGGGAGCACCAGTATATGGGAGAGGGGGCCTGGGGAAGTGGGGAAGGGGCAGCGGCGCTGAGAGCAGGGAAGAAGATCAAATCTGGTGTAAGACCTGGGGGCCTTGTCTCCTGACCTTGACTCTGTCAAAAGAAGCTGTGGGACAGAGGAAAGAGCATGGGCTTTGGAATCCCTCCCTCCCCCTTCCCTCCCTCCTTTTCTTCCGCAAAGATTCACGTTCGCTCACTCTGTGCCAGGCCCTGTGCTGGGCGTGGGAATGCAGAGATGAATCAGAACCTGACCCTTCTCCTTGAGGGCTCACAGTCTGAGGGAGAAGACAGATCTGGTCAGCGAGCTCAGGGGTCCTGAATGTCAGGATGGACCAGCGAGGCACAGAAGGATGGGCAGAGCCGCTCCCAGGGCCAGGAGAGCCGTCCTCGGGGAGCTGCAGCTCATAGAGCTGCCAGGAGGATGAGGCAGGGTGGGGGAGGTGCTGGCAGGAGGCAGAAGACCTTCTGCACAGATGGGCACCTCTGGCCGGTGGGTTGATGAGACACTCACACACGGAGCTCTGACTCTGGCTCCTATCAGTAGCGTCCCCTTAAGACAGCGACCTAAGTTCTCTGGCCTATAAAACGAGAAACTACAATACCTACCTCACTGTGCTGGATGAGAATTAAATAAAGCAACTGGCCCCAATCGAGTGAACATTGATTGTACGAACTATATACCAGAATGGTCCATGGGCCAGTTACTTTCCTCCCTTTGGGGCCTGTTTCCTCGTGTCAACTGAGGAGGCTGGGCCAGGTGATGTCCAGAGACCCAGCAGCTCTGACTTTCCCTGTCCTCAGTTTCCCCATTTTCCAAAAAGGGAGAAGAAGTTTCCACCAGGTCTCAGAAGTAAAGGAATGGGTCATGGAATCATTCAAAGGACATTGACAGATATTTATTCAGCGTGGCTTGCTTCTCCCCCTGCTTAGGGAAAGCAGGGCCAGGCTGATGTCACAGCTGCCACTTCTGTGGGATGTAGGGGAGCAGGAGACCCAGGCTTCCCCTCAGAACATCCGGGGTGGCTGGAGGGACTCACTGGGACCTGCAGCCGTGGGACAGCAAGGCTAGGTCTCAACACTCCCCCCTCAGCTGCTCTCCCCGCTTCTCTGTCTTTGTCTTTGGGGAAAGAGGAGGACTCGAGGTCTGGAATCTGAGTTCTAAGGACGGTCTGGCCCACCTCTGGCCTCCAGACCATTTAGGTCCTTGTTTTTTAAGCCCCAGGGAGGCTGGGGAGCTAAAATGCTGGAACGCCCGCTTTGTCATCCCACAGTGAAGTCATACTGACCCTGTGAGGTAACTGCTATCATCATCCCCATTTCATGGAGGAGGAAACTGCGGCTGAGAGTTTAGGGACTGGCGCAAGGTCCCCCAGGTGCGGGTGGCAGAGCGGGGATATCCATCCAGGTCAGCGTCACTCCAGGACTCAGGCTCTCTCCGCTGCTCTGCACCCACCCTGCCCGCAGGAACTCTGGTAAAACTCCTCAAATCCTTTGGGAAGCAGAGAAGATATAAATAGCACGTGAGATTGGGAAGTGAAAATAGCAAGTTGCAGAACAATACATACAGGATGATTGCAGTTATGGGAAAAAACAGCCTCGGAATGACATGTGTAGTTATGTATAAATGTATATGAGAGTAAGTGCACAGAAGTAGGCCTGGAAGGAGGTCTTTGCTGCTGTTTGAACTGCGTTCATCTTTGGGAGGGGGAGGGGAGGCAGAGGGGCATGATACCTTATCACTCAGTATATTTCTGAACTTGTTCAGTTTTTAATATTACAATGAGAGTGTATCCATGTATCACTTGTGCAGTAAAAACACTGTACACAGGAGGAACGCTTCTGCCCGGGGTGACCCATCTCCCCATGCCAGGAGTGGTGGCGTGTGAAGGCTGGGGCAGGTGGTGACCTGCGGGGGTGGCCATGGTTAACAGGGGTGAGCCTGACAGCCCAGGTGAACCAGTTCATGGGCACTTTTCAAACAGACATGGCAGCAGAGGAGACTCCATCTGTGCTTCCTCTGTCTTTCGACAACTCGGAAAGCAGCCCCTCTACCCATTTTAGAGACAGGGACCCTGAAGTTTAGAGTCAGCTTAGCCCAAGATCAGAGAGCTCCACGGCTCTGACTTGGTTGGTTAGCACAGCTCAGAGAGTCGTGAGCTTTATCTTCAGACAGGCCTGGCTTAGACTTCATACAGTCCATCCCAGATTCTCTGAGCCTCAGCTTTCCTATCTATAAAATGATACACCTACCTTGAAGAGTTTTTGTGAGGGTTGAATGAGATCCAATTTGCTAAGTGGCTGTCACCCAACAGGCTCTATTCATGGTGGTTCCCCAGCTCTCTTTTCTCTTCGTCGAAGGGATGCTGTTCTGATCTCAGCATGGTGCAGACAACACACGGGCCTTGGTCTGAATCCTGGTCACGTAGAAACAATCACCGTACAATGAGCACATGCTGGGTGCCAGGGATCATGCCAAGGGCTATACCTACAGCTCCTTTAATCCTAACCCTGCTCCGTACCTCTGAGATCGGCACTAATTTACAGATGTGGGAATTGAGGTATCAAGGTTATGCTGGCCTCATAATGACTTGGAAAGAATTCCCTCTTTTTCTAATATTCGGAAGATTTTGTGTAATAAGGTTATTTTTCTTAAATATAAGGTAGAATTCACCAGGAGAATTATCTGGGCTTAGAGTTTTCTCTGTAAGAAGAGTTTTTGATTACAAACTCCATGTCTTTAGGAATTTTAGAAGCATTCCTATTTTCTATTTCTTCTCATGTTAGTTTTGGTAAATTTCCTTCTCCTTAAGAAGATAGTAACAATTCCTACTGGGCAGGATTATTGGGCAGAGTGACTGAGTTACTTACCCCATGTGTGTAGTAACTGAGCAGCGTGCCCACCTAGGTCTGGAACACATTAGGTTTCCTGACATTGCACTTGGGCATCCTGATGTCTACCCCTCCTTCCATCAGAGCCTAAGAGGACCAGGATGGGAGCCAGGGCCTCCCCGTTGGGTAGGGGACCTGACATTTTCTAAAATGCCAGAGAGACTTGGGTTAGGGCAGAAAGGCCCTGAAAGGTTGGCACACGAGGCTGGAGGGGTGTCCAAGGCCTCCGACCACCCAGGGAGCCAGCGGAAGCAGAGCACTCAGGACCTCCACATCAATGGACACAGCAGCTCTGGTTTTGAAATGCTGAGTGCCCAATGGTGCTCAGGTACTCAGCTAACGCTTATAGAGGGAGAGAAAGGACATAAGAGAATGACAGCAGTGGCGGGGAGGGGCGCAGGAGCAGTACAGAGGAAGGTTTTTGGTCCAGAGGAGGGAGAGGGGTGCGAGTTTTAGGGCCTTCCCTGTCCATTAAGCTTTCAGGGCCAGATGGTTACAACCACAGGGGATGCCTCCTGCCTCTGCCTCCTCCCTGATCCTCGGCTCCCAAATCTGAGTCCTGGAGGAGATGATTAAAATTGCAGGCCCAGCAAGGAACCCCACGACCACCCCTCCAGCTTCAGATCCTGGGCAATGTGGGGGCCTGCATCATACCACCCTCGACACTTTGCCCTTGACTCTCCTTCCTCACTGAACAACAGGGCTGAGTGGGGGTGGGGCAGAATGCCCAGAATGAGAACCTACTTTGCTATCTTGGCTCCAGGCTTATATTCCCTCCCTACTCTGTGAAGCTATAAGAAGCTGGGCTTATTGCTGGAAGTACCCATCCCTGAGTCCAGCCTTTTGGGGACTGTCCCCAGGGATCCCCTATGCAAGGATGTTCTAGGCCCAGAGCTGCTCCACGTGGCATCAAGATCATAAGGAGAGCTCAGTAAACCCTGAACAAAGGAATGAGCAAAAGAACGACGGCTCCCTGGATAACTGGAACACCTACTATACGTTCTCAGCATGTAAAGGTAAAAAGACACCTGGTCTGGTGAGGGAGGCCAACATACGCAAGTAGCATCACACCTTTGGGTGATAAATGCAGTGCTGAATGTGGCCCAGGCTATTGTGAGGGCACAAAGGAGAATGTCTAATCCATCTAGGGGTCCAATAAAGGTCGGCGGGGGGGCATTGGAAGAGGTAGCATGGGCTGGGTTTTGAAAGATAAATAGGAGTTATCCAGGAGGTTGGTAGAGCTGGGAGAGGGTGCAGGGAGTAGGAAATGCACGTGCGATTACCAAGGGGAGTAAGAGACCACGTGGTCGCTGATCTCAGTCTATTAGTGGAATTACTGACACTCAACACTCAGATTTCCAGGTCAGTTCCTGCTCCAGGAGGATCCTGGACTCACAGTGCATTGGAAGTTCAGGGTCCTGACCTCCCCAGCAAACACTAAGCTCAGACGAAAGACATCCCTTTCTACCTGGGCTCAGCATTTCTAAACTGGAGGAGGGTGGTATAACAATTAAGGATGGCCGTAAGTAAAAGAAAACCTAATAGCGTCCCAACACATAAGGTGTGGGGGGGCAGGAGGGTATTTGTTCCATATAGCAAGTAGTTCAGGGATGGACAGTTCAGGGCCACTGTGAAAGCTCCACTAGGCTGTCCAAGCCCCAGGCTCCTTCCATCATCCCCTCTACTATCCTTAGTGTGAAAACCTGTCTTATAGCTTGTTGACTCATAATAGCAAGATGGCTGTAGCAACGCCAGACCTCTGTCCACGTTCCAGGCAGAAAGAAGATGGAAAGGCTAAAGGGCGTGCCAGCTCTGTCCCTTTTAAAAAGAGCACCCGGGAGCCCCACCCAGTGCTTCCCTTACATCTCATTGGCCATAACTGGGTCACACGGCCATCTCTAGACCAATCACTGGAAGGTGTCTGGGGAGAGAGGGGTCGTGGAGGGGCTTGGATCAACTGGCCAACAGTGTCTGCTACAGGTGGGCGTTCACAGCAGCACACACAGCCCTCAGCCCCCGGACATGGGAGCCAGCCGGTTCAGAAATGGCCTTCTTGGAGCAGTCATTCAACCAACATTAATGATTGCCCTGGATCAATTAGCGACTGGGCCCTGGAGCTCAGTGGGAAAATGACATTTCAAATGACATTGGTGGGTCCTGAGCCTGCAAACATCTTTTCTTGACTTTGGAGGAAAGGAGTTTAAATAAGGCTAGCCTCAAAACCCCACTTCATCTGACCAATTATGAAGTGGCTTCCTTTAGAGGTTGAAGAAGGTGTGCAGACCAGCAGGGGTAGTAGAGTTACCCATGAATTGGATGTGGCATGATGGAGGGGGCGGGGGGGTCACTGTTCTCCCAGCAATGTCAGCCCCCCACAGTGTCAGAGAGCCCAGGCTACCTCCCTGCCTAAGAGCTCCTTTTCCCACCAATGACCTGACACATCCTTACCCCTCAGAGCCCTGAGCCCAGGAGGCTACTTCCGATGTTATAGCATAGCAAGGTCCTTCAGGTCCTCTCCGTGGCTCCCCCACCCAACCTCAGAGGAAGAGCACAGACTCACTCTGGGTCTGGCAAGAAATGCCCAAGGCTGGGCATCAGAAGGCCTGTGTGACCTTGGGCAAGTCAGTCAACCTCTCTGGGCCTTTAGTGACACCTTGTGGTGGCATCTGCTTGAAACCAGAGTGCCTGAGTGAAAAAAAAAAACACCATATTTTCCTCCCACCGCTCCCTTCCACCATGCCCAGGCCTGTCTCGCCACTTCCAGCACATCTGATCCAGCCCTTCCTGTCCACGTTAAAATGAAACGCCCTTCCACAGGGGAGCAATCGCAGCTCAGTGCTTCCATCTGGAGTTATACATCTCAGAGCTCAGTGCTGCATGGTACTTTCACCAGCTCTGGGACAAGGATGTGGGGGACTTTTGTTGATCACATGAAGTCAGAAAATCTCCTCATTTTCCAGAAAGAAAAATTGAGTCCATAGCCAAGTGAGGCCTTGCTTGAGTTACCAGCCTCAGCTTCCCATTCTCCTTCTTTTCTGTGATGGGCATAGGGTCTCACTCAGCCCAGAAGTAGCCAGGAAGAGTTCCATGCGTGTGTGTGTGTGTGTGTGTGTGTGTGTGTGTGTGTGTGTGTGTTGCCACACACCTGGGGAACTTCTTCCTGGGGCTCCTGTAATAAGATAGGTTCAACCCTGTGTGAAAAAGGGGCCCTAGTGTTCAGCCTTTGAGATGAGGCCCCAACCCAGATGGTTATCAGGCTCAGTGTTCTTGGCTTCCGTTTCACCTTGTGAGGCCAACACCCTCTGCTTTGCTCTCCCACCATCCAAACCTGCTCCTGCCCAGAGATCTGCTGGTTAGAAGGGATCTAACAAAATCACTCCTAGAAGCAGCTGTTCATGACTAATAAGGGTGCCCAAAGGGGACTGACGAGTTGAGAAGGGCCTTTTAGGCCTAGAGCCAAGTGCTAATGGTGGAATTTCAAACCAGGTCTCTGTGGCCCAAAACATTTTCTCGTCCAGCCTGCCAGTCTGACCTGCTGACATGAGAAAGCAGTTTTGGGCAGGAGAGAAAAGCTGTCCTGAGCAATCCACATCCACACCCAGTCACCTGGGGACTATAGGAGGGGGTTGGGGGTTGGGTAACTGGTGGACAGGGCTTGGGGACTTGTTTGGGGCCTGCAATGGCCCAGCTCCACATCATCAAGATGAAGCGTAATTGAGTAGCTGCTCTGGGCAAGGTACTTACTACTTGCAAGTTGGAGGTTGGCCTGAAACCCTCCCATTAAATGTGCACATCCCTGAGATTTGAAAGTCCCTCAAAAGGCAGGGAACACGTCCAGGCCTTTCTCTGGCTGGAAGAAACCTGTGGCAACCACAGCAGGTCTGTAAAGGCACAAACATTATGTCACTTAATCCTCTGCAGCCCCATGAGGTGGACATCATCATTATCTCATTCCACAGGTGAGGAAACTGAGGCTCAGAGAGGTGGGGCTGATTCCTATCGCACCAGGTCAAGAGGCAGGGCAGCTGGCTGCCTGAGGTCATGGCACAGGCCTCAACCTTATCCCTGGTCAGAGTCTCCTGTGCTGGACTTCAGGAACCACCTCCCTGTCGTAGGAAAGTCAGGAATGTGGGCTTTTGAGGTCAAGGTTCGGCTCCTGGCACTGCTACATACTGGCCCCTTCTCTCCACCCAACAACACCGCTCCTAAGGCCTGTTCCTGAACACTCGGTGGTTCCCTATCAGCTGCAGCCCCTGCCGTCACCCTTCCCTCCGCCTGCCCTCCCCACGTCACTAGGCTCAGCCTGACGGGACACTCCACTGTCTCAGCACCACTGCGAGCTGCCCTCCCCTCCATCCTCACACTGGCCTTCCTGCCATCCTCCCATCCTTCAAAGGCCGCTCCTCCAGGAAGATTTCCTCTGTAATTGGGGCAAATTATTTAACCTCTGCAAGCTTCCGATTGTACCTCTGGAAGAAGATGAGGGAACGACAAGAATCTGCTTCAGAAAGGGCACGGTGTGGCTTTCACTAAAGTGGATACCAGCTCCCCGGGCCCAGCACGGTGGGCAGCCCACGCCCGAGGGCCCAAGCAGAAGGAGCTGCTTCAGCCTCCTCATTCATCATTCTGCTGATGGGAATCTGTGCTTCCCCTTTCGGAGCTCCCGGAGCACCCTTGGTCCCTGTCCTGTGCTCTGCTGAATTAGAAGAGTGACTTGGGGGCATCTCCCCCTCCTCCTGGCCTCCTCCGTGGCCTCATCTTGAACCTCAAGGCCCAGGACAACATAGCTTGCCCCCTTGGCCATCAGAACACCCTGGGAGCTTTCCTCCTCAGCCCTGGGCAGCAGACCAGCCTCCTGGATATGTGTGTGTGATGGGGTGGGGGCAGGGCCTGGGCTGGGCTCCTACCCCCTTCCCAGCCCAGGTGAGAGCGCTCATTATCTCCCTTCCATGTGAGCTAGGCCTTGGGGTGAAGCCAGCCCTCAGCCTTTGATGGGAGGAAGACTTAATTACCTTCTCAGGCAGAGGATAATGAGAGCGGATGAAAAGCACAGCCAGGCTCTTCCTCCCCAGTGCCTCTCCCCAGCCCTGCCCCAGCCTGCCCCCACTCCCACCTTCAGCTCCCCTCCTTGGACTCAAGTGAAGACCTTGTACGCTGGTCTGCAGTAGGATCCGGGCAGCCATGGCCCTCGTGGGATGTCCAGATCACAGGGACCGCTCAGTGCCTGGAATCTTCCGTTAGCACTTCCTGGGGGGGGGGGGGGGGCGGGTATCGCAACAAGACCTCCTACCGAATATGGAAGGAGCGGTCAGGATGTCCTAGATCCTGGGGCCATTTGGAGGAGGAAGTGACACAGCCAGACATGAGGGTTTCTGGTTTGTATGATGGAATCCTGTTGGAACAGGAAGCAAGGGACAAGTTTCTCAGAGGAGAGACTGGGTGGGTCATGGGCCTGCCTCCCTTGGGGCCTGCAGCTGTCTTCTGTCCAGTGGCCCCAGCACTCATTGTGCTCTTGGCTCGAAGCGGGCAGGGAGGAGGGGAAGGGGAGGGGAAATCGAAGGTGTCAAGTGTGTCGAGTCAAGAATGACGAGAGGGAGGTGGGGACATGAGTAGAGAGCATCCTTGCAGGGCAGACCCAGCATCCTGGATTATTTCCCATGAGTGGCACTGGGTGCTATACCTCGAGCTGGGGGCACTCCTCTGCTCTTCCCTCGGACATGTCACCGAGCTCAGCCCAAAGGAGAGGCCCTAACTGTGTGCTCTGAACTCCAGTGCTGCACACAAGGTTGGGAGGGTGTTGTTGAGACTGAGGCCAGCCGGTCCTCCTCGCACCGGGCACCTCCAGACCAGGATGGGTGGAGAGGGGCCTGAGGGAGAACTTCTGCCTGGAATTGTGCCCGCTCCCATCCTGGTGCCTGAGTCCCCATCCCTTAGTGCTACTCCATTCCAGAGAGGCAGTTGGAGGAGTGGGGGTTTGGGGCTGCTTGGGTACAGGGCCCATTCTGCCATTGACTGGTTTTATGACCCTGGGCAAGTCACTCTACCCTTAAGCCTTAGTGGCCTCATCAGTAAAGTGGGGATTGTAACAGTATCACATAGGGGGTCGTGATGAGGATTAAAAAAGATAATATATGGAAACTGCTTAGCATAAAGCCTGGCAAAGTGCAAATGCTCACAAACGTTAGCTATTATTATGGTTGGTATTATTAATCCCACTGGGCAGTGTTTCTCAACTTTAAAAAAATTCCAGGCTTCTTTGTAATAAGCATACAAACCTCAAACTCCTCTCGTTAATGGTACAGGACTGAAAATGTCAAAGAAATAAAAGGTTGAGGCAAAAACAAATCAAAGCCCTTATTATGTGGAATACGCCTTTTCAAACTAAAAAGCACCGCCCCTCCCCCCACACACAACCAAGGCTCACACTGGGGGCAGGGGATGGGGGAGGTGAGAATAGCTTGGGCTGGATTTGTGGGGCCTTCAGGCAAACCAGAGAGAGGCCAGGCAAGGGCCTTGGAAGGGAAGGTGGCAGAGGGCCTGGAGCCCAGGGCAGCTCCCCTCTGGCAGGCGCCTCTCTCCCCTTGCCTGCCCTGCAGTGGCCTCTGGATCCCAGCCCAGCCTCCCAGCTCAGATAGCGATGACTTTGAGGGAACAGAGGGAACGCTTTGGAATACAAATACCTTCGAACCCTCAGATCCCAGCCGGCGCCCCATTCTCATGCTAATGTGAGAGAGTTTAGAAATAGCTTGAAGGGGAAATTGCCCATGGTAGGAAACCCACCCCAAGCCTGGGCCCTGGGCACAGGGCCAGGGTCTCTAGAGTCTTTTCCAGCCTAGCCTCCTAGTACCCAGCTCTGGGATCCAGCCCTGCACCCAGCAAGTCCCCTGGCAGCTGGGTAGCTTCTACAGCTCAGGGTCTGTGAGTGGGACGTCGCCCCTTCCCAGTCTCCCCATGCAAATAAATAACGGTCCACTTAAGGGTAACACCTGCCTTTCCCCCACCCCTCCTGTGCCCGAGTTGCTTTCTTCCTCTAGTTATCGCTTGTAGCTAGAGATGAGCCCATGGAAATGAGCTCACAGAAAGTGGCACTTTGCCCCAGATCTTGCAACCGTGGTGCCAGGATCCAAATCCAGGTGCGTGCATCCCAGGACTCCAGCCCCAAGGTCTTTTGCCTCCCCACTGTGTTCATGGGGCTGGTGGCCTTGATGACCTGGTGAGCCACAAGGTGGCATCAGGGAGACCAGGTAGGTGATGGGGGTGAGGGTTGGCACAGGCTGAGATCCAGGCCCTGGGAGGTACAGGCATAGGCAGGACCCAAGTTCTGAAAGGGACCCAGAGAGGTGGCTCAGGTCCAGGAGGGGGCCTCCTGCAGTGGTAAATCTGAATTCCCAGCCCAGGCCACGCTGGCGTGGGAGAGCAGACAGAGCTGGACAGGAACGCTTAAAGGGATTGAAGTGGATTTTAGAAAGGTGATCTGCTGACCTTTTACGGGGTGTGCTGTGGGCAGGCCCTAGGCCTAGACAATCCTTGCCTACTTCTCAGCTTGCTGAACTCCTACTTATCCTTCAAGGCCCAATTCAAACACCACCTCCCCAGTGAAGCCCTCCCTGACTCTTCCTAGCTAACTCCCTCCTCTGTGCTCCCACTTTCCCAAACCTCTGTGGCATCACTTAGGTTTGGCTCTGCCTCCTCCCCTAGCCTGAGAAGTCCTTGAGGGAAGGATCCGTACCTGATTCATCTCTATGACTCCAGCACCCAGCACAGGGCCTGGCACTCAGTATGCCTTCAGAAATGTTTGTGAAATGAACAAGTGAGTGTGCAGGATGGTTCCAATTGACGAAGGCTGTCATCTCCACTCTTGTCTCCAACAAAAGGAAGCAGGGAGGCACTGCCCAGCATAGCAGATCTCTCTGTGCCCAGCACGTCTTCTCTGCTCATTTCTGGTTTTAGCCACAGCTGCAGCGCAGGGTTCCGGGTAAGCACAGGCTCACTCTACGCTGGCCATGTTCCCACTAGAGCACACCCCGGAGATGTTCACTTTCTGCCTCAGGGCCTTGTACAATGCCAGGGAAGCCCGCTTGACCTGTGAACAAACACAGGCTGAAAGTGCAGGGGAGCCTAACATGCTCTGACCACCCTCAACCAAGGTAAGTCGGGAGCCACCCCGTAACTGCTCCAGCTCCCTGCCTTTCAGGCAGACAGTTCTGAAGACTGTGCACTTCTCAGGGGCCAAGGCATAAGGGAGCCTCCTCTCTGCCGTGAGGACCCTGCGGATGCTCCTTATGTCGACTGTGCCTCTTTCCCTGCTTGCTCTCCTGCTCTCAAACTTTCTGCCTCCAAGTTCTGGTCTTCGATTCTATTTTGGAGAAAGCCCTTCTCAAGACAGTGAGCTACCCAGTAGAAATGTCTTGACTGTGGACTCTCTCACTGTGCTCCTGTCCAACAAAATCCTGTCCAACAAAATCCCATCGTGGCTTCCAAGGGTTCTCTGGGGTGTGTGTGAGGCTCCATAGAGGAGAGTTACTCAGGGAATTATTTCCTGAAATTAAATTTCATGGTCCCCAAGGGAGGCAGTGAATGGGGCCTGGTGATGCTGGGGTGGGGTGGGGAGGGGGAAGTTGTTGGGGGTTTGATGGGAAAGCCATTTTGCCTAATCGTATTGTGCACATTAAACAAACAACTACAAGAGCAAAGGCGGGGGTGGGGGTGGGGGGTGGGGGGTGGGGAGAGACTGAGTAGAAATATGGCTGGAATGAGCTGGCAGGGAGGGGAGGGGTCTGAGGATTCAGTGGGAATAAGGTATTGGAGTTTAGGGATCCCTTGGCCAGGCAAGGACATCCCACCCCACCTCCGGCCAACTAGGGCATAGAGAAGATGGTAGGCAGAGGACAGGAACTGGGACTCAGCTGAATTGGCCATCTCCTAAGGCCAGGCATGTACCAGGTGCTTTGCTGGGTCCCACTCACTTCTAAGCTACTTTACATGCACAAATCTGTGAGATGGGCACTATTGGAATCCTAATTTCCCACGACAGAACTGCACAGAGAGGCAAGTGACTTGCCCAAGGTCACACATGTGTTTAACAACCCCATCCACCAACAGCTGGGGATGAGCAGTAAAGGGGGAGAGGGGAATAGAGGCCAGACCCCTATGGAGGGTGAGGGCTGGAGACAACTTTTGGAGGATCTGTGATGTTGACACAGACCCCATCCATGCAGCAAGCCAGCCACCCAGTAATGAATGCATTCATTTATTTATTCATTCCATCGCTTTCTCCAACATCTGAGCCTACGTAGTTCTAAAGACAGAACACGGTTTTGTGAAAGGAGAAGCCCTGGGCCCTTGTGCGAGGAGGATGGAGAGTTCTGGGAGGATCAGAGGTATCAGAAAGGCTTCCTGGAGAAGTGGGGTGGGACTTTGAATGGGCTCCTTTCCCTCTCTGGACCCAAGACGCCTCATCCAGAAAACAGGAAGTGGCATCCCTGCCCAGCTCCCTCCTTCTAGGGGCCCCTGGGAGGATCTGGGAGTACCGGAGGGTGCGCTGGAGAGTTTGGAAGGCTCAGGAAAGCACGAAGCCTGGAAAATGTACTTGGCCTGGAGAGGTAAAGGCCATGCCCTGTGGGGAGCATAGGAGGGTACCTCTCTCTGCTAGACCTGCCCAGTGTTCATGGGGAGGGACTCTTGGGACCCTTCTCTCTCTGATCAAGTATGCTAGGCTCCCAGTTGGCAGGACTCAGTTGGACAGACACAGCCCCCCTCCCCGCCCATGTTCCTGCTGTGCCAGCCACTGCCATGCCAGAAGCCTCAGACTCCGGGCAGCTCTGCCCCAACTTCCTGCCAGCCGCCTGCCTGGGGTGCCTCCCTGACTTCCAAGATACAGAGCTTGATGGCTGAAAGGACCCCATCTGGATCCTGAGTCTCCATCCAAACTCCCAAAGTCCCATCAGCATCTCACGTGGCATAAACATCCCCAATCCCTTCTGAGGAGGTTGCGATCTCAGTATAGGTCTCACGGGTCCATTGGCGATGATCTGCTCAACAAATGGTGGCATTGGCTGTTATTCTGAATGGGGTGGTCATCCATCAGACCTCAGAGGGTGACCAGGTATGGGGTGCGGTGTAACCATGTTCAGAATTCAGCCGGCGGCTGCTGTCAAAAACTAATGTTTCCAGAACTTTGACTTTCCTTAGAGCAAGGTTCCAGGGGCTCTGGGACTACCTGCTGGGAACAGTGTAAGGTAATCCTTAAGAGAAGGGGCTGTGGAATCAGACAGGCTGTGTCCAAATCCTGGCTCACCACTTGCCAACTCTCACTTGGGCCACATCCTGGACTCTAAGCTTGAGTTGCTCACCTGTAAATGAGGATAAGGGTATGTGCCTCGTAGTCTGGGAAGGCTGAATGAGATGAAAAGCCGCTGGCTCTGAGCCTGGCACACTGTGTCAGGAAACGTTAGCCTCTGTTATACACACGTCCACACACACGTGCCCGCATCATTGTACAGGAGTCTCCGGGGCTCACCACTCTACGGCTGGCCCCACCACTGCCCTCCTGATTCAGAGGAGGGTCAGAGAGTCAGAGGGCCAGCCCGCCTGCTCAGCTCTAGCCAAGAGAGCCACCGAGTCCTGGGGACCTTAGCTGGAGGCAGGAAGGCTTGGGGTAAGGAAGGTTTCGGGGCAGGAGTCTCACTCCTTTGACGACCCTCAACTTTTCTCCAAGGCTTGGGGAACTCTGCTTGGCTGCGGCCTGTGCTCTCTGCGGGACACATCAGCCCTGTAGCCCTGGCCCCTTCAGTTGCCAGTGCTGAGCTGAGGACCCCAGGCTTCTAGACGGCAGCTTGCTGGGTCTCCTCCCATATGCCCTCTCCCACTTGCTGCCTGGGCTCCACAAGCCTCTTTCTCGCTTTGCCCCTGGCTGGCTTCTCAGCCCCTCCATCACAAGATTCCAGGATTCTTTCATTCTTTTTGGCTTCCTCTTTCCTCCCCCTCTCCTCCATTTGGATGTTTTCTAAGAGGACAGAATTCCAACCACTGGCCAGCCCTCTCTGCTCCAGCCAACAAAACTGATATCTCCTCTCAATTTTCCAAGAGGAGAAAAGGGCTGAAATCCAATGGCGGGGTGATGGAGATGACACAGGTGGGTTGGAAAGAGAGAGCTATGAGAGGCAGGAATGGGATGGACCTGGGGGGCTCCTTTGGGACCTGGGCCACTGATCTTGGGTGGCTTAGCGGCTATCTTGTAAAAAACAAAGGATATACTCAGTAATCCCAGATCCCCTCTTCCTGTCCCAAGACCCCAGTCTAATCAGAAAAGCATCATGGATTCCAAGCAAGAACACTAGGGACAATCCCAGCCCTGCATCTTCCAGGCTGAGTAGCCTGGAGTGAGTTACTTAACCTCTCTGTGCTCCAGTTTCCTTATTTGTAAGAATGGGCTGCTGGGGGGAGTAAACGAGCACTGGGCACAGGACCTAGAACGTGGCAAGTTCCGCATAATTGTTAGCTATTATTATCTGCATTGGTAGACCCCAAATGTTTCTGACAGCCCACTCCTATCAGTAAAAAATTTAAGGACACCTCCAGTATATATAAATATTAATTCACTCGTAAATTATGTGCTTGTATTTCTGTGCTAATGTATTCTGTTTGTTATAAAATGGATACAAAATAGTAATTTTAAAAGGATCAGATTAAAAAAATCAAATATAAATAGAAGTTCTATAACTTTCTTTCCACACTCCAGTGAATCCTTTTGTGCCCCGCCGCCGGGAGCAGGAACAGTACTTTGCAGATCACTTCATGTACTAGCGGCCTGCATCAATTGCAATGAATTGGGCAGCAGCCCTTTCAGAAAAGCCTCTGCCAGGGCTGATGTGAGAGGGGTTGCTCCGGGGCCCCCACGTGGGAGCCAGGGAGTGCTAATGTGGGTGATTAAATCATTTGCAAGAATCCATTTAGAACAGCAGCCGTGTCTAACATGGGGTGTGATGACTGCCTACTGCTCCACAAATAGAAAGGTGGCCAGGGAGGCCGTTGGTGGGACATATTCCAAGGGCATGGGGTAGGCACAGGCAGGCTCACCCTTGCTACTCGGTGTCTTCTTGCTGCAGTTAGCTCCCCAGGCTCTGAGCCTGCTCGTGCAATGGATCAGTCTGGCCCTTCCCTGCCCAAACGCAAAGTCCTCTCCTGCCTCTGAATCAGTCCCTCCTCTTCCAGGAGGCCATCGCTGATGGCCCTTTTCTCGTTAATCACCCCCTGGAACAAGTTCTCTAGGTTTGAATCTTCCTCCCTCCCTCCCTCTCCTTCTCTTTCCTTCCCTTTCTTTCCTCTAATAACAGCTGTGCCCCCAGCCTGGCTCTGTTCTGTGTATGTCATGTAAAGCGAACCTGTTGTTTTTGCTCTCCCCCCATCAGTTCCCCACTTCTTCCGGAAACCATAGCCATCTTCTCCTTTTGTGAAACTTCCCTTCTCTCACTTCAGTCTATGAGGTGTGGGTGGAGTTGACCTCACCCCTATGCTTCTAAGAATGGGCATATCACTCAGGCCTAGCCAATTAGAGTCACAGTGGTGGTCACATGATCCATCCTGGGCCAACGAGATCCTGCTCTGGGACTCTTGCTGGAACCACTGAGAAAGAGGTGCCCTCCACCGCAATTGCTAAGTTGATAAATTGGGAACTACTGGGGACTATTGGACATCACAAGGGGAGGTGGCACAGAGGAAATCATATGAATTCCTGATGACCTCAGCTGAGCCACTGGTTCAACTATTCCTGAAACGTACTCCTTTATGTGAGCCAGTAAATCTTTCATGCGTAGACCATTTCATGTTTTTTTTAAATCAAATATACCTGACAGTTTTGACCAAAACACTCACTACCTCCTGTGATTGTTGTAATATTTTCCCAACCAGTCTCCCAGCTCCTCCCCTTGCCCTCTCCAGTCTACTCTCCACACTGCAGCAGGCTCAACACCCTGTGTCCTCACTGTGGCCTTTAAGGCCCTTGATGACCTGCCTCTCCTTACCAACCTGACCTCGCCTCCTGTTCCTTTCCTCTTCCCTCATTCTCTTCCAGCCACATCGGTCTCCTTGCTGCTTCTCAGCAAATGCTGGGCACACCCGCATCTCTGGGCCTTTACACTTGTGGTTTCTTCTGCTTGTTATAGCCCTTATGCCTAGATGACTCTGAAGACTTACTCCATGACTGCTCTTCCATCTCATCTCAGATGGCACGGTTTCTGATCAGCCAGTAGCACAGAGCAACCTTCCCACCCCCTCCCCTCCATCCCTCCATATTTCCTTAGCCTGCTTTATTTCTCTATAGCACTTGTACTGAATTGCTCAATTGTTTACTGTCTGTCTCTGCCAGCTAGAGTGTATGCTCCATAAGGGCAGGTCTTTGCTTTATTCACTGAGGCATCCCCAGGCCTAGAACTGAGCCTAGCACACAGCAGGTGCTCAGTAAACATTGGTTGAATGAATGTGCTTCTATTACTGTCCCATGAGGCTGAGCCCTGTCTCTCCTTGGCCTCGATCTCCAGGAGAGGGGCTGAGGGTTCCTCCTCCATCTCTCCCACTGGTCGATCCATCAAGTTATGGATGGTCCCCTTCCATCCTGCATTCTCCTTCAAAATTTTAGCACATTTGTAATTACTTGTGTCGTGGGGGATGGGATGGGGAGAGTCTTAAGTGCTCAAAACAAGTTTGTTAATGAGACTCCAGACAGCACTGGTCAAGGCAGTCCCTTCCAAGGTATCCAAGTCAGTTTTGAAAAAGCAGGCATTTGCTTTGCTCCCTAATTACCAGCCTTACTATGGACATCCTCAGAAGATACCTCTTTCCTAATTAAAACAGCAGGGTGATTGCAGGCTCTGAGCAGCATCCTGTACCTCTCTTGGCAGGAGCTAGAGGCAGGCAAAGGTGTTTCATTAGAAAAGAATTGAGGAAGGGGGGCAGTCGTGGTGCCCGCCACCTCCTGAAGGGTAATTTGGAGGCCTGCAATTTAGATGCAAAATGAAACAGCAAATACAAGAATGAAATAATTAAGTCTCTGATCTGTCTCCCTATCTCAGGGCCCAGGCCTCACCTGGCCAATCCTCCTCCCACTCTCTCCTGCATAGCCATAAACTGCAGCTAAGAGGCAGCTCTGCCAAGCACCTGCTCAAGTAACCTTTGGCCTCCCTTTGTGAACAGGCAGGTGGTGGCTCAGGGGTGGCCCTGGGACTATGTGGAGTCCCTCTCCTTCCTGAAAGACATAACACCTTGGCCCACACCAGCCTCAAGGTCTTGGGGCTTATTTGGCTTGTTGGGGTTGCTGGATGTGACACAGCCCTCTTATTGCACTCCCAATAACCCGTTCTCTCCCTTTTTTCTTAGTAACAGAACCTCTGTTTTATTCCAGGTGGCAAGATACCCAGCTGGAAGACTACATTTCCCAGCCTCCCTTGCACCTAGAGGTCACCAATGACATATAAGCAGAAGTTGTAGTGTGGACGTTTGGAATATTCCTTAAGGGGAAGATAGACAGATGACACACACCCTTTTACACTATCTGCCTGATTTCTGCTTCTTGCCTGGAATGTGGATGTGATGGTTGGAGCTCAAGTAGCCATTTTGGACCCTTGAAGATGAATGCTATATGGTAAGGATAGTGGGTCAAAAGATAGAAGGAACACAGATCCCTGATCATTAGGGACCTACAACACCACCTTGGACTGCTTAAATCCAGACATCTCATTTGAGAGAATGAAGCCCTAATTTGCTTAAGCCACTGTTTCTGTTATTAGCAGCCAAATGCAAATCCTAACTAATGCACTGACCTCTTTGAGAATGTGATAAAAGATGGGACCCCACTCCACAGGCACATGTATCTGCAAGCAGGCATGGGCACATGTGCATACATACAAACACACATGCACGCACACACACACACACACACGTTATTTTGCACAAAATTTCAGTGCGGGAGAAGCAGTCACAGACATTCTCTAAGAAAGGAGCTCAACCATCTCCTTAGTCTACCACCCCAGGTTTTAGTCACTGTGGCTCACTATTTCTGGGGCCTTGAGGGTGCAAACCCATGATCTGGCATCTATAATTTGCTTTATTGACAGCCTTTTTGCTTCTAGTGCTATTAGATCAAATTTCTGCATCATGGAATAGAAGAGAACCTAGGACCTGCCCTTGCCAAGTCCTAGGGGAAAATAGACTCACACAGCCTGGTTTATTACCAGTACAGATGGGATAAAATCTGGGTCCATGGAGGGTCGTAGACAGGAAATGCTCTGGATCTTAGAGGAGGCAGCAGCCTGTAGGAACTAGAGGGGATTTCCTGGAGGAAGAGGGAACCCTGGACCTGGAAGGACCAGCTGGGGGCAGCAAGCCTTGAGAAGGAGAGATGCAGGGGGGACAGAGGCCACCTGAGGGCAGAGACTAAGATAACACAATGCTAAAGGGACCTTGATCTCTGTGTCCACAGGGAACTGAATGGGAGGAATGCCCTCATCTGAAAGTACAGAGATCACAGACCAAGCCCTGGTGGGAGACCAAGGAATGTGAATTCAGTCTTTTTGCCTAAGAGCATGAGGGAGAACCTCACCCATGGGTCTGGCCAGTGGGACCTAGGACCAGAGAGCATGTGGGCCATTTCAGAGATACCAGAAGTCTTCATACTTCTCACTCTGCACCTGGTGCCTCTCTGTGGGGCTCTGAGGAAGTAACCTACCTGGTCCCACTTCCTTGCCCTCAGGTCAGGGACTCGAGGAAGCAACCATGAACTCAGGACACCCCAACCTTTACCTCCAGTCCTGGCTCTGCCACCTCTTCCCTTACGTGCGTTTCTTCCACTCTCTCTTCTCTTCCATCCACAGACCCCCGTGCTCTGGGCTCTCAAAGAACTCAGGGACAGTGGCATTCAAGGCCCACAGGTTGATGTCATTCCTTTCAGCCTCGAGGAGAAATCTGCTCCAGTGCAAGTTAGGCCAGCTCAGAGGCCCTTCCTCCCATGCCTAACTGCTCTGAAAAGCCTTCCTCTCTCACCTGTCCTTCCTCCTCCACAGCCCCGCCCCCAGCCAGGTGATGGAGGTCAGAGAGACATAAACAACCTAAGGATTCCAATTAATTTTTAATTGCAACTTGAAATCCTTAATTGCAGCTGAAACACTATCACTAGTGAAGGCATGATGGTGGGGATGGGGGTGGGGGTGACCCAGTTAGAGATGCTCGGCCCCTGCAGGGCTGGGCACTCTGACCAGTTACCCGAGGATGCCCTGGCAGAGTAGTTCCACCTCAGGCCCTGGGCTGCCCCTTTGGTGGCCAGAGGCGGCACTTTGGCCTGTCCTCTGGGGAGGGCTACCTGAACAGTCCCATTTGTCAGTATCTCATTATGGCCATAGAGGTCCTGACAGGACAGAGCACCAGGCTCCCTCTGGCCAATTATAGCCTCTACCGGAGCAGGGCCCTCATGCAGGAGCTTTCTGGGGTAGAAGGCCTCTGGGGGCCCTCACAGGAGAGCAGGCTCTTTCCAGGGAGGCCCAGGCCCAGCAGAGGTGGCCTAGGTGACTGGTTAGAGATTAGAGCCTAAACTGTACTCAGCTGGGAGGGTGAATGCAGGGCAACCTGGAAGTGGGCTGACCAATTGTCCTGAAACTGAGGGGTTTCCTGGAATGTGGGACTTTTCTTGCTAAAACAAGGAAAGCCTCAGGCAAACTATGATGCTTTGGTTACCCTAGTTGGAAGCAATTAGTGCCTTTGACAGCACTAGTTTTGGGGAGTAACTGCCTTGGGGCTCCTTCTGGGTGGTGGGACCTCCTAATTATAGGAAGGAGAGGCCGCCCCTTCTCCCACCTGGCCCCTTGACCTCTAGAGGCCAACACTGTGACCCACAGGGGCTGTCAGTGCCCCTAGTATCCTTGGCTAGACTCACTCGCGCATTCTGCCCAGCCACCTATATCTCATCCACTTGGAGGGGGAGACATACATGGGCTCTGGCCCCCCGTTCCACAAGCAGCTCGATATTTATCTGGAGTAAGGCATGTGCCTGGTCTGAGCCTCAGTTTCCCCATCTGCCTTTCCCCTTGCCCAGGAGTGGCCTGGACCAGGTGGGGATGTGGCTGGGCCGAGGGGCTCCAGGCCAGGAGGAGGCTGGGGATGGACTGCGTGAGCCTCCAAGCCTGTCAGAGTGTGGAGCTCTCAGAGTGTGGGAGAGAAGTCCCCCCCACCCCAGGCTGTGACAGGGGCGGGGCGTCCAGGGAAGGAGCCCGCAGTGAGGCCCGCCAGCTGCCCCCTCCCAGGCTGCATTTGCAAACTCTTCAGGGAGGACAGCTGGTTCTCCACAGGAGCTATTACCTGAGACCTGCCAGCTAATAACAGCAGAAAGCCTGCAAGTTGGCTCCCCTCCCTGGGCTTGCCTGGAAGCCTGCTTGGGGCTGCTGGGCAGGAGTGGGGGCTGGGTGGGATGGGGGCAGAGGGGCCTGGGCTGGGCTGGGCTAGAGGTAGCAGCTGGGTTAGGGGCAGGGACTAGAGGGGTGGGAGGATTGGGGAGGGTGGGGCTTTATGGAGAGTTGGAGGAAGGTCCGCCAGGCAAGCTCTGCCTAGGAACCCAACCCCTGCTTCCTTTCACTCACTCATTCGTTCATTCACTCATTTTATTCAGCAGAGCCTTGCTGAGCAGCTACCACCCACAGGCCCCGTTCTGGGTGCTGGGAGATCTCAGGAAGGAAACAGACCAAAGCCAGGATACCTGTCCCTGGAGCACCCTTTCTCCAGGTGACAGTCTCCCCTGGAGTGTGGTTCCCAGAGCCCCCTGGCCAGGCCTCCTCCCCGGCAGCACCCCTAACTTCTCCATCTCCAGTCCAGGTCTGCTGTAAGGCAGATGCGGTGGCCTTCGGAGCCCAAGGAGGGAGACGGGGCCTGCCTGTCCCTGCATGTCATCCCCTCAATCTCCCTGGCCCCGAATGAGGTCTGATGCGGCCAAAGCCGCGTCACGCTCAGCAGTAGTTCCCACCCCAGGGCTTACCAGGCACCCCAACTACCCAGGAACCCCTCCAGGATGCCTCAAGCTCCACCCTCCGTACCGTCAAAACTTACCTGTCCTGATCCTTTCCCTTCAGGCTGTCCCTGGGAGTCCACAGGGCTCAAGGGATTGATGAAACAATCAAATGCACGTTCACGATTCAACCACGCATGGTGCACCTCACACGCCTCCAAAGCCCTGCTGCCCTTGAGGAACTTGGAGGCAAGTGGGGAGAGGGGCCGGGGTCCTGAGAACAGTACCATTTGAACATTGCACCTGAGTAACATTGAACCCCTATGATATGCCGGGTGCAGTACTTGGCACTTTTCCTAGATTACCTATTTATACTCATGAGAATTCTATGGAGTAGGTACCGCCCTATCCCCATTTTACAGATGAGGACCCTGGGATGCAGGGAGGTTCCCTAACTTGCCCGTGATCATCCGGTTAGGGGTGGCGAGCTTTCACACAAGCCCAGGGTTCCTACTGCTGAGCCCACACTTCTAAGGCCCACACTGTGCTCTCCCGAGAGGCATAGAGGGCACAGCAGGGCAAGGGTATGACAGGTGAGGAGGAAGGCATGTCAGCTCCTCCGTGCTTGGAGAGCAGGGTTCCTGTGGGCGGGGTACTCAGCAAAGGCTCCTACGGGAGGATGCTCCTCAAGGGCACACCCTTGACCCACTCCCTGCCCGTGACCCACTCCCAGTGCAGAGCCCCGCACAGCTTCTGCTCCCTTGGAAGGCTGAATGAAAGAATATGATGTGGATCTGCCGCTGGCCCTCCCAGGACATGTAGTTTGCTCAGAGATGAAGAGCAAGGGCATTATCAGGAAGGGGAACAGTATGAACTAAGGCCTGGAGGTGAGGGTGACTTGTGGGGCATTCCTGGAGAGGAAGAGAGTTCCTGACTTGGTGGGGGAGGGGTGCTCAGAACACACAGGCCAGGGTCAAATGGACCTGGTCTGGCTGAGGCAAAGGGAGATGCTGGAAGTCATGCCGCTAAGTCAGCCGAGAAGTGATCTCTGCCTTGGCCTGACTTTAGCCCATGGACCTGAGAATCTGGGAATAGTTGGGCTGAAAAGACCTTCACAGATCAGGTGGTCCAACACACCTTGTGCTTGTGGGAAATAGGGGGTCCGGGGAGGGAAGGGCAGCTCGCGGGCCTCCCCACCTCCTTCTGCTGGTGTGTGGTCCTCCCAGGGGAACAGCAGGCAGGAAACATCGTCTGATGTTTCCAACCATCCAGGAGGAACCCTGAAAAGACAGATCCTCGAGAGAGGCATAAACTAAGGCCTAGAAAGGACAGAGGCGGACCTCCTGGCCCCTGACTGCCTGCTTTGGTCCCTCGCAGGCAAAACTCTTTTTCAGCCCACACCTTTGCTCAGCAGCCCCCGTACCAGGAATGACCTCCCCTTTCCTTTCTATCTCTCCAAATCTCCCTTGTATTGGCTGGACCTTTATCTGTGGTTGGACCCAGCCCCAGGCTCTGCTTCCTCCAAGAATTCTTCCAAGATCGCCCCCACCTGCCAACCTCTCACTTCCTTGAGTGCCTCCCAGCCTGAGTCTGTTCTGCTGAAATGATGGGACTGTGTGAAATCGGGATTTCTTCCTCTGTCCTTCCACAGGCCTGTGCTCCTCCCCTGCCATGCTCCGAGCTCCCCCAGGTGATGAGTCTATCACAGGCTGCTCTTCGATCCTTCCCCCTTCCCCCTCCCCCAGAGCAATCATGCTGGAGAGGAGAAGGCCACTAAGCTCTGGTCTCCAGGGGAAGCCAAAGCAGGGCCCCTCCACTCCGTCCTGCCTGCCTTCATCACCTGAATGGCAGAGAGATGGCTTCTTCTCCTGGAGTGGGACGACCAGGCTTTAGGCATGAGATTAGTTGCCCCTTAACCTCCATGACTTCATTCACACCCCAGATCAGCCCCCTCCCCAGCCCTTCGTGGATCATCTCTGGGTCAGGCAAGCACATGTGGTTATTAGGCCAGAGCCTTTAACACACTCCTACTGGGGCTTATCCAGCTTCTCTTACATGCCTCCAGTGACAGGCTGCTCACTACCTGTAGCATCACTCCATATCCTGCCTGGGCTGGTCAGAATCTGTGTCTCTTTAGGTCAGCAGTGCCTGGTGCCAGAGGTTCTGACACCAGGCTCAAAACTGGGTGAGCAGAACAAAGGCTGGACAGTTCCTCGTTGGCCATATGGACACGGGACCAGCCTTTGCTTTCCACCCTGGCGGCTGAGTCTTTTGTCTGGGGCCGCATCGCATCACCCGCGTACCCTCCCTCCCTCCGTGTGATTTTCTTCTCCTCCTTCTCCCCCTCCTCCCCCCACTTCCTTGTATCTCAGGATTGCATGAGTCACTTCACTTTGAGCTGCCAGATGTCGAATGCAATTGGTCTCAGAGTGGAGGCCAATTTTTTCCCTTTATTCAAAGAGAGCCCAGGGCTGATGGAAGCCCCCAACACTGTCCTCCTGGATTTTTTATGAGGGTGGGGTTGCCTGTGCCAGCTAGCACCACATCTCTGGGGTTCTGGCCAGCGCCCCCTCCATTCTCAGCTTGGGAAGCCACTTGTCCTCCCGCTGGCCCCGGGCAGGGGGCCAGGCCAGCTCCGTGCCATCCAGGGCACGCTCAGAGCCGGTGGCCTCCCCCAGCCCCTCAGCAGTGCCAGTCTGAGAGGAACCAGGGCCCGGGACCCACCCCCGCTCCACCCAGGGAGTTTTCAGTGAGATCCTCCTGTGCACCAACTTCATGCTGGTGCTGTGGAGGAGACATGAAAAAATAAAGAAGGCCCTCGCCTTCAAGGAATTGGCAGTCTGTTTAGGGAGACAAAATTCGTACAAACAGTGGTTCATGTTTTCCAGTCTGGATCGTGCTTCTTACTTCCACACAATCTCATTTAGTTCTCACAGCTCTTCAATGTGGTGTTATTATCTTCACTTGACAGACGGAAGAAACGGGGCTGGGGAGGTTAAGCGACTCATCCAAGGTCACAAGGTCACATGGGCGGTGGTGGTGGAGCTGAGCCCCACCCCACATGCATCCATTGGGCCCCCAGCCTCGCTATCACGGTCAGGGTGAAGAGGAGGCAGGGACAGCTTCCGGGAGGCGGGCCCACTGTCCTGTCTGCCCCGGCCGAGGCTGGGCTCTGCTCCTTTGCCCTGAGGATCTATGTGTCTTGAGCAATTCTAGAGGCGCTTGGCAGGCCAGAGAGATTGTACGTTGGGGAGTATGGAAGTGCGAGTTAGAGAGACTTTCTTAGTTTGAGTTCCTTTGAAAGCAAAACTTGAGACCAGGACTTTGGTGCTTGTGGTGTATTTGGGAGGGAATCTCAGGAAGCAGGAGTAGGGGAGTGGGGAGAGGGAGAGGGGGAAAGGCAGAGAAGCTGATATAAAGGAGCATTAGCAGAGAAGTCAAGGTGGGGTTTGGGGCTCCACTCCCCCGAGACCTCTCCACTGTCTGCCAAAAAGACGGAAGGCTGGGACAGTTATCCACTGGCTCCCATCCCCCAGTGGCTGGGGGGTTGCCCCAAAGGGGTGTTCACTCCTCTGCCTGCCTGGATGGCCCTTGCTCAACAGTCCAGCAGAAGGAAACTGGAAAGACTGACAGCAGGTGCTTGCGGTGGACACTGGGCTGGCATAGAACTGTCCGCTCCTAAATGCGGCCAAGCCAGAACTGGCTTCTGCTACAGGGGGATTAGGTGCGTTTCGTTCGGAGCCACCAAATTCTGGGCACCGCTGCTGCCAAAGAAGCCCCTGCCTCAGGGATCCAGAGGACAAGCTTTATGGAGCAGTTCCTGGCAGGTGCCTAGCTGGGTGCCCTGGAGTGCAGTGGAGAGAGAAAAAGAAAAGACTTAGGAGGAGGGGAAGGACGAGACATCCACATGCTCTGAACTCATTTCGCCTGTGGTTTGCATCAGTTGTGTACCCATCCTTTTTTCTCTGCTGGCTGGCTTCTCAAGGGTGAGGAGTCGGTCTGAGCTGTCTGTCCTCGGCTCCCAGCACCAGGCCTGGCACAGAGGAGCTGCCCAAGGAAGCTGCACTGAAGGAATTAGTGTGGTGATGACCCAGACTCTTGACCGCCAGAGGTTGACTCTGGGACCCTGGGCTCAGCTGAGACTGCACTGGGCCTCCAGGGGAGCGAGAAATGGAGGGAGAGCCACCTCTTCCTAACTGACTAGGGCCTCTGGCTCATAAAACCCTGGGTTCTCTTCCTACCCCACCCTTCCTCTTCCACTTGATTACTTATCTCTGGAATAAAGTGGTTTCAGGCTGCCAAATGTTTGGGGGAAAACATCCCGTGGAAGAAAGACACATTCCCTCTATAAACTTGTATTGTGTTTTTGATTGTCTCCCATAAAGGAAGAGATGTATCTTCCAGTTTATGTGTATGACGGTGTAGCTGAAAAAAAAACAAATCAATTCTCTCACTCTCTATTGTTTCAGCCAAACTTCCGCCAGCAGCCTTTCTGCTGGGCCAACAGGCTGCTGCCCAGAGCTCAGGGCTGGAGGTTCCTCCCTTGCCTGCAGGCAACCAGGAGGAGCCACAGTCTCGGGCTGTCTGTGGGCCTGCCATCGACTCTGGCACAGGAGGGATTCTCATCTCTGCCTGCCTCCCAAGCCAAGTTAGCTCTGGAAGGCCGGCCAGGGTTGGGTAGAGAATGTGGCAGGTCGTCTGGGCAGAGGGGAGGCTGGTCGGCAGGGAAACAGAGGCAGCCTCCGCCTGTACCAGCACCCTCCCCCAGGCTCAGTGCAGCCTCTGATGGGGACAGCAGGGTCTTCTCCCCTCCAGCCTCAAGTGCTGCCTCCTCCTATGAGAAGCCCTCCTGACTGCACAGAATGAACAGAACTCCTCAGTCCGTCAGCTTCCTTGCTGCGGCCTCCATCCAGATAGCTTTCTGTCTGCTCTGGGGTCATTTGGAGTCATGGTTGCCTGGTAGTTTAGAGCAGAGCTCCCCCATCAGAACATTCTGGTTTAAATCCTAGCTCCTCCCTTGCTCACTGTCTAACCTTGGGCAAGTTACTGACCTTTTCAGTCTCAGTTTCCTCTGCTGTCAAATGAGGGCTATTTTAAGGATTAAGTTAGACCACCTGATTGAAAACCGAGCCCCCTTTCCTACTTTATCTTTCTCCATTGCACCTACCACCATCCTATACTTCATTTTGCTTAATGCTTATCTGGCCTCACTTGAATGTAAACTCCAGGAGGGTATGGGTGCCTGTTTCTTCACTGCCACGTTCCGTAGAGAGGAGGCCCCATGGATCCAGAGCCCGAGGACAGGCCCGAGAGAGTAGGACAAGCCCGTGGCCCTGAGTCCGTGCACAGAGAAGGTTGGCTCTGTCCTCTAGCATTGCTGGAGTCTCTGATGTGGCAATCTGGGCAGGGGAAGTACCATCCAATACTGATCGTGAAGGTAGCCCGTGAGTCTGTCACCAGCACCAGTCTGGGAGCCCTTGGGAGACAGAGATCATGTCTTACCATCCCAGGGTCTCCAGTGCCCTTGCTCATAATGGGCACTTTTAGGATCTGAGTGGTCAGAATCTTACTGCAAGAGGCCAGAGAACTGATGCCTTTGGGCTCTGATGAGGGTGGTCTTAACCTAAACCAACCTGGCAGGTGCCATGCTGTGGGCTGCCCAGTCTGCCATGGAGATCAGCCCGGGTGAACCAGGCCCAGGTAGCCCACACCAGCTCACCCCACAGCCTCAGCACTCTGGCTCTGCCTCTAAGGGGAGCGGGAGGCCGCTGGCATCTATGTCTGGCTGACACGGCTTGATTTCCAGAAAGTGACCTTGGGCTACACTCAACCTCCTTGAGCCGCACTTTTGAGGTCTCTAGTCTGGGCGTGAGTGGGACTGTGAACAGGAAGGGAGGTCTCTGGTGGGATGCACCCTACTGGGCAGCACCTTGGCTTGCTACAAGGCCCAGCAATCACCCCTCACATACCTCTGCCTTTCCTCAAACCCTTTCGCACCCTCCCTTTATTTTGTCTGTTCCTCATGGTATATCTGTGAGAAAGCCACCAGGAGTTATTATGCTCATTTTTTTAAATATTATTTTTTAATTTTTTAGCCAGGCCATGTGGCATGTGGGATCCTAATTCCCCGACTAGGAATCAAACCCAGGTCCCCTGCATTGGGAACACGGAGTCTTAACCACTGAACTGCCAGGGGACTCTCCCCCCCTCTTTTTTTTTTTTAAATTATGCTCATTTTAAAGATGAAGAAACTGAGGCCAGTAGGCAAAAACCATGCCCAGAGGTCCCTCGGAGACTGAGGCCAGACAGACCAGGTCTCCTGCCTGCCAGGCCAGCCCCAGCACCAGCTCCAAGGGTCTCGAGGGCTGCAGCAGAGCCCTGGGGTCTGCCCCTGCTGCCTGCTTCCCTCCTGGCCCCGCTGGGGTGGCCCACCCATCTCTTCTCCCTCTGCCTTTAATTGCTTGGAAACAGAGCCGATGGCAGTGGGAACAGCTCAGCCGCTGCTGGTCTCATGACTGGAGGCTTTTGTTTGTTCACAGAATCATATTTTTACACTCGGGCTTCTGCTAATTTATGCCGCAGACCGAGCTCTCCCTTGCTGAAGATGGAGTTTTGAGGAGCGGGGAGTCAATTCCTGGGTTTATTTAGTCATCTTGGAGCCTAACAGAAGCTAAGCAGGGAATAAATTAAAAACAAAAAAAGTAATAATAGTCGTGCTCAGTGTTTATTTCCTGGCGGTTCCCTCCTCCAATGGGCCAGTCAGGCTCCCTTAGCTCATCCTCAGCGTGTCCACTGAGGGAAGCTTCGCTGGGAAAATTAAACGGCTCCTCATTTAAGATGCAGCAGTCGGTCTGTGCTGTTGCTGCTCAGCACCTATGGGGGGTCATCCCAGCTCAGCTCCAAGGGGAGAGCCCTCCAACACTCGCACGCGCACACACACATACACATATACACACACACACACATGCGGAAACAACAGCCTACTACGTGTCTCTGTGTGATTTGAAGTTCAGAGCTGCAACATCCTGTAGGAGATGGGGCTCAACTGGGAGCAACCAGGGAGGGCTTCCTGGAGGAAAGGACCTGTAGATCTGAGAATGGGAAGGGGAAATCTGAGTCTGACCCCTAATGGGCCAAAGGCAGGGATGGATTCAGCACTGCTTTGAAGGAGGGAAGTGGGGGGAAAGACCAGTGAGTGGGCTGGGGACCCATTTTGGAAGCCTAAATTATTACAAAAGTCTCTCGAGATGGAGTCTGTTCCTCAAGTAAGGTTTAGGGCAAAAACACTTTGTACCTACTATAAATAAACCAAGGGCTGAAGATGAGAGGGTGTGGGAGGAGACCCCCAGCTCCAGCAAGCCCTCGTAACATAAGAGAATCGTCTCTAAATTAGTCATTGAACCAGAAAGGGCCTGAGTAAGGCCTGTTAAGATCAAGCTCAGGAACACAAGGTCACGAGAACATGGAGAGCTGCAGGGACAGCAAGGGGAGAGGGAACCAGTCCCGTACTCACTGCTGGCACGTGGCAGGTCTTGACACATGTTAGTTCTTGACTCTACCTTTACCTCTTGGGGCATATGTGGTTGCCTTGTCACCCTCCATGCCCACGAGGGCCACTCTTTCTGGGTACCTGAATCCAGAAATCTGTGGATTTCATCCGTACATCCTCCCACCCACCAGTCTCCCATGCGTGACCTACCCCTTCACTCATCCTACCCATCCATCTACCCATCCGCCTCTATCCAGCCACCCATTCCAGCCAGCTCCCTGCACAACAGAGAGGCAGACAGTGGAGCACAGCAGAGGCTCCTCACGAGCAACCTGGGTGGCAGCCTGCAGGCTTCTACAGGTGGCGTTTCTGAGGGCCTGGCCGCAAGCCTTGGAGCCACGGGAATCTGCTTTGGGGAGCTGGGTGCTACGGAGATTCATCTCTCTGTGACAGACTTACATTTACCAAGCTCACAGGGATTGATTTTTATATACACACCCTGACGCCAACTTATTAATTTATAATAAGAAAGGCTACTCAAGTGGAGCGGATATTTGCCCTGGCAGAACAGAGCCTCTCCCAGTAGGCAAGTAACAGGAGAAGTCAAATTATCATGAAAAATGCTGGGTTGGGGCTTCCCTGGTGGCGCAGTGGTTGAGAGTCCGCCTGCCGATGCAGGGGACACGGGTTCATGCCCCGGTCCGGGAAGATCCCACATGCCGCGGAACGGCTGGGCCCGTGAGCCATGGCGTCTGAGCCTGTGCGTCCGGAGCCTGGGCTCCGCAACAGGAGAGGCCACAACAGTGAGAGGCCCGCGGTACGGCAAAAAAAAAAAAAAAAAAAAAAAAAAAATGCTGGGTTGCTAATTCACAGTGAGAAATCGAACTTCTGAGGAGTCTGGGTACTCATAAACTTCCAGGTCTGTCTGCTCTCTCCGAAAGCAAGTTCCAAGAGAAGGTGATCAGAAGCCCCCTGGGTGAATCTGAGTTAGAGAGCTGTGGTGGGGCAGGGGGGTTGGCTGTGTGATTTGCTGTCCAACGGCCTGTTGCTTCTGCCCCACCCTGGCACCTGATCTGTCTCGGGCACCCTCTACCCCAGGGGTCAGAAGACTATGGCCTGCAGGCCAAACACTGCCTGTTTTTGTATGGCCCAAGAGCTAAGAATGCATTTTACATTTCTAAATGATTGAAAATCAAAAGACAAATTACATTTCATGACATGTGAAAATTATATGAAATTCAAATTTCAGCGCCCCCCCCCCGAGAAAGTTTTAATGACACACAGCCCATTCATTCGTTACCTATGATCTATGGCTACTTCTGTGTTACAACCACAGAAGGGAGCAGTTGCAACAGAGACTGTGTAGCCTGCGAAGCCTAAATTATTAATGATGTGATCCTTTATAGGAAAAGTTTTCGACCCGAGGTCTAGCCCAGTCCCTCACCTTTCTATGGCCTTTGTCTCTTTTCTGAATTACTGTCAACTTCCAGTCCTGTTGACCTGAGATTGTTCAGAGATCACCTGGATCATGGAAGCTGCCCAAGTTGACCAATCATGAACTTTTAGGTAATCTCTTGGTTCCCATGCACACACTGGCACGTCATAACCACGTTGCAAGGTTATCAGCCTAGCCCCCAGTGGGTTCATCAGCACCTCCATGTATAGACGATGCAAAACACTTGTTTGCATCTTTCCGTTCACCAACTTTCTGTTCTCCCAATCACCTCCAGCCTCCCTCCCGTCATGCCTTCATTTACCAAGCCAGCCTCGTTTGTCCACGCATGGTGGCGCCTACCTTTCCATCTCTTGAGCGTCCACCCATACATCCACTTAGCCTCTGGCCCAATGAGGTGGGTGTGATGTGTGCATGTGTGTGCTTGTGCGTGTGTGTGTCTGCGTGTGTGTGTGTAGAGAGGATGACTTTACAACTCAACAAACTCCCAGCTATGTTTGAGACTTTAATCAGAGGTTAAAGGCTGATGAGAAAGTCATGTCCCTGCAGGCCAGGGTTCGGATACCCTGAGTTGGGGTGACCATCTCCAGTGAGAATTTTCTCTGACTGAGAACAAACAGCACTTTGACCCTGGGGCCTTCCCTCTGCTTCAAGGCTGTGAAGTGTCGTCTGGAGTTCTTGCGAGGCAGCTGTGTGGGAGAGAGAGGGAAAAAAAGAAAAGAGGTGGCGAGGGAGGGAAGAGGAAGCAGAGACAGAACAAGAAGGAGGGCGGGCGGGGGAGGAGAGAGATTCACGCCCTGCAGGAAGCGATCAGATGCAGTGGCTCAGGGCCCATTGATTCATTCTTCCAGGGCTCCTTTGTCCTGGGCCTGGGTGGTGTGGGCGGGTTTGTCTGGGAGTGCCCAGGGGCGGTGTGGACGCAGCTGGGCGCTCAGGCAGCCAGCGCCCTGGGCACTGCCTCCCGTAGCTGCCTGCCCAGGTGGGGACTTGGGTTTCTGCCTCCTGCGGAGGGGCTGGGGAGGATCTGTGTAGGATTCAGCCTGAGTCTTAGGGACACTCAGGACGACAGGCCCCTCAGACGTGGGGGTAGAGGGGAGCTGTCTGCAGTCAGCAGTGCCTGTCGTGCGCCCCTGTGGCCAGCTCCGATGTGGCTCAGCTGGCTCCTCTTGTCCTCTGTCACCAGGCCTGGGGCTGGGTGGTGAGACCACACAGAGTGGGAGCTGAACCCCAGTGTCTGAGACCCCAGCTCTGGGCTCTGTTCCCTGCTCCAGACTGCTAGAAGGAAACATACCTATTTCACTCAGGCAAGCTTCCAGAGGCCATGGGCAGAAGGCGGTCATTAAACAAAAAAGATGTTGAATTATGGTTTTCTCAGCGTATATGCCCAGTAGTGGGATTGCTGGGTCGTACGGTAGTTCTATGTTTAGTTTTTTAAGGAACCTCCTGCTTGGCTGTATCAATTTACATTCCCACCAACAGTGCAAGAGGGTTCCCTTTTCTCCACACCCTCTCCAGCATTTATTGTTTGTAGATTTTCTGATGATGGCCATTCTGACTGGTGTGAGGTGATGCCTCATTGTGGTTTTGATTTGCATTTCTCTAATTAGTGATGTTGAGCATCTTTTCATGTGCTTCTTGGCCATCTGTATGTCTTCTTTGGAGAAATGTCTATTTAGGTCTTCTGCCCATTTTTGGATTGGGTTGTTTGTTTTTGTGATATTGAGCTGCATGAGCTGCTTGTATATTTTGGAGATAACACGTACGACAATGTTCATTGCAGCACTATTTACAATAGCCAGGACATGGAAGCAACCTAAGTGTCCATCAACAGATGAATGGATAAAGAAGATGTGGCACATATATACAATGGAATATTACTCAGCCATAAAAAGGAATGAAATTGAGTTATTTGTAGTGAGGTGGATGGACCTAGAATCTGTCACACAGCGTGAAATAAGTCAGAGTGAGAAAAACAAATACCATATGCTAATGCATATATATGGAATTAAAAGAAAGCGGTATTGATGAACTTAGTGGCAGGGCAGGAATAAAGATGCAGACGTAGAGAAGCTGGGATGAAGTGAGAGAGTAGCATTGACATATATACACTACCAAATGTAAAATGGATGGCTAGTGGGAAGCTGCAGCATAGCACAAGGAGATCAACTCAATGCTTAGTGACAACCTAGAGGGATGGGATAGGGAGGGTGGGAGGGAGGCATAAGAGGGAGGGGATATGGGGATATATGTATACATATAGCTGATTCACTTTGTTGTACAGCAGAAACTAACAACATTGTGAAGCATTTATGCTCCAATAAAGATGTGAGAAATAAAATAAAACAAGATGTTGACCCAAATGCACAATTATTGCCTTTCCCACTAACGGGCATAGACCTTCAAAGCTGGAGGCATCTGCCTTTGCATTTTATGGATAGAGAAGCCAAGGTTTCAGATGACAAAGAGCTAAGTGGTGTGGCCAGCATGGACCTCAGGCCTCTGGACCTTGAGTCCAGAACATCTGTCTGCAGGGAGGCAGCACCACATAACAGCGATGACCTTGGACTCTGATGTCAGGAAGGCATGGCTTCAAGGCCCACCTCCTCTCCCAGACAGTGTGAGTCTCAATGTCCTGTATAAAATGGGGACACTGGGAAGAGTACTGAGCTCATAGGCTGTTTTGAGGAATAAAAGAGGTGCTCTCTGTAAAGTGCCTGGTGCACAGTAGGTGGCCGATATGTGTTAACTTTTAAAAAGTAGCTACTGTGCTAAAGTTAGAGAATTGAACCAAATCCTCTCTGCAAGGAAACCCCGGTTTTGGGGGGGTGACATATAGACTCACCATTCAGAGGAATCTGTGCAATGCAAGATGTAGGTGCTGTGGGAGTGATGGGGGCAAGGGAATCAGACGGCTTCCCAGAGGTGGCAGGTACACCAATCCCTGAAGGCAGAGCAGTTGTTTACATCAGGTGGGCAAGGGCAAGGGAGAACATTCCAGGCAGAGGGCACAGCACAGGCAAAGGCAGAGAAGAGTGAGGCCCTCCTGGGAGTGAGGCTGCTTGCAGAGGGTTCTCCCTGCCAATTAAGTTTCCCCAGTTGGTCTCCCACTGCCCCGGGCTCCTCACCACCCTCCTTCCAGTGTGAGCTCTGGGAAAGCAAACTGGCTCAGTATTTGCTGAAGCCAAACACCATTTTGCTTCAGCAAATTTTCTGATGGAAAAAATAATTCTGTAATGAGGCCCCAAGTTAAATAGCCTTGGCATTTGGAATTATCTGGCCCCACTCTTTGCCAGGAGGGATAGAAATGGGTTATGATGAAAAAGGGGATTAGCCCAGATATGTGTTTCAGGAGCCTCCTTCACTGTCTCCCCCTCCAGGAAGCCTCCCCAGCTTTCACCCTCATAGGCACACACATAGACACCCTCCCCCACATACTGTCACCAGCTATTCCACATTCACCTCCGAGCACTCATCTCCAAGCTCAGTCACACACACACCTTAGGGCACATGAGACTCACAGACTGTTGCCACAAGCCATTGCTTCTACACACACACACACCCCACACACGTGTGCGTGGGGCTATTCAGGGTGTTTCTCCAAGCCATTGCTGCGTCTCATAACCACCTAGATGCTGGAGAACAGAAAGATTGGATGGCCTTGGACCCAAGAGTGACCCCAGCCTGCTAGTTGCCACTGTCTGCAACCTAACAGGGTGGGAGTGCATGCAGATACCCCTCCCCACCCTGGGCCATTTGCTGAGCCCAGAAGGACTGGTAGGCACCCACTCTGATCCTGGCTCACTCCAGGGGAGGCCCTATGGGAGTCAGTGGAGTCCAGTGTACCTGGTTCAGAAGGGCCCAATGACTAAATAATGTCGCCATCAGGCTCTTGGAGATGTAATTGGGTCTGACGGTCCTTGACTAATCTGTTTGTCTTCCTTAAAACTCTGTCACACTGCCCTCTGCCTGCCCAGCCGCCAACAGCCCTAGGTACTCCCGCAGCCGACACAGACTCGGGAGGGGCAGGGGCAAGGGCAGGAGTAGAGACCCAGTTCCAGAGCCAGGGCAAGACCTCGCATTCATATACAGGGATCCGGACAGGCTCCAGTTTCCAGAATTAAATTGGAAAATCTGGACTCTGCCTCTGTCTGTCTTCCTGTCTCTCTTGTCTCTCCCAGTCTCAAGAGACCTCCGCCGAGGTGTATGTCTCCCCTGCTCTGGGGCCAGAAAGGAAGGGTGTCATCCATTCGGCAGGTGCTGACTCGCACTCATAACCTGTCACCTCCCAGAGCAGGCTGTGCCCAGGCTGCTAAGGTGTGCAGGCTATTTTTATGGGTGAAGGTGTGATGTCACAGGTACAGGGACTTCTTGGCTCCCAGCGGGATGGTGGCCACGCTTGCTTAGCTCTATTGGCCTCCATCCATGCTGGTCTCCAGGGTTGCTAACAGCTTCTTCTTCCCATTGCTGGCCTGTCCTGCAGGGGAGAGGAGTCCAAGCATTTCCCGACACCCTAGTGTGCCTAGATCTGCTACTGAGTTGGGGTACACCACAAGAGGGAAACCTGGACCAGTTGGGAAGATGAGTCTTTCCCACAGATGCTCAACCCTGAGTGCCACAGAGATTCTGAGATGAGGAATGTCTGTAATAGTTCAGTGGTCAGGGGAGCCTTAGGATGGGGAGGATTTGGACAAGAGGAGGGGCATCCCAGGTGGGGGATGGCATGAAACTAGGTGCCAGGATAACAGCTAACACTTCCTGACAGCTTACTGTGTGCCAGGCTTTGCTCCAAGTGGTTTTGCATGGCTGAATCTATTTAACCCTCACAATAAATAAGGCACAGAGAAGTTAAGTAACTTGCCCAAAGTCACACAGCTAGTGAGGAGCAAGGGTGGGATTTGAATCCAGACAGTCTAGTTCCAGAGCCCATGCTTGTATAACCGCTCTCCTCTGCTGTGTGAGAAGTTACCTGAGTGGAAGGAGGGTTTGGGCAGGAGGAATTGGAGAGGTAGGGGCGTGGGGGAGGAGATGTTAAGGGACTTAAATGCCAAAAGGAGGTTTGAGAGCCACTCTGATAGATGACAGGGAAGTAAGAGAAGTGACAACCTCTGGATGTCACCTGTACCCCTTTCCCACCTGTGCCACCCCCTACTTCTGACTCCTGCCAGCTCAGAGGAGCAGGGAACATCGTAGGTGATCTAAGATACTCATTGCTATGTCTGCCCAGCCCCTCTCCCTGCTTCTCAGGGAGCTGCCAATCACAGAACTCCTCACAGAACTCCCACCTTCCACCCCACTTCCCACCCAAAGGGCTGGGTACATGACCAAAGCCTGGCCAATCAGCATCCTTCCCTGGGATTTGAAAATTTCAAACCCAAGAGAGAGAGGTCCTTCTTTTCTGCAGATAGCTGTCTGCAGAGGAAACCCTGGAGCAGCCCGCGGGCAAGGTTCCAGCTGTAGAGAAGGGTAGCATGAGAAAAGGAGGCCAGGACCCTCGACCAGCAGAGAGGAGAGGCCAAGTGGGGGTTCTGTGGTGTAAAATCCTCATGTACAGTCTCTCCCCAGGCCTCCAGCTCCCCAGCTTTCCCCAACGTTTGGTTTTGTGATCCAGTAATATCCCCTTTGTGCCTAACTGGCTCAAATTGGGTTTCCATGATTTGTTACCAGGAGGGCCCTAAAAGGTATTGCCTCCCAGACTCTGTAGGAGAGGGGGCCTTTGAGGTCTCCATGCAGAACTCGGGCGCCCCTGATGGGCATCCCCTCACCTCTCCCAAGATGGGGGCTCACTGGGCATGCTCTGCTCCAAGTCTGGCCTGGGTAATGCTGGGATCAAGGAAGAACTGTCTCAGGCTGGCATGGGGGACAGACCTGTGGACAGTGAGTGCCTAACCTAGCAGAATGGAGACTGGATTGTCTCCAGCCATGGGAGCTGGGGCAAGGCCCCGTGCCCTGACCCAGGCTCTCTCCATACAAGCTTTTTTTTTTTTTTTTTTTTTTTGCAGTACGCGGGCCTCTCACTGTTGTGGCCTCTCCCATTGTGGAGCACAGGCTCCAGACGCGCAGGCTCAGAGGTCATGGCTCACGGGCCCAGCTGCTCTGTGGCATGTGGGATCTTCCCAGACAGGGGCATGAACCCATGTGCCCTGCATCGGCAGGCGGACTCTCAACCACTGCGCCACCAGGGAAGCCCCATACAAGCTTTTAAGGAAGGAGGGCAAAACTAGACCTGAGGCCCCGAGTCCACCTGGCCTGGCCTGCTTGCCAGCAGCCCATACCTGTCCCAGCCCCGCGAAAGAGCCTGTTCCATCTCTGAATGGATGTGCCAGTCTGGGTGGGGCACAGTAAACACCGCTTCCGGGTCTTCCCCTGGTGTTGGGCTTGCCTCCAGGCTATTTAGGAGGTCCTTGAAAAATAGCGACAGCACAACAAAACCTCAACACAGAATCATGGTAACCGTTATTCCTTTCTCTGGTTCCACTCCTTCTGCCCGGGGTTCCAGCACATCGCCCCCTGGTCCCTGTAGCCCAGGTGGCTGTCCTGCGTTGGTAGCTGCCTGCTCCAAGCCAGGGGGCCAGTTACCCGGTTGTGCCCTCACCTTCTGCTGTGTGCCTTGTACTCTCTGTTCTGGCCCATGTTGCTGGGCTGGTTTTCGTGGGTATATTTCTCCTGCTCTCCAAGGTAATGGTCTTTCTGAGGTAGATGCTGGAGACATATGACCGGAGACTCCGGCCTGTGAGGCTCTCTTTCCCAGGTCAGCTGCTCTACTGAGCCCTCTCTTGCCCTCTAAGCTGAAAACTGGTCTCTCCCCTTAAAAACAGTTAGAAAAAAGTGTTTCCTAAATCCTGGAGCATCTGAGTCTGGTGATCACGGGGATTTGGATCTGCCATTTCCTGTGCTGGGGAGCCAGCAGGGTGACGTAAAGGAGGGGAGAGGGAGTCAGGCCCAGGGATGGAGGTTCCTTCGTAGGCTCAGCAGCAGACCACTAAGAGAAGAAGCTGTGTGATTCCCAGCCACGTTGCATCTCACGCTGGGGATCTAGGCTAGAGCTGGGATGCCAGGAGAACGAATCGTGGCAACACGCTCCACTTGGCTTTTGGACTTAAAAGTGTAACCCAAAGGCCAACTGACAAATTATGGCTAGCTCTTTCTGGCTGCCCAGGCTGGGCTCCAGCCGTCGTGTGTGTGTGTGTGCGCGCGTGTGTGTGTGTATACGTGCCTGGGTCCCGTGTGTGCTTCTGAGCACACGTGTGCATGCAGTGTGTATACGTGCTAGGGCTTGGCTACATTGCCCACATCTCCTGCTCACTGCAAGTGCTAGTCTCCGGCAAAGCTGAGAAGTTTGAGGATTCTGAGGCTGGCACTCCACCCCCTCATTGGCCCTGGCCCTGACTCTCATTCTCTTCTTAGCCTGCCGCCCCTCTGTCCTCTCCTTCTGCACTGTTTCCCCACCAGATGCCTCTCTTGACTGACAGGTGCCCAATTTTGATGTCTGTCACGGGGTTTACAAATGAAGCCTTTTCCTTAAGGCTTTATAAATCAGATTGGATACTTCTCACAATCTCCGGAAGCTACTTTTTAGTAAGAAAAATCTTGGAACATCTGCACCTTTTATCGATCAGATAAGTTTCCAACTCCAGGATGTGCCGTTCCAGGTTTTTCCCAGCCTGGCCCCAATCTCACTTTTCTGATTCACCAGACCTTTCTAGCCCCTTCTCCTACCCCACACAAGGGAATAAAGCATGGGAGGAGGTGGCCTAGGGCGATGGGAGGACTCAGAGTTGAGTTTCTTGGGTTCTAGTCTTGTCTCTGCCAATGACTACTTTTGTGACCTTGGACAAGTCCTTGCCTTTCTCTAGACCTCAGTCTTCTCTGTAAATTGGGTGCATTAAATAACAAAAGAAATTCATTGTCACACAGGAGGCCAGAAGTCTGAAATCAGCAACACTGAGCTGAAAGCAAGGATTCGGCAGAGCTGCACTCCCTCCAGGGGCTCTAGATACTCTCCGCATCTCGAGATCCTTAACTTCAGCACAACTACAAAAACCTCTTTTCCAAATAAGGTAATATTTCCAGGTCCCAAGGATTAGGACCTGATATCTTTGGGGGCTTTTACTCAGCCTGCTTCAACCACAGCATTGACTCCATTTGGAAATGTCACCTATCACTAAAGGCAAGTGTGAGGTTTTTAGATTTATCGGAGGGAGCCTGGAGTTAAAGAGGGTTGAGAAAAGTGGACAACGTGACCTGCAAGGGTCCTCCCAGTCCGATCGCTGTGCTTTTCTAACTACCATGTGCTGAAGGAAACACAAATTAGTTTAATTTCAACCAAATCAAGCACAATCAAGGAGTGAAATCCATCGCCGCTCAACCAAACCGATCTCAGGCACCTGGGGTTGAGGTGTCCTGTGGATAAAATATTGTTTAGATCCAAGAGGGTCTTTCATTCAGCTGGGGGACACCCAGTACAGGGCCTTAGATGCCACTGGCTCCTGGTACCACAGTGGACCCCAGGCTCAGGACAGATGGAGCCCAGGCCAGGCTGGCAGACTAGCTGCAGAGGCCATGGTCTCAGGCCTCCTGAACACCGCCGGATTCCAAGCCCCTGTCCCAGTGTTCCCAGGTGGTCCAGGTTCATCTCACTGCCCACCCTCACCATGGGAAGATCGTCACCTCTCAGACCTTCCAGACCAGCCTATAGAAGCTCTGGGCCTGTCGGCTCCCATTAGAGCCTATGACAATGGATCCCCTATGCCCACACATCCCTGCCTGCAGCCTCATAGCATCAGGAGCAACAATGGGGGTGGGGGTAGGTGTTTGTGTCACACTCAAATGGGCCCAAATCCTGGCTCTGCCACTTGCCAGCTGAGTTTGCTTGGGCAAGTGGTTTCACCTCTCTGATTTTGGTTTTGTCATCTATGAAGTGGACAGCACGCCCTCAGGGTCACTGTGGGGAGCAGTGAGGCAGGGCCCAGGAAACGGTGGCCATGCTGCTGCTGGGGAGGGAATTCTTACAGCATGTACTTGTTAGCAGCAAAAGCTGATATAGAAAAGCCAGGAGGAGAACTTCTGCTGCCAGTGTCCTTGTCCCCATGGTGAGCCACAGCCACCCCCCCCCCCCCGCCTCTGCAGGAGATCCTCCAACACTAGCAGATCTACCAGAGGACAGACAGCAGAAGCAAGAAGAACTACAATCCTGCAGCCTATGGAACAAAAACCACATTCACAGAAAGATAGACAATATGAAAAGGCAGAGGGCTATGCACCAGATGAAGGAACAAGATAAAACCCCAGAAAAACAACTAAATGAAGTGGAGATAGGCAACCTTCCAGAAAAAGAACTCAGAATAATGATAGTGAAGATGATACCGGACCTCGGAAAAACAATGGAGCCAAAGATCGAGAAGATGCAAGAAATGTTTAACAAAGACCTAGAAGAATTAAAGAACAAACAAACAGAGATGAACAATACAATAGCTGAAATGAAAACTACACTAAAAGGAATCAATAGCAGAATAACTGAGGCAGAAGAACAGATAAGTGACCTGGAAGACAGAATGGTGGAATTCACTGCTGCGGAACAGAATAAACAAAAAAGAATGAAAAGAACTGAAGACAGCCTAAGAGAACTCTGGGACAACATTAAACGCAACAACATTCACATTATAGGGGTTCCAGAAGGAGAAGAGAGAGAGAAAGGACCCGAGAAAATATTTGAAGAGATTATAGACTAAAACTCCCCTAACATGGGAAAAGAAATAGCCACCCAAGTCCAGGAAGTGCAGCAAGTCCCATACAGGATAAACCCAAGGAGAAACACGCTGAGACACATAGTAATCAAATTGGCAAAACTTAAAGACAAAGAAAAATTATTGAAACCATCAAGGGAAAAACGACAAATAACATACAAGGGAACTCCCATAAGGTTAACAGCTGATTTCTCAACAGAAACTCTACAAACCAGAAGGGAGTAGCATGATATTCTTAAAGTGAAGAAAGAGAAGAACGTACAACTAAGATTACTCTAACTGCCAAGGATCTCATTCAGATTTGATGGAGAATTCAAAAGCTTTACAGACAAGCAAAACCTAAGCGAATTCAGCACCACCAAACCATCTCTACAACAAATGCTAAAGGAACTTCTCTAAGTGGGAAACACAAGAGAAGAAAAGGACCTACAAAAACAAACCAAAAACAATTAAGAAAATGGTCATAGGAACATACATATCGATAATTACCTTAAACGTGAATGGATTAAATGCTCCAACCAAAAGACACAGCCTTGCTGAATGGATACAAAAACAAAACCCAGATATATGCTGTCTACAAGAGACCCACTTCAGACCTAGGGACACATACAGACTGCAAGTGAGGGGATGGAAAAAGGTATTCCATGCAAATGGAATCAAAAGAAAGCTGGAGTAGCAATACTCATATCAGATAAAATAGACTTTAAAAAAGAATGTTACAAGAGATAAGGAAGGACACTACATAATGATCAAGGGATCAATCTGAGAAGAAGTATAATTTAATTATAAATATATATGCACTCAACATAGGAGTACCTCAATACATAAGGCAACTGCTAACAGCTCTAAAAGAGGAAATCGACAGTAACACAATAATAGTGGGGGACTTTAACACCTCACTTACACCAATGGACAGATCATCCAAAATGAAAATAAATAAGGAAACAGAAGCTTTAAATGACACAATAGATGAGATAGATTTAATTGATATTTATAGGACATTCCATCCCCAAACAGCACATTACACTTTCTTCTCAAGTGCACACGGAACATTCTCCAGGATAGATCACATCTTGGGTCACAAATCAAGCCTCAGTAAATTTAAGAAAATTGAAATCATATCAAGCATCTTTTCTGACCACTATGCTATGAGATTAGAAATGAATTACAGGGGAAAAAACGCAAAAAACACAAACACATGGAGGCTAAACACTACGTTACTAAATAGCCAAGAGATCACTGAAGAAATCAAAGAGGAAATCAAAAAATACCTAGAGACAAATGACAATGAAAACACGACAATCCAAAACCTATGGGATGCAGCAAAACCAGTTCTAACAGGGAAGTTTATAGCTATACAAGCCTACCTCAAGAAACAAGAAAAATCTCAAATAAATAATCTAACCTTACACCTAAAGAAATTAGAGAAAGAAGAACAAACAAAACCCAGAGTTAGCAGAAGGAAAGAAATCATAAAGATCAGAGCAGAAATAAATGACATAGAAACAAAGAAAACAATTGCAAAGATCAATAAAACTAAAAGCTGGTTCTTTCAGAAGAGAAACAAAATTGATAAACCATTAGCCAGACTCATCAAGAAAAAGAGGGAGAGGACTCAAATCAATAAAATTAGAAATGAAAAAGGAGAAGTTACAACAGACATCGCAGAAATACAAATCATCCTAAGACACTACTACAAGCAACTCTATGCCAATAAAATGGACAACCTGGAAGAAATGGTCAAATTCTTAGAAAGGTATAACGTTCCAAGACTGAACCAGGAAGAAATAGAATATACGAACAGACCAATCACAAGTAATGAAATTGAAACTGTGATTAAAAATCTTCCAACAAACAAAAGTCCAGGACCAGATGGCTTCACAGGTGAATTCTATCAAACATTTAGAGAAGAGCTAACACCCATCCTTCTCAAACTCTTCCAAAAAATTGCGGAGGAAGGAACACTGCCAAACTCATTCTATGAGGCCACCATCACCCTGATACCAGAACTAGACAAAGATACTACAAAAAAAGAAAATTACAGACCAATATCACTGATGAATAGAGAGGCAACAATCCTCAACAAAATACTAGCAAACAGAATCCAACAACACATTAAAAGGATCATACACCATGATCAAGTGGGATTTATCCCAGGGATGCAAGGATTCTTCAATATATGCCAATCAATCAATGTGATACACCATATTAACAAATTGAAGAATAAAAACCATATGATAATCTCAATAGATGCAGAAAAAGCTTTTGACAAAATTCAACACCCATTTATGATGACAACTCTCCAGAAAGTGGGCATAGAGGGAACCTACCTCAACCTAGTAAAGGCCATATATGACAAATCCACAGGAAACATCATTCTCAGTGGTGAAAAACTGAAAGCATTTCCTCTAAGATCAGGAACAAGACAGGGATGTCCACTCTCACCACTATTATTCAACATAGTTTTGGAAGTCCTAGCCATGGCAATCAGAGAAGAAAAAGAAATAAAAGGAATACAAATTACCAATGGCATTTTTTACGGAACTAGAACAAAAATCTTAAAATTTGTATGGAGGCACAAAAGACCCCAAACAGCCAAAGCAGTCTTGAGGGAAAAAACGGAGCTGGAGGAATCAGACTCCCTGACTTCAGACTATACTACAAAGCTACAGTAATCAAGACAATATGGTACTGGCACAAAAACAGGAACAAGATAGAAAGCCCAGAGGTGAACCCACGCACCTATGATCAACTAATCTATGACAAAGGAGGCAAGGACATACAATGGAGAAAAGACAGTCTCTTCAATAAGTGGTGCTGGGAAAACTGGACAGCTGCATGTAAAAGAATGAAATTAGAACACTCCGTAACACCGTACACAAAAATAAACCCAAAATGGATTAGAGACCTAAATGTAAGACTGGACACTATAAAACTCTTAGAGGAAAACATAGGAAGAACTCTCTTTGACATAAATAAATCACAGCAAGATCTTTTTTGATCCACCTCCTAGAGTAATGGAAATAAAAACAAAAATAAACAAATGGGACCTAATGAAACTTAAAGGCTTTTGCAAAGCAAAGGAAACTACAAAAGACGAAAAGACAACCCTCAGAATGGGAGAAAATATTTGCAAATGAATCAACAGACAAAGGATTAATCTCCAAAATATATAAACAGCTCATGCAGCTCAATAGTAAAAAAAAAAACAACCCAATCCAAAAATGAGCAGAAGACCTAAACAGACATTTCTTCAAAGAAGACATACAGATGGCCAAGAGGCACATGATAAGATGCTCAACATCACTAATTATTAGAGAAATGCAAATCAAAACTACAATGAGGTATCACCTCACACCAGTTAGAATGGGCATCATCAGAAAATCTACAAACAATAAATTCTGGAGAGGGTGTGGAGAAAAGGGAACCCTCTTGCACTGTTGGTGGGAATGTAAATTGATAGAGCCACTATGGAGAACAGTATGGAGGTTCCTTAAAAAACTAAAAATAGAATTACCATATGACCCAGCAATCCCACTACTGGGCATATACCCAGAGAAAACCATAATTCAAAAAGACACATGCACCCCAATGTTCATTGCAGCACTATTTACAATAGCCAGGGCATGGAAGCAACCTAAATGCCCATCGACAGACAAATGGATAAAGAAGATGTGGTACATATATACAGTGGAGTATTAGCCATGAAAAGGATGAAATTGGGTCATTTGTTGAGACATGGATGGATCTAGAGACTGTCATACAGAGTGAAGTAAGTCAGAAAGAGAAAAACAAATATCGTATATTAACGCATATATGTGGAACCTAGAATGGTACAGATGAACCAGTTTTCAGGGCAGAAATTGAGACAAAGATGAAGAGAACAAACGTATGGACACCAAGGGGGGAAAGCCGTGGTGGGGGTGTGGGGGTGGGGGTGTGATGAATTGGGCAATTGGGATTGACATGTATAACTGATGTGTATAAAATTGATGACTAATAAGAAACTGCTGTATATTAAAAAAAAAAAAAGCCGCGAGACAGAGGCATCCAGAGGGGCTGTGTTTGTTCTGTGCAGCTGAAATTACAGAGAAGCAGAAGCCATAAGGGAACAGAGACGACTAGTTGGAGGCAGTACAGAAGGAAGCAAGCAGGGTTCAGTCCAAATGGCTCATGGGCTCTACAAGACCCTACATGCCTGCCCTTGCTCCCTTCTCTGACCCTTTCTCCCCTCTCCTCCAAATCTGCGGTGTTCAGCGTCACTGACTCTTTTTTTCATTCCAGGGTCCCAAGCTCCTTCCCATCCCCGGGCCTTTGCATATGCTGTGCTCCATCTCCACCTGGCCAATCCTACTTACCACCTGGATCTTCGCTTAAATGCTACTTTTTCAAGGAAGCTCTCTCACAAGGACAGTTTCCCCAGTTATGTGCTCATTGACACAGGTTACTGGCTCATTAACACTGGACCACATGCCTACCTCTGTTCCATCATTAGCGGCCAGGTGAGGGGGTGGAGCAAAACATGGTGGCCTCTGCCTCAGGGGCTGTAGCAGGGAGACCTTCCTTAGAAGAAGCTGTCAGCGGGCAGCCACCATGAGGCACGTTCAAATGCACACAGAGGAGACAAGGAGAGAAAACAGGGTCCAGTTCATAGTGGCCAGTATATCCACATCCCGCCTCTGCCAGGAGAGGTGCCTGAGGTCAGGAGGGGAGTGATTTGCCTACAGCCACTCAGCAGGTCAAGGCAGGGCTGCTCTCCTGGCCTCAGCTGAGGGCTTCTTCCAGTGCCCCGGGCTGTGGAGAAAGGAGCTGGGCTAAGGAGAACAGGGGCCAAAATGGGAGCCCAGGGCTGTGGGCCTGAGGCCAGGGAAGGGGAAGTTGGGCTTGAGTGAGGGCTGGGGGCCGGTCCCTCGGGCAAGCTTGCACCCTGGCTGAGCCAGCCACCCGGGAGCCCTGTGTGTGCCCAGACTTTTAACATCTGGCATTGAAGGATGGCTGCAGTTCTTAGCCGAGGTCACCTTAAACATTCTCTTTTCCCACATCCTTTTTCTTTTGTTTTGTTTTGTTTCCTTGTTAAATGGAAAGGAAACATCTTCGAGCCGGATCTGTGTCTGAGTCACTGCAGGTCCTAGAGGTGGAAGTCAGGCTGCTGGGGGGGATCTAGAAGAGGGGAGGGTATGAGGGCGGCCCTGAGGAAAGGTGCAGGACACAGTCTTTGCTTGGGGAAGCTGCTGGTGTGATATGAGGGGTCTTCAGGGTGCCCTCCCCACTTTGCCTCTGAGCTTCTCACAGATGCCCCCATTCGGCACCACCCCCCATCTGCTTTACCACACACGCCTCTGAGATGGGTCACACCCTCAGTCCTTTTCTGTCTTTGAAGGAAGGACATTTTCTTGACGGTGGGAAGATACGGCTCCCGCTGCTGCGGTCGGGGACTCCACAGGTTAGCAGGAGGCGCTGTGGGAGACTCGGAACCTGCCCTACTTGGGGTGACAAGGAGGTATGTGTGACATGGGCTCTGAGCCAAGACGTCAATGTCCAGCTCACACCCTGCAGCCCACCCTGGAGGCTGTGGGATGACCCCTCCTGTATCTTGGATCTTGGGTTGAGCTGGCATAGGAGAAATTGGCCAAAATAGGGAGTTTTAATATGTATTCTATTTTCTTGCCATTCTGATTGTCCACTCCGCCCCCCGGACTGCTTCAAGGCCCTGCACTAGCCCCACCTCCTCCCTTCCACTGCTGAGAAGGCCCTTCCAGCACTCACCTCGCTCTGTCAGGACAAGTGGCCTGGGTAGGAGGCAGGCCTGGCCAGGTTATGCCCTTTATACATAGAGGGGGTCGATATCGAACAGGGAAACTGAGGCCAGGGATGGGAAGGGAACTTGCCAGCACCCCTGAAGTGTGGCAGTGGAAGGCTGGAGCTGGGGACTGACACCCCTCGACCCAAGCCCAAATTCTTTCTCGGGGTCAGGGATGGGTGGTAATCGCCATTGGCTGTGCAAATCTCCCAAAGCCAGCACAGAAGTAGCTCTTTGAGGAATGGATGGTCCAGAGGGGCCTCGGGCCCAACAGAATAGCAGTAAGGCCGTGCAGGCCAAAGTGCTGCCCCCACCCCACCCCACCAATGCCTTGCCCCCTCGGAGCTGCAGCAGGACTGCCCTGCACACCTCAGCCAGCAGCCCCAGGCCCAAGCCTGCCTCGCTGCTCCCACGACCAGCCACAGAGGCAGCGGGCCAGGCTATGGCTCATCAGGGACAACGCATGCAGTCTTGCTCCTGACCACGTGCCGAGCAAACTGAAAGATGTCATGTTGTCCCATCCCAGTGCAGTCCTTGTCTCAGCTCCCCTCTCCTTGTCGGGGAGGGCCTGCTCTGAGGGTGAAGTCTGGGAGGCCTGCAGGGGTCTGGGCAGCTGCCTGGAGAAGGCAGGTTGGAGCAGCTGTGAGAGAGGGAAGGAGGGTTGGCAGGAAGAGGTAGTCAGAGGGGCATCCCAGGCAGGGAGAAGTGCCTGAGGATAGATGAGGAGGTGGGGACACCCCAGCGTGTATGGAGCCCTGGCTGGGCCTTCACTCTAGGGGAGTGAGCAGGAGAGACCCCCCCGGCCCAAGGCAGCGCAGTGGGAAGGTAGCTTACCTGTGCAGGGCCTTGAGTGATGGGCCAAGAACTCAGGCTTTATAACTTCAGGGAGGGAGATGATCACTCTGGGGCCTTCCGGAGCTGGTGGGGACGAGGGCTGTATGGTCCCAGTTCCCCACACACTCGCTCCCTGCTTCTCTCTCTGAGGCTGACAGCCTGGCTCCCTTCCTGGGCCTGGCTCCAGCTCCTTTATACGGGGTACATGAATTCAAGTGGGGACTGCCTGGAAAGCAGGTTCAGAGGTAGACCGGGGCAGGGCGAGGTGAAGAGGCAGGTGCCAGGGCAGGGGTCTGGACTCAAAGTTAATCTCTGTACTTGCTGATCTTCTGTAAGTAAATCAGGTCCCCTCCTGCAGGCCCCAGGCCTCTACACTGACACCCAGCAGGATGCACACTCCCCCTAGGCTGCACCAGCCTGGCTCTGGAGTGGAGGAACGGGTGCCCACAGCTGGTCCACGCTGCAGCTGCTCCGGAGCATAGGCTCCCCTCCAGCGACAGGTCCACGTGGTGCCCATCATGATTTCTCCGTGGTTCTCTGCCTCCAGCTCTCTCTCCATTTTTCTCTCTCTCTCTTTTTATTTTATTTATTTATTTTTGGCTGCTTTGGGTCTTCGTTGCTGAGCACAGGGTTTCTCTAGTTGTGGCGAGCGGGGCTACTCTTTGTTGTGGTGCGTGGGCTTCTCATTGCGGTGGCTTCTCTTTTGCAGAGCATGGGCTCTAGGCACGTGGGCTTCAGTAGTTGTGGCGCAGAGGCTCAGTAGTTGTGGCTTGCGGGCTTAGTTGCTCCGTGGCCTGTGGGATCTTCCAGGACCAGGGCTCGAACCTGTGTCCCCTGCACTGGCAGGCGGATTCTGTCTCGATACCTGCTTTCTGCTTTCTTCTTATCTCCCTTCTGGACCCTTGAAATTGCTATTAACTTGCTGTCAATCTCTCCCTCTTTTTTCATTTCTTTTTTTACTCTCTCCCTCAACTCCAACTGTTCACACCTAGTTAGCTCCACAGCCTCTGCACTTTTCTCAGAAACAGCTCTCCTAGCCTGACCCCTTTGGACCATTCTCAAGGTTGCCACCCTAGTTCAGATGCCCATGGCCCTAGTCTTAAACTACTACAGAAATCTCCAAGTGGCTCCTCTTTCACCCTTGATACCACTGCCACAATATTTTCTCTGAATTCCATTTCCATCTTTTCTTCTTACCAGTGCAGTTCCCTGGCGCTGCAAGTGTAAACCATTCCATTTGTTACTCAGCCCTTCTGTCCTCTGTCTGAGTCCCCCCAGCAAGACTAAGAGCAAAGAAGAGCAGCCTGTCAGAGGTAGGGAGCTGTGTACCCATGAAAGGTCTTGGGGCCTGGACTGAGCTAAGGGAGAGGGGTTTTACCCCAGTCTGTGGGAGGATGCATAGCTGGGACCAGAGGCAGAACTGAAGCTGGGAAGAGCCTGGAAATAATCCAGAAGATGTGCTAAGGCAGAGTGGCTTAGTGGAGGTGCAAAGGTACTGTGGTCACAACCAGGAGAATCTAGCGGAACAAAAAAATTTCTGCATCTACAGCTGTCCTCCAGGGTGGGCAATGAGAACTCGGAAGGCCTCCAATCCGCCAGGCACTTTGCTGGGTTTGTCTGTGAGGGTGTGGGAGTAGAAGTCCAGAAGATGCAATTGGAGGTGGGAGCGGTTAGACCCTGGAGGAGAAGAGGGAAGCCTAAGAGGCTGGGGCTGGAGTGGGGAGGGCTCAAGAGAGAACTCCCTGGTGGGGGCAGTCAAGTAGGGGTTCTGGAGACAGGTCCTGATGTTTCTGAAGTGTGTGATATAGACTCCCCTTTATCTGCCCTATAAACTCTTTAGTAAATTATCCATCTCTCACTAATGCTCAGGTATGAGTGCATTCCTTGGGGGAGTCTGGAGAGGGTTGGGTTTTTGCCTGGGCCAACCTGATAGGGACAGAGATAGGCACTGAGAGTGCAAAGCCAGGAGGAGAAGGGGGCCTGAGATGGCAAGCCCTGGGAATCCCCAGGAACCTTGCAAACTGGACTCCTTTTGTGATTGAGAGACATGAGAACAAAGTAGTGTATAGTTTGCCAATCCTGGCAGAAACGACTGGCTTGGCCCTGGAGGAGGGTACAGGTGTGTATATATATGTGTGCAGGGAGTAAGTGTGCATGTGAGCTGAGAAAACTGCACCGTGACCCCGGGCCTATAGAGGTGTAACATGACCTCAAGAATATGTAGGCTCCGCCCACCCCACCCCCCAACCTCCCAGGTACCTGGAGAAAAGGCTGCTGGACCATCAGTGCCAGCACAGCTTTGGCTGCGGACAGGCACTCTGTCAGACCTCCCACAGCACTGCAAGAGCATAGATGTTCAGCTGAAGATCATGGGATGCCTTGGCAGGCCCACAGGCTCTTTCCTCTCCTCAAGGCAATAGCACCGTGATCAACCCGTATACTGGATTTCATGTGCGCCTCTGAGGTTCTTGGTTTTATCATAGGCAGAAGGCCCTGGAAAATGAAAAAGACAGTCCATCAGAGTAGAAAGAGGGTACCATTTAAATCATTAGTAGAAAGGTGCTACTGCATTTTACACTCCTACCTGGGAAAGAGGACATATATGTTATTGATGCCTTAACTCAGATCTCACTTGAGAGATATGCTGCTGGTCTGGGAGAGGCAGTTGGACTCTACCTCCCTGATCCAAGAACCTACGTGGTCCCTGAGGCAGCACAATGTGATGTGCCAATGAGGAGAGTCAGAATATTGAATCTAATCTTCCTGCTGTTATCTACAGGTTTCCATAACTTTAATGGGGCTTTGTAATATAAGATTTTCATAGTCCATAAGGCCTGGCCTGGCTTTGCAGAGTTGTACTAGACACGCTGAACCCTTCGGCCAAAGAGACACAAGAATATTCTCATTAGACAATGATCATCTATGGCCATGGTGATGTCACCGGCCTAGGCTTGAGTTGGCGTCCCTCAGCTTCAGAACATGCCCTAGGCCCTGTTGGAGTGTACCTCAGGCTGCGGACAGCTCTAGACTAAGTCAGCCCTGGCAATACCCCTATGCTTCTCACACGTGTGTCAGGCCCAAGAAAAGGCAGAAGGTTGGATCAGATGACCCTAGGAGACCCCTTCCTTATATTCCTTGATTCTATCACCAAAGAGATTTCTGCTGACGTTGACCATCAGGCATGAAAACTTAAACTGAAGTCGTACTGAGAAACAGTGAGTACATTTGCTGAGTACTCATTGTGTTTTGGACTTTGTGCTGGACACTGGGATACAACAGGTACCAAAACTGTCATGGTCATTGCATTGAATGGAACCATATGAAGTTTCCCATTTTGTAAGTCAGGGTGGTCAAATACTGGACATTTCATGTGTCTCAGTTTAATACTCAGGACACTCAAAGGTAGGTGGGGGAGAGAGATAGGTGAAGAGGCAACTGTTACACAGAGTGACAAGCTTTGATGGGAATAAGCACAGGGAGCTATGAAAACCCCAAGGAGAGAAGTGAGACTGAGCTGCAGCACCAAGAAGCCTTCCCAGAGGAAGCAGCATTAGTAAGAGCTGAAGGGTGGGTAGGGACAGCCAGGCAAAGATGGGGGTGGGAGAGGAGACAAGGGAAAGTTGTAGGGAATAAAATAGCCTACACAGAAGGGCTCAGAGATGCAAGAGAACATGGCATATTTGAGGCCCTGATGTGGCCAATGCACTGAATTCAAGAAGGGGTCTGGTTTGAGATGAAACTTGAGAGGTAAGCAAGGCAGGATAATAAAGGGCCTCTTAAGCCATGTTAAGGATGTTGGATTGGACTTTATGTTGCAGGTAATAGGGAGCCATCAAAAGTTCTAAAAAAGAGAGTGATGTGCTAAGATTAGTGCTTTAGAAAGATACTTCTAGTTTTCAGAGTGGAGTCAATAGATAAAAGAGGAAGAACAGTTTGGAGGTGGGGAAACAGAGGTGGGCTTTCAGGGTGAGAGAAGGTGGTTGGTTGGATGTGGGCAATGATGGTTGATATGGAGAGAAAGAGGAAGAATTATTGAGTGGGGGGAAGCCTGAATGTATTTTAACATTCGATGACTGGAGGGATAAGCCAACCCAGCGTAGAGGCCATGCCTCCTCTTCCAACAGAGCTCCTTGGTAGAGCCAGCAACATTTCTCCATGCACTTTAGTCTGTTGTCAGAGAAGACGACATCTAAAAAAATTGGGTTGCATTGAGCTGGAGCTGGCAAGGAAGCCAATGCCATTAATAGGATGGGCCTGGCGTTAACGTAATTTAGCCCTCTAGGAAGCAGGATGTCACCTTGTTTTCCTTGGCCTTGGCCTGTGACCTCATGCCTTGCTTGTTTTCATCTGAGCCTCCTTCTTGCCCATCAGTCTCTGCAGCTGAGATTCCTTCTCTTTCTCATGAATAAGCCCAACCACACATTATGCTTCTGCTGACTCAGTCTGGGTCCCTGATCACCTGATCTAGTTCATCCTATGAGGAAGTCCTGGGCTTCCCCATGGTCCCTCTCATGTCACACCCCTAACCCTAACTCAGCCGCGTCCTCAATGGTTTTAAGCACCCATTGGCTCTGAAAGTCTTCTGTTCAAGGAGAGGTGATGCCTGGTGGAGCAAAGAGGGGCTAAGTCATAATTAGTGGTTTCTTTACTCTGGGAGTGAGTTGAACTGTCCACCTCAGACAAACCCATCCCATACCCGAGCTCCTAGATAAACTCTAAGGGGCCCAAACATGGTTCTGTGCTCCCAAGGGAATGGGCCTTAACTCCTGGATCTTCTCAAGCACATACCCCAGGAGCCACAAGTTCCTTCTTCCATCCTTTGTCCAAGTCAGAGTAAATATTTCCCTAAAAATGCTCTGTCCCTCAACAGTGAGTGGGAGAGGCATGTGAGTGAAGGGGGAAATTCTTTAGGTCTGGGGGTTGGGGGGAGACAAGGACCACGCCTCTTACAACCAGCCCTCTTCCCCACAGTTCCAGCACCCTGCCTCCGAGGATTAATTAAAGATGAGTGCAGGCCTGGGGAGCACATGGCTTGTCAGTTTTGTTTCCACATGAAGCCCTGAAAAGAAGGTGAGGGGGAAGCTGTGAGTAGAGGGAGAGGTTCTGGGAGGAGGTAGGTGCCAGTGAGCATGCAGTGTTCCCTGGTCATCTCCTCATGAGTGGTGATTGCCAGTGAGAATGCCTTTGGCTTACTGGTGATTGCCAGTAAGAGAAAGCTCTGGCCCAACTGGCTCAAACAATAAGGAGTTCTAGTATCTCCCAGAACAAGAGATCCAAAGGTGGGGTGGTGGGCTCCAGGGTCTCCAGGACCAGTTCTGGCTCTGCTTTTCTACTATTGGCTTCACTCTATTACTCTGAGAGGGATCAGCTCTTCCTATGTGTTCCCTTTAATTTTTAAAAGAATCCATGAGGGCTCATTATCCATACCTCCCAACAGTCTTTCTCTCACATCTCATTGGTCAGAATTGTTCAAATATATATTCCTAAAACAACCATTGGCAAGGGAAATAGGACCCCTATTACTGCCTTAGGGAAACCCACCACCTTCTAGAGAAGGAGTTTGCCTCTGAACACAGCCTAAGTTCTGTTGGTGGGAGAAATGAATGGTAGGTCGGATGGATGTTGGGTAAGTAACCATCAATGCCTGCTACGCGTAGTAAGGCTGAAACCAGTTTTGATTCTTTCTCTGCATCACTTGGAAAGAAAAGGCACTTTTTTTTTAATGAAAAGAAAGAAATGGATGAGAGTCATGGCAGGTCAGAGGCTGAGCTGGACATTTGGACCGAGTTCTTCCCATCTGTACTTTCTGCTGCTCACAGCACTTTTCTGCCCACTGTCTCATTCAGTAATCAGAATGACCCTGTGAAAAAGGCAGGGAAGCGATTATGATCTCTATTTGACAGGTGAGGAAGAGGAGACTCCATGAGCTAAAGTGACTTTCCAAGATTCCTTCCAGGCACCCCTTTCATTCACACCACCTAGATATACTAGCATGAAGTTGTGACTTAGTTTTAGATCATTTAGGAAAAAGATTCATTCTCACTGATTGTACAGTCCCAGGGAGTCAAGCACCGAGATTCTCAGGACACTTCTCAGGATATCCACGCCATTTTTTCCTCCTCCACCTCATGGTAGGAGACGCAAAGGTGTCCTTCTTGAACCCTGATCACAGGCCTTTTCTATTTGTATGGAAACAAGGGGCTTCCCAAACCAATTTGCGCTCCAAGGAGTGGCACTGTCCTTGGTACTGGCCTCTGCTTCCCCAAACCTGTTGTGCTTGATGACTTCTCTTTTCAGCTTCAAGGCTGAATTTTTACACCAAGATCTAGAGGACTTATGGGAATTACAGTCCACCCTAGCATCATCCTTGCTACTCCACTGAGGAATTCCTCTATGGCAGGCAAGGTAGGGATAAATAGAAAATGATTTGTGAGTTACAGACACGTGCTTTCACATGGCTCGGTTTATAGCACTCAACAATCTATATTCTTTAGTTCAAGGGTCAGCAAACTGTGACTCACAGCCAGATCTGGGGCCTGCCACCTGTTTTTATAAATAAAGTTTTATTGGAACATATCTATGTTCATTTGTTTACTTATTATCTATGGCTGCTTTTGCTCTACAACAGCAGAGCTGAGTAGTTGCAACAGATTTTATGACCCACAAAACCTAAATATTTACTAACTGGACCTTTACAGGAAATAAGTTGCCAACCCCTGCCCTAGTTTATTCCCTTGGGGCAGAAGATTTTTGTTCTGAGCACAATCTTGTATAATTGATAATTCCATTTATCCCTTTTTCTCCCTCTAACTCAGGATGGGGTCTTTCCCTAGCTCCCTCCATTCCTGGATTAACAGGCTTCCCTACCTGTATGACCTAGTCCTAGGTCTATCTCATCTCTTTAAATTCAAACTACTGTCCTCGAATACTAACTCAGTGGTGTTCTCTGGCCTCTTCCCACAGGTGTTTCCCAAACTTATCCATTTTAGGCACACAGCCTTCTGCTTATTTTCCCCGAGCCAAGCCTCTAGTCTAGACAATGCCAGCAGTTAACCCAGTATTCACTCCTAGGAAACTTATACCTCTTTTTAACCTTTCTCAGTGTGCTAGGACTTTTCAAGTTGCAAGTAACAGAAGCCTGATCCAAATTGCCAAAATTTTAAAAATTTCTCTGAAAAGTCCAGAAATACAACTTACTGCTTCCAGCAGTCAGGTGATGACACCAGAACTTAGCTGCATGTCATCTCTTGGCTCTGCATTCCTCAAAATTGGCTTCATTCAGTCTGGTCTTTACCGCGTGGTGGGGCAGAGGGCTGCAAATAGCTTCAGCTTCTCATATCCTCTCAACATCCTGAGCAGAAGAGACATCCCCTTCATGCTAACAAAAGAGCCTAGAACTGAGTTCCAGTGGCTTGGGTGGGGTCACATGATCATCTCTGAGCCAATCACTGGCCAGGGGAGTGGAATATTGTGACTGGCCAGGTGTGGGCTATGTGGTGGGGTGGATGCCAGGTAGGTAACCCCAATGGATAGATAGATAGATAGATAGATAGATAGATAGATAGATAGATAGATAGAAGTTTAGATAGATAGATAGATAGATAGATAGATAGATAGATAGATAGATAGATATAGATATAGATAGATAGAAGGATAGATAGATAGGATAGATAGAAGGATAGGTAGATAGATAGGTAGATAGAAGGATAGATAGAAGGATAGATAGATAGATAGATAGAATTAGGTAGATAAGCAAGGACTATAGGTAAACATCTCACCCCACCTGCTGGGTTCATATTATTTCTCCCACATGGATTTTCATTTTCTCTTTCTCTGCTGTCTTTTCAAGAGGCTATAAAAATGTTTGAGTCTCTCCCAGCTTATGTGATAAAGCCTGTGCTTCTTAGGCTTTAGGCTACAACACGGCCTCCCTCTCGCCTGCCCCTCCATCCTCTCTTTTACCTTATAAGCTCTAGCAATGTCAAGCTTTCACCAGAAATTCCCCAAATGTCCCAGGTCTTCACTGTGTCTTTGCACGTTCCGTTCCCTCTACCTTTCCCACTTTGTCTTCATGACATGCTTCTGATTCACTGCCCAGATCAAGAATCCTCTTCTCTGGGGAGTCCTCTTCCCACCTCCAGGACAGAAGAAAGCATCACCTCATCTGTGCTAGTACTGTTCCTGTACCAATGTCCCACTGTCCTTCTGATCCTGCACCTACCCCACAAGGTTTATCTCTCTTTGTTTATCTTTGTCTTCTCCTTTAGACTATGGGCTCCTTGAGGGCAGGGACAGTTTCAGAAAATGTCTGTTGAATGAAAACATCTTCCCAGTGAGTTGGCCTTTGTATGGCTTCTCCAACTCCAGCCTTATGGCAATTCCAGTCCGTCTAAAAAACAGGATTAATGAGAGACCACAGGCTTAAAGCGGAATGAAGCCAACTAGATACGTTACTGATTAATTCAGTAGACACTTTATGTGCCATGCCCTATGCTAAGCAATGGAACCATGGAGTTGATTCAGGTATGTTCCCAACCTCAAGAAACTCAATGTATGATAGAGAAATGAAAATGTCTAGACTGCTGTCTTTTCATCACTCTGACTCCAATACCTAGCCTCGTACCTGACACATAGTCAATGTTTAATAAACAGTTGCTGAACAAATAAATGAATAAATGAGTAGGAGATGAAAGGAATGCTATGGAAGGTATAGATAAGGCTCTGTCAGAGTATGGGATAAGAAACCAGAGCCAGGGAGGTATCGTTTTAATCATCTCTTGTTTACTGAGGGCGACAGGCACCGTGCCAGTTGCTGGGAAATCAGGGAGAAAGGGCATTCATCCCCTATTCTCTAAGATCCCACAGCCAAGGGGATGAGGCCAGATGAGAAAATCAATGCTTACAGGATGTTGTGAGAATTACGGAGCAGAGATATGTTGAGAGCTCTGATAAGAGAATATGGTGGGGGAGTGCAAGGAGGGGAAGCCAATGAACTCATTGATCGAGCAACCAGTGTCCTTCATAATGAGATCTCTATGTTCTCAGCCCTTTCCTGTATTTCCTGTGGGAAGCTCAAGAATATACTAATCCATTTGCTCAAGGAGATTATAATCAGTATGGGGAGGAACAAAAACCACTCATAGGGCACTAAATAAAGAGTCAAAATATTGGAAAGTGCCTGGTTACGTGCACGCTTCAAGACAAAGAACGTCACAGAAGAGAGAACTCAGGTTCACAGTGGGCCCAGGTGGTTGGGAAGGGCTTCCTGGAGGAGGGACATTCTGGAAGGGAAGCTCTGGGGACTATATATCTCTGAGGGTCTCCAATTCCAGGCTGGGGACCTTTTATACTGTTATAGCTTACTCTGTAGGCAGCAAAGAGTCACTAAAGCATATTGAGCTGGGTAGTGGCATGATTAGATAGAGATTTTAGAAAAGTTACTCTGGGACATTATATCAAGAATGGGGAAGGGAGCTGGCCATGCAAGGTAAGATAGTGGGGCCAGCTATGCCATGGCACCAGTGATAGGTCATGAAGGCCTCAACCACATCCTTCAGGTGAGATACCCTGGCTCCCAGCAGTTGGATTAGGGTTAGGGTTAGGGTTAGCAGCTGGATGGCCAATGCAAACAGCTCCCTTCCCTTGGCGGAAAGTGAAGGTTCCTTGGGAGTTCCAATTCACTTGTTCATTCAACAAATAGTTATTGTTCTAGGCACAGATCTAGGCCCTTGGGATAGAACTGTGAACAAAACAACAAAATCCCCTGCCTTTGTGAAGCTTCCATCCTATAGTCATCTCTATTGCTGTAGATTGCTCCCAGGGAGAGAAGAAAGCTAGCCCAGAATTGCCTTTCAGGGCGGTCCATCAGGGAGGTTCTCTCGCAAACAGTCAGGTTCCTCCCCACAACTCTCTCCCACAGCTAATAAGCTACGTGCTTCTTCCATTTTATCCCATTTAATCCTGATCCCCAGCAGAGCCTAATGAGGTGGAGGGTGGTGCCCATTATGCAATGATAATGTGCGGGCAAGGACTCCCTGGGATGCCACTGGCAATGGCTTCCCTTAGAGGGTACTGAGGCAGGAGGCAGCTGTGGGGAGAAGCTGCCGTTCATCTGGCAGGTAGTTTGTGGGGAGGCCCCATCCCGGGCACGGGGAGGCTTCCTCAATGCCTGATTTGGTCCATGGATACCTGGGGAGTGTCGCACATCTCACCAAAAGCAACACTGATAGCCACAGAATGTTAATCAGACTCAGACGTCAGGATCTAAGACAACTGTGATGCTGAAAACACACAAAATAACCAGGCAGCCTTTGTAATTAACTTGTGCTCCCTTCCAGCAGTCATTTGGAGCCAACGATTTCTTAATTCAGTGCTCATTTAGTGACTTCAATTTCCAATTAATTTTGCCGGTTTTCCTCCGAGGTGCTCACGTTGTGATACAAATTCCTGAATGGCTAAGAACCCACCAGAGGGACCCAGGGGTCAGGGGAAGGGCTGAGACCAAGCTATCACTAGAAGGGCTGGACCCTGCCTGAGGGCCAGGAGTCAGAGCGTCCTGAGCTCAGGGGTCCTTGGGAGAGCCCTCTGCTAGGAGGGGGCTGGTGGGAGCTGATAAAGTAGTGTGGGGGTTGGGAGTACCCTTGAATTTCTCTAACTTTTGATGAGAGTTTTGATTTCCTGCTGGGGATAGAGTAGGAGAGGAGGCTCAGCCCTGCTGGAGGTACTTGAAGGGAAGCGTCAGGACCAAAGACAGCATCCACCCTTCTGCTGAGCAAAGGAGGATTTGAGAGGTCCTAGTGCTCTAAGCTAGTACCACCGGTGCCGTGCCCAGATCCTTTTTTGCTGGGCCTACACACCCATTGCCCAGCTGCTGCAAACGTCAGCTACTAATGGCTCACAGCCTCCTTCTTCTCTAGAACTGCCTTTGGCAAATAGAATTCACCTCTCCTGGGATGTTCCGCTCTCCCTGCACTCAGAGCACCCTGTAGGCAAGAGCGGAATGGTATAGGCAAAAAGCTGCACCCCTTCCCTTTATCCCCTGCCCCTTGCTGCAGGGTGAGACTGTTTCTGTGAAGCAGGTGCTGTTCCACAGTGGTGCACACAGACCCCAGCTGAGACCACGTCCTTCTTTAAATCTTCCCCATGTTCTTCTGTCTTCCTTCTCTCCCTCCCTCCCTTTCTCTCGCGAGGACCCCTCGATAAATCCCATGCACCTGAATCTCTGTCTTGGGCTGTTTCTAGGGAACATAAATGACAATGGTACTTTCTTGCATTCAACTCTTGTCTAGGTCTCACAATGTGCCAGGCACAGTGCTAAGTCCTTTACAAAAAGAAATTCATTTCATCCTCATAGCAACCCTATGAGGTAGGTATCGTTAGCATCCCTACTCTGAGATAAGAAAACTGAGACACAGAGAGGTTGAGAGACTTGCCCAAGTCAACCTAGGTGTTAAGTTCGAAACAGGAACATAAAGTCAGTAAATCTGGTTCCAGACTCTGTGCCCTTAACCATTATGCTGCCCAAGATGTAATCAGTAACCCCAGCAACTGTTCTAAAAGCATGGGTGATGTAATTCAAGAGCCTGCACCATCCAGAGGCATGAGGAGTGACTTTCCCAAGGTCCTTTGTCAGGAGGATAGAGGAAAAGGAAGATCTGAAACCCTGGAGTACTGGCCCCGTGACGTCAGGACTCTCTTTTAGTCAAATCCTCCCCCACCCCTCTGGGGATAGTACTGAAGATGGATAACATGACTCAGTGAAGCAAGTGCTAGTGTGAAAGTCAGACAACCCAGATTCCACTGCTAACTGTGTCCCTGACTCCTCTGTGACTTGGGGCCAGTAATTTTCCACCACTGGATCCATTTCTTATCTCTATGTGAATGGGAGTTAGTTACAAAATCTTGAAGGCCTCAGATCTAACTTTTTGGCTTTAGGAAGTAGCTACGGGGAGCATCCCTGGGGATCCCCCGTCAGAGGGTGAGACCAGATGTCCATGGAAAGCAGAGAAGATACATTCCATGACTTGCAGGCATCAATGGCCCTGTCTCCAAGGGATTGAGGGGAGGGGTCCACAGGGTCACAAAAGAACCTGGGTCATAGTGGCCACTCAAGCCAATTTAGGGAACTCAAGCATTTATCAGGTGCCAACATTATGCCAGGGATTTTGCACTTGTAATTCTCGTCTCCCCAACCTAGGGGCACAATGGAGGCGCCTTCACAGCAATTGCCCTACTTGCCATCCAAGGACCAGCCCCATGTAGAGACCCCCCCCAACACACACACAGTGATATTTGGAGTCTCCATGGGGTATCTGCATTGTACTTGAGAATGAGTATTTTCTCCTATCAGCTGGGGATGTGTCATGTCGCTGCTCTCCTGCCATAGACCCTCATGGAGGGGACCCCACTGCTGCCTCCATGGCCAATGCCTTTGACAAGAAAGCCACGTGGGACTGGGCTCCCAAAGCTGCTGGTCCTCAAGAGGCCATGAGGCACGATATTCTCTGATGCTCCCGAAAGGAAGAGGAGAGACCCCCTCTGTACCTTGAGGCAGGGCAGGGCAGAGTGAAGGCTGTGAGAGAGGGGGAACAGGAGTGGTATAAATATTTGTCCTTTCCTTCTCCTTCACTTCCAACCCTCCCACCGCTTCCTCCTTCTCCTGACCTTAATGAGACCATATCCAAGGGCAGCCTCCTCCCTACTGGCCAGGGAAGCAGGGAGGGGCCAGGGCAAGATTCCATCTGTCATCATGCCCTCTGTGAGTCCCTAAACCCATCCAACCTCCCACAAAACAACAACCCTCACAAATGTCCATGGCAACAGCTGCACCAGATCAAAGCCTCTGCCCACAAGCTCGGGACCCAAAGCCTCCTGGAGGGTGCCGGAGCTGTCATGGCTGTCATTGTCACAGACCTCAATTCCCTAGTCAGCAAGAGCTGCAAAGTCCAACCAGCCAGGACTGTTTTTTTTTTTTTTTTTTTTACTTTTTTCATGCTGTGAGTCGAAAACAACAGCTCTGTGGAGAAGGACACCAACTTTACTCTTGGAGCCAGGGCCACAGGTGGCGTGCTGTGCAACTGCAGGGCCCGCCTCATGGCTGTGATGGAAGCCCCCTTGCTGTGCTCTCAGCTTCTTGTCTCACCCTCTCCATTCTACACAAGCACAGCTCTGCCGATGGCCCTCTCCTGCTTAAAAACCTCCAGAGGCTTTCAGAAACCAACTGGATGAAATCTGAAGTGTCCCGTGGCATCCAAGGGCCGCGGCACTCTGGCTCTGTAAACCATCTTCGCTCAGATTCCAACAAACCTGGAAACCCATTCTTTCCCAAACATGTCCCTTGCTGCCAAGCCTCAGGGCCTTTGCACATGACATTTCCTCTTTTTGGAGTGCTCTACCCTCCTCCATCCCGCCTGCGGAAATTCGCATTTTCCCTGGGAAGCCTGTGAATAGAAGGAGGGCCCTGGCCATGGGACCTGATACCAAGTCAGCCAATATTATCCCCTCTCCCAGGGCTCATGCTCTCCCTCCCATTCCCTCGGCCCCTGTCTTCCTAGACCCCGGTGAACACGGTAGAATTATAGTTGTAGGGTTGGAAGGGACCTGAGAGCTCCAAGTCCCAGAGATTCTCATATTTTGGGTGCATCAAATCCCCTGGAAGGCCGTTAAAACACAGATTCCTGGGCCCCCACCCTCAGAGTTTTTGATTCAGGAGACCTGGCGTGGAGTCCAAGAATTTGTGTTTCTAACAAGCTTACCAGGTGATGGCAATGCTGCTGGTCCAAGGACCACACTGTGGGAACTGCTGACCTAGATTTTGACTCAGAAATTAACCTTGTATCTGTTTCTCCTGAAGGATCCAAGGCCGGCACACTCCCGCTTCCGAGAGAGAGAGAGGCTGGGCTCTCAGTCACCCTCCCTTCTGAGTCCTGGGAAAGGTCTCAGGTATCATTATTACAGTGAAGTCAATGACAAGAACATAATATTCTCTGCGAGGAAAATAATCACAGTGACCCACAAAGTAGCATACTGTAACAATATCAATAGTGGCAATAATAATAGTAAGACATGATTATAATATAATGTCATCGGCCCTAATGGGCTAAATCCAGATTGATCTGAGCAATATAAAAGAATTACTGACATACGCAAATGTTCACAAAGTCTAGCTTAGATGTATTATTTGGGGCCATTTGGATGATGGTGATGGTGATGATGACTATAATAACAAGCTACATTTGTACACAGCTTTAGCATTTCTAAAGCACTTTCACTAGTTTTATTTTAGCGGCAACCCTGGGAAGTAGACTGGCAGGCAAGCTTCTCTGGTTTTATAGATGAGGCTCACATTCACGCGTCCTTTAAGCCTCCATTTGGCAAACATGGGTTGAACACCTGTTTTGTGCAGGTCAAAGTACTGAGCAGGGGCTGGGGTAGGGTTGCAGATAAAATACAGGATGCCCAATTAAATGTGAATTTCAGGTAAGCCACGAGTCACTTTGCAGTGTAGCTATGCCCCCAATGTCGTATGGGACGTACTTCTACGAAAAAAATTATTCAGCGTTCATCTGAAATTCAAATTTCACTGGGCGTCCTGTATTTTTATTTGCTAAGTCTGGCAACCCTACTGGGGAAGGAAGGAGGGGATAAAAAGAATAAGAAATGTTTCCTACCCTTAGAAGAAGCTCACAGTCGGGTAGGAGATGAAAGACCCCAGTCAGATGATCCCAATCTATATAATCAGCTGGGTGGGAACAGCATTTTCCTAGATTGAATGTGCACAGGAATCACCTGGGGATGTTGTTAAACTGCTTGTTCTGACTCAGGAGGTCTGGGGTGGGGCCTGAGATTCTGTATTTCCAACAAGCTCCCAGGGAATGGGGTCGGCACCCCCGTGGTCCCTGACCACACTCTGAGTAGCAAGGGTGTAGAGGGAAGCTTAGAGGCTGTGGGAGCCTAGAGGAGGCACTTGGTCCATCTTTGGGGGTGAAGGAAAAGCTTCTTGGATGAGGTGGTACCTGGTGGGACTTGTCTGGTAAGAGTCAGGGGAGGAAGGTGGACAAGATGTAGGGGAAGGGGCACCATTTTTGAAGTCCCTGTGGCAGAAGATAGAACTACCTGTTTGGGAAGGGCTGGGGTTGTATGTGGATGGAGAATAGGGTTTGGGCAAGCAGTGCCGGGCTCTGAGAATCCAGAGAGGAATCAGACAAGGTCCTTGCCAACCCAGACCCCCATCCCATCTTATGGGAGAGGCAGAGACATAAGATGGGACAGACAAGTACAACCCACTGGGACTGGTGTTGAGTTGGAGGTAAGCCCTGGAGCGGTGGGAGCCCAGGGAGGGGTCAACTGAGTCCACCTGGGGCTTGTTGGGTGAATGAATTCAAAGTGACCTTAGCTGCAGGGCAAAAAGCCAGGCCCATAAGGAGGCGCAGCCGACACAGTAGCCCAGAGCCTGAACCTCAGGCCTTTATTCATTTCACATCATTTTCCATACCCTGGTCAGAACATCAGTGGCAGAGAAACTGGCTATGTCAGTGGACTTGGATTCATGGATGGGGTTCTGGAATCTGTAATTATGTGGTTCTGGGGAGCTTTAAAGTTAACAGGCTGGGGCAGCAGCACTCACGAGGCCTGTTCCAGTGTTCTCCAGATTTATCATAGCACCCAAGGCAGATGGCTAGTGTTCCTCTAAGTCCATTCTCTCCCCTTTCCTTTGGTAATAGATAGCCTGTGTTTTAGCTTGGTTAATAGATAGCCTTTGTTTTAGCTTTGTTCGCGGCCTCTCAGAGCAAAGTCTACACTTCCCAGCCTCCCTAGATGTGGCCTGACCAATGGGGTGTGGGGAACGTAACCTGCGAATCAGTATCAGTCTGGGTGCAGAACAGGAAATGGAAAGTACTCTAGGTTTTCCAAATAAAATGAGATTTAATAAAGGGGTAAGGGCTTTCAAAGTCATTGGCAGGCCTGGAAGCGTGGAGGTTGTGGGATGCTGCTAGGATTTCTGATCACGCTATGGCAGGTACAAACCAGAGGTTAGGATGCCCCAGAAACCGCTCCAATGTCACAGCCGCCCACAGACACAAGGTGACCAGACAGTGCCCTGAAGATCCAGCCACTGTTGACACTCCCATGGGCCAGGGGCTACAGGCCTGCCGTGTCCACTGCCGAAGGAAGAGTGGCCTCAGCTCTCCTTCTGCCTTCCAGTTTGCACGTGGGTGAAGCTCACAGGCTGGAACTAGTCACAGCCAGAATCCTAGTCTCAAAGGGCTCTGAGAAATTCGGTTAACAAGGTTTCCAGGCTCTGTGATGAAGTGAAAGCATAGTGGTGGGCGTTGGGGGAGGTGCTGAACGCTGGCAATACTCACCCTCACCCCTGCTGGCAACTGGGATAAGAACATGATATAAAGGCGACTTCCTAGGATGGCAGAGAATCACAAGAGAGGTCACAGAAATGCCAGAGGAGCTGGGACCTTGGCATGGATGAGACATAAACTTCTATCTTGTTTAAGTCACTGTTTCAGCAGCCAAGCCTGTGTCCTGACAGAGCACCATGAAGTATAAAATGAGGCCTCAAGAGGTATCGCTTCCAGAATGTGTGGTGTTGACGTTACTGGAGTATCAGTGCAAACCTGGCCATGACGAGTGTGGCGATAAATAGGCCGTGGGCAGACAAAGCCGTATTCAGGGCTGTGGCAGCTGGCGCCAAACGTGGGCCATTGAGGCCATGCGGAGGGAAGTTCTGGGGCGCTCGGAGGGGATAGGGACAGGGGGGAAGACTTCTTGGAGGAGGTAGAGCTCGAGATGGAGAGCTAGAAAAAGGCTTTCCAATGGAGGCCACTCCTCCCTCCCTTTCCCAGGGCCGCACCAAGCGGCGAGCCATCCTGAGAGCGTCAGGGGCAGGAGGAGAGAGGCGTGGTGCCTACGGTTAACCGGGGAGGCTGACTTTTAACCCGCAGCCGGATGGAGACCAGATGGTGGCCTGGGAGGTGTGCAGGGCAAGGGGCTAGGTGTGGCTCCAAAGGGACGGACCTGTGTCTCTGAGATATTAGCTTCAAGACTCTGAAGACAGGATGGCAATGGATGTGCACTCCAGCGATGGGGTCCAGGTCATGAACTGGTGCCTGGGACTGGCTCCCCCCTCCCCACCCTGCGGCTCCTCCTCAGGAAGGCACACAGCATTCACCCTTCACACGGGGGTGCCTCTAGTAGGCCTGCAGCCTGGGAACAAGGAGAGTCACGTGAACCCGCGTGCCAAGCCCTGGGGTGGTACCACACCCAATCAGCCATTCTCTCTTCACCCAGCTTTGGGAAGAGTACGTGTTTAGATGCCGGATAAGCCCCATCTGGCCAGGGTCAGGGCCCATTTAGAGACCAGGCCAGGACTGTCCAGCATAGAGGCATAGTCCAGGGCCAGGATCAGAAATTAGACTGGGACAGGGACCAATCTGTGACTAGGGTTGGGCTCAGCCTGGGACCAGGGTCATAGCTTAGCCTGTGACAAGGAAGGACCACAGCTCAGTCTAGGACCTGTCTGGGACTGGAGTCTGGACTTAGATTTTGATGGGGAAAGAGTGTTGAACTAACTGACCCCCCTGGGTATGAGCTCAATTTCATTAATTTCCCAGATAATAAACCATAATTAAAGGCTATCAGAGTATAAGTGTAATTTCTTCATTTACAGCATTCTTTTTTTTTTTAAATCTGCATTTTATTAAGGACCACCTATGATGCCAATGCCAATTTTGTTAGTTTGTTTGTTTTTGCGGTACGCGGGCCTCTCACTGCTGTGGCCTCTCCCATTGCGGAGCACAGGCTCCGGATGCGCAGGCTCAGCGGCCATGGCTCACGGGCCCAGCCACAGCATGTGGGATCTTCCCGGACTGGGGCACGAACCCGCGTCCCCTGCATCGGCAGGCGGACTCTCAACCACTGTGCCACCAGGGAAGCCCCATTTACATCATTCTTAACCTTTAAAACCATTTTACTTTTGGACCCTCTCTTTACTCTTCCCCCAAACTTGTGGTTTAGAGCCTTTGTCCCCTCTGGTAGAAGAGGGCATACAGGCCAGGGGGTAAGGTGAGCTGCCTCGCCTCTCACAACAGGGTCAGAAAGAGATGCAGTCAGGCAAGAGGCCAGTTGAGCAGGTGCCCAGCCCAGGGCAGTCTGGTGCCCTCACAGCTTCCTGCAGTGCTTTGGAGACAAGCCTCAGGTCACCCTGAAACCCACCGGCAGGCGGCAGGCGGGCAGCTGGCTGGAGGAATTGGCAGCAGGGCCGTCCTGGATCAGAGACTTGGGCCACAGCCAAGGCTGTTTAGTTGGGGTGGAGGGTAAGGGTGGTGATTTATTCATCCTGCCCCGCAGCGAGCCCCAGGGCAGGTGCCAGCAATTTGCCAGTCCTGAGTGACAGAGCCAGGAACCACCGAGCGGCCAGGAAGGGCAGGGACCCACCCCCCCACCCAGGTCCTCACGGCCACGCTCAGCCGCTGAAGGAAATAGGAAATGACAGTAAGTGACAAAATCGAAAACGTAATTAAGACAGATGGAAAAAACCGGCGGGGAAGATAAAAGCCGTTCCTCAGGCTCTGAGATTTAAAGCGAGGTCACAGATGACCCCATCTTGGCCGCACAGCCGGCAAAGAGGAGATGACGGGGGGTCCTTGAGGATAGGGGTCAAGCTCTGTGGAGGACAGTGAGCGAACTGGGCTTCGGCTGCGCTGAGTTTTGGGTTGGATACAAGGATGAACTTCCTGGGGTAGAGGGTGGCTAAACATTGGCATAAGTGTGACATCACCTTCTTTCCCCAAGGACATGTACTTCCCTCCTGGACAGACTTGGACACAGGGGCCTGGACAACCTGACCTCTCCAAGATCTGTGGGAATAAGAATGGCTTTATTGTCGAATGAGGAGTCTGCACAGGTGGCATTTGGGAAGAGGACAAATGCAAGGCGGCTAAGCAGGTAGCAGTTCCCGGAGGCCTTCCTGCAGGCCAGAGTTGGGAGAGTGGGACTCAGACAGGCCCCGTGGAGGTGGATGTCACAGTGCTTGGACGTAACATCCCCGAGTGACCCCTTTTTCCCTTTTGGCATTGCCCCTCGGTTAGACCAGGAATAGAGCGGGTGTGGATTCCACTCCCCAAACCCAGAGGAAGCAACAGGCCGCCTGGCCCTGGGCTTTCCAGAGGCTCTGATGGACAGAAGCCCAGGGGCCCTGGGTAGGGAGAGCCTGTTTAGGCCTTCATGGAGGGTGGGGTGTCTGGGATCCAGGGGGAGATTCCTGTTAGAGTCAAGGGCTCAGCACCAACGTCTGGAACAGGCTTGCTTTGCCAAGCACTGCTGAGAAAGCCAGCTTAGCCTTTGTTTTGTGGGACTGAACCGGCCAGCTTTATTGGCCCCCATTCTCCCTGTATCCTTGTCAGTGCTCTGTGACGGGCAACAGGCTGGCAGAGAAGGTGGCTTCTTTATGCTTGGTGACCTCCCAGGCTGGTGGGAGAGAAGAGACTTGTCCTCCAATTCAAGGCAGTCGTTCAGTTCCCATTTATTGAACATCTACTCTGTGTGAGGCCTGGGTTGGACGGGGGCCCACTGTGGAGCTTAAGAGGTTTATAGTTTTGTTAGGAATTGAAACCTATGAAGCAATCAGATATAAGTGACTTAAGTCGTAACCCAAAGTGACAGGTGGTTCACATGGTGAGTGCACAGAGACTGGGAGGAGGACGAATTCCATGCAGGCCAGAGTCATCAATACAGGCTTCTTAGATGAGGCAGAGCATGAACCTGACCTTTGCAGGACAAGGAAGAATGACTTGAAAGGTTAGAGGATGGGAATGCATCCTGGGTGGCTCAGTGTATAGGTAAACGTGTAGAGATGGGAAAGGATATTCAGAAAGAGTTTTTCTGAACTTCAGCACAGAACAAGGTCTGGGGTGGGGAGTGTAGAACTCTTGCGAGATCCCATCCAGTCCAAGGGGCTCAAATGTTTCTCTGTGAGAAGAGCCTGTGCCCAGGGTTGCATTACTTTCCCCACGTGGATAGACCCATCGCCAAGTCAGTTCCAGATCCTAACGGCCAACTACTCAGGCCTCTTACTCTTGGGTCTACGGAACAGGTTCCCTAAGTCCTGACACCCTCCTGAAGCCACAGAAAATGAAACCAGAGAGATTGAAATAAATGTCCCCCCTCTGCTATGCCGATGGTGAGGGATCAAAATCACTCCACCCCCCGACCATGGCCACAGAGTGGTGAGATGCACGTGGTGGGAGAGGGGGCCAGTGCCCCAGGCCCACTCCTTCCACTGTGAAATGGACCACGAGCTCCTCTGGCCCCAAGGCCAACCCAGCAGTCCTCCACTGCCAAAGATGTAGTGGAGACAGGTTGATCTTGCCATCCCTGGACCATCTTTCATTACAGGACACGTCCTTGTTATAGATACTGAGCATAAAACAGGGCCGGCATCATCTGAGAGACTGGAGAGATGCAGGAGGCGCACTCCATCATTTCAAGCACGCCATCCATCCATCCGTCAGAGGCCCAGCGTTTATGCCGGCGGCTAGAACACTGAAATATCAGATTAGGATTTATCGGGGGATGTTAAGTCATAATTTATGCCGCTCTCTCTCCCTTTTAGGGACGGTCTTCCTGAAACATCTCTATCTCCCTGACTAGCCATTCCTAATGACCCGAGAACGTGTGTCTGCCTACTTACAACTCTGTCTGAGGGGTGTTTTCTCCATTATCCCCCCCAACTCCATGGATCAGCCCCTCACGTTGGGGCAGCCCCTGTCTCTGATCTGGGAGAACAGATCCCCAGAGTACAAACTGTACGATGAAGAGGAGATAAGGCCCCTTTCCTGATTTGCCTGCTGGGTCCCCTGGGGATATTGGCATCTCAGGGGAACGTCATCCCTTCACCCCTGTTGGCTCCAGGGGAACAATGGCAACTCTAGGTCCAAGCTGTGTAGCCTTGGAGAAGTCACTCTCCACACTCTCCCCTTCTTCGGATGATTGGATGAACTTTAATGCTTCTCCCCACACGAAAACTGGGTGAGCACATGGCCTGGAGGCCTCAGCTCATTTAAGGCAAAGTCTGGCAAAAGGTAGGCATTCCAGGGTTCTGGAGAGATGTTAGGTCAAGGATCCAGGCTGGGGCTGTGAAGATAATGCTTAGTCACCCCTCATCTTGGGAGGATCCCAAAGGGAGCTGTTCTTTTTCAGGAGGGTGGTGCTGGGGCTTCAGTGCTGGTTTCCCCCCATCTCGTTCCTCTCTTTTTCTCTCTCTGTCTCTGTCTCTCTTTGCATTCTCCTCTGATTTATGCCTGCCTTGAACTTGCCATCCTGCTTCCCACAAACTACTTATTTCAAACCACATTTTGCCAGACCACAAATAGTCCCAGTGTTGATCCAGATGCCCACCAAGGTCAGAATCCAAAGCCTCAATCCCCCAATTCTGAATGGTCTTATTGACATTTAATGACCTCAGAGGAGCCTGTCTTAGCAAGAGACCCCCTTGGACAGACAAAAATGATAGAGAAACATTCTTGAACATGGACATTGAACACTGAGTGTTCTGAGAAGCTAGGAAACATTTTCACCCTTATCTCCTCACTCCACTTTGCCACCAGGGTGTAGCTAGTTCTGTCCAAAGCCGTGAGCTCCAGGGCCCTTTCAGAGGAAGTTGACCTGGGATGGAGTTGTATGAGGTAAGCATTCACACAGAGGAAACACACGTCTTAATAAAACAGGTAACATGGTTGTGACACAGCAGTGTCTTTTGATCAGATATACAGATTAAAAACATTTTTTTGAATATGAAATATCGTCACGTGGTTTGGAAAGGAGAAAACATTAAAGGCATGTAGTGAAAGATTTCCTTTCATTCCTAAGATCCAACCAGCTCCTATCCGCCCCCCCCCAAACTGCTACTAATTTCTTATGAAGTCTTCCAGAGTTTCTTTATGCCTATTATAAGCAAAACCAAATATGCATTCACATTTCTCCCCCATTTTTCACAAAAGTTAGTATCCTATCCATGCTATGCTGCTCCTTTCTTTTTTCACCTAATGAAATACCTTGATCTTTTTATTTCTTAATAAGCCCCTTCATTCATTTTCACAGCTACATAGTATTCCATTGCTGACTTCATATAATTCAAAATCTTCCTACAGCCAAACACATTTTGAAGTGGTTTGAAGGAGAACATACCTTCATCAGAGGATGTTTGAGATAAAAGATCAACGTGACTCACAGCAGCGAGTCCAAGTCTTCAGTTTACATAAGAATTGACTTGGGATGCAGAAGACACGTCCCTCCTGCCCCCATGCCTCGCCAGGATGCTGAGATCTGACCAGTAAGCTGTGCTTTAGCAAGTTGATTCTGCTCCAGGCATCTACAGCCCTCTCTTCGAGAAACTCTGGCGAATGGGAAAGAAAGTGAGAACTACATCCTATGCTGGAAATATTGTGCTTGCCACAATTAATCATTAAATTCAGTTCCAAGGGCGCTGGCAGCTCAGACCAAAGTGGAACCAAAAGGATACAGTGTTCTCCCTGCCAGGACAGAAGGCCAGTTTTTCAGGAGACATAAACACATCCCTGACACTAAATTCTAAGCAGAATTTATCATGGGAGCCATCACTTAGGGTACATTGAGCTGCCCAACGGGCGTCAGCTTCTCCGACAGCCACAGAAAATGTAGGCACATTCTTTAGAGCTCCTCTGCAGAAGTCATGGCCCGGTGCCAAGCTCAGGACAGCTCAGCTCAGGACAGTGTTTCTCTAGGAAGCTCAGCCAGCACTGGCCAGAAGGTGAAAAAACACAGGCCATCTGACAGTGAATATCCAGACACCTGTGACAAGGTCAGAACATCTGAATGGAGGAGCTCGATGTGACTGAGGAGAGAGAACCGGGAGACACATTCACTGGGCTTCTGAACCCAAGCGGGGGAGGGTCTCTGTCCTCTGTCCCTAGGCTGTGCCCAGTATAAAGATAGAGGCCTATCACCTTACCCTAAGAAGCTCCTGGAACAATGTGGTGGGAGAGAGAGGTGGATGGACAGCTATGTCCCCATTTTACCCCCTAAAGCTTTGAGCATTTCTTGAATCTTCAGCAACTGGTGTCACTTTCTCATTAAGCATACAACTCAGGGATTGGGACCTGGTGAGCCCTCAATATAAATATTGGCGCTGACGATATTGGTGGAGGAGGAGGGGCAGTAACTAGTGTGTTCCCCATCCTGCTGTCCTTAGGATATCTTGAAAACCTCCAGTGTTTTATGGATTCCAAGGGGGAAAATCAAAGTAAGTGTGTCCAATATGGCCCCTCAAGCCCAACTTTTGTCTACTCAAACTTAGGCAGGCCAAAACATTGCAAAGCCATTCTCTCCCCTCTCCTCTAGGCTCACCCTCATTCCAGATTGGACAATGACCTCATGATTGTCATCAGGATGTCCAGGTAATTGAAGCTATGGTTGAGTTGGAATAGATGAGGATATACCTCTGGGGTGTATTTAGCTTATCAGATGAGGCCTGTGATCTGGACAGATCTCATGGTTCCTATGAGATGGAAGAGAACTAAGGATTTATAGTGGGGATTGCTAGTTCTATACCAAAATCCATCTTCCATCATGATAGAGTCGTAGTTAGCCACGTGGCTCTCAGCTTGGGACTACATTTCCCAAGCTCCGTACAACTAAGTGCAGTCGTGGACCACATTCTCACCAATAGCAAATGTGGTATGTACCTTTTCCAGGCCTGGGCCATGAAACCTCGCAGGTGTGCTCCATCATCCTCCCTGCCCATGAGCCCAAACTTAGACATGCCTGTGACCCAACTGCAACCAAGCAGATAAGTACAGTGCCCTAGAACCATGGTTCTTAATGTTTTAGAGTACCTCAGAATTATCTAGAGGGATTATTAGATCATAGATTGCTGGGCCATACCACAAGAATTTCTGATTCAATAACTCTGGGGGTAGAAACTAAGAATTTGCACTTCTAAAAAGCTCCAGAGGTGATGCTGAGCCCCACTGGTAGAGGCTGGGTGTACTACCATGTCTTTACTTGGTGTGCTAGGCAGAATAATCCCCTCAACCCCCACGAAGAGGTCCACATCTTAATCCCTGGAACCTGTGAATATGTTATATTATATGGCAAAGGGGAATTAAAGTTGCAGATGTAATCAAGTTTGTTAATCAGCTGACCTTAAAATAGGGAGATTATCCTAGATTTTCCAGGCTGGCCCAAAGTAATCACAATGGTCTTTAAAAGCAGAAGCAGGAGGCAAGCGAGTCAATATCAGAGTGCTGCATTAGAAAGACACAACCAGCATTTCTGGCTTTGAAGATGGAGGAAGGGGCCAAGAGGCAAGGAATGCAGACAGCTTCTAGAAGCTGGAGAAGGCAAGGAAGCAGAGTCTCCCCTAGAGCCTCCAGAAGGGAATACAGCCCTGTCGACATGTTGATTTTAGCCATTGAGATCTGAGCCAGATTTCTGGTCACCAGAACTGTAAGAAAATTAATTTGTGTTGTTTCAGGCCACCGAATCTGTGGTCATTTATCATGGCAGCCACAGGAAACGAATGTGCTTGGGAACTGTGCTCTGTGTGAGGCTGATCCGGCCTCCAGAGCCGGCAGTTCCTTGGTGGGAGGGCTTTGCCTCCTCTGCTTCCCCCATAGAAGCACCTGGCTCGGGGCTGGGTCCTCAGGGAAGAGAAGGACACACAATAAAGCCACGTGGATAGCGCTGTGTGTCCTTTCCTGCTTCCCAAAACCAAAGAGAAAGACCGTGTTTGTGTCACTGTTTGGGACACCCTCTAACCACTGACTCCTATAACTAAGCCCTGTCTATCCAGAGATTGCACTTCATTGTGGGCCCAGCCTAAGCCTTCCTTCCACTATACATTTTAGAAGAAAATATTGACCTCTACTAGAGGCAAGGTTGGAGTGTGACTGGTGCAAACTAGCCCTGCTCCCACAGTCCAGCTTATCACATCTCATCAAGGCCATTGGGGACTTCTGGGGAGTCTTTGAGTCAGGATGCTGCTGCCGTTAGAACATGCTCCATGCTAGGGGTGGGGGTGGGGGGTAGGAGGGGTGGGGGAAGGAGGGGAAAGAATGAGGATGGGATCCAGACTCCCTCTGGAGGCCTATCTTTAGGAGTAGCTGTGGGGGCAGCTTGTGGACCTGGGAAGGGCATTTGGCCTCTGGGGATGGAAGCACCAAGCTTGAGCAGGGGCTCTGGGTATCTGGAGGACTCTGCTGAGTAAGGAGTTGTGCGATGGCAAGAGCAAATATCTGCAGGTGGGGAGGATTTATACAGAATCCTCACTGACTCTCCAGCCTCTGTCCCCAAAAGGAGCCCATCACCTCGCTGACACTCCTCTCAAGAAGCTGCCCTGCCCACACAGTGGGCCGCAAGCCCTCAAGCGCTCTCTTCCAGGAAGGCCTCGGGGATCTCCCAGCCCTCTTTGGTCTCCATGCTCTGACCCCTTCAGCCTGCCCCCCCCCCTTGCCGCATCTCCTTGCTCCCTGGGTCACACTCTTGTCTATCCACCCGAACATGAGCTTCCTGAAGACAAAGCCCTGTTTCTTCCAGAGAGCAGGCACTCATGTCCAAGCTGGAAGAACTGGAGGTAAAGGATGGTGTTTGCTGGCAGTTGTAAAAAAAAGGTAAAACCACTGCAGTTGGTGCTTGCCGGCAGACTGAAAGGTTGGTGGGGACACGAACCCTGAGCCAAGTGCAGGAGCAAAAACTAGGAGCCCTGGGATTTAGAGTCAGCCCTGTAGGGGTCGCCCTGTGTGACCTTAGGCAAGTCCCTTTACCGTCACCTGCACAGGCTTCGATTCCTCACCCTTAAAATGGGACTATAAATCCATACATGTTCAACCATGGGGGATGTTTTATGAGAAGCGCCTTGTAAGTGTCAGGAATTCTTTTCAAGCCCTGAAGTTAGGAAGAGGCAGAAGGAATGGAGGCTGCACAACTGAGCCAGAATGAGGGGAATTATGTCAAACCAGGGACATATTGGTTAAACCCAATAATCCTATACCAAAGTGGACTCCTGGGGCCAAAAGGGAAGTGGGATATTGTAGCCAAGGGGAGAGGGAGCATTAGGGATGTGCTGTCTATCCATCTGGTCAAACAGCCTTGGAAGCAAGAACAGCATGGAATGGCCCCTCAGAGTTCTGTTTGGGACCAGCAGGCCAGGCCTGGATCAGGCAGGGAAGAACCTAGCCTGTCAATCATTTACACTTTAGTGTGAATTCCGTAGCTGCTTTACCCTCCCCAAGGGGTTTACCTATCAGCCTGAACCCTCCAGGCAAATGCAAGATTCTGTCCCAGGCATCACAGTGAAAAGAATTGGCCATGGAGCCTTCAACTATGCAGCCACTGCTCTCTCAGCTTGGCTCAGGCTCCCCTGGATTCCCGAAATTCAGGAATGGTCTTTCTTGCCCATCCCACCAGCTTGAGCAGTGAATGGCCATGCCCAGGAAGTAGTAAGTCCCCCATCCTTAGTAGTGTCAAGCTTTGGACCAGTTCCTTGGACAGGAATCAACCTTCTGAAGTGTGCGTTAATGATATGCAAGGTCCCTCACAGGCTTGGATTCCAAGATTCAGTGTGAGGGACAGGCACACAGATGCTCTAAGGCCCTACTGTCTTTTCCCCCAGAAGTGGGTGTTTCACAGTCGTCCCTGGATCCCCTGACCCATTTGTATAGGGTTACTTTGTGGGAGAACTCTGGGCTTGCAGGTCCAACCCTTGGAGCTCACTCTCTAGGCACCCTGGAAAAGATCCCAGAGTGGCCACCACCCAGGTTACTGGTTTGCACAGCCTTTCCCAGGGCCTGAGAATGAGTTCCGGGGCAGAGGGAACACCAGCCCGGGCTTGCCTCCTTCCCATGCCCAAACTCCCCAAACTGCAAGGGGTACATTTTCCTTCCTTTGGGAACAGAAGGGACTGGCAACTTCTCTACCATTCTGGCAATGGTCGGATGGGAATTCATGCCAGAAAGGGCTGGGGTGAAATGAAGAGGAAAATAGGAAGGGACTAACATTTAGAGAGTTCCTACCCTGTGCTCAAAACTGAGAGAGCACTTTACAAGCATTTGTTCATTCTTTCAATCATTAAGTCATTCACCAATTACTTCAGCAAACACATAGTAAACATCCACCACACCTCAGGCCTGGCCCTGCCTTCAAGGAATCCACAGAAAAACAAATGCTATGAAGGTTATTTCATTACCTCTCACAAAATCCCTGTGATGAAGGTATTATTCTTCCCATTTTACAGATAAGGAAACCGAAGAGCAGAGAGGTTAAGCAATTGGCCCAAGTTTACATGATTTGTAGGTGGCAAAGCTGGGAAACAGACAGAACTTGGTTTTCAATTCTGTTACTTCTGCCCCTTCCAACAGTGTGTCTGTCCTCATGTGTAAAATGGGGGTGCAGTTCCCTATTTGCAGGGTTGTTATGAAGCTTAGATTAGATACAATGCATGTTAAACACTGTCATGATGTGGATATGCGGTAAGTGGTTCAAGATGCAGTGGTTCTTGTGGCTCCAAGTTCAATGTTCTCTCACTTCCTCATATGTTTGTTGGAGACAGGCTGCCACAAAGCTGGACTTAACGGGAGCTGTGGAAGGAGGGAGGCAATGAAGGGCTTGGGAAAGCCTAGGTCCTGTGGGAAGCAGATATTTATCAGTCTGTCACCAAGGTATAATTGAGCACCAGTTGTGTATCCTCAGGATGTGAGAAGGAGATGAAAGACCCAGAAGATCCAACCCCCAAACCCCACCCTCAGGGAATTCTCAGGATGGTTGGGAAGGTGAAACAGACACATGAAACCACAGAGGACAGAGCCCTGGCTATGAGTTCACAGCGTAAGTGCTATAAGTGCGCATGGGTAATCGGGAAGCTTCCTGGAGAAGGAAAAACTTGAGCTTGGCCCCCAAAGGATCTAGATGGTGAAGAAGAGGCAGCTGATAAGGGGATCGTAAGCAGGCCCAGCCATTGGGCACAATGTGCTTTTTTAATTTTTAAATTTTGAAATAACTATAGACTTCAAGAAGTTGCAAAAAATAGTATAAAAAGTCCTAAGTACCCATCGCTCAGCTCCCTCAGTGGTATGGGGGAATGTAGGGATAACTATAGTGAGTTCAAAACCAGGAAATTGACGTTAGCACAATACAATTAACTAGATTACAGATCTTACTCAGCCTTGGCCTGTTTTTGCATGGATTCATTTTTTTTTTGTATGTGTATAGGTATAGTTGTATAAGTTTATCACATGTATAAATCTGTACTACCACCACTACAATCAAGATACAGAAAGGTTCCATTACCAAAAAGGAGCTCCCTTGAGGACACGTCTTTAAATGGCCCACATTATGCTCTACTCATAGGCACCAAGGATGTGGTAGCCCCTGTGCTCTGTTCATCAGATTGGACAGGTCTACTTATCCTGTCCTGCTCTGCCCAGTGAAGGGAAGTTAAGGCCTGGGTAACCAGGGGCAGATCTCCCTCTATGAAGAGGCTCATCTTGCTTCTTTCTTGCTGGAGAAACTGAAACTCTGCAGACTTCGTCCTCGCCAGGTGAGGCTTGGACAATTGCACCGTGATTCAGCACCACGGACAGATCCAGGGTGCCTGGGAAGGCAAAGAGGGTTTATAAAGATAAAAGAAAGGGCTGGGGCTTCCATGGTGGCGCAGTGGTTGAGAGTCCGCCTGCCGATGCAGGGGACACGGGTTCGTGCCCCGGTCCGGGAGGATCCCACATACCGCGGAGCGGCTGGGCCCGTGAGCCATGGCCGCTGGGCCTGCGCGCCCGGAGCCTGCGCTCCGCAGCGGGAGGGGCCACAACAGTGAGAGGCCCGCGTACCACAAAAAAAAAAAAGAAAGGACTGGATTCTTTTCTGGGTCACCTCTTAATCTGGAGATGCACCAGCCCTGGTGAGTATGGACTCCCTTCCCCCAAGCTCGCAGAGCAGGGAAGTGAGAGGACATTTCAGGAGTGCGGATCCCTGCATGCCTGGCCTGACTCCTCTCCCTTATTCAAGGTTCATCTAAGTCTCTTCTGGTCTGAGAATCTCTCCTTGACTTTCCCACCTTGCTGGCTCCCTTCTCTGAATTAATTTACCCCAAAATCTGGCAGAACCATCCAAGACAGGCTGGGAGCACACCGTGTGCTGCTCTCTGCCTGCTCCCACATATGAAGCTGTGGGAGCCAGCCAGAATGCAGATGCCTTAAGACAGGACCAACTTGTCCTTTACTTGTCTCTTCTGTTCTCTCCTTCTTATCTTCCTACTCATTTGAGCTCCACACAGGGCTAGGCACTCAGGTTCTTTCTGGATGACATGTTAGCCAGGGAATGATTCTGTCCTCAGCTTTAATTTTCCTTCCAGAATCCCATCCTGGGCACCTTTTCTGTGTGGCATTGTTGCCACAGGGATCAGAGGGGACATATGCAAACTTCAAGTTGCCTTGCAGAACTCCTCAGCCCAGCTTCCCTCTCTTTCTCCCATAGGCTGTAAGACCCTTGCTCCTAGGAAATCCTCATCCATGATCTTTATTATGCTGGATGTCTTCCCCAGCCACCTCTCCCACTGGTATCACTGAGAACCCTTGTCATGGAGGCTGTGCTGCATCACCCAACTGGCCCTTACAGGACTCGCTCTCACAGCTGAAGGGAGGTGGTTGTTTGATAGCTCTCATATGTCCATTCTCTATGGGAATTGTCTCAACTGAAGAAAGTGTCCTTGTCCAAGGTCACCTCCCCTTTCCAGGGCAGTCGATACCCAATGACTAGTCAGTGACAGGGTATAAAGGCCCAGCTCCCTCACCCCAACTCGAGACAACTCTGAAGGATCATTCCAGCATCAGGGCTCCTGCAGAATCAGCTGAGGCTTTCACTGAGACTGCCTTGCAGCCCAACCTCTCCCTCTGCCCAGTCCTGCTCCCTTTCCTCCCCAACAAGCATTGGCCCTGAGGCCGCTCCCCAAGAAATTTTGCATATCAGTCATCTCAGAGTCTGCTTCCAGGTGAACCCAACCTAAAGTCTTGGCCCCATGGAATTAGGCTTCCTGCTGACACCCCTGCCCACCATCTGGCTACACAGAACCAGGCCCACCAAGGCAGAGTAGAGCTGCCTTGTATATCAATTTTTCTCCAGTCTCCTAAAGACTGCCCACTCCACTTTCTATGACAGTCCCCAGACTTGCTTCTAGCAGCAGGCCTTCCCTGATGTTCTCTGGGTCAGCTGGTATAGTAAAATAGGCTTTGAACACAAGAAGATCAGGGTTTGGGCTCCAGCTCCCACACTAACTGGCTACGTGAACTTGGGCAAATTCCCTAATCTCTTCAAGTCACTATTCCCATGTCTGAAGCAGAAATGATAATAAGAACATCACAGGCCTGTCAGGAGGATTAAATGATACAACATAAGGAAACCTGTTTAGCACAGTGCCTGGCATATAAAAATGTGCTCAACAAATATGAATTCCCTTCCCTTCTTCTTTTGGGTCTGGGGCACTTTCCACATAATTGCCAATTAACACTTTTCAGTTAACCCAGTACTGAACATCACAAGCACAGATGTGGCGTAAGTCTCTAGGAAAAGTTTGGAATTTTCCATGTGATAGAGCAGGGAAGTGGGTGATGGTCAATCAACTCAACTCTCCCTGTATGCTAGTCTTGATTTTCATGCTGTTGGAAAATTCTTGGCATCCAGTGAAAATTCTTCATGGCACAAGGAATAGCAGGCATTTTCATTTTGTCCTAAGAGGAAATGGAATCCAGCCAGACCTCCTTTTATACCTGGCTGGAGCAGAGGCTATGTTCCCTTAAGACACAGGACCAACCCTTCTTCCTAAGCAACAGGGGAATGGGTTGGAGAGGGGGTGGTACCTGAAATTATGGCTGCTGGGGCCACACAACAGGGTGCTGGCTTCTGGAAGAGAGCACCTGAGCAGACAAATCAGCCTGTTAAGATTGTTTTGTGAAAGTACAACTTGTCCCTAAAATAACACACCAAGTATCCAACTTTCCAACCACTGTCTCTTCCCCAGATGCAATAAGCATCCACTCCCCTCCACCATCTCCCTGCTCCTTCAGCCCCATCCCTCTCCCCACTCCTCATGCGAGCAGAAGATGCTCTGACCTCACCAGGGCTGAGCCACCTTCTCAGAGCAGCTCCATGAGCGAGCTGAGTGTGAATGACGGGAGCTGGAAAGGGCTTGGGGAGCCTGGGGCAGGAAGCCACACACCCCGTGTACATCCCAGCTCCAGCTGGGCCCTTTTCTGTCAACCTTGGCCCAGTACATGCCGTCCTCAGTGACACTTGCGCTGGGCTCAGAGAATGCTGAATTCAGCCCCAATTAAGGGGCCATCTCGGGGCAGGCTGCCAGAACCAGCATCTGCTATTTTGGGACCTGCTGAAGACACGATCTTCTCTCTCTCTCCTTCTCCATCTCTGCTCTATTTCTCCTCTCTCTCCTTTCTCCATTTCCATTATTTCTCTAGGTTTTTCTACTTGACTCTGCATGTCTTTTCATCTCTTGGCTTCTTTGTCTGTCTGTCTCCCCCTCTCTGTGACTGTATCTCACTCTATATCTCTCTTATCAAACCGATTTGACAAACACTCCCACCGTGACTGTACCAGCCCCTGTGCTCTGGGGAAAAAGCGATGCACAGGCTCCTGCCCTGGAGGAGCCCTGGGTGCGCCCAGCCTTCCTCTGGTTCTCCCCACCCCTCTCTGCATCTTAACCAGCTCTGCTCTCCCTGCCCAGGAACTCCAGGGCTTGCTGCTGAAGGCCAAGAAGCGGATTCACATTCCAGCCACCTCCGGGTGCATGAGCAGTTTCTGTGCTCCAGGCTTCCAATTCCAACAGCAAAAGTGCTGTCATTTCCCAGGTTGGTCTGTGGCAGCAAATGCTCCAGGATGCCCAAGAGGCCCAAAGCCATGCTGCCTCACTGTCCTGGGCCCAGGGAGACCTGGCCTAAGGCCTGCAGTGTAGGACTGTTTGATCTCTCTGGGTCAGACCAGTAGGACATGCCCCTTGTCCATCAAGAGATTGAGCGTTCATAGACCATAGCCTCTTCCTTCCAGGGGAGAAGGCCCCCTGAAGGGCCCCTGGCCAGCACCACACTGGGTTTAAGAGGATGTCTTATCTCCATCCCTGCTGCCTTTCAAAATGCTAGACCCAGCTCACTTCCCTCCTTCCTGATCACCCAGCCCACAGCACCATCTCCTGTCCCAGTTCCCACAGCCCTAGAAGCCTGACCTATGCTCTCAGCACTGAGCTCTTCTACCCTGGTACCTGTTGGCTGGAATAATCCTGACCTGTGTTCTTTGTCACAGGGTGTGGGGCAGGGATATTTAACAGGACCCACCTGTGAACTCTCCGAGGTCCTTCCCTTCTGGGGCTTCCCCATGTACTAGGAATAGGGGGTATGTGGTAACTTCTTATGTACACTACTGAATTAATGTTTTTTTTTAATTACCACCTACTATGTGCCAGGCACTATTAGACTTTTTCAGATGTATTACCTTATTTGATTCACAGATCAGGCTCTGAAGCTTATTAGCCCCATTCCAGAGCTGAAGGAACTGAAGCCCAAAGAGGTTTCCCAAAGTCAAATGATAGGAACCCAGGTCTCCTGATTCTGTAGCCAGGGCTTGTTCCAAAACCCAGCTCCTGCCTATAAATAAAAGAAAGAAAGAAAAGGCTTCAACAGAGCATGGTTCTTCCCCCAAGGAATGCTTAATTTGAGATCCAGGGGCCTCACCGCACTTAGCAGCTGGTTGAGAGCTAGGCCCAGCTCTTCAGGGAAAGCAGGCTGGGCCACCAGCACACTGAGCCAGACTCAGGCTCTGGTAGAGCGGAGAAGCCCTTTCTCTGGGCCGCGGGCACAAGTAGTGACAAGCTCTCAAAGGGAGCCCAGGGGTGAGAGGACACCGTGGGGTGGAGGGGGAGAAGGGAGGCTTCTTGAGCTGCTGTCAGCCAAAGGTCAGAGGAGGAGGCACCAAAGGCTCCCAGCGGCAGGGGTTACTCAGACCTCCACTCTTGGTGGGAAACAGGAGGTTGGTCCATCAGGGCTGTCTTTGAAGTTCCCCAAGGAAGGGACATGCGACCTGGGGCTTCCCTGGTGATCAGTCGGTCCCCCTCAGGCCTGTGACATGAGTGGGGTGTCTGAAGCAGGCTTTGGAGCTGGGGAGAGAGTGCAGGTCTGGGAAGGTGCTTTGATACCTCCTTTCTTCTGTGGCTTTTTCAAGATCGCTCTGCTCTTTGTCAGCTGTGCAGTCATGTCAGGATGTGCCAGTTGAAGAAGAAGCAGGCGGGGGAGTACGGGCTGTGCCAAGCTGCTCCAGAGGGAGGCCAGGGCCCTCCGGCAGGTGCTGCACAGAAGCCTGTCTGCAGCCCAGGCCCAGCCCAGGAGTCTAGAACTCTGACCTCTGCGGGACCCTGGCTCCTGAGCTGCCCTAGCCTATGTCCCGTGACTTCTAACCAGTCTCTCAGAGCCAGCCCTACTAACCCTTAGACTTCAGGGGACCCCCCATGTCCACAGCTCTGGCCCCCGAATCCTGGGCCCAAGACGTCTCTGCCTTGGGGGCCACATCTTACAGGTCACCAAGTCCTATAGATTCTAAACCACTCCCTCTTCTTTGGTCCCACTACCTCTGCTCGGATCAGACCTTCCTCATCTCCCCCTTGGGCAGTTGTCACACATGTTCTTCTGGCCTCTGGTCTGTCCCATCCACTCCAGAGCCAGCTTTCCAGCTCAGCTTCATGGCCTCCGTCATCTTGCACTGACACCCACGGTGCGGTGACATGGCCCCTTTCAACCTCTCCAGGCTTATCCCCACTCTCCCCAACACCGCCCCACCTGGCTTCAGCTTCACACAGCCATGGCCATTCCTCAAATATGCCCACCTGCTCTCACCACTAGGCATCTGCCCACGCTATCCCCTCTGCATAGGATAGATTCTCGCAGCCCTGCCTATAAGCACTGGTCCATCCTCTTCCTCTACTCAGTCTAGACTCCATTTAAGCTTTACCTCCTTCAGAAAGCCTTTCCTGGCTGCGAGCCTGGGCCCAGCGCTGCCCCTCGTCTCTCTTTGCGCCCCGTGGTCTTTGTGTCCTGGTCCTTGTCATGCTGTGTTGTCACTGCTGGCAGGAGTGTCTCCTTCAGAGAACTGGGCCTCCTGGAGGGCTGTGCTTCACAGCCCAGCGTGGTGGGATGATAAAGAAACAGGCAGCTGCTCACCAGTTCCCACCATCTGCTTGAGGTAATAACACACACACATACACACACACACACACACACACACACACACACACACACACACACCCCTACCTGATCCCTCACTGGACCAAGAAGTTGAGCTAAGTCATCAAGGAGGGTTCCCCGAGAAGGCAGAATTTGAACTAGGTCCTGGAGGCTTGCTCTGCACCTGTCCAAGGATGTGGGTGTGGACACTTGTGCCAAGTAAGGCGGGTGAAAAATGACTATGGTGGATCACATTCATCTCCCCAATGCTTCACTTCCCTGCGTCCATGCCCTTTACTCTGTGATGCTACATGGCTCTTCCCCGCCCTATCCTGCCCCTTTGGGCCCAGCCATGTGACTTACCTTGGCTAATGGGATGCCAGCAGGCTTGAAATGGGCTTTCACATCAGAACCTGCCTTCTCCTGCTCTGCCATCAGCAATGAGAACATGTCCACGCTAGCCTGCTGGAGGATGAGAGACCTGTGCAACAGAGCCAAGTCATCTTAGTCACCCCAGCCAAGGCTAGCCTAGGGCAGCCAATGGCCAGCCAACCTCCAGAGATGTGAGTGAGCCCAACTGAGACCTGAAGAGCCACCCAGCAGAGCCCAGCCACCCAGCTGACCCACAGAAGAGTAAATTAAATGCTTATTATTTCCAGCCACTGAATTCAGGGAGTTTGTTACACAGCATTATTGAGACAATACACCGACTAAGGCTAAAGAGATCAGCCTCTGGGGAGATGGGCTTATCCACAATGGTGCCCACAGTGGGCTGGTAAATAGGGAGTCTGAACAGAGTTCCCCTTTCCTTCAGCATTTCTCACCACGCCCTCCTTTCCAGCCATCCTGGGCTTCGTGAGGCCTCACACATGTTCTGTATCTCTGTACAACCTGTTCCCTCCTCCTGGAATGCCTGTCTCTGTCTCGTCCTCTTTGAATCCTGCTTTCACTTCAAGGTCAGGTCATACCCTAGAAACCTTTATGGACACACAGCCTCATAGCCACCCTAAACCTTTTGGGAACGACGTAAGGTATAAGTAAGTAATACTCCCTCCTTTCTCCCTCTGCCCCTCCCTATGTCCCACTGTGGTCTGCCTTAGCTTTACAGAGGCACACTCTCCTTCACAGTTATTAATCCACGGGGCTGTGCTACCTCCTGTTCAATTGAATAACTGAGCAGCTAGCTGTGCTAGCTCCCTCCCACAGAGGGAGCAGACCTCATGTACTCCTAGATCTCACAGAGCCTCAGCGCAGCTTCTGATAGCCAGAAGCCTCTGGAAAGTGGGCAATGAATAGCGATGAATACACTTTCCAGCTATTGATTTTAGAACAATGTGACATGATACATTGTAAAAAAAATTGAAATCCAAAGACCTATTTTCAAATGGGCCTAAACAGACATTTCTCTAAAGAAATAGGAGCTAAACAGACATTTCTCCAAAGAAGACATACAGATGCCAACAGGCACATGAAAAAATGCTCATCACTGCTAATTATTAGAGAAATGCAAATCAAAACTACAATGAGGTACCACCTCACCTGAGTCAGAATGGCCATCATTAAAAAGTCTGCAAATAATAAATGCTGAAGAGGGTGTGGAGGAAAAGGAACCCTCCCTACACTGTTGGTGGGAATGTAAACTGGTGTAGCCACTATGGAAAACAGTATTAGAGGTTCCTCAAAAAACTAAAAACAGAGTTGCCAAATGATCCAGCCATCCCACTCCTGGGCATATACCCAGACAAAACTATAATTGGAAAAAGTACATGCACCCCTATGTTCATAGCAGCACTATTTACGATAGCCAAGACATGGAAACAACCTAAATGTCCATCAATGGATGAATGGATAAAGAAGATGAGGTATATATATACAATGGACTATTACTCAGCCATTAAAAAAAATGAAATAATGCCATTTGCAGCAACATGGATGGACCTAGAGATTATCATACTAAGCGAAGTGAGTCAGAAAGAGAAAGACAAATACCATATGATATTACTTATATGTGGAATCTAAAATATGATGCAAATGAACATACCTACAAAACAAAAACAGACCCAGATATAGAGAACAGACTTGTGGTTGCCAAGGGGGAGGGAGGTGGAGGAGGGAAGGATTGGGAGTTTGGGATTAGCAGAGGCATACTATTATATACAAGATGGGTAAACCAGGTCCTACTGTACAGCACAGGGAACTATATTCAATATCCTGTGATAAACCATTATGGAAAAGAATATGAGAAAGAGTATATATATATGTATATATAACTGAGTCACTTTGCTGTATAGCAGAAATTAAACACAACATTGTAAGTCAACTATACTCCAATAAAACTAAAAAAGGAAAAACAAACACACAAAACCCAAAGACCTATTTTCAGTCCTTACCTTGCTCTGCGACACTTGGCCGAGCCCTGACCCCTCTGAGCCTCAGATTTCCCACATGTATAATGAGGGGTTGTGCTGACCCTTCTCCACACTCCCTGCCAGTGCTGAGCATCTGTGACATTTGCCCATGTGTCTAGTCCTCTGGCTGCCAGCTCTGGCCTGGCTCTTCCCACCATTCCTCACTCGCCCTGAGTTCAGCCTCAGAGCCTCCCGCCCGCTGGCAGCCCCGGCCAAGGCTTTGGATGGTGGCTACTGCGTTGGCGTGGCTTCTTGTGACTGCCAGCATCCTCCACTTCCTGAGCCTGCCGGTGGGCTTGGTATTGGGAGTCATCTCTCCTGCAAGCTCTGCTGGGCAAGGCTGGGTCCCTGCCTGTCTGACAGGGGAGCGTCTTCAGGACACACACACACACACCCACACACACACACACACACACACATGCACGTGTGAGCTCCTCTCCTGGCAGCTGCTGCTGGGCCAGTAGGAAGGAATGTTGACAGGCTGTATTTTCCCCACTAGAGTCGGGTGAAAAGAGGAGAAAGGAAGAAAATGGACCAGGGCAAAATTATCCAGAGAGGGGAAGACCTTTCCACGCCAGCTTACTGAAAACAAGGATAATATTTTAGAGAGCAAAGCTTCCTGAGATACAGTAGACGAAGGGAGGTAAAGGCCTCTGAGCTAGATTGTAGCCTCTAGCCAATATCATTGCTTTCTCCAGCCTCACCTCCAGGCTCATTTTTGCAGCTGGGGAAGCTCCAGAGATGCTCAGATCAGGTGCTCCCTGGGATACCAGGAAGGAGCACGGGACAGGAGTTCACAGGGTCTCTGTGTCTGGGGCTGCGGCAGCAGGATGGAGGAACCCCAGGCCTACACTCACATCCACCCTGCCCCCACGGCTTTCAGATACCATCCATCATGTCCATCATAGGTGATGGGGGCTGATCCAAGGCAGAGTCTCCAGCTTTGCTTCTGTGCTCCGCCTCCTTCCTTGTCTGCCCCCTCTCCAGCACAGCAGGCTTGAAGGAAGCACGGAAAGGCTGCAGGTAGGTGCTCACTCACTGCTGTTCCCACACCACCTGCCACCTCACCTCCATGAAAGTCAGAGACAGAGATTAAGGGGCTGGAAGTTGAAACCTGAGGTTCTAGCTGGGGTAATTGCCTTGGTACCTCTGCACGCTTGGAACGTCCGACTCTTCTTTTGCATACCTGGATATCTCTTTTACAGGTATGAGGTAATCAAGCCCACTCTGTCAATGGCTGCAGGGATGAAAAAGACCTTCTGAATCCATGAGGCCCTCCATACGTGGGAGATGTTTTCATTACTGAGACCAGAGAGTGGTCCCCAGGGAGCTTCGGGCCTCATTGTGCGGGATCATGACCCTTTGTGTAGCCTACACTTTGAGGAGCATAGCTAGGACCTGGCCCCTGCCCCTCATCCGATGCCCCACTTCATATCCCCCGACCAGCCAGCAGCCTCAGAACCCCTCTGGGCCCATCCCAGGGTAGGGCTGTCAGGGAGGTAGAGAAGGAGGTGTTCTGGGCCTTCCCTTTTCACGCTCTCATCTAGAGTGTTGATGAGGTGACAGAGCCTCCCGAAGAACAGTGAGAGGCCAGGGCAGACACAGTGTGAGCGGGGGCAGAGGGTGGGGCTCAGACTCTCCAGGAAGGGAGAGGGTGCTGTGGGCTGGAAGAGCCAGGAGGGCTTCCTGGAGGAAGGGAAAGGCTTGAGTTGACTTTGAAGGACATGGCTGCTGCTGCTGCAGTGAGCCTGGGCATGGCTGATTGAGGTGTTAAGGCCCAAAGGCAGGCATGCAAAGCTCCAGGGGAGGCCACCCATGCCAGTGCTAAGGAACAGACCCCCAGGCATCAGAGTTCAGCAGCAGGGGAGCCACCAGTGGCTGAAGGGGGATTCAGGCAGAGGCAGGATGGCACTGATGCCCAGGAGTTCCCCTTCTGCTTTTTCTCTGAAGGAGTGAGCACCAGGCTGATGAATGGGTGACCCAGAACACAGGCCTGCAAGTGGTTGCCCTCAGGCCTGGCCAGAATGGAAGCCAATTATCAGCTCTCAGAAGCACAAGAGTCCAACTGCCTGTTAGAGTGAGAAGGGCCCAGAGAATCCTGCTCTGCCCACAGATCTCCTAGGTCTGTCAGGGCAAACCACCCCCCAGAACTAAGCCCTCCACATCCATAGGCCATCTGAGCTGTGTGGGTCCAGTTGGGGCAGAATGGGGATTGTCACACCCAATCTAGAGATGAGAAAACTGAGTCCCGGGGAGAACAGGTTTGACCTAAGGGTCATGGCCCAGGACTAGAACCTAGGCCCCCTGCTCCTCAGTTGAGTCAGTGTAGACAAGATAACCGGATAACCTGGGTCAGCGTAGACAACTGGATTACCAGGAGCAAAAGAATCCACTTTGGAATAAAATTTACACAGTGGGGGCTTCCCTGGTGGCACAGTGGTTGAGAGTCCGCCTGCCGATGCAGGGGACACGGGTTCATGCCCCGGTCCAGGAAGATCCCACATGCCGCGGAGTGGCTGGGCCTGTGAGCCATGGCCGCTGGGCCTGCACGTCCGGAGCCTGTGCTCCACAACGGGAGAGGCCACAACAGTGAGAGGCCCACGTACCGCAAAAAAAAACAAAAAACAAAACAAAACAAAACAAAAAACACTTACACAGTGGAGATGCAAGATAAGCAATGTGTATGGGCAGAAGCCTGCCACATGCTAGGCGCTGAGCTGGATACTACACAGGGCCTCGTTTAAGACTCAGATCTATCCAATGGGTTCATTATCCTCAGCTCCATACCATGGGTGGGCGAAGAAACAGACGTTTGGAGAGTCTGGGCATCTTTTCCAAACCACCCAGGAGGAAGGGCAGAGCTGGGTTCTGAACACAGTTCTCTCTGCAAAGCTCTGCATCTTTCAACCACCGCCTGGCAACACCAAACAACTGTCAGAAGCTTTGGGCCAGGGAGGGAACAGCCATGCAGGCAGGACAGGAGTCAGGGTCCTACCACCAGTAGCTGATTCAGTTTGGTTTTCTCATGCTTCTCCCAGTGCCAGGGCCTGGCACCTCTGGGAATTGGTTCAGAGCATAACACCACCAGCAACAGTAATAACTTTACTGCTACTTCTATCTGCTTCTACTCCAACTGCTACAGTTTCTGTGCTAAGCACTTTACATATACATACACACACATGCACTTTACATATACCATCTGATTGAATCTTTAAACAAACCTTTGAGGTAGGTTCTTTTTATTCCCATTTTGTGGTTAAGAAAACTAAGTCTCCAAGGAGTAAAGTAACTTGGCAGTCTATCTCTAAAAGCTTGTACAGTCTACACCACCCAAGGATTTCAGGTAGAAAGAAAGACATCTTTCCAACAGTGGGAGTTGCCTGAGAGTGACATGGTGGTCTCTGGAGGAGGGGAGCCCCATCAATGAAGCTTTTTTGCTGTGTGTGGGGGTGGGGGGAGGTTGTGCCCGCAAAAATACTATTTATAGTTGCCTTTTTAAAATTAATATTCACTACTGGGCATATACCCTGAGAAAACCATAATTCAAAAAGAGTCATGTACCACAATGTTCATTGCAGCCCTATTTACAATCGCCAGGACATGGAAGCAACCTAAGTGTCCATCGACAGATGAATGGATAAAGAAGATGTGGCACATATATACAATGGGATATTACTCAGCCATAAAAAGAAACGAAATTGAGTTATTTGTAGTGAGGTGGATGGACCTAGAGTCTGTCATACAGAGTGAAGTAAGTCAGAAAGAGAAAAACAAATACCATATGCTAACACATATATATGGAATCTAAAAAAAAAAAAAAAAGGTTCTGAAGAACCTAGGGGCAGGACAGGAATAAAGATGCAGACGTAGAGAATGGACTTGAGGACACAGAGAGGGGGAAGGGTAAGCTGGGACGATGTGAGAGAGTGGCATGCACATATATACACTACCAAATGTAAAATAGATAGCTAGTGGGAAGCAGCCACATAGCACAGGCAGATCAGCTTGGTGCTTTGTGACCACCTAGAGGGGTGGGATAGGGAGGGTGGGAGGGAGATGCAAGAGGGAGGGGATATGGGGATATATGTATATCTATAGCTGATTCACTTTGTTATACAGCAGAAACTAACACACCATTGTAAAGCAATTATACTCCAATAAAGATGTTAAAAAAATAATATTCAATTTACTAAGGGCACACATTTGAAAACAAAGCTTTTCTTCAGGATTAAGTTCCACTTACTGATCTTATTGTTCTATTTATAGGTGTAATATAATAAGAACAGGACCTTCACTTTTTCTTCAGTTAAAGTTTGATTAACTCAAGTTGAAAAAACTAAACTCTCTTAAACAATCAGTGCCATTTACAATGTAATTAAATTTGCTTAAACAATTTCAACTACATATGAACGTTTAATATATTTGATTTTCCTAAGTAACTTAAATGTCTAATTGAACAAGCAAAACCTTTGTATCCGGTACTGGTAAAACTGTTGTGAGTCTGATAAATTAAATTTATAAATACAGTGACTTTCACATTCTCTTAAATATTGCAATACTGTTTGCAAAATTAGTCAAATTCTCCCATACCTTTCAACTTAAAATTACATGTCTACAGGCTTCTGGTTACAGCTAAGATGGAGTAAGCACACTTCACCTTCCCCCTCCCGTTGATTATAAATAAAAACCCTGGAACAGATACATAAAACACTGTCTAAGGACTTTGAAAAATATATAATAGCAGGCAGAATTGGGAGGGAAATAAACACTCAAAGAATGACCAATATGGAAGTGAGTTTCCTAGGTATTTTTTCCTCCACTATTTCCCAGCTTAGACTCTAGAAAGCATGAACCCCAGACTGTACTGTGGGAACAAACAGAAAGAGCTCTAGCGAAACCCTCTTTTTCTTGCCAGAGCACTGGGAACAGGGACCCTGTAGGATAGCAAGTTGGGGAAGGGGGATGCAGAATCTCAACATTTTCTCTTTTACTGTACAGGGTGTGCTGCAAGGAAGGGCTTCTAGGAGCCAGAGAGTGTGAGGGCAATCATGGAGAGCTGGAGAATAAACCCCCTTAGATCTGTGTATAAAGTCCTGGACTCACCCTTGAGCTGTGAATTCATAGAACTGACCCAAAGCAGAAGGCAGGTCGGGACTTGTGGTCTGAAACAAATAGGATTGATTACATAATATTCCATAATATTCAAAATGCCCCAAATTACTCCACATACAAGGAACTAGGAAAATCTCAACTACACTCAAATGAAAAGACAATTAGCAGATGCTGGCCTCGGGATGATCCAGATGGGCTTCCCTGGTGGCGCAGTGGTTAAGAATCTGCCTGCCAATGCAGGGGACACGGGTTCGAGCCCTGGTCCAAGAAGACCCCACATGCCACGGAGCAACTAAGCCCGTGCACCACAACTACTGAGCCTATACTCTAGAGCCCGCAAGCCACAACTACTGAGCTCACGTGCCACAACTACTGAAGCCCGTGTGCCTAGAGCCCATGCTCCACAACAAGAGAAGCCACCGCAATGAGAAGCCCGCACACCACAACAAAGAGTAGCCCTCGCTCACTGCAACTAGAGAAAGCCTGTGGGCAGCAATGAAGACCCAACACAGCTAAAAATAAATAAATTAAAAATAAAAATAAATAAAAAGATGATTCAGATGATGGTATTATCACATGAAGACTATTATATCACATAACATAAATCATATAAAGCAGCTGTTATAACTATAGTCCATGAAGTAAGAAAGAATGATTTTGAAATAATTGGGAAGATAGAAATTCTTAGGGAAGAAATGAAACCTATAAAAAAGAACCAAATGGAAACGTTATAACTGAAAATTCAATAACTGAAATAAAAAATTCAGTCTATAAGCTCAATAGCAAAATGGAGATGAAGAGGAAAGAGTCAGCGAACTTGAAAATAGGTTAATAGAAATTATCTAATCTGAAAAACAGAAAAAATCTGGGGAAAAAAATGAATGAATTTTGGGGACTTATGGGATAACAGCAAAAGCTCTAACATTCATGTCTTTGGAGTCCAAGAAAGATTGAAGAAAAGGCTTGGTGCAGAAAATATTGAAGAAATCATGGCTGAACATTTTCCAAATTTGGTGAAAAGACATAAATTTATAGATTTAAGCAGCTCAGCAAACCCTAAAAGAAGGACAAATTCAAAGAAAACCTGATTCAAATACATCTTAATCAAACTGCTAAAAAACAAGGATAAAGAAAATATTTTTGAAAACAGCCAGAGGAAAGCAATACATTACATATATGGGAACAATAATTAAAATGACTTCAGATTTCTTATCAGAAGACGTGGAGGCCAGAAGACAGTGGAACACCATCTCTAAAGTGCTGAAACAAAAGAACTGTCAATCCAGAATTCTATATCCAGTGAAAATATCTTTTTAAAGGCAAAATAAAGACATTTTTAGTTGAAGGAAAACTAAGAGAATTCATTGCTAGCACACCAGCTCTAAAAGAAACATTAAGGGAAGTTCTTTAAGAGAAAGAGAAATGATATCAGAAGGAACCTTGGAATTTTAGGACTAAAAGAAAAGAAACAAAAATGAGAATAGCTGGGTGACTACAATAGCCTATTTCCACACCCCTTAAATCCTTTAAAGTGTGTATGACTGTTGAAAGCAAAAATTATAACAGTGCCTGATGTGGTTTTCAGTGTATAATTATGCACTAGTTATAACAACTGCAGCATAAAGGGAGGAGGGAGAAAGGACCTAAATGGCTGCAAGGCTTATATATTTCACTTGCGGTGGTAGAATATTAACTCTAAGTACATCATGAGAAGTTAGGTATATATATTACAATACCTAGAACAACCACTTAAAAAAACTATACAAAAAGATATTTCAAAAAGCCAACAGAGAAATAACAATGGAATATTAAAACATATTGAAATAATGCAAGAGAAGGCAGAAATGGAGAAACAGAGGAATGAAAAACAGAGGGGACAAATCAAAACCGAACAACAAAATGGTAGAACTAAATCCAACAATATCAATAAATCTATTAAATGTAAATGGTTTAAACATACAATTAAAAGACAGAGATTATCAGGTTAGATTTAAAAAACTAAGACTCAACTATATACTGTCTATAAGAAATTCACTTTAAATATTGAGAGGTTAAAAGTAAAAGAATGAAAAAATATACCATAAAACATTAATTTTTTTAAAAGCTGGAAAGGCTATATAAATATCAGGCAAAGTAGACTCCTAAAGAAATAAACTTATCAGGGATAAAGAGGAATATTCCATAATGATAAAAAGATCAATTCACCTAGAAGATGTAATAATCCTAAATGTGTGTGCACCAAACAACAGAATTTCAAAACACAGGAAGCAGAAAACTGAGAGAACTAAAAGGAGAAATAGACAAGTCCAGTTATACTTGGGGACTTTAACGCTCATTTTTCAGGAACTGATAGAAAAGTAGAGAGAAAATCAGCAAGGATATAGGAGACTCCACCACCAAAGGCAGAATGCACATCTTTTTCAAGTTGCTCTTCGTTCATTTAATATAGACCATATTCTAGGCCATAAAACAAATCTTAACACATTTTAAAAAATTGAAATCATATAACACATGTTTTCTGACCATAATGGAATTAAGCTGGATATGAATAACAGAAAGATATCTGGAAAATCCCCCAAATCCTAGAAATTAAACAACACACTTCTAAATAATCCATGCGTCAAAATCTAGGAGGTTGAGGAGCTAGCATGCTAGCCCAGGAAGTTTGGTCCAGGAGATGACACTCTTAACCACAGGCCACGTGGCCTCTCAAAGTTCTTCAGGGCCTTCAATGCCAGGCTAAGGAATTTGGAATTTGCACTGTATTTAATGGATAAGATAAGCATTTAAGGATTTTCACACATAAGGCACATATTTGCAGATAGATGGAGTTAGGTGTGGGTTGGAGATGGGGGCAGGGGGAGCAGGAAAAGTCTGCATTCTGTCCCACCAGAGAGGCAAAGTAAAGTTAAAGAATTTGGATTTTCCTAGATGTCTGCAATGAGACATTTTAGAAGTAGGGCCCATCCTTCCTTCCCTTTTCACAGAGGTTATTTTCACAGTCTTCCTGGGGTCTACACGTGCTAGGTGAACCAGTAGCTCCAGAGGCAGAAGCATGCCTCTGCCATCAGATAGGGGACTTTCTGTGGACAAACCCCCATAAGAATGGAGGTTTCCCAAGGGTTAACTTGCCTGTGGCTCTGGACAAGTTACTTAACCTCTCTATGCCTCAATTTCTCCTCTGTACAATGAGGACAATACAACTGTACAATAATATGAGTTCCCACAGACTGGGCCATGACCTTGGGCTGAGCTGCTTGGAGAAAAGGTTGAAGGGGGGATTTGGACCCCTGGCTCCTGGTAGCTGCTGTGGGACCCTGGCTGGAAGGGGGTCTCTCTAGTTTGCAGGAAGACTTGGAGGAAGCCCTCAGCATGACAAGGAGTGGTACTCCCGCCTCCACAGGCCTGGAGTGGGGAGGGGAGGGCACATAAATCATCCTCTGCAGAGACTTTGATCAACAGCCATGACAGGGATGGCTTCTATTCTCTTTGAAGCAGCAGAAAGATCAATCCTCCTTCTTATCTCAGCCCCCCTGCACAGTGGCACCACGTGCTTCTGCAGCCACTGCTACTCTCAGACAAGACCAGAGTAGAAGGCGATGCCTGACCCAGGCCTGCCGCCTCCCCTCAACTCCGTCTCCACCCCCAAGATGAGAGGGATAAGCAGAACGTGGCACTTTCTGGCCTTCGCCTGTCCCAACCTCAGAGCGGAGGAGAAGGAAAAAGAACACCTACACCCCAGAAAGTAAGAGCTTCCTCGACGCCTCATTAAACTTTCACAAGAGTCCCTCCTCACCTGTGCATCCCCTTCTTTTCTTCAAAGGCTGGCTTTAAAACATCCCATTCTACTGAGATCTAAAGGTACGAGGACAGGAGGCAGGAGACTGGATTTTACTTACAGGTCTGCGTTTGATTTGCTGCGTGACCTTGTGCAAGTTACTGCCCCACTCTGGAGCTTAATTTCTCTATCTATGAAGTAGAGTTGCTGCAAATGTTTTTCAGGGCTCAGTTTACAACTCTGTGATCAAGACTAGCCTGTGCCCAGGTCAGGGTGCAGTGCGGGTGCAGATTGTAGAATTGTCTTTCTCAGACCCTGTCGCAGAATTGCCCCCATGACCCTGACTGCCTCCAAGTCCTTGGTCAAATGCTTTTCTGTATAATCCCATCACTGGAAAGAGCTGCTCTGCCGGCAAAGCAGCATCCTGAGTCTGTGGGCTCTGCCCATAAAGGGGAGGAACAATTCCCATAACAGCACTGTCCCCAGCTGCTCAAGGATTACAGAGGCAGAGAAGCTTGCAGGTGTTGCCCCTGAAAGGCTGGGGCAAGAAGAGAGTGGGGCACAGGACTGGGGAGGAGTAGGCGGTGGGAGGAGGAATGTGCTGGGATCTTCCACCTCCGGGTGTTGCGTGCTTATAATCAAACTGGATTGGTGAGTTAGGTTAGGGCTGGGAAGCCTCTTCCTCCCTGAGTGCTGGCTTAGCCCACGCAGGTGCAGCCCCTCCCCAGCTGGGCAAGTGAAAGACTTGTAGACACAGAGGAATTAAGATCCTCCACTCATGTTCTGCCCCCAGAACAGGCCCCAAAGACAGAGAACAGAGGCTGCAGGAGTCTTTATCCTCCAAGCAGAACACTGCTTAGGCATCCCTTTGAGAATCCCAGTAATTAGCTTCCTGTATCTGGTCTCCAGAACAACCATGGACCTACCCATTAGGTCAGGGTCAGCGCTCTCAGAGTCTCCCGGGGTCTGGAGGGTAGAATTGTTCCAGAAAAGGGAAAGAATAGGTGGGAAAGGCATATTTCCGGCCTGCCTGCTTTGTGAGGTGCTGGTGTGTGCTGGGACGTCCTCTCTGCCTCTGTAGGACTAGATCTGCCGCATCCTCCTTTACCTCCCCAGGTCCCAGCTCAGCATGTCCCCTTCAGTCACTCCAGGCACCTGGGGTCCTCCTGCTGTGCCCTGTTCCTCGTGAACTCTGCCCTCCAGGAAGTCCCCAGCGTAAGCCCTTTGCCCACCGCCACCCCTCGTTGGCCTCCTCAGCCTGGGCTCTCTCTGGGATGGGAACTGTCTGTGTCTGCTGCCAGGACTGACGAGGTCCCCGGCATCCTGCCCAGGTGTGTTCACCTGTGGGTGTGGGTGTGTTTGTGTGCACACACATATACACACGCACATGAACTTTGCAGTACACACTTTAGACGGCAAATTTCACAGGGAAGTGAGGTGCCCTGGATTGACTTTGTGCTGTGTTTTGGGGAATGTACGTGTGTGCGGCATATATTACTTGTGGGTTTGCGTGCTCGCTGATGGGGCTGTTTGTGTTTCCGTGGGTGTGACTGTGTGGGAGAGTGAATGCTGAAGCCTGGGATGCTGCAGTTTAGGGGTGCTTGTGTACTCCTGAATTTGAGGAGTCTTGTGCGTCATCTGGAGCTGTTGTGTAGGAGAATGAGTGACAAGGGTGTGAGCCCACCAAGGGGTGAGGGTGTAGCTATAGAGCGCTGACGTAGGGATCTGTCTGCCCCGAGGGCAACGTGGACTGGGCACCCATGGGCCTTTGAGCATCTTGGTCACTTCTCTTTTGCCCGGAGGGGTCTCCTGCTGGCTCGGGCCTTGCTGCCTCTTCTGCACCAGAGGGCAAGCTAGGCCTTTGACCAAACAGCCTATCTGAGGTCAAGGGTCAGCAGCAGGCTCAGTGATCCCAGCTGTCCCTGTGGTCCTTGATGCCTGGCCCAGGTGGCCACACCAGGTAAGCAGGGCTGTCTGAGGCTGGGGGTGGGAGTCCCAGAAGAGAGTTTCTTGGGAGGTCCAAGGTTAGCCTGGATGTGCTCTGGAGCAAATAATAACAACACAAACAACTGCTCAAACTGCCGGACACTGTGCTAAGCACTGTACAGACATTATTTAAACCTCACAACAATACTGTGAAATAGATCGTGTTTCCCCACTGTACAGGGGAGGAAACAGCCTAGGAAATTAAATAACTTGTCCTGGGTCACACAGCAAGTAGGTTGTAAGGTTGGGATCTGAGCACAGGTCTGCTTGACTCTAAAACTAATGCTTCTCTCCTCCTATTCTCATCTATAGATTATCCTAGCAAGAGGGAAGGACGGGCTCATTTCTCCCCAAACCCATGGATAAGGCTTCATTCACAAAAGGAGCTTTATACTCCTGGATTTAAGATCCATGACTCCTGATGGGGAGAATGGAAGGGGGTGGGCAGAGGAAATAACAGGTCCTGGCCTAGAGAAGGCCCCCTGGAGCTGTTGGAGAATAACCCCTCTAAGCCTTAACGGGGTGATGGAGTTAGACTCAGTCCACACTGCTGTTCCCGGAGCCCTGGGTGTACAAGGTTCCCATGGCTTGTTTTTGTGGCTTCTTCCTGCTTTGCAGGCACCCTAGGGACAAGGATGCTGGGAAGCGACTCAGGTGAAGTGGTCAGAGGCACCACTGGACGCACACAGCGGCTCTTGCCTGCACTGGGAGGCGCTGCCCATTCCTTTCTTTCCTGGATTTAAGCTGCAGGGAAAATGCATAATTTTTTCATTCAAAATTCATTTTGGAAGAGATAGCCTTCAGAGATATAATCAGCCACATTATTTCTCTCCATGAGCAGTCCCTGGAGTTTGTCGGAATTCCTTGTCCTTTTTCCTCTCCATCTCACTCTCTCCATCCTCTTTCATGCTAGGTTGTCACACTGCCCCAGTGTCTCGTCCAGCCATCACCACACACTCTGTTTTGGATTGAATGACTATTTCAAAGTCTGGACAAGGAGGTAAAGCGAGCTCCCTCCTCCCCACTGGGCTCTGGGCTCACAGTCGCCTGAGCCAGCAAGGTGTTCAAAGATGCCCACTTCTGCCCACAGGCCGAGGGAGGCAGCTTGATGTGACGCAGAGCTGGCCTGGCTGGTAGCCAGGCTAGGCAGAGTTAGGAGGTTCCTGGCTCCCCACTTACTAACTGGGTGATCCCAAGCAAGTAACTTCTGTTGCCCTCACAGGGTGGTCAAGGTTGGCACTGACGTATGAAACACCTCCCCTGAGGTATATAGCAAGTGCCCTATAAAAGGCAGCTGTGGTCGGGATGTCCAGGGACAAGAGGGGGCTTTTGGGGGCTGAATGAGCAGTGAACGGGGCAGCATGAAAAACGCAGCCTGGTCTCATTGAGAATCAGAGTCCTGTGCTCGGTGGTGCCCCACGGCTTGGGGGCAGGAGTCAGGGAGAACCACGACGAGGACCCCTAAGGAGCAAGACCCCTTCAGAGCAGGAGGGAGCTCGTGGGGACTCAGCTGCCCAGGGCTGAGTGCCTCTCTTTTGCTGACTTCAGTGGCTTTTACCCAGAGTCGCTCCTATGGGGTATTCCTGGCGTGCATGATAACTGGATTCAAGGTGACAGAGCTGTCATCTTCAACTGACTGAGGGGAAGGGTAGAGCAAGTGAGGGCTTCCCAAGATGATGGTGATGGCCCCAAATGCAGCAAATAACCCTGTGGCACTCCAAGTAGCCCCGGGAACTTCAGGCTGGGCTGGCTATTGCTCTGGGGAATTCCAACACCAGAGGCTCAGAAGACAGCCGTCTCCACCCCCAGCCCCCCAGCCCTCTGCTCGCCTCCCGCTAGTGACACATGACGTGCAGCTGTCTCCAGCACTGTCAGAAATACCGCACTTCGTGGAGGCGAGGGCAGAAAACCTGCTGCCGAAAATCTAAACTTATCCTGGTTCCCCACAGGGAGGGGCAAAGAGAAAAGTACTGCTTTAGCATAAAAGATCGTCGGCACTTTGCAGTGAAATAAAATCAGGATGCATGTAATTTATACCAAGAAGTAGCACGCCCCAGACTAGACAGTCATGGGTAGGTGTCCTTTGAAGGGGGCTACCCGTTAATTGTTACAGGGACCTGGCGCATCACATTTCACAGAGTTGTGTCGTGTTGAGTTGACATGAAGGGAACTGAACTCAGTTTCTAATACTGGCCTCACCCTGCTTTTATAGCAACCGTGGTCCTCAGGTTCCTGGAGAAAGGCAGAGAGACAGAAACTGTCTGGCTCACAGAATCTTTGAACTTTTGAACTGGTGTTCTTGCAAGCCTCGTGGAAGCAATGGCATCTTGACTCAAGTCTAGTTCATAGGGATTTTTACAGACATGTCCTGGGTATTGGCAATACTAATGGTGATGCCAAGGTTCATGACCACTCCTGTGCCCTGGGCTCCCGGCCCATGCCGGGCTCTTTATACACGCTGCTTCACTTACCCTCCTGTTCCATGAGGTATTATCATCCCCCTGCCCCAGGACATATGATGCTGAGACTCAGAAAGAGTAAGAGACGGTGTTAAACAAATGACACCTCTTACTACCTCTAGGGGAGGAGTCCCACTGCGTAGACGAGAGCAAACAGCACAGCAATGCCTGCCACCAGCATCCCAGAATGTCAACCCGCTCCGTGGTCTGCAAGTGTCAGGGCCACCAAGAAAGACACAACTCACACAGGCACTGGAGGGAACAGTGCTTTACTCACATGGAGAAGCGACAGCAGAATCAGCTTCAGTAGTAGGCATTGGTGCCCCAGGGCCTCACAAAGAGCCCCCTCCCTCCCTGCCAGGCGGAGATACAGTGCTGGGATTGGCCAGGTGCTGTGCAACGCACACACTCAAGCAGGACAAAGGAGCATATGCTGAATCTAGAGCAGGGAAAGACATCCCCACATGAGGTGATAAATCCAGCAGTACGCGGGCCTCTCGCTGTTGTGGCCTCTCCCGTTGCGGAGCACAGGCTCCGGACGCGCAGGCTCAGCGGCCATGGCTCGCGGGCCCAGCCGCTCCGCAGCATGTGGGATCCTCGCGGACCGGGGCACGATCCCGTGTTCCCTGCATCGGCAGGCGGACTCTCAACCAATGCGCCACCAGGGAAGCCCTTTACTTCTTGACAAGGAAGTGTTCCAGGCTCAAGGCCCACTCGTACATGGCCAAGCAGGGGTGGAAAGATGGCATGCACAAGATGGCCTTTCCCAACAGGTGGGACCAAGTTCACATGATGGGCGGGTGGCAGGGTCAGAATTTGAACCTGGGTTTTTCTGGCACCAAAGCCCACGAGCCTTCTCACGCATGAACACTCTATGTCTGAGATGAGACAGTCTTCCCCAGGCACCTCTCACCTCTCACCATTTCCATACAGGAGACTGAAACATGTTTCAGTATCATGGGGTTCCCTTGCCTACTTCTTCTGGTTAAGAAACTCAGAAAAACTGTACCACAGATCAGCATTACAACTTGCAAATAAATATGTAGTGTAGAGCAGGGCAGAGATCAATAAGCTGGTGGGGGAACCAGGAGATTCCCACAGTAGCTCCCTCTTCCAAGTCTGCCCTCCTTCTTTCCCACCACAGTGCCGGCAGGCAGCCCATGGACAGCCGGAGTCCTCAGAGAAAAGATGGGCTAGGAGGTTTGCTCCCTCCCAGGACTTTAATGCAAATTCTCAATCTCTTCAACCTTTGCCCACATTCTAATACCAAGAAGAATATGTTAAAATCTGGGATTCTTGTGCCCTGAAGAATCCCCATGTACAGAAATTTAAAACAGAAAACTGGGTCCCCATCAGGGAGAGGGAAATGAATGAAAGAAAAGTAATGCAGGAGAAACTAAAGAATTTGGGCAATTATACAAATACAAGGACATGGTAAGGACCATTCGGCCCTGAAGAAAATGAGATTGACACAGGTAAGCCCCTTAGAAGAATCAGAAAAAGGAGAAAAAGGGATCAAAACCCTTCTTGCTTCAGCACAGGGTCCTGCAATTCTGTTTGAATATTAAGCCTCCATGTGGTTGCTATGAGGCTTTTGTAATATGACTAAACTCTACTGGCTAATTTGGGGAAGGGTTATTATCTACAATTTGCAGATAAGGAGCCAGAGGTGAAAGGAAGTTCAGCAGATGACCTATGCCCATCATGTTCATTTTAGAAGCCACTTTGGATTTAGCACTCAGATTTTCCAACTCCCTGCCTGATCCTCAGCTTCTTAGGGCAACATTACAGTGAATTCTCAGCTGTCGACATTTGTTAATGTGGAAGAACAGAGGCATAGATAATCCCAAATGGTGAGTAATGTCCTCGCTATGCCTGCTGCTCCGGACATTTGCTTTGGAAGACTCAGAAGGAAGACATCCTGCTGTCAGAGGCTGCCCCGTCCTTATTCCACTCCTCCCCTACTCAAGGCCGCCCCACCTCCTGTCCATGCAGACCTAGGGGCAGCAGATCAAGGGGAAGAGGCTGTCACGCTTTCCTAGGTTGGGATGGAGTAGTGGAGAGAGGCAGAGAATAAAGCGTTTCGATTTAAAAGGCCTCCTGCAGTGCCACAAGCTAGCAGAACAGTAACAGTAAATGAGACAGTGAATTGTGTCCACTGAAGACTTCCATATGGACGCTGATTCACTATGTTAATAAGAATGTGCACGCCAGAGGTTGACTGTATTCTGATTTCATGGCTGGGGGATCCATGGTTCAGAATGGGGGAACATCCAGATTTGAGGTCAGAGTCCAAATTCCAGCTCCAAGCTCCTGATTCCAGTTTGGTTGGTCTAATTACTATCTTCTCCTAATGACTAAGGATGCTTTAGAGCCAGATGGCTTTAATGGCCGAGACCTGAGTAGAAATGCAAGCGACGCTTAAGGTGGAGAACTGGTGATGCTGGAGCCGAGAGGAGCCAGTTCCTGATTCATTCAACAAATACTGAGCACCTACCAAGTGCCAGGAGGTGGGGTTGGCACTGGGAGAGGAAAGCACAAGAATCAGACGTTGACCCTGGCCTAAAGGAACTCAGGGTAGCGGGGGAGATGGGGCATGTATAGAAATCTCTCTAATATATACAGAGAGGAAAGTAAGATGAGATTTAAGAGCTTCATTTACTCTTCAATTGACTTATTCATTCAGTCACTTGGGCACTGTATTTTGCGTTCTAGATATAAAGATAAATGAAACTGATCTCTACCCCTTGAAGCTACCATCCAAATACCTAATCCGAGTCACCCAGGGAGTTTTTCAAAATACAGTTCCCCAGGTCCCCAGCCCAGACATTCTGATTCTGAGTCTCTGAAAGTGGCACCCAAGAAATCTGAAGTTCTCATTCTAGGTGTTCTCCAGGTTTCGGTACTAGTCCGGCGGGATAACAAGTGAAGGGAGCCCAGAGGAGGGAGATCCCGAGATAGAGAGAAAGGTTTCCTGGTTCACCTCTTCCAGAAAGCCCTCCCTGACCAGCCCAGCACCCCGATGTCCTCTGATCCCAACCCCCACTGCACATCCTGTAAGGGCTATAGTTTTCCTGGGTGACTGGGAGGTTTAGTCCCCTTGGTTCTTGGGTGTGTCTTAACCTCTAAAGCTGAGTGCTCCCATGTTCCAAGGTCTTTGTGATGAGGATTCCAGGGGCTTTGTGACACACAGTGGCTGGCTCTGTTCAAGCATGGGAGGTCAGAATAGGCCCAGTTCCTCCTGGGGATGCAACTCATAGGAAGATCACCTTCCCCTGCTTAATTAAAGCATCACTTAGGGCTCCAAGTGAGCTCTGGTCAGAGGCTGCTTTGAAGACAGCTAGCAGGGGCCATGACCACCCTCTCTCCTGAAAACAGCCTCTCTGCCAGGCAGTCGGCCTCCTTCATCCTGGTGGGTGTTCTTCGTCAGCTCTGAGGCCCTCCCTCCCCAACCTCTGGCTTACATTAGGACCATTTTCCCCTGTTGGGTAGGAAGGACTAGAGCCCTGAGCTGGCCTCGAAAATGGAGCAGGGTAGGTTAAACCTTGGTCTCACCATCATTACAGACAACAGGACTGAAAAACACAGGTTCGTTTTTACCCTTCTATCTAAGCCAGTGTTACTTTTTCCCCGTACGTGACATTCTAACTTTAATGAGTCTAGGTCTGCAAGTTGTCTTAAAGATGCTGATAAATTTTCCATGGTGCTTTTGCCAACAATTTTGGTATGCTGCCACCAGGTGGCAGTAATGCTTTTGTTAGTAGGCAGTTCCATGTCCGATTAATGATACACTATTCAATTGAATTCAGCCTCAGTCATAAAATTTTCTATACAGTATATTTTTCAAAATCATAGTAACTAATTATAATGACCTTAACCAATCTCAAGTCTCATTAATCATAGCGATTTAGAGAGTGATACATAAAAAAGCAGAAATGAAAAACAGGCCTCTCTCTCCCGGAGTTTTAAATGTTATTGCTCTATTGAAGATTATCACGAGGCCTTGATTTGAATTTTCTTTATACCTCTCTTCATTTATCTGAAGTTAGAGAAGGATAATAATAAAATAACAAACTGTCATATAGCATTTATTAGGTACAATGACTGTTCTAAATGCATTATTTATATTCAGTCTCATCATAACTCTATGAGGTGGATGAAGCTATTATCTTCACTTGGAGAAAACTGAGAAATGAGAAAATTGAGAAAAATTTCACAATGAGAAAATTGAGGCCTAGGGACTAAGCAACTTGCCTACAGACCCACAGCTAGTAAGTGGCAGAGCTGGTATTTAAACCCAAACTGCGGAGTCCATCTTCTAAATCAGTGATTCTCCAAGAGTGGTGCCTGAGTCTGCAGCATCAACATCAAAGGGGGACTTGTAAGAAATGCAGATTCTTGAACCCCAGATCTTCTGAACCAGAAACTCTGGGGATGGGGCCCATCGATCTGTGGTTTAACAAGCCCTCTGGGTGACTCTGACGTGCAGCTAACTTTGAGAACCACTGTTGTTTAAGCTACTTTTAAGATAACTATGCTATACTGATGATACACCCTCCACGCCTGGGTTACTAATAATCACCCAGATAACTTTCAAGTTGCACACATCCCCCCCAAGCTTTCTACTATCAATATGCCTGCCCTCCTTGGGCCACACCCTCTCCCCTTGGTAAGAATCACTAACATGGTTACTGTTGGGAGTATGTCTTGTCCCTCAGATGAACTCAGGCTTTATTGAGGGCTCTGTTGCTGTGAGTATTCAGAGGAACACAGCATCAAAAACCCTCATAGAAAGTTTTCCTTATCCTCCAGTGGCTTTCTTATTTTACTAACAATACTGGAGAAAATTCTTAAACCCAGTGATGCAGAGGGGGAAGGAGAGTAGAAAGATGTATGCCTGTAGCCAAGGCTGCTAGCAGATGTTAGAGAGGCTGAACCATTTAAGGCTCCCACTTCTGGACCCCTTTTCCAGAGGAAGCATGGCCAAGCTTTCCCCAGGTTTGCCCGTGGAGACCTTTAACCTGCTTAGGCACACCACAAAGGTGGGAGGAGATTTCCACACCTGCCCTACCTGGCAGTACCCTTCCCAGGGGACTAGGAAAGGCACTACTGCAGAGCTGAAGAGTACCCAGCACCTCGAGGACTACCAGGGTCTCCTCCTGGATGACTAGGTCATTGTACCCAGATTGTGGGCAGAGTGTTAATAGGTTGGCGGAGCAAGGAACGGAGGAATATAGGAGGATGAAGATGGATTTGAGTGGCCATTGAGATGACCACCTCCTTTACTTTGAAGGACCCCAGATACAGATTCTATTCACTTTATTATTTTTTTTGGCCGCGCTGCACTGCATGACGGATCTTAGGCATAGACAGGAGGTGTGGATGTAGGTGAAGAGAGGAAGGGGACTTCCTGTGGAAATTCCTACACACACACATCACTGTAGCCCTCTGCAGGTGGTCAGGCTTTTTGTGCTTGTCCTTTGCTTGCTAGCAAATGTCTTAAATGTTCTGGTGGGTGGCCCGTAGATTGCTCGGGTATGGGGAGATTCAGGGAAGTGGCTGCGCAGAGAGAAGTGGAGTTTGCTGGAAGGAGAAGTCAGTGGCTTTTTATAAACAAATTCAGCCATGGCAAAGTAGGCAGATGGCCAATTGTTGCAGGTAGAGGTTTAGTAATGCAAATTGTCCGAGCACTCAGCAGATGCCTTCTTGCGATGTTTCCGATTATCTCTGCCTTATTATGTTGATGCCGTATCTTTTATTATAGTGTTCTGTGCATAGTACTTTGATTACTTTGCCACTTTCATTGTGTCCAACCCTTTTTTCATAACTTTGTTCATCACTTATTTTTTAATCTTTCCATGGCATTTAATTTTAAGGTATGCCTTTTGTTAACAGCGTATGTAGGGCGTATAGTTTTTATTCAAACTGAAATTTCTTGTCTTTTACACTCCCTGGTGGCATGGCGTTGGGGTTAAGCACCCTGACTCTTGCAACAAACAGCTCAGGGTTCAAATCTCAGCTCTGATATTTACTGTACGACTTCAAATATACTAATTAACCCTCTAGGGCTCTGGTTCCCTAATATATAAAACAGTGTAACAACCTCTCCTACCTCATAGGTGGCTGTGAAGGTTAGAAGGTTGGTAAATATAAAGTGCTTAGACTATCATCAGTGCTTTTTAAATGTTTACAACTAATAAGGGAATTTAAGCATTTATTTCCATAATCAATTTCTTTGGATTTCTATCATTTTTATGCTTTATGCGTTTATTGATTCCTTGTTGTTTCCTGTATGGTTTGTTTTTATTTTTTAAAATAAATTTGAGGAACTTCCCTCGTGGTCCAGTGGTTAAGACTCCGCGCTTCCACTGCCGGGGGCATGGTTCGATCCCTGGTCGGGGAATTAAGATCCTGCATGCCTAAGATCCAACACGCAGTACAGCACAGCCAAAAAAATAAAATAAAAAATAATAAAGTGAATTAAAAGGATAATGTCCTATTCCTATAAATCTCTAATTTTAAAAGTAAAAAATAAAACAATTTCTTCTGACACTATCCTTCAATCTAATAAAAAATTGAATTTGTAGTTAATCATCTTTCCACAAAGAATACTCCAGGCCTAGATGGCTTCACTGGTGAGTTTTACCAAATTCTGAAGAAAGAAATAATACTAACTCTATACAAACTATTCTAAAAAATTGAAAAGCCGGAATACATCCCTACTTATTCTATGAGGCCAACATTACCCTGATGCCAAAATCAAAGATATTACAAGAAAACAAAATTATAGACCAATATCTCTCGTGAACAATGATGCAAAAATCCTAAATAAAACTGTAGTAAATAATAGCCAATGATGTCTAAAAAGGATAATACAGGGGCTTCCCTGGTGGCACAGTGGATAAGAATCTGCCTTCCAATGCAGGGGACACAGGTTCAAATCCTGGTTCAGAAGATCCCACATGCCACAGAGCAACTAAGCCCGTGCGCCACAACTACTGAGCCTGTGCTCGAGAGCCCGTGCTCCGCAACAAGAGAAGCCACCACAATGAGAAGCCCACGTACCACAACGAAGAGTAGCCCCCGCTTGCCACAACTAGAGAAAGCCCGCGCTCAGCAACAAAGACCCAACACAGCAAAAAATAAATTAAATTAAAATTAAAATTAATTAAAATTTTAAAAATTAAAAGGATAATACATCACCAGTGCGGTTTATCCAAGGAATGATTTAACATCCAGAATAATCCAATATAATTTACCATTTTAGCAAACTACAGAAAGAAAAACCATATGATCATCTCAGTAAATGCAGAACATCCCTGATAAAAACTCTCAACAAATTAGGAAGAGAAGGGAACTTCCTCAACCTGATAAAGGGCATCTACAAAAAGCCTATGGTTAACATCATACACAATCATGAAAGCCTGAATGCTTTTCCTCTAAGATTAGGAGCAAAGCAAAGATGTCTGCTCTCACCACTTTTATTCGACATTGACCTTGAAGTTCTAGCCAGTGCATAAAACATGAAAAAGAAATAAAAGGCATCCAGCCTGGAAAGGAAGAAGTGAAACTGCCTTTATTCACAGATAACATGATCATCTATGTCAGGGTTAGCAAACTTTTTCTGTAAAGGTCAAGATAGTAAGTACTTTAGTCTTTGTGTGTCATACATCTCTGTTGTAACTACTTAACTCTGCCATTGTAGCATGAAAGAAGCCATAGACAACAAATGAGTGGGCATGGCTGTGTGCCAATAAAACTTTATTTAAAAAAACAGATTAGAGGCCTGATTTGGCCCATGGGTTGTAGATTGCTGATCATTGGCCTATGTAACAATTCCTATGGATACACCAAAAAAGCTACTAGGACTAATAAATGAGATTAGCAAGGTCGTAGGATACAAGATCAATATATAAAAATCCACTGTATCTGTATATACTAGCAATGAAGAGTTGGAAGTTGAAAGTTTAAAAATAACACTTTTACAGTAGCATCCCCCAAAATGAGACATTTAGGGATAAATCTGACAAAATACATGAATAATCTACACGCCAAAAACATTGCTGAAAGAAATTAAAGAAGACCTAAATAAATGCAGAAATATACTGTGTTCATGGGTCAGAAGATTCAATAGCGTTATCAATTTTCCCAAATTGATCTATTGATCAATGCAATCCCCATCAAAATCACAACTGTCTTTATTGTAGAAATTGATCAATTGACTAAAATCCATAAGGAAATGTATTCCTAAAGTTCATGCATTCCCTTTTACAATTAAGGATCCCAGGACACAGCCCCGCTCTGCCTGTTCCCTTCTGCTTCCTGCTGAGTGTTGCGGTCTCTGAGTATAAGTTGGGAGATCATGATGGCTGCCAGGGGGCAGAAGCCTGGCTCTGCTCAGCTCAGGTGACAGTGCCTATGCAGTCGGGACATGGCATCAGGGCAGACCCTGCTTCTCAAGGTTAGGCGAAGGCCAAGATTTTTTGTACCTTCTAGGGCCCATATGTCCTATTTTGGTTCAGAAGATGGAACATGTATGAGTCATTAAAGTGTACTGCTCAATCCATCCCAATAGAACATGGAGCTAGTGGAAATTATCCCCAATTTGGGCCTGTGGGCTCTAATTTTTAATTTCCAGGGCTGTTTTTCTTCTAACACCTTTCTACACATGTGGTCAGTGGACCAGCCTCAGCAATCCCCTGGGAGCTTGTTAGAAATGTGTCATCTTGGGCCCCACTCCAAACCTTCTGAGTTAAAAACTGCGTTTAAAGAAGATCCTCGGGTGACTCGTAAGCAAATGTAAATTTGAGTCACACATGTGCACATTCAGGTATATATTAATGGGAAGTTGGGAGTTATACACATCAGATATGTCTAGTCACCTGCCAAGCTCTGTCCATCACCACACTTTCAAGTCTGCTATGTGGCATTTCAAGATATTCTCTCCAATACAAGACTCCTAGGAATCTTCCCCTGTTCCAACAGGAATTCAACTCCTAATTATTGTTTTATGAGCATTTTAAATTACTTTGTATGCATTGCACTCACTTTCCACACACACAAACACACACACACACACACACACACACACACACACACACACCCCTGATGTAAACCAGAAACCATTCCTTATGATGCATTGTTCTGCTCTTTTAGGAAAGCTAAAATGGAGCTCCTGGATGTGTTTAATTAGTGCTTGTTTTATATTTTTCCATTATCAAAGCAGTATATATTATTATAGAAAAGTTTGAAAATATAAGAAAAAGGGGAAAATTACTTATAATCCTATCACTCAAAGATAATCACTGTTTTGTTTTTAGGTGGGTTTTCTCAGGGTTTTTTTCTAACAGGATTTTTTTTTTTTTTTTTTTGCGGTACGCGGGCCTCTCACTGTTGTGGCCTCTCCCGCTGCGGAGCACAGACTCCGGATGTGCGCAGGCTCAGCAACCATGGCCCACGGGCCCAGCCGCTCCTCGGCATGTGGGATCCTCCCGGACCGGGGCACGAACCCGTGTCCCCTGCATCGGCAGGCGGACCCTCAACCACTGCGCCACCAGGGAAGCCCCCTAACAGGATTTTTATAGTGGTTAATTCGCTCTAAGACTATATAATGTGAAGCTTTTATAATATGTAACAGATGTATGGAGTATGGTACACAGAGAGAGTAGATACTGAATACACAGTTTTGTTTTCTGCTTTTTGTCCGTTAACATTTGTATTTTCTCAGATTATTATTCTTTCCTTGTAAGCATCAATTTAAATGCCTCACACTATTCCATTAAGCATATAAACCATAGTTTACTTAACTATTCCCTTATTGCACAACAGTTAGAGAGTGCTTGCATTTTTCATTTTGGTAAGTAGTGTGCAATGAAAATGACTGTGCATACAGCATTTTTCTATATATTTTCAGTAATTTCCTCAGGATAAATTTCCAGAAGTGAGTCAGAGGCTGTGAACTTTGATTCACATTGCAAAATCCAGAGTATATCACTTAAAAATCACACTTAAAGAAAAGCCAAAGGTTCCTAACAGAGGGCTGAGGTGGTTGTCCTTGGCAGGTGAAGAGAAAACCACCCATTGACAAGACGGAATGGGATGGCTTCTTTGACGAGAACGGTCACTTGGCCAAGTCACGAGACTCCATTTGTGTTAACATCCTGGAAAGGGTATGGTCCTCAGCTACCCTTGGCCTCACCCCGGAACTGGGGGACATGGGCAGGCAAGGGGACAAGCATGGCATTGGGAGGGGCCCTTTTGGCAAGCATCTGGAAGGCCCACGACCTCTCACCTCCACCCCTCCCCAGGGTCTGCACCCCTTCGTGAGGACGGAAGCCTGGAAATTCCTTACGGGCTACTACTCATGGCAGAGTTCCCAGGATGAGCGGCTCATGGTGGACAGCACAAGGAGGTAGAACGTTCCAGATCCTGTCAGGGGAGGGTGGCTGGCGGTGCAGGTGGGAGGGGGTGCCCACCCCAGCCTGGTAGGTTCAGGCTTCTTCCTTCAAATGGACTTCTCTTTCCAAGAGACAAAATCCCCACGGCTCTGCCGACTCGGGGCCCACATTCAGGGGGCATCGGTACCTTCCCCCATCCCCACTCCCGACCCCGCACCCCAGCCCGGCCATGTTTACCAGTCCTCACTCTGCTGACTTAAGCTGGATCCCAGCACCTCCCAGCTGTCCTCCCCACACCGCCCAGCTCAGCCCAGCCCAGCCATCCCTAGACCTGTGCAGCCTTCTTGAGGTGGAGAAAATTCAGTTAAAGATTTAACTTTAACACAGTATTTAACTGAAGATCCTTCGATTAAATACACCTGCAAAGACCCTTTTCCCAAATAAGGTCATATTCACAGGTTCCAGGGGTTAGGGCATGGACTTCCCTTTGGGGGTCACCATTCAACCCACGACACCACCTAAGCTCGTTCTAATGATGGGCACAAAACACTGCTTCATCCAGTCCTTCTAATTCTGAGGCATAGGTGCTAGTGTTAGCCCCATTCTACAGACAAGGAAACTGAGGCTTAGGGAGGGCTGGTGATATCCCCAAGTCTTGACCCTAGTGGCAGACACCCAGTACTTAAGTTGTAATCCAGGATTCAGGTGCAGTGGTCAGACTGCAGAGCCAGAGGTTAAACCTGTCACCCCGCTGCACTCCAGGCAGACATCAGATGATGGTTAGGGCTGGCAGAGGCGGGGAGAGGGGAGGCAGCACAGGTAGCAGGCACTGCCTGGGTGAGGGCACTGCTCAGGGTTACCCCGACTGGCCTGGAAGGGAAGGCTGCCTCGTTCAGCCTCAGTTCCGTTCTCACAGGAAGAACTACAAGGCCTTATGCCAGATGTACGAGAAGATTCAGCCCCTTCTGGAAAACCTGCACCGGAACTTCATAGAGACTCGGAATAACATCGGTGAGCCAAGGAGGGTGGGCTGTGCTGGGCAGAGGGGAGGGTTGGAGGTCATCCCTGCACCACTTCAGTCACATCTGTGCGCTGGTTCCTGGGAGCTGCCTTGACATATGCCAGGAATTTTGCCAGCTAAACCTCGGTTAGTCTGTCCGCCTGGCTCTACTGGCTGCCCCTAGATGCCCAGCACTGTGTATCCCTGGGTGTATGTTGTTTCTGCTGTTTGTCTACATCTCTTCCCGCCTTGGCCTTGAACTAGATTGAATTAGTTCAATGGGGGGTGGGGGGGGTGGGACATCCCTGGCAAAGGGTACAGCCTGGTCAAAGATTTGGAGGTGGGAAAAAGCCCAGGCAGCTCAGGTTGTGGTGAGAGGCAAAGCCTGGTGGACTGATGTACCTTTTTCATGGCCCCCTTCCCAGGATGTCCTGGGTCCTAGCCTCTTGGAATGAGGGGAATAAACTCACCCATGGACCTTCTGCTGGAGGTGATCTGGTGCCTCACCATCCCTTGCCCCCCACCTAGCATACGACATCCAGAAACTCTATGACAAAGACCCCCTGGGCAATGTCCTTATTGATAAGAAGAGGCTGGAGAAGATTCTGCTCCTGAGTTACGTCTGCAACACCCAGGCAGGTGCGCCAGAGGGCTGGGTCTCCCTTCAGCCCCCTCTTCTCAACCCCTTCCTGGGATAAGGCCGGTCCAAGCCCAGGCTCCGCCCCTCCTCACTAGCTCCCCTCCACCCCAGAGTACCAGCAGGGCTTCCATGAGATGGTGATGCTTTTCCAGCTGATGGTGGAACATGACCATGAGACCTTCTGGCTTTTCCAGTTCTTCCTGCAGAAAACGGTGAGAGCTGAGCCTGGCTTAGGGACCACCCCCATTCCTCAAACGACCCCTTGAGGTTCGGCAGGCACTGGCAGCCCCAGCCATTTCCTCCAGCCCTGAAGCAGCCCTCTGGGTCCCAGAGGAGCTTCTCCCATGGAAAGACAATGCCAGCCCCGGTGGGGTGTGTTCTGGTTGGGGGGTGGCAAGCATTGGAACTGAGAAGGTGGGTAATGATGCTCTGGGTCCAGCTCTTGTCAAACCTTGAAAGGTTTGGCAAGGCCCAGTGAGGCCCACCTTTCTCCGGGCATTACCCTCCCAAAACATGGCTCTGCTCCTGCAAATCCTCCACGGCTCCCCACAGCCTCCAGAATAAAATCCAGAAACCGCAGCCAGACATTCAAGGTTCTGTCTTCAGTCTTGTCTCCCACAGTTACCTTCACATGACCTGCATCCGGCCCCCCAGGGCGCCCCCCACACTGTGAGGTGGAGGGCTTTTGAAGGTGCTGCCCCCCATTACTCCCTTTCTGGAAAACCTTTCCTCATGAGCTGTGAGAAGCTACCCAGAACCCACCCCCATCCCTCTCTCCATCCCTGCAACAATGTGCACACTGCTCTTTCCTTGTCCTGATTGGTCCAGACCCATGGCATGTGTCTGGAGGAATAACTGGTCTCACTGCATTGTGAGCCACTCCTGAGACATCTCCACATGCCCACCATACACACACACACACACCAGACACAGACATGATGTGTGTTTGCAAACACACATACACTGACACTCAGACTCACACAGAGACACGTGCCCGGCCCAGAGCCAGACACGCACAGGGCCTCCAGAACTGGGGAGCTGATGAAGCAAGACTGACTCTTCTGATGCTTTCAAGGGGTTCCCTCCCTCCCACCCATCTTCCCCAGGAGCACAGCTGTGTCATCAACATCGGGGTGGGCAAGAACCTCGACATGCTCAACAACGTGATCAACTTCCTGGACCCCGTGTTTGCTGAGCACTTAAGTGAGTGCGCCCCTCTGCCATCTTACACGTCCTCCAACCAGAGCAGGCGTGGGAGGGGGCCGGGACACAGTCCAAGGCAGTGGCGCCCAATCATGTGAGAGGGAGCAAGGTCATTTGGTCTTTTCTTTGGGCCCCAGCGAGAGGGTTCATCTGGATGGGGTTGAAATCTGGACAGTTGAAAATCCACCCCAAACAGTCTCCAAGGGCAGATGGAAAAGTGACAGCCCAGGTCTTTGTATTTTCCAGCATGTTTATGTGCTCAGTTGTTTGGCCTCATCTGTCTGTCTTTGCTTTATCTCCTGTTCCCCTGACCATGGCCCCCTGGCTGGCACCCTGCTTCTCTCCCCACAGAAGGGAAGGGTGCGGGGGCCGTGCAGTCCCTCTTCCCCTGGTTCTGCCTCTACTTTCAACGTGCCTTCAAGTCCTTCGACGACGTCTGGAGGCTCTGGGAGGTGAGGCGCTCCTCTGGGGCAGAGGATAGACCCTACCCCTAGGGCAGGCGGCAGGGAAGCCCTTTTCCTTGCCTCCCTTGATTGCTGGCTTTGGATGGAGTTCACTGGGATATATTGGGCCACTGAGCCTGCTTCCGCCCTGTTGGGAGATGACAGAGCATCAGTTGGTCCCTCTGTTCATCTAATCCCACCACTGTACCTTCTCAGGGCAGCGCAGGCAGGAGGGGCCTCGTGGCCTGTGCGGTGGAAGCCTGGCCTGCGTTCAGCTTCCCTGCCACCCTGCCTGTGCAAGGGGCCTCACTCTGCTCTCACTTTCCCAGCCACCTCTTCCTCGGCCTTCCCCTCCACCTGAGCACCCACTTCTTCTGAGCCCTGACTTCTGGAGAAGGTGGGGCCCCCAAGGACAGGTCGCACCTGCAGTTATTTGACCCTAGTCTCTGGGGCATCAGCAGATGAACCTCCCCGCGAACAGGCCCACCGCCCATCACTGCCCTGCCCAGTGGCTGCCACTGCCTGCAGGATCCGGCCCACCGCTCAGCCTGACATTCAGTGCCTCAGAAATCAACTCCCCCCACCTCACCCCTCCCTCCTGGCCTGCTGGTCTCCATGCTCAAGTCCATGACCACTGCCAGGCCTTTGGTGACACCCCTGGATTGTTGACTTTCCATCAACTGTTGCTTTGCCAAAGCTCCACTCAAATGCTACAGAGAGGGCTTCCCTGGTGGCGCAGTGGTTGAGAGTCCGCCTGCTGATGCAGGGGACACGGGTTCGTGCCCCGGTCCGGGAAGATCCCACACGCCGCAGAGCGGCTGGGCCCGTGAGCCATGGCCGCTGAGCCTGCGCGTCCGGAGCCTGTGCTCCGCAGCGGGAGAGGCCACAACAGTGAGAGGCCCGCGTACCGCAAAAAAAAAAAAAAAAAAAAAAAAATGCTACAGAGAGTTACCCAGTTATTCTTGGCATTCTCCCTCTCTCTCTCTCCCTCTCCCACCTTCTGTCTTGCTCCCTCCCTCCTTCCCTTCTTCCCTCTCTCATTCTCTCTCCCTCCTCCTGCCCTCTCTCTAGTGAATTCCCTGAAGGCTTTTTCCCTGAGTCCCCCAACAGAAGCACCATGCCTAGAACCCCAGAGGTTGAATGAACGAATGACTGAATGAATGAGCACGTCGGCAGCAAGGCCCAGACATGATGGACGGGGCCACGTGGCTGGTGGGTACCGCACCATCCAATAGGCGTCTGCGGTGTCAGGCCACAGGCCAGGCTGAGGCTCGCCCACCTCTGCAGGTCCTGCTGACGGGAAAGCCCTGCAGGAACTTCCAGGTGCTGGTGGCCTACAGCATGCTGCAGATGGTGCGCACGCAGGTGCTGCAGGAGAGCATGACGGGCGACGACATCCTCCTGGTGAGAGCACCCTCGGGCCCGGCCCGGCCCCACCGGCTCCTGGAGGCCCGCGACACCCACGCCATCCCTGGGGAAGGCCCCTGGGTCGGGGGCCCTGGACTCCAGCAGCCCCTTTGCCCCTGGGCAGGAATAGTGACGAGACTGACGTACCCCGAACACTGTGCTGCATGCTTTTAGAGACCAGCTTGTTTAAGCCTCATGACACGCCTGGCACAGAGGGGCCATAACGCTCATCGTCATCATCACCCGTGTTCAGCAAATGGGGAAACTGAGGCCCTGAACAGTTCTTAAGCTTTAGGCTTGACAGACTGACAGTGAACTCTTTGGCCCTAGGGTCCTCCTGTGACAAAAGACCTGGAATTTTCCAACAATTCTAAAAAGCAGCGGAAGGCTTTGTCAAAAACATCTTAGAGAGCACCCCAATCAAAAAATGAGTCATCCTAGAAGCCCATGAGACGCTCGGTGGAACCCCAGGACTCCCTAGAGCCCAGAATGAAAACTGCATTTACCATCTTCCCAACAGAGAAAATTCCATTGGTACAATTTCAGGCAGTGTGCCAAGCTGGTGGTGGGGGAGATCAGCTGGCCCCAGTGACTGCCATGAGCAGCGGTCTTGTCCCCTTGAAGCGTCAGGTCGCTGCCTGTGCCCGGGGAGACCTGATTCCGCCCCACCTTCTCCCGGCACAGGCGTGCAACAACCTCATAGACCTTGATGTTGCTGAGCTGGTCTCTGCTGCCTGCACAGCCTATGCGGAGCTCGTCCAAAAGGATGTAAGTTACCCCGATTACTTGTCCTCCTTCCCTTCCTCCTCCAAGAAGCCCTCCCCAGTCTCCCAAGCCCAGCCCATGGCAGGTGTATTCAACTTCAGGGACACAGCTTGTGCTATGTTCTCTGCCACCAACCCACAGGGCTTGCTCTGCATGGACTGCTTACAGGTTTGCCTGTGTAACTCCTGCCTCCCCAAGTAGATAGACTGTGCTTCCCGAGAACATGGCCCTCTTCCCTCGTTCCCTGCGTCCATCCCGGCAGATCTGGGCACAGGGCGGGGCACCCAGGGGCTCAGGAGAAAGTCACTGGCTGAATGAAGCAAAGAATGAGAGCGACAGACCAATGTCTGTCTGCCTCTACCTGCCGGAACCTTCCTCTCCCCCAGGTTCCTCAGCCATTAAAGGATTTCTTTCTCTGAGGATACTCACAAGGAACAGACGCCCTCAACAGACAGAATGAGGTGGTGCTTCAGCCGCGAGGTCAGGATCAAGTCCGATGGGGCGTTCGGGTGAGGGTGTAGGTAATACAGCTGTGACAGCAACAGCCTCCTGGAGTCATGGTTCATGGTAAGCAGTGTGTTTCCCGGGGGGGCGCATAAGAGCAGAGACAGGATTGTTTAACGAGACGAGAGATTGCGAGGGCTAGAGAGAGGGCACACACTGGGAGGAGACTGTGCTGGTCGGCCATCCCTCAGTGGCTGAGGGCTTTCCAAGGCTGCAGTGGTTCTGCACCAGGAAACAAATGGTTGAGGGTATAACCGACCTTGAGAGCTGGCTGCCTCCTGTGGAAGAAATGGACGTGTCTAACAGGCTTGCTCCATCCCTGGTCCAGAGAGGAGGGCCCAACCCCCTGGCTCCCCTTACTCCCAAGGTACCAGTCTCACGTGACATTGTTTTTCCAGAGCCTCCCCAGCAAACTGTGGAAGGTCACAGCCCAAATCTCTGGCTAGCAAGCGACTCCTCTCTTGGTTTCAAAGCCCCCTCACAATTGCACCTTCATTTCTCAGCCTGGATGCCGCCTCAAACTAAACTCTCTTTTGCAGACTTAATCTCTCCAGAGAATGCCATCTTTTCCCTGACCCGGGCAGTGCAGACTCTCCCTGGAGCAGCGGTGCCTGCCACCCGCTCTCCCCAGACTGTGCCCCAGCCCCGGGCCCCCCACTCTGCCTGCCCATGCTCTGAGGGGTACCCTGAGGACAGACATGAGGTTGGCCAGAAGGGGCTGAACCAACAGAGAGACAGGGGGCTGGCCAGGTGCCCCCATCCCCATAGCTGCTTGGCAAGTGTGTATACACGCACACACACACACACACATGCAGAGCCCTGCCCAGTGGCTACACTTTTTCAGAGGGGGCTGATGGATGCGGGGGGGGGGGGGGATCTGCTGTTTTGCTGTGGACCTGGCCCTTGGGGGCGAGGTACAACCATCCTTCTCACTCTCCTGCTCCCGCCCTGTCACTCTCAGTGACCATCACTGGAAAGGCACTATGTCCCCAGTTAGTGTCTGGTCTCCTTCCCCTCAGGTGACAATCTCCCACCCCTGGCTGACTCTGAATCTCTTGGCTGCTGTGTTTCTGCTGGAGGGGGTTACTCGGAAGAATGGGGTCCTGTTCCCCCCACCAGGGTCTTTTCTGCATGGCTAGAGAGCCAGCGTTTGCTGGGCAGGAAGGCACATGGGTGAATTCATATACTGCGCTTCTCCTTAGGCTTCCGTTCCCAAGACAGTTCATTTAAACAAGGGTTCCTGCATGGAATACAGTTCTCTAAGAACAAAATTGTGCTTCCAGTTTACCGAAGAACCAGAATAAAAGACATCTCGATGAGCTGTGGCCTTGGGAGGAGAAGCGTCCATAGAAACATCGGTGTGCATTTCCTAATGCTTCTTTTGGCCTGGTGGCATTAGTTGGCTTATGACTTTTGGTTGGAACATACACGCAATGCCAAACATCTATTCCAAAACTAAACAATTCAAACACTCGCCTTCTAGGCCAATGGTTTTCAAACCTGATTTTAAAATCATTGGAGCCTCGTTGTTACAAAATCTATACCAGGAGCCCAATGGTTGAAGTTTGGGTGGGAAGCCCAGCGCCCTCCTCTCTGTGACCCCCCTCAGACCCCTTCCTGAAGGTCATCATTTTCTCCAAGGTACCTCCAAGGAAGCTCTAGCCTACTGGGAGCATGTTTGCAAACCTCTGTTGCTCTTAAAGATGAACTGGATTAAGACTTGACACTGAATTGATCCAGGTTCAGATAAATTCCAGGTGACACAGTGATGGAAATAAAGGTCTCAGAGGAGCTGAACATCTCTCAGCTCATCTGCTGTGCTCTCAGCTGGTGGACTGTAGATTAGGATCTTCCCACACTGCTGTGTGTATCACAGAGCCAGCACAGACTTCTCCCCTCTTAGTTGATCACTTTTATCACCCAGTGTTATTTTTCTCTAGTAAGGTCCAGTCCTGAGATAGAACTATGGGAAGCATTCAAATCCTAGAGACTAAGTTCCCTTCAGTGTAGAGACTGTGCTCGTCTAAATAATTTGTTAATTCAATAGACATTTACGGAGTCCTTACTGTGAAGTTACCCACTGTCCAGGCACAGAGAATTCCACGGTGGAGGAAAGAGGGACACAATCCCTGCTTCCATGACACGTATAGTTGAGTGGGAACCAGGTAATCAGCTTAAAGAATGTATAATTGCACATTCCTTTTGTGCTCTGAAGGAAAGGAACATGGTTCTAGGAGAGAAGATAGAAATTAGTGGTGGTGGTGGTGATGCCAGTGACAATGGCGGGGATTCAAGCATGATGGTTGTGAGGACGATGGTGGGCGGGAGGAGTTGTGATGTTGCTAACGATGGTGGTGAATGACTGTGGTCATGATGTCAGTGAGGGCAATAGTGACAGTGGTGGTGGTGGTGGTGAAGGTGATATCAACGGTGCTGTAGTGTTGGTGGCAGAGGTGACAATATCAATTTTGGTGATGATGGTGGGGATGTTGGTGATAACGGTGGTTGTTAGTGATGTTATTGGTGTCAGGGGTGGGGGGGGTTGGTGGTAGAGGTGCGATGTCACTGACGATGGTGGAGGTGGTGGTAGTGGTGATTCAGTTCCAGCAGTGGTGGAGATGAAGATGTCAGTGGTGGTGACAGTAGTGCTGGCTTTCATTCAGTTAACAAAAACTGCCTACAACGGCCATCTCTGTATTGATATTGGTGATGGGGTTGGTGGTGACGGCAGTCATGGTGGAGATGAAAATAGGGATAAATTCATTCTGGAAAGACTAGTGTCTACACACTTCCAATGAGCAAGACCTAAACATAATATTTTTAACTGAGCCATGGTGGTCATGAGCATAGAGATAAAGTAAATGGAAGCGCCCAGGCCCTATCCAAGCTTTCCAAAACTTGGCCCTCAGCCTGATATGAAAGTTTAGATTGGCTATATCTATTCTATGACCTCATCCCATCTCTCCTCCTTTCACTCTTGTTCCAAGCCTCTTCCCTGGAGGTCATTCATTTCCCTTCTCTGGCTACCTTGAATGACCCCAAGACAACTCTTTGTTCCTGGAGCCAGGATAATGGCTCTCTATCCACCTACAGCTTCACAGAGGTGGCACGTAAAAAGACCCAAGTTCTCTGGGCCCCAGAGTCTGTGTTTCTGACTCAGAGAGGGATCAAGGAAATGGGCTCTGCACCCACCCTCCAGCTGGCCAGCAGAGCCCAAGCCTGGGCTGAAGCCCCTGACCTCTGTCCAGTGAGGGGGAAGGGCTACAGCTACTGCAGGGGGAAGGACATAACTAGTGGGACATAGTGAGAGGGGCCTCCACTGCCCAGGACTCAACCCCATGGCTGTGATCAGACTTGAGTTTGGAACACTGGCCTCTCAAGGGTACAAGGGAGGAAGAAAGAGAAGGAGTAGGAATTGAAGGAAGAAAAAAGAGAAATTCTAGAAAATTGGGGGAGGTAGTGAAATAGGAGGGAATGTGGGGCTTCTTTCTCAACTAACTAAAGGTCATCTTAGTGACCATCAGCAGAGACATCAGTGCTGGCTGAACACAGCAGAGTGACAAATGGTACTTGTATGCTGATCCCCAAGGCTGACGCTTTTCATGGATGTGCTTCCCAGGCCACTGCCCCATCCCAACCACAACACGCACGCACACACACACACACACACACACACACACACACACACACACACTGCAGCCTTGCGGGTATCACTGGTGGTTTTGGTTTTCAATCTGATTGACATGCAACTATGTCGGAAACGTCTTTTTTGCCTGCCTTTCAGAGAAAGGATGTTCAGGTCCATTTAGACCAAAGGAACTCTCTAGTCCTTCTCCCTTACTGCACTTGCCACCCTCCCCTCCACACGCACACATACACACTTCGATCCATCACCAAGTCCTGACAGTTCTACTCCTACATAGACCAGTTGCTCAGTTCTGTCACTGCTGGGGCGAGAGTGTGGCTTGACCGTGCTCTCTGACCCCTTTTCCTCTGGGTGGACTCCGGCCAGGGTCTGCAAGCCCAGAGCTCATTAGTGCTGGGGCCTGAGCTGCCTCCTTAGTGCCGTCGCCAGCTCATAGTCAGGAGGGGCTGCCCCAGCTCTGGGGCTCCTGGTCCGGTCACCACCAGCCCCAATGGGAAGCCTCAGGCCCCAGAATGTGGAGCCGCAGCCCCCTTCCCAAAGGGCAAGGCAGCCAGTCCTCCCTAATCCCACCCTCCCACTAACCCCTTAGGGGCCTGAAGCCCCAGGGGGAGGGAACTGTGACAAGGGGAAATGGGCTGGAGCTCCAGGAGGTCAGGAAGGAGGGCACAATAGTCATAGCTGCACTTGCTGAGCAATTCCTATGTCCCAGGTCCTGTGCTAAACATGTCACAGGCTTCCTCTCCCATAATCCTCGAATCCAGAAGACAGATGCCATCATCACCCTCATCATCACGGCACAGTTAGAATGTGAACGCTGACAGCGAACACCAGAGCCCCCACTGTTGGCACCCCAGCCTTGGTCCTGGGGCAGGTCCCCATGTTCATGTCTTCACCTGCCCACAGCCTTACTCAGGGTCTGCCCTCTCCCACAAGGCGCACACCCGAGTCTCCTGTCTGGTCCTCCTCAAGGCAGACCCCCATCTCACAGGCCACCCTTCCCCTGGCAACCGAGGACCCACAGGCGGGCCAAGACGTTCTGGGGCTGCACTACCTGGGGGGACGTGCAGGGGCTCTGTCCCACTTCCCTTATCCTGCCCTGGGCAGGATATGCCTGTTATGACCCCAGAAAGTTCGGGGAAGGCCAGATTACAGCCGCGTTTACTACAGCTTGTTTGAAACAACATTCCTTCTCCAGGATGGGGGCTGGGCTGGGGCTCTGGGGTTGCAAGGACATCAGTGCGCAGGGCTTGAGCGTAAGGAGCCAAGAGGGGCTGCTGGGCCTCTCTGCCAGGCGTGGAAATGGCGGCCGCAAAGCCCGGGAGTCTGGAATGACCCGATGGGTGAGTCTGGGAGAGGAGGGGTGGAGCAGAGCTGCACAGGAGCAGCCCCTCCCCTTCCTGGCCCCTGCAGACTCCTCTCTGGATCAGCCAAGGGCAGGGGGATGCCACTGGGCAAGACCAAGGTGGAGACGGCGGGGGGGGGGGGGGGCGGAATTTCCAGCCACTGCCAAGTGCTATCCCGCCACGCATGAGCCATCAGCCACGTGGCTCAGGAGGGAAGGATTCATTTCTGAGGCCTCCAGCAAAAGCACTAGAATCCAAAGTGTCCTGCCAGATCCCGGGGCTAGGTGAGCCTTTAGTGAGGGAAAGATCAGCGGGAGCTGGAAATGAGGGAGGGAGGTCTCGGGAGGCCGCGGAGGCTGGGGGCAGGGTGGGAGGGTAGAGCCACAAGCAGCCCTTTTAATCTTGGCTGCACATTAAAGTCACCAGGAAGCTTTTAATAATAACCGTGCCCAGGGCCCACGGGGCGGGGGGGGGGGGGGGGGGGGGGGGGGGGCGGGGGAGGGGCGGGGGCGGGGCCAGGGCGCTGGTATTTTTAAAGAGCTCCTCCATGTGCAGTCAGGAGGAGAACCCACCCCCGCCCCCAGCACTCAGAGCAGGCATTGGATGCAGTGGGCTTAGTGGCTTAACGCCTTCCACACAGGATGGCGGAGGGACTTGCCCAAGGTCACACAGTGAAGGGATTACAGGAGGTGGTGGGGGGGACAGGAGTGGCTGTGCAGGGTGCTATCCTGAACTGATACTAAGAACCAGAGCTTGTCTCTGCAGCCAACCCACCCCCACCCCCACCCCACCAGTTCCACCCTGGACCACACCAAAGCCTCCGGCTGCCCTCTCCCCTCTGGCTCTTAACTGGACCTCCCCACCTCCCCACCTCAGAGCCCTGCAGCTGACTGACTCTAGAATTAGGCATTCCAAGTTCTTTTCTGAACCAGCACATAAAAGAATAGGGAATTAATAAGTGCCCACGTCTCAAAGGCCTGACCCTCACCTGCACTGATATGCAAATGACACCTAAACACCCACAGGGCCGCACTCAGAAGCTGGGAGCAAATGGCACGCAAATGTATGCAGTCATTATGCAAACAAGGGCAGCCCCTGATTAATGGCCTTGATCCCTCATCCAGACAGCAGCTGTCTCTTTAGGTACAGGCATGGCTGACAGGGAGGGCTGAGCTGTCTCCTGTCAGAAGCATCCTGTGGAAGGGTCAAGAGGAGGGATTGTTCTGACACCCAGCTTGCTGAGGGTCTTCTCTGAGAAATCTGGGAGGGGGTGTTGGTCAGGCAGGAAGGTGTTCTTCTCTGCCAGGGCAAAGTCCTTGGTTCAATGTCAGGCACTCTCTCTGGGAGAGAGTGGGGTGGTGACAGGGATGGTGGAGGTGGCGGAGGTGATGGGAGAGATGGTGGTGGAAGGGATAGGGCTGGAAATAGCTGAGAAGATGACAGAGGTGGAGGGGAGGGTGGAGTTCCTGGTAATGGTGGGGATGACAGAGGTGAAGATGGGCCTGGAGGAGATGGTGGCCATGGCACTGGTGACAGTAAATATGATGGAGGTAATGGTAGTGGTTTCGGCGGTGACAGTAACGGTGAAGGTGATACAGGATGTGATGCTGTGGATGAAATGGAGATGCTAGAGGTAATGATGATGGTCGTGGTGGAAAGGATGGCAACAAGGAGGTGAGGGTGGTGCAAGCCACAAGGAGGAAGAGAATAGTGATAATGGCAATGCTGGCAATGGCAGGTGGTGGTGGTGATAGTGAAGATGCTGGTGGAGGTGCAGGTAACAGAGGCAGTGGGAGAGGGGTGGACGTGGTGAAAGTCACTGCAATGAGCAGCAAGAGATGAGGGTGATGGAGAAGTGACACAGAAGGTGATGAGGGGGACTTGGAGAAGATGGCTTCTCAAAACTCTTAAGTTCAGTAGAGGAGGATGTTAGAGAACCTGTCAGACCAAAGGCAGGAGGAAGGAGGGAAGGAATCTGAAGAAGAGACACAAGATCTGTTGTGATCAGGAGAGAAGGGGCGAGGCCCCCAAGCATAGACGTAGAGAAAGCTCAGAGACAACTCCTGACTTCTCTCTGCTTGGCGGACTCAGCTACACCACCCAGTCCCACTCAGTGAGGGTGGCAGGCCTGAGGTCTGCAAGTGACCAGTGGGGTGACCTGTGGTTGGAGAAAGCACACCCCCCACAGCTGGGCCTCAGTTTCCCCCTCTGTGAAATGGGAGGAAGTATGAAAACCAAGTGAATGGGTGAGTTTGTTCTCTCCTTCCACAGGGACACTGTGGTGACCACAGAGGCACGTGGAGCGGAATGAAGCTGCCTTGTTGAGGGGTGGGGAAGGACAGCACATGTAGCTGGGGCTTGGGAGATTGACAAGTTCTTCTTAGGAGAACTCAGAAACGGCCTGGTGTCACTCCTACCCCAAGGCCCAGGTCCTCTCTGCTTCTCCATCACCCTTACCTCATCTTGGTCACTGCAATGACAGTCACCAGAGCTGTCTGCTCTATTTCCTTCCTGGGAGTCCACACCCTAAGCAGGATGCAGAGTGAACTGGTTTAGTCCATGAGCTCTGGAGTCAGACTCCAGGTAACAGTTGTGTGGCCCTGGACACTATACATAACCTCTTTGAGCCTCTGTTTTCTCATCTATAAATTAGGAATAAAAAGACCTACCTTACAGATTGAAACATGAATGACTATAAATGTGTTTAGCCCAGCAAACGTCAACTCAGAGAACTGGTAGCTGTTGGGCAGACACTGCAGGAGTCAGGTGCACCGTGATCATTTATTCTTTAACCCAAGAAGCAGTAGCCACAAGAGAGAAGGCCTCTCCAGGACCTGTGTCTTCCTACAGCCCCAAGGTACAGCCTCTAGAATGAGCCACTTCCTCCTTCCTGTGGAACCTGCACCTGCATGTGAGTCCTGCAGAGGGCGCACATCCTCCACGAGCCAGGACTCCCCTGGAAGGCCAGGCTGCCCCAGGGAAGAGGCACCCTGCCCGACCAGAGTCACTCTGCAGTCCCTGTGCTCTGGCTGGGGTGGAGGGGTGGCAGGGGAGGAAGCCTAGCCCCCCTGGGCCAGAGCTGTTTTGGGGGGCTGGAAGGGGGCGGCGGAAGGAATCTGTGGTTCATGGTTCTCAGAAGTCCTAAGCCTTCCCCTCCGGCTGCAGATTTGCCAGGAAGTGGTAATTAGCTTGGGACAGAAGAGCCATCGGGGTCCCCCTGGAAGCATCTCTTGACAGCTCCAGAGCCCCGCGGGTGGATGCAGTAAGCACCGTGCCCTCCTCCACGCCCCCTCTCTTGGCTGGGAATCCCCCCACACACTGTGGCTCAGCGTGATTCGCTGTGAGCGGCGATAATCATCCTAATGGCCCAGATGACGGCCTGCGTTTATGCAGGGTGGCCTGAGGAGAGCGGGATCTGGATGAGTCACCTCTTGGAATAATGATGAGGGCTGCCTGGAGAGGATCTGTCTGTCAGCCTCCTCCCCAGGCCCACAGGTCTTCATCTGCGCACACCACGTGCTCAAACACCCGGGACTCTGCCGTTCCCACCAGCAGAAGCTCTGTTCTGAGATGCACCCAGCACAGGGAGCAGCTGCACCAGCCATGCTCCCCGGCCGCAGGGCAGCATCGGAGCCAGCACTCGGCACCTGCCGTGGTCAGGGCTCCATGTGTCAGAGACCCCCTCTGTTTTCTCTAGCCCACTCCTAGACATCACCTGTTGCGCAGTGTGACCGACCATTCGAGGACCTCGCCTGTGTTTTCTACCCCCAAGACCAGCAGTGTCCAATAGAAATATGATGTGACCCACAAATGTACTTTTTAATATTTTAATAGCCACATTAAAAAAGTAAAAAAGAGGGCTTCCCTGGTGGCGCCGTGGTTGAGAGTCCGCCTGCCGATGCAGGGGACGCGGGTTCGTGCCCCGATCCGGGAAGATCCCACATGCCGCGGAGCGGCTGCGCCCGTGAGCCATGGCCGCTGAGCCTGCGCGTCCGGAGCCTGTGCTCCGCAGCGGGAGAGGCCACAGCAGTGAGAGGCCCGCGTACTGCAAAAAAAAAAAAAAGTGAAAAAGAAACAAGTGAAAAGATTTACCTAACCCAATATAACCATGATATTATTATGTGCTATTATAATACACTTGCAGCCATCTTAACTGGAATGAGCCACATTTCAAGCGTCCAGCAGCCACACGTGGCCACTGAGTGGCTCCTGTGTGGGGCAGCATGTGTTAGACAGTCATTGCGCGTGTCACCTTCTGACGCCTGGTCTTGGTAAGTGCTGACTGCCTGGCTTACAGGCTGGGGGTCTCCTGGGGATCCTGCAGCAGCAGGGGCCAGGGCCCCATGAACTGCAGTTTCTCCACCTTTGATCCTCTCAGTTAGGAGGGCCCTGGGAGCCTCTGGGGGACCTGGAACCCACTCGCAGCTGGGTTGGGCCCCCAAGTCCTGCCCGGGGAGCCCCCATTGCACGGGAAGCTGCTGTCCGGTACAGGCCCCTCAGAGCACCTGCTTCAAACCCAGTCCTCAGGGCCCTCGAGGCACCAAGCTGTACCCCCAGAGCTGCTTGCCTTGCCCACAGCCTCACCTGGGGTCAATAGCCCTCTGCCCTCATGAGGGGGGCTTTGTGCAGCCCATAGGGGAAGTCATTTTTTAAAGAGTGGAAAGGAGAGGGTGAGGATAGTGGTCCAGGAGGCAAAGGTCTAGGTGGGATCTGGGAACAGGAGATGACAGAAGACCAAAGGGAAATTAGGGAAGAGAAAGGAGCAGCTGTCAGCCTTGGAGGGATGTGTGTGTGTGTGTGTGTGTGTGTGTGTGTGTGTGCATGAGAGAGATCATGTGCGCTGAATGCCAGTCTGGACAGGGTGGAACCATGGAAGTTTCTGAGCCAGGGAAGGAAGGAATGCAGGGAAGTCTGGGTTTGAGGCACGTTAATCTGGAGCCCATACAGAACGGACTGCGAAGGGAGAGAGGAGTAAGGAAGTAACCACTCTGGGACAATTAAAAACGTGGACTGTGACCTTCTGTGGTTGTCTCCAGCCTGGGATGGCGGCCTCCATGCAGAGGTCCGCAGAGAGAAGTGGGCCAAAAGCTTTAAGACTCCCTCTGCGTGTGTCTGGGAGGTTGGGCAGCTCCCACAGAGGGATCCCAGTGGCTTCTGGCACTGCAGCTGTGAGTTAGGTGGGGTTTGCTTCACTCCCCTTCTCTACTCTGGATTCCAGGGTGTGAGGGCTGAGCTGCAAGCCCTGGGCTCCTGAAAAGCCGACACATTCCCAGCCCACTGCGATCCAATGTGTGGCTTTCGTAAGAATTTTAAAAGGCTATCGCCTCTGGGCAGATGCAGCCCCTTGGCAGATGGTACCTTTGTGCCAAGCAAGAGGTGCCCAGTGTGGGCTGCACTTCAACCACCATCTCCTCCTTGGCCAAGCCCCAGCACATACACCACATGACCATTCCCAGCGGTCCTGCATAATTCCCAGCATGAAGGGAAACTACAAAGGTGACAAGTCAATCTTGAAACCCACAAGCAGCCAGAGATGAGTCTCCCTCCTGCATCCCCCTCCTCTTCTGGATCAGGGGCCCAGAGCTACCAGGGACTGGACGGTGACGGGGAAGCACGGGGCGGGGGCAAGCTTGCCGGGCCTAGGGAGTCAGAGCAGCTGGCTCACAGGCCCAGGCACAAAGCCTGCTACATCCCATCTCCTTGGAAGCCGGGTGAAAGCAACCCTAGGAGGGAGGCGCAACAGAGAGTAGAATTCATGTCCAAAAAAACTGAGGCCAAAAGAGGTTAAGTGACCTGGTCAAGATGACACAGCTAATAAGAAAATGGTGGATAGCGAGAGGCAATGTCACAGGGCAGTGAAGGTACCAGGCAGACCTAGGGTTCATCCTGGCCCTGACCTTGGCCATTCATTTCACCTTTCTATCAGTTTGTTCATCCATAAAATAAATAACAGCTACTGCTCCTCCTAGGATTAAAGTCGGCAGCACATGTAAAGTACTTAGTAACAGCTCTAGAAACTGGGACTAAAACCCCCATTTCTTGCTCAGGGAGAGATGTGGACACACTGCGGAGCTCCTCAAGAGATGAAAAAGTTCAGGATGTTAGAAAGCTGTACAAGTACCGGGCCCGCAGACCTTAGGAAGAAGGTTCAGAGAGGCGTGCCTTCCACAGCTGTAGGAGCCCTGCAGGACCAGAGGGAGTATGGCCTGCGGGGCTCACAGACCCTCCCCACGAGCTGCTCTTAGCCAAGGCCACGTCCCCTGCCCAGGGCAGCTCCACCCAAGAACTGCTCAACACGGGTCACGGGCCAGCTCTCTGCCACCTGGGGCGGCTCTACAGGGCCACATGGAATCATCTGTGACTCCACAGCGGTCCGGCTGCCTGGTCTGCCCACCTCTGCTGCCTTTACTCCCTACAGGTGAGGGGCACTCCCCACTCAAACCCCTCCACGCAAACCTTTACTGCTAAGTCTGCTTCCCAGGTGTATTCATTTCCTCTGGTGCTGTAACGAATCACCGCAAACTTTGTGGCTTCAAACGACATCCATTTATTCTCTTACAGCTCGGGAGGCCAGAGGTCCAAAATCAGGTCTCACTGGGCTAAAGCCAAGGTGTCAGCAGTGTTGGTTCCTCTTGGAGACTCCAGGGGAGAATCTGTTTCCTTGTCTTTCCTAGCTTCTGGAGGCTGCCTGAATTCCTTGGCTGGTGGCCCCTTTCGCACATCACTCCAACCCCTGCGTCTGTTGTCATGTTTCCTACTTCCTCCTTTGACCTGCTTACCTCCCGCTCATAAGGACCCTTGGGATTACATCTGGGGTCCATTGGATAATCCAGGGTAATCTCTCCATCTCAAGAGCCCTAACTTAATCACAGCTGCAAAGTCCCTTTTGCCATGTAAGGTGACATTCACAGGTTCCGGAGATTAGGACGTAGATATCTTTTTTTTGGCGCAGGGTGGCGGGTCCAAACCTAAGAAAGCAGCCTTCTTCCCTTAAGCTGGAGGCCCACTGTGACACTCCTCCTCTCCTTCCCAGCATCCTCTGTGACACTCCCCGGCAAGGGCAGTCTGATCCACCTGCTGGATCCACCAGCAGGTCTGATCCACCTGCTGGCAGGGGTCTGGCTATGAAAGGATTGCTTCTGGCGGCAGTGGATCCCTAGTCTTGAGGGCGTGTGATATCCAGTTACCAGGAAGGTGTAAGCAGGCTAGGAAGGCTTTGAAGTCCAGGAATGCCTGCCCCCTCTTTCCTCTACCTCTAAACATCCCTCATCGTTCCAGGCTTGGCTGCCTCAGCCCAGGCACCACAGCTGTCTCCTCTCTGACTCTACCACGCTTCCTGATGCCTCCACTGGTGTATGTCCCCAGCCTGCTCCCTGCATCTGTCATTGCACGGCTGCACTTCCCTAGACTATGCAGACAGGTCCTCCTTTTCTCACCTCCTTGATGCCTGACATGGGGTCTGTTCCCCTGGAGAGCAGAGCCCCGTCTGCTTCCAATCAATCAAATAAATGCTTGCAGAACTGGTCATGGCGAGCCAATCCGTGATGCCCAAGGAGAAATATGGAAGCGCAAGGTGTCAGCTAGGGCTCGGGCTGTTCAGTCTGAGTCGGTGCAGCCTGGGCGGGCTGCTGCTGCTCCTGTAGACCCACCTGCTTGCTCTCCTGGGCTCTGAGCAACTCCGCAGTCTGCATGTAGCTCACCTTTTCCCCAGCCCCAGGGGCCTTGCAACAGTTCCCCTGTTGTCCCCGTACTTTTTGTAATAATTTATATTCTCTGTATCGTCTCTCATTCTTCCCATAAGTCAGTCCTCTCTGGCTTCTGCCCCTTTATTCCTCTGAAACTGCCCTCCCCAGAGTCACCAACGACCCCCGTGCTGCCCAATGCAAAGGCAGCCGTCGAAAGGCACTGGCCACATGGGCTTCTCTGCCACTTCCCAGCCTGGGATCCAGGTCCGAGGCATCTTGGTCTCTCTTCATAAGGGCATTTTCTGACCCTGGACTGAACTTGGCACCCACGTGGGTCAGATTGGAATGCCAGGGGCATTGACACCCCAAGAGCAACCCTCCACCAACAAGGAATGAACTGTGGTGGATGAATAACCCTGCTTCCCACCCTTGATTGGACAGTTCTGAGGCGCGTTCCATACGTCAGAGGGGCCCCATCGGGCCGGGGCTCCAAATGCCCACAGCAGTAGCCTGATCATTAACACATGCTTTCTCCGCTTTTCTCCATCCTGTCTAGCTCCCTACTCCCTCACCTGCTTCCTGGAATCACCTGGCAAACAAATGACTTCACCCAAGTCCTTGTCAAGAGGCCTGTTTTCACGGAAACCGAACTAAGGCAACAGATCACATTACCCTCCTCACTGCCTTCCAGAAAAGACCGGGCTCCTTCAAAGCCCTCCAGGACCCGGGCTCGTGTCTGCCTGCTCTGCACCACTCTCACCTTCCCCAGCCTCAAACTTCACACTCTGGTAACACTGAACTGCTCGTGGTCACCAGCACCACCCACAGCAGCTATGTCCCCCGCGACCCCATCCCCACGCATGGTCTGGCTCCTGCCCTCTGCTGGGAATGTGCTTCCGCCCTCTCTTGTACCTCGGCCTTCTGCTCAACGCAGGTATTTCATCTTGGAAGGCTTCCTTAGCGACTATGGAAGTCAATCCTCCGGCTCCCTGCCCCACCCTAAGGTGAGCATACTGTGAAGCCAGCTTCAAGGAAGTAGCAGCCAGGATGGAGTGAGGTGTTGGCCCAGAGCCGAGCCCCATCATGCCCAGTGAGACCTTGCCCTGGGGAGGCTGCAGTGGGCTGCTCTGTGGTCAGCCCTGTCAGCAGCCCCCTCCTAGGTCCTGCAGGCAGCAAGGAAGCCCCTTGCACCCCCTTGCCTGGAGGTGTGCTGAAATCAGCCGGCACTGACTCGGAAGAACCAAACTTGTGCATCTCTTCCCAATTCTGCATTCAGTGACATTGTGCTGGTAGCTTGGAATCAGCCATGGTGAGAGTATTAACACCATGGAAATTGGAAATGCTACAAGGCAAGGATTTCGTTTTCTTCAGAGAGCTACCACTGCCTTTGCCCCATCCCCACCCCCTGCCACCTGTGGCTCCCAGGTGTAATGGAATCCTGAGTGTGTTTGTGGGTTCATAGCACAGGTTCTGACTCTGAGTTCCCTCAGCAGGCAGGGCAGAGTTAGCTAGATGGAGGGAGGTCAACTGGGCAGCATGGTGCCAAGGAGCCAGGGACCAGCGTACAGCTGGGAAAGCAGAGCAGGGAGGAACTGGGGCTGGAAGAAAAGGCCAGGGGTGTGTGTGTGTGTGTGTGTGTGTGTGTGTGTGTGTGTGTGTGTGTGTGTGTGTGTGTGAGTGTGAGAGAGAGAGAGACGCCAAGGGGAACAGAGAGACAGCAAAGGAGAGACAAGGAGGGGAGAGACATGGACAGATAAAGCAAACACAGACAAAGCAAACAAAAAACACAAAAGAAGGGAAGAAGACAGAGTGGGACAAGGCGAATGGAGACAGAGGCAGAAAGGCGAGGAAGACAAACCGAAATGGGGAAAGCCAAGGGCCGAAATTGAAGAATCTGGGGACAGAGGTGAAAATTGGGAAGTGACGAGCAAAGACAGCAGCACGAGAGGACCCAGGAGGGCAAGCAGGCCCAGGCCTAGCTGACGATGAAAACTGCTCCCACCGTGTTGGGCTCCTGGTGCACGGGGTTGGGGGGGCAGCCTGCTACCGAGGCCCGGAGAACCAGGTTCCCACGCCGCCCACCCCAGCCAGGTATGAATACCTCCTCAGGTGTCAATCAGCTCCTCGATTCAAAGATGCAAATGTTTGGGCTTCGCTGGTGGCGCAGCGGTTGAGAGTCCGCCTGCCGATGCAGGGGACGCGGGTTCGTGCCCCGGTCCAGGAGGATCCCACATGACGCGGAGCGGCTGGGCTCGTGAGCCATGGCCGCTGAGCCTGCGCGTCCGGAGCCTGTGCTCTGCAACGGGAGAGGCCACAACAGTGAGAGGCCCGCGTATCGCAAAAAAAAAAAAAAAAGATGCAAATCTTTGATTGCTTCTTCAATTTAGGCATTAAATCCCTCAGTAATTCAATAATACATTGCCCAATCACTCACAGGACACAGGACGGGACAGGAGATTCTTAAATTAGGTAAAAAAAATATTTAGGCAATTAAATTGCTAAGTGATCTGATCGTTGCTGAAAGAAATTCCCTCAGAAATGCACCCTGGAGTTTTTTATTCTCCCCTGTTAAACTGACCTGTGGAAGGGACGTGCAGATTTAGGGGTCTGCTTGCCGGCTCTTCCCAGCTGAAACCAGCACATCCTTGAGGTAGGGTCCCTGGATTCATGCCCTTCCCCTTGCTGGGTGGTGTGCTGAAGTCTGCTGGTGCTAGCTCAAAACAACAAATTTGCGCACCTCTTCCCAGTTCTGCATTCTGTGCAGGAGGTTGGGAGGCTGAAATTGGTCATGAGGCCGGGGGCGGGCGGGCAGTGGTACCATGGAAGTTGGCAGCTGCTACAGGCCAGGGCTTCCTCTTCTCCTCAGAAAGCCACCATTGCCTTCACCCACCTGCTCCACACCCAGCAATCTACGGCTCCCAGGGGAGCTGAACTGCGAGCCCTCCTGTGGGTTTAGAGCATTTGCCCCAGGTCCTGGCTGTGAGCCCCCTCGGGGGCAGAGCAGAAGCCCTGTGGAGGTGGTCAAAGAGGGCAGCTTGGTGTCTATGTGGACCTGCTGGGGCCTGTCCCAGGGCAGGCCTGTCCCCGAGCCTCCCCTCAAGGCAGTGCGGTCTAGAGGGAAGAGAACTCAGACAAGGAAATCCAGGCCCAGCAAGGGGAGTCCCTGGCTGTGTGTCACGTGCAATGTGGCTGGGTGTGGGTAGGTCACAGGCGGGTCTCCTGTGCTCCAGCTTCGGGGCCTCTCTTGCAGCCTCAGCTGCTCAGACTCAGAGTCCCAGAAGGGTCCTGGTGCTACTTCTACATAGAAAAGTATTGTTATTTATATCAGGAAGGTGTGCCCTGGTGCCTGGTGGCCCTTTGTGCTGCCCACCTTGAAGGATGTGGTGGGTAGGTAAACGGGGGGACCTAAGTGGGGAGAAGGGTGGAGAGAAATCTCAGAAAAGCATCCCAAGTGTTGCACTGGGGTGAGAGACCCTCCCTCTTCTAGGTCTTTCCACCCAAGTTGTCAGTAAACTCCAACTTGTTCTCTGAGTGAGTGAAACCTGAGGGGGAGGGGCAGTTTGAAGAGAAGGATGAGGGACCAGTCGCATCAGTTACACAAGGACGGGACAAAGTGGTTGAGGAGGAGGGCAGACGGGGACAGAACCGCAGACATGGGAGAAGAAGGCAGGAACTTCTCTCTCTAGTCTTCTGGGAAGCAGAGTGCTTGGGAAAACCAAGCCCAAGGCACATCCACAGCAAGTGCCTCGATCTTCCCTTGTGAGAAAGAAGAGGGATGTCTGGGCCCATGAGGAGGGGCAACTGAGGTCACGTAACTCAAAGGGGCTAACCCCAACCATCCAGCAGGTGGCCGCAGTGCTTTGGATCTGAGCTTTGCCAAACGTTGGTCTACAGATCCCCCCTCACCCCCAAGCTGGAATGGCTCATAGGCCAATATCATGTATGTGGAGAAGACAATCGGAAAGGCCTGGAAGACTCTCCTCTGCAAGCCCTGTTCTCTGTCCCACCAGCCGCGATATAGTAGGGACTCCCCTTCAGAAAGAGACCCCCAACCGGCCATGGTTCCATGCAAAGCTGGCCACAGAGACCCAACTCTGAGGGCAAGAAGCCAGGCCAGTCAGGTGGGCACCTCATTCCCATTCATTCATATTCTCTCTCTCTCTCCCTCCTCCCAGCCAATCTGGGTCCTCACTCTCCATCAGCTAACTAGCCCATAGCAAACAGCTAAATATAGTCCCTTATTCCCTGAATCCCAGAAACCGCCACTGTCCATCAACATTCATTTCTCAGTCATTCCAGCCACGAGCCAGCTGCCGCTCCTGGAACCTCACTGGCTGCTCTCAAGCCCATTTTTTTAGGGGGGTGGGGGGTGGGGGGGAGTCTGCATGTAACGAAAACACAAGTTTGAGAGGGCAGCTTTAGAAGGTGTGAAACCGGCATGGACTTTGGAATCAGGGAGACAAGGGTTCGAATCTTACCTTCACCACTTCCTAGCTGTGTGACCTCAGGCAAGTTACTTAACCTCCCTGAGCTGCCTCATCCTCATCTGTATAATGGGACTAATACTGCCTGGCTCACAGCACCAGCTACCAGCACAATGTCACTGAATGCAGAATTGGGAAGAGATGCACAAGTTTGGTTCATCTGAGTCAGTGCCAGCTGATTTCAGCACACCTCCAGGTGTCCTGACTAGGACAGAAACTAGAATTATAATGCCTGCCCAGAAAATGGTGTTATTGAGGTCTGTAAAATCAGTGGCTTTGTTATGGACAGAGTATCTCTCCCTATGCCCTGACCTGGGACTTCCTCTTTGACACTGGGAGAACCAGACACACACACACACACACACACACACACACCTACACACACACGAAGGCATGTGCACATTTATCGGCTCCGAGTACAGGCGCACAGAGGACGGGCTGACTGAGGCAACAGGAATGGTCAGGGAGCATGCGGTACCCACCACCCTGCCAACCTGTCTCTGCTCTCCCCTCCAGGGCCGGGCCTGGGCCCTGGATGTGTGAAGAAGCTTTGGCGCCCTCTGCTGACGACAGTGCTACCTGCAGCCCACTTCTGACCTAGCTAGAGCCCGGGTGCCTGGGGGAACTCCTCTCCCTCTAGTGCAGGAAGAGGGAAAACCAGAAACGAGGAGAAAGAAAGGCGATGCGGGACAAAAGAAGGGAAGAGTGGAGCCTGGGCTCCTTCTGTCCCCAGAGCCATCAGGATGGAGGATCAAGCTATGCGGCCCCTCCATCAACCACAGCAGTTGCTCATAGCAGAGTCACCTCTTCAGATGCTCATCACGACCTTCTGGAGACCTCATGGTGACACCACAAGTCCCCAGGGAGTTTCTCAGGCTCTGTCTGTGATGCCCGAAAGTCCATAACGGGCCAGGAAGACTTTTCTACTTTCTCTGGAAATGCCAAGGCTCAGACCTTCAGTCTTAGAGGCAGGAGAGCTGAATGGTAAAAACTTGTGGACTTGGGAACCAGACAGACCTGGGCAGAGGGCCAGTACTGGCCCTCACTAGCCACGTGCCCTTGGGTTCCTAATCTTTCCCACTTAACCTCTGCACCGTCATCCTCGAAATGGATGGAAATAATACAGCTGCTGTGATGATTCAATGAAAACTCATAGAGAGCACAGCCCACGGCCTGGCACATAGTAAGTGGGCAATAAATGCGAGCTATTATGATTTCTGTGATTGTTCCGCTTGCCAAGGGCTTCCTGAGGGGTGAAGGCCACAGTGTCATCAGAACTTCCGCAGCTTGTGTGGCACCCTGGCAGGTGGAGGGATGGTGGGGTCGTCAGAGCCCCATCCTTACACAAGACCACAGTGTCGAAAGGTCAGATGCCTGCCGGGAACACCAGCTGTGAATGCCTGATGGTACCGATCCTCTTCTTCCTGAGATGGGCCTTCCCAGCTCCTCTGCGGAGCTGCCCTCCCCAACCAGGCTGACTGTCCAGGGTGTGTATCTGGCCTGACCCGACCAGTGAAGCCGTCCTCTGGGATTTTTAGACTTGGGACCACTGAGAGTCAGTTCTCTCTTGGGACACAACCTCCACGTTACAACACCTGGAAGCCGTCAGTGGCCATATTTTCTGTCTTCTGGACAAAACCTGTGTACAGTGAGAGGAAAGAACGAGGCTGACCTGCAGCAGGAAGGAAAAACGAGGGCTGGGAGAGGGCTGGTTCCAGATGTCACTCGTGCCCACCTGCATCACCAGCACTCCCCTGACTCAACTACTGAACTCTTACTTAGATTCTGTGAGATGCTCCAGGATCCCTCCAATAAGTCCTCACTTCTACATAAGCTAACATGAGTTGGGCTCCTGTCCCTTGCAAGCAAAAGGACAAGACATGCTCCTTGACCCCCTCGGTCCCCGGCCGATGGGCCTCCCCTCTCTGTCTCCACTCACAGAAGCTCCCATCCCCTTTTATACATTCCTTACCCCCAAAATGTTCCAAAGCTGTTTTTTTTCCCTTTTGCTTTTAAGAAAGAGTTTTTCAAGTGTAACACATTCATTGCAGAGTCTCGATTTGTTGGGGTATAAACATGAAATTGTTTTCTAACAACTAACCCCCCCCTCACCCAGCTGTGTCCTGCTGAAAGCCCCTTTCCCGCTGGGTGCCAGGGCTCTTAATGACATCTTGGTTGCATCGCACAACTCCCCTACCATTTTCATCTATTGGAACAGTCTCGTTTCAGCAATCAACACTCAGTCCTGTTCATCTCCCCCGGCAGAGCTGAGACCCCAGAGTGAGAGGGAATCCGGCTCTAGAGCCGTCTTCCTCCTCTCTCTTCTAGGGATCTCTGGGACTGGGGGGCCAGGAGAGGGGTGTGGAAGCAAATCTCACAAGCCTGTCCTCTCCTGGCTGCATTGCCACTGCTTCTCTGGCTACTCCGACCCATCCTCTGTTCAAAAGCTGACTCTCTAGGAGGGCCCGTGCATTTCTTGAAGCCTTAGAGCAAGGCCCTCCTGGGTGAGGCACCAGCATGTCAGCTTGAGCCCAGCTACCTCCCACAGTGCTCTGTCTCCCCGCCCTGCCATCTGTCTCCTATTTCCCTTTCCCCTCCCCAGGCAGTCTGGAGGTATATCACAGAGTCCACAGATGAAGCAGACACCCACCTGGGGATGACAAGCTTGTCTCGCCTTACAAGAAATTCCCTGTGGCTTCAGGGAGGAAAAGCACCCGGCCATCACCCCGCAAGAGGGGAGAGAGTAGCCTCGGCCACATGCGCTGCACTCCCCACGTGGCAAATGACTCTCTCCCACCTGGCTCCTCTTCCAGGCACTGTGGGCCGTCACGGTGCTGAGGAGAGAAGAGCCAGTCCAGCCCCCTTGCGAGCCCTGTGGAAGAGAGATGGTGTGAGCTCCCGGCACTCCCTGGTGACTCTCTGAATGTAGGGACACAGGGTCCCTGGTATCTTTTGTTCTCAGTTTGGGGTCTTAGCTGCATCCGGAATAAGACAAGTCCCACACAGCGGCGTGTTGCAGGGCTCTCCTCCCTCCCAGAGCCCAGCTGAATTGATCAAAAGAATATAAAAGAAGGGAAAGCCCAAATAAATAAATATATAAATACATTATTTTAAATTGAATTTAAAGAAAGAAGGGCAAGGCCGAGTCGGCTTGGAAGCCGGGGGAAGCACATTCCCGTGACAGGAATGCTGAGGATGTGCAGGAAATATGCCCGATCCGGATTGAAGGGAGACCCCGAGGGCCGCTTCACAACTCCGGTTTCTGAGAAACTGGAGAAACTTCCTTCATGAGAAATAAGCAGATGAGATCCTGGCAGCATTTGCCAACTGCCTCTGAACTTGGAGGGCAGGTGGTGGGACGTGGGGCTTGCAGAGAATATGTCATTCGGAAGCCCTTTCAGTGCTGCGGATCAACAGCGTTTGGGAGGAGCTGACTGGGAGGCCTTGGGGTGCATGTGGTTGCTAGGCCAAGTGGACAACCGGGGGGAAGCTCTGAATCAGTGTCTCCCTCATACCACGTTTCTCCTTCCCTGACGGGGTGGGCGCAAGTCTTATCATGGCTGCATCAATTACCTAGAGGAGTAGCCTAGCGTATAGCTGGCCCCCGGTGCAAAAGCAAGATTCCCCACTGGGTCAGCCCCCAACCAACTCCCATTCTTCCCCCCAGCTAGATCCCTGAGCTGGTAATGGCCCTTGGAAGGCTCTGCTCGAGTGGAGAAAGAATAGGACACACACACACACACACACACACACACACACACACTACAGCCAACAAGACCCACAGGTCAACTCTGGAGATGAGTGGGGGGACATATGACACGGGGACATATGACACAACTCTGGAGATGAGTGGGGGGACATATGACACGGGCAATTTGTCTTCACAGCCAGTTGGTGACGTGAGTTTGCATTTGCCTAAAAGATGACCGGACAGCTGGGAAAACATCCAGGTGGATGGTGAGCTCAAGAGAATCCATTTCTTTCCCTCTTGTTTTGGGGAAAATAATAAGATTTGACACAACATTCATTTTTTAAGGAGGAGTAAAAGCAAACACCCACCCATACGCGCACACATACGCTTGCAAACACACAGAGTCTTTGCAAAGATTCTGTATCATGAAGGGAAAAGAACGAGTCCCTCAAAGGGCAGAGGAAAATAATTCCTTTGAAAAAGATTTATCACAGACACATAAATAACTTTCAGACCACATCTGCTTTGTGTGCGCTTCATTTAAATAAAATGTGAACTCTAAGAAAGGAGAGTGGAAAAACAAGACGGGAAGAATGAAATGAGAAGGCTGCTGGCTGAGAGGTAGGTGCAAATCAGAAGCAAACCGTATAGGAGAAAGAAAGAAAGGCTGTAAAGAGACTACAAAGGCAGCAGCACGATTTAAAATTGCATTACGATGGTAAAGCACAGAACTGAAACTACAGAAGATTGAATCTGTAAACGTGGAGACAGACATGAGTCCTCTGACAAGGCAGAGGAAAAGCCCAAAGGGATAAAAACAAAGGGAGAGACCACAGTAGACATCGAGACCAAAAGAAGAAACCAAACAGATGAAACAAAAGCAAGAATCACAAAAGAAGAGGATACTCATGAGCTGGCGGGAAGCCTGAGCCTATACGTTCAAATGGTTCCTTCTTATCTAAGTCAAATTAATTTTAAAAAAACAAAACAAAACTTAGAAATACCATGCAGGATTTTGTCCATTTTAAGGGTAAAGAAATAATCCTATAAGCACCCATGCAGAGGGGAAAATGGGAGAAACATCTACAACATTCCTGAATAATGTTTAATTGGAAGAGAGTTTCCATTCCATGGAATGTTGGGAAGTACTTATGTTGGAGAAAAAAACTTCTGTCATAAAACAAACTTGGGAGATGCAGAGTGAAGCAAAACAAGACAAGATCCTATACTGAAGCTTTCTCAGGGCTTTTAAAGCCTTTGTGAAATTAGTGATATTAGCAAGCACAGTTTTCCAAGCTTATTTAACGATAAAACCCATTTCCATTGACTCTGTGGAAAGACGGGTGCTCTGTGGAACACACTTTGGGAACCGCGCTTCCACAGAATTTTGAGAGATCACAATGTTGTAGCCTAAAATTCCAACGCTCTGCCAGGGGCACTCATGCACGAAGACAACAGAAAAAGACTTTCCTGCACTCCAGAGCTTAGGATACATGCCACGTGTTGTTCTACCTTTCACGGGGAAGAATCCTCAGGGATGCCCTCTTAGCAAGCAGGAAAGAATCAAAATAAGCAAAATCATAGTAAACAAACAAACAAAAAATCAGTATGGGGAAGCTGTCGTATAAAGACGTGGAAGTGAATATTAAAAACTTGTCAGACATATGATTATGGATGTATCCGTCAGAGCCCAGTCACGAGACAGAAACCACAGTAGAAGCCACATCCTTCCCTGTCTAGTCCCAGGCCCCAGGGGGCTGACCCCACAAACCACATTCATCCCCCAGGCTTCCTGATCCTCCAGCTTCTGGTTGGATTCTGACAACAGGGCGCAGGGCAGGAGCCTGGAGGGCGGAAGGCGAGAAGCATTGCTATATTCTTCCTGCTCCCTCCCCACTTTAGTGCCCTCTCTCTGGCAATAGCAGTGTCCCCAACCTCAGCTTTTGCCTGGACCTATTCTCCAAGGTGCCAGCTCTCTCTGGGTTCCTCCCTCGTCCCCGCAGCCCTGGGGATGGTGGTGTCTCCCCACTAGTGCTAATTTCTGGGTGCCTCACTGTCCCTTGTTTGTTTCCTTCACCTTATCCACACTTCTATAGGGAGTTCCTTCATTAAAGTCTCTCTCTTTAAACCATTTGGGGGGAATGTTTCTTGCCAGGACCCTGACTCACACACTTCGCAACTCTTTTGTAAACCCGGAATAACCCTAATACTAAAACCTGACAAATGGCACAAAGAAAAACAGAACGAATGAACGAGTCATACACTAGTCTCTTTTATATAGATATAAAGTCCTAATAAAAATTTAATCAAAGTCCAAAGCAGTCCAAGAATGTATCAAAAGAGTGTGTCCAATGCTTTCACCATAAGCATCTTTGTCACAGAAATCTTTGCCGAAAGAAAGCATTTTTGCTGTATAACTAATGGGCCGTAAGGCGATTTTGCTGAGAAAGATCAAATAACTGGTTGACAGTTTTTGGTTTGACAGTTTGCTTTCCACGGGTTGAAATGTGTTAGCATTTCTTCCACTTAGCTACGTTATTGACAGCTTTATGGAGCTGACAGATGACGATGATTTGCACCAAGAGTTGGTTTCTTATTCTGAAACACACTACACTGGAGGAGAAAGAGGGCTCGAGGGCCTTTGAAGGTGCAGAGTTGAGCCCACTTTTCCCACACAAGCCTGGAAGGATGATCAATGGACAGGGGACATTATGGCAAGAACTAACGACAGGGTAGCGAGAGGCTTTCACGGCTCAATACAGGGCTCAGGTACAAATACGACTTGGAAACGGATACCTCTCCTAGTGAAGGAAGAAATTTTAGCCAGAAGGAAAAAGAGCGATGCCAAATGAGAAGTCAACAAGTGAAAGTATAAAATATTATGAATGGGGCTTTCCTGGTGGCGCAGTGGTTGACAGTCCGCCTGCCGATGTAGGGGACACGGGTCTGTGCCCCGGTCCGGGAAGATCCCACATGCCGCGGAGCGGCTAGGCCCGTGAGCCATGGCCGCTGAGCCTGCGCGTCCGGAGCCTGTGCTCCGCAACGGGAGAGGCCACAACAGTGAGAGGCCCGCGTACTGCAAAAAAAAAAAAAAAAAAAGCTTAGTGGTTTAAAACAACAGCATTTATTATCTCACAGTTTCTGTGGGCCGGGAATCTGGGTATGGCTGAGCTGAGTTCTCTGTTTCAGGGTCTGTCACAAAGCTATGATCAAATAGTTAGCCAAGACTGTGGTCTCATCTGAAGGTTCAGATGGGTGAGCTCACTCACATGGCTGTTGGGCTGAGGGCCTCAGTTCCTTGTTGCACAGGCTTCCCATAAGGCAGCTCACAACATGGCAGCTGGTTTTATTAGAGCAGGCAAGTGAGAGAGCCCGAGAGAGAAAGAGAGCTCCAGCAGGACAGAAGTCACAGTCTTTCACAACCTAATCTCAGAATTGACATCCCATCACCTTTTTCCACATTCTGTTCACTAGAAGCGAGTCATTAGGTCCAACCCACGCATAAAGGGAGGGGATTATACAAGGGAGTGACTACCAGGGATCATTGGGAACCATTCCAGAAGCTGCCTACCACAGATGCCATTGCCATGTTTCATGAAAAGAAGCACCAAACACATATATTCATCTATAAAACTTGACTGAAGAACAACAATTAAAAAGACCTTAATAATAGAAAGATACACCGTTACTGAATGGAAACACTCAGTGTTGCGAAGAAGTTAATTATCACTACATTCATCTATAAATTTAATCCAATTCCAATTCCCAGAGGGATATTTTGTTTTATTTTTGTTTAACTTGGCAACAAAAAAAAAATCTAGAATTCATCTAAATGACAAGCGCAAAAAGTAATTTTTGGCAGTCCAGTGGTTAAGATACCGTGCTTCCATTGCACGGGGCACGGGTTCAATCCCTGGTCTGGAAACTAAGATCCCACATGCTGCACGGTGCGGCCAATAAATAAATAAGTAAATAAATAAATAAATAAATAAATAGGACTTGTACTCTCAGTTAATAACCCTTGTTCAAAAGTCACAATTACTAATATAGGGCATATCAGTGTAAAAATGATCTGATAAGCCAATGGGACGGAATAGAAAGCCCAGTCAAACAGAAGAATATTCAGTATGTGATAAAATGGACTTTCAGGTCACTAGGAATTCATTTATGGATTAATTTATGATTCATGTTGGGACAGTGGCTTAATTTGTTTTAAAGTTGTGTTCTTACCTCTCACCACATATGAAGATAAAATAGATTAAAGAGTTAAATAAAAAAGTGAAATGAAATTATAAAATCTTGAAATTTAATCGAAAATGTATACATTCTTGATGAAGGCAAAGGTCATACAACGATAAAGTCTGAGATCATAAAGGAAAAATCAATAATTTGACAGCTTAAAAATGAAGCACTTCAGTATATCAGGAAAGTATTAAAAATACTGATGCAAATGACAAACTTCAAAAATTACTTGCACAATATGTGACAAAGTGATACACAAAAGGATGCTAAATATACTACATTTTATAAATCAATACTAAGCAGATGAACATTACAACAGAAAATAGTCAAAGAATAAGAACAGGAAATTCACCATTTATTCATTTATTCAACAAATGTTTATTGAGTGACTCGAAGGTCACAGAGTCAGCACAATGATTCACCTTTATTCAGGACAGTCACTCTGTTCTTGTCTGTTTACGTGTATCACTCTCACTAGACTGTGAGCTCTTTGGGGATCCCGCAGCCAGCACGGGGCCTGCAGGCAGCAGGCACCCAGGGAACATGCTGACTTGAATGAGTGGACAAATGGAGGAATAATTGGGAGAAACAGATGAGGTGGAGTAAGAGAGATGTGAAAGAACAGAAACGAATAGCAGAGACTGCAAGCCACTGTAACGGAGGGAGATGGAGAAAATGAATGAATGAAAGAATGAATGAGAAAATGGGGAGTATTGAAAAAAGAAACAAAAAAAGGTAGAGTAACCCAGAAAGACCCAAATGGAAGTTGAAGATATAGAGGCAGGAAAACAAAAGGAGAGAGACAGAGAGAGAAAAGGGCCTCCCTTAACCTTGCCAGGCTGCTACTAGAAGCACTGGGTTCCTGCCTCAGTTTCTCTGCCAGTTCTCCAGAGTTTGCCACGCAGCAGCCCAAAGGACTGGCATCCTGCTTGGTCTCACCAGCTCTCTCCTTCGGGCTGGGGGCTCTGTTAGCTCCTCCCTACTGCATGCTGGCTGAGTGCTACCCACCCCCCAACCTTGACATAAGGGGCTCTTCTACCCAGCAGGCCACACCCAACATCTTCGGCAAAATCCCTCCCTGCAAGGAAGGCCCCTGGGATGATATCCCCTCTCCTGTTCCTGTAATAATGATCTTCCCTGCCTCTGCCAGCTCTGGACCCTGGGATGGAGGGATGGGGGGTGGGGGTGGGGTGGAGTGGGGTGGACAGGGAATGTTACCATTCAGCAGGCCCCAGAGCCCCGCCTGCCTCTCCCGAGGGGGAGAAAGTCAGGAAGGGGAGAAGCTGGCTGGGCTGGTGGCCGAGGGGATCAGGGGATCGAGGAGGCTTCCTGCCTCACAGAGCTTTGCCTTGATGCCCAGACGATTTTATCAACAGCTGGTATTTCCAATTCCCCAGGGAACCTTGGAAGCTACAAGGAAAAACAGAGTAGGAGGTGGCCAGAGCCACCGAATTCCCCTGGGTCCTAGAAAAGGGAGGGTTCCTTCCTTCCCCCCTCTCCCCTCACCCCATTTGTCCCTCAAAAGACTCTGACCTCACCTCCCCCATTTCCGGGCTTCTCCAGAGTTCCAGCCCTGAAGAGAGGCGCTTCCAAACCAAACGCCCCCAGCCCCCTCCGAGGGCCCTTCCACGGATGCCTTCCTTGGTTCTGGGGACCAAAGCCCCCCTGCCTCCCCGACCATTGCACCAGATGTGGCTTCGGGGGAGGGGTGGGCACAGGGCCCAGCTGGCAGTGGTCACTTGGTGGTCCTTTCCCTGCAGAGTCAGCGTGTTCTGGGCCAGCTCGCCAGGCCTCCTCACTCAGCACTTCCTCCAGCCCAATTCCTAGAGGCAGCGGCTGGGGCCTGCACAGGCCAGTGCTGGCTGGGCTGGGGCTTCCATCCCCAGTTCAGCACAAATCCCGTCCATGGCCTTTCCTGAGCTGCCCACCCAGGTGCCGGGTACTGGACTCAGCAGCCAGGGATCAGGGCGGGTGGAGGAGACCCAGGCCTGTCCCATGTGGGGGACAGAGGGCAGGGGCTCCTCGGAGCTTGTCTCATCGTTTTCCCCCAGCCATAGAAACATTCTGACCCACGGTGGGCCTCCTGGTCCTTTCCTCTGCAAAGCAATAAGGCATCCCACTGCTCCTGTCCTTTCTCGGCTTCCCAAACCCTCTGCTGATCGGGTCTAAGGCCTCCTCATTCCCCCACAGATTTTCCAGAGCCTAGAGTTCTAGCACAGGGCCAAAGGACACTGGCTGTCCCATGGGAAGCCCAGCAGCAGAGCAGCCCGGTCCAGAACATATTAGATTCTTAATAAAGTCACACGCTACCAACAAGCTCTTTCAGCCCTATACCCCAGCCCTCCAAGAACGCCTGAACCTGGTTCCTAGTGCCAGGGACTGGCAACAGGCCTCAACCACATGGCTAGGTCTTAAAACTGTGGGTGTGAACACAGCCTGTAGGGACTGGGCCTAGTAAGGAGCTGCCCACCGCCCCATCACCTCCAGACAGCTCAGGCCCAGCCTAGCCTGGTGACTGGAAGCCCTCATTTGATCTTAGCTCTGCATCCTTTGCACCCTGCCCAGGTCTCTCTCAGACCCCCACTCTGCAGCTTCCAATCAAAGGATGCCAGGACACCTCCAGCTCCTTGGGCAAGGCCTTGCCCTGTGTGTGGAGAGGTGGAACCAGGCAGGCTCCCCTGGGCTCAGAGATCTGAGCGGGTGTTGCCAGCAACTTTGGGAGACCCAGACTGGAAGAGAGAAGGAGGACGAGGGAGGGAGTGGAGAGGAGGGAAGAGGACAGGTCCCAGGGGTTCACCCTGAGCTGGGCACAACGAAGGATGCTGAATACAGATAAAACATATGAAAGGGGGCTTCCCTGGTGGCACAGTGGTTGAGAGTCCGCCCGCCGATGAAGGAGACACAGGTTCGTGCCCCGGTCTAGGAAGATCCCACATGCTGCAGAGTGGCTGGGCCCGTGAGCCATGGCCACTGAGCCTGTGCATCCGGAGCCTGTGCTCCGCAACGGGAGAGGCCACAGCAGTGAGAGGCCTGCATACCACAAAAAAAAAAAAAAAAATGAAAGGGACAGAGAAAATGGGGAAGGGGGGAACACCTTTGGGGATGAACCCCTCCCTTCTCTCACCAGTCCAGAGGAAAGAAAAAATAGTGGCCACATGCCTGGTACTGTGCTGGGTACTTTTCATAAAACCTCTTATTTCATCCTCCCAAATATACCACAAGAAAGGTATTATTACCCCCAAGTTATAGATGAAGACTGTAGCTCCGAGAGCCTAACGGGCTTCCCCGGGGAGCATCTGGAGGCCAGGCCAAGACCCCAGGTCTCCAGTCTCAGCAGAGATGGCTGGCAGGGCCGCAGCCCTGGCCCCAGGAGCCTGCGCAGAGGCCCAAGCTATGCTCAGAGCAGAGTTTATTCAAACAGAGCCTAACAGGAAACTTGGCTCCTCTGACTCACTCTGATTCGACCTTATTAAGAAACAAGAAAGAGCAGCAGGAGCCAGCACTGGGTAGGGTTTCACGCCAAGAGCTGGCTCCCAGGCAGAGGCCGGCTGAGCACAACAGCCTGTGCCCTGATCTCCCCACAGCTCCAAAGCCCTGAGGCAGCCCCTGTCCCCTGCCTGGCTCAGGAAGAAGGGTTCTGCCTGCTCCACTCTGCCAGTGGGGCTCCCCTACCTCACAGCCATCCCATATCCTTCCTCTGTTCCTCCTCTTCCCTTCCCCTCCCTGCCTGGGGGTACCCTGAGGCCTGTTTCCACTGCTCCTCCTCCTTTCCTGGTGCTGCTGCCCATCTGGCTGGCGGGAGGGCCCTACAGGACCCCAGGGATTCCAAGCAGCTGAGGCCAGCCCTGCAGGGGGCAGGCGGGCGGGAGGGAAAGCTTAACCCTCCTGGTCCCGGCCCTCAGCATCTGGTTCAATGTCCTGAACCAAACCAGTTGCTCTTTGCAGGATTCCTGTCTGGAGTCTGAGATCAAACCCCATACCGGGGAGCCGAGGGGCTTGTGTTGAACGGGTGCTGGCTGGACTATGAGGGTAGACAGAGGCACTGAGTCACCTGAACCGAGCCGCATCCCGAAGCACAGTGGGATGGGGGAACAAATGCCGGCTGGCAAGGATGAGGAGCCAGGGGTCCAGGGTGTCTGAGGAATGTCCACTCTGGCTGTCCCCTCCCAAGGTGGTCTCCAGGCATTTCCAAAGTAGAAGGGGAATCTGGAGAGACCAAGTTAAGGGCCGGTTCTTCCTCCTTAGTGTATAAGCACAGGAGGGAAATTTCCGTCCTCCAGTTCCCATGACCAAGGTTGGAGAAGGCAGTCCAGGGGAGGCATTCAGAGTGATTTCTTGGATGCCAAAGTGTTCAAACTTCTGAGGCCCCTCTTATTTCTGCTGAGAGAATAGAGAACCTGCCAAAGCACTCTTGGGGACCATCTGGTCTGATCCTCCACTGATCAGATGTGACTGGATCAGAATGGGGAAAGGACTTGCCCAAGATCACCCAGCAACCTAATCACAGCAACTGGACTAGTCCCGTTCTCCTGACTCCCCCTTTCTGCTATGTGCTCATAGCACATAGTGCCTCCCAATGATGCCTATCCCATATCAAAGGCAGCCCCTGAGTTTCACTTTATCCATGTGCACACTCAGGTTATTTCTAGGTTATACAGGACAGAAACCACACAGGATGGGCAGGAAGTTGATCTCTCCCATGATTTCACAAGTTCTGTTCAGCACAGGGGCATACTTCCGTTCTACAGACTGGGAGAGTTAAGGCCCAGGGATGTGCCAAGAGGGAAAAAGCTGAAGGTCCATATGCTTTGTGCTCAGGCCCAGTGAACTAAGGTACACCCGAGGTCCAGAATTAGAGAACGGCTCAGCTGGGAGTCAGCATCTTGCCCAAGAAGGCCCACCAACAAGGAGGGTGTCTGATCACTGGCTTTGGAGAATGGGAGCCCAGGAATCCTGGGGAGAGGCTGGAGTGGACACGAGTCAGGGGCTTATTCAAGCCCGAACAAGAAGCCAGTAAGGTGAGACCAAGGATGCTGGGTCCAAAGCAGAGAGAAATGGTCAGAATGGTGCTGACACCTCAGCCCCGTTATACCTGCCAGGGCCCCACTCACCGGGCCTGAGTCCCCAGAGGCCCCGTCCTACTCCCTTCTTCATTCCCTTCCTCAGAGGCAGGTCTGGGGCTTGGCTGGGAGCTCCAGAGACTGAGGGAGCACAGCAGCTGTGGGACAGGCCACATAGCTAAAACCCGGCGGGCCATAGGGCCCCGCGGAGGAGGCCCCAGCAGGCGGACCAGGCTGCCCGAAACCTCCCTACGCTCCCAGCCTGTTGCTTATTCATTCAGAGTGGGAAAGCGCCAGCCCAGCGGCCAGCCAGTGCCGGGCTGGCCATGTAAGGCCCCCAGGCGGTCCTGCCTGCCCGGTGCCCTGCAGAGAGCCTCGTGCAGCCCTGGGCACCGCCCCTGCCCTGCCCTGACCCCTTGGCCTCGAAATGCTGTCATCGGAGGAGCCGTCCCGCTCGGGACAAGGCCAGGATGGACAAAGCTAGAGCTGGGGCAGGCAAGGAGCCGTCCTGTCCTCGAGGCCGTGGGAAGAGAAGCACGCACAGGGGGCCACTCCTGAGAGCCTCTCAGTCCACCAGGCCTCTGCAGAAGGGCCACCATGGCTCTGGCCCCAGCCGGTTGGCAGCTGGGGGCCCTGGTGTGGGGCGCCTGCGTCTGCGTCCTGGTGCACGGGCAGCAGGCGCAGCCAGGGCAGGGCTCGGACCAGGGACGCTGGCGGCAGCTGATCCAGTGGGAGAACAACGGGCAGGTGTACAGCCTGCTCAACTCGGGCTCAGAGTACTTGCCTGCGGGGACTCAGCGCTCCGAGAGTAACTCCCGGGTGCTGCTGGCGGGCGCCCCCCAGGCCCCGCATCGGCGCAGCCACGGGGGCCTCCGGCGTCGGCAAGCCCCGTCGCTGCCCCTGCCCGGGCGCATCGGCTCGGACACCGTGCGCGGCCAAGCGCGGCACCCATTCGGCTTCGGCCAGGTGCCCGACAACTGGCGCGAGGTGGCCGTCGGGGACAGCACGGCCATGGCCCGGGCCCGCACCTCCGTCTCCCAGCAACGGCACGGGGGCTCCGCCTCCTCGGCCTCGGCCTCGGCCTCGGCCTCGGCCTTCGCCACCACCTACCGCCAGCCGTCCTCCTTTCCGCAGCAGTTCCCCTATCCGCAGGCGCCCTTCGTCAGCCAGTACGAGACATACGACCCCGCGTCGCGGACCTACGACCAGGGCTACGTGTACTACCGCGGCGTGGGCGGCGGTCTGGGCGCAGGGACGGCGGCCGTGGCCGCGGCGGGGGTCATCTACCCCTTCCAGCCCCGGGCGCGCTACGAGGAGTACGGCGGCGGCGAGGAGCAGCCCGAGTACCCGCCGCAGGGCTTCTATCCGGCCCCGGAGAGGCCGTACGCGCCGCAGCCGCCGCAGCCGCAGCCAGCCGACGGCCTGGACCGCCGCTACTCGCACAGCCTGTACAACGAGGGCACCGCGGGCCTCGAGCAGGCCTACCCCGACCCGGCCCCCGACGCTGCGCAGTCCAACGGTGGCGCCTACGGCGGCGACCCCCGCCTCGGCTGGTACCCGCCCTACGGCAACATGCCACCCGAGGCCTATAGCCCGCCGCGGGCCGTGGAGCCGCAGCCCCCCTTCCGCGTGGTGGAGCCTCCCTACCTGCCGGTGCGCAGCTCCGACGCGCCCCCGCCGGGTTCGGAGCGCAATGGTGCGCAGCAGGGCCGCCTGAGTGTGGGCAGCGTGTACCGGCCCAGCCAAAACGGTAGAGGTGAGTACGTCCCGACGCCCAGGCCCTCCTCCATCCTTTACCGAAGGCCTCCCCCAGCTGCTAAGTAAGGACCCCCACCCTCCTCCCCATAGGCAGCCCCAGTGTTTCCCACCTCCCGGCCTTCGCCCTGTCCACTCATCATCATCGGTGCCAGGATTTGGCCAGGCAGGCCGGGGCTCTGACTTGGGGGGATAAGGGGGTGGAGGGACTGGACAGGTTTTGTAAAGAGACGCCTTCCAGACGTGGCTTGGGTCATCTGAGGACAAAATAAAGGAGCCCCCCTCCCCGCCTCTCCCTCATTCCCATCAGGGCATGTCCTCCACGCTTGGAGGTGCCCCTCTGCCAGCCTCACAGGGTGAAGCAGGGAGCATCAGGGTCAGAAAGGCCTTAGGGGACGCCTCTGGAGGTGTGGCAAGTTCCCGGTCACTGGGCATCTGTGAGCTTGGCCTGAATGAACAGGAGGTTAGAAGAGAGAATCTGGGCTGACAGGAGTGCAGACTAGATAACCCAGAGTTCCTTCAGGGGCACACTGCAAGGCCCAGACTAGAGAGGCGAGTGGGGCACCAGCCTGGGCACCGAAAAACTTACTAATCGAGATAAGTAATATTTTAATGCATTTTTAAATCAAGAATAATGCAAAAAAAATGAAAAAAATTTTAAATAGAATCAGTTATGGTGGCATGCCAAACTGTATTCAAGCCTGAGGCAAACTGAAAAATCAGCAATACTGATCATCTTTATTTGAAATTTTGATGTTTTGTTCATCACAGATTTTTGTGTGTGTTAATTTTGATTTTTAAAAATATTGCCTGAAATGTTACTTCTCTTAGCTACTGAGTTTTTAGGCGCCCTCTTAAATTTTGCTCCCCAGGCCAGGGCCTCAGTCACTTCACTCAGTTCACCCTAGTCCTGGCCCTGGGGGAGAGTCCCAGGAGGCAGCTGTGGACAGGGGTGCAGGGGATGTTGAAGATATGACCTAGTTTTGGGAAAGCCCAAGCCATCTACACACGAGGACTCAGTGGAAGGGGCAGCCTTCCTTCTTCAGATGAGCAACTCCACATATGCTGATAGCAGGCGGAGTACCTTGGCAAGGGCCCGCTAGTGGTCTGGCCAGGGCTGAACGGCCATTGGTCCTGCTGTCCTAGAATTCCCCTTCCTGCTTCTGTCTCTGCAAGTCCAAAGTCAGCTTTGGTCAAGGTTTTCCATTCAGTCCCCAATGCATATGCATTCCACCCCAGCCTTGCCTCTTTCAGGCTGCGATTAATACCATGATTCTTTACTCCTGACTCTCTGCTCCACAACAATGTTTCTGTGCCGGGCGCACCAGGTGAGGGCTGAACACTGCAGGGCTCAGGGGCACAGGTAGTGTACCCCCAGCCTTTGCTCCTCTGCCTCTGTCCACACGGGGACGCTTCCTTGTCTCCAGCCATAATGACCTTGGGTGAGAGAGGCTGCCGCTGGGGTGCAGGGGTGGGGACTCCCGTCTCTCTAGGGGCTGCTGGAGCCCAAGGCTAGGGGAGAGGAGTGTCCACACTGGCAGTATTTACTCCCTCATATTCAAGGCGTAGCACTCAAGTTGGGTGCTGAATCCCACTTTGAGAACCTGCAGGAGCTAGAACAGGAGCTAGATGGAAGGCCCTTCTGTGATGTGATGAAGGATGCATCCTCCTGCCACCGTGGCCTCACCGGATCTGATCCGCACCAGGGCTTGCGGCATCCCTGCAGCAGGGTGTGTTACAGCTCTGCATCAACTGCTCCCAGAGCTCCGTGGAGGAGAGCGTGTTTTACCTATAAGCTAAACTTCTGTGGTAGCTTTTCTTAGAATGCGAGACCACAGAGTGGGGCTCAGCCAGAAGCACTCCACCTCTGGGCAGAGGAGAAAACCGAGGCCTCAAATAGCCTCAAATAGCAGTGCTGGCAGAGCCAGGCCTGGGACTTGACATCTACGCCCCAAGCCAGTGGGTTTTCTAAGGTCCTTCTTTAGCCTCTCAGTTCTTAAGGTTCAGAGGGGGATTGGCCAGAGCAAGGCTATGTTTGGAGCGGGGGGTGCTTGGCGCTTAGCAGGGCCTCTGGCCATTGCCCCTGAGCCCCAGTGTTCAATTGGGATTAAAGACATTTCTCCCCAGAACGCAGTATACTAGATGCCAAGCTGAATCCAGGCCCTGCCCTGAGGAAGGAGTAGAAAAGGGGGCACCTCAGTGCTGTGATTGGGCAGGCACTGGGGGGATGGGTTAGGGGACCCAGGGGAGGGGCCTCCCCAGTCGGGGGGCACTAGGAACTCAGGGAGGACTTCCGAGAGGAGGAGGTGCCCAAGCACTGCCGCAAGCTGTCAGCACCCTCCAAGTGCCCCTTCCCTCGTCATGGGGGGGAAGGTGTGTGTGGGGCGGTGCAGGCTAAATCGGGGCTCACAGAGAGGCCAGAGAGGGAGCAGTACCTTCTCCCCCATCACTTGTTCCCCTTCCCACCCTGCTAGGCTGGGACCATGGAAAATCCCGGTCTGGGGAAGGCCAAGCCTTGTGCTTGAGATCAGACCCCCAGGCCTGGTGTGGGAGTCCAGAGTAGATTCTCCGAGACTGACCTCATTCCTCCTGGCCGCACACCCAGGGGTCTGAGGCTGGGCGCTGGCAGCCCGCGTGCATGTGGGCGTGGACGCGGACATGTCTTCACAACACCAAACACATGTGCGCACCACCCACGTCCTCCACGTTTGGGCAGTTTCCAAGCGCCTGTCCAGAGCCTGGTTTCTTCCTTGGGTGCCTGCACCCGCTTCCCTCCCACCCCGGGGAGGGACGCTGCCCAAGGCCTCCTGCAGTACCGTTGTCTCTGAAATATGTAACGGGAGGGAAGGCGAGGAAACAGAGGCCCAGGTCACATACCTGGTCTGCCTGTCACAGCAGATCCGTGCAGAGGCCTGGAGGGTGGCTGCCTGCTTCCCAGGCCCCTGTGCTGTGCCCCTCCCTCTCCCAAGCCGGGCCCTCTTCTCCTAGCCTCCTTGTCCCTGTTCCTGCCTCCTCGCAGCCTCAGCTTCTCTGAGCTGGTGGTACCGGTGCAGACTAAGATGACTTCTGGCCCTAGAAGACCACGGCTTTTCTCTCAGGGCCCCCCCCTTACACCCTCGGCCTGATTCACTGCCTCTGGCCACCCTATGAAAGTATCATGGAGCAGCCACCCTGGCTGTCCTCCCAGGGCATCTCTGATGGCTATGCCCACCTTGCCTGGCGTGGGTCCTCCTTCCCTGTCCTTACACAACCAATCGGAGCTGTGACTGCCTCCTCCCTGGTCCCTTCCAGTCCATCCTACGCATGGGGCAGATACACCCTTTCATTGCTGACCATATTACTCTCCTGCTCAAGAAGGCTCTGTGGCTCCCAAGGCCTTCAGGACAAAATCTCAGCGCCTTAGCCTTTTGCATCAGAACCTGAGGCACCTCCTTCCTCTCCTCTCCTCCTTCTCCCTCTCTCAGGCCTCCACAGCCGCCACGAGGATCGTGCTGCTCCTAGGCCCAGGTGTTTCATGTCCCTGCACTCACACAGGGGTGTTTCTAGGGTACGTCCCTCTCCATCCAGCCTCCTGCACCCAAGAGGCCAGACAGGGCCGCTTAGTCCCTGAGAGCAGCCCTGGCTCCCTGCTGCACCCCCTACTTCCTGCCCCCCTGACTCAGGTCACCCACCCACCTCCACAAGGCTTGGAGTCGATGCAGGAGGCCTGGCCACCCAGAGCATCCCGAGTTAGAGCCCCCAGGCGAGGATGATGATGACAAGTTCAGCCATTGCAGAGGAGCCCTTGCTGAGCTTTGTGGCTGGAATGTGTAACTTCATTCACCCGCACAGCCTCCTAGAGAGGGGGGGATTACGGTCCTCTGGTACAGATGAGAAAACGGAGACCTGGGGAGGTCTCACCGCTGGATGCAGCCGAGCCAGAATTCAAACTGAGCCTGTCATCTCTGCATTGCACTCAGTTGACCCGGGAGGACCCTCACACCACCTGCAAGCCAGCTGGGGCAGGACTTGAACCTGGACCTCAGTTCCCCCAGCCACCTCCAGAGGGATAATTCTGTTTACATCATCTCTTAATTCCCACAGCAACCCCAGCAGCCAGATGCTGTTATCCATCCCGTTTCATAGATACGGTGACAGGCTCACTTGCTGACTGTCACACGACCTCTTAGTAGTGAAACCAGAATTTGAGTCTGCATGGCTCTCCATCCTGAGTTTTTAACCCACATGCATTATTTTTTTTTCTACATTTTCATGTATTAAGGCTTACCTTGCACATCCATTTGGTCATTCAGCAGATGCTTGACTCCTACCATGTTCTGGGCACTGGTTGCGACAGAGTGAGATGAAACAGAGAGACTGCACAGCTTCGAGCACCTCCCCAGTGAGGCGTTAGCGTGAAGCCTTGTCATTCCCACTCTATAGACTCCAGAACATTTGTTTAACAAGCACATCTACAGCACCTGACACTGTTCTTGGAGCTTTACAATTAGTCGCTTAATTCTCATAACAACCCTCGGTATTGTTATTACCCCCATTTTGCAGATGAGGAAACTGAGGCCCTCGGAGGTTAAGCCCAAGGTTGCATAACTGGTGACTGGTGGAGGCAGAATCACAGCTCAGCATCCCTCCTTCCTTCCCAGAAGTTGTCTCAAGTTGCTCCTTCAGAAAGAAATGGAGTCTTCAGGCCGAGGAACTTGGGGTAAAGGGTCAGACAACTATGGAGATAGAGGGACCTGGGTCCTCTTGTTACTCCCCTGTTTGGCAATGGAAGGTCACTAGTGTCAGAACAAACAAATCGTGTCCGAAGCAACCTCATCGCAGGCAGATTTCCCGTCTCCTCTCGTGTCATTCAGTTGCAAGGCCACATCCTCTCTCCCCTGTTCTCAAACTGGACCATCCCTGCAAGAAGAGACAGCTCCCATTTTAAATAATCATAATAGCCACTGCTGTTATTGAACCCTTAATATGCACCAGACACTATGCCAAGCATTTTGTTTTTATTTCCTCGTTTAGCACCCCCAGCAAGCTTGTGAGGTAGATGATATTATACCCCCATTTTACAGAGGAGGCAACTGAGGCTAGAGAAGTTCAGTGACTCATCCAAGGTCTCAGAATTCAGCAGCAGCCAAGCTCGGACCGAGGCTGACTCTCTCCCCCACTGAACCATCCCAGCCTTCCCTCTGCTTCTGCCCCTCAGGGAAGGGTATGTCTCTGCGTTCATTGCTTCTCTCAGGTCTAAACCCCCTAGGACACAAAAAGTTGGATTTTTTTTTTTGCCTTGAGTTCACAGGCCCCACAGAGCCTTTTGGGATGGTGGCTGAGCAGGGTGGGGAGTCCTTCGGGACTTACAGGCACCAGGCTACTGCCGCACTTGGCCCGGGAATTCTGGCCTTTCATCCCGGCCTTTCGTCTCCTCTCCTCCCTCTCTCCCCTCTCCAGGGACCCCCATCTCAATCTCCTGTCACCTCCAAAGGGGCACTTCTCCCTAGTAGTCCCAGCCCAAGTCCACCCCACTCCTGTCCAAGCCAAGAGCACATGGAAAACTCCCCAGGGCAGTGGCTGGAGCGGCAGGACAGGAAGGGGGGGGCGAGGAGCGGGTGGTCCGCCCAGGCAGCCCACACCTGCTTCCAATTCTGTGCCCGGCATTCCTGCGGAGTAGCAGTCCGCTTGGGAGGAGGCTGGAAGGAGAGGCTGGGTCTCGTGCCTCCCCTGCCCTGACCTAACAGCCTCCTCACCACAGGCGGTTGGACCCAGAGGGCCTTTTTGTCTGGATTCAGGATTACAGGGCTGGGGCTGCACCTGGGTCCCTCTCCCCCTTACTCATGGACACCCAGAAACTGGGCATTTAGGTATCACCTGAAAATGGGAAGAGGGTGTCAGAACACCAGAGCAGGAAGGTCCACAAATGCGGAAGTCGAGGCCTGAGGGGGCTTTGCCACCAGAGTCTCAGGAGACAACCCACCCTTCCTCCCCCTTGTGGGCCAACTGGAACCATGGGTTTTCCAACCCCAAAGCTAATCCTTTTTCAAAAGAAAGGGCTTTTGGAGTCTGTCCCAGCCTCTGCCTGATAATGAAGGCTGTGCTCACACAGGCAGTGCCAACAGACCCTTTATGGGGTGCCAGTATTTGTGCTTGCGCTCGCTGAGGGCTTACAGGTGCCAGGCCCTGAGCTGGGTACAGGGAATTCAGGGGCGCCCTGGACCCATCCCTGTTCTCACTGAGGTCTCAACCCAGCAGCAAGAGACCAGGCAGGCAGGATGCCGCGGCCCAGACCCACTTCCATCTCACCCAACTCGCCAGCTCTCAGAACACGCTGTGCAGCTGGGCGGCAGGCAAAGGACAATCCCACCCTCCCCTTCCCCCAGGGGCTCTCGCCTGGCTGAGGAGAGCAGATATCATCTCATGAGGAAATTCAGCCATTCAACAAATATTCATGGAGTTCCTTACTTTGTGCTGATGCTGGTCTAGAGCTGGGTATTCATTAGTTTTAGAAAAGAGACAAAATTCTTGTCCTTGTGGATCTTGTATTTTCATGGGTAAACATAATAAGTAAATAATAGAAGGGGTAAGTACTGTGGAAAAAATAGAGATAAGTCAGGGAGATCTGGAGTGTTGGGAGAGGTTGCAAAGGTAGTCAGGGTGGGCCTCATGAAGGTGGCATTTGAGCAAAGACTTGAAGGAGGCACAGAGCGATTCATGCAGCTATCTGCAGGTGGAGCATTCCAGACGGAAGAAACAGCCAGTGCAAAGGCCCCAAGGCAGGAATTCCCTGGGGCTTTCAAGTGTGCTCCAGTGTGGTTAGAGCAGCATGGCATGGGTGTGGGTGCATTATGGGAGACAGGTCAGAGAGGCAACTGGGTTCAGACCATGGAGAGCCTGTAGGCCACTGTGAGGACTTTGGCTTTTGCTCTCCATGCATTGGGGAGCTCCTGCAGTGACATTTAAACAGGGTCTCTGACTGCTATGCTGGGAATGGACAGTGCGGGGGCAGGCAGGGGGAGTCCGAGAGGAGGCCTGTACAGAGATCCAGGCGGAGATATCGGTGGCCGGGCCAGGGGTAACAACAGAGGAGGTGGGCAGTCAGTTTCGGGCTATATTTTGGAGGTAGAGCTGATGGGATTTCCTGATGGATTGGATGTGGGGTGGGAGAGAAAGAGAGGAGTCAGGCATAACAGGAAGGGTTATGTCCTGTGCAGCTGAAAGGATGAAGTTGCCATAAGCTGAGATGAGAAGGCCATGGGTCGAGTGGGTTTTGTAAGAAGGATAAAAAGTTCAGGTCACTGTGAAGGGTCTGAGGGGCAGGGAGGGAACCCAGGAGACCATACGATCCTCAGGGGCTTCTGGAGGTGGAGAGAGGGGCACTAAGCAGGGCCTGCAAGGGTGGGCTGGCAGGAAGGTAGGGGCTGTCTTCACATTGGGAAGAGTGTGAGTGAGTGAGGTGTGCAAGGAGGTGGCAGAAGGCTTGAACAGAGAGGAAGGTAGCTTACCTCCGCAAAGGTGAGCGGCAGCCTCCTCCCAGCCCAGCCCCGGCTACTTCCTGGGCAGTTTGCTCAATTGAACAAACACACATCCCCTCCTCTGACTCTGGTCCTGCCACTCAGAGGAGCAAGGCCATCGCTGCCCGTGAACTGCCTCTCCCAGCCTGGTGGGGGCAGCAGGCCCTTGCTGGAAGAGGGAAGAGGGAGGAGCACCGGGTGGTGGCAGAGGAGGGCCTACCAGGTAGGCTTTGGGGCCTAAAGACTGTACCCGATAAGGGTGTGGGGGGGGGGGTGCAAGGAATTCCAGGACAAGGGCACTAGGGGTCAGAGGCCAGGGGCAGAAAATGTCAGTTGTGTTAGGAGCTGCCCACTGATCCTTAGGGTTAAGAGATCTGGAAGGCCAGACCACAGAAGGCCTTAGCTGCCGCTCTGAGAAGTCTGGGCTTGATTCCGTAGGTGATGGGGAGCCAATGAAGGTTCCGGGCCAGGCTTTATGACCATCCTAGCTCCTTTGCCTGGGCTGTATTGCCCTTCACGGTGGACCGCAGCAGATCCTGCAGCCACCTTGCCTGCCTGCTCGTCACTCAGGTGTGGCACTGCCAGGCTGATGCTGGCAATTTAATGTCCTGCTTATTAGATAATAATTTCTCAGGACCCAGCGCGCTGGCTCCCGCCCTGGAGGCCCGCCCAGCTCATCTTTATTCAGGCCGTGTTCTGCGAGCCTTCCGCTTTCCCCACCTAGGGGCTCCTCTGGAGTCTGGCCGCTGGAGCCGAAATATCCCTCTCTGTGCAATATTTCACAACCCACTGACCGGTTCCTGCTGGACATTGTTTATCCTCCAGCCCCGGGCTCAAGAGATTAGGGCTCTTTTGCATTCTGTTTTCCTTCATCTGCTTCTTGTGAGCCGGAGGCCTGGGGAGGAAAGATTTCAAAGGAGACGAGGTTTAAGGAACCCACAGGAAAAGGGAAGCCAAAGGGAAAACAGGTGAGGTGTGGGCAAAGCAGCAGGAATGTAACCTCAGACCCTCCACTCCGGGCAGCTGCCAGGAACGGCTGAGCAGAAAGGAACAGATTCCTCCTAAAGCAGGAAGGATTTAGGTCAGACGGTGGGAGAATTTCCTGGCAGCGAAAGTATCGTCTGCAGAGGTTGTGAGAGGTCTTGGGCTCTTGCCCAAGGCTGGGGAATGGACTGAATAGCTCCTGAAAGTATTTTAATCTCCAAGTGTTTATGGAGCCATCAAAACTGCGCTCAAGGGGCAGTTAGGCTGATCTCCCCATCGTCCACATGGGAGACTGAGCCTAAGAAAGGGAAGGGACCTGGACAGTAGGGCGTTGGGCAAGATGGCACAATGGCCTGCTGGAGTCTTTCCCCACAAGAAGGCCCCGGCTGAGTCCTGCCAGGACTGAGATGGGAAGGACAGCTGAGATGGGAAGGCTTTTGCTCTCCATGCATTGGGGAGGACAGTCCTCGGCTTCCCACGGGCTGGCACGTGGGCCAGCTGGCAGCTCCAGGCCCAGCCTGGGTGAGGTGGGAGGACATCGGCCTTGGGAGGGGGCCCTGGATCCCCCACAGAGGAAGCTCCAGGGGCAGAGCGGGAATGCAGAGTGCTGGTCCTTGTCCCGCAGCTCAGTGTCTTCACTGCCCTGGAGGGTCTGATGGGGCCCCCCCAAGGCTGAAGGGCTTCCTCCAGACCAGAGGCTGCCTGCAGAATGGCCTTGGGACCCGATTCACTCACATCCAGCCCCTCCCCAGCCAAATAGCCTGGCTTTGGTCATCCCAGGGGTCTTTGCTACCCTCTGACTCAGTGTGCCCCCAATCCTGGTCCAGGCTCTGTGCAGCCTAAACCCCCGTGGTCAGCACATTGCTTCTGGGGAACAGTTCTCACAGCGGGCCGGCCCCAGGCTCTAGGGCATGAGTGAGGTGGAGAACACTCAGTCTGCATCGATGGAAGCAGTGAGGCCTAGAGGGGGGCCAGGCCAACCCAGGTCCACGCAGAAGGTCCGTGACAGCAGGGTAAGAAGTATGGCTCCTGCCTACCTCCTGGGCATGGAAGGCAGGATGCTGATGGTGACCAGGCCTCCCTGGGTAGCCTGAGCAAGACCGTCCACCCAGCCTTTGAGTGGTCGGCCCCATCCGCAGGGGTCCATCCCCAGGAGACTGGCTAGATGGGCCATGGAGGTTGCATACTGTGGAATCCCACTAGCAATGACAAGCAATGAACTTGACATATCTTAAAAGTTTACATTGGAAATCAAGAAACAGAATGAGACTATAAGACAATGTCATTTATATACTTCAAGGATACATACCCACTTCCAGCACACTGCAGATTCTACACAGAGACACAGACGTTCAAAGATATGTCTGAGGGTCAGGGTAAGGATAAAGGTTCAAAAAAAATAATGACAAGAGGGGCCTTGCATAGACCAGTTTAGTTGGTTAGTTTGCTCTGAAATGAGAATTATGATAAATTCAGTTCTCTGCATTTATGAAAACAGGAGTCTCTGGGAAAACTGCCCACTGGAACCTACTTTATAATGTCTCCAGTGCCAGGTCCAAGGGCTGCATGACTCCGTATATTCTGGATAAGAGATCGCAGCCCCCCAACACACAAAATGATATCCCATGACTGATGGTTCTCCCTGCCTTTGAGTAAGCTTTATCCTCTCTCCAGGATCTTCCTTTAAAATGCACCCTTCTTGGGATGGTGGGGAGGGGAGGGGAGCACGGGTCTGGTTGTAACCAGACTTCACTCAACATTGGCCACCCTGCCTGGAGGGCCTGGTTGTACCCCACAAGCCAGAGACAGCAAACTGGTACCCTACATCCACAAGCCCCCACTTAAGCCTTCCCTTATCCTCCTTCCAACATCACACAACCCACCCACACACCCAAGCCCCTATGGAGGGGCTGAAAGCCCAAGCCTGCAGGCCTGGCTGCTAATGGAATGCCTCCTGGGAGAGCAGTGGAGAAGGAGGCATTGTTCCTTCCTGGGAAAACATACCAGCTGAGGGAGGGGGTCTGCTGTTCCCAGGGACCTCTGCAGGGGTCCTGAAGTGGGTGGGGGGGACCCAGCCTGAACTCCCAAGGCTGCTCTCTTTTCCAGCAGCTTATCCCAGGGCAGTGAGGGTGTGACAGGGAGGGGTGGAGGGCGGGCCAGGGGGAGCTGGTTAGGGGAGTCACAGGACCTCTGTGATGGTCAGAGGTGCAGAACAAAGAACATAAAATAATGATCAGGGTGATTCCATTCAAGTTCTGGAAAAGGCATAGCATCTAAAGTGATTAAAAAAAAGATGAGTGGTTACCTGGGAAGGAAGGAGGGGGGATTTACTGGGAAGGGGTTGGAGGGAACTTTCAGGGAGGATGGAAACAATCCATAGCTTGATTGTGGTGGTAGCTACACCGTGTATACATTTGTCGAAACTTATCAAACTGTATGCCTAAAATCTGTGCATTTGACTGTATGTAAATTATAACTAAAAGAAATTATTTTTATAAAAAGAAGAATAACAAGTAGAGTCCTGGAAGGAGGTTGGGACCTAAGAGCTCCTCCTGGGGCTTCCCTGACTTGCTGTGTGACTGTGGGCAAATTCGTTGCCCTCTCTGAGCCGCCGTTCCCTCCAGCACCTCTGTGTGCCCTGGTATCCTGAGGGAGACAGGGTGAGGAGCATGCTTATGGATGATTGGAACAGTAAAGTATGAAGCACTAATCATTAAAGAAGCCTGCCTGACAGAGACTGACTGCCTAACGGTCAGTCAGCCCTGAAGCACGGTGGGTTGCCCCACTGAGGGGGTGAGTGGGGCCCAGGCCCTGCCCTCAGAGAGTGCATAGTCTGGAGGGGAGTAGACACAGGTAAATACGATAGAATCTAATTATAGATCAATACAGATCTAGTAGTGAGAAGTGTGTGCAGCTTGGAATGTCACTGCCAATCAGGGAAGACTTCCTGGAGCAGGAGGCACCTGCCTGAACCTGAGATTCCTCCACAGTAGAAGGAAGATGGTCATCTTTGGCTCAGTATAGGACCAGGATCAGGACTCAGTATGTGATCATAGCCGGGCTGCAGTCAGAGGCCAGGAGTGGTACCAGCCCTTGCTGGCCCTGAATACCCCTGGCCTCTTAGCTGGCTCTTCCAGCTTCCCTGGACTGCAGAGCCAACTCATGAAATGGCATAGAGAGGAAGGGTCGGGCCAGAAAAGCTTTGTAGAGCCATCTGTGCAGTGTTTATTGAAACCGGGCCTGGGGTGGGGGGTGGTAGGCCATCTGGTGCCAAATGCTGGGTGTCATGAAGCTTCAGGCCCAGCTGACCCACCACCACATGTTGCTGAGGGAAAGGCTCTCTGGTAATGGGAAAGGGGACCATTCCTGTCTTCTTCACCTCCCCCCTCCCTGCAACACAAGCTTCTAGGGACCAGAGGGTGAGAAACAGCTCAATACGGAGGTGGTCCTTGCTTTCAAGGCCGGAGGATCCCTTGGGAAATGACTACAGGCATTCCTGGGGGCTTGAGTAATGGGGCCTAGGCTGGCCAGGACAGCCCCCATCAGCCAGGAGCCACCTCATCCTCACCCACCCTTGTGTTCCAAGCTTCCTCTTCATTCCGAGTAGGTGAGATCACACCGGCTGCTCCTGCATGAGGCCGGAGCCCCAGGGCGAGCAGGAGTAGGGTCTGAGAACCCCAGGCATGTGTTTGTGAGGGGTGGCGTGTAGCAGACACCTCTGGGAAAGGCTTAGAAGCCAGAGTTCCCCTCCTCTGCCTCATCTTCTGGACCTATAAGCTGACAAGAGGGTTTTGGCAGCAAGAAGGGGCTAGAAGCCTGTCTGCATGACTCAAGCCCCTTCACTGTGCCTGCCCCCCCAAGAACAGAGGGCTTGAAAGAAGCTAAGAGGAACCTACAGCTTCATTTTATCATTTATCTGCCAGAATCCCTGCAGCCTGAGAGGGGAGGGTACATGGAGGTCCAGGCCCATTCCCGTTTAAGCTGGTGGCTGAGCTGAGACGGAGCCCAGGGCTCTGGAGTCCCCCTGCCCACCTCCTACCCCACCACGTGCCCCACCCCTTCCACACACCCAACATCAAGATCTTTCCTTCTTTATTCCATGTGGATAGGGTCTGGACACCTGAGTTCGGTTTCTGCTTATTCCTAATCATTCTCACTGGGACTAAGTTATGTACGGGGACGGGGTCGGAGTGGGAGGCAGAATGGACAGACCCCTGGCTCTAGCATAACCTGGGGAACAAGTGATCCAGGGGCTGGAGCAGACTCCAGACTTCCCCTGGGCACTGGGCCCTAGGCCCTGCAGGGCAGGGAGCCAGGCCCTCCTCAGATTGGAGGCCTGAGGCTGCAGACAGGGGAAGGTGTGGTCAGGTCTGGGGGCCAATGACAGGATGAAAGGAATCCTGAGAAGGGCGGGCTGGGCGCCCAGGCTGAGAATCCTGCCCGGTCAGCAGCCTGCTCTGGGGACATGTTTTCCTGTGAGCCCCTCCCTTCCTCGTCACCCCCACTTCTGCCAACCAGCGTTCACCTGGCTCTGCCCAGGAGCCTCTGGGACCCACTCGGGGTCAGAAGCCCAGGGTTCTCTCTTGGCGGCTCACAAAGAATGCCAGCTGCAGGGGTGAGAGGAGCAGAGGGTGTGTGGGGTCTGGTGACCAGAGGCCTGGGAAATAAGGACACCAAGGGGAGTGTCTCTGTCAGGAAATTACTTGGGTCCCTCAGTCCTCCCTCCAGGCCCTTGTTCATGCTACTCCTCCTGCCGAGAATACCCTTTTGTCTTCTCCTGCTCTCCAAATTCCACCCAGTCTCCCAGGTCTGGCTCATGTCCCAGGAGACTCAGCGGTCCCAACAGCACGGAATTCCAGAGGTGAGCCCCTGCCCCCCGACCTCCCTGACCCCACACCTGAGCCTAGGGAGAACGGTTCAAATCACACACCTTGCTCACGCTGGGAGGTTTCCAGGAGGAAGTGACAGCCTGTGTAGAGGAAGGAGAACAGCACAGGGCGTTCGGGGTTGGAGAGGTCTCTGGGCTTTACACCTGACCAGCCTGACCCTCCTCAATGCCAACCATTCCTCCCTCCTCCCTCTCTCCCTCTCCCCACTCCAGGTCTCCCTGACTTGGTCCCGGACCCCAACTACGTGCAAGCGTCCACTTATGTCCAGAGAGCCCATCTGTACTCCCTGCGCTGTGCTGCAGAGGAGAAGTGTCTGGCCAGGTAAGGAGATGAGGATGAAGTGTGGACAGTCCCCGGAACCTGTGTTCGTGGCGGCCAGGCTGCCTGAAGGCTGCACGACCCTGGCCTCTTCATCGGTGGGCCTTGCCTGCCCCAAGGCAGTCAGGTGTGGAGGGGAATGAGAGTGATCCAGCACTTCTGTATATATCCCTATATGAGGAACTTAATGGTATTTAATCTTCACACCTGCCCCAAAGGTCTGTGTTGCCCTGTCAGTAACTGAGGAGCAGTGAGAGGAGCTAAAACCTTCAGATCTGAGGTGTCTCATGAGAAGATTCCTCGTGGGGAGCCCAGGGAAGTCTTATAGACGCCTTCAGGATAGAGGGCAGGATGATGGAGTCATCTCCACAGAGGACAGGTGTGGGTTGTCCAGCAGGGGCTGTGGGCATGGGTAACAATGAGGCCTCAGTTATGTGTTGCACTAGAGAGAAGGGAAGGACGCCAGTTTACTTGAACCCGGGAGGTGAGCACAGCCAGCTCTCCATTATTCCTGGGTTCTTCTGCCTCTTGCAGAGCTTGCTTCGGAATTTATTGACAGTGAATGTTCTGTTCAAATATGTATGCTTTGGGGACATCTCCCTGTGCTGAAAGAACTAGTTAAAGATTATATTGACGTACTTCTTTTATTGACAGCTGTCTATGTTGAAAGCTCCTATTTTTCTTAATTATTTGCTTTTTTTAAACAGTTGAACTCTATTTACTTTCACTTTTGAGTATCTGGGAAGCCCGTTAGAACCTCAACATTTTCTCACTAATGAGACCTCGTTCACTGCCACTCAGAATAGCTGCCCACAAATTGTTATCCATCTGGAACAAGACAAGGAGCTTGCACTGGAATGTAACTCAACTTACTGCTTCCTTCATCGAGAAAGTCTTGCTTCAAAAAAAGGAAGTATCAGCTGAACTAGACAGTGTGATTCGTGATGTAGTTGGTTTACATGCTGGTGCAAATTCCTTATCTCACAACAGACTGGCAACAGACAGTGTACGAACTGGCACCAGTCCAGGGACCACACGTGAGTTCCACTGAGTCGGCCTGCCCACTCAGGTCTCGTCTCTGGGAAGAGAGCATAATGTGCTTACTGCTCCTGCTACAGCTCCTCCAGCGGGGAGGAACTCAGCCTCCATGGCCGTCCGTTGAGGCTGAGTTTTGAGGAGTTTGAGTCAAAACCAAACTGTTATTCCGTCTTCATGGAATACCCCGTGTGCCCACATCTGAGCTCCCAGATGGGCTGGGGCGGAGGCAGTGGGGCTCCATCCCAGGGCTATCCTGGTCTAGCTGGAGAAAGTGGCCTCTTACCCAGAACCAAGTGACAGGGAGTGGAAGGAGAGCTAGAAGGAGCAGTTGGCAGGCTGGAACTGTGGGCGGCCAGAGGAGGGAGAGGTTGGCAAGGGCTGAGGCATCAGCGGAGGTTGGGTGTGGGATACAGACCTAGAAAATGCAGCAGAACTGAAGCCCTGGAGCAGCAGGGCCCTCGGAGATTATCGAAAGTGTGGGCTGCGGACCGGTGCCAGTTCACAGACAGCAGGCAGAACTCAGATGAGGAAAGGAACTTGCTCCAAGTCTCACCACGAGTTTGTGGCCAAGCTGGGCCTAGAACCCAGACCCTAATGGTTTTCCACGGTGTGCTGAGCCCAGCAGAGGGGTAGGACTTAACTGAACAGTGGGAAGGAGGATGTCTAGTTCCAACACAGACAAAGACAGATTCCAAGCCTCCCTCAGACAAGGCCAAGGGCCTTACGTCCTGGCAGACAGGAGCCTACACTGCCTGTTGTCCAGACATCCTCTCAGAGAGAGCTAATCCCCATGACTGGCCACCTCCTGCCTCAAGCCTTAGGGCCCAGACCTTAATGATTGCCAGGGAAGTGCCCCAGAGTCTGGCCGAGACAGCTGTCCACAGTCAGCTGAAGAGGAAGGAGCCTTCAGCTAGCCCTCGTTCCGACCTATGTGATGTGTGATGTGTGTCCCCTCACTGCTGCCCCTCAGTTTCCTCTCTTTTCCCTTCTCACCTCACAAGGCCCATCTCAGCTGGCAATTGGGGGTCAGCAAGTGAATTGTGAACAGGCAATCTACACCAGACCAGTGCTTCCTGAGCAAAAAAGGGCAGGTTGCTGGCCCTGAAGCCACACAATCAGGGAGAGGTGGTCTGCTTACACTGACCCAGCTCAGGTTGTGTATGGTATCAGGGTGTGTTGTAGGCAGCACTGTTAGATCTCACAGGCAGTCACGATTCCTCTAAGTGGGGCAATCAAGGCAGACTTCCTGGAGGAGGGGACCTGAGTTGGGTCAAGGAGGCTGGGCGAGTTCTGGGTCAAGTGAACGGCACAGGCAAAAGTACAGATCAGTGAAAGAGTTAGGTCTGTTTGGGAGACAGTGTTTGAAGCTGGAACCCAGGTGTAGGGGGAGGGAGAAGGTCAGAATCTCCTGGATAGGGCTATTTTATAAAAGCCCTCCGAAGATTTTGATTTGCCCCCACCCTCAGGGGCTGTCCCCAGCTGAGAGTCACCTGCAGGCATCAGGGACCCTCAGAGGGTCATTATCAAGCCAAATGCTTCTTTAGAAAGACTCCTTTGGCAGCTGCCAGCCACGTGGCAGAGGCCAGAAAGGAGGGGATGGCCCGCAGAGAGGAACAGAGGCCTGAGCCTCGGCCGCAGGGCAGGGGTCAGATGTGAGAATCTTCAGGAACAAGCCGACCTATGCTGGGTGTTTGCGTCTGGTACCCAAGCCCACTCTGGTCTCCCCGCCTGTCCCCACAGCACAGCCTACGCCCCTGAGGCCACCGACTATGACGTGCGGGTGCTGCTGCGTTTCCCCCAGCGCGTGAAGAACCAGGGCACCGCAGACTTCCTTCCGAACCGGCCACGGCACACCTGGGAGTGGCACAGCTGCCACCAGTGAGTGGGCTACCTGGCCCGCCCCCCCTTCTGGGCCAGGGCCCTGGGCCTGAGTGCCCCTCCCCAGGAGCACTCCGGAGGGGCAGTGCTGGTGGGAGGGCCCCGTACGTTGTTTTCTGCCAAGGATCCATCACTGGGGCAAGGATTTCTCAGAGGAGCCTTAGCAAAAGCCGCAATGGAAGATGGGACACAGAAGGATCGGTCTTGATAGGGGACAGAAGTATCTAGAATACAGGGCATCACCCAAGGGAGGCCAGTACAGGTGGGAGCCCAAGAGGAAGTGAGGGGTCCTGAGGAGGTGCCCTCCTAGGGTGACTGGCTCAGTGAGGACACCAGAGATGCTGCCTGTGGGACACAGTGACCAAGGAGCCCCAGGAGCCCTCAGGAGGTGGTGTCACAGCAGGGTCACCTGGGCCCGTCTCAGGAGGGGAACAGGCTGGGAAGCCAGGGGTGACTAGGCCCTCTTCTCCCTCTTCTTCTCCTGCCCCCAGGCACTACCACAGCATGGACGAGTTCAGCCACTACGACCTGCTGGACGCAGTCACGGGCAAGAAGGTAGCCGAGGGCCACAAGGCCAGCTTCTGCCTGGAGGACAGCACCTGCGACTTCGGCAACCTCAAGCGCTACGCGTGCACCTCTCACACACAGGTTGGGCTGGAGAGGCAGGGCAGGGGCTCTGAAGGACGGGGGAAAGCCCGCCAGGGATGGGGAGGCTAGGCCAAGCTAAAGATGGGCTAGTGCCAAGGCTCCTGGCCGCTCAGCTCAGAGAGTGCAGGTCTTCTTGCCAATCCTGAAGCCACCAGAGAACCCCTCGGGGCTACCCTCCACCTCCATTCCCAGGAGTGTCTGCTCATGGAAGGAGCGGAACATTCCAGCGAATTCTGGATGGCATGATACTCCATTTGCCTAGCTGTCCACCCGAATCCATCTTTCTGTCCAAACATCCAGAGAGTGTCCATCTATCCTGCCTGCCTGTCTCTCTATCCATTCCTCCATCCATCTCTCCCAGGCATCCCCCTACCTTCATTTCATCCTTCCATCTGACTATTATATCTATCATCTCTCTGGTCCATCCACCCAGTGGGCTTAGGACGGGGCAGACCCACTCTGAGCAGCTACCCCAGGCCAGGGTCAGGACGAATCACAGAGGAAGGAGGGCCCCAGGCTGCTGAAGTGGGCATGGGGTGGCTCTGAGGAGTGCACAGCACCCCAACCTCTCTTCCTGTCCCTTTTCCTAGGGCCTGAGCCCAGGCTGCTATGACACGTACAATGCGGACATTGACTGCCAGTGGATTGACATAACCGATGTGCAGCCCGGGAACTACATCCTCAAGGTGGGGCCCCTGGTTGGAGGCACTCCTCCAACCTGATGCTCACCCTCGGTGTCCCCGCCTCTGACATAAGCTTCACCGGCTGGGCGTATCAGCTGATGAGGTCCCTGAGGTCTGCACTTCCCACCTGAAGGTTTTAGCCTCAGGCAGACACAGCCTCTTCCCATAAAAACACCGAGGAACCTTGGCCCAAGTGTGGTGATCCTAGAGGAGGCGGTGACTCTGTCTTCCCTAAGTGGCAGAGGACTTGGAGAGCCATGGGGTCCATTCCCCTGTCTGTGAGCAGGGCAGGCTCTGTGCCATCTGGGAGAGGACACTGCCCTCCCTGAGAGAGACCCTCAGCTCCTCATAGGACCCCTGCAAAGCCAAGGGCACTTGTGACCAATAGTTCCATGTGGCCCGAACCCCTCCTCCATGTACACTCACTCCAGTGCCCCGTCCCTTGCGGAGACAAGTAGAAGAGCACGTTAAGGACACACAGCCCAACTTGGAACATCCATGCAGGCTGAGCGGGGGCCGGGTCATCATGACCTCACCTGGGGAAGACAAATCTTCGCCTCCTCTTTGCAGGTGCAAAGCGAGGGTAGGGCTCACTCTAGGAGGCCCCCTGGGCCCACCGCTCTATGCTGGAGTAAAGGAAGAGCAGGGAAGGTGGGCCTGGGAGGCGGCTTTAACCTGCATGAGGACGGGCCGCTGGGTGGCCGCATTCAGAACACGGCAACCTGGAAGCAGTTGGTCGCGCCCCATCCTGGGCACCTCTCCACGGGCTCGGTGAGGCCTCTGCTCAGCCTCGCCCAAGGGCCAAGGTTGTCAAGCGTGTTCTTTTCCTTTCCTCATTCATCCACTCTCAACAAACTCGTACAAAGGCCTTTCTGAGTTCTAGGTTCCGAGGATTCAAGGCACATAAGTAATGCACAGTTCCTGCCCCTAAGGAATGTAACTTAAATATAACATCGTTTCCTCTCTTCTTAAAATGTTCTGCAAATAAGGCTGGGTGTAGCCCACCCCAGCGAAGCCCTCCCCTATCAATCCAGCATTTAAAGGATTTCCTTGTGTCCGGACAGCTCCTCTTCAGATAGGTTATGCTTGGGTCATCATCTCAATGAGTGTCAGGTACCTTGGGCTCCAGGGCAGGAGATGCTACCTGGCATCAGACAGGCCTTCCACAGGTCACCTAGACAGGCATGCGAGGTGAAAGGGTGCGAGCCTCGGAGTCAGGGAGACCAGGCGTGGGATCCCTGCTCGGCCCCTCACTCACTGCTGGGTTCCCTGGGGCAGTGGCTCTGAATGCCCCGTGCGAGGCCCCCCCGCCTGGGCTCTGACTCTGGGGAAACCTGTCTTCCAAGAAGGATGACCCAGTGATGCTTCCTTGGACTGTAAGCTGCCTCTCTCTTTATTCCTCTCTCTGTCTCTCCGCATCTTCCCCCGTCTCTCCATCCGTGTGTCTCTGTCTCTGTGTCTCTTGGTCTCTCATGGTCTTTCTCCATCTCCCTATCTCCCTCTCTCTGGCTCCTCTGTGTCTGCCTGTCTGCCTCTCCACCTTCCCTGGTGACCAAGTGAAGCACAGCCTCATGACCAGATCCCTTTTCCTTCTGTTCCTTTCCTTCTTCAGGTGCACGTGAACCCAAAGTACATTGTTTTGGAGTCTGACTTCACCAACAATGTGGTGAGATGCAACATCCACTATACAGGTCGCTATGTTTCTACAACAAACTGCAAAATTGTCCAGTAAGTGCCCTTCCTCCAACTCTCCGTACCCCAGCCCCTCTCCTACCTGAGGAGCAGGCAGGGCCACATGAAACACGTAGGATACCTGCCCTGTGGGTCACCTTGATGGCCGCACACAGCTGCGGCTGGACTGGCCACCCCAAGCGGAGTGCTCAGGCTGCGGGCATTGACCCGGGGCATGATCTCTCCTGAGGTGGAGACCAGCAGCAGGCAGTGTCGTTGGGTGGAGGTGCACGGGCTCTGCATTCCTGCTTCTGTGACTCCCTCACTCTGTGACATCGGGCAGTTCACCTCACCTCTCTGGACTACTCTTCTCTTCAGCACTTCCCACGCAGACTTGTGAAGAGAATTTAAAGGCCTGCCATCTGTGTGTGTTCCAGGACCCTTCACACGGGTGCTTGGTGAATGGCAGCTGTGTGATCATTAGCGTCCGTATCAGGTGGATTGAATTAAGCAGTCTCAGGTTAGAACTGATTCTGGTTGGAATCACTTCTAACAGTCATCAGTCCCTGGGCCCAGATGTGGAGGGAGTCGATAAACTCCCAGGCCTTCGGCACGTGGCGCCTCAGCTGTTGCTGCCCTGCGCTGGCTGTCCTCAGCCTCTCTCCTGATTCCTCACATGAAGTACTTTGCAGAGGGACCCCCTGCTTACGAACTCATTAAAAACCCCATCCCACTCCATGTGAATTTTAAATGCTTGAACAGGTCAAAGCAACTCTTTTCCATTTACAAAGTAAAGAGAAAAAGACTAGTCTCCTAGAGCTTTAGTCCATCAGCTGAGGAACAAATGGCAGGGATCCCAAGGCCCAGAGGAGCATCTTTCCCCAAACGTGTCTGCTTATTAATGGTTGATAGGTATGAGAGGTTTAGGCTATCACCAGGGTCAGGGCTCAGTGTGTGACCAGGATTAGGGCTCAGTGTGTGACCGGGATTAAGGCTCAGCGTGCGACCAGGGTCAGGGCTCAGCACGTGACCGGGCTCAGGGCTTGGTGTGTGAGGGCTCAGTGTGTGTTTGGAGATAGCCCTTGCGCCCTTGGCTGCTACCGCTAAGCTAGTGTTCACAGCCCTCCACCACACCGTGAGGACAGTAGCCTCTGGTTCAATTCAGAGACTAGGTTCCTCATTCGCAGAATTCGATCAGAATTATCCAGGTCACAGAGCGTGTTGGAAACGACTGACTCCCGCCCCATCCCTGGCAACTTAGCCCTTCGGCAGGCCTGGGTTTGCAGCACCTTCTCACTCAGGACTTGTCTTGTTCAGCCATTAAAAATCCAGGAGTCACCTAAACGGTAGAGGTTTTCTGGGAAGCAGTTCTAGGGAAGGAGAAGGATGGCAGGAGGAAGGGAGGCAGGGGCATACAAGGGCTGAGGGGTGCGAGGGAGGTGGGGAGCCTACATGCCCTCTTGTACCCCCTGCTGCTGGGAAAGGTACATCCAAATAGCCTCCCGCTTCCCCAGGTGGCACCACGAGCTGGGCCCCTCAGCAGGGCAGACAGAGAAGTTGCCCTGCGCCCCCCTCCAGCTACCCTGGGGCCTGTGAGTGCAGGGCATGCCGAGGCCCTTCCTCCCGAGCCCTTTACATAAGTGCTTGGAGAGGCTCAGGTCTCATTAGTGCGTCTCCTCGACCCTGACCACAGGCGGGCAGCTGGGCCAGCGCGCAGGAAGCCGGACGGAGCGTTTCCAGAAAGGCCACGGGACTGACGCCTGTGGGTTTCAATCATGTTTCTGAAGAGGAAAAAGGAGGCCTTTTTTTTTTTTTTTCAAAAGTACTGAGTTAGAGAAAACAAGAAAGTATTTCCAGACAGTAGCAGCTCTGCTAATGGCCTAGAAAAGAATCTGGAACTCAGGGCATGGGGAGGGGTGGTGCCGAGACCGTGCCCTGCATGGGAGTCCATGAAACCCCTCTTTATGGAGCCCCCTTTCCTGAGCCCAGATTACTGACGGAAATGGAGGCCCACGCGTGCCCTCGCACTTGGGATCCAGGCTGTGGAAGGGAAGCGCTCAGCTGGGGAGACAGTGGGCGCCTTGCTGACAGTTGAACGAGGGGCCCACGCCTCAGCCTGCCTTTGACCTCCTCTCTTTCTTTCCTTAGATCCTGATCTAGGAGAGGGTGTGCAGATGGCCAACCTCCCCACCTCCCAAAGCAGGCCCTGCTCCCCAGGCAGCCTCCCGCCAGGACAAGCCCGGCTCAAGGGGCCCAGCCACCACCCACAGGCAGGGGCAGCTGGACGCTGGGAGCATCCTTCCCTGCCCGCCTCAGGGAGCAAACGTGGACCAAAACCACAGGGATTCCGGATGCCAGGCCCAACTGTGTACTTAACTTTCCCCTACAACGTGATTTTGTTGGTTGTTGGTTTTTATTTTTTATATTTTGGCCATACCACAGAGCAAGATTGCCCAGGCCTGGGCTGAATAAAACAAGGTTTTTCTACTCTGTGGTTCTGCACGTAGCCTGCCGGCCGGGTTGACCAAAGCTAGGTTGGGCTCAGAGGACGTCCTTGGGCTTCGTCCTTCCCTAGCAGAATGTGGAAAGGGCAGCCACCACCGTCTGAGGACCACAGCTTGACCAAGAGGGCATCAAACCCACTGTGGAAACCCCACAGGGTTTATCTCAGGGCCCAGCCTGCTGCGTGGGAAGAAGCCCACATCCTGCTGGGGGAGGGGCCCTGGGTATCTTACCCTCCACTACTACCCACCCTGCAGCCTCCCACTCCCACCCCCCTGCTCACTCACAGTCACCAACTCCACCTGCCACTTGCTCCCTTACTCTCCTATTGAGCACCTACTGAATGCCAGGCCTGTGGTGGGACTGAGCACACACAGGAGAATCAGACACATTTCCTGCTCACAGCGGGGCGGGTGCACCCACCAGTGTGAACCCCATACCTAGTGAGACAGCCCCTGGGGGCAACCGTGGAGCCTTCATCTGGGAGGCAGCGTCTCCCAGGAAAGGAAGGGAGAACAGTTTACTTGGGAGAGGCTGATGGGGGCGGTGGCCCTCTAGCCCCTGTCCTGGCAGTGGTACCCCGAGCTCCTGGACACTGGATCGGGGCAGGGAGAAGAAGAAGGAAGGCACCTCTCCTGTTCCTTCCCCTCCCAGATGCCCTCAGGACACCTTTGCACCCACCTGCCTCCTGCCAGCTCCCTTCCTTCCCAGGGGAGTAACACTAGTGAGAAAGGCAGAGAAACTTGGTCCAAGAACCAGGGCTCTGGGTTCCAGGGCCAGTTCTCCTGCTCACTGTGTGAGCTGTGTGACTTTGGCCAAGGCATACTACACCTCCGGGCCTCAGTTTCCCCATCAGTAAGACAGGAATGCTCTCCTGCCTGGCCCACATGCTGACCTGGAGAGCCGGTAAGCTACTCCTGCAGAGTCAGGTACTGGGTGAGCTGCAGGGTGTTGGACCCACCCCTCCACATCACTGTGGTCTCCCCAGCCCATTGCACTCAGCACTCAGAATCCTCCAAGGAGAAGGGGGTCCCCCTTTCGGCTCTCACACGATTCATGCCTCAGGGTCCCTGGCAGCAAGTAGGTACTCTGCCAGGGTGGAGAAGGAGGGCTTCTTGGAGCCGGGCTGTGCCTCCAGAAGGACCTGGCCCCAGCCTACTGGAGCCCCTGGGCCCCTCACCAGCCCAGGCAGGGGATGGAGTGGAATGTGGCTGCAGCCCCTCTAGCCTTCCCTCACTGAGTCTGTGCTGGCATGGGGTGAGTGCTGCGGCTCTGCCCCTCTCCATCTGGGGCCGGGTTGCAGGACTGAGAAGGGGTGGGGGCAGAAGCCTGTCATCCAGAGGTGCCCGTTCTGCTGCACCCTGTACCCATGTGTGCCTCAGAGGTGCTGTCCTGATTCCAGCCCCACCTCTCTCCTTTCTAGGTGCCCCCAGGAGGGAAGGGGAGGGCTGAGACAAGGTCCCCAAATTCCAGACTGTCTACCTAGGAGGTAGGGTCAAAAGTCCCCAGTTCCCAGGTCAGAAAGCTGAGGCCTAGAATGGGAGCCTATCCCACTGAGGCCACAGGCGTCAGCAGATGCTCAAGGGAGGCTCCTGGGGAGGCACAGGGCTCTTGGTTCGGGGAGGAGGTGCTCTGGCTCTGGAAGGGCTAGAGGGTGAGGATGAGCGAGACCACAGCAGGAGGAACAGAAGGGGAGGAGAAGCAGACCACCTTCGTGCCTGAACCAAAAAAGGGTTGTTCCTTGGAAGCTGTATTCCAAGAAAACAGTACGGGGCTTTCCTGGGCGGCGGGGGGCTGGATGCCAAAGAGGCTCTCTCTTGGTCCACGGCAGTGCCTGTGCGCCCAGCCCCTCCCCTCTGCGCTGGAGGTCCCTCAGCCTGCTTCCACAGCCCCTGCAGCGGCCCCACACCTGATGCCCACCCCTTGGGCCAGCCTCCTGAGGAAGGTTCCTGCTTGCCCTGCTGAATCAGGCTGAGTGAGCTTAACAACATCCGCCCTTCCAGCTTGGGGCAGGGGGATCACTCCCCAGCTCCCACCGGGCATCTCCCCTCCATGGTCAAGATACCAAGGCCGTCCTCCAAAGCCTCTGCTGGTCATGCCCAGGGATGGGGCCTCCCCAGCTGCTCCGCACTGTGGCTGCATCAGGTACACACCCAACCACAGCATTTGTTGGGAAGCCCTGCGCGCCTCCCCACCAACCCCTGCCGTCCCCCAGAGTTAGTCTTACAGGCAGTGTCTGCGGGCAGGGCTGGCACCAGCTGGCCAAGGAGAATGAGAGGCAGTGCCCACACCCTGGAAACCTCACTGAAGTCCGGGGATTTGGGTGAGGAGAGCAGCCAGAACCGGGGACCCAAGGGTGCACCTGACACACATCACCCTGGAAATAGCAGTAGAACTTTCTAAGAGTGAGAAAGTCCTGAAAAAGCTTTAACAAAGAAACTCAGGTATGGAAGGCAGGGGAAGCAGGCATGGATTTTGGTTCCCATACGCCCTGGCTATGTGAAATCACTTAGTTAAAAAAAATTTCTAAGTGAAATTTAATCCACTTTGAGCCACTGGCTACCAGGTGGGAAATTCAATGTGCTGAGTAATTTTACTCCCACCCTGGAGGCCTCAAAAGGCCCAGAACATCAGAGAGGTGCCCTGCGGTCTTCGGTCCCATCTAGTCACTGCATGCAGGCTTGTTGACTGAACCCCCGAGGGCGGGTGTCTCCACTTCCTGCAAAGCTTGGGCACAAGGACACCCAAGCAGCGTGTCCCTCAAGGTTCATACCTGCTCAGGGCATGACCAGGAGCAGGACACCCTCCTTGCTACTAGCAGAGCCATGGCCCCCATGTCCCAAGTCTGGGGGAAGCTGTCTCGACCTCCTTCCTCTGCCTGCTTCCACCACAACCTCCCTAACTCCTCACTCCTTTCCTCCTCCTAGTTGGGGCAACCTTCCATCACCCCACAGTGTGCCTTGGCTCACCAAAGCCACCTCAGATCTGGCCCTTGGCGTGGGGAAGCACAAGTACGTCCTGGGGGTGGAGGGAGAAAAAGAGCCAGCAGGAGATACCACTAATGATGATGATGAGGACGCTTAACTTCCTGAACAGTTAGCCATGTGCCAGGCTCTGCCCTAAATGCTATACAAAGGTTATCCTATTTAATCCTCACAGTGACCCTACGAGGAAGGCACTGTTATTATTCCCATTTTGCAGATGGGGAAGCTGAGGCATAGAGAGTCATGTAACTTGCCCCAGGTCCCTCAGCTAAGTAAATAGGAGAGCCAGGGTTCAAACGCAGGCAAATTTCTGGAGACAGGGGCGTGGCTTCCACCAGATCCTCAAAGGCATCAGAAACCAGACAAAAAGCCACATGCCGGTGCCTTGAAGCACAGCCAGGTCACTGTTCAAACTTTCATCTCCTTCCTCCTCAGCTCTCTGGATTCATGACTCCTGGAAACAGCAGCTCAAAAAGTGGCTGGGCAAGGAGAAGCATAATTCCTCCTAGAAGTAGTGGAATTCATATTCAGAGTGTTCTTTATGGGAAGAAGCAAATTAAAATAGACAACCCATCAACTGGTCTAATCAAGAAAAATACTACAAAATGTAAGGTTAAAAAGGAAATATTAACACAGCTGTGGAGATGACTTTTGTTAATGCACTTTTTAAAAAATATTTATTTATTTGGCTGCGTCGGGTCTTAGTTGCAGCACGCGGGATCTTATTTGCCCCGCGGCATGTGGGATCTTAGTTCCCCGACCAGGGATCGAACCCGTCTTCCCTGCATTGGAAGATGGATTCTTAACCACTGGATCACCAGGGAAGTCCCTGACTTTTGAACTTTAAGAGAATAGTACATACATTCTCCATGCTTATTAATCAGTGTTTCAACATTAAATAAAAATATTCTAGGAATATATTTGTAAATTGCCAAAATTGACTCAGTGAGTGAAACACCTATAACTACAGAAGAAATTTTACAGGTCATCTCTAAAATAGATCCGAGATGCAGAGAGTATTCGCATGAATTCTTTCAAACTGGAAAAACAGGTCATTTCTACTTCTCTATTTAAACTTTTCCCAAGCATATGGAGGAAATGATAGATGGATTTTATGCTTCCGAATTGATTTTACGAAGCTCACGTAATCCTGACACTCAAATCTGACAAAGATAAGCATGCTACCCTACCCACCTTTGTGTTGATAACCACAAACCAGTTTTACTTTGGCAATGGATACAAAACCCTGGATAAAAGGCCAGCAAATGGAACCCCGTGTTATGGTGTTGCCTAATGCAGTCAGCGTTGCCCACAATTGTCCAGCACCCAGTGTTTGGCACGCTTCCCCGTGCCCCAGATCTGTGCTGGGGCAAAACTGGACCCGATATTTGGATCCAGGCAATTTGGACACAACATTCCCTTCTTATGGTCCTAGGTGCCCCTCTCAGGAAGCAGAGAAAATAAAATGGAGCAGGAGTGCAAAGCTTGCAAAAATACAAAAAGGCTACAGCTTGAATACTTGCCACTTGTTGGAAACTTGCGGTCAGCTAGAATACTCTGTTAGGTTGATAATTTGTCATTTCTTTTCCTTTTTGAGAAGTTCTTAAGTGTTTGTTTGTTTTTAAATGTTACATTCTCTGCTTTCTCCCTGCTGGGCTTGGCAACGTCTGATTAAATAGTTAAGTCCTGGCGGAATTCCCTCTTGGCTGTATCAATATGCATCCCCCCAAAAAACTTGGGGACATTGACTGTGGGGACCTGGGCAACAGAACCCTGGGCCCAAGGGGCTTGATCCAGCTGGCAGCGCACCCCTGGCAGACAAGAGAGGTGGGTCCTTGGCCTCTGTCTGGGGTCCCAGTAGCCTGGGAGTTTCTCAGCCAGCAAATAGGACTGCCACTGCCCCTGGAGGCCACCAGATAGCACAGGACTCTATTTCCAGAATATGTGACATCAAAGGCCATCTTATTTCTTTTTTTTGTAGAAATATTTCTTTAGGATAATTTTTTTAAATTACTTTATTTATTCATTTATTTTTGGCTGCGTTGGGTCTTTGTTGCTGCACGCGGGCTTTCTCTAGTTGCGACGAGCAGGGGCTACTCTTCGTTGCGCTGCGCGGGCTTCTCACTGCAGTGGCTTCTCTTGTCGTGGAGCACGGGCTCTAGGTGCACGGGCTTCAGCAGTTGTGGCTCGCGGGCTCTAGAGCACAGGCTCAGTAGTTGTGGCACAGGGGCTTAGTTGCTCCGTGGTATGTGGGATCTTCTCGGACCAGGGATCGAACCCGTGTCCCCTGCTTTGGCAGGCAGATTCTTAACCACTGCGCCACCAGGGAAGCCCCAGGCCATCTTATTTCTGATTCACAGCTATTGTCTCTTTCACTTTTGCAATATAATTCAGGCATTTTAAGGAATAATCCGCATCCAGTAAAATTCACCCATTTTAGGCATACATTTTGACGGGTTTTGACAAGTATGTGCAGTTGTAGAAAACACCCCACAATCAAGATGTAAAATATTCCATCACCTGTTTTCTTATGCCTCTTTGTAGTCAATTTTCTCCCCTCACCCACCATCCCCTGGCAACCATTAATCTGCTCTCTGTCCCTACAGTTTTGTCTTTTCCAGCATCTCATATAAATGGAATCATTCAGTATGTGGCCTTTTGTATCTGTCTTCTTTTTCTTAACATAATGCTTTTGAAACTCCTCCACGTTGTTGTATGTACCAATAGTTTGTTCCTTTTTATTGCTAAGTAGTATTCCACTGTGTGGACCACAATTTGTTTTTCCATTTATCAGAAGATATGTCTTTGGGTTGTTTCCGGTTTGGGGCCATTATGAAAAAAAAAAACTGCTGTCAACATTCACCTACAGGTCTTTGAGTGGACATACATTTTCATTTTTCTTGGGTAACTATCTAGGAATTAGGTTCTTAGTCACATAAGTGTTATGTTTAACTGTACAAAAAACCGCCAAAAACTGTTTTCCAAAGTGGCTATTGCTCCACGAAGTGGCTGTTGCCAGCACTTCGCATCCTGTGTGTGTTTTCCAAACCATTCTACTAAGTATGTAGTGGTATTTCATTGTGGTTTTAACTTTCATTTCCCTAATGACTAATCATGTTAAGCATCTGTTCACATACATATTTTCCATCGTATCTCATGCTTGATTTAGTTTCTGTTCAAATCCTTTGCCCATTTTTAATTGACTTGTCTGTCATTATAGAGTTGGAAGAGTTATCTATTCCGGATACAAATCCTTTATCAGTTATATGTTTTGCAAATAGTTTTTCCCAATCTGTGGTTTGTATTTTCATTTTCTTACCAGTACCTTTGGAAGAGCAGAAGTTTTTGATTTTGGTGAAAGCCAATATAATCATGTTTTTTATTTCTTTTATGGACTGTACTGTTTACCTTATCTAAGAAATCTCTACCTGAACAGTCATATTCTCTTCTATTTTCTAATATAAAGCATGTAACGCTATAATTTCCCTCTAAGTGCTGCTTTAACTTTTGATATGTTGTGTTTTCACTTTAATTAAAATGTTTCTAATTACTCTCATGGTTTTTTCTTCTTTGAATCATGAGTTATTTAAAAATGTGTTGTTTAATTTGCAACTATTTGGGGTTTTTCCAGATATCTTTCGGTTATTGATTTATAGTTTAATTTTATTATGGTGAGAGAACAAACTTGCGTGATTTTAATTATTTTTAATTTGTTGAGACTTGTTTTATGGCTCAGCATATGGTCTGACTTGGTGCAGTTCCATATGCCTTGAAAAGAATGTGTATCCTCCTGTTGTTGGGTGGAGTCAATGCTATAAATGTCATTCGGATTAAGCTGGTTAATAGTGTTATTCAAGTTATCCATAGCCAGGCTGATTTTCTGTTTAGTCACTCATTCTAACAAATATTGAGAGACAAGTGGATTTGCCTATTTCTCCTTTGAGTTCTATCAGTCGTACTTGTATGTGTCCTGATGGTCTGTTCTCCAGTGCATATACTTTGATGTTGTTTTTCTTCTTGATGAACTTGACCTCTTTATCATTATGTACTGCCCCTCTTGATTCCTGGAAATATTCTCTGTTCCGTAGTCTACTTTGTCTCATGTTAATATGGACACTTGAGCTTTGGATCAGTGCACGTCTTTTCTTCATTCTTTTACTTTTAACTAGTTCTTTATATTTAACATGGGTTTCTTGTAGACAGCCTTGGGGTCTGGAGCGTTTTTCCCCCGCTGTTTGCCTGCAGAGGTCCCTGCCTGCCTCCACCTCGGAGCGGGTCCCTCTAGATGCTCTTCCTCGCCCCTTGGTGGTAGACTGCTGTTGCTGTCTCTCGGTCCTCCTGGCCCAGCCTCACTGAGCCTGCGCACCTGGGGCTCAGAGGGTGGGCCTTGGCAGTGGTCCTGACCGTCGTCTGTGGGTCTTGGACAGGAGAACCTTTCCTGCCCCTCCCACAGGGACAAGTGGGTGCGTTGACTTACCCTTCCCCCAGAAGTAGTGGATCTTAGTTTCTGCCTCTCTTTCAGCAGCCCTGGGACCAAGTCTGCTGCGGCCTGCCCTTGCCCCCCTCTCACACAGTGGCTTTGGGAGAACTTCCTTCAGGAAGAAAGTGAGGTTGTGAGCCTGCCCTCCAGCAGCAGCCAGTCACCTCTTGCACGTCTGTGCCACCACAGACGTCTGTCCCTCTCCTACTACTGCTCTGCCTCCAATCCTCCTCCTGGGAAAGAGCTGGGAGGTGGGGAAAACTCCCCACCCCCATACGTGCTCTCCCCAAGGCAAAACCCTGGGGCTCTTTGGAATTCAGTTCTCTTGGTTGTCTGTGACAACCTCAGTTCTCTGACGGGTTTAAAAAATTTTGCAAATTACCTGTCTTCTTCTTCTTCTTCTTGTCAGAATGGGAGTAACATTTTCTTGTGGCTTTCGACATCCTAAGAGGAAGCGAAACTCCTCTCTTTCACTTCTACGTGCAAATAATCAAAGGGGTTTCTGTACACTAAGTGCCCTCTGAGTGATTCCTAACGCTTTCTCGGGCGACATTTGTGGCGTATATCTCATGAGTTTTTTTATTTCCCCACGGTTCGGGTTGTATTTGCTGTCACTTGTGTAGCTGACTGACATTTACTGAGCCCTTACTATGTTCCAGCACTAAGTGCATTAGCCCATTTCAAACCACCCCTCTCTTTTCCTCTCACGCCCACATCCAATCTATCAGGCGATCCTTTGGCTCTATCCTTAAAATATACCCAGTTCAAAACTAAAAACAGACTTAACAAGGGCCCAGCCATATACCAGAGAAATGAAGACTTATTTTCATGGAGGAACTTGTACACAATTGTTCACAGCAGCTTTACCTGTAATAGCCCAAACCTGGAAATTACCCAGACGTCCTTCAGAGGGGCAAAGGTGAAACCAACTGTGGTGCATCCACACCACAGAATAGCACTCGGCAATAAAGGGGTGAACTGCTGACACAGGCAACACCTAGGATGCATCTCCAGGGAATTGTGCTGAGTGAAAAAGCCAACCTCAAAAGAATACATACCGCGTGATGCCATTTATGCAACAATCCTGAGTAACATAATCACAGAGATAGAGTGCAGATTAGTGGCTGCCAGGGTTAGGAACAGGAAGGAGGGGTGTGGCTATAAAGGGGTGACACCAGGGATCTCATGGTGATGGTACCATCGAGCATCTTGATTGCTGTGGTGGTTATTCCAGGCTACACACGTGACAAAATTGTGTAGAGCTACACACACACACACACACACACAAATAAATGCACGTATAACCAGTGAAATCTGAGTAAACTCGATTGATTATGCCAATGTCAGTTCCTTGGTTTTGATGCGGTTCTGTGGTTATATGAGATGCTAGGATGGCTGGGAGTGGGGCACATGGGGCTTCTCTGTGCATTTCTTTGCAACAGCTAGTGAATCTATAATTTCAAAAGAAAAATAATAAAATATGCATAACTATAATCCAACCCCTTCTAATCGCCTGCCCTACTGCCAGCCTGGTCCAAGCCACTATCATCTCTTGCCTGGATTATTACAACGGCCTCTTAATGGGTCTCTATTTTTTCAGAGCTTGCAAGGGAGTCAGCCACTATGGCTCTGTTTTGGCAGAGACTCAAAGACAGGCAGAGAAGTGGAAAGCTCTATAGTGGAAAACAGGGAAGGCTTCGGGTGTGCCCTGACCGGGGGCTGCGAGCCCCAGGAGCTGGAGGCGGGCTGACCAGAAGGGGGCAGCCTATGTGATTGGTTAGGGATGCATATTTGGCTTTCTCTGGTTGGTCCCAAGTTGGAAGCAGGGACAAAAATTAGTGAAGCTGTGAGTTATTAATCGAGTCCTGACCACTGGGGGCTGATTGTTACGAAGTTATTGTTTTGCTTCCTGGATCGTCACTCGAGATAGCAGGCTGGCTTCCTGCGAGTCTGACTTCCGGCAGGCTGGCTTTCGGGGCTGACTGTTGCATATGAGGGGTTGGTTTCCTGGCAGGTTGCTGCAGGTTGAGGATCAGAGTTGTTTTTATATGTGGTCTGGCCCTTGTCTGTTTGTACAGTCAGTTCCTCTCCTAGAACTCTCCAGCAGCATCCCACTGCACAGAGTCCTTACAATGGCTACAAGGCTCCACATGAACTGGCCCCATTTTCACCTGTAGCCTCATCTCCCACTCTCCCCCGCTCTCCACTCCAGGCACACTGGCCTCCGTGCTGTTCCAAAACATGCCAGGCCCTCTCTCAAGGCACCGGTGGCCTTCTAACATACTGTATGACTTTTTTTTTAAAATAATGTATATTTAGGTGAAGGGGCAGTGATCAGGGGAGCTGGTATCAACATAAGCTGCCCTGTGAAACCTTCATCCTCTGTGCCTGAGTCGCAGACTCGGTTTTTAAGGTGCCAGAGCTGAGTTTGGATAATCGAGGCTGTTTGCAGTTCTTCCCAGCCCAGTATCCCGATCAGCATGGGTGTAAAAATCCATTCCGGATGAGCAGGCCCTCATGCGGTACCCGTGTCCTTTCTTATTCTTAATGCTTGTTGTTCATGTCTGGCTCTCCAAACTAGAATGTAAATGCCACAGGGATAGGCATCTTGGTTTATTCATTCACTACCATTCCAACACCTATGACATTGCCTTGTCCAGCACAGAGTGAGTGCCCAATACAACTTTGTAGAATGAATGATTAAAAGAATAGGGGATTATGCGTGTGTGCAGATACATTGAATGACATCTGCTAATTCTTATTGGGCGCTTGGAGTTCACTGGGCATTGTGCTTAATGCTTTCATATATTATCCCATTTTTATCCTTTATAGCTCTCCTATAGGGCAGGTATTATCAGGGCCACTTAATTGTTCAGGTAAGGTAGTCCCAAGGGACACAGTGCCCAGCGTTCCAGAGCTTCTCAGGAACCTACATAAATGATTAAAACCTGAGAAAAGTCTGACTCCAAAATACAAAAACTACAGAATAACCCAAATGAATAAATGTTTAATCAAATGTCTACAAACTGTCATCAATTGTTAATTTATGTCATTAATTCTGTGCCAATTTCTTTAATCATTAGATGTAGTGTTCGTAAGAATTTCATTCTATTTGAAAATAATTTGTAGATTAGATTTTTTAAAACTCTGCAAGGACTTCCAGAATGCAAACGAATGCCCACGGAGTGCTGAGAACTTGCAGATAATTATACCGTGAATGAATTACTCTTAGCCAAATAATTTCCAAGGCAAACTTACGAAACTCACTTCATATTATTTTACAGTAATATATTTAATGTAGCAATTCTGTGCATTTTAATAATTGATTTGGGGGAGGAACCTCCAAAACTAATAGCACCTTATCCTAGGAAGGTCTTAAAATGGCCTTTGATATAATTAGCCCCATTTTGCAGATTTAGCTCCATGATCTGCAATTTCCTGGTTACTCTGGTCAACCTCCTCCAATTCTCCTGGCCACATTCTCGCACTTGCCTCTCCCTCACTTCCCTCCCTACTAACCCCATCACCGCTCAGCCCGCCCTGGGCCTGGGTGCACACAGGGATGTGTGTATGTGTATGGGAACCATCAGGCAAGGTGAGCATCTCCTAGGCCTGCACCTCAGGCTCTGGTTCTGCTCTGCACTTTTTCTCCACAGTGGCAACTCCTCTGTCCCCAAGATCCTTCCCAGCCCTTGAAAGCACATCTGGAAAGAGAAAACCAGCCATCTCCCAAACTGCCACAAGATGGTGCCACAAGCGCATGACTGGGCTTCTGTGGGCTCCCTTCAAGGAGCGGAGACTCAGACCAGGAGGACGAGCGCCCGGGAGACCACTTGAGTGTCCTCCTCACAAGCATCTTCTGCTCCTCAGGGGTGACTCTCAGGGCCCTGTTCTGGGCCCTGTGCCAGGCACAGTGGTTTGACTCCTACTTCCTCTTGCTGTCCCTGTCTCCCTGTTGTTTTGTCTCTCCTTGTTCATCTTCCAGCCTCCCTCTGTCTGTCTCTATCTTTCCCTCTCCCTCAGTCTCTCCCTCCATCTCTCCCTCCGTCTCTCCTCTCTCCCTATCCCCACCTGTCTCCCTCTGTCCTCTGTCTGTCTCTCTCTACCTCCATCTTCCTCGGTAAATCTAATGCTGCTTCATCTTATTCAACAAGTCCATTTTAAAAACCAGCTGCTGGGACTTCCCTGCTCATCCAGTGGTTAAGAATCTGCCTTCCAATGCAGGAGACGCAGTTCAATCCCTGGTCGGGGAACTAAGATCTCACATGCTGCGGGGCAATGCGGCAACTACTGACTGAGCCCGCAGGCCGCAATCTACAGCGCCCTGGAGCCTGTGTGCCACAACTGGAGAGAGAAAACCCACGCGCCACAACTAAAGAGTAGCCCATGCGCCACAGCGAAGAGCCCGCGCCACAACGAAAGATCACACGTGCCTCAACTAAGACCCGATGCGCAAAAAAAATTAAAGGAAAAAAAGAGAAATAACTATTAAGAAATAAAAACCAGTTGCTGGTGCCCATTATATGGCAGACACTGTGCCAGGCTCTGGAAAGTCAATGACAGTACAGTCCAGGGGAAGAGGCTCCCAGCAGAGGACTGTGGTGGGCAGGTCCCTTTTATCCTCAGCCTCCTCCCTCTCCTCGCCCCTCCCTTTCCTCTCTGTTCTTTCCCCGTCTTCTCTCCTTTCCTCTTTCTCTTTCCAGCCTCTCTCCTGGCTGAGTGGCAGAGAATCTGGGGCAGCAGATGGGGAACGTGCCCCTCTCTGTCTACCCCTACACAGTCCACACCCATCCCCATACAGTGGAGTAGGGCTTAGCAGAGCAACACAAAGCCCCAGGATCTTGACACCCCCTTTATTCTAAGCCATTCCCACTGCACCATGGCCCCCACTGACGTAGAGGAAGAGTCATGGGCTAGGAGGTATGAGACATAGGTTCTGGGCCCAGCCATGCCACAATCCCTCTGCGAAGGCTTTCTCTGGGCCTTGGTCTTCCCATCTGTGGACCAATCATCTCCTGCTCCCTTCCAGCTCTGCACCCTAGTTCTACAGGACTGTCCTTACCTGGCCACCTTCTAGGATCACCTCGCACTCCCAGTTTCTCTTTGTCAGTCTTGAAGACATTGGCCTGTGGCCATCACTAAACGACTTGCTGTCCTGGCTGGGGAGCCGGACTCCACTTGGCCTAGGATGGGAATCAAGAACCACTCACCACGATGAGCCAGAAAACTTCTCCTTCCAGCTACCCCTCCAACACGCAAATCTCCCCAAGTCCCCACCCCCTCAACACTCTCATTTCATGGTTTTTGGCTTGGAGGCCCCACCGAAAGGCTAACGCTGCGAGGCCTGTGTGAATGACCCAATGACTAAGATTTTACCACTAGCACTTCTTTCCCTTGAAATTGTTACAGTTAATAAACATCCCAGAGCCGCACCCCTACCCCAGCCCGTCCCCATGTGCTAGGCTGTGCGTGGGGGGAGGGGTGGGGTTTGCCCCCATCCTTATTTCCTCCCTTCTTTCTCCAGGGTTGAGGGAGGTGTCAGTCTTCGTCCACAGCTAATCCCTCCATCAGGGCTCAGGATACCATTCCCGTCTCTTCCTCTAGAGTCTCCCTTTCTCTCTCCCTACTGGATCTTTCCCCTCAGCATAATACCCTCTCACTTCCACCTTAAAATTACCCACCTCTGTGCTAACCAATGCAATTACACAAGAGAAAGCATTTTAAAGCACTGAAATGAGGTGACGTTTGCAGGTGATTGTATACTGAAGATGAAGTACTATGAATAACAATACAGCTGGTAAGGTAAGAATTAAGTTAGTACCGTACAGAATTCCTACAGAGCAGTAAATTGCATTCTGATCAGATAATATAATGAAAGGAAAGACCTTATTTATAGTAATAGTATCAGAAAAGGTAAAGTACCTGGGAATAAGCTTGATAAGAAATGTTCAAGACCAATATGAACACTGTAAAACTTCTGAAGAACATTTAAAAAAAGACATAAAAACATGCCAAGTTCACAGATAGGAAGAGTCAGTGTCATTGCAATTTTCTGAGTTACTTCACACATTTAACATGATCTCAATAAAGATATAAACAATTTATTTTAACTAGACTGGGTAATTCTAAAGTTTATTTTTAAAAAAACAAAAGAAGAAGAACAGGCAGGAAGAATTTTTTTTTCTTTTTCTTCTCTTTTCTTTTTTAATTTGGCCGGGCTGCGCAGCTTGCAGGATCTTACTTCCCCTACCAGGGATTGAACCCACGCACTCTGCGGTGAAAGCGCGGAGTCCTAACCACTGGACCACCAGGGAATTCCCAGGAAGAATTTCTTAAGAAGCATTAAAAAGAATTAATCTTACAGATATTAAACATTTTATGAAGCCTCAGTCATTAAAACCATGTGGCCCCAGTGCATGGACAAACATTAGTCCAGTGGAACACAACAGAAAACCCAGACATGGACCCCAAGACAAACAGAAATACATGGCATTGAAAAAAAATGTGGTTCTATATTTTATGCTCATTTAAATCCCGAGTGGGTCAAACAGCTACATGTAAAAAATAAAATAATGGGAGTACATGGAATTCCTTTATGATCTCAGAATGGAAGTTTTTATGACTTTAAACCTAAAAGCCATAAAATAAAATATATGTCATTTCAAATACATTTGTCAAATTTCATGGAAAAGTATAAGCAAAGTCAAAATACATACAATAAATTGGGTTAAAAAAATTTTACAACTCATATAAAAAACAGCTAATCTCCCTAGCATTTAAAGAGCTCCCAGGTGTCAAAACAAAACTAGAAACAACCAACACTAAAAAAATGGACAAAGTAGATGAAGTAACAGTTCACAGAAAAAGAAACACAATGGCTCTTAAACATATTACAAAATATTCAACTTCACACAAAATAAGAGAAATGAAAAAATTTAAGTTTTGAGGTAATCCAATGGGGAAAATATATCTTTTCAACAAGAAGTGCTAGAATAATTGGATACCCATGGGGGGAGGGTGGGGTGGGGGGAAACACCTCAGCCTTTTATCTCATACCATACACAAAAAGTAACTCAAAATGGATCACAAGCCTAAAAGTAATGGCTGAATCTATAAACTTTTAGACTTTAGAAGAAAACATGGGGGAAAATCTTCAAGACCGTGAGCAAAGATGAGCAAAGACATCCAGGAAATGACACAAAACGTCTAACCATTGAAAAGTTATAGGGCTTCCCTGGTGGCGCAGTGGTTAAGAATCCGCCTGCCAGTGCAGGGGACACAGGTTCGAGCCCTGGTCTGGGAAGATCTCACATGCCACAGAGCAACTAAGCCCGTGTGCCACAACTACTGAGCCTGCACTCTAGAGCCTGCGAGCCACAGCTACTGAAGCTTGCGCACCTAGAGCCCGTGCACTGCAACAAGAGAAGCCCCCACTCGCCGCAACGAGAGAGAGCCCACGCGCACCAATGAAGACCCAACGCAGCCAAAAATAAATAAAATAAATAAATTTAGGGAAAAAAACTGGATAAAAAAAAAGTTGTAGACTGGACTTTATCAAAATTAAAATCTACTGCTTTTCAAGATAAAGCACTAAGAAGTTAGAAAGGCAAGCTACAGACTGAGAGAAAATATTCCAAATATGTGCTAAAAACCATGTAACCAGGATTTACTAGGAAGTCTTAAAGCTAATACGAATCTATACTGATAAGATAAATAAGCCATTTTTTAAAGTGAGAAAAAATATTGGACAGACACTTCACAAAAGAAGACATATGCCCAATAAGCACAAAGGAGGCTCAAAGTCATCAGTCACACCCAGTGAAAAAGACTGGCAGCACCAAGTGTTGGCACGACTATCTTGGAATTGGTTTGTTAGTTTCTTGACCCAGAAATTCTACTCCTGAGTATTTACCCAAATGAAAACATATATCCGTACGAAGACTTGTACACAGACAGATGTTCAGAGGAGGTCTGATAATCAAAACTGAAAACTACTCAAATGTCCATGAACAGATGAATATATAAATTGTAAACATCTATCCATACAACAGAATATCACTAAAAATAAAAAAGAACAAACTACAAATACACATGATAACACAGATGATTCAAAACCACTAGAGGGAAAGAAGCTAGACAGAGAAGGGTACACACGGTATAGTTTCACTTGTATGAAACTCTAGAAAAATGAAATTTAATCAGAGTTACAGAAAGCAGACCAGTGGTGACCTGGACCTGGGGGGGGCGGGGGCGGGGACAGCGAGGCTTGAATGGGAAGGGACACAAGGGAGCTACGTGAGTTGATGGAAATGTTCTATATCTTGATTGCGGTGGCTGGTGGTTACACGGTGTTCACATTTGTCAAAACACATCAAGCACATTTAAAATGGGTGCATTTTTATCGTATCATACTTTAAAAAGTAAACGCTGGAGAAAGCCAGCAAAAACCCTTTGCTTTTGCTGGGACTGAAAATCCAAGTCTTAAAAAGCAATAAGCAATTGAACAACTTTAAAAAATTATCCTGAGATGCAATTTTTCACTTACTAGACTGTCAAAAAATCCAAAAGTTTAAAAACGCGTTGTGTTGGCATGGCTATGAGGAAAAACAGACTCTCACTCACTGATAATGGGAGCGTAAATTAGAATAACCCCCAGAGAAGGCATTTGGGCAATATTAAATTAGAAATGCTTTGACCTAGCAATTTCCTTTCTAGGACTTTATCCCACAGATGAACTTCAACCACAGGTGAAATAGCGTATGTGAAAGATTATTACTGCAAGATTGTTTGAAATAGCAAAACACACACAAAAAATCTGAATGTCCATCAATGCAAACCAGGTTAAATAAACTATGATACGCCCGTTCAGTGGAATCCTATGTAACTACAAACTGAATAGGGAAAATCTAGGTGTGCTAATACGGAAAGCTCCTCAACTGTAAGGTTAAGGGAACAGATCAACATTGTATTTGCTACGCTGCCATTTCTGTAAGAAAAACAAAAAACAAGCAACCCCCGTCCAGAGAATAATATATTTGGATTTTCTTGTAAATGTATTTTTTTTAAACCTCAACTTCTGGAAGAATAACCGAGAAACTAATACCATGGGATACCTGTTTGAAAATATGTGGATGGAATCAGGAGTGTGAGGGACAATTTTCATAGCATGCCTTTTTAAAACTCTCTGTTCAAAATTAAATACTTATTTTAAAATAACATCAGAATAATACATTATATATCAATATAGCATAATAATATAACTCTTTATCACTATTCATCAGGTTACCTTGAGGAAAACAAATATAGGAAGTGCCTCGTGCAGTACAGGGGCATACCTGGCACAGCGTCAGTCCCCCCAAAATCCCTGCATACATCCCCCTTCAGACTTTAGGTTCCAGTTTCCCAAATCGGAGGTGCCCACTACCTCTTCCTGTGCTCTCACAGGGACTTTCCCCCTCTACCGAATGTCTTTCCCCCCATTTCCTTTCTTCTCTCATCTCCATGTAGCTGTGAGTCTCAGGCAACATCTCCTCAGGAAGCCTTCTTTGATGGACACCCTTCTCGCTCCCTCCCTCCCCACACCCTGGCCCCATTAGGTGCCCCTCGTCCACCCACTGGGGACTACAAAGTCTGCTGGGTCCTCCGAAACTCAGAGGCCTTGAACCTGTGGGCTCCCTTTCCTGGAGTGCTGGCCTCCCCAAGGAATGAGTTCCCCTGGACAGGAGGGTATTAACGGCTGGCAGCAGGCTTTGCTCTCCACCCACACAGACATCTAGAAAAGTTTGTTTCCCCTGTGATGCTGATCCTCCAACAGCCACAAAGAAGATCTGAGTTTTGGTTTCCCTTAAGCTTTCATGAGGAAGATGCGTGGGGTTTCTCCTCTTCCCCCTGGGGCACTGTGTGCAGTAACAATGGAGGGAACAGTGATGGATGGCTCGGGCATGTAGCTCATGGTCCAGCAGGGAGGGCAGGCACTTACACAAGAACAGTGACAGACACAGTGGGGAATAGGCACAACGACAGCGCCAAAGTAGAGGGGGAGCCCAGGCCAAGCAGAGAAGATCATGCCCCACCAGGGCTCACGCGCAGCGGGAGTGTGGCCGGTGGGGATTGGAGGGAAGGCTTTTGAACAGGCAGCCCTGGCTGGGCGGCCTCCAGGAGTGGAGAGAGGGACAGAGCAGGGGCAGCAAGCTGGGGCTCTGGCCCTCCAGGAAGGGGCCCTGGGGCTGAAACCTGAACCCAATGGTGGTTTGCTCTACGCTGGTCTACCTCTACAAGAGGCCAAGGCGGGCACTGGCAGGAACAAAAGGGCAAACTGGATGGAGCCTGGTGCCAAGGCAGCTGGAGAGGGCCCTGAGGGGGAAGGCCTGGTGCCAGATCGCAGCCGGAGGCTGCGCCTCAAAGAGGAGCCGCAAATTTCTGTGGTTTTTTTGTTTTTTTTAACAAGTCTCTCCAGGATGTGAGATTCATCATTTCTCAGAACCTGAGATGTCTAAGGCCCCCCTTCTCTGGGGTCCCTGAGGTTTGGGCCAGAACAGTAGGGAAACAGTGACCAGGGGTATAACAGGAGGGGCAGCTGATAGCAGCTCCTACCCCTCTCTTGAATGTGATACGCGCCCCCAGCCCTGCCTTCATTAGGTTGTTTGCCAGACCAGCTCTGTCACACCCACACCCCCTCTTTCCTGCCAAACCTCTACCCTGACTATAAAGGGAAACAGAGTGCCCTGCTGCTGCCTGCTTTGAGGCCCTTGGCAGGAAGTGGAACTGTGGGTGATTGAAGAGCACTGTCAGGGCTTGTGTCACCCTTCAGGGCCTGGGCCCCGGTCCGGCAGCAGGGGCATCACCTCAGAGACCCTCCGACCCACCTCCATTACCCCTATTTCTCTCCAAATACATTGTAAACATCACATTTATTTGAGGTTTTCAAACCTCCGGAAAGCAAAGCAACAGCAGGGCTCTCCTTCATGCTGCCCCGGGCTCCAGTCTGTCAGGCATGCAAGACCGAGCTGGGAGACGAGTCAAGACAGACGTCTTCAAGAGCAGAGCCGGGGAGCAGCCAGCCCCACTCTTTCCTGTCCCCATCCCCCCAGCCTGGGCCTGGACTGCAATCAGCAGGGCAGACCCAGCCGATCCCCAGACCCCTCCCACCGCAGGGGCCTCTTCTCGGGGCCGCCGCCCCTCTCCCTCCTCCAGCCTCTCTGAGCCCGCTTCTGGAGCTTGGAGCCCGAGCTGCACGCATTGCTCCCTCACACTGGGACCAAGGCAGCTGCTGTCAGGCTGTTTCTGTCAGCCCTGGCTCTCCAGTCAGGCAGGCAGCAGAGCACAGCAGGCCTGGCTCTCCTGTCATCGCGCTGTGCACCCAGCTCAGACCGGGTACGCGGCAGGGGACCAGGATCAGCAAAGGCTTGTCCAGAGAACCACTGTGGATGAGAAGGGCAGGGCCACCTGCCTTTCCCAGTCTCCAGGGTCTCCCAGCCTCCACTCCTTGGCTCTTGCTGGGCCTGAAACTTCTCAGGGCCTCAACAATCCAAGGTGCAGTGTCAATGACTCCTCCTCCAAGATGCCCCCCTGGCTTGGTGCCAGGCTCGGGGCTGGGCTATGGACAGTCAGCCAAACCTGCTACTTCAAGGCCCTGAGGACAGCCTCCAGCTTCATGGCCACGGCCAGGTCGCCCTTCACCTTCAGCCGCCCGCTCATGTAGGCCCCCAGGGGCCGCAGCTCCCTGCACAACAGGGCCTGCAGGTCCTCCTCGGCCATCTCCACCACCACATCAGGGATGGCATCAGGCACCCCATGCCCCACCCTCCCTTGCCCTGTGGGGAGAAAGAAAACTGAGCATTAGTAGGGGGACGACTATGCTGCAGGGGGTAGAAGAGGTTAGCATGTCCCACTGGGAGGGGTGGAAAGAGTGGTTAAGCGTTCAAATTCTAATACCCTGGGTTCAAGTCCCATTGGCTGTGTGACCGCTCAGAGCCTCAGTTTCCAAACTGGTGAAATGGGGATGACGAGGATAATCCCTAAATCACACGCTGATGATGAGAAGTAGGTGGGATAACGCACAAAACATGCTCCGCGCTGAGCCTGCCGTGAACAGGACCACAACGTGTGTGGGGCGCCTGGCACAGGAAGCTCGGCCATCTGAGTTGTCCTGCTGACGAGGACAGGGCAGGGAGACCAAGGCCTGGGTAGTCACTGTCTGCAAATGGCATCGGAGCCCCTGACTGCTACGGGTTTGCCCTAAACTGGGGGCAGGAGCAGGGCCCAGTCTGAAAAAGGACCGTGGGTGGTCGGGGCTACGAGCAACCCAGGTGGAAGGAAGACAGCAGGGAGGGCAGCTGCACCTGTAGTGAGGTCCAAGAAGTAGATGCTCTGGGTGCCACTGGGCAGGGCGACATTGAACTGGTAGCAGGCCCCGACCTGGCTGACCAGGGCCTCAGACAGGAAGGGCTTCAGAGCCGTCAGCAGCCCCTCGGCCACAGGCTGCTTGGGGCTGGACCCGGCACCACCATGAGGGGCAGACGGCTCAACCTCGTTCACCATATCCAAGGTATCTGCTGGGGGCGGCCGAGGGGATTGGGGAGGGAGGCAGAGAGAAGGAGGTCAATGTGCTGCCAAGGTCAACGTGTGGCCTCCGTACCTTCGCGGCAGTTCCGTCTTACACCCTCTTCAGGCCCACGTTCAGTTTCCTCCTCAGTTTCCTAAGAAGCTGCCCTTGAGATTTGAGCCATAACCCCAAATGCCATTTCTAAGCTACTCCAGCCTTGAATCCAAAACTGTTTGCTGGATGCTGTTGCTTCCTCCCATGGAGGCTCCCAAAGGCCTCCACACACTCAGACACCTGGACTCTTCTCACTGCCTTAGCTCTGGTCAGCTCTAGAATCGGGGTGGCCTGAACAGCTGGGCGGGGTGTGCACTGCACAAGCTGCTTGGTTAAGGGAACAAGTAGCAAAGTTCAGTCTGTGCTGGACACCAAGCTGAGCGCCCCGGGGAGCACCCTCACTCTTTCCCCGAGGCTCCTTACCTGGCTCGGGGAGTGGGGCACCTCCTGCCACTGAAGACATGCCTCCTCCCAGGAAGTGGAGGGCCAGCTGCTGCAGGGTGCTGTCCAGGCTGGGCCCAGCTGGACTGTCCTGGGGCAGCTGGAGCATGGCCTCCACTGCCAGCTCCACGCGGTCCACCTCCAGCCCCCAGGCCCTGGTCACGTCGTTGATCTCCAGCTGCAGGATGGTGTGGGGAGAAATGGCACTCATTCAACAAACCTTTCCAGAGCACGTTCTTTAGGCAGGCTGGTACGGCCATGGTGGCACATGAGGCACCAGGCCTGCCCTTGAGAAGTTCCCAGCCTGGGACGGAGGCAGAGGGCAATTACAACCCAGCTGTGGGCAGCTGGTAGTGAGCAATCAGGAGAGGGTGTGGGGCAGGGAGGAGGGGGTGATGCCAGGAGGAGGAGGAATCATCCAGGTGAAGGGGCATCAAAGGAGGGCCCTTCCAGGCAACAGGAAGAGCAGGTGCAAAAATGCAGAAAGGAGCACCTCGAATGCTCGGGGAACCGTGAGGAACCACAGTTCCATTTAGCTGGACCCTCAGTTGTGGCCTGGGACACCAGAGACAGCCGAGGGCTCAGGGGAGGCTGCTCCCGCTCACTTGGATCTATTCTGAGGCACAAGGAGTCCCAGAGATGAGTTTAGCAGGCACGTGACAGAGCAGTCTTGTTGTTGCAAAGATTCTCTTGGCTGCCGTGTGGACACTGGATTGGAGGGGCTAAGAGTAGAGGCATGGAGACCAGCTGGGACATTGTTTCAAACCGCAGGCAAAAGTGATGCAGATGCGGTGTCAGGCAGAGAGGCGGCTGTGAGCCGAGACACACCAGGGGAGGGGCACAACTCTGTAAACTCTATTAAGCTACAGAAGGACACTAGAGAAATAGAACCGCTGGACTTATCGGCTGCCCGGATGTACGAAAACAAGGAGGGCGGTGAGGAGCCACGTTTCTAGTATGGCTGCCTGCACGGATCAGGAACGCGGGCGTTTATCCAGAGAGCATACACAGAGGAAGACACAGATTTGGGGGTGGGTAGGGAAGGAATGGTGACTTTTTAAACACGTTAAGCTTGAGGTGTCTACGGGACGGCCAACCGCAATTGGATAAGTGGGGCCAGGAAGCAGGGCAGAGTGGGACTGGATCGGAGTGTTGAGAATAATTAGTGTCTAGAGTTAGCAGAAAGCCCCAGGTGGGTAAGCTCTCCTGGGAGGTCACAGGTGAGAAGAGACCACTGAGGGAAACCTGGAAACAGAAGGGCAGAAGAACAGGGAGTAACCAGGAGTGTGGAATAATGGAAGCAGAGGATCCAAGAATAATGGAAGGATGGGTCCATGGAGTCAAAGGCTGCCTCCAGGTGAAGTAAGGGAAGGACTGAGAAGTGCCCCTGTGCTAGCAAGAGGGAGGTCACCATGAGGTCGGCAGTGACGTCAGTCTTAGGAGCGTGGGGGGAGCCTAGATGAAGGACAGGAGGGGAGGAAGGAAAGGGGAGAGAGGGGTTAAGAGCTAGAGGGGGTCTGGGACAAAGGGAAAATATGTGTCCTCACAAAAAGGCAAGAAGAGGCTGAATTGAGGGAGGGAGCCGAGTCCTGAGCCCAGAGCACTGCCCGGTGCAGAGGAAGCAGATGCTTCCAGTGAGACAGGGAAACAGCACAGATGTAGATGAGTTTGAAGGGGTGATGCTGGAGGAAGCTGAAAGAGTTCTCACCCTAGAGTGTTTTCTCCTGAGGATTAAGAGGCAAGGCCTGTGGCAGAGGGACGGGTGGGGTGGCAATGGGGGAGGCTGGGCTGGGGCAGTGAGGGGTGAAGTGGCTGGCCTGGAGCAGCTAAGGAGGGCCCAGCAAGTGAGAGGTGGGGAGCGTGCAATCCCTCTAGAGGAAAAGTACGCAGAAGCAGGGGCGCGGTGATAATGAGAAACGTATGCCTGAAACGGGCCTTAGGGAGATGTGCTGGATTTCCGGAGATTTCATTTTAGCCAGGCAATGACCCCACTTTACCAGGAGCCAACTCAATCTGGGCAATGGCCCTACATGACTCTAATGTCCTGGTATGGGACTCACTCCCTCAGATGGCCTCTCTTGGCTTTGCTGCACCAAAGCCATGTGCAACAAGGCCGACAGCAATTTTCTCTTCCTAAAGGTAGATCAAAACGGAATGTGGTTTCATGAAAAAAAATTATCAAATTGTGATCTGAGTTGTATAGGACTGAGCACTGGATTGGGGGCTGGGGGGAGGTGACCTGGCTCTGGTCCAGCTCTGCCCTGACCACAGGTCTAAGGGGCAAGTCAAATAATTTCTGAGCCTTAGTTTCCTTCCTCCAAAATAAAACAATAATACCAGCCTTTGCAGCAAAATGTAAAGCAGAGATACACCGAGCCAGGCAAAATGCTATGCATGTGAGAGCTCCTCTTGGGAATTTCACCCAGTTGATTTATTTCCTGAAGGGACTGCGACCTCCAGGACTGGCATTACCCCACTCCCCATCCTGTCCTCTAACCCTGGGGAAAGCAGATCTTAGGGGAACGAGGGGAAACTTCACCCACGGTCCCCTGCCAGGACATGGGAGAAAGCACAAGGTGAACGTGAGGAGCAGGGGACACGCCTTCACACATGTATTTCAACCCCATCTTGTCACAGGAGGGATCTGAGGTGAATTCCAGGGTAACTGCTCACACTCAAAGAAGAGGCAGGAAAAAGGCCCAAATGCCCTCATGTCCCTTTGTTCTCTTCAGAACAAAGAACACAAACCCACAAAAATGCACATGCTGCCTCGGGGAGCATGGAATTCCCCTGAAGGTGACTAGGCCAGGAAGGCCCCTGCTCCTTTCACCCACCTGCCTGCCCCATGAGGGGCTGAGTGCCCCTGAGGCCCAGTGTTGTCATGGCAATGCCTGCAGAGCAGTGAAGAGTGAAACCTCAGGCAGTTGGGGCAGGACCCAAGAATTTCTGTCAGGCCACTCCCTGTCCCAGCCCCTTCACCTCTCAGGGATAGATTTGCCTAAGATCGCTACGGTGCCATCTTCTGTTCCTCGACTCACAGTCCCACCCAGACCACTGACTCTTCAAAAGTTGTTACACTCTTGGGACATAAGGCAAACTGAGGCCCAGAGCGATCTGGTGCTCTGCTAAAGTGCCCTGGCAGGCAGAGCTGGGCTGAGATGCCAGCCCCGAACCCTGCCCTGTGTGGAGCTGCCTACCAGGAGCTGGTCGCTGATCTTGGGCTTCTCCATCTGGATCTCCCGCAGAGGCCTCTTGAGCAGAGCCTTGGTCATGGCGTTCTGGGCCGTCATGCGTGTGGCTGTGTTCAGGTCCTTCACTGTCATCACCGACAGTACCGGGTCCCAGATGCGGAACTGGACGTCAGCCCCCACAGACAGCACAGCCCCATCCTTAGAGGCCAACTGTTGGGGGAGGCCATGAAAGAGGGGCTGGGGGCGCAGGGAGGCCAGGCCCACTGAGACCACCCAACCTGACCCACTCGCCTGGTCACTAGCTCCTCAGGAGCAAAACGGTATCCCCAAGTGCGTGGGCTTAGGTATATGGATCAAGGCTGTCCTCCCAGCCCCCTCCCCCTTTTTCTGGTATCTTCCTCATTCCTCACCCCTAATGGCTACTCACAGGCCAATACACCCAGCATAAGCCCCCACTCCCTCTGTCCACAGGAGCCAAGAAGCCCCTCACCTTGCAAGGAGGGACACTGAAGGCTCGTGTCCTCAGATCCACCCTCTGAAAGGAGTCAATGAAGGGCAGGAGCAGAACCATACCGGGTCCTTGAGGGGTGCGGATCCGGCCCAGTCGAAACACGACCATGCGCTCATAGGTGGGCACGATCTGTCCACAGCAGCAAGGAAAAGGGTTGAAAGCACTGAGCTGCTGCTGGCAATGATGTCTCCCCAGGTCCCTCCCTCTCCTCTCTCCCTCTGGCCTTGTTCAGTGTCAGGTATCCTGAGCTCTGTCTTCCGATGAAAAAAACAAAGCTCTGAGAGGTTAACTGACGTGCTCAAAAATCACAAAGCCCCCAAGTGAAACACACGAGATCTGAACGCAGTTCTGAATGACTCCAAAAGCCACGCCCTCAACTGCCATACTGTATTGACTTGATCCTCAGTGAAACCTTTCACCTGTGTGATCTGAAGCTACACATGACTCAAACCAGGAAACTGTCTGCCCTGTCTTAGTTAAGGGAAAAGCTGGGCTGCTCTAATAGCAGCCCCGAGCAAAGGGCTTTGCCAACTTCAGGTTCCTGGAATCCTCAAACAAGGAAATATGTCCAAATTGAGAAATGAAGTCTTAGAGAGGCAGTGACTTGCCCAAGGTCACATAATACTTGTTTCAGTGGCAGTTTGGGGACTAGGATTTAGGACCTTCTAAGGACTCCCTTCGAGATCACACCAAACCCCAAGCTTTCTAGAGACACTGGCTGTTGCCTGGGGCCACACGAGGGTAGGCTTCCACCTTCACTGCAGCTTTTAGGTGCAATCCTCAACTCTAGTTCATCCTTTCCCATCTGCACCATCCCTTGTTGAAAACGAGGCCTGAAATTCCTATTACTCATCACCTGCTGGGCCAGGTTGAGTGTTTTTCATTTCTAATTTAGCCTAACCCAAAGGGAGGAAGATATTTGTGTGCACCTTAAAGCCAGTGTTCAGACCCCCAAACTTGGGAGTTTGGGAAGACTTGTTTCTGCCACTTACTGGCTCCCAGTATGACTTTGGACAAGTCTGAGCTTCAGTTTCCTCATCTGAAAGGTGAGAATGAACAATTATTTTCCAGCCCATTTCACAGAGCTGTGATATTTGGGGGAAGGGGGCAGAGGATGGGGAATTCACCCACCAATGCCAAAGCTCTCCACATGGCCCAACCATTCTGGGGGCTGATCCAGCCAGCCTTACCTTCAGGGCAAACCAACCAGAAATGGGGAAGGTGATCAGCAGCAGCAAGAACCCCAGGAAACTGATGAGGCCATGGCAGAGGCAGGAAGGCCAGCTCTGAGGTGCATCTGGGGACAAGAGAGCAGAGGTAGTCAAGGAATGCCGACTGGGTCTGGCAGGACAGCTGCTGGCTGGGTGAACTCAGTCAAGTGTACCTTTTGCCCACCTCCCCTTTCAGTGGCTCCTTCCTTTTCAGGGCTAAGATGTTCTTTCCAAGCTCACAGTTCTTCACTCCACTTTAGTGCCGTGCCCTAAGAACCTAATACTACTCCCATATCTTTGGGCAGGTGCTAGTTAAGGACTGTTCCTTCCTCCCATACACCAAAACAAATCTGTCCCAAGTCCCACCCTCACAAGGCCTATTCTCTGCGAGACAGTAGTCATTGGAATTGAGAAGCCAATCACATGATGCTCTCCTCACTGGGCTGAGCAGGAGTCAATCCTTTTGTCTGATTTATATTGCCTCCCATAGCTGGCAAAGCCAGGAGTACCTGGGCATCTGTAAGCACATGCTGGGTTGAACTGAATGCTGCTGGCATAACACCTCCTCTACTATCAGCCCCAGAAGTGTGCTTTCAAGCAGTCCTTTTGGAGACAGCCTAAGGCTATCTGGTGAGGGTGGCATCACTGGACCTTAGCTTAAAGGGATAAAGCATCAATTGCTCTTCAACAGATGCCAGAGATGAGGGCAAAGATGTTCTTTCCTAGTTCACAATTCTTCACCCCCCTTTAATGCCCTCTGGGCCATGCCTCGCTTGAAGCAGCTTCAGGTGAGAGGTGGGGGACGGAGAGCTAGGAAAATGAGATTCATTTGAACCACAGGTCCCTTCCCCCGTGAACCAGAAGCCCAGAATGGGAGTGAAAGCTGAGAAAACCCCAGAATCTGGGAGAGGTTATTTTCTGCTCTCTTTCCTCTCCCAACCCTGAACAGAGAGCAGACAGGAGCCTCGGCTCCACACTTCCAGGAACCCTGTACTTCCGGGCTCTCTGGGCCCCAGAATGCTAAATCTCCTTTCCTGCCTCGTTCTGACCCATGTGGCCCCTGCAGGAAAGGAACCCTTGGATAGGGGCATCTGTCATTAGAGGAGGATCACATAGGGGCCACATCCTCTGGGGCTTTGGTTGTTAGGCTGTGGCATGTGGGATCTGGCCTATGGGCCAAGGGAATTACTCAAGGATTTGGAGCAAGACAGGGCCCGGAAGACATGACAGGCACCTGAGGGCCTGCACATCTCCACCAGGGAACAGGGACATGCGCAAGCTTAGGGAGTCTAGAGGTGCCCCCTGAGGGGAAGATTCTGCCATTTCTCTGCAGCCAAGTGCCCTTGGCATGCTGGTGACCTCCTATGCCTAGACCTTAGTTTCTTTCTAGGCAAAATGGAAACCTGAAATCTCTGGGCTGATAAAAGCCGAGGAGAAACGAGGTGGGGCGACGCTTCTTGGAAGATGAGAGACCTGTGGTGCTGCAGCCCCGTGGCCCTAGGAGGGCTGGATTAGCAGTAGCATCCCAGCGCCTGATGCAAACCCTTCTCCACATTGTGGAGACCCCCTCTCGGTCCCTCCTGTAAGGATGTGAGCGCGCAAGACCGGCTGACTCCCGAGAGGCAGAGGGTTCGGGCCCAGGATTGCCAGCCGATCTCTCCCAGGTCCGCTGTGCTGGGCGGCCACTCACCGGCCCCAGGCCCCACGCCGCCCGGCTCCGGGGACAAGCAACCCTTCTGCGAGCCCAGGAAGCCGAAGCTCGACTGCTGGAAACGGTCAAAGTCCCCCAAGGGCAGCGCTCGGTACCCAGACCTGCCGAGCATGACTCCTAACGGGGGTACGCCCCGCGCCCCAGCACTGTACGCAGCCTGACCAGCCGGCCGCTACACCGCCCCACCCCTGCTGGTCGCCGTTCCCGGTTTCGCCTGCGCGGCCATGGGCGGTGGCCCTGGCGCAGAAGGAGGAGGCAGGACGGGCTCGGCTCTCACCGTCGCACAGCGCCCCCTGCGCTGGGAGGACCGAAGTGCGGCCGCGGGGCAGGGAGGGAGGGTAGTCTGTGTTCCTGGAAGCCCGCAGGATTCCGTCCTCCTACACCTTGCTCCCACTAGGCCTTAGAAAAGGAGCAGGAAGAGAAGTTGAGCTTTGTAAGGGGCTCAACTTTGTAAGATTCAGGAGCTGAATCTTCTCCAGAAGCAAGGAAATGCTACCAGCCTTCTCAGCACGAACTCAAAAACTAGGGACGGATTTTGGGAAGGTTGCCCTTATATGGAATTAGGTTTTCTCCAAGGCATGATAAACAAATTATTCCTCTTTGTGTCCCCTCAGCCCAGCAAGCAGGGCCTGGCAAAGAGTGGATCTCAGTGCTTATCTGTTGAATGAAGGAGTAGCCAGATCATTGTGGGTCAAGGTGGGGCAGGAGGGCCTGAACTTGGGCACAAAAAGAAAGAAATTTCATGTGCAGACCTCAGGGAGCATGGCAGAGTAAGGAAGGAGGGGATTGCACAGTGCTAACCCAGGGCAGCCCTCCAGAGCATCACAGAGGTGAGATCCTCAGTCTTGCAGTTGCAGAAGCAGCATGCCCCTTGATCCAGGTACCCAGAGGTAACTTGTCTCTCCATGGCTTGAGAAAACCCAAATGCAAATGGTGAATTTACTCTGAGAAGCATTCATTTCCAACAAGGTGTTGGGCAGGCTGTCTTCCAAAGCGGGCAAAGAAATTAATAAAGCTTTCCTTGTCTCACACATGCCAGCCCTCAGGCGCCTCAGTCCACTTCCAGGTCCCTTCTGCAGATGGCTGCTTACCATCTTTGGCTTTTACTGGTTTGATGGCCTGATTCTAAACCTCTGGAGGCACTGATCAAGCTGCAGGGTAGGGTAGGCTCCTGAGGCTTTGCACTGTCCCTGGGAAGTTAGTTCTCCCCGCATCCCCCCACCCCCACCCCAGACTATAAACTTTACAAGAGATAGGCCCCATCACCATCCCTCTAGTCTGTCCCGGACTGGAACTGAGCACAAAAATGGGTACACGGGAGTCAGCACGATGACTGGGATGCTTTGAAGTTTGAAGACAGGGGTATTGGCCCAGTGATGCCACCTGGAGTTGTGCTTTCTCCCCTCACCAGCTTGGACCTGGGCTTCTCCTTTGGCCAAGAGCTAACTTGCTCTCTCATTTTTTTTTTTTAATAAATATATTTATTTATTTATTTTTGGCTGCGTTGGGTCTTTGTTGCTGTGCACGGGCTTTCTCTAGTTGCGGTGAGTGGGGGCTACTCTTCGTTGCAGTGCGCCAGCTTCTCATTGCGGTGGCTTCTCTTGTTCCAGAGCACAGGCTCTAGGCGCGGGCTTTAGTAGTTGTGGCACATGGGCTTAGCTGCTCCGTGGCATGTGGGATCTTCCCAGACCAGGGCTCGAACCCCTGTCCCCTGCATTGGCAGGAGGATTCTTAACCTCTGCGTCTCTCCTCACTGTTCTCATACCTGCCCACCAGCTCTTCCCATTCCCTCCCCACTCCCTACTGCCTCAGATTCACCAGCCCTTCCAACTGTCACACAAGGCATCGTCTTGTTCCCCTCATCTCCACTCAGTGTCCTCCTAGTGTCTCTGACACTGGTCTCTCCCCACATCCCACGGCCACTATCCTAGACCAGGCCACCTGCCCCTAGGTTGTCAGAATGACTGTCCCAATATACACTACAGATCATGTTGTTCCTCGTTTCCAAACCCTTCACCGACTGTCGCCCACAGTACTTGTCCATCTGCTTAGCTATCACCTTGCCCCAGCGCACTCCTGGGTCAACATTACTCATGGGTCCCCTCTTAAATCTGAAAATAACCAAAACTGAAACTGAAAACTAGTTGTTTTTTCTCAAAACTAGTTTCTAAACAACCTCTCCTGTTTCAAACCTCCATGCCTTTGCATGTGCTGTTCTCTCTGCTTAAAGTGTCCCTCCAATTTCTGAATCCCTGGCGAATTCCCACCATTCCTTCATGTCCCAGCTGAGGGATCTCCTTTCCAGCCAGTCTCAATACTGTGTGAAAATCTCCTTTTGGCGGCCTGCTCCTCCATTAGATCTGGGGTTCTTCCAAAGTAGGAGCCACGTGTGGCTCACCTCTGCGTCTCCGGCTCCCAGCTGAGGGCTGGCACAAAGCTATGCCAGTGTGAGATGAATGAATGTTTCAAAACCGAGGGCGGGGGCTGCCTCCTTCCCGGTCAGCTCTGACACTGTCCAGCTGTGCGTCTACCCCTCTCCTCCCTCTCCCTCCTCCCTGCTCGAGGCAGGTCTTCAGAACTCACAGTCTACTTCTCCGCCCCTAGAACCGCCCACAGCTAGTGTCTCACTTCCTCTCGGGAGGCGGACGCTTGGGGGCCCCTCGCCTTTCGGACGCTTCGGGAGCTCAGACGTCAGCCGCAAGCCTCTGGTTCAGCTTCTCCCGCCCTTCAGCATCAAAATCGAGAATCGAAACTGCGCTGGATTCCATGCAGCAGGAGCCTAAACCCGCCGGATCTCCGGGGCCCCAGCAGGACCCCGCACTGCCCCACGCCCCCACCATGCCTCCCCCGGAGTCCCTCTCCGAAGGCCACGAGCACAGCCACAGCCCCACAGAGGTACTAGTACTGCGTTTGGGGAGATGGGGTTCAGGCTTTGTTGATTTTGGTTGGGGGAGATGTGGGGAGGGACAGGGGAACTTGGCCAAGCACCTTAAAGAGTGACACAAAGAAGGAAGACCAGGCATGAGGTCCTGACCTTCTCGGTTTGGGGTAGCGGTCACGGAAAGTAGAAAATGGGATGAGGATAAGTAAGTGGGGGGGCCTCTCTGGGCTGCGATTCTCCACGAGCAGGGGGGTAAGATGCTGAGGGTCAGTGGCACCCCGGACCGGACTCTTCCGCCCCCACGCTGGGACCTGCCTCTTATCCCCTGCCTCAGACGTCCCCTGCCTCAGACGAAGGACCACCTGTTAGGGAGAGTAGTAGCCATATTGCACCGGCCTGGGAACCCCCAACATGTCCCAGGTGTGGAAAAACAAGAACCCTAGTTCCCAGATCAGAAAGTGGGAGAGAGGTGTCTTGCCTTGGCTAAGGCCTCAGAGTTCCTGTGGTCTCTCCTTTAGGAAGCTTCTTGGATCCTTTTCTTGGAGCACCCTGCTCCCCTAACCCCCATCCCCAAGGGGTTTATTAGTCTTCTCCTGCACAAACTCCCTAGCCACCCCCGACCCCCAAAGGAACTACTTAGATCAGTTGCTCTATGTTCTTCCAGGCCCTTTTTACTGTCCTTCATGAAAGTACAAATAACACCATATTGCAGTAACTTTCATTATTTGCATTTACACCTCAGAATAATATTAACAATACTAGTTAAGATTTGTGAATATTTCTCATGGGCCAGGTACTGTATTAAGCACTTTTCTTGTGGTAAAATGTTATCAAATATATATATTATGTATGTTTTCTCCATTTCTAAGTGTACACAGTTCAGTGGCATTAAATACATTCACAATGTTGTATAGCCCTCACCACTGTCTGTTTACAGAATTTTTTTATCCAAACAAAGTCTGTACCCTTTAAGCAATAGCTCCTCATTGCCCTCTTCCCCCAGTGGCTGGTAACCTCTAATCTACTTCCTCTGTGAATTTGCCTAGTCTAGATATTTCCTATAAGTGGATTCCTACAATATTTGCCCCTTTGTCTCTGCATGATCTTACTTAGCATAATGTCTTCAAGGTTCATTCATGTTGTAGCATGTGTCAGAATTTCCTTTTTAAGGCTGAATAATATTCCATTGTGTGTATATACCACATTTTGTTTATCCATTCATCTGTTGATGGACACTTGGGTCGTTTCCACCTTTTGGCTATTGTGAATAATGCTGTGTACAGAATAATGAGTGTAGAAGGATCTGGGTACTTGTTTTCAGTTCTTTTGGGTATATATCTAGGTGTGGAATTGTTGGATCATATGGTAGTTCTATGTTTAACTTTCTGAGGAAATATCAAAGTGTATTAAGCACTTTTATGTGCGGTTATGTGATATACACTTAATGAATCTCATTTTTAAACTTAAGTTCCTTGAAGGCAGGGATTTGTCCTATACATCCTTTTATCTCAGGGCCTAGTACTGTGTCTTAGGAGAAGTAGATGCTCAGTAAACTGTGGAGTGAGAGTGGGAAGGCCTGAGTAAGTGGAGGATTGGGGTACTGATAAGCCTGGGTTTTGCATCATCCAATGACAGCCTGGTATGGCATTGGAAGTCCCACTCTCAGCCTCCAGCCATAGGGGCGGGTGTCCATTGGGTGGGGACTCCTGGGACTTCAGATCTCACCTCCCTCTCTGATCCCCCAGCAAGCCACGGAGGAAGAGTTCCAGTTCTTGCACTGCCAGGGCTGCCGGGCAGAAGCCAAGTGCCCCAAGCTGCTGCCTTGTCTGCACACGCTGTGTTCAGGATGCCTGGAGGAGCCTGGCAGGCAGTGCCCCATCTGCCAGGCGCCCTGGCCCCCAGGCCCTGATGTGCAGGCCTTGGACAACGTCTTCTTCGAAGGCTTAAAGTGGCGCCTGCATGCGTACCGGCAAATCGTGGACGCGCAGGCCCTTTGCACCCGCTGCAAAGAGCTGGCCGACTACTGGTGCTTCGAGTGCAAGCAGCTCCTCTGTGCCAAGTGCGTCAAGGCGCACCAGTGGTTCCTCAAGCACGAGGCCCGGCCACTGGCGGAACTCCGCAGCCAGTCGGCGCGCGAGTTTCTGGATGACATGCGCAAATCCAACAACATCTTCTGTTCCAACCCTAACCACCGCGACCCTACGCTGACCAGGTAACCAGGCCTGCCCAGGGTGGGGTGAAGCTTCTAAGAGCGAGGTAGAGGCTGCGGGGAGCAGAGATCCAAAGTCTCACAGCCGGGAACGTGGGTAAAGGAGCTTCTAACGTCTTGCAACTCAAAATAAGGTCCACAGACCAGCAGCATCGATAGCGATGACCGCAATTTATGCTGTCCCGTGCGAATGGATGGATAGCAGTAGTTTCCAATTTCCCCTTATAAGAAATAATGCTGCAGAAACATCTTTTCACCCATATCCAGTCATTTCTTCAGGATAAATTTTTAGAAATGCCATTTCTAGGTGAAGGGTTATGAAAGTTTTACATTTCGATACATGTTGCCAAACTGCCCTTTAGAAAGTCTTATGGTGGAATTTTCCAGAAGCATTGCTATGGAGTCTCAGTATAGCTGGATTCTAGGATGAGATGTGGGTAGTTAGTTTCTGTCTGAAAAGTCAAAACCGAAACAATGCACTTCCTGGGAGTGTCTGTATGAGAAAAAAAAAGTCATGTCCAATATTAATGATTTTTACTAAACAGCACAGGGTTTTAATTCAGGATTTTTTGGATAGATAATACATTTATATGGTGCAAAAAATTACAAACAAAATTTATAGAGAGGACAAAGTCTCCATTCCACTCTGTCCCCCATCTGCCTAATACCCACCACTTCTCCCTCCCCCATCCGCGTTTAACCATGGTTACCAGTTTTGAATGTTTCCAGAGTTTGTGAATATACACACAGGTAGGAGTATATAGTCTTATAGGTCTTATTTTTCCCCCTTTAAGCAAAAGGTAGCATACCTATGTGAACTTTTAATCCTCTAGCTTGTATAAGATTCTTGGGGATCTGCTTGCAAAGTGAAAGTATTCTTTGCCCGTTGGGGGCACACTCAGACAGAGCTCCATTCCTGCTAAACTTACTTCCTGCTTGGAGATTTACCACCTGTACTACCAGATTCCTCCACAGCTGATACTATTGTTTGAATTTGGATTTCTTTGTTTATTGTTAAGGTTGAGGTCCAGTGGCTTTTCATATGTTTTTTATTCACTGAGCTTCTTCATTTGTAAATTGCATCCTGAGGGCCTTTGCTTGTTTGTTTCTTTACTCTTAGGAATTAGTCTTTAATTGTAAGAGCTTGTTATAGTGCAGATATTTTTCCTGTGTTGACCTTTGTCATTCATTCAATATGAGGTGTTGTGTTTTAAGTTTTTAGTTCTATGTAGTCCAATCCCTCAATCTCTTCCTTTGTGGTATCTGGCTTTGATCATCCTAGGAAAGATTTTTCCTATGCCAGTGTTGAAAATATTTACTTATACTCTATTTTAATAATTTGTTTTTATAGTTAAAATTTTCATTCCCATGGAATTTATTTTTGTGTGTGGTATAAGGTAAGAACCCTTGCTTTGCATTTCTCTCCAAATGGAAAGCCAGTTCTCTCAACAACTTTTATTGAATAATTCACTCTTTTTGTTTTTTCCCATTTTTTAAAATCGAAGTATAGTTAATGTACAGTATTTTGTTACAGGTGTATAATATAGTGATTCACAATTTTTAAAGGTTATACTTCGTTTATAGTTATTATAAAATATTGGCTATATTCCCCATGTTGTACAATATATCCTTGTAGCTTATGAATACTCCACTCTTGCTTTGATCTGAAATGCCCTTTTAATCTTGTACTAGATGTCCATGTAGTCATGAATATGTTTGTAAATCTCTGTTCTGCACCAAACTATTCTTATGCTGATCCTTACTACTGTAAGGAGTTCTGCAGCTTTGATAGGGTGAATTCCCATTCTTTTTCAAAAATAATTTTACTTTCATAATTTGTACAGTTGCTTTTGCTGTTACAATTCATGCAGTTTCAGAAGTTACATATTCATTGAGATTTTGACTGAGATGACATTAAATCTTGGAAGAATTGTCCTCATCTCTGGTTATATCTTTGGGTTTTATAGTTTTTTTGTTTTTTTTTTTTTTTTTGCGCGGTACGCGGGCCTCTCACTGTTGTGGCCTCTCGCGTTGCGGAGCACAGGCTCCGGACGCGCAGGCTTAGCGGCCATGGCCCACGGGCCCAGCCGCTCCGCGGCATGTGGGATCCTCCCAGATCGGGGCACGAACCCGTGTCCCCTGCATCGGCAGGCGGACTCTCAATCACTGCGCCACCAGGGAAGCCCCTGGGTTTTATAGTTTTATTCACAAACATCTTGAACTTTTAAATTATAGTTAACTTTATAATATGTAATAATATTATGAATGGAATCTTTTTCCATTATAATTTCTAACTGGTTATCATTAACATTCACTAATGCTATTAATTTATGTATATTTATATTACATCTAGCCATCTTATTGGGCTCTTCTATTCTTGTAAGATTTTCAGTTGATTTTTTGGATTTTCTAGGTAAACAGTCATATCACCTACAAATAGTAAAACCTTTTTTCTTTCCAGTATTTATACATATTACCTCTTTGTAGCTTTGTTTCATTGGATTGGCCAGCACTGCCAGGACAGTATTGAATAATGTGAAGCAGTGGTTAGAAAAGGCAACTTTGTCTTGTACCTCTCTTTCATAAGAAAGTTTCTTATGTTTTCTTGTTTAGTATGATGCTTATTATTGATTTCCGTAGGTGACTTTTAAAAATCACATTAAGAAAGTTGCCTCCCACTTCTAGTTTCCTTAGAGTTTTGTTGTTGCTGTTATTTTGTTTTATTTTTAACTCAGGAATAGGTGTTCTTTTGGACTCTGAAGATGTCCTTTCACCTTTCAGTATGATGAATTATATCAATAGGTTTCTTTATGTTGAACCATTCTTTAAGTCCTGGGAGGAAAAAGTCTATTTGGTCATGATATACTATTATTTTAATTTTAATTTAAAATTAAAATTAAATTTTAATTTTATGAATATGTATGATTTCCTTGTCAAGTTTTCTTATTCATTTGATAAGACAACTCTTTCAATGAGTTTGCAAGCTTTTTTGAACGTGATGATATGTATAAATTGCTTTGCATAGTGCCTGGCACCTATTAAATACTCAATAAATGTTAAAATGCTACTCTGAGAATTTCTCTGCTGTACACTAGTTTAAAGAACATAGCAATTCAAGCTTATAGAGGTTTCTTGAAAAACTATCTGATACAGGTACCTTTTTTGAGGAGTAGGGTTTTTTCCCCTTTTTTTTTGGATCTTGAATCAGATTGTTTGGAATGTTTTCTAGTTCATCCTGAGTTATCTTTTATAATTTAAAAATCTCCTCTATGCCTGTAATTGTGTCCCCTTTCTTTTTTATAATGTTGTATATTTGTGGTTATTTTAGTGATCTTTTCAAAGCACTAGCTTTTTGGTCTTTCCTTTTATTGCTTACTGATATTAATGTTTTCCTTTTTTCTAATTTTTTTTTTTTTTTTTTGCGGTACGCGGGCCTCTCACTGTTGTGGCCTCTCCCATTGCGGAGCACAGGCTCTGGATGCGCAGGCTCAGCGGCCATGGCTCACGGGCCCAGCAGCTCCGCGGCATGTGGGATCTTCCTAGACCCGGGCACGATCCCGTGTCCCCTGCATCGGCAGGCGGACTCTCAACCACTGCGCCACCAGGGAAGCCCTAACTAATCATTTTGTTTTTATCATCATTATTTTCTCTCTTCTACTTGTCTGTCATTATTCATCATCTAACTGAACATTTAATTCATTTATTTGTTATCCTTATTGTTTAATACCTTCTCCTGTGAGTATGACATTGGCTGCATCCCATAACTTTGATGTAGTGTAATCATAGTCATTTCTCAAATATCTATAATTTCAGTCTTTTCTCTTTTTAAACATTTTTTCTTTGATAGAAGAGTTTGGGCGAGGGAGTTTTCTAAAATTTTCAAGTGGCTTGTGATGTTTGATTTAAATATTTGATGTTAATTTCCACAGTATGGTCACCTAGTATTTGACTTATATCTGGGACTGATGTTTTCTTTGGGGCCTTGGACCATATTCTGTGGACTAGCATATTCCTAGGATTTTTTTAAAATGTGTATTTTTTGTAGAGATATATCATATATCTCTCTCCTCTTTCTATTCTGGTTTAAATTTTTAACAGACATATTAGAACGCGTGCACGCACACGTGTGTGTGTGTGTGTGTGTGTGTGTTTGTCTGTGTGTGTGTGTCTGTATCTCTCACCATCAAGAGTATATTACAACTGTTCTTCCAGATAAGATAAAACTTTTAGCATACTTTTTGTTCTCCCCTCTTTCTCTTCCCACATTCAGATATAGTTGAAATAACATGAAATTTTAGTTCTAGATATTACCAAATTTTATGTCTTTTCTATTCTAAGCATCCTTTTTTGGCAGTTATTAAGTGTCAAAATCACATTATAACCCACTTGTTATCTATAATCTTAGCTTTTAATTAGTTTCATTGCTCACAATAATTTTTTTTATAACATATCTTCTTCTTTCTTCAATTATTTAATGTTATTAATTTCCCATTTGGCTGGAATACTTCAAGTAATTTTTTTTTGGTTGCTTTTCAGAGGTTACTTTCTGGAATCTTGATTGTCTTAACTTGCATGTCCTTCATTTGCTGTCACATTTATTTTTTAATTCATTTTTTATTTTTATTTTCGGCCATGCCGCGCAGCTTGTGGGATTTTAGTTCCCTGACTAGGGATCAAACCTTGACCCTCAGCAGTGAGAGCATGGAGTCCTAACCACTGGACCGCCAGGGAGTTCTCTGCTGTCACATTTAAAGGAAAGTTTAGCTAGGTGTAAAAATTCTGAGGTCACAATCACAAATCTTTCATCTTGGAGTATATACACATTGCTTCATAAATTTGTGGCCTCCAGTGCTGCAGATGAGAAATTTAATTATTATCTAATTATTTTGCCCCTGTGGGTAATCTGTTTTTGTTTGCTAAGGATGTTAATATAATTTTTCTTTATTCTTGAAAATGATTGATCAAGCTATAGGTCTTTTCTTTTTTCAGTAATCCTTTCTGACATTGTTGAACTGAAAAGTCAAGTCTTTCTTCAGCTCAAAGAAATTATCTTCTACTTTTTTATATATTGATTTCTGTTCATTTGCTTATTTTTTCTTTTTATAACTATTGTTTGTGTGTGTGTGTGGCTTTTTTTAAATTAACTCTTTATTGGAGTAGAGTTGATTTACAATGTTGTGTTAGTTTCTGCTGTACAGCAAAGTGAATCAGTTATACATATGCATATATCCATTCTTTTTTAGATTCTTTTCCCATACAGGTCATTACAGAGTATTGAGTAGTGTTCCCTGTGCTATACAGCAGGTCCTTATTAGTTATCTGTTTTACATATTGTACTGTGTATATGTCAATCCCAATCTCCCTATTTATCCCTCCTCCCCCACTTTCCCCTGTAACCCTTCCCCCACTTCCCCCATAACCCTTAAGTTTGCGTTTTACATCTGTGACTCTGTTTCTACTTTGTAAATACGTTCATTTGTATCATTTTTTTAGATTCCACATATAAGTGAGATCATATGATACTTATCTTTCTCTGCCTGACTTATTTCACTCAGTATGACAGTCTCTAGGTCCATCCATGGTGCTGCAACAGTTGCAGTCATGTTTTTTAATTGCCAAACAAGGTCAGTGTTCTCAGGATGCTTTTTCTTGTCAGCCTGTTCTTGTTTTCTCAGTGTATGTTCTTAAATCCCCCTGAAAAGCAAACTTAGAATTTTTAGAAGGTTTATGTTTCCTATATTACCCTTGTTTTCAGTGTGAGCCAGGAATCAGTTTGGTCCCCATTTTTGCCTGCTGATTCTCTTCATAGGTCCTGTAGTTCTGTGTTGTCTGCTCACATGTAAATGTGGACATCTAGACTGCACAGTCTTAGTAGCTGATAGGGGCTGGCAGCAACTGTATAAACCACAGTTTACATCTCCTACCCTGCAGTGAGGATGGGGCCTCTCCCAGAGCCCCAGATGGTGGTAGCTTACAGAGTGCTTCACCTCTAGTGTGGGGGGTGGATTTCTCCACAGTCGGCAAGGTACAAGGGGCAAGGAGGTCCAGCCAGCAAGAGGACAAGATTCTTTTCCCTTGAGCATGGTAGATGGCTTCAAAAACCTGACAGTATTGCTTAAAAATCGCACACACACAGTCACAATTCACAGTTGTTTCACAATCTACCGGTGGTTACTGGAAAAACTCAACTTGTTTTTTCTGCACAAAACCTCAGTGTCATAAATAACCGACAACTTCCTGCAAGTTACAAGTCAGTAATAAACCGTTCCATCCTTTGACATTGAGCTGACTTAGGGCTCACAGTGGGGAGCAGCATCGGAAGTGGCTTTAAACTTTCAAACTCAGCCTGGGAGTGTCCTCCCTGGGGCCATTGGCATTTGATCAACCACACCTGTGGAGTCCATTCTTTCAGCCCACATTCCTACTATGTAGCAAGCCCTCTGCTAGGTGCTAGGGTATAAATACAAACATGCAGCCCTGGCCCTCTGAGGTCACAGTCTGGTGGAGGAACCAGATCTGCAGTTAACAATCAAGGCTGCCGAGTGCTTCAAGGAAGCCTGCTTACCATTGTCACTCTGTGCTGCTAGTAGCCCTTAGGACAGTGTGATAAGACACCATCCTCTCCCTCATATTTTCCCTTGCCAGACGGCTGACATCCCGTGTGTGCTCAGTTATTTAAGGGCAGAAGGAAGAAGGAAGGCTGGCACCAGGCATGTGATCTCAGAAAAGGCCACCTGCCCAGCCTTGATTGTCTGGGGATGGCAGCTTCCAAGGGGGTGTCACACTTAGCCTGGCCTGTAAGGAAGCAGAAAGGGGAGGGAGCATGTGCAAAGGCAGAGGCACCAGCAAGTCTGCTGTATTTCAGGAACTGCAAGTAAAGGCTGTGCAGGAGGGCAGGGGCTGGAAGGGTGAGCTAGGGTCAAACATGGGAGAGTTAGAGTTTGGACTCTGTCCTACAATTTCCGGGACAAAGAATGTTCTCAGTTTGCTCCGTTTTCCTGCAGTTTACTCTTGTACCAGTGAGTATCCTGTAGAACACAGTGTGAATGGACCTTTGGGGACTCTGTTGGAAACCCACTGGTGGTACTGAGGCAGAGAGTGGGATAATGTTCAGATCCTCTTTCTGCACTCTGGTACTTCGATTGAACTGGGCAAGTTGAGGAGCAAGGAGACCAGGATTTTTTTTCTTTGGCTGCGTGCTTATTTACATTTTACCCTATTCCGTAAAGAATTTGAGATTTACCACCTTACTGTTGGATATATGACCCAAGCGGAACTGAAGCAAAGAATCTGGACCTGGGGAAAGGGAGCCACATTAGGAGGCTGAGCCATGGTGCAGGTGGGGGTGAGGCCTGCAAGAATGCAGAGGTGGCAGCATGGGGAGAAGGCCAGAGTGTCACACGGCCATGGCCTCCCTGACCTGGAGGTCAAGGTGGCTGCCAGCCTTTTCATCACATGTGCTGGGGAGCGCTGGGGAGTGCCTTGCAGCCAAGGGTAATGGGGGTTTAGGACTGTTGATGGAGCTGAGACCCATGTTGGGGTGTCAGATCCCAAAGCTTGGCTGGATGGGGTAGGGGAATTAATCGAGGACCATCAAAACTTGTAGCGGGAAGAGCTTTAGTTACAGTTGAGTGGGGAAAATGAAAGACCTATTATTCAAGTTTGAGATGTATGGTAAGATCATAAACTGGGAAAAGACAGCCCAAGACCAGAAGTTGGAATGATTGGCAACAGGTGGGGAGAGGCATCCTGGGCAGCCCAGGGGAGGGTTCAGGGCAGAGGTGGACATCACGCAGTGGTGGCAGGAACCAGAGTGCAGGGGACAGGCTTGAAACCAGCCTTGAGTGACGCTTCCCGATCCCTTGGTACCTGGGCAGCGCCTTTCAATAGGAAACTGAAACCTTTTCCAATATGGTCAGAGAATGGGCTCTTCTGGTTGGATTTGACCTCTTCTTAACACAATAAAGCACTTTCCTGTCTTTTGAGATGTTTTTTCCTGTGCTATTACCTTACTTCCCTGACCTTCCTATAAGATTATTGAGGAAGAGAGAATTGTTGCAAGAGGCTCGAACATTAATGGGAGCTCATCCCCAAATAGGAGATCTTGTCTGAGCCAGGGCCAGGACAGGACGCAGGATTTCCTGACTGCACTCTGCAGAGTCTGTCCTGGTGCTGCCGGCCTCCACATACAGGTAGTTTTCAACTAACAACCTGGCCGAGTTGCAAAAAAAAAAGGATTCTACAAGTTACTTGTTTCGGGCTCAAGAGTGTATCTTCCCTTACAATTAGCTTATTCAAAGGAAGCATGCTATTTAAGCAATGTTAAATTTAATTTTCCTTGACTTTGATGAAAGAAAAAGATACTAAAGTAAAATTAGACTTGCTAAACTTCAAAGAAATGTTTCTTTATCCTAAAACATTTCCTAAAAGACCTCTCTAAGATTAAGCAAAAAAATGACTAAGGCATCAAGAGGCTGGAGTCATTATAGTTTTTAATGAAATGAATGCATTTTAGACAGTAACGAAGTCTTTGCCGTGAAAGATCAGGATGGTCCACTCCCGTGTTTGTAGTCTTGGTTCCACATCACAATGGCTCTAATGCACAGCACTGGTCCTTTCACTTTAACACCACTTTTCATGGAGTCTTTGTTTTGATTCAGCTCTTGGTTGGATGGATGCTGTCAATTAGTTTTTCTCAAGAAGGACTTCTGTGTTCTGAATTCCTAGCGTGGTGTTGAGAATGTCTGTCAGTTACGCTTGCATGACATTTTGGCTGGGTGTAATATACCTGGTCACGGTCTTTCCTTTAGAGCTTTGTAGACTTTCCTGTCTTATCTTCCAGCATCAAACGTCTACCAGGAGAGGCCTGAGGCCAAATTTATTTCCTTTTTCTGTCTCGATGCCTAAAGATATTTTTCATTCCTTAAGTGTATCAATTTAACCAAGCTGTCTTGGTGTGGAGCGTATTGTATCAAATTACTCTGAAACCCGCTTGCTCCTTTAGTTTAAAAATTCTGTTTATTTCAATGAAATTTTCTTACATAACTCCTCCTCTTTCTTCCTCTTCCTTTCCTTCTCATTTTCCTCTTGCTCTATTACCATGAGTATTACAGTTTTTAATTTATGATTTTATTTTTTTTCTTATTAGTAATCTTAAGAGTATTACCACAGTTTGGGGGAAACTTAAATATTTAGTGAGTATTGAATGAGTAACAAAGATCAGAACCACAGTATACTCTAAGAGCTACATAAAATCATTTTATACTTATTTTAATAAAAGTACTTCTGGAGAATATCAAAATTGTTTGTGTCACATAAGGACACAAACTTGTTTCCTATGTCACCAGATTCTATTAACATTTAATGATTAACTTTATAGTCATTGAATTTTGTAACAAATGCCTGCTTTGGCTTTTTATTTTAAAATAAATTTATTTATTTAATTTTTTTATTTTTGGCTGTGTTGGGTCTTCGTTGCGGTGCGCGGGCTTTCTCTAGTTGGCGGCGAGCCAGGGCTACTCTTTCTTTAAGTGCGGAGCTTCTCATTGCGGTGGCTTCTCTTGTTGTGGAGCACGGGCTCTAGGCGCACGGGCTTGAGTAGTTGTGGCACGCGGGGTCACTAGTTGTGGCTCACGGGCTCTAGAGCACAGGCTCAGTAGTTGTGGCACGTGGGCTTAGTTGCTCCACGACGTGTGGGATCTTCCTGGACCAAGGATCGAACCCGTGTCCCCTGAATTGGCAGGCAGATTCTCAGCCACTGCGCCACCAGGGAAGCCCGCTTTGGCATGTATTACAGTTTGGATTTGTTCTGCCAAAGCTGTTAGAGTTGGGGAGGTATTTTGAGATAGATACAACTAAATAGAAGAGCTGTCTGTTTATACCATATGTTATTTAATACAGTATTATGTTAATGTTATCTTAATATCCAGTAGCATTTTTCTTATTCACGGCTTTAGTTAATTGATTGTTTCAGCTATTTCCATCTCTTTTGCCGTTTTATTTATTGAAATTAGGTTGGATTTAAATGAAATAGCCTAATCAGATTAATAAGTAATCACTATATGTAAACTTTGCCTTGTCCTCTTGCAACATTTACTGGCATGTAAATCCAAATTGTGTTCATGTTCACTAATATCCAATACTATATAATTATAGTGCATTATTATAAAACTCAGTGAATTTGCCCAAGTGATCTAACTTTGTTCAAAAATTGAATCTCCTTCATTAACATATTACTTATGTGTTATTTAAGATATTTCTTGCACTTGATGCTATTCTGACTGTACTTTCAAGGGGCATCATTGCAGTCACCTCAGTGTATGGTGATGATAACTTTTTTTTTTTTTTTTGGCTGCTCCACGCGTCTTGTAGGATCTCAGTTCCCCGACCAGCGATCAGACCAGGGCCCTTGGCAGTGAAAGCACGGAGTCCTAACCACTGGACCGCCAGGGAATTCCCAGATGATCACATTTTAGAAATACTATGTGGTGGCACTGGGAAAGGTTGATTGGAGAGACCAGAGGCAAGGAGGCCTATTAGGGGACAGTGCTAAAGGAGATAAGCCATAATTGGGGCAAGAACAAAGGCAGTATCAATGGGAACTGATGTGACAGATTTAGGAACCAGAATTCTACCTTAAATCATCTCTTCATTCTAGCCCCATACCTGTACCTAGCTGGTACTCAGTAATTTTTTTTAAGTAAGTGAAGGTAGACCTTAACAAGACTTAATAATGAGTTATTGTTGAAGCAGCCGAAGAGGGGAGGAATCTGGAATTCCCCTTGATCTTTGGCTTGAGTGACCTTTGAACAGTAGTGCCATTCACTGCCATAGAGAGGGCAGGAGAGGCAGGGCACCCATGCAGCAGTGCACCTGCTACCTACTGAATGAGTGACATGGCCCAGCAGAACACTGTCCACCATGGATTTGCCAGTCTTGAAAGCAGAGACCTACATAGAAAAGAGTGGGGAAGGAAAACTAAAAACTTCCTCTTCTTTCTTGGGTGTGGGACCAGCATAAGACCATAGTGTGAAATAGACAAGGCTTCCTCCTCTCCTCTTTCTTTGCTGCTTCTCTTTTTTTTTTTTTTAATTTATTTTATTTATTTACTTTTGTTTGTGTTGGGTCTTCGTTGCTGCTCATGGGCTTTAGCTGCTCATGGGCTTTAGCTGTGGCGAGCTGGGCCTACTCTTCGTTGTGGTGTGCGGGCTTCTCACTGTGGTGGCTTTTCTTGTTGAGGAGCACAGGCTCTAGGTCTGCAGGCTTCAGTAGCTGTGGCGCATGGGCTCAGTAGTTGTGGCTCGTGGTCTCTAGAGTGCAGGCTCAGTAGTTGTGGCGCACGGACTTAGTTGCTCCGCGACGTGTGGGATCTTCCTGGACCAGGGCTTGAACCCGTGTCCCCTGCATTGGCAGGCGGATTCTTAACCACTGCGCCACCAGGGAAGCCCCTCTTTGCTGCTTCTCTTAACTTCTGTTATCTTCCTCTCTGAGAAGGCAGGTTTTCCTATCTCTGTCACCACCTTCTCAATTGATGAATAGTTGGAGGAGGGGAGATCAACAGGAATAATGCTTTCACTCTCTTTGAGCATCCCAGTCTCTACAATTACTCATCTCCTCTCCTGGTTTCAGAAATCTTATTTCCTCAACTGTGTCACCCTGGAGATGGCAGGAAACCAGCCTCATTAAATGCATCCATACTACTGTGTAAATGACTGACGGATCCCTTTAATTACCCTCTAGCTAATTATTTGAATTTCCAAAGGAGGCTACTCCTTTCCATACTCCACCAAAGTGAGAGCTCCCATCAACCCTTGTTGAGATGGGGGCAGTGAAGTGGAGAGTTTTTCCGTCACCATTCAGGCAAGCCAGGCCCTGCCCTGGAGTTTTGCTCTGGGGCCATCTCTCCTCCACTAGTCCTGTTTTCATAGGATTTCTGCTTCCTGCATTCTGAGTTACCCTGTTTCCTAGTACAGCAGAAGTACCATGCTGCTCTAGTCCTACTGGGAAGTGTGGCTGGTCTAGGGCGGCATGTCCCTACTGGGAAGGGAACAGCCCAGAGACCGCACTCAGTGGTGATGTTTCCTTACTGCCTGAGGTTGAGAGGCTCACCCACCAGCAGCAGGGCTCTCCCCTGCCACGTGTACATATGTGGTTAATGCCCCCTCTTTCACAGCTCCAGAATGTCCGATGTGTATCTGGCACTGTGCTGGTCACTTCACATACACCAGCCCCTTGTCTTTGTAACAGTCTATGAGAGAGCATCCTTAGGCCCATTGTATAGATGGGGAAATTAAGACTCAGAGAGAGAAAGTAATTTACCCAAGGCCTCATAGCTAGGAATTGTGGAAGAGCTCAGATTCAGGCCTAGGTCGGGCTGCCTCCAGAACCCATATCCTGTCTGTTGTCACGTGGCCTCTGGGGTGGTGGTTTAGACACAGGCAGCTTTTGGATGGGAAGACTGAGAACCCAGGAAACATGTTGGGGCTTCTATTAAAATATTAATCATGCAGTCAGTTCGCTGAACAGTCATAAAGGGATAAACGAAACAATATATCACAAGGCAGAAGAGAAAGAGCTTGTTGTAAATCCTAGAGGGGATGTTCGTTTACCATTCCCCATTGCCTCCTGTTTAAAGTCCAAACTCATTTGTTTAGAATTGATTACGGAAACTTTTGGAAAATCTCAATAAGTAAAAAGGGGGAGGGAGGAAGAGAAAGAGGTAACTACTATCAGTCTAGACTTTTTCCTTTCCTTCCTGCTGTCTCTGTAATCATCTAAAACAGAATGAACAACACTTAGTGTTACAAAGTGTGCTTTTCTTATAATAGGAGGTCATGAACGTCTTTCCAAAAAGTAGTTTTGAATTTTCAGGCAGCTGCATCTGTTAATAGTATGATTTCTTCCACGTCTTCAGTGGTTGTAAGGTCTTTACCGTCATGACAGTAAATAGTAACTATTATATCTCCATGGTGTTATTTTTCATATTTAACTCTGATTCATCAAAAATATATCTTGGTGGGGCTTCCCTGGTGGCACAGTGGCTGAGAGTCCGCCTGCCGATGCAGGGGACACGGGTTCGTGCCCCGATCCGGGAAGATCCCACATGCCGCGGAGCGGCTGGGCCCGTGAGCCATGGCCGCTGAGCCTGCACGTCCAGAGCCTGTGCTCCGCAACGGGAGAGGCCGCAACAGTGAGAGGCCCGCGTACCGCAAAAAAAACCAAAAACCAAAACAAAACAAAAAATATATCTTGGTGTAGTGTATGAAGCAAAGCTCTAACTTGATTTATTTCCCCCCCTGTAGCCAGTTTTCATGATATAATTGTTGAAAATCCTTTAATGTCCATTAGTTTGGACATTTCTTTATTAAATAAAATATTACATTCTGATAGGTGCCAGGGCCTCTTTCAGGACTATCTGGTCTGTTGTGCTGATTGTTCTCTTGACTATTAGACTAGTATATACAGTTTTAATAATGGTAGTTCTATAATGTTGTCAGTGGCAGAGAAAATCCCCTTCCTTACACTGATTTTTCAAACAATTTCTTAGCTATTTGATCCGTTTACTCCTTCATGTGAAATTTATTCTGTTTTCTTTTTTTCTTTTTTTTCATCATGTGAAATTTAGAATCAGTTGGTTAAGTTTTAAAATCTCATTCTTAATTGGGCTCAAATTGCTTTAAACCTTTATATTAACGTGAGGAAAATTAATATTATACTATTTAGTCTCTCCAGTCAGGACCTTGATACAATTTTCTGTTTTTAGACTTTCTCTCTTAGTGGGTTTTTGTCATTTACTCCATATAAGTTCTATGTATTTCTTGCTAGGATTATGTCTAGGTATTTTTTTTTTTAGCATTTTTAAAATTGCTGTTGTGAATGAGAACATGGAAAATTTTTCCATATGTCTTTTCATTTGCTTTGCTGGAATAGAATTAAGCTGTTTTCTTCTCTTAATTCTGGTATAATCCAGCCACTTTGCTGAGCAACTTCTTGTTGATTCTGTGGTGTTTTAGTTCATTCTTTCGAGTGTTCCAGAAGCAAATAAGTGCCCTTTTGCTTTCCAGAGCTATACCTCTCTGTCTGTGTTAAGTCTGGGTCCTTGTCATGGAGCTCCTTGTGGGTAGGTGCCCACCTCACCTCTGTCTCCCCCAAAAGTGCCAAGCACACAGTGGGTGCTCAGTAAGTGTCCTTTGAATGAGGGTGAAGGAACCATAGGCCAAGGAGGTCATCCTTGGTCTTGGGTGGCAGGCCCACAATGGGTCATTCTGATTCAGGGTTTGCATCTCAGTCTTATCAGAAAGTTGGGGGCTTTGGACCCCAGGGCGTCTGATGCAGGCCCCTCAATAGAGACCTGAAGCCAATTGTCTCCTTCCATCCAGAGGGGCAGGGGTGGCTGGTTTCCCTGGGGAGACCCCATTTGGGGCAGAAGGGGCTTAAGAAGAGGACCCAGCAGAGACTGTGGTCCCCCCAGCAAGTCTTGCTCTCCCTCCAGGCCACCCTAGGGGTCCCCTTCCCAGGCCTGGAACACTCTTTCTAAGGAAAGGTCACTCACCTCGGTCTCAGCCCCTCTCCCATGGATCCAAAGCTAGGAAAATGACAACTGGTTCTAGTTCTCCCTTTATTTCTATAGCCTATCTAATTGCCCACATCTATTAGAATTCTGTTCTTTAATTAAAAACATAGGTAATATCAATACATTCACAAGGTTCAAACATGAGAGCAACCTAAAAGGCATACAGTGAAATGCCTCACTCCACCTCTTCCCTGCCCCATCCTGTAAATACTTTTATTAATTTGTATCCTTTCAAGGTTTCTTTATTCAGATGCAATCAAATATGAATATATTCTTATTTTTTTTCCATTCTTACACAAAAAGCAGCATCCTATAATGCACTTTTGTGTTATTTTTGGCTGCATTGGGTCTTTGTTGCTGCACGCAGGCTTTCTCTAGTTGCAGCGAGCGGGGGCTACTCTTCATTGTGGTGCGCGGGCATCTCATTGCGGTGGCTTCTCTTGTTGCGGGGAATGGGCTCTAGGCACACAGGCTTCAGTAGTTGTGGTGTGTGGGCTCTAGGGCGCACCGGCTTTAGTAGTTGTGGCACGCAGGCTCAGTAGTTGTGGTGCCCAGGCTTAGTTGCTCCACGGCATGTGGGATCTTCCTGGCCCAGGGATCGAACCCGTGTCCCCTGTTTTGGCAGGCAGATTCTTAACCACTGCGCCACCAGGAGAGGTCCCTTATAATACACTTCTACGCCTTGATTTTTTTACTTAAAATATACATTGTCATAATTGAACAAATTCTATGGTAGTCACTGTTCTAACCTTTTATATATATTAACTCATCGAATCCTCCTAATACTCCTATTATCATCCTTATTTTGCCAGAGAGATTTTTCCATATAATGAACTTTCTCAGTTTTTTTCAGCTGCATAGTACTCCATTGTACAGGTGCATTGTAATTTATGTAAGTCATTGCCTAGTGATGGGCACTTAGGTTGTTTCTATTCTTTGCTATTATGGACTGTGTTACGTTGTACAAATGTTATTTTTTATGTATGGAGATAGAGCTGCAGAAAAGATATCTAGAAGGGAGAATGCTGGGTCAAAGGATAAATACATTTGTAATTTTGATGAATACTGCCATATTGCCCTCTGTAGAGTTATTCATTCCTTTCATAATTGCTTAACATTTCTCATTAGTAGTGTCTAATTAGGGACCACTAATATTTCAGGCAATTATAATCATAGTCTTTTAAAAAAACATTCATGTAGGGCTTACCTCATTTGAGCCTCTCCAGCACTCCCATATAAGGTAGGAATTATCCCTATTTTACAGGTAAGAAAACTGAGGTGCAGAGAGGTTAAATGACCTGCCAAGGAAGGGCACAGAGCTGAGGTCAGATCCACATCTGCCCGGCTTTTTTCTGTGCTCCACCTGCCACTTACCACAGCCACTGGTCCTGCCTCTGGGTGATGTGGGTCTCTGTTACTTAGATCCGATTTCCTGAGGCTGGAGGAGCTCCAGGCTCATGACCCAGTGGCAACCCCCATCCCACTTTCCACACACTTTTCTGTCTCCAGAAAAGCTTTGCTAGCGTGGCATAAGTCTCCTGTGTTTGAGCAGGAGGGTCGAGCCCTGGGACCTTACCACCTTGGGTGACTTGGGAAGGTTGAGAGCTGGCAAAGCTGAGGGACTAGTACCTGGTTTCAAGATTTTAGAATTGGGTCGGCCAGCAGGCTCTCTGGGACAAGTTGATCTCAGTAATTCAAGCCAAAGTGGCCCCAGCTAAAATCCTTTCTCCTGGCCTCAGGTGGGCTAACTTATTATTTTCATTCCTGGTGAGAGTAAATTACAGCAGTATTTCTAGGGAAGTAACTTAATATTTTTCCTGGTAATATTTGAAGAAGCAGCACTGCAGTGTTTCAGAGTATGGACTCTGAGCCAGGCTGCTTGGGTTTTTATATTAGTTTCCTGTTGCTGCTGTAACATTTACCACCAATTTAGGGACCTAAACCATTAGAGATATATCGTTTTGTACCTCTGGAGGTCAGAAGTCTGAAATGGGTCTCATTGAGCTAAAATCAAGACGTCAGTAGGGCTGTGTTCCTTCTGGAGGCTCTTGAGGAGAATCCATTGTCTTGCCTTTTCCAGCTTCTAGAGGCTGCCTGCGTTCTGTATTTCATGATCCCCTTCCGTCTTCAAAGCCAGCAGGGTAGTGTCACTGTGACCTCTACTTCCATCATCACCTCTCCCTTCTCTCACTCTCCTGCCTCCTGCCTCTTTCCTTTATGAGGACTCTTGTGCTTACATTGGGTCCACCCAGATAATCCAGGGTAATCTCCCCATCTCAAGATCCTTAATGTAATCACACCTGTCAAGTCTCTTTTGCCATGTAAGGTACCATATTCAGGTTCCAGGAATTAGTACTTGGATGGGGGCCATTATTCTGCCTACTACAATTTGCACCTAGACTCTACCGCTTACTAATTGTGTGACCTTGGACAAGTTATTGTACCTCTTGCTCAGTTTCCCCATCCTTAAAATAGGGATAATAATAATCCCCACTCCATAGGATTGTTAGGATTAAATGAGTTGATATTTGTCAAATGCTCATAATAGGGTCTGACATAGTAAATGCTATGGAAGTGTCTGCTGGCTAAAATATATTAAATAGATAAAAATATACATACTCTTTGATCTAGCAATCCTATTATTTTGTAATGTATTTCATAGAAACAAAAGGATGCATGCATTAGGCTACAGAAAGCATTGTGCATATTGGGGAAAAATGCACAAACAGGAAATCACTGGAATGTCCATTAACAGGATGAATGAATCAGTGTGGTCCATCTGGAACATAAAGAAGCTATTAACGAGAATACATCAGATCCATACTTGTAGACCTAGAGGAGTGTCCTGAACAAAAGTTCAATTAAAGGAGGAAGTTGCAAAGGTTTAGCATGTTCTTATTTTTTTTTAAGAACATCAACCTGCCCAAAAGTGTTGTAGATATTTGAGCCAATTATTTAAACTCTGAATGTCTTGGTTTCTTTATCTGTGAAATGAGGATAATAGTAATTCTCCCTTAAGAAACTCAACGGAGGATTAAGTGGAATGAAATGTATCAAGTCCTTAGAATTCTGCTAGCAGCAGCATAATCTGCATATCTATGTAAAGCTGTTTGAATAGAGAGAGGTGTGAAGGATGCACCCAGGGTGCTCACCTGGTTGCCTCCGAGGTGGGGAAAGGAAATTCGGAAAGGCTGGGAAGAGATGATTAACTTTCTTGTTGTACGTCTTTGCATTGTTTCACGGATGGAGGCTAGCTATTATTACTTTAGTAACTTTTGATGTTCTAATACGTTTTATTGGTAGTTTGGATACTATCACCATAACCACAAACACTGAATTGAGAAAAGCACGAACGTAGGAACATACCATGATTCAAAAGTTTTGTAATTTTTGAAGGGGAATTTAATAACAAATATAAAGAGAAAAAAAGCAGGCGAGCCCTAAATCAGGCCAGCCCTATGTGTCCGCAGCATCTACTGCCGAGGCTGCTCCAAGCCGCTGTGCTGCTCGTGCGCGCTCCTGGATAGGGGCCACAGCGAGCTCAAGTGCGACATCAGGACGGAGATCCAGCAGCGGCAGGAGGAGCTGGACGTCATGACCCAGGACCTGCAGGAGCAGGACCGCGCCTTTGGCGCGGCGCAGGCGCAAATAACCTCGGCCGTCAACCAGCTGGGCCGCGTGCGCGCGGACATCGAGGAGCAGATCCGCGCGGGCGTGCGTCAGGTGGTGGAGCACGTGCTAGATCAGGAGCGTCAACTGCTGGAGGAGTTGAATGCAGGGTACCAGCGCAATTACGAAGAGATAGCAGGCCAACTGGGCCGCCTGGATGCTGTGCTGCAGCGCATCCGTACGGGCAGCATGCTTGTGCAGAGGATGAAGCTCTATGCTTCCGACCAGGAGATGCTGGACATGCACGGCTTCCTGCGTGAGGCACTCCACCAGCTGCGCCAGGAGGAGCCCCAGAGCCTGCGAGCTGCTGTGCGCACGGACAGCTTCGACGAATTCAAGGTGCGCCTGCAGGATCTCGTCTCTCGTATCACCCAGGGCACAGGTAAGCCACCCTCATGGCTGGCCTGTTTATCGTTTAAGGGCTTGGGCCTTGCCACTGTCCCTTGGGAAAGGCGGGGTAGAGAAGATCAGTTCCGTATGACAGAAAAGGAAACTGGGGTTTTTATTGTCTCTTGGGTTTGATCACATCATAGGTTACAGGGTGCAGGATAAATCTGGGGGAGAGGAGGCACTGACAGGAGGCTGAAGCCACCCAGAGGGGTCACGTTTGACTGATTAACAAGGTCCTGTGGATTAGCTGCGATCTTGTGACGCTAGAGGAAGTTAAGAAACGGCAAAGCTGAGAACCAGACCCTGTATCATTTTAGCCCCAGAGGGACCAACCACTTTAGGAGGTTCTCTTAAGCCACCTGTGTCCAGCAACAGAGAAGTTAACTTGAACATGAGGTATGGGCAGAGGAGCTGAAAACCACTCCCCCTGTCCCCTGTGGTTGGGTGCTTACCCAGAACCATGCTAGGGCTCCATGGAGGAGACCTTTTTCCCCTGGGATGGCCCGCCATCTGGACCAGCTGCCAACCTTTATGGGCCCTGCCTTGTACTGGGCACTTGGGAAGTATGGAGACAGCACACCAGTTCCTGACCTGGAGTTGTCCAGTCCAACTGGGAGACAAGGTTGGGTGGGGCCCATGACATAGCTGAGGAATGAGACAGTGCTTGGCTCTGCAATACAAATCCAGGAGTTGCAGCACCTTTATAGGAGCTGGAGATATCAGGGGGGTTCCAAGAGACACAGGGGGTACACTAGAGGGTCTCCAGGGTGGGGAGGCTTTAATGGCTCTTTGGCAAAATCTCTAGGCTGGACTCTGAGGTCTGGTCAGCTGGGGTGAGGATGCCCTTACTGGGTAAGGGGAGGGAGGCTACAGAATCTGAGAGTTCTCAGGTAGGTGCCAGTGATGGAGACCTTGCTCACTCCTGCCCTTGGAGATAGTGGACGTGGGCTTATAACAGTGCAGTACTAGAGTGAGCATGGACTTAGCCTTCTCCACCTAGGTGGTGACTGTTACCCATGTACAGGAAATGACCTGCATAGAGTTTAAACAGCTTGCCTTGGGTGTTGTAACCGGGAAGTGGCAGAGAAAGGAGTTATTTTATTCTGAAGCATGAGAGATTTAGATTTAATAAAAACAGGGTGCAGGTCAGAAGAGTATCACGGAGCTCTCACTATGCAGAGAAATCAGCGAGCAGTAAACGGTGTTAGGATTGTCCATGCTTTGCCTTGGTGGTAGCCCCAAGATGGAGAGAGCTGTGCTTGGGGTTTGGAGCCAAAGGCAAGCACTCTCTAGTGCTACCTTTCTCTTCCTTCTGGCTGAGTTCATGCCCATTATAGTCAGGGAGCTTTCTTTCCAATTACAGCCCCTCCATGGAGCTTCCCCAGTGCTGCCAGAGGCCCTGGAGAATGGGTCTCCAGGAAAAGCAACGGGAATGTTTCCTTTGTCACTGTCCTGAGACAGGATGCTTCTCACCAGGGATGTCTCTGACCTGCCTGTGACCTTCTCTGTGTTCTCCAGATGCAGCTGTTAACAGGAGAGCCAGCCCAGAAGCTGCCCGCACTCCCAGAGACACTTTTGACGTTGACCCGGTGAGATGGGCTTGAGGTCTGAAGGGGATGTGGTATGTCCTGCCGGTCAGGTGGGTTGGGAGTTCCCCTGTGTAAGGAAGGAAACTGAGTCTTGCTCTCCCTGTGTCTGCAGGCAGTAGAGGAGAGAGAGCACCTGAGAGAGGGACAGCAAGGACCTGGACTGGAGCCTTCAGTGGGAGGGAACAAAGGGCTGGCTGGCTGGCTCTGGGCTCCTAAATGCCAAAGTAGCTCTTGATGGGTTCAGGAGGGGTTAGGCCCAGGGATGGACAGGAGATAAAGGCGGTGGTCGCTGGTAGGCAGGCCCTTGATAGATGCGGCAGATGACCCTCCCCTCCGTGTGCCCCACCCCAGGTATGTGGACCTTCCCCTCGTCTCCCCCAACACATGGATCTTGGAGACAAATGGAGAATGGGGCCAGGAGTCCGACAGTGATCACAGCAGCCTGGGTTCTATCGGTGTGATTTCAGGGCCAGCATAGTTCCAAGGACCATAGTTTTCAGGGTTTGGAAGTGCCCACACTCCCTCTAATGTTGGCATTACCTCTGCAGCACCCCTGACCTGTGGCTGTCCAGCTATCATGCACACCCTCCAGGGACAGGAAGCTCACTCATTCTTGAGGCAGCCACCCCCATCGCTGGACTGCTCTTAGAGTGCGTCCCTGGGTGGAAATGCAGCGGCATCCCTTTAGCCTGTCCTCTTGGATGCTTGCATGCGTGGCTCCTCTCTGCCAGGATAAGCTTCTTCAGTTTCTTCTTGGACCAGGCATCTGGTCTGCTCCCCATCCTGGTCATGCAGGTGTACGTACCTGTTGAGGATCTGGGCCCAGGACTGACTGGTCCTCCATGGAGAGCAAGTCTTAGGGTGAGGGTGTTCAGCCTTTCTAGCTTTGCCATGGCATGGCCTATAGGAGAGAGAGGTTGCTGTACGCTGAGGCAATCAGGAGAGGCTTCCTGTTAGGAGGCAGAACTTAGGATCTGAGAGTTTCAAAGCTAGGAGATATCTTGGATTCTGACCTTCTCTTGTACAGAGGATGAAGCTAAGGCTCCCAGAGAGGGTGTGACTTAACCTGAGGCCACACAGGAAGCTAGGGGCAGGACTTGAAGCCACTTCCTAACTGCCTTGGGTACTGCATTCCCATATACCCATATACAAAAGTAAAAAACACCAGGGGGGAACCTCCCTGGTGGTCCAGTGGTAAAGACTCCACACTTCCACTACGGGGGGGTGCAAGTTCGATCCCTGGTTGGGGGACTAAGATTGCATGTGCCTCACAGCACACCCTAAAAAAATAAATAAATAAAAATAAAATAAGATGGTGCATTAAAAAAAAAAACGATAAAAATAAATAAATAAAATAAAACAAAAACCATTAAAAAAATAAATAAAACCAAAAAACACCAGGGGAGTTCTCTGGTGATCTAGTGGTTAGGATTCCAGGCTTTCACTGCCGTGACCTGGGTTCAGCATCCCGCGAGCCACATGGTACAGCCAAAAAAAAAAAAGTTAAAAAAGGACATTTGAGCCCATTTTTTTAACATGAAAAAAACACATTTTATTGCGCTTAAGTTATAAGAAAATAAAATTTCTAAGTGAATCAAACCATAGACACAATCCCTTTAAAGGTTGTTTTCCTCCATCATGTCAGGTTGTTACATAACTAAAATTAACCAACTTGAATCTGATTGTTTTAAATCAGACTATAAATAAAACAAACCAAAAAATAAACCAGAAGAGGGAAAAAAAGATCACCTAGGATAGTGGTAAACCACTTTCACGGTTCAGCGTGAGTTGTGGCTCTTGGAGAATGAGGCAAACCATTTGACTTTTTCATTCATCTTGTTTGTTTGCGTGCGACGCCTTTGCTACAAAAACTGGATAGTTTCTGCTTTGTCAGTTACTCAGAGCAATAAAACTGTAACAGTTGTTTTCCCAAATACTGTAAAACACTAAGACTGACCAGCAACTTCATTTTGTTTTATATATTTTTAAAATATTTTGTGAGTTTTATTATGTATGTTCATCCATTCACCACAGCCCTCAAAAAGAAAAGTTTCTCTGCAGAACAGGCAGCAACAGCTCTGTTCCAAGGAATGTGTTCTTTTTTTTTTTTTTTTGTGGTACGCGGGCCTCTCACTGTTGTGGCCTCTCCCGTTGCGGAGCACAGGCTCCGGACGCGCAGGCTCAGTGGCCATGGCTCACAGACCCAGCCGCTCCGCGGCATGTGGGATCTTCCTGGACCGGGGCACGAACCCATGTCCCCTGCATCGGCAGGCGGACTCTCAACCACTGCGCCACCAGGGAAGCCCTAAGGAATGTGTTTTAATTTTTACCCAGATAAAAGAAAATAAGCTTTGTACACACACTCAATTCTTTACTTGCAGGCATACTTCACTCCTTATTTTCTGAAACTCTCCCATTCTCAGCCTCATAGAGGCACAGATGGTTCAAGTTTCAGTTCGCCCATTTTTTGGATAAGCAATACAATCACATGGTCAGAAACAAAAACCTAAAAGTAATAACGTCTCTCTCCCACCTTGTCCCCTGTCTGTCCAGTTCTTATACCCATATTCCTATCTTTATTAATTTTTACATATCCTTTCAAAATTACTTTATGTAATTACAAGCAAATATGACTATATATATTTGCTTTCCTTTTTTTTTTTTTGTACAAAAGTGGCACACTACCACATATACATAGTATTGTGCCCTAGGCATAATAGTATTTGGGAATTCTATTTTTTTTAAATTTATTTTATTTTATTTTATTTTTTTGGCTGGGTTGGGTCTTCATTGCTGCGTGTGGGCTTTTCTCTGGTTGCGGCGAGTGGGGGCTACTCTTCGTGGCAGTGCACGGGCTTCTCATTGCAGTGGCTTCTCTTGTTGCGGAGCACGGGCTCTAGGGCGCGGACTTCAGTAGTTGTGGCGCACGGGCTTAGTTGCTCCACGGCATGTGGGATCTTCCCGAACCAGGGCTCAAACCCGTGTCCCCTGCATTGGCAGGCGGATTCTTAACTACTGTGTCACCAGGGAAGCCCCAGTATTGGGGAATTCTTACATTATCAGTAGACAGGGAGCTTCCTGATGCCTTTTTGCATCTGCACAGGGGTCCACTGGTGGATGTAGCATGGTTTATTTTTAGCTGACTCCTTGGCTATTTAGGTTGTTTTGGCATTACAAACAGTGCTAGAATGAAAAATGTCCCCAAAGAAATCATGTGAATGATAGTTGAAAGTGCCCTGGGTCCACAGAGTGCACTGTCTTCCAGGTGCCAGTCGCTGGTTAATGAACAGCAAGAGAGCCCGTACTCTTGTGTGAATAAGGTCTAGGCGTTTTGCCAGGTCTTGTCTTGTGACCTCTCACTACCAGCTACTGAGCAGTTTGAACTTGGAGCCTCAGAAGAATCCTCTTCCTGAAAAGTCTCTTGCTTTCACTTTGGTAATAGGCTTGGGGGTGAGGGTGGATAGAGCTGGGGAATGGAAGTGGGTCACATACCACGCGTGCAAAGGACAGGTGTGGCCGCTTGAGGGTGGCAGGCATGGTCTGGTTGTGCCAGAAGAAAGGCAACACTTGGACCCACATTCCTGCCTTAGGAGGCAGGAACTGGGCTCCTAGAGCCAACACTCATCCCTCTTGAAACTGCTGGTGTACTTTCATCGCCACCCTGTGCCTGTAGGCAGAGAGGATGAAAAACACCAACCGGCTTAACTAGGAGCACGTGGGTGGGACAGTGGCTCGGACATTTTCCCTCCTCTATTTCTCACAGGCTCTTTTTGCAATGACGTCACAATACAATGGAGAAAAAAATAAATTGTTTTAAAACTGTAAAACAACTATAAATCAGGCATCATGACTTTTTTTCTTTACTGAGCCCTCATGTGTGTCCCCTGCTTCATTAACATTGCAGGGGGTGTCAGGGAGGATGGGACGGAGGTGGAGACGAGCCCAGCCCTGTCTTGGGGGAGTTCACAGCCCAGGTGGAAAGAGGTTCTCTTACATGCCAGCAGTTTGCAGAGACACACATGAAGGACAGACTAGGACCTTTTCAACTCTTTAATTTTTAATGGTGATCAAATACATACAACATAAAATTTGCCTAGAAGTGGAATTGCTGGATCATATACTAATTCTGGTTTTAATTTTTGAGGAACCAACGTACGGTTTTCCGTAGTGGCTGCGTCCTATTCTGCGTTGCCACCGACAGTGCACAGCGGTTCCAACTCCTCTACGTTTCTCATTCACACTTTTTTTTTAATAGTGGCCGTCTTAATGAATGTGAAGAGTGGTTTAAAATTTTTGACCACCACCCACTGTAAAAAATATAGTTTACATCTAACCTACAGGGTATACACATGCACATACCTGTAGCTAAAACAGAAGTTTTGCAAAACAAATTACGCTTATAAACATGGGAGGTACTCTAATTTTCTGTTCTGTACTATTCCATGTAATACAAAAAAACGCTAGTCATGACATTGCTTTCATGGTCCACTCGTGGGTCACAACTGTAGCTTGCAGAACACTGGCACAGGGAGTGCTGTGGAGATTGTGTACTTTCCCTAGAGGCCTGGGAGAATATGACCTGGGAGATCATCCCCTCGCCCCTTCCCACACACAGGTGCGCTCTCTGATCTGGCTCTCCTCCCCTTCTGTAAAGATGTTGAGAAAAAGAAACCCGGGAAACAAGGAGGAGGGAAGGAAATCAGTCCATTATAGCCAATGATTTGGGAGCCCACATTTCACATGAAAGCACTCGATACCAAGAAGAGCCCCACCTCAGGGTCCCGGTCCCCAGCACATGGCCTGTCGTGCGGGGCTTTCCCTGCCTTCCCCAGCCTGGGCTCGGCCAGGTAATCCCTGCTGTTCACCCCGTGAGGGTGGGCCTGACCATGTCGCCCACCACATGGGAGGGACAGAGCTTGTCCTGAGGAAGGCACATCCCTGGCCTCATCCTCGTACAGCCCAGTGCCTGGCTTTTCTCTGCTCAACCCAGAGCCCCCTCCAGCTGTGTGGGAATCCCCTTCCTTCACTGGGTGGGCCGACCGCAGGCTCCTGATGGGTGGTCATCCGCTGAGCGCACAGGGCCTGTGAGGTGCCAAGGGGTCAGGATTGCAGGCAGGAGTGGCAGGCCAGGGCCCCTGGATTGAGCCCCGGAGGCTGGGCCTCCCCTTTCGGAGGGACACTCCCCACGTCACCCACTTGGTTTCAGCAAAAGGTCCGGCTTATTCTTCAGTGTCACACGGTAGAGAAAGATGGTGCAGAGGGATGTTAAAGGATACAGTCGGTGCAGGAAGGGAACTTGCATTTCAAAAACACGATTCAAGCCCTGGTCCAGGCCCTTATTAGGTATGTGACCTTAGGAAATCACTTCACCTCTTTGTGCCTTGGTTTCCTTCTCTGTAGATAGGCAATAATCGTAATATAGTACCATCCTCTTTTTTTTAACGATAATTTTATTGTAAAATTCACATAAGAAAATTCACCATTTTAACTATTTTAAAGTGTACAATCCAGTGACATTTAGTACACACAGTCTGGTACAACCATCCCACCTCTAGTTCCAGAGTACTTTCATTACCACAAAAGGAAACCCAGTACCCATGAAGCAGTCACTCCTCACTTCCCCTCCCCCAGCCCCTGGCAACCACCAATCTGCTGTCTCCGTGCATTGGCACCTCTGAATATTTCACATAAATGGAATCATACGGTATGTATTCTTCTGTGGCTGGCTTTTCACTTAGCCTGATGTGTTCAAGGTTCATCCACGTTGTGTGTGTCGGAACTTTATTCCTTTTTATGGCTGGATAATATTCCCCTGAATGGCTGTCCCACATTTTGTTTATCCATTCATCAGCTGATGGACGTTTGGGTTGTTTCCACCTTTTGGCTATTGTGAACAGGTGACAGGGAGGCCAGTGTCAGCTCAGTGGAAGGATTTCCTCCCTGTTATGATTTTGCAGCTGGAGACGAACTGCTTCCATTAGTAGTGAGCACTTTGTCCCTGGAGTTGTCTAGGCTGGGCCTGTTGTCACACGAGCCTTGAATTGTTGGGCAGTGTGATCCCTGAGGTCATCTTTCAGCCCCGTTAGGATGCACAGGCATTGAAGTGGTCCCTGGATGCCAGCACCTCAGGGTCACAAGGGAGTGAAGTCATGGAGGCTGTGGGGAGGATTTCTGGTCCCCAGTAGGCTCTGGGCTTTGGACTGGGCAGCCTGCACCTGTTTCTGGGTGAGGCCTTGGGGACTGGGCTGACCCCAGGCCTGGGGACCTGGCCCTTGTCCTGCTGCCTGGTCGTTTCTGACTACCCTCATTTCCTGACTTTGCAGCCAGAGGAGGCGCAGAGGGCCCAGGTGCAGGCCCCAGGATTGACTGTGGTACAGCCGGTGCCAGGGGCACACCCTGTGCCAGTGTACGCCTACTCCATCAAAGACCCCTCCTGCAGAGAGGTAAGGTTCTCCCCCGCCCTCCCCTCCCCTCCCGAGGGCCCAGATCCTCCTAGGCGGTAAGAGGTGGAGCTGAAGTGAGAATCCAGACCTCAATAGGCACCTACTCTACGCTCTCCTGCTCTTGGTTGCCCTGTCAGGAAGCTCCTCTCCAAGCATGAGCCCCTCCCAGGGCAGTCAGAGGCCAGCAGAGGTCAGTGGTCAGTGGTCACTAGCAGGGCCAGTGTGCATGCTGACCTGGGAGGCCATCCTTTATAGAGAGGCGTGATCTGAGTGGCAGATAGCAGAGAGAAGAGCAGGAGCAAAGGGCACGGGGGGCACATGTTCCTGCCACCAGGTCTGGTCTCTGCCCGCTGCCCCAGTGGGAGGCTCCTGACCCTACCCTGTGACTCCCCGCTGCACAGGAGGTCTCCAACACAGCCACACCACAGAAGAGGAAGTCCTGCCAGACCGAGTGCCCCAGGAAGGTCATCAAGATGGAGTCTGAGGAGGAGAAGGAGTCAAGGTTGGCTCGGAGCTCCCCTGAGCAGCCCCGGCCCAGCACCTCCAAGGCAGTCTCGCCACCCCACCTGGACAGGTCCCCCAGCCCCAAGACCCCCGTCATAGGAAATGAGACCTTCCTGCCCGACAGCAACCATGCGACCAGCGACCCTGGGGAGGCAGGTAGGGAGGTGCGTGGGCAGCAGAGGCTGAGGCCTGCACGCTGTCCTCCAGGGGCTGGGTGGGACCCCTCTTCTGCATCCTGACCCTCCCCACGGAGCCCAAAGCCAACAGCATTCCCTGTGTGTCCCGCCCTCAGCTGCCACCAGACGGGGAAGGGAGAGCCCAGGGTTTGTCTGGGGGATGAGAGTGGATAGTTCAGCTAGCCTGTGTTTTGCTGGGATGCCAGTGAGACGAGCGTGACGGGCCAAAGACCACATCTCCTTAGTTCCTTCCCCTAACACAGTCTTCGCACTCTTACAGAACCCAGCACTATGCCTCTGCATGGGGTGGGTCTCCCCAAGAAATGTTTGTTGGTGGGTGCCTGGTATGTGCCCAGAGAGGACTTGGGTAAAGTCCACACCCATCGGTTCCCCAATTTTTCTGCCACCTGCCTAAGGTACCTCGTTTGTCCTAGATACCTTTTACGGCCCCTGCCAGAGAGGGAGTCCTTTCATGTGAGTTGAGGTCAGCCCATAGAATTCTGGAATGTTCAAGACAGTTCTTCCTGGATCTGTTTTACCCAGAGTCCAGCTTTATTTTCATTCTAGGTCCCACACTGACCCCTGTTCCTGGTCACACTGAACCCCGACCCTGGTCACACACTCAGCCCTGACTGTTAATCCTTGCTCACAAATACTATTGGTAATCAGAAGGTTTATGATTAACCTAGATAAAGTATCTTTTTTTAAAACTAATTAAGTTGTTTCTTTATTTATTGGCTGCGTTGGGTCTTTGTCGCTGCACACAGGCTTCCTCTAGTTGTGGCAAGCGGGGGCTACTCTTCATTCTGGTGCGCGGGCTTCTCATTGTGGTGGCTTCTCTTATTGCGGAGCACGGGCTCTAGGCGCGCAGGCTTCAGTAGTTGTGGCACGTGGGCTCAGTAGCTGTGGCTCGTGGGCTCTAGAGCGCAGGCTCAGTAGTTGTGGTGCACGGGCTTAGTTGCTCCGGGGCATGTGGGATCTTCCGGGACCAGGGCTCAAACCTGTGTCCCCTGCATTGGCAGGCGGATTCTTAACCACTGCGCCACCAGGGAAGCCCGATAAAGTATCTTTTAACTCAAACGTCTTGTGGCTTACGGAGCTGAGAAGTGGAACAAACCAGTGTGCCGCTTTAGGACGGCCAAAGGTTCCAAACCAGGTGGTGCTTGTCACGCCCCCTCCACAGGTAGTAAATTCTGAATCACTCCAGGGCCAACAGCTGAATTAAGCGTTCACAGGCAAGGCACAGTACGCAGTGATGGAAGTCCACCTTGAATAACCCCTCTGCACAAGCAGATGCACGCTGGCACACACGCTGAACGTTCACATCCCCCGTTGCAGGGCACACGTCACCCACCCCGTTCACTGGCCTGCAAGGATTCCCACGGGAGAACACCCTGGGCCCCGTCCACGGGCATCCCTGGCAGGCCCTAACGTTGTCTCCCCTACCCCGTTTCAGAGGAGCGTGTCGTGGTGATCAGCAGCTCGGAAGACTCAGATGCCGAAAACTCGGTGAGTGGCTCAGAAGTTTGGCTTAGGACTCCTGCCTCCCCCCATTCCAGGTCCCAGGGGCCGCAGCCACAGCAGGTGACTCTCAGACTCGCGTTGCGCCTGGGGAATTTACCAGCAAGGCAGTGAGTCCTGAGCTGTCTAGAGGATAGTCTCCAAATGCCAGCTGTGGTCTGGACCGCTCTGACCCTCCCTCCATACCAGGGCAGCAGCCTTCAGTAATCACATGTACTCTTCTGAAAAGCTGGGAGCGGGCTTCCTTCCAGGGCTCTGTCTCATTTCTGGACTAGCCAATGCCTGTGTCTGGAGCTTCCTTATGCGTTTCCTGCCCTCTTAAGTCCTCGGTGAGGAGGGCGGACAAGCGTTCATTCCCTGGTTAATGGCAGCTGTTGAGGGCTCTCTGGGGGTGTGAGGGCGCAGGGCAGCCCCATGCAGGGCCCAAACAAGCACGTGGTGACTCCATGTAAGAAGAACTTCTTTAAAACCATCCCACAATGGAACAAGCGACCTTACGGGTTGTGACCCTTCTGTCCCTGGAGGTTTGTTAATGGAGGCTGGGCTGTCACCTGTCCAGGGGCAGAAGGGATCGGAATAGAATGGAAGGTTGGACTGGGTGGCCCCTGAGGTCCCTTCCAGCCCTCAGTCTGAGGTTCTGTGTTGGAAAGCGTATGGAGCCCACGGAGACCGTCGCACCTCCCTCCTCGCCAGCCCAGCCTACGCCGAGAGCTCGCCGAGCGTCCCACCCCTGCTGGGCCTCTCTTCTGCCCCGTGGCACATGCCGACCCCCCGCTTGGCCTCCCCACCATCCTGCAGAGCAAGCTGCCGTCCCTGATGCTGTGTGTCCCGGACAGCCTGCCGCTCACCAGGAGCAAGCTGCCGTCCACCGTGGGATCAACTTCCTATCACGCAGAGCACAAAGAAACCCGCGCCTTCGCCATATCTTACGCCTGCCCCTCAGAGTGTATTGTGCCCCCATGTGGACTTGTTCTCCCTCCCAAGGGCCAGTCCAGGCCCCCACCCCGGCCACCACCGGGACTCCCAGCCAACCTGCTGGTCCCCAGGAGTGTCCCGCCCGCCTCACAACGGCCAACAGCCAACCCCGCCGGGCGGGACGGGCAGCACGATCCCGCGGCCGCTCCCTCCGGGGCTCCTCGCGCGTGGCCCAGTGGCTCAACAACTTCTTTGCCCTTCCGCTGTCCTCTGTGGCTCCCCAACTTGATGCCTCTCTCAGGGCGGGGGTCGGGGGAGGCAGAGCACCCCAGGCTCTTGGAGCAGGAGTCTCTCCTGGGGACTCTGGCAGAGCCCCCATGGAGAATCCCCAAGTCCAGGTCCCACTGGAAGTCCCTCCAAATGCATTCCCACCACCCCACCCTCCAAATAGGCCTCCCACGAGCACGGGCCCCCCGCAGACAAGCCTCTGAGAGCCCAAGTGCCTCCCTCCTCTGCAGCCCTGACCCTGGTCACCTTCCTCTTGTAACCTTGTGGCCAACACACCCCCTCTGCTCCCCAAGCCCCTCCACCCTGCTACCCAGCCCAGCCCACGCAGCTGAAGGCCCTACACACAGTAGGCATCCAGTACATAATCAGAGAGTGAACAAGGGCATGAATGGCTCCATGGACCTCTGGGTAAAGAGACAAGTCCTCCCCAGCCATGGGGGTGTGACTGAGATTCAGGCCCTTGTTCCTCACATCCTCAGGCCTCTTTGCCCAGGACAAGGAAGCTTCTCTCACCCTTTGCACCTCCCACTGCCCCATCCCCCCACCCCAAGCCTTCCCACTGGGCCTCCGCCAGGGCCAGGATGTAAGCCCGACGAGGGCAGTCGCTCCCAGGCCCTGGCAGGTGCGGCTGCTCAATAAATACTTGTTGAACGATCACCCTTGCAAACCCTTCTTCCATGACCATCAGATTCCCTGCTGGGCTTAGCCCTTCCCTGCAGGTGTTTTTTGTCTCCTCCCTGCACTGACGCTTGGTTCACCTGGGGGGCTGCTATGTCCCTCTTTCCCCCACATCCTGGGAGCATCAGAGGTGGGAGGTAGGATCCAGGCCCTCTGTGCCTCCTGTTTGGGTCCCACCGTCTGGCAAGATCCCCTGTGCCTTTGAGGTTTGGGCTCTCCAGATGAACCCCACTTGCCCCAGCTCATCTCAGACATTCTCCTGCCTTCCCCCACGTAGGAAGACTGCCTCCTAGGTTTCCTCTCCCCACGCAGGTCCAGCCTTCCTGGGTGACTTCAACATCCACCACCCTGGTCTCTCCTCACCTTGAGCTTTCAGGGATCTTTGCCCCATTCCCCTGCAGCTGCCAATCCCATCCCCCATGCCCCCTCCCCCCAGACCTCGCCATCACTGAGAACTTTCCATCTCTAAACTGTCCCACGCAGACTCTGACCACAGCCTCCTGCTTGAGCTCTCAACCCGTTCCTTCCAGGACCTCTGCCCTCTCCCTCCCAGCTCCTTCTGCCTCTGCCTCCTGCCCACCAGCCAGCAAGGTCCCCCATTTCAGCCAGCCTTTCACCAGGATCTCAGTGCCCTGCCTCCCTCACCCGCCGGCCTCCTGGTAGCCTGTCCTCCAAAGACAACCCTGGAAGGATTTGGTAGCATTCCCCTGCTCCACGCCGCCACCAGGAGGCCGACTTGTGTTGGAGAAAAGTCAAGGCGAGGAAAGCTACAAATGATTGTCTCCTGGGCTCCCTGGCTTCCTGCCTCAGCACGCCGCTCGGCTCTCCACGGCCCCTCGCTGCACCTCCACTTCCCTAGCTCTGGTCCCTCATCCCCGACCCGCTCGCTCTTGCCAGGTGGCTGCACCTTCTGCCCTCGGAGGTTGACAGGTGGCATGGGAGCAGCCCCCGTCTCGCTCTCTGATGACAGATTGACCCGACCTGGTTACATCCTTCCCCCATTCCTTCTGTTAGGGTGGTGGGGATGGCCACCTCCCTGTAGGACCCACTCCCCCTCTTCCTGGCCCCACCCTCCTGTCTCCTTGGGAGCCTACTGCATCTCCCCATGCTCATCTGTGTCTTCAAACACTTTCTATGGGCTACAGCTAGGCACCCTGAAGAAAGTCTGTCCTATCTCGGCAACCCCCACCCCGGACCTTCACCCCCTTGGTGCTCCTTCCTCACCCCACTCCCCTGCCCTTCCCCACCATGCCAGTGAGCCCTGCCACCAGCGCCAAGGTAACCTCCACACCTCCGAGTCCAGTGGTCGCCTTCAGTCCTAACTCCCCGAAAGACTCTGCTTCCCTTGGGTTCAGGACACTTCCTCCTGCAGCTCTGGCTGCTCCTCCCTACTCCCCCTTCAGGTCTCTGTGTTCTTTTAACTGTTGTTCTCTGGCTTAGGTCTGGGCCTTCTTCTCTTTCTAGTCTGTGTACTCCCCCCCCCCCCCACTCCCCGTGATCTCAGCCACACCCACGTCTTCACTATGGGCTCATGCCCGCAGGACCAACAGGGCCAATGGCGTCCTGACAGCTCCACTCAGATGCCCCATAGAAGCCTCGAACTCACCTCTCCTCCTCTCCTCTCAGTAAATTGCACCATCTGCCTAGTTACAGAATCCAAGACCCCAGAGCTGCCCAGGACCCCCCCTGTGCTTTTTATTATTCCTCACAGGCAATCACTTTTTGAGTCTTTCCATGTTCTAAATTCCTCTGAAATCTGGACACTTCTTTCTATTCCATAATCTTGATAAAATTAAAACAAGACTGACCTTGGGTAGAGACAGAAACCTGGGAAGGAAAGAGCGAGAAAAGGATCGGAACGCCCTTAGTCCTGCCAGACGTCATGAGTGCCAGGTGGAGGCACTGAAACCAGCAATATTTTGGGGGTGGGGTGGGACGGGGGTGGTTCGTCTAGTGCTCGGCTGTCAGCAAGGAGCCACTGGATGATATCTGAGGTTGATCGACTCAGGAAGGAGAAGCACATTTCGGGTTAGGAAGAATTAGACGATTAGAAGCAGCTGCTCACCTTTGGCGAGCCAGTCTGGAGGCAAGAGAGCCAGAGGATCACTGCCTTTGTGTAGGGCTTCTTCAGACAAGTTTTTCAAATCAACCATTACACGAGTCCAAAACTTGTCAGGGGAAAAAAAAAATTAAAAAGAACACAAGTTAGATCCCCCTAAGTAGGTGCATCTCTCACCCACCTTCCATACCCCCTTCCAGATCCCTGGTGCTCCCAGAGTTCTTTGGAGGAAGGGAGCAGGGCCACATTTGCAGGGTGCTCCAGACTCCCCTGTCCTCCCCTCCCTGCAGCCTTTATCTAACCTGCCAGTGTGTGAGAGCTGTAGAAAACTGGTCTGCTAAGATACTGTGTTTCCAAGTGTACCAGGGTGTGTAGGCCCCCTGCTCGGGCTGCAGCTGTGTCAGTGGCTGGAATCGAGACGTGGGGGGCAGGTCGGTTCTGGCACAGACCTGGCGTGGTGGGCAGGGCTGGGGAGAGGCTGCCTGGGCAGCAGGGGTGCTCTGTAGGAGACCTCGCCCCTGCCGGGAGAGGCAGTGGGGCTGTAGTCTTGGGGTGGAGGGGCAAGACACAGGTCTGATGCTGGAGACCTGGAGTGAGGACTGTGCTTAAAAATGAGGTGGGTCAGACACATGTCTGCTGCGGGCCCTGTGTTAACGGATCCGAAGCAGAAAAAGATAGATGCTCTCATCCACTCTTCGGACGGAAGACTCACCCCAGTGCCCGATAGCAGCAGGACCAAGTGGAATCAGCAGGCGGCCTAGCCGAGGGGGCAGCCCCCGGCAGGAGTGGCAGTGGTGACCGGCAGTGGAAGGGAGGCCTGTGGGGAGCACCTGATCCAGGGGAGGGACCGTGATGCTGGTGAATGAGTGTATCAGAAAAGTAAACAGGTGCTCAGCTGCGAAGATGGGAGCCGTGTCCTCCAATGGGCAGCAGCAGCCTGCAGAGCAGTGGGCAGAGGGCAGTAGGGGCCACAGGCTGGCTAATGGGATCGTTTAGGTTAACAGATAACATGTGAAGTATCTCTGGGGCCTTCAGGCTTTGCAAGAGCTGTGGTTTTGTGTCTGCAAAATACACCAGTGTGTGTCTTGCCCCACTGATCCCAGCTGTTGCTTCAGCTCGGGTGCTAAGAAGGTTCCTCAGGAGCTGCGGACTCTCGATTAGTATTAATGTCAGATACTAGACAGGTATCTTCAGGTGAGGATGTTAAATATCAAAGAGTTTGGCTCCTGTCTGATTTGCTGATGCCCGAACGTGGAATACATCAGTCATTAGGACAGTGGTTGCCAATCCTGGCTGCACACTGGTGTCACTTGGGGGGTTTTAACCAAGGACAGATTCCTGGGTCCCATCCCCCAGAGATTCTAACTGACTTGGTCTGGGGTGCAGCCTGGACGTCAAGATTTTTTTAAGCTGCTATGCACAACCAAGGTAGAGACTCACTAAATTGGGGGAGTCAATTGCACATCTGTGTCAGAGGAATGCCGCCCCTTTCTATACGTATCAGCCTTGAGCAGAGGTGAGGTGTACATTGCTGGGCTATGATCCAGGTGTGGAGGGGAAATACTGGCTCTTCCCAGATAAACCTCCTAGACTTCTGGAAGGTGATGTCAACCCAGCTGCTTCTTCTGAGCACCTTGGAATGGCCGTTACACCTGCTGTGTTGAGTTGGGATGTGACTGATCTGCTAAGTTGACTGTGATGAAGATAAGTGAAATAGAGCTCATGAACCCGATTGCCTGTGTGTCCTAGTTGCCTGTGTAGCCCGAAAAGAATCCCAGATCCCACGTGGCTCAGTCTGAACACAGTTTTGCAGTCAAAGAAACACAGTCCATTAACCAAGTGTCCAGTATTTACTCACATCTTTCAGAGACCATTACAGGGGATCCAACTCCTAGCTCACAGCAGCACTCCTTAAACCCTCCACCACTTCACTCCAGCCCTCACCATCTGCCACTCCCTGGTCCCTCAAAGCCTCATCCCACTTTTCACTTAAGAGTCCTCACACATGGGCTCTGGTCCCTTCCCCACTCCAGTTCCTTCTGCTGCCATCCCTTTCCCTTCCAAGCAAATCTCAGCTTTTTCCGATGAAAGGCCCTCTCCTAGATTCTTGGGTTCTGGTCTCTGCCACTCTCCCTCTCTATCCCCCCCTCCCCATTATCCTGATTGTGGAATAAGGTCGGGAAGTGGCAGTGTCGGGGTGTGGAACAGGGGCAGAAAATGAGCAGGGCCAGAAAGACATCCTGCCCTGGAGCCTCTATGTGCTGATTCTGTTAAGTCTGGGTCTTTAAAAAAAAGTCTTTTTTAATTGTGTCAGTACTTCCCAGCTGTACTGCTGGGATTTAAGGCAGGGAGGGGGAATTGCCTTTACACCTGGCTGGCGTTCAGTGGGAGGCATTCCAGTGAGACCAGTCCCATGGGGTAGCCATACTTGATGGAAGTTCTCAAGGACAAGAGGAATCTGGGAGGAAAAGGAGTCACGGCTGGAAGATTCAACCCTCCTTCCCTCGACAACTCAGTGGAAAGGAGTGTCCTTTTATGAAGGGAGCAAGCAGGTCTTCAGTAAGTTCAGGACGAAGGATATTTCCATGACTATAAAAGAGAAAATGACCCCAGGACCATGGGAGGCTCTTAAAAAATGAGGTTCTCATGGCTATCATAGATGACCCTGGTATAAAGATGGGGGAGTTAGCTCAAGGATGCAGGTGTGCTGCTTGCCAGGGAGCTCAACCCTTGGAGGAGAATATCTGAAGAGAAGACTCTGGCCCTGCAGCCTGAAGAGACGGTACCAGAAGACAGATGGAAGCACCCTGGGCCACTGCAAGGGCTTCTGCAGTTTAGAGCAAAGAGAAGAAGGAAGAAGGGAAAGCCCAGCGTACTGTGTCGGTGGGTGGCAGAGAGGACTTGGCCAAGGGGACAGCTCTTCAGCCGAAGCCCAGGGGAGGCCATAGCAAGGGGAGTCCAGCTCTTCCCACCAGCCCAAGTGTGAGAGCACCCCAGCCTTGTGATCAGAACAGGCACTGGAAGATTGGAGATAGAAAACAACTTGATTCTCCCATGGGGGAAGAAAGCGGCGTCTCCTGTCTACAGGCTAGCAACTTTAAGGAAGACTCCTGGAGAAGGCTCCTCATAGGGAGGCAAGGGAGCCGTGACAGCGAGACAGAGACTCAGAGCAACACAGGCCAGATGGATGTATGGTCAAATGGAGAATACAGATATGCAAGGCATATCTTTTGTCAAATTAGGGCCTCAGGTATAAAGTCCCAGAACTCACAGGCTGCTCTAAGCAACACCAGCTCTAGATGGACTCATAGTGAATGTCTGTTTCTATCAGTGACTAGGAGGAAGTTGGTGAGCCTGGGGTAGGGCTGTGAAAGGCAAATACAGATCAGCCCCTCTCAGGAAGCACATTTTAATTGTGATTAGTAAAGACTTTGCTCTTGGCTGAAGTTTTGGTAAAACAAATGTTTCACCTGGAGGGTGGAAGGGCCTAAGTATGCTAATTCTGCCCCAGACCAGGGACGTTAGCCAGAGGCCAGAGTTCAGGGAGGCCTCAGATGGCCCCACGTGGGGCTGACTCCATCAGCCACCAGGGACAGTCCCTAAGGGGGAACGATCGAGGTCTTCTCTGGACTCTGTCCCAGCAGTGCCCCCAGCTGGCCCTGTGACATTGGCCCTGTCCCTCCCAGTGTCTGGTTAGTGTCCACAGGTGGCATTCACAGGAGGTTCTGAGCAGGCCACCGAAGACTGAACGTCTGGCTTTGGCAGGTGTGCAATTTACATTATGAAAGACTCCACCCCTCTCTCTAGTCCCAGCCCCGGGGTTTAAACTCTTCTAGCCAGAGCTCTTCCCCAGCCCCAAGGCCTTGCAACAGTGTTCTTGCCTTGGTGAGGGAGAGAACAGACCCTCAGGTGCCAGCCTGGAGGAGGCCTGGCCTCCAGCTTCCCTAAGCACCATCTCCTGGACGCCAGACCTGGGGAGTCTTCTCTCTACTGTTCTCACAGCCAGGCTCTGTGTGTACCCCTAGATGTGGCTGGCGTCCCAGAGGCCCAGCAGCCCTCCCTCTCCTTTGTGCAGGACACTGGGACCTCAGCTCGCTTGGGGGACAGGAAAAGCCAGGTACCTTGCCCCTTCCAGAGAGACACCTGAGGTTCGAGATGAGCCTCCTTCCCCCTGTCCCAGGTTTATGATATTTGCTCTGAGTCTGCTCAGAGAGACGACGTCAGGGGCAGACACGTCGGGCCCTGCCAGCCTCGGCCCTGGCGCCTTCCCTAATCCTCCACACCCAGCCCTGCTCACACATGCGCACACTCGCCCACAAAGTATCACACTTTCACACACACTTGTGTCAACAGAGGTCCACAGCCCCACACCCCTCGTGCATACCCCTTTCACACACACTTGTGTCAACACAGGTCCACAATCCCACACCCCTTGTGCACACCCAGATGCACACACACACGATATTTGCATTCATTCCCACACATTTTTCACGCACACTCACACTTGCTCACGTGATCTCATCCTACTCACGCACTAACGCACGTCCTGGTTCACAAGCACAGCCCTCACACGTGCACGTTCACATCCATTCATGCGCTCACCTGGAGACCCATCTTCCCTTTCCCAGTAACATGCCCTCCCTCAAGTGCACACAGATGCCCCCATCATACCCATGTGCTTGAGCCCCCCCTGCCACACTCATGCACGCACAAGCATGCACGCCTGCTCACGGGCGCAGGCTCACATCACCACTGCGCTCCCTCTCGCCCCCCGCAGACCCCTGACCTGTTGGCTTTTCTGTGTTGCAGTCCTCCCGAGAGCTGGCCGACAGCAGCAGCGAGTCCAGTGACCTCCAGCTGGAGGGCCCCATGTCCCTTGGGGTCCTGGACAACAGCCTTGAGGACTCCCGGGCAGAAGACAGGCCCCTGGTTTTCTTTGACCTCAAGATTGACCATGAAAGTGGGTTCTCCAATGACCACCCCCCACCCCTTTCTAGCTTAGTCCATGAGTCCCCAGGATAAGTGCAGACAGAGCCATCTGCGAGTCCGGGAGAGCCCTGAGCTCTGGCCGATGGCTGCAGCCAGAGAGTGGGCAGAGCACTGGGCCTCCCAGGTATTTGAACTTGGTTCTTTGAATAAGGACATCTGCTTTGACCAGTGCCTAAAGGCTTAAGGCAAGAGCCTCCAGGGGTTCCCGCCCACCCCACCCCCATCTTAGGGAGCCTTGGGAACACGCTTCTAAACAGAAGCACGATGTGAAAGTCGCTGCTGTGAGACCAGCAGTCCAAGCACAGCCTTAGGCCATGACTGCACATTTCTGAATACAGGGCCCATTCGTTCCCCGGTAGCTGCACGGGGAGGCCAGCAGAGCCAAGGTCCCAGGGAAATATGACCCCTTCTCCCTCAACTCCACAGTGTTTGCCCTGGCCCTGCAGAAGGCCAGGCCCTGTCCTGCGGCCTGGACTCAATGTGGTGCTCAGCCCAGGCAGACGGAAGCAGCAGGTGTTTCTACAGGACAGAGAAGCAGTTTGCAGACCTCACTGGAAGATTCTGGGCCATGCTTTGCATGGAGTGGACTGGGCAGGTGTGCTGTCTGACCCAGTGCTCTGACAGCTGAGGGCCTTAGCTATGTGACTGATGGGATTGGAGGCCAGGGGAAAGGGAGTGGAGGGCTAGGCAGAGGCAGCGAGGGGTCTCGAGTGCAGGTGGGTGGAGGCTGGCAGAAGACAGACAGGAGGGGCCTGGAGTGAAAGCGTTTGGTGAGCTCGGGAAGGTGGCGGGGCAGGAGGGAGCTGGACTCCCAGCAGGGGAGCAAGGGGGCGTGGAGGGCAGCCCCCCCTCCCCTTGGGAGCCAGGGTCAGAGCTGCACGTGAGGCTGATGTTTGTTTCCTGCCAGCAGGCCCCAAGGTGGGGTCTCTGGATGGGGGGATCGGCAGCCCTAGAGGACCCCCTGCTCCCGGTGGTACCTCGCGGTGCCCTTGGGGCCTCACGCTGCCCTTCTCTCCTGCCCAGCCCAGAAGATTAGCCAGCTGGCAGCCGTGAACCAGGAAAGCCAGTTCCGCGTGATCATCCAGCCCGAGGCCTTCAACATCTACTCCAAGGCCGTCTCCCTGGAGGTGGGGCTGCAGCACTTCCTGTGCTTCCTGGGCAGCATGCGTCGGCCCATCCTGGCCTGCTATAAGCTGTGGGGGCCCAGCCTCCCCAACTTCTTCCAGGCCCTGGAGAACATGAACAAGCTGGGGGAGTTCCAGAACGCCATCTCAGGCTTCCTGGCCGCCCTGCCCCTCATCCGGGAGTGCGTGCCCGGGGCCAGCAGCTTCAAACTCAAGAGTCTGGCCAAGACCTACCTGGCGAGAAACGTGAGTGGACGCAGCGCCCTGGCAGCCGTCCTGACCATGCGCGACCTGTGCCGCCTCCTCGAGGTGTCCCCGGGCCCCCAGCTGGCCCCGCACGTCCACTCCTTCAGCAGCCTGCAGTGCTTTGCGTCCCTGCAGCCCCTGGTGCGGGCGGCTGTCCTGCCCCGCGCTGAGGCCCGCCTGCTGGCCCTCCACCTGGTCAGCTTCAAGGAGCTGCTGACCGCACACCGCCATGACCCGCAGGGGGGCCTGAAGAAGTACAACCGCTTCCTGAGCCTACAGACCCCCTCGTTGCCCACAAGCCAGCCTGCACTCAACCTGCAGGCTCTGGGCACCTACTTCGAAGGCCTGCTGGAAGGGCCGGCCTCCGCAGGGGCAGGAGGCATTGCAACCCCCTCTGGCTGGCCATAGCTTGGCAGAAAGGGCTTCCCAGCAGAGCTGAGAGGAAGGGATGACTGGCTCAGACCCTTCTGGGGACAGAGAAGGATGGGGTCCCTGAGCCAGGCCCTGCCCATCACAGCAATCCCAGGTCCTGGTCCCCAGTTCTCCTTTGTCATTTGGTCCAGAATCAGTTTCCTTCTCTGGGACCAAATTCCTCTCCTCTAAAAATCCCACAGAGAAGGTTCCAAGGCCAAGCAGCCACCTGCCAAGCAGCCACCGCACAGATCCCTGTGCGGCCCTGGGAGCGCAGGAAAGTTAGCTCACCAGACCCCTGGCCCCTCTCCTCCAGGTGCCAGAACCAGGGAGGTCCCTGGTGAAGAAGGCCTGGCCGCTGGGCTCTCGAAGTGGCCCCCGTATTGCCCCAGCCACCCGATTCCCACTCCCAAGGGTGTCCTTGCCGCTCCTCCCTGACCCCTGGCCGTGGCCCCGGGGGGGACCTTCTGACAGCACCCACAGACACTGTCTGCAACACCAGTGGTCCCACGGGTACATAAGTGCCTTTCAAACCAAACCACCCCTTAGGGATTTGGGTTCTCCTAGCTTTTGCCTGCCCGGAGGCCAGCTCTGTTCACCTCCCCTCTGGAGTATTTTCACCCACAAAGGGCCTCCTCTCAGCAGAGACAGGGGCTGCTGCACCATGCCTGTCCGTGCTTCCAGACTGCAACCCTTCCAAGCCTGCTTCCCTCCTCCTGCCTACACAGATGCCTCCCCTTAGTCGAGGCTTTGCCCTTCACGTTCTCTGCACTGTCCCCGGCCCCCAGCCCTCCTGAGGTGCGTCCTCCAACCCAGCGCCGCTTTCAGTGGACTCCAGGGACCCACAGCATTGGAATCTCCCAGCAAGCTGCTTTAGTGCATTCTCCAGACAATTCTGTTGCCTGCCAAGTTTCAGAAGCATTGCTCTGATAGACTCTCCTCCAGGGAGAAGCAGAGAAGGTCCCGGCCCTGGCCCTGACTGTGTGCATTGAGTGGAACCCAGGGGAGGGCCTGAGCCCCCACATCCCCACCTGTGAAATGGGCTGGTTAGCCAGCACGGTCCTAGAGCTCGCATCCAGCTCTGCCATTCTGGGGTTTTAGGAATGGACAGCAGGCCTCTGAGGCAGTGGTCAAGGAGGTTTTCATTCTTGAACCTTTGGTCCCAGCCCTAAGCTAAGGTCCCCAACCTTGTGGTCACGCTAGAGGTCAGCAGCAGAACACAGGCAGGTCAGGCCAGTCTCGTGTGACTAGCAGAACCACGGTCCCTTCCCCTCTGCCCCTCTCCCATCCCTCTTCCTTGGCCCCCTGATACTGGGGTGCCTCCATGGCTTCAGCTTTCACGTGGGTGAAGGCTTTGCACGCACACCCCTGCCCCCATCCAGCGGGGGGCCCCTGAAGACCCACTGAGGGATCACGCAGGAACGTGCCGTCACGTTGAGAGTGCTGTGGCCCTAACAGTGAACTCGGATGCATTTCAAATAAGATTCCGATTTAAAGTAGGCGCTGGCTCTGAAGCTCAGTAAAACAGGCTGGTGGGTGAGGGGAGGAGGGGGCTGGAGCCTCAGTCTGGCTGTGATGACCATCTTGGCAACAGCAAGGCAGCGCTTGGACCACTCCTCACAGCATCTTCCCCTCAGCCCCACCTCGGGACTGAGCCTGCCAAGCCCAGCCTCACAATGCTTTCTACCTTCAGATGGAGCTGATCACAGGTTTTACAGCAAAGGGCTGTTCTGCCCTCTCTCCACTGTCACAGCCTCTAATAAAGATGTGAATCGTCAAAGCCTGATGCCCTAATCACAAACTCTGCTCAGCCCACCCCAGGAGCCACTGGGCAGCCTCTTGCCTGGCAAAGGGGGCACTTGCTGGCATATCTGTTCTTTGTGGGATGTCTTTCAGGACTTAGCAGAGCTGAGAGGCCCTTGTTGCTCAGGTATGGGCCTCAAGGATAAGAAACCCCATTCCAAGTGGGCAGACCAGGGTGGGCCTGTCTGGGATCATGTCCAAAGCGGGGAGCCACCTGGAGGGAAAGAAGCACCCACTTCAAGAATTACCCCCTAGAGGGAGTCAGAGACCAGGGTCTGTAGGAACTTTACCTCTGCTGGAAAATCCTGTACGCTGGTTGTCACAGATGGAGTTCCCATTAGTGCCTGCAGGGATTCCCCTGGCACAGGCAGTGTAGGAATTAGCAACCCCCCTGGCCTGGGTGACAAGCCAGGTAATGTGATTTGAGCAGTGCCACTGCCCTTAGCCCCACCTACCTGTCCCAGGTGCCCAAATTCCAGTCCTGGAGTTTTAGTGTCTAATTGCAAATCCAAATATGTCTCGTGCTTCATCTTTGAATCCTATCTCAGGTTTATCCATGTCAACTAACCACAAGTTTGCTGGGCTAGAAGTCAGGGCGCTGAGTTTCAATCCTCACTTAGTTGCCTCTGACTCTAGTCTGGTACATCAAACTCGTCGATGCTTAGGCTCTGACTCTGTAAAATGGTATAATATGGGTTGTTTTTACCTCATAGGATCTCGTGTGAACCAATGAGAAAAAGTTTCTGAAAGTAGCCTTTTAATGTATGAAGAACCACACAAATGTAAGATCTTATTTTACTGACAACAAAGATGACAGTGTTATTGCTTTATAAGTTACAGAAAAATAAACAGATATTGGATCTTAGCAAACAGAGGACTTCGGCTTGTCTTCAGGGGAATAAAGAACAAGATCTGGCATGGAGCAGACAACTTAGTGGGGCTGGAGGGTCCTGGGTCCCAGGGAGCCAGGAAGGAGAGCAGGGGAGTCTGCCTTGGAGTGGTTGAGCAGTAGGTGGCTTTGTGTCCCAAAAATACCCAGATGGGAGGTTTCAGCCACACAGCCCTGGAGCAGACAACAACTTTCCTGTGGCAGCCCAGCTCAGCCCTTCCCAGCCCTCCCCTACTCTCAGACCCCTTTTTGAGGCCCAAGAGCTCAGGGACACCCCCAGGAAGGTCGCTTGAAAATCTGCTTTAACCTCAACCGTGCTCTTCCTTTCAACTGCACAAAACTCAGCTGCTGCTCCAGTGCTTGGCCCTGCTGTTCCCCCACCCTGCACCCGCCCCTCATCCAGCCCTGGCCGGCCCCACCTCCACCCTTATTCCTACCCTAGACTCACTCTGACCCCTAGTCCCTATCTTGACAATTCTCCATAATTCAGAGTTGACCCTTCACCCTACACCTCCCGCAGGCCCCGCCCCCCCTCGCTCCCCCCCTCCACCTCCTCTGACCTTAGGCTTGTCTCCACCTCACACCCCAGCTGCCCTATACCTAGAGGAAGAGGTCCTTTCTCACCTCTCTTCAGTCCTCACAATTAAGGGAACTACACAGCTAGTGACATGAAATGTCAAGTCAGAGAGAGTCCTACCTTGTGGATCCTGCCCAGACGGAAGGGGAGCTGAGCCAGAGCAGCTCCCAGACTCACCAGCAGAGGGCGCTGCCGCCCCACAGGGTCTGGTGTCGAGGCTGCTGCTCCCCGCGGATGGCGAGGGGTGTGGTGTCAGATAAAGGCTCTGGGTAGCAGCAGTCTTTTTCAAAGTGCCACGCATACTTCCGGTGGTGTGGGAGATATCTTTAGGTAGATGGTGCATGGAGAAACATTTTTAACGTGTATTTGTATTTATTTTATTTACATTTATAATATAAATATATTTGTATTTATTTTAACATCTATTAGATGTATTTATTATTTGTATTTATTTTAACATCTATTAGAAAAAATAGAGCCAGCCCATCAACACCGTGATTTCTGGAACACGGTTGCTCAGAATGGTGCTAAAATGGGATTCTCTACAGGTCTAATTTAAAGACAAATATGAAGTAACTACAAGCTCCGAAGGAACACAGGTATAGCAAAACTTGTGACTGTGGAAGTGGGGGACTTAATTTTGGGAAAAACTGGGCTACCAGGGGCATTCGAGTGAGGATTAGAGCTAAGGTTAGGGCCCACGTTAGAACTGGAATAAGAGGGGGTGGGGTTAGGAGTTGGGGTGAAGCCTAAGGTTAAGATTTGGGGTTATATCAAATTTAGGGTCATATTTGGTCATTAAGGTTAGGAACTGAGTTAGGAATTTAATTAGGAATGGAGTTAGATAGGGAGTTCCCTGGTGGCCTAATGGTTAGGATTCAGTGCCATCACTGCTGTGGCCTGGGTTCAATCCCTGGTCGGGGAACTAACAGATCCTGCAAGCTTCGTGGCATGACCAAAATATATTTAAAAAAAAAAAGAAAAAAAAAGGAATGGAGTTAGAGTCACTCTTCAAGATACAGGTGTCACTTTAGCAACAGAAAAGTCCATGAAACTGTTGGCAGGAGCTTCTGAGGAGGACCCCCTAATACAGAGCCTCAAGCGTAGTCAGACTCCCTCCCCATCCTCTTCTAGAAGCATCCAGCAGGGGTTCCGCCCTAGCTCACTGAACCCTGGAGAGAGCACAATGACCCATCCCATCCAGGTGTGAAAGCCTCCTGGACCACCAGGTGAATAAAGCTCCCAGCTAACACGACTGAAAGATAACTACGTGCTGGACACTCTTTTCTCATTCAGCACAGCTAACCTCATTTAGTCTCCCCAGACACCCTGTGCGGTTACATCGTCATCCTCGTTCTGTCCAGGACGCGGGATGGGGGTTAGGGCAGGAAGGTGGGGTACCTTGCTCCAGGTCATTCAACTTGAATGTGGCAGAGTTGGGATTTGCCCCACAGGGAGACTGTGCCTACATTGGAGCCCTCTGTGGGCCACACTGCCTGATGCGTTGCCATGCATTTGGGGGGGTGGTTTTCCACCCTCTCCTTCCCGTGCCCTCCTGGTCTGTTGATCTCACATGATGCAGGGCCCAGCAAACTCACACCCCAACCTTCTGGTCCCAGTGTCCCAGAATTTGAACTTATCCTAATTCTATTTTTTTCTTTAAGGACTGTGCTTCTCCAACTTTTTTGCCCATTACTGCCCCCCTGAGGAGGCTTTTTAGACAAATTTTTTCCTAGTCATGACCCCCTCAATGAAATTTTAGTACTGTGATTCCTTAGGATTTTCTATATACAAGATTAGGTCATCTGCAAATAGAGATCATTTTGCTTCTTCCTTACACAGATGTACTGTATATCTGTTTATGTTCTGACCCTTTGGAGGGTCAGAAACCACTGGAATATCTAAGGTTGTTAGTGCCCTCTCCACCCTGGACCAATTTTCATCCTCTCTGGGGCAATGTCCCCATTGAGAATGCATGATTTAGGGTAAGAGCCTATCCCCAGTCATAATGCAAGTAAGAAGCGTCATGGTGGGTGTTAGTCCTTCCATGGGGCTCAGTTCACAGGTCAGGGTGAGGTGAGAATAGGCTACAGGGAGCTGGGAGGGAACGTGGGCAGAGGTCTCTGAGGACATGCTTCCCCGGGGTGGCCTTGGTCCTGGACTCAGTCCCAGGCCCAGGTCCAGGATGAGCCTGGGGACAGGGAGGGACGGGGTCCGCACCAGCGCTTATTTTTGTCTCGGAAACCAGGTGTCAGCTCCAAACCTTTTGGACCTGAATAAAGCAAATGCCTGTGGGGACTCTACTGAGAGAAGGATCAAGAATTTCAACTGACTCCCCCTCTCGAAAAACAAAACAAAAAGTTTGAAAATCTCTACCCACTCCTACAAAATGCATTTGCTGCCCACACAGGGAGAAATTCCTTCATTCTTGGCTCAAGGAACTTCCTTAAACTCAGCCCAGAAGAATTCTTTAAAGACCAGTTGCCTGGACTTTGCTAAAGTCAGTTTATAAATATTATAAATATCCCAAAGTTGATAGCCAAGCAGATTACAAAAGCTAGCTAGCAAACCACAGAAATTTTCCAGAAAGTTATCCAGCCAAACCAGTGTGATGGGAAATATTGTGAAATCCGGTGTCGCTTGTCTGATCGTCTAAAACTGAGTTCTTTGTGCAGACCAAGTTCAGAGGGCCCGGGGGTAGAATTTACCCGAGGGCTGACACTCTCCTGGATTTCTACAGCCATAAAGCCCTGGCTTGACACCACAGTGGACTGATTCTAGAGTAAATCAGACCAACCAAAGAGGAGGCAGTGGGTGGGTGAGGCTGGGCCCACGGTGGTGGTGCCCTCGTTGAGTCTGCTTGGGGTGGGCAAGGATGCTGAGTAGTAGTTAGGACGTGGGCTTTGGAGGGACCTTGTTGAAATCCCAGCTCTGCTGTGTGACCTTGAACAAACTACTTAGCCTCTGTGGTCTCATAGGCAAACTGGGGGTGACAATACATACTTAGAAAATTGTGAAGATTAAATGAGATACATAAAGCACTAAAGTTAGGGCTTCCCTGGTGGCGCAGTGGTTGAGAGTCTGCCTGCCGTTGCAGGGGACACAGGTTCGTGCCCCGGTCCGGGAAGATCCCACATGCCGCAGAGCGGCTGTGCCCGTGAGCCATGGCCGCTGAGCCTGCGCGTCTGGAGCCTGTTGCTCCGCAACGGGAGAGGTCACAGCAGTGAGAGGCCCGCGTACCGCAAAAAAAAAAAAAAAAGGAGTCATTAAAGCACTAAAGTTTGTGAATTGGCAATCCTCAATAAAAAAAATAACTCTATACATCCAACGCCACAGAGGAGAAGGCATTTGCTGACTCCCGGAAAGCACTGCAGGCTTCTCCCCTCCTCTCCTCCCTCCCCTCCCTCCCTTCTGGTTCCAGTCCATTTAGGATTTGGGCAACTCTGTCCCTAAATCCTTCTCCTGGTGCCTCTGTCCCCATCTCTCCAAACCTCCTCCACTGTCTCCTCTACCCCGACGGAGTCACCCTACAGGCTGGAGGGATTTACGGTCCCCTCCCTCCTCAGCCCCGACCTGGGTACCAGACACAGCCATCTACAGGCAGGTCACTTTCTGGCAGCACCAACAAAGATGTGGGTTGAACAGAGGAGGTCCTGGGAGAAGCAAATAAACACATCAAGTTTCCAGCTGGGGCTGGAGATAAGGGCTGGGGGTGGGGGGTTGATGGGGAGACAGGCTGAGGTATCTCAGGCGCTGCACCGGTTCACCCTTCCCAGCCTGTCCATGCTGGTTTTGCAGGCGGCAGGAAAGCCTATTGGGGGAACTTCAAAGGAGACATTGCAGAGAACTGCGGGGGGGTCGGGGGAGGCTGTTCCTCCTGGGGATGAATTTGTGTAGGGTTAGGCCTGATGAGGGAGAATGTGACAGATCTGAGCTACTGTCCCAGCTGAGGCAGTGGGGAGGGATTCTTAGCGCCAAGGCACGGAAGAGGAAACTGGAACCAAGAAGGGAGAGACGCTTTTCCGAAAGTCTCACAGGAAGTCAGTGGAAAAGCCCCCAACCCCTGATCTCCTGCTCTGGATCCCCTTATACTGAACTCTGCCTGGTTGTTACCAAGATGTGGCCATTAGAACTGGATTTGCCCGGGTGCAGATGGAAGGCACGTCTGCATCGGGCCAAGACCCACCCTAGGCGGGGCTCTCCTTCCTCCAAACCTCTGCCCCAGCTGGCAGCCTGGCTGGGGAGCAGCGTGTTGTGATTAGGGCTGCTCCAATCCGGGGCACAACCTCGTCCCTCCCAGACATGTGCATGGCTCTGCTTCTGGTGCCCATGAGCCCTGGAGGAGGACTGCAGCGGGCTAATACAAGAGACCTGAAGTAGGGGCACCCGTCCCACTCCAGGAACAGCTGCCCTCTGCCATTGGAGAGGCCACAACTCCAGAGAGTCTCAAGGGCTTCCTAACCAGCAAGGTCAGCGATGGCCACTGAGCTCAGCTTGCCTTTGACCAGACTGCCCTGGGGAGGGCAACTCAGAGAAGCTGAGTGCTGGGGGCATTTCCCGGCCCTACCTGCTCTGTGACCTCCCTCTTGGCCTGTCTTCTCTCCAATAAAGCAGAGGGGTAGGGAGAGAAGACCTCCAGGCCCTGAGCTCTGATGTTCTGCAACTCTGGACAACTCCCTGTCTGTCCTTTGTCTAAGACAAGTGTAGGTTTCAGAGAGTCCTTCCGGCTTTGGCCCCAGGTGACCTGATGGAGGAGATGGAGCCTGTCCAAAGGACGCTAGCCTTTCAGAAGCCCCAAGGTTCACGCACACAGCATGTCTGAACATGTTGGGAGATGCGGGAGTCTGTAAGCTCTCTTAGGGCAGAGACATTCTCTGCCTGGTTCACAGCGGCACCCAGGCCGATCAGGGCACCTGGTAACATGGGTTGGGGGGGGTTGGGGGGGTGGTACTGAATTACTATTTGTGGAATGAATGGCGTAGCAGACCTGTTTCTGCATGCCCATCCCTCTGCTTCTGTGTGCTTTACTTCTGACAGCTCATACCTGTGACTTTCTTCCGAGGCCTGTCCTTCAGCTACTGGAACTGACTGCCTACAGGCACAGAGAGAGGGAAATGCCTGGAAGTTTCCATCCCCGAGGGCAGCCCCTAGCGAATGTCCGGTTGCTGTGCGTCTGCGGAAGCCAAGCTTCCCTACCCAAATCAGGGCAAACTGAGGTGTGATTACGCCTAGAGCTTCCTGGGGTCAGGCCGAGACTGCCTGAAATCACACCCTGGCTTGGCCTCCTCCCCTTCCGTGGCTTCCCTTTTCCCTTGCTGGTTTCTGCTAAAGCATTTCCTTAATAGATCACTGGTGGGTGAATCTTCGTCTCAGCTCTGCTTCTGGGAAACCACATCCAAAAACAAATGAAAAGCCTGGTGACAGCAAGAGACTGAAGATATCCAGGAGGAAATTCAATTTAGTCCATGCCGCCATGTGCCCCCATGGGCTTTGATGGGGACAGTGGATGCAGAGGCCTTGGGTGACCCTCCAAGAGCTCTGAGTCTGAGGGATGGAGGAGGAGATTCCCGGGCCCTGCCCTTGTGGGCTCTGCTGGGGGCCACGCTGGGCTGCGGGGAGGGAGTCTCTGACTACATATTTATTATGGCCTCTGTCCATGTCCTCTGATGGCAGCAGGCAATGGACAGTCGAGGGCCCCAGAACAGAGAGGAGTGGCCTCAACCGCTGGAAGAGTTGTGTCTCCCTTCTGTATCACGCCCCCCCATACCCCACCCCAGCAGCCAGGGAGCTCCTGGCAGCTTTGGCCTTTCTTCCTGGGGCTACACACCAGGCTCCTGAAACATTCATTGGTCAGATTTAATCTCTAATCACATCACCTGCTCTGCCCCCCGCCCCCCTACTATGTGAAGGAAGTGTTTTGTAGCAGGACTCCCCCTACCCACAGAGTTGTGCGTAGCAGTTTGGGGAAGGGGGTGGTTAGCTCCTGGGCCCAGGTGTGCTGACGGTCTCAAGAGATGAGGCAGGCTGCAGTGTGGTGGGGAAAACAAAGAAACTGCCCAGGGGCATGAGCAGGAGGGTAAGCGGTGATCCCCAGACTTTCTGAAGACCTCCTCCTGCAGGAAGCCCTGGCAGACGCTCCCTAGAGGCCCCAATTCAACCTGCAAACCTGCTTCTCAAGCCACAGCGCCCCAGGACAGCAGCCCTGGAAGGGCCCCAGAGCACATCTAGCCCATTCTTCTACCTTCGCAATGGTAGAGACTTAGAATGAGAGAGGCCAAGGGGTTGCTTAAGATCACGCCGCAAATCTGTGAAGCTGGTACCTTTGTGCTGTCTCTGCATTCTTCATAAGACCAGTAGAATTCTTCCTCCTGTTTTCCACCTCGACAGTAATGTGCCTCTCTCCTCTGCTATGGGACCCGGTGACATGTTCAGGATGCGAAGTCATGTAGGAACATCTTTGGATTCAGAAAAGTCTCCTGTTCATAAATATCCAACTAACGACTGAAACTTCCACTGCTCCCAAAATAGCTTTGGATCCCGGCACAGGCATTTCCAAGAACAGATTTTTATCCTTTCAAGAATTCTATGAAAGCAGAGAATCGCTTGTATGTCTACCCGAAAGAGCTCCCTGATCCTGGTCACACACTGAGCCCTGACCCTCGTCACGGACTGTGGCCGTAGACTGGTCTAACTTCCAGGTAAGGGGGTATCTACCACAGTTCATTATAATTATGTCACTCTCAATTCATTTTGATAGAATGTTAGATTCCTCCGATCCTGAAATTCCCCAACCTCTATTTCAAGGGGATTTCTTTCTTGTAGTGAATCTTGGGATTGACTCTTCAACATCCATTTCAGGGCTAGATGATTACTCTAAGCCAATCAATTCCATCCCCTTTGCCAGTGATTGGCTCAAAGATGGGGAGTCCTAAGCCAATATGTATCAAGAAGACCTCAAGAGAGGTGATGGCTTCTGGAAAGGGAATCGAGTCTCTCTCTTCCACTAATCTGCTACTGATAAGCATGTTACTCCAACTGCTGCTGAAGCCCTCCAATGACACTGAGGGACATGAGTCTCAAGTTGAAGCCCTGTTAAAGGAGAGGAGAGAGACAGAAAGAACCCGAGCCTGCCGATGTCATTGAGCTACTCAATCAACCAGCCCTGAAGCCGCCAGCCTGGCTTCCTGCTTGTGAGATGATACACTTAATAGTTTAAAACACTGAGATAGGAATTTTGTTATCTGCAGATGGAAGCATCATAAATAATTCCCTGACCTCCCTTCCCCTGCTTCCCCCTGCCATGGAGGGGCTGGCTGCCCAGGACTCCCACTCTGGGGGAACCAGTCCTGCCTGGGCTGGGTAGAATAGCTAAGCACGTTGCCCAGGCAGGAGTGTTGCCTCTTCCAGGCAGGAGTTCCCCATCTTTGGTGAGACAAGCACAGAGCCAGATAATTACATGAGATGCCACTGGAAGAGCTGTCGTTAATTTTGATGGCAATAAAGAGCCTTGCCAGAAAGTTAAGCTCATTTCATGAAAGCACTGGGAGGAAGGTCATGAACTGGATCCCAGCTTATTAATAATGTCGAGCTTCATTTGAACCATTCAGGAAATTCCTCCCAGTTGCCTCCAGCAAACTGCCACAGGTTGCTACTCTCCTTAGAAATCAACAGTCTTCCCATATGCAGATGTGGATTTTTCTGTATTTCCCTAGAAAATAATTAAAGTTACAGAACCCAATAAATACTTCAACAGATTGCGGTTTTAATTAAAAACCTTTCTCCAAGCCTGCACCTGCAGGTCTCTCTTCCCAAAGAGGCACACTGGTGACAGCTGCAAACGTCAGAATCTGGGTTTAAGTATCTGAGACTAGAGATCTTTACAAATAATAATAGTAATTCTGATTTTTTACCTATGCCATGGTGTGTGGGAGGTGTAGGGGGGCGTGAAGAGAGATATTTGGGGGAAGGGCCAAGGTCTTTCCCCCTACTGGGGAAGAAGGACACAAGCGTGTAGGAGCAGGCTCTGCAGAACATCTCATCATACCTGTAGCCAATGCTGCAAGGTAATAATGATGGCTAATTCTAGCTATTGTTGAAAAAAATAAAAGCTCATTTCTGAGCACTACCTAAGCACCAGGTACTAGGTGCTTTGCATGCATTGACTCATTTAATCCTCAAGCAACCCAATAAAATGGGTATTCTTATTTATACCCCTTCCCCACCCCCAGGCACAGAGAGGTTAAGTAACTTGGCCAAGGTCACACAGTGAGTACATGGTGGAGCCTCATGCTAGAACCTTCCCTCTTAACCACTATGTAGCATGTGTATGAGGGAAAGGAGAGATGGAAGTTGGCAGGGGTTGGGGGGGTGTTTATAAACGGGGACTCCAGAAGCTGAAAGGTGGGAAGCTGTGTGTTTAGGAGATTCTGGTTGGAGGGCAGGTGGGAAGGGTCTGCTGAGTAGGCTGCTATGCTGGGGATCTGTGATGCCCTTCTGGGTCCTGGCTTTCTTACTCTCAGGGGCTCTCTCTCATTCATTAAATCACCCACCTGGCACGTTAAATACAAGGGCATGTACAGCTCTGAGTGCAGGTGCAACTGAATCGTCTGCACAGTGTTACATGTCCTAAACCTTTAATCAAACATCTATTACTTCCAACTTTGCAGTTTTCTATTCCCCTCTTAGAGACTGAAAAAGATTTTCTTTTTCAGATCTCGGGCATTTTATAAATCCCTGGCAAAGTCAGAAGACTTAAGGACTGGCTTCTAGGCCTGGGTACTGGACTCAAAGAGAAAGCACTCACGCCACACAGGGAAGGGTGGGGAGGAGTACAGGACGGTTTCGTCCCAGGAGAACTAAACTTACTGGCTTGCTCAACGAGCATCCAGAAGGTGCCTACTGTGCCCTGGGCGTTGAAAACACAATGGGGTGTGAAGCCGGGGCTGTGCCTGTGTTGGGCAGGGGTGAGGAGGCTGCAGATTCCTGGGACACACGCTGGGTGGGCATGGAAAGGAAAGCTTCGGTGCCTTGGTTTAGCGTCTCCCACTTCGGAGCTTTGCGCCACAGGATGCAGAGCCGGGAGCAGTGCACGCCTGGGTCCCGGGCTCAAGCCGCCCATCGTCGGGGCCCAGGGTACCCCAGCCATTGCCCCGCGCCTCTCCGCGCCTCTGAGCCCGGCAGGCGGTTTCCAGCAGGGGGAGCGCGCGAACCAGGCCTGGGCCCGAGACTTTGAATAGACAGAACCCGGGTAGCTGGTGCCGGGATCCGGGGGGGTTTAACCCGCCCTACTCTCGGGACCGTGCGGGTCGGCAAGGTCGAAGTTAGAGGTCCAGAAAAAGCTGCCCAGAGCTCCAGCTCTCCGCCCGGGGTGTATCTAGGGTCGGCACCCCAGCCTGGTCAAAAAGCCTTAGCCCGGATTCTGTAGATTCCAAATATGGGCCCTCCACGCTGGTGTCTTGGAACCTCATATCCCTCCTCTTCCCTACTTCCACACACCTAATTAGGTGTCTGTTTCTTTAACCATCAAAGGCTTGGGCGGCGGTGGGGGTGCTATCTTCGTTCCCGGTTCCCCAGCCCTTCAGTAACTGTACCATTATCAACATTACAGACATTAGAGGCCCCTGCGCGCCCGGCGGCGCCAGTCGAGATGCTCTCAGTCTTCTAGCTGAGCTCGGAGGCTGATCCTGGAGTCGTACCTCCCATCCCAGACCTCGGCGGATTCTGCCCGGGGCGACTCGGGGTCTAGCCCTGCTAGGGCGGGCACTGACCTCTTCAGGGTCCAAGGCGGGGGTAAGGGTTGTCTTTCCCCCAGGGCAGGCTTGGGGAACAAAAGCGCTTGCTGGAGAGTGGGCGGGAGCTGCGGGGGTCCGCGGGAGTCGGCGCACTCGCCTGGGTGACCACTGCGCCCTTAGTCGCCCTCCAGGCGCCTGACGCCGTGTCTCCCTGCAGAATTCCCCTGGCTTCTGCATCCCCGGCAAAAGAGCAAGGAAAGTGGGTCTTTCTTGGCTCTCGGGCCCCAAAGGTTCCCAGGACTCGGGCGGATGGGGTCCCCGTGGTCCGGGAAGTTCTCCACTGAGAGTGAGCGAGCTCATTTTTCCTTCCATTCCCCAGCCTCTGTCTTCCAGTCCTTCAACCCTTCCAAGTTATCCCCTGCTTGCCTCCCTGTACGCCTCCTAGCCGAAAGCAAAGAGAACCCCCCAACACACAAAATAAAGAGAGGTGAAAAATGGGTGGAGGGTCCACAAGTCGCGCGCCTCCTTGCCTGAACCTCGGTCACTGCCTTTACGCCAGGCTCCCCTCCCCCCGCCAGGGAAAGTCTCCAGGACCCTATACAGGACCCTATTCTCTAACCTCGCTGCTGGGTCCCCGGCTCCCCAGATCCCTCTTCCTCGGCCAAGGCTCCTCGAATTGCCCTTCAGGATTACCAAGACGCGTGGCCAACACACCCAGGACGCCCCCCTTGCTCCGCAGACAAAGAGTCTGTGCCGGGCCAGCCGGCCGCGCCATTCCCCCGCCCAGTCAGGCCCAAACCGCCCGGGACCAGCTCTCGTTGCCCCCACCGCACGGTCAAGATCCTCTTACTCCTCCTCCCTCCTCGAAGACACCTTCTCCCTCAGGGCGCCCCCGCGCCCCTCCCCCGGGGCGTCTGTGGGAACTACAGGCACAGGCAGGTGGAATGAAGTTCTGGGTTCTGAATTCTGGGTTGAGCGAGATGCGCTGGTCCCAGATGGCTGGGCTGCCTGTAGCGACCGCAGGAACAGAAGAGAGGGAAGGATGCGAAGTGTGTGTGCGCCAGTCTGTTCATATTTAATTTATAAAGGCTCCTCAGAACCCCGATCGGGTGGTCTCTTTAGAGGCAGAGCTCCTCACCCGTATCTCTCCCCCACCTCCCCAGCTCATTAAAATGCTCAACACTGAAATCGGAAGATTGATCTCAGAGGCCCCAAACCGACCCACCTCCAGAGACCGCCACGGCCCGAGTGAGGGCTGGGGGGACACGTGCGCCCGGAGCGCCCAGTGTCTATGGAAAAAACGGGGAAGGCAGGCGCTCTGCGTGTTTCCCGAAGCCTGCACCCCTTTTCCGATTCTGGTCAGCAACTCTGTCTCCAGGGCTGCCATGGGCACTGAGGGGGAACAGAAATCGTGTTTTATACAAATGCCTCGACATCCCTGGGCTTCCACTTCTTTGTCGTCAAAAGAAATATCGGGGTTTCGCCAGAGACAGGAAGCGAGAGTCCGGAACAGCAAATATTCGAGTCTGCTGAGGCCCGTTGTTGTGTGAGGGTGTGAAACATTGGGGCGGTATCGGGCCGCAGAGGCTTTGCGGGATAGTGTGTGGGGTTGATGGTGTGTTTGCTCGTTAGACCGTGAAGATGATGGCGGGGGCGGAGGAGGGAGAGAGATGCTCAAGCCTGAAGTCTCCAACCCACGGTGCTCAAAAGGAGCAGACGTTTTGTAACCATCCCTTTCCATACCGCCGCCTGCTGCAGCCCCGGAGCCCCATTCGCCCCTAGATGGCAAGTCCTGAGGGCGAGGCGCTTGGCTGCGTCCGGGCCGGCTTCCTGGGAGCGGAGGCTGGTACCAACGCGCCCTGCCCCACCCAGCGGTGCGCACGGGCCCTCGAGCTGGGCGGTGGGCTTCCAGCGCTGGTTTAGCCACAAAAGGCAAGACGTACAGATTCGACCTGAGGAGGCTGGGCAGGGGAGCGCCCAGTAGGGCGGTGCGTTCTAGTCTTCAGGTTGGACTGGCAAGAGGTGAGGTGGGAGCTGGGGAAACCAGGGCTCGTAGCTGCCCAGAGCCAGGCAAAAATAGCAGGGAGGGTGAGGCGCTCTGCTAACACTATCAATTATGCATCGTGTTGAACGTGGCTTCGGGGAGGAGGCGGCTAGCAGCAGGGGTGCGGGAAGGAAGAGTCCGCGCGACCCCTGCGGCGCGCAGCTCACCCGGTCCCGCGCGAGGACTCTCTGCGCCACCGCCTGCCTTTGCAAAAAGAGTTTTAAGGCAAAGACACGCTTTCCCCCTTCAGGCGTGAGCTCTTCCTTCCCCCAAATTCCTTAAAGATGGTTTGTCTCACGTGTTGCGGGGCGTAAAAGAGGCTCGCATTCAATTAAGCAGCAAAGCTAACGGGCTCTGGCGGGACCCGCGCGTGAGGGTGAGTGCGCATGAATGTGTGTGCGTGCAGGAGGGGGGAATGCTGAGCGTCCCGGGTGAAGGTGTGCCTTTGAAAATGTGTGTGAACGTAGCGAGATCTCAACACATTGATGCGATTATTACATGATGATGGGTAATTCTAACATATGAAGAGCGACTGTGTGGAGGGTGCGAGGGTCTGTGTCTGTGCCAACGCGTTTGAATGGGGAGGGAGTCGTGTGATTAGGGATAGTGACAATGTCTGCAGATGTGTAAATAGGGGGGGGACGAGGGTTATGGGAGTGTGGTGAACTGGAAAGAGCCAAGCCGGGGTGCTGGGCGTGGGGGCGCCCCTTTGTGACCAACGTCTCTTGGCCAGGGGAAGTCTCTATGGCTTTAACAAATGTAGATGATGCGGGAGGTGGGAGAGGCTGTGCGCGTCCCTGCTGAGCCCGGGAGCGCGCAAGGACTCCTCAATCTGCAGCCAGTGAGAGGTGGGGGGAACAGAGGCGAAAGGAAAAACTGAAGTGGGACCTCAGGGCCAGAGGAGTCCACAACTTACCTGTCCCTTTCTCTGCCTCTCCCCCATCTTCCCCACAGTCGCAGCAACAGATGTGGGAAGCGCCCTTAAGCTGTCGTCCTGGCTCCGCGACCTCAAGTCTGGAGAAGGGGTTGCAGCCCGAGGGCAGCGCGCGGAGAGTCGGCGAGCAGCGGGTAAGCAGCGGAGACCACCCCGTAACGCTGACCCAGATGGGGGTAAATCCCGTCCAGGGCGCCAGACCCTGCCGGCTCTCTCTAGGCTAGACCGGGGAGAAGAGGGGAGGGGCCTTCCCTCCGGAGCGAGAGGGAGTGGGGAACGCGGGTTCCAAAGACCAGAGGGTGGGAGGGGCTCTGCCGAACCTGCCAGGAGCCCTAAGTGGGAGCGGAGAATCTGTTTTTAAGTGCGTTTGTATGACTGCGGATACGAATCTTTTATTGGGGGGGGGGGATTTGTCCTCAGGCATTGTGGGCTGCAGAAAAGAGGCAGAATCTTGAACCTTCTACTTGATTAGCTAGTGGCAGCCCCCTTGACCCATCGGCTAGGGACTCCCCTGCCCCCATGGGAGCCGTCTGGGAAGATGCAGAGGGGGGAGCGAGAATCTTTAGTGACCTCCCTCCATTGCTCTCGGTCCCAGCTCGGAGGACCTCCTTCCTCAGAAGGAAGGTTGATCGAGGGGCCCTGATGGTTTTCCCCTCCTAGGAGTTGCAGCCCAGGGCAGGCGGCTTCAGTTGCGGCCGAAAAGGGACCTGACTAGTCCCCTGGTCACAAGCCTCTTGCCACCTGCAGCAAGTTCTCAGCATTTGCTGATCCACTGGGATTTCAATCTGAGAGGGCTGTGTACAGGCGCAAGTGCTCGCCTGTGTCCCTCTGTGTGGGTTGGTCTGTGTGAGGACTTGTGCCCTGGTGTCTGTCAATTCTCACAATGAACAGGAAAGCACTTTGCCCCGTGGTGGAGAACGCTGGACAAATGCTCTGTTCAGTTGAGAGAACAATGAGGTCTCCAGATATATTGTGTCTGTGTCTGGGTGCCTTTGTGTTTGTATGTCTAGGAAATGTGTTGTGAACCCCTAAGCCCCTGCAGAAGTTGTTGGTTTGATGGCAGGTGCCTGGGCGTGTGTTTGTATTGTTGTGCGCTTGTATGGGCGTGTATGGGCGTGTGTGGGCGAGTGCCGTGCCATGGGACAAAGAGTTCAAGGGAAGACAGGCGGTCACGGACAAAAATACCCTTTCTATGTATCCCTTTCACTGAGTTAAACGAAGGTTTAGAAACATAGTCAGGGCTCGATGCAAAGCCCAGGGCAGACCTGCTAGCGGCCCACTCTGTGGAGAGCTCAGCCCCAGGCTGATGGGATAGGTAGAGAAAAAAGAGCAAGATACGAGGCGGCTAGAAAAGGAAGTCAGGGCCCTGAGAGGGAGCAAGCATTGAATCCCAATACTTTTACTGAGCTCCAACTCGTGCCTAAGAGAGGCTCCTGGGCACAGAGGAGAAAGTTACCGCAGCCCTGGAACCTGCCCTAGACGGGTTTACGGAGGAGGCAGATGGATAGGGAAGGGAACCTGGGGCTCAGTGAGTCACCTTCTCCTCTCTTCCCCCGGCTTCCACCTGCAGGATCCGCGATGGTGCCCTTGAGGGCCCTGTGGCTGGCTTGGGCGCTGCTAGGAGTGGCCAGAGCGTGCCCAGAGCCGTGCGCCTGTGTGGACAAGTACGCGCACCAATTCGCCGACTGCGCCTACAAGGAGCTGCACGAGGTGCCGGAAGGACTACCGGCCAACGTGACCACGCTTAGTCTGTCGGCGAACAAAATCACCGTGCTGCGGCGTGGGGCCTTCGCCGACGTCACGCAGGTCACGTCTCTGTGGCTGGCGCACAATGAGGTGCGCACCGTGGAGCTGGGCTCGCTGGCGGTGCTGAGCCAGCTCAAGAACCTCGACCTGAGCCACAACCTCATATCCAGCTTCCCATGGAGCGACCTGCGTAACCTGAGCGCTCTACAACTACTCAAGATGAACCACAACCGCTTGGGCTCATTGCCCCGGGACGCACTCGGTGCACTGCCCGACCTGCGCTCCCTACGCATCAACAACAACCGGCTTCGTACACTGGCTCCTGGCACCTTCGATGCGCTAAGCGCGCTGTCACATCTGCAACTCTATCACAACCCCTTCCACTGCGGTTGCAGCCTTGTGTGGCTACAGGCCTGGGCGGCGAGCACCCGGGTCTCGTTACCAGAGCCCGACTCCATCGCGTGCGCCTCTCCTCCTGCTCTGCAGGGGGTGCCGGTGCACCGCCTGCCCGCCCTGTCCTGTGCACCTCCCAGTGTGCATCTGAGTGTTGAGCCGCCGCCTGAGGCGCCGGGCAGCCCTCTGCGCTCCGGCCTAACGCTCATGCTACACTGCGTCGCCGAAGGACACCCCACGCCCCGCCTGCAATGGCAGCTTCAGATTCCGGGGGGCACCGTAGTGTTAGTGCCGCCGATCCTGAGCGGGGAGGACGACGGGGACGGAGGGGAAGACGGTGAGGAGGAAGGAGATGGGGACGGGCCAACGCAGACAGAGGCTCCAACCCCGACTCCAGCACCCGCTTGGCCCGCGCCCCCAGCTACCCCGCGCTTCCTGGCCCTTACAAACGGCTCCCTGTTGGTGCCCCTCCTGAGTGCCAAGGAGGCAGGCATCTACACATGCCGTGCGCACAACGAGCTGGGTGCCAACTCCACGTCAGTTCGCGTGGCAGTGGCAGCTGCAGGGCCCCCAAAGCACGCTCCTGGCTCAGGGGGAGACCCTGATGGGCAGGCTCCAACCTCTGAGCGTAAGTCCACAGCCAAAACCCGGGGCAACAGTGTCCTACCTTCCAAGCCCGAGGGCAAAATCAAAAGCCAAGGCCTGGGCCGGGTTAGCGTCCTCGGGGAGACACAGGCGGGGCCGGAGGGGGACGAGGAGGCAGGTGAGGGTGAAGAGGCGGAAGACCAGGTCTCTGCTGACCCGGTGGAGGAGCAGCGCTGTGGCCACGGGGACCCCTCGCGGTACGTGTCCAACCACGCGTTCAACCAGAGCGCCGAGCTCAAGCCGCATGTCTTTGAGCTGGGCGTCATTGCGCTGGACGTGGCGGAGCGCGAGGCGCGGGTGCAACTGACGCCACTGGCGGCAAGATGGGGCCCTGGGCCCGGCGGGGCTGCGGGAGCAGGGCGGCCCGGACGGCGGCCATTGCGCCTGCTCTATCTGTGCCCGGCGGGGGGCGGCGCAGCCGTGCAGTGGTCGCGTGTAGAGGAGGGCGTCAACGCCTACTGGTTCCGTGGCCTGCGGCCCGGCACCAACTACTCCGTGTGCCTGGCGTTGGCAGGCGAGGCCTGCCACGTGCAAGTGGTGTTCGCCACCAAGAAAGAGTTGCCCTCACTGCTGGTTATCGTGGCGGTGAGCGTGTTCCTCCTGGTGCTGGCCACCGTGCCCCTGCTGGGCGCCGCCTGCTGCCATCTGCTGGCCAAACACCCGGGCAAGCCCTACCGTCTTATCCTGAGGCCGCAGGCCCCGGATCCCATGGAGAAGCGCATCGCCGCCGATTTCGACCCGCGTGCCTCCTACCTCGAATCCGAGAAAAGCTACCCTGCAGGCGGCGAGGCGGGCGGCGAGGAGCCAGAGGAGACCCCCGGGGAGGGCCTTGACGAAGAAGCAGAGCAGGGCGACCCAGGTGGGGACCTGCAGAGGGAGGAGAGCCTGGCGGCCTGCTCGCTGGCGGAATGCCAGTCCAAGGCCAACCAAGAGGAGTTCGAGGCGGGCTCCGAGTACAGTGATCGGCTGCCCCTGGGTGCCGAAGCGGTCAACATCGCCCAGGAGATTAACGGCAACTACAGGCAGACAGCGGGCTGAACCCCCAGCCCGTCTGGCAGCCCATTCCCATCCCCCACCTTGGGTGCCTGGGAGCAGAAGCCTTGGGCTGGCAGGATTTATGACCCCCAACTTTCACTTACTCCACCCCCTTACCACCCCCTAACCTTGACTACTGGGGACTTCTAGTGGGGAGTGGGACGATTTTACCAGTCCCATCCACGACGGTCATTGTCCTCGAGGGCTGAATTCCCCTCCGTGGCGAGCACAGTTCCCCGCTCCTCCCTCCCAGTGTAAGACACCACCCGCTGACCGTGAGGCGAAATCCAAGCCTCTCCGTTCCCACTGCAATTATCTGCGAAATCCGCCCCGAGCCCGCTCCACAGTGGGCTCGGAAGCCAGAGGAAATGGGAGAAGACTTTGGAAACATCTGATGGGTATGCTGTGGCTCGGGGGTCAGCCCGGGTCCCCCAGATGTCCTTAGCGTGGAGCGCTACGGGGTCCCGCCTCAACCCCTACTCCGCCCTTTCCGGGGTGCACATCCCAGAAGCCAGGATTCTGTGGCAACTCCCCAGTTTTTAGTTTCAAAGCCCCCTTATGACTGGGAACCAAACGCTTCTGTCCCCCGTCCCCCACTCCGCTTCTGACCAGCTGGAGCCGAGCCGGGTGCCTGCGGCGCCTTTCAGCTCCGCGCTCCGATGTTCATATTTTCGTTGTTTTCAAAGACAGTGACACTCCGGATCTGGTGCTAACACTCCCTTGCTAGCCTCTGGGAAAACTGGGTGTGTCTGTGTCTGGGGATGGGGGGAATCCGTCTTCTCTCGCCCTCTCTCCTAACTTAAAGCGCCGCAAAACCACGCGCCCTGTTTCCGCGGAGGGTGCGGCCTTGGTCCCGGGCCAATTTCGTTGTAGGTGAGTCGGGAATTTCTGGAGACTCGACAGCTCCGCTTCCGCTGCTGCATGCGGCCCAGACCTCAGCTCGAGAAGCACCAGGGGCGCCGGAAGCCAACCCCGGCCTCCTGGACCGGGTCTCTGGTGAGGGGCGAGTGTCTCGGTTCGCACAAAGCCTGCGCGTGACCGTGCGGCGGGATCCGGATGGAGAAAAGGCCCTCGGTCCTCGCGCCCCCCCCCCGCCCCGCCCCTCCTTCCGCGAGAATAGTAACATTTGCGCGGCTGTAGTCCTAGACGAGCGTGCTCTGTAGGAGAAAAGTCTGTGTCCTGTAAAAGTGTGTCAAGGGTAGTGTAGGGAGGCGGGCGGGAGGGAGGGCGGGGAGAGGGGACGCGGCGCGACGACTCGGGCGCTGGTCTTTTTTCTTTCTTGCAGAAAAGCCTAAGGGTTGGGGTGGGGGGTTTGGGGCATCGGGACCAGCCCTGTCCGTGAAGCGCAGCACAAGTGCGGCCCGGGGCAGAATAGCCCCCTGGAGTCCGCACCCTTTTCTAAAGGCGTCTGTATGTAAACAGTCAATAAAACAATCGATTTGAACTGGCCTTGGTGACTCTTTGTCGGGGGACAGGGGGAGGAAGCCTGGAGGATGCAGGAGGAAACAGCAGAAGGAAGGAGCCCATAGGATCCTCCCGTTGGGATCCTTTGTGTGATTTTTTGTTTGACTGGCTTGTGATTTTTACCAGGTGTTTGCACCTGGTGCCTGCTCTTGGTGCCTCCAGCTCTGGAATGGAGGGGGGAAACCAGGTGGGATGGGGGAGGCTGGAAGTGAGTGGGGGAGGGCTTGCAGAGAGAGAGGGGTGGCTCTCTGCAGACTGAACGCGGGGAGCTCCAGAGTGTGTGTGTGTGAGTGCGTGCGAGTGCACAGTCCTCCTTGGGTTGACACTGTCACTGTGATGGGGCGTGGCTGTGCGTGTGAGGACTGCCTAGTTTCTGTGTCTGAACACCATCTTTGGTTCTCTGAAGATGCATAGGGGCAAGACTTGTGCACAAAAGATGTCACAAGTAACACAGATTACAGAGCAGGCAAATGAGGGAGAGCAGCAAAGGGGGAAATCGGCAAGGTTGATTCCACAGAACAAGCTGACGCTTTTAACCCAGGAGCCATGCGTGTGTGTGCGTGTGTGTGCGTGTGGTTGTGTGTGTGTGTGCGTGTGGTTGTGTGTGTGTGTGTGTTGGGGGATTATGGTCAGTGAGTGATGCATGGACACCTGGCAGGGCGTGTGCCTGTTGGTGTGGGCTGAGGTGGGTGCGCAGGTACCATCAGGGTTGGAAGCACACTGGTTTAATAGTCCTAGAAATGGGGCTTCTTGGGTGGGGAACAGGATAGACAGAGAGATCCAAAGTGGATGCTCCAGCCTACAGTGCTGGGGTTGGGCCGGTTGTATTTCAGCTGAATCCCCCCAGGGGATGGGGAGCAGCCAGGAAGAGTGGTGGAAGAGGAAAGGAATAGAAATGAGGGGGTCAGGTGAAGAGTCCATCTCTGCTCTCTTTTCTTCCAGCTTCTAATCTCTTGTCATCCCTCATCCTCTCTGTGGGTAGCAGGTCTTCCTAACTGGACCAGGCCAGTCTGGGGACCAGGCCCAGGTCCAGACACCCAGCATCCTGTCCTAGCTTGTCTCCTGGCAGAGGCAGTAGCTGGGACATTTCCCAGGGCCAGAGCTCAGGTTCCCTTCCCAGACCAGCAAAGCTGTCTCTGAGAAAAATTCCCCTCTGAGGACCACAGCCCAAGCCCCACCACTGCAGCCCACACCACTGTCAGGGACAGAGCTCAGAAATATCTTTTAGGAAGAGGGCTGCTTTGTTCTATCTGCAAATGCTGCCTTTGAGCAGGGGGCAGGGACTGGCCCAATTCCTGTGGTTCAGGAAGCCACCCACACAGTTGCGTTTGGGCACAGGCCTGGCTGGGCTGGTGAGTGCTTACCAATGTCCGTCCCACCCAATCCTCTCCTCATGGGAGGAGGGGGTAGAGGGAAGGCCTCCTTCTTGTTCCCCCCTGTCCTAAGGATTGAGAACCCTCCTGGAGACCCCCTAGGATCCTGAGTGCCCCCAAGGGATTGTGCAGAGTTGTGGAGAGTTCTGCCCCTTCTTTGTCCCAGGCCAAGCTTTCTAATGAACACATCAGTGCTCTGCTCGACCTCATGCTGCCTGGACGAAGCCAGGCCCAAAGACTTGGCCCATAGGACAGGAATGGGTGGGTGCTGGAGGCTGAGAACCATGGTGCTGTGACACTCTGCCGACTGCCCATTGAGATACCAGCCCTCTCAGGAACTCTGTATCTTCTGTCCGAATGTTTGGCTCAAGAACAGAACGGTCCCCAGCCTCTGGCCTTCCTTCTTGTCTCCTTTTACATTTTATTCTTTCATTTCCTCCCCTTCTCGCCTCTCTGTTCTCTTTTTTTCTGCCTCTCCTTTTTTTCTTCCTCAAGGAATCTTATAAAATCCCAGGGTTGGAAGGGACACTGAATACTTACTAATTCAACTACCCACTTGAGGTTTAATTCTTTTCTACACAGTCCCCATCAGGTGGTTGTGCACCTTCAGTTTATATTTATCCAGACATGGGGACTCACTATTCACTCCCTCCCGCCAAGGAATCAGTTGTTGAGCAGTTTAAAATGTGTTTCCTCACTTCCACCCCCCAGGCCTGATGTTGCAATTGGCACATGCTCTGTGAGAACCTGCAGAGGTGTGGAGATGTGATCCCCACCTCCATCCCTCACTTCAGGGCTCCAAAGCTTTTCTTTCAATGCATATATTTGAGCCTCTGCTATATGCTTCAGGTGCTGCGCTAGCTAACTCTCTCCAGCGTATTTTGTCATAAAACTTATGTGGATGGGAATGGAGTCTAATGGGTTGAAGACAGAGAGAGAGACAGAGAGAGAGAATCTGAGTGTGTATGAGGGGACCTGGAAAATGGTCAGAGAATGCAATATGACAGCAGTAGCCTTGGAACTCAGAGCAATTTGTCAGGAGCAGTAATTCTTTGAGCTACAGAAACCAGATGCCCAGGATGTGGCCTTGAATCAGATTGGAAAACTGTCTGCAGAAAGGTGATTTGAAAGGAGTCCTCCCCAGCAAGTGTCTCCTAAAAATCAGCTGGAATGAGAATCATCTTGAAGATCATTTGAGAAAGTCCATTAATAAAAGGACAAAGGGAGGCAGGGCTTCTTCGAGGGAGAAGCAGCTGGTGTAGGGTCCTCTGCTTCCTGATCTTGTGTCCGGAATGCAGCCCTGCCCACGACACCTTAATAACAACCACAACTAAAGCTAACATCTCTGAAGCTTACTTGGGTCAGTAAATGTTTGGACTGCTATTCCCTGGTTGTGATGCTAATCTTGGTTTTCCTTCCGGGATATCAGAATGATGCATTTTGATACACAGAGGAAAGGGAGGTAGCATCTTGCTACCACTGCCTTGCTCCAGGTTTGTCAATATCAGAGCCCCAGTTATGAGACACTCCACAGGGAAAGAGGAACCTTCTGTCTGCACAACAGGAGGCATCATCTGCAGAGAAAGAACCATGACTGCAAGAGCACTGAGCAAAAGAAACTGGGAGACCTTGTTCTTTTAGCGATTAGATGCATTTTCTCCTGAAAAAGCCAAGCCCCAAGAAAGGCCCCAAGTAGAGACCATAAATTGCCAAGTCTGACCTGACAAATACCTTTACCTTGTAAATCTCCAACATAAAGATATTGAGAAGAGAAATTCTGGAAAATTGAGGATGGAGCAAGCAGAGCCACTTCAGTTGCAATGTGTCAATTAATTGATTGCATTTACAACATTCCCACCCATGCATATGTGTTCAATGACAAGATTTTGCCTTATGACTCAATAGAGAATAACGTTATATTGAAAATGAAAGATCTACTGTGACTGGCATATAAAAGAGATTGAATTATAAAATGTCTTACAATATTAGTGTTTGTTTCAAAATATGGCCAGTATTCCTCATGAGACTTGATATGGATTTAAAAAAAAAAAAGAAAAGAGCCATCCAAGGACCCCATGAGGGGAAGACTTGTTGGGTTAAATTAGTTGGAAAGATTTTGTATCATCCGTTGGTTGAATAAGTAATTTAGGTAATTTGAAGATGGTATGATTTTTTAAATTGTGGTAATTGCATATGCTTTGTCTGGACATGTGAATGTAAGTTCAATAATTAGTTTAAGCCCGCATGGAATAAGGAGAATAAAAGTGTTTATATTTTTTATCAACTGTTTACTACTTAAACATTTCCCCTCGTGTATTAGGAGTTAATTTGGTTTTGGCAAATTAGATGCATTTTCTCTTAGCAACACTCAAGCAAACTGGTCCTTAAATTGAGTCTAAAAGCCATTCAAGGCATCCAACCATTTGAGAGAAAAACTGCCACAATCATAGCGCTCAGATAGGAACTTCATAAGAATTGGTCAGTGGTGAAATGGGGAAAGAATGGGAATGGAGAATTAATTATCAACACTTTGTAATAAAAGTGGCCTATCATGTATTAAGACGGGCTAAAAATGCTACTGGTCACCAAATGTTAATAAAAATATTAACCAGGGCTTCCCTGGTGGTGCAGTGGTTGAGACTCCGCCTGCCGATGCAGGAGACACGGGTTTGTGCCCCGGTCAGGGAAGATCCCACATGCCGCGGAGCGGCTGGGCCCGTGAGCCATGGCCGCTGAGCCTGCGCGTCCGGAGCCCGTGCTCCGCAACGGGAGAGGCCACAACAGTGAGAGGCCCGCGTACCACAAAAAAAAAAAAAAAAATTAACCAAATAATACCAATAGTAGCTAACATTTATTGAACTCTTACCATATTTAAGACATACTATGGAACTTATAAGCATTATTTTATTAATCCTTAAAATAATCCTGTGAGGTGATATTATTATTTCCACTTTCAGGCAAAGAGACCAAAGAGCAAAGAGGGTTAGTCATTTGCTGAAGGTCACACAGCTGTGATTTGCAGGGTTGAGGTTTGTACTTTGGTTATCTGACTCCAACATCAGAGCTCTTAGACACCAAGCCAAACTCCCTCCCAATACTTATATAAATCAGTTTCAGCGAGGGATGATGTATTTTACATAGTATTGCTAAATTTGCTGCTAATTATGGAGTTTGTCTAGAAAAAGGGTTTCTCTTGCTGTCTCTCTCATTTCTCAAAATAGCTTCCCCCCAATTATAAAAGTTATGCATGACTAAATGTAAATGGTTATAGCCACTTTGGGAAAATTTTGACAGTATGCTAAAGGTAAAGATACATATAGCTTGTGATTCAGCAATTTCTCTCTTGGGCATATACCCAATAGAAATGAACGCTTAGGTCCACCAAAGACAAACGAGTCTTTTGGTGCACACAAGTAGAAGAATGTTCACAGTGGCTTTATTTGTAATAGCCCCAGATTAGAAATAACCCACTATTTACCAAGAGTAGATTTGGGGGTGGGGAGTGGAAACTGTGGTATATTCATTCATACAATGGAATACCACACAACCACGAAAAAAACCACGAAAAAGAACAAAGCTACAACTACATACGATGGCATGGATGTCATAATGTTGAGTGAAAGAAGAATATGCAATGCATGATCTCATTTACATGAAGTTCAAATACGGGTCAAACTAATTTTTGGTGAAAGAAGTCAGAATAGTATTGGAAGGCACTGACTAGGAGTGGGAACCACCAAAGGAGTGTTCTGAGGTGCAAGGAATGTTTCATATCTGGATCTAGGTGGTGGTTTGTCAAAATTCATCAAGCTACAAACTTAAAATTTGTGCACTTTATTGTATGTTATACCTCGATATTTTTTTCTTTTTTTTTTTTTTTGTGGTACGCGGGCCTCTCACTGTTGTGGCCTCTCCCGTTGCAGAGCACAGGCTCTGGACGCGCAGTTTCAGCGGCCATGGCTCACAGGCCCAGCCGCTCCACAGCATATGGGATCTTCCCGTACCGGGGCACAAACCCGTGTCCCCTGCATCGGCAGGCAGACTGTCAACCACTGCACCACCAGGGGAGCCCTATACCTCGATTTTTAAAAGTGGAAAAATAACCCTTGGAAATAAAGCAACAAAGTCATACGTCATTATAGAACCACAGTGTCCAATACAGCAGCCACTAGCCACATGTGGTTATTTAGATTTAAATTTTACTTAGTTAAAATGAAATGAAATGAAAATTTTGGTTCCTCAGTCACACTAGCCACATTTCAAGTACTCAGTAGCCACACATGGCTAGCGGCTACTGTATATTGGACAGCAGAGAGATAGAACATTTCCATCATCACAGAAAGTTCTATTGGTAGTGTTTCAATAGAAAATTGAAAAATACAGAAGTATATAGAAAAATAGCATTATTTATAGTACCCCATCGAACGAAAACCATCCAGTCTCATTCTGAAAGAATTTTTATGAAATTAAAGTGACAAATTAAGTGACATATGAATGCATTCTTGCCCTAAATTAAATGCTGATTAACTGAAACCCCCTGACCACTACCCACAATCTCAGAGCTCTCCCCAGTGATAACCACTCTTACTGGGGTAGCATGTATCTTTTCAGACCTTTTTTGCATGTATTTGTAAACATGTATGTATCTGTATGGAAATATAAGCAGTGTCATTAACACAACCCCAGCTCAGGGAGCTTCCATCTCATTCAGTTCAGTTTCCCCCAGTGCTTGTGAAGGGTGTTACCTCCACTATCCACACCCCACCAGGGGTCTAGGGCTCTACTCCCCTCCATCTTGAGCTACTGTGGTCCCAGGGTTTTGTAAGAACAAATGTCACCTGGGGCAAGTCAGACAGGGGACCAAGCACAGTCTCAGCGCAGAGGTGCTCCCAGGAGAGGGAGCTAGCCTGTGGCCCAGGGCCAGCCTGACTGATGGTGGTGCTTGCTAGGGTGAAATCTGGGAGGTCTGCAGGCAGGACTCAGCTTCCACTGGGGCCTCGCACAAAGGTCTTTTGCTGCTTTCACACCACAGTGGAGCACGGAACTCTTTTTTGAGGCTGCCCAGGATCCTGTTGGTACCAACGACATACTTTTCTCTCTGAGCAGCACAGCAGGGACTCGTGGCACAGGCTTCCTCGGAATCAGACCAATACAACTCTCGGTGTTTACATTTTGAGTTCCATTCTTAATTCATTAATTTTAAAACTTTCTCCATTTTAATATATTTTAATTGTTCATTTCAATGTATGCATTTATAGCTATTAATGACCCCCTAAGTGCCACTTTAACAACATCTCCCAATTTTTGATAGAGAGCGTTTACGTTGTCATTTAGTTTTAAATATTTTCTTTCCATGAGATTTGTTCCTTGACTCATGAATTATTTAGACATGTGCTTTTAAATTTCCAAATGTATGTATTTTTCCCCACCACTTTTGTTTTTGATGCTAATAGTTGTATTATATTCAGAGAATAAGGACTGTATGATGTTGGTTATTTGATTATTAAAACTTGCTCTGGGGCTTCCCTGGTGGCGCAGTGGTTGAGAGTCCGCCTGCCGATGCAGGGGACATGGGTTCGTGCCCCGGTCCGGGAAGATCCCACATGCCGCGGAGCGGCTGGGCCCGTGAGTCATGGCCGCTGAGCCTGAGCGTCCGGAGCCTGTGCTCCACAACGGGAGAGGCCACAACAGTGAGAGAGGCCCGCGTACCGCAAAAAAAAAAAAAAAAAAACTTGCTCTGAGGAATAGTATGTAGTTAATTTTTGTAAATGTTTATATATATTTGAAAAGAATGTTTACTATTGAATTGTTGGGTTCATGATTATATGTTCATTAGATCAAGTGTTTTAATTTTATTGTTTACATCTTCTATTTCCTCACCAGTTTTTTGGTTTGCTTGTCCTATTAATTTCTGAGAAAGATGTATTAAAATCTCCTTCTATGATTGTGGCTTTATGTATTTTTCCTTGTATTTTGCTCATTTCACATTGTGTATTTTTGAGGCATGTCAGAAGATGTATTCTTTTTCAGTTAGATTTTTATTGAAGTATAACATGCATACAGAAATGTATTTTCACAAAGAGAAAGCATGTATACCAGCACTCACATCAATAAAAAGAAAATTATTAGCACCTAGCAGCCTTCCCATGTTCTATTCCAGTCACTCCCCTTCCCCCTCTATCCTAACTTCTAACAACATAGATTAGTCTTGCCTGCATTTATAGTGTCTGTGAGATTGATTCATCCACATCATTGCATATATTCATTCTCACTGTTGTATAGTATTCCATCATGTGAATATACCACAATTCATTTATTCATACTACTGTTGATGGACATTTATGCAACAACTTGGGGCTATTAGAAATAATGCTGTTATATATACACACTACTATATATAACATAGATAATCAACAAAGACCTACTGTATAGCACAGGGAACTCTGCTTAATATTCTATAATAACCTATATGGGAAAAGAATCTAAAAAAGAATGGATATATGTATATATATAACTGAATCTCTTTGCTGTACACCTGAAACTGACAGAATGTTGTAAATCAACTGTATTCCAATAAATTAAAAGAAATTAATATGAATAAACTTTTTGAGAGTTGGTTTAGTTTTGTAAAAAAAAAAAAAAGAAAAAGAAAGAAAGAAAACAAAAGAAATAGTGCTGTTATAAACATTCCTGTATATATCTTTGGAGAATTTGTACATTTTTATAGGAGCAGAATTGCAAGGCAAAGAAAGAGAAAAACAAATATCGTATATTAGTGCATATATATGGAATCTAGAAAAACGGGACAGATGAACCTGTCTGCAGGGCAGGAATAGAGACATAGAGAACAGACATGTGGACACGGGGAAGGGGGGAAGGGGAGGGTGGGACGAATGGGAGATTAGGATTGACATCTATACACTACCATGTGTAAAATAGATAGCTAGTGGGAACCTGCTATATAGCGCAGGGAGCTCAGTTTGGTGCTCTGTGACGACGTAGATGGGCGGGATGGGGAGGGAGGGAAGTCCAAGAGGGAGGGGATATGTGTATACATATAGCTGATTCACTTCGTTGTACAGCAGAAACTAACACAACATTGTAAACAATTACACTCCAATTAAAAAAAAATGAAAACGAGAAAGCAGAGGGAATACTTCCTTTAAAAAAAAAAAAAAAACGGCTTCCCTGGTGGCGCAGTGGTTGAGAGTCCGCCTGCCGATGCAGGGGACGTGGGTTTGTGCCCCGGTCCCGGAAGATCCCACGTGCCGCGGAGCGGCTGCGCCCATGAGCTATGGCCGCTGAGCCTGAGCGTCTGGAGCCTGTGCTTCGCAGCGGGAGAGGCCACAACAGTGAGAGGCCCGCGTACCGCAAAAAAAATAAATAAATAAAAGAATTGCAAGTCAATACAGTGTGCATATACTTGACTTTGGTGGATACTGCCAAACAGTTTTGCAATATATACCAACTGACACTTGGACCAGCAGTGAGTCCTCATCAACACTCAGCGCTGTCTGCTTTGGGTTTTCGATATTCTGTTAGATGTGCAGCAGCATTGCACTGTGGTTATAACTGGCATTTCGCTGATGATTAATAAGTTGAACACTTATTTATTGTCCATTTGGATATCCTCTTACGTAAAGTGTCTTTTACTCATTCTTCTGTTGGGTTGTCTATCCTTTTCTTATTGATTCCTGAGTTCTTTATATATTCTGGATAGGAAGCCTTTGTATTTAAAATGTCTTCTCCCTCTTTATGGCTTCTCTTTTCACTCTTTTCATGTGTTTTTTTTTTTTTAAATGAAAAGCTGTTCTTAATTTTAATGTATTCCAATTTATTGATTTTTTTCTATAGGGTTAGAACTTTTTTGGACCATGTTTAAGAAATCTTTGCACATCCCAAGATCATGAAAGTATTCTCCCATGTTTTCTTCTAAAAGCATTATTTTTTGCCTTTTACATTTAGATCTACAAGTCATCTGGAAGTTATTTTTGTGTGTGGAGTAAGGTGAGGTCCAGATTCATATTTTTCTATGTGGATAGCCAGTTGACTCTACATCTTTTATTGAAAAGATGATCTTCCCCTCAGTATAAGGCCTTGGCACCTTTGTCATTGGTTAGGTGACCACATATATATGTGTGTGTGTTTTTCTAGACTCTCTGATCCTACTTCTGTCATCATATCTCTGTGTCTCTTTTCTGTGCCCTTCTACTTTTAAGGATCCTTGCGATCACATTGAGTCCACCCAGATAATCCAGGATAATCTCCACATTTTAAAGTCAGCTGATTAACTATTTTAATTCCATCTGCAACCTTAGTTCCCCTTTGCCATGTAACCTAACGTATGCACAGGTTCTAGGGATTAGGGCATATATGTCTTTGGAGGGCCCTTATTCTTCCTACTGCAATGAGTGATCCAGTTTTTCTGCATCCTCACAAGGATTTGGTGCCGTCACTATTTTTTATTTTAGTCATTCTGATGTGTGTGTGGTGATATCTCATTGTATGGTTTTAATTTGCAGTTCCCTGGGTGGTGAATGATGCTGAACATCTTTTTATGTGTTTACGGGTTATCTACATATCCTTCTTAGCTAACTGCCTGTTCATGTCTTCTGCCCATTTTCTAATTAGATTTTTTGGGTTTTTTTACTGTGGAATTTTGAAAGTTCTTTGTATATTCCATATACTAGTCCTCTGTTGGATATATGGCTTGTAAATATTTTCTCCCACACTGTAGTTTTTCTTTTTATCCTCTTAACAGAGTTTTTCATACAGCAAATATTTTTAATTTTGATGAGGTCAAATTTAGCAATTTTTCCTTTTATGATCGTGTTTTTGCTGTCAAGTTGAAGAACTCTTTGCCAAGCCTTAGATCCTGAAGATTTTCTTTTATTTTTCCCCCAAAGTTTTCTAGTTATAGGTTTTACATTTACATCTATGAGTCATTTTAAGTTAATTATTGTATAAAGTGGGAGGTTTAGGCGGAGAGCCCATTGCCTGTGAATATCCAATTGCTCCAACACCATTTGTTGAGAAGGCTATCCTTCCTCCAATGAACTGCTTTTGCACCTTTGTTAAAAATCAGTTGGGGGGCTTCCCTGGCGGCGCAGTGGTTGAGACTCCGCCTGCCGATGCAGGGGACATGGGTTCGTGCCTCGGTCCGGGAAGATCCCACATGCTGCGGAGGGGCTGGGCCCGTGAGCCATGGCCGCTGGGCCTGCGCGTCCGGAGCCTGTGCTCCGCAACAGGAGAGGCCACAACAGTGAGAGGCCCGCGTACCGGAAAAAAAAAAAAAAAAAAAAAAAATCAGTTGGGCATATTGGAATGGGTCTATTTCTGGGTTCTCTATTCTCTTCCATTGATCTATGTATCTATCCCTCCACTGACTGATACCGTACTCTATGATATTGTAGCTAGACAGTAGTACTGTCAAGTAGAGTGATTTTTTTCCATTTTACTTTTCCTTGTAATGATTCTAGGGGCTGTTCCTTTCCCTAACATTTTTAGAATAGGCTTGTCTATGTTTAAAAAAAAAAAAACTTGCTGGGATTTTTATAGGAATGGTATTAAACTTACGGACATCTTTACTATGTCAAGTCTTTTAATCCATGAACATGATATGTCTCTCCATTTGTTTCAGTTGTCTTTGATTTCTTTGATGAGCATTTTGTAATTGTCAGCATGCGGATTCTGTACATATCTTACTAAGTGTATACATAAGTATTTCATTTTCTTTGGGGTGATCATTAAAGGTACTGTGTTTTTAATTTCGGTTTGCACATGTTCGTTATTAGTATCTAAAAATGTGATGATTTGTGTGTGTCAGTCTTACATTCTGCAACCTTGTTGAACTCAGTTATTATTCTAAGAATGTTTTGCAGATTCCTTGGGATTTCCTCTGTGATATGTTAATGTTGTTTTTATAGCCAATTCTTGTATTTATTTATCCACATGATCAAGTCCTCAGTATTGCTCCTAATGCTGTTTATTTATGTCTCCTTTTTTTTTTTTTTTTTTTTTTTTTGTGGTACGCAGCAGCCGCGTGAGTGATCCCAGGCGAGACCAGCAGAACTGCCCAGATCGCCAACCCACGAGACTGTGAGAAACATTTTTGTCTTTAACCAGTAAGTTTTGGAGTGGTTTGTCATGGAGCAATAGATAACTGAACGCTTGTAAATCACACTATTCCATGTAACTGGATTTTCAAAATTCAGATTGAACACCTTTCTTTTCTTTGATAACAAATTGTTCATAATTTATTGTACTTAATATGTTCATATCTCTTCCTAATACCTTATTTTGAGTTTTTTCTCTACCATGTTTTTTTTTTTCCTTGCCTTTTTCCCCTCCTTATTTCTTGCTTTTTGTTAGATTGGTCAAGTTTTATTTATTTTATTTTTCGTCTCATGATTTGAAAGTTACAAATTCTATTCTCATGCTTCTGACTTTTCTATCCAGGAGACAGAAGAATATATCTGAACCTGTTTCCTCATTTTCTTTGGCTATAGGGTGTGCTTTGGGGATAACTAGGTTGAATTTTACCCATTGGAAGCAAAGCTACTGCTTGTGGCCTAGAAAAATATAAAATATAGAGTAAAGCAATCAAAATCACCACAGGAGAGGAGCCCTATGGGTCTGTCCGTGTGTGTGTGTGTGAGTGGATGGTGATTGGAAAATGGCAGGAGGGCAGCTCATCAGCACTGGTCTTGGACTTCGGCCACCCACCCGACACTTATCAAAAGTGTCTGCAGAGGGCTTCCCTGGTGGCACAGTGGTTGAGAATCTGCCTGCCAATGCAGGGGACACGGGTTCGAGCCCTGATCTGGGAGGATCCCACATCCCATGGAACAACTAGGCCCGTGAGGCACAAGAACTGAGGCTGCGTGTCTGGAGCCTGTGCTCCGCAACAAGAGAGGCTGCGATAGTGAGAGGCCCGCACACCGCGATGAAGAGTGAGCCCCGCTTGCCACAACTAGAGAAAGCCCTCGCGCAGAAATGAAGACCCAACATAGCAAAAATTAATTAATTAATTAATAAACTCCTATCCTCAACATTTAAAAAAAAAAAAAGTGTCTGCAGATGGACCAAGGGTCCACAATTGCCTCTTGGTTAACCTCTGCTTTACCTTGAGCACACTTTAGGCAGGCTTCTGTCTTCACTCCAGGCCCCTGAACCCTGCTTTCCCCCAAGCTTGAGCAAGCGCAAAAACACTGGGATATGCCCCCCACCATCAGCCTCTCCTGAGAATTGCCCGACCACAACGGAACACTTTTCCTGCCAAACCTCACTGGTATTTCCCCTTGCATGTTCAGCCTTCCCTCCAAAGATTATGCTTATCTATACTTGCCTCTCCTCTACCCTATAAAAGAAAACCCTTTTTCTGTTTGATTTTAATACGTTTGCAGATTTCTGAGATGTGAGTGTTCTCCCTATTGCAATAGTCTTTCTAATTAAAGTCTCTATCTAAGTCTCTTACCTAAGTCTGGATTTGTGTGTGTGTGTTTTTTAAACTGCATATTTAATTAATTTATTTATTTATTGTTTAATAAATTTATTCATTTTATTTTTGGCTGCGTTGGGTCTTCGTTGCTGTGCATGGGCTTCCTCTAGTTGCAGTGAGTGGGGGGTTACTCTTCATTGTGGTGCGTGGGCTTCTCATTGTGGTGGCTTCTCTTGTTGCGGAGCATAGGCTCTAGGCGCACGGGCTTCAGTAGTTGTGGCACGCGGGCTCAGTAGTTGTGGCATGCGGGTTCAGTATTTGTGGAGCATGGGCTTAGTTGCTCCGCGGTATGTGGGATCTTCCTTGACCAGGGCTCGAACCTGTGTTGCCTGCATTGGCAGGCGGATTCTTAACCATTGCGCCACTGGAGAAGCCCATGGATTTGCGTTTATTTGACAAGATATAGTCATCATTTGCTGAGACCAAAATCCTGGATAACATCAGAAACCTGGAAGGTATACTCCTTAAGGGCAGAAGGAATAGTCCCCTTACTTTTCTTTCCAAGAACTTAGACTGCTCTTGAAACATGATGTACTAAATATGTGTTTCCTGAATGGATGAATGAATGAATGAATGAATGAACAAACAGTTGCTCAACTCAGGAGACAGAGAAGGAGGCTGGGAGACCTGGTGCCTGGTCCCTCGTCCTTCTTTTCCCTAGAAGCTAGATTCTGCCCGTTCACAGCTGTAACTACCAGAGATCTGGAAACACATCCTCTACCTTGGAAATATGCGTAGTCACAGAGTGGGAAATTTTGTTACTTAAAAGAGCTACATCGTTTGGAAGAAGATCTCTAAAGTCCTTGCTCCTGCAGGAGACAGTGACTGGGTGACAACAATGGAGTCACACGGTTAATGATGACAGTCTCAAGTAAAGCCAAAACAATAGCTAGAGATGCAAACATTTTTGCCACTTACTTGAGTTCCCTGTCACCTTTGCCTTGCTTTCTCCATGTTTACCGTCTCCAACTTCTTGCAACTAGATTGCATACGTGTGTTTCAGGAGCAGCCTGGCCCAACCTAGTGACTGAGGCAGGAAGCTGGTCTGTTAGTCTCAGCTGCTCTTGACAAAGCCCCGTGGGCTAAAATCTGTTCACCCCTCCCCCAGAGCTGCTGCTAAGGCAAGTCCCCATTCCCTTGGTGGCTTTGTCAGGCCTTGTTTATCTTTTCATCTCTCTTGACTGGCTCTGGACTATTTCTGGATCCCGTATCTGTCCTCTGACAAATCCCACATCTCCGCCAGCTCCTTGGTGTCTGTAACTCTGAGAGGCATGGAAAAATGACATTGTCCAACTGAACCAGCATTCCGCTGTGGCAAAAAAGTATATTTGTCCAAAGCAATTTGAGCACACATGAATGTCCCTAGTCACTAAACATCCCCAATCGCTGGTTTTCCCCACGGAGAGGTTTTGCAAACACCCATCTCCATGCATTTTTATGCTCTGATGTTAATTTTGATGGATTTTTCTCTCCCCTTTACTTGATTTAAATGAGACGATTTAAATGAAAAAAAAAATCATTTAAATCCATTTTAGCTGATTATTCCTTCTCTGAGCTGTTCCTAGAACAGCTAGAGACAATGTAATTATTAACAGCAAGAGATATTTCCCCGTCATCTGGTGTGGGCTCTCTGTGATCAGCCCGCAGGCTGGGGTTTACTTTTCTCCTCCCACTGACCTCACTTGTAGCTAACCTGTAGTCTGGTGGCCTAGCCTGTTTCCAAACAGCTGACCTCTGCCTGGTCCAACTCACTCTGACAGAGCATCTTCTTGTTCCTCAGTGGGATGGTAGGGGAGGAGCAGCTGAATGGAGCAGAGAGAGGCCTGCCCACGGGTAACTGATGACAAAGGTGCAACTGATCTGTGCACCCAACGTGCTCCCTCTTCCATGAATGTGGGCTGCATTCCAGTAGCTGCATCTGTTCACTCTCCCTGCCCACCTCCCCCATGCAGAGAATTGAGGATACTATGTTAGTGAAATCCTCTTCTCTCCGTCATGTGTAAGGCCCAGAAGCAGCTACACTGATTACAGCATCACCTCCTATCTTTCCAGCTACACAGTTGACCAGCTGTGCATCAGTCTAGGAAAGTCACCCTGAAACCCAGCTCTAGTTTGGGGAGATGATACACTCTTGTTTTGTTCCAAGAGATGATCTTCTGTGGTCCTTGCAATGGGGAGTACCTTACAGGCTGAGTGCAGCAGCCTGGCCGGGGAGGGAGGGATCTGTTTACAAGTCTGGGATGAGACAGGTACTTCTAAATCAATCAAAACTTTTCATATCCCAAAAGACACTAATGCTCAAGTGAACACAGCAGCCACTGAATTAGACTGGGCACATCACACAAATGAACTCTGATTATTGTACTGTTTTCTCGATTGCCTTGTGAAACTAAGTAAAGTTACATTTCCTGATTCAGAGATTGTGATGAAAATGTCCTTTGGGGAAACAAATGGGGAAATTTTTTTGTTTTTTTTTTTTGCGGTACGCGGGCTTCTCACTGCTGTGGCCTCTCCCATTGCGGAGCACAGGCTCCGGAGGCGCAGGCTCAGCGGCCATGGCTCACGGGCCCAGCCGCTCCGCGGCATGTGGGATCCTCCCGGACCAGGGCACGAACCCGCGTCCCCTGCATCGGCAGGCGGACTCTCAACCACTGCGCCACCAGGGAAGCCCGGGAAATTTTGCTTAACAGATGTGTCGGCCCTTTGCAGGGCAGAACTGATTCTGTAAGCTGTCCCAACAAGCACACATTCTGTAGCGTATCAAGCGGCGCACTGAACATGGCAACCAAAACAGGTTCTCCCAAGCTCCAAGGTATTTTGAGTTGAAATATAGAGTTTTAAAGTGTTTTCTGGGTTTCTCTGAAAATCTTAGAGAAATCACAGATTGTATGAAACAAAAGATTGTTATCTTACCCAAATGCTAACTTTATTCATCTGTCTGCATATTGGCAAACGGTGCAAATGTAAATGTTGGAAAATTCCATTCAGTCTATGAACCAAAGAAAAATTTCTCACCAAAGAAAAATTTTAGCATCTTACCAGCTAAATGTCCTGCACACCTTTTACATAACACTGCTAAAAAGAGATCTGATTTGCTTATCTATGATATTGAGATTTTCATAATGAAATTTTAGGTTACTTTTCCATCTCCTGAAAGCATGAAGAAGCACTTAATGACATTTTTAATTTATAGAAGCAGAAGGAGATAGCCTCCTTAGACATATGCTTACAAGATGTCTTATAGAATAGATGTTAAAACGTTGGCTTGCGGGCTTCCCTGGTGGCGCAGTGGTTGAGAGTCTGCCTGCCGTTGCAGGGGACACAGGTTCGTGCCCCGGTCCGGGAAGATCCCACATGCCGCAGAGCGGCTGGGCCCGTGAGCCATGGCCGCTGAGTCTGAGCATCCGGAGCCTGTGCTCCGCAACGGGAGAGGCCACAACAGTAACAGGCCCGTGTACCGCAAAAAAACAAAAACAAAAACAAAACATTGGCTTGCTCTAAAATAATATTTTCCAAGTGTGGGACCAGAAGGATGTCCTTCTCTAACTTAGAAGTACATTGAGAGGGAGTTCCCTGGTTGCCTAGTGGTTAGGATTCTGGGCTTTCACTGCCACGGCCCAGGTTCAATCTCTGGTCGGGGAACTGAGATCCCATAAGCCACTTGGCTTGGCCAAAAAAAAAAAAAAAATTACATTGAGCATGAGAGTGAAGAAAGGGATTACTGTGAAATGGAAGTCTACATGCCATTTCTCCAAAATTGTTTGATGATCTTTGAAGAGGCTGCAGAAAAGGATGAACTGAGGGCACCTGACTAGTTCCATTCAGGTGTAGGTTGGACAAAAACTCATCCAGTGAAAAAAATGACTCATTTCTTGGAAGTAAGACTGTTTCAGAACTCAAAAACTTATCATCAGTAAAGGACAGCCAAGTTGAAGAGGACTTTCTCGATTCCTTTGCTGTCACTTATTTGAAATCCAAGTTCAATTTCACAAATTCAAATTGCCTCTGTGCTTTAAAGCCATTTTTCCTGAGAAATGGGGTCTAACTTGCAATGACATTTGATGTGCTTCAAGATGTTTTAAAATGATGGACATTTTAGACATGGAGAGCTTACAGGAGGAACTTATGGACACAAAGGACCTGATTGACAAACAGCTAGTCTCCCAAAACGAGCCTATACCTACAAAGAGCATGGGCATTTTTGGAGTGGTGGAGATTAATTCCTACAAGTCTAAAAATCTGCTGATGCTAATAAGTTGAATCCTAAGTATTCCAGTCTCAAACATTTTTCTTGAGAGGCTGTCTAGCACGATGTCATCACATTGAGCTGACACTGGGAACCAGTGTAGTGCGGGCTTGATAAAAGCAGAGCTGCAGGTCAAAGTGTACATTTGTCTCTATTCCATTTTACCACTACAGAAAGGAAAAGAACGATGTCATAAAGGCTGCAGGCAATTCAGAGAGGTGTTACTGGGAAAGAAAGCTGAAAGAGTAAAAATATGCCACCATAGCATGGGATAGAAGGAAATATGTCGTTACTTTTTATTAAATATAGGTAATATCTGTTTAACTGATACTATTACATTTATATATTCCTTTTTTAGAAGTGTTACATGTATGTATCTTAAGAATATACAATAGTTAGTCTATAAAATTTTAAAAAATACATTTATTTATTTTTGCTGCGTTGGGTCTTCGTGGCTGCGCGCGGGGTACTCTCTAGTTGCGGAGCACGGGCTTCTCATTATGATGGCTTCTCTTGTTGTGGAGCATGGGCTCTAGGCACGCGGGCTTCAGCAGTTGTGGCTCGTGGGCTCTAGAGCACAGGCTCAGTAGTTGTGGCGCACATGCTTAGTTGCTCCGCGGCATGTGAGATCTTCCCGGACCGGGGCTCGAACCCGTATCCCCTGCATTGGCAGACGGATTCTTAACCACTGCACCACCAGGGAAGTCCCTAGTCTATAAAATTTAAATATATAATAGAGTTTAAAAGTTAAAATAAATTGCTGTATCAGAGGATAGAAAGAGTATGAATATATTATTTTTTCTCATACATATGTCAATTAATTCTACTATTAATTACCACTAATTGCTATTATTAATTGTTTTGTTTAAATAATAGCATTTATATAGCAGAAAGTAAACAATACAGCATGATACATAATTTCAAATAAGCACCTATTTTTATATTTGTATAGTAAAATTTAAAAAGTAATAGCTCATCTGTGTCTATTTATTACATATTATATTATTAATTTTTTTTCTTTTTTTGTCTGGCATGGCATAGCTGTCTTGGATTGTCTTTCTAAAAAGTTGGTCATCCTGTTTGTCATTCAGCATAATCCTTCTGAGATGCATCCATGTTGTGCGTATCAGTTGTTCAATCCTTTTTATTGCTTGGAAGTACTCCGTATTACGGATATACCCCTGATGTTTCTTTTAATTCATTCACTAGCTGATGGACATTCGTGTTGTTTCAGTTTGGGGTGATTATGAATGATGCTATTTTAAACATATGTACGCAGGTTTTTGTATGAACATGTATTTTTATTTTTCTTGAGTAACCCTAAGAGTAGAATTGATAGATTGTACAGTAAATATGAACTCCCATATTGTTTTCCAAAGTGGCTGTACCATTTTGCATTCCCCCAGAAATGTATGAGTTGCTCTGCATCCCAACTAGAACCTGATCATTTTAGAGTTTTAAACAGTGTTCCTTTTTCAGCCATTTTAATAGATGAATAGTGCTACTTCATTACTTTAACATTTTACAGCAGTCATTTTGATGGACATTCACAACTGCCTCGAATGGAACTGAGACAAAAAGAAAACATAAAGAAAAGTCCCCCAGTGAAACTGGAGAATGGGACAGGTGTGGAAAGGGCCCTGGGGAATGTACGTGACTTGGAGCGTATTTTGGGTAAAGAGTCAGCTTGTGTTTGGGGAAGAGCAGGAAGGGGAATCAGCCAGACTCTCCCTTCCCCCAGAAGCTCACACCCCCAGCCCTGAAAATTCTCAAAGAGTAAATGAAGGGATGGGGGAGGGGAGCGGAGAACTCTTGTTCAGAAAGTTCTCTCTCAGAGGCATCCCTAAGCTCCATGAAGGCAGCCTGCTGTCAACCTCATCGCCTGCTCTCTGTCCCCAGAAGCTGGCTCACTACTGTCTTATCACAGGAGCCCAAGAGATAGAGTGGAATGAATGAATGAGGGTCTCTGGACTGCTTAAGTTGCTCCCTCTCACCATCCCTTTGTGAACCTCACCCAGAAGCAGTGACTGCCCTCTCTGCCAGCCCAGGGAAAGCCCCTTTGCTCACCCCAGGTCCAACTTGTGGCCCATTTGGTCTTTTCCTCACCACCTCTCACCCCTGCCCACTCCACTGCTCCCGCCTTCCTACTGCTTCTTCTCTGGGCGATTGACACAACCTTCTAACAACTCTCCCTGTACCCGCCTTCCCCTTCTCTCCCCCTTTCTAGTCTATCTCATCTGCACCAGATGCTGAATTCATAAATCCCAGCTCTTATCCTGCAGCGCTCACATCCAAGCTTCTGCACCGGCTCCTAGGTATCCACAAGAGAAAAGCCAACAGGCAGGCTGGGTCTGGCTCCCTTCCTCCCACTGGCCCTCTGGGGGCTTGACATTGTGGTCAAATTCCACCTTCATGTCTTTTATCCTCCCCTTTCCTGCTGAAGCCACAACCAATCCAGCCTGTTGGGCTCCTTGAGAACCAGACAGAGATGGGTTTGAACTCTGGTCCCCTTATTTCCTAAGCAAGGGGACATTGACAAATTCCTTAACCTCAGCCTCAATGGTCCCTTCTCTAGAATGGGCAATAAAATGACCTACCTTTTGGGGCTTCCCTGGTGGTGCAGTGGTTGAGAGTCCACCTGCAGATGCAGGGGACATGGGTTCGTGCCCCGGTCCGGGAAGATCCCACATGACGCGGAGCGGCTGGGCCCGTGAGCCATGGCCGCTGAGCCTGCGCGTCCGGAGCCTGTGCTCCGCAAGGGGAGAGGCCACAACAGTGAGAGGCTCACGTACCGCAAAAAAAAAGAAAAAAAAAAAGAATACCTACCATTTGTGTGGTTGCAAGGAGATGGTTTGTATAAAGGGTCTGGCACATGGTAGATACAGAATGGTAGATATGATTTTTGGTAATAATCAAAAATCATTGGTAATTCCTGCCTCAAGTAGGAAAAAAAAGGTTAAAAACAGGGGTATAATTAATTAATTTTTTTCAAACCCCTTTCCAGCCCTAAACTGGAGGATTCTTCTCTAGAATCATCAGAGGAACAGCCTGGAAAAGATAGGGTTTCAAGTGTAGGTGTTACTGCCTCTGAGTACAATGTCCCCACCTTGGCATTTGGGGTAACCCTCAGCCTAATGGCTCACACACCTTAAAGAGGAGCTGGTGAATCGAGGTGCCCTCCATCTCCCCTCTGCCCCCCTCCCACCCCCAACCAGCCTTCCTGCTTGGGAGGGAGGTCTCATGGGCTAAAAGACCAAAGTGCCCAATGGGACGTGGTAGGGAGAAGAGCCAGTGAAGAGCTCTCATTTTCCCGGGTGGACAGTTAGGTTTCTCTCATGTGAGACCCTCATGAAGGGGGAAGACAAAGATAAACCAAGAGACCGGGCATTTCCTGAGGGCAGTCACTGAGCTGGGACTGGGCAAAGGGCTCCGGAAAACACACTGATGATGGTTGGAGTTCTTCCAAGAAGGGGACCCTCAAAATTCTCCAAAGCGATGGGCCTCCTTGGAATAGAAAGTTCCCTAGCGTTGATGGTGTTCCAGAGGGAACTTTATGTTGGAGCATCGGGGTGGAGCATGAAGCTTCAAATGGGCTGTTTGATGAGATACCCTCTCAAGCCCGGCCTCATTCTGGGATCTATAACCGACAAGGCTTCAGGGTTTCAAAGGGCTTCCAGCTGCTTGAAAAGCAAAAATAAACAGAAGAAGCTCGTGTGTCAATAAAGCGAGGCGTTAGGAAAGTAGGGGCTTTTAATAGGAGGCAACGTCAGCACAAGGAGACGCATGCAAAGCTGGGTCATTTTTAGGATTTGGTGAAGGCACATTATTCTTTTGACAATAAGAATAAAGAAAGCAATTAGAAACTCCAGGAAAATCAAAAGCTGTACAAAACAGCCATCACCCAAATATAAAGCAAATGAAAAGATGGCAAGCCTTCACGTAGCTGATGGAGCCTAAGGAAATTGAATACATGCGACCTTGGTGTATTCTCAGCCACCCTTTGAGTGGCCTGGGCATCACGACACTGGATCGGAAGGGAAGGAAATATAATCCTTGGGTACATATTCCTTCACTCAGCAGTGGACTATACTCATAGTAATATTGGTTCATTGATTTTTTTAACTTTTAAAACCGATCTAAGGACAAAATGCAACTGTCATAATTATGATTTCAAAACAGCATTTAAATATTATCATCTTTTAAAATGTAAGACTATTACAGACAGGTTGAGAGGCAGATGAATGGGGGGAGGGGAAGAGGAGAGAGAGGAGCGGTAAATTTCTCATTTTATATAGTGGGAAGGCACTAGATGGTGTCTCCACTCTATGGAGGAGGAAGGAAGATGCAGTGTTTAGAGCGCAAATGTAACCGATAGAAGAACCAAAACTATTTTAACTAGCAAAACTCAGGAGGAATGGGGGAGAGAAGAATGGGAGCATATAAGTGAGCTAAAACGTGATTTTCCGTAGAAGAGTGTATTCGTTTCCTAAGGCTGTCACAACAAAGCACCAAGACCCAGGTGGCTTCAACAACAGAAGTTTACCGTCTCACAGTGCTGGAGGCTCAAGTCTGAGACCAAGGTGTCGGCAGGGCTGGTTCCTCCGAGACTGTGAGGGAACACCCGCTCTATGGCTCCTAGCTTCTGGGGTTTGCTGGTAACCTTTGGGGTTTCTTGGCTTGTAGATATCACTCTAATACTTGCCTTCACCTTCACAAGGCATCCTCCTTTGTGTCTTTACACGGTGTTCCCTCTGTGTCCCTTTTTTTAATAAGGACGCCAATTTTATTGGATTAGGGCCCACCTTAATGCCTTCATTTTAAATGGATTATCTCTTTAAAGACCCTATTTCCAAACGTCACACTCTGAGGTATTGGGGGACTTCAACATAGCTTTCTGGGGGGAATACAATTCAACGCATAGCAAAGAGTCATAGATATTGTCTAAAAGTTTCTGTATCAAGACAAGGTATTCTATGCATATAATTTAGATTTATGCAGGTCAATATCACTTCATTCCAGGCAGTGGGGCCCCAGCCCTGAGCCCCATGCTTTAGAGAGCTTGGCCCTGACTCTAGCCTACAGTGCCAGGTTTTTTTTCAGTATAAGTATGTCCCAGGTAATATTGGGGCCACACTTATACTGAAAAATTATTGTTGTCTAACTGGGTGTCCTGTATTTTATCTGGCATTCCTACCTGAGACATGCTTTTCAAGGGGACTTTTCCACCTAGATCCTACACCCCAACTTCTGGAGCTGGGGCCATGGAACTCTCTGCCCAAATAAAACGGCCTGAGCCTGCTTCCAGGGCCTCTGTAAACTTTTCACCCTGACCACTCCTCCCCAAGCAGAACTACACCAGGGTGTGTGTACCCTTAGGCCTGAGTCAGTTCGAGGGAGGTAGGGAATGTGGACAGAGCTTGGGTGTGAGGGCTGCGATGTTCACTTCCCTATGCCTAGGGCCCCTCGTGATACAGGATGGAGCCTGGGGTGGGAAGAGAAATAGGACAGCTGTAGGTGGGGGAGTCCTCTGCCTGCCTGTCTAGTTCTAGGCTGGGACTCCAAGGAGTACAAGAATTCTAAAGTTGAACTTGGCCTTCAAGTGGTAATGAAGGAACATTTGTAAAGGTAGGAGAATAGAACATATTATGTAGCTTGCAGGATTTACAACTTTTAAATATTTAGACATATGTTATGTGCATCCCCAAATGTACCCTTGCCCCAGGTCCTGCAAATGTTCTGGGCAGGCCCGATATGTGTAACCACAGCAGAACTAAAAACTGACAACATCCCAAGTTGTCGCCTCTGGGGAATGGATGGGGGAGGGAAGGGTGGGAGGCAGAGGACTGTAGTATTTTGTATTAAGCCTCTCTGTCCATTTGATTTTCGCGGGCCTCTCACTGTTGTGGCCTCTCCCGTTGTGGAGCACAGGCTCCGGACGCGCAGGCTCAGCGGCCATGGCTCACGGGCCCAGCCGCTCCGCGGCACGTGGGATCTTCCCGGACCGGGGCACGAACCCGCATCCCCTGCATCGGGCAGGCGGACTCTCGTCTCAACCACTGCGCCACTAGGGAAGCCCGCATTCTTTACTTTGTTATGAAAAGTATTCAAGTTCCCAGTTCCTCCCTTAAGTCTTCCTGATCCCCAGCTCACACACCCTTCTCTCAACCCCTACACCCCATGCTGTGAGCATTCTGTTCTGCCTGGCCTTCTCCCAGAGGTCTTTGCAGCCAATGCCACCTCCCCAGGCCGACTGGCCTCCTGTCTCCTTGTCTTCACCTGAGAGGTAGCCTTGGGCCGAGGTCAGCATGGCCCTGTGACCCTGCCTCCCCGTGGTCAGCAGCCTTGGCCAGAGCTCCTCTCCTCCCTCCATCTCCAGCTGGTGCTCCCCACTTGTACACCCTAGGAAGCCCCTCAGGGTTGGGAGAAGCCTGAAGCCCTGACTGCAACCTCTTTCTGCAGGTTGGTGTGGAGCAGCATAGCATGGAAACCTCACTGCAGCCTGGCCTGTTGATGAGAAGCGGGTGTCCTGAGGGCTTTCTGCTGTCGGTGAGCTGCTCCACACTCCTCCTGGCTGGCCCCTCCTTTCCCACCCCTGTTCTCTCATGTCTCCTCCCTACCTGCTCCCCTCTCTCTTCTTTTTCTCCCTCTGCCCTTGTCTCCCTATTTCTCCTTTTGTCTCTTTGCATTACTCTGTAGTCCTCTGCCAACTGCCTCTACTGCACTTTCCAACAAGGCATGGGGACCATTGCTACTATTTCAGACCCCAAACCCTGCTTCGTACATGGTGTTAACCTACCTCCACCCCACCCTCTAAATCTACACCTGCATTTAATCCTGGCCTTTCAAGCTGACCCCTAACAAGTGGCCTTGGCCTGTTCCAGTGCACCATAGCTACCTAGGGACTGGGATCCTGACCTTATATCTCTGGTCCCAGTCTAGAACCTTAATTCAAAGACTCACTCATTCACAGCACTCCCCAGTCCCACCCCTAGCCTTTGAGAAGGCGTGGGGCTGAAAACTAGAAATCTGCTATGTGCCCTGGGTGTGTGGCCGAGGTCTGAATTTCTGGAAATTGTGGGATTGGCAGGCAGAAGAACAAAAATAATTGCAATGAAATATGCCGCAGTTAGTGCCGCTGCTGAAAACGGCCCCTGCGAACTAAGGGAAAGGTCAGGAGAGGGCAGTGAGGATGGTACTAGGAGGCAGGGACCAGAAATGCCAGCTAGAGAGTGTCCAGTGACAGAGAGGGCAGTGCCACACAGAAGGGAGGGGCTGGGGAGGCCTTGGGCAGGTGGAGGAGGGCCGGGGGGCAGAGGCTTCCTGCTAGGAGACTGGAGGTCTTTTCCTTCATTCATTCATTCAACACTATTTACCGAGCACCTGCTAAGTGGCTGACCCTTTGGCAGGCACTGGGGGTATCGCAGTGAACAGAAAAGTGCCCACCCACATGGAGCTCATATTCAGACTGGGGAGATGGACAAGAATTACACTCACAGATATGTCAGAGGTAAGTGTTAGGAAGAGGGACGGGGAATTCCCCGCTGGTCCGGTGGTTAGGACTCGGCGATTTCACTGCCATGGCCCGGGTTCAATCCCTGGTCGGGGAGCTAAGATCCTGCCAGCTGAGCGGCATGGCAAAAAAAATGTAAAAAGGAAGAGGGACAAATAAAGCAGGGTGAGGGGACAGAGTGACAAAGGCTGATTATGTAAGGTGGTTGGGGAAGGCCTCTCTGGGGAGCTGGCATTTGAAAATCTCCATAGACTAGAGGGAGTGAGCCCTACAGAGTCCAGTCTGAGAAAAGAACGAGAGCAGTGCCCCCAACGTGGGAGCAGGTGATGCGTGAGGCTGGACACCGTTAGCGGGGTGGAGATGGGGCCAGACAAGTAGCCAGGGGCAGATCAGAGAGGCACCTCCTGGTTTCCAAGCTCTGAAGAACTGAGACTGGAGAAGAGCCGAGAGGCCCTCACACCTGAGCGAAGGGGAGGGGTGTGTGGAGAGGAAGGTGGAGGGTGGGAAAGGAAACGGGAGTGAGGGCATCGTGGTAGGGTCAGCCAGGGGCCAGGCCGGCTCTGCCTGGGCTGGGGCCTCTGCGCTGAGGCTGATGCAGGGGAGGAGATGGGGCCTGGCCTGCCGGCCCTACCCACAGCCTCGGGAGCCCACACAACGCGCTGACGCTCGAGCCGTCCCCACATACCCGCAGTGTGCGTGCACCAACAAGCACATGTGCAAAATCAGCACAGGCTCACGTGCGTGCAAACAGAAATGATTGTGCGTGAACGCACGAGTGCACGCAGACTCCTCATGTGAAGGTAGGCATTAGAAATTCTAGAACATCAGAGCTGAAGGACATCAGACCATCTCATCTGACTCCCACGTAGGACAGAGAAACTGTATTCTCAATGGCACAGGCAAGACTCTTCCTCCTGGGAGACCCACAGGCTTCACCAAGTCCCGCCAGGAGCCACTGAGCTTCCTCCCAATTATTCCAGCAAGCTGTGTGGAGGGAAAGTGGGGTTGGAATCAAGACCAACCTGCCCTCTCCGCATGATGGCAACAGCCCCCAGCCGCGGCTGGCCACACATCTGAGCACCAACGGTCTCCTTCTTCTCAGAGCCAATTTCAGGGCCCAGCGGACCCTCTTTCTCCATCTCCTTTGCTGTGTCGTCCTTTCTCTACCTTCAGGTCTAACCCTGGCTGTCGGTGATTGCTCTCTTTCTCTCTTCCCCCATCTCTGTCTCCCTTTTCTCAGTCTCTCGGTTTCTCTCCAGTTCCCTCTGTGCTGGGCTCTGTCCCTCTCACTCTATTTTCTCTCTCTCTCCAGGATCTTTTTTTGCCTTCCAGGAAAAGCTGACGTGGCCCCCTGGTCAGCTGGAGTGAGGCCTCTTTGGGGTGGTGGAGTCAGGCTGGCTGAGCCTCTGCAGCAGGAAAGGGATTGGCCGCCCTGGTGGGAGGGGAAGGCAGGAGGAATGGGAGGAGAAAGGGCTGGGCTCCTGCGGAGGGCTGGGGAAGGGGGAGCAGAAAGAAAAACTCTGTGGGAAGAAGTGAGCACCACCTCCCCTGCTACGGTGATCAACTGTCCCAGTTGGCCTGGGACTGTCTGGATTTTAACACTGAAAGCCCCGCATCCTAGGATTGTTGGTCACTCTACCCTGAGGCCCACAGGAGCCAGGATGGGGCTGGCAGGATGGGCTCCCAGACCTGACTCCTTTCCTCCACCTCCTAATTCTCCCTTCCACCGTTGCAGGGCTGCTGAGGATCCAGGGATGGTGGAGGGGTTTTAGGGTCTGAGAGAAGCTCTCTAGCCCTAGGCCTTTGGGCCTCCATCTGTGATCTGGGGACTGTCAAGGTATCCACATACTCACCGAGGACCCCCATAGCCAGGTCCACAGGGAGCTCCCGGCTGGGAAGAGGAAGGGGAGCCGACCTCCAGTTTGTGTCCTTGCCTGCTTGCATTATCTCCTGTGGGATGGGCTTTTCAGGAAGAACTTTCAGTCGATGAGGGGATGATGGTGCAGGGAGAGCGAGGGGTGGGGGTGGGGGGTGGCTGCCTAGGAGTTGATAAGCCCAGTCCTTGGAGTTGTACCACCGCTTCTCAGGCTCAGCAGGGAGTGGCTCTGCGTGGCCCACTGTGAAGCGCCTTGGAGGACACCATGCTTCTCGGTAGAGGCCCACTGGACCCTGACGGCCCTTGTCCCCTTGTCCTTCTTGGTAGAGGTGGGGCACACTGCACCCTCAGGAGGTGATGGGATCTGGGCAGATGGGGAAGAGCTGTCAGTGACCAATGTGTGCAGACTCAGTTCTGCCTGGGTGGGCAGGTCCCTCTTGCTTCTCTAGCCATAGCGCCACCCCGTTCCCCCCTGCCTCCACCCCCGGCTGTTCTGCATGGGATTCCAAGGGCAGCCTAGTGTTGGGCTGCCATCAAGGTCTTTGATGATGGGGAATGGGGGTGAAAGGACCCCCAGGAAGTCTGGTAATGTGCTCACTCACCCGACAGAGGGTGGGTCTCCCACATGGTATGAAATATTTTAAAATGTCCTGTTCTGAGGAAGCCGGTCTGGGCCCAGGGTCCTGATCTGTAAAATGAGGGGGTGGAGAAGGTGACCTCCAAAGTGCTTTCACTTCTGGCAGCTGAGGCCCACGCAACTCACCCATTCATTGAGTCAAGGGGTATTTACTGAGCATCCTCCCTGTGCCAGGGGTTAACAACAACAGGGAAGACAAAATGTCTGCCTTGAGCAGGCTTCCTCTCTAGCAGAGGGGTCTCCCATTAAACACATGAGAGTAAAGTTATGTCAAGTGAATTAACTGAGAAAATCTCTAATAGGAAAGACAGTTCCAAATAAGTAAGCTAACAGAAAAAAAAATGCAACTCGAAGAAACCAGCAATGCAGATAGAATGAAGCTTTCAAAAAAAAGCTATTATTAATGTCAGAGAAATACAATATATACACATGAAACAAGAACTGGATGCACATCAGAAAATCTACAAACAATAAATGCTAGAGAGGGTGTGGAGAAGAGGGAACCCTCTCGCACTGCTGGTGGGAATGTAAATTGATACAGCCACTATGGAGAACAGTATGGAGGTTCCTTAAAAAACTACAAATAGAACTACTATATGATCCAGCAATCCCACTACTGGGCATATACCCTGAGAAAACCATAATTCAAAAAGACACATGCACCCCAGTGTTCATTGCAACACTATTTTACAATAGTCAGGTCATGGAAGCAACCTAAATGCCCATTGACAGAGGAATGGATAAAGAAGATGTGGTACATATATACAATGGAATAAAAAGGAACGAAATTGGGTCATTTGTAGAGACGTGGATGGAGTTAGAGACCGTCACACAGAGTGAAATAAGTCAAAAAGAGAAAAATAAATATCGTACATTAATGCATATATGTGGAATCTAGAAAAATGGTACAGATGAACCGGTTTGCAGGGCAGAAATAGAGGTACGGATGTAGAGAACAAACGTATGGACACCAAGGGGGGAAAGCGGGGTGGTGGTGGTGGTGTGATGAATTGGGAGATTGGGATTGACATATATAGACTAATATGTGTAAAATGGGTAACTAATAAGAACCTGCTGTATAAAATATAAAATTTAAAAAAACAAAGAACTGGACACAAGTATCCTCTCCCTGGAGGATGCTAGTGTTGGGACAGCAGAGCCCAGGGAGCGACGCTGCGTCCCCAGACAGGCGGCACCTAAGGTGGGGTTTCAGGCACTTGGGAGGCCACAAAGAGACTCTTCCAAATGGAGCGATGTCCTTCAACCTCACCTGGCTGCCAGGTGGGTAGTCCTGGGTGATGGAACCATCTCTGTGAGCCTGAGTGTCTCAGAATCCCGGTCTGGAAACTGAAGCCCAGCTGGTTCCTGTCCGGAGCTTTCTTTTACCCGCTTGGAGCTCAGTCACACCCCTGCCTCCCACCCGCCCACCACTTCCAGCCCAGTGGGGAGCCAGGGCTGGAGCCCTGGAGCCTGGGGACCTCCAGGATTACATGTGTTCAGGGCAGCCCAGCCTCAGAGCCAGCAGGCAGGCCTGACACAGGCGGGCCAGGAGGATGTGTTTTCTTACAAAAACATCTCTAACGTTTTGGCTTCTTACTGAGGCTTCGGAGCATCGTGGGTGTTTTATACACTTTGGCCTCAGCTTTTCACTGGAACACACCCACCACCCACACAGACACACAGTCACAGATATGCACACTCACTTCTACACATAAACATGCACACACACACGCCCAAATATACAGACAGACTCACACACACCCACACAAACACAGAGACACACAAAGACTCAGCCTCACACTACACAACTACACACACCCAAACATTTCCAAACACACAAATTCACCCATACATGGTCTCACACCCACAACCACACAAACACACATACAAGCTCATCTGCACATACAGATGTCACACCCACACTCAGACATGCGCACACAAGTGTACACACAATCCCTCACACCGTCTCAGCCTGGAGAATGCCCCCCACCCCCGCGCATTTTTTTCTTGTTCAAAGTGAGGTTAGAAGTCTCCCACCTTCCACGGGATTCAGTTTCTCACCCTTCGCCCCATAAAAATCCTTCTGGCCACATCTTTTCTTGGGTCTTGTCCAGCTAGTGCTGTGTCTTTAAGGAAGTTGAAGCTGCTAAAAGTGAGCGAGAGAGAAAAAAAAATCCAAAAATTTGGCATCTTTTCCCCCTCAAGTTTCTGGTGTCACTTATGAAACACGGGTCCTTGTTGCTGCAGAGAAGCAGTTGTTTTGCTGGAAGGAGGAAGTACACGGGCTGCCTGGGCTTCCTTCCTGCAGCCTCCTCTCAGCAGACGGTCTCAGGCACCCTGGTCGGATAAGGAAAGGGCAGGCCCAGGTGTGCAGACTGAAGGTGGGGCAGGGACCAGGCTGCCCCTTCCTCCAGCAACTTCATCTTCCCTTGGCCCTGCAGACCGTCCAGGGCTAACTCTTCCTTTGTTGCTTCTTTGGTCCCATCTTAGAAGAGGCTCTGCTTGACTAAGAAAGAGTAGTTTGAAGGTAAGCCAGCTGGAAGAGGGCTCCAAGGGCCAGTGGGAGGAGAGGGCAGCCTGCCGGGCACAGGGCCTGGGCTCCCCTGGGCACTTTCCTGTTGGTTTGGGGTGCTTGGGACAATCCCTTGCTTGGGTCTGTCCAGGGGGCCTCAGTCCCTCTAACAACCGCAGCCCTGGAAATCTCAGCAGTATTTGGGTTGAGCCACTGGCCTCACCCAAGCCAGCTGACAGGTCCTGGCAGGGGTTTATTTAGGCAGCTGCCTGGCGTAGTTTGAACCGAATAGGCCAAGGGTGTGATTCTGTAGAAAGGGTCTGGTGTCTGCTGTGGTCACGGGCCAGTAGGAACGGGAGAGCGGTGGGTGGGGCGGATGGGGGTGGTGTGCACTGCACAAGGGGCCTTGTCTAGGCCGGGGCAAAGCATACCTATGGGGGGCTCTAGTGGGAGGGACTGCGGCCAGGATGTGGGAGGGCAGGAGGGAGGTTCTGCCGAGTGCTGGGGGGAGGAGGTGGCTGGAAAACAGATCTCAAGCCATAAAGTCAGCTCGGAGCTGGCCGATGCAGGGAGAGCTCTCTGCTCAGAGAAGGAGCTGGGGTCCTCTTCCGTCCGGTCTTCACCTGCTCCTGACTGCATGACCTCGGGCAAGTCCTGGACCTTCTTTGGGCCTCAGTTTCCCCTCCTATAGAATGGGGGTGGTGGGCTAGGTGGTATTGGGTCTTAGCTGGATGATGCTGGCAGGTCCTTCTGATGGGGAAGAGCTCTGGGTCAGGGTGCTGAGAGGGACGAGTGCCTTCTGCGTGTCCTCGGGGTCACCTTGGTGGCATGTCCTTCTCTGCAGGAGGTAGGATGCAGGAGCTGCGTCTGCTGTGCTGGGTGGTCCTTGTGGGCCTGGTGCAGGCCTGTCCCGAGCCCTGCGACTGTGGGGAAAAGTACGGCTTCCAGATCGCCGACTGTGCCTACCGTGACCTGGAGGCCGTGCCACCCGGCTTCCCGGCCAACGTGACCACGTTAAGCCTGTCGGCCAACCGGCTACCGAGCTTACCAGAGGGCGCCTTCAGGGAGGTGCCCCTGCTGCAGTCGCTGTGGCTGGCGCACAATGAGATCCGCAGGGTGGCCGCTGGTGCCCTGGCCCCTCTGGGCCAACTCAAGAGCCTGGACCTCAGCCACAACCTCATCTCTGACTTTGCCTGGAGCGATCTGAACAACCTCAGCGCCCTCCAGCTGCTCAAGATGGATAGCAACGAGCTGACCTTCATCCCCCGCGACGCCTTCCGCAGCCTTCGCGCCCTGCGCTCACTGCAGCTCAATCACAACCGCTTGCACACACTGGCAGAGGGCACCTTCACGCCGCTCACCGCGCTGTCCCACCTGCAGATCAACGATAACCCCTTCGACTGTACCTGTGGCATCGTGTGGTTCAAGACGTGGGCCCTGACCACTGCTGTGTCCATCCCAGAGCAGGATAACATCACCTGCACTTCACCCCACGTGCTCAAGGGCACACGGCTGAACCGCCTGCTGCCGCTGCCTTGCTCGGCACCCTCGGTGCAGCTCACTTACCAGCCCAGCCAGGACGGCGCCGAGCTGCGTCCCGGCTTCGTGCTGGCGCTCCACTGCGACGTGGACGGGCAGCCAGCCCCCCAGGTTCACTGGCACATCCAGACGCCCGGCGGCACCGTGGAGATTGCCAGCCCCAACGTGGGTGCCGATGGGCGTGCCCTACCCGGTGTCCTGGCAGCCAGCAGCCGGCCGCGCTTTCAGGCCTTTGCCAATGGCAGCCTGCTCATCCCCGACTTCGGCAAGCTGGAGGAGGGCACCTATAGCTGCCTGGCCACCAACGAGCTCGGCAGTGCGGAGAGCTCGGTGAACGTGGCACTGGCCACACCAGGCGAGGGTGGCGAGGATGCACTGGGGCGCAGGTTCCACGGCAAAGCGGCCGAGGGTAAGGGTTGCTACACAGTTGACAATGAGGTGCAGCCGTCAGGTCCTGAGGACAACGTCGTCATCATCTACCTCAGCCGTACTGGGGGCCCCGAGGCTGCAGCAGCAGGAGGAGGGGTCTCTGGGAAGCAGCCCCCAGGGCTGCTCCTGCTGGGCCAGAGCCTCCTCCTCCTCTTCCTCACTGCCTTCTAGCCCCACCCCCACCCAGGCTGGGCTGGAGGAGGCCCAAGGCCTCGCTGACTCCTGCCCCTGACTCTGCAGCCGTCCCTTACAAGTGCTGCAGGGGTCTGGGCTCGGCAACTCTCGAAGGCTGCATTGGGGACTTCCCATCTTCCTACCTCCCTTTCTCATCTCTTCTGGAACACTCACTGCCCCAACTTCTAGACTTGCTCAAAGCTAGTGACTAGGACAGAATTTGACCCCGTAACTCACCGTCTACGGTGCTAATTGCTGCTAACCACAATGCCCAGGCTCCCTTCTGGGGGCAGCGTGCTGACAGGGCGGCGCCCTAACCAAGCTGGGTGGGGGGACTCACCGATGGAATTCTGGGCACTGGGACTGACAAGCTGCCGGAGGCTATGGGTGGGGCTTGGGGCTTGGGGCTTGGCAGGGAGGTAGGCTGAAGCAGACAGGACACAGGAGACTAGGATGTAGCGGAAGTGGCTGGCGTGGCTTTGAGGCTCTCTGACCTGCTTGAGCTCCTGCTGACCTTTGGCGTTCTCTGACGACCTGGGGGCTTGGGAGGCTCTGCCCTCGTCTCAGACAGGACTGGAGTGTCCAGAATGTCCTTCATCTCCTCACCCTTCCTCCTTCAGTGTGCCCCTCCACCCTGGACACCTGCCCTGTCTTCCTCTCCAGGTATGCATCTGTAGCCTGCCCCTCCAGAGAGACCAGGCAGCCTGGGGGCGGCAGAGAAATAAACAGCATTTCTGGTGCTCCCCTGCATCTGCCTGGTGTTTTGTCTGGATCTAGGGGACCCCTGGTGGAGGATAGGACTGGAAGGACAGCCAGCCTGCCTGTCCACATGTTCTGGGGCCTGTGAGGCAGGGAGGGGTGGCCCGGTGGTGGGTTCAGGGCTGGGTTGAGCTGCAGATGTTCTCCTCCACCCCCCACCTAGCCCACGGCACAAATGGGGGCATGAGCCTGACAACCACTGCAAAGGCTTCCCTGGGGTCCCTGAGCAATGGCCTGAAGGAGGTGTTTTGGAGGGGGCATGGGGGAAATCAAGTGCCTGGGTTGTGGCCTCTCTTCCCATTCCTGCTCCGGGAAGAGATATTAGGGAACAGTGAGGAAAGCGGGGACGGGCAAGGCAAGATGGAGGGGACAGAGAAGGGAAGAGAGAGGGGATGTAGGATGGGGTGAGAAGGAAAGAGAAAGACCCAGAGAGACTGAGGACAAGAGAACATATTTGAAGGAGAAGCCAGAGGAAATGAATGGTACTTCCTCCCACATTTCCAGAAAGAGGAAATAGTATTCCTGGAGGAAAGTCTTTTCCTCACAGAGCAGGGGGATCAGGAACTGACTTGAGGGGTGGAGGGCCTGGCAGCAACCTGTGGGTCTCTTAGGATGGGGTCAGAACCTGGAGACTGTAGAACCTGTGCTGGGTCAGAGACATGTCTCCCTATTGCCTTTATCCCTGCCCCCTTCCTGATGGTGCTATGCATAGGGACAAGACCCCATGAGAGAGGCTCTGAAGCCTCTGACTAGAGCCCCCAGAACTGCTGAGCCCAGCAAAGTGGAGGCAGGGAGGCCAAGGAACGTGGGGTAGCAGTTGTGAGCCTTGGAGGCTGGCCAGCCCCGCTTCCTCCTCCTTCCACATACAGCACCTCCCCATCCCCCCTGGTCAGCTTGCAGCTCCTGCTGAGCTGCTGTCACCAGAGCACATGTCAAGGATGACTGCACCTCCGATGACGGAAAGCAGCAGGATGGTGCCGAGTCCCCTGTGCTGTGCCACTTTGGGTAAGTCACTGCCCATCTCTGGACTTCAGTTTCCTCAGAAAACAAAGGATGGGCTAGGATATGGTAACTCATTGACTCTGACCCACTGACTCTGATTATCTAAGGCTTGATAATCCTAACCCAGCTTGGACCCCTTGACATCTCTGGCTCCATTCACAGTTGAGCAGGCTTGGCTTCTTGGAGTAGGATGTGGGCCTAAGACCTGAGTCGGGGGCAGCTGGGGAACATTTGTGCTCTGAATGAACTAGCTACTCGCTTGTTTTAAAGTCATCCATGGCCCCCCATGCCCTCATGGTGAAGCCCAAGTTCCCCAGCCAGATGTTCGTGGCCCCTCTGACTGGCTCTCCAAAGTCACCCCTCCCCACCTCTCTTGGAATGGCTAATTAATTGTTCCTTTAACAGTCTGCGATGTGTCATCCCCTGTACGTTTACTTATACTGTTCCATCAGTCTGGACACCCTTCTCCTGTTCCTCATTTGGCTAAGTCAGCTTTTGAGAGTCGGCTGAGGTACCACCTCCTCCAGAAAGCCTTCCTGGATGCTTTTCCCTCACCACCACCCCCTCCTCTGGCTCACACAGTCCTGAGTGTCCAGTGTCCCAGCCTGATTACACTTTATTATGACTCTGTTTCCATATTAAGGGCAGAGACCCAGTCTGCCTTCTCATTCCTGAGACCCCGTCAATCACTAACACAGGGCTGGGAAGACATTTTTCAGTGGGCTGCAGTGGGATCAGACCCTGCCCCCTTTGCCCTCTTCCTGGGCATCCTCGAAGGTGGGTTGACGCTCCCTGGCCCTGCCTGGCTTCCTGCAAGTTTGAGGCTGTCGTTTGGGTGCAGGAATGTGATGTAATTGTGCAGATTATTTCTGGAGGCCCCACTGATCCAGGTGTGTGGGGTGGCCACATCTGCCCCACCCTCGGTAGCCCCAGCCCCACAGTGGCCCCCAAACCCTCACTCATACATGCCCGCACCTCAGTCCCCAGCAAGGGGAGGGACCCCCTCAGTTGCCCTCCCTTCTGCATACTAGTCTCCTCCTACCTCCATACCTTTATTCATATTGTCTCCCCATCTCTTGAAATCTCTCCTCCTCCCCAAATCCTCCTCATTCTCGAAGACCCAGAATCAGTCTTACTTCCAAAGCCAGTGCTCACACGGCTCAGGGGTGGCACCATAGGCCCCCAATCTCTCCACCACCCCAAGGGATGTGGCCACGGTTCCCATTCTGCCCCCCATCCAGTGCCCAGTCCAGCATTGACCAGAGTACCCCAACCCCACCCAAGCCCCATAAACACAGTGTTGATTGACTGAGATGCCGGGTGGTTTTCCCCACGTACCCCTCCCCTTCAGGAAGACTGTTTCTTAGGGACAAGTTTATTCCAGGGAACACACTAACCTCTTTCATAATATCTAAAGGCATACCAGCTACAAAAATATCAGGCTCTCAAGTGTGGCCAGCTCAGTGTGGGGCCTGGTTTGAGCCGTGACTGCTGCCAGGTAGGAGCCCATGGCTTCCTCCTGGGCTGCCTTGCAGGCCACAGGGACCCCCAGGAGGAGCGGAGAAAGCTGTGGGAGAGAGGAAGCGCCGTGTCTGGTCACAGTGGTGTGTTCCAAGGCTGAGTGGGCCCAGCTGGAATCCTAGGTTGTCCCGGCCTGCATCACCAGCCCCAATCAGGAGAAGGCTTCCGTGAAGCCTGAAGGCTGGCGGCAGAGCCAGCGTCGGGAGGCTCCTGGACCGAGGGCCTAAACCACCGATTGCTTTCTCCAGAGCCCTAGCTGGCTTCCCAGGGTCAAAGGGGCAGACCAGAGCCTTCCCAAGGCTTGAGGTTCACAGTGCTGACAGACTTCCACCCAAGCAAAGCAACCCCCGACTGGCCCTGAACCCCCGGGACCTGCTGACAGAGCTGGTGCCAAGCAGAGAGGCTGCCATGGCTGGAGTGACAGATGCTGGGAGAGCTGGGGAGGGAGTGGGCGGGGAGGATGGGAAGTGCTCCAGCACAGGCAAGGACACGGCGGGGTGGCCTTCCCCGCCTTCAGGGCTGGGCACCGTTGGCCCGGGCGTCCGATAGGGCTGTCTTCCGGAAGGCCTGCAGGGCTGGGTTGTGCAGCAGCGTGTATGCCAGACCCCAGCGGGCCCTGCCTCGGCCTACCCGGGGCCCCGCTCCCTTGGCCGCCCGGTCCTTGGTCTGCAGCAGCTGCATCCCTGAAAAGAGACCTTCCGTGAGTCACTCAACACACACCCAGCCAAGCCCCACCCCCAGCACCGAGACCTGAGCAGAGTCTGTAAACCCTTTGTGTATGTAGGGTGAGGGAGGCCGAGACTGGGGCTCCAGGTGCCCGTTCACAGGGTGGGAAGCCAGGAGAGTGTGCGGTGCAGAAGCGTGTTTGTTAAGGCTCAGGGTGTCATCCTCTGGGTGGCCAGCAGAAGAGGGAAAGGATGAGCTCTGTGGAGGGGACTGGAGGCAGGGCTGGGAAAAGGGTCCCCCTCCCTACTACACGCTTCCCAGGCAGCAGGGCGGGGGAGGACGTACTGCTTAGGAGAGGCAGGGGGTGGCCTGGGGTGGTAGGGGTGACGGAGCCCCTTAGCTCTGAGACAGCTGTCTCATTCTCCACGTGAGGAGTGAGTGTGTGTGCACACACGTGACAGAAAGTGTGTGTATGTTAGTATTATGGGAAAAATTACCCTGAGACGGACCAGGAGAATTCTCACTTCTTCTCTCCCACAGGCAGCCCAGAGAGGATGTGGGCATTTTCCTAGCCCTGTCTCCCTTGCGTTGCTGGAGAGCGGGCCTGCCTCCTTCCTGGGAGAAGCCGGGTGGGCTCAATTCCCCCCATTCCCACTGGAAAGGCTCACCTTCCTCTTCCTCCCCCAGTCTGAGGCCATCCCGGGGGGCCGTGCGGGGCTGGGGCCTCCGAGTTCGCAGGAGCAGGACGCAGAAGGCCGTCGAGGCTGGATGTGACTGGCTGGCCTCCATCTTCAAGAAGTTGCAGTATGTGTGGTAGCCTGGGTGGGTGGGGAATGGCCGTGCTAGTGCGGGGGGGCCCCAGCCGGCACCTAACACAGACACAGGGAGTGCCCTGCACACCCTGCATGCGAGCTCGTGGGCACCTGAGCGTGTCGCACGTGCACTGCACGTGGCCCCCTACACATACCCACAGGCTGGGGTTACAGACATCCTCTGCAGAGACCAGGTCAGGGCAGACCCTCCCGCACTGCTTGGGCAGCCTGAGCATCCCCTGCCCCCAGCTCCTGCCCAGTAACCTTACCGGGGTCGAAAGTGGCGGCTCTAGGTGGCAGCAGGCTGAGGTCCATCTGGCCAAGGTGGACAGCATTGTAGAGGGCAGACAGCAGCACTCGCCAGGCGGCCATCATGGTACCCACCAGCACATTGATGGGGAAGAGAAGGAAGGTGGTTGCATAGAGTGCTCGCCTGGGGTCAGGGAGAAGAGAGCTGAGGCAGGTCCTCACACAGAGTCCCTTCCTCAGGGTCAGTGGCAGACCTAGCTGACCACAACTGCCGTGTATTGGTTGGTTACACCTCTGTGTACCCATCTTCTGGGCTGGGTCTGCTCTCTCAACCCAGCTCACTCATCCCACCCATCTGGGAGACAGAGGCCCAGAGAGTCTGCGAGACTTTGCTAAGGCTGTCTGGCTAGTCAGTGGGGTTTAAGTCCAGGTCCACCTGGATCTTTCTATGACCCTGGTGCCCCCACCTCCCTCTTCTGGGTCCCTTGTCCACTGACTCTAAGTCTCTCCTGGGGCCAAGGTCCTCCCACAGCCTAGCATGGAAATAATATTTCTGTTAACCTCCTTCCTGCAAAGGGGAGAGCAGTATTGATCTTCAAAACAGGAAAGGCTCATGGGGGTATTTCTGGCTGTGTGACAGGTAAACAGAGAGGTATTTTGGACTAAGCTGGGTCACTGACCCCTTTTAAGGCAAGCTCTTTTTACTGCTCACTGGGTTCCCCATTAGAGAAAGGGGAAAGATGGCAGACGAGGGAGAAGGGCACAAGGACCAGGACACCGAAGAAGCAGCTGAGGGCCTAAGGGAGGCACAAGCCCAGGAGCAACCTCACCGGTTGGTCAGCTCTGGGCGTCCATGGTGAGTGTCTAGGAAGACCCAGTGGGCTGCCATGTTCTGCAGGGTCACAGCCAGGGCCAAGGTCAGCCAGAAGGGCCTGTGGGGGGTGAGGGGATGGGGCGGGTGTCACTATTAGTGGTCCTCGGGAAAGCGGTCCCAGAGCCCTCAGTCCCTTGCCTCACTCACCATGAGGATTTCAGGGATCGGAGGAGCAGAAGGTTCCTGCCATGCAGCACGGGCATGAACACCAGGAAGGTAAGGGCCAAGGTCCCCAGGAAGAAGAGGATCTGCTGCACCAGGAGCCCTGCCAGCATGGGGAGGAGAACAGGGAAAGGCATCAGCCCACCCTCCCAGGAGCCCCAGGCTTTGGAACTGGGCAGACCTGGTTTCAGATACCTGCTCTGCTGCTGCTTAGCTGTGCCACCTTGAGCAAGTTATTTTACCTCTCTGAGCCTTGGTTTCTTCCTCTGTAAAAAGGGGATAAGCAGCCCCTACCCAGGAGGGCTGTTGTGAGGAGCCAATGAGACAGTATCTGTGGCGGCTCTTTGAAAACCACAGAGTGCTTTGCAAATGTCATTTTCCCCCAGTTGCTCCCGAGTCCTTGAGGACAAGACAGTATTTGAAATTAATGTTTGCGTTCCTACTGGCCAAAGCCTGGCTCATGGTAGGTACCTGAAAGTTGCCTATTGAAACAGTCGGCTAATTGTTTACATGGGATATGTACAAAAGGGTTTCAGAGGCATCAAGTTTACCTATACGAGGAATTATGACTTTTAGTGCTAGTGATTCGTCCACCCCTTTATCATCTTTTTCCACCTCCGCCAGCAAGGTGAGAACTGAAGGAACCAGCAGCAGAGGGAGAAATCAGGCCCTTGCTTCGGCAGCAATGGCCCCAGCCCCCTCACATCTGCAAGGACTTTATTCACCGCAGTGCTCAAGGGGAGAATCAGAAACTCGGAGCTTGGAGGGGTCCTTGAAGTTAATCTAGTCCAGTTCTCTCAGAGCAGGGCCCTCCTTGCGGCCCCCAACCATGGCCGCATAACCATGCTTGAATACTCCCAGTGACAGGGATGACCTCCTGAGACAGCCCATCATGATATTGCCCTCCCTTACAAAAGCAGGAACATGCCTCCTCGAACTTTCCAGCCCTGGGTCACCTTCTGTGTAAACCCCTGGTGGCACCCAGGAGCCATCCTCATGTGACGGGTAACCTTTTACCAAGGGCCCCTGCACCTGCCCCCCCACCCCACCTGTGTGGACTCGCTGAGGGCAGGGAAGGCAAGGTGGGTCCCTCCTCTTGCTTTTAGCCCCAGAGCCAGCTCCAGCACAGGCAGACCCCAAGAGGCAGCCAAGACCTGCTGGGAACCCTCCCCTCCCCCACTCGGGCCCGTGGGGCCTGCCGAGGTCAGGTGGAGTGGGCAAGGGGGCGCTCACCAAGGCAGGTAAACGCAGTCTGGTAGGCGGTGAAGCTCATCCAACAAAATATGGCCTGGCGGGAGGGGCGAGGGCTCGGGGGCCGGGGGCCCAGGTCCAGGGCGCCCCCTCGGTGCAGAGCTCGCAGGTTGGCCCTGGGGGGGGAGTGAGGAAGCCAGCGATCTCAGGGAGCACACACGCTCCCTAATTTCCTGCTCTGGGCCAGCCTCTGGCTGAACTCCCAGTCTAAGTACAACCCACGGCCATGGGCAGGGAAGCCCAGAGCTGTGGGAGCCCAGAGGAGCTACTAACCCAGCCTGGGAGATCAGAGAGGGCTTCCCGGAGGAGGTGATGTCTGAGTTGCGTCTTAAAGGATGAATCAGACTAAGCTGGTGGGGGGCGGGGCAGGGATCAAGGGAGACAAATTAAGGCAGAAGGCTCAACCTGAGCCAAGTCAGGAACGTGGGACACAACAGTAGGGATGGAACGTGATTGGCAGCTCGGCCGTCAGGGCAGGAGGCAAGGTTCCAGGCAGGCAGAAGCTTGAGGGCCTTGATATGCCAGCCTAAGTAGAGCCAACCCTGTGAGAAAAGATCCTGGGGCAGGAACCCTGAGGCCTGATAAACGTACAGCATACGGACCAGCTCCCTGCCAAGTCCCTGGCCCTCCCCTCCCCACCCACTCTACTCCCAGCTACAAGCTTCTCTCCCTCTCTGCCCACGTTTCCTCAGTGCTCCTTACCATTCACCATGAAAGGGCAAGGTAGGCGGCTTGGCATTCCATGTCCCACAATAATCTCTCTGGTGCCCCAGCGCCAGCCAGTCCACTCCTCACCCACACTTCACACTTGTTCTTGCCCACACAGTTCCTCCCGCCTGTGGCACCCTTCCTCCCTCATCTCCATTCCCAGGTAGCACGCCAGCTTTCCCAGGTGGCCCCACGCCAGCCCTTCGTCAGCCGTACATCAGTCGCAGATATTTCTCCAACCGGACAGGGATGCCCCACCATCTCCACCCACCACAGGGCAGCTGGGCAGCTGGGCTCAGTAACAGCCTGGTCCTGCAGGGACTCTCCCTCCCTCCAGCCCCTAGCTTCTCCCCACAGGCCTCCTGGGTCAGGGGTCCTGCAGGCCCACAGGGCTCTGGCCCCTTCCCCACGTCTGCACCGGGGGGAATCAGAGCCTGTCACTCACCTGTGTGTCACCAGCGAGCGGGTCAGCATGAGGAAGGTGAACAAGCAAGACAGAACCAAGGCCGAGATGTAGCAAACTGGAAGGTGGAAAGGGAGCAAAGTGGGAGGTCAGGGCCTGGGGGGTCTCCTGGGAGACCCCGAACTGCTGCCAGGATGGTACCTGGGTGGGAGTTATCCCTGCCCCACACCCCCCTCTGAGGTGTCACATCTTGTCACATCCCTTGTTCTCAGATCCAGTATAAGTCGATGACCTTGGTTGACCAATACTGCCAGGTGACATCTGGTGGCCAAGACAGACAGAGGCCGGCTCTGAGGCTGCAGACCTGGCCCTCACCCCGGTCTTGCTGCTTCCATTGCTGTGTGACCCCCAGTGAGAGACTCCATCCCATGTGGCATCTGCCTTCAGCTCCATGGCTTCCTGGCTGTGTCGGCTTCAGGGGGTCATTTCATCTCCCAGCCTCAGCTTGCCCATGCTGGGCACACTGCTGGGCTGCCCGTCTCCCAGCATGCTGTGAGCCATAAAACCCCATCAGGGCCTGCGTCAGTGGCCTTTGTTAAGATGTGAGCACCCGTCAGTGTGGCCTGAGTCCATCAGAATGAGGGAAGTGACCACTGCTACCCATCTCCTCCCCGGGTCGCCACCCACCCTGTCCATTTGCACAGATCATGAGTTCCCTGTATCACCAGCAGCTGGGGGAGAATGCATGGTGTTGTGAACAAGCCTGGCATTTAGCATAGCAGGGATGCAGGGCTACAACCCTTCCACCCTATATCCACATCTAGTCTTACTCAACACCCTCACAGTAACCCCACAGGAGAGGCACAGGGAGACATGGGACCAACAAAGAAGCTGAGACTCAGAGAGAGGGCCTGACCCGCCAGCCACACTGCTAGGAAGTGACAGAGCAAGGGGTGCAATCATTTCCAAGCAGACCCAGAATGAGCCCAGGGTGTCTGCACTCTGATCTCACTGGTCAGCCAAGGGAAGTGTTCCTGGCTCCCATCAGAGACTCAGGAGGGGAGCAAACACACACGGGAAAGGCAAGCACTAGGTCCTTGTAGCCACAGGTTCTGGAGATGTGGGTCTCAGCACTGACAGCATATTAGGATCTCCTGGAGTTGTTCAAATTCCCATGGCCCAGGCTGTACTCCAGACCAATTAAATCAGAATTTCTGGGCATAGGACCCAGGCCATAGCTTTTGGGAAAGCAACCCCAGTAATTCCGATGTGCGGTCAGGGTTAAGAACCACTGAACTGGGTTGTTGTGTTTTTTTTTCAAAGACGGAGTCCTAATGATCTATTTCAAATAGCAACTGATTGAAATCAATCAGCCAACGGACATGTGTAGAGCTCCTGCTACAGTGGTTCTCAAACTCAGGCTGGCATCAGAACCGTGGGGAGGGCTTGTCCCATCACAGAGGCTGGGCCCCACCCTCAAGGTTTCTGAAGTCTGGCTCGAGCCTTGGGATTCCTTATAAGTTCAGGTGATTCTCAGGCACAGCCAGTATTGAGGATGACCGCTACAGAAACCCGGGGCCGATCTGCCTGTCCCTGGCTCACTCCTCTGGGGGCAGAAGGGGGCACTTTTCTGAAAGGCAAGGCTAGGAGAAAGCCCTGGACACGCGCAGCTCTGCCCTCCTAGAGCCAACACGGTACCAGCGAAGGTACATTCCGGACTGTTTCTGCCAGGAGGTGAGGAGCCTGCCTGCTGAGGCTGCCCAGGTGAGTGAATAGGTTAATTGGGGTGAAGGGTTAGCCAGCCCCCTTGGCCCCAGCCTGGCCTCTGGTCTCCACTTGTCTACCTCTTGTTCCTCTCTACCTCAAATGTGTCCAACTTGCTCCCTCCTAATCCTGGTACCCATAAAATCTTCCTGCACTTTGCATCCTCTGGGACTCTGCACCTGCCCCCTCCTGGTCACTGATTCCGTGGATCAGTCTGTCTCCCCTACTCAGTCAAGCGCCTCTAGGACCAGGTTGCCCTTAGAGCTTCAGCACCCATTTTGCAGGTAGGAAGATGGAGGTCCAAAGGAGTAAAGTGGCTTGCCGGGGTCACACAGCTGCTAAGTGATGGAGCAGGAATTCTAATCTGGTCTGCCTGACTCAAGAGTGTGAGATTTCTGTGAATGATGCCAGCCTTATAGTCCAGGTGCTAGGTGGGCAGCCCTAAAACAGGCTCTCGGAGCTCAGAAGACATTCGCTTCTTAGGCTAAGAACAGACCAAAAGGTCCCCAAGCTCAGACCTATCTCAGTTCCATCCCTGGCTTGCTGAGTGCTTGGGGCATATCTCTAATCCTCCTGGGCCTCAGTTTGCCTTGTTAAACACTGATCTGTTTGACCCCTGCATCCAAGGAGATCCAAAGTGGGAGCATTTGGGCTTGGAAACTGCAACATGTGATTAGAAGTGTCAGGTATGTTGAGTAGAAACCAAATCCATTGTCCTGGACATGTCACTTCCTCCCTCTGCCTTTTGATTTCCTGCTCTGTGAGATGAGATCAATGATGCTGACCTAACAGGGCTACAGTGAGCAAGGTGTGAGCTTGGATGTGGACTGATGTGGGCCATGTCTGCTCCTGCCTGTGGCCCAGATTGCAGCCAACTTGGAAAATCTCCCTGGAGATGTCATTTGCAGCCCATCCAGAACTTGTCACCTGTCTATCTTGTGGGCTTTGGCCACAGTTCCAGGGAGCAGACGCACTCAGGAAAGTGGTGGGAGTGGTGGTCGGGGAAGGAAGCAGTCACTGCACACACCCCTGCCCACTCCTACTCCCTCCCTGATGGTAATGGTAAGAAAGAGCTGCAGAGCAATCACACCTCCACCTGCCATACTGGCAGCCTAGACTCTGACCATCACATGTTACTCCTCCAGAGCCAGGATGCCTTTGCCTGTGCCTTTGCCAGGGACTCCCAGGCCAGCAGAGGGTGCAGGCCCCATAACACCTGACCACCAGGCTTTGTCTCAAGGTGATGGAGAGCCCCAGCCTGGGCATCAGGAGATTGTGTTCTCCTCTTGGCTCCCGTCTGCCTGGCTGTACGACCTCAGGTGATTCCTTCCCCGTGTGTCAAGTGAGGATACTTCTCAGTCTCGTCCACAGGGCTGTGGAGGTGGCGTAGGTGGGAAACAGGGCTAAGGGATAAGGAGGCATCAGACCACAGAAGGGGAGACTAGTACAGTTCCCGGGCCCAGGAGCTCATTGTCAAGGGAAGGAAGGAGAAAGCAGGTGCCTGGAGGACAGGGATTGGGGAAGAGAAAGCGTCCGCCCTGCCTGACCCCACCCACCTGCCATGAGGATTAGCTCAGAATCCTGGCGCACTGTCCCACTTCACTGCCTCCTTTTCCCTTTCCCCACCCGCAGCAAAGGCCCCGGGCTGTCCCCTCAGCTCACACATACCACACCCTCCCCCATCTCCACGCCTGCAGAACTGGGCAAAGTCACTAGGGGTGGGGGTGGGAGACACCACACAAGCTAACAGGGGCCCGCTGAGGTGACCTTCAGGCCTCAGAGACTTGGAACTGGAAGCTCCAACCACCCCAATTTGGAGATGAAGCAGCCAAGATGCAGAAAGGGGAAGGGACGTGCCCAAGGACACCCCGCATGTCCACAGCACCTGGGACAGAGCTCAGGTATCCCAGCTGAGGTCCCCACTGCCGGCCCTCAGGGGCTCCCGAGAGGCCTCACCTTCCAGAGCCCACAGGTAGTGCTTCACCAGCTCCACCACCTCCTGCTTGTCCTCTGAGAGCACGATCCCAAAGCCAGCCAGCAGGTAGGAGATGTCCGTGGTGATCCCTGCCCTCACCTTCTGGATGGTGGGTACCACGCCCACCAGTAGCAGCAGGGCCACCTGGAAGAACCCCCAAATCAGGGCGGCAGGGCCTGGCTGTGCTCACACCAGACACTCCCATCCCAGGAATAGTGTGCTCTGAGACTTCAGGGAAGAAACTCTGGCAGTACACGGGCTGCCTCCACGTGCCCATCAGCCTTCACAGTGTTCTTATCTGTCCTTTAGAGCAGCATCCTCGTGCCAAAAATCAGCACATTACAAACAGATACGACTTTAGCCCCATAGGCCTCAGATATGCTTTCAAGCCGCACAAGTATACGTGTGTATCTCTGACCGCCTATCAATCGTCTATCTATCTAAAACTTCAGAATATAAAATTTCCAATTTTTCCATGTTGGACAAAGCAAAGTGTCCTAAAAATGAGCACAGGCACTGAAGCTGGACAGACCTGGATTCAAATTTTGGCTACCCTGAGATATTAACTGTAGGAACGTGGCCAAGTCAAGTTCATCTCTCAGCCTCAATTTCCTCCATCTGTAAAATGGAGAAAAATCATACCTACCTTCCAGGGTTTTTGATTTTTTGTTTGTTTGTTTTTTTCTGAGGGGGGCATAGTGGTGGTGGGGATTTATCAAACATATATTATCTCACTAAATCTTCCCAACTAAAAGGAATTAATCTATTTCCTCCATTTCACAGCTAAGCTAATTGTTTCAGGGATGTTGAGTAACTTGCCCAAGGTCACTCAGGAGGTAAATAAAGGAGCTAGGATTTAAATCCACATTTATGTGACTCCAAAACTCGTGCTCTGACCCTGTGTGAGCCCAACAAGAGTTACCATCCCCTCTCCTCTGGGTAGGCCAGCATTCCCAAGATGGCCAGAAGCAGCTGGACAGGATTTGGGTCGGGGTTTTTGGAGAGCTGAGCTGAGGGCCTGAGCCATCTCAGCCTTGGGGGTTGGGAGCAGGGGTCCAGAGGCAAGTGGCACTACAGAGGCAGGACATACCTGGTAGATGGCCGTCCCTGTCAGGGTGACTGAAAGCACCAGCTTCAGGGGGAGTCGGAATCCTGCAGTCCCCAAAAGGAGGGGTGTGGTGAACCCCAGCGCCATCCAGCCCCGGGAGCCCCATCCCTCCCAAGAGGCCTAGGACAAGGGCCAGGGCTCACAGGACCCTGGACCACCAAGGCCAGGCCAGGGGCTTCCCCTTGTCCCAAGCTGGGGTTGTTCTTCCCGATGACAAGAGTTTCGGGGAAAGGAGCGGACCTTCTACTGCAGCTGTTCTATGCAAAAGAGGGGTGAGGTCACCTGTCACTCTTGACCTCAGCTCCCCACGCCATACCTCGCTGTGGAGTGTAGATATAGTGTCTGAAGTAGATCCAGGCCCGGGACAGGAAGCCCTGCTTGGACGTGTGGGAGCTGCAGAAAGACCCAGGCAGGAGGGAGCTCTCAGGAGAAGCCCCTGCTCTGAGCCTGGGCCCCAGGGTTTGGTTCATTCCTCATCTCTGCCCCACCATGCTGCCCAGTGCCAGCCTCCCAAACAAGCCTGCCTGCCCAGACCTGTCCCCTGGCCCTAGGACCTCACCTGCTTTTCAGCTTCTTCTGGCAAAGGAGGGTCCTCAGATATTCTTCAGAGTAGCTGTTCTGCAGCCCCTGTGGCGACAGACAAATTGGATAAGCAGATGGGACCTGTCTCAAGCCATCCCTGGGGCCCTGGCCCAGGGTAGGTGCGCGTACAAACCTCTTGGCAGTGGTGGAGTACAGAGAAGGGCCATCCCGTGGGGACGAGGTCCATGCCCCCCAAAGCTGCCCTTCCCTCCTCCGTAAATAAAAGACTAATCAGTTTCCTATCTAAGAACTCTCAATGCAGGGAAGTTCTTCCTAAGGTCTATCTCCAACTCTCTCCAGCTTTACTCAGTCACATCACATCACTGCTTTCCTCCTGGCCCTCTGGCCTCTAGTAGCTAAGACTGAAGCAAAAAGGGAACTTATGTCCCACGAGCACATCCCTGACCAGGACACAGGATAGGGCCATTTCAGGTCAGATCCCCCCAGCCCTCGCCTACTCCAGGGAGATCACAAGGGTGACCTGATTTGTCTAAGCCACATTCCAGGCCTTAAACTCCCTGCCAAGTGGCAGAGGCCCACAGTAAGATGCAGTGAGCCCCTGGCCCCTGATGATTAGGAAAATATAGGCCATTGTCACCTGTTGCCATGGCAACCCTGGGATCCAGGGCAGGTGTGGGTCAGCTCAAAGCTTGACTGTGTCCTTTGAGGCTTAAAACTCTTTGACCAAGGGCCAAAGAGGATTCTAGTTCTCCTCAGACTTCCCAAGAGGAAAGGCATGCAATGGAGGGAGAGGCCGAGAAGATCCCTGGAAGGGGAGGGAAGGGCCTGGACGAGGTGCTGTGTGTCCTGGGGAGCTGCTCCCCTCTTCTGCGCATCTGGAGGGCAGTAGTGACAAGTACTGAGGACCCTACTGCTACCCTGTGAGAGCGAAACCCGGAGTCAGGTGGGCCTGTGGGGGACCCAGGGTCGCCCCGGAGATGCTGAGCCCACCCGCCTCTTCTCCCCTCACTCTTCATCCCTCCATGGGGACCTCACTCCTTCTCTGGCTTCAGTCCTAGCCCCTCTCCTGAGCTCCAGGCCCACAGTCCAGCTGCCCGCCAGACCCCTCAGCGCCACACACCTACAGCTACACATCGTCCCCCGCACACCTGCTCTCATCCAGCCTTGTGTATGTCAGCAACTAGCGCCACCACCCACCTGCTGTCTGTCCTAGATGCCACCCTTCAAGCCTTTCCTTCACCCTCCACATCCGCAGAGCAATCAGCCTTTTGCATCTGTGTCTTTAACCTTTCTCAAGGGCCTCTGCGGAGCAGTCTCCCTCTTCCTCCCCTCTCGCCAGGAAGAGCACTGGGCCCCGCCTCCACCCATGCTCCCAGGTCAGCTGGATGAGCCCTGGTTGCACTTCTCATAGCGCACTGTAAATATATGTTGCTGCGTCCATCTCCCCCAGCACACTGGGAGTCCTGGAGGTCCGACACAAGTCACGCAGCTAAGTGCACAAACCCAGCCTAGGGCCTGGCACAGGGCAGGTGCTTAGAAGGTCTACCTAATCTCAAATAAGATTGCCATATCTTGTAAGAATTCTCTCTTGCCATGGGTGCCAGCCGAGGGCCTGGCCTGGCCTTTGCCTGGGGAGGGAGGACCCACCAGTCCCTCTGCGACTCAGCAAACATTTTCTGAGCACCTGTTATGTTCTAGGCTCCACACCGGGCATGACCACATGTAGGGGAACAATAGATATGGGCAAGTCCAGGGTGTCTCGGGTGCTGAGTACGAGCCCACCCCAGCCCTGCCCCTTTACCTTGGAACCCGCTGCTGCCCCATGACTGAAGCTTTTCACCAGCTGCACTGGGTACCAAAGGCTCAGGAATCCGAGGCCCAGAAGGAGAGGCAGAGAGGCCAACAGAGAGTAGTACCTGTAGATCTGGATGGACAGAACAACGCCTAGACACACCTACCTTCTGCCTCCTTCCCCCAACCGAAGACCAGGGTTCATTTCCCTTCCCAGCTCACAGGGGTCCCTGAGGGTGGTCTAGGGTGCATGGAAAGGCTTCTGGTTCTTTCACTACCCCCCCGCCAGGGCCACTTGGCCCCAACTTCTACTTCCCCTTCTCAGGCCCTGCAGAGGTGCCTGCCCCTCTCCCAGGCCCCTGGACTCCCAGGTTCCTTACAGGAGCAAAAGGGAGTATGTTTTGTAATCCTCTCCTACCCACCCCAGGGGGCTGGGATGGGGCCTGAAACGGGGGACATCCACCTTCTATGTCCCTACGTTCCTGGTGCTTTGACACGGGCCTGATTTTTTCTATTACAGTTTGCAACCTGGGCATCTGGGAAGTACATGCTCTGCCTCCCAGGGTTGAGGCCCTCCTAGGGTTGCATATGTATTCATCTATTTGTTAATTCAATATGTTTTTATTGAGAGCTTAGTATGTGCCAGGTCCTGGCTGGTGAAAAAGACCAACGAAGTCCCTGCTCTCATGGAAACCACCTAATCTTCAACTCTACCCTGAGGGATTCGTGTTACAACTTCATTTATGGGGGCAGGGCAGGGTGGGGGGGAACCTGAGTCTCAGAAATGTGGTAAGGGGTCCTCAAAACACCTAGCACCACCTGGCACCATTTCGTATATTTGTTTGTTTGACTGTGTGTCCCCTTCTGGAATGGCAGCTCTTGGGATGTCAGGGACGTCACCTGTCTTGTTCACAGCTGTATTCCAGTGCCTGGAAATGTCCCTGGTGCAGAGTATATGCTCAGATATGTTTGTGGAATGACCAAAGGAAGGAAGGGATAAAGTTGGATTCACATCTGGGTTGTCTGACTCTGTAGGCCACACCCCCACCCTTTGGGCTCTGGACTGGTCAAGCTTCACACCCCAGCCAGCTCCAGTGAACCAGGTTCTGAGGTTCTGGAATTCTCTTTTTAGCCCTCTGAGACCATCCCCCAGCTCAGCACTTGCGTCCTCCAGCTCTCTTCACTCCCACTCCAGTCTGGCCAAGGGAAGTCTGGGAGATCAATAATGGGGGGATTTCAGGCCTCCTCTCCCTCCTTCTCTGCCCCTTCCCCCCCTCCTTCCCCCTCCCAAACTGGAAGCTCCTGAGGGCAGGCGCGGCTGCTTGGTCCCCAGCCTCTCCCACAGAGGGGCAGAGCTTGGAATGAGCATGTGTGTATAGGCGTGGAATCCTGTGCAACAGGGAAGCAGGACAGAGAGGAAAGGAGCCACACTGGTTTAAGCAGCTTCTCCACGCCCCGCCGCCCCAGGCCGTCGTTAAGTCAGCGGTTACCTTGGGTGACACCGGACACTCTGCCCTTTGCCAGACCTGGACCCCCAGATGAGCCCAGGACAGCACGCTGCCGAGCAGGTGTGCGGCTCTATGCCTGACCGTGGCACAGACAGCCAGGGGATAGTAGAGGGCAGGGTAATAGAGCAGAGCCAGTATCTTCCACGGCCCTGGAAGGCAAGACAGGCCGAGAGACACAGGATGGAGGGGCAGATGTGGGGCCTGGGTCCAACCCACCCAAGCTTCTCTCCTGTCTCCATCTTCCCAGCCCCTCAGCTGATTCCGTGGGCAAGAGCCCTGCACGCGAATCCAGGCTCTGACTATTATCAGCTCTGTGATCTTGGGCAAGTTACCTCTTGGAGTCTCAGTTTCCCCGTCTGTAAAATGGAAATAATATATAGTACATTAGCAAAGGTAAAATGAGAAGGTATGTGTACAGTGCCTTAGCCCAGTGCCTGAGTGAGTACTCAATAAATTAGGCTACTATTTTATTACTCTTCCCTTCTCTGACTCTCGGAACCTGCCACTGTAAAATGGGGCGAATATCTGCATCTTGTGGAGTTGCTGTGAGGATCGGATCATCTAAGGAGGTCATGTTGCAGGGCAGTGGCTCCTCTGGAAGGCAGCTGTCCTTTTTACCATCACCTCCTTGAGCCCAGCTCAAGTCTCCAGGACCCCTCCCCGCACCCCTCCCCACCCTTCTTCATGCTCACACGGGACTGGGCTGTCTGGGGGACTCAGCCTGTGCTCCCTCCCTCCCGAGGGTGGGATTTGCACAAGAGCAGAGAGGGCAGTATTGACTCAGGACAGAGCAATAGAGGTTTCAGGCACTGTGGTGGGACAATTGGGGAGGGCAATGGGACAGCGTCTTCTGGTCTATGGCTCATGACTGGAATGGGGAGCCCCAGTACTCTGGATTCCCACCTGCCCCCTCCCATCAATCCAGCCCAGGGCCTCAGCTGTGCTGGGTACCTTGGCCGGGTGGTAAGGCGAGAGTCAGGAAAGGCAGTGGGTCCTCAGTGGGGAGCAGCAAGCACAGGGAGCTGAAGAGGACCGTGAAGACGGCGGCAGGCACGGTCCGGGGCCTGTCCCCAGCCAAGAAGTCCACAGGGCTGGTGCAGAGGCGGGGACAGGACAGGGGGGAGTTGCTCAGGCCCTGCACGCCCATTACCACACACCGAGTTCCATAAACCGGGGAGGTGAGTCAGTTCCACTTTCCAGATGGGGAAACTGAGGTCCCTTCGTGCATTCATTCCACAGATGTCTGTGTAGTGCCTCCTATGAAACCAGATCTGGGCCCTGTGGCAAAGTGACTCAGGAACATCCCCTGCCCCACCCCCTGCAACAGGCAGACACAGAAGGAAGAAGCCTGAGCACTGCTCCCTCCACCCACTCTGGAAGCTTCAGGAAACAGCCGCCTCCACGCTAATTGGTCTGTCTGGGCTGGCTGACCTTCAGAGAGCTGGAGAGTCACAACATCCTTATGCAACAGCCGCCACCCTGGCCTGGGAGTGGCCCTGGGGCAGAGGGCAGACAGCGGGCATGGCTGTCCCAGGCATCACCCCTCTGGGCTCAGGGCAAGCCACTCAGACGCTCTGCTTCTGTGCTCCAGTTTGCCTTCATGCCCTGAGGGCTCCATCCTGCTTCTCCCAGGCCCTCCCCCAGGCGGGGCATGCTCTCTCCTGGGCCAGCCAGTGTGGCAGAAACCCCAGGCTAGTTCCTCACAAAACCAACATGGCAGGCCCCACCTCAGTGTGCAGCCCAGGCCTGGGGTGCAAGGCTGTCTACACTGGGGCTCCACCTACCACCTCGCCCCAGGCCTTTGGTCTCTCCCACACAAGGCTGCCCGGTCCTGTCTCCTCAGGGTCATCCCCATCCCAGACTCTGGGGTTGCTGGGCTGAAGGAGACGGGGAGAAAATTTCAGCCAGAGGGACTGGAGGGCAATCCCTCATAAATCTGTCTCGAAGCATCAGGGTCCAGGTAACACCCTCAGGGAAATGAGGGTCAAGATGGCATGGAGAGGGGCTTCCCTGGTGGCGCAGTGGTTAAGAATCCGCCTGCCAATGCAGGGGACACAGGTTCGATCCCTGGTCCAGGAAGATCCCACATGCCGCCGAGCAACTAAGCCCGTGCGCCACAACTACTGAGCCTGTGCCCTAGAGCCCGCGAGCCACAACTACTGAAGCCCGTGTGCCTAGAGCCCATGCTCTGCAGCAAGAGATGCCACCGCAATGAGAAGCCCGGGCTCCGCAATGAAAAGTAGGCCCCGCTGGCCGCAACTAGAGAAAGCCCGCGCACAGCAACGAAGACCCAACGCAGCCAAAATATTAAAAAAAAAAAAAGACAGTGTGGAGTGACCACGGCCTGTCGAGACTATGGACTGCCTGAGGGGGTGTGTCCTAGAGCTGGGCCCTCTTGGGCTCGGTCTCCCTGGGGTCTGGAACAGGAGTGGGTGCATCTGAGTGGGTCCCTCCCCTTCCCTCAGGGGGTCCCAACTAAGCCTGGAGATCTGGGTGGGGATGGGGAGAGCCCCCAGACTGAGAGAGTTTGGGGTGTCCCAGAGGCCAGAGCTGGCTCCTACGTACCTAACAAGCCACCACCCTCCCAGCCGGGCCCCCTGAGCGGGGGTGCCCAGGCCAAGGCACCAACCTGGGGAGCCCAGGCCTGCCGTGCCCACAGTGGGGCCAGAGCTGGCGGCGCTTCACCAGCATGGCCAGCAGCAGCAACACGAGGATCTGAAAGGAGAGCACAGAGGAGGGCTCGGGTGCCCAGGCCTTCCCCGAGGGGCTGAGTCAGGGCACTCAATCCCAGGACCCCCTACCCCGCAGTGCACACTCCTGCAGCAACTGGGGACTGGCTAGGAGGTGACAGAAGTTTGAAAGGTTGGTCTGCATCCTGGTTTGGGTCCCCACCCTGGGAGAACTCCCGGTACCCACTCCCATATGTGGGTTCCCCAAGTCTCCCTTCCCCAGCGCCAGCAAAGAACACACATCCCCCTGTTCAGGCTGGCAGTGGCGGCAAGCCAGTTGGGACTCACCGACAGCACGACCAGGCAGGCGTGGTAGAGGCCGGGTGGCACGCTGGGGTGGCAGGAGGGCACCAGCCTGCAGAGTGAGTGAAGGCTGGGTCAGGCCGAGGTAGGGAAACCCCAGGTGTGCAGCCCAGGCTGGGGTTCCAGGCTGTCTATACTGGGGCTCCACCCACCACCTCCCTTGACCCTCTGATGTCTCCTAGACAGTTCACCTGCTCAGGGCCATTCTGGGCCTCTGATGACCCTGAAGTGTGCCGGTCCCACGCCCAGCTCTGAGGTTACAGGGCTGAAGGAGACAGGGGGCTCCCAGGGGAAGACATGGGAGAAACAGAATGGGCCAGCTTGGCCTTTCTATCCATCAAGGCCCACTTCATTCCTCCCTCCTCCAGGAAGCCTCCCTGACTGCTCCAGGCCTCAGATCTCTCCTCAGAACTGTGGCTAAGCGTACCGCCTGGGTCCGGCAATCAGCAATGGGTCCTATGATTTGTCTTTCACTCACTGGAATCCAAGTTTGGTCTGTGTCTCTGACTGGAACGATCTACCTTGGTCTTCCAGGATTTATGTCTCTTCTTTACCTGTTTTATTAAGGGCTGAGTCACGTGGCAGAGAAAGGTATCAGGTAGGAGCCCCGAGCTCAGGGCTGGACGTGAACCTAGGAGAGCTGATAGGACTGGGTTCCTGGGGGAGAGGTAGACCTCTGGGTTTGCCCAGATGGAGCCTGGGAGCGCCAGAAGGAGGTAACCAGTGTGGGCAAGGCCACCAAGTTCTGGTGGGTGAGGCATCAGAGGAAGCCCTGCAGCTGCGCCCTCCCTGCCGCAGGCGGGGCTCACCCACCCAGCTGGGCTCCTTCCTGCTGTGTGGAAAAGAGGGATCCCAAGGGTGAGCCTGAGTACTCTGTGCTGGAACACCCCGAGCTTGGGAATCCCAGAGAGTGAGAAGCAGGAGAGAACCCGGTCACGCGGGCTTGTCCTTGGGGTGGAGGGACAGAAGGAGTCTGTTTTGTGCGATTTCTTGGCCAGGGCAGAGCCAGCCTCTTCCCAGAGCAGTAGAGTTTGTGCCATGCAGGGGATCAGGTTCCTGCTGTCTGAGCCCAGGCCTCACGCTCCGCGCTTGCAACTCTGAGGCATTTTACTCGAGTATGTGGGGTGGGGTTTGGGTGAGGCAGGGCCCCTCACCAGCCCCAAGAGTTCAGAGCCACCACTCCAGGCCCGCTCAGCCTGCATCTCACCACCTGACAAAGTCCTACTCAATCCTGCGCCCCCCACCAGGCCCAGCCAGGGCAGGGGCTCCGTAAACCGTCCCTGGAGCAGCCTGACCGTTTCCCACTCACCCCAGACCAGGAGCCACCCTCACCTCCACGGACCCCCTCCAGGGCCCTGTCTGGGGGCAGCTCTGGCCCTTCCTGTGCCACCCGGGCCCCCCCCTCTACCCTTTACTTAGCTCAGTTTGCCTGAGGCTCATGGACCCTCAAATGTTTGAGGTCTGAGCGACAGAAATTTAGCTGAGCAAATGTCTGGCTCACAGCTCGTGGACCCATGTTTCGTGCTGTGGGACAGGCCGGATGGCGCAGACACAGAGAATGCTACGTCGGGGAGGGCGGGCGCTTGATCTTTGAGGGGGCACAGCAGATGCTAAAGGATGCAGAAAAGGGAGAGAAATCTGGGGCAAGGCCTCAGAGGGGGTGGGATTTGAGTTTGAAAGATGGTGGCATCTCTTTAGGCAAAGAAGGGGCAAGGGAGCTCCACGTAGAGGAAAGAGCATGAGAAAGTGGAGTGACAGGCAGTAGACAGTGAGGCTGGGGCCAGGCAAGGTTTTCAGCTTGATTACAGCGCAGAGGGCAGGCTGAGAGCCGGTAATAGCAGGCATGGGAGGCACTAGGGAGCCACTGAGGGCGTCTGAGCGGGACAGTGTTCTAGATTTTAGGAGATTTCTGTGGCTAGATTTGAATAACAACAACAACAGTAACTAGTATTGACTAAGCATCGAGCGAGTGCCAGGCACTTCCTATGTATTAACTCAGTTAATTACCTAAGAGGTGGGTGCTATTAGTATCCCCCTTGCCTAGATAAGGAGAACAAGGCTCAGAGAGGCTAGGTATCTTGCCCAAATCACACAGCTAGCAAAGCACCAGAGCCGGAATTCGAACTGAGGTAGTCTGACTTCAGCAGCCGCGTGGGACCAGGATGTGAGAGGCAAGGAGTACGTGGAGGAAGATATTGAGTTGAACCACACGAAACTGCCATTTCTTTCCATCAAAAACAGTTAAGTATCGGCATTTTCAAATGGCTCAGCATAAACAGTCACGGGGGAGCGGGAATGTCAGGCAGTATCTCAGGGGTATTTAGGTGGAAGACTTTACATGCCTTAATGTAGCGGAGCAGAGAGAAGGGGAGTTTCTGGGATGACTGTAGGGTTCTGGGCCTTATTCCAAGACGGAGAGTGAGGACAGAGTCCAATGGAACCCAAGGAAGCTGAGGCTTGGTCTTGGGCAATTCAGAGGCGGTGATGGGCACTCAGGGACAGAGGCCGGACTGCAGGATGGTGAGGACACTGAGACGGAGAAGAAGCAAAGCAACTGTTTCTAGAAGTTTGGCTCTGAGGTAGAGGTTGCAAAGCGCCCCATCCAGAGGGGAGGGCAGAACACATCTGTGTGGGTGAGAGGGAAAGGCTGACTGTCTGGGGCGGGGGTCTGTGGGCCTGTGGTCCCCGGGGGGCCTGGAGCCCTGCTGCCTGACCCTCTCCCTGCTCCCACAGCAGAAGAACCTGCAGATCACCCTGGCGTTGACCTCTCTTGGCGGGAGGGCAGGCCATGAAGGAAGCCTCCCAATTCCGCCTTCCAGGCAGCCCTTTGAAGTGGTGGGGAGGTGACTGACATCCTGGACAGCTGCCACAGATGTATTTGTATCCCCAGGCTCTGGCTGGGAAGCTCGGTATTGATGATAAGAGTGGATGACACACGAGCACATGGCAAGTAGGGCCCATAACCTGACCAGAGGAGCCTCTAGGGGTAGAAAAGAGCCAGCTCGGCTTATACACATCAATCCAATATCCACAGAAGACCCCAGACAGTGTGCATCCCATCGCCATCAGACTCACCCCCACCCCCAACCTCTCCAACCAGGTCCTGGTGCCAAGGGGGCACTTGGATAAATGTGACCAGGAGATTGAGTCCATCCCAGACACTGTCACCAGTGCCCACAACCTCGACTCCAGCCTGCTGGGGCGTGCTGAGGCACAAGGGGGACCACTGTGCAGAGCTCCTCAAAGCTTTGGTGCACCACCTCGCCGGGGTGTCTGACTCACACAGGGAGAAGTGAGTCCAAGCTTGCCTCCTTGGGATTCCCCTGGGATCCCAGCTTCCCACTCCCACCTTTGGCAGGAAGTTCGACTTGGTTTGGCCCAGTAAGTAGATTCAAACAAAGCTCTTCATTCTTACCTACGGTGGGAGAAGAGAGCTACAAATTCTAGCTGACACCCACCTTAGGAGTGGTACTGCTCATCACCTAGTCCCTGCCATGCACCCAGCTTTATTCTAAGGCCATATCTAAATACCTGAGCCACAGAGCTGGCTGCAGGCACCTGGCCCCAGCCAATGCCTGGGCCCTGAAGTGGCTAAGGACACAGCTTCAAATCAGGGCCTTAACTCAGGTCAGATTCTGTGTCCTCTTGGGGCTCCCAGGCCCCTCTCCATTCTGCTGCTTCTCCCACCTCACACATACACAGCAGGAACCTGGGGAGCCCTGGGCTTTCGAGGTCAGCCAGGGAAGGGGAAGAGGGCACCCTTTTGCTGACAGCAGGGCTGCTTTCCAGGTGGTCAGAACCCCGAGTCCTCCAAACAACATCTCCTTCCCCCAGGCCTGGGTGGGGTCTCCATCCCTGCCGGGTGACCCCAGCCTGGCCAGGCCACAGCCCTGGCCTCTGGGGAGGCACGCAAGCATTTTTCCCTTCTCCGGTTTTGGTTGTTGATGGAGAACAGATGTGCACACATCTGGCTCGGCAACCCCCAGCCTCACCTTTCTAGTTCCGCAAACCTTCAGACAGAGAAGGGAGGTAGGCGATGGGGCCGGGGCCAGGGACAACAAGGGGAGAACTGGGCTCTGGGGCCCACGCAGGCAAGGCGTCCCTGGCAGCATGGGGGCACAAGGAGGCCCAGCTCCTCCACCAGGGTACCCAGACTAAACAAAGATAGAAGGGATCTGGGCAGAGGCGGCTGTGGGCCGAGTCCTCAGGCCACACTGGGCTGGGCTGAGGCCGCCTCCCTCCCCTGGGCTGCCCGAGCACTCCTGCTGAAGAGAACAGGGCCTCCTCAGCTTCACGGAGCCTCAGACCAGCCAAAGCCAACCAGGGCGGCATGTTTCCTCAGGCCTCCCCCTGCCCCAGGCCTGCCCAAAGAACCTGACGCTTACTAACAGCACACCCCAGATGGTCACCACAGGGGCCAGTAACACCTTGAAGGCAGGCCCGACTCCCTCAACCACTCACCCAGGACTCTCCACCCTGGTTACAGGCCAGAGTCACCCAGGGAGCCACCACAGCCCAGCTGGATCTGAGTTTGCAAGGATGGGGCCCAGGAATCTGTTTTTTAAACACACCACAGGGAATTCCCTGGCGGTCCAGTGGTTAGGACTCAGTGCTCTCCCTGCCAGGGCCAGGGTTCAGTCCCTGGTCAGGGAACTAAGATCCCACAAGCCGCGTGGCACAGCCCCCAAAAATAAAATAAAGTCAAAAAAACAAACACAGCGCACAGGTGCTTTTTAGGTGACTAGCCTGGCCCAGGTCCTCCACCTCAAGTTTCTTAACACCAGCACAAAGGCTGTTCTCACCTAACAGGCGAGGAGACTGAAGCCCAGAGAGGCTGTGACTTGCCAAGGGTTCACACAGCAAATGAGCGGCAGAGCCCCTCTTAGCAGCCCTCGCTCAGGGTCTTCCCCACACCCCCCCATCAGTAACCTCTGCCACACCCCATGCGCTGGCCGACAGGGCCAGGGGTTCCGACTCACCCTTCCGGCTCAAGCTCCTGGCCACCCTGGGGCTCGTCGATGTACCAGCTGCCGTAGGAGTCATCGTCGTCTGTGGCCCCGGACGAGGTCTGGTTCCCTGCTACCTGGGTCGACATTCTCTAGTGCTTTTCCTCTGACCCCCAAACCAGAGGGAAAAAGCCACTACAGATGTGAAAAGAGGCTTGGGGTGGGGGTGGGGGGGCGGGGAGAAAGAAAACTCAAACAAAGAAACGTTTCTCTTTAATCCTAAAGGTTACTTTCTTGCTTTTAGCTCTCTGGGAAAAGCCCTCCTGGGAGTGAGGGCCTGGGCCGGCTGGCACAGGAGAAGGGGAAGGGCTTCTCCTGTCCCCTCCTGTCCCTTCCCGCCCAGTCTCGCGAGGTCCTGCAGGAGGTAGTTATCCCTTGGGGATGGTGCCCCCTCAGGGTCCTTGGGCTTTTGCTGGAACACCCGTCTGTCTCTCTCTATGACTGGCCACCGGTAGGTTTTGACTCAAAGCACCATTTTCAAAGAAGTTTTGTCCAATCCAAGCTGCCCACAGAGAGCACCCCCTTCCTTCCCCCTCCTCAAGCCCACCCAGAGGGACCCACAGACACACACTCAAGGAAGGACCAGGGAGGAAGGAGCTGCGGAGATGAAAGGGTGGGCGGGCAGCGGGCAGCGGGCGGGCTCAGCACCGTCTGCCGGCCCCTCCCAGCTGGACTCCCAGCCCCTTCCGCTCTCAGGGGTCCAGCCCAATCCCCCCTCTTTGTTCAGGCTCCCTCGAGACCATCCCCCAGCCTCAGCCTGCCCCTCGCTGGCCCCCTTGGGCTTCAGTGATGGGAACACACCGTGGTCCTCACAAGACCCCCTTCCGGAGGTGGAGGTCCGGCTCCATTGGCGGCCTGAGCCTGGGAGGAGTGCGGCCAGGAGGGCCGGCACCTGACCGCACGCACATACCTGCCTTCAGCGCCTGCCCCAAATCGCCCACACATCTGCAGGGCCTTACAGACAAGTCAGGCATTCCAGCAACCCAGGGAGACTGGGCCAGGGCCAGAAGGAGGGGAGGGAGCCCGTCCGTTCCTTCTCCTGGAGGAACATGTGTCTCACTGGTAAAATCTTTTTGTTTCTCCAACTTGATTTCACAAGGAGATAACTCACCCCCACAAGGCAGAAATTAGTCCTTTAAACACGAACCAGACCCACGGGGAGGCAAGAACCCTGCCTGCCTCCTGTTCCTCCCGGAGTGTGGGGTGAGAGTGAGGGCAGGAGATGGAGGTTCCTCTCCCCCTCCTGGCCCCCAACCGGGGGTGGAGGTATGGCAAGAAGCAGACAAGGCAGAGAGCAGTTCTCAGGCCCTCTATTCCTGGGTGGGAGTCAGGCCCCCTGAAACTTTGAGGGTCCCTGTCCTTCCAATACCCCACAGGGCACCTGGGCCACGGCCCTACCCAGCTAAGGCATTCATTCAACAAGCTTTTCAAAAGGACGTTCATCCATTTATTATTTTAACATAAATTCATTGAACACCTACTTAGTGCCAGCACTGTTTGGGGTCCTGGGACGGGAGAGTCTACAGTTCAGGGGGACATAGCCAAGTAGGTAAATGACCTCGGATCTGAGGGTTACAAAGGGAAGGCACAGAGTGCCCTGATGTACACCACAGGAAATGGAATTTGGTCTGAAAGAATGGGGGGCGGGGGTGGCGCGGTGTGTGTTTTGAAGAAAGAAACCTTTCAGTGGAGATCCAAGGGCAGGGAAAAGTCAGCTGCGCAGAGGGTGGAGTTGGTGGGTGGGGTGGGTAGTGGAGGGAAGCGTGTTCCTGATAGAGGGAACAGCAGGAGGGATGCTCAGAGGGACAGAGCTTGAAATCCTAAAAGCTCCCCATCCAAATTCTGTAGCCAGGCTCACAAGGCCTTCCAGAATTAGGGTCTGAGGGCTCTGTTGGCTTTGGTTCCTCCCCCTCCTTCCCAAATGACCCCTCTTCCAGGAAGAGGGCTCTGGCCTCCCCTCTGCCACCCCACAGAGATGTCAGCATCTGCTGACTCAGAGCTGAACCTGAACTTTGTTTGATGCGACGCAGGAGCCCACACTGCCCATCTGATCCCAGGGATCAGACCTGGCTGGGATCTCCTGAGGGCAGAATTCTACCTCTTCTCCTCCTCATGCCTCCTTCCCCTGATGCACGGTACCCAGCACTGGGGCCACAGGGACTTTCTAAACTGGGTTTGGCAAAGCCATTGCTTGTTCTGGTGACCATCGCTCCTCCATGGGCCTGTCCCGTGCAGCCTGCTGTTTCTCCAGCCAGGTTTCCAGAGCCCTGCATTCCCTTCACTGCTCAGGAGTCCTAGACCCATAGCTTAGGGAGCAACTCACTATCTGATTTTAAATCCCCCTCATGATTCCTCCAACAGTTGGAGTCCAGTCTGTGCCGGGGAGCTCACTCCTTCTACAAGGTGGAGAAGTTCATAGCTGGATAAATCCCTGTCCGAAACTGCTTTCTACCCTGCAGGGAGCGAGTCTGCCTCCTCAGTCTGGTTTGTTCATTCCCTCATTTATTCCACAGATGTTGATGGCATGCCGATTACGTGCCAGGCAAGGTTCTCCACGCTGAGAATATAGCAGCGAGCAAGATAGATAAAGTCCTGTGCCCCAGGGAACCTCATGTGTAGTGGGGGGCAGGGGGGGGACAAAACATGTGTCATGTGTGCTGAGAGGGAAAATACAGTGGGATACGAGAGGAGAGACAGACAGACGGGAGTTGGCTATTTTAGGCAGGATGGTGAGGACAAGCACAGTCAAGAAGGTGATATTTGAGCAGACCCCTGAACGAAGGGGGGCGGTCCCCAAATGGGCGCCTGGAGGAGACTCCATCAGCCTCAGGGGCTACAGCGAGGCCGGCAGGGAGGGGCCCAAGCTAAGTCCAGGCACAGTCCCTTCCCCACTGCACTCTTCCCCGACCCAAACCCTGCTCTGCCCCCAAAGAGATCTCAAGTGGAGACAGCGCCTCCCCCCATCCCCCACCCCGGGCTAGCCCAGTGCCCATGGTGCCACCTCCCTCCTTACTGGGGAGATGCAGAGGCCACCTTCAGGGAGGCCCTAAGCAGAGGTGAGAAAGTGTGAGCTTGTCTCTCTCCCCAGGTACAAGCACAGCAGACAGAGGGCAGTCTTTTGTTCAGTACCTCTAGAGCTGGGTTTCTATATGGCAGGGAGAAATGCCCTGGTTGGGGAGGCAGCCTACCTGGGTTTGAGCCCTGGGACTGGCTGTGTGACCTTGAGTGATTCCCTTGGCTTCTCTGAGTCTCAGCCCTGCCTCTCTCCCAGGAGGAATAGGTTATCCAGCCAGGAGATTCTTTGACTGTGGGCTCTCCTCTCCCCCAGGCCCCCACTCCCTGCCCTCAATGACTTCACGGCCCAGGAATGTGGAGCCAGCACGCCAGGCACTGGTTGTAGTAAGAAGTTCAAAGCTACAGAGAGCAGCTGTGACTGCCCAGGAGTCCCCCATTGTCTTCCACCCACCCTCCTGGCCCCCAGCTCCCCTATACACTCTGATGGGGGCAGGGAGGCAGGCTGGGTCAAAGATCCATGGCTACTAGGTGGCTGCATAGCTCAGGCTGGGAAGGGGACCCCACTCCTTGAGCCCAAAGTACCTCCTCAGCTTGAAACTAGGAGAGCTCACATCTGTGAAATGGAAGGTTACCTCTGAGGTGTTAGGAAGGATGCCACCTGGCCAGACTGCAAGCTGGCAAGGAAAAGTATCGAGAGGAGAAAGATGGTAATGATGTGCTCCTGAAGAATTTCTCCAAAGGCCTGGCGGCAGAGTCCAGGGCCTACCCTCTGGAGTTGGGCCTACCCTTTATAGGGGGACTTGTATCCAAAAAAGTCAGAGACCTGCAGGAGAGGAGGAGCTGGCCGGTGGAGTTACTTGGAAGACAGACAGTAAAAACTCGGAGAAGGGAGAAGAGAGGAGAAAGAATAAGGAGATGGACTGAGCAGTCTTGAAGGCTTCCTGGAGGAGGGGGCCTGGAGCAGGGCCCTGAGGTCAGACAGAGTCAGCAATGGCAGCAAGAATGAGGTGTAAGTGTCATAGGAGAGTTGAGAAGGGGAGTCTGAGAGGCAAGGAGAGAGCAGGGCAGGGCTCAGGGCTGCCTGGCTGTGCCCTCGTGAGCCCACACGGGCACATTCAGATGAGGCTGACACCAGCACCCAGGGAGCAGCCCACGCCAGCAGTGCTCCTAGCTGAGCACAGATTGGGGGGTCGCAAAAAGCCTCTGGGCTCTGAGCAGACGAAGGCCATCTGCCATCTGGGCCTGGCATGGAGCTCCCCTTGGGCTGGAGCTGGACCACGAAGCCCTCGGGACAGGGCTTCCTTCCTCCCCATGTTTTTGTTCAAGTTGATTAGATCTGAGGAATTTTGGCGTCCAGGAACAGAGGCCCACGTGTGTGCCTCCAGCAGCCTGTGGTTATCAAAATCCTCAAAGGGTAAAGTGCTAAGCTTAAAAGGAGCTGACAGTGGGCCTGAAGGCGTGAGGAAGAACCTCAGAGACACCCCCAAGGACTCCCAGATCCTCCGGAGCACCTCCAGGATCTCAGCAATATCCCCAGAATGTTAGTAACACCACAAGAACTCCCAGAACTTCAGAATCACCCGCCACGAGCCCCCAGAACGTCAGTAACACACCAGAACCTCTAAAACACCTCAGAACCTTGGCCCACATTCCAAGGACCCTCAAACTCCGGCAAATCAAGCACTGGTAGGGGCAAGATGGTCAAAACCATGGTACACAGTTGCAAAAGGCCCAGAGACCCCCTCATTGCTCACCACCCTCCCATCCCAGCTTTTGGCTCTCTGAGTCCAACTGCACCCCCAAAAGTTCTACAGCACCCAAACCTCAGTAACACCCAGCCTCAGCAACACCCCAATCCCCAGCAGCACAGCAGAGAATGGCCAAGGGTTGCCTCAGTCCAGGAGTGGGGGATGGCCCACGTGCCTGCCTGCGCAGCCCAGCCCACCATGAACCCATGGATACACAGCCAAGGCAGGTTCAACCCCATGTGGACCAGTGAGCTCTGGGTCTGCCCCCATCTACATAGCACACTCACATACACACATATCGAACTGCCCCCGGCACACACAGGCGCCTGACCCTGGCTCCAGACCCAGCCTGACCCCATTCAGTGGCCGGAAGGCAGTGCTGTTGGCTGCTAAGCTCACGACAGGAAGTGTGGATGGCTCTCTACCTCCTACCTCCCTTGCCATGTGGGAGCATCAGAAGCATCTAAGACATGCCTTTCTTAGAATTCTCCTGCCCCCCTCACCAATAACATCATCATAGCATGAGGGATGTAAGCCAGACTGTTCTGGTATGAGTGTGGACACTGGTGGGGAGAAGGAGGGTAGCCAACTGTTCCAGGGGAGCAGTGTGTTCTTCCCCTCCCAGAGTGCCAGCTAGAACTGACTCAGAGGAGGCAGGTTTCAGCTCAGGACAAAGGTAGCTTTCTTTGTCTCACAGAGCAGTGAGCCCCCCATCAGAGGAGGCAATCAAGAATAGGCTGGTAACATCAAGATGCCTTCAGAGGAGGACTGGCCGAAAGGCCATGAAGATGCCCCCAGCTATTAGAGGCCTGGATTCTCCCTTCCCAGCACGTCCTCCCTGGGATGGTGCCACCATGGTCTGGTCTTGAGATGTGGGCTTCGTGCTGCCCTCCTTCCTCACTGAGGACACCAACTCCCGGGCAGATCCCCTGAGTTCTCTCTCCTTGTTGCCTGCTGACCACAGGACAGGGCTCTCCATCAGTCTCTTGCCTACCAGCAGACCCTACTCAGACACAACTCTTCTGATGTCTTCCTGCGTTTTGGAGCTCGTACTATCTCCCCAGGGTCCCCCGAGTACAGCAATCTCGAGGTCTCCAACATCACCCCTCAGAATTGCTCAACCCTACCATTCCTGCCCCCTTGCTGCCCTCACCTTTGTGCTCTGTTGTACCCCCTCCCCGCCGTGCCTCTTCCTTGCTCCCTCACCTGTCCCGATCCTACCTGCCCCGCAAGGCTTGGCTCCAGCCCCACCTCCACCAGGCGTTCTCTTGACCTCTCCCTTCTGTATCTCTTCCTTCTCCTTAGTGGTCACCCTGGGGAGTCCTGTGCCTCCAGGCAGGCAAGGTGCTCCCTGCCCCCTGGAGCCTCCTCCGCTGAGCCGCCAGCACCAGCTCTGGCTGGGATCCCGGAGGGATGGCTGGTTGTGCCGTCTCAGCACTCGGCCCTGAGCAGAGTCCCCAGCACCTGCTTTAAAAAGTGTTTGATCCCCTCCTCCCAGAAAGGCAGCTCCCTCCTTCCCACCAGCTCTGGCCCTGCCCCTCCTCCCGCCCCCCAGGCCTCCCGCCTGTGATTCTAGCATCAGAGAAGCCCACCCCACCCCCACCTCACCAGCTCAGGGCCACAGCCCAGCTGGGGCCCCACACAACACACAGGGCGGCTTGTCTTTGGCGGAGACTCTCCAACCCCCAAACCGTTTGCCCGAAACTTGATCTCCTTGGCCCTCAGAGTCACCTCAGTGGAGAAGCCTGCACAGGGCTTTAATGGCTGAGTTTCCCCAGCTGTGGCCCAGGATGGGCTAAGGAACCCCCTACCTACCTTCATTTGTCACCATCCATCACTCCCGGGGAGCCATTGCCTGATGAATTGCACCAAGCCGGAGGGGAACCACCAGCTAAGCTTTTAATAACCCGATCAGCACCCTGCTGCTGCCCAACTGGGCTGAGGGCCCTGACCATGGGAAGGGGGGAAGTTGTCACACTTTCATGGGGCTTTGGGGCTCAAATTTCAGGTATGATCCATTCCAGGGGGAGGGCCAAAAAGCTCTCTCAGAGAGCTTTCTCTTCAACTCCTCATAGCCCAGTCTGTCTCTAGAAGAAGTCTGGGGTTCTGGGGCCTGCTACTCACCCCAAGCACCTTCCTACAACCCCCAGGTCTGCAGGGACAGTCGCCCCGATCACCATCCCAGAACTTGGAAGGGGAGGTGATTAGCTCAGATTCACCATGCTCTTCCCTCCCCCTCCTAGCAGGGGTGCCCTGGAGGGGGGTAAATGAGGAGAAAAGGGCTCAGAAGTGCTAAAACATGGTGCTGTGGTAGTCAGGGAGAGAAGGGATAAAGGTGGGGACCAGAAGAAGGGCCCTAAATTCCCAAGAGAAGGATACCAGGGGAGGTGTCTTCTTCCTCCTCAAAGGAGAAAGGGGGTACAGTCAACAAAAGGGTGGGGCCGCCAGGCAGCATTAAGATGTGAGATTGGCTTCCAGTGATGGTAAAGACCCCAGAACAGAGGGCACAGTGAGGATGGGGCCAGGGCTGTGTTTGCTTAGTGGGAGGGAGGGAGGAAGGGAGAGGGCACAGTCCAAACCAAGATGGAAAGGGCCTCTGAGCTGACTGCAATTTTCCCCATGGAGAAGAAGGATTTTCAAAGAAAGAGTTAAACCCACGACACTAGGAGCGAATTAAACTTTGGCCCATTTTTAGGAATCTATCCTCAAGTACCACTTGCATATATATGCAGAGAAGATACCTAAGGCTGTTAGTAACGTAAAAATTTGACAAGCCTGATATCCATCAATAAGCTTTGATAAGTCTATATGGTAAGGCACTATTCAGTTGTCACAAAGGATGAGGTACCTCCTTGTGGACTGGCACGGCAGAACCTCCAAGACATAATGCCATGTAACAATAACCAAGAATGCAAGTTGCAGAATAATACATACCTATGTTCCTTTAAACTAGGTATACGTGTGTGTGTGTGTGTAAATACATAAAAAATGAATCTAGAAGACACACAGAAAACTGTTCACAGTGATACACTCAGGGGAGGGATGAGTTTGGGGAAATGAAGGGAGATTTGCACTAGTAAAAACTATCTATTATCTATCTATCTATCTTTAGTAAGCAAAAGGAAAACATTGTAAGGCTGTGTTGAAGCTGCAGTGAGGAGCTGTGATGGCATCACTGAACCGTGTGAAATACATTGTCTCCAACCTAGTATTGCACATTCCACAGCCTCCCTTCAAGTTAGATGCAGCCCTGAGTCTAAGTATTAGCCAATAAGATGGAAAAAGAAATGTTGAGCATAACTTCCAAAGAGGTGTTCTTTAAAAGAGAGGTGTTTTCTTTAGTCTTTCCTCCTTCCAATTGGTTGAAATGTGCTTGTGATGGCTGGCTCTCAAGCAGCCATCTTGGACTATGAGGTGAAGGTCATGAGTTAAATAGGATAGAGCAGTAAGTGAGCTGCAGAGACGGAGAAGTCTGAGCTAAGACCAGATCTTAGGGCTGGAGGAGACCTCAGAGACCCCTGTTCTACCCCTACTCACCCTCACATCCAGAGGAAACTGAGGACCAGAGAGGCCACATGATGTGTCAGGGACAGTGACTGAGCTAGGAGTTTTGCCCGAGATCCCCCACCCCCACCCCACCCACCTGCACACACAGAGTTCATGGTTCTTTCCCCAGAAAACTTCCTTTCCCAGAGCTTTAATGCTACTCCATTCTGTGGCTAGGGGACACCCTCTGGGGCCCAGTCCGAGGACTAGGTGAAGGCCCCCAGGGTTGGTTAAGTGGTAGACCTGGGACATACCTCTCAGCACTCTGATGAGAACACAGCAGAACCTCTGCCCAGAACCTCTGTGGGTCTGTCAGTATCTCCTATTTGGCTTCTTTCTTTCTTTCTCTCTCTCTGTCCTTCTGTCTGCCTGTCTGTCCCTGTCCATTAGCGCCTCTTTTCACCCCTATTATCGTCTCTCTGTCCGCCTCAGTCTGCCTGTCTGCTCTCTTTCTATCTCTCTTTCTAACTCTCTGTCTCTGCCTCTTTCTTTCGCTGTCAATCTCTGTCTCTCTCTACCCTTCCTGTCTTTCCCTTTCTGTTTCTCTCTCCTGCTCTTGTATTGTTTCTCTGTCTCCCTCTCTCTGAGCCTGACTGTGAAGTGCATCTCTCTTCCTAAAGGTTTTAGGCGGTACCTTTTGTGTTGTGTGCTGACTTGGTGCTGCCCCTACCAGCTCCTGCCTCCTCTCTCCCCTACTTACCTCCTCTGGCCCCCAAGCAGGCTGGACTCCCTCTCAGGGGTTTGAGTCCGTGGAGCCAGTGGAGCAGCTGGGCAACTGGGCACAGAAAAGGCAAAGGTCGGTGCCGTCGATGCTGCCAGCGAGGCTAGCACCCTCGCCCTCCTGCAACCGCAGGAACTTCATTCTTTCTGAGCCAAGGCTGGCAGAGAGGGCTGTTGGGGAGAGCCCAGGGATCATGGGTATGGCCCTAGCCCAGGCTGAAGGCCAGAGCCAGAGGGCTTCAGGGGTGACCCAAGACTCTCCTGGCAGTGTTCCATGCTGGAGCCTGGAGCAAAAGGCCGGGAGGGGAAGGGTGGGGCCGGAGGCATGGAGGCTGGGTCAGTTGCCACTCAGAGGGGAGAGTTTCAAGGTAGCCAGGCCCCAGTCTTAACCACCACAATCAATGGAGGGAAAAAACCAGGCTTCTAATTTTGCGTTTACCACTTACTAGCTGAGTGACCACAAACAAGGCTGTTTCCAGCTCTGGGCTCTGGGCCGTTTCCAGCTCTGGGCCTCAGTTTTCTCATCTGTGCGGTGGAGAGAGACTGGCTGCTACGTTTCACTTTGCCAGTTGGAGTCTGTTCTATCATCCCATGAGCCTCTGGCACTGTGGATTTGAAGGGAGTGGGGTGTGGACCTTGGGCAGTTCCACTGTGGGGGAGGGGAGGCTACTGGAGGGGAGCTGGGGGCTGAAATCCCAGTGTGGAGCAGTGATGATCGTTTGATCCCACTGGCCTGGGAATCAGGAGTCTGAGGTCCAGGTCCATCCCTTCACTCACCCACCTGATCTCTCTGTGCCTGTTTCACCATGTGTAACCCCATCTGGTGTTAATAGTCCCAGTTCCCAGGCCTTGGGAGGATCCAGTGAACTCACAGATGTCCCTGCCATGAGGACTCAGCTCTGAGCAGAGGTGGCGGGTGAGGGAGGGGGGAGTTGGAGGTGGGCCTTTGGGGATGAGGGTCTGAGGGCCCACAGGAGCCATGGGGGCTGTCAGCAGGGGAGGCTGAAAGGAACTATTGTGGGAAGCAGGAAGGGGGCTCTCTGGGGCAGGCTAATTACAGGCCCAGGCTCTTCCAGACAAAGCCAGCAGCCTCTGAGTGGCCATTCTTCTGGAGAAGAAAGAAGACTTGGCCCCATGAAGTCCTTTCACGCTGGGACTGCAGAAGGCGGCCTGGAAGTCAGCACTGTCGCCTCCTGTCTTCACCTCACACTCTGCCCCTTCTTGGCTCCTTCTGTGGGAGTCGGGACTCTTCCTGGAGTTTAAACCTTTTGAAAAACCACAGGAGGCTGAATCAGGGAGGCAGCTGGGAGTGGAGAGAACCCTGGGAAGGGAGTTGGGATCTGGTCCTGCTCTACTATCCTGGGCTCAGTTTCTCCATCTATAACATGGGGGAACTATCCGGTCCTGACCTGCTAAAATTCACTGAGGTGTCCAGAGACTTCCTCGGTGGAACTGAGGCCAGGCCCAGAGAAGCCTGAGCAACAGAACACTGCCTCCTGCCCTGTGGCTTACCCCCCGGCGCTGCTGCCCTCCCTCCTGGGCACCAGACTGCCCACTGAGACACCAGGATGCATCTGAGTCCAAGTGCGAGTCAAAAACCCAAAATGGTCTTCCCTTCTCACAAACGGACTCGAGATGAACTAGCCAAAAGGAGTATTCCTTATTCTTTTATGCACAAGCAAAAGCTGGGTTGGGCTTGTTGATCACTTCTCCCTCCTTCCCTCCCTCCCTCCCTCCCTTCCTTTCTTTCTAGAAGGTGTTAAAGGTCCCCCAGGCACCTATCTCTTGCCCAGCCCTGTCCTGGGCACACAGATGTGATTCCTGAAGGCACCTGCAGTTGAGCGTGGGCAAGTTTGAGGTGTGTGCAGTGTGTGGCAATCGGGTGGAGTCACCAGCCTGATCCCAGAGGAGGAGGCTTTTAGCCAGACTGGAGGAGGAGTAGCATGACATCAGATGGGGCTGGGCAGCTTGGGCAGAGGAAAGAGCACCAGCAAAGGCAGGGAGGAGAGACTGGGCGGGCCTGGCTTGGGGCAAAAGTGAGCCTTCCCCAGGACATTATGCTGAGTGAAATCAGCCAGTCCCCAAAGGACAAATACCATGTGATTCCACTTATATGAGGTGCCTAGAGTAACCTCATTCACAGAGACAGAAAGTAGAACGGTGGCTGCCAGAGGCAATGGAGAGATGTTGTGTAATGGTGTAGAGTTTCAGTATTACAAGATGAAAAGAGCTCTGGAGCTTGGTTGCACTGCAATGTAAATATACTTAACACAACCGAACTTGCGCACTTAAAAATGGTTAAGATGGTCGGTTTTATCTTGTGTATATTTTACCAGAACTAAAAAGAAAAAAATAACCAAACATACACACCAAAGCATGAGCTCTGCCCAGAGACTGAGTAGGGGAGGGGAGGCTAGAAGTGGGAGGGTGGGTCATCAGATGCAGAGGGCCCTCAAACCACACTGTGGCTGCTGGCACAGTCACCTCAGATCTTCTGCAGAAAGCTGGAGGGAGGGAAAGAAGGGAGGAAGGGGGAAAGAGGGAAGCGTTGAGGAAGGGGCTCAGGCTAAACCCTGAACGGTGGGGTGCATGGGGCCTGCTTGCAGGGGCGTGGGTCTGGCTGTAGTGCACAGAGGTCTGCCCGAGGGCAGAAGAGACTGGCTCCCGTCTTGTAACATCTCTGAGGGTCACTTCAAACACGCAAGAGAAGAGAGCTACCTCTACCGAATCACTGCGTCTCCAAGACTTTAGACCTAGCAGAGGCAAACCATGGCTTCCAGACCCAGGCTGGTTGGCCAGGCCCAGCTGTGGAAGCAAAGGTTTCCAGGTAACCTCTGCCAGCCACCCTCCTCCCATAATGGCCAGACTGTGGCCTTTTCCAACATGACCTGCAGAATTTTAAACCACCAGAACTTATCTGCGAAGACTTATCCGTCCAACTCCTACCCATCATACAGATGGGTCCACTGATACCCAGAAAGGGAAAGGAATCTGCCCAAGGTCACCTGCAAGTCAGGTGACTAGAACTCTGGTCTTCTAAACGGTCTCTGCCTCAGTTTCTCCTTGGGGGACCTGAAGAAACTGAATTTTAATCATTGCAGAGGAAGCCTGCCACATACATCAGGACCCTTATCTGGGCTGGCCAGACCATCTTTAGACTGGTTATCTCTTACTTTTTGAAAATGATGCCTTCCAGTCAAGGTGACTTCAAATGAACTCTTTTGAATGAAATCTATGCTGTCCATAAATCTACTCTTTAGACTCAGAACGAAAGTACAGAAGTCCCTAATAGTTTGAATTTAAATCTTTGAGCCAGTCCCAGGCCACATTTAGTAGGGGAAAATGTAGATAGGTTTAGAATCTCTGGGTTCAGATCTCAGCTCTGTTTCTTACTAGCTACATTATCTGAGATTCTCTCAGCTTCAGCTTCTTCATCTGTAAGATGAGGATGATTATATCTATCTCACAGAGCCATATAGAGTGCCTGGTACCCAGTAGCTGCTCAGTGAAGAGTATCACAAATGATGGTGATGATATTGGCTAATGATGAGAATAATGACGGTGGTATAGTGGTGATGGTAGAGATGGTTCTTCCTGAGGAGTGTCCAGAATCCACCCTCTCCCACTGGATATCAGCAAGACCCAGGATCAGGAAGGATGGGCTCCAGCTTGACAATTCTTTGGTGCAACAAGCTCTGGGCTCTCTGTAAAATGAAGCTGTGCCCCATATTCTGCGTTTTGATTCAGAAGGTAAACAAATGGGTTCCAGAAGCAGGTGCTAAGGGTATGCTCCCAGGAAACAGACACTCCCCCAACTCAAGAACTCTAGGGAATGAACAGGCATGTGGAGATAGGCTCTCCTGGAAATGGGAAGCCCTGATTACCCCATACCTGTGTGCTCCTTATCCCTGACCCTGCTCTAATTTTTCCATAGAACTTATCATCATCTAGCAGACATCATAGTTAACTTACTTTCTATATTTAGTGTTTACTTTTATCTGTCCCCACCTCCCTCCCCCACTAGAAGATAAGCTTCAGGAGGGCAGGAATCTTTGGTTCACTGCTATATTCTAGATGCCTAAAATAGTGCCTGGCACACAGTAGATGCTCAATAAATATCTGCCGAATGAACAAAAGCTAAATGGGAGGAATCCATTGCTGCCTTTTTTCCCTGGGACGGGCCCAGCTTCCTGGCTTGTTACCTGGGTTCTCCTCAAAGGAACAGAGAAACATGGGGGTGTGGCCCTGAGCGCCCAGCCAGTAGGCTTTCAGACTGGGCCCAGGCAGGGACGTGGCTGGGAGGGGGCAGCGCTCAGCCCGGGGCTCAGTCCCTGACATGGGCATGGCCTTCAGGGGGCCTGAACCCTGGGTCCCTGCATCCCTGCTGAGCCAGAGGCTGAAGGCCGAGGAAAAGACTTTGGACCTGGAGTTTGAGGTCTTGAGCGTGGAGTTTAATAAGGAGGGCAGATATGCCCTGCGGCTGTCAGCTGAGAGGCCCCAGCAGGCCGGCTCTGGGGCTGGGGTGCAGTTGCAGGTGAATGATGGGGACCCCCTCCCTGCCTGCTCTGCTGTCACTGATGTCGTTGAGCAGAAGGACCCTGGCCGGAGCCTCACCCTCACCAGGAACAAGTTTGTCTTTACTTTGCTTAAAGGTATGAAGTAAGGGTGGAGGCTGGGGAGAGACAGGGACCCTGCAAATCCTGCCTGGCCCCTGTCAGGGACTCCAGGGAGCCTCAGGGGAACTGGGAGGGGCGGGGGCAGAGCTCCAGATTGAATCCCAAAGCTCTGCCTGTGTCACTTGGGCCAAATTGACCCTCTGTGAGCCCCTGCCTCCTTCAGTATGACACGGGGATGCTGACGCTGGTCACCCAGGGTCGGGTGAGGAAGAAATGAAAGGACAGCTGAGGAATGGCTTTGTGAATTTGTAAGAGCTGAGCACACAGCAGGTTTGGGTCCAGTCCCACCGGCCATCACACTGAGTAGCCTTAGAGCCACTGGACTGTGGGTAGGCAGGGTAGACAGAGAGATGGAGACCTGGGCCCAGCCATCAGGTAGAGAGGCAGGAATTCCAAAGAGAGAATAGTTAAGTGACCTGGAAAGAGCAGAAGATCCATACCTAGACTGTGAAGACATCCAAATGGGCTTCCTGGAGGAGGAGGCACATGCAGGAATAGGGAACCTAAGTTCCAGGCCTTCATGTGGTCAGAGATCAGAGTCAGGTTGAACTCCTCCCTTTGGGTGGCAGGACCCAGGACCATCTCACAGGCTAAGAGCCCTCCACTCCCTACATTAGTAAAGGGAGGGGGCCATGGATGGGGCCTGAGAGGGGGTCATCCACAGGGAAACCAAGCCTGGCTTCAACTCAAAGGTCGGGCAGCCTGGGTTTCCCAAGGGCCTTGCCTGTCCTCCTCATCCCCGGGGGAGGCAGAGAGAGACCCCAGAGACCACCTCTGAGACCCCTGTTCCTTACCCAGCTTTCTGCAAGAATGATGGACAGCACGACGCACAGCTGCACCTGAAGGCTGAGCAGGGCCTCCGGAAGGGCGGCCCAGAGGGTGGGCAAGGCCACTTTTCCCATCTACCCGCGCCTGGACCAACCCTGAATGAACCTCTCGGCCCGGGGAGCACGAGGACCCGCACCACTACTGCGGCAACCTGTCTCTGCTCCGGGCCAGTGCAGACCCCACGGCCTGCCACTGCGGGGGCCTGGCCTACAGGGTGGCCTTCCACATGCACCGGGCCCCTCAGCCTCCTGCCACAAACTGGCCCCCAGCGCCAGCTAGCCAGAACCAACGTCACCGCACCCAGAGCCCCAGCTGCCTGGGCTGCAGGTGGGTGTTCCCTGGGTCCCCATCAGGTTCTAGCATCACTGCTCCCCCAGTTAGAAGACCTGTGTCTTTGATAAGCCTGGCTGTCCCCACAATCTTTCACTGAGCAGAGCAGCAGGACTTGCCAAGCTTGCCTCATTCAGTTCTTAAGAACAAGCAGTCTGAGGGTGCAGCAGGGAGTCCCAGTTTGAAGGAGGAGACAGAAAATGGAGCAAAGGCCACACAGATCAAGGACATCACTGGGTGGGGTTTCTCTGCCCAGTGGGTGAGTGTCCCCTGAGACCCTTCCGTCCTCAAACTCACTCTCGCACGTTCTCACCAGGTTTTGAGGGAGGCCTGGAGTGACCAGGAGACAGAAGTCTCTCTGTGCCCACACTCAAGCCCATCTAGCTCCCACCACGGCCAGGAGGGACTCAGCCCTGAACCAGGACCCTGGCAGCCTCAGGCCCAGGTGACAGGGTCTAGTCCTTGTCCGAGCTGAGGAAGGTTCCCCAACGCGATAGTGTTCCGCAACCAGTGTGTCTGGTGGGCCTCACAGTCAGTATAGATAGACACTAGTAGAGCAAGCAGCCCATTTCACAGGTAGAGAAACTGAGGATCATCCCCAAGGATGCTTGATTCCATTTAACGCCAACAACATTTCCTGGGGACCTTAGTGCACAACAGTGCACGGAATCCAAAGCTAGGTCAAACCCCAGGTTCAAGATGCCACCTGGCTTGAAAACAGTCTGGCGTACTGTGGGCATCATATGGTCCCACAAGTTACGTGCTGGAAGGAGAGCTCTGGTGAGGAAGTGTGTGGGTCTGATTTTGGAGCCTAGGAAAGGTGTTTCAGAAGAGATATCATTTGAGGGGACTCTTTCATTCATTCATTCCCTCATTCATCCATCAAACATTTGTTAAGTGCTGACTCTAACAGATCCTATGCTAGGCGGGTAAGATTTAGGAATGGCAGTTCTGGACTTTGAGGAGCACATTCCAAGGAGGAGGGACCAGAATGAGCTGGCTGAAAACGAAAGGGTTTGGCTAGCAGCAGAATGAGCTGCTAAGGTGTCTGGCTCTCCTGCAGCACCTCCACCCCACAGCGCATTGGTCTAGGCTATAGTGGAGCCCACTGCGGTGGGCTGAGTTGGGCTGGAAGACGGCTGACGGATGGGAGAAAGTGGAAGGAATCAGGAACAGTGACAAAAGAGCTAGGTGGATGTTCAATTCAGGAGGCAATGGGGGACCACCAGAGGGGTTTGTGCATGAGAAAGACAATCTGACCCGTGGTTTAGACAGAGTAATCTGGCAGCATGTGCCAGGAGAACTGGAAGGATGGACCAGGGACCAGGCACCGACTTCTCTTGCCCAGGTCTCAGTCTGTTCCATGGACTACTTTGGCCCCTGTTTATTCATTCATTAGTCAGTCGATCAACAAATACTTTTGACCACCTACTGTATGCCCAGCTCTGTGCTGGGTGCTGAGGAGACAGCGGTGAGCTTGTGAGTGAGATAGATGATACCTGGGTTCCGACATGTTCTACAGTTTGTTACAGGACTAGATATGCAAGGAGCTCAGAGCTCAGGGAGAAGCAGTCCCCTGCTGTCTATGTCCCAGCATGTCCTGGCCACCTGAGCCAGGGGACACGTGGACAGTTCTTTGCAGGCCGCAGCTCTGAATGCCTCTGAGGGAGGGTGGGACTGCTGCAGGGAAGGGGGACTGAGATGGCTGAGCCATCCGAGGCAGCTCTAATTTCTGTTATTTAATGCTGTCATTTCCCTGCCGTTCTCCCTCTTAAAGTGTCAGATGTCTGCTTCTACCAAGACAAGAAAATGGCTTTCAAGGGAGAGGACAATCGCTTCCCTCCTGGGGGTGGGGTCAGCCATCACAGCCCTGACAACAGGGCCAGGAAGCCAGGGGGGAACAGACAACGGAGAGGGGTCCTTCAGAGGATAGAGGGGCTGTTTCTTTCAGCTCAGGCAAACTCATCCAGCAGTTCAGCCTGAGGAAGGAGGGGGGCACCTTTCTGGTGTCTTTGGAGACTCAAAGACACAGCTGGTAGGACAGCACCATGACCAGGGTCTCAGCGCGGGGTGGGGCCGCAGGCTGTCCTCCGGGCCTGTGGCCAGCTCCCTGGGGAAGTGGATGTGGCCTAGAACCACAGGGATCCTTAAAACCATCCTCCCTCCCCTCCTTGCAGATAGGGAAAATGAAGCCCAGGATGGAAGGACTTAACCCAGCTCTCTTTGATTCTCAACTGAAGAGGAGGAGAAAGCAATCTTGGGGCGGGTGAGGCTGGTGAGGGGAAAAGGCGGTGAGCAGGACAGATGGAGAGGAGGGAACTGCGTTCTTGAGTGTAGCTCAACTTCAGCAATATTCAGTTCAAGGCCAGGATGGATTTTAGGCTATAGATGCCAATGGATAGACTCAAGGCCACCTCATACAGGAAGCCTTCCCTGCATTGATTTTGTCCCTTCCAAACTAGTCTTGGTCCTGTCTGGTCAGGCATTTCAACCATTGAATCTATTCAATTTCAAACTTTATTGTAAGCTGACAAGATGCTCTCCAACTTGTGTGTCAGTTTTTTAAGCCAGAACTGATGATGGTTATGGGTTGAGAGATGGGGTAAGTGTGGAGCCGGGGGCAGAGGGCAGGGGGATTACTAATGCAGTGATCAAGAGTGAGTAGGGAACAGGAGGCAGGGCTTGGTGTGAAGCTTCAGTGACTGACTTTGAATCACTTTGCTTCTCAGCCATGGCTCACAGGCTTCACAGCCATGGTCATAGCATTCCAGAAATCTTGGAGACTCTGCTGGGACAATGAATTCCCCTGAGCTAACATCTTCCCTTCTTCAGTACTCACGTTTCCTGTTATGTGTGTGGGGAGATGGGGAGGTGGTGGGGTGGGGAGGGAGTGGGGGTTGCTGGTAGTGTGGGCTTATGCCCCATGAGTATTTCCAGCAGGTACTAACAGACTCCGGGGTAGAGATCACTCCCTCGGGCCCTGACCCACGAGTTGGGGGACTGGGCTGTGCAGGCAGTGGCTGGAGAGGGAAGTTCACTGTGCATGGGAGGGAATGAGCTCCAGGTTTCCTGCCAGCTGCAGTGTCCTCTAGCGGCTTCCTTTCTGGGCGGAGCTCCACCAGCCTCATCCTGTCCCTTGACCCTGCCTCCTGCGCCTCTTGGCAAGTTTGAGACCACAGGGCTGTGCCACCCCGGCACCCCCAAGGCCCTTTCTCCCCAGGGCAAGAGAGAGTTTATCTGACCAGAATGAGGGTGGCCTGTCCAGTGCCAGGCAGGGTAGGTCCCCAAGGATGAGGGAAGCAGCGGGGTGCAGGCCAAATCTGGCAGCTGAGCCCTTGGGGGTGACTCCCGCTCAACTCTTTTAAGGGCATATGAGGCCTCCTGGGGAATTATGGGGCAGGGGAGGCCACAACTGCTTTGGGCTGGGAGCCGCAGGGCCCTCAGGGGCTGCAATCCCTCCTTGTACCTCACTCACCTCTCTAAGAGATCCTGAAGGCGGAAGGACAAACTCCTGCAGGGCAGCGCCGTTTAGGAGGGAAACTATGGACTGGAAATTCCCAGTCAAGAAATTTCGGGAAACATGAACTTTAAAATTCCTTGCTGGTAGCTCTGTGAGCCATCCTGGGGGCTCCTTCATGCTAGGCCCTGGAGCTTCCTCCCACGCGGGAGGGGAGGGGGGAGGGGAAGGAGGGGGGAGGGGAAGGAGGGGGGAGGGGAAGGAGGGGGGAGGGGAAGGAGGGGGAGGGGAAGGAGGGGGGAGGGGAAGGAGGGGGAGGGGAAGGAGGGGGGAGGGGAAGGAGGGGGCGAGGTGGGCTCCCTCCCCTGCATTTACCTCTTGCAAACAATCGCACTTTTGTTTCAAGGAAATGATTCTGTTCCCGAGGAGCCTTTTAAATGATGCTTTCAAGGGTCTTTTTTTTTTTAATTCTTTCCATTTAAAACATTTTTTTTTTGCCCTGGAGGGGGAAAAAAGAGAAGAAAAAGCTCATAAAGCAATCACCAAATGCTGAGCGCCTGGCTCTAATCCTGTGGCTTCTGATTGTGGCTTTGGCACCAACAGGCTGGGGGGGTTCATAAAAAGGAGTGGAGGGGAACGAGCAGTCAGTGGCTCTCCTGGCGTCCCTGCTGCCTGCGGTCCCCAAAACTCTGTCTCTGCGTCTGTGTTCCTTTGTTCCTTCCTTCCTCCCCTCCCCCACCCCCCTCTCTGATTCTCTCCATCCTTTTCGGGTCCCAGTTCTGGCTAGATCTCCAGACCAGCACACTTCCATCCCCAGGTGTCTTTCTGCCTTCGGGCCAGAGCACTCCAGGCCCTCACTCTCTTCCCCTTCCTGCTCTGCTTTTCAATTCATTCCGCCTTTTATTGCGCACTATTGTATATACTATTTCTGTTGCCCTGGAGATGGGAACAGTTCTAGTGGGGAAAGGCGCACACACTGTTGGATTTCATTAACATTCCTGCCCGGTTCATCTGGGGTGGGGGTGGGGAGCTGGCCTGGCGGGGGAGCTGGGTACTTCTTTGCTCACGCCCCTACACCTCAGTGCCAGACCTTCAGGGTCAGTGTCAGGCTTCCCTCCTGTATCCAGTCTCATGGTGGAGGGGGATGCCCACAGCCATTTCACAGGTGGGGAAACAGAGGCTTGGACTGCTACTAACAAGGTGGGAAAGGTGGGAACAGGTTAGATCAGGACTGCTAACCCCCTCCCAAGCTAATGCTCCAGTCCCTCAGTATTGGGGCCCCAATGTCACCCTTCCCCCTCCCTTCCTGTGCTCCATCACATACGGAGGATGTGAGCAGGTCAGCTCCTCCTTGCAAATGAGGCAGTTTTACGGGCTTTAGAAAAACACTCCAATTGTTCCCTCAATTACCCCGAGTGGATTGAATATATTAATCTCTCTCTTAACTCGAGTGAGAGACTCGGCTGCTGCCCCTCCCCCAGCCACCAGCACCCCTCCACGGGCACGTGCTGGGGAGTGACTCCCAGCCCCTGCTCCCCTGGCCTGGGCCCCAGATCAGGTCAGCCTGGGTCCAGGCAGCATACTTCTGCTGTGCCTAATACACACACACACACACACACACACACACACGGCTGCTTTACACACACACACACACACACACACACACACACACACACACACACACACACACACGGCTGCTTTACATTCCTCCATCAATTCTCATTGATTTTGCTCCTTTGCTGCTATTTGGAAGAGCCTTTTCCTTGTGTAAACTCAATCAAGGGGCGAGGGTGGTGGGAGAGGACTGCTGGCAGCTCCCCCTTCTGCTCCTGTGACAACTGCCTCCAGCTTAAACACACTCTGCCCCAGGCGGCTGAGCTCCGTTAAAAGCTACCTGAGGTTTCCCTTTGTAGCTCAATTTTCTTTTATTTCTGGGGAACAAAGGCACTGTCAAGACGTTCCCAGAGCGCGCTGTCACCCATGCAGGGAGGGGTGTGGACCCATCACCAGTCGCCAAGGAGAGCTGAGGCTGGCAGGAGAGGCGGGGTTGGCCAGGGCTGGCCCCAGGTTGGGGGGGAGGGGCAGTGAGGGCCGTGGCCAGACCCTCCTCGGGAAGAGAAAGACCCTTGGCTATTTGTACCACAATGACCCTGCAAGCTGCCTGCTGTCCCTTCTTGCTCCTGGGTGGCCCCGAAAGACTTTCTGCCCACAGGGGCCTCTGAAGGGCCTCAAAAGTCCCTGGACATAGTGGATATGACCTGAAAATATGTAAGTTGGGGGGGTCCCATATTTATGTCCTTGCCCGAGCCAGTCTCTTCACCCTGCCTGCCTGATTTCCAAGTCTCTATATATGCCTTTGGAGTCGGTGCCTAGAGCTCAGACGGGTGGGTTATAGGAGAGTTTGGGGTTCAGCCAACTTGCAGTGAGAGGCAGGTACAGTGGGGTCGGGTGGATCTGGGTTCAGGTCAGTCTCTAACATTTATTTAGTAGCTGTGTGGCCTTGTGCAGGTCATATAACTTCCCTCAGCCTCCATTTTCACATCTGTAAAATGGGGGAGAGCAATGCCCTCTGTTGCTGGGAAAATTAAATGAGCTGGTATATGGTTAGCCATGCCCTGCAGGCAGGGTTTAATAGATGCTCTTCTAGTAATGAGTTGGGATGTCTGTACTAGGCAAAGCAGATGCGTCTGGGCCTCAGTTTCTGCATCTAGAAAAGAGGGTAGCTCCTGCTTGCCTAGCTGGCCTCCCATGGGAAGGGTGTTGGGAACTTGTGAAGCCCACTGTCTCTGGGACCTGGGTACCAGTTTTCAGGGTTGAGAAGGCTGGATCAGCCTGAGCGCTGGTCTGGGAAGAAACTCCATTAGCAGATTGTTGTATCTGAGCACACCAGATGGCCCCGCTGCCCCTCCCCCATCACTGCCTTCCCCCACCCCAGCCAGGGGCTGCCGCTGACTCACACCTCCTGGAGGCCCTGTGTATGTGTGTATGTGTGTGAATGTGTGATATGTGTATGGTGAAGGGGAAATGGAGAGGAAGGGGAAATGGAGAGGAAGGGGGTACCTGGCTCTGATGTCCTCCCAGCCAGCCCAGGCCCAGCAGCTGAAGGGCTCCGGGGTTGGGGGGGGGGGCGGGGGGGATACTATGGTAGCCTTCTCATCTCCAGAAATTACCTTCGTGTGAAAGGAGGGAGGAGTGGCAGGAGGGTCCAGTTGTCATGCCTTTTAGGGTCATCTTTCTCTCTTCTCCCTCGCTCACACCCTTGGAAAGTAGATGTTCCCCCAACAGACACTCGGGAACACAGCCACTCTCACAGACGTGCAGACACACAAGGACACACACATGTTGGATATACACAAACCCACCACATCCTGGACATGCAGAGACCCACTGCCCACATCACAATGATAGATTCATACCGACTCATTGACGGACATACATGGAGCACACCCCCTCCCACACACAGACCCATACCTCCACGGGACCCTCCTGGCTTTATCTCTGTACAAGCCCTCCAAGTGCAGCCTCTAGCAGAGGAGAAAGAAGCTTTGGGGATATGGCATGTATGATGTATGAGGTTAAATTAAAACCCCGTATGAAACCAGTCTTTAATAACTGGTCTCTAGGACTTCCCTCGTGGTGCAGTGGTTAAGAATCTGCCTGCCAATGCAGGGGACACGGGTTCAATCCCTGGGCCGGGAAGATCCCACATGCCGCGGAGCAACTAAGTTCATGCACCACAACTACTAAGCCTGCGCTCTAGAGCCTGCGAGCCACAACTACTGAAGCCCACGTGCCTAGAGGCCATGCTCTGCAACAAGAGAAGCCACCGCAATGAGAAGCCCGTGCACCTCAACGAATGGTAGCCCCTGCTCACCGCAACTAGAGGAAGCCCATGCACAGCAACGAAGACCCAACGCAGCTAAAAATAAATAAATATTTTTTAAGAAAAAAATAAATACCTGGTCTCTAATATTAAACAGCGGATGGGGGAGGGCAGAAGGGAAAGAAAGTTGACTGCCCAGTTGGCCTGCCATGGCCCTGGTGAGGGGTTGGCCCGTCAGGAGTCAGCCGAGACACCCCAGCCTGGGTCCCCGGCTGGTTCTGCAGAGTCCCTGGGCTCAGGCGCAGCTGAGGCCAGCAGGATGGATGGCGGATGAGTCAGGGATATCCTTTCTCTACCTGGATCTGACAGCCTGCCCTTGGGTCCAATGGTCCAACCTCCCTTGGCCCACAGTGATCATCTGTCCATCCAACCATTCATCCATCCACTCCCCAGAAGTAAACAAGGTAGCTGATCTCCCAGCCCTTGGGGAGCCACCAGGCTAGGTGGGGAGAGGAAATAGGAGGAGTTGGAAGACCATGACTTAAAAAGCTCACTGTGAGGGCTGCTGGAGCTTGGGGAGGAAGCGATGGGCATGAGCTGGGTGGTCATCAAGGACTCAGTCTGCCGTAGGAAAGCCAGTTCTGACTGGGAATCAAAAGACCTTGATTTAGGACTCCATTTTGCAGTTGCATAAGAGCTGTATGACTTTGAACAAATCACTTACTTCCCTGGGCCTCAAGTTCCTCATCTGTACAGTGGGCAGAGCAGTACCCACTGACACGGAGGTTGTGAGGCTCAGGGGAGGAAGAGGGTGAAAATTTGCTTGGTTCATTAAAACCCACCTCACAAATGGGGAACATCTGATCCCTGCCTAAAAGAATGGGTGCGATTCCAGTAGGGACTGAGGAGAGTCGTTTTCAAGCGGAGAGAACAGGGTAAGCAAAGGTGTGGGTGCATGAGGTGTGTGAAGGAACAGCAAGAAGGGAGAAAGGATGGAGTGGAGAGAGCGTGTTTGTGGGATGAGGAGTTGCAGGGGATGCCGAGGGAATGGAGGGTCAGTGCCAGCTCCCAGGCTCTGAGCCCTTTGCTATACCGTTTGCCCAGGCTGCTCAGAGCCAGGCTGGCAAAGGGGGAAGCTACAAAGCCCATTAGAGCACTGCATGGGTCTTGGGAGGTGGGCAGGTTAGCCTTGATAATGTCCATTTTCTGGAGCAAGAAACTGAGCCCTTGGGAAGTAAACCATTTACTTATGGCTTCCTATTGACTCAGTAGCAAAGCCAGGCTAGAATCCAGGTCCCCACCATATATTTTGCTTTTTCTGATACAGTAATCAGCACAGAGGAGGGAATGACTTGTAGTGTTCTTTCCCAGGGAGACTCATTCTTCAATGGGCTTTCTAGGCGACATGACAGGCTCATGGGCAAGCATTTGGGGAAACAGATTTCTTCCTGGTGGCCCCATCTCACACCAAGTCCAGCCCAGACAGATTACTCAGTGTTAAGCTGACCCTAACGGCAGTTGCTCATTGTTGTACCGGGTGGTTTGGGAGCAGGACTGGGGATGGGGTTGGGGCTGTCAGTGCCTCAGAGTCCCCAGGCAAACCCCCTGGCCTACTGGAGTTGGCTGATGACACCCAGAAAGAAGTGTTGCATAAATAGCCCCAGCACAGAATTCAGCCCTTACCCACCCTATCTGAGGAGTGAGAGCGAGTCACTGCCAAGAAGATGCTGTGGATCAACACCGAAGCTGGATTCAGGCATGAATTCAGATCCCTGCTCTGCCTCATACTTAGTGTTCCTGATCGAGTCACTTCACTTCTCTGACCCTCTGTTTTCTCCTCTGTAATATGGGGATAATGATGCCTACTTTGCAGTGTGATTATGAAGATTAAATGATATGCTAACCTGACTGCATGCAGTCCAGGAGCCCTTCCTGGAGGAGAGGGGATTCCAAATAGATTCCAATTCCGATACGGATAAACTGGAAGGCACCACTGGAAGGATACAGCTTCGGAGGCAAGAGTGGGACACACATTCGCACCCCTTCTATCCCTGCAGGGAGGTGTGTCGATTCTTCCACCCAAGAATTATTTGTTAAATCCCGATTCTCCTCCAGGCCTGGCCTCTCAGAGTCCTCAGGGAGAAAAGACACCACAGTGTGACCACTGCAGTCATGGGTACAGGAAGGGAAGCAGCTGGGCTTACCCTGGGCGAAAGGGTGAATGTTCTTCTTTAAATTCCTGCTCTGCCTCCTTCCAGCTATGGGACTTCTCTGTGGCCCTCTTTCTTCATCTATAAAATGGGAATAATGACAACAGTCCCCTGAACATGTAGTAAATTTAAAGAACACACTAAGTGCTCGAAAACTTAACCTATGATTATTATGCGGAGTGAATGGCAGCCTGCCAGGTAAACAAGGGCTGGGGGGCTACATTCCAGGCAGAGGGAACAGCCTAGGCAAAGGCCCAGAGGCTTGAGAGGGCATAGTTTCTTTGGGGAACTCAGGGAGGTAAAGAGTGGTGAATGCGGGGGCAGGTGAGGGGCCAGGCCTTGGGGGCACGTCCTCCTCAGAGGGAGAGAACTGAGTCTGCCGCCCCGCCCCCGAGCAGGAAGCCTCCCTTGAATCACGGTCGGGAGGTGGTGGAGGCTGGGTGGAGCTGAGGCCCTCGGGTGGGGATTGTTGCAGAGGATATTATTTTAATCTTCCTCTTAAAGCATAATTGCTTTTCGTCGGCGGGTGTTCTGGGACGCACCTCCCCACAAGATTGCTTTCCAGGCTCCTCTCCTCCAGGAGACAGGCAGGGCTGGGCCAGCTCCATGCTGCATTAATACGCTGCAAATGCGATTTCATGGCCGCAAATGAGATTAGGGCCAGAGGCTCTGCTCTCTGGTAGAGACGGTGGGCAGCCGGTGTGGACGAGGGGCAGGTGCTGAGGAGGGAATGAGAGAGAGGGAATCAAGGGATCCCAGCAGGTAAAGCCTGAGTAAGCAGTTTCCTGTAACTGGGGCTCCTCGGACCTGCTGGCTCATTCCAGCTGCAGAGTGGGCCCTGAGGCCCCATCCTGGGAGTGGGGTGCTCTGGGCTGTCCCTCCCACCCCCAAACTCCCCACAAGCACCTCATTAAGGGAGAGGGCTGTGATGACAAATGCGGGTTCTACGGCCACATGGCCTGGGTCTAAGCTTGGCTGTTCAGCTCCTGGTACTGCCTCTGTTTTCCCATCTGTAAAAGGGGGTTACAGTTGTACCTACCTCACACGCAGTTGTGAGCACCGAGTTAACAGATGTAAAATGCATAGCGTAGTGCCTGGCACATAACAAGCGCTTGTTAATCGTTAGCTCTTCTTATGAGGTTCACACCAAATATTCATGCCCGAGTAGGGGAAGAAGGCCCCTGAGGGCTTGTTCTCTGGAAGAGAGAGGGCTATTTGGGGAGCAGGCATCACTGTCCCAGGCTGAAGTGGGGGCATCTGGGGAACTAGCGGAGAGGAGGGAAGCATCTGATGCTAACGTCATCCCTCACTCATTCAATGAGCACCCACCTGACACCAGTTCTGTACCAGGCAACAGCCTGGGCCTTGGGGACAAGGCATCACCAGGCACAGTCTCTACCCTCAGAGGAGACAGACCCTCTCCCAGAAAAGTCAATAGTGGGTCATGAGCCAGGCCAGGGGGAGGCCCAGGGGCTATGCATCTGATGCCCCTGGGTGGAAGTGGAGGCAGCGGGGGAAGGTTTCAGGGAAGATTTGCCCGAGGTTGTTCCATTTGTGTCTTGAAGAAACACGATGATTTATTCAGGCTGGTAGAGGGGGGACAGTCCAGGCAGAGCTTAGGTGAAGGCCAGGAGGCTGGAGAGACCAGAGCCCTTTCAGGGGACTGCAGACGTGTAGTGTGGCTGGAGCGTGGGTGTGAGGCAGAGATCGGCAGCAATGAGGCTCGAGGGGCTGAGGCAAGCCGAACATGAGGCTCCTGAGAGAGTCAGCATCTCTCCTGAGAGCAGTGGGGCCTACTGAAGTGTTTATCAAAGCAGAGGAGGAACTTGGTCAGACTTGTGGGTCAGAAGAGTTGGGGTGAGGGAACTGGTTGAGCCTCCTGCTCACCCCCCCCTCAGGCCTCTCTGCCCTGCATGGACCCCTCGACCTTGGTGCCACTCGACCTTGGCAGGGTCCCTCTTCCGCCCCCTCCTGATGGAAGGGAATAGCAGGTGGCCTTCCCCGCTTACCCCTTTATTCAGTCCTTTGTTAACGAGTTATTGATTCTGCAAAAGAAAAATGCCCAAAAGCCACGTTGCTTCTTTAGCAAAGTGATTCATGGCACGATGATGGGACCTGGGCTGCCCCAAACAAGAGCTCTGGTTACCAATGCTGAGAGGACTCCTTCAATGTGGTGATCAATAAACATGCCTGCTGAGCTAAGGGACGCGGTGTCAGCCCACAAGGAGAATAGCATATCCGTGACAATCACCCCAAGTCTCCCGTTGCACAGCTGGGGCCGCAGGGGCTCCGGATTGGCACAAACTGGCATAAACATGGGGGAAGCTTGGTTTTCTGGGCCACCTGCCATGTGCCAGGCGTCCATTCTCTCACCTGATCCTCACCGCACCCCTGCAAGGTAGATTCTCCTTGCTGCTTTGCAGGTGAGGAATTGAGGCCCCAGCTGGTCAAAGGACTTGTGCAAACGCTTGTGGCTGGGGCTGGAGGAGCCCCAGTTAAAGCCTCGCTTGGCGGATTCCAGGCCGGTGGATGGTGTTTTTTGCTGCCCAGTGTGATGGTGCTGGGCCAGGCTGGTCAGTCCTGAGGGACAGAAACGAGGCGCAGTGACAAGTTTGGGACTATCAAGTAAGCCATGATGGAGGTACATGCATTAGGCCCAGGAGCCAATGACTGAGCAGATCCAGGTCACCTCTGCCTAGTAGGGCACCAGAGGAAGGTCAGAGGGCAGCCGCCCAGTGCCTCCAGGATCCACCACCCAGACAGCAGACAGGCTGCTTTGAAGGGGCTTAGCTGGAACTGGGAGCTTGATCCCAGGCATAGCCCCGAAGCACCAGGACTCCACCAAACAACACTGCCACGCACTTGTGCTGGATACAATGGCCTCCTCTGGACACCCCAGCTTCTGCCCTGGTTTACAGGGGACTGGCCCAGCCTTGCCCAGTGAGCCTCCAGGATGCTCCGCCTCTCTCTCCTTTGACTCTTGCTGTCTGTGGACAGCACTGTCACAGAACAGCTCTCTGGCCCCATTCAAGAGGTCGGGTGTTTTCATCTCTGACCTTGACCTTTTACGTGTTGTCCCAGTTTTAGGAGTGAAGGATGGAGAGATGTGACCCCTTGCCCTGGGAGTAAAGGAAAAAGCAATATGCTTTGGTGGTTATGATCACAGGCTTTGGAGCCAGCAGATCTGCATTCGGATCCCAACTCTGTTGCTTCAAAGTTTGGACAAGTCCCTTCATTTCTCAGAGCGTCTGTTTCCTCTTCTCTAAAATGGAGTAAAAACAATAACTCCTGGGGCTGTGAGTGTGAGGATGAAATGAGACAGTGAGGTAAACTCTGGGCACAGCGCCTGGCACAAAGTAAGAGCTCACTCATCGTTAGCAGGGTGTGAAGATGTGGAGGTGATGCATGGCGGCAACACCAGGGTATTTATCAGATGAGCGCTCAGGCCCACAAAGGGCTCACGCAGCAGGAGCATCAGTTGAGGGCCTTGTAGGAAAAAGAAGGCGTTCAAATTCTGTCATTTGAGGGGAATTTATTAGAGGCGCTATTTGCAAAGTTGAGAGTGATGTTTAGGAAAAACAAAAGGGACAGTGTAGTCCCCTGGGGGCTAGTAAGTGAGAGGAGCCGTCACTGTCTCTTAGACCTGAACAGGCAAGAGGGGGAACGATGACCTGGAGGGGCAGCTGTATGGAGAGTGCTGCCTGCTAGGCAGGGTGGCCCTGGGGAGAGGGACCAGCCAGCCCAGAGAACCAGTCAGGAGGACCTTCCTAGCTCCCTGATGGCCCTCCCGTAAACCCAACCCAAACAGAACCCCCTGAAGTGGCCACATGGGTCAGCCTCCTGGGCACAGCGCAGGGTGGAGAAGAGGGAGAATGCATGTACGGTACAGATGGGAGCCGCCCAGCACCATAGGTGACGGGAGAGGACCCTCCTGCCACACTCACCTGCTCCCCAGTTGGAGCATTCTCAGAGGAAGCTGGTGGCCCTGTCCTTGGGCTGCTTCTTTGGTGTGGGCGGGACTAAGGGCAGGAAGGAGGACAGGCTGGAGGGAACCACAGAGAGAGGGGCTTCCGGGTGCCCCCAGCAGAGCTCTGGCTGCAGTGACTTAAGCTCAAACTCTGCCCAGTGCCTTAAGGGGTAGGGTGTGAAATGGCCCCCAGGGGCCCCAGTGGGAGATGAAATTGAAGCACAAGGTGGAGCCAGTCCTCCCCTACTCACCCCCAAATCTCTCTGCAGAAACTCCCGGGTTGAGCCTCAGCTGATGTGAGGTCAGAGCAGCCCCTGATGACCCTGACCTAGCGGGCTGTGGATTCACCACTGTCATCTGAGGAGGGGGCCCTCCTGGAGTCTGCCATCCTTCAGCCAATGAGTGAGCATCTGCTGTATACACTGCTGGTGCTGAGGGGAAGTGACATTTGGAGGGTAGAGGCCCTCTAAAGGAACTACCTTGGGCTTCCCTGGTGGCGCAGTGGTTGAGAGTCCGCCTGCCAATGCAGGGGACACGGGTTCGTGCCCCGGTCCAGGAAGATCCCACATGCCGCGGAGCAGCTGGGCCCGTGAGCCATGACTGCTGAGCCTGCGCGTCCGGAGCCCGTGCTCCGCAACGGGAGAGGCCACAACAGTGAGAGGCCTGCGTACTGCAAAAATAAAATAAAATAAAATAAAAGAACTGCCTTGGCTGACAATTGCCAATAACTTGGGGAGGGGCAGGCACTTGACCTCAGGTTTATTTCCTATTGGGAGTGAACTCACAAACACAGGCACAGGCAGGTGTTACCGTGGACAGAGGACTGTTCAGAGCAGGAGAGAAGGGGGCTCAGGAAGGCTTCCTGGATGAAATGTCTTGAGTTGGACCCTGAGGATAAATTGGATTTAGGTAGGAGGGGAGAAGAGATTTCTGGCGAGGGGGCTGCCTGGAGAAAGGTGGCTGTGGGCATGGTCTTGGAAGCTGGGAACAGAGTGGGTCTGGGGAAGAGAAGAGGGAGGCTGGGATATCTGAGGTGGGGGTGAAGGCTCAGGCGCTGGGGGGAGACTGCACCCTGCAGACATTTCTCACTTTTCTGGCCCATTTCTTCTGGGGACAACCTGCCAAGTCCAAGGTTGTTTAGCAGGGAAAAGAGCGAGCATTTCTGGAGAACTTAAATGAGTATCAGCACTAAGGGCTTGACCGGCATTGTCTCTTTCAGTCCTCAAAGCTGCCTGGTTTCCCCACTGTATAAAGAAGGGAACCAAAGCTCAGAGAGGGTTAGTATGTGAACCAAGATCACACAGCTATTGGCTGCTATTTGCTACAAAAATCACACTAAATTTCCACCTCATCTATCCCTTCCCTTTCCCAGAAGCCCAATTCAACTGCCCAAAAGAAATGGAGAGAAAGTGATGGGGGTGGGGAAGTGGTGGTGAAAGAATGGGGGAGGTGGAGGGGTAGGCTCTTCCTGCCGCCCAGCAAGCCCAGTGCAAAGCCAGCGGAAGAAGCAGGACCCCTCCTTCCCCAAGAGCCAGCCTCAGATCCAGTGTGCAGTGACTGTGGGCTCCCTAATGGCTGTGTTTAACCCCTGGCCCTACCAAATGATACAGCACCAAGTGTTCTCTCCTGAGGGGAGGGGTCGGGTAGGGTTACTTATTAGCCGTGAGATCAATCATTACCTGCTTCCCCTAACAGTGGAATCTCCTTGAGTCATCAGAGCTTGGGGCTGGTCCCCTGGGCAGGGGAGCAGAAGGTCTTCTGGACATCTGGGGAGCAGGCTCATTTCCCTTGGCTGGGGGAGGCGGAGTTCCCCTTCCTGGGAAAGGGCCATGAGGCAGGTAGAAGAGCGTGCGCGGGAGCGGGGATGGGGTTCGTAGTGTTGTTAGGTAGGAGAGCCACATCCAGTCCCCAGGCTGATGGCCGTCTCACTGGTGAGGAGTAAGCAGTTCTGGAGGGAAGGTTAGTGTAGCACAGGAGTGAGTGTCCCAGGGGCCCTTGGTCCAGGGAGCCGGGCAGCCAGCGAGTGAGGCGGTGGGAAGGCCCTCTTTCCGTTGGCTGCTGAGTGTGCAGGGCTCAGGGCTCACTAGGGCTCTGGAGCCAGACGGCCTGGAACCAGTGCCCAATTGCATTATCTTCTTCCCAGGCAGGAAGGCCGACGGGCTGGGAGCTGCAGCTGTAGAAAGCTCAGATGCCAGCGGGGAGCTGCAGGGCAGGGCAGGCAAGGCAGTTAGGGCGCAGGATTTAAGGAGGTGTGGCGGCAGGCGCTTGGGACTGAGTGGAAGGGGTAGGCACTCTAGGGAGACTGGGGAACCACCCACTGAGGCCTTCTCCACGCATGCTCGATTGTGACAGTGTCGGCCCAGGCCTGGGAGGGGAGAAACCTGGAAGTGGGACTCACAGCGTGCATCCCCAACCATCTGGGTGACCTTGGCTGGTGACCTTTCAGTTCTAATCAAAGGTGAGTCCTCAGCTTTTCTGCTGCCAGGGTGGGCCTGCTCTCGGCCCCCAAACCAAGGAAAATGGGAAGAACCCTCCGTATGGTGTCTGAAGCAGCTGGCCAAAGAATGGGGCAGGCCACAGGGGTCTTCCAGACATCTCTCAACCCCACCCCGTATTGATCATCCTTTGAGGCCAGTTCCACCTCGTCTCCCCATGGAGCAGACTCCACCCCCATGCCAAGGGCCAGTCACTCCTCTTTCTGCCATCTCACGGTGGCAGAACCGTGCCCGGCATGTGGTAAGTGCTCAAAAAAAAAAGAGTCGTTATTTATGTAATCATTTCTTGTGGAGCTCAGAATTGGATCAGTCATAATCTTTGGTCCATACTCTAGAACAATTGTTGACCCGTACATAGCCCTCTTTAGTTATTTATCATTTATTTTCAATAATATAATGAACACCTCTTAACTGACCACCCAGTCTAAGGGGACAACGTTACAATACCACATCTACTTATTTCCCGTTCTCTCCCCCATCTTCCCACACACCCTCCAAGAGGAAACCATTCTCCTGAACTTTGTGTTTATTACTATTATACAAACAGAAGGCTAAAGGCATCCAAAGAGGCAGGATGCCGGCAGGTTCACTAACAGAAATAGCTGTTTTTCCAACCAAGCTGCAACTTCCTTGCAGGCAGTGTCTGGGTCTCCTCCTTTCCGGCACTGTGGTCAGCATGTGACCGGGCACACAGGACCACTGGTGAATCTTGGTTGATGGGCTGTTTGGGGTACCCAGAGCAGGAAGGATGAGGACTGAATGCCGGAGAGCAGGCAGGACACAACCCCAGGAATAGGAGGAAGGGCTTCGGACTCCCCCGCCACTGCACCTGACAGGTGTCTGTGTGACTTCTGCCCTGCCCTGGGATCTCACACAGTGTTGCCCAGGTGACCCAAGTGGGTGGAAGAGCTCACTGCTTTTCCAGGTCTGGGCAGAGAGCGGTCCACCCCTATCTTTACCTTCTGGGGGTTCCAAGAGCCGATTGCCCAGCAGCTGACCCCTGCCCAGCTGGCCATGGCCCAGAGCCCACACATCACCTCCGCTCGCAGAATGTCTCCCTGCTGAGAAAGTGTTAGACACTTGCCCTCCTCCTTCCCCCTGCCCAGGTCCCAGAGCCGGTGTCTGGTACCCCTGAGCCCACACTGGTGCTCCATACTGTGCGCCACCCGCAAAGACCCCAAGGTACCCAGGCCAGCTGTCTGAGCAGGACTGATCACCCAGCAATACCAAGTACTGCTCCTCAAGATTGGCAAACAAGGCCAAACACTCCTGCCTGCAAGAGGATGGTATGGAAAAGAGAAAAAGCTGAGGCCTGGGGGCATGGGGCGTGCACCTGCATGAACTCATTTCTCCTTCAAAGTCCCTTATTTTGTTTGCTCCTGAATCATGACAGAAGCTTCCTTTCTCTGGGCCTCAGTTTTCACAGCTGTGAAATGGGGAAGGAGGTAGGCGCTGTGGCTCTTCCCGGTGGTGTCCTATACTCCTGGAACACATGGGCTCTGAAATGCGGTGTGCCTGCAGGTGTCATCAACTCAGTCTCGTGATTTCTGCCCATCTCCCTGTGACCCAGAGAGAAACGTAGCTTGAACTGGGTATATCACACACCCCCACACACACACATACACAGCCTGGAAGGGAGTTTTTGTCCTCTTGTCGCTGGTGTGTCACAGAGGCTCCGAGAGCCTATTGCGATCGCTCACCGTCATCCTCCAAGATCCTCCAGGAGATTCCCAGGTTGCTGCCCGGGCAGTGCCCATGCCCCACTGCTCCACCGTCTCCCAGCGCTGGCCCAGCCCCCTCCCCCCGGCCACAAATGCTCCAATGTCTGGAGAGAAGGGATTTTTGTCTGTTTCCATCACTACTCTATTCCCAGTACTCAGAAGAGCGCCTGACACATGATAGGTGCTTAATAGCAGTGACAGAGCAGCATGACCCTTACTTGTGCTAACTGGCAAGGCTGAACCCATGCCCTTCACTGTGTCACTTGCCAAAGGTACACAGGTAGTTGCTAACTAGGGAACACCCTCTTTGCAGTTACACTCTAGGTCAAATAAAACAAACAGCTAAGGGTACCGAGACCCCAGTGCGGTTTCTACTTTATTACCCTTGACTTTGGTGTCTCTGGTTCCTTGTGTTCTCTACCCATAGTTGGCTCCTCCTCTCGACTCCACCCTCCTGCTTTAAGCCTCCTTCCAGAATGTCAGACACGTGGGACCAGGCACCCAGCCAGCCTGACCTGGGGGCCCTAAGCTGCCAGGTGGTTCCGGAGCTCATTCCCACCTGCCCACCCAACCGGATTCGGGGATCCAGGGAGGGTGCATGGGAGCCCTGAGAAGGAGCCAGATTTGTTTTATTTGATTCATAGCTTTGGGAAACATTTTTGATAGCTGGGTAGAATCCCATATAAGGATGTTCATAATGTACATAATTACATGTCACATATTAATATCACATATAAGTATTTCTTTGTGAGTCCTCCACTCATGTCTTTTTTGTTATGGTAATGTTTACAGGTTTCAGTGTTCTTTGTGTATGTATTAGGGATATCCATCCTTTTATATATACTGCAGATATTCCGTCCAATTTGTCTTTTTTTTTTAATGTGTTGTGGTGAATTTTGAAACATTATAGAAGTTGGCATGGATTTTTTTTAAATAAATTTATTTATTTATTATTTTTTGGCTGCGTTGGGTCTTTGTTGCTGCGCGCGGCTTTCTCTAGTTGCAGCGAGCCGGGGCTACTCTTCATTGTGGTGTGCGGGCTTCTCATTGCGGTGGCTTCTCTTGTTGTGGAGCTCGGGCTCTAGGCACGCGGGCTTCAGTAGTTGTGGCACGTGGACTCAGTAGTTGTGGCTCGCGGGCTCTAGAGCGCAGGCTCAGTAGTTGTGGCCCACGGGCTTAGTGGCTCTGCGGCATGTGGGATCTTCTGGGACCAGGGCTGGAACCCGTGTCCCCTGCATTGGCAGGTGGATTCTTAACCCCTGCGCCACCAGGGAAGCCCCAGTATGGATTTTTTAATGTAATCATATCAATCCTTTTCTTTGTGAGTTTTGACTTCTGTGTCCTTTTGAAAAGCCTCTACTTCTCCAGACACCACAACTCCTATTGTTAGTACCACGTGCTAGTACTAGCTACTCGGGTTATGAGCTTTAGAGTGTATACATCGTGGCCCAGAGAAAGCACATCACATACAAAGAACGGCTGGTGAGAGAGGAGAGGAGAGACAGCAGGAAGTGGAGGTGGATGGACCCTGGTTCTATTTCCGGCTCTGTGCCTGTGAGCTAAGCTGTGTGCTTTGGTGCAAGGGCTTTTGTGTCCCTGAGCCTGTTTCCTCACCTATAGAAGGGCCTCACCATGGCCGTCATAGCTCCCGGGCAAGTTTAGATGCTGAAACGAGAAGGAACATGAGGGACCATTTTCAACTCGAAGCCCTGGTGATAGAGCTGAGGAAACAGAGGCCCCTGGAGTGAATTAGCCCAAATGACTATTCCCAGCCCAGTGCCCCCTCCTCTGGCCACCATCAGAGCCTCTCCAGTGGCATGGCTTTCAGATCCAGGGGCGTCCTGGAGGGTGGAACTTGGCTTCCTTGCTTCCCATGGCCTCCCAGATTGCCGGGCAGAGGAGTGGCCAGGGAAGGGTGGAGGGGACTGTCTTCTTCCATCTCTCCCTTCAGGAGAACCAATTTAAGTCCCTTCCCGATAGGCCATTAACTCCTTCACTGCTGGTGCAATCTTCCTACTCCCTCCCACCTTGTCCCCCCCCCCCCCCCAGCACACATATCCCCAAATGCCCTGAGTGATGGGCAGTCACAGGTCCTTCAGGACATCTGCTGGCTAATCCTGGCTTATTGAGGGCAAGGCAGGCTGTCTGGAGGGTAAGACGTTGGAATTAGCAACTTCTGAGCCTTCCCACATGCCAGGCCCCAGTGGAGCAGCTGAGAGAGCTGTGCTTTGGAATCATAACCCTGCCCTGCCAGTACCGGCTGAGTGGCCTTGGGCGGTGGTAAACCAGCTAAACCTCTGCCTAGAAATACTGCCCACTGATTTCCGCACCCTAGCAGTGCTGCATGAGTCAACAGGGAGCAAACCAGTGGTGTGTAAGTATCCAGCTCTGCTCCTGGCCTGCAGGAGGTGTCTTCGGGGGAAGTGAATTCCCTTCCTCGGGCTCATGTCACCCCTACAGATGGGTTTGTAGGACCTCATACTTAGTTTCGTCATCACCCACAGTTCACTGCCCCACATGTAACCCAGCCTGTACATTTTCTGTTCCCTGAAGTCTCCAGTGTGGGCCTGGGAAGGGCGGGGCGTGGAGAGGACATCAGTCCTGACGCCGGCACACGTCTGAGGGAAGCCTGCAGATTCCCATCCAGACATAGGCAGGAAAGAGGGGAAGGCAGAAAAGTTGGCCCACTGTCCCCCCTCGAGGCCTCCTACTTGGCCCCAGGCCTCCCTGGCCCTGGGCCCAGCCTGCCCAGCGGACACACGCCTGCAGGCCTCCCCAGGAGGCGCCAGCCCGGCAGCGGGCCTCACACCCAAAGGTGAAGCATGAGAAGCTCTTGTCAAACCCCCTGCAAGCTTTATGTCCCAGACAGTTGTCCCAGAGGGGAGGCACAGAGGACATAGAGGGTGCAGAGGACGCAGAGGACGTAGGTGAGGCACCACTCATGGCCTGGTCTGCCAAATGCCTGGCTGGACTTGGGGCTGCCAGGGAGTCACTGAGAGCCTTTGGGCAACTGCCATGCTGCTGGGCCCTCACTTCTGGGGCCCTAGGGTGCTCATCACAGCAATCAGGGGGCTGGAGCTACCATCTGAGGCAGTTCCTGGGAATCTGGGAGTGGGAGGGACATTAGTCACCTCTCCTGACCTCACTGCAAGAACCTCAGGCCAGTTATTAGGAAGGTTGAATTACAAACCGTTCCAGATATCCCCACTGACCAGGTGGGAAAATTAAGGCTCAGAGAGGTCACCTAGAGAGTTGGGGGCATAGCCGGGCTGAAACCTAGGTCTCTCGACCCCTAGGCTGCTAGTCCTGCTCCTATATCACCAAACCAGATCAAACCTGCTGGGGAGTGAGTGGGTTACGGGGTGTGCAGTGAGGGTAGAACACTGATCTATGAGGGTAGGGGGTGGCTTTGTGGCTGCTTCTCCTTCTTTCCTCCTCCACCTGGCAGGCATTCCTTCTGAGTACTGACCTCCCTCCCCCTCCTCCCGCCCTGGCCTGGCAGAGGAACAGGGGAGGAGGGGGCAGCTTTCAACACCTCTGCAGATGGCGATGGCTTCTGCTGAGTCCTGGGTTGGGGGAGGGGCTCCTCAGCCAGAGGAAGGGAAGGAGAGTCTCTGTAGGGCTGTCACTTCTGGGGCTGGGGAGGGGGGTGATGTTCTCACCTCCTAATTAGTCATCTTGTTAGGCAAGGACCACAGCCTGTACCAGGAAGGTCTTTCTGAGAAAGAGTCAGACGTGCAGGAAGTGAAGGAACAAGCCGCAGAGATGGACATGTAGGGAAGAGCAGTCCAGGCAGAAGGGTCAGCCAGGGCAAAGGCTGGGAGGCAAGAGCCAGCTTGGTGGTTGCGAGAAACCACTAGAAGGCCAGTGTGGCTGGAGTGAGTGGGCAAGGGGCCCAGAGATGAGACGAGGTCAGCTTCCTGGAGCAGAGTGTATCGTCCTTACAGGCCACAGTGAGGCTCTGTGTGAAACAAGGAGCTACTGCTGCCGGATTTTGAGCAGAGAAGTGATGTGGTCTGGTTGAAATTTGTAGAGGATCACTCCGGCTGTTCTGTGAGATGGGGCAGGGCAGAGGGAGGGCCAGAGCAAACAGAGACGAGAAAGCAATGAGGAGGCAAGTGCAGGAATTCCATGTCTTGAATCCAAGCGGAGATGGTGAGAAGAGGTCAGATTCTAGACATGGTGTGAAGGTAGAGCTGGCAGGAGATGCTGACAGGCTGGAGTAGCACAGGGAACTGCATGAAAGAACCACCATAAAAAGCTCTCCCCTTTGCCTCGGCCCGGAGGCTTCCCAGAGTCAGAAGCCAATGTGCCCGGGACCCCCAGGCTCAAAGGGGGAGAAGTGTATGGGGAACCTGGACCCTCACAGAGGAAGCAGGGCAACTTTCAGACGGTCTGGTGTAAGCACTCGTCGTTCCATTGGGGAAACCGATTCTCAGAGCACAACTGGCTTAGGGTCCCGCCGTGGTGAGAGGTAGAGCTGGTTTAAAGCCAGCCCTCCAGACACTCAGTGCTCATCAGGACGGAGTCAGGGGACCCAGCCTGCTGGGGCTGCCACCAGCACAAAGCCTGCCTCGGACCAGGCCCTCCTCTTCTCTGGGCCTCTGTCTCACATGGTTCTCTATGGTCTCCGTGGACTCTTCCCGCTCTGAGGACTCCGCCACCCCTGCCACAGCCTGCCCTGAAATGCAGGACCGACAGGCCAAGCTTCCCAGATAAGAGGGTCAGCCCCCAGTGACGCCCTCCCCCAGGGCCCCATCTCCAACCTGAAGAGGTCCACTGCTTCTCCCCCAGGGCCAGGAGGGCCTCTCACATCAGCTGGTGCTGATTAATCAGCGGGAGAGACAGAAGGTGGGGGGGTGGCCTCCTGCCAGATGACGCTTAACCTGGGTCAACTGTGTCAACCCCCCGGGACTGGGAATGAGAGCCAGGCAGCCAGTGCCGAGGGAGGACAGGACACCTCAACCTCAGCAGCCCCACGTCCATACCCTGACTCTGCTACCCTCCCTGGATTCCCCACTGCCTCCGGAGTCCAACTGAGCCTGCCCCGGGCCTTGGTAAGCTCCCTCCCTTTCCCACTTCGCTGTCTTGGTTCAGGGTTCTGCTTTCCAGCGTGTGAATCCACAAGATGCTGAGCTGTTGAGCTCCTGCACGTATGTCTGCTTGGGGCAAGCGGCCTAGGAGGCCCCGTGTGCAGGCAGGCAGCTCTCCTCCTTCCTGGTCCGCAGGGTTTTCTGGGTAGACGAGGGATGAGGCATCTGGGAAAGACACATTCATTCCTCCCTACTTAATGCTTTGGGTGACTCCATGGATGTGGAGAGGCTTTGTAAACTGTAAAGCGCTGTGCACAGGAGGGACATGAAGTGACAGCTGGCCTGGGGTGAGGTTGCAGGAGCAAAGAGGGCCAATTGCTAGAACCTCAAAAGTAGGGCAGGATTTAGAAATTACAGGCAAGGATACCAGCAAAAGCAAAGGCTTAGAGGTGGGACTGGACTGGAAAGGTGAAGTGGCCTGTCTCATTCTGCAGGAAGTGATAGATTCAGGACTGGAGGAAGCAAGAGGGAGACAGACACGTGGAGTGTGGGACAGAGGTAGGGAGAAAACGGGGTCAAAGGTGACTGCCCCTGTAGTTCCAGACTGGCTGTGGGGCTGACAGAGGGAAACAGCCACTCGGAGGGGAACCGAGAGGGGGCTAGAGTTATAGGGAGGCAGTAAAGGGAGGTGAGCACACTGGAAGCGGTGCTCAGCCTTGGCTTTCCCCACGGGTCACCGAGGGCCCAGAGGAGCCCATGAATACTTCCCAGAATGTGGACTCTGTCATCAGCCACCTGTCTCCCTCCGATAAGGAGGTCATCCCAGTCATTCTCCATGGGGCCACCAACCTTCCTGCCTCTAAGGATGGCTCTGAGCCATGGCCCTATGTGGTAGTGCAAGCAGCTGGCTGAGAGTGAGGGCAGGGGATGGTGTCCAAGCTGGAGCAGAAACCAGGGTACGGATATTTGGAATATGAGCACCCAAAGGGCTGGGGAAGGAGGGAAGAGCCACTCCGTGATCCCACAACCAGCTGACCAGTGTTTGGCCACAAATCGGCCTCAGTGGGGCAGGGCCCCTGGATGCAGAGGCCTGGGCTGGACTCAGTGGGAGGTGATGGTCAAAGGAAAGAGAAGGACTAAGGGCTGCTCTCCCAGCCTCTGAGTGCCCCATCTTACCATGCCCAGTCCTGGGGTAGGATCCTCCTCCTTGGCCCCCACCACTTCTCCGGTCATTTCTATTACAGGTGCTTCCCTAGTTCCTTCTGATCCTTTAATGCACGCTCCCCTCCAACCAGCCGGAGTCAGGGTACACACTTGTCACAGCCCGGTATCCAAGCGAGGCCTGCCATGCCATGTCCACATCCCCCTTCATGGGCCTCACTTCTCCTGGAAGGGTATCGGGGTGACAGTCAAGCTTCTGTATGGATGTTGGATATCTACTCAGTCTTGATTATAAAGCCCCGTGCAGTAATCCCCTCCCATGAGCTTGCCATCCCTTAGCCCCTTCTGTAGACACTGGGAGCCACTGGGGCCTCCCCACCAAGCTACCTACCCCTCCCCATCTCTACCAATACCAGCAGCATTCAGTGCCTGCCTACAGGCTTTGCCCACATTTTCTTTTGGGGAGTGCCTACGCCAACATCTGCCAAAATCCACTTTCAAAGCCTTGTTGCGATCCTCCTCCTCCAGGCGCCCGTCCAAGCTGAGCTCTCTCTCCTTTGGAGACGGACAGCAGTGGCAACACTGGTCTGACGTACTTTATATAAATGAAGTTATGTGCTGCTCCTCTGTCCCCTAAACTGGGGCTCCCATGGACAGATCCCATGTCTCCCTCTCCATTTCCCCAACAATATGCCCGGTATAGGCCTGAGCACACTTAGGGGTCAAGGAGCACTGAGGCAAACACCCCAGGTTACTATGACAACAACCCCTCCCCAACACACACACACACAGTGAAAGTGGGATAGATGAGGTGCTGGAGCCCAACAGGTGAAACGCTTGTCTCCAAAGCCCCATTTCCCCTGCCCAGCTCCTCGGCCCTCCCCTCCCCCGACTCCATTTCCGTGGTGAAGAAGGACAGGTGGCTGAGAGCAGGCTTGGCAGGGAGCTCGCCTTCTCCCCTCAGCTATTTCCATAAACCAATTATCGCCGATCATCTCGGGAGATTGAGGCCCCGCCTATCACCAATCCAGCTTGGGCGGTGGGGCGGGGAGTTGGGCGGCCCCTGGCTTCTCGACAGAGCCACCGCGACCTGCGCCATCACCCGGTTGCCATGGGAACGCGCAGCGGGAGCCAAGCCGCGGAGCCTGGGTGAGGGGTGTGGAGGGGTTGGTGCATCCGTGCACCCATCTCCACCCAGAGAGGGGGCAGGGAGCAGGGCCTAGGCGAGCCTGCAGCCTGCGTTCCAGGGCTCCGGGCGGCTGAGCTGCCACCAGCCGAGGAGGTGCTAATGAGATGCAAATGAAAGCAGAAGGGAGGGCTTCTGAGAAAGAAGGCCCAGCTGTCAGGACCTGAAAAGGGCTTTCAGTGCGAGCCCCCCGCCCGAGGCAGGAACCCCAGAGGGAGGACCGAGACCCTCAGAAGCCCTAACCCCTGGAAAGGATATGATATCCGCCCCTCCACCATGTCTGATTCCAAAGACACAGTAACAGAGCATATAATAGGCATGAGCAAATCCACCAAAGTTTTCATTTTTCTCACAATGAATATTCCAATGCTCAAAATATATATTATATACTATATATATTAAATACTATTAAATCATATTACATGATATATATTGAATATATATAATTTTATAGTCTTTCAAGCATTTTTTTCTCATCTTTTTGTTGCCTGTGTTTTGGTGCCCTCAGCTCGGTCTCCTGGCTTCGTTTCCTACTTTCTTCCATCCCATTTGTCTCACCTCAGACTGGGAATGGGGTCCTGGAGGTTCTTGTCTCTGCCGAGCTCCCTCCTCCTCTCTGGGGTGTTGCATCCTCAGCAGGCAGGCCCACTGTGGGGCCCCAAGGTGGGGGAGGGTTGAAGCACAGGCCCGAGAGTGCCCCAAAGCCACTTACTCAACCCATTAGTGAGGAGCAGAATACGGTTCAGGTCCAAGATGGGGCCTCCCTAGTTTGGGGTGTAGCCACTTCCCTCCACCATGCAGGCTCTAGCCTTGAGCCGATCTAGTAATAGGGTGTGTCCTCCAGTGGCGACTATGACAGACCAACAGGTCCACTTGGCTCATCTTGTGGTCGGTTCTGCCTCTTTCCAGCTAAGCCATTGACTTGCTTCCAGCCTGACCCCACTTCTCCACTGAAATAGCCGTCTCTGAAGTCACCAGAGATCATCATGCCTAGTTCTCCTTCCAATGGGTATCTCATCTTTCACGGTCTCTCTGGCATTAACCCCTCATGACCACCGATTGTGTTGGCGGGCCTTGCTGTTCTTGGCTTCCAAGATGCCCTACTCTTATATTCTTCTATGTGTACCTCTTCAACACTTCTACCTGGAATTAGATGTCGGCCTGTCGCAGGTTTCAACCCTAGGTCTCTCTTATTTCTCTATCCTCTCTCTTCGTGTGAGCTCATCTGCATCCTGGCATCAGTAATCACATTCTTTTGCCCCCATCCAATCCATTGCCAAGTCGTGTCAGTTCCTCTCCGATCTTGAATTTATCCACTTCTCTCTGCCGGCTCCACCGCCTTAGGTTACTGCACTGTTCTGCTCTTGGTACATCTAATATTGCCCCTCTTCAAACCCCGTTCAAAGGCAGGTTACCATTCGATGCTGTGATGCCATAGTACCAGAGGAACCCACTCTTTGAACCCTTCACATTGCTCTCAGGGTTTGAGGATTCTAGGCCCAGTACGGTTGGGTCTTTGTCAGCGCCTCCAGCTCCCCAGCAGCATGACCCCACCTCCCTCTCTCTGCTCCAGCCACACCCGATGGACAAACATCTCTCAATGCTCTGAGCAGACCCTCTTCCCTCCCACCCCAGGCCTTTGCACTCTCCCTCCCCCAGAACATTCTCTCTTCCCCTCCCCTCTTCGGATCTCAGCTCAGTCATCACCTCCTCAAGGAAGCCCTCCCGACCTCCCAGATCAGGCCTAATCCTCCCGCATTACATGCCTCCATGGGACTGTGTACTTCTCCAGTGTTGCAGCTTCAGTTTCACGTGTTTCATGGGCTTTGATGTGATTCTTGGCTTATTCTTCATCAGTGCCTCATCCCATTGTCCCCCGCTAGTTCCTCGAGCAACCACCAGGTCTGTTTCCTTCACCATCCTATCCCTACTTTCAACACGGACTCTGAAACATAGGAAGTTCTCAATTAATAATTGTTGAATGAATGAATACACAGATGAATGAATGAATCTGGTCATGTTTTGAGCGTGCTCTGTGACTTTGGGAAAGTTACTTTACCTTTTGATGCTGAATACCTCACCTGGGAACCTGTCCCAAGAGATGGTGGAGCCAGACCACCATCTGGGAGATGCTGACAGGTCTAATATCACACAGGGAGAGGGGGTATCCTTAGTAAGAGTCACAGTGGGCATGTGAGACCTAGCAGAAGAAACCACATGTCAGTGGAGAGAAGCCAGAATGGAATCAGGAAAACCCAGAGTCTGGCCCACAGCCCCTGATTCCCTGTGTGACCTCAGGGGAGTCGCTGCCCCTCTCTGAGTCTTGGCCTTCCCATGGCCAGGATATAAGGCTTGGCCTCCACGCTGTCCCAGGCTTGCCGGGCTGGTCTGTGCTCTGGCCTGGGAAACGGACTCAGTTCCTTAGAGGCAACAAGAGCCCCAGGTGTACTGCCCAACAGATTCCACATCCAGGTCTGCTGGGTCAGTGGTCAGGCCCAGGGTCTCCCCTGAGCGGTCTGGGCCTGGCTCAAGGCTCTGGGGCCTGAGAAGTGCCCAGCACCTGCCCCCCAGCTTGGCACAGAGAGACCTGTCTGTCAGAGCACAGCAGGGATCAGGAAGGCAATGGTCCTGACAGGTGGGGAGTACCCCAGCAGGCAGAGTGTGGAGAAGGGGCCAGCCAGGAGGCGGCCTGTGGGCTTCTGACCCTTGGCCAAAGGCTGGATGGCCGGGCTGCCAGCTGGCAGCTTCTTCTCTGACTGCCTGCTGCCCAGAGCTAATGAGCAGGGACAGAGCAAGTACTGGAAGGGGAAGGGCTGCTTCCCTTCCTGGATAAGCCTGAGAGCCCTGACCCTGGCCCCAGACTGAGCCTGACCCTGGTGACTAACTGAAGAAGATATTGAAAGTAGGGCAGTTTCGTCAGAGGTCCTAGTAAGAAAGGAACGTTAAGTGTGTGAGTGTGTGCGTGATATCATTTAATCATCAGTCCGTCCCATGAACTAGGTAACATTGTCCTCATTTTATACATGCAGTTACAAAGGCTCAGAGCATTTTTGTGACTTGCCCAAAGTCACAGAACTAGTGGGTACCCAATCCAGGATCCAGGATTCCCAAATCAAAAGCTCTTTCCACCTCACTCTCCGCCTCGATCTTTACGTAGCTGTTGCCCTTGGAAGGGGATGTTGGCATCAGGGTCCTAACCCAGACTTGCAGAGACGATCCAGTGACCAGTCTGAAGACCGCTCCTGGGACCTGCCTGCTCACACTTTCCCTTGTTTGGCTGTGGACCTTGGCCAAGGGCCCCAGAGGGCAGGAATTTGGGCGAAGTAGGTGGAGGTCCGGTATGAACCACAGGTGACCTGGGAGATTGTCTCAGCAGCCAGAGGGTTGGACTTGCAAAAATAACAATAACACTCACAGTGACAGTGGTCATGGGACGGCACCGGGAGTAAAAAGCAGCCCCCGTTTGCTGCTGAGTCCCACACTGAGCTCACTCAGAGTGTGGGTCTCCAGGCACTCTGGCTCTAATAAAGCAGGCCTGGGAGGCAGGTTGCATTAGCCCCATGTGATACCCAAGGAGGCCAAGGCCCAGGGCAGTGAAGGGACTTGACGAAGTTCACATGGATGGCCAGTGGGAGTGGAGCAGATGAAGATGACTGTCCCCATCTTGACAACCGGCCACTTGCTCTGGCAGAGGCCAAGCCTCCTTCCTTCCCAGCAGGATGCCTGTGGGAGGAGTCACGTGGTAGAGAAGGCCCTGAGAATCCTGGGTCTTATCTTCCATGCAGGGCCTCCTGCCTACGGCGTGGCCTGACCTACCTGCACCTGTTCCAAATGATGGCAGTCCCTTGAGGCTCAGAGCCTCAGAATTTTTGTTCAGTGAGAACATCCCCATGTCCCAGGGCTATAAACACAGCTGTCATCAGCGCTTAAAAGGAGGCTGGCCCGAGACCCCCAGCCAGACTGAAGCTGCAGGATTCTTTCCAGATGTTCCCCCATCCCCTCTGCCAAGGGCCCGTGAGGTCTTCTCATGCCGAAACATTTATTCAAGCCCCCAAAGCCTGAGCTCTCCCCGAGGACTGCTGGAATCCTGGAGGAGCAGCCCGAAAGGACAATGCTTACCAAAAGAAGCAAGTATTAGTGGGGAGATTTCAGGAAATGAGGCAAGCCAGTGGAGGCCTTCCTGCTGTCCTCATTGCATTAGACATGGGCTGTCTGGTTTGCTTATTTCTGAGCACGGACAAAGCCGCTGCTGACGGGGCTCCTCCTCCCTCCCAGGACACCATGAGCAACCAGGAGGCCTGGTGCCCCCTCCAGGCTCGGTCTGGCTTCGCTCTGCCCTTGCCTGGCCCCTACTGGCTTCAGGGTCACATGCCCCGTGGTCTAGCATCTATCGAAGAGGGAGGGACCCATTGGCCAGGGAGCCAGGGTTCGGGTTCCAATTCAGCTCCTTCTGCCCTTGTGCTCTCCCCATATCTGTCTGTTCCCAACCCTACACACACAATGAGATTCCACCAGAAGGAATGGCCAGGGATGGCACGGTCAGTGCCTTCAAGTCCCAAGCCAGTTAAAAAACACTGAAGTCAGCCGGGTGTATGATGCCGTAGAGAGCTGAATCCACTGGCAAACCCGAGGGCACTGGCTCATTGAGAGCAGCCCCCAGGCACCCCTGCTGATTTCTGCCAAGGAGGGAGGAATGCAGGCTTGGGTTGTCGGTGCTCTCAATTTTTCAAGAGAAGTCAGAAATGCACATTGTTATGTGAAATCAACCAGTTTTTACCGGCAGAACAAACACCTCTGCTCAGCTGGATCTGAGTCTCACCTCCCGTCTTCCCGTCCTGAACCCCTCAGCCCGCTCAGACTCAACCTCCACAGCCAGCTTCGCCAACTGTCCTCCTCTCCCAGGGGCCAGATACTGCCCCACGGCCGCTCAGCATTTATACGAGTCTGAGAGGCATCCCCCTTCTTGAAGCCCCTTCTTTCTTTGCTTCCAGGACACTCCCATCCTGATTCCCCCTTCTCTCTCTGCCCACTCCTCTGTGGGGTCCTTTCTCCCTGTACCCTGTGAATGCCCATGTTCCCGCTCAGTCCTCGACTCTCTCCTGCATCTCTGCTCTCCTGGGAGATCTCGCTCACCCCAGGCTACCCACCCCAACCCCTATTCTGAAGGTTCCAGATGTCTAGATCCAGCTCAGGCCTTTCTCCTAAGCTCCAGCCCCTGGACCCACTGGTGAGTGTACACTCCACCCCAGACTCAGTCTTCCCCAGACTGGCCTTCTCGTCCATCCAGAAACCTGTGCGTTACAGAGAGCGATCATCGGGGGGGAGCTGAGCTCAGAGATTGTTAAAGGATGAGCCTGCACGGTCAGTAGGCTGTACAGCCAGGACTCAGACCCACAACCCATGAGCCTGAGCGTTAATCCTGTCTGTCTGGCCCGGGAATGCTCCCAAGGCTGAGCGGTTTTCTCTCTGGGGAGGGCAGGCTGTGGCCTCCCCCTTCCCTGTTCCCACAAAGGTAGAGACAGAGGTGCGGTTCACCCTGAGTGAGGGGAGGGAGTGGTGGTCCCCCATCAGCCCCTCTTCCTGCCCCGTCTCTCATTTTCTGACTTCCCAGGCAGCCCCAGGGCCTGTGGGGAGTGCCGTGCGCATGCTGTGTTCTGTGGACGTTCAAAGCAGGGCCTGGGGTAGGGGTGGGGGGGGCGCAGACCATGACTACAGCTGCGGGCAATCAGGATGGTCAGTGTGGCCAGGAGGAACAGACCCAGGATCCAGCCACAGGGCCCCAGGCAGGGACATGGAGGCCAGGACCCAGGCTGGACCGAGGGTCTCAAGGGACCCCAGTCCCCACAGCTGGGCTCTGCTTTCCTCCATCTGAAGACATGCGTTTGGACTAGGATTTGGAATCTGAACCTTCCTCCCAGCCCAAGAGCTGCTTCCAGGGCGGTACTGATGAGCTGCCAGCGTTTAAAGCAGGGTCCCAGCAGTCTGGACTGGGGGCTGGCCTAACAGAGCTGGAGAGGAGGGACTACCTCCGTCTCCACATGGTTTTCCAAGGGTCTGTCACCCCTCCCTTCACTCAGCAAACACTTGCTGGGTCCCGCTGTGCCCAGCCTGGGAGCTGGGAACAGCTACAGCAGTGACAAGGCAAATCCCTGTCCTCCAGGGGTTCACAGCCTAGTGGGAGGAGGGCAGTGGTGGTAGACACTACTCACATGTCCTATGCCCACAGTCTCCCAAGGCAGAAGGCAGCTGAGCAGGTTCCAGGCCCAGAACTTGGGTACCAGGACCCCTCAGGGAGGCTGTCTCTTGGAAGGGGGCAGGAGGTAGGGCTCTGCGTCTCAAGTCATTCTTCTGAGGTTGGGAAGTTCACCTGTATGTCTGCCCACATTCCTCCTGCTCTAAAGCTGCATCCATGAGAAAGGGGGTACTCAGAAGAGGGGATGTTCAGAGTGAACTATCAAGAAGAATTCCAAGTCATGGTGGATCTCACGGGGTTGTCCCACCCAGGGCTGTCCCTTGTCAAGGGGGCTGTCATTCCATCCCCTAGGGCTACGGTGTTGACTGACAGCTGACCCTCTCTCCTCCACCTGAGGAGATGGCTCCCAGGTCCCCCCACCAAGCTAGGCCACAGGATAGGCCACAGCTAGATATTCCAAAGGCCGGCAGATGGCACAGGCAGGGGCCCTTCTTGGCCCCGTACCATCTCCTGCCTCAAGAGAGAAAAAGGGCTCTCTGGAAAACAAGGAAGTTCTCCTCTGGAGAGGATAAAGGATGTGATAGTGCCTGACAGACTGGGGCTTGAGTCTGACTTTGGACCAGTCACAAAGCTCTGTGGGCTCTGGTTTTCCCCTGGACCATATGGAAAGGCTATCCCTGCCCTGCTGCCTTTCTGAGATGCCATGCGGAGGGGTGCCTGTTGACCAGAAGGGGCTCCCCTGAGAACAGCAGGACTATTTCAGATGATGTGTGGGTAGAGATGTGGGGAGCGTTCTGGGTTTTACAGAAAGATTTTTCCCTTTGCCAGAGTGCTGCTCTCAGAGTTCCTTGGAATGTGCCGTTTCTGATTTCTAGAGCAGTCCCCACTCCCTGCAGGAAAGTGCAGGGGAGGAGCCACGCCCGTGTGGTTGCGAGATGGCTGGCCTCCGGTTTACACCCCCGTCACACCTCAGTTCTCTAACTTGAGGCCCGCCTGTAGCGGTGTAGCACCATCAACAATCAGTGATGGTTCATTAGAGTCCAATTAATAAATGAAACCTAGGACGAGAGCCCATCACTTTGCTGAGAATAGCAGCCCCGCTCATGCCTTTAAGTGGCAGCCTCCCAAGAGCTCAAAACCCACAAGGACCAGATGCACTGGGGGCTGGGGAGAGGCAGTCATGGAGTGGGGAGTGCCATGGATGGGCTGCTGTCTGGTGAAGTGGGAGAGGCGAGAGAAGGGAGCTTCAGACCAGACACTCCCTGCCTCAGATCTCAGCTCCTCCTTCATGGAGCCTCAGGCCGCATCTTCTTGCCCAGCTATGCCCAGCTATCCTCTGGTCCTGTGACGGCCGGGGGTTTTCCCTCCTGCCTGTCTGGCCTCAGAAGATGACGCATTTGGGTGTGGAGAGAAGGGGCTGGAGAGGGAATGGGGTAAGGGAGGCCCACAAGCCTCGCTTTCCTCTCTCACTACTCCAACCCATGCTCCCAACCCACGGACCCTAGATGGGCCAGCCAGCCCCTCCCCAGAGCTGCCCATGAGCTCATGGCGCCTCTGAGCCTCAGGCTCTATCCTCCGATTGGGAAGGTCCTCCTTTCCAACTATTCAAACCCTGCTTCCTCCAGGAAACATTCCTTCCCTGGTCCAGCCCAGGCAGGGTCAGCAACACAAGAATCCAGCCTTTGACCAGCCCGTTCAGATGACCATCTCTGCAGAGGTCAACTCTCCCATTTTGTCCCTGTTGCACAAGGCTGGGCCTCTGGGGGAGGAGGAGGTCATGGGGTTTTTCTGTGCCTTCCAGGGATAGAGGTAGGCCTGTGACCTGGGAGTCTGGGTGCCTCTTAGACTTCAGCGGATGAGGGAGGCTGGCCTTCCTGGCTCAGAGACCTGCATGGAGGGTCCAGGTAGAACGGAATTGCCCTGCCTCCTCAGGACAGGATAAGGCCCAATCATGACACACCAGCATGTGGCCGGCAGGAATCTTTTTTTTTTTTTTAACATCTTTATTGGAGTATAATTGCTTTACAATGGTGTGTTAGTTTCTGTTGTATAACAAAGTGAATTAGCTATACATATACATACATCCCCATATCTCTTCCCTCTTGCGTCTCCCTCCCTCCCACCCTCCCTATCCCACCCCACTAGGTGGTCACAAAGCACCGAGCTGATCTCCCTGTGCTAGGCCTGTAGAATCTTAATCTGAACGTGTTCCCCCACCTCCCTCTAAGTTTCCCTGGGAGAGAGCAGCAGGGCTGTGGAGGACAGGTCAAAAAGTCACAAGACCTCTTGTTCTGCCACCCACCCACCTAAAGGTTCTGCCCTCCATCATATCCTTCTCCATCTACCCAGCCACCTCTTTCCCCAGGGCTTCTGGGAATATCCCTCTGGTCTTTCAGGATTCAGGACCCTGCCCAGCCAGGACCCCAGCAGCCAGAACAGACCCAGATTGGGGTGCTCCCCTTTCCCATGATCTCCCAGGGGCTGCCCTGGGATTGGCACACAGGTGGCCTGCATCCTTCCAAAGCCCTGCCCAGGAGGAGGCCGGACCTTGACAGTTGTTCGTGCTCTGATGCTTTGAGGAATGTGGAAGACCAAGAGGACAGGCAGAGCAGGAGGTGGGCTTAGAGACCGTGGCGGCAGCTTGAGGGCTGGTAGACTGGGGACTGTGTACAGAGATTGGGTACAGTGTGGCACACAAACCTCTCTGGGGCATCCTGTGCATGTGTATGTGTGTGTATGTCCACACACATCCATGCATGCACATATGCGCTTGTAATGGGGGAGGGGAAAGAGAGGAGCGAGGGGAGACTTCCTGGACACAGGGACAGTGGCACACAGGTTCCACCCATGAGGTGTGTGCCCTAGGGGGCCTTCAGAGGACAGTGGAGGGTGGGGAGCACCTCAGAAGCCTGCCCTCTTTCTCCATCAACATCCCATGCGTTTCCAGTGCTCACCTCCACTCACAGCTGCAGCCCCTGGGAACCAGACAACATGTTCTCCTTAGTTCTGACCTCACAGAAGGAAAGCCCAGTCCTTCTCCCCTCCCACTCACAGCTGTGCTTGGGCCTGGCTGGAGTTTGTCAAACATACACACACCCCTCCAGTGCCCTGAGGGGTGGGCTGGGTTGAAGCGGGGGTCACATTTCCTGCACCTTTGGACCCGGGACTACCGCACTGTGCCTCTGAGCCCAAGCCCGGTTCCATCCTGGGGTGGCTGCCCTGCTCCCATGGCTGGAATAAGTCTGAGCCTCAGGGCAGCGGGCAGCACCTGGCAGCTCCTCCCGGGCCCCTGCTAGAGCGAGGCCAGGGCTTTAGGGACAGGGAGGGAGGATCTCAGGCTTGCAGGCGGCTGTGTGGAGGCAGGTCCCAGAGAGGCCCCTTGGGCTCTGAGACTGCACTGGGAGACCCGAGCTCCATCAGAGGCCTGAGGGACCCTAGAACTCAGCTTCTCTTGTGCCAGCAGAGGGCACAGAATGGGGGCTGAGAGCAGGGTGTGAGCTGCTCCCCTTCTCCAATTCTGTGAGGAATCAGAGGCCCCTCTAGCTCTCGTTTCTAGAATAACATCAAGGCCCAGAGGAGTCAGCTGTGCCAAGAAAAGCCATTACTCTGACAGCCTCCCTCCACCTGCTAAAAGCTTCCTCTTTCCCCTGGGGCCTCACCCCTCCAGAGTTATTTCTTCTCTGCTCACCTAGCCCCCCCCCCCCCACCTCTGTGGTGTGTGTTGAGGGAAGGGCTTGCTTAACTCTTTCTATGCCTGAGCGAAGTCAGCACCAGCAGACTCCCTTAGCCTTGTCCATTGCCCTTCCCCGTCTCTTTCCACCTGGAATTCCTCCTGCCAGATGCCCAGGGGAGGGGACAAGGGGCTGAAGACATCAGGAGAGTGGAAGACAGGCTGGCAAGTTGGGGTCATGGGCTCCAACCTGAACTGTGTCACTGCACTGCTGTGACTTAAGTCCATCGCTCACCCCCGATTCTGTCCTCTCCTTGCACCGAGAAGCCCCCAGGGATGCAAATACCACGCGCCCTGCAGGAGCAAGCTTGCTGTTAGGGTGTGGAAGGTCTGACATCCTCCTCACATGCATCATTGCAAGCGTCTCCGCTTAGTGCTTCTGCCGTTCCGCTGCTCTCCGCCCTCTGTCCTCTGTGGAGCCCAGTTCCTGCTTCCCAGAGGAAGGGAGTCATGGAGAAAGAACAGAGCAGGTGGAATGGGGGCTGGCGGGAGGCTGCTGAGAGCTCTGAGGCCTCTGACATTGGGGGGCGGCTGGCAGAGGGGGAACCAGAGCAGAGTGGCAGGTGGAGGGGTCCAGGTCACACCCCTCAGTTAGCAGAGGTCACGGAGCCGGGAGGAAGGGGCCTGAAGAGCATCGGCAGGCTGGGCTCCACCACCCACCAGCCTCACTGCCTTGTTCTCTCCAGCCTGGCAGCCTCCCGCACAGCCCTGGGCCAGAGGGACCCGCTTTGCAGGTGTGGGGAAGTGATGGCTGTGTCTGGGTGGGCACCAAGTCTGGCGGGCTCCATCGCTCCAGCTCTCTGGGCAACACACCCCTTGTCACCTCAGCCCTCCCGCAGTGCATCCCTTTCCCCTTCACGCTGCCCTCAGTCAGGTGGCTTTGGACACACCCAGGTTGTTTTTGTTTGTTTGTTTTTTGCGGTACGAGGGCCTCTCCCGTTGAGGAGCACAGGCTCCGGACGCACAGGCTCAGCGGCCATGGCTCACGGGCCCAGCCGTCCCACGGCATGTGCGATCTTCCCGGACCAGGGCACGAACTCGTGTCCCCTGCATCGGCAGGCGGACTCTCAACCACTGCGCCACCAGGGAAGCCCTGCCCAGGTTGTTTTGTATCACAAATGAGGGAATAACATGAATGGGGGCCTTCTGTGTGCCAGAGCTTAACATGCTTTCTCCTCAGTCCTTATAACCAACCCTCGGAGGGAGGTACTACTTACAGAAGAGGAAACTGAGGCTCAGAGACAGGAGGGGACCTGGCCGGAAGAGAACTGTGGGCTGGAAACCAGTCAGTGTGACTCCAAAGCCTGTACTCTTTCTGGGTATTCTTTGCTGTGACTTACCTTGGTCACAGCAGCCAGAGACCCCCAGTTGCAGACCCAGAGTTGGGGATCAAGATAGGGAGACGCCAGACCTGGGGCAATTAAAATTATTATTATTATTACTACTACTACTATTATTATTATTAACACTCTCATGGTATCTAACAATGTCTCAGGTACTTCACACATATTAATTCACTTCATGCCCACAACAACCCTGCGTTACCGTCCCCATTTCACAGATGAAGGAGGTAAATCACAGCAAGGTTATGAACCTCGCCCAAAGTCACACAGCTACTCACGAGTTAGAGCTGGGATTTGGAACCCAAGTGGTCTAACTCCAGGGACCCCGTTGTCATCATCACCATGTCATACTGCCTCTCAGCAGAGGGGAATCCTTAGTTGACCCCTGGAGTTTGAATACAGGACTCCCACAAGAATGGGTGTCCACAGGAGTAGGGCTGTAATGGTTAGAAGGAAAGATCCAGGCCACTCAAGTCAAGAGGAGAGAGGGAGCAGTGAGGGCCAGGGGGTCCCAGAGGGTTTCCTGGAAGAGAGGAACAAGCTGGGATGGGAAGGATCAAGGTTGGGGCTGCTAACACGTGGGACACATTGGGTCTGAGCTTCTGGGCCAGTTTGCCTGCCCCACGCTCTCTTTAGGGGCATCTGGGGGTGGGGGCCAAGGGCTGGTATGGACGCCATTTCTGCTGCCCACCCTGGGGTACCATTTGTCCACGATGCTTCTCCCTCGCGAGTGTGTGGTGCGGCTCCCCCTGCCAAGGCTCTCTGAGACGAGTCCTCACCCATGATGCTGCAGTTAAAGTAGCAGCACCGCTTACAGCCCTGATATAACAACCTCCTCAACAGAAGAAACATGAACTCTCTCACCGAACTGTTCGATGGCTCAGGATCTCGGGGACACATCCCAGACCCCTGGGGGATGTGCTGGGATGCAGAAGGCCCAAGCTCCCACCTCACCTGGGACAGCCTCACCCTGCAGGGCCTTGAAGGCTTGCAGGCCTGAAACCCCTCACCAGCCCCTGCCCTGCCCCGTGCCCAGCTCCACGTGCCCTGCCCGGGACCCTGCACGCAGGGCCGCAGAAGGCTGCTGCAGAAGATAGTGGCGCGTGTGTACCCCATTGAAAAGGTTCAGAGCCGGGTAGCTGGGCCAGAAGCTTGGGGAGATGAAAGTTAAAGGAGAGGTCAACCAGGTGGGCACTGCACAGCTGCCCTGCCCAGAGACCTCCTCCCACCAAACAGAACCTCGAGAAGAGAATCAACATGGGAGTCTGTGCACTCAGGCTGGGAAGCCCTGACCTGGCCGGGGGCGGGAAGTCAGACAGGCTAGGCGTCTCCCTCCTCTTCCACCCCCACCCTCATCCTCTGGTGCCTTGGTCACCCGGGCAGGTAGGGCAGCCGAGGAGAGAGGCCTGGCGTTCCCTGGGCCTGGGATGACATGAGTGTCTCTGCCTGACAGGGAGCAATTCATGCCCTGTCCACTCTTTGCTCAGAATTATGGACAGTGAAGTGTGGGGGCGGGGGGGGAGCAACAGGCAGGGCACCCTCCCTCTGACTCTGCCTGCCCCACCCCTCCCCAGGAAAACCACATGTGAGGCAGCGAAGAACCAGAGTTCCAAGGCAGTCACATCTGTGCCCTCGGAGCCCAGCAAAGCCCCCATCTGGGGGGGACACGGTCAAAGGGGAGATCCAAGCTGAGGATGCGGGGCGTGAAGGTGAGGCGGTGAGGGGGCAGGCGGGGCTTAGGAGGGGTGCAGGGCAGAACCAGCCTCCCTCTCAACGCAGCTGGAAGCCACCTGAATGTCTCCTTGGGCTCAGTTAAAAGCACTTTAAAGGAAAAAAATCATAATGCTGTCACGCCTCATCTCCCCAGCCTGCTCGAAAAATGAGTTGTTCCACATAAATGAATTTTCCAGACAATGAAAGCTTATCTATTTTACGACCCTTGTTATTATTTTCATGGTTGTTATTACCACCGTCTCCCACTGAAATGGCACATTACAGCTTCCTGGCACATCCCCATGCGTTGCTCGTTGGATCTCCCCTCCCAAGAGGAGCAATGCTGCTCCCATTGCTTAGATGAGAACACTGAGGTTCAGGGAACTTATATCACAGGCTCAACTCAAGTAATCAGTAAGTGGGGGGAACCTAGGATCAGCATTCCATGCTCTCAGTATAGCTCCTGAGCTCTAGCTGCTTCCCTAGAATGGCTTCATATCCTGTCTAGTCCTCCCCGGGAACTGCCCACTGTCAGACAGTAGTGCGTCTGTGCTTCCAAAGTCGGGGGCTGCTGTCATAGAAACTGTCTAATAGTTCTCACTCCGCCACCCCCAGAAGGCTTTCCAGTCCCTGTGTTTCGGCAAATGCTGACACTGCAGGCAATTTAAGGTACCAGTGTACACACATAAGTGTGCACACTTGTGTTTTCCACACTGGGGGCCCACCTGATTTCCACTCTCAGGTGAGAACTCAAGCCAGGCACACAGGAATATTGGCTGGCTGATGACAGGACAGCTGTGGGTACCGGCATCAGGCACTGTCAGCACAGACTCGCAGGTGCCCGTGATGTCTCTGGTCATATCTAGTCAGAAGAGCCCCAGGCTCCCGTCTTGCCAGTGACACACCTCAGATGACATGCTTTACCTCTGCCCTTGAAAATCTTGCCAGGGACTTAGAGCTCCCTGTCTACCTCACAAAGAGCAGAAAGCCAGCTGTTAAAGACGGTGGAAAAGGAGAGAGAAAAGGGGTGAAGAGGAGCGCCAGGAAAAGGGGAAGAAGCTAGTTCTAGGTCAAGCCCCAGAATTTTCTTCTGCCTGTAAAGGGATAGATGGAGCTGTTGAGAAAATGTGGAAAAGGAGGAGAAATTGACCTAGGATCTCATGCAAATGCTCGTGTGTGCCTGTGTGTGAATGCCTGCATGCTGGTTCATGTGCGTGCGTGAACATTGTGTGAGTGTGTGAGTATGTGCTTGTGACTATGCCTGCAGGCATGCATGTCTGTATGTCTTGTATGTGTGTGCGTGCATTCACATGTCTGGCTGCAACAGTGTGTTACGTGTGCACCTAGATTTACCTGGGAGCTGATATGTACCTGTTGGTACCTAAGTGTCTGTAGTTTGTGTGTGTGTATACATCTATGTGGCTGACAGGAAGTTAGGGGTTGTGATGAGTGGACCAGGGCTGTGATCCTGTCCTGGGCTCTACACATCTGGGGTGATTACGGGAAAGGGCGTGATGAGTCAGTGGCCTTGGGGCCCATCTGTGTAGCAGAGAGGGAAGCAGGACTCACTGCAGGGAGGACAGGAGGGTGGGGAGGCCTCATGGGCAAGCAGAGAATATTGGCAGCAGGCTCTTTGCAGACTGAAGTAGCTGGATGCTTGTTAGAACCTGGTTGGAACCGGTTGCTGTGGTGATATCTGCGGTGGAGGGTGGGGGAGATGGGGTCCAGACCAAGAGGTGGCGGAAAGGCAGGAGGTAGCTCGAGGATGTGTTAATGAAAAGCAAAGGGGAGTTGCAGACGCTGTGTCAGGGCTAGAGCAGACTGGCAGCAGAAATGGCTTGTTGGCCACACAAAGGGAGCTGTAGGAGGCCAGAGGGGCACAATGCCCAGAGGAGAAACTGATGAAGCGTGTTTGTAGCACGGAGACAGGAACAGGGAGGAATGGCTGTCCATTCCCTCCAATTACAGCTCATCTGTGTGGCTGCCCACACAGAGCTGCAGAGACTGGGGGCAGGGGGAAAATGCAGGGCACTCACCCCTTGTTCGGCCTCAGCAAATTCCAACTGTATTTGGGGACTCAGGGCCCGTGGGTAGTGGCCATGAGAGGCTGCAGCCTCCACAGCTACTGTTGTGTCTTTGGCTAGGAGCACGGGAATCCCCCAGCTGAGTTTTTTCAATCTGCTCAGGGCTGGGTAAGCGTATGGAGCACTACAGATGGTTAATGAGCAGGAAAATGGTGACAGCTACGAGGAGCATTTGCTTAGAATTTCATAGGCTGGAAAACATATTCCCCTCCCTACAGCAATTATTAGGAGAGGGACAGAGTTTTCCTTCTTTAAAGTATTAACCTTTTGCAGAGCAGGAACATGAAGCTCAGAGAGGTTGAATGACTGGCTACAGGTCACAAAGCAAGTTGGTGTGTTAGTACTAGAAACCAGGTCTGCTGACTTCACACCTCTTGCCTTACTCTGTCTTTTTTTTTTTTTTTTAATGTATCACTTACTTTGCTCATGTTTCTATTTTATTTTATTTTATTATTTTTTGGCCACCCGGCGTATGTGATCTTATTTCCCCGACCAGGGATCAAACCTGCGCCCTCTGCAGCGGAAGTGCAGAGTCTTAACCACTGGACCACCAGGGAAGTCCCTTACTCTAGTTTCTTCAAGACAGCCTCAAGTCCTTTTGGTGACCATTTTCCCCTCTTTCCTCTGAACATGAATCCCACATGGCCTGCCCTTGAGGGACTTTGGCAAGTGTCTTTCCCTCTCTGTGCATCCCGGGTAGCTGTGGGGAGGAAGAGGAAAGGAAGAGTAATCAGCAAAGCTGTCAACTTCCTCCTCCACCCCCTCATCCAAATGACCCACCCAGCTCCAAGTGACCCAGCAGCACTGTGCTCCCAGGGAGCCTGCAGAGCGGCAGCTGTCCCTGGTGCTGAAACGTCCTTGTCTCAAGAAAAGAGGCAGAGGGCAAGGAGCTACCCAAGAGTCCCCTTCGGGTACGCCCGTCCATCCCGCTCCTCTGTTTCCCATTCTTCTTAGATCTCTCTTTTATCTCGCTCCCTCCTCCATCCACCTCTTCATTCCCTCCTTCCCCATCTCCTGTTCTTCCTTAAATCATAGACTTCCAGAGTGGGAAGATGACTCCAAGGTCACTAAATCCAGCCTCTCACATCAGCCATTTACTAGCTGTGTGATGTTGATCAAGTTATATAACCTCTCTGAGCTCCAGTGTCCACATTTAGAAAACAGAAATGGCGATTCCTACTTGAGGGACTGCGGAAATTTGTTGGAATAATGGCTCAGGTGTGCCCGTCCCCGTGCCTGGCAATCAGTAGGTGCTCACTAAGTAGGACCACCATGATTATTTCCAGGTCATTGGTATTTTTCTCAGAGTTCCTCCTGAAGTTCATGCATTTGATGACAAAATGTAGTCTCTTTGGAAGGAGTTTCCTAAATGGTGCATCATTCTTAGTGTTTAGACCAGTTTTCATTTACTTGGAGTAGACTTTTATTGATATTTGCATTGAAAGATTCCTTGAACAGATCACTTTTCCTTACTGAGCCTCAGTTTCCCCCTCTATAGCATATGGGAGATAAGCCCTCCCCTTCCTGCCTGAGGAGTTAGCGAGAGTGTCTGTGACCAGAGGAAGGGGGCCTTATTCCTGGGAAGGGGTCCTATTCCTGCTTATGTGTGTGTCTCTGTGTCTGCACATGTGTCCGTTGCTAAGGGGACTGGGATCAGTTCTCTGTGTGTTCATCTCTGGGCTGGGAGTTTCTGGAGCAGGAAAGAATTGCATCTTTCAGTCCTAACAGCACCTAGCAAGGAGCCTTGCCCCGTGCAGGGGCTCAAACAGTGCTTGTGAAGTTGTGTGCATCTGTGTGTTCCACACATGTGCATGCATGTTGGTTCTTCAGTGTGGGCCCTGCTCCCTTGTTCACCTCTCAACTGTCTCACCTGGGACAGGGGTCAGCTAAGCCCTGCCATGACCCTGTGTTCATCTTTTCTCTCTCCAGATGTGATCCTCAAGGTGGTGGAAAATAAAAAGAAAGAGGAGCTGTTGCCCTAGCAAATCCCTATCAAGTACTTGTGTGTCTTCCACCCCTACCACTTTGAGCTGGTGAAAGTGAGTCAGAGCCCTGGGCTCTGAGGCCTGGGACAAGTAGGGGGAGAGTGGGTGGGAACCACCTTGATGTCCCTAGCTATTCCTTCAGAGCAACCCTGGGCATCCCATGCCCACCCAGATGTATGACAATTCTTGGCCCATGTGGGGCTCAGGAAAAATAGCTCCTGGATGATAGACAGGAATGATTTCCATAAGAATTTGGAATTCTTCAAGTTCATCTCCATAAAACAGTCCAATAAGCATAGAACATCTACCACATTAAATGAATACACCAATTAAAGCTGTATTCTCACTTCGTACATGTATAAAGAGTGGAAATGTACCTAAAAATCAAAGAAATACAGTGTTTACAAAGCACCTACTAAGTTCCAGGTTCTGGGCTAGACACCACACACACCAACTCTAATCCTCAACGTGAATCACATTTTGCATACATAGAACTGGGACCCAGAGAGCAGAATCCTCTCATCCTGGGTTACAAAGCAAGTGAATAGCAGAGTCAAGTGTGAGCCTAGGTCACATTGTCTCCCAAGCCAGTTCTTTCTGTGCTGTCTCCTCACACTGCGTTGACAGGAAGAGGGCCCAGGAGAGTTGGGGTGTGTGGGAAATAAAGTGTTCCCTGGAATGCACCCCTCTAGTGGGCAATAGGGCATGAGCCTGGAGTGGGGAGCCTCAGGGCCACTTAGTCCATGGCCTAAACCTTCCAGGCCAACCCCCCTGCCCAACCCCTCTCCCCAGTGCTGATTGATAGAAGGGAGAATTCACCCTTTCATTGCTCAAGTACTTTATTAAACACCTACTGTGTGCTAGGTACTGGCAAGTGATGGGCAGAAGCATCACTTTTCCCTCTCTCTATGTGCATTCCAGACCACTGTGGCTGTTTAGAGTAAAGAACAATGTGAAGTTAGCCTGGGTTCCTAAGTCAGGTCTGCCGCTTGCTAACTGTATATCCCAAAACCTCAGGCCTCAATTCCTCATCAGCAAAATTGAGATAATATCCCTCTTAGCATGGCCATTTGGAGGGTCAAGTGCAATGATGGGCATAAAGCACCTAGCAAGGGACCTGGCACATAGTAAGTGCTCAGTTCAGATTAGTTCCCCTCCTCCCTCCCTCCCCCAGGCCCTGGCACTGACTTTCTTTCCAAGCAACTCTTCAACCATGGCCCCAGGGGGTCTTTACCTTCTCTAGACTCTAAGAAGAACCCCAAGCCCAGGGCCTCAGGATGAGGAAGCAAAGACCCAGAGTTGAGTGACTCACCTGGGACTCAGCACTTCAGCTGTAATTCTGGGAGCATCACCCAGACTTCTTGGTTCTCTGTCCACTTACAACCCAGACCTTGTTATCACATCTTTACAAAGAGAGCAGGCAGGCAGTGGTCCTTGTGAGGGCGATGAGATATTCAAATAGAAAAGGGAAGATTTATTATATTGATCTCCTTGGAAGGGCTCGCGGGGACCATGAACTTTAATTATCAGCTCGGAGCCCCAGTGGAGCAATGCCAAGTGATTGTCTATAGAGGGCTGGATTTATGGCAAGGGTCTGCCCCTTAGTCACTCTCCTCCTTGTGTGTCTTCTTCCCCCACCCTGTCCCCAGCCCACTGAGTCTGGGAAAGCCAATGAAGCCACCGCCAAGACCCAACTTTATGCAACGGTCGTTCGGAAGGGCAGCTTCATCCCCCACTACATGGGCCACAACCACACAGCTCTGGAGGTGCTGGGACCGGGACCCTCAGGGGTGGGATGAGGTGGGAAGCGGCCAAGCTTTGAGCAGGCCCCAGGCTCTGCCCTTGGCCACCTCTGGCTGGTCTGATGGTGTGGGACAGGGGTGTCTGGGGAAGAAATCAAGAAAGAAAAAAGCAACTGGGTTCTTCAAAAATAGCCTAAGTAGTTAGTAGAGAACCTGCCCTGCGATGACAGGGATGATGGGGATAAAGATGATGATGATGTTGCCTAATCTTTTCCAGCACTTTCCAGGCATATGACCCTGCCCTAACCTTGCCTTCCCTTGCTGTGCTCCTTCACACCCTGCAGGGAGTGCCATAGGGAGGACAGGAGGCTCCTAAAGTCTATGTCTCCCTGACTCTCATGTGGGGAAGTAAAGCACCCCTACCTTGGCCCACATTTTCTGGTGTTTTCTCTCTTATTCACTCCCTCTGGAGTAGTGACTCCTGACCTAGGATCTACACCCCCTAAGTGAAAATTTTCGGGGCCTCCCCACTCTTCCTTGAGTCCTGTTTCTGTTTGGCTGGTCTTCCAATTAGGTCTTCATTCATTCATTCAACCACTATTTTGGGAGCCTCTTCCATTAACCAAGCCGGGGTTGGGCCCAGCTTAAGCCCAGCTTCCATACATGCTCTCCACCCACCATTACCTTCTATCCCTAGATCTTTCAGTAGCCCCAGGAGGACTGGAGATGCTCCAGGAAGATGTGGTCCTGGGACCTAGGCCTTCTCCTTTTCCCTCAGCCTTCACATTGCCCAGGATGAGAGATTCAAATCCAGTCATGACCTGAGTATGATCAGGGTGGGAGCCAAGGGGGCTTAAGCTCTGGCCTTCCCCTGCCCCAGCAGGGCTGATCTGATCTGCCCCATATCACTGTAAGCCCGGCAGGGCACTAGCCCCATTTCACAGCTGGGTACACTGAGACCCAAGGAGAGTCTGGTATGGGAGCCCAGAGCTCCTGACCCACATCTCTGCTTCCCCTCAGTCATCCTTGGATGCCAGCATTTGTCAGACCACACCTCTGAGATCCAGGCTGAACCTTGGCCTGCAGGGCGCCTCCCTGTGGATCTGCCTCAGCCCCACACCAGCCCTCTGACTTGTCCCACAGAGTCTGGGCCCCTCTGCCCTCCAGCACCCTGCCCACTCCCCTGCCCCAGCACAGATGTCCTCCTTGTCTGCTCCTGACGGCAGACCAGGGAGCACAGTGGAAGAAGAAATTGCGTGGGCAGCTGTCTCATTCACACCTGACCATTCATCACAGAACAGTTGTAAATTAGCACCCTGCACACACACCACAGACCCACCTCTCAGCCCTTACACCTGTTGGAGTCCCTGTGAGCAATAGACAGTCTAACAGGTTCCAGTGAAATCCCTCAGGCCCAGACCTCATCCCCATCCGAAGTCTGAAATGCCACCATCAGAGATTCAGTCCTTTGAATTTGGTAAAGGGATTCAGTCTCCAGGGGCCCCAGTGAGACCTGAAAAGTCCTCATCACTATTTCAAGCCCTTATCAGCCCACACCTGTGTGGAGTGAGCTGACGATCAGCTGAGATGGGTCCTGGCAGAGGGGCTTAGGAGAGGGTGCTAGGGGAGTAGGGGGAGGAGAAAAAGGAAAAGATCAGAACAAGCCCCTACTCCCAGCCTCTCTCCTCCCATTGAGGACAGAGCTAGAAGGACCAGGGAAGGTATGGTCCAACCTGGCAGGGGCCTCTTCCCATCCTGAGGTGTTCCTGAGACGTGGCCCCTTAGCCAAGTCCAGAGTCCCTTCCTCTTCCTGCTTTTCTTCCCATCAGCACCGTGTAATCAGTATCACCACCCATCCTCCAAGACCAGCTCAACCCCAGCGCCTCCTTGAGGCCACTGCCTGTCTCCTGTTCCTCGCCCTCCCAGGACCCTTGTTCTCTCTCTCTCTCTCACTCATAAGCACAGTCAACCTCTCTCGCACCTGTTCTCCCCTTTTCTCCTTCATTAATGTCACTCATTTATCCCACAAGCACATATTGAGCTTCTACTCTCTGTCAGATACTTTTGCTAAAAGCTGGGAATACAGCAGTGCATAAGATAGATACGGTCCCTGCCCCTGCAAAGCCAGGTTTCTCGTCAAATGGACAGAAAATAAACAAGAAAGAAATTAGAATAACACAAGTGATGCTGATGCTATCAAGAGGCAATCTAGGGGCTGAGAGAGTGGGGGTGGGCTTCTTTAGTAAGCGTGGTCACGGAAGGCCTCTCCGAGGTGGTGATATTTAAGCTCTAAAAGAGGAGGAGCAAGCCACTGAGTTGGTGGGGGTGGAGGTGGGGAGTCTAGGCAGAGGCATCAGCACAAGCAAAGGCCCTGAAGCAGAAACAAGTGGGGCATGCTGGAGGGGTGAGGCAAAAGAGGTTGGGGGGCTGCAGGAGATGTGGGCTGAGTGGCAGACAGGCCAACCCGTACAGGCCTTGGCTATCATGGTTAGAATTACGGAATCCATTCTAAGGGCAGTGGGGTTGGGGCAGGGGGATAAGATGATCCAATTCATTTTTAAGAAGGCAGCTTTCGGCACCGGGTACCAGATTGCCTGGGAAAGGGAATGGGTTGGGCGCAGGAGTGGAAGCAGAGGCCAACGAGGGGTCAGACGAGTAAAAGGAGCCCCAGCTGGGGGGTGGGGTTTGGGGTGAGGGCTGAAGGGGGAGTGGGAGCCCATTAGCGGACAGAGGCGAGGGCCAGGAGCCAGCTCAGGAGCCTCTGGGATGACAGTGGAGGCACGTGGGGACAGAACCGGCGTCTCCTCCCGCTGCCTTCCCCATGTCTGGCCCAGGGCCTAAAGGAGGGCAACCTTGAACCTCTGTCCAAGAACCGAGGCAGGAGCAGGCGGGAGCCTGTGCAGAGACGTGGATGCAGGGATGGTCTCATTGTTGGGGAGAAAGATGGTGGGCTGGCCATGTCCCCGAGAGGGCCCAAGGCCACCCAGGGCTCACCTGCCTCCTCTCTTCCCCAGGTCGTTCTCCTGGGGGTCAACAGCCCCGGCCTCATGGTAATCATTGCCCTGGGGGTTCCCAGCTACAAGGAGTTTCGGGGAGTGGGGCCCAGGTGGGGGTGGGCAGGGAGGGAGGGGTGGGGGATAGAGGAGGGGGGAGGCTAGAAACCTGCCCTCCCCACAAGGCCCGACAAACCTCCCCACTGGGGCTGAGGTCCCAGGAAGCTGCCACAGCCCTGGAAAGGGGCAGCTCAGACCCTTCACAAGAGCAGGCTTGGAGTGGGGGGAGCCAGCACGTAGAGGAGAAGCGTCCTCAGCCCCTCCAAACGTGCCCCCCATCTATACCCACCACATCCACAGTTCCCCTCCCACTCTAGTTCAGGGCCAGGCACCATCAAGTGGCCATCCCCAGAGGAGGCAGCCTAAGGGTCCTCTCAATTTCATGACCTTTAGCCCTGCCTAGGAGTCCCCTTCCTCACCCTCCTGGAGGTCTCCCTGGCACCAACCCTGGCTCCTCCCCAGGCCTCTTTTGGGCTTGGTGGATTCACAGTCCACAGGAGGGGCCTCAGTCAAGGCCACAGAGAGTCATGGGGCAAGGAACCTGGGAGCTACAGCCCATCTCGTGACCAAGGCTTTCTCAAGGCTTGGACCAGCGACCAGAAGAACCAGTGTCCACCACCTGTCGGGGTGTCCAGACCTGAACTACGTGGGCGACTTCATCTTCTCCTCTCTCACATCGATCCAGAGCACACGTGGGAGTCCTTGTCTGCCTGACTGAGCAGAACCAACAGTGCTGGACACGCATAGCACCCCTGTGCTGACCCCTGTCTCTTGCCTTCCCAGAGTCAATCAGGTAAACTGGAACCCGGCATCCCTGGGGCTTCCCATCGCCCCACTCTCCTTCCCTATCCCATCCATGATGAACTTTGATGTTCCTCGGGTCAGCCAGGATGGGTGCCCTCAGGTATGGCTCTTTCCCTCATTTGCCCTCTCTCTGGCTTATACCGCTAGTAACTCACCGACTTGTGCATTCGTTCACTCACTCACTCAGTCAGCTGTTCACTTAACGATTAAGTAAGAGTTTACTGAATCCCAACCCAGGGCCATGCCTGTCTGTGCTGTGGAGAAGCTGCCCTCAGGGAGCCCTTGGTTTGATGAAGACAGGAGTCACACATGTGAAAAGGTTAAATATCAACACAAGATAATGTATAATTAATAACAAACCAGGAGGGACTCAGAGCTATAAAAATCAGAGGAGAGAAGACACATACTGTATGATTCCACTTACATTCAGTACCTAGAACAGGCAAATTCATAGAGACAGAAAGTAGAATTGTGGTTGCCAGAGACTGGGGGAGGAGAGAATGGGGAGTTATTATTATTTAATGGGTACATAGTTTCTGTCTGGGATGATAAAAAAGTCCTGGAAATAGATGGTGGTGATGGTTATGCAATATTGTGAATGTACTTAATACCACTGAACGATACACTTAAAAATGGTTAAAATGATAAATTTTATGTTATGCCTATTTACCACAATAAAAAAAATTTTTTTAAACCAGAGGTGAGAGGGATGTGAAGTCTGAACAGGTGTCCAGACATAGGACTCCTGAGTTTTTAATAGGGGAATGTTGGTGCAGAGTGATTGAGAACAAGAGCACAGGTGTGGAGATGGGGATGCACGGACATGATACACACCAGGGTTGGAGAGGAGGGTGGTGGGTTTGAGTATGTTGGGGAGGGGTGTGCAGATTGTGGCTGGGTCCAGGGCCATGGCCTCATCAATCTCTTCCCATAGTCTACACTTCAGTGGGACCTTGCCCCACATGACGGTCCCAACATTCCTAGGGGCCTTGAAGAAGAGAGCTTGGGAAGTCCTTCCTGTTGTCTGCCAACCAGAGTTCATGTCTGGCGTGGCAAATACAGAATGAGGTACCCCTTCGGAGCCCCAGCCTTCATTTAAAGGCAAAGACATTTGAAGAAGGCTTAGACACGAACAAGAATGATGGTGATGAGGAGGGGTGGGACAAAGGGGGACTCGGGGGACAGAGGCTTCAAACCCAAACCAATCCTCAACCTGATTTCCCCAGAGTCATCTCACACGTGGCCCTGCATTTGCCCAGAAAATTATGAACCAATCAGCAGGCAGTCCCGAGGGTCAGGCAGCGCTGGCTGCTTTAATGAGTGAGCCCCCTCCCTACCCCGGGGCCTCTCTGGCTGCCTTTGCTGCCTAACTAGTCTGGGTGAGGGAGGTGTCCCCAGTGCCTCTTGCATGTGTGGGACTCGAGGCCAGGGGTCCAGCAATGGCAGGATGCTTGCTGAAAGTCACCTGGCACCATGGCAGTTGGGCCAGGTTGAGAACTCACTGGCAGCCGGCAGAGGTGCCCAGGTGCCAGCAGTGAGAGGACAGGGGCAGGCTTCTGTGGCACAGGTGGGGAGATGGGGGGAGTGGGCAGAGCCCTACCTGGAAGGGGCACCAGTCAGCAGCTCACACAGACCCCTGCCCTGTCCGCTCTCCAAGCATCAGTCCCCTCATCTCAGCTGAGCCGGTGGCGGTTGGACTAGGTTATTTCTAGGACCTGTCTCTCTGACATCTTGGGATGCTGTGATGTCCCACCAGTTGCCCACCATGACAAAACACTCTGGGCAGGGATTTGAGGGCCTAGCAGACCTGGGTTTGACCCATCTTCTGTGACTTACTGGCTGTGTGACCTTTGGCAAGCTTCTTAATTTCTCCAATTCCTGATTCCTACCTTATTAGGCTATTAGGAGAACTTACTGGGACAACCTGTGCAAAATGTCCAAGTCCAAGGTGGAAGCTAAATGGATTCAGACACTTTCAGAGCTGCCCCTCCCCTAGTGCCAAGGCCCCTTCTGAGGCCAGCCTCACCATTGCTCTTGTCACATTGGGCTACAAGTAATATAAACCCCAACTCACATGGACTTAAACTCTAAGGATATTTACTGTGGCACGTTGGGAGGGGTCCCCATGAAGATGCTGCCAGAATTGGTTGATGCCTGGGCTCGGCAGCATCTGCAAGGACTCAGGACCTTTCCAACACCCCTGGATTGCCATCTTCAGCTGGCTAAGAGCTCAGGGGGCAAACTGTTCCTAGCACCCCCCCCCAGCAGACATGACCAAGACTAGAGGAAGAGAGAGCCTCCCCTTCCCACAAGCGTGTGTTTTTTCTTTTAATAAATGTATGTATTTATTTATTTTTGGCTGCATTGAATCTTTGTTGCTGCGTGCAGGCTTTCTCTAGTTGAGGCGAGCGGGAGCTACTCTTCGTTGCAGTGCGCGGGTTCTCATTACGGTGGCTTCTTGTTGCAGAGCATGAGCTCTAGGCGCACAGGCTTCAGTAGTTGTAGTTTGCGGGCTCTAGAGAGCAGGCTCAGTAGTTGTGGCGTTAGTTGCTCCACGGCATGTGGGATCTTCCGGGACCAGGGCTCGAACCCGTGTCCCCTGCATTGGCAGGAGCATTCTTAACCACTGCACCACCAAGGAAGTCCCACAGATGGTTTTTATGAGGAGCTGGAAACCTCCCCTCCAGCTGCCCTTCAGCAGACTCCGTCCTCTCATCTTTTTTGCCAGAATTTGATCACATGCACTTGTTGACCTGGCCCAGGCTGTGGGACCCAACATAGGGTGGGACTTGGGCACTCCTGCCCTGCACCCTGTACTCTTGAGGGGGGCCATTGCCCAACAGGTGGCTCCTGTTGGCCTGGCCTCCTACAGAGCTGATAGACCTCCTGGCTGATGAAACACAAGCAGTGGTGAAAAAAGCTGTCTGTGCCCACTCTCATCTCCTTGCTCAGCCCCCGCAGCAGTCTGTACCCAAGCTCTCACGGGCTCCTGTCCATCCCATAGACCTTGCTGGCATCTTCTCTTGCCCAGACCATTGCAGCAGCCTCCACTAGGAGATTCCCATCCCATCCATCCGGTGACAAGTGGCCAAGGTGACCCCCTGCCCAGGACTAGGTCCTACCCCTGGACTCCTTGTCCCTACCATGGACAGGACAAAGCCCTCACTGTCAGCCAGATACACAAGGTCCTGTCCCCTCCAGCCTCCTGGCTCACTGCCCCAGTTCACCCAGGCGTTCCCTAGCTCCACTGGATGACTGGCTGTTCACACCTATGCTGTCCTCTGTCACCTCCCAGCCTTTGCCTCTGCCGTACTCTGAGCCTAGAATGCCCTTCCACCTTCTTACCTACTGCACCATCCCTAAGGTCCTCCCCTCCCCAGGTTGGAAGTCATAGCTTTCCCCTCAGACATTCAGCTTCCACATCCCACAACTTGCTTAGGTCTCTGCATGGATCATAGGGGTGTGTGTGTGTGTGTGTGTGTGTGTGTGTGTGTCCTATCCTCTTGCAAGACGATGAGCTCCAGAGAGGAGCAGGGTCTGGCTCTAGCTCTCCCACATGCCCTGCTGAACCCCAGAGGCCACTAGCATGGGGAAGCTGCCAACCAGCATTTGCTGAGTTCAATTGAATTGAACTTGCACCTTCATAGCAAAACATCCACTGTCTCCTTCCACCCTCAAAACAGCCTTTCAAACCATGGAGCATAAGATGTTTTCTCACCGGACAATGACAAAACCAGGTCCCAGAGAGGCGAAAGGACTTGCTGAAGGTCACACAGCAAGGTTGAGGCAAACCTGGGCCCAGAGCCTAGGTGTCCTAGCCACCCAGCATCAGCTGTCCCAGCAGCTACTCTTCCCAGGATGGCCACCACTACATCTGGGCAGAGCAGGCAGCAGCAGGTGTGGGTGTGGGTGTAGGTGTGGGTGGGCCCTGGGGAAATGGGAGGAGGGACCATAGGCCCATGTAATAATGAAGGCTCTGTCCCCAGAGAAGGCAGGTCTGCCTCAGTGGCTGGGGGTTAATGGCTTTGCTGAAGATCACAGCTGAAGGTTAATCACATTCCTTATTGCACAGCCTGCCAGGGTCTTTCCCATAAGCAACTGTGGGGAGTGGCTTCCCCGCTCGCGGTGCTCCCACACACACACACACATGCCACCAGCACCTTCACCAGGTCCCTGGCATCAGACTCTGAAGGTGGTTTAACCTTGATTCCTTGCCCCACCCCATACACACATGAGAGAGGCTGATCCTCCCTCCCCAATTCTAGGTCTCAAGGGCTCTTTCCTCAGGGACTTATCTGGGAAACCATTCAGGAAAGGAGCTGTCCTTCCTGGGCTGGCAGACACTGTTTCTTGCTTTGTAGACTCCATTTAGACACATTAATAGGCCCTAGAGAGGACAGCCAGCGTCCATTAAACACCCCTCTTCCTGGGTGGGAGCAAGGGATGGGGCGGGGGGGGGGGCTGTCACAGGTCCTCCTTGAGTGCCCTAGTGTCTGGCAGATGGTCCAGGCGGTGTGGATGCCCCTTGGGGATTCAGGAGAATGGGGTGGCTCTGGGAAGAACCTGGTTTAGGGATAAATCCGGAAAGGCCATTCCCAGGCACCACAGAACCCAGAGAAGCTTCTCTGGCCTGGCCTGGTGGCCAAGTGGCTGTCCCTGAGCTGCCACCAGAGCCTGCTCTCAAGAACACTCCCATCACCCCAGTCACAGTCCCTGTATTCAGGGCCCCCTAGCCTCAGAGTGACTGCAGCTCATCTCCCCAGGGGCAGGGGCAGACACAGCTGGGCCACAGGCTGGGCCTGGGAGAACAGGAGCACACACATTAGTGTGACAGGCATCAGGGCCCTGCCACGGTGGGGGGAGTGGACCCACACTGATATTTCGCGATCCTGCATCAATAACTCCTGGAGCTGGCTGTGCCTTTGTGCTGACCTTTTCGAGTGATGGCTGATTCCCGCAGGGGAGCGGGAGGTGGGAGCGGCTGCCACTGTTGCTGACAGCCCCTGGCTGGGGGCAGAGGCAAGGCAGCCACTTGGAGAGTCTATGCCAATGACCCCCAGCCCCTGCCTGTGTTGGGACCATGCAGGGCTGCCTGCTGGGTGTCACAGGCTGGTGCCTCCAAGTCCCATTCCTCACTCACTACCTTCTGGCCTTTGCAGATGCCGGACCTCTTTTCCCTGCAGTCCTCCCTCATTCTAGGTGTCCACACATGCCAGGCTTGACGCCACCTCCACATTTTTGCTTAGGCTGTTTTCCCACCCAGAATAACCGCCTCCCTCCCTTCAGTCTGCCAGATCTTCCCTCAGAAGCTTCCTCTGGTCCTGTTTCCTGCAAGATGGCTTTTCTGATCACCCACGGGAGTGTCTCAGATAGTCCCTTGTTTAGGGGCTCTAGTTATGTTGTCTTATTTTGTTGTTTAAATATTACCCACATGTGTGCTCCAGCTGCTGGCTTAGCATGCCATCAAGTCCCCCAGATCCCCTATTGAAGACCTGCCGTGGCTCCTGCGAGGGGCTGGGAAACCCGTGCTGGGAAGAGAAGCGCTGGTGACAAGGGCAGAGGTCTCGTCTAATTTGGCATCTAAGGCACCACCAGCCATGGGTGGGAACACGGGTGCAACTCTTCAGGAAAACAGTTTACCCAGGATGAATCAAATACCTTAAAATATGCATGTCCTTTAACTCAGCAATTCTATTTTGGGTACTTGAACTAAGGAAATAATTTGAGATACAGAGCTATGTATCAAAGAACATTCAATGCAGTGTTATTGAACAAGTGGGAAGGGAGAAACCAGGACACTTGGACGTGACAGAATATCCTGCAGCTACTAAAGCTGGGTAATTAGTGTTACTTAGGACTCTGGATATGCTTAGGTTTTAATGGTAAATGAAAAAGGCAGGATGTTAGGATGACAGTTATATGCAAAATAGGCATAGGGAAAAAGCTAGAAAGAAACACACAATCTTATGAACAGTTGTCTTTAGTGTAAGAATTTAGGTGGGTTGTTTTTTTTCATCTTTTTACTTTTCTTTTTTTTCCAAAGTTTCTTCATGAAGTGTGTATTTATTGCTTTTATAATCGGGACAAACATCTGTGACATATATAGACATGCACACCACCAAATATCTGGACGTCCTTTGATTTGGGAGAAGCTGTGGCCTCACCACCTTCTCCCACCTTCTCCTTTCAGCTGTCCAAGGCTGGGGGACCCCCAGAGCTGCCCCTGTGGAATCAGTCCTTCCTCTTCCAAGGCCGAGATGAAGCCACCAGCTTCTCAGAGGACACAGCCCTGGTGCTGGAGTACTACTCCTCGTCTTCAAGTAAGTGACCCCCGTTGCCAGGTCAGGGCCACCACATACCAGGACATGTGTATGGAAGGGTGTTCAGACCATCCTGCCTCTGCCTCCTGTGGGGGTGGGTGAGGGGTCCCAAGGGAGCCTCCCCATGTGTGCAGACAGGTTGGGGAGCCCCTGGCTGGCTTCCTTGTCCCAATGACAACACTGGGATATGAGCCAGGACACGTGGGCCCTATTCCCATACTAGACCCTCGTATTATTACACCACCACCCCGTCCACAGTACCTTTCAGGGAGGGGAGGAGCCCTCAGGGCTCACAGGGGGAGCTTTGCGTGGAGACAGGAGTCAGAGACCGCCTGATCCACAGTCCTAGTTCCACACCATAAGAGGGAAGCCCCCAAAGGACAGAGACAAGGGAGAGCTATATAAACACCCAGAGACACAGAATATGTTTAGAGTTGGTCTTGAACTCAGGAAGCCCTGAAGAGCAGAGGAGGAAGAGGAGATTTTTGCAGGGAAAGGCCAGGAGGCAGGGAACAAGTGGGCGGTGAGGGATGGGAGAATTAGATGTCAGTTACCAAAGGATGGGCCCCGTTGGGACCTCAGACACTGAGATCCAAGAAGCTTGGGCTGGGGGCTTTGATGGGAATCCCAGCCCGTCCTACCTCCACAGTGAAAGGCAGTGAACCGTGGACCATCAACAAGCCCCTGGGTATCTCCGTGTTGCCGCCAAAGAGCCGTTTGTACCGCAAGATGCTGACAGGGAAGGGCCTGAATGGGCTGCGTGTGGAGAAGCTCCCCATCACCGTGAGTGCCCACCACCGTCCCCTAGACAGGGTCCATGGCAGATCCACCTGGTCCCACCCCTCCCCAACCTGCTCCACCTTGCCCCCGCAAACAGAGGCAGATCTGGCTTCTCCAGCAGCTTCCACCAGAGCCCGCACCAGGGAATCTGACCACTGTCAGGTGTGAGGAGTACCCCCAACACCAAAACTCAGTCTTACTCCCGGGCTTGTGATGAAATTGCCCCCAGACAACTTGCGAGGAGAACAGGGAGGCCTTAGGGGATAGCAGCAAGAGTTCAGACTTTTAACCAGCCAGACCTGGGTTCAAACCAGGACTTGTCCTAGTCCTCACTGTAGAACCTGGGGCAAGTTACTTATCCTCTCTGAACCTTAGAATGCCCATCTCTAAAATAGGAACGACATGCCGTACATTATTTCTCTGCATAGTGAGAGAGTCTAGAGCCAGACGGTCTGGTTCTACTACTTATCAGCTTACAGGACCATGGAAAAATTACTCGGTCTCAGTGACTTAGTTTCCCTATGTGTAAAATGGGTTCATAGTAATAGTACTTTTCTCATATGGTTGCTATGAGGTTTTTGGGAGGAAATACCTGTAAAACACTTAGAACAGAATACGTTCTCAATAAGAATCAATGTGTTATTATGATCATTGTCTATTTCTATGCCACCTTTTTCCCTAAAATACTCTGGCCATCCTGACATAATAGACCTCAACAAATTGGAGCTCCCCCACTCTGCCAGGAGGCAAGTCTGAAGGAGCCAGTCAGGTCTCCTGTGGAGTTGGGAAGGGTAGTACAGAAGCAGTGAGGGTGAGCAGAGGTGGGAGACCAGCTACCGCCTCCCTCCCACTCTCTGGGCACAGCGTCCAGCAGGTACTTCCCCGGGGAATCTGAAACAATGGGCAGAGCAGAGGCAGAAGCTGCCTGCCCTGGCCAGTGTGGCCGACTCTTCCCTTCTCCTCCTCCAGGACACCAGGCTGAAAACCATAAATGGTGAGGTCCCCACGGTGGATCTCTCCTTCCAGCTGCTTTCCTCTAAGGTAAGACTGTGGGTCGGGGGAAGCTCAGGGCCCGGCAGCCATACGCCAGCTCTTGTAGCCTCTCCGTGGGTTCCAACCTCCTTTTCAATCGCTGGCCTTATTCAGGGGCTGGGGCCAGGGGCTTTTAGAAGGATGGGGCTGCTGCTTTGGATGGAAATTTCTGAGGGTAATTTAAGGCTTGCAAAAACTGAGATTAGGAAGAGAGAGTTGAGAACAGAGGGCCACTCAGACGTGGGCGTCAGCCTCTAACTCAGCCCAAGCCAAGCCTGGCTTACTGGGATCAAGATTCTACAAGCATGAACTGGAGACTAGCTTCTCTTGCTGTGTAACAAACTACCACAGACTTAGTGGCTTAAAACAGCACCCACTTATGAGCTCACACTTCTGTAGGTAGGCAATGCAATACAGCAAGACTGAAATCAAGATACTGGCAGGGTTCTGTTCCTATCTGGAGGCTCTGGGGAAGAGTGTGCTTCCAGGCTCCCTTAGGTTGCCATCAGAATCCAGTTCCCTGCAGTTGTAGGGCTGAGGTCTCTGTTTCCTTGCTGGCTGTCAGCCGTGGGGGGGCCTCTCTCAGCTCCTGAAGGCCGCCCACATTCCTCCTCACAATGCCTCGTCCATCTCTAAGCCAGCAGGCATATCAAATCCCCCTCACACCGCAAAGCTCTCTTTCTCCTCTGTCAGCAGCCAGAGAAAACACTCTGCTTTTAAAGGGGCTCATGCGATTAGGTCAGGCTCACTGATGATGTTCCCATCTTAAGGTCAACTGTGCATGTTAACATCATCACAGGAGTGAGAGCTCATCACATTCACAGGTTTCAGGGATTAGGGTGTGGAATCTTGTAGGCTCATTTTTGGAATCCTGCCCACCACAGCTGGGTTGCCCCAAGTTGAAAGTCCCCAGGGACTGAGCCTTGCCTGATGGATGGGATCGCTTCCTCTGTCAGCTATACCTGGGCTCCGAAGTCCAGCTTGGCCTCGGGTCATTTGGCTCCAGTGCACCTGACAGGCTGGAATTTTCCCACTTTTCTCTCTGTGGTGCTGAGAGGGGCATGAAGCTGGGATGTGGGCAGTTGAGGACCATGACCCCCTGGAAATGCTTGCAGGGGCTGATGTCTTGATCAGCCCACTCCTGCTAGCTTCCCACGCCAGGAAACATAGCCACCAGCTCTGGGGTAATACTCGGCCCTGTCACCTTACCTGTGAAGAACGCAGGGAGTTCCTTGTTGAAGGGTCTGAGAGGTCCATCAGGGAAGGTACCCACCCAAAACTGTCTCCCCGCAAGGCCCCTCGTGAGCGCCTGAAACCTCCCATTAACACTCCCCGCTGTGGAATGTTCCACATTGCCCCGTAGAGACTCCTCTAATTCTTGGTGAGAGAGAGTTTGTTAGATATAACCTGACATCCACACCACCACCAACACCACCAAACCAGGTACAGGATGGAGAAGTTACTGAGAGGGGAGGGGACACAGAGGCAGCAAAAGATCTCAAGAAAGGGGAAGCAGGGATCCCAGGTGTTCCAGATGGGAGCTCAACCCTCCATGGCTCTTCTCAGGGTCTAGAGTCTGTCAGTGGCCACTGCCAGCCCCTTCCTCACCTCCCCCTGCCTCCTACACCTTCGCCGGGGCACGTGTGTCCTGAGAACCGAAAGAAGTGTCAAGTGCCACTGGTCAGGGCACTGGGGGACCCAGGCAGGCAACAGGCAGGTGGGCAGGACACTTCCCCAGTTGCCCAGGGGCTGGGCACAAAGGTCTCAGTGATGAATTATTCACTGGAGCTGGGCTAAGTGCAGAATTAATCCCTTTCCTTCCGGCTGGTGGCTTCACTAAATTATCCCTCCAAGTCATGCGGGAAAATGCTGCTGAATTCATTTAGCTGCTGAGTGTTTTGATCTGGGCCTTGTGATTTTAGCTTCCCCTTCCCCCAGCCCCCTCCCCCTGGAGGCGGGTAAAAAAACCTTTCAGTAGTGGATTTCCGAGAAGAAAGGAAAAGAAAGGGGATCAAGATTGAGCGTGTACCAGGAAAATAGTACTGGAGGAAATTCAAATTCTGCAGCCAAGAATTCACACACACACACAGTTCTACACATACAGAGTCTCACACAATCACGTTTGAATACCCACACGCAGACAATCACATATGCAAAGACATGCAACGCAAACACACACATCCCTCTGCAAGAGTGCACACGTTGAAGGCATATAGACGTGCTCCCACACCCGAGCAAACTGACACACAGACGTTTTCACACCCGCATTGGCACATACAGAAGAGAAGTCTTTTTGTGGTGAAACTGTTTCTTGGTGAAACTATCTGAGAACTGGCCAATAACTGACTCACTTTGATTCTAGAAGCTTGAAGTCCAATTTGGGGGCCTTAATATGAAAAGCTAAGATGGACTTGGCATAATCTTACAGCCATGGTACCCGGTCATTCATTCTTTTATCCCACATATATTTGTTGAGGACTAGAGTTTTAGCTGCCCTTCTGGACTGCAGTGAGGAGAGGGAGAGGCCGGCAGCCGTGGAGCCCGTCTGCTTGAACTTACCCTCAGGCGTGGACATGGCTCTCTGCTGGTGTCTGAGCCCTTTTGTCATCCTCCTCCTTATGTGGAGGTGGGAGAGTGTTGATGAACAGATCAGATGGCGCTGCATCTGCAGCGTGTCCCCAGCTGCACTCCTCACCATCGCCTTCTCTGTAATACCACCGCCGTTCTCCGTGCAACGGCAAATCTTTGCTGAGCACCTGGCTGGGGAGCAGATACCGTCCTGGGTTTAGGAATCTTCCATTGAAAAAGATGAGAAAAAGGCCCCGTCTTCATAAAACTTGCATTCTTAGAGAGCAGGGAGTGTGGACCAGATAAGAGCAAATCAATTCATGAGCAGATATCAGTTCACGAAATGAGGCCTGATGAAACTCAAACGAGGTTACGCGATAGGGAGTGCTCAGACAGGCTCTTGGATTTGATGTGCTCTCTGAGTAAGGTTACCAGCCAAGCCGCTGTAACAGAGAAGACCCGGTTCCTTCCATCTTATTGTTTCACCTAAGGTGTTGGCCACCAATTCATGGTGAGAGGCACCCAGCTTTCATCTCTGCATTCCAGCCCGTGGGAAGGAAGCGCCAGACCTAGGCCCAGAACTATCGATTCTTCCACTGTTTCAATCAAACACTGCTCAAAGCCCCAAGAGCCACTACCTGAAGCCTACAGATCTTAGAGTCCTGTGGCTACTCCGTCTGCGGCGGGGTTTGTGATAATGGGCCTCTCAGGGCCCCTCGTCCACCTGGCTAACAGCACCATCTTAGGGGCAACTCCTTGCTCATAGACAGCTGCACTACAGAGAGGAAATGCTTCAGAACAAATGAATATGCCTGTCCTATTTGGGTACCTCCCACTTGAGGACACAGCCTCTTTCCTGAGAGCCTTCATGTCCTGGAGGTTTGGGTACAGGCCATCCTGGTTAACTGGCATTTTGGGGAACACAGTTTCCCCACACCCACTGCTTCCATATCACCCGTTCTCAGAGCTCCAGGAACGAGAACATTGTGGAATTTCCAAATAGGCACAGAGACCACAGAGATGTCCCTCCACAGCCCACCCGGGACAGAAATCTCCCTGATGCCATCCACCACGGGTGGTCATCCCAGCCTCTCCTCTTGCTCTGCCACGTCGGGGGGCAGCTCACTACCTCTAGAAGCAGCCCAACCTGTGGTTCAGTGCCTACAGCTGATAGAAATGCTCCCCCCACATTGAGCCCACCCTACCTCCAGGGGCTCTCCCTCTGCCCCAGGCTCCTGACTCTGCCCTCTGGGGCTGCAGTGCAACCCCTGCACGCCTCCTTCCAGCACGCGGGCAGGCCGACTAGTCACAGCCAATGGCAAGGAGCGGTTTCTTGGTTTGGGATATCGTGCTTGACGCTGGTTCTGCTGGTGATGGGTTGAGCTTTTTCCCTCTGATGGAACTTCTCTGTGGACACCTGCAGCTCCGAGTGCTCTGCCTTAAGCTAGGGTCGTGTGTGTAGGTGAGTACATACATGTGTAACTACATATAGCTACAAAAAACTAGAAAAACACAGACATCTGTGTATACACAGAAAACTTCCCTTTATCCCCTGTTCAGCGGGAGTTCACCTTGGAGGTCCATTAGCCTCTGAGAACCCATGAGCCTATGATTACTCCGTATATACATACACAAATAAATGCTTAGTCTCCTCCATTCACCCTCTGATCTTGGCCTCTTCTCTTTGAAGAGTGCAATCTGGTCCCCCAGGAGTCTATGATTCTCCGGGCTAAGCAGTCTGCCTCTTTTAATGAACTGGTTTCAAGATCCCACAGCCTCCTGGGTGCCCTCCAGCTTGCAGACAACCTCTTTGAAGTGAGACAACTGACCGGGTTTCCTAGGCTGACTATGTGGATTAGAGCCTGGTTTGCACACAGTAGGTGCTCATTGTGTCGACTCCTGCCTCCTTGCCTGGAAATGTGCCTTCCCATGGGGTGGGACAAGTCCATGCTGTCATCTGGGTGTTCAGCAGCAGGTGCCCTCTTGAGGCTGGGATTTGGGATCCAGGGTCTTGCCCAGGCAGCGTGCCAGGGCACCAGGCAGAGGCAGAGCCTCTCAGATGAGCAGCCCCCTCTCCTTAGCCCACAGACTTGAGAGATGCTGGAGGATTCAAAACCCACTGTTTCTTTGGATTTGGCACGGAGAGCGTGCCTTTAAGGAGAAGATGAGGTGGTCCCTGCTATCCCCCACTGAGGGAAGGGGCGGCTCCCACAGCCCCATCTGACCTTTCCCTCCCTGTTCCCCTCTAGGGAGGGTGGGGTGCGGGCAGGTCTTTGATGCGGTGTAAAAGGCTGCCCCGGTGTTTTTATTCAAACCACTTTCTCTGGAGACCAAGTGGCTGTTTAGCAAATGTGGAGTGGAGGGCAGGGGACAGGCAGAAACATGCTGACTTCTGATGAATTCTTATGGATTTTTGGAAAGCCACACCTGTCAGGCCTGGGCGGGTCTTCAGAGAAGCCCCAACACAAGCCGTCCTCCATTTCCTCACCGAGCCCAGCTGCCCAGAAGGCCCAGTGTCCAGGGTGGCACAGCAGCCTCCTCAGCTGCTTCTATCCTCTGGGAGCTTCTGTTCCACCCCCAAGACTCCAGCTCTGAAAACACTACCGTACGGATAATGATGAATCCAGAGAAAAATACCCTTTCCCCTCTTTTAACCTCACAACATCCCTGCCTGTCTTCCCTGCCCTACGCGCAGGCCCCCAACCTCACCCTGCGCCCTCTCCCTCCCTGTCCTCCCCCTCTCCCAGGCCACACGGCAGGAGACAGAGGAAAAGACCTATCCCTCCCCAGCTCACAGGTACACTTTTCCCCACCTGCTCAGACTCTAGGCCCAATTCAGAGATCATCCCATATGACCCAAGGAAGCTGGGGACAGGTGAGCGAGAGGGGAGAGCCCGTGCTTTTCCGGGGCCAGCCTGGCCCTTGGCTGACAGATGCTCAGCGTTGGGTCAGGGCTCCCCATCCCACCATAAGAGGCTCCTGCCTGCTTTTCACAATGCCTGAACCCCTCCCAGCAGCTCCATGTTCCCCCAACAGTCTCTTGGTTATGATGCAACTTCTCCCATGCTCCCCACTTCAGGGAGGGCATTTGACACTCCCTCCAACACACAGGGTTTTACAGACCCTGCTTGCTCACTTCTTGTGATAGGGACCTCATTTCCTCTCAGGAAGCCCCCTCCAGCCTCTATCAGCTCCCTTGTAGACCTCTTCCTCCTATCTCTCTCCAGTTGCCTCCCCCAATCCTGCCTATTCCTTCCTGAGACTGGCTCCAGAGAAGTTAGCGCCCATGCCCAGGTCGGTCCTGTTGCTGTTTGCAAACTAGTTGTGTCATCTCCAGCCTGACCGACTCTCCCTCTGACTACTCTTTGTCACACTGGGTTTCTGCTTCTCATCCTCCTGGTTGTCTCATCTTGACAACACTCCTCTTAAAGTGTCCCCCTGGCAAACTGTGGAGCTGGATCAGTATTGGCGGGTAAAGTAGGACTATCATCCTTTTCCTGCAAACACATTCTCCCCTTTGGTGCAGCCAAAGTCTATCATTCGCTTTATTCCTAACCAAGGTTGTGGGGTCCATTTAGAGCCTGGGAGTCCTGTCTGGTATGTGAGCCGCTGGCAGGTGGCACACCTTCACCTTGAACCTCTGCTGCTCTATTTTGAACTCACCTTCTTGGTCTCAGCATATTGTCTGGGCTTGAGATCACTCTGGGCCCTGATGCCATCACGCGTCACACATTCACAGCCCCACCTCCACCTCTTCTCCAAGCTCCGGGTCATCTGTGCATGTGGTTAGGACACTTTGCTGCAATGTGCACTAGAGAGCGTGCCTCCCTGGATCTGGGTTTGAATTCTGGATCTTCCACATGATCTTAGCCACCGTGAATTTTACTTTTCTATCCATAGAAAGGGGTTGTGATCCCTACCGGCCAGAAATGTAGTGAAAATTGAATAAGGGAGCGTGTGTAAGTGCCCAGCAAAGGTTCTTGCAGACGCTCAGTAAAGGGAGCGCTTACTATTGTTCACCCAAGTTGCTGACAAACACGCTGAACTCATCAGGGATGACGACAGAGCTCCAGGGGGAGGGGAACGACAGAGCCCTCCTAATCCATCACTCGGCGCCCGCCCCTCATGACAGCTGCTCCACCAGATTCACATCCATAAGGACATCGGGAGGCCCTGTCAAGTGCTGAAGATAAACGTCACCAGCACCACATTTGGTCTCACAGCAATTTTTCAGAGAATGAAGAAATGGAGAAGAGACAGACAATCATCTCTCTAGAGGCCAGAGTCCTGAGCTGGGAGTTAGAGAGGTGATAGAGAAAATGAAGACCTGCTTCTTGGCCTGTGAGCTCCCAGGCCAGGGTGGGCAGGAATGGACCCAGAGCCATACTGCAGGCTTATCCTGAATGCCTCACCAACCACTCTGTGTTGCCTTGAGAATGTGAGTGTGTGACTCCCGGCCACAGATGGAGTGGATTGAGTCAGGATGCAGGGATGACTAAGGAACTGGACCTTCGGGCCTTCCCCTGGCCTGCTCTGCTCTCCACGTGAGCCAAATGCATAGCTGATGGATTGAAGAAGGGGGAGGAGAGGAAGTAAGACAGGGCAGAAGCTTCCAGACCAGACTTCTCAGAAAGTGGGGGCTGCTCTTGGGTTTTTTCCCATCTCAAAGCCAGACTACCACAGCCTTAGACCTCTTTTTAGCCAAACCATGTGCACCGTTGGTCCAGCCAAGGTCATTCAGGCATGAATTCATCAACCATTTGTTAGATCCTTAACCTGTGCCAAGGAGTAAAGCACCCCAAAAGAATCATCACTGTTCATCTTGCTAAGGGTTCTAGTTGAGGTAGTTGCATCGTCAGGGGAAGAGTCATAGAGAAGCATGGTTTGCACTCTGCCTCAAAGAGTGGCTTGGAAGTAGGCAAGGCAACGGTGCTTCTGGCAGAGGGAACCACAGGTGCAAAGCCATGGAAACACGACAGTGTCTGGAGTGCATGGGACATGAGGAAGCTGTTGTGGGTGGTGAGACTGGAGGGTTAGATGGGGCCTAGATTCTGGAGGGCCTGAACACCAGGATACAAGGCATATAATTCGTCATAGAGTAATAGGAAGCTAAGGAAGATCTTTGAGCAGCAGTAGGATGTGATCTGACCTATATGTTGGAAGGACCTCTCTAGATAGGAATAGGGGGAACCCAAGGGAAAAGATTAAGTGCAGAAAGACCAGGTTTCAGGCTAACAAGAGTGAGCCCACAGCCTATCCACTGAGCCATAGGCAGGGCTCTAGTTAATACTAAAATCCCTGCCAGAGTGGTTGTGAATCTGCCTGCCAATGCAGGGGACACGGGTTCGATCCCCTGGTCGAGGAAGATCCCACATGCCACGGAGCAACTAAGCTTCTGTGCCACAACTACTGAGCCTGCGCTCTAGAGCCTGCGAGCCACAGCTACTGAAGCCCACGCACCTAGAGCTCGCGCTTCACAAGAAGAGAAGCCACTGCAATGAGAAGCCTGTGCACCGCATCGAAGAGTAGCTCCCACTCCCGCAACTAGAGAAAGCCCGCGCGCGGCAACGAAGACCCAGAGCAGCCAAAAATAAATAAATAAATAGACAGACAGATAGATAGATAGATAGATAAAAGAATGGTACCTACGTCCAAAAATAAATAAATTAATTAAATCCCTGCCAGAATTAAAAAAAAAAATCTTTCTCACTGGCTCCCCTCCTCTGACGCCACAACTTATTTTTAGATTAACCCTCTGACACCATTTTCTGGAGACTGAATCACGGCCCCAGTGAGGATTAACACTTGGACCCTTCTTGGCTGGAAGACAGACTCAGAGCTTCAAACCCCACCGCAGCTGCAAGATCACATGGTTTGTCCTAAATGAGACCTACGATATGCAGGGGAGGCAGCAAGCCCCCTTGGAGGGACCCGTTGAAACTCCTTCAGCTGAAGAGATAAGAACCTACAACTGCAGCCACAGGAAATGACAAAGCAGCGACTGACGGGGGATCCGCTGCACAGGGCTTATTATGGCACTTGCCAGCGGGCGAGACACCCTTATCAGGGAGAAAATTGCATCAGGCCTCCTGAATTACTAGCGATTGGAAGCAGATTTCTTGGGACGCACTTTGTTAGATACCTAATGAGCAGGATACAGGCGGGCAGAGCCCAAAGCCAGCGGGGCGGGGGACAAATGTCTTTGTTAAACAGAATTTGTCAGTTTCCGCTCCAGGCTCCCTGGGGAGGGTTCAGGGCCAGCTAATTGAATTAAGAGCCTGTGCGCTCCAGCAAGAAGGCTCAGGGCGGGGCGAGAGGCAGGCAGGCCGCAAGACGGGCACTTTCAGCACCGAGGACAGCAGCTGCAACTCGGCTAGTCTGTAATTGCCGGGGCAGGCTGGAACAGTTGCATTTTGCATGATCAGGGACCTAGGGGATGGACTGGGTAGGAGGGAGGCAGAAGATGTTAGAGGAGGAGGGGGAAACAGGTGACCCAAGAATCCTCGAGCCTGTTATGCTATTGGCCTGGTCTGTCTCAACAGACCCTCCGCAGGCAACAGCGAGGGCTGAGAAGGAAGAAGAAGGGGTGTCTTCTCCCCACCATGCCCTCATGTGGTGTGGGACAGCTGCAGCAGGACAAGGAACAGTGGGCTGGGCGCTGAGTCTGAGCCAGTGCGCGGTCATGCATCACTTTGAGCTTTCAAAGTCGGTCTCCTAATTACAGTCCTAATGAAGCAGGATGTGCTGTAGCCACGGAGCCACAGAGTGAGGGGCCACTTGTCAGCCCCAAGCTGCCTCCGCAGGCAAGGCAAAGCCTGCCAAATAGAAAAGCAAATAAGCAGACTTGTGGGGTGAGCCAGAAGCCTCCTCCCCCACCTGGAGGAAGGCGGGAGAGCAAGGCAAGCCTGGGCCCGAATACGGAAGAGCTAGTCCCCAGAGATCCCCCCTCTTTCCATCCCCATTTTAGCATTGTTTCTCCCCCATTCTCCACCCTGACCCACCGCTTCCAGCAGCCCAGCTCCTCCCTGTAGTCTTAGACAAGGTCCCTCCCATGAGGAGCAAGGAGAGGGGGGCACAAGCCCCTCCCCGAAATGTAGGCAGACTGAAGCTGATGAGTCTGGACAGGTAATGTAAGGGAACAATAGAGAGAATTTAAGCACTATGGGAGGCACTGTGGTCCTCCTGGGACCCCTTACCTCACATGACTAGAACAACTGCCTCTGACCTTCCCTTTGGGGTCTGCATTATGTGCAAGTGTAAAGATTTTTCTATAAAAGTCACCCACCCATCTTACCCCAAGCCCCAGGCTGGGATGGATCCTGGCAAAGTTCACTGGGAGACCTGCAGGGGTGAAGGCTGGGGAGGTAGTCTCGTGAAGCAGCTGTGGAAGCAGGTATAAGCCGGAGCCAGCCATGGAGAGGGCAGAGCAGGACCACTGAGTCTGGCAGAAGCTACAGGAAGAGCAGCTGGGGGTCAGGAGGGGGTGGGATGGGCAGAATAGACTGAAGTCCATAGATACTTGCCTTTCCTCCTTCTTGGGACAACACCCCTGCCCACCAGAGACTCATGGGGTGGTCTGGACTGAGGGGGCCGTCTCATTTTTATTTCATCTTTGTGATGAAATTAAATTAATTATACATAATAAATTTCAGAATCCACGTAAAATTAGTGAGTGCCCAGTTCTGATCAGGGACCCAGTAAGTGTCAGCTCTGGGTCACTGAGCTGACCCACTTGGTACTGGGGCCACACAGGGTGGATGTCAGGGTGACAGGCTGTGGAGGAAGAGACTCTCTCAGCAGTGTGTCCCTGCTTTCAGAACTGATGAGGGCGCCTCTGGAGGCCTCTCCCTTGATTTCATTACTTCTACTTCCTCCCCTAACTGGATTAGATGGCGGTCTATGAAATCCAGGGCATCGAGATTGGCTTTCTGCCTGGAAATGAGGAGAAATGTCATTACAGGTCCTGAATCAGCATCTCACCCCAGCCCCAGGGGCCACCTGGTCAATGGCGAGTCGGTCTTTGCCTTGGCTAGTTATTTCTTCCTTCCCTCTCTCCTACATCCATCCACCCACCCATCCATCTAATATACATTCTGTAGTTTTTCTGCTACAGCCAATCGTGTTCAGCTGTTCTGAACAGGAGACAGATGTGGTGCTTTTTCTTATCTAAAACACACAGACAACTAGGAAACTCCAAACCATCTGACTCAGATGCTGTACAGAGGGCATGTTCAGTGGGGAGCCTCCGAATGAATGAAAGTTACTGAGAGGAGCAGGTGAGAGAGACAGCCAGGTCTAATATTCAGGGACAAAACAGCCCCAGAAGTCTTGCTTATAAAGTGCAGTCAGTGCCAAAGTCAGCCTCAGAGTCATCCAATGCTTCACTCTTCCCACCCCAAGAGTCTTCATATAGCAGCTTTCTCCTGGTACATATTTGATGGTAGAGGGACTGGGGGATGAGGCCCAGACTGGATTGGATACCTCTGTAGTTGTATGAATGTCCCTTAATCTATTGATGCAAGACTGAAAATGCTTCTTGTTAATGAATTTCTGCACACCAGATTTATCTTTAAAGGGTAGTTATTTAAAGGATCCTAGAGGTAAACGGAAGGGTCCTTGTCCTGATTCATCTGGTTCATAGATGTGGTTTTTCATATAGAGAGTCCACTTAAAGAGAGGCCCACCTGCACTCATTCTCTCTGTTCAGGGTCAGACATTCGGGCACTTCTAACCCTGAGCACATCTGTCTTTGTTGGCACCGTGCCCATTGTTCTATTTGCTTCTTTCTAGCACAACACTCTAGACAGTGGAATATTTGTCTACTGCGTGGCCAAGACAGGATTCCAACAGCTGACGTAGAGTGGAAGCGGGTCATCTCTGAGGTCCCTACCAACCTGAGTCTGCATGATTCTTTGAACAATGGGCACGTTTTGGGGGCTAACCATGGATTTCCAGCAGAGCTTTCAAATAACCTCTCCCCAGAGGGAGTATAAGACATGTCCCTAAGCCCGAGGAACTTAAAGTTTTGTCAGAAAAACAACAATGGCAAATAAGCCTGGAATTAGAGGACAGTGTGAGAGCAGAGAGAGCCAGCTGCTGGGCTGGGAGAACCCGGAAAAGCTTTGAGCAAGTGTGGGTGGAGGCCCTGAAGGCTTCCTGGAAGGGTTGGTATTTGAGTGGGGTTAAATTCTAAACAAGCAGAGATGAGAGTGGCAGTCATGTCAAGAGAGGAAGAAGAGAATGAGGAAAACGAACATGGCTGGAGAAAGAAGCCCATCAGAGTAGAGAGAGAAGAGACACTGTTTAGTGGGTGAGAGGATGAGAGGATGACAAGGAGATGGACTGGAAAGCAAGTCTACACAGCAAAGGGTGTCAAAGGAGCATGGAGATTTTTGAATCCGTTGTTACTGCACCAAGGGTGGGAGTCATAGATGGCACGGTTTGTTTATTCTTTCAACAAATATTTCTTGAGTAGCTACAATGAGGCAGACACTAGGGATAAATGAGTTCCCAGCTTACGGGTAATTTGCATTCGAGCGTGGAGAGTGGAGAAGCAAGGCAGACAGTCAACAAGTAAACACATTTTTTGGAAATGAATTTTCTGGTAGAGTAAGTACTGTGAACACAGTAAAATGGGATAATGTGAATAGAGTATATTGGAGGAGGGGTTACCCTAGGTGGGGTGGGCCTCTATCTCAAAGGCAAGGCCTCTCTGAGATCACATCTGGTCTGAGACCTGAATGATGAGAAGGGGACAGGCATGAAAAGACCCGTGAGGCTCTCTGAATAGAGAGAACAGCAGATAAAAAGGCCCTGGGGCAGGAAAGAGCTCGGCTTGTTGGAGAAAAGGCAAGGACAGTATGGTTAGAGCACAGTGAGCAAGGGGCCAGGTGGTGGGAGGTAGACAGGGCCCAGGCAGGCAGGGCCTCCTGAGCCATGAGGAGGAGAGGCTTGGGGGGTGTAGAAAGGCACGCTGATGGTAGAAAGGCACAGAGCAATGTCTCTGCACCTTCTCTTCCCAGAGGCCGGAAAACTTCTTGACACCAAACAACAGCAAGGTTCTGCCCATCCTGGACCCCAAGATCTTAGACGAGAAGCTGGGTACCATCCGTGAGTCCTGGTCCAAGGCCACAGTGAGCTCCACAACTGGCTCCAACACATCCACTTCTCAGGAAGCAGAGGAAGAGCTTCAGGTGCCCAAGATGTCCCGAGCAATGGTGAGTGTCTCCTCTCCAGGGCCAGGAGGGCCAGAGAGGGGATGGGGCCTGGAGAAGGGGCTTGCCTGCCACCTGTGAGCTGTTCACTCCTTGGGTGGCGAGTGGACCTTCCCTTTAGGGACACTCTATATATGAGTCACCCTAAACTGGTGGAGGCTGTGGAGTCTTCATCTTACAGAGTTTCTTCACCTTTGAATGGAACTCTCAGGTGATTTCTTTCAAAACAACCCCTGCAACACTTGTAAGACTGGGTTCCTCTGACTCAAGTAGCCATCAACTAAGAACTTCCTCGAGAGCTTGTCCTCTGGGTAGTGGGAAGCCCCAGAAAGATTAGTTTTAACTTTCGAAAGAGGAAAGTAGGACTCAAAGCAAAGAGTCTTTGGTCTTTGGTCACAGAGTCTCTACCCTTGATTGTGGGAGTTGGTCTGGCTTCCCGTTACCAGTTGACAAGATGCTGGGAGAGGGATGGTGCAGGCAGCCGGCCGAGGTGATGCCTTAACTTGTTGAGGGCTCAGTGCTGAGTCCTAGCCCCTTGATGCAGAAATCTCCAGGACAGGCCACCGGAAAGACAGTTCAGTCAAAGGCTCCAACTGAAGTCCTGTCCCGACCACCATGGGTGAATTCATAAGTGACTTCTTCCCTTCGTCCACAGCAGATCCCATGGGGAACGCTGCTCCGGAAGATCCTGAGAAAAGGCTGGAGCCAAGGCCACCGAACCATAGGGAAGCCCTGGGCCTCCTCCTCCCAGGACCTGACCCTCTCCACCGACAGCCTTCGCATCTTCCCCCGGCACTTCTGCACCTTCCTGGAACATGTCCCATAGGACGAATAGGAAAGGTGCTGTCTGCTGGACGTGCCCAGGATGCTCCCACATGGAACGTCCCTGCCCACCCCAAATGGGACCCTCCCTGGCAGGTCCAGAGCACTCCGAGGCCATCTTCTACACTCACTCCTCTCACCTCTGCCCCTCGGGAAGGCGGCTCCCGGGCCTGACCTGCCAGCTCAGCCATCAGTTGGGTTGAAAATAAAGATTCAGACCTGCCATTGGAGGCTTTGGGCGGCATGAATAAACCAATGCCTGCTGCCTCCACAGCCCGGCCTCATGACGCCCCTCTTGTGCCTCTGAGCAGAGGTAGTGCAGAGGAGAAAGAAGGAGGGGGAAAGTCCAGGGAAGGAAGGAAAAGGGAAGGCGCCATGGAAGGGAAAAGGCAGACAGGAAGGAAGGGGAAAGACGAAGGCATCCCTCCCTGGTCACAACCCTGCAGAGAGCTCAGGGCTCTCTCCTCCCCTCACCTCTCCAGCTCCGGGAGCCTCCCCTGAGATGCCGAGCCAGCCAAGCCTCAGGCATCACCCAGGGAGGCCCTCACCTCACCGCCAGATGCAGACCTCACACCACCCTGGGGAGTAGGATGAGCCTCTCATCTCAGCCACTGGGTGCTGGACCCAAGGGAGCAGTAGGGGCCCCGCTCCTGGTACCGTGCACGGCAGGCCTTCTCCGGTTTGGAGTCCAGTGAACAGTTCTGCCTGGCAAAGGATCCAAGGTCTGAGTGGAGGTCCGTGAGTCTCAGGGTCTGGATTATTTGAGAGAAATCAGAGATGACTTAATATTATATATTCGCTTGGGGAGGTAAGATGTAGAAAGGGTTGGAATCGGCTGAGTTGGAATCTTCATTCTGCTTATAAAATGCGATGGTGATGTTGTCGATGGTGAGAATGGGGGAAAGAAGGAGAAGAAAGCAGAGCTGAGGGGGGAGGGCCTTGACATATAGGATGGACCCGATAGGTGAGCAATTCAAACAATATATATACTTTTCAGATCCTTGAATATTTAAAGCATAATAACTCGGGTAGTAGGCCAGCCAGTGTGGCTCTTCTCTAAAGGATTAAACCATGGAGATGAAACTAGACTGCATTTGAGAAGTCAAGGTTAGCCACGAGGAAGAACCGTTTTTGAGCAAGGGGTTGAGTAAACAGAGGGCAGGAGGAGAAATAAGTAGCCCAAGGGCACTAAGACAGGATTGGGGGAGGCTCTGAGTATGAACAAGGGGGCTCAAGGCTGCCCTTTACCCTGTCAGAGACGTTGTGAGTTGTGTCTATATGGAGAACTAATTCAAGCATGCCCTCTCTGGGTATCACCCCAGCACTCCCATTGCGGGGCTGGTCCCTCTAGCCTCCCCTTGCTGGGCACCTGGCAAGGCCACAAGCACTGGCTGCTCTCCCTAGCTTGCTGTTGACTTAGGTACACTCAGCCACCACCTTCCTCATCTCTGGGCTCCAGGGCCCAGGCCAGGCCTGACCCTACACAGATGTAGGTGAAGGCTTTGGGGCACAGCAGGCCTGCCCCTCCCCCTTGCCCATCCCAGCCTGTCCCAGGCCCAGCCTCCATCGTATTCCCTCCTTGTTTCTGGCTTTTGGTTTCATTCTATTTACCCTCCAGCCCTGCCTCAGTCCTCCATCGCATCATTCTCTGTCTCTCTGTCAGCACAGATTTACCATGCTGGTTATTCCCACCTCTGCCTCGGTTGGGTCCTAGAGACTCAGCCCCCAGCTCCAGTTCCAAGCCCCTAGGCAGAGCCCAGAAGGACCAGAGGAGGAGCCAGACAAACGTTCATGCAGCCAGTAGAGCCCAGTAACAAGCACTAGAACGTGGGTGGGTAGCAACAGCACACAGCTCCATGACAGGTAGCGTGAAGCAACGGGTCACCGTTCCATGGCAACCAAACAAAATTACACAGCAGTCAGCGAGCTCCTGCGACCAACAGACACAACGACAAGCTACAGGACACGGTGCAGGAGCAGTGGAGTGTAGCTGCATAGCAATACCCCCAAGCCGTACAATGATATCACACAACACTGCACTACAGGAAGACGCAGCCATAGAACACGGCCATAAGCACGGAATACGGCGCGTACACTGTAGACAGAGTCACAGGACATGGAAAATACCTGACTGCCCTAGAACACATCTGGGTGGCAACGGCACTGTCGCAAGGTGTGTGACTCCTGGACGTGCGGTCAGGGAGTGGCCACCAGCAGCAGAGCCCGGGGGTGTGACAGTGGGCCCCAGTGACATGGCAGTGATTGGGCAGTGAGCGAATGATTAACTGTGTCCCTCAGCTCTCGGCCACTGTACCCGGGCTGTGAGCCTCTCGATTCCAGGAGTGCCTTGGTCTGTGTCTGGTCTTGTAGCACACTCCCCAGGGCCCAAGAAACAATTCTGCCACTGATTTCCTCCAGAGCTTAATAGAAAATTGAACACTTTCTGGAGAAAGGATCACCTTGGGAACAGAGAAAGGAGTGGAGGAGACCAGGGTTTGTACCCTCTCTTCGGACAGAATGCCACAGATGCTCGCTGCCCTGGGGCCTGCCAGTCCCACCCCACCACCACCCCCGGACGCCCTTACCCACAGTGTGCCCTTGGATCTGCCTTCAATCCAGTCAATTCTTCCTCCCTTTATCCGGGACACCTGATTTTGACATAGGCCTTTCAAGTTCCATTCTATCGGTGGGTGCAAAGCTCCAGTCCTGAGTGGACCCTCCAGGGTCAGCATCTTGTGGGTATGACCTTGGGTCAAGTGTAAGGCCTGGGCACAACTAGAGGAAGCCTTCACCTCCCTTCTGAGCAGTCCAGGGAGTCTTTTTTGAAAGAGGTGGGCTTTTAAGTGAGGGTGAAGAATGAGATATTAAGAGGCATCCCACACATGGTAACTCTCCAAACACTAAACAACGTGTAAGCATTCCCCGCTCACCCCCTAGATTCCCTGAGCCCACCTCATGCTGAGCCAGGCAATGTCTTCTGACACGGGTGAGAGCCGGTGAGATGAGGGGTTCCATGCGGCCTCCAGACAAGCCAGCTCCATTCACCAGGGCTTGTAAAACCCTTGCCACTGCGCAGATTCCCCTTCCCCAGCAGCTGTATCAGCAGTTCCTCCAATCAGCCAGGGAAAGAGACACACACACCCCTCCGCCAGGTGCCCAGCCCTGTGCCCAACAGTGCAGGGTCCTGAGGCAGGCGGGGTGGGAAGAGGCCAAGGTTCTGAGCTCTGGGAGCTCCCCAGCAGGCAGGAGTGACAGAGTAGGTGCACAGTAGCCAGTAAATATTTGCCTTTCTTTCTTTCTCTCTCTCTCCCCCAGCCCCCTTTTTTCCCCCTCCCTCCCTCCTTTCCTCCACTGCTCAGAGGAGATTTGTGGCAGACCAGAGGGCCCTCACACCAGCAGATGAATAATTGACGAGGGTTGTTTAAAGATTCAGTGGAGTTTCCCCAACCTCACCACACTGGAATAACTCATTTCTTTCATTCTCTGTTTGAAATCCTAAACCCCTCCCTTCATCTCTCCCCTTCCTGGTCCCCACGTGCCCACCCTGCTCTGAGCATAACACTTTTGTTTCTCTCCCACTCCTGAGTCTGCTGAGCCCAGAATGATCCCTTGATCCCCCTCACCTCCTGGTTTTTTAGCGTCCCCTTCTCCAGCTGTCCTCACCGCCATTTAACCTGGTAGGTTGACTTCAGCTCCTCGGGACAAAGGGCCCCATTTCAAGGAGAAGGAGAAGAAGGAAGGCCAGAGAAGCTGTAGCGCCTCCCAGGTCACACAGCAGCGGAGGTTGGGGCTTGGGTGACAGGAGGGCAGGCTTCCCAGCCCAGGGACTGCTTCCCTCCCAGCCATGGGGAGAAGTGCTGGCTTTCCCATGCCTTCCCGGGGTGACTTAGAGCACTTTGTGTCTCTGAGCCTTGATTTTTCTGTCTGTAATAGAAGAGAGCTGCTTACCTGCCTTACCTACTTCTGAGGGTCAAATGGAACAGGTGAGGGGCCTTCAGAAAGGGCTGGCAGTATAGGAGAGACACCTGTGAGCCTGGTCCTGTGAGTGTGCCCGGCGTGGCACTATGGTGTCCAACCATCCCTGCTTTCTCAAGACTGAGGGGTCCCGGGACATAGGACTTGCAGTGCTAAACCCGATAGTCCTAGGCAAATCAGGATGTGGTCATGGCGTGGGCCCTCCCCTGCCCCAGCCCCGCTCCTTTCACGATGGCTACACCCTCAGCCCCCTCAGCACCCCACAGCCACAGGACACATACCCTCTGCCCGTCAGCCCAGCTCCACACTACCCCCTGCACTCACAGCACTCTCACCACCTCCTTGAAATGACCTTGAACTCCCTTCCCTTCTCTGGGCCCCTGTCCCTTCCTCTGTCAGCAGAGGAAGTTGGAGCAGATGTTCCAAAGGCCCCTGGGGCTCCTGGAGCCTTGGTCCTGCCCCCAGGCTCTGGCCCAGGAGGAGGTCTGCAGACTGGTGAGGCTGAGAAGCTCAGGCCCAACCTTGGCTTCCTGGGCACCACCTGGTGGCAGGTGATGGGTCCTGAGCAGGAGGCAGCTGCCAGCAGTGGTCGCCTGAGTATGGACACTACTGACGTCAGTGGCACCTAGTAGCAAGAACGTCAGCTCAGGGTGTTGGCATCACAAAGCCCAGGAGCCTGGGGTTGGCCTCCGTAAACCAGAGTGACACCGAGCCCAACCTGGGAGGCAGATCACCCAGGTCCCTGAGAGTCTGAGCTCTACCCAGATCTTTGGACCACAAGAGGGAGAGAAAATACAAGAGAAACAGTTGGAGACAGAGCTAAAGAAAGCACAGCCCTCTGGTGCCCACCTCAACAGCCTCCAATCAGAGGGCCCTGACTCGTGCCCCCTACAGGCCACCGGGTGTTTCCAGAAACATCACTGTCACCCCATCCCTCCTGCTCCAACACCCCAGTCTCAGCAGTCCCGACTCCACCGCCCAGTGCTTGTGGTCCCATGTGCCAGGTCAGTCTTCTGTCCCTGTCACTCTACAAGCACCCCTGTTCTGTCCACCTGTCCTCACGTGCTCATCACACACAGGCACCGGACCCCACTCCCATCCCAGGCCTAGCTCCTGCAGGCAGGAAGGCTTCTGAGGACCCCAGCCCTCCTCGTCTCCTCCCCTGCACTCCTGCAGCCCGAGTGGTGAGCCCTGCATGTTGGCACTCAGGCGCTTTCTAAAAATAAATCTTGTGAGGGTGCAACTGTCGTCGCAGCTCCCAGGCTTGGCTGAAAGCGTTCACCAGCTCCACTCCTCTTCCTCTCTGTCCTTCTCTTCCTCCTCAGTTCCTACAGAGAGAGAGAGAGAGAGAGAGAGAGAGAGAGCGAGAGAGAGCGCGAGAGAAAGGTGCTTACCAAGCATTTGAGAGAAATGAGGACCCCATCCTGTGCGTCTCTGTTATCTCTCCCTGCAGACCCTTCCTCCGGCTTCCTCTCATTCGTGCAGCTCTAGCAGGTTTGAGCTTGTCTCCACCACTCAAGAGCTGTGTGACCTTGGATAAATCATTCCATCTCTCTGGGCCTGTCTCCTTATCCTTAAGTGAAAGAGATTCCCGCCCCCACCACCCCAACCTCTTGAGGCGGTGGGAAGGAATAACAAAAGAGTGGATGACAGTGAATTGGAAACTGTAAAGGGCTGTCCACTTTGCCAGGAGGCTTATTAATAGTCACTGTGTTGATGGAGTTTTCTGAGGTGGAGAATAAAAGGGGGGAAAGCACACATCCCCCAGGCCTCCCCGCTCTGACCCCTCCTCCAGAAGGGCTACTCCCAGACCCCTCACCCACTTCTCCTCCCTCCTTCCCCCATCCCCGGAATCGCCCCAGTGGGCCATTCTCCTCCTCCATCCATCACCTGGGACTAAAGAGATTAATAAACGAGACTCATAACTCAGCTGCTGGGATACAGCAGATATTTACAGCTCCGTTTCAATTTGCAGAGAGATTAAGTGTTTGTCGATTTATTGTCTTGGGGTGTGTGTGTGTGTGTGTGTGTGTGTGTGTGTGTGTGTGTGTGTGCGCGCGCATGCGAGCATGGCTGAGCAACGCCCACTGCAGGCTGGCTCCACCTCCCCACTCCACGTCTCTCTCACTCGTGGGCTCACTCCCCCCACACCATCTCCCACCCCTGCCAGGTCCCTGGAGCTGCTGGGGAGCCCAGGGCTGACCAGCCAGGGAAAGCCGCTGGCTGCTGGAGTGGGCTTGTTTTTCTGACCAACTTGACCAGAGGGGCAAGTGGCCTTGGCTCCAGGAAAGGTCCCCAGGGCCATGGGACAGGTATTAGACAGGATGGGAGAGGGATACCATCCTTAGATGATTTAGAGAGCCCTTTCTGGGCCTCCACCAGCCTCATCTCTCCCCATAGAGCAAGGGGTCCACAAGGCCAGGTAAACGTACTCTGGAGCCCAAGCCCCACAATCTAGACCAGTCTTTAGGTATCCAAGACCCCAGAATTTCCTGCCCAAATGGACCTGAGCCTGCTTCTGAGGGCCTTGCAGGCCTCTTCCCAAAGTCTATCCTCCCAAGAGTCAAAGACTTTCAGGGATGCACCCACAGGATCAGGCGATGGCTGTTTAGGGGGGAGGGTGGGCACCTGCAGGGAACCTCCATTTATGCCCTTGTCCTGGGCCTCACAGTCATCAGGGGCAGATCTGGAGATGGGAAGGCATGCTTCCAAGGAGAAGGCCCTTAGCCTAACTGAGGAGGAGCCTGCAGAGGCCAAAGGAAGTGAGACAACCCGGGGAGGCGGGTGAGAAACTGGCGCCTCCCTGGGGGGCTGGGAAAGGGAAAGAGCTCTGCCCCAAGTCTGAGCAGGGCTTGAGGAGCCAAGAAGGGGGCATGTGAGCACAGGGAGCAAAATGTCAAGCACTCCCTGACCCCCACACACGCTGAGCCACTCCCCTCCCCTCTTGACTTTACAGTCAGGCATATGCACTCACTTCTTCATCCATTCACTCATTCGTCCAGCTTTCTGAGCACCTACTATGTGCCAGGCCCTGTTCTCTCCCACTGCAGACCCATCTACTCATCTGTGCAGCTATAGCAGGTCTGAGTCCTGTCTCCACCACTCAGGAGCTGTGTGATCTTGGATAAGTCACTCCACCTCTCTGGGCCTTCTCATCTGTTAAAAGGAGGGAATACTCTCCCCCTACTCTACTCTTGAGGCTTTTGAGTGCATTTACAAGAGAGTGGATGGCAGTGCATTGAAAACTATGAAAGGCGGTCCACTTTGCAGGAAGCTTATTAATAGTCACTGCATTCATGGGGTCCTTTGAGATGGAGGGAGAAAGCGGGAGGCGGCACAACTCACCCAGACCTTCCCTTTTTTTAAAAAAAAAAATTATTTATTTACTTACTTACTTTTGGCTGTGTTGGGTCTTCGTTGCTGTGCGAGGGCTTCTCCTTGCAGTGGCTTCTCTTGTTGTGGAGCATGGGCTCCAGGCACATGGGCTTCAGTAGTTGTGACACATGGGCTCAGTAGTTGTGGCTTGCAGGTTTAGTTGCTCTGCAGCACGTGGGATCTTCCAGGACCAAGGATCAAACCCACGTCCCCTTCATTGGCAGGCGGATTCTTAACCACTGTGCCACCAGGGAAGTCCCAGACCTTCCCTTTTGATCCCTCTCCAGAAGCTTGTCCCCAGGCTAAGTGACAGTAACATAAAGGTAACTCCCTACAAAGGTCTCTGTCCTCAGGAAGCCCCCATTCAGCAGAAGAGACACATCAGAATTCAGTGGAGGAGAGTTGTAGCCGGGACTGGGGTGCAGTCTGCTCAGGGGATTGTAGGAGCACAGAGGGGAGTGTACCTAACTCTAACCTCCACTGCCAGGCAGGGCACACTTTATACGGAATGCCAGGCAGGGTACACAGATGGCACTGTTGTCAGTGGTTGTTAGTATGAAAACCACAATAGATCTTTGATTTGCTGGTAGAAGAGAAGTGTAGGCGGGTGAACTTGTTCCTGCAAGAGCAATCTGATGAGTGGAGATTATGTGTGTGTGTGTGTGTGTGTGTGTGTGTGTGTGTGTGTCCCTGTACCTCCCAGGTGGAACCCTGGCCTAGGATCTCACCAAGAGACACTGTGGGGCCCTCGGGCTAGTCCTTTCCCTCTCTGGACCTCAGTTTCCTTGTCTATAAAATGGGGATTGGCCAAATCAGGGCCTAGCCCCAAGCACCCAAAGATTGGGCTCAGAGGAGATGCGGATGAGAGGGCCACTGGGGCAGCGGCCCCCAGAAGAGAGATAATCAACAGCTGAGAGAGCACTGGACGGGAAGGGTATCCGGAGACCTGGGGCCCAGTTTCTATTCTGCCATTGACTTGAGGAGTCACCCTGTTTGACCCCCTTCCCTCTCTGGGCCTCAGCCTCCTCCTCTGTGGAGTGAGGAGCCTGGTCTTGATTTCCTCCTTCATCCCGGCAAACAAGGCAGGCGGAGACAGGACAGCCTCCTGGCTCGGCTCCTTAGTGAGATGGCTCTTGCTGCCCTGTATCAGTTCCTTGATTAAATGGTGGGTGGGCGGGGCAGGAGTGCAGCGCTCTCTGTAAATAAAGCCAAGATGATGAGGCCATAAATTGCTGAGGGCTCAAATCATCGATTGGTGAGGGTTGGAGGGGGGACTACAGAACCAGGGGGGACTGGGACAGATCTGCTAACCTGGGAAATGGGGCCCATCCCTTCTGCAAACTGGCAGCTTAGCCCACCTTTTAATAATACTAATTACATCCATCAATCTTTATTGAGCTCTTCCTCTGCTCCCAGAACTTTGTCATAATCTTGTTTCATCCTTGCGCCAATCTGATGAAGGACATACGATGATCATCCCCATTTTACGGTTGGGGAAACTGCTGGTAGCTCAGTAACCCTCCCAGGGCCGCAGGGCAAGACTGTGGGAGAGCATTCATTGGTCCAACACAGGTTTGGGGTTTCATCCCAGTGCCTGCTCCTGCAGCTGCCTTGGCCAAGCCTCAGGACTCAAATCAAGAGCCTGGTGAGCTTGACTCATCGTCTTCCCAGCCTGTCTGGGTGGGATGGGCTGCCTTAGTTTCTATTAAACCCCCAAAACAGAGCTCTGTGGCTGCAGGTCCCCTCCCCAGGCCCACTCCAAACCTTTGAGAATACATGTGGAGGTCTACACACCACATTACCTATACCACAGATAAGGAAAAATTATAAATCAAGCTGGAGCCCACAAACTATTATACATGTTCTATTCTTCTACCTTGACAAATATATCTTAGAAACCACCTCAGAGGATTCTTGGATTCCACATTGGACCCTGGCGACATGGGGAGAGCAGCTCCCAGCCCCCTGCCCCAGTCCCCTCATATCTAGCAGGAGACATCCCCTTTCCTTCTCATGCAGCTCAGTTTCGGTCCCACACCCTAATGACCCAGTGATCTTGTGAGACCTTTCACCTGTGTAAGAGTGCACGGTCCCGTTTAGGAGGAGAGGCCCTGGAAGCAGGAGAGGATTCTGGGGTCCCCTGTACCGGGGTGCGGTCTAGAAGAGTACTCAGGCTCTGGATGGGCACATCCCTTGGCCTCACCAACTCCTCTCACCCCATGGGGAGGGTGCAGCCCTAGGAGGGCTAGAGCAGGATCCTGTAACACACAGGCTCCAGGGCAGGGCCCCTTCCTGTCCAGGGCTAAGAGCAGAGCTGTCCCTCCCCTAGCTCAGTGACTCTATTAGGGTGCACTCCTGAGCTCAGATTAAATGCTTTTCAGTACAATCCAATTTCCTCCTAACGTGGACTAGAAAAGCCCAGTTCATGCACATGCACACGCGCGCGCGCGCGCACACACACACACACACACACACACACACATGCACTGACACACACTACATTTGGTGTTAAATATCCAATCAGGTCCAAAGATAATAGAGAAGAGCCAGTTCACTCCCAGTTTAATCAGATAAAATGCCCATTCATCGTTCCTCCAGCAGCGGACCTCCCCTCCTCAGCGCCACCAGGACTGAGCAGCTGGGCTGGGAGGGGCTGCAGGAGAGGGGCCGACACGCCAGTGGGAACTGTGGCGAGGAGAAGCAGGTTGAGTAGGTGGGCTGTGCCTTTAAATCTTCAAGGAGGGGGGACAGCGTTGCCCACAGGGGACTAATTATCCTTCAGCCTTTAGCCAGTTCTTACTCAGACAGACAAAAGGGAGCTCAGCAGCCCTGGTGGCGCTAAGCTTCTGCGGCAGAATTTTTTTTACTCTCAGATATGCAAATCCACCTCCATGTGGTAGACCCAGGCGATGGCTGGATAGTGGCTCAGGAATATCGAAGGACCAGCAAGGGCAAGGACCTGGTGACTGGAGCCCCTAAGAAGGCTGGTTTGGGAGACTGGAGGCATCTCAGGGTCCCTCCTCTGGTTGGGTGGGGAGTGCACTCTGAGGCCTGCTTCACCAGTGGGGGAGAGTCTTGTGGAGGCCAAGATGAAGGCCTCTCCCTCCCACCTTCTCCTTTAAGAAGTTGGAGCTCCTGTGGAGTGCCAGAGGGGCTCCCTCAGGAAGCTGACTCAGTCCAGGAGCCAGTCCAGATGGAGCCCTCCTGCCCGCTTGACCGCCTCCACCCTAGGACACAGCCACCAGGTGTGTTGCCCCTGCTCTAAACCCTTCCAATAGTTCCCTCACCTGCTGCATGAGCCCCTCAGCCTGATGACCCTTGTGACCTCTGAAGCCTGTGCCCCAACCCAGAATATTCTACCCACACCCAACTCCAATCATACTCACAGCTCCAGGCCTTTGCTCCTCTGCTCTCTCTGCCTTGTATCCTTTCTCCACCCACACTCTGGAGGGCCTGGCACACTGTAGGTGCTCGGTAAATGGGTCCACGGATGCATAAAGTGTCCCTTCCTAAGGAGCCACATGGCCCAGGGGAGAAGACAGGTCTGGATCAGAGGCAGGAGGTTTGCTTCCCACTCAGCACCCAGCCAGCACCTATAGGAACCTCAGTCTTTTCAGCTGTGAAATGGGAATAATGATAACGCTTACCTCACAGGCTGGCTGCAAAAACCCCGTGATGCCTGGAAAGGGTTCTGTGAGCTGTGAAGGGCCTCTGGTGCCTTAACATTCATAGCAGGAAGTGAGAAGGACAGTATGGGAGAGTTTGGGGCATGGGGGGAGGCCAGATTTCCTCTCTCTCAGCCCCTCCAAGACCCTCATATCAGACGAACATCAGCCACTCCCTTGGGGAATACATTCCTCCACCATGTATGGGTCTCTGCCTCACCCACCCCAGACCTTCCCAGCTCCTCTGTGGAGCGAGCGATCTTACTGCCATCTCAGCAGGATGGGCTTGGGGCCTGACATTAAAAGTGGGAGGGGAGCTGGCCCTGAGGCAGGACTGGAGATGTGCTTGGGGCAGGTCTGACTAATCAGCATTTGCATTCTGAGACTGAACCCTGGGCCTGAGGTAGACGGGGGCATGGGTACCCAGAGACACTGGGTAGAGAAGGAGCCCTCAGGCAAGGGGAGCATCCGCTCATGAAACCCCTCCCCTCATTGCTACCTGCGTCTGTGAGGGCTAGGGCCCAGGGGGATTCCCAGGGATGGGAGGGGGGCGAGCCATGAGGGCAAAGTGGCTAAAAGAGGTTGGGTCACCAGCCAGTTGAGAAGGGGCTCTGAAAGGACCTTGTGACTCAAGGCTCCGAAGGCAAAGTGTAACACAGATTTCCAGAAGCATCGCCCAGGAGTCTGAGAGCAGAAACCCTCTGTGAAACTATGGGGTGAGCCCAGAGCCTGGCAGAAATGGAGCACAGTTTTCAGCACTTCAGGGCTGGGCTGGAGGCAGGCATGGGGAACCAGCCAGAAAGGGTCCAGTCACTGAGGATGGGGGGCAGAAACCATAACAGCCTTTTTAAAAGAATCTAGATGGGGCCAGAGAAGCAGAGAAAAGGTTAGTGAGCTCCCAGGGATGGGGACCTACACCTGCCCATTCCTAGCTACACTGAGGCATTGCCCATCCATGCCAGCCTCCCCCTGGGAGTTGGCCCCTTCTGGCACATCAGGCCTAGGCACTTGGAGCAGAGGACCCTTCCCGGTGCTGGCTTTCCAGGGGCTAAGGTGAGCCCTGGGAAGAAGGAAGAGAGGCCCCACCTTCAGCTCCTCTGTCACCCTAGTCTCTCCCCCAATCACTGTCCCTCTCTCAGCTCCAGATTGTCTCCCCCACCCCCACCCCTGCTTGAATCCCACAAGAGGCCCAGATGTCCAGCCTGGGGCTCCTTCCGCCACACCAGAGATCTGGAAGGTGGCCCTGGGACCTCTTCCCTCCACAGGCCTGCTCCAGGGCTTTTTTTCTCCTGGCCTAGGGAGGAAACACTGAATGGGAAGCCGTGGGCACACATCTTCACAGAAGATGAGATGCGGGAGGGTGTAAATGAGAGTCTAGAATTCAGGCCTGGAGCACGCTAATCTAAAGAGATGATGTTCTACTAGTAATCTCAATTCCTTCCAACCAAAGACAACCAAGAAGGTGGGTGGAGGGTATCAGGAAGCTGTGTTGGGAAAGGACATAAAGGACTCAGGCTCCTGTTAGGTGATTCAGGGGAGAGTTCAAGGACATAAGGCTTTGCTCTGGTCAGATGCTCTCAGGAGGGGGGATAATTCTATGAGTGGGGATTTTAGTGATTCTTATCCAGAGGGCAGGGGAACAACGAGGCTGCAACTGTCCTTGGTAAAGAAGCAGCAGGCACTCGTATTAGCCAGGAAAGGCTGCTGTCTCGTCATCTGTGTGGTTTGGACAATGTTCGTGTTTCATCTGTGCTCAGACATGATTACGGAGTGGTCTTCTTTTTGTCTTGCTGGTCAGAGAGTAGCCTTGAATGATGCTGTGAAATTACGTTCAGCAGGAGGCACACCAAGGTCTAGCTGAGTGTGTCAGGCCAGCTCCTGGCACGTGAGGGGCTGCTGCTTTCTTTCCCGGTAGCTTCAAGCAGAGTGACCAAGAAGAGAGGGAAGGGCATGTGTTACACATGCACCAGTGCTGGGCACTGTGCTTGACACTGGACAGTCACTGCCCACTTAGTCTTCACCCCAGCCCTGTCCCCATTGTACAGATGCTGAAACTGAGGCTCAGAGAGGCCAAGTGCTCGGCAGAGCCAAGAGTAACTGGCAAAACCGGGATATGAACCCTGAGCTCCCTGGCACCAAAGTCTCTTCCACACACCTGCCCTTGGCCTGGAGGCTGAGCCTCCGCCCACACCTTGGGGCACAGGACCCTAAGCTGTGTCCCTCCAGGCATCCCAGCTGGGCATCTCTTGCCGAAGCAGCTTAGCCCGGCTGTCACAGGCCAGCCTCGGTGTCAGCAGCCGCTCTGGCTCAGGCTGGTCCCCTGTGCCTAGAGGTGTGAGGGGTAATGAGGCCGCGTAATTAAGGTTTCTAGAGACATGGCCAGGAGATTTATAGACAGGCTTTGTCAATGACTGTGCTCAGGACTGCAGATCCAGCCAGACATCGATAAGTGCTCGTTAGAGCTTCTCCCTGCTCCCTGCCCTGTCCCCGCTCCACCCCCTCCCGGGCCTGTCAGCCTGCCTGTTCACAGCACCTATGTACACAGGCTTCGCTCAATTAATTTGCACTTGTTGGTACCATCTGTTCTTTTCATGCGTCCTTATCGGGAGCGTGTGGGTCCTGCCTCCCCCTCAGACTGATATGCTCCAAGGCAGGGACATAGCATCTCCCCTCAGACTGGGGCTCCACAGGCTGGGGCACTGTCCCCCCGTTCAGTCTAGGACTCCTGAAGGTGAGGCCAAGTCCTCCTCTTCCTTAATCTCCCTCCCCACCTCTAGCCCCTCACCCTGGTGAGGCGTGCCTGACCTGAGGCCTTTGCAGACCACCACCGAGCCCTCCCCCGCCAGGCAGGGCCTTGGCCCTCGAGTCCCAATCAAGCCATCCCGCAGAAGGCTGGCCGCCCCTGGGGGCTGAGAGGCGGGGCTCTGGTCCTGGTCCCACCTCCGGCTCCCACAGCCTGAGGTTTTCAGGTCCCTGCTCTAAGAACAGGGACTTCATTGAGCCGTAGGGTGGGCGGGGGCTGAGAAGCCGTAGCCAAGTCTGTTTCCCGTGAGCAGTGTGTGTCAAGGGTGGTACAGGGCCTAGACTTGCCCAGTGCCCAGGGCGAGGTGGGGCATGGCCTGGTGGCTCCAAGATGCCAGGGCAGGTGGCCCACCCAGGGAACTGAGAAAGGGCAACGTCCTAAGTTTGCATGCCCGTGACTGGCTCCCCATCCCAGGTTCTTGGAGGCCAACATCCCAGCCCTACTCCGTCAGGGCCACTCTTTCCTCCAGAAGGTCTCGGCCCCTTCCAACTCTGATAGACTGTGCTTCCAGCCCTCCGCGCAGATCCCTGAGACGGCCTGGCTTTCCCGCCTGGCTTTCTCTTCCCAGGCCTGGCCCTGAAGAGCTATGAATGCTGAGCTGGCTCTGCCACGAAGGGGCTGTGGGAAGCAGGGCAACGTCTTGCCCTCTCTGGGCTCTGGTGCCCTCTGCAGCTCACTGGGCAGGTGTACAAGGCAACCAAGCCTTATCCTGGGAAGGTCTTGGGAAATTCATAGTCAGGCTTCGTGCCAGCATCTCGCCCCAGCCCAGCCCACCTCATTTGTCTATAACAGGCTCCATGCTTAGGCCTCAGCCAGGCACTAAAGTCCCCGTGACTGGGCCCTGCAGTCACCCCAGCTTCATCTCTCACCACCCCTCCTCCCCACACATCCTGACTGTCTGCAGTTCACCCGGTGTGCCAGGCTGCTTCTCACCTTCACACCTTTGCTCCTGCTGTTTCCTTTGCCAGGACCCCGCCCCTTTACTCCTTTATCCTCTCACCCTTCAAGAGTCGCTGGGGCTCTGGGATGCCCTCCCTTTACTCCTCTGCCTGCACCCTGGTGGGGGGAAGGGCCTGGCTGAGAGGCTCCCCCACTAACGCACAGACCATACTGATGTATCCTATCACCCTGTGTTTGCTGCCACATCTACTACAAGACAAGCTCCTCGGGGATGATACAGGCTCCAAGCCTTGGTCACATCTGTGTTCCTGGTGCCCAGTACGGGCCTGGCCTAATGGGGCTGCTGGCAGTGTGTGTTGAAGAGATGGGCCCTAGTATCCTTAGCCCGGGTTGGGGGAAAAGCAGTACTCACCCTCCCCCCAAAGATGGAGGGCAACGCTCCCCCCCGCTTCCTTAGCTCCTTACTAATAGAGCCATGGAGGTCTCGGGGGTGGGCTGTGGATTCATTAGGGCCAAATGCAATGCACAACCCGGGAGGCACCCAAGGAGGGGCTTTACCCAGCTCCCTGCCCATGTTCCCCCCAACCCACCCCTGCCCCAGGCCCAGCGCAGGGCCCCTGTGTGAATGTTGCCGTGGGAATCATAGCGAGTCCTCTGCCACGGACAGCTCCAAGCCGTACCCTGCCGGGTTGCCTGGAGCTGGGATTTGCCTGGGGGGTGCGAGGCGAGGGACGTGTGATTCATGGCTTCCATGTGTGTTTCAGGCCCACTGATGGCATTTCTGCCAGGAGAGGGCTTTAGAAATGGGAACCCACGGGCCCTTGACAGGCCCCCAGGTGTTTGTGTCTGAGGTCCCACACGGCCCATGTGCAGGGACACAGAGCCCTGGGTGCCCAAGGGCCCCCTCCCAGGCTGGAGCAGAGGCCCGTAACCTGGCAGGGCCCAAAGAAACACAGCAACATGCCGGAAGCAACGGGACAAACCACCTCATCCCCAGTCCCCTCTTTTCCTCTCCTGTGTGTCAATGTGCTTTACTGCAGGGAGGGGCAGCGCTCGAGAGGACAGCCTCAGGATGTAGGAGCCAGACTTGGAGCCTGTGCGGGTGGGAGGAGTAGGACAGCCAGTGGGTATTATAAGGCCCGCATGCCCTGCTCTGAGTTCCCCTGAGCTGGGAGCAGGGCAGCACCAGGCCCTGAAGTGGCAAGATCCCAGCCCTAGTGAGTGAGGAAGTGGGGAGCACGAGCCCTGCCTTGGTGGACCTGAAGGCCACCAGTTGAGGACAGGAGAGCCAGCCCCAGAGTCTGGGCAGATGGTTAAGAGAGTGGACTCTGGAACCAGCTCCCCCACTGGAACGAGTTCCCTGACCTCTTCCTGCCTCGTTCCCCCACTCTGTAGAATGGGTCTGACGGCAGCTGCCTCACTGTGTTACCGGAGGGATGAAACTAAATTGACCCATGCGAAGTATTTAGAACCGTGCTCGCCCACGGTGAGTGCTTCTTGTCTGATTCCGGCTCTAGAAGCTCAGAAAAAGAAGCTGCCATCCCTTCTAACCAAGGACTGTGGACAGGCTTTTGTCAGGAGGTGGGCTCTGTTAGAACAGATCTGCAGAGACAGGGTGGAGGCGCCTCCCTCCTGTTGGTGCAGGAACTGCACAGGCACCGAGGCAGGACAGAACAGAACCTCTGTGCTTCCCCCAGCAGTTGGCTCTGAGGCTGCAGAAAGCAGATGTGTGGGGTGGAGAGCGCACTTGGAAAGGGAGCTGCGCTGTGAGGCTGGAGGGGGCGGGGCCGGGATCCCCCTGGACCTTGGCCACCAAGCTGGGTGAATAACCCCCGCCCAATGCCACCAGGCTTCTCTGTTCTCCCCCCGACCTCCTCCCCACCCCAGCCTGGTGCCTACCCTGCTTTCCTGGACTCCACAGAGGAAGGACATCCCCCAGCCCCACAAAGAACCCTAGTTTTCGCATAGCAGCTCTCTGCCGTGCCTCACTACGCTTTAAGGGGTGGGGGGCTCCTTAGCACCCGTTTTATGGATGAAGCGCCTGAGACCAGGCAGGTGTCTCTGGGGTGCAAGGGGCAGGCTCAAGTCTTTGGGTACGGCTCCTCCCCACCTCCCAGGATCCCACACTTACTCTGCGCCCAGCGATGGACGCCCCTGAGGGCTCCACTCGTTGTCCCCGCCAGAGCAGGGCTGGAAGACAGCCGTGTCTAGGGCCTGGCTGAGCGCAGCGATGCCTCCACATGGTGCATTATTGATGGGGCTTCTAATTGTGCATTTCCCAAAGTCTACAGGCCTTTGATGAAAAATTCATGGCACGCCCGAGGATGGGAGCAGATTCAATCGATTGGCAGAGCAGCAGGCGTGGGAGCCCTGGCCCCACTCCGTGAGGGGGTGGCTGAAGGCCGGGCTGGGAGGGGGCATCAGTCTGGCTTTGCCTTTATCCCAGGCTTCTGCTCCAGGGTCTTGGGACAGAGGTGGGTGGTGAGGGGGGAACACACAGCAGAACGCAGCAGCCCCTATTCCCTGTGGGGAGGCTGAGGGACAGGATCAGGAAGGTCTAGACCCACATCTGGGGTACCATCTGGGTGGCTGGTGCCGCCCAGAGAGGATGGCCACCTCCATCACAAGCCTCATTTTCATTTCCTTAGAGGAGTGTTAGAGCCTCCAGGGTCCCCATGAGCCCTGCAGAGGAAGGAATAACATTTCCAGAGCCGCTCACGTACCAGGCACTCTGCTTCGAGCTTCATCCCCACAGCCTCAGTACATCCCCAGCAGTTCCGGGAGATGGGCGCAGTCACGCTCTCCATCTCACAGAGGAGGAAACTGAGGCCCAGACAGGAACTTGAACACAGCACTGTGCAAACTCGAAGCCCACTGCCTTCCCACTACTCCCAGCCAGCTCAGAAATGAGTCCCAAAGCCGTGTGGGGCTTACCCTATTCAACAATCCTGCCCCATCCCTATTATAGGAGGAAGAAACCCCATTAAGAAAAAGTGAACTCTCTGGGGTCCTAAAGTAAATTAAATGAAAAGTGAGGTCTGCAAAGGAAAAGAGTAAGAGCCCTCCCATAACACCGACAGAGGCCAGAGGCCCTCACCCACGCAGCGTCCTGAGCTAGCACCCAGCAGCCAGGGGTAGGGGTGCCTTAGACAGGCCTGCAGCTTTTGAAACAGGTCAAGCTGTCTGTCTTGGACTGTCCAGTCAGGGATGATTCTTGTGTCACCATAGAAACCCCAGAGACCTGCGACATTCTTCCATCCATTCATTAAACAGGTGAACAAATATTTATGGAGTCCCAGTTTCATGCAGGCATCTTGCTAGGGGCAGATGAAGGGGTAGGGCTATCAGGAAAGGATCTGAAACCAACCTTGCCTGGGATAGACAAGTTGGGCCCAGTTTAGTTGGGGAAAAGGCAGACAGACCGCTCCATGCCCTAGGGGGTGTCTCTGCAACCCTGGGCCAAGGGCAGTTATAGTAGATGGTTTGCCTTAGTGACCAAGGCCGTTTCTAGGTGGTGGGCTGCCTTGTTTGGGTTTGTTTTCCATTTGCTTCCCAGTGAGTTCCTTTTAAAAACATCCACCCATGTTTTCTCCGCTGAACTAACAGGAAAGGAATTTGTCCAGACTATCAGGAAAGCAGAGATGGGAAGGCCCCAGGGGCAGGCGTGGGGCCCTAGGCCTCGCTGTGCAGCTGCAGGAGAAGGGTGAACCCAGCCTGAGTTGCTGTGGAGGGACTGGTGAGAGTGCAAGGGCCAGAGAGAGAGGAGACTGAGGGACAGAAATAGGAGGAAGCTGAAGGGGAGGGGAAAGGGGAGCCTGCGGATACAGGGTAACTAAGGGGCAGAGACAGTGGGGATGGAGGGGGGAGGCTAAGGGCGAGACTGAGGTCTAGATAGAGGGCAGGTCAAGGGGAGGGGTGCTGAGACTGTGGCTGGGGAGACAGAAGGCCAGAGCCCTTCAGGGCCTTGCCATCTCCTTGCAGTTCCCTGGCCAAGGAATGAGCCTAGTCTGATTCCAGCCACCCCACCCAGATGCCCCCACCCTGGAACAAAGAGGAAGTGGCCCCCCGGGCCTGCCTGCTTCCAGCTTAGGGCTGGGCTCAGTCACCAGGCAGGCACTTGTTGTAGCAACCGTCCCTGAGGCCCCATCCTGGGGAACAGAACTGCTAGCACGAAAAATGAGGGAGCCAGAGCCTCCAGCCCCAAAGTCTGCCCCAGGCCTCCCTGACAGCTGCTCTGTAAGTCTGCTCCCACACTCGCTGGTTCTGGGAGGAGGGGTTGGCTCACCTAGCAGCCAGGTGTGTTGGGGTGTGTTGCCTGGCAACCAATAAAGGTGTCCCCAGAGCAAGGTAGAGGGAGGACTAGAAGATCAGGCCTACAGGCACTGGCCCCTAGATGCCCGTGGTCACAGGAACCTTCTGGGGGCCTCCCAGGCCCAGCCAAGGCTACCGGAGCCCACACCTGGGAACCCAGAAAGGGAAGACAGAAGGACTTCTGGGAAAAACCCTTCAAGTGATCATTGTCTCCTGCTAATCCGGGCCCTGGCTCTGGCCTCTTGGAGGTCCAGGCCTACATCCTAGAAAGTGGCTGGGCCTGGGCTAGCCTGGGGCAGTTGGGCCAGGAAGTCTTGCTGGTAGGGAAGAGCTCACAAGGGCTAGTGAGGGAGAAGAGTGAGGCAGACGGGGGCATCCAAAAGAAAGGGAACCAGTCTTAGGCCAGGGGCCTGCATTGCCTGGGTTAGTGACAACTTTCTCGTTCAGACCCCAGTAGCCAAAGCATTTGTTCTTTCTTTGTGGCAAGAACCAGAGCACACCGCACAGCAGTCGTATCCCTAGCCTGCAGGTGAAGAGGCCTGGAGGCAAGGGCCTTGCTTAGGGTCATTCGGCAGATTTGGGCAGAGGTTGCATTAAGACCCAAGATTCTGGACTCCAGCCAGGGCTCTCCTCATACCCCACACGGAGCACTCAGAGGCAGCAAAGCTCTAACCAAGGAGAATGCTAACAGGAGGTGACCCCTGGGGAAGGGGTTCTTTACGGGAGAGTAAGCAGAGCCTGTGAGGCCAAGGCTGGGGTCTGTCCCCTCACCAACCCCGTGAGCGCCTGGCCCTGTAGCTGGGCTAGGTCAAGGGCTAACCCCAAGCTGAGTCTAGGAGAGGCAGGACTCTGAGCCCCAAACCTGAAGAAGAGTGATCGATGGCTGGGCTGAGGTGGCCCAGGGGATCCTTCTGGAGGAGGAGGGCCCAGAGTGGAGGCTTGAAGGTCAGCAGAGCTCTGGGAGGCCTGGGAAGGGAAACGGGAACGGGAGAGCATCCTCCAGGAAGCCCCGCCCCCAAGCCAGCCCCACCCCCAGCCCCATTGTCCAGGCCCTGCTCAATTAGCCATCCTGGCTCAGGCGGGGGCCAATTAGGCAGGGGCTGGGGTCAGCAGCGGAGGCCTGCCACCCCTCTGAGCTTCAGTGTGCTAAGCACAAAAGCTTTCCAGGCGCCGTCTCTGCTGCAGCAGGAAGGAAAAGAAAGAACAGAAGAAAGGGAAAGTTCACTTCTTTTGTTTCATTGCTGTAACCTTGGGTTGAATAAAGAGGCAACTGCCTCCCCCTCAGGGAACCAGTTTTAAACAGCAATTTGCAAGATTTGCTTGTGGTTGGGAGGCTCAGCTGACAACTGAGGTGTCGAGACATCAACTGGAAAAAAAAAAAAAATGCACAACGTGAGAGCTGTGAGTTTCAGTTTTATTTGGGGACTTCACTGAGGACTCTAGCCCGGGAGACAGCCTCTCAGATAGCTCTGAGGAACTTCTCTGAAGAGGTAAGGAGGGAGGTCGGTAGTCTATATGTGGTTTCAGAGAAGGGTAGGCGCAGTCAAGCACACGTCTTGGGAGAAGGATACTGCCAATCCCAAGGAACAGATATCTCAGTGAATGACTTTAGTGCTCTTCTAAGTATGGGACGAGGCAAGAATCTGGATTCATACAGTTTTCTCCTGAAAATATCTAACTGTCTGAAGACCTTATTCTGCCAGTTCTCCCAGAGCACAGAGTACCTCATTCCTGATCTTTGGCCTGAATTCCTTTCAGAGTGTACTATAGGTAGAACGGGATGGGGGCAACATTCTTTGTTTTACAGTTCCCCCATTTGGGGCATAAATTCGAACAAGGTTTGGGAGGCATCGCATGACCAATTTGTTCCACGGCACTAGGAATGCTCATTCCTAGGTCAGGCGGGGATTTCATTGATAGGTCACTCAACGTGCTATTACAGGACTAGGCCCCGTTAACAGTAGCCAAAAATCTTTGGACCACATGTCGTACTAGTCTGTTCTGGGCCAGGAAAAGATTCCCTCTTGTTGCTTCTTCCTGTATCTAGAATTACACTGTTGCAGTCATTGATCTTATGTAGAACTATGTACCTGCGCAATTATTTCAAGTCGCCTAAGTCATCATTTTTATCAGAGACTCAGTCACACATTGGGGAATACAAGAAACAATAATCTTGTAAAATAGGCAGAATATAATCATATAGGTAGTAGCATTTATAAGGTCATAAGTAAGAATTTAAGACAAGAACTTCCATTAGGTGCTGCCCAGTATATCCCTGGTCATGGGACCCAATCTGTTTGGTGCCATTTGTTATCTTTAAGGGAAATGATACATTGGCATTGTTCATAAGGCACCCAGCCCAGTTTCCTAGTGTCATTAGGCTAATTTAACTGTCTGCAACATAAGCGGGAGGGGGGGGGGGGTGTCCCTTAAACTTAAGCTGCAATAGCCTGGGGTAAGCCACATAAATCCATCCCATAACAGAGGAAGGGTCCCTCCTAATAATTGGGAAGTTGTATTCTTTGACTGAAATGTAGGTCATTTCTCTGAGCGTGAGTACATTTAAAGAAAATTCGTATTTATGAATGAATTTATGGTCTGCCTTAGAGCCAGTACGATTAATTGGCCAAGTGGGTTCCATCTAGTAATATCAATAGTGGCCCAAACAGAACTACAACTTCTTTCTTCTAGAATAAATTTCCTAAGGGTCATCCGATTAGAGCCTTAGAGAGGAGAAATCCACCAAGAAGTACTGGTTGTAGGTAATTGACCATAAAACCAACAATTGGATTAATTTTTAAACTCTGCATAAGATTGTGCTCATGATAGAAAAAACATTTGATTCGCATGCAAACGTTCAAGAAAACACTATAGGGGCTTCCCTGGTGGCGCAGTGGTTGAGAGTCCGTCTGCCGATGCAGGGGACGTGGGTTTGTGCCCCGGTCCGGGAGGATCCCACGTGCCGCGGAACGGCTGGGCCCGTGAGCCATGGCCGCTGAGCCTGCGCGTCCGGAGCCTGTGCTCCTCAATGGGAGAGGCCACAACAGTGGGGGGCCCGTGTACCACCAAAAAAAAAAAAAAAAAAGAAAAAAAAAAGAAAACACTATAAATAATCACATGGGTCGGCTCCAGCGTCTTGGAATCGCTGTTTGCTTCTGATGTCAGGTACAACCTCTGTCCTCTCCCACATCCCCCTGAGACACAGCCCCCCAGAACTGAGCTCATGCTCAGAGTTCTGATCTCAAGAACTACAGAAGCCAGCACCAATTTGTACAAGCTGAACGTTTCCATTTTATTTTAAAGAAATGTGGTTAATTCACCCTTAAAGGTATTGGATTAACCAAGAGTGGCCTCTCAGATGTCCTGAGGGGACCTACAGGGGCTCTGTCCATCAACTGATGACAAGTCTGGCAGGGTCCTTGGCCACCAGTCCCAGGGGGTCTTCCTGGCCCTACCTCCCCAACTCAGGATGGCAACCAGAGGCTGAGGAGAGGAGGGGAGGTCCTTCCGCATGTCAGGGTCTCCCAGGAACTAAAAGGAGACTGTGTAGGTGGTCCCTGGTGGGATAAGGAGTGCCAAGCTGGAGTGGGGGTGGGATGTCAGGGGTGGCTTCTTGACAGAAGTAGTGAGATAAAAGATAGGGAGAAAAAAAAAAATAGATAGGGAGGAGGGCTTCCCTGGTGGCGCAGGGGTTGAGAGTCCGCCTGCCGATGCAGGGGACACGGGTTCATGCCCCGGTCCGGGAAGATCCCACATGCCGCGGAGCGGCTAGGCCCGTGAGCCGTGGCCGCTGAGCCTGCGCGTCCGGAGCCTGTGCTCCGCAACGGGAGAGGCCACAACAGTGAGAGGACTGTGTACCACACACACACACACACACAAACATAGGGAGGAGCCCGGGAACGCTGGCCCATAAACTGAGTGACCAGGTGATGTAGTTGTGCTGGGCAGACCACCTTGAAATTCAGCGCTGGAAGTTTATTATGCATGTAAGAGCCATTGAAGGGCTCCAGAGGCCAGGGAGAATGTTCCAGTTATCTGCTGCTGCATAATAAGCCACCCCAAAACTTAAAGCAATACTGTTTTCTTTTATAATTCTATCTCAGTTCTGTGGGTCAGGTGCTAGGCCCAGGAACAGCAGGGAGGGCTGGTCTCAATCCACGATCTATGGGTTCCCAGCTGCGACGACTTACGGGACAGGGGGCTGGAGCAGCTGGAGCTAGGTGGACATCTCTCTCTCCCACACAAACTTGGGGCTTCCTCGCAGCATGGCCATCTCAGGGTAGTGGGGGCCCTTCCCTGGGGGAACAGCAAGCGTTCCAGGAGGGAGGGTGGAAGCTACAAGGCTTCTGATGACCTGGCCTGAGAAGTCCCAGAACTTTGCAATGCTGCATTCTGCAAAGTCTCTAAGGCTCGTCCAGTTACACGGGGAGGGAAATTAGACTAAGAAGAGGAGTAGCCAGCATTTTCAGCCATCTTTCATCTACCAGAGAGGTAGGCTGTGTATTGAGGCAGTACAGAGACAGCCCAGCCATAGGGAGACGGAGAACCATGAGGCTCGCCTGAAGGAGGCTACAGAGATCAGAGCAGTCAGCCAGGAGCAGTGGGAGGGGGCTGCCCGACCCTTGTGCCCTTCTGGGCAGAGAAAATCCCTGGGGGGAGGGTGGATACACTACTACATTATTAGCTGGTTTCTCAGGGGCAGAGTGGGTTATGAGGGAATAGAAAGGGCCCCTCTTTGCCTGTGTAGGGGTCCCGGAAAACCAGGAAACAGGCCTGGCCAAGCCGGGGTGGGAGGGGGGTGGGCAGGAATCTTTCTATCTCTGACTCAGAAAAGCAACTCCTAAGGGCCCTAAAAGCACCTTGCTTGAAGGGGATGGGCATGCCTCCCCTCCCCCAGCAGACATGTTGCCTAGGAGACTAGCCCCAGTCCCTGGGAAAAGGAGAAGGTCAAGGGCAAGGTGGCATCTCATCCTGTCCCCTTGGAGACCACAGCTCCGTACCCCCAACCCAGGCTTGGCTCCCTGGGCTCCATGGCATCCTCCCTCAACAAGGCCCAGAGAGCTCCAGGTGGAATTGCAGCTCTGCTTCTGTGAGCGGGGCAACCTTGAACAAGTCACCCAGCTCTTCCCACTCTGGGCCTCAGCTTCCTCCTCAGAAAACTGGGAATGAAAATGCCTCCTTTGCAGACTCATAGCTCTGGTTAGAGAAGAAGTATATAAAGGGCCTGGCCAGTGACAGACGTTCAACAAAGGGGGGCTGCTGTCATGAGGCCCCCATGACCCCTACAGGCTCTACCTGGGCTTAGTGTATCTTCCTGGGTGGATAGAAGATTTGTAAAGCTTTAGGCTTTGGGGGGGGGGGGTGTCGGGGGGGCGGGGTACAGTTTTTAAATTGCATGTCTTAGTCCCTCTCAACTGTTCCTTTTGCATAACGGTCAGCCTCAGGTGCCTGCCGTTGTGCAGGTATCACTTCAGTCAGGGTCACTTCAGTGCTCTGAGATGGCTCTTGTCCCAAGTCCCTCCCCTCCCTACTCAACCCCATCATTTTCTCTGGCTCAGAACAGAAGCCCCAGTTGAGGATCAGGGTTTGCTGTGTGACCTCCGCAAGTCATTGCACCTCTCTGGCTTCCATGGGTGGTTCTCAGCAGAGGGCACCCGGCAGAGTCTCCAGCAGATAAGAGTACTGGGGCAGGAGGTGTGCGAAGGCAGGCTGGACTACCTGGAGGAGGGACATGTGTGCCTGGGGCTGGACAGCAAGACAGCACCCCTAGACGTGCCCCCGAAGAACTGCGGGGCCCACTCAGGCCAGCCTCGGTCCCACCACAGGCTGAAACCAGAGCATCTGTGGGAGGCGGATGCCCTCTGCCGGATGCAAAGGCGAACCACATGGCAGGTAGCCTAGGCCTGCCAGCCAGGGATCCTTGAGGCCTGGGGACCCAGAGTGGTTGCCTAGGGAAGGGCAAAGCGGGAAGGGTGCGTGCCCAGCCCAGCAAACCCACCACCCTGGCTGGGCATCGCCACCCGCCCTCTGTACCCACTTCACCCCCTGCAGAGCCCTGCCATCCACACTGCCGCTGATCCAGACACCCATCTATACCTGCCCAGCCCCCCAACCCCCTCTACTCCAGCCCATGCCCCCTATACACCTCCCCCGCATGCCTTCTCATCCTCCAGAAAACCCTCTGTCTCTCCATCCGCATGCTTCTCTTCGACCCTGTGTCCTCAGCTACCTCTGACCTTCCTCAACCTCACTGTCCCCCTCCATCCTCCTCCTCCTGCACATCCTCTTCCTGGCATTCACAGCACTGGCCAGTGTCACCAGGAGCCACCTCCTTGAGGTCAAGCCCAGAGGCTCCCTCTGCAGGTTGGGAAGCTATTGCGCTTTCTCCTTCTTTCAAAAACCTTTTAGGGCTTCCCTGGTGGCGCAGTGGTTGAGAATCTGCCTGCTAATGCAGGGGACACGGCTTCGAGCCCTGGTCTGGGAAGATCCCACATGCCGCGGAGCAACTAGGTCTGTGAGCCACAGCTACTGAGCCTGTGCATCTGGAGCCTGTGCTCCCAACAAGAGAGGCCGCGATAGTAAGAGGTCCACACACCGCCATGAAGAGTGGCCCCCGCTTGCCACAACTAGAGAAAGCCCTCACACAGAAACGCAGACCCAACACAGCCAAAAATAAATAAATAAACAAATGTGGGGTTTAGAAAAAAAAGAAAAAAAAAACCTTTTAAACTGTGAAATACAATCCCTATGGAGAAAATTGCACTGAACATAAAAATACTGGGTTGGCCAAAATCTTCGTAAGATCTTACGGAAAAACCCAAATGAACTTTTTGGCCAACCCAATAAAACAACCAAATTATTATAAAGCAAACATCCATGAAACCACCACCCAGGTCAAGAAATAGAATATCACCAGCACCCGAAGACCCTGGTGCCCCTCTTCTCCTAGATGTGGGAGGAAAAATGGTGGGAGCAGGCCGACAAGGCCAAGGCCACAGAGCTTCAGAAAGGAGGGGAGGTGGCCTCCTGCTTTGGGTAATGGCACATTTACTAGTACAGACAAACCTTCCCTTTAGATAACCTGGACCCTGGACCCACTTTGTTTCTTTATACTGTCCTCACCTCCGTATGCCTCCCTAATCACTATGGCCTAATAGTCCCTGTTTTTAACTTTCTGTAAAGGGCATCGTGCCATGTGTGTTTTGTTTTATGTATAGTTCTTCTGCTCAACTTTTTGTGTGAGATTCATCTGCCTGGTTGCTTGGTGCTGTGGGTCCTCTTTTTCATGGCTGTGTAGTATTCCACTGTGTGGGTTTCCCCCACCCGCCTCTCTTATCTATGTCCAATAATTCCTCACTGTCCCGTCAGCTCTTTATATGTTTAAGAAGGTGACTTTTACTTTGTGTCCAGGTTTTTAAGTTATCTAAAGGGAAGGTTGGTCTATATTACTGAATGTGCCATTACCCAAAGACGAAGGCCATCTCCCCTCCTTTCTGAAGCTCTGTGGCCTTGGCCTTGCCAGCCTGCTCCCACCCCTTTTCCACCCACCCCTTTTCCACCCACCCCTCTGGCAATTTCCCTGAACTTGAGGGCTCCTCTCCCACCACCACCCCTTTCATTTGTCCTTGAATCTCCTCCTGACTCTACACTTCCCCTGACTCTGGAAAATCTCCTTCCTTCCAAGGCTTCCATCACATCTGGTGGGCTGTCCTCCCACCCCTCTATCTCCAGCTGAGATTCTTTCGAAGCTTACAGCCATCAGCTGCCTGTGACCACCTTCACCTGGAAGGCACGCAGGTACCTCACACCCAGCACGAGTTCCTTGTCCTCCGCACTCCGTGCATGCACCTCCTCCCCACAGGACTCCAGATTCTGACTCCTCATGACTCCTCTGTGCTCTCCTCCCTCCCATGGTCCTCCCTCCTCATCTCCATGCACATCGCCTCCACCAGGCACAGGTCCCAACACGTTCACCAGGCTGGTGGTTACTGGCCTTCGTTCTCCTGATTGGTACTCCCTGCTCAGGGCCAGAGAGAGCTTCTCCCAGGCACCCACTGCCCCGCAGCCGAGGCCCTTCGGCGGCCTTCAGGATGGAGTCCAAGCTCCTGAGACTGACCTTCAAGGCTGTCTCCTGTCTGCCCTGCCACCTCTCCAACTGTACCCCTGCCTCTCCTCCCTGCACCCTGCTCTCACCTGCTTTGTTCCTCATCACACGCTCTCTCACCTCTCTGCCTTTGTCTCCTCTGCCCTGAGAGCCCTCTCCCCACCCCCAGGTAACACCTACTCATTCCCAAGAGTCAGCTCAGATCATCACTTCTTCCAGCAAGCGCCTTCCTGCCTCCCCACTCCCCTGCCCCAGGCTGGGTTAAGAGCCTCCTTTGAGTTTCCCTCTGTCAGAGGCACTTCCTGCCATCTCCTCAGTGTAGAGGGGAGCCCACTGCAGGTGGGGACAGTCTGGGCTCCTCTGGGCTCCGAGTCCCCAGCATAGCATAGCACAGACGCGGCACTCAGCAAGTGTTGGTTGACTATGTGTTTACTGAGCTGCTCCCAGTCAAGGCTTTATAACTGAGTTTCTGAGACCTTGGGCACACTGCTGTCTCCTAGCCTCAGTTTCCCCATCTGAACAATGAAGGTATAAGGACCCTTTTGGCCAGCATAGTTGGTAGTGATCACAGGGATATCTGAACATCCCCGCTTGGGTGAGGTGCCTCTGATTCCACCATAAGAAACTTCTTATTTGTGGGGGAGAGAGGCAAGCATTGCCCTCTTCAGTCTTTTGTGAAAGATAACCACCACCCCTCCTCCTTAATTAAAGGTAAGGGAGGGTGAGGTGTGTGCTGGGCCTCAGTTTCTGTAAAGTGAGAGCAGTCAGATAATCATACCTTCTGTGCTTGGTACCCAGGGCTATTGTCCGAATAATTTAAAAAAAAACACAAAACACTCAAAAGGTGGTGCAGAGATGGCGGTAGCATCTCCAGGCACCCTATATGCCAGGCCAGGCTGGCCCTCCTCACTCTCCCTGACTCCACAGCCACTCCTTGAGGTGGGGTTATTTTCCCATTCCACAGATGAGGACACTGAGGCTCAGAGAATAGTTACAACCTTCCAGAGCCAGAGAGGGGGTGTTAGTGCAGCAAAGGCCACCAGTACCCAGTAGCAGGGGAGTTATTCGAACCCAGGGCCACCTGACACTTCTTACCTCAGCTGGCTCTGAGAGCTTGGGACCTGGTGGGGGGTGTCAGTGGGTGAGGGGGGTGCAGTGGGCACTCAGGGTCAGGAACAGGTGGAGTCAGTGTCCCTAAAGGGTGTGCTAGCCCAGAGAGGAGACAGGGATGGGGCTGACATCCCACCCACACCCCCACCAGAACAGCCTGGGGGCTGGGGGGAAGGGGGAGCAGGCGGAGGGGCAGCACCGCAACAGGAATCTGGGTCATGGTGTCCTGTATGTTCTCAAGGCTGGGCTGTGACGCAGAGCATGGCCCTGAGTGGGGAGCCCATCCCAGTCTGTGGGGAGAGGTCAGGGCTGCAGTCTAGAATCATGGCTCAGCTGTGAGGGTGGGTGGAGCTGGGGAGGAGGGGCAGGACCACCAGGCTGCTTCCTCTCTGGGTCCCCTAGGACCGAGGGCTCCGGCCACGGTAGAGACTGAGGGAGGGTAAGCCAGGGCCAGGTCCCCCTTCATCCCTACTGGGGAGATTTCACTCTCAGAGAGCAGCCCGGCTGGGGATGGTGTAGGAGCCTGTGGAAGGGCTAATCTCCAAGGCGTGGAGTCCCCAAGAACCCATCAGCCATCCGGATGAGGCAAGGGCGCCCCACTTCCTCAGGAGGCATGCTCTCCATCTCCTCCATTTCTCTTTTTTCCTTGCTCTGGGCCTCATCTTTCTTTGTCAAGGTGGAGAGGTGAGCTCTGCTCACCCCCAGGACTGCTGAGTGAAAAACAGCAGAGTATTAGAAAGGGTGAACCCCTGAATGAGAAGAGGAGCTTATTAGACCCATGGGGTAGACTAAACGCCGGCAGCGCCTTCCCAAGGACTCCCTCCTGCACACGTGCACGTGTGCACACACATGCACACTCAGGAGCGGCACACAGTCAGTCCTCATGCAATTACAAATTACTGAGTGGACTATAAAATGTCAAAGGTTAGGAAGTCGGAATGAGGGAGGGGTTCTCTGCAGATAGTTCAGCCTGAGTGGAGGTGTGAAGGGGGAAATAAGTGTGCTGGAGGGAAAGGGCGGGGTCGATGGGCATGAGGGGCTGGCTTGTAAGAGGCCTTGAACGCCAAGCCTCAGACTTTGCATCTGAGTTGATGCAGAGCCAGGAGGAAGCTGGTCCAAATCTCAGGAGCTCATTCTGAACCACAACCGTGAAGATCTCAGCCCTCCACCCGCACACACATAGACGAAGGTGTCCCGGACCCCAGCATCCAGCAGGGTTCTTCCCCTCCTAGGGCCTCTCTCCCCCAACGCCTACCTTGGGCAGGGATGAGGCTGACATCTCGCCCACACCGCACACCAGAACAGCCTGGGAGCTGGGGGGAAGGGGGAGTAGGTGGAGGGGCAGCACCACAACAGGAATCTGGGTCATGGTGTGAAATACAGCACCCGTTCAAACAAATGCACAAAACGTAAATGTATTCACAGCGATGAATCATCACAATGTGAACACACACATGTAACCCCACAGGTCCTACAAGTCAAGAAGAGTGGCATTGCCAACACTCCAGAAGCTCCCTCATGCCCCCAGTCCCCCACCCCCCACTTCCCCAAGGGGATCTAATACCCCGATTTCTAACTCTTTTAAGTTTGCTTGTTTTTGAAGAAACTCTATATGGAATTGTAGAGGACGTACCTTGTGTCTGACTTGTTTGGCTCACAATTAGTTTGAGAGATTCCTCCATGTGGTTTCACGTGACCATCATTCATTCATTTGTATTGCTGTATAGTATCCCATCGCATGACTGTCCCCCCATTCTACCGTGATGGGCACTTGTGTTATTTCCAGTTTGGGATTATTACAAATAATGCTGCTAGGAATGTTCTTACCCCGCTTCTTAATGCATTCCCTGCATCAATATGATGCATTCACATTTTTACTGGGTATATACTCAGGAGTATAATTGCTAGATCATAAGCTATGCATGTGTTCAAGTTGAACAGGATCCAGTATCCAAGCAGTTCTCGGAAAGGATGGTGACACTTCCTGTTCCCCCAGCAGTGACTAAGCATTCTACTTGTTCTATATCATCACCAATATTTGATATGGTCAGGGTTGTTTTGTTTTTGTTTTAGTCATTGTGGTGGGTGTATAGTAGTATCTTACTGTGGTTTTAAATGACTAATGAGGGCGGCCACCAATTCAGATGATTATTGGCTTATTTTCCAGGGGCCAGTTCAAATCTCTTGTCCATTATTCTATGGCGTAGTCTGTCTTTCTCTTATTGATTTGTGGGAGTTGTTTTTATATCTGAATATGAGTCCATCATCGGTTGTGTTTGTTGCAAGTATCTTCTCCCACTTTTCCTGCCCATTTCACCCCCTTAATGATGTCTTTTCATGAATAAAAGTTCTTAACTTAAATGTACCCAACTTATCAATCCTTTCCATTCTGGTTCGTGCTTTTGTGGCATGTCCTGTTGTGAAAAACCTTTCCCTACCCCAAGTGCGTAAAGATATTCTTATCCTTGTCTTCTAGAAGCTTTATTGTTTTATCTTTTACATTTAGATCTACAATCCATCTGGAATTCACTTATTTATTTATTTTTAAATTAATTAATTTATTTTTGGCAGTGTTGGGTCTTCATTGCTGCACGAGGGCTTTCTCTAGTTGCAGCGAGCGGGAGCTACTCTTCGTTGCGGTGCGTGGGCTTCTCAATGCGGTGGCTTCTCTTGTTGTGGAGCATGGGCTCTAGGTGTGTGGGCTTCAGTAGTTGTGGCACATGGGCTCAGTAGTTGTGGCTTGCGGGCTCTAGAGCACAGGCTCAGTAGTTGTGGCACACAGGCTTATTTGCTCCGTGGCATGTGGGAACTTCCTGGACCAGGGCTCGAACCCGTGTCCCCTGCATTGACAGGTGGATTCTTAGCCACTGCGCCGCCAGGGAAGTCCTGGAATTTATTTTTAATTATGGTATGTAATAGGAGTCAAGTTACCCTTTTCTCCAGATATATATCAAATTGATGCAGCACCATTTATTAAAATTACAATCCTGGGCTTCCCTGGTGGCGCAGTGGTTGAGAGTCCGCCTGCCGATGCAGGGAACACAGGTTCGTGCCCCGGTCCAGGAAGATCCCACATGCCGTGGAGCGGCTAGGCCCGTGAGCCATGGCCACCGAGCCTGCGCGTCCGGAGCCTGTGCTCTGCAACGGGAGAGGCCACAACAGTGAGAGGCCCGTGTACCGCAAAAAAAAAAAAAAAAAAAATTACAATCCTTTCCCTGCCTCCCTGTAACACCATCTTTGTCATGTATTAAGGGTCCATATATGTGTGGGTCTCTTTCAGGGCTCTCTCTTGTTTTGCTTTGGTCTGCTTATCAATCTTTGCATTTATATTACCCCGTCTTAATTATTGTAGCTTTATCATAAGTCTTGAAAGCTGATAGAGCAAGTCTTCCCACCTGTTCTTCTTCAAAAATATTTTGGCTACACTTGTTCTTTTTATTTCTCATAGAATCAGCTCATCTATTTCTACACATACACATAGAGTGTTATGATTTTAATTGGAAATGCATTGAATCTATAAATCAATTTAGGGAAGAACTAACTCTTTAAATATTGCATCTTTCAATCCAGAATCATGGTATGGCCCTCAATGTATTTAGGTTTAAATTATTTTTAATTGATGAGTAATGTACGGACAAATTCTTAGTAAAAATGCAAAAAATGGAGATTAAGCAAGTGTTCCTTTCTCTTCCCAAACTGAGCAGTAGCCACTGTTAACTATATATCTGCATGTATGCACTCATGCACACACATGTGCATACACACACACATACCAGTGACAGATGGGATCATATTAATTTGCCACATTTTTTTTACTTCATAATGCAGTGTGGACATCTCTGTGTCAGAAGAAGTGAATCTAGGTCATTTTTTTTTAAGCTTTACTGTTTCAGATTTTATTGGATAATTGGTATTACATGCATTTAAGATATTTTATGTGCTTATAAGTATACTGTATTAGACCAGTCCATAATTTTTATTAAATTCAGTTTAGAAAACAGTTTATGTATTCTTATATCCTAAGATTCTTCATCCTTATAGGCAAATGTGCTTGTTCCAGTTGTGTGAAATTGCTTGATGTAACCTGTTAATAGACTTAAATGATGAAAAGTGCTTTAACACTCTGCAGGGAAGTTGGGAGTTTTGTTTTATAGTAAATGTAGATTTTGCTGTAATTTCAAACCTTCTGCTCTCTTAACTGTACTATACACAGCATGATATAAGAGTAGGAAAACTGAGAGAATCAACAAATGACAAGATCAATTTTGCTTGCTTTATACTTTTGGATTAAGCCTATATCTAACACTTCCAAATAGTTCTCCACTGGAGGATATTAGAATCCTCCCAATATTAAGCACTATGTTATTATTTTTTCTCCATTTTCTTTTTGAATTTTATTTTATTTATTTTTTATACAGCAGGTTCTTATTAGTTATCGATTTTATACATAGTAGTGTATATATGCCAACCCCAATCTCCCAATTTATCACCCCACCCCACCCCCCACTTTCCCCCCTTGGTGTCCATACGTTTGTTCTCTACATCTGTGTCTCTATTTCTGCCCTGCAAACTTGTTCATCTGTACCATTTTTTCTAGATTCCATATATATGCGTTAATATATGATATTCGTTTTTCTCTTTCTGACTTACTTCACTCTGTATGACAGTCTTAACTCCATCCACGCCTCTACAAATGACCCAATTTCTTTCCTTTTTATGGCTGAGTAATATTCCATTGTATATATGTACCACATCTTCTTTATCCAGTTGTCTGTCGATGGGCATTTAGGTTGCTTCCATAACCTGGCTATTGTAAATAGTGCTGCAAAGAACATTGGTGTGCATGTGTCTTTTTTTTTTTTAATAAAGAAAAAGTTTATTCTCTCTTCCTCTCTACATGTGACTTTTTGAATTATGGTTTTCTCTGGGTATGTGCCCAGTAGTGGGTTTGTTGGGTCATATGGTAATTCTATTTTTAGCTTTTTAAGAACCTCCATACTGTTCTCCATAGTGGCTGTATCAATTTACATTCCCACCAACAGTGCAAGAGGGTTCCCTTTTCTCCACACCCTCTCCAGCATTTATTGTTTGTAGATTTTTTGATGATGGCCATTCTGACTGGTGTGGGGTGATACCTCATTGTAGTTTTGATTTGCATTTCTCTAATAATTAGTGATGTTCAGCAGCTTTTCATGGACCTCTTGGTCATCTGTATGTCTTCTTTGGAGAAATGTCTATTTAGGTCTTCTGCTCATTTTTTGATTGTTTTTTTTTTTTTAATATTGACCTGCATGAGCTGTTTATATATTTTGGAGATTAATCCTTTGTCCATGGATTCGTTTGCAAATATTTTCTCTCATTCTGAGGGTTGTCTTTTCATCTTGTTTATAGTTTCCTTTGCTGTGCAAAAGTTTTAAGTTTCATTAGGTCCCATTTATTTGTTTTTGTTTTTATTTCCATTACTCTAGGAGGTGGGTCAAAAAAGATCTTGCTGTGATTTATGTCAGAGTGTCCTTCCTATGTTTTCCTCTAAGAGTTTTATAGTATCCAGTCTTACACGTGGGTCTTTAATCCATTTTGAATTTATTTTTGTGTATGGTGTTAGGGAGTGTTCTATTTTCATCCTTTTACATGTAGCTGTCCAGTTTTCCCAGCACCACTTATTGAAGAGACTGTCTTTTCTCCATTGTATATCCTTGCCTCCTTTGTCATAGATCAGTTAACCATAGGTGTATGGGTTTATCTCTGGGCTTTCTATCCTGTTCCATTGATCTATATTTCTGTTTTTGTCCCAGTACCATATTGTCTTGATTACTGTAGCTTTGTAGTATAGTCTGAAGTCAGGGAGTCTGATTCCTCCAGCTCTGTTTTTTTTTTTTTGCGGTACACGGGCCTCTCACTGTTGTGGCCTCTACTGTTGCGGAGCACAGGCTCCGGACACGCAGGCTCAGCGGCCATGGCTCATGGGCCCAGCCGCTCCGTGGCATGTGGGATCTTCCCGGACCGGGGCACGAACCCGTGTCCCCTGCATCGGCAGGCAGACTCTCAACCACTGCACCACCAGGGAAGCCCCTCCAGCTCCATTTTTTTCCCTCAAGACTGTTTTGGCTATTCGGGGTTTTTTGTGTCTCCATACAAATTTTAAGATTTTTTGTTCTGGTTCTGTAAAAAATGCCATTGGTAATTTGATAGGGATTGAAATGAATCTGTAGATTGCTTTGGGTAGTATAGTCATTTTCACAATATTGATTCTTCCAATCCAAGAACATGGTATATCTCTCCATGTGTTTGTATCATCTTTAATTTCTTTCATCAGTGTCTTATAGTTTTCTGCATACAGGTCTTTTGTCTCCTTAGGTAAGTTTATTCCTAGGTATTTTATTCTTTTTTTGCAACGGTAAATGCGAGTGTTTCTTTAATTTCTCTTTCAGATGTTTCATCATTAGTATATAGGAATGCAAGAGATTTCTGTGCATTAATTTTGTATTCTGCAACTTTAACAAATTCATTGATTAGCTCTAGTAGTTTTCTGGTGGCATCTTTAGGATTCTCTATGTATAGTATCATGTCATCTGCAAACAGTGACAGCTTTACTTCTTCTTTTCCAATTTGTATTCCTTTTATTTCTTTTTCTTCTCTGATTGCCATGGCTAGGACTTCCAAAACTATGTTGAATAATAGTGGTGAGAGTGGACATCCTTGTCTTGTTCCTGATCTTAGAGGAAATGCTTTCAGTTTTTCACCACTGAGAATGATGTTTCCTGTGGATTTGTCATATATGGCCTTTACTATGTTGTGGTAGGTTCCCTCTATGCCCACTTTCTGGAGAGTTTTTATCATAAATGGGTGTTGAATTTTGTCGAAAGGTTTTTCTGCATCTGTTGAGATGATCATAGGTTTTTTTTTTTGTTTTTTTTTTGCGTTACGCGGGCCTCTCACTGTTGTGACCTCTCCCGTTATGGAGCACAAGCTCTGGACGCGCAGGCTCAGCAGCCATGGCTCACGGTCCCAGCCGCTCCGCGGCATGTGGGATCTTCCCAGACCGGGGAACGAACCCGTGTCCCCTGCATCGGCAGGCAGATTCTCAACCACTGCGCCACCAGGGAAGCCCGATCATAGGTTTTTATTCCTTAATTTTTTAATATGGTGTATCACATTGATTGATTTTCCTATATTGAAGAAGGCTTGCATCCCTGGGATAAATCTCACTAGATCATGGTGTATGACCCTTTTAATGTGTTGCTGGATTCTGTTTGCTAGTATTTTGTTGAGGATTTTTGCATCTATATTCATCAGTGATATTGGTCTGTAATTTTCTTTTTTGTTGTATCTTTGTCTGGTTTTGGTATCAGGGTGATGGTGGCCTCGTAGAATGAGTTTTGGAGCATTCCTTTCTCTGCAATTTTTTGGAAGAGTTTGAGAAGGATGGATGTTAGCTTTTCTCTAAATGTTTGATAGAATTCACCTGTGAAGCCATCTGGCCCTGGACTTTTGTTTGTTGGAAGATTTTAAATCACAATTTCAATTTCATTACATGTGATTGGCCTGTTCATATTTTCTATTTCTTCCTGTTTCAGTCTTGGAAGGTTATACCTTTCTAAGAATTTGTCCATTTCTTCCAGATTGTCCATTTTATTGGAATAGAGTTGCTTGTAGTAGTCTCTTGCGATGCTTTGTATTTCTGCAGTGTATGATGTCACTTCTCCTTTTTCATTTCTAATTTTATTGACTTGAGTCCTCTCCCTCTTTTTCTTGATGAGTCTGGCTAAAGGTTTATCAGTTTTGTTTATCTTCTCAAAGAACCAGCTTTTAGTTTTATTGATCTTTGCTATTGTTTTCTTTGTTTCTATTTCATTTATTTCTGCTCTGATCTTTATGATTTCTTTCCTTCTACTAACTTGGGGTTTTGTTTGGTCTTCTTTCTCTACTTCTTTTGGGTGTAAGGTTAGTTTGTTTATTTGAGATTTTTCTTATTTCTTGAGGTAGGACTGTATGGCTATAAGCTTCCCTCTTAGAACTGCTTTTGCTGCATCCCATATGTTTTGGATTGTCATGTTTTCATTGTCATTTGTCTCTAGGTATTTTTTGATTTCCTCTTTGGTTTCTTCAGTGATCTCCTGGTTATTTAGTAATGTATTGTTTAGCTTCCATGTGTTTGTGTTTTTTACGTTTTTTCCCCTGTAATTTATTTCTAATCTCATAGTGTTGTGATAGGAAAAGATGTTTGATATGATTTCAATTTTCTTAAATTTGCTGAGGCTTGGTTTGTGACCCAAGATGTGATCTATCCTGGAGAATGTTCTGTGTACACTTGAGAAGAAAGTGTAATCTACTCTTTTCAGATGGAATGTCCTATAAATATCAATTAAATCTATCTGGTCTATTGTGTCATTTAAAGCTTGTGTTTCCTTATTAATTTTCTGTTTGGATGATCTGTCCATTGGTGTAAGTGAGGTGTTAAAGTCCCCAACTATGATTGTGTTACCATCGATTTCCTCTTTTATGGCTGTTAGCATTGGCCTTATATATTGAGGTGCTCCTATGTTGGGTGCATATATATTTATGATTGTTATATCTTCTTCTTGGATTGATCCCTTGATCATTATGTAGTGTCCTTCCTTATCTCTTGTAACATTCTTTATTTTAAAGTCTATTTTATCTGATATGAGTATTGCTACTCCAGCTTTCTTTTGATTTCCATTTGCATGGAATATCTTTTTCCATCCCCTCACTTGCAGTCTGTATGTGTCCCTAGGTCTGAAGTGGGTCTCTTTTAGACAGCATGTATATGGGTCTTGTTTTTGTATCCATTCAGCAAGCCTGTGTCTTTTGGTTGAAGCATTGAATCGATTCACATTTAAGGTAATTATCAATATATATATTCCTATTACCATTTTCTTAATTGTTTTGGGTTTGTTTTTGTAGGTCCTTTTCTTCTCTTGTGTTTCCCAGTTAGAGAAGTTCCTTTAGCATTTGTGGTAGAGCTGGTTTGGTGGTGCTGAATTCTCTTCGCTTTTGCTTGCCTGTAAAGCTTTTGATTTCTCCGTCAAATCTGAATGAGATCCTTGCTGGGTAGAGTAATCTTGGTTGTAGATTCTTCCCTTTCAGCACTTTAGATATATTGTGCCACTCCCTTCTGGCTTGTAGAGTTTCTGCTGAGAAATCAGCTGTTAACCTTATGGGAGTTCCCTTGTATGTTATTAGTCGTTTTTCCCTTGTTGCTTTTAATAATTTTTCTTTGTCTTTAATTTTTACCAATTTGATTGCTGTGTTTCTTGGCATGTTTCTCCTTGGGTTTATCCTGCCTGGGACTGTCTGCTCTTCTTGGACTTGGGTGGCTATTTCCTTTCCCATGTTAGGGAAGTTTTTGACTATAATCTCTTCAAATATTTTCTCAGGTCCTTTCTCTCTCTCTTCTCCTTCTGGGACCCCTATAATGCGAATGTTGTTGTGTTTAATGTCCCATAGGTCTCTTAGGCTGTCTTCATTTCTTTTCATTCTTTTTTCTTTATTCTGTTCTGCGGCAGTGAATTCCACCATTCTGTCTTCCAGGTCACTTATCCGTTCTTTGGCCTCAGTTATTCTGCTATTGATTCCTTCTAGTGTATTTTTCATTTCAGTTATTGTATTGTTCATCTCTGTTTGTTCTTTAATTCTTCTAGGTCTTTGTTAAACATTTCTTGCATCTTCTCAATCTTTGCCTCCATTCTTTTTCCGAGGTCCTGGATTATCTTCACTATCTTTATTCTGAATTATTTTTCTGGAAGGTTGCCTATCTCCACTTCATTCAGTTGTTTTTCTGGCATTTTATCTTGTTCCTTCAACTGGTACATGTCCTCTGCCTTTTCATTTTGTCTATCTTTCTAATGTGGTTTTCGTTCCACAGTCTGCGGGATTGCACTTCTTCTTGCTTCTGCTGTCTGCCCTCTGATGGATGAGGCTATCTAAGAGGTTTGTGCAAGCTTCCTGATGGGAGGGACTGGTGGTAGGTAGAGCTGGGTGTTGCTTTGGTGCGTAGAGCTCAGTAAAACTTTAATCCACTTGCCTGCTGATGGGTGGGGCTGAGTTCCTTCCCTGTTGGTTGTTTGGCCTGAGACGACCCAACACTGGAGGCTATAGGCTCTTTGGAGGGGCTAATGTAGGACTCTGGGAGGGCTCACGCCAAGGAGTACTTCCCAGAACTTCTGCTGCTAGTGTTCTTGTCCCCGTGGTGAGCCACAGCCACCCCCCACCTCTGCAGGAGACCCTCCCACACTAGCCGGTAGGTCTGGTTCAGTCTCCGATAGGGTCACTGCTCCTTCCCTCTGGGTCCTGATGCACACACTACTTTGTGTGTGCCCTCCAAGAGTGGAGTCTTTGTTTCCCCGAGTTCTGTCAAAGTCCTGCAATCAAATCCCACTAGCCTTCAAAGTCTGATTCTCTGGGAATTCCTCTTCCTGTTGCCGGACCCCCAGGTTGGGAAGCCTGACATGAGCCTCAGAACCTTCACTCCAGTGGGTGGACTTCTGTGGTATAAGTGTTCTCCAGTTTGTGAGGCAACCACCCAGCGGTTATGGGATTTGATTTTATTGTGATTGCACCCCTCCTACCATCTCATTGTGGCTTCTCCTTTGTCTTTGGATGTGGGGTATCTTTTTTGGTGAGTTCCAGTGTCTTCCTGTCAATGATTGTTCAGCAGTTAGTTATGATTCTGGTGCTCTCTCAAGAGGGAGTGAGCACATGTCCTTCTACTCCACCATCCCAAACAAATCTCCTCTCTGAATCTAGGTCATTCTTTGTAAGTACTGCCTGTATCCAGTGACTCAGCATGCCCTAGAATAAAACCATAAACTGCAGTGCATGGAGCATCCTTGAACATGTTTTCTTGGACGAGGGTGTGCTCCTCTAAAAGATAACCCTAAAGCAAAGAAACCCATTTGGATACTAATGTAATTGTTCAGAGCAGACATGATAAGAGCCTGAACTAGGCTGGAGAGGGAAAGGAGAGATGAATTCCCTTTCCAAAAATATCATGTGCTTCCTCTTGACAGTCTACTGGACCTCCCAAATCCCTGTCCATCAAGGGGCTGCTATAAATTGAGGATGTAGAGCAGAGCAGAGGAGAGAGCAAGGGAACCCAGGGTGAGGGTAGCAAGGAGGAAGAGAAAGGGGTCTGGCCTGTTGATTAAAGCTGGCACTAGAACAGAAATGGGGTGGGCTGAGAACTACTGCCTCCAAGTCATGTCTGCCCTAGGTGGGGCCCTGAACCACACACACTGACTCTGAGCTTCCAGATACTCCATGCTTCTCCCATGAGAGGAATCAGAGGCTCAGAAAGGTGAAGGGGTCTGTCCAAGCTCACTCATTGAGTCGGTGGCCAAGCTGGGCTTCTGAGTCCTGACCACAAAGCCCTGTGTGTGTGCAGTCTCTGGGCTGCGTGTCCTAGTGAATGAAGCTGTCTGAGGGCACCAGATGGGCAGATCTGGAGGAGCCAAGACCTGAAACTTGACTGGGGCAGGTGCTGGGGAGATGGGCCCAGCACTGGCACCATTTAGAGGGAGTCTAGCCAGAAGGCTAGACAGCAGCAGGTGACAAATGGTGTCTGATGAGCCCCTGCTGTCTGGAAACCCCTCCCCAGGCAGCCAGTGGCCCACCATGCAGCAGGTTGAAGGCAGTGGCTGGGAGCCAGGCCACATCCTCAGTCAGCATGGGGCCCAGGTGGGAGTTGGGGACAGAGCTCTGCTTCCTGAGGACTTGGGAGCCCATTTCTGGCCAGGCCTAGGAGGCCCACCCCCCACAGGCAAGGCCTTCACAGTCTCAGGAAGGACAGGGCTTAGGAAGCTCCTGCTGGCCTCGCTACCCTCCTCCCACTCCTCCCCCAAACCTAGTTCCTACCTCCTCCCCCTCTACCGAGCTTCCTGGCTTCACATTTTGAGTCCCTCTTTTATATTTTGTGGTACTATTTATATTAAGAAACTCCCTTTCCAAAACTTCTTATAAATAACAATAGGGAATTTCTGATTATGATACAAGTACGTGTAAATATAGCCTATTAATTCTCCTATACACACACAAGGGCAAACATGAATTTTTTTTCCCCCAAATTGAGATCATAATTGTTTTTAGTAACCTGCTTTCATCACTTCTCAACATACTGTGAAGTTTCCATACATGGGGGCATCGTGGCAGGATTGCGCAGCGTTTAAGAGCACGGACTCAAGTGGCAGGAGGCCTGGATTTCAGACCTCGACTCTGCCACTCATTAGTTTTGTGACTGAGCACGCTACTCGCCTCTCTGGGCCTTGGATCCCTCGTCAGTAAAATGAGGATGATAATAGTATCCGCCTTCATAAGCTAAATGAAGGAGGGGGGCCTGACTTGGTACCTAGTAAATGCTCAATGAACACCAGATATTAGTATTATTGTTACTCCTAACCTAGTGACAGAGCCTGGCATCCCGTCCCCACCTCACAGCCTAGATCCTGTAGCTGGATCCCAACCCTGACCCTGAGTCCTTTTCTGGATCTCCCGGGCTTACCTACGCCGTGTCCCTTCACGCCCCCTGGGCTGCTTGGGAGGCTGGTGCCTAGGGTTGGCTCCCAAGAAGCCTTCAGCGAGATTTCAGAGAGATTCTTCCCTGGGTTCTCGGTGACGTGAGGAAGAAGAGGGATTAGAGAAGGGAGAAAGGAGAAAGGAAAAGGTGGAGAAATGGCCCTGATCCTGGCCCTGGAAACCTGGCCCTGGAGCCTTTCAAGTCTCCATCGCTCATGGGCCTCCTCACCTAGTGTCTGAATCCTGGGTCGCCCCTAGCTGGCCTCCCGGGAAAAGGTGTCACCCCCAGGAGAGCACATTTGTGCAGCTGCTCTCACGCGGCCAGAAGGGGTGAAAATCCTGTCATGACCACCCCGCCAAGGAGCTGCTAAGACTTGAGAGCACAGCTTGGGATTCTCTCTGTTCTTTGACCTCGGGAGTGACCCACTGACTTCCAGGTGTGGGTGTAGATATTGGGGAGGGGCTACAGTGGGGCTGGGGGTTCATCTCTGAGTTCTGGGGTACACAGGAGATGAACAGCTACCGGCAGGCCATGCAGAAGATGGCAGAGGACATCCTGTCACTGCGGAAACAGACCAGCATCCTGGAGGCAGAGAACCAAATGCTGAGGAGCCAGCTGACCCAGGAGGGGGTAGAAGAGGAGCCAGACATCACTGACAGAGCCCAGAACCTGGGTGAGGGCGTACAGGCCACCGAGGGAACAGGGTGGCAGGAGCCTTTCCCAGGACACAGGCTAGTAGGAGCCTGGCTGGGTCCTCTCTGAGATGGGAAACTGAGAGTCCAGTCCTGTGTCAAGCCCCAGGACTGAGAGACACCCCCCCCGCCCCCCAACCATGCCGATTTGAACTGGGAGGTGCCTCTTCCCTGAGCCAGTTCCTCCTCCACCAGCGTCCATGAAGCAGAAACTGCTGCTGAGTGAGCAGGACATGAAGAAGCTGAGGGACAAGGTGCAGCATCTGCAGAATGAGCTGATTCGAGTGAGCCTGGGCTTGGAGGGCAGAGGGGAAGGGGGCTCGGGAGGGAGCATCTGGAGAAGCGTCTGCGGCTAGAAGGGAGAGGGACATAGGGGCCAGGGGGCCAGGGCAGTGGAGGACTGAGCAGAGTGGCCTGGGGTGGACCCTAAGGGTCAAGGGCACCCCTGCTTTCCCCCGTTTCCCCTCCCTCCCCCACCGTCAGAAGAATGACAGAGAAAAGGAGCTGCTCCTCCTGCAGCGGGCTCAGCAGCCACAGGTGGCGCTGCTGAGGCGATACCAGGACAAACTGCAGCAGATGAAGGCGCTGGAGGAGACCGTGAGGCACCAGGAGAAGGCAGGTGCCCTAAGGGCCAGGCTGCCCAGGCCCAGCCACACACGGGCAGGTGTGGAGCCTCTAGGCCATCCCAGCCTCTGTGCTCTGCCCTCCAGGTGATTGAGAAGATGGAGTGGGTGCTGGAGGACAAGCTGCGGGAGAGGAACAAGCGCCTGCGGAACAAGCTGCAGGGAAAGCCCAATGTCGGTGAGTCTGCTCCCCGGCTTCTGTCCCATCCCTGGAGGCCCTGCCTTCTTGGAGCCTCTCAAGTTTCAGGAGCACCTTCAAACTGCAGCAGAGGGTGCTAGGTCCCCTCAGTACTCAATCAGGCACTGAGCACTTCCAGAGGTCCCCCAAGCTCCCTTCTCCTACCATGGAGTCCCTCAGAACACATGGAGGGGACACAGTGTGTGAGCCATGCTAGAAAGAGGCTCAAACCTTCCAGAAGATGCTCTGAGATTAGAGCGAGCAGAGATGGGCTACCTGCAAAGAGGGGCTGTCTGGGGCAGCGGTTCCCAACCTCTTAACTCCAGGACCCTTCAAATTATTTGCTCATCTCCCTGTGTCTTCAAAGAGTCTGCTTCTATAAAACACACAAAAACTTTCTGGTTAAATCAATGATTTGCTTTCTCCACTGATGTTAACCAAAGCCACCTAGAACTGCCAATGAGAGGCAGCTCTGATGAGCAGGAAAGAACCAGGTCACCCCGCATCAGGCCAGCCCAAGCAGAGGATTTCTGTGCCACCTCCCTGGGGACCCCCGTGAGCCCAGCCCTGTGTCAGCCTTCACCGCATGGGGGTGTCTGTAGGGGGCATTTTTGAAGGTCTTTAAGAAACAGTGAAAGCTGGGCCCACCTTTCAGGAACCCTGAGCTTAGGGTGAGAGTTGAGAAGGCAACCTAGGGAGGGGAAACAGCCATGCACAGGCCTGGGGAGTGACGATGCCAGGAGCAGAGAAGGGAGGAAAATAGAGGTGAGGAGCTGAAACAGACCCAGGACAAATGGTGGGGGAGTGATCAGAGAGAACACTGGGGTCAGATTCTAAAGAGCCTAGAACGATGGCCTGAGGAGGAGTATGGACCTGATCGCACGGGCAGTAGGGAGCCATTGAAGGCTTGGGAGCAGAGGAGGGGCATAAAAAAGTAAAACGCTGAGGCAGATTGGACCAGGGACAGGGAGGCAGGAAAGCCCATCTCATGAACATCTATGGCCACATTCCACAGCCTTCCCCATGCTCTCAGCCTCTGGCCTTCCCCCGGGTCCAACGGGAGAGAATCTGCCTGTTGACCTTTACTCAATGCTGCTGGCGGAAAACTCGAGGCTGCGGGCAGAGCTGGACAAGAACTGCCACCAGTCGGCCCCCATCGTTCTGCAGCAGCAGGCCCTGCTGGTAAGAGCCACCAGCACAATTCTGGCCTGGACCTGCCTGCGCAGGTCACCAGGCACCCAGAAATCACTCAGGCACAATCCAAGTTGAAACCCAAGACCAGGAGCAAGGTTTCCCAGGGTCTCCGATGTGCCTGGAGTCTCCCGGAGAGCCTCTGGCTCTCAGGCCTTGGCTCCTTTCCCCTGGGAACACACATGAGTCTGAAAGCTTCACCCTTACCCTCATTTAGCATCCTGGGAGAGAAAGCAAGCCCCTAGCTGACCCCTGACCCCGTTTGCCACCTGGCTGCCCTGCAGTTGGGCTCCAAACAGGCCTCTCAGAACTCCATTCTGGAGCGTTTCCTGGGATTGGTACCTCCTTGGAGAGCCCTTTTCCCCCATCCCAGGTGGACCCTGGGGAGTTGGGAACAAGAGGAGACCTGGCAGAGAAGCTGCAAGAGACAGATGGTCCAGGCCACTGCAAGGGTACCCTGCCCACATAGGTGGGTGTCCCTGGCCCCTCCCTACCTCCGAGGCTGTTACAGGTGCCCCTGCTTTATGCAAACCGGAAGACAGAACATTTGGAATTACAAAAGCGGGGTGGGCTGGGCACAGGAGAGTTTTTCTCTTCATCCCAGGACTCGCAGGAGGTGAGTTCTGTTTGAAAGCACACCTGATGCATGGACATCCATGTAAAGTGTGGAGGACGGGGAACCCTTGCTTTACCAATAGATCCTTCACTTTACAAAATGACCCCCAGCTCAAGATTCCTTTCTGTGCACTAACCTAGTGCCCCCTGGTGCATTTTACATTTAAAAATTGGGGTGCAAAAATTTCATACAGTCAAAATACGTGGGGGGAACAACTGTGAAAAAGGCACATGCCAGGCCTGAAACTCCGGGCAGGGTTCTGAGGCTCGTTGGCCTCAGGGTCTTTGGCCCTGGGTCTGAGGCTCTGCGTCAGGGAGCTGAATTTGGAACTCAGACCTGGCTGATTTCTCCCTCAGTGTCACCTGGCCTCCTGAGCTCACATAGCTACAGCCCCCAGTGGGGACCATGTGTGAGTTTCTGCTTTGCCCACAGGACCTTCTTGCCAATAATTCAGACAAGTTTAACCTCCTAGCCAAGCTGGAACGCGCTCAGAGCCGGATTCTTTCCCTGGAAAGCCAGGTAGGTGAGGTGCAGGGCTCACACAGGCCAGGTAGCCTCACCACTCAGCCTGAGACCAGGCTCAGCCTCTGTGTTTCAGAAGGGTCGGGGCTCCGTGTGTGAGGAGGGTCCAGACTCCGTGTTTGAAGAGGGTCGAGGTCCATTTGTGACCAGGGTCGAGGCTCTGTGTTTGCAAAGGATCAGGGCTCTATGTGTGAGGGGGGGGTCAGGACTCAATTTTTGACCAGGATTGGGGCTCCCTGTATTTGGAGTGTCAGGGCTCCCTGTTTAACCATGTTTGGACTCAGGGGGTACGGAGGGTCGGGGCTCAGTCTGCATCCAGGGTCAGGGCTCCATCTGTGACCAGGATCGGTGCTCCATGTGAGAAGAGGACCGAGGCTTTGTGTGTGATCAGGGCGAGGGCTCCGTGTGTGTCGGGTTGGTGATTGGTGTTTGTCTACGGTCAGGACTCCCTTCCTGTGTGAGGAGGGTCTGGGCTTGGTCTACATCCAAGATCAGGGATCCCTTTGTGACCAGGGTCAGGGATTTGTGTTTCAGGAGGGTCTGGGCTCTGTGTGTGACCAGAGTCAGAGCTGCATGTTAGAGAAGGGCTGGGGCTCTGTGTGTGAAGGGGGTCAGGGCTCCCTCTGTGACCAGGGCCGAGGCTGCACGTTTGAGAAGGGTTGGGGCTCATTGTGGGGAGCACTGCAGCTCCATGGTTGAGGACTGACGGGACTCTGCGTGTCAGGAGGGTCAGGGCTCATCGTGACCAGTGTTGGAGCTCCGTATGTTGGTGGAACCCAGACAAGGTCCATCAGTCGTATTCAAACTGTCGCTTGTCCACCCACCCTTGTTATCCTGAGGTCTCTTGGGAAGGTAGCAGGCCCACGTTGCCCAGGGTTTTGCTTTCTGCTCAAAGAGCAGGCTGAGGTTTGGGCTGTCCCAGCTCTCAGGGATGGGCGCTGCTGCCCAGTGGTTCTCCATCTGTGTCTCTTCATGTCTGTAGTTAGAGGACTCAGCTCGACGCTGGGGACGAGAGAAGCAGGACTTGGCCACACGGCTGCAGGAGAAAGAGTACGGCTTGAGGCCCCCTTCCAACACAATCATCACAGATGAGTCCGTGAGTGATCCCTCTGGAGGAGCTCTGTGGGGTTCGGGGGGTGGGTCTGGCAGCCACACACACACACACCCCTTCCCCGAGTCACTGGACCTTGTGAAAACCTGTCCAGGGGGCCCTGCTCCCTGGCTGGTAGTCAGAAGACCTGGGCTCAACTTCTGCTCAGTTACCAGCCGAAACCTCTGCCCCATCTCAATCCCCCACCTGTCTAAGGGGAATAGAGAACCCTGCCAAGACGCCCCCTTCCCTTCGGGTGGTGATGAGTATCAGAAAGGAGGGGCTGTGGTGGACTGTTTGCCCACAGGGGCATTCCTCGAATGCTGCGGCACTGGCTGTACTTTAGGACTGGATTTGCTCATGGGTAGAGTAGCTGTGGCCCCCTCTCCACTCCACAGTGCCTAAGATTCTCCCATGAGCACGCACTTCTTGGGCCACTGCAGTGCTGCAGACCTGCCAGAGGTGGGGGCATGTTGCCAGAGAGAAACACTGCCAACTTCCCAAGAACAAATAGGTTTATTCACAACTGTCCCTCAAGCTCAGCCCTGGGCCCCCCAGCCCCCCAAAGCAAACTCCCTGATGGCTTCCGCTCTTGAACCATCAGTACTCTGCTGGAAAGGCCTGAAAAGGATGGGGGAACTGGGTGGAACACAGGGCTACCTTTGCAAACTCACCCGCTGAGCCCTGGAGACTTCGGCAGAAATCAGGTGTGACCTGCTGTGGTGAAATGGGTTTGGAAATCTTTGAGAAGTCATGGTCTGCCAGATTTTGGATCCTCTGAGGCATGACTTGCCAGGCAAGATACATTTTATTGAGTCACCCTGCTGGGGACAGGGGCATACTCACTTCGTCTGGCTTTGCCCACCACAGAACCCCTCCACCCCCTCCAAGAACCACAGGCGACCCTCCAAGCTGGACCCCTTGATGCCCAGCTCAGAGACTAAGCTCAACAATCTCTCTAAATCCCAGCAGACTGAGTCCTGGCAGACCTCAGTCTTGGAGCAGGGCTCCCTCTCTCTGTACTGAGTACTCTCAGCCCCACTCCCTAAAATGACTTTATTAAACGCTGAGGTCAGTGAACATGCACCTCTTTCATTGAGCAGGGCAGCCTGGGGTGCCTTAGCTTCCTCCTTCCAGACCCCACTCTGGGCCTGGGTCCTCTGCTGTAGCCCTGTAGCCTCCTGCCTGTCCCAGGAGCTACCATCTTTGGAGAGCCAGAGGCCATAGTGGACCCCAGACAGGGGGCGGGTGGGGGTGGGGGAGAAGAGGCCTTCCAAAGCAGGATCCAGGGAGACAAGGCCTGTCAAGACCTCTGGAAGAACTGAGACCACCAGAGGCGAGCTGGCGTGAGAGGTTGGAACTTCCTACCTGCACCCAAACATCTATCATATCTGAAATCCCTTTTCTCAAGTTTGGTTTATCTGTTTCTTGGGAAGGGAAAGACTTGAAGCCTGCCTGTAGCAATCAGTTACATGTTAGTATGAAATACCCCATTTACCTGAGCTGGCAATATTGTGTCTAAATGTGTCCAGGGACAGAAAAACAGATAGGGCCAGAAGAAAGAGCCCTCCACTGAGAGTTAGGAAGCCTGGCTTCCAGCTACAAGCATGCTGTGTGACCTTGGGTGACTCAAGCAAGCTCTCTGGGCTTCAGTTGCCCCATCTATCCCCAAAGAGCTTAACATCCTTGACAGTAAGGCCCTTTCCAACACTAACATTTCCAAGCAAAGATGATTCAAGCCTGGAGAAAGGAAAGGAAGCAGGAAGGAGAGAGAAAGACAAGAAGGAAGAGGATTGTGATGAGGAAAAGCAGAAAGGCTCCAAGAATGGATTCAGAACCTGCAGATCCTGGGAGAAGAGGCCAAGCCAGCTAGGCTGCTGTCCCTAGCGGCACTAGCCCCCCGTCTACCTGAAGAACTTAGAGTTGGGTAGCCAAGGGCCAGGAAGGATCAGGTACCTGGTCAAGCCAGGAGTCATGAAGCTCAGAGGGGGTTAAGGTGGCCAAAACTGAAACCATTGTCAGGCAGTCCAAATAATGTACCAAAGACTCTGCCCCAGTCTCCCTGCCTAATGCCCAGAGCTTGGACAAGTGGGCATGTCCTACTGGAGCAGGAAGTTAAGGCCTGGGAGTTAAGGCCTGGGAGCAGGAAGTTAAGACCTGACCCAGAGAAGGGTCAGGTGGGGTAGAGGAAGCATGCTGTCCTCTCGTCCCCAGGGTCAGTCACCTCACGCCAACCCCTCACCCACAGTCACTTCACCACATCATCCCTGGACATGCCCAAGACTCTGGCTGGACCTTGGCAGGAAGTCCTCATGACCCCGCAGGGAATTCCCACCCAGGGCTCAGCCGAGCAGAGCCCTATACGAGCCTCCTGATAGGTGGGCCTGCCCTGGTAGCCAAGATTGGCCCACACCTCTCAGGCTGCCCTGTACTCTCAGCAGAACTCTGCCAAGTCCTATGTCCCTCTGCCTGCTGCTTCAGTAGCTCCTGGTGCAGTGGCAATAGCCCTCCACCAACTCTGCCTCACACCCAACCGGGACAGCAAGGGAGGTTGATCCTGCTGGCTCCTGAGCTGCTGTAGGTGGGTGGGTCCCAGCAGAAACGGTGTCAAGTGCAGCTGCCTTGGGTTCCCCATTCACGCTTAGATCTATTTGCTGATCTGGGTCAGGGAGCATCTCTACAGGACTGATGGATACCTTAGGGGTCACATGGAAATGAAAACACTTTACAGAGTTTAGCCGTTTATTGCCTTCATGGGATGGGAGAAGAGGGGGAAGAGATGGGGTGAGAGAGGGGTGCCTCAGCTGAGCGCCAACTCCATCTGGTCAGAGCTGGCCAGAAAGGAGCAGGGGTGGGGACCAAGCACTGGAGATGCGGACACTTCCACGGGCCCCACCCCCTTGGGCCGTCCTCCCACACCCCTGCTAGCCTGATTGGCAGGCTGTGCCCACCCTCTCCAATCACGCCTGTGGTGGGTCCTGGTTGAAGGGCTGGAAGACAAGGAAGATGGGTTTGTCGGGCATCAGGATGAGGTTGAATATGGTGTCCACATCACTGAGATGCTGCAATTCAACCTTGAAGCTCTCCAGAATCTGAGAAAGAGGGGTTGTGGGCTTAGGAGAGAGGCAGGGAGAGTCTGTCTCCCCCAGGCCAGGCTTATTCACCTGTGAGCAGTGCCTGTTGAGTGTGATCTGAGAGGCTCCAAGGGGTCTACTGCCAGCTCCTACTGAATCCTGCGCAGAGCCTGAACACGCCACTAGTGCTTTGTCCCCTTGGTTCAGGCTTTCACTTTGGTTTCTACAAGACCTTTCCCACCCCACCCCCATCCCATCACCATTGTGGGGAACATATGACCAGGGAGCACCAGTGGGTGGTAAGTGGATTTGCCCAGAGAGGAGACAGCAAGGAATTGTGGAGGAGGGGAGACAACGTAATGGGAGACAGATGTCCCCAGGCTTGACTCACATGGATGAGGAAGAGGGTCATCTCGAGCTCAGCAATCCGCCGACCCACGCACTGCCGTACACCCCAGCCAAAGCCCAGGTTCCGGAAGTGAATGAGGTCCCTGTCTTTACCCAGCCACCTGGTTGGGTCAAACTTGTCCGGATTCGAGAAGAAGGCAGGGTCTCGGCCCATGGCATAGATGGCCACTTGTACCAATGTCTAGGGACACAGTGAGCAGAGGTCTGAGTAGGCCTCACCTCCTCACAGCCAGGAGCATTACCCAGCATCTCCACTCCTGGTCCCTAGCCTTGCTACCCAGCTGTGCAGCACAGGACGCTGCCCACTATGTGACCTTGAACGAGGCCTCCCCGCCTTCCCTGAGCCTCGCCCATTAAATGGGCGTGACTGAAGACTTTAGGCCGGGCACAGCGCAAGGGATTGCCCTGCCCCTTTCCTCAGCACCAGAGGGTCCCCAGAGACCCAGGCAGCCAGTGGGATCTCCCTCCTAACCCTACACTCCAGCAACATTCCAAAGACCATCACCCACTGTGTCCACCACCTCTGCCCTTCATTCGGACTTGGACCACTGCCACCAAGGACCCCACCAGCCAGCTCCAGGAAGAAAGGCAGGACAGAAGGCCCCATCGCCCCCATCTGTACGCAACTGCAATCTGCCCCTGGCCTCGTCTGTCTGACTGACAGAGCCTGCAGCCCTCCTGCTGCACCTACCTTGGCAGGAATCATGTAATCTCGAAGAACCAAGTCATTTGCGAGGTATCTCTGTAGGGTCACGGAGATGGGGTGGAGTCTGCCAGTGAAAAGCGTTCAGAAGCTGATGCCCTAAGGCCTGGACGAAGCCCTGCACCTGGCGTGGCATCTCAGCCCCAGCTGCAGCACCCTGGAGGACCTGGAGGCAGGACCCTTCTCCCTATTCCCATCTATCTTCCCCAGACTTCCCACTTCCTGCTACCAGTCTCCTCCACCAGCGCGTTCTTGTAACCCTGTGCACAGGCACCACCCTGCCCCTGCCCAGGGATTTGTGGGGCGGGGGGGGGGGGGGGGGGGGACAGGCATAGGTGGGGGTGGGCTTGCCTCAGTGTCTCCTTGATACTAGCTTTGAGGAGCGGGACCAATTGCAGCATCTTGCTTATGTCTCCCTGGGCCTGGCGCCGGGCATTCAGGACCTCCTCCCGCAGCATGTCCTGCACATTCAGGCTGCGTGCCATCTCATACAAGTGCCACTGCAATGTCATGGATGTCTGACAGGGAGTGAGAGGGTACAGAAAACCAAGAGGACAGGTCACTCCTGGGGCACCTAGACCCAGGCTAAATTTTCGTTGCCAAACACCTCTCCCCACCCTTCTCCCAGTATCCAGAAACCACCATCCACAAAAAGCAAAACAATTCGGACGGCAAACGTCCAAGAAGCCTTTCTTGTGGCCCAGGCAGGAATGTTTGGGGCAGCACTTGTCCCTGCCCTCCCCCTCATGTCACCAGAGCCCACCCATCTCCCCAGCCAGTAGAGGGTCATCCACATAGCTAATGCCTTCTTCCAAAGGACTCCAGAGGCCCTAAGAGGCCAAATCCTACTTCTGTAACGGTTGTACTCCTGAATGATTGCCATTCATCTTGAAATGCCTGTTAAATGACCAGCCCTCTCCCCAGTAGAACTTCCCCCTAAACTTAACATCTGCCTACAGCAGCACAGCATAAAGTGAGGCTCAAAAATGCTGAAACCAGGGCTTCCCTGGTGGCGCAGTGGTTGACAGTCCGCCTGCCGATGCAAGGGATACGGGTTCGTGCCCCGGTCTGGGAAGATCCCACATGCCGCGGAGCGGCTGGGCCCGTGAGCCATGGCCGCTGAGCCTGCGCGTCCGGAGCCTGTGCTCCTCAACGGGAGAGGCCACAACAGTGAGAGGCCCGCGTTACACAAAAAAAAAAAAAAAGCTGAAACCAGAACAACCAGACCTGTTTTCTATCAGTATTGCAATTAGCACATGGTATATACTGAGATTAATCTCAGTGTTGGCCCAAGGTCGTGACTGTTAACTTTCACTGAAGGTATGAGTGACCCTCGTCAAGCCCCACAGTTCAGATTCCTCAGTGGTGGGACCCTGGGCTGGAACAGCCCTCTGCCCTAGGGCTAGGATACGAGTTGTTGGCATATTATCTTACCAAGGACCATATTTTGGTCCAAGAGGTTTGGACATGCTCCTTCTTCTTCCCAGCAGAAACAATTGTGAAAAAATGTCATCCAGTCACTTCCTGGCTTGAAATCCTTGCCTGGCTCCCTGGAGTCCCCAGATCAAGTCCAGAGGCTCTGACCGGACCCATGGACCCCCTCCAACACTTGCCTGTTGCTCCCAGCCCACCGCCACCTCTCTCCAACATGCTCCTCATGCTCTAGCCACACTGAGCTACACACAGCTCCTGAAGCCCAGAAATCTTCCTCATGCTGCTCCCTTTTCCTACAATTCCCTTCCCCAACCTAGGAAGCAAGTGTGTACTCCTTCCTCAAGGCTCAGATCAAATGCATGTATTTGTCTCAGTACTTCCAAGGCTTGACACAGAATGGGTACTCAGGAGATACTTGTTTAATAAGGTAGTCAACTAAGTTACTAGCTGTGTGACCTTGACAAAGTTCCTTAACCTCTCTGTGCCCCAGTTTCCTTATCTGAAAAAGGGTTGTTTGTGAATCCTAAATGAGTTAACACATGTAAAAAGCTTAGGACCCTGCCTGCCACATAGTAATTGCTTAATAAATGTTACCTAAGAATAATAGCTGCTTTGGTGCAGGTGAGCTTTTTTCGGAGATCTCTTCTACATGACTGACAATGAACTATATTTAAAATATGCTCAAAGCCTCCATCTGTAGCCGAGGGACGGAAAGACCTCCATTAGAGTACCATGTAAATATGATACGTAGGAAATCAAGTTATTCACCTAAGCATGGCACATGCTTCTCCCCAGTCCTGAAATGCTATTCCTCCTCTGTCCTCCTGGCAATAAGAGGAAAGACAAATTGATTTTACTCTATGGAACACTCTCCCTGTCCTACAAGGCCATGTTAGTCTCTCCCTTCTTCTCAGCGTTGTCAGTACCTGGCACGTGCCTCACCATCCAGCCCTGTAATGCGGTGAGGTAGTTATCTGTGTCCATGCTACCTCCTTGTCATGGGCTGATCTTGTGTCTCTCCCAAATTCATATGTTGAAGTCCTAACCCCCAGCACCTCACCATGTGACTGTATTTGGAGATAGGGCCTTTAAAAAAAAAAAAAAAAGGTAATTAAGGTAAAATGAGGTCATGTGGGTGGGCCCTAACTGAATAGGACTGGTGTCTGTATAAGAAGAGAAGGAAGACCATGTGAAGATGTAGGAAGAAGACGGCCATCAATAAGCCAAGCAAGGGGGCCTCAGAGGAAAACAACCCTGCTGACACCTTGATCCAGAACTGCGAGACAATATATTTCTGTGGTTTAAACCACCCAGTCTGTGGTACTTTGTCATGGCAGTCCTAGCAAGCTAATATACTCTTCCTCTCTGAGCCATCTGGGAGATTTGAAGTCTACTATGTTCACCTTTATAGTCTCAGTGCCCAAATCATAACTAATAACCACGAAACACTAAAGAATTAACCCTCACCATCACATTAGCTTGAGAAAGTTTAAGGTATTGGAAAAAGGGATGGCACATAAGACAGAGAAGTTTTGACTTTCAAGAACAGAAGTTTCTGGGGCTTCCCTGGTGGCACAGTGGTTAAGAATCCGCCTACCAACGGAGGGGACAGGGGTTCAAACCCTGGTCCAGGAAGATCCCACATGCAGCGGAGCAACTAAGCCTACGAGCCACAACTACTGAGCCTGCACTCTAGAGCCCGGAGCCACAGCTACTGAGCCTGCGCTCTAGAGCCTGTGAGCCACAACTACTGAGCCCGTGTTCGCTAGAGCCTGTGCTCCACAACAAGAGAAGCCACCGCAGTGAGAGGCTTACGCACTGCAACAAAGAGTAGCCCCCGCTCGCCGCAACTAGAGAGAGCCCATGCGCAGCAACGAAGACCTGACACAGCCAAAAATAAATAAATAAATAAATTATTTATTTATTTTTAAAAAAGGACTTGGCCATCCAGGACCTTTAAAAAAAATAAAGAACAGAAGTTTCTGAGGTATTGTTCGGCCTCTGGGAGACACCACAGATGATGCCTTCAGACATCAGGGGCAGCTTTTCTGAGGTCCTGCCTTCCTTCCTGACTCGGAGTGAGCTGTGTCACCCACCTGTGCCTAGTCACTCCCTCCTCAGAGGCAAAGAAAAAATGGTGGATCAGCCGCAAGGCATGCTCCATCATGACCAGCGTGACCCACCCTCCTAGGAGATTAGCATCTAGGAAGTAGAGTCAGGACAGGGAGATGGACCCCACATGGACAGGGTTTCAGACAATGAGGCAGGCTAGTGGGAGGGGGCATAGGGGCACAGGAAGGGACAGGATGTGCCCCTACAGCCACCTCACTGTGTCCTCACCGTGTCCACGCCCCCTGCAAGCATCTCTGTAATGTTGGCCTTGACGTCCTCAGAGAGCAGCTTGTCATTTCCCAGGAGCCGGTAGAGGATACCTGGGTAATTGGTGAACTCTCTTTTCCGTCTCAGGTCCCAGTAGAAGTTCTCGGTGTATTTTTCAGCTGTGGGGCAGGAAGAAAGAAAATAGAGTGAGGCCAGGACTTCCCTGGTGGTCCATTGGTTAAGAATCTGTGCCTCCACTGCAGGGGATACAGGTTAGATCCCTGGTTGGGGAACTAAGATCCCGCATGCCATACCATACGGCCAAAAAAAAAAATAGAGTGAGGCTCTCTGCAGAGGGGAGGGAAAGAGCACGATCTCTGGTGGGAGGTGGTACGGGGGCTTGGGGATTCTAGAGCCCTGCACTTTCTCAGCTGCCGTCTTTCTGAGCAGCAGTCTCTGCTAAATCCTTCATATCTGTTTTTTTGATTTATTGGCCATAGCTCTTTGGGGTAAGTGCTATCATCCCCATTTTACAGATAAGGAAACAGAAGTCCATCTAAGATAATGACTTGCCCAAGGTCACAAGGGTGTCAGGGGCAGGGGCAGGATTTGACTCCAGGCCTGGCATCTTCACCACATCCCAATCAGCCTTCTCCACCCTTTACCAATCTCTCTCACCAAAGTCCTGCTCTGTCACCAAGCACAGCTGTGTCTGAAATACTGGTGCTTAACCCATGTTGGGAATCACGGGCTCCTTGGAAGAATATGATGGACCTCTTAAATCCTCTTTCTCCAGAAAAATCTAATCAGCCCACCATATTCAGGGGTTCCTGGGCCTTCCTGATGCCCATCCCTGCCCACCAGAGGGTGGGTTTTCTACATGGCAAGCCAGTGCTCATTGACATAACTTGGGACAAAGAGGCAGGCTGAGACCTGGAGCTTCCAGCTGACTTTCTCTCTCCCTCTGTCTCTTTCTCCCCACTCCCCCAAATCTCATCCCTGCCAACCGAGGCCCGGATTTCCCATCTCCTGAGGTAGACAGGGCTCTCCTGGCCCCCACATATGGCTGCTCAGGGTACAACCCTCACCTTTATTGAAAATTATGTCCCATGCGGCTACATGGTCTCTCCAGGTCTTGGTCCTGAACAGACGGAACAGGTCTGGAGGGAGGTTGAGCATGGGGACACTAGTGTGGAACATCTGGTAGACGGCATCAATGAACTTCTGGGCCTCAGGGTCCACTACTTCGTCCAGCATCCCCAGGCGCTCCCCAAACATGACATTGGTGATGGCTGCAGGGGAAGCAAGGTTGAGGAATCTCTTCCAACCCGACCATCTGAGAGCCTCTGCTCCCAGGAAACCATCCCATCCAACACATAAGAACCCCTGCACCCAACCTCAGCTTCCTGCAGTAAAGAAACTGAGGCCTGAGTCCCAAAGGGCTAAAATTGCAGGGCTAAGGAAAACTGCCTTTCTGGCGGCCAGTCGGGTCCTTCAGAGGGTCATGTGGCAGACCCTAAAAAGGGATCACTTGAGTGGGAAGCAGAGCCTCCAGCCCAGGCTGGGATGAAACTGCTCAGCCCCTCTTCCCCCAGCACCCCCAGCAGCCTCTCGGCTTTCCTCCTGGAAAGAGAGGTTTCTCGTCTATAATTGACCAAAGTGGCTAAATACTTCCTGAAACATGTCAGATGGGTGCCTGGGGGACATCAGTCCCTGGTAATTGGCCATCCAGGGCCCACTCTGGCTGGACATAAGAAGACACAACAACTCCAAGGTTTTCCTACCTCCTGGGTCAGCAATCTGAACGCTGATTTCATGCCAAACTCTGGGCACTCCAAATCTCCTGAAGAGACCACATGGGCCCCCATCAAGCCACAGGGCCTTTGCATGTGCATGTTCCCTCTGCCTACGCTGTCCAACCTCCTTATTCCATCTGGATAACTCTTACACATCCTCCAATACCCTGCTCGGATTAACCACCCAACCCTCCCCTTCCCTCCCAGACCTCAAAGGGAAGGTCTCCGTCCCAGGAGATTTGCGGAATGAAGGACCAAGCCAAGCCTGGCTTTTGGAGGAAAGTGGCAATAGGGACCTACATTTTAGAGACTCTTGCCCCCATAGCATGAATCAGATGAGAGCGTGCAGCTCCCCCTGGGTGGCTGATGGCAGAGAATGTGTTCAGCGGCTCATCTCAAGCCAATCCCGACACTTCTTCAGGGTCTGTGTTGGGTCTCTAGGTGGGACGCTGGGTTCTCCCTCCCCCAAGACTGTGGCCAGGTAGGTCCAAGCCCCTTACACTCAAAGGCGAAGCGAAACAGGTCTTCCCTGATGTCCCCTGAGAACTTTCCAGAGCCCTGCTGCTTGATGCGCCTGTGCAGGACGCCGACGAAGTCCTGAGACACTGGGTTCAGCAAGGGAATGAAGTTCTTTATGGCCTCTGGAGCCATCACCTCCGTGTTCAGGACCAACCGGTCTTTCTTCCAAGCTCCTGCCTTCCTGAGAAAACATGGGCCCTCGGGCCCTCACGGTCACAAACCCCAGGCCTGGCAAACACAGAGGGGGCTGACTTGGCTCTCCCAGGAGGCTGAGCCACAGCTCACAGTCCAGCACTCCATCCACGTCCTCCTCTGCCCTCACCTCCTCCCAGCTTCTGCCTGGCCTGGGCGGGGCAGCGGGGAGAGAAGTGGGGAAGTGCGTGACAAGAAAAAAAGAGGCTGAAGGAGAACAAAACCCCAACCCTGCTCTACTCTCGCTGCTGCTGCTGCTTCAAGCCAGAGAAATCATATTCTTAGAGCCTTTAAGCAACTTTCCAACCCTCTAGTCTTTGCCTCTGCTACAGGCCTGCCCTCCTCACCACTTCCCCTTGCTCCTGGCCAATCTCACCTCCTACCATTCAAGGGCCCCTCTACATCACCTTTTCTGACCCCTGCACAGACACAATTGAGCAACCTCTGCACCCCCAACACGTCCCATTAATCACATTGGTGGAGAATCTCAGGTGCCCAGAATAGGGTTAATGCCCATTCTTATTCTCAGCTTACGGCCCATTCTTGAAAATAAATCCATGCAAAGCCCTCTTTGTCGTTTTGGGGCTTTGTTTATTTACAAGCATGTTATTATGAACTCACCACCCAGCAGAAAAACTAGGAACTTGACAATAACTTACAGATGCCCACCTGGTCCTCCCACATCCTGCCTCCCCGGCTAAGGGGACCATCAACCTGAATCCCTTGTTTGCTTTTGTATATAGTTTTATCTGACCGACACGTATTTCTAAAACATACTTTTTAAATACGTATACTTGTTTTCAACTTCTTCTAAAAGCTGTCATGATTTGCTTTTTTCCCTCAATTTCATATTTCTAGGTATCATCTGTACTGTGGTGAGTCACTGAGTCTGTTCTTTTTGACTGGGGTATGCCACTGTCATTCATTCCTGCTCCTGTTGGGCATTTAAGTGGTTTCCAGGTTCTCACTATTATGAACAACCCTGTTGCAAACATTCTAGTACATGTCCGCCTCGGGGGGGGGGGGGCGGGGCAGGATATTCTCTGGAGTATATGCTTGAGAGCAGAACGGCTGCATTGTAAGCATGTGAACGTTCAACAGCAGGAAGTAATGTCCAACCATTTTCCAAAGTGATGCCATCAGTTTTCAGCCCCACTAGCAAACTATGAGCATTCTAGTTGCTCTATATCCTCACCAACACTTGCTATGGTCACATTTTAAATTTTTGATGAGCAATTTGGAGGAAAACGGTACCTATTACATTTAATACACTGATTTGTTCATGTTTCTCACTGTTCCTTTAGGCTATAAGGGACTCACGGTGGCAGGGCCCTGCCCTACTTGTGACTCAGAACCCAGCACAAGGACTGGTACATAGTAGGCACTCAATAAAATGGAACTTAATGAATGAACCAGGAAATGAGGACTTTTCAAGGTCTTTAATTACTCAGTAAGATCTTCTGCCTGACCATGTCGCTGAGGGTTGGCAGGGCAGTTCACCATCCCCATCATCTGTTTTATGGAGGCAGGAAGATGACAGGGATTTGTCTAGAGGCCCCAGATAGAAAGAAAAGGCAGGGCACGCATGGCCCCAGCCCCTCACCCCCAGCCTCTGCCCTCGCCACAGCTGCCCATCATCTCCCTCCAGCCCCTGGGAGATGGCCCAAGACTCACTTCAACAGGACCCCGATGGGTTTCTCGTAATACTGGTGATAGGCAACCCAGGGTGGGATGTTGTATCGTTCTGGGTTGGGTCCCTCGAACTTAAAGAGAAGGGCCACATCTTCAGGGTCGATGATATAAACTGACTCCAAGTTGCCGAGCTTCTCTCTGGAGGGGCAGAGAAGGGGTGCTGTGATGTAAGGTTTGAGGAGAACCACGCACACCCTGGGCAATCAGGACACAGTTCTCGGCTCGTCTGTAACCACCTTGAGGCTGACAGCGCAGAGCAGACAGGCCTGGGAGTGGATTCCGTTCCACAGCCTCCTCGCTGTGTGACCTAAGTCCCTTACCCTCTCTGAGTCTCAGTTTCCTCAGTGGAGATAAATGCAGTACCTGTCTTACAGCTGCTGAAGGATAAGATGATATGAAGTCTAGGGCTGTGATTCCCGTGAGACATTCTATAAGTGACAGCTTTGTGCTTCTCTTATCATCACAGTGGCTCCTGCCTACCTCAGCACATCCCCAAGACTTACCCAGGGCCTTCTATGGACCATCAAGTCCTCCATGTTCATTCTTCCTTTGTGTCCACACTCTCAGCACCCTCCACCCTCTCACCCAGGCAGAGCTCAGAAACATGGCGCCTTCGTGGCAGCTTGGGGTGACCCTGTACTGCTTGTCAGGCAAGCCAGGCACCGGGCCAGGCAACCCCTTCTAGGCTCTAGGATTGAAGTTCTGGGAGTGGCTGCCCTGCCCCCTGGAATCAGATGTCCAACAAAGTACCTTGTCGCTATTAAAATAAAACTACAGTAAAACGTCAGACCCAGGGTATAAATATACCTCAGAGCACTTTGCGGAGAGTATTAAAGCACAGCTATTGTGAAACAACAGAAAATTCTACTTCTCACTTGCATCTGCCTTTTGCATAAGAAAGTTAATTCAAGATACCCTTTAAAAAAAAAAAAAAGGTCATGAAGAACCTAGGGGCAAGATGGGAATAAAGACACAGACCTACTAGAGACCGCACTTGAGGACATGGGGAGGGGGAAGGGTAAGCTGGGACAAAGTTAGAGAGTGGTAGTATATATATGGACATGTATACACTACCAAACGTAAAATAGATAGCTAGTGGGAAGCAGCCGCATAGCACAGGGAGATCAGCTCGGTGCTTTGTGACCACCTAGAGGGGTGGGATAGGGAGGGTGGGAGGGAGGGAGACGCAAGAGGGAAGAGATATGGGGATATATGTATATGTATAACTGATTCACTTTGTTATAAAGCAGAAACTAACACACCATTGTAAAGAAATTATACTCCAATAAAAATGTTAAGAAAAAAAGGAATTAAATATATTTATAAATTACGTTCTTAGAGTAAAATAGCAAAATAAAAGATACTTATTTCTAAAGAAAAAGAAAAAAGACACACTTTAAGGTAAAATATCATGGAACATACAGGTATAAGCCAAATTCTCATTCTCTCTCTCTCCCCCCTCCCTCCCCTCTCTTCCTCCCTCTTCCCGGAGAAAGGAGAGGGAGGGGGAAGGGGGAAGGGAAGGATGGGGAGATGGAAAGAGCACTGCTTTAACCACTGACCCATAGAGCCTGGGCCTACCTTCCGCAAGTCTCCTTGGCGAGCCATGGCCTCCTTTTTTTTTTGAATTTAATTTTATTTTTTATACAGCAGGTTCTTATTAGTTATCTATTTTATACATATTAGTGTACATATGTCAATCCACGGCCTCCTAGAAAATCCTCTCAGTGTTTTCCCAGCTGCCACACAGCCTCAAACCACTGACTCCATTAAAAAAAAAAAAGCTAAGCAAAGTCCTTGAACTGCTATTGTTATTATCAATTCCACCTCTGGGAATCTAGCCCAAGGCAGCTATCTGACATCAGACAATGATGCCTGATGGATGAGAATGTTCATAGCAAAAAAATGGAAAAGGATGTGTAATAGCAAAAAAAAAAAAACCTAGAGTGGACTAAATGTCCACTTTAAAGAACTGGCTAAAAAAATATACCTTATCCATGCTATGGGCTACCATGCTGCCTTTTCAAATTATCTTAAAGTGAGAAAAGAGAAAAGAGAAAAGAAGTCCTCCATACATTGCTATAGGACAACGCCAAACAGCGTATAAATATATTCACATTCTGAATGGAATATAAATAGTCTCAAAACTGAGATTGTATCTGATTTCAATTTTTCTAAATTGTTTGATAAAGAACAGGGACAGCCTTGTATTAAGGAAAAATCCACAAAACTTGTATTTTAAATTCCTCACGTTCATTTAGAAGTTTGTTATTTCAAGGCTATAGCTAGAATAGTGACACACTGAACTGTAAGTTAGACAATCAAGGTTCCAGCCTTGGGTTCGCCCTGATGAGCCGTGTGACATTGGTAAGACCCTTCTCCTCTCAGGGCCTCAGTTTCCCCATCTGTAAAGTGGGGATAATAGCACCAACTTTAAGGACATGTGCCAAGGCTCAGATGAAAGTGACTCAGAAAGTAGAAAGGGGTTTTATAAAATAAAGAGCTCCTACGGGGACTAGGGGCAGGATGGATGAGGCGGGGTGGAAGAAGGGGATAACGAGAGAGCTCCATGAAGTGAGGTTGGGGATAGAGGCCTGGAAGAGAGAAAGAGACAGACAGACAAGGAAGAGACACTCAGGAGCAGACTTCTCCCAAGCCTGACATTCAGTCTGGCGGGGTGGGGGGGCAGGCAGCGCCCTGCCTCCAGCCAGCTATAAAAAAGTCACTTAAGACTTCAAAAGGCATTGTGGGAGAGGGAGGAAGTGACCCTGACTAGGGAGCTGCTGGTCCCCTACACAAACTAGCCTCCTCCCCCAGCCCACCTATCCAACCAGCTAACATGTCCTACATGCCCTTTCCTCATCTCAACCCTTTCACTTAAAGTAAAAGTAAAGTATTGTCCCTCCTGGTGTCCCCTCCCTGCCCTCCCATCCCCCTCACCTACGCTCTCAGAAAAGAACTCAGCTGTGTCTTGAAGCCCACCCACCTTAGAAACTGCTAGACCAGAACAAGTGAGGCCTCCCACCAAGGGCAGCCCCCAGACCCCACCCCCATCCCAGGGCAAGAAGGTGGGGTACACAGTGGTCAAAAGACCGAAGGCCCTTCCTCCTGGCAGGAAGCTAGGCAGATGCTTGGGGAAGAGGGGCTCCAGCCAGGCCTAGTGGAAGGGACAAAATCAGCTGCTCCAGAGCTGCACAGGGCCAAGGGCCGAGGCCAGCGCCCCAGCAGGACAGGGTTCTAGCTGAGGGACCAGGGCAAGAATCCTAACCTCTCTGAACTTCATTGTCTTCTGATAATAGGGATGATAAACTTACCTTGCAAGGTGTGCTGCGGATAATGGATGTAGGGAGGCATTTGTCAGGGCTTGTTCTCTTAGCATTCCCACCTCCCTAAAGTTTCAAAGGGTATAGGACCTGGGGACTGTTGAGGCCTCAGGGCTGGGAAGTGAACCCACTGTCTGGGAAGCCTTATCCCTTCTCCTGCCACCCCCAGGCAGGAAGAAATAAAGCCAGAGGTGAACAAGAGCCTGGAAGGGGAGGGCAGACCATGCGAGGAGAGGGGAGCCCAGCAGGGCTGCCCTATCCCACCAGCCCCCAACCTCTGCCAGGCTTACCTGTAAATGGGGCCATACTTCTGGAAGTTCTGGACGTGGTGATAGTGGATTTTCTGTGAGCCCTTCTCCCTCCAGAAACGGTATAGGTTAAGCCAGCCATTGTCACCAGGGGTGGGGATCTCGTTGAAGGGGCGAGGGGTTTTAGTGGAGATGCCGGCTCCCTCTCCAGTGCCCACCCTGGGATGCCCCAGGCCCTCCCGCGGGGTGCTCAGGAGGGGCTGGCAGCCTCTGACCAGGACTGAGTGGAGCGGAAGCCCCCTGGCCAGCATGCTGCCCCTACAACTGCTCCTACTGCAGCAGGGCCTGACGAGGTGACTCTGGCCCTGGGCCCCTAGAGCCCAGCTTATAACCACCAGCTCAAGGTTAAGCGAGAAGCTGACAAAGCGGTCAGCCTCCCTCCTCCTCCCGCTGGCTCCAGCCCACATAGCCCCTCCCAGACTCGAGAACTGTAAAGAAAGAATGTTGTCCACCATTCCAGTTCTACAAAGATCAAGCCATTAGCCACTGCGGTCACCCACCTGAGGGGAACCCCTCTGTGCACCCTGAGGGAGACTTCAGGATGAAGAAAAACAGGAAGCATTTGGATTATACTGGCCCCTAGAGAGTTGAGATGTATATCTAAGGAAAACTTTCCATGCCCCTGGACTCTTGCACCTTCCCCTACATAGAAAAGCACTAAAAGCATTAACTTGAGATGTCTGTTGATTGTGATTAGCAGTAATCTTTTCATGTTAGGCTACATGGTTTTTTTCCAGCAAAAAGTTCATATAAATCGTGGCTTCTCCCTTACTTTTCTGGAGCAGACCCTCAGAGCTATCTGAAAGGCTGTCTCCTAGGCGATAGTCCTGTAGGGTAGCAACACTTGCCACCCCAAAATGTCTCTTTGGAATGCAGATTATTTCAAGATGAGAACAATCAAGGCCCAAAAGACTTGGGAAGAGACTGACCTTCCCTTTAACCCCCTGAAGAAGAAGTTAGATAGAAGGCCTGTTTCAGGAATCACCAAAGACATCGGCAAAGAATGTGGACTAAGTGTGGTGAGGGAAATTCTTAGAGACCAGAGATCACTCTGCATCCCATAATCTCTGCATGGCCAGCAAACATTTATTTACCAAACATTTGCTTTCCCATCTCCACGTCCCTTCAAAGTCCCAAACCCCTACCTCTGGCATCCTCTTTTGTCTCCAGCTGAAGATGGTCTTTAGGTGACATTTTCAGCTATTTTGGCGAGTTAGTTTTTCTGAGTCTCTCCCATGTATGTGTGTTTTCTTTTTTTAAAGATTTATTTATTTATTTCGGATATGGGCCAATTTTAAAGTCTTTATTGAATTTGTTACAATATTGCTTCCGTTTTATGTTTTGGTTTTTTGGCCACGAGGCATGTGGGATCTTAGCTCCCCAACCAGGGATCGAACCTGCACCCCCTGCACTGGAAGGCGAAGTCCTAACCACTGGACCACCAGGGAAGTCCCTAGATGTGTTACTAAATTTTGTTTTATTTTCTTCTGATGAGACATCAGTCTCATGTCAATTTCATTCTTAGACCAGCCAGAAGAACCTAGAAGGGTAGAGGAAAACGTCTTCCTCCCCAACAGGTGGCAACGAGGGTGGGATGCAACTTTACTGGCTGGACACTACTCACTCCAAAGCTGCTACAGTTAAGAGACCCTGGGATAACTGACAAAAGGCCCCAGAACGTAAGAATTCTTACTATGTCAGTCTCCCGGATCTCTGCCTTCAGGGTCTGTTGGAAATGAGACTGGTGAGTTTTTCTCCTTTCTAAAATAGATTAGCTGGAGAAAATATCTGTGGGCAGCTCCTTGGATTGGGTAACTCTTGGTTTGAAATTTGGCAGGGTACCCTTGCTTTGTTGATTCTTCTGCTCCCAGAAATGGTCACTGTTTTCCTTTGTCTCTGTTTCTGGTGTCCTTTCTCATAAGGAGGAAAACCATTCAAATGATTAGTTTTTCCCTTCATCTTGTTCTATGTCTTGAGAGCTTGGCTTGTAAACCAGTGTGAATAGTCTCTCTGGTCTCTGCCACCTGTAAGGTGCACACGTCAGTGTGCATTTGGCAGCCTGTTGAATAGACTGGGATTCCTAGCAGTCTCTTTGTCCAGCCATGCCAGCTCTCAGGGGAGTTTATCATATAGGGTCTCAGTCCATATGGGGGCCTTTGTCATCTCAACCCTCATTGCTTTATTAGTGATGTGACAAAGGTCTTTAATTTCTTAGACTATTTTTTTTTTTTTTTTTTTTTTTTTTTTTTTCGGTACGCGGGCCCCTCACTGTTGTGGCCTCTCCCGTTTCGGAGCACAGGCTCCGGACGCACAGGCTCAGCGGCCATGGCTCACGGGCCCAGCCGCTCCGCGGCATGTGGGATCTTCCGGGACTGGGGCACGAACCCGTGTCCCCTGCATCAGCAGGCAGACTCTCAACCACTGCGCCACCAGGGAAGCCCTCTTAGACTATTTTTGAGACTAAACTTTCTGGATCTTGTGAGGGCTACATCCTTTACACTATCTTGTAGGGATGCCTCTTACACCTTATTGGTTTGAGTCACTATTAGGACCCTACTTGGCAACGGCCAGACGATGGATCCTTTAAATTGGAAAAACGTCTAAATTGATAAAATATTTTAGAGAGCTCTCATCATAAATAGCTATTTTATTGGTACCTATGAAAAGAATAAACTAAAGGGTGGATACAAGAAATATAACAACTAATTTTAAGAACTCCCTAATGAGAAAAAAACCCAAAACAAAACAGTTTGGGAAGCCTTAAAGAGTTTGGTATCCCAGCTTCCCCTCATGGGGAACAAGGTGGAAATTTTAAAGGGTTATTTAAAAATAAGGTAAATAAAACAAATATTGAAAATAGTGGAGAGATTCCCTGGTGGCACAGTGATTAAGAATCCACCTGCCAACGCAGGGGACACGGGTTCGATCCCTGGTCCGGGAAGATCCCACATATATGCTGCAGAGCAACTAAGTCCATGGGCCACAACTACTGAGCCTGAGCTCTAGAACACGTGAGCCACAACTACTGAGCCCACGTGCCACAACTACTGAAGCCCGTGTGCCTAGAGCCCATGCTCTGCAACAAGAGAAGCCACAACAATGAGAAGCCCGTGCACCGCAATGTAGAGTAGCCCCTGCTCGCTGCAACTAGAGAAAGCCCGCACACAGAAACGAAGACGGAACACAGCCAAAAATAAAAACAAATAAATAAATAAATTTATTTTAAAAAAAGAAAGTAGTGGAATAAAGAGAAATCAGGAAGGGAAGAGTCACTGGACTCTTCCAGCAGAATGGAAATCTTTAGATGGTTATTAAGAAATGGGATAAATAAAACAGACATTGATGGGATTAAAACAAAGATTTTAATACAGCATTACCTAACATTGGATGGGCCAAAGGGACCCCCTATTGATCCCCTCAAACATTAAAGGGCCCCAAACATGTCTACTCTATTTACCCATACTTTAGAAAAATTTTAGAGGCTGGAAGAAAAAAAAATACACTGAAAAACCTGACCAGCAATCACTTAGGGCAACAGTTAGACCAATTAATCGAGTTAAAGAGCCACAGAAGGCCCTGGGACCCTTTGCTCCCCACCTCAGTGGGGACCCAAAGCCTTTAAACAGCCAGGGGATACAAGGAAAGAGTTCCTGGGACTCCTTGTGAAACCGAGTCCCCCGAAAACCGAGTTCCCCTGCCAAGTTTATGATTAACCTCTCTATCCAAAACTTTATTCCCTTTCTTGTCCCATTCCTGTTTCCCTTAGGATTGAGGTGTATCAAAGAAAAAGGGAGATTAAAACTGAGCAGGACCCTGTAGGGCCTTCCCCATGACAAGACCCCACTGTGTCCCCTACTTCTTTTTTGTAGAAAAAACTTTAGTCTCCTAGACCTTCCCCAAGTTTCCAAGAGCAGGCAGAAGAAGTTAATAAGAGAAGTGAGGGAATGCAGAAACAAAGGAAAAGCAGTTGTCCATCAAGAAAAGTAATGGTAGCTTCAACAACAGTTCAGTGATAAAACAGAGTCCTGGTTCCTCCTCAAGGGCTATAGATAACAATCTGGTGCATATCTTAGAGTTGTTCTGCAGAAATTAAGACCACCCCACACCTGGTAAAGGATGGTGGAGCCCAGACTGGTTGGAACCAGAAGATTGGTGATAAAGATTCCTGAAATATCACCCTGCTACCTCACCACCAGCCAATCAGAAGAAAGTCCACAAGCTGCAACCATCACCCCTAAAGTTGCCTTTAAAAACCCTTCCCTGGCGGTCCGGTGGTTAAGAATCCGCCTTCCAGTGCAGGGGACGTGGGTTCGACCCCTGGTCGGGGAACTAAGATCCCACATACCGCGGAGCAACTAAGCCCGAGTGCCACAACTACTGAGCCCACACTCCGCAAACTACAGAACAGAGCCTCCACTCTGGAGCCCCTACACCACAACTACAGAGCCCACGTGTTCTGGAGCTCACGCGCCGCTATTAGAGAGTCTGTGCGCTGCAGTGAAGATCCCATGTGCCACAACTAAGACCTGATGCAGCCCCCGAAAAAAAAAAATACCCTTCCCTGAAAGCCACAGGGGGGTTCAGGTGTTTTGAGCATAAGCTGTCCATTCTCATTGCTTAGTGTCCTGCAATAAACGCTGTACTTTCTTTCACTACAACCCAATGTCAGTAAATTGGCTTTGCCGTGGAGTCGGGCAAGTGGACCCAAATTCGATTTGGTAGCAGGGATAAGATAAAGACTTGCTGATGGGGTCCTAATGGAGGCTATTGTTAAAGGTATAAGAGTTAACAGAATTGGGATGAAAGTTTATAAGGAAATTGGTGTATCTGAATGGGCTTTTTGTAATATGGTTGCATCTCTTTTGCCTGATGGTACTGTGAGGATAGACATTGTGTCTCACTGGGGAACGCTTCCCCCACCTGGTATTTTAAGACAGGGCATAGAAATCCAACCTTCAGGCAATGTTAACTGAACATGCTATAGAAATCGGCAGGGTTGCCTGAACCCACACAGTGTGAGGTAAAACCTGGGGACTAATATTCAGGTGCTAACATGAGCAATAGTGAAAGATTTTTGCCTCTAGGGTGAACTGGTCTGGGGTTGACTTGTGCGCTTGGAAACAGAGTCTTTGTTGAATGCCTCATGCAAACTTTTGAAGGCATGATACACTGAACCCTGACGTTGTAGAACACAAAAATCCTTTGATTTCTAGTTTAGTTGGAAATCTCTCTGATACAAAGAAGCAAATTAAAGAAAATGTAGTTGGGCAAATCAATCTTTTGATATCATTTAGACAGCAGCCCAGTTCTTCAGGAAATTGAAAGCAACTTTGTCTTGCAAAACTTACAAAATCAGAAATATAAATACAGCACACAATAGCCTGAGACTGAGCTTAGTTAATTTGATCACGTAGAACTTGAAACCAAAGGAAAAAAGAGGAAAAGTGACCTTTTAAAAACTACAAACTGCTGGAAAGGTTCCCTTACCCAAAACCTTGTTCACAGCCTGATTCTAGTTCATGCCTGATTCAAGACTAAAATTTTTAAATGAAAGCTATGAGGTCTCTGGTTGTGTCTGTCTATAGGTCTCAATGTGTATATTATTGGTGTGGTATTTTTCTACCTCTTGATAGTATTGCCAATATTAATTTGTGAAAGAGCTTTATTTAATTGGCTTAAAAGTAAGCACTTATAAATGAAATATTTCTAAATTTCAAAAGTGTAATAGAAACGAACCCAAATGTTTTTCAAGTTCATGTGATGTAGGACTACTCTTTAGTAAATAAAAGCAAATTTTTAATTTTTGGTTTAATTTAAATAGGCATGTCTTAATGTTATCAGCATTAAAATTAAAACTCAAACAGGGAAGCCATATGGGAACATATGTTTATGTATGACTGATTCACTTTGTTATAAAGCAGAAACTAACACACCATTGTAAAGCAATTATACCCCAATAAAGATGTTAAAAAAAAAAATTAAAACTCAAAACTTTTATTCTACCCAAGTTTACCAAAAGTCAAATAAGTTTATGTTATCTCTGTTACAAAATTTGTCAGCAAGAAAAATATCTTGGGATGATGGGTGATTTAAGAGAGGAAAAAACAGTGTTTCAGCAGAAACTGTAACACAACGGTTGTGGATATTAGATTCTAGTTCTGTTTATCATCTTTGAGGTTTTGTTTTTCTATAAACTGGACTGTATCCTGAATTCTTATAGTTTCCTCAAAGATTTGACTACAAAGCTCCAAACTTTTCCAATTTTTCTCCTACTTTGACTTGGAATTATTGAGAACTAAAACTGCACTTTTCTGAAGCCCTGCAAACTAAATCTAGATGACTTGATAGAAATTTCAGAGAAATCACAAGAGCTCATGTTTAGGCAATTTTAATTTCTGTTGTCTGGGCCACTCAGGAAGCTTACCTAAATACCTGACAACATCATCAGAGACATTGCAAACTTCAAAAGGTGCTTCGACCCTGACGTCTAGAAGTCTTCTTGACTGACAGCTCTCAGGACTCAGACACTGGGTTTGTAATTTGCTCCAATCCTTAATGCCTCTTATTAAATACCCGATTGCTTGCACCTCATAGGCCTAACTTTGAGAATCCCCCTGTATCACCATTTCCTAAAATGAATTTTACTGACCTGCTGTCAGGGCTAAGAGAGTGGTTTAAGGAAGTGGAACTATCCACCAACTCAGCTTCTACAGTGAAAATTCTTTAAAAGTTTCAAAGGCAGGACTGTAGGGAAGCAAAACTTGCCACCCCAAAATGTCTCTTTGGAATGCAGATTATTTCAAGATGAGAACAATCAAAAGACTCAGGAGGAAACTTTTGACCTTCTCCCTAACTGCCTAAAGAAGTTAGATAGAAGGCCTGTTTCAGGAATCACCAGAGACATCGGCAAAGAATATGGGCTAAGTGTGGTGAGGGAAATTCTTAGAGACCAGAGACCACTCTGCATCCCATAGTCTCTGCATGGCCAGCAAACATTTATTTACCAAACATTTGCTTTCCCATCTCCACGTCCCTTCAAAGTCCCAAACCCCTACCTCCAGCGTCCTCTTTTGTCTCCAGCTGAAGATGGTGTTTATGGTGAAGGTTGCAGCCATTTTGGCGAGTTACTCAGGTCTTCTGAGTCTTTCTCCTGTGTTCATGTTACTAAATTTTGTTTTATTTTCTCCTGTTAATCTGTCTCGTGTCAATTTCATTCCTAGACCAGCCAGAAGAAACTAGAAAGGTAGAGGAAAATGTTTTCCTCCTGACAGACCTCAGTAAGTCCCCTAATAAAACTGAAACCTGCTGCTCTGACGTTGTGCATTTTTTTCAGTTGATAGTACCAAGGCTTGGTCTGGATTTCCTGCAGTCAGAGAGGCTCCCCAAAGCACAAGGAGACCCCTCTGTCTCTGTCCTCAGTGCCAGCCCCAGTGGGCCCTTGAAATGGTATAGATTTGTGCCAGTCCTCTGCTGGGGCCTCCTGCTAACCCCTGCTCTGGGACGCATTGAAACTGAGTCCCCCTAAAACTGAGTTCCCTTACCGAGTTTATGATTAATCTCTCTGTCCAAAACTTTATTCCCTTTCTCATCCCCTCTGACTTCAATCCTGTTCTAACCGTGCTACCAGAGTCAGATGACTAAAATTGTTGTTGTCAATAACATCGTTAACGTACTAAAATTGCTGCTGTAGCCATCATCAACAATGTACAAACTCAGGTTGTTTCTCCAGGACAAGATGAGCTAACAGACCCTCAAGCCATGAACCACTTGGCCAGAGATTGTAAACCAGAGACATCCTGACTCCTATGATTAAGAAATGTCACAGAAATGTCACAAGACCGTAATTAACCCCAACTTCTTTGTTCTTCCCCTTTAAAAAACCTTTAACTCAAAGACCGAGTGGGAGTGGATCTGAGGCTTGTCTCCAACTCCCTTGCTTGGCGCCCTGCAATAAACACTGTACTCTCCTTCGCCACAACCTGGTGTCAGCAGATTGGCTTTGCTGCACATCAGACAAACAGACCCAAATCTGGTTCGGTAACACTAGCTGCTGGCAGACATCCATGAGCATGTGCAGACAGCCTGGGGTTAGAGATAATAATGAGGGGCCCAAGAAGAGGCCGGAGCCACCTTGCAGCTTTGGGGCAACATACATCTTAGTTGCAGCTCCATTATTTATAGGTATATGATTATAAACTGTTTTTGTATAGTTTCATGATTTTTAAAGTTCTACTGTTTCTGCTCATAAAAAAAACCCCTATATTTTCTGAAAATGTTGTAATTAACAGGTATTGCTATTATTATTTTTAAAGATATTACTATCTAAAAATAAAACTGAATTACAGTCATATTTGCTCACTGTAGAACACTAAGGAAAAGGACAAACATGAAAAATTAAAACCTCCTGAGTCTTTCATGTTGAGTGAAAGAAGCCAGACACAAAAGAGTACATACTGTTGGATTCCATTTTGACAAAGTTGAAGAACTGGCAAAATGAATTTATGGTGTTAGAAGTGGTTCTCTCATGGGGTAGTAACTAGGAGAGGGGATGGGAGAACTTTCTGGGCTGCTGGAAATTTCTCTGTCTTGATCTGTGTGTTTACATATGTAAAAATTCACCTGAGCCATAAACTTGTGACATTTGCATCCTATGGAATATATACAATTAAAATGTAAAGAAAAACATTCATCTTTTTCTAATAGATTCTTTTTCCTATAAAAAAACAATGGGCCTAGGGCTTCCCTGGTTGTGCAGTGGTTAAGAATCCACCTGCCAATGCATGGGACACAGGTTCGAGCCCTGGTCTGGGAAGATCCCACATGCCCTGGAGAAACCAAGCCTGTGCACCACAACTACTGAAGCCCGTGCGCCTGGAGCCTGTGCTCCACAGCAAGAGAAGCCACCACAATGAGAAGCCCGTGCACCGCAACGAAGAGTAGCCCCTGCTCGCCTCAACTAGAGAAAGCCCGCCAGCAGCAGTGAAGACCCAACACAGCCAAAAATAAATAAATAAAATAGATAAATTGAAAAACAAAACAAAAAAACATGATGGGCCTTTACAAAGAGGACACTGCTTCTCTAATTAGGAGTTAAACCCAAATCAAGCTTTAGTGCAAATCTTCGATCCTTAGGTACAGTGGAAGGAAGGAAGTCCCTGGCTGTGGGTGAGCGAATAGTCACTGGGGGCAGAGCCCAGAGGACCAGGGAGGGTACTGGAAGCCTCCGCCCTGAGAAGCTCTGCACAGCACTGCCCTCTGGCAGGGAGGGGGCAGCAATTCACTCAGTGGGTTCCCGCAAGGATGACAGCATTGCCACATCTGAACCTCTGTCCTGCTGGCCCAGAAGGCAGACATCAGACTCACTGTTTATGGGGCCAATGAATCAAAAACTGGCTTTTAGGGCTTCCCTGGTGGCGCAGTGGTTGAGAGTCCGCCTGCCAATGCAGGGGACACGGGTTCATGCCCCGGTCTGGGAAGATCCCACATGCCACGGAGCGGCTGGGCCCGTGAGCCATGGCCGCTGAGCCTGCACGTCCGGAGCCTGTGCTCCACAACGGGAGAGGCCACCACAGTGAGAGGCCCGCGTACCACAAAAAAAAAAAAAAACTGGCTTTTATCAAAAACTGCTGGACATCCAGTGCTGGGCTGCCCAGGGACAAATGCCCATACATTGCTCTTTCTGGAGATTCTCCATCTGACAACTCCACACCACCGCTGGAGGCAGAAGCCAGAAGCTCACTTTCCCAGCATCCCTTATACCTGGTACACAGGCAAGCCGATGACTTGGGCTCCACCAATCAAATGCTCCCTTGTGAAATTTTAGTTGAGAAGGTAGTGACATGGAGAGGCAGCACCATGTGGAAGGTATCTGGCACCCATGGTGGCAGAGACCTCCAGCCTGGGCCAGCTGCAGCATGTGAGCCCTGTGGGGTCAGTGGGTGGCCACCAAGGCATCCCTGGATGTGATTCAACTGACGTTCCTGACACCATGGCATCCAAGCCTGATTATCTTCCTTCCCGGAGATTTTGTGAACTATATAGTACCCCTTGATAAATTCCTTCCCTGAGAAATATTAGCTAGAGTGAATTCTGTTCTTGACAACTAAGAATGCTCAATGAATCAATAGTAAACAACTATTATATTGCTAAAGGCCCATCACACTTCTACGTGACAAACATCGTTTGCAACTAAATTAATACAGCTAAGATGGATCATCGTGTACCATCCTACTTTTAATTTATGCCCTATAGACTCATTATGGGGACATTCTGGGAACCAAAGAGAAGAAGTCTCATAACAAAGTGGTGTTTGATGGAAACAAATAGGTTTGGTATGGGGACTGCCACTGTGACACCTGTCATTCCATCACCCCGAGATAAACATAAACCATATGTGGACTGAAAAAAAATGCACAATGTGAGAACTGTGAGTTTCAGTTTTATTGGGGGACTGACTGAGGAATATAGCCCAGGAGACAGCCGCTCAGATAGCTCTGAGGAGCTGATCCAAAGAGGTAAGAGGGGAGGTCAGTATATACGTGATTTTGGAGAAGGGGTACATGCAGTCAAACACACATCTCGGTAGAAGGTTACTGTTAGTCATGAGGAACCGATATCCCAGTAAATTATTTTAATGCTTTTCTAAGTATGAGAAGATGCAAGAATCTGGGTTCAGACAATTTTCTCCTGAAAATATCTAACTTCTGAGGGCCTGTTCTACCTGTTTTCCCAGAGCACAGAGTGCTTCATTCCTTCATTCCTGCATTCCTTTTAGGGTAAACTGTAGGTAGAACTTGATGGTGGGCATACATTTTGATGTATTTCCCTTAGTCCTTGTTTCCTGGATCCTGTATCTCTCCTGTTTTCGGTACCTTACTAAGAAAGAGTACATGAAATGTAAAATGTTGAGATCCTGCTTATCTGACAATGTCTTTATTCTACCCTCACCGTGATTGAAAGTTCAGCTGGATATAGAATTCTGGAATTGCTGCTGAAAAATCCAAATCCATTCTGATTCCTGAGCTTTCACATTTGTCTTTTTCCCCCCCCTCCAGTTGCTCATAGGACCTTCTCTTTATTTTGGCTGCTTCAAATTTCACAATGCATCTTGTCACATTAGTTCTTGGGCTGGTTACTGGGTGAGCCATTTTATTATTTTATTTTATTTTATTATTATTTTTTGTTGTTGTTGTTGTTGTTGTACGTGGGCCTCTCACTGCTGTGGCCTCTCCCATTGCAGAGCACAGGCTCCAGACGCACAGGCTCAGCGGCCATGGCTCACGGGCCCAGCCGCTCCGCGGCATGTGGGATCTTCCCAGACCGGGGCACGAGCCCGTGTCCCCTGCACCGGCAGGCGGACTCTCTACAACTGCACCACCAGGGAAGCCCTATTTTATTTTATTTTATTTATTTATTTACTTGGCTGCGTCAGGTCTTAGTTGCAGCACACAGGCTCTTCATTGTGGCAGGCAGGCTCTCTAGTTGTGGCACACGGGTTCAGTAATTGCAGCACACAGGCTTAGTTACCCCGTGGCATGTGGGATCTTGGTTCCCTGACCAGGGATCAAACCTGCTTCGCCTGCATTGGAAGGTGGATTCTTAACCACTGGACCACCAGGGAAGTCCCAGTAAGCCCTTTTAATCTGGAAACTCATATCATCAAATTCCTGGACATTTTCTTGTATAATTTATTTCATAATTTCTCCCTTTTTTTTCTCTTTTCTCTATTTCTAGAACTCCCAGTAGTTATATGTGAACCTCCTGGATTTATCTTTTATTTTCTTTTCTCTCCTGTACTTCATTTCTTGGTCTCTTTATTCCACCTAATGAGAGACACCCTACTTCAGCTACCAGCCCCTCTGTTGCAATTTTTATTTCCACTATCCATTGTCTAGTTTCCTAGGGCCGTTTATTGTATCTGCATTTGGACACAATATGGACATGACAGTTTCTCAAATCTCTGAAGATATTAATCATAGGGTTTTTTTTTAAAGTTTTTTTGTTTTCAGTTTTCTTTTGTTCGCTGTATCATCTCTGTTTCCTCTGAGTTCCTTTTTCTATTTGTTTTGGTCCCTACCTTTCATGTTAGAAGTTTCCTCAAATGCCTACTAATTTTGGGCAGATCCCTAGTTGTCCTGCGTGGACTCCAAATTTAACAGTCAGGACCCAAAAGGCTGACCAGTTTGGAGCAGGTGAGCAGGGCTTGCCCAGCTGTGGCTTTGGGGCAAGATCATCAGAGAGGACTCTGACAGATCCCCAATGTCAGCGGCTGTATGACTTTTCACTTAGGCTGATCATTTTCCCCAAGGAAGAATCTTGTAATTTTCAGTATGAGACCTCTCACTTACCTCACTGTGGCTGGTGTCCCCAGGCCCAGAGCCTTCCTGGTTCAATGAATCCAAGGAGCAAACCTCAACGCTTTGACCCAGAAACCCTCCAGGTGTTCTGTGCACACAGCTACGATCATCACATTCATACAACTTTCTGTGCTGCCGCATCGTTACCAAAATTGTCATAAGCATTTCTCACTTATTATTAAATACTAGTGAGCTATCTCTTGGAAAAGTTGCATCACATTCTGTGAACGAGGTTATCTGTGCCTTATTCTTTTAAGTTCAAAACTCTGAGGTTCAGAATTCAACTTGGGTGATAAGGTACGAACAGATCATGTCAGGTCACAACCAAGGGGTGGGGAGACTGGTGCTTTTATTTATTCCCATACCTGCAGCATTCGACATCTCTATTCCAGACACTGGGCCAGGTGATGGCTTAGAGGAGAGGTCCAAGGGCCATGCGGGCCCTGCCCTCAGGGACAACACAGTTAGGGGAGGCGGTGAGAGAGCCATGAAGCAGGGAAGGCTAGAAGGACTCTGGACTCCAAAGAGAGGGGTGAAGTGGGATTTTCTCCAGGAAGGCTCAGTGGCCCCCATGGGCTCTCAGATGAGAATCCAGGAAAGGAGAAGCTTGCTGGTTTCATGCCCATTTCCTCCTCTCCAAGGCAACAGTTGAAGGATCAGTTCCAGAGAGCAAATGAGAAGGGAACGGGAGAGGATGAAACAGGGAGGGGTTAGTTAGATCACAGCTCGGAATCAAGCCAAGCAGGTTGGCTATGGTTCTGCCTCTTACCAGCTGGTGACCCAAGAAACTTATGCATCTTCACTGAGAGTGTCCACCTCAGTGTATGAGTCACCTGACAGGGTCATCGGAAGCCAGAGAATACCATCCTCAGAACCCTCTGCAGAAGCCTTGCACTCCAGAACCACGGGTGTGGACCTTCCCGTGGAGGAGTGAGGTGATGGGTGGAAGGAAACTGGACAGTGCCCAAATGGGGCAGACAGGTCCAATCAGGGCACCTTTCGCTTTCCTTCTTTGGGGCAATCTAAGGGAAACCTATGTAGGCATAGAGGAGCAGAGGGAAAAGGAGAGGCCAGGGTGGGAGGCAGGGCCTGGAGTCCAGGTGCAGGGGATTGAGGGAGTGGGGGCAAAGCCGGTGAGAACAGGAAAGAGATCGGCTTCAGAGAAAGCTCTTTCTGAGTCACACCATGCCTGGCAGTGATGAGAAGGTCTCGGGGTGAGGGAGGAGTAAAACAAATTGCAAGATGGGAAATGACTCCCTGGGCACTGTATCTCTGCCTGGGGCCCTGCCCTGTACCCCTACAAGAGGGAAGAACTCGGCCCCCACTGAGCAGCACACAGCCTTGCTCAGCTTCCTGACACTCACCCCGCAGGCCACCCGCATCTCTGTCTCATCCTGACCTCCTGGCCCATGGCTCCCGAATCCTCCTCGGCCCCCTTCAACACACTGCCAATGGGGGCCAACCAGACAGCCTCAGCAGAAGTAGAGAGGTGTGCTCCCAGGCTGCTTGCCTCCCAAGCATCTGGATTCAGAAAAATCGAAAAGAGCCTGGTTTTTTATTTCTGCACCTGGAAAAGCCCTGTAGCTTTCCCTATCTGTATTGATAGAATATAGTGAATGTTTACTATGTGCAGGGCATGTTACAGGCATTATTCCATATAATCTTCACACTTCCTTTATGAGGTAGGTTCCAATGCTTTCCCTGTTTTACAGATGAGGAAACTGAGGCCTAGACAGAATGGGTGTTTGCCCAAAGATACAACACTAACTGGAGACAGAGCTGGGATTCAAACTCAGGTTATCCCTCTCCCAGGCCTGGGCTCTCAGCCCCATCACCATGCCATTGAGAAGTGGACCTGAGGACACTAATGAGAGCAGTAACAATGGGACAAAACCCTGCAAACTGTAGAGCAGTGACCTCATTACCCAAAGTGAGCTAGGCTGAGAGACCTGGAAAGGCCCTTAAGGGTCATTTCTTTGGTCTCCCATGGTACAGATCGGAAGACCCCAGAGAGGGGCGGAGACCTACCCTGGGTCACTAGAGCAAGGCAGGAGCAGAAGCAAGCCTGAAGCCAGGCCTCGAGGCCCCCAAAGAGCTAGAGGGGCCCAAGTCAAGAGTGGCCACTTAGAGGGACTTCCCTGGTGGTCTAGTGGTTTAGAATCCACCTTCCAATGCAGGGGTCGCAGGTTCAATCCCTGGTTGGCGAACTAAGATCCCATATGCCGCGGGGCAGATAAGCCCGCGCACCATAACTACTGAGCCCGCGCGCTCTGGAGCCAGCACCACAACTAGAGAGAAGCCCACGCGCCACAACAAAAGATCCCGCGTGCCACAACTAAGACCCGTCACAGCCAAATAAATAAATAAATATTTTAAAATATAATAATAATAATAATAAACTCAGCCTCATAGAAGATTTATCATTTAAAACAAACCAAAAAAAAAAGGAGTGGCCATTTGGAGAGGCATGGCTGACTCCTCCCCACAGCCTGCCCTGTGTAAGGCCAGCTGGGCAATCACTGCAGACTTCCACAGAGTAGGTGCCTGGCTATGACAGTGGGGAAGGCCAGAGCAAGAAGAGGAGGTGATGAGAAGGCCTTTATTCCCCAGGCCTTGGAAGAACTTGAACAAACAAAGCAATTTCACCTTGAACTCCAATCCCCGTCATCCCTCCCCAGCTGGCCCTGATCTGGGGCTGTAATTCAGCATGGCTGACTCAGAAGGAGCCCCGGATCCCTTGAGTTGAGGTCTGCGGTCAGGCCACTCTGGACTCACTTCAAGATCTTGGCAAATCAGGTCAGCACCAAACCCAGGATGTCAATTCCAGTCTACACACTGGCTCTGTTGCTCTCCTCTCTGATCTGTCTCCTCAGCCCCTTCCCACCACACCACACCCCCAGACCCATCCCAGCCACCACACACGGCCTCTCCCTGCACCCATCACTTCCCCAGACAAGGATCAATCATAATAGAATTTCAACAAAACTACAGCCCACTTGATGAAAGCATACTTGTCAGGAAGCACACACGCCATGTAGCGCACTTCATGACTACAATCTACACTCTCCCTTATGTTTTACATTGGACAATATGATACTTCTCCTTTCCCCGCCCCCCAAAATGTTACCTGCTGGCAAATAAAGGATGTATTTAAAGTACACATATAAGAGACAGAAAGAGTGGCGGTTGCTTCAAGCTAAGGGGATGATATCTAAAGGGAATGGGTTTCTTTGGGGGAGATGAACATGAAAATGTTCTAAAATTGATTTATGTAATGGCTGTACAACTCTCTGAACATACTAAGAACCGTTGAATTATACACTTTAAGTGAGTGAATTGTGTAGTATGTGAACTGCATCTCAACAAAAGCTGTTACCACTCACACACACGCACACGCACACACGGGCTCACACACTCACAAGCTGACATCCTCCTAACCCTTCTGTTGTGTTTATCAGCCCGCAGATCACCCGGAACAGTAAAAGTTGTCCCTACACAGCCACTTGACCCAGGATTCCAATAGTGTTGGATCACTTCCAACAAATTCGGAGCAGCAGTTTTTTAGAAAAAAAATATTTTTTAAATTTATATTTATATGTATTTTATATTTATATTTGTATATTTATATATTATATTTGTTTATCTTATATTTATATATATTTTCTATCTGCACTTGTCAAGAGTGGTCGTTGTTCTCCTATAGGGGAGGGGCCAGGCATGACTTTCTGATAAAGAGAGTCTGGCGGGAGCCTGTTTTGCCTCACTGATGACCTTGAGCCTGGAATGACATCAGCCCGGGAAGGCCAAGTCTCACAGGCAGCACTGGGGCAATGAGCTTCCACAAAGAAAAGCAGTCAACTTGTTTTCCTTCATAGACTCTTAGAACCAAGGTGAAATTTGTATATTTCTGACTTAAAGCCAATCTCTTTAAGTGGGTCCCACAGTCCTCCGTGGAAGGAACCCTAATTGGCACGGTGTGAAAGACTATGGTCCTCTTCTTGACAGCACCCCAACTCTGGTCAGGCCTCCATCCTTCCCCCTCAGCCCATGTGTCTGGGGCACTGACCCCCAGGACTGGCCCAGGCCAGAGGCTATCGGCTTCGTCCTACCCCCTCGCCAGTCACTGGTTGAAGAACAGGCCTGTGATCCGTCTGAGCCTGTGATCAATAAGACGTGAGGAAGGGTATGAGGACGGCTTCTGGGAGAGAGGCTTCTTCACTTTTCTGAAAGAATTTCTAGAAGCATATCTTTCTCTTTGGACAAGGATGACTATGTTAGTTATCTATTCCTGCTTAACAAACTACCCCAAAACTTAGTGGCTTAAACAACAAATGTTTGTTACCTCACAGTTCCTGAGGGCCAGGAATCCAGGAGCAACTCTGCTGGATGGCTCTAGCTTCGGGTTTCTCATGAGAGCTGCTGTCACCTGAGGTTTGTCCAGGGCCAAGGATGAGCTTCCAAGCTCATTGGATTCAACTGGCACTACCTCAAGACCTTTCAGTGGCTGCTGGCAGGGGGACTCAGTTCTCCCTGGATGTTGGTCAGAGGTCTCAGTTTTTCACCTCAGGGGCATCTTCCAGGGTTACTTGAGTGTCCTCACAACATGGCAGCTGGCTTTCCCCAGAGCAAGTGATCTGAGTGACAGCAAGCTGAAAGCTGCTTTCTCTTTTATGCCCTCATCTCTGAATTTACACGCTGTCACTTCTGCTGTTTTCTATTCGTTAGAAGCGAGTCCCTAAGTCAAGCCCCACTCAAGGAGAAAGGAATTGGGTTTCCACCTTTTGAAGGAAGTGTCAAGGAATTTGTGGACATATTTTAATCCTCACTGAGGAAGCCTACAGCCCCCCAAATTCTGGGCAGCCATCTTTGCAATTACAAAGGGGAGCCAGTTTTTAGAAAGATGTAAAGAAATCAGGCCCTTGATGCCACTGTAGAAATGCTGGATTAAACCAGCTCTAAATCGAGCCTACTTGGAGACTTTCCAGTTACATGAGCCGATGAATTCTCTTTATAGTTTCAGCTAGTTTGAGTGGGGATTTCTACTGCTTGGAATCAAATGTCTTCTGATCCCCTGGTAGGAATGAAAAAGACAGCACAGAGTCACAGGGTCCAGTCACCCGTGGCGCATATATATATATATATATATATATATATTTTTTTTTTTTTGGTTGTACCACACGGCTTGTGGGATCTAAGTTCCCCAGCCAGGGATTGAACCTGGGCCACAGCAGTGAAAGCACTGAGCCTTAACCACTGGACCACCAGGGAATTCCCAACCTATGGTATATTTCAAGGACAATCCTACCCACTGCCTGGAGGTATACAGGACACTGCCCACCCACCCACTGGGCTGCCCTGTGCACAGGAGCCAGTGAGCTCTTTCTTAAGTAACAATCAGCCTAGGAGCGCCCTCCATGTGATGAGGAGACTCGGTCAAAAATAAACTCCAGGGACTTCCCTGGTGGTGCAGTGGTTAAGAATCTGCCTGCCAATGCAAAGGACACAGGTTCGAGCCCTGGCCCAGGAAGATCCCACATGCCACAGAGCAACTAAGCCTGTGCGCCACAACTACTGAGCCAGCGCACTAGAGCCCGTGAGCCACAACTACTGAAGCCCGTGTGCCTAGAGCCGGAGCTCCGCAACAAGAGAAGCCACCTCAATGAGAAGCCCGCGCACCACAACGAAGAGTAGCCCCCGCTCACTGCAACTAGAGAAAGCCCGCATGCAGCAACAAAGACCCAATGCAGCCATAAATACATAAATAATTAATTTTTTTAAAAAAAGAATAAACTCCAGGACAGTCACACAGCCGGCATTTTCTCATTTTGTTTCCCAGACAGAACGTTCAAATACTAGATTTTTAAGATCAAAACCAAACCCAGGGAGACCTTTTAGTTGAGTCCCAGCAATGAGACCAGGTTCGTGTGCTCAGATTTTGATGGGTCCTACACCCTCCCTATGCCTTCAACTTCCAACTCTGTTCAACACCTGCATGTCATGGGAAAATCGTAAACAATTTTAAGAATCTGACAAATATGTGGTCGAGTTTCATATCTACCCCAACCAGCTGTGGGGCTCGGGGCAAATGCTCAGCTTCCTCATCTGTTCATGGAAAAATTAGCCCCAGCCCACCAAGTATAGTAGGAAGTAATGAAATCATATATAGAGATATATATATATGTATTTACATATGTATATTATTTTTTCCTCCCTTTCTGTTCCTGCCAGTGCCCACACTGAAACTTTCACCCTCTCAAAAGTGACGGGAAGTTATGGTCCCCCCTCACCAAGCCCTTCACAATGGGAACGTGAGTTCTCTGAGGGATGCGGTTGGATTCATGAGCAGGCATGCCCGGGCCCCTCTTGGCTGTCTCAGGAGGGCTGGCCAGTGCTTACAAAGCCCTTGTTCTCTCCTCTCCCCTCATCTCTTGCATTCTGGAACTACCCTGTTGTTCTCAGAGTGGAGGTAGTACACTTTTAACTCCATCTAAAATTCTGCCTATGACCGAGAAGGTGATTATATTGACTGGGATCAGATTTGGATGGATAAACAGAAAATCCAAACCACAGGCTTACACAAAATAGGAGTGGGTTTTTTCTCACTTAAAGGTCAGTCCGGGGCTAGTTGGTCAGTCCTGTGGAAGACTCAGGCTCCATCTTTCTGCTCCATTCATGCCAGCACCCGCTTTGCAGCCCCATGGCCACGTCATGGTCCAAGATGCTGTCAGAGCTCTAACCATGCTTCTGGCCAGAAAAAGGAGGAAGAACTACAGAAGACAAAAGGAGCCCTCCGTGTTGAGCCAGCTCCATGTAAGCAGCCTTCCTCGAGGTCCCACACAAGTCCAGTTACATCCCATTGGCCAGAATTTACCTGAACGATTGCACCTAGCTACAAGGAATGTAGCTTGAAATGTAGTTTTTATCTTGATGGCAACACACCCAGATAGCAGTCTTGACTGCAGTAAATTAGGCCAAGTCAGGGAAGAAGGTGAAGGAAGCCTGGTTCTTCCATCCAAGAATAAAGCTGACATTCTGACCCTGTCTGACATCTGGGTCTATTACTTAATCACTGCAGAACGTGCAGGGGGGCAGAAATGTGCCTGGAAACTCAGAAATCCCCAGCATGTAGCACAGTGCCTGGCACAGAATAGATGACCAGTATTTTCATTTCTGTGGTAGACACTGTGGGGTAATTCCATGTCTCATGATGACAGCCTCTTCTCTGGGAAAGACCCCAAAAACACAGAGATGGGTCCTGGCCACAGAGGACGATTCTACTCGAGTGTCGACTCACCCAGACTGGACCATTCATGGTCCCTTCCAGAACCTTCCAAAGTTTATGGGAGGAAAGAGCAACAATCCTTCTCTGGCGGCCAAGCAGTAAGGAGTAAGGCCATGTTCTGTCCACCCGGAGGGAGGAAATGAGTGAAGAGAACGAAACCAGGGCCAGAAAAACTCAGAGAAGAGCTCTAAGCACACAGGTCATGGCCAAGACCTCGTCTCTGTTCCCAGAGCCCCAGAGGCCCAGCTACACCTCTTTCCTTCTGGTAAACCCCAGTCTGCACCACCCAAATCAAGCTGGGTTTCTGTCACTTGCCATCAACAACTCTGACTACTGCAATTACCTTTCCCCTTCCAATAGGGAAGAGACTTCATGTCTATAACACTTTTAATTATAGAATAATATTTGTCAGAATTCTTTCAGTAGCAAGTGGCAGAAATCTAGCTCACACTGGCTTAAACAAAAATAAATACATAAATAAATAAAAATTCATTGACATAAATTGGAAAAGTCAGCATAGAAGCTGGTGAGCCAGTGGTGTTTCAGGGCTCACATGCCCTCTATCCCTGTCTCTCTCTTTTTTTTTTAAATTTATTTATTTAATTTATTTATTTTTGTCTCTTTTGGGTCTTCGTTGCTGCGCGTGGCCTTTCTCTGGTTGCGGCGAGCTACTCTTCGTTGAGGTGTGCAGGCTTCTCGTTGCGGTGGCTTCTCTTCTCGCGGAGCATGGGTTCTAGGCATGTGGGCTTCAGTAGTTGTGGCTCGCGGGCTGTAGAGTGTAGGCTCAGTAGTTGTGGCACACGGGCTTAGTTGCTCCACGGCATGTGGGAACTTCCCGGATCAGGGCTCAAACCAGTGTCCCCTGCATTGGCAGGCGATTCTTAACCACTGTGTCATCAGGGAAGCCCTCTCCCTGTCTCTTGATTCTCCTTTCTTCCATGTTGTCTGTGCCCTCCTGCAGCCACCTGCATATGGCAAGAAGCAGTCAAGGCAGCTGCAGACTCCATGATCCCCAGAGCTCACCCTCCTAGAGGTAGAGGGACCCCCCTACTCCAACAACCACAGATCTTACAGAGGAGGTCTGATTGGCCAGCTGGGGACACATGCAGACCTCTTAGTCAATCATAGTGAACAGGGCCATTATACTAGGCCTGATGGGCAGGATTGTGTCACCGCCCACCCCTGCAGCCAGGGACCAGCAGCCTCTGTGGTTGATGGGGCCTCAGGATGGGGAAAAGGCAGTCTCCGATTCAGGGAGGCACTGGGCAGACCACAGACACAGTAATACTATTCTGCACTGTGAAACAAGCAAACGCTTTGGAGCCAGAGGGACGTGGGTTTAAATCCTAGGTCAACCACTGAATGAACATGTGGCCTTGGACAAGCTACTTCAGCCTTAATTTTTTCATCTTTAAAATGGGGTTAATCAGGCGTTCCCTGGTGGTCTAGTGGTTAGGACTCTGCACTTTCACTGCCGTGGCCTGGGTTCAATCCCTGGTCAGGGAACTAAGATCCCACAAGCTGCGCCACGTGGCCAAAAAATAAATAAATTTTTATAAAATGGGGCTAATCATTCCTGCTCTTCAGAGTTGTTGTAAGGATTAAGTAAGATAATAAAGTACTTAGAAAATCATGGGTTCTCAAAGCAGCCCACCTAACTTCATTGCATTTGATAGCACCCTTCTACCCCCTGTGACTTAGCTTAGGGTGTGGATGCCATACATGAAAATTACGTGTTTCTTTTCTCGTGCACAGATCCAGGCTGTGTCAAACTGTCACTAAGTCAAACTGCACTCACCCCTACCTTATTACCTCCTCAGAGTGAGTTTCTTCTATGTTCTAACCCTACCCTGACTCTAACAAACAGTCTAAATAGTCTGGAGTGGGAGGTGGGAAGGACCTAGAGATGTCTGGAGAGAAATCGGCCCTGGAGACAAGTCTCAAGGTTGTGGCCTTTCTAATATTAAGGAGCAGGAGGTGACTCTTAAAACTTTTTTTTTTTAAAGATTTTTTTTTATTCCATTTTTAAATTTTATTTTATTTTTTGATTTTATTTTTGGCTGCATTGTGTCTTCATTGCTGCACGCGGGCTTTCTCTAGTTGTGGAGAGCGGGGGCTACTCTTCCTCGCGGTGCACGGGCTTCTCCTTTCAGTGGCTTCTCTTGTTGCAGAGCACTGGCTCTAGGGGTGCGAGCTTCAGTAGTTGTGGAGCGTGGGCTCAGTAGTTGTGGCTCGCGGGCTCTAGAGCACAGGCTCAGTAGTTATGGCACAGGGGCTTAGTTGCTCCGCGGCATATGGGATCTTCCCGGCCCAGGGCTCGAGCCCGTGTCTCCTGCGTTGGCAGGCGATTCTTAACCACTATACCACCAGGGAAGTCCCAGACATTTTTTTATTATTATTAAATTAGCACTAAATTCCTTTTGCTCTTTCTCCCTCCCCCTTCCTTCCTTCCTTCCTTCCTTCCTTTCTTTCTTTCACCTTAGGAGGGGTCATATGGTCTTCTGAGGGTCAGGAGACCTTCCCAGGATGGAATGACATCTGTCCTCCCTACCCAGGCTGGCGATTACGTAGCCAAGGTTGATAAAGACTGAGTGCTCATGCCCTGGAGGAGAGGGGACCCCACTTGGGGAACTCTTTTTTTTTTTTTTTTTGTGGTACGCGGGCCTCTCACTGTCGTGGCCTCTCCCATTGCGGAGCACAGGCTCCGGATGCGCAGGCTCAGCGGCCATGGCTCACGGGCCCAGCCGCTCCACGGCATGTGGGATCTTCCCGGACCGGGGCACGAACCCGTGTCCCCTGCCTCGGCAGGTAGACTCTCAACCACTGCGCCACCAGGGAAGCCCATTGGGGAACTGTTTCTTTTAGTGGATCCTGAGCTATTCCTTCTGGCCAGAGAGAGTGAAATGAAGGAAACTATGGGACAGAGTTGACAGAACTTTTGTGGTGAGAGTAAAACAGGGTGGAGGAGGGGAGAAGTTAGGACCTGGAAGCCAGGGGACCACAGCCCTCAACAGAGAAGTGTTCCCAGTTTGGGGATCCCTGCAAAGGACATCTCTGAGGGCTGGCCCCTGGTGCCACCCATCACAGCCCTCCTTTGAGAACTTACTCTACAAGGGCCGAGCACCCACACGGACTTCCCATGGGGTGAGGGCAAGCCTGAGCCCTATTCTTCCCTCATCTACCTGGTGGGTCCCTCCCTGCACCCATAAGACCCCTGTAAATCCAGAGGAGCCCCTGTACCCCAACTTGAGAGGTGAATAAGTAGCCCAGAGTATCCCCTGGCAGGTTTCGGGGAGGAGACACTACGCCTCTCTCTCCCCATCACCACCACTGTCCCCTCCCTGTCCCCAGGCCTTCCTGTGTCCCATGCCCACCCCAGTAGCCTCACTGCCTCACTGACCCCTGCCTCATCCTGAGACAAAGCACAGTTTTAGGACCTCTAGAAGCCCAGGCATTTTTATTTTTGACAGCTGTACCCCACATCCGTGCAAACATAGTAAAATATTTTAAACCTCTGTAAAATCTTTGAAAGGATATTTATAATTTTGCTCTTGAAACCATTTGGCTAGGAGTAACTGATTTAAATTACAACTGGGGAATTCTTATAAAATGAGAAAAACCTAACCCACACATTCTTTCAAAGGTAATGAAATTTTTATGAATACTAAATTTAACAATTAATGAGGTTGATATAACATTACAGGAGGACATTTGATTAAGAATTTATTGATTTCAATTTTGTGGTGTTCTTATTTTAGAGCCGGTAATTTTTTCCCAGCTGTCAAGTATTCAAACGGGGCCCCTGCGGAGGCCCCAGGCCATGGGCTCCTGTTGCGGGCAACATAGAAGTAACCTGGGCCAATACATCTTCCCTATCCTCCACCCCAAACATACACCCCTTTACACACACACACACACACACACACGCTAAGGACAAACGTGACCTTGGCTAGACTGTGGAGACAGAGTCTAGCTCCCAATGAGGAAGACACCAGTTAAGATCAGGGATGAAAACAAGGTCATATCATGTCATGTCATATGTCACGTAAGAAGGGGCTTCCTTACTGCAGCCAGTGGCTGGAGCTGCTAAGGGCATGGAGGGTGAAACAGGCCAGGCTTGGAGGTTGGCACTGGTGCTTTTTCCCTACCAAGGAGGGTGAGTAGATGGGGCGGGAGGGGGAGGGACCACCTGCCCTTGTTTTCACAGCCAGCCACAGACCAGTTGCCCAAACCTATATGGGGACTACAGCCTGTGTTCAGGGCAGGTGACATCAGGACTAGTGGGCTGTGAGAGGCTTTTCTGTGGCACAAGGGCAGTGCCCTACAAAGAGGATGTGGAAAGGTTGGCAGACAGACAGACAGTCAGACATACAGACAGACAGAATGGTGCAGAGAGGAGATTAGGAAGAAGCTGGGGAGAGCAAATGGCTGAGAAGGACCTAGAATGAGGGCAGGGAGAAAAGCGGGAATAGAGCTGGTTTGTGTGCCAGTTCTCAGGGGAAGGCAAGCAGGATCTCCCAGGATTGGGGTGGCCCTGGGACAGCAGCAGCTGGGTGTCAGGGCCAGCCCGGGGGCGGGGTGTAGTGACGTGGCCAGGAATGGCAGGGGCACTAGTTCCTCTGAGAGCCCTTGTGGTGTTACCGAAGACTTCTGCAGAGACAGAGGGGTCTGGAGGGACATCTGCGCTTGGTACTCTCCCAGTACCCCAGCCTCCCTCGGAACAGGAGGGAGGGTATGGGCTGAGGCAGCCTTCAGCCAGGTCTGCAGCAAGGGCTGAGGCAGAGAAATGCCACTTTGTCCTCTCCTGGATCTCTTTGAGGCATCCAGGTATCCACAGTGTACCAGCTGCCTCCCTCGCCCCAGAGCTTGTCAGCGCCTCTGAAGTTAAACACTGTGCCACTAGGTGGAGCCAAAGCCCACGGCAACAGCGTGGGGCTGGGACGCTCAGCCGCCAGGGTTTAAGAGGATGGTGGGCTTGGGAGGCAGAGGACAGGGGAAGAGAGGATGAGTCTACAGCGGGGCCAGAGAGGGGACGGGACAGCAGGCCCCAGCCCAAGGTGGACTTATTTGGCTTAGAAAGCCTGCCCTAGCAGTAAAGGCTAAATCGTCCCAGAGCGGACCCCAGCAGCCACAAACCCCCATTTATCAGACGAGTCTGAGGCCCGTCAAGGGGAGCCAGGACTGGGCTGAAGCCAGAGCCCGCGCCACAGCTCCCTCCCTTGCCCCGGTCCTGGAATCCGTGCCCTGCCGGTGGAGAGGGCGCACGTGAAGAAGGTACCGCCTCCAGAAAGGGCAATCCCGGGCAGCGCCCGCTTGGCCCGGGGGCCTACGACTGGCACAGGCACTTGGCTGCCGAACCCTCCACCACCCTCAGGGGTGGCACGGGGTGGGGCAAGCGGAGGCCCGGACTTCTGCAGACGAGCGCGGGTAACCCAGCATCAGAACACGCCAAGCGCAGCTGCTGCAGGTGGAGGCGGTGAGGGTTGCTGAGGTTCTCGGATTGGCTGGAGGTGAGAGGGCGGGATCAAGGGCGTGGCTGAGAGATGTAAAAACCCGGAGAACGGACCTGGCTCAGGTGTTGAGCATTCCACTGAAGCCAAGGCAGGAGCTATAGAGCTGACCGGCACCTGGGGAGAGCATCGGCCATGTTGTCCCCAAGCACAGGTGTGCTGCGGGAGACCAAGCTGAAGGCTACCAGAGTAGCCTTGTGACTTCCAGGACTCGGGGGCCCCGGGACTCTTTCCTGCACCTCCCCTTTGTCTCACTGACCTCCCATCAGCAGAACCAGATAGATATCCAGACCTTCTCCAATCCGCCCGCCCCCTCTCACGGGAGCCATGCTCTCCCTTTACCTTCATCTTTCCCTTAAAAAAAAAAAAAAAAAAAAATCTCTCCCCAGGGCCCACGGATACATCGCACTTAGCTTTGCACAGCAAAAGCGCTCAGCACAGAACGCCCTACTCTACTGTGGTTGTCCTTTCACTTCTCACAGTGTCTGTAGAGGGGGAGGATGGAGAGGGGGGAGGGGAGGCCACATGGCCACTGGTTGCTACGAGTCCATTACTCATTCCCCACACATGTACTGACCACCTACTATGTACTAGACCCTGTGATGGGAACCAGAGATAGAGCTGTGAGCAAAACCGACACGGACTCCGCTGTTACACAGCTTTCACACCCAACTGTAGGACGGAGAGAGAGAGAGAGAGAGAGAATTTGAGGACGCGGACTGGTTATCCCCACCGCTGGGAATGTGGGTGGGCAGTGTTTGCCTTAACCGGTGGAGTAAGGAGGTTTGCAGAAACGTGTTGGGGGTGTCAAAGCTCATCACACTTGTAAAAACAGAAATGGTCAGTTATCATCAATATCAAGAAGATACACTGCCCCCTTGTTGTACCAGGGTGTTGCTTCAAGCAAACTAATACGCAAATGCCAGTCCACAGGCATGAGTTCTATTTGGGAGAAACGGGAAGAAATTAGTTGTTCGACTCTATCCAAAAATCAACCATAAAGTTTCCTTAAATGGCGGACTTCCTTTGAAATCTAAAGGAAGAAATTGTCTTTCTAGACACACCAAGTTAACCACCTTGCCTTCCCTCAGAACAGTGCAGTCAGTGGACACTAGAGGGCAGCAGAGAGATGGAGATGCCAGAGAGAAGAGCCATGGGTTAGTTCCTACCTGCCCCGGAAGGCATGAGCAGCCTAATAAAAACAACACCAATAATAGTTCACATTCATTGAGTGCTTACTCTAGGCCAGGTATCCTTCTAATTGCTTTATAAAAAAATTACCTCATTTGATCCTCCCACCAACCCTATGAGGTAGATACAGTTGTGTTAGTCCCATTCTACAGTTGAAGAAGGAGAGGTTGAGTAACTTGCCTGAGGTCACACAGCCAGTAAGGAGTAAATCCCAGATATAAACCCTGGATAGAGCTGTAGAGCCTGCATGCCTCACACTGCAGTTCTGCTTCCTGTGAAGAAGATGGACAGCGAAGGAGACAGCTGAGGTCCCTGGAGACATAACCCCAGTGGACTCTCCAAGGCCAGTTCTGGAAGCAGGCACCAGACAAGGGCTTCTAGCTAATCAAGGACCTTGGGTCATCTGTCAGGTAAGATCAGAAAGTCTGGCCCCTCCACAGGGCCATGGGGAGGTAACACCAGCCCTCATCACCACCTGCAACTGGATCCAGCCCTCCTTTACCCCTGGGTGCCCACCTCCATGGTGTACCCTTAAACTGTTGTGGCCTGTCTGGCTGAGATGTGCGATGTTGGCTTCAACCCACCCTCCCTTCATCCCTCAGACAGCCCTGCCTGCCCCACCATCAGCTGGCTCAGGCCTCCTCACCGCGGTGAAGAAGGGGCCGGTCAGAAGTGGCGGTGGCTGCTGACAGGTTGGGGTCCAAGGAGGATCAAGAGCACGTTGCTGGGGGTCCTGTCTGGGACCACCTGGAGAGGAGTTTCAGCCCAGAGTCCAATCCTTTCTTGGGTTTCTTCCAATTTAACAACAATTCATTGAGTTGCTGCTGTGTGCAGGTACTGTGCTGACTGCACAGGTTACCAGGAGAACTTGCTGGGTGAAAGCTGTTTACCATCCCCCCTGCCCTCGGTTAGTTCCTCTCTCATAAATTAAGAGGTTGGAGACCAGGGGTTCCTAACTCGGGACTGAAGTGTCCTCTGACATTTTATGTGTGTGTGTCCGAGTACATCTTTCTAGGTCAGGGTTTCTCAACCTCAGCGCTATTGATGTTTTGGCCTGGATCATTCTTCCTTGTGAGGGCCTGTCCTGTGCACGGTGAGATATTTAATAACATCCATGGCCTTTACCCACTAGATGTCAGTGGCACCCCTTTCCCAGTTGTGCTGATTAAAAAATGTCTCCAGATATTGCCAAATGTGCCCTGGGTGCCAGGGGTGGGGGGCACAAAATTGCCCCTGGTTGAGAACCACTATAAAAAGCTGCAGGAAAGCCCTGGGCTAAGTGAACTGCAAGTTCATCAGTATCGCCCTCTGTAGAATGGGGGGTAGAGCTGGGTTGCCTTGTGTGTGGCAATGGGTAGAAAGTGTTCAGCCTCCCCTTCTTTCCTCATTCCTGACCTGGGATTCTCAAGGGTCTGCTCCCCAAAGAGAGGAGTGCCACTTTTAAGAAAGAACCTGAAAGGACCAACTCTTACCCAAAGTTCTGCGGGAGGGGGGACTTCTGACACCCTCTCTGAAACCAGCCCAGCCTTTCTGCCCACACCCGTTGCCGTGGCCAGGCTGGAAGGGGTGCGGGAAGGTGGCCTGCTGCCATGGACCATTTGGGAAAGGAAGTGGCAGGACCTCCTCCGGGCCCAGTTCTCCGTGAGCCCTGCCAAGGCCGCCCACACCTGCCGACTCTCTGGGGTCCCTCAGCCCTGTCTTGGGAAATATGTCTCCCCTCCACCCCAGTGCCCGCAGATGCAGGCCCCAGCCGTAGGCCTTGCCTGTGCCTCCACAAGAGCCCCGAGAGGGAAATGGGGCAACGGCCAGAGTCAGCAATGGTGGTAGATGTTGGAAGCAGACAACCCTGCATCTTGAGGTAAAGCCCACATTCTTTCTCTCCTCTTGTTGGGCAACACCTCACTGAGCACTGCTGTGTGTCAAGGCAGAAGGTCAGAGACGAATTCAGTGGTGAGCTGAGAAATGTTTCACAACCAGCTCTCTGCGATGCGGCGAGGGGCCCCGATGTGCAGCATTTCCCCATTTCTTTCTCTATTTTTTTATGAATTTATTTATTTATTTATATTTTTTATTTTTGGCTGCGTTGGGTCTTCGTTGCTGCGAACGAGCTTTCTCTAGTTGCGGCGAGCGGGGGCTATTCTTTGTTGCGGTGCGCGGGCTTCTCATTGCAGTGGCTTCTCTTGTAGAGGAGCACAGGCTCTAGGTGCACGGGCTTCAGTAGTTGTGGCTCGCGGGCTCTAGAGCGCAGGCTCAGTAGTTGTGGCGCACAGGCTTAGTTGCTCCGCGCCATGTGGGATCTTCCCGGACCAGGGCTCCAACCCATGTCCCCTACATTGGCAGGTGGATTTTTAACCACTGCGCCACCAGGGAAGTCTGCATTTGTCCATTTCTGTGGTGTTAACATTTCTACTGCAGCAGGTATCAGCCACCAAATGTGATGTCGTTGAATGCTGGGCTGGTTCACACCATTGTATACTGTGTCTCCACCACCAGGTACGATGGACATGAATAACCTTATGAGCATGGGTAACAGTAAAATCGTTAGGAAGTGATGAGGTTTTAGTGTGTATTTCCCTTTTTAACGAAATGTATTTAATTGTAAATTTATATAATTTAATTACTAACAATGGCTGCATTTAACGAGCAGTTCAAAAAATTCCTCAAAATGTAACCACCAGTTCTCAAAAGCCAGTACAAGCCAGCTCCAGTTCCTTACTGAGAATTGAATGGGGTCCATGACCTCAAGACCATAATCTCTAAGGAAGACAGGTCCACCCAGGGTAGGATCATTGTTGGCGGATAGAGGGACACACTGCAGCCATGGAGAACCCGAGGAGGCACTGACCCTACCCAGAGGTTCAGGGAAGGCTTCCTGGAGGAGGTGCTGTCACACATCAACCAGAGGGAAGAGTAAGGTATCCCAGAGATGGGGGAGGGGAGTGTGCCAGGCTGAAGGGAGTAGTGAGGAAACACCAAGAGAGGAGAAAGCGCTTGGCATGGACCAAGACCCCAGATGAGAGGATCAGTCTGGCTGAGGGAAAGGCTGGGTTCCAGCGCCGGTTCTGCCGTTGATGCCTCTGTCAGTCCAGGCAAGTTCCCTCCTTCTCCAGGCTTCTCCCTTCTGTCACACTGGGGCCTTGAACCACGTCGTCTCCAGGCCCCAGGGGTCTGTGGAGCGGCCTTGTGAGTACAGGAAACTCGTGGTGAGGCTCTGGCCCACGGCAGGCCTTCCACTACCAAGTCTTCACCTCTCTTCCCCTCCCCCCTTCACCCGGTTTCCCCAGGTGATCCGCGAAACTCCAGGTTTGGCTGCAGAAAGGAACTATAATTACAGTCATTTGTAGAACAGTGTGCTGCTTCTCCTAATTACCTAGCAGTGCAATTTCAATTAAACGTCTAAGGAAGCTTCTCGGGAGCCCCCTCCCCAGGGTCAGCCCGTCAACGGGAACGGAATGGGGGGCTGGCAGCTACCGCTGGATCTCCTTGCTCGCTTTCCTCCTGTGACGCCAGGCAGGAAACCCTGGCTCGGAGGCCTGCTCTGAAGTGGGCGTGGGGTGAAAGGAGGCAGGGGAAGCGCCCCAAGAAGAGGGGCTTGAGACCTGGGCAGGGCCAGGAGCTCCTTGTGGTGGTGCAGGAGGCCTGGGGTCCATCACACACACGTCAGAGCTTGCAGCCAAGGAAGGGGTCTGTTTAATGTTTAGGAAGCAATGCCCCCCAACTAGCTGCAGATTCTCTGGCCTCGTATCTCTCACCACCTCCGGGAAAAATCCCCTCAGAAACAGCCCACACCCTGCAGAGAGGCCATCCAGCCCTGCCTCACATACCTCCTGTGACAGGGAGCTCAGGACCCCAAGAAGAAGCTTCTGTGATCTTTGGGTGTTCCACTGATGAGAAAGCTCTTCCTCAAATCAAGAGAAGCCTCTGTCTGGGCTTCCCTGGTGGCACAGTGGTTAAGAATCCGCCTGCCAATGCAGGGGACACAGGTTTGAGCCCTGGTCCGGGAAGATCCCACATGCCGTGGAGCAGCTAAGCCCGTGCGCCACAACTACTGAGCCTGCGCGCCTAGAGCCCATGTTCCGCAACAAGAGAAGCCACCGCAATGAGAAGCCTATGCACTACAATGAAGAATAGCTCCCACTCGCCGCAACTAGAGAAAGCCCGCGCCCAGCAATGAAGACCAAACGCAGCCAAAAATAAATTAATTAATTTTAAAAAGGAGAGAAACCTCCGTCTGTGCAATTCCTGCCCACAAGTCCTCTCTCTCTCTCTCTCTCTCTCACACACACACACACACACACACACACACACACCCCTGCCCCCGCCGCCCCAGGGCTACTGTTCCCTCTTTCCTGGGGGCACCGATGGACGCTGCTGCCCACTGATCCTCCCCCCGGGCACGTGTCTCGACCCCAAACCTTGTCTGGGCCCTCAGCACCCCCAGTTTCTGGGAGGACCCTGATTTGCGGCTCCTGGGGCTTCTCCCTGTACACACACTCCTAGGTGCCAATGTCCAGTCCCACAGCTCTGGGCAAATAACTCCCAAGTGGCTCTGCTCCTGAGCCCCAGACCCTGGCCCCTCCCATGACCCATACCCACACCACCCCCAAACCGAACGCCGCCAGCTCTCTTGGGGCCCTACCCCCTCTGCCCAGTCTTCAAAGCCTCAAACTCCAGCACCTCCTTCTCCTTCTCCCAAGTGTATCCAAACCCCTGGCCCTGCCCCACTCAGGCCTCCATCCTCTGTCACCTAGAACACTGCAAAGCCCCCTAGCTGGTCTCCCCACCTCAGGGGCAGCAGAGCTAGCAGGTGCACGTCTCCAGGTGGAATCCATTCCCATCTCCTCCACTGCTAGCTGGGCTCACATGCCTCGAGCAAGCCACTTAATGTCTCTGCATCCTTTACTTACTATTAGCACCCCTCTCCTAGGGTCGCCTGTGAGCAGTATGGTTCCCAAGGAATTCAGAGTGGCCAGTAGGGGATGGGAGGAAGAGGGATGAGATGAGGCAGAAAGGGCACAAAGGCCCGGTCCCTGAGACCTTCCATGTTCAACTAAGGCCTGTGGACTTGCTCCTGAGATGAGAGGGGAGCTTTCAGGATAAAGTCTCCGATCAGTTTGGTATCTTAGATGGTGCCAGGGGATGTCCCGCCTTCTCTCCTGCAGAAGCTGAGACCTGCCCTTCCCAGGGGGTGCTGGGCGGGGTTGGGGGGGAAGAGTGGGGGCTCTGGCTCCAGATCCCACCAGCCCCCTGGACTACTCTAGTACTGGTTAAGTAGTGGAGCTATACCTGGCTCAGCCCTCCCTCTCACCAGACTTCAGGCCTCTCTCACCTCGAGCAACCAGGACTGGACAACCCTGCAGAGGTCCGACCTGAATTCCAACCCTCAGAAGGTGAGCTTGTGGCTAGCAAATGCCACTAGTGCTGGCGTGGCCCTGCAGACAGGGGTGTGAGGAAGCATGGCCTCTGACACACCACCTACAAAGCTCTTTTGTAAACATGTCATTAGCTTGTTTAATCCTTATAACAGCTCTGGGAGTTGGGTGTTATCCCATTTTACCGCGGGCAAGCTGAATAATGTTATGGTCCTATTACGTACCCATCAGGAACCTGCTCAGAATGCACAGTATCTGGGTGAGGGAGGAAATACTTAAGCCAGCAGGGCCAGCCAGGCCCAAGGCAGATCAAGGGCCAAGCAGGCAGGGGCTGCGGTGGGGAGGTGCGGGTGTGCCCCTAGGGAGGGCTCCCTGAGCTAGGGCCTGCCAGACACCAAGGAGAGAGGCACGGAGGGGCCAGGAAAACAGGAATGGGGGCAAGAGGTAGGCTGAGAGAGAGCCCTAAAGCTGAGGTCTGGGGGAAACCTCCTTATGTCAACCTACTCATTGAACAGATGGGGAAATGGAGGCCAAGGTAAGAACAGAAACTTGCCTCAGGCCACTCAGACTGCCAGAGGCCAGGCTGGGACCTGTCCCCTAGGCTGGGGCTCAACCTCCACTCTCAGTGTCCTGAACCCGCCTGGGGCCTGGTGGGGAGGCAGGCCAGGCTGGGGTTGGTCCCAGGGGGCATGTAGCCTGGCCTTAGGGAGAAATAAAGATCAGCCCCTCTGGGGCCCCAGCAGCTCACTGGGCTTACTGGGTTTACCAGCAGGGACCAGATGAAACTTCCATCCCCTCGAGCCTCTCTGAGTGGCCAGCAGAGAGGGGTGCTGCCCCAGAACAGAAAGCTTCCAGGCTCCCAGCCACCTCCCCAAGGGTCCATCCCGTGGTCCAAGGGCAGTTGGGGTGGGGGACCTGGAATGGGGGGGAGGGGCAGAACAGGGTTTCCAGGGGTGGGAAGAGTGCACAGGGCTGAACTTCAGGACTCCTGGGTGCTGTCCTCATGCCAGTCCCCTCTTCCTTCTGTGTCCAGTTTCCCCACCTGAGCACTGGAGAAAAGAAGCCCTTTCACCCTCCTTACATGCCCACCAGCGTAGAGAACATTTTGGAATGTGCACCCGGCTCCATCCAACCTCTGCTCTCTAGAAAAGAGAATGCATCCTGGGCTGCAGCCCCGCACAGAAAGTTGTCTTGCAATGAGGCTAGACCTAAGAAGGAACTAACTTTCCAAGGTCTCCACACTGAGGGTCCCTGATGGACCCTGGGACTGTCCCTTTACCAAAATCCTACTCTGGGGGGCAAGGAGGATGACCAGACTGCTGTGGGGAGAGAGGAGCTGGAAGTCTCTGCTGCCATCTCAGGCCTCCCTTAGGCGAAGGGAGAGAATTTTCCCTAGGAAGCCAAGGGAGGGGAGTCTGAAGGATGCTCCCTTCAAGCCCTAGAAGAGATCTCAGTATAGGGCAATGGCCTCCCTGGGGTAGAGGGCTCTATGTCACCCCTCAGTAGCCCTAAGACTACTCGCTGGAGAGGTTACCTATAACCCGTCTCCTAGAATCTGGTGGCAGCTGGAATCCGTGCTCTGACTGAAATCTCACTATCTCCAGAGGCCTCCCTTCAAAGTCCCAGAGGTCCACCTTCTAGGGGCAAAAGTCCCAGGGCAGGAGGCAGTGCAAGGTCCGGGACATTGAGGATATCGGGGGTCCCCAGGCCAGAAAGACCCCACAACCCTGCCTCTCTCAAGTTTTAAAATGCCCAGGAGGCTGGAGTGTCCCATCCAGGTGGCTGTAGTTTGCTGGGGTAAGTCATACCCTCCCGGGTCCTCAGCACCCAGCCTGGCTATGCCGCGTAGGGGATGGTCTCCCAGGACCCCCTTTCAGGATCACCCTCCTCGGGAGCCCATCAGTGTCCCCATACACCCCAGTCTGGGCACTGTCTTCAGGAAAGCCCCCTGTAAGGGCCAGTTGTCCCAGTTCCCCATTTATTCTCACAAGCTGACTGGTCCCTCTGCCCAGAGAGCAGACAGGGGAGGCAGGGGGCTGGGGAGTCACAGCAGCAGTGCCCTGGGGACAGAGGGGCAAGGAAAATCGAGATGGGGACGCGTGGGGGACAGCGTCCTGGCAGGTCCTAGGCTTGCACTCCCTGGAGGGGCCAGTGACTCACAGGGACATACAGGAGGTGTTTCCTCCCAGAGCCGAAACCAGACAGGGCCGTGCTGGAGGGAGAAACACCCCATCCTGTAGGCTTTATCCTGTAGGTGTATGTCCGGGTCTGCATTCTGAGTCACCATGAGCCCTCCCACTGCTTCCCGCTGATGTCTGAGTCTGGCTATGCAGTTTACTGTTTGAATACCCTGCCCTGCCTCACTGTCACCATCACCCTGGTTCAACTGCCATTACCTTTGGCTTGGACCACAATAAGAGCTTCAAATCGAAAATCTCCTCCCCCTTCTGGGCCTTTCATCACATTGACATTGTGGGTCAAGGCAGGTGTCCTGGGGCCCCACTCTCCTCTCCACTCCAGCCACCCCAGCTCTTCCTTCGCCTCTTCTACTCTTCTGCTCACCGGTCTTTGCTCCTCTATTCCCTCTGCCTGGAATTCCCCTCTCACCCCGTGCTTTGCCCAGTTATTACCAATTATTAATAATGACGGGGCTTCCCTGGTGGCGCAGTGGTTGAGAGTCCGCCTGCCGATGCAGGGGACACGGGTTCATGCCCTGGTCTGGGAAGATCCCACATGCCGCGGAGTGTCTGGGCCCGTGAGCCATGGCCGCTGAGCCTGCACGTCCAGAGCCTGTGCTCCGCAACGGGAGAGGCCACAACAGTGAGAGGCCCGCGTAACACAAAAAAAATAAATAAATAAAACAACGGCTTTGCCCAGTTATTATTATCTTCCAGTTTCAACCCATGTCACTTCCTCCAAGAAGCCTTCCCTGACCTCCCAACTAAGTCAAATTCTCCATTACATGTGCCCCTGGCACCATGCATCCCTCTCTCTAGCTCTTGTCAGAGCAGCATGTATTTTGTGAGGTTTAGTTGTGTGGTTAGTGGTGAGTGCCTGCCTCCTCCACTAGATCGGAACTGGCCTCCATCACCTCCACAGCGTGTGACATGGCACCAGGCACATAGTAGGCACTCAATAAACAGGTACTGAATGAGTGGATTCCCAGCCATCGGGATGTCCCATGGTGAGTCTGCAGCCCCTCCCCTCCCACCTACCCTCAACCCCGCCCCAGGTCCTCTCTCGCTGACCCTTCTCATCTGTCATCCCCAGAGCCTTCTAATGGTTGGGCTCTGTGGTGGGGATGGGGCAGGCAGCCTGCCCCCAGGCCCCAGGATCAAGGCACACTAAAGACCCCTGTAAATTCCCCAACAGGTGCCAGAGATAGCCTCAGAGACACCAACTGCCCTAATCTAGTCCCTCAGAGGAGCCCTCCTCCCTGAGTTTGCATCTGACTACTGTTTCACACTCAGGGCCTGTGGCCCTCAGAGACTGTCTAGCCTCCATCTAGAACCAGATACTCAGAGGTTCAGGGCCCAGCCCAAGGTCACACAACAAGGCTGCCACAGAGCCGCACCAAGAATCCAGGGCGCCAGCTCCAGCTTAGGGTTCTCCCTGTGCTATTATAAACGTGGTTATTTTTAGGAAGCTAATTAGAAAGTCAAATATGACTCCTGCTAATAATAATCCCACCTTTATGCTTTCAGTCTCTGCATCACCTCATTTGCTCCTGCAACAGCCAGGTGGGCTGGGCAGTGAAGCAGGAGATTGATCTCATTAAAAAGATATGGTCCAGAAAGAGGAAGTGACTGGTCCTCCAGCCCATCCCACAAGCCCAGCTCAGTGATGCTCCCAGAAGGGCACAGTGTCCCAGGGTCTCCCGTCCCCTGCCCCTAGCAGCCTCCCCTCCATGTCAGCTGCAGCCACAAACCTTCATTTTTACAGCCCTCATGTGGGCTCAAGGCCTGGTATTCACTGGTGCTCTTTCCCCTGCAAATCTCTAGCACGTGTCAGGGATAGTGCTGGGCAAGGAGGCATGGGCAACCTAGCTGTGCAGCCTGGGCTACCCCTCAGCTTGGGACCCCAGTTAGAGAGAAGGACAGCTTTGCCCCCAAAGGGGCTAAGGTCAGATCCAGCTCGTCGTCCTGCAGCCCCACCTCCTGCCCGCTCCCCCCTCTCCTGCAGAAGCTCCCGGGACATCTGGTGGCATCAGACAGGGCCGGATGAACGCAAACATGAGGTCAGATCCTCAGTTGCTTCCCGAGCGCTTCCCAGAGGAGGGAGGTACTTCCCACCAGGATGTAGCTGGGTCATTGTGTCTGGGATATGGGGTGGGGGACAGGGTGTGTCTGTCTCTCAGATGGGCAACTGAAGCATAGGTGAGTGCTGTGAGCATCACGGGCCCATCACCTCTTGTAAGGTCCTAAAGGCTCAGCGCACACAGAGGGGGGTGGCAGAGAAAGATCAAGAAGGTACACGGCTGCTTCCCAGGAACCGGGTCATGGGTCTGACTGGTCAGACTGGCTGGAGAGCTCTGCAGTCAGGAGACTTCTCAGAAAGGGGGCGCTGGCAGGGCTCGAGGGCCACAAGGAGGGGGGTGGCACTGAGATGGGCACAGCAGGTGCAAAGGTGTGGGAAAGAGGATGGTCTCAGTGATTCCCCTCTCAGATTAATGCCGCTGGCCTGGGTCCCACCTGAGCCAGGGAGGCTGGCCTGCATGGGGAGAATCTGGGGTCCCACACGTGTGGTAACTGCCCCAGGCACTGCCCCCCATCATGGAGCCTCTTCACTGACTGACAGATCAGACCACTGGTCCCTGTTGAGCCAGCAGGGAGGGGTGGCTTGCCAGGAGGGAGAGAGCGGCCATCCGGACGACAAAGGAGGAGAGGCCTCCAGGGTGGCCCACAGCCCAGGGGTGATGGGTGCATCTCCCTCCCTCCATTACCTGGTGGGATGAGGTGGGCACCCCCTCACCCAGTCCCAGACACAGTCCCCAATGACAAGGAGTCCCCATCCCAAGGGAGCTGTGCTGGCTGCAGGACAGCGGCCACACCTGGCAGGGGACAGCAACGATGCTGACACAGCAAGAACGAGGCCGTCAGCGAACAAAGACGGGGATGGGGGTGGAGTCTGCAGGAGTCGTTCGTTCCTAAGGTGGCAGCCGGCACCACAGGCTACGTGGCTGAGGGAGGATGAGTGTTCCAGTCCAGAGTGTTCCCGACCGCATACTTGGGAGCAGGGCTGGTACCGGCCCCTCCTGGCCACAGCTTTGGGCACAGGTCAGCCTTGCCGGGAAATCCCTGTCACTGCCCTCCGCCCAGGGCCCAGGGCCCTCCTCTCCCAATGAGACATGGTCTCTGAATTGCTTCTCAGCCCTGACAGCGGGGTCTGTTCACCACACCCTTTAGGGCAAGAGGGGGAATGTACAGTATGGTAATGGGAGCCTAGAAGAGGTCCTGCTGAGCCCAAAGGCAGGTGGCACCGATGGGGGAGGTTGATCGCCTGTGGCAGATGCTGTGCCCTCGTGAGAGAGGCACCCAGGAGCCGGCCAGGCGGCAGGACAGGTGTGGGAGCCCCGCCATCGGGACTGTCACACAGCGTCAGGGAAGGAGCTGCCAGGCCCAATGAGGGTTAGGAGCTTCAGGGAAGCAATGGCTTTTCAGCTGAGTGAGCGAGAAACATTGGCTAAAGTAGTCGGTGTCCCACTTTCCTGGCACAAGCTAGGGAGGGCTGCCCACTGCCCACAGGGCCCAGCTCCGAGCGATCCACAGAGCCAGGGTAGGCAGGGTAGGGTCAGGGTCCTGGGGAGGTGGGAGCAGGAGGCAGCAGACACTCCTCCCCCCTCCCCCCGACTCCCAACCCCCGCAAGAGGAAAGTGAGGTGTGCTGGGTAGCAAGGGAGGGGCTGGTGCTGGAGAGGAGCCCCCTGGTGTCTGGGGGGAGGGAGGGCCAGCTCCCTAGATTGTAAGCTCAGCAAGGCACAGTGGCCCACGTCACCCTGCTCCAGTGGGGCTCTGGGATGCCTCAAGTACTGGGACGCAAGCAGGGTGAGGACATTCACTCCGGAATCAGGTCCTGGGCGTGTCCTGAGAGCAGCATCAAACTTAGACCTCGATGCAAGAGGGAAGAGATAGGGGAACATATGTATATGTATAACTGATTGACTTTGTTATAAAGCAGAAACTAACGCACCATTGTAAAGCAATTATACCCCAATAAAGATGTTAGAAAACAAAAACAAAAACTTAGACCTAGGCAAGGAGGGCTCTTGCCTTGGACCCCACATTCCAGAAGAACGCACTCTGGTCCTCCTCTGCCCTCACCACCCCCAATAGGGGAGCAAAAGGTCCGTGAGCCAAGGGGACATGCCCACCCAAGGCCCATGTCCCTCCTCCAAAGGCAGGACCCCAGAATTCCCTGCCCCACGGTCTGCATGGGCCTTTCCCCAGAGCAGCTGTTGCCAGGTGTGTGGACGGACCACGAACCAACGGCCCGGGGAGGTCCCACGCGAGGCCCAGGTTGGGGCCAGGGATAGGGCTGGGGATTGGCTCTCCCCACTCTGCCACGTTCCAGCACTGGACTCCAGGAGTCCAGGAATTCTTAAATGCAGCTTGGCCTCCCAGGTGATTGTGAAGGTTCATTTGTCAGCGTAGGAGGCTACAACATATTCTGTTTAGCAGTTCGTTAGCTTGGTTGTAACAAATCTCTAGATATGTGTTAAGTAGCCTCCCTTTGTCCTCTGCCCCAAGCCTCACAGATGTCAGGGGTGGGCCTGTCAGAGGTCCTTCCTGCAGTGCTTCCTAATTCTTGCTCTGAAGCGCATGGCCTCCTTCCTAAGGGAGGCCCTGAAAGGAGACATGACCTCTAGAGCCCCAGGGGGAGCCATCACCTCCCGGGAGCAGCGCCAAGTCCTAAAACTCCGCTCCTGGATTCCTGACACCTAGCGGCCGACAGTGGGGAGGCGTCGTCCCAGGAAGCTGGGGTCCTGGGGGAAAGGAAGCAGGATTTACTGAGCACCTCCTATGAGCCGGGCTCTAGAACGATCTCCCCTCATCCTCAGCAACCCTCTGGGGACGGTGTCATTGTGAGCGCCCAAGCTTTGCAGGTGAAGAAATGGAGGTTCAGAGAGCTCACAGGCCTCGCCCAGGGTGAAACAGGTGGCCTCAGAGCCTCATCTCTGAGTCCAGAGCCTGCACTCTTTGTACTCAAGCGAGCACAGAGAAATGTGGGGCATTTCTGGCTGGGGTGTTTGTGGGGCGCTGGGGCCAAGCAGAGAGCAGGCCGGGGGGTCACAATTGGGAAGCCAGGTCCAGCCTCCATGCGTGGACCCCAAGCTCTGGCCACCAGCGGCCAATCCTGAGTCCCCGTAGAAACTGAAGGGTGTCCATGAAGCCAGCCGTGTGCCAGGTACCCACTCGGAAACTTTCTCAGGCCCAGGGGGCCTGAGCGCCTTTCGCCAGGGATGGAGGAACTGTCTCACATCTGTGAGAGCCACAGGAAACCGAGGCATCCGGGAAACCAGCACCCAAGATAGGAGTGGAAGATTAAGAATTTACCCTCTCACAGCAAGCTTGTGGCCGGCCATATGCCGATAACTCCATGGCCAGGCCTTTCCGTGTCCTGTCAGTGACCTCACCACTCAATACATGGGGTCTGGCACCTGTTCACACCGTGGGCAGGGAGTGTGTGTGTGTGTGTGTGTGTGTGTGTGTGTGTGTAGGGAGAGGGCTATCAACGGAGTTAGTTCCTTTTCCCTAAAGTTAAAAGGTTGTTCCGGGGACTTCCCTGGTGGCACAGTGGTTAAGAATCCGCCTGCCAATGCAGGGGACACGGGTTCGATCCCTGGTCCGGGAAGATCCCACATGCCGCAGAGCAACTGAGCCCATGTGTCACAATTATTGAGCCTGCGCTCTGGAGCCCGCGAGCCACAACTACTGAAGCCTGCACGCCTAGAGCCTGTGCTCCACAAGGGAAGCCACCGCAACGAGAACCCCGCACACCGCCACCAAGAGTAGCCTCCCCTCACCTCAACTAGAGAAAGCCGGCATGCAGCAACGAAGACCCCACGCAGCCAAAACTATAATTAATTAAGTAAATTTAAAAAAAAAAGGTTGTTCCAGTTTTCAGAAGAAAGGAAGTAGGTGGATTCCTAAGAAACCTTAGACAGGAGGGGGAAAATCCACACCCAGACAAGTGTGTAGCTCTGAAGATTCAGTAGGTGAGGTCCAGGTGTGCCCAGAAAGGGAAGAGGTGACAAAGCATCACTCCTTCCCTGAATCCTCAGTAGCCCCACCTCCAGATGGCCACTCCCTGCTGGGACCTCTGGTGCAGGCCCTGGAGAGCGTGGTGAGCGCCTTGAGGCACCCGCAGGCTGGGGGCGTGAGACAGACACAGGGCCAGTGGGCATCTCTGGTCAGGTCATGCTCAGCAAAGACTCCTCGGCACCTGGGGCCTGCTGAGCAGGACCCAGATGCTCCCGCGTCTCTGGGGTCAGGCCTCAGCCTCTCTCCCCGGCTGTCCCTTTGGTCCGGCTTCCCAGATGTCACAAGGCTTCCCTGCCTCCATGTCTTTGTTAAAGCTGCCCTCCCACCCTGCCCATCCTCCTTCCATCTCTGTGTCTGTAGGGTTGCCCCACGTGGAAGCCCTTCTCTTTGGAGGCCCTCTGAGGGTTGCCCACTTTAGGCGTGGGGGCAGAGCCAGGCTGGGAGAGGGGCCTGTACCCACATGTCCTGGACATTTTTTCAAAAGGCACCCCTGCTTTCACGGAGTTCCTTTTACGGTCTTCTTACCACAGTGGAAACAACCATCATGTTTTCTGTAAAAGATGTAGACACTTCCCTCCGCTCCTGCCTTTGTCCCTCGCTTGGCCCTGACCACGTTCCCCCTCCCGTAACCTCCTTGGCATCCCTCTCCTCCCTCCTCGAGACGCAGGAACCAGGAGCACAGCTCCCCAGACGTGTCCCAGAGCGGCTCCAGGAAACTTGTCGGCATGGGCCTTGTCTCGCCTGCATCCCAACCTCCCCCCACTTCCTGCTGCTACCTCTTGGCATCAAACCCACTGCTTGAGTCTCTCCCATCCTACCAGAACCCTCTCTCAACAGCTCCCCTCACCCTGACCTCCAGGCTCTGCCTCTTGAAAGCAAGACTCCACTTACCGCTTCCATCACCACCCACCTCCCACCTCTTAACCCCTGAGATCTGACTCCCACCCAACACTCCACCAAGGTCACGGGCAGCGTCTCTATGGTTATTCCATGCCACATGTCTGCCCACATCTCACTCTGCTGCTCAGCATTGTTCCACGCTTCTGGCCACTTACTCTCTCTCTTGAAACATGGGCCCTCCTGACTCCTGAGACGCACAGCCAGACCTCTTCGCACCTCTCTGACCGCTGCTCCTACTGGCCTCTTCTTGGTTCTCCCCACTCCTCCCAGTGCCACCTTCAAGTGAGTCCCCACCCAGAGCTCTGTCCTGGGCCTTTTCCTCTCTCTGCCCGCACCACCCCAAGGAGACAGACCTCTTCCACCCCCAGCTTCCCCTCCTGCATCCTCGAGACGCTGGCCCTCCAGCTCCTCTCCGGAGCTCCAGACCAGATAACGCCCATGCCCGCTGCACACTGCTTCCCGGATGCCCCTCAGACACTCACAGCTTGTCATCTCCCCCAAACTTTCCCTCGCTTCTCTCTCCATCATGCGTGGCCCAGATGCTGAAACCAAGCACCACCTTTCACTTTCTCCCTCCTGACCTACTTCCGTCTCAAGGCAGTAAATGCCTTCTGTGCTGTTGACACCCAAACACCCAGAGGTGCCGCCCGCCATCTCCCTGTCCAGATCTCTCCCCAGTTGCCCACTCTGTGCTCCACTTGAGTCTAACAAACGTTTCAGATGTTCCTGCCCCTCGGCCTGCAATGCCCCTCCCCCACACATCTGCAAGGCTCACTCCCTCACCCTCTTTATGTCTTCATTCGAATGTCACCTTCTCGATAAGGCTCACCCCGCCCTGACCACCCCATTTAAAACTTCAGAAGCCTCCTTGACCAGGACTGCCATTCACTCTTACCTTTATTTTATTTTTTTCACAGTTCTAACAGACTATGTAATTAACATACCTGTTGTGTGTATGATCTATTGTCTGTCTCCACCAGCTAAAACGAAAGCTCTTTAAGAGCAGAGATCTTTGTCTGCGTTGGTGACCGAGGCAAGCCCAAGTCTTGGAACAGTGCCTGGCACCCACGGGGCACTGATGATTTTGCTAACATGAGTGAATGAATGAATGGATCTGGGCTCCTCTCCCTCTACAGCAGCTACACCCCACTCACCACGGGATCTTGTTTCCACCTCCTTAAAAGCTTTCAAATCTACACCTGAATCCCCATCCCCAAAGCTACTGCTTTCCCCCCAGGCCCTCATTGCTTCTAGTCCGGGTTGTTACACAGCCTCCTGACTCTCCCTGCCCTCCAGCTAGCCCTCTCCAGGATACGCCCCTCCAGGCCACCACTCTGAGAGGCAGGATAGCAAAGCGATTCAGGTGTGGGCTCAGGAACCAGGCTGGCGGGGTTCTTTCTCTGGCTCTGCTGTGTGATTTGGGGCTAGTCCCCTAACCTCTCTGTGTTCCATTCCCTCTTTTGTAAAATAAGGATGACGATAGCACCTCCCTCATGGGGTTTGCAGTTGTCGAGAGGTTTAAATGAGACAATGTGGGACTTCCCTGGTGGCCCAATGGTAAAGAATCCGCCTTACAATGCAGGGGACGCGGGTTCGATCCATGGTCAGGGAACTAAGATCCCACGTGCCGCGGGGCAACTAAGCCCGCGCGCCACAACTACTGAGCTCGCGCGCCTCAACTAGAGAGCTCGCGTCCCACAAACTACAGAGCCCACGCTCTCTAGAACCCACGTGCCACAACTAAAGAGAAGCCCACGTGCCACAACGAAAAGATCCCGCATGCCTCAACAGAGATTCCACGTGCCGCAACTAAGACCCAACACAGCCAAAAATAAATAAAATAAAATTTTTTAAAAAGACTATTAAAAAAATAATGAGGCAATGTGAATAAAGCACATTATAAATGGGAGTTACTGCTTTGCAGTTGCCAGATCTTGTTCTCAGAAAAAGCAGGTTAGCACCTGTTGAAAACTGTCCCTTGGCTCCTGGAGGTTTTCAGTTTCTTCTCTGAGTCCAGGGACCCTCCCAAGCTAGTCTCCACCCCACTTGCCCGTAACTGTCCCTTCATTCCGGGCACACTGAACTCTCCGTGTCTCCTGAGCACGCCACGCTGCTTCTTGCCCCGGTCCTGGGCATGAGCTGTTCTCTCTGTGCTTCAATGACTTGTACTTGCTTTTTGACTTGACAAAAATCCCAGAGCTTTTTTGCACATTCATACATAGAACGCTTCCACATTCTTTTTTACGTCTGCGTAGTATTCCACACCCTGGTTTAAGCAAGTCTCACACTGACGGATACAGAGGGTGTTTCCAATCTCTTGCCGTCACACAGTACTGCTATGAATGATCTTGTGCATCGTCATATGTGTGCAGGTGTCTCTGTAGGACAAATTCCCAGCAGTGGTATTGCTGGGTCAGAGGTGACTAGCAAGGTGTGATGTGCTACTTTCTCACTGCCTTACCAACCTGGTGTTCCCAAGCAGAGCCTGGATCTGGACCCAGGACTGGGTGACTCCAAATGTATGCTCTCCCCTCTGTACCAACCTGCCTACCCTCAGAAGTAGGACCCGAGTGCAGGAAGGGACTGAGGGCAGCCCAGAGGAGCCAGTCCCGGGCCACACCACAGCTCAGGTGGTTCATGTAGGCAGGCAACTTCCTGCTGGCCCTCACAGAGGCAGAGCTGAGTCAGTTGCCATCTGCCAGGCCGGCTTCGTGCAGGAGGCCTCCCTGCACAGACGTGCAAGTGGTCCGGGAGGGTCCCAGCTCTCCACCCCCACGCTGGCTTCAGGGAGAGTTCCTGCTCCTTGCCTGAGTCCTTGGGGTCCTTTCAGAGCGGTTCTGCCCACCCTCTGCCCTTCTGTCTCCACACATCCACTCCGCTCCAGTCAGTCATATGGAAACGCTTGCAGTTCCCCCAGATGTGTCATTCTGCTCCCTTCCTCTGTGCCTCTGACCACGAAGTTTCCCTCTGCTCCTTCTGTGCCTAGCTAACTCCTACTTGCCCACAAAGGCAGAACTCAGGAGCTGCTCTGGCCAGCCTAAGGTAGTACCTGCTGTGCTAACACAGTACCTCGTTGGTTTTAAATGCTCCCCGCCTGGGTTCACTGCTGTCAGCGCTCTGGCCGGCATTGGAGTGCCCATCCCAAAGGCACAATGCCATCCTGATGTCTGTCCTCACAGGGGCACAGGCCCGGCTGCGGCAGCCCAGGGCTTATGCTCAGGCAGCTAAGCCGGCCCAGGGGAGTTTCAGCCATGCCGAACCTCTGGTGTTGCCAAAATCCCCCACCTTGCAGTGTTGCAGCAGCAGGGCAGCCCCAAGGAAAGCCAGTCCCTCAGAGGCCCTTTGCTAAACATCCAACAATTGTCCCCGAAGCCCTACGGGAGCTCCGAGACGGGGAAGTGAGACCTTCGGGAGCCCAGGGTGACCAGAGGCGCTTCAATGACAGCATCTTCTGGACTTTCCCCCACGATTCAAGTTTCTTCCCAGCAGCCACTGGGACAGGCCTGGGGACTTCCGGGGAACAAGATCAAAAGGTAACGTCAGCCTGAGTGAGCTGAGCTCCCCCCCAAGAGGAGGAAATGAGGTGTGGGGTGAGGGGAACAAGGGGGCAGATGGTGGGCTTGAGAGACATGTGGTCCCTCCTAGTTCCCAGAGTTTCAGGCCCCCAGGGCCGGCAGGTCGAGGTGTGTGAGGGGAAGTCAAGGCGGGCCTGAGGTCCCTCTGCCACTGACCAGAGCCCCTAAAGGATGCACCCCAACCCTGGAAAAACCCCAGAGAACCAAAGACATGGAAGCAGCCCCAGACACCTCTCCCACAGGGCCGCAAAGGTCCAAGGCCCCAAATGGGGACCATCTTTGATAAATCTGGGGTGTGGTCTCTGAGCTCACATCGCCGTGGGGAGATGGAAAGTGTTCTTCCAGGCTGAGGCAGGGCCCGGGACTGCCAGCCCACCCCCCTGAGCACCCCAGTCAGGCTGGTCCCACCTGTCTGCACCCCCATCAGCACCACCACCACTGCCTTTTCCAGTGCCCTGAGCACACTGGTTGGGGAACCAGGGCCTCTCCTGCTGTCTGGGAGGATGGGGACTGTGTCCCACCCTGTCCCCACTTGCCCACAACACCTGTTGTGGCCAGGGACTTACCTTTGGGCCCGTGAGTCCCTGAGTATGGAATGAGGGGGGTGAGCGCTTTTCAGCTTAGCCCTATAAAGCAGGAGTTCATTGAGCAAACATTCCCCAAGCCCTGTTTTGGGGCCAGTCACTAGTCCCTGGAGAGGCCATCAGCTTGTCACGTTGTCTGTCAGCCAGGCCCTGCCCTAGCTCACCCCCACCCACTGAGGACGGGCCCAGCCAGGCCTCCAGTCTCCTCTCTCAGTCTGTGGGATCTGGTGGGGACAGGAAGGCAGGCTGAAGGAGGTGGCCCACTGACAGGTGCTGGGCCCATCACCCACCCCCACCCCCAAGGAACAAGGTGAGCTTGACTAACAGTCACCCCGATACCACCCAACCCACCGCCAATCCCAGGGTCTCAGGGGGCATGTGAAGCAGAACTGAAACTGGGGAGGCGAGAAACCAGTCTGAGCGGTCCCCAGGGACCTCTGTTGCTCACCCCTCACTCACATCAGAGCCCCCTCCCCCTGGCCTGGGAAAATCTTCGAAACTTGGCTTCCTGCTACCTGGGCCCCCACCCTTTCAGCCTTCTGAAAACTCCCCTTCCCTCCCCTCAGCTTCATGCTACCCAGGCTTCACCCCAGCAGGGCTAAAAGGACCCCAGGCTGGGAGTCTGGAGATCAGGGCTCTGGTCTCCCCTCTGCCACTGGCCTCTAGGGTGACCCTTGGCAAGTCTTTTCCCCCCTGAGCCTCAGTTTCCTCTTCTGGCTTGGGCTGCTGACCTGTGACGTGAAGATGAGAACTCGGCACAAAGCAACAGGCTCTAGTGGGTGAAGTTCAGGCAAGGAGGGGACTTCCCAGATAAGCAACACTGAGGCACTTGGCACCTGACCACCACCCTTCCCAGGGGCATGAGTACCGGGAAGGGGACCGGGGAAGGAACTGGAGACCACGGCAAAAATGTCACCTGCTCTGAAGACTGCCCTGCTTGTCCCTCGCAGGTCGGGGCCCCTGTTACTCTTCCTTCACTCACCACCAGCTGCCACTGTTTTATGTCTGTGTCCCCTTGGCTCTGTCAGAGCAGCCTGAGGCTCAGTACCGCCTGCATCCTTTAGCCCATGCACAGGCCCCGCACCAAGTAGGTGCTCAACAAAACATGTGTTGAAAGAATAAAGGCACAGAAAATAACAAGTGTTGGTGAGGAGGTGGAGAAATTGGAACCACACATTGCTAGGGGGAATGTAAAATGGTATAACTTCTATCGAAAACAGTTTGGCAGGTCCCCAGAAGTTAAACATAGAATCACCATATGATTCCACAATTCCACTCCCAGGTAGATAGATACCCAAAAGAATTGAAAACATATGTTCATACAAAAACTTGTACACCAGCGTTCATACAGCATTATTCATAACAGCCAAAAAGTGGAAACAACCCAAGTGTCCAGGAATTAATGAATGGATAAACAAAATACGGCGTATCGACACAATGGACTCGTATTCGGCAATAAAGAGATGTGAAGAACTGATACCTACTACAGCATGGAGGAATCTTGAAAACATTATGCTAAGTGAAAGAAAACCAGACACACAGTCCATACATACGGTTCCATTTATATGAAATGTTCAGAATGGGCAAATCCATTAAGACAGAAAGGTAATTAGTGGGGGCAGGGGGAAGGGGAAGTGACTGCTAACAGGTATGGAATTTCTTCCGGGGTGATGGCATGTTTTGTAATTAGATAGTTGTGGTGGCCACAGAATGTTATGAATATACTGAAAACCACTGGACTGTACACTTTAAAAGGGTGATTTTTATCTCGATTAAATACATAAACAAATAAAAGCAAACAACCTCCCTAGGGACTAGTTGGAAGGCCAAACCTGTCGGTCTGGCTGGTTTGCTCACCTATTCATGTCCCTCTGAAAACACCAGCCCACAGGAGCCATTCTTTGTCCTGGGGAAGGCTACACATTCACACCCCACCCCTGCCCCCAAGACTCAGCCTGCAAGGAGTAGGTGGGAGGGGAAGAGACCCAGTGGGCCTTGTAGGAGGATGAAGCCCTCACCTTGTGTCCCACCTTCAGGGCAGGTGCCCTCATGACAAGGGGACTAGGGGGTTGGCTGCACTCTGGGCTCTGGCACCGGTCCTGTCTCCTCCTTCAGTTTCCCCATCAGGAATCTGCCTCACAGGGTAGGATGAGGTATGACAGAGCCTGAGACTGGGGCACCATCCCAAAGGCCTCTCTCATGGCTTGCATTCCAGCAGTGTATGGACCAGCAGTTGGGAAGTTCTTCCTTCGGTCTGACTGCTGTAACCAGCTTGGAGACACTAGTGGGCAGAGGTTTCCGCTGAGTCAGCCTGATTCAGCCTTACTCAACTTTGGGTGGCCATGGAGGTCCTTGTGCTCAAATGCTCACTTCATGTTGATGAAGCAGGATGTGGGCTCCCTCCAGCCCCCAAAGCAGCTGTTACCTGAAGTGGTTCCAGCCAAGAGAAGGCTGATCCCCTCCCCACCCTCCTGCGGCAGCCCTCTAGCCAGAACAGAGGGGTTGGGACCCCACGAAACCTGCCTCTAGTCCCTCAGAGGATAGATAGATTGGCAGGTGGCCCTCCCCTCACTGAGATAATGAGTGGTCCCGTTATCTTCCTCTGATGTCCAAGCATCAGGTCTGAGCGGATGGTGTGAGAGGAGCCCTGGTCTGCTGGGGCTGAGTCTGCCCCAGGCCTGATCTCTTTCATTTTGCCAGAGTGACCTGTCCACCTACCTGTATGCTCACCTCTGCCTTATATATCCCGTATGTCAACCACAAGCCCAGCAAAGAAGAGGAGCTTAATAAATAACTACACAATGAGTGAATGAGATCAGATAAAACAGCCCAAAAGCCCAGTTTTTTTGTTTGTTTGTTTGTGTTTGTTTGTTTGTTTGTTTGCGGGCCTCTCACTGTTGTGGCCTCTCCCGTTGCGGAGCACAGGCTCCGGACACGCAGGCTCAGCGGCCATGGCTCCTGGGCCCAGCCACTCCGCGGCATGTGGGGTCTTCCCGGCCCAGGGCACGAACCTGTGTCCCCTGCATCGGCAGGCGGACTCTCAACCACTGCGCCACCAGAGAAGCCCAAGCCCAGTTTTTTGAGGGCAAGGATTAATTGCTTCTTTTTTTTTTTGCTGTGAAGTTTTGGTAAACTGCTTACCCTCTCTGTGCTTGAGTTCCTTTAATAAAATGGAGACAATGATAGTATCAACCTCATAGGGCTGGCGAGAAAAGTAACTAAGATGACTCATATAAAACTTCCAGAACAGTCCCAGGCATATGTGTGATGATCTATGGTGTACAGTCACTGCTATCACTATTTGTAATATAGCCCTCATAGTCTTGCCCTTTGAAGACAAGCCGGGTGGCTGGCTGACCGACGCCTTTTTCTGGCAAAGAGACTGGAGATCAGTGACACCTTTCAGGAGACCTCTGGGCTCCTGCTGGGTCAGCCCCAGTCCCTGGAGCACCGTTAGCTCTTGCCCCAGTGGTGATATGTGCCCCCTCCCAGGTGCCCAGCCCTGGCTCCTTCTGCCCCTCACAAGTCTCCTGCACGCAGAGCCTGCACTCAGGTGCTCAGTAAGTGGGCTGCTCCGAACAGAGGGCCGGTCATGGGCTGAGGGTGGCAGACAAGGAGGCTCCAGGGACCACCTGAGCCCGGATGCCAGGGTAGGGCAGGCCCTCAGTGTCTCCAGGGGCTTCCTGCCTGCACAACCCCCCTATTCCAGTGAGATCACTTCAACCCTGGGAGACCAGGAAGTTTGCTTATTCCAGGAAAACCCTGACCCACCCAGGAAACCCAAGTACCTGGCATGGCCTCATCTGGCCCATTGTCCTGAAAGGGTGGGAACAGAGGCCTCTGTCACCATGACCCCCTTCCCGACAGCCAGGGACACCCTGCTCTCTGTGGGCAGGGTACACGCAGAGTCAGCCTTCCTCCCTGCAGCCACCTCACCCTGGGGCTTCCTGTGGTCCAGTTGTCCTCTGTCGCCAGCTCCCAGAGGGGTCATACAACATCTCAGCAGGACCACAGGGAGTGTCTAAGACACCCTCTGGGCCAGGGCACCATCCCCACACGGCACCCTCCTGTTCCACCTCCCCTGCTCACCTCCTGGGAGCTCTCTCTCTCTCTCTCTCTTTCTCTCTCTACAGGTCTTGTTGGCCCAGGGATTCCCCACTAAATTCCCCAAATATCAGTGGGGGTCCCAGCCTAGGTCTTCAAGCTCCCAGTTGCCAGTTCCAGGGAGGCAGGGACAGCTGGGAAATTAGACGTGGGTCTGCCCTGAGCGTGCGGACACACAAAAAGAGAGCTTGTCGACCCCCCCGCTATCTGAGTATGTAGGCAGGACCCTAGGAGAGGGTTCTGTGGGTGGGTGCACATATGTGCATGTCTGCATGTGTGTACATGTGAGCAGGTAATGTGTGTGGTCCCATGTGCCTGTTGTGTGTATACATGAAAGGCACAGAGGTAAAGAATCCCACAATTGCATCTTCCCTGGTGAGGGCTGTCGGGGACATGACTCTTCTCTCATTACACTGACACTCTGCCTGTATTTCTACTCATGACCTGGGGTAGAGGTGGGGGTGTCTCCAGGGGAGGTGAGTAAGCAGCAGGTGGAGTTCAGGAAAAGCTCTATCAGGGCTAGGACGTCAACAATTCCACACCTCCTCACTCACGGGTCCAGTCTTGGCCTTCTCCAAGGGCTGTAGTTTCCTCAGGCTGAGAAATGGGTCTAAGGTCCCAAGGATGCTATCCAGGGCACAGAAGGGCTCCAGGTGGCTCTGGGTTCCTGAGGTGGCTGGGGGAGGGGAGCACCTGTGACAGGCCCCAGAACCAGGAACAAATGTCCTGAAACTGTCTGACACTTCAAGGTAGCCTATGGGCACAGAGAAGGGCTTCCACCTTCTGGGAAATGAGGGAGCTGTAGGGGGTGCGAAAACCTCAAACATCTAAATAGCTCCTTCAACACCTTCACCTTGGCCAAGAAGCATCTAGATCACACCCACCCCTGCTTCCTTGGGGGAGGGTGCTGTGTGGGAACAGGAAGAGGTAAAGAATCCCACAATTCCCTGGAGGCACAGTGGTTGAGAGTCCGCCTGCGGATGCAGGGGACACGGGTTTGTGCCCCGGTCTGGGAAGATCCCACATGCCACGGAGCGGCTGGGCCCGTGAGCCATGGCCGCTGAGCCTGCGCATCCGGAGTCTGTGTTCCGCAACGGGAGAGGCCACAACAGTGAGAGGCCCGCGTACCGCAAAAAAAAAAAAAAAGAATCCGGGGTTCTAGGCCAGGCTCTGATAGGCCAGGTAGCTCTGGCTCCCTCCCCCTGGCCTCACCGGCCCATCTCTCTGCTGGGGGAGAAGCTGATGCCCACACAGGCTGTCTGCCTCTCAGGGCTGTGGCCAGGCTACTGGAAGATGTCAGAGCAAGAAGGGGCTTTGGTAATAGGACTCTCGGCACCTGCTGTGGAAAGAACTGCTCCATGACCTCAGCGTTTCCCCCAAATTCTCCCCCGACCAGAAGAGGAAAGTGACTGTGACATCTGCTGGCCCCACTTCCTGCAGCTGGGACCCTGCTCAGCTCAAGCCGGGAAACCGTCATGGGCGAACAGTGTCACCTGCATGCTCACTCTTGCCACGAGGAAGGCCCCCCACAGAGGCGGGCCTCAAACCTCACTCTAGACTCAGACTGGGGCGTGCCCGCAACAATGATTACCCAGCCTCGGAGTGAGGGGATAGGTCCCAGCTGGGCATCAGTGTTCAGAGATTCTGGTCCCAGCTCTGTCAGATGCTCCAGATTGCCTTGAGTACCTCCTCCCTCTTTGCCTCCTTGGGGAGCCCACCTGCAGCCCTGATGAGGGGCTGGGACCCCAGGCAGGGACCCCAGAAGCTCAGATCTGGAAGGCACCAGGGCTTCCCACAAATCATAGATATGGAAGGCCCATATGGGGGACCAGAGCCCTGGCACTGAGCGCTCCCCCTGGGCTCTACACACGGTAGGGACAGAATGGCAACAGCCCTACCATGGGCTGCCAGATGTAAGAGGGACAGCCCCCTCCCCATGGGGCAGGACAGAGACACCTGAAGGACCCATGCCTGGGAGGGAGGGAGGCAGCAGACCTGCCCTACTACCTTCCAGCCCCACCGCTCCATCTTGTTCAACCAGCCCTTCCAAACAGCTCACCCTTTCCCATGGTCCCTCATACCACTTGGTTTTACATGTGCTGGCTCCACTGCCTGGAACACCCTCACCTGCCTCTGTGTCTGGCCAGCATCCCCTCAAGAACAGGAGAGTGAACAGAGCATGGAGTCTGGAGGTCCAGGGGTCCAGGGTCCTGTCTGCTAGGGAGGGCAGAGCAGTAGGCAAACCCTCATCAGGCCTGACCGTGAGCACACTGAGCTCAGGGTCCCCAGGGGCCAAGACAGACCAAGGCCAAGGAGACAGGGGTTGGTAGCTGGGACAGACCTTGCAGACAGTCTGGGTTGCGGAGGAGCTGGTGGGCACAGGGCCCAGCTTCGCGCGGTTGGCTGTGAGGGAGGCTGGAACCGCAGACTATTTTTAGGCTCCTGTTGGATTGGAGAGACAAGGATGCTCCAGGCTACAGCCCTTGCTCACTGGGGAAAGACTAAAGTGGGACCAGTTCCCCTTGGAGCTCAAGGTCTCCAGAGCTTGCTCTTTTGTCCTTAGAGACCAGGAGCTGGGGTCAGGAAGTGGACCAGAAGCATGTCCAGTACACCCAGACATGCAAACACCCATGAGGGATTTCCATATCATTTGCACACTGCCCTGCTTCCTCATCAGAAGGAACAGAAAAGTCCCTTTCAGAGGACCCTTGGTGGAGAAGCACACTCACCCGAGTCCACTTCCAGCTGCGCCTCCTGGGTATCAGGAAAGTCAGGAGAGGGTGATGAAGCTCTAAAATCAGAAAGCACAAACAGGGGATTTTAGCAGGGTAGCAAGTACGTTCCATCTGATCACTCAGTGGTAGCTCCCTGAAGAGCAATGTTGACAAGGATTCATTTATTCAATCCACAGATACTCATTTGAGTATCTACCGTGCGCCAGACACTATTCTAGGTGATGGAGATCTAGCTGTGAGCAAAAATGACAAAATGCGCTCACAAAGCAGGAATTCTACAGCGATGTGGCCCACAGGTAATTTTAACTTTTCTAACAGCCACATTAAATAGGAGTTAAAAGGAACAGGGGAGATGAACTTTTACGATATATTTTATATAACCCAATCTATCCAAAACGTTTTCATTTCTATGTGTAATCAATCTGATAATTTATTAATAAGATAAATTATTTTGTATATTACATCTTCAAAATCTAGTATGTCTTTTATACTTCCGGCACATCTCAATTCACTTGAGTTACACATTTCAAGTTCTCAGTAGCCCTCGGAGAACGCAGTTCTGGAGGAAATTGCTCATCTGAGCGCAGGACAAAGGAATGCCACGATTGATTAGTGATGTCTGCTATGGACCTGGGCCGGTCCCCTGAGCTGTATAAAATTGCAGGCCATGTGTTGGCCTCTGTGTGATAGGCCCAACCCAAAGCACGTGTTCATCTCTACCTAGCCCTTTTGAGCCCATCCACTTTGCCCAACCTGAGAAACTACCAATCTGACTTCTGGGACTTTAATCAGGTGTCCGTCCAGTAGTTCTGGCATGGGCACCATCCTACCAAATGGTACCAGCACATCAACAGGACGAGGGCCTCCTGGGTGTGGTCCTGTGCTCTTTCCTCTTGTGTGGTCTGGCTTGTGGTCAGTGACACTGGGAATGCGGGTTTTGCTTTTGTTTTTTCTCCAAGGCCTCTTCCTCCCAAAGCTAAATAATATCAACATAAAAGTGTTTCCTGAGCCTGAATTAGCCATTTCAGGCCCACTCCACCAGCCCATACCCACAGACCTCCCGACCAGAACCCTAGCTGGGAAAGCCCATCCCAGACTGCCCACTTGCTTTTCCAGACAATGAGAAGCTAAAATTGGGCCATGGAGACAGCTGGAAAAGCCTGGAGATTGAGGGAGGGGAGGGGGGAAGGGGCAGTGGTGAGCTTGGAGTGAGGGAGGCAAGGATAAAGTATGAGAAAAACTGGATCTCAGGTCCACATCATCCTTACCATCATTACCATCATCATCCACCCCACCTCTGCTCAAAATCCTTCAATGACTCCCTAGAACCTACAGGATAAAGATCTAGGGCCTTGGCCCCAGGAACTGGCACTGATGGGGTAATTTAATCTTGCTTCAAGAACCTCTCCCCCTTTTATCTTATTCATTCATCCAGCAAGAATGTATCATAGGCACTGTTCTAGGTGCTAGAGATGCAGCTGTGACCAAAACTGACACGTGTTTCTCTGCCTTCCTGGAGCTCACATTACTGCAACTAATCCTACAACACCCCAAGTCTTCGCACACCCCTAGGCCTTTGCAAATGCTGTTCCCTCTTCCATTCTTCGGTGACTTCTCTACCTGGGGGGGGGGGGGGCATCAACTCATCGTCCAAGGCCCACTCCATGCTTTCCCTGACACCTCCCCCAAAATGGGTTGGTTCCCCTCCCACACAGGACCCTTGCAAGTATGGTCACCATCCAGCCCCACATCTGCCTCTCCTACCAGGATGCAAGGGCTTGAGGGCAGGGCCTGTGCCTTCCCTCACCAGGACCCCAGGACCCAATTCCGGGTGCACTCTCCCTAAAGCTCCATCTTCCCCCCAGCTCAGGACTGAGCAGGAGAGGCATGGAGGCCGGGTGGGGTCTAGAACTCCTCTGAAGAGTTCAAGGTCATTCTGAAACCTCTGCCTGGGACCATCCTACTCCTGGCATTCCAGGGCAGAGGCTCGGAGGAGCAAAGGCACAGACTGTTTCCAGCAAAGGAAGGTGGAGGACTAAGGGGAGACAGGGATAGAGAAGACCAGGCACTCAGGACTGTGAATGCTGCGAGCTGTTAAAGGGTTTCAAGCAGCAGAGAGATGAGATGGCAGTGGCCTCCCCCCAAGCAAGACAGGATGGCAGGACACTGACTGATGGTGGTAAACCTCAATGGCCCTTAGAATTATGAAGTAGAGGGCTTCCCTGGTGGTGCAGTGGTTGAGAGTCCGCCTGCCGATGCAGGGGACATGGGTTCGTGCCCCGGTGCGGGAGGATCCCACATGCCGCAGAGTGGCTGGGCCCGTGAGCCATGGCCGCTGAGCCTGCGCGTCCGGAGCCTGTGCTCTGCAACGGGAGAGGCCACAACAGTGAGAGGCCCGCGTACCGCAAAAAAAAAAAAAAAAGAAGAATTATGAAGTAGAGGGGGGCCTAAAGGAGTGCCCCATCCCCTGCTGGCTTCTCCAGGAGAGCTGAGCTTTGGTTTTTCACAGTCTCATTCTCTCTTTTGTGCCCCCCTGGGGAGGGATGCACAAGACAGGAGACAGAAGGACGCGCCTGGCTCCTGGCCCCCAAGAGGCTGCTGTTGGTGCCGTGATATTCTGTGGCTCTCCATGCCCCCCAGGGCCCAACTTAATGGTCCTCCCACCCACCACCCCCAAGGCCCACTGTGCTGCTTACCTGTCAGGGGAGAACAAGGCAGCAGCCTTGTGCCCGTCCTGCCCCCTCCCCGCCGGCTCATTTACATGGGATTTACACGGGCTCATTTCATGCCTCAGTGCACACGGCTTCCCGCCCGCCTGCCCGCCAGGCCTCTCCCGGTGCCTCCATGGAGACAAAGGAGTACGTTCTGTCCCTCATGTCCTCTGCTGTAGGCCCAGAGGGGCACCGAGAGAATCCCCATAGGAAAGAGGGAACTCCCTGGGGTCCAGAGAGAGGGCAGGGACCTCAATGAAGGCTGCCCAGCAATCAGGGCCAGGACTTGAGCCCCACTTTCTCCGCTAGTGGCTCCCAGAACCCACTCCTTCTGCCCTTTCCCCTACCATCGAGGGGCTTGTGGAGGGGGCCGCTGCTGCCGCTGCTGCCCGGCTGTGATCTGGAAAAACTGACTGACCAAGTCATTGACTCTGAGCTCCTTCCAAAGACCAAATTAGTCTTAGAACCCAGTACAGTGTGCAAGAAGGGGCCTCTCAGAAGCCCGGCCAAGCCCCTTCCTCTTCCACATGAGGAGAATGGGCTCAGGAAGGGCCAGGTCTGCCCAGGATCGCGAAGGGTGATGGTGGCCCCAGGTCTCTGCCCCCGGCCCAGAGTTCACTGGGGTCCCCCAAACTCTCAGACTCCTGGCCTGAGCACCTGCTGCCACCTTGGCCACCCTGGGAAGGCAGTGTGTGGGAGAGGAAAGAACCAAGGAGAACCTTCAGCGTGGGGCTGGCCCAGGAGAGCACAGGGCACCCTGAATGGGAGGGAGCGATTCTAGCCCTGTGGGGTCTGCAAGCCAGCCAGAAGCTCGGCTCAGATTCAGGGAGGGGAACTGTCCCAAGTCGGCCACGTCCCTCTCCCCGGTAGTTACTGCTCGGGAAAATCTCCCAGCAAATCTCAAAAGGCCTGGATCCCTGCACAAGGGGCGGGAGAGAGGGGAACAAAGGGGTGGGGAGGGGGGAGAAGAAAGCCTGGGTTTCCCTGTGCATCTCCCCACAGGATGCCCCACCCTCCATCCCTGGTCCTGTCCTCGTTCTGTCCACTATCCCCCCTGAAGAGCAAGCTCCCCTCCCCACCTCCCACACCTACGTCAGGGCTCCTTTTCACACACCTTTTGGGATTCTAAATCTATTTGATTTGCTTTATCTTGGAGGGAGCTCAAGAGTTTCTAAGGCACAAATCCCACCTCAGCCCTGTCACTGCCCTGCGGGTTGAAAAGCCAAGCTCTGGGACTAGCACACAAAGCCTGCCCACTGGTCCCTCCTTGCTCTCCAGCTGTCCCCTCTGCACACACACTGACCCCTGCCCTTCCTGCTGGCCCCACCTGGAATAAGGACCTCATCTCCACTCAGGCACCACCACCTCCCCTGCCTTCTAGCCTCCTGCCCACACACTTCCATCGCCACAGGTTTACCCCACAGGGTCTTATTTGATCAGCTTTCCCTCCCAGAATGGACCCCTTGAAGGCAGGGAGGCCCAAGGCTGTTTCTAGCATGGCCAGGCCTACCAGGGAAAATGGTCAGGGGGTGGAGGCTGGAAAGGGGAAAGACCCGCTCCTGAGGTGTGAGGAAAGGTGGGGTGCAGGAGCTGTCTGGGCTCCAGGGTCATTGCTTGGCAGGCAGAGCCCTGCTCAGGAGCTGTGGGTTTAGATCCCACTCCTGCCTCTCACTAACTGGGAGCCCTGCTGTGTGTTTCCTTAGCTCTAAGGCTCTAAGCAGAGGGCCAGTGAGAGTGCGTGATGCTCCCAGGGGCAGCAGGTGCCCTCACCCTCACCCCCTGACCCCCTGACCAGCATGGCTTTAAAGGCAAGCAGCAGACACAGGTAAATAAATAGCTTGTTTATTAGTAATATGTTACATTATTAAAGTGCATTGAGAAGAGATGCAGGGGCCGAAGCTGGAAGGCCACTAGCCCCAGGCCCTGCCCCAGGCTGGCCAGACACAGCCAGAGAAGGGCCCAGCTCTCTGCTGAAATCCATGGACAGGACTGGGGGCAGAGCCGCCCACCTGGAGAGCTTGGCCCAGGTCGTCCCTACAGGAATTCACAGTTTAGCCTAAGTTATAACATGTCCTGAGCTGAAGGTGGGAGGCTAGGAGCATGGAAGCACAGCCCCTGGGGAAGGGGGCTGAGGGGAGGGGAGGGGAGGGAGCCCCCACCCCCCCACCCCTCAACCCCCAATGCCAAGGGCAGAGTCCCGGAACCTCCCCCTGAGGACCTGGCTCCTCCTTCAAAATGAACACGGTGAAACTAGCGCTCAGTTTTCTCCTTCATTCTCCCCTGTCTCCCTCATCCCACCCCCTCCCATAACCACCCCACATCAGGGGCTTGGACAACGTCCCCTTCAGACTGGGCTCCCAGGGCAGAGCCAGCTCATGCCACTCTCGCCAAACCCACACCCATCCCTGGACTCTTATCGCATTCCCGGGAGCCACAGACTGGGACCCCCCTGCCCGTGACCCATCCCTTCCCCAGCCCCTCCCTCCCCACCCCACCCCAGCACGCAGTTTTGGTATTTCATACAGATGCAGTCAGAAGTAGCTATACATGAAATAAGCCTAACATAAAAATAGAGCTTTTTCCGTCCTTCTGTCCGGAAAGCAAACATCCTTCAATAAACATGCAAGGCAGCTGCCTAGTGAGACCCAGGGCTGGTGAGGGGGCCACAGAGGGCAGCCCTGGGCCTGCGGGAACACTAGCCACCCCCAGCCATGGCAGGAGGGAGGATGAGGGGGGCGATTTGGGTATAGAGAGTCCAGAAGGACTCAGGCCTCAGCCCAAACGTCCAGAGATGGGGTCCCAACTCCCCTCTTTAAACCCCACTCTCTGGGCCACAGGCTCTTGGGCCAAGAGCATCATTGCATTTAGTCAGTTTGAGGAGCAGTTTTTGAAAAGTGGTCTCCAAAAGATAAAGTCTTGGGTCAGCAAGGCGCCAGCTTCACAGTCGGAGCCTTCATTCTCTGGCCCACACCCGCCCCTGCCCCACCGGGGCCCAGCAGCCGCCTGCGGCTAGCCATCTCCAGGCCTGGTGTTCCCCGTTGGGTTATGTAGTTCCCCTGGAAGAAGTGGTGGGCAAGGAGCTCCGGGCCCAGCCGGTTCTGGGTGTGAGACTTTTCTAGTGCCTTGGGGCTGCAGAAGCCTGCAGCATGCCCAGCCCCAGGAGGCCCTAATGGACCAGCAGGCCAAGAGTAAGCGTGGGCAGGACACCCAGCCAGAGGGAGGCAGCCAGGGCGCAGGCGCGGCCCAGCAGGTGTGAGGTCATGGCGCCATCCTCGCGCAGCAGCTGCCAGTGCTGAGCCTCATGGAGGTAGGAGCCCTCCTGGGCCTCGCAGTAGTAGTGGCCGTACTGGAGGTCCGTGAGGTTCTCGATGAACAGGATGCAGTTGGGGCTCTGGTGGCCGGGCTCACAGCTCTGCTCCACACTGTTCTCGTGGCGCCACGAGTAGGTGGCGTGGCGGGACTCCATGGGGCAGCTCAGGTAGTAGCGAGAGTTCTGGGCCAGGGAAACCTTCTGCAGTGGGGCTTGTTCTGGGGAGGGATGGGGAGATAGCCATGAGGAGGGGCTGAGGGCTCCCAGGGCAGGCTGTGTCCTCCCCCACTGATAGGCCTCCAAGGCCAAGGCTTCTGAATGAAGGCAGGGAAACCAGCGCCCAGTCTCCTCTTGACTCTCCCCTGCTGCCCTCACCCCACTCCTCTCACAACCACCCCACACCGACGGGGCTCCCTCCACAGGACTGTCCTGCCCATCTGTCTGGAGCCCCCAGGACCAGACCAGGCCTCCCTCAGACAGGGCAATCGGGGCACGGCGGCACCACCCTAATGGGATGGGGGCAGGGCCAGGTCATGTACCTGGCTTTGGGTTGGGGCACCCCTTGTGTGGCTCGGCTGGGTTGATGGACTGCAGCATTGGCCTGGAGTTGGAAGGAAGAGAGAGGCTAAGCAGACAGGAGGCCACAGGCCTGGCCCCTTCCCTGTCCTCCTCCCCACCCAGCATCAGCAGTGGTGCCCACCCAGAGGAGGGTCTGGCCAGAAGGGCCGCCTCCTGTAGCCCATCAACCCCCACTGCTGTGTTCGCTGTCTCCTAGCGACAAGGGATCCCAGCCAACATACTCTGACTTTGGGGAGCTGTAGATGGAGACGCAGCGGTCCTGGTTCCAGCCGCAGTAGGGGTCTCGGGCCATGAGGCAGCCATGGCAGCCCCCACTGTAGACCTCACACAGGTCCAGGGGCACCTGGCTCACCTCCCACTGGGAGTTCACATACAGTTTCCGCTAGAAAGAGAAAAGGACTGAGTCAGGTCAGGGCCCCCATCCCAACTGAGTTCTAAGCCCCTAAGCTTTGGTCCAGCTGCCTGGCAGACCCTGGGGCCCAGAGACCCAGCAAAGGACATGCAAATCACAGGCAGAGGAGCTCTGTCCTCACCTGGCCATCCCTGGGCAGCCCCATAGGGCAGGGGTTGGTTGGGGAGGCTCACCCGGTCAGAGTCCAGTGACATGGCCTGGATAGTGGCCGGACGGCGAAAGGGCTGGATCTCCAAGATGCTGAAGACAAGGCTGTGTTCCCGTTCCCCCGACTCCACCACCTTGTGGATGGTGCCCTTGTCTGTAGGTGAGAGGCAGAGGGTCAGCAGGCGGGAGTCCCACCACAGAGCCAGGCAGCCTCCCTCTGGGCTGAGCTGACCAGGAAAGATGCCGGTGGGGAGGGCTGGGAAGTCATGGCTCAGGCAAGGGTCATAGGACTGGGGTGGGATGGGGAGAGGACAGCATGACTGGGGAGGGTCTTAAGAGCCCAAAGGCATCGCAGGAAGCTTCCAAGCCTGGGCCAGGGAGGCTATCACAGGAGGCCCTGGGCTCCCCAAGGCCGCAGGGGAAGCTGGAGCATGGAGAACAGAACCAGCAGTCTCACATGCCCAAGCACTGCTAAGCCTCCAGCTACATGCATTAGCATTACTTCGTTTAATCCTCCACACCCCTGGGAGGTGGGTGTTATCATCCCCACTTCGAAGATAAGGAAATGAGGCTCAGAAAGGCTAAGCAACTTGCTCAAGGTCACACAGCTGGTGACTGGAACCCAGAGGGGTCAGAACTCCACCCCTCAACTTCTTCTATAAACCCCTCTGCTTCCTGGACTCTTTGGGATTTGTTGTCTTTAAAATAAACTTTTTATTCTGAAATAATTTCAGATTTACAGAAAAGTTACAAAGATAGTACAAAGAGTTCCCGTATACCCTTCGTCTAGTTTCCCCTAATGTTTCCTCTTAGATAACTGTGATCTTTGTCACAGCTGAGCAGTTGTCACTGGTACATAATTATTAAATCGACTACAGACTTTACTGGGATTTCACGGGTTTTTCCACTAATGTCCTTCATCTGTTCCAGGATCCAATCCAGGATTCCACATTGCATGTAGTCTTAGGGGATTTTAAAATTTTTATAAAATCTTAGATCTGAAAAGGACCTTAGGTTCAGCATAGGGGAACCCAAGGTCACACAATAGGCTGCCTGCCTCAGAGGCCAGTGCTCTCTCCATTCACACTTATCGGGGACTAATGGGCATCTTGACCCCTGGGTCCTCCCAATCTGACCTCACGGGCTGTCCCAGTTTCTAGAATAGCCTACCTCCCTTTTGCTCCCTCCCAATTTCCCAGGGTATCACTTGCCCCAAAAAAGCAGTCAGATGATCAGATGATTGCCTGCCTAGGACCTTTCGTCTATGTGTCTGTGACCCGCCTCTGCAGGCTCTGGGATGTGGCCCCTTGCTCCTCCGGCCCGACAAGCTCCCAGCCCAGTCACTACCTTCATACACACACTGCCCTTCACCTCCTCCACACAGCGTGGTGACAGCCTCCCATCGCTTCTCCCAGCGTGAGAGCCTCCCATTCTCTGCAAAGGGCTCAGAAAGGTCTACTTCATATCTAGCCCCAATCCTTCCTGCTGCAGACTCCAGAATAGTATCTCTCTGCAAAGGCCCTGCCATCTGCAAGTCCTTGGTCACATCTCACTAAATTCTTTGCATCCCACATCAAAAGTTTCCTCTCATCTGCATAATCCCGAAGACAGGGAGAGGGTCCAGTTTCCTCGCTCTGCGTGGCAGAGGCCCACAGGACACCCTGGACCAGGTCCTTCCTCCTGACTTCCACATCTTTTCCTACCATCTTCAGGAGTCAGACAGCTGGACCAAAGCTATACGCAGCTTTGCTCAGACTTACAACATTTCTGCCTCTGAATCCTGGCACCTTCTAGCCTACGATGCCTTTCCTTCTCCCTTCTGCCCCACCTCCTCCGGGAAGCTCTCGCTTCCTGACTCTTCCACAGCCACACACATTAACTCCTGACAGCTCTTAGTCACTCAATTCTCCCAACCAGATGTTAACTACATCATTCTTTATACCCATTTTTACAAAGCAGACCAGGGGCGGAGTGGGGGGGGGCAGGAGGGGTTGGTCCCGGGTAGCCCCTCACCTGTGGTTAGGTAAAGCACGTGGAAGGTCTCCCCGTTGCTGGCGTGCATGCGGTGGACAACCACTTTCTGGTAGTGGTACTTAGAGTGGAACAGCGGTGCCTTCAGAGGCCCCATGGGCTCCACCCTCTGCACCACCTCAGGGTGACTGTCGGCCACCTGGAAGGTCTCTGTGGGTATCGGCTGCCGGTCTGGGAGGCACTGGGAAAGGAGAACAGGTCCAGATCAATGGGGTGGCTGGGCGATGGGACTGGGGCCTGGGCCATGGTGGGTGTCACCGCTCACCTTGCCAGGCCGTGGGTTGGGAAGGTCTGAGTGATAGCCCTTGAGTGAGGAAGTGCGGAAGACCTTGTCAATGTCACCGAGGGAGTACACGCAGACGGCAGAGTAGTTCCTGGGGGACACACAGGCCACCTCAGTGGGAGGCCCAGGACCCACCCACCTCCACTCACCCAGGCGAGCCCAGCACCAGATGGGGTACAACTGCAGCCTTCCGACCAAGCTCCCTGGCCCTTGAGCTCCATGAGGGCAGGGATTATCCTGGGGGCCAAGGCCAGCGCCTGAGCATTACCAAAAACCATTGAAGGAAGGAGGGAGGGAGGACGGGAAGAGGGAGGGAGGGAAGTTCAACCTAATTTCTTTCTGTTGCAGTGCAAAACCACATCCTCTATTCTGCCACAGAATCACTGAGTTCAGAGGCCAACCCCAGGGCAGGAGAAATCCCAACACGTGCATCCTTGGAATGCTGATGCCCAAGGAGGCCAGACCTCCATCCCCTTCCCAGACTGCTGGGTCCATGCACACAAGAGCCCCAGAGCAGGGTCTTGGCTTCCCTACCCTGCCACCCACCTCTCCCCACACACACCTGACACTTTTTGCCTGCCTGTTTTCAATCAATGAGAGTGATTAAGAGGTGTGAACTGTCAGGCGCAGGCAGTGCCTGAGCGGGTGTAATAGCACCCGGCACCCAGCACCCCAGAGGCCGCAGCAGCCTTTTCCCGGGCACCGCTCTGAGTACACAGCTGGCGGGCACACAGGCACAGTGCAGCCGTGAGCATGCATACGGCGCATGCGCACACACCCATGTGTACAGACTCACAAACACACCAGCACACACATGTCCCCGAGCACTGTGTGTCCACCCACCCCAGGCCCAGCAACAGCCTTGTCCCTTGAGCCGGGGTCCCTGCTCTTACCACACCAGCCCTCCCTTGGGCAGGGCCCAAACCCTCTGATCCCCACTGGACACTTAACTAATGCCAGCCCCAGCACCAGGACAAGGGCCACTCACCAGGGGTTGGAGAAAACGCCATAGACCCTAGTGTCCCTCCACTGGCCATTAGGGTCAGGGAGCAGGAAGACGTCCTGCAGCCTGTTGAAGTTCTTGTTGCTGGTGGTGTCACTGCACACCAGCATGGCTTTCAGGAAGGTGTTCCACTTGGAGACCGACAGTGAACTCTCTCCACCCTGGTCCCCCTGGAAGGGTGGAGGGGAGAGGAGGTCCCTCAGCACCTGCCTGGGCTGCCCCACACACCCGGGGCACCTGCTGCCGGGAATGCCAGCACCCAGGCTTCTGAGGAGGAAGGGAGGCCCTGAAAGGGGTCGGGACCTGCGAGGGGACGAGGCTGAGGTACCCCACCACTCAGGCCAGGTTCTTGGGCCAGGCTCCAGGAGGCAGGCCTGGCTGACCCAGGGCACAGGGCTCACACTAGGGACCTGCAGGGTGCGGGTACCAGGTCCCCACAGAGCACACCGGCTCAGATACACATCTGCCCACTCTCACACGTGCACGCTCACACACACGACACAGACCTGCACAACCCAGCACCTCCACACAGGGGAAACACACACACATCATTGCACTCTCATTCGCACGCACACGCTCATGCACCCTCTCCACGAATACACACATTTGCACACTATCACACGTGCACTTGAGCCCAACCATCTTTACCCACTCACAGGTGCAGGGACACTCCCGTGCACGCACACTTCCTCCCACAGTCCCATACAGACTCACTTGCACATTTGCACACAGGCAGTCACACACTCACTCGCTCCTGTTCGGGCACAGACACTCAGCACTTGCTCACCCTGCACAGCTGGGCCACTCGGGACACGTTGAGAGGGGCCTCGGGATTCTTATCAGGGTTGTCCTCTCGGAAGAAGTAGTAGATCTTGTCATCGTAGGCCTGGTCTTGGTGCACAATGGTGGCCTTGATGAACTGCGGGTCTACCGGGGACAGAAGTGAAAGGGTGTGAGGCGGGGAGCCCCTCAAAGGACCCACCCACACCCTGCCCACCCCCTGAGTCTGCACAAACAAACCCGGGTCAAATCACACCTGGAATAAACTTCAGAAAAACAGATCTAACACCCCAAAGGGCCTGAGCCTCTGCACTCCCACCCCACACCTGTGTTGCCCTCTCTTACAAAGATGTCATTGGCCCAGGAGCAATGACTTCAGGCCTAGGGACTGGGGGGAGAGCCCTAGGGGCCCCTATGTCACTTCTGACTAAGTGGCAGAGCCCTAATGAGGAGGGAGTGGGTGTTGCCCCCATGTGAGCTCAGCAGAGGGATACGCTATGGCACCCGGGGACTCCACACTGGGTCTGGGCTTTCCTCTGATTTGTTCCCAGAGGGTGCTGGGCCCATCCTGCCTCCACATCTTTCTCTCTGCTGTTCCCCTGCTCCCTCCCAGGCCAACCTCTTCAGCTCTATCTTCCCAGGGCTGTACCAAGCTCCCGCTTTCCCGACTGGCCTGTGGCCCTAGCGGCCCTAGGGGAGCCTCCCCATAAACGTGCGGATCCCATCTGCCCATCTGCCGCCCTGAGCATTCACACCGCCTCATTCAGCCCAGCCCAGCCCAGCCCAGCCCAGCCCAGCCCAGCCCGGCCCAGCCGGAGCCTGACTCACTTTGCATGACGGTATCACTGGTGTACAGCTCAATCTCACCCTTGATACGCCGGAACCGAGGGATCTTCCCATTGTATTCCTGCTTCCGGATAGTGGAGTACACCTCAGAGCCTGGGCACAGCGGGAGGAGCACGGGTAAGGGCACACAGGCCCTGGAAATCCCTCCCCCGGACCTGGGGCACCAGGCACAGAGCTGACCACCCTCCCCCTGCCCAGGGCAGCAGCCCTCTGGGAACCCTCCTGCGCCAGCCACAGCCCTACCGTCAAACAGAACCAGGGAGTTCTCATCCGGGCTGAAGGGAGCATAGCCTCTCCTCTCACCAAGCAACTCTGCAGTGTCATTCACCTGGGGGAGACCGAGGGGGTCAGACTGCCATGTGATCCCACAGTCACTGCCTCCCATGGGTGCCAGCTGCCCAGCCAGGGTCCCCATCCTCCCCGGAACTCTGTACAAGGTGAGGCCAGCCTCAGAGTCCCCCTACCTCCTTCCCACCATGGGGAGCAGAAGCCCATCAGACAAGGGTGAGCTGACCAGGCTCAGGGGGAGGGGCCTTCTCACCAGGGTCCAGCAGCTGGGGCGCCGGGCATTGGTGCCGCAGACCAGCAGCCCTTCGCCCTGCTTCTCCAGGAGCGTGATGTAGTTCTTGCAGTCCTGCTCGGGAGAAGGGGAAGGAGAGAGGTTTGTTGGTGGGAGGCCCTGGCAGGCCTAGCACTGGGACCCTCGGTCTTGGGGAAGAAAGCATCAGAAGTCTGAGCACAGGAGGCAGCCTCTAAGGAGGGCCCAGAGCGGGCGCAGCTGACGCCAGAGGAAGGGCCTCAGGGAAGGAGTGTCTCCCCCTCAGACTGGGAACCCTGGGGCAGGGCTACTTCTCTCCTCCCGGATGGGGCTCCCAAGACAGGGCCAGGCCTCCTTCCTCAGACTCTCAGGAACCTTTCCAAGGGGTCCAGCCTCCCCTCTGCACTCCCTCTCCCCCACTCACCTGCTTGTCCCGGCAGGACCCCTTCGTGGAGCCAATGTTCACCTGAGGGGAACAGGGGGAGCGTCAGTCCACTCTGCCAGGGGCAAGATGCCCCCGTAAGTGCTTTCCGTGCATCCTCAGGATAGGCTCATTTGACAGATGAGCAACTAGGGCTCTGAGAGGAGGAGTGATTTACCCAACATCACACAGGCTGCTCAGCCTGATACCCGGAGCCAAAGCCCAGAGCTCATGAGCCAGCCCAGAGATCTCAGAAGACAGGGGCCATGGGGTTCTGGAGCCCAGCTTCCCGCTAGGCCTCCGCAGTCGGCGCTACCCGCCCAGCCAGGCGTGTTAGCTCTGCGCTTCTCTCCACACTGCCCCAACACCCACGCCAGTTGGGACCACCCTCAGGGAGCCTCCCCCAGGGACCATTTATGGGATATAATAGGGGGTTGACCAGTTCTGGAAGAAATGCCAGTTCCCCCGGATTCCCTGAGGCTCCTCTCCAAGGCCAGAGGGGAGATAAAAAGATGGGGAAGGGGGAAGAGAAAAGGGGGCAGGGAGAGGGGTCCAGGCTCACTGTGCGCATGGAGGCGTTCCTGCCCTTGGAGAAGTCGAAGACGTAGACCTTGCTGCGTCCACCCACCCACACAGAGGAGCTGCCCGGCTCGTGGAAAAGCACCGTGTGCGGCTCGGCCAGGCCAAAGTCCACATGGTCCTGCCCTGCATGGCCTAAGGAAGAAACAATTGGCAGAAACGTTGAGGCTGGACCCTGGGCTGGAAGATCCTGGGCCCCCCACCACCATTGCATACCGGCATCCCCCGAGCAACTAGTGCTTGGAATGGCTAGGGCGGCGCCTGAACTCAAGAGCTGTGAGCGGGAGAAGACAGGGGTCCTCTGGTGGGGTCCAGCAACCAGATGTCCTCACCCCAAAGCCATGACCCCTACCCTACAATATGTGTGACCTCAGAGTGGGGGCAGAATTTAGGGACCCCTGGGGAGAACAGACTGCCCCCCACCGCCACACACACACTCTGCTGTTCCTAAGGGGCTGGGCTTGGGCAGGAGGGACCAGGGCTCCCAACTCTGCTCTGAGGCTCTCTGCTATCTAGGACAGAGCAAGCAGCCACTTCCACCCCCTGCCTCTAAGAACCCCACGTACAGTTCAGGTTCCCAGGAATCACTTTGCTCAGAACCCTATCCCCTCCTTCAGGAAGCCCTCTCTGACCCTTCCCAGCCCACTCCATCCCCTTAGTGAGCAGGTCAGTACAGATCAGAGCTGGAAAGGAATCTTAAGTCCACTCTCTCCCATTTTAAAGATGGAAAAACAAAGGTCCAGAGAGGGGCAGCCCAAGCTCACATGGTCAGTAGCAGGCCAGGAACCAGAGCTCCTGCCCCCAAGCTGGACTCTGCACCCTGGCCTGCCCTGGCCTGGTTTCACAGAGATCCCAGCTCACCCCGGGGGGAAAAGATCAGCCCGCCCTCCCCAGCAACTCTGGGACAGGGGGCCCTTCACAGAGCACAGCCTGGGCCTTTAAGTAAAAGGGCTGACCGGGACAATTTTTCCCAAGATAGAAACTGCCTGTAGCCACTGCCTCCGGGGAGAAGATGTCTCATCTCCGGTGACACTGCTGAGGTTGTCCTGGTTGCAGGGCTAAATTACAGGAATGGGACAGCCTGTGGCTGCGCCCCCAGCAATCAGCCATCTTCCCACCTCGGACCAGCCTGGGTCCTCAGCCTGACCACTGTTTATTCAGCTGCAGCAAACTCAGGGGCAGCCAACTTAGCAGGGACATCCCAGCAGGACACCCTCCAAGCCCAGAGAGAACAGAACTGCCATGTCCTTGAGTTTGCCCCCAATTCCCCTTGGTGCCGCTTGAACCATTCCTACTGATGCTGCATTCAGCAGGGACGAAGAGCACGACCTACCACGCGACCCCCACCTTCATTCCCTTTCCTTTCCTTAAGATACATCCCCGCATGGCCAAGTCATCCCTGGAAGTGGGCTATTCTTACCCTCCTCCTCAGCTGTGGCCCAGCTCACTGTACAGACGCAGAAACGGAGGGCCTTCAGGGATACTCTAGCCCAAGGTCGCATTAGGAGGCAGGAAAGACTGGCTCATCCAGACCGAGTAATGGTTCTCAGGTGCGTTCAGGGAGATGCCAGCACCACAGGCCACAGAGAAGTGCTGAGCTCACTGCCCTCGGGTTCACCTGGGTCTCCTCCGGTGCTCCGCAAATAGCCTGACAGCTTAGGACGTCAGGCCTCCCAGGACCCCAGGGTTGCGCAAAGGTGGGAGCTGACAGCCCACTTCCTGCTGGGTGGTAGGGGTGTGGTGCTGGCCAAGGCTCGGGCAGGGCTGATAGGTCTCAGGCCCCAGGCCCCCCCTCCCCACCAGCTGGGATAAAATTAGCGTGCTGGGGACAGACACAAGGCCTTCCTGACTCAGCTCCATGGCTCCAGCTCCCCTTTCACCCGCAGCCTGAGCAGCGGCCACTGTTCCCACAGCCTAGCCTGGAATCTAGACAGTCCGTAGCCCCAGCTCCCCACCTACTCCCCCAGACAGCCAGGCGACTGGGAAAAGCTATATGTCTGTGTCTGAAGATGTTGGGCTGGGGCCTGAGATCTGAAGCCCTCCAGAGGCCACGGGGGAGAAGCCCCACGGCTCAGGTCATGCTGGCCACCTCCAAACAGTCACCTCGGCTCACATCAAGGCCACAACCCCAGGCCTCAGAAGAGGGGCCTGCACAGCCAATGCACAGCTCTAATGGTGGAGAAAGGGGTGCGTGAAGGGGCCCTGAGGGAGCCCTTGTCTGGGGTCACAGGGCCGTCAGAGTGAGGAGGAGATGCAGTCCTGCCCTGGGAAGTCTAGTCTGATGGGAGAGACTCAGCCTGGCCCCAGAGAGCAAGGCCTGAGGGGGAGGCCCGGCCCTATCCCGGAATCCAGCTGGAGAGGTGAAACTGCAATAGCGAAGCAAGCCTCCATACCACGCAAGCAAAACTGCTGGTACAGACCCCAGAGCTGCTCACAAAGCATTGCTGAGAACACAGAGGGAGGGGGAGGGCTGCCTGCTGCTGGGTGCGGCGTCGGGGGCTTCCCAGCCAGGACAGTCCTGCACAGATCTGCAAGTATGAGCCCTGTTCCCCTCAAATCCTGGCTGCGGCTGCCAGGGTCAGGATATGGAGGGAGGAAGCGACTGCTCACCTCATTTTGCAGAAGAACAGGAGCCCAGGAGCATTGCCTCCCTCAACCCCGAAGAACCCGCCCCTCCCGGCTCTGTGCCCGGTGATGTGCATGGGGGAGACGGCACCAGCTCGGCCCCAGGACGAGGCCTTGGCCCGTTCTCTACCCCAGCCCCAGCCCGGCTCCCGTACTGCCCGAGGCCCTCAAAGGGCCTGATTGTGCCCGGGAAGTGTCTGAGCGGCAGCAGTTCAATGAATACATGAAAGGAAGCTTTGTTCAGGTCACAGGAGCCGGGGGCTGGGGGCTCAGGGGCAGGAGGGCTGCCTGGAAGTGAAGGCAGAACCAAGCCTTCACAGCCAGGAACTGTGGCCCCTTGGCACCAAGAGGGGAGGTGGCGGCATTCAAGGCTCCACCCACGCAGAGGCTGAGCAAGGCTGGGGGCTGCTCCTAAAGAGGCCCAGCCGAGGGAGCAAGTGCCGCATCCCTAGGTGCGTCTTTTTGCTTCCTTAGGAATCCAAAAGGATGGGGAAGGCGGACCAAAGCTAGATGGGTCAGAAACAGGCAGGAAGAGAATTCCGGCCAGTGGAAACAGCCTGAGCAACGGTGGGGAAGCTGGGGAAGCTGACCGTACGGTGGGTACAGAGACCTAATGAGAGGAGAATCAGGAAGGCGGGCTGAAGCCCTGAGTGTGATGGGGGAAGGGAGCTGCAGCGGCCCAAGGATACACCAACCCACTGCCTGTCAGTCTGCGGAGCTGCCCTCTCCTATCTATGAGCAGGGCCAGGATCCAGAAAGCCTCCTCTCTTCCAGCATCACCCCCCAGGTCCCCCTGCCTGACCAGCCCCCTCTGCTTTCCATCCTGGATGTCTAAAAGGAGCACCGTCTGGCACCGTGTCTCCCCCCTCACTCCCCGGCCTGACGCATTAGTGGCTGACTAAGTGGGAGCTAAAAGCTCCCAGAATAACCAGGGGTTCAGGCAGGGGAGGGGGCTAGAGACACGTGGGGTGGGCATGGCCCCAGGGGCGGACTGAGCACAAGCCTCCACCCCACCCCCATGTGATTCTGAGCCAATCCTGGCTCCTTCTGGACCAAGAAAGGGCACAGTCAGGCTGCCCCATACCCAGCTAGATTCCATGGCCCCCGAAGCCCCCACCTTCCTCACAGTGGCAGGACCAACAAGGCCCAGCCCCAGCCCCGCCAGAAATGAGGGTCGAGAAGATGGCTGGGTGCGAGGGGCTGTCCTCCCCTATCACAGGCCCCCAGCCAGGCCATCCATGGGGCTCTGATCCTGTTGGAACGAATCAGACCTTCCTCTCATACCCCCCACCCTCCCAGCACAATCCCAGCAACCGACTGGCTGGGACAAGTGTGCACTTCCGTGGAGTGGGTTTTCCTAAAGCAGGTCTGCCTGGTGGAGCATCATTCCTCCTCATTCACTCTGGGTGCTGTCCCCATCTGGTCCTCGCCAACCCCGTATCCTCATTACTTGTGAAAGAGGGCTGCTCAGGGGGAGGGTGGAGTGGCGGCTAGGATGGGGGGCAGTGTCGTTACCTGTGAAGGGAGCAACAAGGGATGGACCCCACAGTTTGGTCTGGGCAGGGACAGCCTTCCAAGCTGACCCAGCGACCTGACGGGCCTTGAATCCTAACCTCAAGGAGCCCTTTGAGAGCAGGCAGTGAGGCGGGCTCTGAGAAGGGCAGGAATGCTGCGCCCGGCAGGGAGTGCCTGAGTCAGGCAGCCAGGGAGGCCCGAGCGAGCGTGGGGCAGGAGCCAGGCCTGCCTCGGACTGGAGGCCCAACCACATCAGGCAGGAGTCTCCTCCCACAGTCGTGCCCCACCTGAATCACCAGTCCCCCCTCACACCCTCGCCAGAGGAAGAGGGAAGGCCCGTGCGGGGCCCAGGAATTAGCCTGCAGCCTCGTCACCCTCTGGAACCCCACAGGTCAAGGTGGAAGGGAAGAGAATAGTCACTAAGCTGAGGGAGGCACGGAGGCCAGAGAGCCCGTACCACTGGCCCAAGGCACAGAACAAGGGAGACAGGGGAGTTCCCTGATAGCCTGGTGGTTAGGATTCCAGGCTTTCACTGCCGTGGCCCGGGTTCAATCCCTGGTCAGGGAACTGAGATCCTGCAAGCCACACGGTGCAGCCAAAAAAAAAGAACAAGGGAGACAGAAGCAGAGCGAGGCAGCCGCTCAGGGTTTCTGGTGCCCATCACCCGGCTCCAGACCAGGACCACAGCCGGAACTTCCTTGAGCGCCTCTTGATCTTCAAAAAGCTGTACATCACCTTCTCTCCACTTCCCTGTGTCATCTCCTGCTCTCCACCCTATGCTCTCTTGCAGGCCAGGGAATAAGTCACTGACCTGATAACTGAAGGGAATCAACCAGCCACCAGTCTTCCAGGTAAGACTCTGATCTCCAGGGGCCTTCAGCAATCAAAGCCTTAAACTCAAAGGAATGACTAACTGTGGAACTCTGCGTGTGTCAGATTGGTGGACGGAAACCTTTCACTGGAGGGGGAGGGGGGGCAAAGGAACAAATGTTTCATCGATGTTGCCTCTCGCAGTATGGCCAGGCATGAGGGCACGAGCAGCCGCTCCTCATATCCAGAAGCCCAGTTTCCTGGGAGGCACGGGCCTGTGCTAAGGAAGGGCTGTGCTTGCCGTTGGGGTGCTGGTGACACTCAGCAGGGCAAGGCTCCAGACACAGCTGCCTGATGGGCAGAGCCGGTGTGCTGGGGCAGGCGGTGGGTCCTTGAGGCGGTACTTAGTTCATGGGGGTGTGGGAGGTGTGTCTCTCTTTATCAGCCATGGGAACAGTGAGCTGTGTGCTGGGCCGAGGGGGAGCGTCTTCCCGCCCACCAAGGTCAGCCGTGGGTGGGAGGGGAGCGCATCTCAGGTGTGGGCTCAGCCATGGTTCTAAAAAGCTTTGTGCTCCCTCTCTCAGCCAAGTGGCTGGTTGGCTGTGACTGTGACCAAGAGCTGGGCCTTCCTGAGTTTAGCTTCCTCCTCTGTGGACTGGAGGGGCTAAGGTCTAGGTTTTATGACCCACCATGACTCTTGGAACAAAACAATCAGGGTTAAGTTTGGGGGCGTTTGGGGAAAGTGTGGGGTAGTGAGTACTGGATAAGTCAGAGATGGCTTCCTAGAGATGGAGGCAGCAGAAGAAACCATGTCCTCATCTGCTTCCAGCAACTAGCTCACCAAATCCCCCAACCACCCTGTAAAGAAGGCAGGACAGCATCTGCGTGCCCATTTTATAGACAGGAAAACGGAGGGCCTTCCACGCCAGCAAGGGCTGTGTGCTCTCTGCACTGCGCCACTGTACTCAAAGGACCAGAAGGCTTGGCTGGTGGGGCAAAGGCTTGTGGGTAAGAAGTAGTGTGGAGAGAAAGCTGAGTGTGTCCTGGGGGCGGGGCCGAGCCGAAGCAGATTCCGGGGGCTCGGGGAGGGAAGGCTGGCACAGAGGCCCAGCCAGAGGGGGGAGGAGGCTCCAAGCCCAGGGAAGGCAGGAGGCCACGTCAAGATTCTGCCCATTCTTCAGCTCAGCAGGTTCCAAAAGCCCTAGAGTGAGGCTGAAGTCAGCTGGTGGATCCTTCAAAGGAAAGGATGGGCAGAGGTGCAGGGCCTGCCCTTGGGCCTAGAGCCAGGGCAGGGGTCAGGGAGAGGGCAGAGGAGGGCTAAACCACCCCAAGTAGAAGAACGCAGGCAGGACAGGAAGACTGCTGAGAAACAGAAGGTTCCTTACCTCAGCCTTAGCCTGGGCCGGTGGGGAAGGAGGGAGGGGTCAGAGAACAAGGGCAGTCAGCCAACATAGGCAGTTAGGGAGAGCTAGCAGGGGCCGGGCTGCCAGGGCTGCATTTCATCAGAAATCAGAGATGCCAAAGGAGGAGGATGATACTGGCAATGATGATATCCCCACCCCCACCCCGACCTAACCGTTCCATAGCATATACTATGTGCCGGGCACTTCTCTGAGTGCCAGGTGTATTAACTCATTCAATCATCACTGAACTCTTATAAGGTGGCTTCTCTTTTTTTATTTTTTTTGCGGTACGCGGGCCCCTCACTGCTGTGGCCCCTCCCGCGGCAGAGCACAGGCTCCGGACGCGCAGGCTCAGCGGCCATGGCTCACGGCCCAGCCGCTCCGCTGCATGTGGGATCTTCCCAGACCGGGGCACGAACCCGTGTCCCCTGCATCGGCAGGCGGACTCTCAACCACTGCGCCACCAGGGAAGTCCGTGGCTTCTCTTATTATGCCCATTTTACAGATGAGGGCAGCTGGACACAGAGAAGTTGAGTTAACTTGCCCAAGATCACACAGCTAAGTGGTGGTGTGGAGGTTGACACTCAGGCAGACTGACTCTGGAATCTGTATTTATAACACTGTGTTCCATAGATGAGCCCTTGGAAGCTTCTAGGCCAGCTTCTCCCATACAGATGAGGAGACTGAGGCCCAGAGAGGGTGGAGCCTGGTCAGAGGCTGCTTGGCCAATGAATGCCCGAGCTTCATCCACGATGCCCTAAAGACAGTGTGTGTAAGTAAGCGTGGGTGTGCAGGCCTGAGGTGGGGAGGGGACTAGGGATCTGGGGGTGTACTGCGGCCCTGAGTACTGACCAGCGTACAAGTATCCCATGGTCTCTGCCCAGAATAGAAGTGCTGTGCAGTCTGGGACAGGCTATAGAGAAGGGAGGATGTGCTGAGACCCTTCCTTACTATCCAGCCAGCCAGGTTCCCACCCAACCTGCACAGGCAAAAAACACTCGCTTCTACCCACCCTGGCTCCTCAGCTCAAGAACCCACCATGGGGTCTTCCCTGGTGGCGCAGTGGTTGAGAGTCCACCTGCTGATGCAGGGGACGCAGGTTCATGCCCTGGTCCAGGAAGATCCCACATGCCGCGGAGCGGCTGGGCCCGTGAGCCATGGCCACTGAGCCTGCATGTCCAGAGCCTGTGTTTCGCAACGGGAGAGGCCACAACAGTGAGAGGCCTGCGTACTGCAAAAAAAAAAAGAACCACCATGGGTCCCAACTGCCTGTCCCAGCAGGGCCCGACTCCTCTACCTGGCAGTCAAGGCCCACCCATCTCTGCTCATCTCTGCCACGGCTGAGTCCCGCTTCCACCCTTTGGCTTGTGCTTTCCCTTCCCCTGACTGCCCTTTCCCCTTCTCTCTAGGCACGTGGTCTTACCTGTCCTTTAAGATCTAGCCTCAATCCCCCTGGCTTCACAAAGTGTTCCAGACTGCTCCAGCCCTCACAGCTCCGTCCTCCCTCTGACCTTGTGCTATACACCATCTGGTACACACTATCTTCTCTCAGATCACACTGTTTTGGTGGAATTTCATCTGGATTGTGGGATCCTGAAGGTGAAGGCCAGCCCTCCTCCTACTCCATGGTCCCTGGGCCAAGCCACGGCCAGGACTGGGCAAGAGGGGGCAGCTCAGAGCGCAAGGAGAAGCAGGACTGGGGTAGGTCAAACCCCAGTGTCAGACGCGGAGACACCTTAGAACAGGTTCCTGGGCCGCTGTTAGGATGCCGAGCTTACCACAGTGACCTTCCTCCCTCACTAGGCTGGCCCAGAGCCCTGGGCCCAGAAGACAGAGAACACGAGCAGCAGTCTGTGCCCCGTTCTGCCCCACACCACGTCCCTGCCTCTCTCTCTAGCCTGGCTCTTCCCCCTCCCCAGGAAGTCTTCCCCTGTGGCACCACCCCACACTGACCCTTCCTGCTCTCACTTCCTGTCACAGTCCTTGGCTGCGCAAGGTTCCTGACCTCCCCACGTGCCCTCTCTCGTCACAGGCCGCAGGCCCACCTCTCCAGGCACCCGCATGCCCCCAAGGGCAAACCCAGGGCTTCTCCTCTTCCCTCCCCCAGAGGAGCGGAACACAGACCTAGGCACGGGGCAGGAACTGGCTGCCCTCCATCGTGAGGGCTGCCCCCAGGGGTGTGCTGGCTCAGAGCCCCAGCCCCTGACTGGAAGAAGGGGGTGCAGGAGGCTCGACAGCATCCACCTAATCCCAGGCTGCTGTGACGGTTAAACCCAGATTAGCCCAGGCCATGACACAGATCAACCTGCCCCCGAGACCTGAGGCCCAGCTGCCCTGAGGAAAAGCCCAGAAGAGTGCATGGAGCTGGCCCAAACCTAAGGTCCTGAAGGGAGGACGGTCGTGGCTGCTGGGGCTCCTGGGAGCAGACAGCACTGGGGCAGGGAGAGTCTGGGCTCAGCTGAACTGGCTGAGGAGGAAATGGGCACAGGGAGCCATAAGCCTGGGGACAGAGCATGAAGACAGACAGACAAGTGGAGGGAGGCCAAAAGCTAAGGCCAGGGCAGGCTCGGGCAGAAGACCTAGCCTGGTCCCAGCTCTGCCTGTCTCACTGGGTGATGCTGGGCCGGTCCCCGTCATCTCAGAGCTCAGTTTCCCCATCTGTAGAATGTTGACCCAGCTGATCTCTGACGTTTGTTTTCTGACATCAGGCTGTGTTAGCGTCATCCAACAAGGTTCCTTAGAGGAAGTGAGATAGAACTGGCAGAAAGGAGGAGGAGGGTGAGTTGGGTACATGGAGGGATGACCAGCAGGGCAATGGCCTTGAGGCAGGAAAGCATGGGGAGCTGGGGAATGGTGAGGGAAGAACTGTAGGAGATCAGGTGGGCTGTGTGCTCCAGCTGGAATGCTCAGCACAGTGACCCAGAGGGATGCAAGGGCCTGGAGAAGGCCAGGGCACAGTCCTGAAGACACAGCAGGGCCCAGGCCAAGGTGGGGGGTAGGGGTGGAACAAGAGGCTTGGAGGCTGACTAGACCATAGGGGGAAAGAAAGATGGATCAAACGGTCCCTCACTGCCTGGGCTGGCTAGGGAAGGGAGAAGTCCATGTTCTCTGATGGGGGTACCAAACAAGAGGCCACAGTCCCTGCTCTAGGAGGACCCCTTCCTCCCCCCTACCACTCCCCCCCGCCCCCACAAAAGAGGAAGCTTCCAGGGCAGCCAGGCCTTTCCAAAAAAGGAAACCAAGAAAAGGGGAAGTTTTCTGGCCCCAGAGATGTCAATCAGAGCACAGGAAGTGTGGTCAGTCTCTTGTGACATAGCTAGACAGCACTGCAGTGGCTGAAATGGGACTAGGGGTAGAGGGTAGGACATCAGGTGAGGGCTGAGCTGTCAACTCCAGGGCCACCCACTCCTACCACTGCCCCCTGTAGGCTGTTGCGGCCCACCCCCTAGGCTAAGCCTCAGCTTCCCACCTGCACATTAGGGGCCCTGGCCTGGCCCTCCTCCAAGAAGAGTGTCCAGCTCTCCCTGCTTCTCCCAAGTGCCCAGCCTGGGTAGTGATATACCCCTGCTGAGGTGAAGGTTCCTGGAAGGGGAAGCTAGACAGAGGAAGGTCATCTGCCCCTCCCACACCTGCAGGGCCCGGCTGATGCTGGGGGAGCTCCTCACCCCATGGAGAGTCTCTGCTGAGGACTGGGCCTCCTCACCTGGAGAACTCCTGTGGTCAGGAGTCAGGCGGAAAGCCCTGGTGTCCCTGGACCCAGCCCCAGATTTCCATCAGGGAGCTGTGACACTGGGGAAGTCTTCCCTGCCTGCCATGGTCCTTCCTTCCTACTGCTGGGCTGGCTGTGGAAGGTCAGGTGGCATAGCTCAGATATCCCTTCCTGCATGAAACCCTCCTGGAGCCCCCAGGCCCAGGCTGACTCAACGTCTCCCTCTTGGGGACCCCCACACAGCTCCTTTCCTCTCCTTGGTCCTAGTTGCAAGTTCTGGGGTCTGAAATCCTGTCACACCAGGGTACTTCCTCCTGTCCCACCCCTCCCCAAGCTGGCTCCTATTCCTCTTGCCATCCTGACTTATCACCTCTTCCAGGAAGCCTTCTCTGACTGTGCAGACTGGGTTAGGTACCTCCTCGACCCCCACAGCTGCCTCTGTTACAGGCCCTGACACATTTCATTGTAACTGTAGGTTGACCTGCCTGTCTGTCTCCCCATCTACACGGAGAAGCCTATGGACACATCTAGTTTCTCATCCCTGGTCCCCAAGCCCAGGACCAGCACAAGGTGGGCCCCAGCAAGTGATAAATGTCAAAAATGCTGCATTACTATGCCCACCCTTGAGGTCACAACCCAAATGAGCCACTTCCTCCAGCTGACCACCAGCCTTCGCTTATGAGAGAAAAAGAAAGGAAAGAACGCGAAACTAAAGGATTTCCCTGACTTCCCAGATTTCAATTTCTCCTCACTGCTAGGGTTTGAACAGACCACTGCAGCCTCCACCTACCCCAGAGAGGCAAGGGATTAGTGCTCTGCTAAGTATAAGCTCCTCCCTATACCTGCTTTGGAAATTTGAGGAAACTGAGGCTCAGGAAAAGGCAAGCACTTGCCCAGAGTCGCAAGGAAAATCAGCAGAGCTGGGTCCAGAACCAGGCTTCCAACTTCCCATCGCTTTCCTCCACGCCGTGGTCATCTTGGGCCTGTGCCAGCATCTACCTCACCCCAGCCTGCTAGTAGAATCTTCACTATTCAGGACAGAGGGGCCACAGAGCTTGGCAGGAAACTCCTGGTGACATCACCAAGCATCTCTCCCATCTCTCCCAGCTTAGAAAACCCCCCCTCCTCCTGGGAATTGCTCCCCCACCCCGCCACACTGTTCAGCAGGGGGAGTTCACCTTGAAGGTGATGAGTACATCTAAGTTCCCAAGGGGGCAAGGATTTCCACTGGAAATGGTGATGCTTGGAGAGCCCCAGCTGTGACCTCATCCCCTAGAGGAGGTAACAACACCCCCCGCCCTGCGGAGCGGCCCCATAATGGCTCCCCCAGCAGCCACCAAGTCAACAGTAACATCCTGTTGTTTAACCGGACAAGGGTGAGGCCAGAACCAGCTGGAGAAGTGGAGACTGGGCTCTGTTTCTTGCTGTGGACAAGCTGGCTCACCTCTGACCTTGGAGGTCAGGGCCTTCCTGGGCTTCTCCATCTCCTCCAACCAGGGATGGAATGGGAGAGGGGTATACAGCTTACACAAGCGTGCCAACCTCCTGCCCTTACCTTCAAACCACCCCCTCCAGTCCCTGCTGCAGGGAGGTCAGGCCCACAAAGTCACATCCTTGACTGACCCACGTGTCAGCGACAGCCCTTGGGGGACAATCTCCAGAGCCCTGGCAAGCTCTGAGGGTCAGAAACAGGTACAGAGCTCAAGGGTACCTGGCAGGTCAGTACTGGCACATCCCTCTCTCTGCCCAGAGCTGTTCTGGGCCAGGCCTTCATCAGGCTAGAGAGGCATCAACCGCCCTGAGAAGGGCAGGCTGGGACCCTCCCAGAGCTCCCTTATCTAATCTTTCCCTAGAACTTATAGGTCTAAGCAGCAGAAAATAAATTATGGAGAAGATCCCTCCATACCCATTCCGGTCCCCACACCTGTCCTGTCTTACAACTAAGAGCCCTGTCTAGGCCTCATGGCGAAGCAGCTCCAAAACCACCATTACCCTTGATCTAGTCATTCCTGGAGGCCACCGTCCGCATCCCCTCAGCCCACTGGTATATAGGGAACTAGGCCTACAGCAAGGGTCCTCCTCTCACCCTACTCCTTCGTTTGCCCCGCCCAAGCCCATTCCCGTCCGACTACCATGTGTCACTCCACAGGAACTAGGAGGCAGCTGTCAGCTAGGCATACCATTACCAGCTGGTGGTCCTGGGGGACAGGTGGATGGCAGTGTCTGTCTGGCCAGTGGGGTGCCTGGCACTGGTGAAGAAGACCACAGACGGCTCTTGGACAAGATAGGTGAGGGGCTGGCACACCCCAGTGGGGGTCAATAGCGTATTACCAAGCAGAAGGCATGGCCAGTGTGGCTACAATAGTGAACTGTGTGCAGGGGAGACAGCACTTTGGAAAGTGGGTAAGAGGACAGAAAGAAGTTTTAAATAGCCTCAGGGTGGGGACTAAGTGCCCGAGATGGGGAGGCAGCATTAGGTGCTAAGAGGTGGGTGTGCATTAAGTATGTGTGTGGAAGGGTATCTTGGGAAGATGGGGGATGTGGACAAGCAGAGCCAAATGCAAAGGTTTGGCGCAGAGGGAGATTCCAGAACACTCAGATGTGGCCATTCATCTGCTTCAGCGTGTACAAATGCCGTGCTGTCCAAGACAGCTAAGGGGACTGAGGCAAGGCAAAGATGCTGGGAAGGCAGAGGAAGCTCAGACTGGAGCTAATACGACTGAGGGGTGTGTAGGTGTCCACCATGAGTAGATAGATGGCCAGAGGTCCAGATGTCCTGCTCCACTTCCACCAGGAATGCCTCTCTGGCTGGGTAGCAGAGCTGGCCCCCAGAGTACCCTCTTTATGGCCAAAAAATTGCCTAAATCTTTCTCCACTTCCTAACCCAGAACAAGCACTGGTCCTGTGCCAGATCAGAGCCCCCTGACTGCACTGTGAGCTCACACAATGCAGAGTGACCTTGGGCAAGTCACATCCCCTCCACTGCAGCCGCAGTTCAGGCCACTCGCTCTTTGAGCGGTTTTTTTTTTTTTCTTCTTCTCTCTCTGCTAAGAATACCTGCCCCAGATAATGCTCAGGCTCTGGCAATCCCTGCAAACCGCCTCAGGCATCAAAGGGCTCCCGGAGGGGCCAGATCCCCCCACCCCCCACTGCAAGGCCACCACCACCACAGGGGGGCCCAGCGCCGCCAAATTTGGGGACAGAGCCCAGTCAGCCTGGAGGTGGGGAAGCATATGTGTGCATTGCAGGGGAGGCGAGCTCAGCCCCTCGCGGCAGAAAAACCTCAAAACCCACCCAGCCGGCTTTCTGACCCATCGTACAGTGTGGTCTAAACTGAGGCGCCCCTGGGGGAGACTCCGGTCCCCCAAGTTCACATAACCACCAGGGCCTAAAAGCTGCAGCCCTTCCCCAGATCCTCTGCCTGGGGGTCCCAATGGCCGCGCCCCACCCAACGGGCACTGCCCCCCACGCTGGCGCCGATTCCTGGTGACAACTGCCACGTGCGGACAAGGAGGGAGCGGCCGGTCCCGGCACTGCAGAGGCAGCGCCCCGGTGTCTGAAGCCTCCGCACCGCACCACGTCCCGGCTCACCACTGGGTGCCCACCCCCTCTACCCGGCCTGCGCTCGGGGCCGGGGCGGGGGCGGGGGGCAGGCAGCGGGGTCTTTGTTCCCGCAGCCGGAGCGCGGCGGCGGCGGCGGCAAAGGGTCCGCGCCCCCCTTGCCGGCCCAGCCTGCGCCCCGCGCGACAGCGGAGACCGCAGCTCAGGAAGAGAGGAGCTGGGTGGGGGTCCCGGCGGGAGAAAGGATCCCGCACAGAGGCCCCACCGCTGGAGGACCAAGAGCGCCTCGGGGCCGAGAGAGGGGCCCTCTCCCTCCCCCCTGCGCCCGGGCGCTGCGGCTCCCGGCTGCGGGCGGACTTGGAGTGACTTAGCCGGGTCTCCAGCCCCCGCGGCTCTCTCGCCGCAGCGTTACTGCCCGCTCCAGTGTAGCAGCGCGCACATTCACACACTCACCCAGACCCACACGCTATCCACGGGGACAGCCCAGGACCCGCAGAGCCGCGCGCACGCACTCCCTCCGGTGCCGCACACTCCGCACCCGCGCCGCGCGGCATCGCATCCCGCGCCCCGCCGCTCACGCGGCGCCACCTACCTTTCCAGACAGCGGAGATGCGGGGTCCGTTCCTTGGGTGGCCTTGGGAGGCGGCAACCGTCCAGAGCAGCAGCAGCAGCCGCAGCGGGAGCCCGGACCGAGCCAGCGGACTGGGAACGCGGGCGCGCGGGGCGCCGAGGGAGGCGCATCCGGGCGGAGGCGGTGTCATCCCGAGGCCCGGGAGCGACAGCGGAGAGCAGCAGAGACTGAGCCAGCGCGCGACAGCAGGCAGAATCAAGCGCGAGGAGGCGGAGTCAAACGCCTGACCCCACCCCGCCCCTCCCCCCCCCCCCCGCAGCCTTTCTCGCCTCCCGGCTGGCCAAGGGGGCGCAGTGACCGCCGCCCGAGGAACCTTCACCACCTCTTCCTGGGCAACCCCACGGGGAGAACCCGGGTGGGCGGGAAGCAAGGCAGACTTGTGGTCTTCTGTGATCGGCTCCAGGTCCTGTCCCCTCTCAGGGCCTTAGATTCACTCCCCCCACCCCATAAAGGGATTGGCCTAGAAGTCAGGGAGGACCTCTCCTGAGGGCACAACCTCGCTAATGGTCAGTTAAGTGTTTGGACCCTGAAGGCTGTAGTGCTCAGAGGATGGACTGGCCTGAGTGGATAACAGCTCCTCTGAGCCTATAAGCAGGAGCAAGATGCTTTTCCCTAATGAGGGGGGATGGGTTTCAGGCATAGGGTCAGTAACCTGTGGGGAGCACTCAGAGCCCCATCCTTGCTCTGCTGTGAGAACACGGAATTTTCATCTTGGCCTGGCTCCCTCCCCTCCTTTCTCCTCCCTTCCCCAGCCAGCAGCAGCCTTCTGGGCTGCCTCCCCCCCAGCCAGCTGGTGTATGCTCAGAAAATCCAAACTCATTTCCATGTGAGTGGAGGGGGATATAATTAAGAAGTCCCCTTCCCCAAGTAGAAAGAGAGGGGAGCATCCTGCATGCCCAGGACTCACTGTTGGGGAGGCAGAATCAGACCAGCTTTAAGTGATCTCTGCCCACAAGATGCATAGGGCTCAGCTGCGCAGGCAACCTGATGACCTGGTGGTGACCCCCGGCAGGGTCCGGCCCAGTCCCTCTGCAGTCATCTGAACAGCCCCAGGAAGCTCTGCTGTCAGCTTATCTTTTCAGAGCCACATGTTTGCCCTTTGTAAAGAAGTCTCCTCTCCCTCAAACCAGAGAGGGTCCAGACCCTCCATCTCTGTTTCGGCCCAAGGTAACCATGGATGGGAAATCCACTTATCCAGTGCTTACTGGATGTCTATCCCCAGATGGACTGCACGGAGAGAAGACAGGTTGAGGAGGAAGGAGCAGAGGTGCATTGGGGCCTCCAAGACACACACACCTAGCTGGACTCGATTCACATACTGCAGACACCACCAAAGACAGGGAACAGGCTGCCCTGGCCCCAGCCCCAGCTCCAGCCCTCTGTCCAGCTCCACAGCCAAGAAAAGGTTATCACCGGGAAGTTCTGCCTTACCATTCCATATTTGGTTTCCAGCTATCCCTCCTTTCTTCCCTAAGTGCTCCTAAGATACCCCAACAAGCCAAAAGGTGAAATCAGGATGCCTCCAGAGATAGTGCAGGACTAGGTTCCTGGCCTGCTGGGTAGGGCCAACAGCTTCATGATGCCCAGAGGTACACTGCCACAAAGAGAGGGAGGCTGTGGACAGTCGAACAGCCCCTCCCCAGTCCTATACCCAAGCCTGTGGCCCTGAAGCCAACAGCACGTCCTGGCCCAGGCTGGCCTCCAAGAGTGACACTCTGTTTCCAGCCTCATCTGCTGAACTTTATGACCCCCAGTGTCTGCCCTCTCTGCAAGGTAAGCAAATTAAGAAATTGCCTGCCCTGCCTTTAAGAACTGAGAATTCAGAATTGACGATAACACTGCCCACGTGCACAGCAACTCACAACACACAACCCACTTCCACCTACGTTCTCCCTGCCAGTCCTACATTCTCTCCCTTAGTGAGCGAGAGAGCACATCCCTATATTAGAGAAGGAAACTGAGGCACAGGGAGGGAGAGAGATCTCCCCAAGCTCAGCTGATGGAGCCATGATGGGAACCCGGGTTTTCTGACTCCAATAGCAATAGCTAATGCTGAGGTTACTATGTGCCGTGAACGTTTCATAGCTTCGTTTTAATTCATTTCATCTTCGCAAGCTTAAGAGGTAGGTGCTATTATTTGGCTCCTTTTGCAAACATGGAAACCGAGGAACAGAGAGGGGATGAGATGTGCCCAAGGTCACACAGCTCATTAGTGAAGGGCCGGGACTGAAGTCCAGGCAGTCTCTCTGGGGCCCACCCCCTTATCTTCTATATCATAATGCTCTCAATGCATCGCACCCTTCCGCTACTGCCTCCTGTGTGTGGCTGGATCCAAACGATCCTCAGAAAGACCCAGACAGGGGCCCAGGTTACCAGGTGCTGAACAGGAGGGCAGGTCAGGGGCTGGGCTCAGCCTCCCAAGAAACAGGGCAGCAGATGGAAACTGGGGCAGGTGCCAGGGAATTTTTTTCCAGGCTGGGGTGAGGGTGACGGGGTAGTGCTGAAGACCGTCCCACCTCATGTTCAGGGAGGGCCTCTGGCTGGGCTCCTCCATGCTCATCTCAGCACCTGCTTCACCCCAATTGACACCCCGAGCCAGCCAATCTAAGGGCAAAGGGCCAGCACCAGATGGCAGCCCACTCCTGGTTGGCTACAGGCAGCCAGGGGAGGTGAGAAGCGAGCCCGTGAAAGTGATTTGGGACAGTAACTCTATAGCGAAAGAGTGCAGCTAGAGTACGGGCATGAAGGAGAACGGGTACCCAGGGTGGGGAGAGCACAGGGCCAGTGTTTGGCGTGGACTTGCCTGCCTCAGGTAGCACGGGGAAATCAAACCAGAATGGTGTAGGTGGTGACAGGAGCCTGCCTTCTTCACTGGGGCCCAAGGCTGGCTTTTGGGCCTGAACCAAGGACAGGGGCACAATCCACACTCAGAGTCAATGATGGGAAATGGATCAGCAGAGGAAGCAACAGATGTGGACGCTGACAGGTCTGAGGGGGAGGCACAGTCCTGCCTTCCCCTTCCCTGCCACTCCACATGGGGGGAATAGGGGGAGGAGGCTGTGAGAAAGAGATGATGCGGGGGCTTCTATCTAGGAGAAACCTACCTTGTAGAGGTCTTCCCTGTGGGCAGTGGAGGCACAGCCAAATCCAAGAAGCCCCCTGGGGAGTCAGAGAAATGGACACACATAGACCTGAGGTCCCAAAGCCGCAAGAGGCCCTGGAAGCCTTCCCCAGCCTTCCAAGTAAGACCTTTCAGGGCCATACTCAGAGCATTCCTCACACTCCAGGCTTCCTCTGACCCCTCCTCAGCCCTGATCCCATGGCTACACCTGGTCTTCAAAGGAGTGACCCACCCCTAACAACAGGCCTGTGGGAGGTATAAGGAGCCCAAGCCCACGACAGCCCCTTCATGAAGCCTCAGAGCTTGGTGCCCACCTAGGACCTGCAGCTACTAATAATAGCCAACTCTTCCTGTCCCCCCATCACCACCACCACCCATTGCAGGGGCAGAGAGACCAGGGTGATCTGTCTTCAGGGCAGCTGTAGACAGCTCCAGCCCCTGGGGCCATGGGAAAGTACACTCAATATGACAGACAGCTGATTTTTCAAGAGAAGCTAAAAATGAGTTTTTGTTGAAACTCCCAATATTAAAATATTTGCAAATAATTCAAAATTAAGATATTGATGGTCATGTAGGCCACATCTGAGAATTCCAACTTACTGTGTGCTCATGGTGTGTAGGCCCCTGTCTCACAGGCACAGGCATGGTCATAATAGCCTCAGCTACCACTGGACTTGGCCCAACTCATGAAAGACCATGTAAGGGCTCAGGGCTGGACCAAGCGAGGCACGCAGAGGAAACCACCTCGGCTCATACAGACGCTAATACCACATCTCACCCTTCTCTCAGTGGTCTGCCCACCCCTAAACCTCTGACAGGATGTCCCCTCTAGTGCCTGCCGCTCACCTCCTACCCCAGGCTTCCTCTTCCTTCTAGGCCAGCTCAGAGCCACCCTAAATGAAGAACTTCTCAGAATTGCCACCACCTTTCTTAGCTCTGAGGGTCACTACTTCCCAGCAGCATCCCATTCCTGGATCTCTGTTCTCTGTCCTAGTCATTCTAGATGCATTTTTATTTGACTGGCCCTACCCTAAACTGCTAAGATCGGAGTCTGGCCAGTCAAGTTGAGAGACAAAAAGTAAAAATCCACAGGGGGATATTCAGTGATGAACAGGAGACTGGCAGAAGAGAGACCTTTTCTCCTTCTGTCAGGGCACTCAGCTCACTCCAAAACATGGTAAGTCCTCCCATGGCTTCCAAGGGCAGCCCGGTATCCCCAGCCCCAAAACTCTGCCCATATGTCACGGGGCTTGTGGCGGGAGTGCCACCTGGTGGCCACTTAAGAACAGAGTCTTAGCTGAGACCAAGTGTGTAGGTAACACAGTTGACCCTTGAACAACATGGGTTTGAACTGCATGGGTCCATTTACACGTGGATTTTTTTTTTTTTAATAGAAACTACAGTGCTACACAGTCCTATGCCCGGTCAGTTGAGTCCTCATATGCAGAACAGCAGTTTCCGAGGGCAGACTGTAAGTTATACGTGGATTTTCGACTGCACAGAGGGTCAGCACCACTAACCCGGCTTGTTCAAGGGTCAACTATATACACTCCCAAGCCTTTCTGGAGACAAACTCCTCCCTCCACTCCACCCTACTCCCTCTCCTGCCCGGCCCACTCAAAATCCATCTCTGAGCCTCCATTCTCAGTGCCCAAGGCCTGAGGCAGAGCAGGATCTTGTGGGAGTCATGCGGAACCCATCAAGACTAACGAAGTCTCCTGACCAGACATGGCTGGGAGGCCAAAGATGAAGCCCCAGCTTGATCACTGACCCAAGTTAAGCAAGACCCTACCCCAGGCCAGGCCTCCATTTCTTTGTTTACAAAATGAGAAAAAGGAGCTAAATCAGCAGTTCTTCTATCTCCTATCTGGACCAGAGTAGACAAAACTTTCTCATTCTATCTTCTGCATTTCCTTCTTGTTTGTAGGCTGAAATAAACATGCTTTTAAATCTCTGGAGGATGGACGGTGTCGCAGGACCCACCCAATTCTGATGTGATCCTTGGGCCTGCTGGGGCCACCTGAGTGAGGAACAGAAATGCATGCAGACATGTGGTTTCCCACAAACAGTTCACTTTCTTTCATGGATACCGTGATCCAAGAATCCCAATTCTTGGGGTCAGAAGTAACTCTCAGACGTCATTCAGTCCAACCTGGGAGCCCCTCAAACAGCCCTTTTGGATGTCATGTAGCCTCTGCTAACATACCTCCAGTGGCGATGAGCTTAGCCACAAGGCAGCCTTGCCCCTCTTGTTTAGCTCTGACACAAAGTCTTCTTCCCCAGTGGAAGACTTCTACCCATCGGTCCTAAATCTATCCTCCAAGGCTACACAGACCACGTCTAATCCCTCTTCCTGGAATAGAGCCCTTCAGGGATTTCAACATAGAGGTCATGTCCTTCTAAATCTACTTCTTTTTCAGGGTAAATAACCCCAGTTCCAACTAGGTCCCCCCGTGGGGCTTTGCTTGGTCTCTCTAATCCTGGTTGGTTCCTACAACATCATCAGCCAGTCATTTAACAAACTTCTACTGAGGCTCTCCTAGGTGCTAGGCAGTCTGGTTTATGACCATCTCCTTCAAAGGTCGGTGTCAGATCAGAGCACAGCACTTAGAAGAGAGGTGGAGGAGTAAAGGGCTGGAAAGGTGGAAAGTAAAGGGCTCCTATTACAGCCCCTCCAAAGGCACTGCCTCCTTGGGCTGAGACATGGGGCTGTTAAATCCTGTTGATCTTAGCCTAGGGTCATCCTTGAGCCATTCCCATCTATCAGCAGTGGCTTTCTGAGATACTGGCTGAGAAAGATTGAGTGTGAATCTGGGTTCAAGTGGGGAAGAAATGAGACCCCATCCTGCAGAAGAGCAAATGGTTTTCTAGTCCCCACCACAGGACCTCAGTGTCCCTGTTACTCTCCCTCTTGCTAGGGATGCCTAATTGTCAGGATCCGGACTCTTTCGGTCACCTAGAACATTCACCAGTCCAGCTCTGAGTGCCTTGGCATCTCAGATATACACATTGTCAACATCCACTTATATAAATTGAGGGGAAATATCAAACAGGACACAACCGAGGCTCCAAGAGGTTAGGTTCTCTGTGGAAAAGAGACCTACAGCTCAGTCAGTCTGACTTAGAAGACCGATTTCCCTCCAGGACTCGAGCTGCCACTTCCAGGAAGGATGAGTGGTGAACAGACCCTCAGTCCCTCTGAGTAGCTTCCGACCTGCCAGCCAGGCACAAGGTCCCAGGTGGGTGCACTGATGGAACTGTGCTGATACAATCCCACCCAAGTCCTAGAAAGACCAGTTTCCCAGAACAGTCACGTCCGGTTAACAGGAAGCACTCATCTGTAAATGGGGATAATAATGTCTACTTTTCAGGGTTGTTATGAGGATCAACTGAGATGGCGTATTGATGCCTAGCTCAATGACTGGCACAGAGTGGGTGCTTGATAAGTGAGCACCATTGCACCGCATTGCTGTGAGCCGCTTTTGCCAAGGTAGAATAGGGCAGTGCCTGGGTCTCTGAAAAATGCATTTCAAGCATAGAGGCCGAATTCTGTCACCAGCAACTGCAGAGGCTACAGGAGCCAAACGCGGCTGAGCCCAGGGAAACCAGGGGCACAGCCAAGCTGACCCCACCCCAGCCCAGGGCCAGAGGGGGTTTGCAGAGGCTGGGTAAGCAGATAGAGGGAAGCCTAAATACCACCCCCCCACCCCCACCAAACATTCACTGCCGAAGTCTGTGGCAGAGGCAACAAGAGGCCACCTCAGGGTAGGACTCAGAGCTTGGTCGGGGGCCCAGGCCATATGGGGCTGAGGCAAGGAGCAGAACCGGGGCCCATGTGCCCAGCAAGCTGTGCCAGCCCAGCCCATGCCAGCCCAGCCAAATCTGAGTTATATCAGGAGAAGGGATCTGTTCAGAAAACTCACCCATCTCTGCATATTTGCATGTTCTATTTTGGGGTCTCTTCCTTTTTTTTCCCCTTAGCTTCCTAGAAAAGTTCTCGTGATCAATTCCAACTTCACCTCTGCTGAACTGCAAAAGCTCACTCTCAATCCCATCTCCCCTCCAACTACCCTCTCCCTGGAAAGGTACTCCAGAGTTCTCTGCCCTCCCTGCCTCCACCGCTCCCACCTACTCAAGGCCTCAACCCCTGCAACTGAGCTCTGTGACACGTCCCCAAGGTCACCATGGCTAAAGGAGTCAAGTCAAAGGTCAGCCCCTGGTCACGACGTTTCTCTGTGGCATTCCACACCACTGACCATGCCCCACTGTCCAGTTCTCTGCACTCCGTCAGCTCTGATGACCTCTGCTCTCGCCTTCCCAGAGGCAGCACATCTCCCCCTTCCACGCCCATGCCCATCAGGCACTATCTCCTAGAAAGTCTAACTCCTTAGTGGGCATCCCTTTTCCTCTACCTTTCCCCGGAAAGTTGGATTCCCTTTGCACTTGACACAGGCCCAGCCTTCAACTTGAAACTTCCTGATCATTATCTCCATCCTAGAAACTTCCACCTGTCTACAAGACATCCCCACCTGGCCGTCCCATGGCACCGCAAGCTCAGTATCTCCAAAACTGGTCTTGCACTCCAGATCCCACCCCCACTCCCTCATTCTTGCTGCACCACCATCTACCCACTCACAACCTGCCTGCCCACCCCCATCGAGTCCTTCACATCTCACCTCCTTCTCCTCCTCCCAGCTCCCCCACTGCAGCTCTAGTCGAGACCCCCACTGTGTCCCATCCGGAGGCAATGGGCCTCCTAGCTGGTCTCCCACTCCCAATCTCACTTCCCACAAATCCAGCCTCCACGCAGCTGTCAGATTCTCTCACACACGAGTCTGGTCCTCCATTGCCCTGCCTAGAGCCATCCTAGGGGTGCTCTTTGCCTTCAGGATGAAGCCCAAGCTCCTCAGCCTGATGAGACCCACACACCGCCTCCCACTTCTCCACACTCAGAAGGCAGCAGCGGGAAGGGTGCCGCCTCTGGAGTAAGACCTGAGTTTCCAAGGCCGATTTGCCCACTGCCCCACCATGAGACTGTGCACAGATGATCTCACCTCTCCTCCTTGGTGTCTCCATCGGATAAATGGAGCTAATCATAACACACTCACCTTTCCCAAGATGTGCTATCAACACTAACTCCTGAAGTCTCCCCGCCCCCCCACTCCTCTCCTTCCCAGCTGCCACACTGCCCGTCACACACTGTCAGTTCTAAGAGGATAACAGCTTCCTCGCTGGTCTCCCCTCCTCAAGCTCGCCCCACTCCCCGTCTATTCACACACAGCAGCCAGCTGCCTTTCTAAGATGCAAGCCTGACTCTCTCCCCTGATTCAAATTTTCCTGTGACTTGCCACTGTCCTTAGGATAAGTCCAAACTCCTTGCATAGCTGAAAGTGATCTAGCCTCTGCCTACCTTGAAGTCCACCCTCACACACAGGGCTCCAGGAGCTGTGTCCTCTCCTCTCCCAGCCCACCCTGCACGTACACCTCCCTGCCCAATTCCTCCTCACCTGCTGCAGGTCTCAAGTCAGACGCCAACTTCTCCAAGCAGCTCTCCCTCACACACAGCCCCACCCTAACCCAAGTGAGTGCCCCTTCCTATGAGCTCCAAGCCCACAGGATCTGCCCGGCCCACTCTCATCAGGCTTTAGTGTAAACATCTGTTGGTCTGTCTTCCCAATGGCATGGCTCTGTGAGAGCAAGGACCTTGTCATGTTTACCTGGCACAAGGCAGAGACTGAATGTTTGTTGAAAGGGTAAAGCAGACAATGGCAAGGAAGGAGTCCTTGGCCCATGGAAAGCCCCAGGCTCGGCGGAGGAACTTACCAGACTCAACATATATTATTTAAAACATGGCTACAGGAAGCAAAGCCAACATGCCAAGACCCTGGAGGAAAAAGCTGACAAAGAAGGGAAAGGGAAACCGTGGGGACAGTTCAATTCTGGGAAACAGTATAACTGGTACTTGGGAGTCAGTTCCAGGGACAGGGCAAGGTCACCCAAGAGTTTCGCAGCATAATGGGCCGGGGGTGTTAAGGAGCCCCCGCACAGTCCCTGGGGGCAGGGTGCAAGTTGCCACAGAATGGAAATCAGCCCTAGGCAGGCTGTATCACGGGCATGGGCAGGCCTGTGAGGATGGAACTGGCCTTTATTTCCATCACAAACCAGAGACATCAGGTTCAAAGAGCTTCCTGGTCTTTGCTCCTGACCACGAAGAGGCAGCTGGGTTCCAGGCAGACCACCGAGGCACAAAGAGACCTGGCACCAAGAAGCCTGGTGAGCTCTGAGTCTCTTCAGCCAATTCAAACACCCCTCAACGTTAACTCTAGGACGGAGAGGGACATGTGGAGACTTCACATGCCATTTTCTGGCAGGCCGCTATTCCGGATATGGCCTGCGGTTCAGGCCATGTCTGGAATAGGGGGGCCTCCCAAGTACCTCTCTTTAAGAGTATCACTGATAGATTGGTGGTCATCCAGAGAGAGAAACAGGACGTGCTGGGGACCAAAACCAGGAGGACAGGTCAAAGGACAAATGAATTGCTACCACTCTCCTGAACTCACGGAGCCCAGCTCACAGAGCAGAGGGAGCAGGCCTGTTCTGTGTGGTCCTTCAAGACAGAAAGGGGGCCAAGGGGTAAACGCTCTGGGGAACAAAGGACAGAGCAGGCAGTCCTTATCAGTGGTAAAACTTCTGTCCCAGGGGGTGACAAGCAGAAGACGAACGACCGTGATTGCGGATGCTGTGGATGAAACCTCTGGCAAAAGGACACAGCAGGAGCAGACCTCTGAGCAACTTCCCACTGAGACACCAGCTGAAGGATTGTTTTCCTGACAAAGTAGTCAAAGCACATGAAACCCACTCGCTCAACTTGGACATGTCTGCGACGTGCCAGGGAACACTGTGCCAGGGGAATGAGAGCTCGGGCAGATGGAGCAGCAGCTCGGGGGTTCGTGCCCTCTCTTCAGTATGAAAGCTGGGCCCTGTTTGTGTTGGTGGTGTTGTTTAGTATTGTTATTTAACTGCTCTTGTATTTACATCTTCAGGAGAGAGAAGAGGGCCCTGCCTCCTGGCATGGCTCTGAGGCCTGGATTCTGGCATCATTACAGAACAGGCGTCAAAGAGTGCCTGGTGAGACTAGGCCAGGGGAGGGACAAGAAATCTTTTGAAAGCCTTTGGGAGAGGGAGCGATGCGGAGGGTGAGCTTCCCCGACCTGCTGCCCCGGAAGTCCACCTGGCTCCTCCTGAGACCGGTCACCTCAGAAGCACAGCCTCTTCTGGCCACAGCTGTAACACAGCAGCCACATGGAGACTGGGCAGCAGTCCTTGGGCACATCCTGAGGATGCCACACCCAAATCACCAAAGGCTCTGGGGGCTACCACTGGAAACTTCTGCCAAAATACCAGTGTGGGCATCACGCAGCATCTCAGGATGTGGATCTAAAATTCTCCACCCAGGGCTCAGAAGCAGGGACCAGCTGTGCTCCCTGATGCCACGGCACCAAAACCTGCACACTGCTTGCCCCACTGCCTCTACCATCTCAGATCAGCCAGAAAGGCCAAGCACTGGGCAAAGCAGAAGGTCGACCATCAGGTGTATTGGGGAGAGGAGGGATGGGGCACCTTCAAGAGTGCTTCCCATGGGCAGTGGCCTTGGAAGTTTGCTGGGGGCTCAGGAGGAGCAGGGAGTTCATGGGGCTCCTCCGGCAAAGATGAGCTCCAGGGCCGCTTGGATGTCCCCCCCAGTGGCTTGCAGGGCCCGCAGGCTCAGCTCATCATCCTGGATGCCCATGTCACGCAGCTGCTGCAGCTGGGGCTGCCACTGGCTCTGCAGAAAGACAGGACAGGCAGAAGCTGTTAGTTAGGCTCCTACAGTGACTTGCTTATGTCTGTCCTTTCAGGGGGAGAGAGAAAGGTGGGTTCCCCCAGTAAAGTTGCTGATGTGAAGTTCCATACAACACAGCGCTTCTAGGAGAACTACAAGAGAGGCCTGAGGGTTTAGAGAACAAGTTACAGTAAAAGTCTTTCCAATAAAAAAGGGGAAAATGTAACATAAGGATCAAAAGAGAAATCACAAAGTACTCAATGTCTAAATTTCAAAAGATTAAGTTTCTTTCTCCTGCTGTATGTATAGACACACACACAAACGGGTGGGGGGGTACATTTTTAAATTAACTTCGCTTTTTACTATGATACACAGTGAAAAGTCTCGCTCTCATCTACTCCCCTCCCCACCCTGATAACGTATTTTATTTTCTTTGAAGAAATATGAATATATATTCCTATATTTACCCTTTCCTTACACCCCTCCTTTTTTTTCCCCAACATATTAATGTATCCTAGAGAGCTCCCTATGCCAATAGATAAAGAACTTTTTAATAGCTGTATAACATTCCAACTTGTGGATGTCCTGAAATGCACAACTGGGCTGTTCCCAGTCTTTGCCATTACAAACAGCACTGCAGTGACTGACTGTGTACAAATCTCATCCTCTACGTGCACATACATCTTCAGGATAAATTTCGAGAAATGGGACTGCAAGGAATTACACAGCTTTAAGGGCCATCTGTACTTCCTTCTTCATGAATGGTCTGTTCATGTCTTTTGCCCATTTTTCTATGGCATTCTTGGTCCTAAACCACAAGAACTTCTATAGTTCAGGGAGGTTTTGCCCTTTGTCTGATACGTGCAGATTTCTTGCCCAGTTTGTTATTAGCTTTCAGACTTCGCTTGTTTTTTTTGTTGGTTGGTTGGTTGGTTGGTTGGGTTTGATTTGCTATGCAGCAACGTTCACATTTATTAACTCAAAATATCTTTTACTCTTTATACAATGGTTCCTCGATTTTGACTTTCAGCTACGAAAGTCCTTCTCTACCATAAGAGTTTAAAGAAATTTCATATTTTCAAAGCTTCATCAATATCTCTATCCCATGCAGAAGGAAGTGCACACCTGAGGGAAAAGGCTGTGTTCACACTATGGGAAGGAGAAGGCAGTGGGGATGAAATGCAAATTCAGAGAAGTAGGCAGTTAAGGGTGAGGATGTGCTGGGCTTTTAAAAAACCGCACAAACCAACTCAAACTCATGTTACACGCCAGGGAGACACATGAAAGCTTCTGAGCTGGAGAGCAGAGTGAACAGGCATCAGGATGGGGAAGATGAAGGAACGGAAAAGACCAGCTGTCCACGGGTCCTGCTCCCGTTCCCCTCACTGTCCACCAGGGCCATGTGGGCTGCCGAAAACCACACGAGCCTGACCCTGTCTCTATCAATAATGGCTTGATGACCGTGGACAAGTTCCAGAAATGACCTTCATGCCCCAGGCTTAGTAGCAAAGGAAAGAGAGTGAAGCAAACAGCCTGTGCACAGAGGCATGCAGTACAATGTGGACACCTTGGGTCATGCACTTAGCTGCTAGCTAAGCTTCCACATTCCGCGAGGCAGGGGAGATGCTGTCACTCGCTGCTTAAAATCTTCCACGGCTCCCTGGTGACCACAGGACAAGACTAATCTCCTTACGCAGGCACCCAATGAGGCCTTCACACTCAGGCTCCTGCTCTCCTTTACTCTGGCTCCATCTCAGGATCTTCCCCACAAGGACACCGCCTTCTGGGCTTGCCTATTTGAGTTTTGTCACCTGTACCTCCACATTCACTCAAACAGGTGGCTGTGTCTACCTGGACACCATGTCCCCTCAACCAAACACCCCTTCCCTGTCTGGCTAACCTCTAACTAATTCTTTGACAGTCAGTCCAAACACCCCTTCCTCAGAAAAGGTTTCCCTGACCTAGGCCCTCACTTCAAGTCTGGGCTGGGCTTCTCGCTCTGTTGCTCCCTCACTGCAGCAACTGCCTGGTACCCCTCCAGGGCAGGGATGAGCACTGGCTCGTCTCTACCCCAGGAGCTGGACCCAGGCCTGGTATATACATGCTCAAGGCTCAGTCACTGCTCACAGAATGGATGAGTTGTCTCTTCAATTAAAACTGCCACAAGTATTCAAGCCAGGTGGTCAGCGGAGCCAGGCCGTGGTCACTGGGTGCAGGAGTGGAAGCCACAGGGACAACTGCCCGTGCTGGGAGCATCCTCTCCTGTCACACTGCCACACCCCAGCTGTTCCTGGAGCAAAGCAGGCCAAGTGGGAAGGGCCTCCAGAGAGCAGAAGAAAGCTCAGTGTGCAAAGTAACTAAGAAGTCATGTGAACATCAGGAGTGGGGAAGACTGACCTGAAGGCTGGGCTGCCCGGAGGCCTGCAGCGCATGCTGGAGAGCTTGGCTGAAGAGATCATTGGTGATGGGCGTCCCTGACTGGACGCCGGATGACACCGGGGAGGTCCCTGAGGAATGGCCCTAGAGACAAACCAGGGTCAGCACCACGCTCAGAGACACCTCAGTCTCCCAGCACATACCCACTGCTGTCACATCACCCAGGGTGCCCCTGGGTGCCCCACGACTGCCTTCCAGCAGGGGCCTGCATGAGACAACCACACAGAGGTACCCAAAAGCTCTCTACGTGGGCGGGAAAGGTTCTGTTCTCTTTTGCTCCAGGGAGATGGAATGGAGCCCCCGACCTAGCCTAGGACCCAGCACTGGGAGAGATGGCCTTGCAAGCTGGAGTGACCGTCACCAGGAACGCTTAAGCCTGTGATGTCTGGCCGCTTTCAGGGACAAGTAAGGGTGTCTTATGTGACGGAAGGCTCTTCCAAAGTGCTGGCAGGAGTTAATCAGGCCCGTGATGAAATCAGGCCCAGACTTCTAAGCCCTAAAGGCTGGTGACGGGAGGTCGCCTGAGCTGCAGCGGGAAACCCACCAGGCTCCAGGTAGAGTTCGGCTCAAAGCAGATCCAGCACCAGGATCAGCAAAGGTCAATCCATTCTACCACTGGGACCTTCTCCCTTAGGGGCCTGGCCTTGATCTTCGCGCCCTCTCTCCATACCTGGGTGCCAGGAGTTGGCGTGTGAGAGCTGCTCTCCGGAGTGCTGGCCAGGGCCAGGGCGGTGGCCAGCTCGCTCTGGGTGATAGGCCGGGGCCCGGCAGCTCCACTGTACCCCAGGGAAGCTGGGCGGGAGCTGGGTGTGCTGCTCGAGGGCGTGGACCTGGCACTCTGAACAAGAGAGGCACCAAGCATCAGGGAAGCAGCCTGTGACGTTCTCAGATGAAGCCCACCCCCGTTCCAGGAACAGTTCTTGGGGAACCTCCCCAACCTGCCAGGTTCAGACAGCAATAGTATGACATAGCTGGGTCACCAAAGGGCCTCCGATCACCTCCCAGCTGGGGCGTGCCAGGTCCCAGGGAGAGGTGCATCCCCAGCGCCATCTCCCCCGAATGGCAGGCAGCCAGGCCACTTACTGGGTGAAAGTCATCTTCATCATCAGAGAGCCCTTCAAACAGGAAGCCACCTGGAGGAGGGAGAACAGATTTCAGGAGGAAGAACAGAGGCAGAGGCGCAGCTCCAGAATCTCAGCTCTAGTTACTCTCCAAATTCATATTTTCATCTCTCCCCTTGGAAAATTACAGGACAGATGTACTCCCTGACTCAAATTGAGAGTTCCCAAGGAACGCCCTCTGCCAGCACTATACATAGCTGCTGAGTAAAGCAAACCCCTGGACCACTGCCCGCTCCCGAGGGGGCCTGCGTTCCACTGTCCTGGGGCTCACCTGGCATATCCCGGTACGAGCTGGAGGGCATGCCCCGGGAAGAGGAGTCGGCCCCCGGCAGCGGGGTGCTGCCTGCCACCGAGTGCAGAACCAAGACAATGGCATTGACCAGAGCCGGGTGAGCAGGCACTAACCTGAGATGGGCAGGAAGAAACCCAAGTGTGACTAAGAAGGAAAGAGCACCCTTGGCCATGACAGGAATTCTGGGTGCCCCTAACAACAATCAAGTCACCCACGCCTGCCCTTCAATTTCCCAGTCTTCAGCACCTCCCTCCAGTCGGCTTGTGCTCCTGCTGCTCTGTCCCCAGGAACAGAAAGGCCTTCACTCCCGGGCACCCCTGCAGATGCTTCACCTTCCCCTCTGGCAATGCATGATGGGACATGCACAGCCCAGGAGGCTCAGGGGTCAGTTTTTGGTCTGGACTCCACCACTACTTCACTGGGCAATCTTTGACAGGTCCCTTCTCTTTCCAGGCTTTGGCTGTTTTCTTCACTTGCAAAGAAGAGGACACAACCTCTACTATCCCTTCCAGCTCTAAAATTTTGGGATGTGTGCACCTGTGTCTTTCCCAGCTTAAAATCCTTCAAAGGCTCCCTAATATCTACTGAATGAGATCTAAAGTGAGCATGGCCTGCAACGCCACCTCCCTCAGAACGCAGCTTCATCCCAACATCTCTGCATGCCCCTGCCCTTGGGCTTGTTATTCCCCCCACAGCCCTTGCTCCTTCTCACCTCCTGACACATTTAGAAGACAGATTTGGGGGATGGGCTGCAAGAGCAGAATCCAGGGCGACGATTAGGTTTCTGGCCCGACCATGAGGAGAGATAGGGGTCCCCTTAATAAGATGGGTATACTTACGTATCAAGCATGTTGGGATCAGCAAAGACAGAGAAGAGGTCCTTGTCCTGGAGAACCCCTGAAGGAGAACAGGGCTCACCTCAGAGACTGGAAATTTAGCCAGATCCAGTGGGGAGAAGAGACTTTCAGGCCTCAGAGCAACCGGCTTAACAGGGACGCAAGACTACAAAGCAGCCCTCACGAGAAGAGGGGGAAACAAAGCCCCAGCAGCACAACCACGTGCTCTCCATCTTGCTCCCTACTTGCCCCCCGCACTTAGGTTACATGCTGTGTACCACTACACCAGCCTCTTTTCCCCTTATCTCTGGGTTCTTCCCTTATCCATCAAGGTGTGCAGGAAGTCTTCCCTGATGGCTGTGGTTTGGGCTAACAGCTGCCCTCACATGGCTTCCTCATAGTCTCATTTCTGATGTTAGGCCATATTTTCGCTGTGGGACTGACAACTCTTGGAGGGCTGGGTGTATGGAATACATCTGGATTATTCCCCCTCCAGCCACAAGACCAGTGATTCTTCACAAGATGGTCAAAGGTTCTTTGAGGTCATTGCCTCCTCCTGGTTTCTCCTTCTCCAACAGCTCCTATTTCCTTAAGCTCAGCCTTGCACTTACCAAGAGCAATGGGGTCACTGCTGAGGCCTGGGGTGGCCACAATGATCTGATCCAGAGATTCCTTATTGCTGAGCATCTTAAAGACCTGCAAGAGAAGTGGGGAGGGCTGAGCACTCCAACTAGCTCAATGCACTCAGCAAATACCCACACTCTGCTGAAGTACTTCCTCCCTCTAAGTGCTTGCACATACACAACCGCAATGGGACAGTAGCCCCAGGAAACAGATGAACCTCTTTTTTCTCTGAGATCATGGCTTACTGGAGGGGAAACAAACAATACAAAAGAAAGAGCACAATAAACCTTCAAACTCTGGTCTTTTCCCCCATTTACAGTTCTAGTGCTTCTAAAATAAAAGCTCTCATTAAAAGTCCAATAACAAAGGTTTCTCTAGATCCCAAAAGTCCTTTTCAATCTCCACACAATTACCATTTCACATTTATATATATTGGGAAGTTTGCAGCTGTATTAATCTTATTTATTTATTTATTTATTTTTTGCGGTACGCGGGCCTCTCACTGTTGTGGCCTCTCCCGTTGCGGAGCACAGGCTCCGGACGCGCAGGCTCAGCGGCCATGGCTCACGGGCCTAGCCGCTCCGCGGCATGTGGGATCTTCCCAGACCGGGGCACGAACCCGTGTCCCCTGCATCGGCAGGTGGACTCTCAACCACTGCGCCACCAGGGAAGCCCTGCAGCTGTATTAATCTTGATTATCGACTCTCCTATAGAAAGACATCAGTGCATTTTCCCAGTGAGGAAATCCTGGTAAGGAGTGGGGGGCAGGCAGTTCAGCCAAAGTCAAAGAATGAGGCCCAGCAGAAACAGTATATGCATCCTTTGCTGTAAACAAATTCATTCCATGAGGCCAATGTCAGGAGAGGTTGTATCATTATCATTAGAGGGAATCAACAATGCTTAGCTGAGAGCCTCTTTGGGGGAAGATAGGGCTCTACTGAGACCCACAGACATGGCAAAAACTCCCCAAGGAACTCTTGGGAGCCTTGGCAACCGGCTTCCAGCTCCCTCTCTACACCACTTCAACCCCTCTCCAGCAGTCCTGGCAAGCATCTCGCAGGGGGCTCGGCACATACTCACCGCCTCCCTGTAGGAGGAGCTGCTGTGCAGGGCAGTGTGCAGCACCCGGAACTCCCGCAGGGCAGCCACTTTGTCCACAGGTTCTGGGGACAAGACACTCAGTTACCCTACAACCCGGCCCTGCCCCTGCTGCAGACGCACAACATCACTTCAGCAAGTGCCCAGATGCAGGTTCCCTTCCCTCATCACCCCACTAAAAATGGGCACCCGATCAGAAAAAAAACATTTACGCCATAGATGTGAAAACTGCACTCTCATTTAAGTATCTTCAGTAGATAAACAAATTCAAGTTCCAGCAGAGGGGAATCTTACCACATGAAAGAGACTGTTCTGATCAATATCCCACTGCAGGAGTTCTAGGCTTTTCACATTTGAAAAGGAGGAGGGTATAAGGAACTCAGCAGACTTTTGTGCAATGATTTAAAATAAGTGCTGCAAGCCATCTGAACAATATGGAGCTATGTTGACACAATATGTTAAGAGAAAGAAATAGAACATAGTTGTATGCGCATTCTCTAGTAAAACTTTGTGATGTGTGTCAGTGTGCACGTGGGCCAAGGCTGGAAGGGAACAAGCTAGGGTGACAGGATCAGGGGTAACTCTTTTCTTTTGGATATTTTCTTTCAGGCCTCTGTAATATTATTTTGATTAAAAAAAAACAAATACAACGATGACCAAGAAAACACTGTACTCCTAGGGTTCTTAACAAACTCATCACATGTCCAAAAACAAGCATGTCACTGGGACTCAAAGCTCCTTTTTGATCTTTGGACACAATGACTCATATATATGGGAAAGTTTAGCAGTTGTCTTAGTTTTACTTGGTCACTTTACTATTTAGGACATCAGCCCATCTCACAGGTAAAGAAATTTGGGTAAAAGAAGGGGGAGTAGGCAGGAAGTCCACCCTCGGTCACACTTTTAAAAAGTGTGGTGACCCTCACCCAAAACGGCTACTTGTGATTATATGGACTGTGTACTGCCCAACTCCAGACGCACCATTCCCAGAGCAAGGTGAACAGCACCCCTAGGGTTCAGTGTGGCAACCACATCCTTACCTATAGCTCTAATCATGAGGGTTGTCTCTTTTGAAAAATATTCACCTCAAGTAAATTACCTAATTTATTCATTCAACAAACCTGTGCTAAGCATTTACTCCATGGTTTTGGAGTAAATCTTGTTTTGTGCAAGGCACAGGAATACAGAAAGTGAGAGTCCCTGCCATCAAGGAACTTAACAGTGGGAGAAATGAGACTGAATTAAACACACACACACAATTACAAAATACCACGCTGAGGACTTCAACAGAGGCACGGACCACAGCAAGGGCATTAGGAACATGGAGGCAGACAGCCATTACTGAGAGGGAGGCCCACACAGAGCTGCCTCCCAGAAGAGAATGTTTGAGAGGGATATTTAAGGTAAAGCAGATGTTTACTGGGAAGAGAAGGTATTCCAGGCCTAAGTGAGAACGAGTGCAAAGGCATGGAAGAATATAAGAGGTGCTTCAAAGGAACAGTAAGTTGTTCTTGGTGGCTGGAGCCCGGGGTACACACCCCTGCTCAAACAGCAGGCCTAAGTGAGATCCTAAAGGAATTTGTAACCCTCTGCAGAGAACCACCGAAAGGATCCAGGTGGGAAGGAAGAAACTGACACCTTTTCCTCCTACAGGATCAAATCTGGTGGGAGATAAAAGAAATGTGCTTGCTTTTGGAAGAACACTCAAGGATAAAATACCTAAAATGCTGTCACAAAAGTTTGTTTTCAAATCCAGAAGTTTATTTTCACCTCCCAACAAAAAGTCCGTTTGTTTCAAAAATAAATCTCCAGGCAGAAGGAGGGATGAAAAGGACTCAAAATCTTAAGCCCACAATCAGCTAAGAGTTATGCTTGTCTCTTTAACATCACTGGGCTAGTTTCACCCTTTGGAAGTGAGAGGCAGCCAGCTCAGTGGAAAGAACACGGGCTCTTGAGCCAGGAAAACCTGGATTCACATCCCAGCTCTTACATTCATTTTCTAAGCAGGTGACCTTGAATAAATACCTTTCTAACCCTCTTTTTCTTGTCTATAAAATGCTAATGCTGTTACCCTACCCTCCTGAGCCACTGTAATGATTAAATGAGATATCAAAGAGAAACAATCTGGCTGGAAGAAGCAACAAATGCTACTTTCCTTCTGTCAATCCCCTCCAGCCAAAGATCAGAGGGGTACACCTACAGTTGAGCAAGTTGCGTTTACTGCTCTTACAGAGAGAATGCCACCACGAGAACCATGGGGCATCTCAATAAGAGGGAGTCAAAAAGAACTTATAGGATTTGGGCTTTGGTTGGGTGACTTGGCGGGTGAAGTTTAAGGAAGCAGGGTTTTGCTCCGGATTAGAGGCTGTCAGGAAGTGGGGGTGATTTTATGATCACGTATCTTAATAATTCTTATCTAGAAGGAAGGAAAACTAGCGCAAGATGAAAGCTGTAATTGGTAAAGCAACAGCAGTAATTCATAATAGCCAGGATAGAGGGATATTTGGTCATTTTTGTGGTTTGGACAATGTTCATGTTTTTGTCTCTGCTCAGAAATGAGAAGAATCTTGTTTTTGTCTTGATCCATTACAGTCCCAGAGTGAGTGGCCTTGTAGATGCTGGTGACCTGTGAAACTGTTCATGTTTCAAGGCCTAGCTGAAGGCCAGGCCAGCCCCCAGATGTCAGAGACTGCCTTTCTCTCTCTCACTTCCCATCAGGGTACAAAAGAAGATCTCTTTGTCCTTTATGTTTAGAATTGAAAAGAGGAAAAATTTCAAGCTGATAACCAGTCAAAGCAATCATGAACATTATTAAAATATGTCAAACTGCCCGTTTCTAACAAAGCTAATCTCTTATACAGCTTAGCCTTATCTTTGGGGAGGCTTTTAAAACACAGAAGCAAAATTTAAATTCCAAGCAGCACCTTTTATTAATAAGTCAAAGAAGCATTAGAGGCTTTGTATGTTTTCTCCAAGAGCTACTTTCATACCACTCAAATATTTTCAAACTTCAGGAAAATAAATTATCAGTATAGCAGGAGTGAGGTGACTGAACAAATCACCGCCTGCAACAGTTTGTGCGAAGATTTGCTAACATGAGAGCACACTACAGCATTTAGAGGAAAGCAGGGAGTTTCCAGCTTTTTTCTAATGAGAACAACAACAACAATAACAAAAATACAAAGTTCACTCCCTAAAGGAATTTAAATAGACACATCCTCCCCACCCCATTAAAACAGTGGGTAATGAACTTAAAAGTAGAGAAACAAATCCCTTTCTGTTAGTGGCACTGGCAGCAAGATCAAAATTGTACTCTGTTAATCAATGTGGTCTAATCCAGTAAGTAATAAAGATAGCCTCTATTATCATCTCAGTAAATCACCCCTTTGTTCCACCCAGGCCCTTGCCTCAAGAACACACACAGACCCTCCTTCCCTTGTAGATATTACAGAAGCCCTGCCTGTCTAACAGACAGCACTCTCTCACCTGGTTTCTGATCAGGCTCAGGCCAGGACTTGCGCAGAACATGGACTGTGGACCCAGGCTGAATGCCATAGAAGTCAAGGGTCTGATCATCTTTTAGCTTCCGGCCACAGTAGATCAGATCTAAAAAAAAAAGAACTGTTCATTTATATTTTGCTCCTCAAAACAATTTAAATGATTTTTGTCCCCTAAGAACCTTATCTTGATTGGACAGATAGCTAGAGAATGATATATGCTTTTAAAAGTACTCTTACTTAATAAATACATTTTTAATTTTTTTTATTTGGCTGTGTTGGGTCTTCGTTGCTGCACGCAGGCTCTAATAGTGGCGAGCGGGGGCTACTCTTCCTTGTGGTGCGCAGGCTTCTCATTGCGGTGGCTTCTCTTGTTGCGGAGGACGGGCTCTAGGTGCGCGGGCTTCAGTTGCTGTGGCATGTGGACTCAGTAGTTGTGGCACACAAGCTTAGTTGCTCCGTGGCATGTGGGATCTTCCCGGACCAGAGCTCAAACCCGTGTCCCCTGCATTGGCAGGCGGATTCTTAACCACTGAGCCACCAGGGAAGCCCAATAAATACATTTTAATAACAACGGTTAGCGAGCACAAACTGATAAAACACAGAAGCTATGCAGGAAAACTCTATAGAGCTTAACACCATGGAGACTGCTCAATTTAAATGAATGGGAAAATGCAACAATAAAAAAGGATGAACCCCATATTTTTATGACTGAAAACACACTTTTTGCCAGCTTATACCATTTTGTCAGTTTATATGACATTGAGTTTGTAATATAATTTAATTATATTCACTTTCACTGCCGGGGCCTGGGTTCAATCCCTGGTGGGGGAACTAAGATCCCGCAAGCCACGCAGGGAGGGGAAGGAAGGGAGAGAGGGAGGGAGGGAGGAAGGGAGGGAGGGAAGAAGGAAGGAAGGAAGGAAGGAAGGAAGGAAGGGAGGGAGGGAGGGAGGGAGGGAGGGAGGGAAGAAGGAAGGAAGGAAGGAAGGGAGGGAGGGAGGAAGGAAGGAAGAAATTATACTTAAATTCCTTCTTCCTCCACTTAGAATGCCCTTGCCATCTGTCCTTTTTCACTGCCTTCCCTCTAACCAACCAACCAACCAAAAATCCTTCTAACCACCCCTTAATACCCAGCTCAAATGCCATATACTGAGGGGCTTTCCCTAGCCAGCTCCTCCTTCCTAACCTAAATTCTTTTTTTTTTCTTTTGGCTGTGCCAGGTCTTAGTTGCAGCACGCAGGCTTCTTAGTTGGGGCATGCGAATTCTCAGTTGCAGCACGCATGCAGGATCTAGTTCCCCGACCAGGGATTGAACCCAGGCGCCCTGGATTGGGAGCACGGAGTCTTACCCATTGGACCACCAGGGAAGTCTCCCTACCCCAAACTCTTGCTCTATCAGAGAAATAATTCAACAATGTCATAGTTAAGGAATGTTGTGATAAAGTAGCTCAGTATAATGAAGGACTAAAATGGCAACAATAGTTTCATTATGATTTGTGTTTCTATTCACCCAACAACAATCACTTCCATTATGATTTGTGTTTCCATCCACCCAACAACAATCAACTCCCTGGAGCGTTAACATTAGGAGACAAATCCCAAACTCTTAATTTACCCTTTAATTCCAGAATTATTCTCCCCCAAAAGAGATCAGAGCAGCAGCCCATCCTTAGTCCACAGAGACTCACCGATCAGTTCGGGGTCTGGAACAGACTCCTGGAGTTTGCCAGCAATGAGCTGCTTCAGAAATGAAATACTATAGCCTCCCAGTGAGTATTCTCCGAGCTCTGTCTCTGGCAACCGAAGAATAGATTTGGGGGCAAGTGGCTGGTCAGCCAGCTTCACCGCCAGGTGCCAATCTGAGAGAGACATCCTCTCTCTTTCGCGCTCTCTCTTTCTCCCTGTAAAGGAACAAAGCCTTAGTGGTTAAAGGACAGACCACGACCCTACACCACCCCCACCCCACCAGGGGGCTGAATGAGAGGTAATTCAGGGTGACACTTGGAAAAGCGCAAGATGCAGCATCAGGAGGCCAGAACTAGAACCTGGGGTCCTCTCTTCACTCATCCTATGACAGACAGCAAGGGACTTCAGCTCTCTAAGCCTCAGTTTCTTCAGCTTTAAAGTGGACATAAAAATGTCATGCCAGGGGCTTCCCTGGTGGCGCAGTGGTTGAGAGTCCGCCTGCCGATGCAGGGGACACAGGTTCGTGCCCCGGTCCGGGAAGATCCCACATGCCGCAGAGCGGCTGGGCCCGTGAGCCATGGCCGCTGAGCCTGCGCGTCCGGAGCCTGTGCTCCGCAACGGGAGAGGCCACAACAGGGAGAGGCCCGCGTACCGCAAAAAAAAAAAAAAAGTCATGTTAATAGGAATGCTGTGAGGTTCAAATGAGATCATCCAACACTCTCCCTTATGTACACTCCGTGTTTCTTCATCAACTCTTGCTTTAACTACCACACAGCTTTACAACAAGCTCCCTGCCTCTGGCCTCTCCCTACCAAATATCCATGCTGCCACCCAAGCCATCATTTTATTTTTTATTTATTTATTTTCGGTACGCGGGCCTCTCACTGTTGTGGCCTCTCCCGTTGCGGAGCAACAGGCTCCGGACGCGCAGGCTCAGCGGCCATGGCTCACGGGCCCAGCTGCTCCGCGGCATGTGGGATCTTCCCGGACTGGGACACGAACCCGCGTCCCCCGCATCGGCAGGCGGACTCTCAACCACTGCGCCACCAGGGAAGCCCCCAAGCCATCATTTTAAAACACAGATCTGATCAAGTCACTCCTCTGCTTAGAATCCCTCCAATGACTCCAGACCACCTCTATGAATAAGTCTAAACGGCACAGCCTGGCTTTAAAAGACATTCACAACTGTTCTCTCTGCCAGCCTTCCTCTTCAAGAGCTCTGGGCTGCCCCACCCTCCCCAAGCCTGGATTCAAAACAAAGCTCTCCCCCACTTTATACCTCCACTCATCTGCTAACTCTGCACGTAACTCCTCTTCTCTCTTCCATCTCTAAGCAAACTCCCATCAAGACCAACCCAAATACAACCTCTCCTGTCCCCTCTCTCTTCCCTCTATTGTTGTCATATTCCCTCATGGCAAAGGGTTACAAATATCTATTTACTTCTCAATCTCCCCCGCATCCCATTCTTAGAGGCTCTTGAAAGCAAAGACCAGAATTTTTGGTCGCTACTGTCCCAATGCCCAGTACTTATGTGCCCAGAAAATGAATCAAAAACCTGAGGGAAGAACCTTGTAAGGCAAGATAAGCCCTTGCTATTATCATTATTGCTTCCAAAGTGGCTTCTTTGTAAGAGGAAAGAAAAGGCTTCAGAGGCTGCCCAGCAGACCCTAAGGCATCCTCAAACCGTCCATCTCCAGGTTTATGGCAGGGAAGGAAATGGGGCTTTTAATCTACCATATCTCATTTAATCCTCACAACTGTTCCCTGAAACAGGAATTCTCATTTACATTCTACAGACAAAGGAACCGAGATTCAGAAAGGTGAAGTCAGTGGCCCAAGGTCACTGATAGTTTATATTGGGACAGGGACACTACCTTTTGAGTAACGACCCCACCGCTCCCACGGGACCAGCTAACTAGTCAACACACGTCGAGCCCGCGCGACCCAGGACCCAGCGCCCTCACCCGTCCCGCGGAAGGAACCCGGCCGCAGGGTCGCCGGTGTAAACACTCACTCGGGTCCTCTCGCCGGAAACAGGAAGCTCCGCGCTGCATTCTGGGAGTTGCAGTTCCTACTATGGCCCCCGCCCCTTTATAAATAGGCAGCCTGCAAATGGCACTAGTTGAAAAGCTTCCGATTCCAGGGAGGGCGTGGCTCCTCCGCGGTTTGAAAGTTCCGGCGCGAGAGCGTCTTCGTGCTTTCGTCGGAGAGGAGTCTAGAGCTGTCAGTGTTCCAAGGCGCGCGTCACGAGAGCGGGGCTTGGCGTGAGGTTTACAGCCCTGCGATTCCCCCACTGTCCTGGGACGCATGCAGAGTCCTTCGGTTACTCCAGGTCCTTACAGCGCCGCAGGTGGGAACTCCCACTGCCGGGCTCTTGGGCACATGGCGGACCCCGGATCCCCTCCTGCCTCGACCCTTCGCTCCCAGAGGGCCCTTTCCCGAGCAGCCTCTTCAGACACGCCTCAACCTTGCAGCCGTCACCAGAAAACGGCCTGCCTTCGGGTGAAGTCAGCCTCTTCTGTGCTTCTCACCTCAGGCTTCTCGTGGCGACCCTACCTTTGAGGGCATACCAGGAACCCAGCGATGACTTCCTCCAAAAGTTGGTTCGTAGAGAGAAGTTACCAAGCCGGGTTCCTCTTACGCCCCAGCATGCAATGGTGGGAATCAATTCGGGGAGGGCAATTTCCGCTGAATTCTTAGAGAAGCTGCATACAGTAGTCCCTTGGTATCCGCGGAGGCTTTCTCCCAGGACCCCCACCCCCCACCCCGTGGATACCAAAACCCGCGGATACTTAAATCCCTTATATAAAATGGCATAGTACAGTCGGCCCTCCGTATCCTCGGATGCGGAGCCCGCCGGTACCGAGGGCTGACTGTTAGATGCGCGATTAGAACAGATGGTGTTTGCACAGAGGTTAGGATTAGCCAACTATTCTGACTAGACTCTACTCGAGGAATTAATTCAAGGACTAAGGAAAGCAAAAAAAAAAAAAAAAAAAAAACACAGGTGAATAAAAAAATAATGAGGTTGGTCCTAGCAACTAAAGGCTGATCCGGTGTGCACAAACGTAAAAGGATGACTCTGCAACGTCCCAATGTACAGCCTGGGGCAGCAACTGTGAGCAGGATAGCTTGACTGAGGAGAGCAGATAAACTGCAGGGTCTCGGAGGGCCTGACACTGGAGGCTAGTCACTCCTCTGCTCTTCTAATACGGGAGATTTTCACGAAAGTCTGTCACTAGGGTTCTTGCTGAACCCTAGGTTCCTCATAGTTGTCCCCAAAGTAACCTCTCCCCCATCCTACCCATTTTTAGATATAACCTCTTTCAGAAATCCTTCCTAACTATCCAGCCCTCTTTAAGCTCCTTCTTCTCTTATCTACTAAGGTACTTGCACCTGAACCACATACTTTAGTGTTTTATTAAACTTTGTTCAATACTGTGCCTTGACGGCCTGCCGGAGAAGACAGGGACCCTGTCTTCATCTGGTTTTCCTCATAGCAGAACTGAATATACTAGGTGCTTATGAGTTTCTTACTTTGATTCATTTCATTATAAGCTCCATAGGAGAATAAGCAATGACTATCTTACCCTCCACTTTATCTTCAGCAGTTGACCAGGACCTGGCACATAGTAGGTGAGCAATAAATATGTGTTGAATAAAGAATTCATTTACCAAATGTGGCTGTCTTGCTGTAGCTTGTTGCCCCCAGGAAAGGAGGTACGCCTCTCTGAGTTCTGAATTGTACATTGTAATGATAAATTATTAAATGAGTAAATGAATGAAGGAATAACCCAGGACCGAACAGGTTCTTTGGGAACCAATTTACCAAATAGGTGCGGTGGCCAGATGCAAGGGTCAGGTTCTAGATAAAATTAGAAGTCTGGACACAAGACAAATGACCAGACATGGTAAAAAAGAAAGTGTCCAGGCCCAGTCCTTCCGTCAGTCCATATTTGGAGACTTATACCCTCATTAGCTTTCTCTGAGAAAGTGGTGGACAATTTCTCATTAAACCTTCAAGAGACTATTTGCCCAATCATTTGCTATTGGAAAACAAATTATGAGAGTGCATATTTGGGCTTCCCTGGTGGCGCAGTGGTTAAGAATCTGCCTGCCAATGAAGGGGACACGGGTTCAAGCACTGGCCCGGGAAGATCCCACATGCCGCGGAGCAACTAAGCCCATGTGCCACAACTACTGAGCCTGTGCTCTAGAGCCCACGAGCCACAACTACTGAGCCCAAGCGCCACAGCTACTGAAGCCTGCATGCCTAGAGCCTGTGCTCCGCAACAAGAGAAGCCACGACAATAAGGAGCTTGCGTACCACAACGAAGAGTAGCCCACACTCACAACTAGAGAAAGCCCACGCACAGCAAGGAAGACCCAACACAGCCAAAAATAAAAGCAAACAAATAAATTTATTAAAATAAAAAAAAGAGTGTACATTTGCATTTTTAAAATAACTATAAAATTAATATGGGTATTTCTGGGTCTGGCAAGACAGCAAATGAAAATCATCTGCAAGTACTCCTGCTACAAACAAAAATGTATAAAATAATACGTCTTAAAAATCACGTAACTGTGGTCACAGGAGAAATAGGAAATCCTCAGATGCTAGAAATGAAGAGGTAACTGGAAAAAAGCAGTGAGCTTTGGAAGCTGATGAGCACCTTTCCAGAGAGAATAGTGGTCCTGGAAGCCTTGCTTGGAGATTTTTCTTTTACCACCAAAACATTGGGCTGGGCCCTTGAGCAACTGAAACTGATACCACTACATAAAGTTGAAACCTTGAAAAGATTTGCATGGTGGTCCAGTGGGTAAGACTGCACTCCCAATGCAGGGGGCCCAGGTTCGATCCCTGGTCAGGGAACTAGATCCCACATGCCGCAACTAAAGATTCCACATGCCGCAACGAAGATCCTGCGTGCCGTAACTAAGACCCAATGCAGCCAAATAAATAAATAAATAAATATTTTTTAAAAACTAAAAGATTTGCCTCCTAAGTAAAAGGGCAGAGTACAAAAAACCAAAAGCCCAAACCCATGCATCGGCACTAAGAGAAGATAAGAAAAGTTCTCTGCTTGCTATGAAGGCAGGTCAGTGAAAGGGGAGTTGATGTGTGAAAGAACAGTCTTCCCTGAGAATTTGAAACCCTAGACCTGTACTTTGTGTAAGTTTGTGGCCAAACTTTCCCAGAAATGTCCAAAATTGGTCCCTGGGTCTGCATTTTAACATACAGTTAAACTAGGACATTCTATTAGATTAAAGATTCAGTGGCAGGAGGAAATGTATAATCAGTGACTTTTGGGTGAGTGAAGTTGACTAGCTGCCCTGCTTTTTTATTAAGGGAGAAAAAGGCAAATAACATGTCACTTGAGGTCTACAATTTAAAATTTTTAATCCAGTTCATTCTTTTACAGAAAGCAACAAAAACCAGATCTGTATGAATAAAAAATATAAAAACTAAAGACATGAAAATAAAATAAGTTAGCATGCTCAAAGTGTTATCTTTGTTTTGTTTTGGCCATGGTGTGTGGCATATAGAATCTTAGTTCACCAAACAGGGATCAAACCCGTGCCCTCTACAGTGAAAGCGTGGAGTCTTAAGCACTAGACCGCCAGGGATGTCCCTCAAAATGTTATCTTAGGTATTTTCTCAAGTTTTGTTAAGTCAACTTTATTTAGAAATAATTTACATACAATAAAATGTATGCTTGGGACTTCCCTGGTGGCGCAGTGGTTAAGAATCCACCTACCAAAGCAGGGGACTTAGGTTCAAGCCCGGGTCTGGGAAGATCCCACATCATGTGGAGCAACTAAGCCCATGTGCCACAACTACTGAGCCTGTGCTCTACAGCCCGTGAGCCACAACTACTGAGCCCGCAACCACAACTACTGAAGCCCACATGCCTAGAGCCCATGCTCCACAACAAAGAGAAGCCACCGCAGTGAGGAGCCTGCACAGTTGCAAAGAAGAGTAGCCCCGCTCGCTGCAACTAGAGGAAGCCTGTGCGCAGCAATGAAGACCCAATGCAACCTAAATAAATAAACAAAATAAATTTATTTAAAAAAAAAAGTATGCTTAAAAGGAATTGGTCCTGGGGTTCTTGGTAAAGCAAATATAAATCCTTTTTGGAGCAACACTACCAAAACTCATGCCATCCAACAGGAAAGAAGAAAGCTAAACTGAAGATTTCACAAAAAGAATTAACAAATATTCATGGAAGAGAGAGCAGAACAAACAAGTCACAACACCAAAAATGTTAGATATTAGGGAGTCAATTAAAAAAGATGTAAAATAAGCATGAAAAAATTTATTAAAGTCACTGAAGAAGCTATCAGGACTTTAAGAAAGAATAACACATGATAAAAAAAAGAACAGGCAGATTTGAGAAGAACCAAAAAGAACTTTTAGAAATAAGAAGTACTGTCACTAAAATTAAGAACTTAACAGATGTAGGTCCTTGTCAAAAATGTATATTGTGAATATCTTCTCTCAGTTCGTGGCTTGTATTTTTATTCTCTTAATGGGATTTTTAAAAAATGTCTTGAAAGTCTAATTTATGAAATTTTATTTTGATGGGTAGAGCTTTTTGTGTCCTATTTTAAAAATCTCTGCCCTAGGGCTTCCCTGGTGGCTCAGTGGTTGAGAGTCCGCCTGCCAATGCAGGGGACACGGGTTCGTGCCCCGGTCTGGGAAGATCCCACATGCCACGGAGCGGCTGGGCTCGTGAGCCATGGCCGCTGAGCCTGCGCGTCTGGAGCCTGTTGCTCCGCAACGGGAGAGGCCACAACAGTGAGAGGCCCACACATCGCAAAAAAAAAAAGAAAAAAATCTCTGCCCTAATTATGGAGATATTTTCCTATGTTTTCTTCTGTAAATTTCATCTTTCACATTTAGGTCTATGATCAATTTCATATTAATTTTTATGTATAAAGTGAGAAAGGAATCAAGATTCTTATTTTCCATAGGGTATCAATTGATGAGAACTACTTTTTTTTTAATCCCATCCCCACTGAATTTTACTGGCAGCTTTGTCATAAATAAGGTGACTGTTATCTATTGGTCCATTTCTGACTCTATTCTGTCCCACTAATGTATTTTTATATCCTTATGCCACTAACTGTGCAACTTGATTTCTGTAGCTTTAGAGTAGGTCTTGGCATCTGGTAGCATAAGCCCTCCAAATTTATTTTGCTTTAACATGGCTCTATCACTAATAGAGGACAATTGTTAACTTTTTTAATGTTTCTAAAAATATAATTTTATTGAATTAAATAAATTTTGTATTCAACAAAATTTAGATTATACTGCATATGTTAGTAAACTGCATAATTCACTTAACTTGAATATTTCCCCATGTGCTCAAATCGTCTTTGAGAATGTGATATTTTAAAATACTTTTATTTTAAAGTAGTTTCAAGTTTACAATAAAGTTGCAAAAATAGTATGAAATAATTCCCTCTTAACCACCCAAAGTCCCCAACTGTTAACATTTTATAACATTTACCTTATCATTTTTTCTCACCCTCTCTCTGTATATATTATTCTCCCACCCCCATCCCCAAGCTGTTTGAAAGCAAGTTGTAGATATGATGCCCCATCACCCTTAAATATTTCAGTGGCTATTTCCTGAAAACAAGGACACACTCTCCTACCTACCACAGTACAACCCATTAGAATCAAGAAATTAATACAGTTCTACCATCTAATCCACAGATGTAATTTAAATGTCATCAACTGTCACAGGTAGGTGGAGACTGATCACCTCACTGCTGTTTTCATAAATTATTTGGGAGATTTTCACAAAGTTGGTCATATCAGTCATTAACCCAAACACTTTTGGTTTCTTTTAGTGGTGAATAGTATTTAGAATCCAAGTCTGGGTGTGTTTATTGTCCCTGAGATGTCATTATTTCCAGTTCCTCTCAGTGGATAGACCTATGAAATACATATTTACACACACAAACCCATTCATCTATATTTCTGTTTCATATATATGTTACATATATGAAATAATATGTATATGTTCTTTTTTCATTAATTTTTGTTGGAGTATAGTTTGTTATATATGTTCTAATACCAATACTTCAAATTCCAATTCAGCCCTACATAGTCTTTTCTAGTCTTCCCCTCCTCTATAATTTTACCTTTAGTCTCCAAAATGGCTCCCATTTTCCACAATATATTTACCTGCATTTGCTTATATTGAAAACCATGGTAACCATCACAGTGGAGCCTCTTCAACTTGTGGCTGAGTCATTTTAACACTTAACCTAAAATTTTCTAATCATTGCCTTGCTATCTGGCATGACAAGAGTTCCAGGCTCATCTTTACATTTCCTGCCCCAAACACAACAATGAGCCATTTCTTCAAAAAGCTCAGATGGGGACTTCCCCAGTGGCGAAATGGATAAGAATCCGCCTTCCAATGCAGGGGACACAGGTTCGATCCCTGGTCCGGGAAGATCCCACATGCCGTGGAGCAACTAAGCCCACGAGCCACAACTACTGAGCCTCCGTGCCACAACTACTGAAGCCCGCACACCTAGAGCCCATCCTCCACAACAAGAGAAGCCACCACGAGGAGAAGCCCGTGCACCACAAGGAAGAGTAGACTCCACTCGCCACAACTAGAGAAAGACTTCATACAGCAACGAAAACCCAACACAGCCAAAAATGAATAAAATTAAATCTTTATAAAAATAAATAAATAAATAAAGCAACTATAGGGCTTCCCTGGTTGCGCATGGTTAAGAATCCCCTACCAACGCTGGGGACACGGGTTCGAGCCCTGGTCCGGGAAGATCCCACATGCCACAGAGCAACTAAGCCCAAGTACCACAACTACTGAGCCTGTGCTCTAGAGCCCATGAGCCACAACTATTGAAGCCCGCGCGCCTAGAGCCCGTGCTCCACAACAATAGAAGCCACCGCAGTGAGAAGGCCACGCACTGCAAGGAAGAGTAGCCCCTGCTCACCGCAACTAGAGAGAGCCTGCGCAGCAACGAAGACCCAACGCAACCAAAAATAAGTAAATAAAATAAATAAATTTATAAAAAATAAATGAAGCAACTATACACCAATTTTTTTTTATACCCCAATTTAAAAAAAAAATTTTTTTTAAGGGTACAGTACACTAACAGGTCCGAACTGAATTGCAGTTCCAGGTTCACATGTGAACAAACCTTCACCCCTCAGTGAACCAGAGATTCTAGGGATCCAACAGGCTGAGGTTAACCCAGGGCCAAATTGAACATTCAGGGCAGTTAGCAAAGTGTTGAGCTTCATAGCCTGAGCATATACATCTCTACACGTGGATTAGAGCCTGATCAGCTCTAAAAGGGACGGGGGGGGGGGGGGGTGGGCGGAATAAAAAAAAATTTTTTTAATTTAAAAGCTCAGATGGGTTTTAGTGGGAATTGAATTTCAAGAACACAATCTGGGCACTAGGGATGCTTATTTCTACTGGATTGGTCATTATTTCTAAGCTGCTTCAGTGGAGAGAGCTAGGGAGAGAGATAGATCTATATCTATATATAGATCTATGCTTATAAAGATAGAAATAGAGGGCTTCCCTGGTGGCGCAGTGGTTGGGAGTCCGCCTGCCGATGCGGGGGGCGCGGGTTCGTGCCCCGGTCTGGGGGGATCCCGCGTGCCGCGGAGCGGTTGGGCCCGTGAGCCATGGCCGCTGGGCCTGCGCGTCCGGAGCCTGTGGTCCGCGGCGGGAGGGGCCGCAGCGGTGAGGGGCCCGTGTACTGCCAAAAAAAAAAAAGATAGAAATAGAAATAATTTATAGTGCTACTTCAAATTCAAGACTACAGGGGTTTATGTAACCTTTTGTATATTACATGTTTCTTTCCTTTTCCACACTGAGAATCCTAGTTCTCAAGAAAATAGGGGATTCCCACTAGCTATTTTACACATGGTATGTAAGGCTCAAAGTACGCCGGGAGCCAGTAGCCACAGCACAGGGGCGACTCCTCTTCCCGGGGCATGCCCTCCAGCTCGTACCGGGATATGCCAGGTGAGCCCCAGGACAGTGGAACGCAGGCCCCCTCGGGAGCGGGCAGTGGTCCAGGGGTTTGCTTTACTCAGCAGCTATGTATAGTGCTGGCAGAGGGCGTTCCTTGGGAACTCTCAATTTGAGTCAGGGAGTACATCTGTCCTGTAATTTTCCAAGGGGAGAGATGAAAATATGAATTTGGAGAGTAACTAGAGCTGAGATTCTGGAGCTGCGCCTCTGCCTCTGTTCTTCCTCCTGAAATCTGTTCTCCCTCCTCCAGGTGGCTTCCTGTTTGAAGGGCTCTCTGATGATGAGGATGACTTTCACCCAGTAAGTGGCCTGGCTGCCTGCCATTCGGGGGAGATGGCGCTGGGGATGCACCTCTCCCTGGGACCTGGCACGCCCCAGCTGGGAGGTGATCGGAGGCCCTTTGGTGACCCAGCTATGTCATACTATTGCTGTCTGAACCTGGCAGGTTGGGGAGGTTCCCCAAGAACTGTTCCTGGAACGGGGGTGGGCTTCATCTGAGAACGTCACAGGCTGCTTCCCTGATGCTTGGTGCCTCTCTTGTTCAGAGCGCCAGGTCCACGCCCTCCAGCAGCACACCCAGCTCCCGCCCAGCTTCCCTGGGGTACAGTGGAGCTGCCGGGCCCCGGCCTATCACCCAGAGCGAGCTGGCCACCGCCCTGGCCCTGGCCAGCACTCCGGAGAGCAGCTCTCACACGCCAACTCCTGGCACCCAGGTATGGAGAGAGGGCGCGAAGATCAAGGCCAGGCCCCTAAGGGAGAAGGTCCCAGTGGTAGAATGGATTGACCTTTGCTGATCCTGGTGCTGGATCTGCTTTGAGCCGAACTCTACCTGGAGCCTGGTGGGTTTCCCGCTGCAGCTCAGGCGACCTCCCGTCACCAGCCTTTAGGGCTTAGAAGTCTGGGCCTGATTTCATCACGGGCCTGATTAACTCCTGCCAGCACTTTGGAAGAACCTTCCGTCACATAAGACACCCTTACTTGTCCCTGAAAGTGGCCAGACGTCACAGGCTTAAGCGTTCCTGGTGACGGTCACTCCAGCTTGCAAGGCCATGTCTCCCAGTGCTGGGTCCTAGGCTAGGTCGGGGGCTCCATTCCATCTCCCTGGAGCAAAAGAGAACAGAACCTTTCCCGCCCACGTAGAGAGCTTTTGGGTACCTCTGTGTGGTTGTCTCATGCAGGCCCCTGCTGGGAGGCAGTCGTGGGGCACCCAGGGGCACCCTGGGTGATGTGACAGCAGTGGGTATGTGCTGGGAGACTGAGGTGTCTCTGAGCGTGGTGCTGACCCTGGTTTGTCTCTAGGGCCATTCCTCAGGGACCTCCCCGGTGTCATCCGGCGTCCAGTCAGGGACGCCCATCACCAATGATCTCTTCAGCCAAGCTCTCCAGCATGCGCTGCAGGCCTCCGGGCAGCCCAGCCTTCAGGTCAGTCTTCCCCACTCCTGATGTTCACATGGCTTCTTAGTTACTTTGGACACTGAGCTTTCTTCTGCTCTCTGGAGGCCCTTCCCACTTGGCCTGCTTTGCTCCAGGAACAGCTGGGGCGTGGCAGTGTGACAGGAGAGGATGCTCCCAGCACGGGCAGTTGTCCCTGTGGCTTCCACTCCTGCACCCAGTGACCACGGCCTGGCTCCGCTGACCACCTGGCTTGAATACTTGTGGCAGTTTTAATTGAAGAGACAACTCATCCATTCTGTGAGCGGTGACTGAGCCTTGAGCATGTATATACCGGGCCTGGGTCCAGCTCCTGGGGTAGAGACGAGCCAGTGCTCATCCCTGCCCTGGAGGGGTGCCAGGCAGTTGCTGCAGTGAGGGAGCAACAGGGCGAGAAGCCCAGCCCAGGCTTGAGGTGAGGGCCTAGGTCAGGGAAACCTTTTCTGAGGAAGGGGTGTTTGGACTGACTGTCAAAGAATTAGTTAGAGGTTAGCCAGGCAGGGAAGGGGTGTTTGGTTGAGGGGGCATGGTGTCCAGGCAGAGGCAGCCAACCTTAGAAATGGCCTGTGTCAGTCCACCTATGACATTCCACCCCAGAGACTAGTTTGAAATCATGGTGTCTGCCACACTCTGGATATTGTTGATGGGGTTAATAATGAAGCTTGGCTTAATGTCTCATCCTATACCTAAATTCTCAGCCAGATTTATCACCCTCAGAAAAGTAATTTTTTTTTTTTTTAAATTTTGGCTGTGCTGGCACGCGAGCTTTGTTGCCCCACGGCCTGTGGGATCTTAGTTCCCCAACCAGGAATGGAACCTGCGTCCGCTGCATTGGAAGGCAGATTCTTAACCACTGGACCACCAAGGAAGTCCCCTCAGAAAAGTAATCCTTATTTTCTTCCTGGTATCATTATCAGAAAACTCTGGTGAAAGTTAATCAGGCCATGAGTCTTAGCTATATGGTCCTAATGTAGCTATGATTTATCTCACTTTCTTTTTTTTTTGCTGCGTTGGGTCTTTGTTGCTGTGCCCGGGTGGGGACTACTCTGCGTTGCAGTGCATGGGCTTCTCTTGTTGCGGAGCGCAGGCTCAAGGCACGTGGGCTTCAGTAGTTGCAGCTCTCGGTCTCGGTAGTTGCAGCGCAGGCTCTAGGGTGCAAGAGCTTCAGTAGTTGCAGTGCATGAGCTCAGTAGTTGTGGCTCGCAGGCTCAGTAGTTGTGGCACACGGGCTTCAATAGTTGTGGCTTGTGGGCTCTAGAGCACAGGCTCAGTGGTTGTGGCGCACGGGCTTAGTTGCTCTGCAGCATGTGGGATCTTCCCGGACCAGAGGTTGAACCTGAGTCCCCAGCATTGGCGGGTGGATTCTTAACCACTGCGCCACCAGGGAAGTCCCTCATCTCACTTTCAGATTGAGTGTTGAGGCACTTTCCACCCCAGAATTCCATACTTGGGTGGAATTTGCTTTGCACATTACTTCTCAATAGCCAAAAGGTAGAAGCAGCCCTAGTGTCCATCAATAGATGAATGGGTAAACAAAATGTGGTATATACATACAATGGAGTATCATTCAACCTTAAAAAGGAAGGAAATTCTGCCACATGCTCCAACATGGATGAGCATTGAAGACATTATGCTAAGTGAAATTAGCCAGTCACAAAAAGACTGTATGATTCCACTTCTATGAGGCACCTAGAGTGGTCCAGTTCATAGAGACAGAATGTAAAATGGTGGTTGCCAGGGGCTGGGGAGCAGGGAGAATGGGGAGTTGTTGTTTAATGGATACAGAATTTCAGTTTGGGAAGATAAAATAGTTCTTGACATGGATGGCGGTGATGGTTGCAAAATAATGTGAGTATACTTAATGCCACTGAACTGTACACTTAAATGGTTAAGATGGTAAATTTCATGTTATGTATGTTTAACTGCAATATTAAAAAATACATAGAAGACACCCAACCACCACCAGAGAAAGGGAACACATCAAAATTTGAATGATTCCACCCATCTCTCTGCTGGAACTCCTCCAGCCCTTCGCTTGAGTGGAGCCTATTCTGTAACGGAGATTATGAGTTCACTAAAATGGTTGTAAAATATAAAAATATGTCTTGCTGCATATGTGGGTCTCTTTCTTCTCCTAGAGCCTGAAATAAAAATGAGCGAAGAAGAAATTACTACCTTTACGGCTGAACATTTATTTCACAAATGTTCAAGTGCCTACTTTATGCCAGGAGCTGTGGAAGGTGTGAAAATGAAGCATATACGAGAAGTTCGCGGTCTAGAAGGGGAAATGTCCATGCATAAATTTTTCCGTGAATAATTTTAATATCAGATATAAAATGTGCCCTTTTCTGCGCCCTTAAAGCACCCTGTACTTCTCTCAATTATCGTTTATGTTTCACTATATTGTCATTAACTTCATTTTTCTTTCTCCCACAAGTTGTAGATTGTGTTGATGGCCCAGTTCATCATCCTCCCTAGATCCATGCCCTTTACCACATAACTTTGCAGTGCCCGTGAGCGGAGTAACCTGACTTCCCCTTGATTCTAGCTTTCACCACATGACTTGCTTTGGCTAATGGAATGTTAGCAGGTATGATGAAAGCAGAGGCTTGAAATGGACTTGAACATTGGGAGCTGCCCTTTTGCACCACTGCCATCACCAGGAGAACACGCCTGGGTTAGCCTGCTGGAGGACATGTTGCAGAGCTGAGTCTCCTAAACTGCTCTAGAAGAGGCCAGCCTAGGTTAGCTGTCTATCAGACGACCTATAGACATGTCACTCAGCCCAGCCAAGAAAAGTGTACAAATTATCATTTGTATAACCAGATGAATTTTTTACAGAGTGTACACATCTATATAATCACTACCCAAAAAAACCCGAGAATTTAGCAGCACTCAGAAGCAGCTCGCAGGCTCCTTCCCAGTCATTACCCACCTCCTCCTCCAGAGGTAACCATTACCTTGACATCTAACCATAGATTAGCTTCTGCCTGGTCTTGAACTTCTTCTAAATGGAATCATACCATATATAGTCTTTCGTGTCTGGCTTCTTCCATTTAACATCATATTAATGAGATTCTTCCAGTTTGCTGTGAATAGCGGTAGTAGTTCCTTCATTTTCATTGCTTTATAGTATAACATGGTTTGGATATAACACAATGTATTTATTAATTCTACTGTTGATGTACTTTTGGATTATTTTCCAGTTAGAACTATTAGGAATAATGCTGCAATGACTATTCTTACATATGTCTTTTGGTGAGCATATGTATGCATTTCTGCTCCATACATAGTTAAGAGTAGAATTGCCAGGATATAGGATAAATGTATGTTCAGCTTAATACATATTGCCAAACAGACTTCCCAGGTAGCTGTACCACTTTACACTCCCAGCAGAAATGTTGAGTCCCACTTTCTCCACATCCTTGCCAACACTGGGTATTGTCAAGGCTTTAAAAACATTTTTTGGAACTTCCCTGGTGGCGCAGTGGTTAAGAATCCACCTGCCAAGGCAGGGGACAGGGGTTCGAGCCCTGGTCCGGGAAGATCCCACATGCTGCGGAGCAACTAAACCCTTGTGCCACAACTACTGAGCCTGCGCTCTAGAGGCCACGAACCACAACTACTGAAGTCCACATGCCTATAGCCTGTGCTCTGCAGCAAAAGACACTGCAATGAGATGCCCACGCACCACAACAAATAGTAGCCCCCCCTTGCTGCAATTAGAGAAAGCCTGCGCACCCGCGCACAGCAACAAAGACCCAGTGCAGCCAAAAATAAATAAATAATTAAATTTAATTAAATTAAAAAAAATTTTTTATTTTTGTCCACACCGTGTGGCTCGTGGGATCTTAGTTCCCCGACCAGGGATTGAACCCAGATCCTCAGCAATGAGAGTGCAGAGTCCTACCACTGGACTGCCATGGAATTCCCAAGTCTTTTTTTTTTTTTTTTTAATTAATTTATTTATTTTTGGCTGTGTTGGGTCTTCGTTTCTGTGCGAGGGCTTTCTCCAGTTGCGGCGAGCAGGGGCCACTCTTCATCGCGGTGCGCGGGCCTCTCACTGTCGCGGCCTCTCCCGTCGCGGAGCACAGGCTCCAGACGCGCAGACTCAGTAGTTGTGGTGCACGGGCCTAGCCGCTCCGCGGCATGTGGGATCTTCCCGGACTGGGGCTCGAACCCATGTCCCCTGCATTGGCAGGCGGACTCCTAACCACTGCGCCACCAGGGAAGCCCCCAAGTCTTTTTAATCTTAGCCATTCTGATGGGTATGTAGTAATATCTCATTTTGATTTTAATTTACATATCCCTTATGACTAATGAGCATGAGCATATTTTCATATGAACATTTGAATATCCTCTTGTGTGAAGTGTCTGTTCATGTAAGATTCAAGTTTGTACTGCATAGACTCTTCTACTGTAGGATCAAAAGGGCAGCTAGGCGGGTCATGAGGCTCACAGCAAGAGATCCTGAAGATGAAAAAGAACTTCGCATCAGCTCTAACCCAGCCTTTGCATCATTCCAGCACCAGGAATGATACAGTGGGATTCCTGCATAAGACCCTGAACTCTAGGAAACCTCAAATCAGTACGCAAGAAGTAGACAATGGGTTGGACACATGCAATGTGGGGATCTTCAAGGGAAACCCATTGGCTTCTTGCTGATAGACTCACAAGTTGTCAGATGTTCTGGAAACACCAGGACTTCGGGGTCTGGTCCTCAGCCACACAGGCTCAGAAGAGAGCTTTTGCTGACACAGTGAGTCAGCAATTAATGAAAAAATCAGAATGCTGAGGAATTCCCTGGTGGTCCAGAGGTTAGGGCTCTATGCTTACACTGCCGAGGGCCCAGGTTCAATCCCTGGTTGGGGAACTAAGATCCCACAAGCCGCACAGTGCAGCCAAAAAAAAAAAAAAGCAAATTTAAAAATCAGAATGCTGATGTACTAATTCCCATCATGAACCAGAATTGCCAAGCATTCCAGTCTCTGATTAAGATACTCACTCCCTGTAAGAAAACAACTTGGGAAGTCAAATATAATCAGAAGGCTGCATGGTGAGCTGGAGCCAGAGCACCAGAATGGGAGTGGGGGGCCGAGAAGAGCAGGAGTGTGCTTCCAAGACCCTCACAGTAAAAATGGATCTGCCACTGGAACTGGACAGTATATGACCTTGGATGAGACTTCCCTGTCCCCAGCCAATGCTCAGATGAACACTGACAATGTCGCTTCAGAGACCCTCCTTTTTTTCAGTGTTTCCACTGTTAACTAATCCCCCTTCTGACTGACTCCTTCTTCTTTAGCTATCCTAAGGACATATGTTGGTTGTCTTCTTATTATCCATTTCCCCACCTCCTTCCCCAGAGGTCCCTGGCCCCTTTTCAATAGACCATACTTTCCATTGGGGAATCCGATCCTTGCAGTTCCTGCAATGGTTCCATCCTAGATGTAGGTTTGGAGCTCACCACCTAGGCCAAGCCAATCCGTGCATTCCATCCTCTGAGCTCAGTGATGGGCTGAGCATGTCAGCTACAGATGCTGGGATGCTGATAGTCTATATTTCCCAGTGGGCATGAATGAGAAAGCTTGTGGCCTTGGGAGCCATCTGAGGACCACAAGGGGAATCAACCTCAGTTCATTCTGACATGGAGGAAGGCAGAGTGGAGAGCTGAAGAGAAACCGGAGTCTTAGTGATTTTCTTAAGCCATTGGATCAAGCAAGCACAGCTTCCGGACTTTTTAGTTACTTGAGCCAAGATATTCCTTTTCTTGTGTAAAACAGTTTGCATTGGTCTGGCAGAACTAACTGATTATCCAATATCTAGTTTCTCTCTCTCTCTTTTTTTTTAAAAAAATAAATCTATTTATTTATTCATTTATTTATGGCTGCGTTGGGTCTTTTTTGCTGCACGCGGGCTTTCTCTAGTTGCAGCGAGCAGGGGCTACTCTTCCATGCGATGTGCAGGGTTCTCATTGCGGTGGCTTCTCTTGTTGCAGAGCACAGGCTCTAGGCGCACGGGCTTCAGTAATTGTGGCTCGCGGGCTCAGCAATTGTGGCTTGCGGGCTCTAGAGCACAGGCTCAGTAGTTGTGGCGCACGGACTTAGTTGCTCCGTGACATGTGGGATCTTCCCGGACCGGGGCTCGAACCTGTGTCCCCTGCAGGGGACAGGCGGATTGGCAGGCGGATTCTTAACCACTGCGCCACCAGGGAAGTCCCTAGTCTCTTCTTCTTTACTTATAGAACCCCCTTTTTATTCGTAGTTTAAAAATATTTGTCTCCCCTACTTCCCTGGAGCTAAGCGTGGCAATGTGGCCAAGAAGATACTACTGAAAGTCCCTGGTAATACTTCTGGAAAAGTGATTTATTTCCTGATTAAAAAAGAAAGAGGGCAGATTCAACTGGCACATGCATTGTGCCTTTCCCAAGCCCCTTTTTCCTGCCTTCAAAGCAGGAAGAGTAACAGCCAAATTATGATCTTGAAGCCGAAAGACACACTAAGGATGGCAGAAGAAGATAGAAGGAGCCTGATTCCTTGAGCAGCTGTACCAGTTCCCAGACTGCCTATACCAGACTCCTTGCAACATGAGAATAGTAAACCCCTTATAGGTTTAGCCACTTTGTTGGGTTTCTGTTAAATGCAGCCAAATGCATACTGACTTAGAGAAGTCAGTACACTGAAGTGGGATGCTGCAAGTAATATAATCTGAAACGTGGATTTGTTGAGTGGTAGAGAAGGGCTTTTGGGTTCTGAGTGTACGTGCGTTACAGACTGGAATGCCAATGACCTTGCTAGGCAGTGGTGGAACATTTGGTCAATTTGTTCTTCTATGGGAGATACCCCACATGCCAATCAAGTCTCTTGTGTTAGGGAAAATAGCTGGAATGATTCAGAATGTTGGCACGTGCTGGTGACTTCGTTCTATTTTCAACAAAGTCCTGAGAGAGACCAGTGAGCTAGAGTTATGCAGCCTGAATAAAAAAGGTAAGGAAGTACCGCTTCACTAAGGAAGGCTCTCTGGCTAGGGCCTGCAAATTTCCTTTGAGTGAACATCTCATAATTTGGAGACTTGCAGGGCTGAAAAAGATCATTGCTTCTGTTCTCCAAATAGAAGATGAGACTGGTATCCTGGGCCTTTCCTAAGCACCTTCCTTTAAGAATCACCACTCCACAGAGGAAGCGGACTCTGCAAAGTGTTCTCCTCCTCCTAGAGCCTTTTGTTTCCAGTTGTCTCAAGTCAGTGAGCATTAAGTTGAAGGCTAGAAGGATAAGCAGAGCACAGAGGCCAACACGTAATAGAGGAGGGTTTTCAGGTTTACAGACTATGGCTACATAGGAGCTTCCGCTGTGGTTACTCACACATAGGATTGAAGAAGAAGCAAATAGACTGGAAGCCTACAACACTTTTGAGGGAATCGTATCACCAGAAATGAAAATTTAAGGACCTGACCCGCAAAACCTTATCATTTTTCAACCCCAGGCCCCCGAACACACACAACAGAAAGGGCATCCACCCCAAAGTTACACTTCAGATATGGTTAAAGTGGATAATACACAAGAAGTCATCTCAAAAGCAGACGGAACTTGGACCATGGAGCACAATCGAAAAAGTTCCACCCAGAGAGTAGGTTGGCTGAGTAAGGAAATTACTGTCCGGCAGGGAGTCCTGGCTGCTCCTGTCTAGCAGAATCCGGTATTTGCCCATAGCTCTAATATTTGCAGTAGCTTTGATGTGTTTCCCATTCTTCCCTTTCCCATGTGGGAGTTTAATTTTGTTCCTTCTCCAATATTATATATGGGATATGTTGGGGGAAGATAACTTGGCTTTTAGTTTGTAGGTTACTGGACTTTGTATAAGGATTCACATCAGGGCTAAGTGGAGAAAACTGCATATGGGATAGAGACTCTGGTTTTTGAGATGGATGCAGTGTCTGGCCGAGACTTTGGAACTGTCCACATCAGGGAGGGAGCATATTCTGTATATGGAAGGATGGATACCCTAAAGGGTGGACCGTGGCAGTCACTGCTTTCTTTCTACCCAATAAGCAGTCACTGCTTTCTTTCTACCCGGTAAGCATTCTCCATGTCTTCTTTACCATCAGAACCCTGAATTTGTTTAGGAAAGCAACGTGCCCATCTAAAACTCACATCAAAGTTTTCTGACCATTGAGACATAAGCAAAACTCTCCCAAAGATATCTCGAAAAGCTTTGCTCTCTGGTTATAAGTATCACTACTTCTCTCCTTTTCACTTATTTCTCCTTTTCTTGCCTGGAACCAGATGGAAACTTTAATCTTCAGGAAAGAATGCAGAGCATCGGAAATGGTAAATATGTGGATAAACGTCAAAGACTACTCTTCCCTCTTGATTTCTTTAAATTGCATGTGGCTATTTAAAAATAATGTGGGAGTTTCTTTTTTCTATGCTCTGGAACTTTTTAAGTAGCTTTGAAGGTTTGGTAGATTCTCCTATGAATTCTTCTGGGCCTTGTGAATTTTTGAGGAGTAATTATTTAATTTGTTTAAATTTTTTATGTTTATTAGGGTCAATTTTGGTAAACAATATTTTCCTAGGAAGTTATCTATTTAATCTACATTTTCAGATGTCTTTGTCTAGACTCGTGAAAAGTAGTATCTTAAGATTTTTAATTTTTCTTCTCTTTCAATGGTTATTTCCTCCTTGTCATTTCTTACCTTGCATACTCATGCTCTTTCCCTTTTTTACCTGATTAAGTTAGCTAGTAGTTTGTCCATTTGACTGATTTTTCTTTTTTTTCTAAGAACCAGCATTTGGATTTATTTATTCTTTTTATTTTATTTTTCTGTTTTCAAACTCATTAATTTCTGCTTATGTCTTTAATAGTTCCTTCATTCTGCTTTCTTTTGGCTTGCTTTGCTTTTATTTTTGTAGCCTTTAAATTGATGTTTAATTCTACCTAGATATTTAGTGTAATACTCTTCTAACAACTACTTTTGCAGCATCACATAGATTCAGATAAGCTGTGTTTCCATTATTGCTATTTTATAAAATTCTGCAATTTTGGTTTGTATTATCTTATTAACCCAAGAGTTGCTTAATACAGAGTTTTAAAATTTTCTAGGTGAAAGTTTCTTTTTACTTTTAATTTTGTTATTAATTTATACTTTTATTGCATTGTGATTGGAGAATGCTGTTTATATTATTGCTCTTTTTAAAGTTATTGAGGACTCTTCCCTGGTGGCGCAGTGGTTGAGAATCCGCCTGCCAATGCAGGGGACACAGGTCTATCCCGGATCCGGGAAAATCCCCCTTGCCGAGGAGCAGTTAAGCCCCTGTGCCACAACTACTGAGCCTGCGCTCTAGAGCCTGCGAGTCACAACTACAGAGCCCACGTGCTGCAACCACTGAAACCCGCGCGCCTAGAGCCTGTGCTCCGCAACAAGAGAAGCCACTGCAGTAAGAAGCCCGCGCACTGCAGCGAAGAGTAGCCCCCGCTCGCCGCAACTAGAGAAAGCCGGCGCGCAGCAACGAAGACCCAATGCAGCCAAAAGTAAAATATAAATATAAATAAATAAATAAATTTACTGAGATTTTCTTTTGTGACCTAATATGTCATCAATTTTCACGAATGTTCTTTTCGATTACCCAGTAGCCAGTGCTCTGATCCACCGAGTCTCAGACCTGACCTCAGCGTTTCCCCTCTCACAATAGGATTTTCTCCCTCTGGGATAATTCTAGCTGATGTTGTGGCTCTGCTGGTTTCAGATATTTCTCTCTCCATTTACATGTAAATTGAGGCTCAAGGTACTCTCCCTCTCCTAGGATGCTGTAGGTGAGGGCTGGGGTGATGTAATTTGCTTTCCTTGTTGATCTGTGTGGGTTTTGGAAGATTGTGAAGGGATTTAGGCATCTGCCATTATTCTACAGGAATCAGGAAGTTCTTTTCTATCATATCTCTGCTGCTTTCTCTTCATCCCTGCCTTCCACTGGCTGAAATTTTCTCTTTTGCCCTTCCCTTCTCATTGACATTGAAGTCACAGTTCTATTTCTGTTCTCTTAGTGGTAACCCTGAAAAATGTAGCGTGCCCATTTAGCTTAGCAAAGTCTAAAATTAATCAATATCTACCTTCCTTCCAAACAATATAGAGACCTTAGAATGCTTTAACTCCCATCAGCGCCCTCTCATGTTATTATTCATTCACCAAACAATTTTGAGTTCCTACCGTGTGCCAGGTTGATATAATAATGAACAAAAGGTATGTGTCTGGCAGGTGCGGGGCACAGGGGTCCCTTTTCTAATGGGTTTATATTTTAGCGGGGAGACAAACAAGATACAAATTAAAAATATAGTATGTAGTATAGCAAAAACTACTACAGTAGAAGCAAAAAATTAAGCAAGGTAGGGGTATATGAAGTCTCGTGTGTGTGTGTGTGTGTGTGTGTGTGTGTGTGTGTGTGTAGCTAGTCATGCAGATATCTTGGGGAAAGAACATTCTAGGCAAAGTGAATAGCAAGTACAAAAACCCTAAAGGACTTCGTGACATGTTTAAGGAATAGCAAGAAGGAGTGTGAGGGGCTTCCCTGGTGGCGCAGTGGTTGAGAGTCCGACTGCAGATGCAGGGGACGCAGGTTCGTGCCCTGGTCCGGGAAGATCCCACATGCCGTGGAGCAGCTGGGCCCATGAGCCATGGCCACTGAGCCTGCGCGTCTGGAGCCTGTGCTCCGCAATGGGAGAGGCCACAACAGTGAGAGGCCCGCGTACCGCAAAAAAAAAAGAAAAGAAAGAAAGAAAGAGTATGAGGCTACAGTGAAGTGAAAGAGGGGACAAGTGGTAGGATTTGAAGGTCACATGCAGAGCTAATAAGGAAACCAAAGTAGAACCTTACAAGGACTACAATGTGGCCTACAGTACATATTAAGGATTTTGGCTTTTATTCTAAGATGGGCAGCCATTAAGGGGTGACAGAGGAATGACGTGGTCTGGCATACGTTGTTCCAGGATCACTCTGGTTGCTGTATTGAGAACAGATTGCTGAAGGCAGGCCAGTTAGGAGGTTACTGCGCTAACCACATGAGAGATGACGATGGCCGGCCCAAGATACAGCAGAGGTGGTGATGGGAAGTGGTTGAATTCTGAGTGTGTTTTGGAAGTTGAGCTGATAGAATTTGATCACTGACCAGTGAGGTTTGAGGAAAAGCAAGAGAACAAGCATGACACCCAAAATGTCCTGAGCAACTGGAAGCCTAATTCTTAGAACGTCCCAAACGCCCCTTGCCCTGGTATAATCCCCTTTGAATGAGCCCACTCCTGTGATTGTTATGTTATATGGCAAAAGGAAGACTATCTAGGTGGACCTAATCTAATCACAAGCCCTTTAAAGGCACGGGTTTTTCCAACTGGTGGGCAGAAGGGGGAGTCAGAGAGATTCAAAGCGTGAGGAATTTGGGGGCACACGAAAAGGAGTCCAGGCAGCCTGTAGGAACAGAGAGCAGCTCCCAGCTCCCAGTCAGCCCAGAAACAGGACCTCGGAGTCATAGCCATAAGAAACTGGATTCTGCCAACAACCTGAATGAGTTTAGAAGCAGGTTCTTCCCAAGAGCCTCCAGGTAAGAGCCCAGCCCAGTGGACACCTTAATTTCAGCCTTGTGGAACCCTGAGCAGAAAACCCAGCCAAGCCCAGGCTTCTGACCTACAGAGCTCTGAGATGATGAGTGAGTGTTTTACGCTGCTAAGCGTGCGGTAGCTCGTTACACTGCAATAGAAAATGAATACACACACAACTCTCAAGGAGGCTGGGAAATGGTGTCTGCGGTGGGACATCCATGTGCATTGTTAAACTTGGGGGGGAAGGAGGGGGCGGGTTTACAGTGAAAGAAAGAGAAAAATGAGTACTGGGGAGATGATAAGATGTCTTTCCACACACTGAAAATCTACACTATCCAATACAGTGGATACTAGCCTCATGTGGGTATTGAGCACTTGGAATGTGGCCAGTCCAAACTGAGACCTGCTGTAAATGTAAAATACACACTAGATTTTGAAGACCTAGTATGAAAAAAATGTATGTAAAATGTCTTATTAAGTATATATTGTTTACATTTTGAAATGATAATATTTTTGATATATTGGATTAAGTAAAATACATTCTTAAACTTAATTTCAAACTATTTTTTACTTTTAAAAATTTGGTTACATGTGTAAGTTAAAATTTAATTACATACATGGCTCCCATTAGAGTTTTATTGGACGGTGCTGCTGTAAATTCTTTTGTCTCAATTTTTCTTTACATGTACATAAATTTTTAAAAACATTATTTCGTTTTCTTTTCAACACTATAGGTTTAGAGAGGCAATGTTCCCAAAAGAAATAGTGGCAAAGAAGGGAGTTCCTAGTCACAACCAGTGAATCTGTTCTCCCAGATGCCTTAATAAACTAGTTGATGCATGTACGTGTATAGGAGAGGTTGATAGGAGGGTCTTGGAAAGAAAAGAAGGTTATGACATTAGATAACAGCATCATGGAGATGCAAATGGTGCTTATACCATCATGACTCATCCTTTGAGGCTGGGCACTCCACAGTCTCGAATAAAATCAAAAGGGGAGGGGTAGCTGTTATGTAGGTACATACCACAACCTATCATTATGGGAGGGTGAAGGAAGGACCGGCTGTCACAGCTCCGCCTCACCAGGACACGTATGTAGTGCCCTCTGGTGGACTATGGCGGCACTTGAGTCAGACGGGTCAGAATCCCCCACTTTTTTTTTTTTTTTTTTCTTTTTTGGTTGGCGCTACGCGTCTTGTGGGATCTTAGTTCCCTGACCAGGGATCAAACCTGCGCCCTCGGGACTGAAAGCTCAGAGTCTTAACCACTGGACCGTCAGGGAATTCCCCAGAATCCCCCATTTCTTGCCACCTCTGTCACCCTCGTCCAAGTCACCATCATCTCGAGTGAGAATTATCCTAAGAGATTCCTAATTGGTCTCCTCCCTTCCACTCCCGTCCACCAGAATGATCTTTTATTACTTTCATCAGATCATGTTACTCCTTTGCTCAAAACTCAGGAATCACTTTTCTTCTCACTCACAGTTAAAGCCAAAATCCTCACTATGCCCCAACACAACTACCCCTTACTCACTCTCTGGGCTTCTTGCTCTTCCTCTGATCATATAACACACCAAGCATGCTCCTGCTCTTACGTTTGCTATCTCCTCTGACTGGAATGCATGGATCCCTCTTCAAAGCGATACTCAAATGTCACCACATCACCTTATCACCCTAAATAGAAAAGCAACCCTCCTCCCAGCATTCTATATCCCTCTCAACTGGATTCTTTTTTTTTTTTTTTTTTTGGCAATAGCATTTAACACCATCGGATATATTACATATTTACTTGTGTTATGTATTATATATTTGTTTATTACCTGTCTCCCCCTACTAGAATGCAAACTGCAAAAGGCAAGGACCTTGTCTGTTTTGTTCACAGTTGTATCCCCAGCATCTAGAACAGTGCTTAGCATGTGGTAGGTGGTCAACAAAAGTATATGTTGGATAAAGAAATGAAACAAGATCTGAACAATGAACAGGCATTGAATGCCTTCATTGTTTCATTCTTGGGTATGTCACACAAAGGTCAACTTTACAAATTTATGTAAAATTAATAAAATTCCTATATAATCCCCACATATTTCTTTTTAATTGGATTAAATTATCCTAAAATTCATTTGGAAAGAATAAAGTACCTGTGAATAGCCATTAAATGTAGGAAGAAGTACACTAAAGGTGCACTTGGCTTACCAGATACCAGAGGACACTATAAAGTTACCATAAAAAAATCCATATGATAAGGATAGACAAATGAACCAGTGTAACAGACTAGAAAATCCAGGAACAGATATCTGATTATAAGAATATAACATATGAAAGATGAATTTTTAATTCAGTGACAAAAGGATGATTAAATAATAAACAGTGCTGGGCTTCCCTGGTGGCGCTGTGGTTGAGAGTCCTCCTGCCGATGCAGGGGACGCGGGTTCGTGCCCCGGTCCGCGAAGATATTACATGCCGCGAAGCGGCTAGGCCCGTGAGCCATGGCCGCTGAGCCTGCGCGTCCGGAGCCTGTGCTCTGCAACGGGAGGGGCCACAACAGTGAGAGGCCCGCGTGACGCAAAAAAAAAAAAAAAAAAAAAAGCTAATTTCTTCTTTCATCAGCCCTGGTATACAGAGGAGAGCTACCACTTAACTTTTTAAGAGATTCTGGTAGCCTCTCACCAGCAAATTTTTTATGGCCTTGGTAAACAGTGTGTCTTTGGGTTCTTTTCATAGAACATAATTATCTGGCCGGTCTCGTTATCCATAGTCTATTCAGCATTCTCACTTATCTGAGCCTTTTAACCCCACCTCCATCAACTTCCAGAGCAGTCCTAACTTTAAGCTTCCTTTAGCATGGGTCATCGCTTTTTCCATGCTTCTAGGATCCATCCTAGTGGTGAGTTTGCACCATCTCCTGGTTTTTGCCAGGACATTGAATCTTGTAACTCAAGAGAGGGATCCCAAGTCAATAAACTCTTCCATTTCCAATTTTATGTTGCTTCCCCCTTCATCAAGTACCCTCAGAATCCAGTTCCATATCTATCCTCTCTGGCTCCTGGGTACATGCTGGCTAGACCTTGCTGTTCCTATGGGTCACAATTCCTTTCTTCCCTTATCAGGCTCAGCACTTCCATAGCTCGGTTATGCTGCAGCTAACCTAGTATAGGCCAAGTGGCTAGGAAGGGAGTGGGGGCAGGTCATGACAGGGGTACTTGTTGCTTTGTGAGGGAGGGGCATCTGCCCTGTCTCTCAGCAGAAAGGGAATGTTGGCTCTTACTAGAGAGAAGTGGGCCACTTCTGCAGGCTCAGAAGATTCAAAGGAATTCGTGGAGTTAAAATCTTTTGGGATATCCACCTTGATATCTCCATTCCATATGCCAGAATTTCAGGTTTTTCCAACCAGGACCCTGACTTTAGCATGAGATGTGCACATCCAGTTGGATTAGCAATAGCCATCCAATCCATCATCCGTATAGCACTATTCCCTCCACACATCTCAAGCATCTGGTACATTGTGCCCTCTATTCCATTGGATAGAGCATTCCATTCTATCGTTTCACCCTCCCAATTCACCCCTGGTTGTGCTCCACCTACCTCCAGTAATGGGGTCCTCCTTGTCAGATGGGTGGTCATCAGTTTCCAAAAACCCATCTTATCATCAGCTTTCTCATCCACTTTCTGGTACCAACTGTCAAAGGTCAAGTTCTCAAGAAGGAGATGCTGACATAGAGTTTGGGGTGTAAAATGCTTATTAGAGATCTACACCTGTGAAAGGAAGGGAGTGAGAGAAGGATTGGCAGAGGGAAAGTCAACCTGTGCTGCAGACTCAGAAGAGTCTCAGCCAATCAGCAGCTCACTCTGGAGTGAGAAATCCCATCAGATTTGTCTAGCATCAAGTCTAAATGGTTGGACCTTTATACCCCTACTTTGCTCAGTCACCAGATTCAGGCTGCCCAGCAAGGGGGTGATCTCAGGCAAGGCGGCCCTCTGTAGGCTCTGAGAGAATTAACAGCTGGAGACTCTCTGCTGACCACTCTTGCTGCAGCTGGGCAGCAGGTCCTTCCTCGCAGGGCGATCTGGAAAACACACCACCATGCATGCCACAATAATATATATACATAGAAGTGCATAAATCCCAAGTGAACTCACCCAGGTGACCATCACCCAGCTCAAGAAACAGAAATTACCAGCACCACAGAAGCCCCATTCATCCCTCCTTTCAGTCAGTCTCTCCCCCAAGGTAGCCACTATCCTTCTATCACCATAGATTCATTTATCTGCCTTTTTTTTTTTAACTGTGGTCAAATACACATAACATAAAATTTACCATCTTAACCATTTTTAAGTGTTCAGTAGGGTTCAGTACATTCACACTCTTGTGCAACCGATCTCCAGAACTCTTCATCTTCCCGAACTAAAACGACCCATTAAACAACTCCCCATTCCTCCCTCCCCCGCAGCCCCAGGCAACCACCATTCTACTTACTGCTTCAATGACTTTAACTACTTTAGACCTCATGTAAGTGGAATCATATAGTATTTGTCTTTTTGTGATAGTCTTATTTCACTTAGCATAATATCCTCAAAGTTCATCCATGTTGTAGCAGGTGTCAGAATTTCCTTCCTTTTTAAGCCTGAGTGATTTCATTGTATGTGTACACCACATTTTGTTTATCCATTTCTCTGTTGCTAGACCCTTGGGTTGCTTCCACCTTTTGGCTATTGTGAATAACACTGCTATGAGTATGAGTGTACTCATTTACCTGTGTTTGAGCTTTATATAAATGGAATGAGTTACAGCATGTGTATTCTTTTGTGGCTGGTTTCTTTCTCTTGACATTATGTTTGTGAAGTTCATCTATTTTGTTTTGTATAGTAATAATTTCTTCTCTCTCATTGATATATAGTATTTTGTTGTGTGATCACAACTCAATTTTCTTATCCATTCTACCATTGATGGACACTTAGGTTGTTTCCAGGTCTTAGCTATTATGAAAAGCACTGCTATTCACGTTCTTATTCGTGTCTTCTACTGTACACATGTATGCCTGTCTGAGGACACATGCGTAAGAGTTAAATTGCCGAGTCATAGACATACATAGTTTTACTAGGTACTGCCAAATAGTTTTCCAAGTGGCTGTACCAGTTTACCCTTTTAGAAGCACTGAATGAGTGTTCCACTTGTTTCACATCCTCAGCAGCACTTGATATCATCAGTCATTTTAATTTTAGCCATTCTCATTGGCATAAAGTGGTATCTCATTGTGGTTTTAATTTGCATTTCCCTGATGACTAATGAGGCTGAAAACTTTTCATGTTTGTCAGTCAATTGCATATCCTCATTTGTGAAGTATTCATGTACTTTGCCCTTTTCTTAATCGAGTTGTCTAGTTTTTTTCTTATTGATTTTTTGTATTGTAGCATGTGTGTATATTTTTCAAAGGGTGTTTAATTCTCCACTGCAGATGGCATGGGTTTGCCCTAGAACCCCAAGGACCCTTCTTGGCTTGCCACAAATTACACAATTACAGCATCTTCTCCCATCTTCCCCCCACCCCCACCCCATGCACGTATACGTATTGATGTGTGTGTGTGTGTGTGTGTGTGTGTATGCACGTGCTCTTGGTGTCTGTTGTCAGATATATGTATTGCATGTACATATATGCAATATATGGCTTGCCTTTTTGCTCACTTAATGGAGTCTTTGATGAACAATAATTCTTCATTTTAATAAGTTTGAATTATCAGTTTTTTCTTTATGCTTAGTGCTTTCTGTGTTCCTCTTACAATTTATTTTTTAAATATATACATAAGAATAAACACGTCTTTACTGAAATAAAAATATACTTTTGTGACCCACCTAAGGTTAAATTGTGTAACATCATTCCTTCTCACACAGCATGACGTTGCTAACCCACCACCCTGCCTTTGTATCAGCAGTTCTGGAATCAGCAGCGTGTCAGGGACCAATGCAAAAACTCCTTCTCCTCTTTCCCACCAGAGCCCTGATTTTGTTCAGGTGCCGCCTCCCTCCATGTAGCCCTGTGCTTCAAGGGAAGATGGCCCCACTCCGAGCTCCAGGAGGGGCATCGTGATTGCTAGTGACCTTGGGTGAATGACGGAATGTGGACGTCCTTGGTGGATTGCGTGTGCAGGGCCAGCTTCATGGGTTAGTGGCTTGTGCTGTCACATGAAGCCCCATGCTCAGTAGGATCCCCTGCTTGGTATAATGTTCTGCTGTTACTGTTTTGAAATTCTTAATAACTTATGAACAAGGGGCCCTGAATTTTCTTTTCACAATGGGCCCCCCAAATTATGTAGCTGGTCCTGGCAATGTGACATTTCTCGTCTCTTTGTTTTTCTTCATTTGCCCTCTCAATCTTTGAATCTTCATAGCTTCATCTTCAAGACTCTAGTTTAGATGCCTCATCTGCATAACCCACCAGCTTAACTAAAATGAGGAGGTTGGACCATTCATCAGCTGATCCCTAAGGAGACTACCAGCACTGCTAAGAATTCAGCTTCCCCCATCCCATTTTGGTAAGCAACGACTTTTCAGTATCCCAAAAGTGACTTTTACAAGGCAAAATCCAAGCCCCTTTGCCTGGCATTCTGTATCTTTTTCTTTTTTTTTAATTTAATTTTATGTATTTATTTATTTATTTGTATCTATTTTGGCTGTGCCGTGTGGCTTGTGGGATCCTAGTTCCCCGACCAGGGATCGAACCCAGGTCCCCTGCAGTGGAAGCTCGGAGTCCTAATCACTGGACCGCCAGGGAAGTCTCATCGGTATCTTTTTCAAAATTAAAAGATTTTGTCTTTTTCTCGTGTCACTCTTTCAACCTCAACCTCTGTTACTCTCCAGTAGGAATCACCCACTTCAGCCAAAATGAAAATAATAATAATAATAATGAAAATAATGTATTCACACATAAACAATGCAATAATGACAACAGACTGTATTTATACATATTACAACATTTGACCCTCACCATAAGTCTGTGAGATATAATTTTGAAATAATTACTCTGCACCTTTATTCTATTACAAATAAAATTTGATGATCAGCATTATATTTAGAAGTCACAAACTTAATAAGTGTAGTTAGTTACTGGTCACTTTTACAAATTTTTTATTTTTAAAGAATTTCAGACTTACAGAATGGATGCATGAAAAGTACAAAGACCTCCCATATACCTTTTATTCAGATTCTCAAAATGTTAACATTTTACCACATTTGCTTTATTGTTCTTTCTTTCTCTCTTTCTCTCACATATATATGTATGTATGTTTATGTGTATATAAGTATATATATATATATATATATATATATATATAAAATATATAACTACTTCCTGAACCATTTGACCATTTGAGAGTAAACTGCAGATATGATGCCCTTTCACCCCTAAACACTTGAGTGTATGTTTCCTAAAACAAGGACATTCTCTTATATAACAATAGCACAATTATAAAATCATAAAAATATCATTGTTACAATAATACCATCTAACCCACGGATTTTATTCAGATATCATTAATTATCTCAATATTGTCCTTTGTAGCAATGAAGAAAATAGTATTTTTCTGGTTCAGAATCCAATCCAGGGTTACATATTGCATTTAGTTGACTAGTCTCTTTAGTTCCTTCAGTCTAGATTCATTCCTCAGTCTTTCTTTGCCTTTCATTACCTTGTCACTTGAAGAATACAGGCAAGATATTTTGTATAAAGTCCTTCAATTTAGGTTTATCTGTTTTTTCCTCATGATTAAGTTCAGGCTATGTATTTTTGGCAGGAATATCACAAAAATGATGCTGTGTTTTTCTCAGTTCATTAAATCAGGAGGCACAAGGTATCTATTTGTCCCATTACTGGTGATGTTTTTTAACTTTGATCCCTAAGTTAAGGTGGTGTCTGTCGGGTTTTCCATTGTAAACTTATTCTTTGTCCATTTGTAATTAATAAGTATCATGTGGGGAGATATTTTTATACTATACCTTATTCCTCATAAAACTAGTTTCAGTATCCCTTGACGCTAAAGTTAATAATTCCTTGCATTGAAAAAGTATACATGATCCAATGGTTAAAAAAAATCCAAATAACATACATACTTAATATACAGTGAATATAGTGAATAGTACTGTGAAAAGTAAGTCTTCTGATTTCAGATCCTCAGATTCCCTCCTCCTGTTACCTTTTTGTGTATGTGTCCTGTGGCAGAGACAATGTCAACATGACATTGAAACCCATTTTATTTTCTTCTTCCTGGGCATGAAGAATGACAATATTTCCTACCCTGCCTGGTAGTGAGGCAGGGCTCATGAGACTAGTTCTACTTCAAGAACTATAAACAGAAGTGATATGTGCCCTGCTGAGCCAAAGCATTTAGTGCTAATGTGTGACTCTCCAGCTCTCTCTCCCCATGCTGCAGCAATTGTGGAAGCCATGCCTTTAGGTGAGGAAGCCACAAGATGGAAACAGCCTGGATCCCTGAGTTACCACATGGAGAACAGCTGCCCTAAAAGAGTTGCCTGTCTCTCAATGGACACGTGTATGCACCAGAAATATAAGCCTTTTCTGTGGTAAACAACTGAGATTTCAAGCTTAACATGTTGCTACAACATAATTTAGTCTATCCCAATAAAATTACTCTGGAAATGTTCCTCATGTATTAAAAAACATGTAATTATGTGTAATTTTATTGTACGTAAATAGGTACATTATGAAATGTTCTGTATCTTCCTTAACAACATCTTTGAGATATTTCTACATCAGAATTTTTAGCTCATTCTTCTTAAGAGTTGGAAAGTGCTCTATTGCAGGAATGTACTTCAATATACATTTAGAAGATTAATTTCTTAAATAGGTACTACATATATATATATAGTTTAAAATTAAAACAGTTCAAAAGAGTATATGTGAAAAATTCTCCCTCCCACAGCTTCCCTGTGCCAACAAATTTCCCTCCAAAGGTAATGAATATTTTCTGTTCCATCTGTATACTTCCAGAGATATGTATAGATAAGATGCTTAAATGAACCTCACTTAGTCTCAGATTTGGCTGAGACCCCAAAACAGTAAGGTCATATTCAAAGTTAGATGCAAATTCACCAACACAGGATTTGCAGAGGGAGAGTGTAGAAAACCAGCTTTTTACTCTTAGTTCACCACCTACCTCCAGCTTACAAAAGGCATTGGAGAGGCTGAAAAAAAAGATAGGAGAGTCAAGGTTTTTAGAGGAAGCTGTTGTATTTTGTATTGAGTCATTGCCACCATCCTCAACCTCATCCTGAGGTGTGTATGCCCTTTGCCTCACTCACACTGATGTAAGGAATTTTGCTGGGAACACACAGCAATATGTAATATTGCTTCCTATCTGAGAGACATGGTGGCTGATGTCTGAATTACATTTGGGATATATAAAAGGTAAAGGACTGGCTCAGGCATCCTGTGGGGTAGAGATGAGGCTATGGTTTGGAATATAACAGAACTGCCAACAATAGGTCAAAGGAGCATGTTTTCTCTAGTCCAAATGTGGTACATACATGCAAGAGCTCTGGAGAAGCATTGTCTTGGATCCTGTTCAAGAAAGCTGCCAAAAGAAGTGAGTGGACTTCAGCAGAAGGAAGGTGCAGTCGTATCACCAGATGCCTGGGGTCTCAAGAAAGAATTGTTAACAAACAACCACAAAAGCAATGTACTCATCTATGCAAAGGAAAGTACAGAGATGAGATCCCCAAAGATGGAATGATGGAGCTTTAAAGAACTCAGAGATACAACCTGCAAAAAAAAGAGTAAGCCTTAAACCTCTGCAAACCCCAGAGAATGTAGATGCCACTCATGACAGTACTGGTCAAGTACAAACATTACAGTCTCCCTTGTGACTTCCTCCATATGTTCCAACCTTAACAGGCTTCATGGTTGTGTAAGTTATTCACTGAAAATGGCACCTGACTGTAGGTGCTAATGGGGGCTGAAATCCAACCTGCTTTCCACTCTCCAAACCATATGCCCTGGCACGGGGTTGTGTCTACTTGGAGGAAGAGTTGCCTTTTCCTACTTCACACAGAGGTGCAGTTCTCTCACCATGGGGTTGCATTCACCCAGAAGGGAGAACCTTTTTCTAATCTATCCAAAGACACCAGAGGAACTAGCAGCCACCCAGCTTGGAAAGATTAGAGACAGTAGCAACAAGATGAGGAAAGTGGAAGCATTGAATGAAGAAAGAATGAAACTGATCACACACGCCTTTTCCATAGGAGGTGACTCACATCCTAGAGGCCCACGCTGGGAGACAGGAAGAAGCCTCAGTCTTAAATCAGTTTTAGAGTGATGACTATTAGAGGGGGCTGGGCATTTCTGTTACTTAACTGATGTTGTTTGGGAGCCTAGCATTTCAGGAGGAATCTTAATACGTAAGAGTAATTAGCAAAGTTGATGGATTTGACCAAGGTGAAAGGGGCAAGGGAAAACCAGCCATAGAGAGTAAACTAAAGGGCCAGTGGAAGACAAAAATTAAGGTGCTTTCTGATTTACACCCTGTAATGGAGACCTCTAGCTCCCTACTTATATACATTCTGTCCTTTACAATTTGATATAACCTCTAGACTAAATTCTCTGTAAGGGGATGTAAGATGGATTAAGGTGTAATCGATGGGTGCCACTTCCAGGACTGGCCTAGTAAACACCTCCCCCCATACCCACACACAATGAAACTCTTTCTTTCCTCTCCTCCCAGATGGATGCAACTGGTGACAGAGCCATGAAAGATGACAGACAGAAGGAATCTTGGTCCATGAGTGACAGGGAGGATGAGAGCTGCCCCACCAAGCTGAACACCTGTTCAAGACCGCTAGGTGAGCAGAATCTAAACTTCTATTTTGTTAATTCGTTGCATTTTAGGTTTGCTTGTATTAAAGGAATCACAATTCTTTCAAATCTAGAAAGAAAAACAAACACACAAAATTATTTATTTAAGAAATTATTTCTTTCCAGGCAAGGGAGAACTGTAAGGAGACAGATAATCTCTGTGAACAAAGTAAAAGATAGGGTTTATATAGGGCTTGGGGGAAATGTGGGGTTTAAGTTAAATATGAATGACTGGCTATGACTGGCTCAAAATGAAGTGGGGTTAGTCATTGATTAGGTGGATTTCAAGAGCAGACCTATTGTAGCAGGGTTTGGTTTTCTGTGGGTGATTCAGCCCAAGACTGATATTGAATGGTCTTTCCTTTTCCCATTTAAATACCTGAGGACATGAGTAACGTTCTTCAGGTAAGAGTAGAATTTTCTTTTTTTTGGTTGTCAAATAACCCTTTATTTTTCTTTGCAGTTCTTAACTAGTTGGGCATTCCACTGCACCACTGTTGATGTCATCTATGATGTGAGGGTGGCGGCCATCAACATTGCAGCCCACAGACTGGATGGCCCCCAGGATCTATTTAATGGTTCCAGAGAGTTCCCTAGCTAAAGATCGATACCGCATCTGTCAGGCAATGTTGACAATCTCATCAAAAGTGATGTTTCCACTGTGCTTAATGCTTTTCTGCTTCCTTCTGTCTCTTGGCAGTTCCTTGGGGCATTGATGATCAATCCTCAACCTGGGCTTGTCTGTTCTGAATGGTCAGTTTCACAGTAATCCTCAGACCCTTCCAATCACCAGTTGCCTTGGCGATGTCATCACCAACCTTTTTTGGAGACAGACCCAGGGGGCCAATCTTGGGGGCCAGGGCAGATGTGGCACCGACTTCCCCACTGGTGCACCTCAGGTACACAACTTTGATCTTGTTGGGGTCAAACTTAGGCAACATGGTGGCAGCTGGTGTCGGATGAACCCGGATTCGGGACAACTGAAGAAAGTTGCACCTTGGCCTCCTCTGAGCCAAAAGCTGGAAGTCTTTTTCTTTTTTTTAAATTTTTCTTGAAGTATAGTTGATTTACAATGCTGTGTTAGTTTCAGGTGTACAGCAAAGTGATTCAGTTATACATATACATGTATCCACTCTTTTTTAGATTCTTTTCCCATATCGGCCATTACAGAGTATTGAGTAGGGTTCCCTTGTGCTATATAGTAGGTCCTTGTTAGTTATCTATTTTATATATAACAGTGTGTATATGTCAATCCCAATCTCCCAATTTATCTCTCCCCCTACCCTTACCCTGGGTTAACCATAAGTTTGTTTTCTACATATGTAACTCTATTTCTGTTTTGTAGGTAAGTTCATTTGTACCCTTTTTTTAGATTCTACATATAAGTGATATCATATGATATCTGTCTTTCTCTGTCTGACTTACTTCACTCCGTGTGACAATCTCTAGGTCCATGCATGTTGCTGTAAATGGCATTATTTCGTTCTTTTTTATGGCTGAGTAATATTCCATTGTATATATGTACCACATCTTCTTTATCCATTCCTCTGTTGATGGACATTTAGGTTGCTTCCATATCCTGGCTATTGTAAATATTGCTGCAATGAACATTGGGGTGCATGTATCTTTTTGAATTATGGTTTTCTCTGGTTATATGCCCAGAAGTGGGATTGCTGGATCATATGGTAGCTCTATTTTTAGCTTTTTAAGCAACCTCCATACTGTTCTCCACAGTGCTGTACAATTTACATTCCCATCAAGTGTAGGAGAGTTCTCTATTCTCCACACCCACTCCAGCATTTATTGTTTGTAGACTGATGATGGCCATTCTGACGAGTGTGAGGTGATACCTCATTGCAGTTGTTTTTTGTTGTTGTTGTTGTTTTGTTTTTTTTTGCAGTTGTTTTTTAAAATAAATTTATTTATTTTAGTTTTGGCTGCATTGGGTCTTTGTTGCTGTGCGTGGGCTTTTCTCTAGTTGCGGCTCACGGGGACTGCTCTTTGTTGTGATGTGCAGGCTTCTCATTGCGGTGGCTTCTCTAGCTGCGGAGCGTGGGCTCTAGGCGCACGGGCTTCAGTAGTTGTGGCTTGCGGGCTTATTTGCTCCACAGCATGTGGGATCTTCCCGCGCCAGGGCTCAAACCCATGTCCCCTGCATTGGCAGGTGGATTCTTAACCACTGCGCCACCAGGGAAGCCCCTCATTGCAGTTTTGATTTGCATTTCTCTAGTAATTAGTGATGTTGAGCATCTTTTCTTGTGCTTTTTAGCCATCTGTACGTCTTCTTTGCAGAAATGTCTATTTAGATCTTCTGCCTATTTTTTGATTGGGTTTCTTTTCTTTCTTTTTTTTTTGATATTGAGCTGCATGAGCTCTTCATATATTTTGGAGATTAATCTCTTGCTGGTTGCTTCGTTTGCAAATATTTTCTCCCATTCTGAGGGTTGTCTTTTCGTTTTGCTTATGGTTTCGTTTGCTGTGCAAAAGCTTTTACGTTTAATTAGTTCCCACTTGTTTAGTTTTATTTTCATTACTCTAGGAGGTGGGTTGAAAAAGATCTTGCTATGATTTATGTCAAAGAGTGTTCTGCCTGTGTTTTCCTCTAAGACTTTAATAGTATCCGGCCTTACATTTAGGCCTTTAATCCATTTTGAGTTTATTTTTATGTATGGTGTTAGGGAGTGTTCTAATTTCATTCGTTTACATGTAGCTGCCCAGTTTTCCCAGCACCGCTTAAGAAACGGTCTTTTCTCCATTGTATATTCTTGCCTTCTTTGTCATAGATTAGGTAACCATAGGTTCGTGGGTTTATCTCTGGACTTTCTATCCTGTTCCATTGATCTACATTTCTGCTTTTGTGCCAGTACCGTACTGCATTTTTTTTTTTTTTTTTTTTTTTTTTTTGGCTGCGTTGGGTCTTCGTTGCTGTGCGAGCTTTCTCTAGTTGTGGCGAGCAGGGGCTACTCTTCATTGTGGTGCACAGGTTTCTCATTGAGGTGGCTTTTGTTGTGAAGCACAGGCACTAGGCACACGGGCTTCAGTAGTTGTGGCACGTGGACTCAGTAGTTGTGGCTCATGGGCTGTAGAGTACAGGCTCAGTAGTTGTGGTGCACGGGCTTAGTTGCTCCGCGGCATGTGGGATCTTCCCGCACCAGGGCTCGAACCCATATCCCCTGTATTGGCAGGCGTATTCTTAATCACTGAGCCACCAGGGAAGCCCCATACTGTTTTGATTACTGTAGCTTTGTAATGTAAAGAGTGGAATTTTCCAGTCTCAGCTCCCTTTTGGTCCTCATTGACAGATCATGGAAGAGGCTATTAAATATTGTGTAGAACAAGAATGGGCAATTTTTTAAAAAGGTACAAATGAACTTATTTACAAAACAGAAAAAGACTCACAGACATGGAAAACAAAAGTATGCTTACCCAAGTGGGGAGTGATATATTAAGAGGTTGGGATTAACATACACACACTACTATATATAAAACAGATAACCAACAATGACTTACTGTGTAGCACAGGGAACAATACTCAATATTTTGTAAAACTGATAAGAGAAAAGAATCTGAAAAAGAATATACATATATATATGTATAACTGAATCACTGTGCTGTACACCTGAAACTAACACATTGTGAATCAACTATACTTCAATTTTAAAAAAGATATTAAAAAAAGAATGTTAAAATAATATGTGCACAGATATGATAGGACACATTTTATTAAAAATCAGAAAAACAGAATGGGCAATTATTTTTCCTGCAAAGGACCAGAAGGTAAATATTTTAGGCTTTGCAAGCCATCCGGTCTCTGTTGCAGGTACTCAGCTCTGCTGTTATAGCACAGAAGCATCATGGACAATATGTAAACAAATAAGTGTGGTCATGTTCAAATAAAACTTTATTTACAAAAACAGGTGGTTGGCCAGATTTGATCCACAGGCCATAGTTTGCTGACCCCTAGTCTAGAATTCTAGATCTAATCTATCTAGGTTAGATATGGTTTTGGTTTTCCCTGCTGGGTGAAATGGTTGTTGTAGTGATCATCATGATTTCATTTTGTTTTTGACTCAGGATCATCTGTTGCACTATCTGATGAGGCAGCCACCACATAGTAGAGTTTAATTCCAACACCAACTACGTAGAATATGACTGCAACATAAATATACAACTAGTAGAATAAGGAGGGACTGGAAAGTTCACCAAAGTCATAATTCACATTTTCACAGATTAAACCGCCAGATAAGATCTTCTTCTTCTTTTTTAAAAAAATATTTATTTATTTATTTTTATTTTGGTTGCGCCGGGTCTTAGTTGTGGCACTCGGGATCTTTGCTGAGGCATGCGGGATCTTTAGTTTTAGCATGTGGGATCTTTCTTTTTTTTTTTTTTTAGTTGCGGCATGCAGGCTTCTTAGTTGCAGCATGCATGCGGGATCTAGTTCCCCGACCAGGATAGAACCCAGGCCCCCTGCATTGGGAGCGCAGAGTCTTACTCACTGGACCACCAGAGAAGTCCCAAGATCCTCTTCTTGACCTAAGTTATGGTAATAAGACAAGGAGTATAGACCAGGTTGTTACCTTCTGAAATTTTTTGAAGTTTCTCTCACTTTTTTGATAATGTTAAAACCTGTCTGAGAGAACTTTGGGAATATAAGCTGCTTCAAAGCAAATAGATCTGAAGTTTCTGAGGGAACTGTATTGCCAAAAAACCCCACAAGCCTGGCCTGAATAAATAAGTAAAGCCATAAAACAACACTTGGGTCTCCAACCCTGCACCATCAGGAAGCAGGCTGTCAAAGCTGTATAGTCCCCAAGGAACGCATGCTCCCACTTCACGTACAGCCAGGGAGAAAAATGGCTGAGGGAGGACTTGCCAGAGGGCAGAACCAGGGTAGAAGGAGAACAATGACAAGAGAATTCTTCTTCGAGAGCAAAATTGGGTCTAATCTGAGAATTTCCTTCACTGCCCAGAAAGGGTGTCTTTTTTTACCCGCCCCCATTTAACTTTTTGTTTTCATTGAAGTATAATTGACCTACAACACTGTGTTAGTTCCAGGTGCACAACATGGTGATTTGATATTTCTATACATTACGAGATGATCACCACGATAAGTCTAGTTACTATCTGTCACCATGCAAAGATATTACATAATTATTGACTATACTCTCCATGCTGTTCATTTTATCTCTGTGACTCATTTATTTTGTAACTGAAAGATTGTACCTCTTAATCTCACCACCCATTTCATTTATTTCCCCACCCCACCCCCCGGCAACCACCTGTTTGCTCTTAGTATCTATGAGTCTGTTTCCATTTTGTTGTTTGTTCATTTGTTGTGTTTTTTTTTAGATTCTATATATAAGTGAGATCATACAGTATTTGTCTTTCTCTGACATATTTCACTTAGCACTATACCCTCTAAGTCCATTCATACTGTTACAAATGGCAAGATTTCATTATTTTTTAGGCCGACTAACATTACATTGTGTGTGTGTATGTGGGAGGAGATATATATATAGAGAGAGATAGATATATAGATAGATAGAGAGACATAGACAAATAGATCCAAAACACGACTCAGCAAAATAGTTTATTTCTCGTTCACCTAATAGTCCTGAACAGATATGGTTGATTTACAATGTTGTGTTAGTTGTCTTTTGATAATACCTATTCTGACAGGTATGAGGTGGTACCTCAGTGTGAGTTTTTTTTTTTTAACTATTAAACTCATTGTGGTTTTGATTTGCATTTCCTTAATGATTGAGCATCTTTTCATGTGTTTCATCCAGGCTAATTAGAAAAGACTGTGATCCAGATATTGATATGAAATTCAATAATTGAATGGGACTTTTGTCTTCTCCCTTGGGGGAAGGGTGAATATATTTGGTGACCAGAGAGGCTGACTGTAACAGAGACCTTGTCTGTCTACCGAAAACTATTAGTCTCTGGGACTACTAGAGTAGCTTCCCATATTCCCATTCAATTTGGGTGTAGCCATATGACCAAATTTTCTCCAAAGTAATGTGAGTGGAAGCAATATCTACCACTTTCTGGGGATGGTAGACCACAAGATGAACAGATCCAAGGACCCTGAATGACGGCAATGTAGGAAAGCTTCCTCCCTGACCTGAATAACTGTCCAGGACTATTAGGTGAGCAAGAAATAAACTATTTTGCTGAGTCGTGTTTTGGATCTATTTGTTGCAGTAGTTTAGCCTGCATTAACTGATATACACCCCATGAGTCATGCTTGTTCAACATAATGATTATATATATGCATCCTCTTTAAACATAATTATTAATAGTATCAAACTAAACATCCTGTAACGAGCCTTGCTTTTTTCATTTAATGTCTTGGAAAGTGTTCCATATTAGTACATTAAAAACTTCATTTTTATATTCTTTCCTTTTTGCTTTTTGACAGCTTAAGTACAATGTTACCTAACCAGTTCCCTACTGATGGACATCTAGGCTTTTTCTAATCTATAGGTAGTGTTCTATGTTGCAGTTCTTTCAGCTGGTACTCTGCAAATGCAAGGCACAGTTCAGCTTCAGGTCCAGCAGTGTCTGGTTTTACTCTCTGAATTAGGACTTTACTTAGTTTCTTTTAGACAAATTACAAAGCTAATATTTGACCATATTGATTCTCTGTGGCCTACTATTGTAAAATTCAAATGGTTACAAATTCAAATACTTACATTGATGGGAGGAATATAGCATGGTGGTTAGTAGCACGAATTACAGTCAGACAGCCCTGGATTCAAATCCCAGCTCTGCTACGTGTAACATGTAACTTAACCTTGGGCAAGTTGCTTAACTACTATAAGCATTAGTTTTCTCACCAGTAAAATGGGGGTTATTTTGAGGATTAAATGATAATGTAAGTGAAGTGCTTAGTGCATGACAACCATCAGTTAATAAGCACTGTAGAATTTTCCTTAATGTACAATTTTTTTCTAATTACCAAAGAAAGCAAAAATTAACCCTGAGTCTAAGGTTAGGACATGTATCATAACTATCTTTATTGTTAAGATGGGAAATTGTTTTTTAAAAGATTACATCATTTTTCCTTTTTCAAAATGATTTTATTTTACATACTTTTCTGTAACTTGCTAGTCTCTTTTTAAATTCTACAACTGACAGCTTCCTATGTCAGTAGAAATGTACTGACTTCATTCTTTTTAAAGACTGTAATTTGGGGGGTGGGGGATGATTCATTTTTATTGAGGAGAGAGCCCTCAAATCTTGTGACTATTCATTTGAATTTTGTATCAAACTGTCAGGGTTAGATTGTATTGGGTCCAGGCTGATTCTATAGTGCAGGTTCAGGAAATTCAGTCATTGCAGATGCCATAATTAATGTTAAAGCAAACAACACAGAGGCTTCATTGAGTTGGAGAGTGAGAGGGAAGTAGCTACAGAAAACATACACAAACGTAAATGCCATTCTCCTAGCACTTGAATTCCAGAAGTGAAACTGGAGGGTTCGACTGTCCATATTAGGAAATGACTGGTTGCTTGATGACCACAGTGTTAAGCTAAGTATTTTGCCCTATTTATTGTGAGGGTAGGAGGAGGCATGAAAGGGAATTGGTCAGGAGGACATTATTAGTAAATCAGTTTTAGTAAAACTAACAATTTTATAACCACTCTATTCTCTTCCAACCTACTCTCAGTGCAGTTATAAGCATTATAAAATCAAACTTTCACTTTAAGTGGAGAGACTGAAAACCGAGCTCAGTTCTTTAAGACGAAGTTTCTGAAACAGATTCCCAAATGGGGTTATCTCCTATTCCCTGAAATTGCAGCAGAGTTAAGAACCTGTGTTAAGATTGGTTTGAATCCATCAAAGCCTTCAACATGTGCTCTTGCCATAAAGTAGCAAATGAAGGCATGGAGAACAGACAACCTTTTCAACTTCTCTGGCACTGAATATATTTCACCTTAATAAAATGTCAGGAACTCCCATTAAACTATACTTGGTTTCCTTTAGCTCAGATTCAGGATTAACTAGCATTAAGCTTGCAACAGAAACACAGCTGTGGTGCACGTGCTGTGTGGGAGCAATACATGATGAACCCGGTGCCCAAACATCACAAAAGCAAGTGCTCCCCTCCCTATATTTGGGAAATTTCTTTTCCACTGAAGTTTATTCAGTATACCTTGCATCTTCTGAGCTCATGTTTCCAAGATCCTTGCCTAGTCTCCTCCATAACATCTGTACACTTGTATTGATTTTTTTTCTTTTAACATGGAGAGGACAAGAGTCCTGGCCAACCTTGACAATAGAAAAATGTATATTACTATTCTTGAGAACTCAACCTTCAGTGCAGGTGCTTGGGAGTAAAGATTTTTGATGGATTAAAGCCCCCGGGCATGTGTAGGTGTCTGTGGACACATTTACAGGAACCAGTTGGACCCACAATTCTCCCAGCCAACCAGCCTCACTGGCCGGCCAACTTCAGCTTGGGCACCCTCTCCTCTTAGTCTCACCAGCACTTGATGGTGTCTGGTTTATAACAGCTCTGTCGGATGGGGGGCCACATGGCTCCCAAAGAGCCCTGACGAGAGGCACAGACCTGAGACCAGATGTCTCGTTCTAGGACAGATGGCTTGAACGGCCTCCTGTTCCTTTTTGCTCTGGAAGTCTACAGGACTGCTGAGTGCCAGGGCCACCACAGAAATCTGGGTGCAGCTTTGCAAAGACAGCTTTCAATTCAGTGTCAACAAGAGTGAAATGATCCAATGTTTTCAAAGATGAACCAATTGCCTTGGAGGTCTGACCTCTTCTATTCCCAGGTGAGGGAAAGAACAACATAGTCCAGTTCACCAAAATGTTGGCAAATCCCAGAATCACAGGGTTGGAAAGGACCTTCGTGGTAAGAGCAGGCTGAAAGGGAATGTGGCAAGAGATCTGCTTCCTGAAGGGGAAGGCTGGCTGCCCCCGCCCCCCCAGGAGTCCTCAATAACAAGATGCTGGCAGTTCCTCAGCGTTGCCTGGCTTGTGGAGGCTGACACATCACAACTCGAGACATCAGACACCAAATACCAACTATCTGATTTAAAAGATGAACAACAACAACAACAAAAATACAAACAGTTCTGTGAAATAAAGGACCCAGGAGTCAGCCTGATGGGCATATGCCCCTCTGTAGGAAAACACATTGGAAGCCCAATCAGGCTGCAGGTAACGTTACTGGTACATCCACCACCACAACAGCAAGGTCCCCTCATGAGTGTGTGGACTGGATATACCTGCCTTCAGCCCCCTGGCCTTGGACAGTCACATTCTTTCCTTACACACAGTTAATACCAGTTACTCATCAGAGGCTTTACACGTGCTAATTGAGGTTCCTGAGGCTATACCTTGATCTCAGTACAAGAAGAATCTTAATCATCTGTTACATTTTAATTTCCTATTACAGTAAAATGTATAGTAACTGCCTCACTGCCCTTCTGCCTTACCTGAAAAACCTCTTGTAGGGCCAATGCAAGTCGAAAACGTAATCACTGTTAATTTCTATGGGAAAACATTTTATACGTTTCAAGTCCCCAAACTGACATCCATTCATGTGAAAACACCAGATCTCTTTAAGATGGACACAATTACATCAATAATTAACATTGGTTATCATAAACACATAGAGGCATTTTCTCTTCATTAATTATACTATTATTCTATAATATGGCCATTTACCTGTTGTTTCTTAGCTTTTATGCCCTGTACTATTTAAGACTAAATTTATAACAAAACATACATACAAATGATACCCAATATTTATACAATTCAACTTTTATTTTTAACAAGAGAAATAAAATCAATGAAAACCATGCAAATGATATCACCTTTATTGAACAGTTGAAATAAAAGAGACATGATGTAAGATTATCCCTGCTATATTTAAGCAAAACACTAAGAAATGTGATGGGAGAACCTAAGGTAACATGGGCCAGCTATGTGAAGATGATACACGGTGACTCTCTTCTTCAGCTCTAAGAATTACACCAAGTAAATCCAACCTGATAGATGCAAAGAAATGCCTTGGGTATCAGTTATCTTTCATTGCAAAACAAAGCACCTCAAAACTTATTGGTTTAACTTTAAAACAATAAACCTAATTTTTCACTGGTCTATGGGTTTGTCGATGGGCTTCTTCTGGTCTCGGCCAACAAAGCTGGGCCTAGATGGTCTACAATGGCCTGGCTCACATGTCTGATGGTTGGCAGGCTAGTTGGTCTACGGAGCCACACTCATATGTCTGGCAGTTGCTTAGATGTCAGTTGGGGTGATGACCACATGTCTTTCATCATTCATCAGGTTAGCCAGGAGTTTTTCACAAGGTGGTGGAAGAGTTCTCAGCAGCAAGAGAGAGCAAGCTATAATTGTAAGCACTTTTTAAGACTTCTAGTATCAGAAGACTGCTAATATCCCATAAAACAAAGCAAGTCACATAGCCAAGCCTAGATTCATAAAATGGAGAAACAGACTCCACCTCTCAATGGGAGAAGCTGAAAATACTACGGCTATTCTGTTCAATGTACCACACCTTGGAAGCCAAAGTAGCGAGATTAAATGATATTCCTTGTAACCAGAATGGGTGAATATCTCAGGATTTAAACACATTACTATGAAAGGGGAGGGGGGGTGTTTCTGTTTCAACTACTGAGGTTATCTAGTAAGGCTGCCCTCTTGGGTCCTCTACTACGTGTGAGGCAAGGAAATAAAACCAAAGAGGTAGGCAGAGGCTAGGGCTCTGCAGGCCACATGATGGAATTTAGGTCTTGATCCCAAGAGTAATGGGAAGCCATAGAGTGTTTTAAGGAGGGAGATAAGATCACTTGGGCTGCAATGAGGGCAGTAATTCTAGAAGCTTTGCCAGGAAGGGGAATCTTGAGATAAGGCTTTAGTCACAGAATATGGGGTCAAAGGAAAGGGTTTTTTTTTTGTTTTTGTTTTTTCAAAGCAAAAGATGGTTGAAACTGATGGAAGGATCCAATACTACAAGAGGTTAAAGGGAGAACCCTGAGAATTGGGAAAGGAAACTTAAGCATGCATGGAAAGTTTGGTTTAAAAAAATTATCATACAATAAAATTGATTGTATTTTTCTTATACAGTTCTATGGATTTTAACACATGTATAGACTCATGTAACTACCACCACAGTCAGAATACAGAAGAGTCCATCACCCCAAAACCCTTCTTTTTGCTATCCCTTTATAGTCACTCCTCCATCCCTAATTCCTGGCAACCACTGACTTATTCTCCATCACTATAGTTTTAAGATTTTCAAGATTTTCATTTTGAGACTAGCTTCCTTCATTCAGCATGCCTTTATCACTATGTTGTTATGACGCCAAGTTGTTGGGTGTATCAATACTTCTTTCCTTTTTATTGCTAAGTAGTATTCCATTGGGGTCAGCTTCTGATAGAATTCCCCAGGTAGTAGTGATATCACTATTCTATCAGTTACTTGGGGCAAAAACCTTGATCACCCTTGACTCTCTTCTCTAACCTATACATAATCCATTAGTAAATCCTGTGGCTTTACTTTCAAAATACACCCGAAATCTGACCAGTTCTTACCACCTCCAATGCTGTCATCTAGTTCAGGCCACCATCATTTTCTGCCAGGACTAGTGCTTCCACTCTTACTTCGCTACCCTCATTGTCTATTCTCCATACGACAGCTAGAATGAAACTTTTATTTTTTCATTTATTTATTTTTGGCCATGTGGCATGCGGGATCTTAGTTCCCCAACCGGGGATCAAACCCATGCCCCCTGCAGTGGAAGCTCAGAGCCCTAACCACTGGACTACCAGGGAATTCCCTCAAATGAAACTTTTAGAGACTTAAATCTGGTCAAGTTAGTCTTGTGCTCAAAACTCTTCAGTGGTTTAAGCGGTAACGATCCGAAGTTGTCACCATGGCCTACAAAGTCCCACATGACTGGGCCCCTGGCTACCTCTCTGATGTCATCTCCTACCACTCTCCCCCCACTCACTCTGTACCAGCTATAGTGGTCTCCTTGCTAATTCTATAGCATGTCAAGCACGCTCCTGCCTCAGAGCATTTGAATTTGCTGTCTCCTCTGTCTGGAACATGCTTTCCCTAGTTATCCACATGGCTTACCCCCATCAAGTCAGTTCCAGTTTCTGCTTAAGTGTCCCTTATCAATGAGTCTTTCTCTGACTAATGTCTAAAATGGCAGCCACCTGAGACCAATGTCTAACCCTTACCCTGCTTTGTTCTTCTTAGAATACATATATATATACACATATGTATAAAAACAAATATATATGTATTGTTTTTCTGTCTCCCCACATTAGGAAGATCCTTGAAGACAAGGAATTTTTTTGTTTATTGCTGAACAAGCACCTAGATGAGTACATGAGTGCCTCATCTGGCATACAGTGGGAGTTCAATGAATTTTTTTTTTTTGGCCGCACCGCACAGCATGAAGGATCTTAGTTCCCCGACCAGGGATGGAACCCGTGCCCTCTGCAGTGGAAGCATGGATTCTTAACCACTGGACTGCCCGCGAAGTCCCTCAATGAATAGTTTTGATTGAGTAACTTATAGGAGGAAAGGACAGATGGGAACATATGTAGATTTCTAGATTTTAGGGCATTCTACATTTTCTATTACTTATACAGTAAGATAATCAGGGGAAGGGGTACGGGAAGCATAGGGGATTAGAGACTTGCCGATAGTGGAGAGCAGGTTAACTAGAAAAATATAATGAAATTTCCAGACACTGTTCAAAGCCCATTTAAGGCTGACATTATTATATTTAGTGATGCCAATCTGTTCAGCAGGACAATTTACTATGACAAGGTACAGACATTGAGAAGCATGTTAGTCCACCCAGGGTGGAGGACTTAGTTGGGGAAAAGAGGAGGGCAGGCTTAAGAGTAAGTAAGAGGGGGATTGTAATGATGTACCATTGAATCTAAGATGGATAAGGAGGGAACTGAAGAATGAGAATTAAGTAGAAGCTTTCAACAGATTGAAGGTTCTGATAAAGTAAAAAAGACAGTTATGGTGAAGTTCTTAAGCAGTCAAGCTAAAGGTTATCAGGCTGTAGTCGGACAGAGGGATGTTCAAACTACTGATTCATAACAAGATAGGGTTTCTAGTGACAAGGTCCAGGTTTTTGACTGGGATTGGGAGGTTGATGTAAGGGATGAGGCCTGCATGTTAAATGAGTTGTCCACAGTGACTCTGAATTTATCAAGCTGGAAGATGGTTAGAGAAGAGAAAGTAAGACAAGGACCTGGATGCACATATTAGCAGATCATCTCTACAGAGGCGGTTAAATGGGCGGCAAAGTCTTACAAGTAAGCGTCAGAAAAGCAAGGGTTTTTACAAGAGGTGACAGTATATGGCACCTTGCCCCCACTTTTGGAACCTGGGAAGCGAGAATACGAACCCATGTGAGGGAGCTCCAGGGGACGCAGCATCCTCAGAGAACAGAGAAAAGCTGATCTGGAAGCGGGAATCTCAGAGGAAGATCGGTTTGAAGGTAGGAGGTTGGGGAGGCGACCGAAGCAGCAGAAAACCCTGACACTCCTTGTCCTTTATTTACCTTCCTCCCAACCTACCGCCCGCCCACGCTACACCAACCTCCACAACTAGAAAACACTCAGAAAAGAGCGTAAGCAGACCGGCTCTTTTCAACTCCCCGCGGAAGTACTCACACCGGAACTCCTCCATGTCTGCGCTTCCCCATTGGCGGAAGCTTCCGCCAGCTTCTACTCACTTCCGCCCACGACTCAGTTGGGCGGGGCTTTCCCTAGAAGTCACTTCCGCCAGACCCCGCCCCTCGTTCCCTTTTTGGCCGTTTCCGGCCTCAGGCCCCGCCCCATACCGTGTGACCCCGCCCCCTTCCCGCCCCGGGCCGGCAACCCGGCCCCGCGGCGCCGCTTCCGGTGCGGGCCCCGCCCCGGCTGTGGCCCCCGGCTGCGGAGAAGTCCGAAACGCAGCTGCCGCGCCGGGCCCTGAGTGGCTGCCTCTTCCACCGCTGGCGGACCCGGAGCGCCCCGTACAGGTAAGCCGCGCGGTGCCCAGCTCCCTCAGCCTTGGCGGGAGCGAGGGCTGTGGCAGGTGGAGGGGACGGCGTAGTAGGAGGAGAGGCAGGTGTGTAGGGGAAGACGTGAAGACGCGGGCCAGTGGAGCACGGGGGCCAAGGAGGAAAAGTGAGAGCGCTGGGAGGAGCCCGGAGGCGCCCTCGCCCATTAGGGTGATATGAGATAAAGGGATGGGAAGAGTGAGGGGCCCCTGGGAACTGAGAGGGCTAGAATAGGTGGGGTTGGGACAATCTAAGAAGAGCCGGCGGATTGGCTGGGAGGGCTCAGTAGAGGTAAAAGTGATAGAGTTGGGTTGTGGGGGTATAAAGAATGGCGGGGGGTGGAGGTGTGGGGCTTAAAGGGGGCTGAGGCCAGAGGGATCCGGCAGCGAAGGTAGAGGGAATGGTGGGCGAGGCCGGCTTCAAAGCTGCAAGGAGTCCGTTGCGCCGGGCTTAGAGGTTCGGGAACTTTAGGGGAAATGGGGGAGGGAGCCGTGTGAAAGGATGGAGTGGTTTAGATTTCTGAGACCCAAGTTTTCTAAAAGTAGGCAGGTGGTATTGTTGTTTGGATCAACTAGCTGCTTAGGGACAAGGGAAAGATAGGCTCTTTGGGGGAGGGTGTGTGTATCGAGTTGTAGAACTGAGTCATCTCAGTCTTAACTAAAGAGGCTGTGAGACACCACCCCCTCTGCTGGGGACAGCATACAGAGAAGATGGTGCCACAAGATGAGAAGCAGTTGTTCAATGACTGGCAGGACTTGGATGAAAAATTATCCCGCTTGTGATTGATTGATGTTATAATGTTGTAAGGAGAATTAAAATGACCACCGAATTATTTTCTTTATTCTTTGGTTTACTTTTCTTTGATGCAAATTGTTTTTATTTTAAATGAACACTTTTGGCAACTGGATTTAATGTGGGTGTAAATCTTTTCATGCTTTGTTACACTATAAAAAGGGCTATAGCAGAATGAAAGTATTGCTTCCGGCATAACTCACTTTCTAAAGTGCCAAGAGAGGAAGTAAAGGGAGGAAGAGGCAAATTGGAATTTGAATCTTTCACAGAATGCAAAAGACAAAAGCAGTGCTTCTAAGATTAAACAGAAAATGAGGATTTTAAAATTTCTACTTTTTTGCCTAACTTTAAAAGTCCTACCTTTTTTCTCTAACCCGGTTTTTAAAAAATGCCTAAATCCAAACAGTTTTTATTGCTAGGAGTGTGATTACTTCCCCATGGATTTTTGAAGATACCTAGATATTTAAGTTTTTGGGTTTTTTTTTTTTTTAATCTTTCTACCCAGTCCTAAAACAGTGGAACAACGCAAATATCAAGTCCCAACCTGTGCAGTGCAGCTTTTTCTTTCATGTGATGACAACATTGTACGCCATGTTGCAAGTCCTGTTAACCTAAAATTTGCCCATGCATAGTAATCCATTCAGTTATGGAGACTTGCTGAGGAAGCATAACTCAAGTGAGGTTTGCTGGGGATGGGGGCCTGGAAAGGAGGAAGGGAAGGGGGGTTGGTTAGAGGAGGAGAGGGTGTGAAAGGGGTGTGTGTTTGGAGACTGATTGGTAAGAATGCTGATAAACCTGCCCCCAGAATACTTTTGGCCTGAAAGCCTTTTCTTTTTGTATTCGTCATAGAATGTCATAGAAGTGAATCAGAAAGAAAGGGGATGTGAAGAGATTTACTAGGCTGTTTATAAAAAAGAAGCTTTGCCTCGTTTACACAATATTGATACCTGTTTCCAATTAATTACCTTAAAAATCTCCAGAGGAATTCCCCCCTGTTTGTTTTTTGAGTGCCCATTGCAATTTGAAACTCTTGCCTCCTTGCGTGTTTCTTTCTCTCATGTTGTTGAAATTGGATTCTTTTTGAGGCTATAATGTCTGGTTAGCATTGGCTCAGCCCACTCAAAAAGCAGGCTTGGCAGTTTGATCTGGGAAATTTTAAAAGTTTAAACCTAAGAGCAGTTTGCTAGGTTCTGCTTTTCTATGAGAGAAATCTTGCCCTCTGCCTGATAGCTCTGTGTCTTGCTTAGATGGTAATACCTTTCTCTGATGGGCCTGGGAACCTAAGCAATATTCTCTTTCTTGTAGGCAGGCCCTTCTTTCCCTTTTTTTAAATTATGGTTTTCATACTCTCAACCTCTGTACAGTGTAAACCCAGTTGCTTTTTCAGTAGTAAACAGATTAATGTTTGATAATGTTGAGGAAGAGAGATCAGAACACAGATGTTTGCAGACTCAATGTCATCTGGATTTACTTCGTTTTAAACCCACAGTAGTCCACCGCAGCTGAGATTCATACTGTATTTCTCCTCTTAAATCCTGTTCCTCTTCTGCATACTTTTCCTTACCCAACTCCCACCACCCCCTACCCTGCCCTACCCCCACCTCAAATTCCCACCACTTACTCATCTTAAAACTCAGGTTTACGGGTATATGTTTAATGCTCAGAACTCATACCCTTTACTGGAGAAAAGAAAACCTTTTTATACCTGCTTTACATTGTTGGTTTTTTTTTTTTTCCTTTTTCTTTTCTCCTTCTTTGTGGTTTCTATTAATCACTTAGAGGTTTACACCCAGTGTGCCTGCGGGGCTGTGCCCAGGTTCAGAGCCATGCCAATCGGTGGGTGAAGCTTGAGGCAGTGATGGAGCCACTGCAGCCTCAGCAGAAGCAGCAGCCGCCGCAGCAGCAGCCACCGCCGCCGCCACAGCCACCACACCTGGCTCCTCTGCAGATGGATGCCAGAGAGAAGCAGGTTCAGCAGATGAGAGAAACCCCGTTCTTGTATGCCCAGAAGCTGGTCACACAGCAGACTCACCTTTCTGCCACACCTGGGAGGCCTTCTGGCAGCCCTGCCCTGGGTCCCTTAGCCAGAGTTCCACCAGCCCCAGCAGTGGCCCGAGTGTTTGAACGGAGCAAGGTGAACTCAGAGCCTGAGAAAGAGGAAGGAGGTTTGGAAGATGAGGATGGGGATGATGAAGTTGCAGAGGTGGCTGAGAAAGAGACCCAGGCTGCTTCAAAATATTTTCACGTGCAGAAGGTGGCTCGCCAAGACCCCAGAGCCGCACCCGTATCTGGTCTGCTTCCAGCGCCAGGGCTCCCACCACATGGACAGCAAGCTAAAGAAGACCATACCAAAGATGCTCCTAAGGCCTCAGCTTCAGTCTCCACAGCAGGGCAGCCGGGCTGGAATCTGGATGAGCAGCTCAAGCAGGTCAGTCTTTCTGGTATGGGGGCATTATTTGTTCTCCCTAAAGGCTAGCCAGGGAGAGGTACTGGACTGCCAGGGTCTGTGCCAGTCTGTGCCTTCTCAGCCTGCTTCAGTGACCAGCAGCCTAGACGTGAATAGACTGAGTTTTTTCCTCATAGTTGTTTTCTTGATTAGAGCAGTGAAATGTGTAAGTTACTCCTAATATAGATTGTTCCAAGTTTAATATGAAAGACCAAGTACAGTCTTCTTTTGTTTAAAGGAAGAATGAGGTTGCAACAGTGTTATGAGGGATATCTAAAAATGAGATGTGTGGCTCTAATTTCAGTTTTTCTAGTAGTAGTTTGATAAGAGAACAGTCTTGCCTAACACAGTGTCTTAGCTCCAGGCTAACCCAGGATCATGCTTTTTAAGGTCAGTTTTGCTGTTTTGCTCCTAAACATAACTGATGAGAACCTTTTGCATTGTGTATATTTTCCAGCAAAGAGCCTTTAGACATGATTTCATTTCACCCTTATATCACCTCCTTTGAAACAGGGCAGGGTAGACCTCATAATTCCCTTTTAATTTTTTTACTTTTTTTTTTTGCTGTGCTGTGTGGCTTGCAGGATCTTAGTTCCCTGACCAGGGATTGAACCCAGGCAGTGAAAGTGCAGACTCCTAACCACTAGACCTCCAGGGAATCCCTCACAATTCCCTTTTGAGCCAAGGCAAGCTTCAGTGATTCCCAAACACGGCAGAGCATCAGAGTCATCTAGGGAGTTTTTAAAACTATAGATTCCAGGGTCCTAATGAATTATCCTAGGGGGTAGAGCCTAAGGAATCTGTGCTCTTTGCCTTCTAATTCTTCTTGTGTTTCTGACTTGCCATGCCGCTTTTCTTCACCCGAAGAATGGGACTGATGATCAATTCTTCCAGGCTAAGTGACTTGTTGGTGATTAGACAGGGAGTTCATAATAAAGCTGGTAATATTTGGGTACTCCCCATAAGCACATACACTCCATGTGGTCCAGTGGTGCTGTTGAGAAATTAGTTGTGAAGGGCTGTGGATTTACACAGGGCATCCGAGAAGTCATATGAGAAAGGTCCTTTGCAAACTGAAAGCTCAGCATCTTTCTATCAAGGCGCCCTGCCTATGCAGTTGATCTGAGTTTCACAGTAGCAGTGTTTGTAGTAGATCCCAGAGCCAGCAAGGTGGGGTTCAAATCCCATCTCTTCCATCTATTACCCTTGTGATCCTTTGGTAGGGCTCAATTCCTTTGAGCCCTCTGTGAAATCAAGATAACGAAGCCTACCTCCAAGGATGTTGTGAGGATTAACAGAACCAGCATGTGGTGGGTAGTAGTGCTCCAGGTGCTCTTTCATGCCAACAGTGCCATCCTCTGCTGCACCCACACAGACATGCTAGGAAGCAGGGGAGACGCTGAGACGCACAGAGGTTTTCCCTCAGATCACCAGGGAGGTAGTGGCAGAGCTCGGACTAGGATCAGAGAATGCCAGCTTCCCCGACAGCAGCAGCCTGGCCGCCAGCCCAGATCCGCCTCCCGGCTGATTGCTTTGGTTTAGCAAAACATCTGTGACTTGCCGGCAGCCCCCGCACTGCTGTGTGGTTGGCAGAGTTCCATGCTGGCCGCTGAGTCAGCTCCTAGTGGGATCCCGCCCTGACAGCACTGGGAAAGTTCAGGCCCGAGGTGGCTGGGCTGCCCCCGCCTTGGCAGCTGGCCAGCCTCTGCGTGTGTGCGGTCGTTCCTAGAAAGTACAGCCTCGTGCGAGGAACAAGTGGAGCTCCAGAGCCTGTCTGTCTTCAGGAAGTGCAGCAGGTGTTGAGGTCAAGCCATTAGAGCTTTGAAAAAAGACACTCTGCAGAAGTGGCGTGTGTGTGCACACACGTGTGCGCCATGCAGGCACCCAACACTGGTTCTAGACAGCATCAGCCCCGTGGCTGCACAGCTCAGTGCTTGGGAGGCTGGCTGTTGGCTTCTGAAACCCTTTGAGTTCATTTTAAGTTTCCGAGGCATACTCACTAATTATAGACTGCCTGGCAGAGCACCTGCCAGAATGTTTTTAAATGCCAGCGTAGCTGAGGCCTAATCTCGCACCCTAAATTTACCCTCCCCCTGGATTTGGAGATCAAGAGCTGGGTTAGGGGGTCACTGGGTAACGATGACTTTAAACCTTAGATGTGTACCTTCTTTTCTCCTTTTGAATTTAGTTTTTCAAGATTGATTTGGTCTGTGCCCTCCTCCTTTATCTAATCCTTCTCCTAACAGTGGTAAATAATGTGCTTGGGGATTTTTAAAATGTTTTAGTTGTGCTTTGGAAGGGGGACTAAAAAAAAATATATCCTAACAGAGAGCCTTTAGAAACTACTACAAACTGTGAGACTAGCTTTTCTTAAAAATTGTTCAAAGTCTTTTGTTTCTTATGCAGTTAACTTCCAGAGAGCGGAAAAAGATCTTATTAATGGGTGACGGTGTCCATTTTGTTCTTTCACATAACAAACTTCTATCGAGACTTCTTTAGGCCAGGCCTCTGCTCCAGGGGCTAAGGCATGCTTCTCCCTTGAAGAGCTCACCAGCTAGGTTTAGCAGAGACAGTGTGGGAACTCAAGGGGGATTGAGTCTTGGGTTGCAACAATTTTGCTCTGTCCTGACTCAGTTAAAGCCCAACTGTCCAGTCTGAGCTATGCTGCAGATATTTTAAAACAGAGTTTTGTTTCAGATATTCATACACCAAGATAAAGTTGATTTTGTCTACAGCATAGCTAACATAGCTTGGTAGATCAACAGAAATACTCAAAAGTATTTACAAGATTTGGGGCTGGTGTGGGGGCCGCAGCGGGCATCTGCCAACTGCAAAGCAAAATTTGGAACGCTTAAGGACTCCACAGATTATCTTTTGTTTCTGAAATCACATTCTTATAACGTGTAAAGTCAAAATTATTTCATGTTTTCTCCTTGAAGAAACTCTTAGAAAGTAATTTGCTTCTCAAGGCCTGGATTGTTAGAAAGAGTGTGGCATCCTCTGACACCAGAGCGATGGGAAGATGGATAACGCCATTGAGCCAAGCTTCTAAAACCCATCAGATTTCGATGGGCAGAGTAAATAATTGTACAACAAGACAGCAGAGAGCTGAGTGTCCCTTCTCTCAAGGGAGATCAGTAGAAGCCTGTCAACATACAACCAGCTAGGGGTGTTGCTGGCCTGTTAGGGGTGGTCTTCTGTCCTTCTGGAAAGAGAGCAGTTCAGGCAGTGCAGGCTTTGTCTGTCTTGAGCCCATGAATGGAGCCAGTTTTCCAGAAGGGCATAGACTCCTTCCCATAAGATAGGAAGGAAGATGAATGATGGCTTAATGGGCATATGAGAGCCAGAGAGTGTGTCTGATTTTCTGTGTATGTTGGCAGTCTCTTGCATTACTGAGTGTGAGAAGGAGGAAGGTTGACTGACTGCTTGGTCTCCAGAATCCATTACCAAGAGTAATGAGGTAGTAGTGAGGTGTGGTCTCTCGGGCTAGGCCTACTTTTCTGGGTACGTACTGCATGTCTTTGGAACATTTGATGCTTTTAGTAAAGATTGTGCAGACTATTACCTGAAAATAAATAAGATCATGAGCTTTCTCCACTTTCTTTGTAAGTCTACTTTGCATGGCCTTAGCTCCGATATTCATAGTGGAATCCATCTAGATCAGTGTTTCTCAGTTGGAGGTGATCTCCCCAACCCCTCCTTCTCCCAAGGGATATTTGGCAAAGTTGAGAGATATGTTTAGTTGTCATGACTGGGGCAGGTGGAGCTGTGCTGCGGACATCGCGTGGGTGGAGGCCAGGGATACTACTAAACGTCCTGCAATGCACAGGACAGTCCCCCACAACAAAGAATTTTCTGGCCCCCAAATGTCAGTAGCACCAAGGTTGAGAAACGCTGCTTTAGACTGTGTAATTAGAACGAGAACATATGCTGTGCTTTCAGACACTGCCCTAAACTCTTCCTTTGTGTTTTGGTCCTGGTAACTGAAGTGTTTGGCAACCTTGAGTTTTCTTCACTTCTGTTTTCAGTATCCGTGTTGAGTGTGTGTCTTCTGTCGTCATCTGGTGAGCAGACTGTCCATCACTCGGGGGAGGATTGGGACCTGGGACTTGCGCTCTCTTATTTGGCTCTGTCAGTGGCTCTTCAGCCTGGTGTTCCATGATATCTAAGATGTCAGTGGTGATTTGTGAGAGCGCTCGGTCGCTCTTCTAGACTTTAACCCCAAAAGGTCAAGGCATAAATACTCAGCAAACTTGTTATGTAGTAAAAGATGTAATTATTAAGTCAGCATTGGTTTTGGAGCCAAAAGATGTGGATTTGGATCCTAACTCCACCACTTGCTTGCTATAGTGCTTGGCACAGATGTCCTACCCTACCTTTCTGAACCCATGCATACATCTCTCCCAGAGGATGATAATCCTCTCTTGCCATCGTCAGGGAGGAATTTTAAAGATATTACAAAGATGGAAGAAGAAAATGAGTGTGAAAGATCTTTGTAAAATTTATACCATTAGGCAAAGATTAGGTTGAATGGTCATTAGCACCTAAATACTTTTTGAAGCTGTAATTTTTCAATTTTTACTATCTTTGTAGGGTAAGATGTTCCATAAATCTTAGTGCTCTAAAGCAACTCCTTTTCAAATTTTCTGGAACTGTGACGAAACTCTAGTATTCTAGGGTTCTCTGAAGCATTTCAGGATTATGTGAGTTAAAGCCATTGCACTCTTGAAGCTGCTTCTTTCCATATTAAAATAGGGATATTTCTCCTTTAGGTAGAAGTAAGCTTTGTTTATGTTGAATTCTTATAAATACATGATTAGGGACTTAACTTGGGTCTTTATCTTTCTTAGCAAAGACTAATCCCTCCATGTGTGTCCCAGATCCCATCCCCTCCTAATTTTCAGGGGCCTGCTTCATCAGTGAACCCATTTCCCTGACTCTTGGAACTCTCTTCTGAAGTTTATTCCACACTAACACATGTTCTACTATCCCCAAATTAAAAAAAAAAAAGTCTCCTTTTAATCAGTAAATTTGCCTGATTTGATTGCTACCAGGAAATGAGAAGTCACTTTTTATTTTTTTAATTTTAATTTTTTTTTTTTTGGCCATGACACTTGGCTTGTGGGATCTTAGTTCCCTGACCAGGGATCAAACCTGGACCTTCTGCAGTGAAAGTGTGGAGTCCTAACCACTGGACTGCCAGGAAATTCCCGAGAAATCACTTTTTAAAAACTCTCCCTTGAATGCACGTCTCTTTCCAGCATGTTCTGTAGTCCTGACTTTCCACGCACTTACCACAACAAAGCCTCTCGGAAATCGTTTGCGCTCCGTACCTCCCCTTTGTCACCTTCTGCTCACCCTCAACACACTTCAGTCTGGCCTCTCTCTCTTCCATATCCCTGAAGTTCCTCTTGGTAAGGCCTCCTAGTGATCACCATGTTTCCAAGCCCCGCCAGCTCTCACCTCATTTGATTTCTCTGCAGTATTGAATTCAGTAGACTCCTCTCCTTGAAACATTTTCATTTCTTCCTTTCTGTAGCCTCTCCATTGGCTTATTTTCTTTAACCTCTTTCTCTTCTTCTATCCAACCTCTAGAACTCCAAGTTCCCCAGGGCTCCGTTTTAAACCCTCTTCTTTATATGCTTTCCCTGGGCAATTTCTTTTACTTTCATGGCTTTAAGTACTATCCACAAGCCACTGACTCAATGTGCATTGTTTGAGCCCATGTTCCCATTCTGAGTTCAATGGATATATTCCCAACTACCTTCTTGGGATGTTTTACTTAGATGTTTTACTGGCACCTCACGTTTAATACATGTAACTCTTAATTTCCAACCTACTCCCACGCAATTATTTCCTCTATTTTCCTTCTCTGTAAAGGGCATTTCTACCCACTTGGTCATTCATATCAGAAACCTTAGAGCTGACTATCTTTGTATACCTCCTACTCTGTCGCTCCATCTGGTAATGCCCAGTTCATCACCAATTCTTATCAGTTCTCCCATCTAAATATCTAGAATCCTGCCACTTCTCTTCTCCACCATCACCTACTTGACCCACGCTTCTTACCTACTGTTGTAACTATCAACAAGTTTCTGTGTCTTCCCTCCTCCATTCTCATTCTCCACACAGCAGCTAGAGTGATCTTCTAAAAACCAAATCAGATTATGTCACTACTTTAATGCCCTCGAAGTTTGTCATCAGTTGCTCTAATTGTAAAACCCCAAATCTGCATAATCTGATCCCTGCCTGCTTCTCCAGCCTTATTTTTGCCAGTATCCTGACCTATCACTGTACCCCAGTCACCCTGGCCTTCGCAATGCTAGTCGTTCTGCCTAAAACACTCCTTCAGGCTCTTACCCCAGCTTCCGTTTTCACCTTAAACATCACTTTCTCAGAGGCACTGTCTTCACCTTTAGTGTAGGTCATGTTACAGGCATACCTTGGAGATATGGCGGATTCGGTTGTGTGTATCACAATAAAGTAAGTCACATGAATTTTTGGGTTTCCCAGTGCATATAAAAGTTATGTTTACATTATACTGTAGTCTAGTAAGTGTGCAAATAGCATTATATCTAGAAAAACAGTGTACATACCTTAATTAAAAAATGCTTTATTGATAAAGCATGCTAACCATTATCTGAGCCTTCAGCAAATTGTAATCTTTTTGTGATAGTAACATCAAAGATCGCTGATCACAGATCACCATAACAAATATAGTAATAATGAAAAAGTTTGAAATATTTCGAGAATTACCAAAATGTGACACAGAGACATGAAAGTGAGCAGATACTACTGGAAAAATAGCACCAATAGGTGTGCTCCAGGGAGGTCCGCTCGGTGCTTTGTGACGGCCTAGAGGGGTGGGACAAGGAGGGTGGGAGGGAGGCTCAAGAGGGAGGGGATGTGGGGATGTATGTATACTTATAGCTGATTCACTTCGTTGTACAGCAGAAACTAACACAACATTGTAAAGCAAGTATACTCCAATAAAGATAAAAATTTAAAAAATTGGTGCGCTCAACGCAGGGTTATCACAAACCTTCAGTTTCTAAAAACAATGGAGTACCTGCAAAGCGCAGTAAAGCAAAGCACAATAAAATGAGGTATGCCTGTATATGTTGTCACTGAACATTATACTTTGTGTGGTTTATTTGTTTGATATGAGTCCTGTAATAGATGGTAAGCTCTAAGAGGACGGGGACCTTGTCTGTTTTGCTCATCATTGTGTCCCAGCACCCAGCAGAATAATGTCAGATAATAGGTGCTGCATAAATATTTGTTTCCTCTGCTTTCTTTTAATTTGCCCTGGTTGTTTTTTTTTTTTTATGTGAAGAGCACCATTTCATTTCTTTAAAAAAAACGCTTTTTTTTTTTTAAGAGCAGTTTCAGGTCACAGCAAAATTGAGCAGAAACTACAGTGATTTCCCATATACTCTCTGCCCCCACGCATGCACCGCCTCCCCCCATCAAAATCTGCACCAGAGTGCTGCATTTGTTATAGTCGATGAACCAACACTGAACCATCATTATCACCCAAAGTCCATAGTTTACATTGGGGTTCACTCTGTGGGTTTTGACAAATGTATAATGACATGAATCTACCATTATAGTAACATACAGAGCAGTTTGGTTGCCCTAAAAATCCTCTGTGCTCCAGCTATTCATACCAACCTTTTCAGATTGACTTCTTTCACTTAGTAATATGCGTTTCAGTTTCCTCCATGTCTTTTCATGGCTTGATAGCTCATTTCTTTTTAGCACCAAATAATATTCCATTGTCTGGATGTGCCACAGTCTGTTTATCCATTCAGCTACTGAAGGACATTTTGGTTGCTTCTAAGTTTTGGCATGTATGAATAAAGCTACCATAAACATCTGTGTACAGGTTTTTGTTAGACATAAGTTTTGAACCCATTTGTGTAAATAACAAGGAACATGATTTCTGGATTGTATTCAAAGAGTATGTTTAGTTTTATAAGAAACTGTCAAACTGTCTTCCAGAGTGACTGCACCATTTTGCATTCCTACCAACAGTGAATGAGAGTTCCTATTACTCCACATCCTTGCCAGCATGCCGTGGTGTTAGTGTTGGGGATTTTGGTCATTTTGTTTAAATTGAATTTTCATTGAGATAATTGTATATTCACGTGCAGTTCTAAGAAATAATTTAGAGAGATTCCTGTACACTTTGTCCAGTTTTCCCCCAATGGTAACATTTCATAAAACTGTAGTACACTGACAGCCTGGCTATTGACATTGATATGATCCACTGATCTTATTTAGATTTCCTAAGTTTTACTTGTACTCTGTGTGTCTGTCCTGTTTTTAAGCCTATTTAGTTGTATGTTTAACACATCTGAAATTCTTTTTACTTAACAAATGTGTTTGAAGCTGCAGATTTCTCTCAAAGTTGCTCTTTTGCTGTATCCCACAAGTTTTGATATGCAGTGCTTCCATTGGTTAGTACTAAACGTTTCAAAATTTCAGTTGTGATTGATTCTTTAACCCATGAGTTGTTCGAAAGTATTTTTTAGTTTTCGAATACGTGGGTTTTATCTTTTTAAGAAATATTATGGCTTATAATTAAGCTCTAACCATCGTTGTTAGAGAACTGGTGCATTATCAGTTTTCTGGAATTTGTTGTATTATCCTTTGTGTTGGCCTTGTGTATGATCAGTTTCTTTAAATTCTCCATATGTGGTTGGAAAGAATGTATATTCTATATTTAATAGAGATGGGGTTGTATATCTGTATGTTGGATCAAGCTTTTTAATTGTGTTATTCAGATCTTCCTTATCCTTACTAAGTTTGTGTGATCACTTTCAGAAAGAGGTGAATTTAAATATTCCGGTGTAAGACTAGCTTTCTTTCTTTCTTTTTTTTTTTTTTTTGCAGTACGCAGGCCTCTCACTGTTGTGGCCTCTCCCGTTGTGGAGCACAGGCTCCGGACGCACAGGCTCAGTGGCCATGGCTCATGGGCCCAGCCGCTCCACGGCATGTGGGATCTTCCCGGACTGGGGCACGAACCCGTGTCCCCTGCATCGGCAGGTGGACTCTCAACCACTGCGCCACCAGGGAAACCCATGACTGGCTTTCTTTTGATTAGTATTAGTGCATTTTTTCCTTGTACATTCCAGTCTTTATATATTGAGACCACATACAAAAGACCTATAATCTGTCTTTTTTATTAGGTTAATTTAATTTAATCCATGTAGTTATTAGAACTGGTGATAGATACATTTGGACCTATTTCTGCCCTCTAACTTTGGTTTTCCAGTTTAACCATACTTTTTCTTTGCTTCTTGTTTTCTCCTTTCCTGTCTTTTGTTCGTTTGATTGAATATTCTTTTCTTTTTTTTTTAAATTAATGAATTTATTTATTTTTGGCTGTGTCGGGTCTTCGTTGCCGTGCGCAGGCTTTCTCTAGTTGGGGCGAGCGGGGGCTACTCTTCTTTGTGGTGCACAGGCTTCTCACTGTGGTGGCTTCTCTTGTTGCGGAGCACAGGCTCTAGGTGCACGGGCTTCAGTAGTTGTGGCACGCAGGCTCAGTAGTTGTGGCTCACAGACTCTAGAGTGCAGGCTGAGTTGTTGTGGTGCAGCAGGCTTAGTTGTTCCACAGCATGTGGGATTCTCCTGAACCAGGGCTCGAACCCGTGTCCCCTGCATTGGCAGGTGGATTCTTAACCACTGTCTTTTTCTCCTTTACTGGCTTAGAAGTTATGCTTTCTGTTTCTATTCTTTTGATGATTAGATTTAAACTTTCATTACTGACTTTTTATACTGCTTTCTTTTTTATTAATTAATTTATTTATTTGGCTGCATGGGGTCTTAATTGTGGCACTCGGGTTCTTTGTTGCTGTGTGTGGGATCTTCGTTAACGGCATGTGGAATCTTTAGTTGCGGCACGTAGGATCCAGTTCCCTCACCAGGGATTGAACCCAGGCCCCCTGCATTGGGAGTGTGGAGTTTTAATCACTGGACCACCAGGGAAGTCCCCTACACTACTTTTAAACAATATTAGGATCTCAGAAATTCTAACGTAGCTTCTGCCTCTCCACTTCCATCATCCAATATTCCAATTTGTTTTACCCCCACCCCCAAATTAGGGGGTTTTTTTTCCCCTACCAGTCAATAGTTATTTAAACTTCCCAACAAGTTTATCCATCTTTTTTTTCACCATTACTTTTTATATCCCATTCTTTCCCTTTGGGTTCAGTCTTCCTTTTTTAGTAACTCTTTTAGCAAAGATTTGTATATAGTAAACTCAGTCTTGGTATGCCTGAAAATTTTTTTTAAATGTATGTCTTTCTTGGGACTTCCCTGGTGGTGCAGTGGTTAAGAATCTGCCTGCCAGTGCAGGGGACACAGGTTCAGTCCCTTGTCTGGGAAGATCCCACATGTCACGGAGCAACTTAGGCCGTGTGCCACAACTACTGAGCCTGTGCTCTAGAGCCTGGGAGCCACAACTCCTGAGCCCACGTGCCGCAATTACTGAAGCCCACGTGCCTAGAGCCCGTACTCCGCAACAGCAGAAGCCACTGCAATGAGAAGCCCGCGCGCCACAACGAAGGGTAGCCCCCACTTGCCACAACTAGAGAAAGCTCTTGAGCAGCAACAAAGACCCAATGCAGCCAATAAATAAAATTAATAAAAAGTAAAAATAAATGTATGTCTTTCTTTATCTTGCCCTTATTCTTGTACGATTGTTCACAGCTTTAGATTCTAGATTGACCATTATTCATCTTAACGCTTTGAGGATATGATCCCATTTGTCTCCTAGCAACTGTTTTTGCTCTTGAGAAGTCTATTATCAGTTTAATTGTCACTGTTGTGAATCTTTTTTTCCTCTTTCGTGGCTTTAAAATTTTTACTGACTCTGCTATTTTGCACTTGTACTAGTGTTCTGGGTTTGAACATATTTTTATTTACCCCACTTGGGCCTTGATCTGCTCCTTCAACCTGATTTGTGTCATTTTTTTTCCTTGGCTGCTATTTTTCCTTGACCACTGTTCCTTTTTTTTTTTTCTCTTTAAAAAATATTTATTTATTTGGCTGTGTTGGGTCTTAGTTGCGGCACACGGGCTCTTCGTTGCGGCCCGCAGGCCTCTCCCTAGTTGTGGTGTGTGCGGGCTCCAGAGTGCGTGGGCTCAGTAGTTGCACCCTGTGGGCTTAGTTGTCCCACAGCATGTGGGATCTTAGTTCCCTGACCAGGGATCAAACCCATGTCCCCTGCACTGGAAGGCAGACTCTTAACCACTGGACCACCAGGGAAGTCCCTTGACCACTATTGTAACAGAAGTATTTGAACCTTCTCATTTAGCCTTCTTTGTATCCTTTCTTTTATAACCTTATCTCTTTATGTCTTTCTCCTGCATTCTGGAATATTTTCACATTCTGTTTTCCAGTTTCTAATTCTCTCTTCAGCTCTGTCTATACTACTTAATCACTTTGAAAAAAGTTTATCTTAATATTGTGTTTTAATATCTGTTCTTTTTTAGTTTTAAAAAATCTGCCTCTTCTTAACATATGGTTTCTATTTTTTCCTTTAGCTCTTTGAACATCTTTAACTTTTTTTTTTTTTTTTGCGGTACGAAGGCCTCTCACTGTTGTGGCCCCTCCCATTGCAGAACACAGGCTCCAGACATGCAGGCTCAGTGGCCATGGCCCACGGGCCCAGCCGCTCCACGGCATGTGGGATCTTCCGGACTGGGGCACGAACCTGTGTCCCCTGCATCGGCAGGCGGACTCTCAACCACTGTGCCACCAGGGAAGCCCTGAACACCTTTAACTTTTAAAAAACTTTATATGGACTTGTTAAAACTCTTTATTATGGGAATTTCATATATACAAAAGAAGAGAATGGTAATGAACCACCTGTGTCCTTTGCCCAGCTTTTAGCAGTTACCAACCAACATTCTGCCATTGTTTAAACATGCTTGTTTTTGTTTTTTTAAATAAATTTATTCATTTTATTTATTTATTTTTGGCTGTGTTGGGTCTTTGTTGCTGCATGTGGGCTTTTTCTAGTTGCGGCGAGCCGGGGCTACTCTTCATTGCAGTGCGCAGGTTTCTCATTACGGTGGCTTCTCTTGTTGCAGAGCACAGGCTCTAGGTGCGTGGGCTTCGGTAGTTGTAGCATGTGGGCTCAGTAGTTATGGCTTGCAGGCTCTAGAGCACAGGCTCTGTAGTTGTGGCACACAGGCTTAGTTGCTCCACGGCATGTGGGATCTTGCCGGACCATGGCTCGAACCTGTGTCCCCTGCATTGGCAGGTGGATTCTTAACCACTGAGCCACCAGGGAAGCCCTAAACATGCTTGTTTTTTATTTTTTTAATTTTTTGCGGTACGTGGGCCTCTCACTGTTGTGGCCTCTCCTGTTGCGGAGCACAGGCTCCAGACGCCCAGGCTCAGTGGCCATGGTTCACGGGCCCAGCCACTCTAAAGCATGTGGGATCCTCCCGGACCGGGGCATGAATCTGTGTCCCCTGCATCGTCAGGAGGAGTCTCAACCACTGCACCACCAGGGAAGCCCCAACATGCTTGTTTTAAAGATGCTTTTAGAATGTGTGTATGTGTATAACTGAGTCACTTTGCTGTACAGTAGAGATTGGCACAACATTGTAAATCAACTATACTTTGATAAAAAAAAATTAAAGGTGCTTTTCGATTATTTTATTATTACCTCTAATTCTTGGGGTGCAAGTTCTCCTTGTGTCATGTTACTCTCCCCTTTGATGGTTTGTTTCCTCTTGCAGTGGTTTGTTTTTGTTTTTCAGTGTAATCCTATTTTGAGTTGGGATTTGTTTCCATGGGAGTCCCATGTGTTTTGGATTATGGAAGCATTCCTAAGGGGAGCTTTGTTTTCTCCCCTGCTGGGGCCTACAAGTTTAGCTGGTTGCCATTGGTTTGGGGTATGAATTTGGAGTTTACATTTGTACCTGGTGAGAGCCTGGGTTTCCATTTCTTATGGACCCTCTTTTTCCATGTGGACCCTAGCAGATGGCAATGTTCGTCACTTCTTCTCCAGGTTGGTGGGCAGTTTTTCAGGCCCTAGTTCATGGGAGGGTGGAAGCGTAGTCCTTCCTGGCCTCTGGCTTTATGCATTTATCTCAGCTCTGGTTCCTGGCATGCAGAAGCCTGCAGCCTGGACTCTTCTCCCATAGGGGTGATTAAATCCCCAGTCCTCAGCCCTCAGCTGTTAAAAACTATATCTAGGTCCCTTTTCCCTTGAGCCCTTCAGCTTCGGTGCCTGCTCACTGCTCTCTGATTCCTTCCTTTTTGTTTCTGGCACTGTGGGCTCTTGGTTTCAAGCTTAGCTATGTGTGTAAGGGGTGTGGAGTGTTAAATTTTATCTAGCATGTCTAGTGAGGTTTTCTTTGGAGACGGGGAGGTGGTAGAGTTGCTCCACATCAGACTATCCTCGCTCATGATTCTGTTTGCTACTTTGGTTTTTTGCTTGTTTGTTTTTGATTTTTAATAGCTTGGACTTTTTAAAATCTCTCCTGTGCTGGATATTTGCCTTATTTCAATGAGTTGTGTGAAGTAAGCCCTGATATTATCCCCCCTTTACATGTTTGTTTTATTTTACAGATGAGGAAAGAAGGGTGAAATGGGCTGCTTGTGGTCTCGGAGTTGGGAAGCTGGGCTATGAACACTGGTGGTCCGACTTCTGCCTCCATGCCTCTCCTCTTCCTATTCCAGAGAGAGCAGGGCAAGGATAATCTTTTCTCAGTGGTTTCATTACTCTAAAAGTAACTGTATTTTTTTCTGATTTTCCAAGTAATTCAGACTCATTTTAGAGAATATAAAAATTTGTAAAGAAGAAAATATAATCACCACAACCATATAACTTAGGTATAAATGTAAACATTTTCTTGTATTTCCTTTGTGTTTTGTTTTAAATGCCTATTACAGACATATTTTTTGGGTTTTATTTTTGTGCCCAATCTTTATTACCTAACAGCCCATGAGCAATTTTTATAAAGTGTTTATTATTTTAAAGTGTTATTTTAAAATAGTTTAATTTTTAAAAAACATATTACCGAAGTTATATTGACTCAAATAATTTTTAAAGTACAGAAATGTGTAAAGTAAAAGTCGGCCTTACTTTCCACAGGTCATTGTTGTTAACAGTTTGGCCTATACCTTTTTAGAGCTTTTTCTTTTCACAAATACATTTGCTTGTTTTTAACAACTTACTTTTTTATTCAGAAGTTTTACAACTTTTTTACTCAGTATTATGACTGTACTTTGATGCGTGTTTATAAAGATTTATTTATTAATGTTTTTATAAACATTAATAAATGTTTATAAACATTTATTAATGTTTATAAATAAATGAGATATAAACATTTCATATCTCAAAATTATATAAGTAATGTGAGTAGATCAATATCTACTCAAATATCTCAAAATTATATAAGTAATGTGAGTAGATGCTCATGAAAAATTGAAACAATAGAGGAAAATACAGAGTGAAAACTTATAGTTTTAAAACATATTGTAGTGTTCTGTTGCCTACTCTGCTCCCTCCCATCCCAGAGAAGGCCACAGTTAGGCATGATTCAGCTTCTGTGGCTGTTTCTGTATGTTTACCTATTTAATGTGTAGTCACAGAATGTGTGAGAGTGTGTGTGTTTAGTATAAATACAAACTATCTTTGTAGATGTCATTTGACCCTTTGCCATTCTGTCTGTATTTCTATGGTAGGATAGATTATTCTAGAAGTTGAATTTGCTGTATCAGAGGGTATATGTATATTACTATCTTTTCATATGTTTATTTACCTTTGTATTTGTTCTATGACTTAATCTGCTTGTAGCCTTTGCCCATTTTTCTTTCTTTTTTTAACTGTGAAAAGCACATGAGATTTACTCTAACAAAGTTTTAAGTGTATAGTTCACAGTATTAACTGTAAGCATAATGTTGTACAGTAGATCTTTAGAACTTTTCCATTTTGCATGACTGAAACTTATACCCATTGAACAGCAGCTTCCCATTTCCCATCCCTCTCCCCTCAGCCCCTGGCAACCACCATTATACTTACTGCTTCAGTGAGTTTACCTACTTTAGATACTTCATATAAATGGGAGTGGCTTATTTCACTTTATTTACATTTATTTAAATTTTTATTGACATGTTTACATTATTTAGCATAATGCCCTCCAGGTTCATCCATGTTATCACATATTGCAGAATGTCCTTTTTTGTGACTGAATAATATTCCATAGTGTGTATAAACCACATTTTCTTTATCCATTCATCCATTGATGGACACTTAGGTTGATTCTATATCTTGATTTTTGTGAATGGTGCTGCAGTGAGCATGAGAGTACAGCTATCTCTTCAAGATCCTGACTCCAGTTCTTTTGATTAAATACCCAGAAGTGAATATTGCTGTATCATATGGTAGTTCTATTTTTTATTTTTTCAGAAATCTCTATACTCTTTCCCACCAACAGTGTACAAGGATTCCAGTTTCTCCACATCCTCTTCAATACTTGTTAATTTCTGGCTTTTTGTTTGTTTTTTATAATGGCCCTCCTAGCAGATGCAAGGTGATATCTTGTGCTTTCAATTTGCATTTCCCTGATGATTAGTGATGTTAAGCATCTTTTCATATACATGTTGGCTATTTGTGTGTCTTCTGTGGACAAATATCTATTCAAGTCTTTTGCCCACTTTTTACTTGGGTTATTGGTTTTTTGCTGTCAAGTTGTAGGAGTTCCTTATATCTTTTGGATATTAATCCCTTATCAGATGTATGGTTTGCAGATATTTTATCCCACTCTCTAGGTTTCCTTTTCACTCTATCTCGTTTATCTCCTTTACTGTGCAAAAGCTCTTTACTTTGATGTAGTCGCATTTGTCTGTTTTTGCTTTTGTTGGCTGTACTTTTGGTGTCATATCTAAGAGATCATTGCCAAAACTAATGTCATGAAGCTTTCATCCTATATTTTCTTCCAGGAGCTTTACAGTTTCAGGTCTTACGTTTAAGTCTTTAATCTTTTTTTTTTTTTCCCTTAAGATTTTTTGATGTGGACCATTTTTTAAAGTCTTTATTGAATTTGTTACAATATTGCTTCTGTTTTATATATTGGTTTTTTGGCCATGAGGCATGTGGAATCTTAGCTCCCCGACCAGGGATCAAACCCACACCCCACACATTGGAAGGCAAGGTCTTAACCACTGGACCGCCAGGAAAGTCCCAAGTCTTTAATCATTTTGACTTGATTTTTTATGTGTGGTGTAAAATAGGATCCATTTTCATTCTTTGCATGTGGATATCCAGTCTTCCCAACACCATTTGTTGAAGAGACTGTCATTTCCCCATTGCGTATTTTTGGCATCCTGTCAAAGATCAGCTGACTGTATGTACGTGGGTTTATTGCTGGGCTCCGTATGCTGTTCCATTGGTCTATTTGTCTGTCTTTATGCTAATACCATACTGTTTTGATTACTGTAATATGTTTTGAAATCAGGAAGTGTGAGGCCTCAGATTTGTTCATCTTTCTCAAGATTGTTTTAGCTATTGGGGGTCCTTTATGGTTCCATAAGAATTTTAGAATTGTTTTTTCTCTTTCTGTTAAGAAGTGCCCTTGGGATTTTGATAGGGATTGCGTTGAATCTACAGATCACTTTTGGGTAGCATGGACATTCTAACAATATTCAGTTCTTCCAATCCAGTCCATGAACATGTCTTTCCATTTATCTGTATCTTCTTTGTTTTCTTTCAGTAATGTTTTGTAGTTTTCAATGTACAAATCTTTCATTTCCTAAGTTAGATTTATTCCTAGGTATTTTGTTCTGTTTGATTCTATTGTAAATGGGATTGTTTTTCCTAATTTCCTTCTCAGGTTGTTTGTTGTTAATGTACAGAAACAAAGCTGATTTTTGTATGTTGATTTTGTATCCTGTAACTTTCTGGAATTCGTTTATTAGATCTAACAGTTTGTGTGTGTGTTGTGTGTGTGTAATCTTTAGAGTTTTCTACATATAAGTGCATGTCATCTGCCAACAGAGGTAATTTTATTTTTTCCTTTCCAGTTTGGATGCCTTTTTACTTCTTTTTTTGCCTAATTGGTCTAGCTAGGGCATCCAGTACTATGTTGAATAGAAGTGGTAAGAGTAGGCATCCTTGCCTTGTTCCTGTTCTTAGAGGAAGAGCTTTTAGTTTTTCACCATTGAGTATGATGTTAGCTGAAGACTTTTCATATATGGCCTTTAAAATGTTGAGGCCATGCATTCTTTTCCTAGTTTGTTGAATATTTTTATCATGGAAGGGTGTTAAATTTTGTCAGATTCTTTTTCTGCATCTATTGAGATAATCGTGATTTTTATCCTTTGTTCTGTTAATGTGGTATAGCACATTGATTGATTTTTGTATGTTGAATCATCCTTGCATCGCAGGGATCAATCCTGCTTGGTCATGGTATATGATCCTTTTAATGTGCTCTCAAATGTGGTTTGCTAATAGTTTATTAAGGATTTTACATCTGTATTCATCAGGTAGTTTTCTTGTAGTGGCATTTTTTGGCTTTGGTATCAGGGTAGTGCTGGCCTCATAAAATAAGTTTAGAAGTATTCCCTCCTCTTCAATTTTTGGGAAGAGTTTGGGAAGGATTGGTGTTTTAATTCTTTAAATGTTTGGCAGAATTTACTTGTGAAGCCATCTGTTCCAGGGCTTTTCTTTGTTGTGGGGTTTTTGATTACTGATTCAGTCTCCTTACTAGTTATAGGTCTCTTCACATTTTCTGTTTCTTCATGATTCGGTCTTGGTAGGTTGTAAGTTTCTGAGAATTATCCATTTCTTCTAGACTATCCAGTTTGCTTGCATATAATTGTTCACAGTAGTCTCTTATAATCCTTTTTATTTCTGTGGCATTGTTGTAATGTTTCCTCTTTCATTTCCGAATTTGTCTTCTCTTTTTTTCTTAGTTTAGCTAAAGGTTTGTCAATTTTGTTCATCTTTTCAAAAAACCAACTGTTAGTTTCGTTGATGTTTTTCTGTTCTCTGTTTTGTTTATTTCTGCTCTAATCTTTATTATTTCCTTCCTTCTGCTAACTTTGGACTTCGTTTGGTCTTCTTTTTCTAGTTCCTTGAAGTATAGTTAGGTTGTTTATTTGACATCTTTCTTGTTTTTTAATGTAGACTTTTATTACTACTATAAACTTCTCTCCTAATACTGCTTTTGCTGCATTCCATGAGTTTTGGTATGTTGTGTTTTTGTTGCCTTTACCCGGCTTTCTATTCTGTTATCTTTTTCTTATTGATATGTAGTAGCTCTTTTGCATAGATCCTTGTCTTTGTGTTTCAAGTATTTTTCACACTTGTTGGTCTTTCAACTTGATTTTAGTTCTTTCATCAGGTAGTTTAAATTTAAAATTTTTTTTTTTTTTTTTTTTTTCGGTACGCGGGCCTCTCACTGTTGTGGCCTCTCCCGTTGCAGAGCACAGGCTCCGGAAGTGCAGGCTCAGTGACCATGGCTCACGGGCCTAGCCGCTCCGCGGCATGTGGGATCTTCCCAGACCGGGGCATGAACCTGTGTCCCCTGCATCGGCAGGAGGACTCTCAACCACTGCGCCACCAGGGAAGCCCCTAAATTTAAAATTTTTGATGTTGCTAAATCTATTGATTTTTTTCCCTTGATGGTTTCTGTCATACTTAAAAAGGCCCTCCCATCCCCAATATTATAAAATATATATAGTTATTATTTTATGGTTGTATTTTTTATATGTAGATACTAACTCCATCTTGAATTAATGGGAAGGATGTGAAGTAGGGATCAAACTCTTTTAAAAGGCAGTGTTAAATGGCTGCACAGTGTTCTGTCATGTGGATAGCACCTTCATGTGTTGCCTGTGCCCTTGTTGTCACACCTTTAGGCTATTGTAATTTTTTGCTATTACAAATACAATCGTATATATTTCTAGTTGCTTCTTTCAGGTAGATTCATAGCACAGGATTACAAGATCAGGAGAGACTAAGAAAGTAAGGCAGTTACAAGCAGGGACTTGAAGGTGCACTGCCTGCATTTGATTCTCAACTTGACACTCTTGGATCACTTTGCAGCCTTCTTCAAGTCACTTCCTTGTGTCTTCCTTGTTCCTTGGTTTTCTCATCTGAAAAATGAGGGTAGTAATAGTACCCACCTCAGAGCATTCTGCTGAGGTTTTAACTGTTTAATGCACATAAAACACGGGATAGGTCCTGGCACGTGGTTAAGTATTCAATTATTATTGGTTGTTGCTGCTGCTGTTGTTTTTATTGTGATGGGTATTTTAAGGCAAGTGACTTTCAGAAAAGGTCATGGTATTTTAATATTTCCCTATGGGAATATAGGAGATCCCATTGCCCCAATCCTTGTTATCATTGAATATTGTCATTTTTGTAAAGCTTTTCTAATTTTACGTATGAATAATGGGCTCCTTCTTTGCCAGCCCGGGAGAGGGGGTGCACTCTTCTCTGTGTATCCTCTTGAACCTCAACATTAAACTGTTTTCTTTAGGAAATGGCTTATATTGCCTTCTAGATCCCTTTTATGGAGTTGTATTTTAGAACTTAAAGTCCACCTGCTTTTCAGTATGTGATTTTCCCCCCCCCCAAATTCATCAGTTAGCCCGCAGCAGTTCTCCTAAGTTCATTCCTGTGGCTTGTTCTTCAGGTACTGATATTTATTTGAGCCCCTACCATCTGCCAGGCCCTGTGCCAGGTGCACAAGCCTCACAGAGGAGTAAGTTACTGTCTCTGTATGAGAGAGACTTAGCCTGGGTGAGGCAGCGGGCAGCACAGGGGCAGCTGGCCTCAGAGTTGGAATGTGTATACCGTAGTGCTGTCCCCCAGGGTGTGGGGCTGTGGGGTTGGGAGAAGCCCTAGGAGATGCTCTCAAAGTTGTAAATGGGGCTGACTCGAAACACAAAGTGCACCTGTGTGTTCTGCCTGAGGAGACCTTTTCTGTGGAATCCCACACTTGAAAATTTTTTTTTACTTTATAAAATAATTCATCATAGCATTTTTTTTTTTTTCGGTACGTGGGCCTCTCACTGTTGTGGCCTCTCCCGTTGCGGAGCACAGGCTCCGGACGCGCAGGCTCAGCGGCCATGGCTCACGGGGCCAGCCGCTCCGCGGCATATGGGATCCTCCCGGACCGGGGCACGAACCCGTGTCCCCTGCATCGGCAGGCGGACTCTCAACCGCCGCACCACCAGGGAAGCCCGGAAGAACACCTTTTTAAAAAATGCTATGATGGGGCTTCCCTGGTGGCGCGGGTTCATGCCCCGGTCCGGGAGGATCCCATATGCCGCGGAGCAGCTAGGCCTGTGAGCCATGGCCGCTGAGCCTGCCCGTCCGGAGCCTGTGCTCCGCAACGGGAGAGGCCACAACAGTGAGAGGCCCACGTACCGAAAAAAAAAAAAAAAGTGTCCTTCCTATACATTTAAAATATGTAGTTTGAAGAAAAAAGTTTGATGACAGTTTTCTGAAGCACCAACTTCGGGCAGGTTTCTTGACTTCTCTTCTCAGACGAAGGTCAGATGAGGTGTTCTCCCACTCAGCTCAGCTGTGGCTGAGCTGAGCTCTCCAGCTCTGGCTTTCTGAGCTCTGTGGTGTGAAGTGATGTCAGCAACCATTATGGACGTTCATGTGGTAGGTAGTTCACAGGCTGGAATAAGCAGTGCTGCCAGCTCGAATTCTGCAGATAAAAGGAGCTGGGACTTTCCTCTGTGGCGCTCAGACTTAGACTTGGCTGGGCCACTTCACTCTTTGGCATAGAGGTGTCCTCATCACCAACAGTGCATTTTAGTTTTTCTTCCTCCTTTTGTAGAAACACCCCATTTCTGGGCAGTCTTCTTGATTATTGCATGGAGTGATTATATGCCTAGATGGAAAGGTTGGACTGCCACCCTCTCTCCCCTCCCCCACCCTTCCTCCTTTCTGCTGCTTAATCAGAAAAGTGTCCCTTGGCTCTTTCCAAGCCACCGAGTTTGAATTGATCTTTGTTGCTTGTAAGAGGTGGGGAGGCACTTTCTGGTTCCTGCTAAAGTTACCTGACAGCGGAAGGTGTGCATCTGATAATTATAACTCTAGTGCTTCCAAGGCCTGAGCGATTGAGCTAAGAGCAGTAATCCTGATCTTATCAGGAGGGTTTTGTAGTCCAACAGTGTTGCTTATAACAGTATCTGTTTTACTTCCTGGGGCTCCCCTCTCCTTTTAGGATTCTCCTATAATCCTGCCCATTACCCCCTTGTGCATGTCTCATTACCTCCTGGGATCATTTAAAACTGGGGGGAGGGCAGAGATGTTTTTCTTTTCTTCCTCCTGAGATCTGGGAATTGGACTTTTAACATTACAACATCATCAACCCGTCCAGTAGTAGGATAGTCACAAATGTGGTATAGATAATACCTACAGAGCCACAGGTGTAGCCAAAGAAAAGGTAGTTTATGTGTTGCTTATTAAAAAAATAATAACAGTACTAACAACAGCACTTTTCAGCCTGAATACTTTTGTTACACTTCGTATTTCAAAGTTATTAACTGATATCCATGAGCTTGGGATCAGCCCTTTGAAGTCTAGTGATTTAGCTAATGACTACTTTGAGGTTCAAGTCCCAGGAATTTGCCCAGATCCGAACCTTGGGTGGGATTCAGAATCTATTAGATTATGGAGAGTAGACGGAAAGGAAACACATGAATGTTTGTGTCTTCAGAGAACACTCAAGAATCTCTATAAAAGCTGTGGTGTGTGTGATGGTGTTCTAAGGATGGGGCAGTTTCTGAGAGGTTTCAGAATATGGGGAGCTCAAGTGAAGAGTTAGTAGCTTAGCCTCTGCGCTTTAAACCTGAAGGAAGGGGTTAACTCTTGCCTTGGGGAGGAGTGAGGAATGGGAACTAAAATTGCTTTGGACATCTGAGCTGTGCTTTAATAAGATATTCCAGGTGGTCAAGGAGTAATCCTAAAATAGCCTAGATACTTAATTGCTTTTAAAGTCAGGCGCTCCTGTCTCTGGGGAGGTACAGCTCTAAGGAATGCAGTACTGGCTCCTAAGATCTTAGAGGCGTGGTCTGGTTGGGCCTTTTTTTCAAATTCCAGTAAAAAAGCCCAAGGTACCTTTCTTGGGTCAGGAGATGCTGGTTAAATGTCTCTCTTCTCACTGGAAGTTTGGCAATAAGCCTTTGGCTCTTGCTGCTGCCAGTTGCCATAACCTGGCGTCCTCCAGGGCTGTGGGATTGTTCTTGTCACCCCTGATGCAACCCCGGAGACAGTGATCTATTTTCATTAGTGCTCAAAGACCTCCTGCTTGATCCCCTGCCCAGCGTCTCTCCATTTTCATCAGAACATACCTTTCTCACGATACGATTCAGATTCATCCTTCTCTTTCTCTTTCATCCCCTCAGTCCAGATCCGGTTGATTCTCTGACTTGGCTGCTTCTTAAGACAGTCATTTCTCCCTGGTTCTACTGCTTTCCCCACCCCCAACCCAGATTATCAGCGTGGGCTACTGCATAGCTGGCCAGCCCCAGTTCTGGCTTTCCCTCTGAAATCTTCCATACCGTTTACAAAAGTAATATGTTAACATTGTAAATCATTACTGAGGAGCATTAAAAATATATTTTATTAAATGAAGAGTCATATTGCTCTCTTATATTGTGATTGTGTCAGTTCACTAAACTATTCTGTAATTTCAGTGCAGTCCGAATTTTCTTTGTTGCAGGGGGTGGGGAAGAAGCCAGTGATGGGTCTTGACAAATGATTCAGACGTTAATCTAGAAAAAATAAACAGTTTTTTAAATCGTCTCTCTCTCCCTCTCCATTAGACTGTAACTTCCAAGAAGTCAGAAGTTCTTATCTGTCTTGTTCTTTTTCCCTCAGAACCTTTCACAGTATCTAGTATATACTAGTGATCAGATGTTTGTATGTGAATGGATGTAATGAAAAAATTGAAAAGTGAAAATCCCCCATGATTCCAATCTGATTAGGGGCCTATATACATTTGTATGTATATATTATGTATTTTCCAACAAAAATGGGTCATTAAAATCATCTAAAACACTGATTTAATCATTTATTTTTCTGTTCAGAAAACATCCACCGCCTCCCCCCTCTTCACAGTTCAGAGTTTAAATTTCCTCCTGGTATTCAAGGCATTTCACAGCCCGTTTCCACGTTAACTATTCAGACTTGCATCCTCCCTGCCAAAACATGCCTTGTTTATCCCCCACTCCATGCTCATTGAGACTGTAAATCTCTCAGCCCATTCTTCCAGGCCAGCTTCATCTCCACCTCTGGGCCGCCTCCTTTCTTCCACCTCCTGGGCACTTTGTGTTTTGGTACTTTGACTTGCTCTATCTATTAAGTGCTGTGTGTGTTCAGCTTGTTTTTCCAACTCTGTGGTAAAACTCCTGGTGGTGGGAACCACTTTTTGGGGAGAGTGGGTAATTCTTCTCAGCAGCTTGCACAATGCTCTAACTGGGGTGGGTTCTCAGGAAATCAGCATTGAATGAATTTGTCCTAGGCTCTTTGCTTCTCAGGACAGAAAGGGCCCCTAGGGGCCCTCTCATCCAGTCCTATCTCATGTTGGAATCCACACCATGACATCCCAGACAGATGGTCATCTAGGGACAGGAAGCTGCCCACCTCCTGCGAAGTCCCACTCCATTATTGGGCAGTTCTGATTGTTAGAAGTCTTTCTTCTAATCGACCTGAAATCTTCTCCCTGTTAACTTTTGCTCAGTGACTCTAGTTCTGCCCTCTGGGGCTTTAGAGAAAAAAGGAAAAGGGGAAAAAAAAAAAAAAAGACAACCCTGCTTCCTCTTCCACAAGGCAGCCTTTTAGGTTTTCAAGGATAGTGACTACATTTCCCCTTCCAGGGTTGAGGTGTTGAGGAAGCACTATTTAAATTTTGAGTAGCAGTCAGATTAGACTTTGATTTGTTGTTTTTTCAAGGCCTTTTATTTGCATGCTGGCCGTGCTAGGTGCCATATTCTTCTAGTCCCCTCAGAGGCATAACCACTTGTCTGTCTGTCTGTCTGTCTCCCTTCTGAGAGGAATGTGGGGGCTCCTCTTAGCCAGGATGTTCTGTGGAGGTAGTGGTAAAAGGTTAGCAGTTTTTGTTTTTTTTTTTCCTTTGCTGTACGCGGGCCTCTCACTGTTGTGGCCTCTCCCGTTGCAGAGCACAGGCTCCGGACGTGCAGGCTCAGCGGCCATGGCTCACGGGCCCAGCCGCTCTGCGGCATGTGGGATCTTCCCGGACCGGGGCACGAACCCGTGTCCCCTGCATTGGCAGGTGGACTCTCAACCACTACGCCACCAGGGAAGCCCAAAGATTAGCAGTTCTTATTCCAGTACCCCCAGTAGCCCCAGATAAGTCTCCTGGGCAGATGCTGTGTGAGGGCTGGTTTTCTGTTGGGCTGCACCTCCCAGATGAAGCCAGTGAGAAAAATCAAGGAGCAAAAGAATCTCCCATTGATAGAGCCGTCCAAGGCCAAGACTTGGCATTTGTAGACATTCTGTGTACAGAGGACATTATTCTTCTTTTCCTCCCTTTCTCCCTTCCTGATGTCCCCACCCAGAACACTCTCTACTGTTCTTTCCACCCACGAGGCAGGGTGGTGTAACAGAGAGCCAGGCAGACCTGGGTTTTAATGCTGACGCTACCACTTGGGAGCTCTGAGACTGTAGGAAAGGTAACTAACCTACTCTTTGAGCCTTTGTTTTCCTATCTCCAAATAAGCACCTCTACATTGTAGAATTAAGGGAGAAAATGTTGGTAAGCTCCCAGTCTAGTCCTTGTTACACAGAAGATGCACAAACACTGGCTTCCTGCTCCGCTTTCTTCTTTCCCCAGCCTTCTTTCACTACCAATTTTGAGAGATTTACAGGCAAAACACCCGGTGGCCTCCCTGGGGAAAATGAGCTGAATGTGGGTATGGTAGCCAAAGCTAGCCGTGGGTGGGTATTTGGGAACAAACTGTCAGTTTCCTGTGAGCTCCTGGTGAGATCAAAGCCATTAAATCTAGCTCTCAAGTAGGAGAGGCTGAGAAGGTCGTAAATGGCAGTGAGCGGCCGCTCTGGCTACTGTTGATCCCACACGTTACTCGGCGGTTGAATGCTGCTGCCTGCTGCCCACAGGGAACAAAGCCTCTTCCCCCGGCTGGTGGACTTGCACGTGGCGACCCTTCAACTGAAGCGCTTGTCTTGGGGACCCCTCTTGATCTCTAAACTGTTGAGTGGGGTGCGTTTTCCCCACACTTGCTTCTACCACTCCCTCCTTTCCTCCACCACTACAGTCTCAATCAGGCACATTCTACATTCAAGAAATTCAGTCATTTCTGAGCTGATAACTTTCTAGCAGGCACACCCACACCCCGCTGATAGGCCAAGAAACCTGCACATAAACTTGTAGTGCATAAGTGAGCTGTGTTTTACAGCAGTTGATCAGAGTTAAGAGCCAAGAAAATAACTGCTGAAGCCTGTAATCCTCCCAATGAAAGGAGGAGGGGAAAACAGGAGTTGTGGGGTTGGAGGTCCCACGGGGGAGCCCATCCCTGTCTCTGAGCAGATGTGTCAGTGCTTTTTGTGTGCTGGGGGCTGGGGATACCCTGACAGGATGCTTACAGACTGGGGACACAAGCAGGGGCACAATAACCAGAAAATGAGGTGACACAGCCCAGAGGAGAAAGACACTGGTGGGCCGAGAGGCTGCACGGAGGAAACAGCATTCCAGCTAGACGGTGAAGGGTGCTCAGGGCTTAGGAACTACTCTCACCTCAGCCAGAAAATCCTGTGAACCAGGGTTGAAGTTTAATTGCCTCAAAACAAAGTAATGCAAAGAGAGTGGACATTTCCCCATCAGCCCCATCTGAATGTTTTAAATTGTATAATGGCCCAATTTTGCCTTGGACAAAAGAAAACACCTCCGCTCCTGGGCAGCTCTTTTCCTGTGTTTTCTTTAAATAGTAGCTGACACTCCTATCTGTGTAATGGGTCAAACAGTGGGATTGCTCAAAGAATGTAGTGTCCTATTTCCATCCTGTTCTGACAAGTCTCCCTGTCCTCTGTGGTCACTGACGTAGTGCGTGTCAAGCTAAAATCCTGTCTCTAAGCAGATTTTGAATCTGAGTGGTTCTTACTTAGTGGGCCGTGGCTAGTGCACCGTCTGACCATCCCACTGCTCGGACTCTGCTGAGATTTGGGCAGAGCTGGTGAAAGCCACGGGGCCACGACGACCCCCATCCCCATCCTACAAGGCATTCTCCTCCGTTCTGGAGCTGAGCCCTCACACTCGGGTGTTTATTTTCACACGTAGGCATACCCGTGGTGGCACTGGCACTGGCGTGCTTGTTTTTACACTCCCTTACTGCTGTGGAAAGCCCTGTCTGAGATTCTAGGCTGTGGATTCCATCCTCCCCACCCAACTGAGTGTTAAATAGTTTCTGAGTGAGCATTCAGAATGCCTAGAAGTTACTGTGATTAGGAAAAAACTGTGTTTTCATCCCTCTTGGTGACCGATAAAGAATCCTCCTGTGAACAGAATCAGCTTCAGATCTCCAGCTAGAGAGTTGGGAATTGAGCTGCCACAGTAAACAGCTGACATAACAGAAGCAGCAATGATCCCCCATTAAATGTCTTTCAGCTGATAGGGGCCCCAGGGATAATTGACTTTCCAGCAGGAATTACTGGCTCAAACAAAATCACTGGGCATTAGGGTGACCTACTGCAGCCTTTGAAAGGGGACTGTAACTCTGTCTGGTTTTGCTGAGCTGACAGGCATAATTCATCTTGATTATTCATTGTGCTAGTTGCCAGCAGATGACACCAGATTTCTGTTGACTGTAATTACAACGTGGGGGTGGGTTTTAGCTTTTTTTTTTTAAATAGTGTTCCTCCTGCTTGGTTGTTGGCCTCCCTGAGCTGAAGGTGCTATAGGAAGATTTCTACAGCATCTGCCTGGGGAGATGATGTGTGCACAGTCAGATAGCATTTCCTGAGCGCTTCCGTACACACGTCTTTTACTAGATAAGCAGGGAAACAATTTGATGTAGCCTGTTTCATGTCAGCTGACAGGGTGTCACTTCTCTTGGTTATACTTACCTCTGTGTGCGCTAAATTGCTGCTCTCAGAAACTGGGTCTACATCTCAGAGCCCACTTTGAGTAGGGGAAGCAAAGTATGGCCCCAGAATTTAACTGAATAACCTCCTGCTTTCAGGCAAGCTTTACTAAAGAGAGAGGATGGAATTAGAGCACACTTTCATTTACTGGCATGATTTTACGAGATCCTTAAGCAATCCAAAGAATGTCCTCCCAAGAAACCTGCTCCCCAACCCCAGATGTCTCTCCCCAGCCACTTACACACCCCAGCCAGCTGGGTAGCACACGTGTGTGCTTGTGCCTATGGGCACCTTTGCTCCTGGGGGAGAAATGAGAGAGTGATGGTCTCAGTGTGTCCATTCCCATCCCTGGGTCCTCCACTGACAGGTGGGATGAGGTGAACAGGCGACTTCTGCTCTGACATTTCATACTCCCCACTAGCAGAGGGCCTTTTGGACTCTTCTGTATGATATATATGTCTGTTTTGTTGTTGTTGTTGTTGTTGTTGTTGTTTGTGGTACGCGGGCCTCTTACTGTTGTGGTCTCTCCCGTTGCGGAGCACGGGCTCCGGACAGGCAGGCTCAGCGGCCATGGCTCACGGGCCTAGCCTCTCTGAGGCATGTGGGATCTTCCCGGACCGGGGCACGAACCCGTATCCCCTGCATCGGCAGGCGGACTCTCAACCACTGCGCCACCAGGGAAGCCCTGTCTGTATATTTTTTGAAGAGCTGCTTAATTGGTTCAAAAAAAAAAGGTTAATGCCTTTTAACAGTGATTATAGTTCATCAGGTATTCACTGGAGCCTTATAAGTGTCAGGCAGTGTGCTGCGTGCTAAAGGTACAAAGATGAATAAGACACTGCTCTCAAGGAGCCTACAATATGTGGGGATGACAAATAATTCCAAAATAATATGTGAAATTCTAAGCTCGAAATGTACAGAGAGTCCTTCCGGAGTACTTGTGCAGCTGGGTGTGAAGGGAAGGCTTCCCATAGCAGATGATGCCTGATTTGAGAAATAAGAGTTACCCAGCTGAATAAAAGTGGGAAGCAGATTTCAAGAACATAAACAAAAGCATATTTGCCATTTCCTCCTGTTCATTTGAATGGTGTTGGTTTGACCTAATCAAGTGAATTAGGTTTAGGTTTTCATTACTTCTCTAATGAAAATGAACTTCACCCTAGTGTCACAGAGTCTCTGTGCCTTGGGAATAGTCTCAGGCCCTGAGGGCCCTCATATCACTAGGCAGTTCTAATCACTAGAGTTAGGGTTTCTGGTGGTGAGGCTTGGCTGAGAGACCACAGGATCTTTGAGATCTTCGAGATCTTCGAGATCTTTGTCTTGCTCCCTTTGACCCTTTATCTTCCACTTAGAGTGTTGTGTGGGAGGCCAGGCTAGGTATCTTCACAACATACCATATAATATACAAACACATCATAAAACATACAAACATATGCCGTATAGAACCTGCAGGAAAGTGGTACATCTCAGAGTGATGGCTCCCAGAAGATGAGCTAGGTTTGAGCAGGTTCTCAGAAAACTGGGCCTTTGTGTCCTCCTTCTCCAGGATTATCAGGTATAAGTAACACCCACCCCCCTCCAACAAATGGAGAGGATTCTTCCACATGACTCCCTCTGGTTTTGGAACCATAATTGAAAGCATAAAAACAAGATGTCCCTGTTAGGGTGGCAGGGACAGTTACTCGAGCCGTCAGTCTTTCAGTGTGAGCCAGGAAAGCACAGTTGCTAAGGGTCCTCATCTGCACCCTAAACGATTGCCTTCCCCTCTCTCACTCTCTTCCTACTCCCTTCTGAACGCTGTGCTTTGTTCCCCTTTAGAATGGTGGTTTGGCCTGGAGTGATGATGCAGATGGAGGCCGGGGAAGAGAGATCTCCCGTGATTTTGCCAAGGTCTGTAATGTTTCCTTTGTGATAACGAAAGGGGCAGTTCTGCAGTGGGTCGTTGTATCTGATCCCCAAGGAATAAGGATAGAAGTGGCCTATGAGTCACATTTGTAGTCATTCAGATGGTTGTGTATCACTGGTGTAAGACTTCCTGCATAAGATGGAATTTTTCATTGTGGTGTTTTTTTTCCTCCCCTGGGGGCTTTGGGATTGCAGCTGTATGAACTGGACAGTGATCCAGAAAGGAAAGAGTTCCTGGATGACCTCTTCGTCTTTATGCAGAAGAGAGGTGAGTGTTCAGTCTACTCATCGTTTCAATTCACTGAATATTTATAGAGTGCCTACTGTGTGCAGGTCACTGTTAGCCATCCTCCCTGCAGAGTGCCAGCATCTTAGCCCAGGAGGACGAGAGCCATTTACTGCCAGTTGGTCCCATACTTATCAGAATAATTGACAACCAGGTTGAAGGGGGCAAAGAGGACCTGGGTAGAAAATGAATGGAATGATCATCCAGATTTGGTCCTGCTTTATTTTTGTCACTGTTCTGATTAACTGGTGTCTGGAGTCATTTCAAATTCAATTATACTTTTTTCTTAGCTTATAGCAGTCCTGGACATCACTTAAACTGGTATACGGGGCTTCCTGCTGTTGCGTCTAGCTTAACAGAGTCTTAGGAGGGCCAGTGAAAGAATAGAGGCCCTTCAGGATTTGTTGGGAGGATCTGAAATGATCCACGAAAAGGAAAAGCTAACTCTTTTTTTCTTATCCATTGGCTCTTTGATTTTTGCATTCACTGGCTTGGTTGGGGTGTTCCTGCAGTTTAAGTATAGGGCACATGGGCATCTGCCTTAAAATGCACCTTCCCACTTCCCTGTCCTTCTCTCCTTCTCACTCTTACCCACCGACCCACCCCCAGCCATCTCCACTTTGGACGATGGCATGTCTGAGTCTTGAGCCCAGTGACTCAACTTCCTGGCTTTGTATCCTGTCACAGCAATGGGTTCACCAGCTGGGTCAGCCCTCAGGAAGCATGGGCAGAACCCCAGCCTCTCTAGGAGATGATCCTCTGCAACCTGTGTAGCTCCATCTTCTTCACCTCAGGACAAAGCTGTAAGGGAGAGCTGCTCCTGCCAGCATGTTCCCTGGGATCCTGCCTGATCATGTATCCCTTGGTTTCTGTGTCAGCTCCTTTATTGAGACCTGGGAATGAAATCCTCCTCTTTATCCTGGGCTGAGCTATAATGACAGCCCCCAGCAACTAAATATGCTGAGTTAACTCCTCTCCCTCCCTCTTCCTCTCCCCACCAGCCCCATCCCTCTTTCTCTCCCCCCTCCTTCCCCTTCCTTTACCTTCCAAAGCCTTATTGCCTTCTTAGTAGCACGCCTATTATTGCTGGTTTGCTTACAAAGGCAGTCGAAAGTTTTGAGTCTCCCTTTCCCCCCATCCCCAAGCCTATCAAAGCAGTCTAAGCAGCTCTAATTAGTTTACTCCTCCAACTGTTATCTGGAGCTGCACGTGTCAGTAAAAAACAAGAATATAATCCCGAAAGATAATGTAACTGGCAGCAATGAAACTCCCTGGTTGCCCTGAGAGAGAGAAATCCACTTAATACTTTGGTCTCCCCCTCCAATTACCTTTTAATTATTTACAAGCTCCACAAGCCCAGCTGGTGCAAACCCGGGAGCTGATCTCATCTCAGAGGGGCTGCTATAACAATATAGATTGTAATCAGCAGTGTGGCTCCACTGCTTTATAGTCTATTGATACTTTATTGTTTTTCTCCCTTCCCAAAAGGATTTTTAGTTATATCAGCCTAGCCAAGAGTGAAGATCAGTAATTGTTTGTTTACTTCTATATGTCCCCACTAGACGAGGCGCTCCTTGAGGACAGCCACTTTGTCATTTCTCCAAGTCCCCAGTGCTAGCACAGGGCCAGACCTGGAGGCGGGTGCTGCTCAGGACGCGTTTGCTGTAGGAGCAGTCCTGTTGGTTTTCCTAACTCAGCTGCCCCACGCAGGGAAGCTGAGCTTCCCCTCCCCCACCTCACTCCCACCCACAGTTAGACAGCGGCCCGTGATTGGAGGTCAGCAGTAGAGAGCAGTGTGTGCTGAGTGTCCCGCTATTGCACAGCGCTGGGGCTACCAGACTGCCATCTAGTCTATTCCACCCAAAGCAGGAGTAAGAAACTCTCTTTGATCATGTCAGTTTATGGTTATCCAGGCCCTGAGTAAATCTTTTTTCTGTCTTCAGCACTTATGTTAGGTATTTCACTGTTTGCTGGCATCAGCAGTAGAAGGGAGATAGTCAAGTCAGTTTTGCTACTTGTTAATTACTCTAGTATAAGGTTTCTCAGCTCCAGCATATTGACTTTGGGGATTGGATAGTCCTTTGTTGGGGGTGGCACCCCCCGGTCTTGATAACCAAAAATGTCTGCAGATATTGTAAATGTCCCCTGGGGGACAAAACTGTCCCCCTGATGAGAACCACTGCCATAGAAGGATAGGAAAGAAGGTGAAGATCAAAAATTTCCTCTGCAGAGAAACTCTTCAGGGAAATCATCTTATCTCCACTCAGGTAGCAATGTTGAGGGCGGCAGGGCCTGTGTCGGGCAATAGGATGAACTCCCCGTCCGTGGCTGAGTGCCAAAGGGATGGGTGCTGGGGCCCCATCCTAGGCTGGAGTGTAGGGACCTGAGAGTTGCTGTAGCTCCAGCATGGGGAGAGTGGAGGCAGAAACACGGGGCATGCGTGGTGTACGTGGTCCAGGCACGGCTGAAAGAACCCTTGTCTGTGGCCTGGATGAATCAGCTGGCACCAGACTGTGAAGAGCCGTGTTTGGCCAAGAAGTTAGCACTCCTGTCTGTGACATAGCTGAGTTATTGAAGTTAACATATGAGAAGTAGCGCCAGAGCTGTGCTTTCAGGAGGTTTGCTGTGGCAAACAGTGTATAGTTGGGCTGAAGAGGGAAGGCTGAGGCAGGGAGACTGTGGAGGTTGTTCCCTTTAAAATCACAGTGTTCTCCTCCCTGGAAAACTCATGGTTGATGGTCTAAATTAGAATGGGCAGTTCAAGGGGACTGGGAGCAGTTTGCGCTTCTAACCTTGGGAAGCTTGCTGTCTTTACTCTTCACAGAATGGGGAGACCAAGGGCCCCCGGACATTTGTGACTTATTTGTCACTCCCAAATTGGAGTGTCTGGGACACTCAGGAGCCCAATCTTGTTAGCTGGCTGGGTGCAAGGAGAAGCCTCATAGACCCTGGCAGTGGGTCAGCAACTCATCCTCCAGAGCTAATATGAAGGATAAGCAGTAGATTTCAAAGGAACCACTGAAAGCAACCTGAGTTTGAAAGGCCCGGTGACGCCCACCTGGGCTGTGAGTGGGCTGGGCAGCTTTGACGTGGAAGGCTCCACTGCAGAGGAAGTGGACCGGGCTCCAAGGGTGGCAGGACACAGCAGGCGGCCCCAAATGACTGCAGCTGCAGGTGATAAAACGGCTGTCCAGTGGGAGAGGGGCCCAGCCGTAACCGCTGCTTTGTGCTGGGTCTCTCTGGCTTGTTAACATGTTTGGGTGAATTGACTGCAGCAGATGGGCCTTTCAGCTCGAGGCACCTTGGTTTCTAGGCCAGACCGGGTGACTTGCACCTCGTGACCCCTCCCCCACCAGCAGAACAACCCGGCCCAGAAGGCGCCTGAGAAGAGGCCGAGGCAGTGCCCAGTCGGGCTCCCTGTGTCCTGCCTGCCTCAGGAACGGCTGCTGCAGCCTGTCGGGAGGCATGCGGAGGGGGAAAGAGCTCTGGACTGAGGAGTGTGAAGCCAGTGCTAACATCCCACCCTTCTCCACGATCCTGAGCAAATCCTTCCTCTTCTGGGGGCCACAGCTTCCTTATCTATAAAATGCGCAGGTTCAGTTAGAGTCAATCTGGAAGTTTCTTCCAAGTTCTCTGTTCTGTGTTATGTATCCCTGATTGTGTCTGTTGAGCTACAAAACAGATAATGAGCCACCCTCAATAATCAAAATAGAAGAAAAGCCCCTTGAGCAATTTTCTGTCAAAATAATTGTGTAAAAACTACACCAGGGACCCCCAGAACCAAATGCTTCACTCCTTTCCTTGGTGAATCATGTGTTCCTTTGGCTGACTGAAGCCAAACTGAATTAAACAAATTTCCTTTGATTGTGCTTCCCCGACAAATGTTTCTGTAGAAAGATGGGTTAGCTCTCAGAACACCCATGCCTCTTTTTCCTCACCTTTTGCCATGTGCACGTGCACGCACATACGTGCACGTTTTTGTGTGTGTGTGTGTGTGTGTAAAGCACACACACACACCTTTCTTTGTCCAAAAAACAAAGCCAAACATTTGTAAATAAAATTCTTGGTCTAATTTAACTCACGGTGGGTGATTCCTGAAGTATCATTCCCTGGTAGATTTTCCAGGGGGTACGGAGAGGGGGTGGTGCTAGTTTGGAAGTCTCATAAGCAAAGGCTTGTAAACAATTCCATTCTTCCTTCATCACTAAGGAAGAAGAGCTTGTTCTCTTGTTCCCCAGGCAGTGAAACAGAAGTGTGGTTTCATCAAAGAGGAGGGAGATGATTTTGCTGTTAATTTTATTATTGTTACCCCATGTACTTTACAGAACCCTTTCAACCCACTATCTGATCTGCTGCTCCCCACAGCTCCAGCTCTGTGGGGTGGAGAGAGCAAAGGTTATCACGTTAGCCATGAAGAATCAGCCCCGCACGTTAAATGACTCACCTGAGGCTACAGAGCCAATTTAGCACTTGGTCTCCTAATCCCCAGGCCAGGACTTTTTCTCCTCGCCTGCACTGCCCTTGAGAAACTTGGCCCCTGGCACCAGCAGCTCCATCACCTCCCGCTGGGGCAGCGGACAAGCCTCATCTCTCCTTCAGCCTTCTGAGCCCCAGAGACAGTGGCCCGCCTCCACAGGTCGGTCTCCAGTAGGGTCTGACAGCATCTAACTGATTAACACGAGGTAGAACTCTTCATGCAAGAAGAGTCTTCATCTCAGGGTAAGGCGGCTTATCTCTCAGGGAAGGGCAGATGTGACAATTCACAGTGGCTGGCACAGAAGCTGCCATCTGTCAAGGCAGGTTGGGGTTGGGGGCACGGGAGACAGAAGCCCTAACGGTAGCATCTTGCGCACACCCGGAGTGCCCACAAGCAAGGATCTCCCCTCCAGCCCCCGTCCCAGCTCGGCACACCAGGCTAAGGACCTGCTTGGTCATGTGGAAGACAAGTTTTGTCAAGACCTCACCGGAGAACTGCCGTCCCTCCCCCACCAGTTCTGTTCAGGGCTGCAAACTGACCTTGGTTTTCCCAAATGGATTGTTGGATCTGTTTTTGATGTGTATATACAAAGAATTTACTGTGGGAAAAGGGCTTGGTCTGCCTCGAAGTGCAATTTGAGTGTTTTTCCTTCTGTTGTGTGCTTATCTATCCATCTCAGGCAAGGAAATGTTCCTGACATATATTGCTTTGCCTTTTGGTGGAGGGGGTTTCTTGTATATTCTTTGTATCTTGCTGTAAATGGTCTGTGCCATGGCCACTCTTCCTGATGGACTAAAATATGTTTGTCTTTGTCAGATAAAATAGGCTTCGGGGCTTCATATTCTAACTTTACCCACAAATGAAAGTCCAAAATGCAAATCTTTGTCTTAGGCCAGATCCTTTTCTCTCCCCAGGTGATCCAACCGCTGTTCAAGTACTGGGGTTTCCCCCCCCACTCCCCGCACTTTTAATAGTCATTTAAATACCTTATAACTACCCAGTTATCCATGATAATGAGAAGGGCCCCTGGTTTTTGAAAGGTGTGATTAATTTGAATAGCTCACTTTTGTCTTTAAATTCAACCTCTTCCCCTTCAAGGTCATTTATCGGTACTTCTAGCACTTCGTAAAATGGGGTTGATAGTTTTGCCTCCTTTTTTCCAAGGTGAGCCAATATTCAATAAATCGTCCTAAGGTTGACGTAGGGAAAGTTTGAAGGGAGAGTTTGACCCAGTTACACTGTGGGAAAATCTACTAGGTCTTGAGAGGGAGGGGCATGGATTGGCAATGGAAGCTCAGACACCCATGCACTGCTCAGGCCAGAACACCCCTGAGTTGTTGCATCTCTCCCCGGCCAGCCTTCCACCCCTTCTCCTGGAGACTCGGGCCAGGTCTGTTGACCAGTAGCAGGCGAAGCAGAGATGACCCGACGGTCCACCTCCTTCTAACTCCTTAGCCTACTTCTCTGAATGTAGTTTTTATGGAAGGAAACAGCACAGCCATAACCATAATTTTATTTTATTATTGGCCATAGTAGAGTACAACACTGCACATACTGTTGAACTTCACCTAAAGCAATTAGTCTGAACTAGAGTATCAAGAAGGGTAATGGGTTTAAAATTAGCCTCTCAGGTTCGGTGCCTCCAGAACTCCCATGCATTGCTGGTGGGAATATAAATGGGCATAACCACTGGAAATCTGTTTGGTAATATTTACTAAAGCTAAAATATGCCAACCCTATTACCCAGCAGTTTCCCTTCTAGGTGTATCCCCGGTAGAAATGAGAGCTTATGTTCACTGAAAGACACATGCAAGAATTTTCGTAGCAACGCCATTCATTATAGCCAAAGAGTGGAAAGAACTCAAATTTCCATTGGTAGTAGAATGTATGACTAAATGTTGGCATAGTCCTGTAGTGGAATACCACACAGCGATAACAAAGAATGAATTGCTGCTGTACCCAACTGGGATGACTCTCACAGGCCTAACGTGGCACAAAAGAAGCCAGACACAGAAGACTCTGTACTGCATTCTTCCATTTATGTAAAGTTCAAGAAAGTCACCTATAGTGATACATGTCAGGATAATAGTTACCTCCTGTCGGGGAGGGGGATAGGGGATGGATATTGATTGGGAATGGTAATGGAAGAGTTTTCTGGGGTGCTGGAAATGTTCTGTATTTTGATCTGAGGAATGGATACAGGGGTATGCACAGCAGTAAAGATCTGGTGGGCTGTATACTTAAGATTAGTGCACTAGGCTCTGTCAGTTAGACACCCCCCTCAGTGGGAAATCGGAGGTGAGGGCTGAAGCATACGTGTTGGTATTAGGATATTTGCGCATCCTTGTCTCTGCCCTGACCTGTGGAACAATCATCTACTCACTGCATGGCACACCACCAGAGCCTGCTGCCCAGTTTCCCGGTGGGAGGTATTTTCTACGTGAACAAGTCAGGGGGAAAAAAAATCACCAGTCATTCCTCTGCTTGTTGCTGGGGAGCAGGACTGGAGCAGGGCGGGAATTAATATGCAGAGGAATAAGCAGGAGGCCTGCCTGCCTGTCTGCCTATGCACATTCCCTGCTTAACGCGGGACTTAACTCTTCTAGGCTCCCTGGTCAGCCGCCCAGCTCTCTTGACAGGCTATGGAAATGATTAATGATCTTGTTCAAAGTCAGGAAAAAGCAGCGAGGGTCCTTGGCAGGGCCATGCCCTGGGTCCTGGGCCCTCACCCCTGACCAGTAGGCAGGAAGGCAGCCATGCGACTCTGTCTTGGGTCCCTGCCCCCTGATTGCTTCTGGTCTTGACTGGAATGTGCCCATTCTCTGTGGTGGGGAGGAAGTGGCCCTCCCCCCAACATTCCTGCCATCTCCCATCTTTGTCTTTAGTGCCAGAGGAGGCTATCTCCCCACTCTGCCCTCACCCCCACTAAGCTCTGTCTCCACGGTCTGAGTGCTGGGCAGACGAAGACGAGCCAAGTGCCAGGGAGCAGCTTTTGTTCAGCTCCATCTTCGCTGAAAGCTCCCGATCCCGGCTTTGGCCTGCGAGCGCCAGTGCCCAGCGGCATTCCCACCTCCAAGGGTTAAAGCCCCAGGAGCCCCCACAGCTTCGCTGGGTCCCGGCCTCATAAAAGCCTTTTCCACATCTCCCTCGGGCTGCCTCAGGCTCCCCCGCTGAAATCTGATAAGGGGCCTCTTTGTTGGAACTGTCAGTCTCCTTTATTGAGGAGGGAACTGGAGACCAGCGGCATTTCTTGGGGTACAGATAAGGCCCTGGATTGCTGTCAGAGGGAGCATGATTAATTACCCTCAATCCTAGCTCCTGCTTTGATAGCAGTGACTGACAGTCCACAGGCTTCCCCATCAGGTGCTCCCGCCCCCTCTGGGAGGTGTGATGGGGGCGGAGATTCGGCCTCCCGCAGGGGCGACACTGGTGACCCACCAAGAGCTCCCTGCAGTGGCTGCTGGCCTCCTTCCTGGTTCTCTGCAGGTTGCATTTGCATTTATTGTGGACTGAGGCCTGTCCCCTCTCAGGTGAAGAGCCTCTTTAGAGGAAGATGTAATCCAGCCCAGAGAATAGGCCAGAGACTCCCCCACTTCCCCACAAGGCTAGAGAAAGAGCCATTGCTTATGGACTTGAACTTCACAGACCTGGTCCTGAGCCACACAGGCGCCCTTCATTGGAGAAGATCCCAAACCGTCCATCTCAGGGTCACCTGGCAACATTATTTCGTAGTTCAGGCAAGCTCCTAAAATCAAGTTACCTCCCTTGGTAATAGTCACAACTATCCATTTTTTTTAATTTAGTTTAATTTAAATTTTGTATACAGCAGGTTCTTATTAGTTGTCCATTTTATACATATTGGTGTATATATGTCCATCCCAATCTCCCAATTCATCACACCACCACCACCACCACCACCAACCCCCCAAACTATCAATTTTTGTTTTTAAGTTTTTATTCATAGACTCATAGGACTTTAGAACTGGACGTCATCTGGAAGCAAATTCCTTGCTTCAGACTGACAGGGAAACTGAGGCCTGAATATTGTCGATCCCCCCCATCCCCACCCCCAGCGTGATGTATTGGTTTTCTTTCTTGTTCAGGTAGGGAAACTCAGCTAAAAGGCCTTCTCCCCTTCTCTTCATAGTTGAATCTCCTTGGGACAAGGGAGGTGGCTACCAGGCCCACTAAGCACAGAGCAGACTGCAGAGAGAGACCAGCCTGAGGACCCTGCCTCTCTCTTAGTTGTCAAAAGAATGGAAGCCAAGGCAGGCTTTGTGTCCGGATTGGCTGCATAACGTGAGAAAACCATGATGTCATCTAGAGCTGGGCCTCAGAATAGCTTCAGCTTTGTTTCTGAGGGTACTGAGGGGCCCGCCCGCACTGGGAGCTACTTTTAGCAGTTTCGTGGAGGGCCAACCATGAGGAAGAAAATGCCCATTCCCCTTACCCACTCACTGATCCTGGAACCAGGGTGCCTGGCCAGGCCATAGGGGCCCTGGTGAGAGAAGCTATGACCCCCCACGTGCCCAGAGTGGGGCTGGGTTGCGGAGCAGCCCTGGCCTGTGTTTTCTCTCCAGCGGTGCTGAGAAGAGGTCACTCTGGGGATTTGAAATGCCACTTTGCTCCTTCCTTGTCTTCTCAGGTCCAGTATCTACCTGTTTCCCTTGCCCCTGAGCAGTTCCCAGCCTAATGCAGCCACTCTCTGTGTGACTATAAAAAAGGCTAATTTTTAATGAAATTTCTACATCTATGACATTGTTGTCTTTGAAAGAAGCCATCTCAAATGACTAGCCATTTAGTCTAGTGACTACTCTGAGCAAATCTATAATTCCTCTCTGGGGAGCTGCCTTCAGAGGCAGTTTGAGCCACACTAGATAATCTGTTGTGGTTTATGGCCACACCTCATCTTCACACAAAATCAGTATAAACAGCCTGGTCACTTCATCCTATTTTCCTGGCTTGTTTCCATGAATGACCATTTCTAAAAGTAAAACACACCCTTTACATATGAAGGTTTACCACCCTTGGAGAGAATCAAATGAAAATAGTGTAAACTCTGAAAGCTCTTCACAAACGGAGCGGTAGCTGGCTCTTCAAGGTGACAGTTCTGAAGGACAGCACTCCCCTGGCTGGACATGCCCTGCTTGACGGTCACTCACTCAGCCACGCCTGTTCTGTGGGCATCACAAACCCAGCCCCCTTGCCCTCTTTAACACCTGTCTCCCCTTCTCTTTGACCCCACTGAATGAAGTCATGGTTTCTTCACCTTCTCAAAATCCCCAGCTCTCCATCCATTCCTGTGCTGCCAGTCCTCTTATTGTAGGACTCAGACACAAAGGGCTTAACCACTCTGGACCTCGGTTCCCCAGTCTGTTTAATAAGGGTCGTGACCCCCCTAATGAACCTGCCAGGACCTGAGAGGAGAGGGTGACTTCTGTTCAGGGCTGTCAGCAATTAGACACTTCGAGTTAGTGACAGACCCTGGTGGGCACACCACAGCAGGAAGGAAGGAAATGCGTTTAATATTCCCAGTTGGGTTAACACAGAGCTGGTTGCTTTGACTCTGAGAAGCAGGTTGGTTGGTTGGTTGGTTTAATCTGCATGGTAGTTTAGCTTATTAAACATTCTAATATTCAAGACATGATGAAGGAAAAACAATTCCTGTCTTCATTGAGCTTACAGTCCTCCTGGGATACCAGACGAACATATGTGAAACAAGTGTAACTATTTGCTGAACTTGTAGTGATTATAATAGAAATTCTGAGAGGAAAGAAATCCATGTGAACTGGGGTCGTTGGAAAATTCTTCCTGGAGGGAGTGAACGTTGAAGGCCAGTGTAGAGAGGATTTGAGCGCAGACAGGTCATTTTAGGCTTGATGAGGAGGGACAGGAAAAACAAAAAGTAGAGGAGAGAGGAGCTTGCCTTTAGGGGTGAGGGTGAGAAGACCCAACTGATTGGAGTGAGAGTGAGTTGTTGGGACATGCTTAAAATACATCGTACGTAATCTTCTAAGGAGTGTTGGGGAACCCGAGTCATGAGATTGAACATGTGAGGTGGGCTGGGTTGGCAATAAGAGTCATTGTGGGTTTTTAAACTAGGAAGCGAGTAATGGCGTGAAAGTGGTGTTTTCATTAGACGGTCTGGCAGCAGCGTGCAGGTTGATCACGTGGATTCAAAGCTGCTGGGGGCATCTGACGGTGAGCCAGCAAGGGCCTGGCCCAGGGTGGTGGCTGAGGGCCGGAGAGGAAGATGGCTTTGAGAGGGGCCTCAAAGCAGTAATCGGTGAGCCTCCCGACAGCCTAAAGGTGGGTGAGAGAGGAGGGAGAGGAGCCATTGCTGCCTCGGAGGTTCCTACCCAAGACCTCAAAGAATGATGGTGCTGCTGGAAGAAGAGGAAGTGATGGGAAAAGGGAGCTGGCCTAGGGGATGAAGCTGAGCTCACTGTGAACATCTGACCTGGAAGTGAACAGGTCACATGTGTAAAGATGTTCTGGAAGCTTCTGGAATTGAGCGCTTTGGGGACTTGGGTGAGGGGGCCTTGGGAGTGGTCCTCCCAGACTCTCCAGGTGATGCCCTGAGGGTATGAACTCGCCAAGGCCATGAGCGAGCTCGGGCAGACAGGCCTACGAAGAAGGGAGGCCTTAGCCCTGTCCTGCCAGGAGACCAGTTCTGCTGCATGAGACTCCTGTGCTTATGACAGGAATAAGGTCTACTGTCCGGAACAGCACAGGGAGAAGTAGTTAACCAGCGCGCGAGCTGTCGTGCCAGCAGTCCTCTGATATTTTACCAGTGAATCTTTGAACTTAACTCTATGGCCCCTTTGTCCTTGACCCTCCAAAGACCAGCCGGTCAATACAAAGGTCTTCAAGACCTCTAGCTCCCTCCCCACACTGAGAAAAGAGACCCGGTCCCACCATAGCAGTGCCACGTGTTCGTGCTCACGCTACTTCCTCCTCATAAACGTGGCACCCTTCACTCCACTCTGGCTTGAATTACCCTATAAAAGAGTTGGTGAGGCCAGTGATCTAGAGCTGAGAAGAAAAATGCCATTCCTTGAGGGGAAAGAAGCAGGAGGAGCTGAAACAAACAGCCCTTCTCTAATCAAGCTGGCGTAACTCCACCAGGCAGGCAGTGAGACCTCAACAAGCCTGGGGTGGGGGGGCGGCCGCGGCACAGGAGGAGCAGCCTATGTACAGTAAAAGGACTTGCCATCAAAAGGCAACAAGTCTCATACCCTGCCCTGGACGGTGACCCTTCCTGCTGGAATTCTCCCCTCTGACCTCCAGATCATTAATCCCGAGGCTGCCAAATGACAGTCATCCATCACGCCTCCTGACGAGCATCCCAGCCGCCCGAGAAAGGAGCCTGGCCCCGCCCTCCCTGCCGTCCCCCGGTGCTCATTAGTGGGCCTTCCTGCTCGGTGCCAGGTTTCCTAATCAAGTCCCTGGCTCCTCTCACTTCCCTTCGGGGCCAGTGGGCGGAAGCGGCTCTGACCCTCCCTCTTTCAGAGGCCAGGGAGGGGTTGGAGTGAATTGTTGAGTGGCTTTTCATCCCCCTGGAGACCTGTGTGCCCAGCAGCTCCTTTGACATGGTGGGTACACAGGAGAGAAAAAACCATTTCTCTGCCCTGTAGCAGGAGAAGAGATGAAGAGAAAACAGGCAGTATGCAAATAAAAACACGGTTATAAACTGCACTGAGAGCTGCAGAAGAGAAGCCAAGGAAGCTCTCCAGGTGGACAATGGGGCAGGACCTCACCTGTCTTGGGAGTCAGGGAAAGACTTCCCTGAGGAGGCAGCTGAACAGCTTCTGAAGGCTCCAGAGGACTGAGTTGCCAAATCATTAGGAAAGAATCTGGAATCATACTGCTAGCAAAAAAAAAAAAAAATCTTTGAAGTCATTTAGTCTGGCCCTCTTATTTACAGGTGGGAAACAGACCCAGAGAGGCTGTGTGTTTTACCCAAGGCCACACAGCCTGTGAGTTGGACCTATCTTTCTGTTCTTCCCAAGGAGAACTGGCAGCTAGTCTGATAGCTTCCAGGCTTTGAGAGTTCGAGTCAAATTATACTTGTAAGCAGATTTATGAACATACTTCCAACTCAGCAAAAGGGTGGGCATCCACAGATGTCTTCTTTCTCTGCATGGTAATGACACAACCCTCTGTTTCTCTCTTTGCACAATCACAGGGACCCCCATCAACCGAATCCCCATCATGGCCAAGCAGATCCTGGACCTGTATATGCTGTATAAGCTGGTGACGGAGAAGGGGGGCCTGGTGGAGATCATCAACAAGAAGATCTGGAGGGAGATCACCAAAGGCCTGAACCTGCCCACGTCCATCACCAGCGCCGCCTTCACCCTGAGGACCCAGTGAGTGGCCAGAGCCTTGGGGAAAGGAAGCTAAGGCTGGAGAAAGGGGATGCTTTAACCTAGAGGAGAGGAAGGAAGGAAATTCCACTGTATAGTGAACAAGATGGGCGGAATTCCTGAAAGGGCCTGGAGCTTTCTGAGATGAATCCCTCCCTAACCTAAGTCATCCTGAGAGCGCCCCTTCCCAAGCATCTCCTGTGTGCTGCTGCTTCACTCTTCTGTTTCATTCAAACCTCACCAACAACCCCGTCAAGAAGGTTTTTGTCCCTGTTTCCCAGACAACAAGAACTAAGTCTCAGAGGTTAGATCGTTTGGTCAGAGCCATACCAGCTAGTAAGTGGTCAGGCTGAAGAGTCACGCCTGGGCTTCTGTCTCTGAAATTCACGCTTTTTCCAGGACGTCATCTCCCACACAGCGCCCCTACCTTAAGCCTGGCCCTTCCTACCTGACACTCAGCTTGCCCAGCAACAGCGGACCCAGAGGAAGGCAGGCACTGGGATCCCACTGGGATCGGCGACCTGTTTTTCTACCCATTTGAGTTAATTATAAGGGTGATAGAAGCAGTGAGAACAGGAGGAGCACTGGCGAATGAGGGCCAGAGGGGAATCTGTTCTTTCAGAACTCTGGACGTTGTTCTGTGAAAAATACGGAAAGATCAGCCATGTATAGGTTAGGTGACATGTTAAGGCCTTGTTGAAACTGTTCCAGGAGAAGTTGGGAACAGAGCAATATCCAGCATAGCAGTCCTTCTCCCAAGGTTCTTGGGTAGCGAATTGCTTCTTGGGGCATCTGACACAAAGAGGGACATCACTTCTAGGTCCACACACAGTGGGAAGAATTGCTCCTGTCTGACCAGCCTGACTCAGAATGGTTAGGAGATCAAGGAGCCAGAAAGACATTGCAAAACATGGCATTTCTCATTTCTCCCAGGACACTAGAAAGGCGCCACAAAAACATGAAACGTTAGCGAAAGTATCTATTTCCCTAATGAACCGTGCCTCCACTTCGAGCTGCGTTTAGAATTGGGTAGCAGTTAGAGGGCCTGGGGTGGGGCATCGCTGTCCGGGAGGTTCCTCTTCCATCACATGCACCAGGTTGTGCTCCTTTGTCCTAGAGGACAGAGCCTGCCCCTCAGAGCCCGCTTCCAGAGGCCCATCGACTTAAACTGGACAGCCCTCGTGCCACATTTTGGATGACTCTGGCTTCCTTCCTTCCTTCCCTCCAGGTATATGAAGTATCTCTATGCCTACGAGTGCGAGAAGAAAGCCTTGAGCTCCCCGGCCGAGCTCCAGGCAGCCATTGATGGCAACAGGAGGGAGGGCCGCCGGCCCAGCTACAGCTCCTCCCTCTTTGGCTACTCGCCCGCTGCTGCCTCTGCCGCTGCCGCTGGGGCCCCTGCCCTCCTCTCCCCGCCCAAGATCCGCTTCCCCATCCTCGGGCTGGGCTCCGGCAGTGGCACCAATGCCAGTGGCCCTCGGATATCCCCAGCAACCACTCTCAGGAAAGGTCTGCAGGGCCCTTGTGAGGAGGAAGGGCAGGGAGGAAGGGCGCCAAGTTCCCTGGGTCCAAGACCCAGGCGGGAGGGTGGGTTATGGGTTGGGTCCAGCTCTGGTGCCGTTGTCAGGTGATGGAGTCCCAGTGACAACCGTGCCCGTGCCAAATCGCCTGGCTGTGCCTGTGACCTTGGCCAGCCAGCAGGCCGGTACCCGGACGGCCACGCTGGAGCAGCTGCGGGAGCGGCTGGAGTCGGGGGAGCCCCCTGAGAAGAAGGCGTCCAGGCTGTCAGAGGAGGAGCAGCGCCTGGTGCAGCAGGCCTTCCAGCGCAACTTCTTCAGCATGGCACGGCAGCTGCCCATGAAGATCAGGATCAATGGCAGGGGTGAGTGCCGGGCCCGGGCGCCAAACCCCGGCTCCATTCGAGGGCCCGTTTACGTCCCGGGGACTGGGGTGGAGCCCCTCCAGGTTCTGCCCCCCTGGCCCCCAGAAGGATCTAGAGGCCAAAGAGCCACCCGAGGCTTTGGTGGCCACAGAGGTCTCAGTTCACCAAAGCTGAAGTCATTTTGCAGGGGACCTGCAGTTTCCTCAGGCGTGCCCTGTTCTCTAGCAAAGAGGAGAAGCAGTTGTTCAAGGAGGAGCAGGAGGCCTTGAGGGACAGCTGCCGCGTCTTCCCCGTCCCCTCCTGCCTTTTGATCTGTCTCAATTAAAGGGCTCGCCCTTCACCCCAGTGCCTCACCATCTGGGAGAAAGACAGCACCTCCTTTCCGGAGGCTCAGTGAGGGGCCAGAGCTGCCTCAGGCCAGGCTGCCAGTGACCCCCGGGAGAGAGGGGAGGAGGAAATACAAGTTTGGCAGCATAACTGGCATCTTTTCCCTTCCCCTCCACATTTTTCAGGTGCCCCACCTTCTCCCCGCCCCTCCCCCCACCCGCAACCACGCACTCCACATCCCTTGTTCCCCTTGTTCCCCTTTCCCCCTCACACACATTTTCTTTGCCATTCTTGACTCTATCTCAGAACAAACATGTTGGGAAACAAACAAACGGGCTCGTGTTGGGAAGAAATCAGGTGTGAAGAGAGCTGTGCGTGTTCCCAGGCAGCCCCTCCCTGTCCCACTCCCCCCCTGGCGAGGAGCCGAAGGGAACTGGAGGTGACAGCCCGGACAGCAGGGCTCTGCCCTCTTGACCCAGTCAGGCCAGGTGCCCCTGGCCCTGCACAAGCCACAGGCTAATAGATGAGGCAGCTCATCTGGAAGAATTCTTGGCTCTCAACGTCATGAAAGGGCAGAGTCTCGGTGAGCCAGGCGAGGCCCTGTGTGCCAGCGCCTGCAGCCTTCCACAAACCACGGAGGGCTCAGATGGAGAGGGAGTGCCAGGTGCTGGGCAGGTAGACCCTCTCCTTGGGGACCTCCCAGCCTGGTTAAGGGGAGGAGGAGGCAAGGCAAATCCTCAGAGGAAGGGGCTGGGTCTTAGTGACCTCTGACGCCCCACCCAGTGGATAGTGGGTGCTCAGGGTTTGCAGAATCGTGTTGAAAGCATCAGTGCGCAGCTGCGAGCTGAGGTCAGCCTCCTTGCCTATGTGATGCCTCTTCTCTGAGAGCAGAGGGAGTTGGGAAGGTGAAGTGGTTCAGTAGAGAAAGCAAGCCGTAGGACGTTCACCAGCCTGGTTCTCCTGCCACACCTTACACTTGGCAGAAGGTTATCCAGGTGCTTTCTAACTCTGGGAGGCCTCAGCCTGCTGTGGCCAGGCCGGGAGGGTGGGAGAGCCTTGAAGGGAACGACAGAAATGCCGGAGGGCTTGACCGGGCCTGCTGTCTCCCTTGTCCCCAGCAGAGGACAGAGCAGAGGCCTCGGCTGCAGCGGTGAACCTGACCACGAGCAGCATTGGGAGCATCAACATGTCTGTGGACATTGACGGCACCACTTACGCAGGTGAGGCTCTTGGGGCTCTGAAGGAGGCGGCAGGGTGGCAGCCAGCCTCAGTACAGCTCCCTGCAAGACCCCCTTGTCACCGTTCTGTCTGAATATCTTCCCAGGGGTGGCTTCCTTTCAAGGTTCCAAAAGTAAAGTAGTTCTTCCGGATGAGGAGGGCTGAGGATTGCTAATAGGATGACAGATCCCCCTCCACCATTTTTTTTTTTTTTTTTTGCGGTACGCGGGCCTCTCACCGTTGTGGCCTTTGCCGTTGCGGAGCACAGGCTCCGGACGCGCAGGCTCAGCGGCCATGGCTCACGGGCCCAGCCACTCCACGGCATGTGGGATCTTCCCGGACCGGGGCACGAACCCTTGTCCCCTGCATCGGCAGGTGGACTCTCAACCACTGCGCCACCAGGGAAGCCCCACCACCACCACCTTTGATAAAGTGATGGAGACCCCTTGTCTAACCCTTTTTCGACCAATGGTTGGCTCGTTATTTGAAAAAGTCATTTAACGTAAAGAATCATAATCAACTCTATCCACACCTTTAACATTGTATTATAAGTTAAATCAGTGTCCACCATTACAGTCTTTCAATGCATGTGTCTCCTTTCTTTGACTGGTTCAGCTCTTCTCTTCCTGGACATCATCTGTCATGGTCCAAGAACTGACACAGGCAAAGGAATCGGAGCGCAGCAGAATCAGCCTATATTTTCATGATTTTCCCCCCAGTCTTTTACAATTGTCTCTTCCTAGATCTAATTTGGCAACAGTTTTTTGTTGGTTGGTTGGTTTAGCACCTTTACGAAGACTTTCCAAGATGTTCAACTTAGTTTTCATAGAAACAGCAATCCGTTTCCCACTCCCATTTTGTTAGTGTAGAGATGAGTTTGGGGATAAAGCCAGCTGACTGGTTGTTTTTTGTTTTTTTTTGGCTGCATTGGGTCTTTGTTGCTGCGCACGGGCTTTCTCTAGTTGCGGCAAGCGGGGGCTACTCTTCGTTGAGGTGCGCGGGCTTCTCATTGCAGTGGTTTCTCTTGTTGCGGAGCACAGGCTCTAGGTCCACGGGCTTCAGTAGTTGCAGCGCGTGGGCTTCAGTAGTTGCAGCACACGGGCTTCAGTAGTTGTGGTGCGTGGGCTCAGTAGTTGTGGTGCATGGGCTTAGTTGCTCCGCGGCATGTGGGATCTTCCCAGAGTAGGGATTGAACCTGTGTCCCCTGCATTGGCAGGCGGATTCTTGACCACTGTACCACCAGGTAAGTCCCTCCAGCTGACTCTTGTTAAGCACAGCTTGATGAGTGGGGGCCCCAGAGCACGGGCACACTGGCCAGTGGCCTCCTGCTGGGAGCCTGGGCATCAATCACCTGTTTTAGAGGGGGCATGGGGAGGTGCCCAGTGGAGGGGGCTTAGAGCTGCACCTTCTATCAAAACCAGGGGCATTTCCACAGGGCATGCTTTGAGTGCTCCTGCTCTGGGGACTGGGGCCAAGGCCGCTCTGGATCTCTGCCGGGCCACTTGCTGGGGGCATCACGCTTGGGGCCAGGGAAGGGGCAGAGTTCCTGGAAGCAGCCTGCAGAGAAGCAGGGATGCCAAGTTGCCTAGCCACTCACCACAGAGTCAGTGCTTCAGAGACCACGCCACGTTCAAAGGTCTCTGCCTAACACAGACCCCTCAAGGAGACTGGGCGAGCTGGCGGCTAGGGCCTGGATGCCCTTTGCCTTCTGGTGGTGCCGTGTGGTCGAGGAGGTTTGGGGGTTGGGAGTGGGTCTGTGTGGAAAGCAGGGAAAGGGGAGATCAGTGCCTGGCTCTCCATCTCCTCTCATCCTTTCTCAGGAGAGAGGAGGATATGCCTCCTCTCCCTCAGCATGGGGAACAGTCAGAAGAGAGTTGAAGGCTCCCCAAACCTCACTTGCCTCAATCCTGTCCCACCTGTGTCCTTTCTCAGTGGCTGTGCAGTCACCCAGGCCCGGAGCTTGGAAGTCATTCCTGAGAGCCCCTCAGGCCCATCACCCACCAGAGCTCAGCAGACGCCACTGCTCTGCTGCGTCCCCGCCGCATGGCCCTGGTTCAGACCTCTCTTCTCCCCTGTTAGAGTAGCTCTGACTTGCAGGCTTCCATCCACCCACATCCTCCCAGCCCCACAGAGAGCTCTGAAATGCCCGTCTCGCGATGTCCGTCCCCTTCTTCCCCTTAAAACTTCAGGGGCTTCACAAGCCCCACAGGGTACGACCCCGGCAGCCTAGAGACACGCAGGCCTCCATTTCCTCGCGCTGCCACCTCTCCAGCCTCCTGTGCCGCATGCCTGCCTTCAGCTCCCCCCGGGCCTACCGCGTTGCTGCACCAGCCTCCAGCACGTTCGCCGCCTCTCTCTGTTCTTTGTTCTCTCAGATTTCCTCTGCCTGCCACGCCGTCTCCTCCTCGTCGTGTGGCCACTTTTTCTAAAAAGTCCAGGCATGCTCTCCCGCCAGAGCTTCTCCTGACCCACTTTCCCCTGCCCTCCAAAGCCGCCTTTTTTCCCCACAACACGCTGGGTACACTTCACTTAGAGCCTTTGTGACATTTCAGCAAAATGACTCTGTCCGTCCCCCTCACCAGCCTGTAAGCACCTGCAGGCAGGGCAGTGTCGGCACCTAGCGCAGCGTCCAGCATGGAACCTCCTCGCCCAGAGTTAGGCGGCAATAGATACAGTGGAATGAACTGAATCCCTGAACCTGTCCCTCCTCTCCCAATGTGCTCACACTTGCTTCTCCCCGCCCCCACTCGCTCAGGTGTGCTGTTTGCCCAGAAACCTGTGGTTCACCTCATCGCAGGATCCGCTCCCCAGAGCATCGGCAGCAGCGCCAGCAGCAGCAGCAGTTCTCACTGCTCGCCAAGTCCTACCTCGTCCCGGGGCACCCCCAGTGCAGAGCCCTCCACCAGCTGGTCCCTCTGAGGGGCAGGACCCAGCTCCCAACTCCCTCCACCCTCCCATCGAGAGTGGAGGAAGCTGATGCACAGAATTTACCTCATCTCATGGAGCCCACATCAAACACCATTTGGCCAGATGTTGAGAGTTTGGACCTGTCCGTCTGTCCAGGCTCCATCAGGTCCTGCTGTACTCTAGAGGCAAGGAGAGGCTGGAGGGGCCTGACAGGGCAGCGTTGTCCAATCAGGGATTGTCCTGGAGAACTGGGCGGGGTCTGTGGGCGTCCAGCTTCCTCCAGGGCTCCCAGGCCACCTCCCATCCCGGGCACAGTGTATTGACAATCTGTAAGCTGACACAGGGCTGGAGGCCCTCCACATCCCTTCCCCTTTAATTTATTTCCCTTCCCCTGCCTTCTGCCGTGACCCCAGGGTCACTGGTCTCTTCCCCTGCTCAGTCCCCCAGTCTTTGACTCCAGTGTGGGGCTGCTAGGAACCAAGAGCATGTCTTTGTGGCCCTTCTCTGCTGAGCATGGCATGGGGTCCTCCCAACCCACCTTGCCTCCCATGTTTGGTTCTTGGGGTGTGGGTCTCTCAAATTCAAGTCTTGAAGCAGTCCTCAGGGCCCCATATCCCCCTTTTAATGGTCCCAAGACAGGGATCATGAGGGCAGTCCTCAGGACCCAGGGCCTGCTGGGCATCTGCTGAGGGAGAGGCAGAGCCTCAGGGGCTGCCCAGGCAGGCCCTGGCACCCACTCCACTGACCCTTTTCTGACCCTGCCAGACCTCACGTCCCCACTCATCCCTGTTGGCCAGCTCTCCCAGGAAACAGCCCACTTGTCCCTTGGGCCCCTCTTCTTCTCGTGGGGCCCAAACCTGCCAATGTCAGGTTCATTGAAATACCTCAGATTTGTAACTGTTGATGTTTGATTCTTCAGGAAGTATTTGCATCTCTGAAATCTTTTTTATATGTGTTTGCTGACTTTTGTGTTTTTTTTTTACTTTAAAATTTTTATTGTTGTTATTGTAGCACCAAAGAAATGAAAGCAGATCACCCCAAAAGCCGAGCAAATGATTTGGTACCCCAGCCCCTCCGGCCCTTCCCTAAGACCCCAGTGAGGGTGCGAGCGAGGCAGCAGGAGAGACGACTCAGGGATCACAGTGGCAGGAGGAGGTGGAACGGAGAGGCCCGCTCTCACGCAGGTTGGATCGTGAAACCACACCGGTTCTCAAGATGGCCCTTGACCCATTTCCCACCAGAGCAGGGCAGTCCCAAACCCCAGCGCCCAGTTCACCAGGGTGGGGGCAGGGCATCTTCCCTTCACTCAACATTCCCACCTCAGGGCAGGAGTGGGCTGTGGAGGCCATGGACCTTGGAGAAGTTGAGCTGCCCCAGAGGGTGAGGAGATGCTGAAAGAGCTCTGTCTCTCCTCTTGGACCCTGGGGTGGAGTGGGCTGTTCCTGTGTCCTAAAGAAGAGGTGATTCTCACACAAGGCGCGCCTCTCAATCGAGTAAGCCCTGCAGTGTTCAGTGGAACCCCACCTGCTGTGACATCATCGCGCTGTGGTGGTGGGAGACCATGGTGGCACAAGCCCACGCACGACTAACGCTCAGTCCATCTAGGAAAGGAAAGGGAAATCATACGCTTGAGCACAAAACACATACCTCAGCCCAGTGAGCTGCAGCTGCACTGACTGCATCTTCTCTCCCTTCCCTAGCCCTCCACACTGTCTCACACTCACACATACTCACACACACAGCCCCATCCATTGGGGGCTGACCCTCTCCTGGCCTCACCAGGCCGGCACAGGGCCTGGCAGAGAAGGGCGTCTGAGGTCCGTGTCAGGGAGGAGCCCGGTTGGCTGGCGCTGGGCCCACTTGAAGGCATCGCAGACATTTGGCCAGTGTGTCTTTCTCAGGGCTTTGGTCACAAAGGATGGACTCTTCCCACCTGGAGGACACAGGGGTGGTGCACTGTGTCTTCCTGGTTGTTGGATCCTCTCCCTTTCCTCAGGCAGCTTGCCCAGCTTGCCCTCTCAGCAAGCCCTCGCTGCCCTCAAGGGCAACAGCAGGGTCTCAGCCTGAAAGCCCGAGGGTGGGAGCGCCGGCAGGTGCCCCCAGAATGGGGCCCTGGGCCAAGAGGAGCTCTCCTGACGGTGCAGCCCTGAGGTCACATGGCAGCCATTGGCCAGGGCCGCTCCGTCCCCTCCCCCTCCCCATCTTACTTGTATTTAACCAGGAAAAAATGTGATAGCACATGGGTAGCCTAGGCAGTGGATAAATACCTCAGAAGTCCTCTTGCAGCAAGTGTCTGTATATGTTGTGGTCATTTTCTATCTTACATGTTCTCGAATGTTTATATTTCAATAAACCTCTACCTCTTCACACAAGCAGGTCTCGCAGGCGCTTTCAGTGACTCTTTCATTTGACAGTACTAGGGAAGAGGCGAGGACCTTCAGAATGAAAGGGGCTAAGTGAACTACTCCTCTGATCCCTTGATTTTTCCTAACCCTTCTCTTCGCTGCTCACCCATCGTTTTCCCAAAGCGCTTACTCTCAGCCTGTCTTCTGTATTAGCTGGGCACCGCTGATATTGCATGATCACCAAAACTGACTCCCCTGGTGTCACGTCAGGGTCCCAGCAGGCACAGGCCCAGGGGTCTCCTCCATGAGCAAGCCCTCTTTGAGCTCCTGCTGAATAAGTACAGTCCCCACGCTCACGGAGCTCACACTCTTGTCTGGGAGGCACACATGACTCTAGACAAAAACCGAGTCTTTAGAATACAGCATGACTGGGACCAGTGGGGTAGATAAATGCTGGAGCAGCTCACTAGGGAATCTCTGGAAGGCTTCCCAGCAGCGGACATTTCAGCTAGAAGAATGAGGTGGCCAACTGGAGACGTGAGGAAGAGCAGAGGAAGTGATACATGTGGAAGCTCGGTGGCATCAAAGGACCTGGCATTGGGGAACTGTGGGCAGTGCCTAGGGTTGGGGGGTGCTGGAAAAAAGTGTGGCTGGGGCCAGGATGGAGCCCAGGCTAAGGAATTTGGGCACCATCCTCTGAGCATCGGGACCCTGCTGACATGTTTTAAGGAGGACATAGGCTTAGAAAGAGGCTTTTCTAGAAGGGTGATCTGGAGCTGGGAGACATTCTAGGCATGGACACCCTGGGACACTGCCACTGAAACAGGCCTATACCCAGACTGCTCAGCCTTTTTCTCTGCCACGATGCGCATCGTATGGGCACAACCTGGTTTGGGCAAAACCAAAAGAAATGGGCAGAGAGGTAAAGCACTGGGTGGGTTTGTGATTGCCCATCTCCATCCATAACAACATACACCTCGCCTGTCTGCAACCTCTGAGGCATGGGGAGGGGGTTCTCTCTGCCATTTTGAAGTGCTAGAAAGTGAGGGTGACACTGGGACAGTCTTGAACCTCTCACTGACTTCTTAAAATCTTGTGAAAGAAATAACCAACCCTTTAGTACTTTAATTACTAACCAATAGTTGGGATCACACGTCACAACCTCCTGTGACACACCAGGAGGCTGCCACATGGAGATTCACTGGGCCTGGTATGGGAGGAGGCCCAGAGATGAGGAGAAGCAGGGTCCAGAGACATTTGAGTTAGAAGTATGGAGTGGATGTGAGGGGACGCTGAGGGAGAAGTGGCAGCTGAATAAGCCTCCTGATAGAGATGGAGAATCTGAGAAGACCAAGGCACTGAGCCACTGCAGTTCCATCCCACTTTATATATATATATATTTTTTTATTTTTATTTTTTTTGCGGTATGCAGGCCTCTCACCGTTATGGCCTCTCCCGTTGTGGAGCAACCGGCTCCGGACGCGCAGGCTCAGCGGCCATGGCCCACGGGCCCAGACGCTCCGCGGCATGTGGGATCCTCCCGGACCGGGGCGCGAACCCGTGTCCCCTGCATCGACAGGCAGACTCTCAACCACTGTGCCACCAGGGAAGCCCATCCCACTTTAAATTAACAGAAAAAAATATAGGAGAATATCTAAGACCTCGAGAAAAGGAAGAATTCCTCAGACTAGACCCTCCGAGAAAAGTTCATCAAAAGATACCATAAGATAAAAAGACAAACTGGGAGGAGATGCTTGTAACACACAACTAGTCAGAATTTCTTTCTTTTTTAAAAAAATACTTATTGTTTTTTTTGCATTACGCGGGCCTCTTACTGTTGTGGCCTCTCCCATTGCGGAGCACAGGCTCCGGACGCGCAGGCTCAGCAGCCATTAAATGCTTGTTGTTAAGACAAAAGCAAAAAGAAGGATTGAGGAGAGGGGGCAAAGTCATGAACAGGTGTTTGGCAGAAGAGGAGATAAAATGGTCCTCATTAGTAATCAGGGAAATGCACAAAAATCCATTCCACACCATCAGATTGGCACAAACTGTAGTCTTAAAATACCAGGCCTTGGTGAGGATGGGGAGCAATGGGAACTTTCACAGATTGCTGGGGGCGGGGGGGGATAAATTAGCCTAACTCTGGAAAACACTATGGCTGTACCTAGTAAAGTGGAACGTGCCCATGCCCTGGGGCCCAGCAATTCTGCTCCCAGGTTTGTACCCCAGAGGAACTCTGAACGTGTGCCCCAGGACATGGGATGGCACTGATGGTAATAAGGAGACTGTGAAATTACCAATTACTGAACACTGGTGTATGCCAGGTGTGGTTTAAGTTATTTGCATGAATTAACTCGTTTGCTCCTCTACATATTTATGAGTTTGGAGGCGCAGAGAGGTTGAGTAACTAGCATGAGGTCCCAGAGCTGTGAGAAGAGCAGTCGGTGGCTACGGAGTCCAGAATCTGCCCTAACCACGAGCGAGGCAAAGCACTCTGCTCAGTGTCTCATTTAACACTGCACCCATAGACCTGTGAGGCAGAGACTTCGTTCATTTTACAGATGAAGAAACTGAAGAGCAGAAATGTGCACGAGGTCACAAACGTAGTGAATGGCAGGGCTGGGAACGGACTCTAACGCAGCTGTCCAACTTCTCCCGCAGATGCCTCTTTTAAGTTAGGGCAGGCGTAACCCAACGCGGTTACGAGAGGGAAGCAGAGGACGCGGGGAGGGGAGTCTGATTATCCCACGTCTCGGCTCTGGCCCCACCCGACCCCCCAAGCCTCGCACAGCAGGGGGGGGGTCACCTGAGGGACCTAAGTATCTCCGGGACCAGCTTTCCCAGCCACGAGCCGCAGCTTCCCCCACCTCATTGGCCAGGGCTGGGCATGTGCCCTCCGCGCAGCCAATGGGGCGAGCGCGGGGTGGGGGGCGGCTGGGAAGGGCCTGGGGCCGCGCGGCGCTTGGAGGGTCGGTCCGGCGCCGGCAGCGTCTCTGCCCGCCTCCCTATGAAATGAAGTGCCCGTTACTGCCCGGAAAGGAGGGGGAGTTGGTGGCTTGGGACTTATGAAAGAGAAGGTTTGTAATCACCACCGGAAGGAAAGGGAGAAGGAACCGACCAGACCAGCAGGACTGGGAAGAGTGGGAGCCCCCGCTGCGCTTGGAGACAGTGAGTACCAACCCCGTCAGCAGCTGGGACACAGGGACACACAAGAAGGCAAAGGGGTGGTGGGGTGGCCTTCTGTGCCAGGGGAACAAACCGGAGCCGGGTCTGAGATAAGCCGGTGGAGGGCAATGCTCCGCCTACCCGGAGGGCCTTTGGGACAGGGTGGGCAGCCATCTGGTTTGGAGGCATTCCCTCGTAAGGGACCCAAATCGCTCAGGCCCATATGAGCAGACAGGAGGGGTATTTATTCTCCGACACCAGGGTATGTGGAGGAGCCCAAGGGCAATGGGACCTGGGGCTGGCCTCAGGAAGGGTCTGGAACCCAGAAGCGCTGCCCGTGGAAGGTATTCCTCCCCTCCTGAAGACCAGCTCAGCCTGACGCCTGAGCTACAGAGCAAGGTGAGATGACCATCCGAAAGGTCAACTTTATGTCTTCTGCATGCATGAGACCCCCTGGGCTGAACCAAAATCTCTCCATCCCAATTTCAGTTTCTGGGAATCGTCAGCTCCATTTACTCTTACTGAAATACACCTTTTTCCGCAGAGAAAAACGGCGGTTGACAGCTCCCCAGTTTTATGTGTCCAGTTTTCAGCCCAGGAAAGATTACTCTTTTGTCCTAAGTCCAGTGACCCCAGGAAGGGGACCATTGGTTCAGTTGGGTTCAGCACCCAGTGCTGGACCAATCAGTTGAGAACTTGACAGCCCCCACAGTAGCCTGTATATGGCAGGGAGGGCAGAGGACATTTTGTGGAGGACGATGCTGGAGAAACAATCCCAAAGATGTTCTGTCCCATTGCCCTGCCAGAGTCCCCCTCTGCAAAACTCTGCTTCACTTAAGGCAGTAGATGGGGGGAGTGTTCAGTGACAGCATCGAGGATGGTTCTGGGGGGCATGTGGCCCAGCTGACAGAGCTCTGTAGTGGAAGGAAGCACAGAGGAGGGTGGGGAGGGAAGTTCAGAAAAAGAAAAATGGCCAGTTGACCTTGAGGGGGATGTCAGCCCTAAGCCGGCCTGGCCTGTGGCCATTAAAGATGGTCCTGCTCTCAAGCTCAGAATAGGCAGTGTGAAATGAGAAACCACCTTTCTGGGACAGGTTAGGGAACCAGGGGGCTTAGCTGCTGTTTTGCTGTGTGACCTAGGGCAAGTTACTGCCCTTCTCTGGGCAGTTTCCTGTCTGTGAAATGGAAACTGTAGAGTGATTTGAATGAAGCACAAGTAAATGAAAACTCACTTTGAAAAGCCTAAAGCCCAGTGCCTAAGGCCTTCACCAGTAAGACAGAGGGTCCCAGCCATCACTCTGCTGGCACTGGGGCAATGAGTGGGCCAACCAAGCCCCACGAGGAGCCCAGCATCCCCACCTGGCCACTCCCTGCCCAGCTCTACTCTGAGCCACAGGGTCCCCCTGGGAAAGAGCCAGGTGGCCTCAACCACTGAGAGTCAGGAACCCTGTGCCGGCGTGAGCATTTCAGGCCCCGTGGCAGGTGGGGGACAAGGACAGCCTCTTACTGCAGCCACCTACAATAGGTCTGACAGAGACTTTGGCCTTGGGGGCTAAAGGCATAGCTACAGGGGCCTCCCCTCTCCCCAAGAGTCTTTTTCCCCACTTGGTTTCCTGAGGCCTATCGATCCAGGCCCTCTGTGCCAGGACTGCCCGGCTCCCTGGGGCGGGGCCAGGGGCTGACCTCAGTCTCTTGTGCTGCAGAGCGAGGCTGTGAATCTGTTCCCTCGTGGCTCAGGGCCTCAGTCTCCACGCCACCTTTCTTCCCCAGCCTGGGCACTGCCCCTGGCTGCTTCTCAGATGCTCCTTTCCTCTGGTTCCAGGGCTGTGGCTACGATCTGGAAGCAGATGAGGCAGAGGCTGACCCCCACAGAGGGCGCAGAGGCAGGGCAGGTACCAGGTATGCGGTAGCTCCAGCTCTGCCGGGGAAGGGTGGGCAGTTGAGGAATCCAGGAGAACCAGCAAAGGTCCAAGCTGGAGGGACCCTTCGAGCCTCTGTTTCCCCCTCCAACTTGTGGATGGGGAGACGAAGGCAGAGAGAGAGACTGGGCCTGGGTCCCACAGGGAGGCAGGGGTCACTCTGCCTGTCCCTCTGGAGAATCCCCAAATGCTACCTTCAGTTGAGAGGCGGATGGAGGCTCCTGTCCTCCCGGCGCTGGAGCCCTTGATGCTCGGAGCTGCACCAGCTCCTGTTCCCTGTGGACACAGCTCCCAGCCTGAGGGTCCACTGACAGATCTGCCCCGCTTCCCTCGGGATCCCCAGAGAGCAGCTGAGGCAAAAGACAGGATCCCCCACCCCGTCCAGCTCCTCCACGCAGGGTCATAAAGATGAGGCCCTTGGTCAGAGTGAAATAGAATCCAAGCACTAACAGTATTCAAGCTCCTGGTCGTGGGCATTGTCTGTCACTGGTGGCTGCACATTGTATCAGATTGTTTCCTGAGCTTAGTAAGAAGTGTAGACAATGCCTTGTTGGTGGAACAATGGATAGCCTTTGTGACTGAAGCCCCATACACAGTCGGTCTCGGGCACATCTCTGTGGTTTTATGGCTTTAATACTGACTCACCCAAACTGGACCCCAGGTATCAGGAAGCTTAGGGGGACTGGAAACAGGCACTGTGCTCCATGCACCGTCTCATGTAATCCTCACATCGTCCTTTGAGGTAGGCACTTTGAGGTAGTGCCCCCATTTTGCAGATGAGGAAACTGAGGCTTAGAGAAGGCACACCTGCTCATACTCACCTAGTTGGTTGGTGGAGAAGCTGACTCGAGCACAGGACTTTTCAGCTCTGAAGGCCACTCTCCTTCAATCTGTGACGCCAGGCCCAGGAACCCAGACATCCTGACTCTCTGTGCCCCCAGAACCCACCTAGCCACGCTCCCTCCTGCTTCTTCCCCTAGATTCCCCTCTTCAGAGAAGAGAAGGCAGACAGGGCGATATGTCAGGCCCCAGGCCCATCACTATCCCCCGAGGGGATGAGAGGGCTCACTTAACAGCGCATCCCCAAACGCCCCCTGCCACCTGCCCCAGATTCTCAGGGGCAGGGGAAGAGCTGTGGGGCCTGGTGAGCATCTCTGTGAGGGAGGGGGGTTTCTCCCCCAGAGCCCCTCAGATCCGGGTGCCCCTCACCACCCCCCCCATGGTCCTCACTCTCCCACCAGCTCCTGCTCCAGCCTCAGCTTCTCAGCAAGGCTCTCTGCCACCTTGAGGGGGCGTGGGGAGAGGCAGTGAGCACATTCGAGGGCTTCAGCCCTGTCGGAAAGGGGGCAGTGAGGGCTTGGGAGGGACTTGACTAGGGAGTCGAAGAAGGGAAAGCCAGTGGCCACAGTGTGACCAGGAATGGGCAGGGGAGACCGTGGGTCCCTCGTTGGGCATGCAGGCCTGGCAGCGGCACAGAGGTGGGGGTGAGCTGAGCCCCTGGTCTGGGCACCCTCCAGGGCCAGCTGCTGAGCCTCCAGCTCTGAGGCGTGAGCCTTCAGCACGTCCCAGGCTTTCTCGAGCTTAGGCCGCATCTGGGTCAGCTCGGAGCCCACCTCCTGCAGCGAAGTCTGCAGGAACTGGGGGTGGGGGGACGGTCGTTGACTCCTATCTCAATCTGGTGCTTCCCCGAGGACATCACCCCACTCCATTCTCACAGGGGCCTGCCTGGGACTACGCCTTGACCCAGAGAAGGAACAGCTGACTATCAGGTGCTGGGAGAAGCTGACGGAACAGCACTAGGGGGAAGGAGCAGGATGGCCTCTTTCTTCCCCTCCTAATTTTTAGGTGACTAAAAATTTCCCTGAGTCCAAAAATACTGATGGGTGAAACTCCCTCAGTGCTCCCTGTATGACTAATTCCTTCCAGCCTGAGAGCTTCCTGAGGGCAGGCCCCGGTCTCCAAATCCCCCTCTGTCTCCAGATCCTCCCCTCTCTCCCTGCACTGGGTCCCTGTGCACCAGGCCGGGCCCACAGAGCCTTGACCGTGATGCACTTGCTTTGTGTTGACTGGTGAGCCCACCCTGCCAAGGAGCGAGTGCCTGGTCCCCACCCAGGGCCACCCCGAGACCATGCAAGAGCAGGGCAGCCTGGGGTCCAGCCTGCAGTGGGTCTAGGCTCAGCTCTTGGCCCTCGGAGGAGACATCCTGATCCCGATTCACTGGTTCCAACAAGCTTTCCCCTCCCCGCCTCCGGAGTTCACCCTACCTTCACCTTTCCAGGTGGCCTCGGCCTCAGTTTCCTGGTCACAAGGACCCAGCGTGGTGTTAGAGGGCCCGGTCCACACAGCTGCATCCTCTGCCTGGGAGGCCCTGTCCCCAGCCCTGAGGGAGGGCAGCCAGGACCAACCCAGGCCAGCTCTCACCTCCCAGTGGGGCTGCAGTGACTCTGCCCCTGCCTGCTCCCAAGCTTTCCCCTCTGCCCCTGGGGGGGCCCCCCGACACTCCTTGGGTTTCTCTGCAGGCCTCGGCTCTGGCAGCCCCTGGGGCAGGCCTTGCCCACATCCCATTCTGTATGTCATTAGCCCCACCAAGGACAGTGGGCCACTCCACTGGGACACAGGCCCTAAAGATCTGGAGAGTATGACCCAGGGACAGCAACCTAATGGGTAAACCAAATAGGGTCATAGTATCACTGAGGGTCAAGAACCCCTCCTGAGTCCTGCCGACACCAGTCCCAGTGCACAGATGGGGACCTGAGCCCAGAGTCAGCAGAGGGTTTGTCCAAGGCCACCTGGCCACAACCCCATCTCTGTGTTCTTGGAAACCCTGCTGCCTGGGAGGCCCAGGGAGGATTCCACAGTGGCTTCCCCTGCAGACTATGGGACTGGAGGCTGAGGGGAGTGGGCTTGACTGGTGCCCACTCAGTAAGTGCCAGTCTGGTCCCCAGAGAAAAGCCAAGCTGGGCCCAGACCTCCACAGGGGGCTGGGGATGGGGTGGAGTCCACCTTGCATGCACAGACTCAGCCTGCCTGGGGTCTCTGCCGGGGCCCGCACCTATGGGAAGAGGGTGGGTGCCTAGAACTCGGGAACACCTGGGCGGCTGGCCTTCCTTCTCAGCCGGCTGGACTGTCCAGGTTCTTGTGTCCCTGTCCTGGTGTGTGGGCAGGCCCGGGCCACACCCACCCGAGGGCACCAACCCTTGCCCCTAGTAGCTCACGCTGCAGGTTCCAGTGCCAGCTGCACCCTGAGTCCTGCTCCTGCCCCCAGGCATCCAGCTCAGACTGGAGTGAGAGGCCCTTATCCATTTGTGGACAGAAGGGCTGCCTTAGCCCCAGAGGCCCCACACCCTGGACCTGAGCCCCCAGGTACTACAGGGGCCAGGACATGGAGTTTGGGACCCATTATACAGACAGGGAAGCTGAGGCCCCATGAGGGGAAGGGGCTAGTGCCTGTGACAGAGCCCAAGCTGCTTACTTTTTTGCACTAGGTCCCTGGTTTCCGGCTTGGGGAAAACTCTAGGGTCATCAGGAAGGGCTTCTGAGGGCCCTGACCCCAGGTGGGCCCCAACTCCCCCCACCCCAGGCAGCCCCTAGCTCCTCCCACCTTCCACCTCTGGATCCTGGCAGTCATCTGGTTGTTTTTTCTCTCCAGAGCCTGCGTCTTGCTCCTGTCACTGGCCAAAGCCAGGCAGTGAAGCACAGATTGCAGCCCCATCTGTGGGGAGCCCCACCCCCATCCTCTCATGCCCACAGACACCCCCACACAGGCTCTTGAGTCTGGGCAGGGCCCCGCCTGCAGAGAGGAGCCCGATTTCCAGCCTGGACCCCAGTCCACGTCCCTCACCCGAGGTGCCTGGGGGCTCACTGAGCGGCCCCTCCCATGGACACTCCAGCCCCTCTGCAGCTGTGCCAGGGTCCTGGGATTAAGGGAGGGGAAAAACAAGACAAAGAACAGCTGGGTCCCCAAGATCCCAAGTCACACCCAACCCACCCAACAAGAAGGTAGCAGGAAGCAAATTGGAGGGTGTTGTGGATTGAACTGTGTCCCCCACAAAAAAAGGTATGTTTGCATTCTAACCTCCCATACCCCAGAATGGGACTTTATTTGGAAACAGGGTGTTTACAGAAGTAAATTTAAAATGAGCTCATTAGAGTGGGCCTTAATTCAGTATAACTGGTGTCTTTATAAATAGGGGAAACTTGAACACAGAAACATACACACAGGGAGAGTCCTTTGTGAATATGAAGGCAGAGACTGGGGTGATGCGAATGTCCAAGACTGTCAGCAACCACCAGAAGCTGGGGGAGAGGCGGGAACAGGTGCTCTCTCACAGCCCTCAGAAGGAACCAACCCTGCCGACATCTTGATCTCGGACTCCAGCCTCCAGAACTCTGAGACAGTAAGTTTCTGTTGGTTAAGCCCCCCATTTTGTGGTCCTTGGTTATGGCAGCCCTAGCAAACTAACACAGAGGGTGAATGAGATCAAACCCCCATGGCAGCTCTTTGGCCCCAAAGGGACCCTGATTCAGAAGGGAGACTTTTGCCTGAAAGCGGCCAGGCCTGCAGCAGCATGAAGTGTGTAACGATAGCAGCTAACATTTCATGACTACGTGCCACGTGTCCAGCACAGCACTGAGCTTCTTACACGCTTGTCCAGTTTAACCCTCACAGCCAGCTGCTGGGGGAGGAAAGCTGTTACTGTTCTTGGTTTTTACAGATGAGGGCCAGAGAAATGGAGTAATTTGCCCAAGGGCACACAGCTAGTATAATGTGGAGTCAGTGGTCAGGCTCCAGAGCCCACAGTCTTAACCACTATTTTGGGGACAGTGAAGCCCACAGAATCCTGGGATTGAAGAGGAAGAAAGACTGAGGTAGAGACCCAGAGAGGGTCAGGGTGGAAGGAGCCTGAGGTGGGGGATGGGACTAGAGGTGCAGAGTGCTGGAGGCCCTGGGTGCCCCTCACGTCCCCTGCAGCCAGATGTTGATGCAGCATCAGACCCTATCCAGCTGCTGCCCCCTCTCCCTGCTGTGTTTGGCCCATTGGCTGCTCTACACAGGACCCCTGCCCACGATGTAGGGCCAACTTCTAGGTCACCTTTCCTGGACAAGCACAGGGCCTGGGGCACCCATTCACTCACAGGTGAGTCCTAGTCCTGGGAGGAGCTCCCAGGGACTGGAAAGAGGGAGAGAGGGCAGGGCAGTCCCTGAGGGGCACGGAGCTGGGAGACCCTAGAGCTGGGGCTCACATCTGCACTGGTTACGGGCCAACTGCATGGTGTTTGCATAGCGCTCCCCTGGCACCACCTCCTGCCTTCCCGGAGCCTGAATCTGACCAGAGGGCCTGGCCCTTGGTCACTGAGTGCCCTACCTTCTCGCTGACATGATCCACTGCACACCCCATAAAGAACAGAGTCCCTCCAGGCCCCAGGGAGACAATCTCCGACCCTCAAGAGTCTGGGTTGAGAAACAGACAAAAAATGAGATTTTCTGTACAAATGTGCATTTGCAGACTGTTACTGCAAATTTGCTTCCTTGAGGAACTAGCAGCCCTCTCAGCCCAGCTCTGGACCCCAGTTTGAGGTTCACCAGTTTAGACCAACTCCACCTTCTGTGAGGCCTGGGCCAGCTAAGCACTGCTGCTGAGACCCCTCTCCCTGTGCTTCCAGCCATAGCAACAGATCACCTCTGGTTGGGGTCCTGCTGCACAGCGTGGATCCCATCCAGGTCCTTACAGCTCTCCATCACTGTGGCTCTGAGCCATCTCCTCGGTGTCTATCTATTTCTCTGTGTCTCTGTGTGGGCACATCTGGGAGCATGTGCACATGTCTCTGGGTGAGTGTCTGATGTATATCTTGGTGTGTGTGTGTGTCCAACTGTCTGTCTGCCCGTGCACACAGGCATTTGGCCAGGAGACTAAGGGAGGGTGCTGGCCAGCAGAAGGCCTCCTCCAGGAGGAGCTAGAGGTGAAGTCGGGTGGACAGGGCCTGGGACCCCGAGCCCTTGCTGTGGCCCCCACACTTCACAGCAACTCCTCACCTCCTCCACTTCTCATTTGGGTCAGGGGCTATTCACAACACCCCCGCCTCCATGCCTCTCCTCTCTGAGCCTTTGCATGAGCTCTTCCCTCTTGTTGAAATGCCCTTTTTTCTTTTGTTCCTTGAAGATGCCTGTTCATCCCTCAGCGAAAATTTCGAGGCTCAGAAGCCCCCTCTCTGGGGAGGACTCTGCTATCTGCCGCCCCGCCCATAGCTTTTATAGTGCCTCTCCCCTCATTAGGCACATTAAATTATAATTGCCTGCTTGATTCTCCCCCCCACCCCCAATACCAGAAGCATTTGGGGACAGGGAGTGGTCAGCTCCTACTTTGGTTCTACTGTGTACAGAAGAGGGCCAGACATGTAGCTGGTGGTTTATAAATGCATGCTGAATGAATGAATGGAGAATGACGGAGCATGATGAGGAAGAGGCAGAAGGGAAAGAAGTGGAGGACAAAGCCGGGACATCCTGAGAAGGGGGAAGAGATTCATTGGCATGCAGGAGGAAGGACAGGGCGGTGGGGAAGAGAACGGGGAGGGAGAGGAAAGGGGTGGACAGAATGCACCAACCTGGGGAGGTCAGGCCTCATTCTGCTTCTGAAGTCTCTGTAGTTCTTCCTCTGAATTTCAGAGCAACTGCTACCTGGTGCCAGCATGCCTTCCAGTACTCAGCCACCTTCTCATGAAGCCTGGGATGTGATTCTTTCTCCTCCAGCTCTTTCCCGAGGGGCACTGGTACCTCGTGGACCTTGAATGTGCTACTAGAAATGGGGTGGTCTGGGCACAGCATGGACCTCAGGTCACCCACACCTTTTTTCGTACATTTTCAATGATTCATTTCCAAGTTGCATGGGTGTCCTCACTATGTCCTGATGGCAGGGATGGGGACTGGGAGAGAGGACGCTCCTTCACGGCTCCCTGTACACATAAAACCCTCTGTCCTGAGCACTTCCACTCCCAAGCATCCTGACTTGAGCTCAGCAGCCAAGGTTATCTCACCTCCCCTGAGCCTGGCCCTGGGCCAGCAGGAGGGGCTCAGCCATGTGTCAGGGAGACAGGACTTGTTGAAGCTGACATATTTCCCACATGCTCCCATAAATGAGCCAGAATGTGACAACCAGGAGTGTTGATACCTGGGGAAGGGAGTCTGGCCTTGGCCACATGATTTAGGGATTGGGGTTCTGGGCTCCTCTCCTTTACTGGCTGTGACAGAGGCTGGCCCACCTCCTGCCCACAGGCCATCTTACCCAGTGTGAGAAAGGGACCCCCCCCACCCCAGCCCAGCTTGAGCACTGAGGGGTGGGCCCGAGCAGCCATTTACCAGGCCTCCTGGCCCAGGGCTGCCCTCAGTGCTGCTAGCAGCACCGACTTCTCCCCAAGCAGCCAGACACGCTCTGCCTCCAGGGCCTGCACGTGGCACTCCAACACCGTCTTCTCTCCTTGCAGCTGCCGCAGCTGCTCCAAGCAGGCCCCTAGCTGCTGGTGGCTCTGGCCCAGCTCTTCTGAGTCTCTTGTTCACCTGTGAAGACCCTGCTCCATCCTGAGTCATGGCTCAGCCTCCCCTGGCTGGGATCTGTCTGCTTGAGCTAGCCCGTGGGCCTTTACCCACGCAGCTCCCTCCTCCCGAGTTCCTGACCTCCGCATCCTCTGAGAGTCAACCCTTCCAGGAGCCCTTCTCTGACCACCCCAGCCCACAGAGGCTTCTCAGAACTCCAGGCTTCAACTCTGGACCAAATGATTTGAGGCTGGACAGTCCCTGGCTTCCCACCAGCAGAGGGTGCTGTTTTGGTGGACAAGGATGTGAACGGTGCTCACTGGAGTTGGGCTGTGTGGGGGCCCGGCTCCAAGCTGTCCCTCCTGGTCGTTCTCTTTTCCATGGTGTCCTTAGGGCCACTCAACCTCAGAATCCCCCAAGGACAGGGTCCAGGTTCCCCTGCTTCTCTGCTCCCTGGCACAGGTGGGCATAGCCTGGCTCATTTGGTACCCTGGGTTCCCCGCAGGACTGACCATTTCCCTGTCTTGACCCACCTGGGTGAGCATCAGCAGCCGTTCCTGCAGGAAGGTTGTATCCTGAGCCTGTGCAGGGGTCTCAGCTACCGCCATCGAGAATCCATCTGGGCCCTGAAGTGCCTGGGCCCTGTTGCCATCCCAACTCTGCTCCTGGCCTTGCAGGCCTGGCACCAGCATCTCCTGCAGGTACACTCAGTCTAGGGGGCTCCTCCTAATCTTCAGACCACACTGTTATGACCCTGAACAAGCTTTTCCCTAACCATCTGGACTGTTTTCCCATCTGAACCGTGAGAGGAGTCAGCTGGATGATCGCAGGGTCTTCCCAAATGTTTGGGAGAGGGGCGTCCCTCTTGGGCGGAACAGAAGCCCCTGCACTGGCCTCCTTCCCCAGCTACTGCTCCAAGAATGAAGACCTGGGAGTGAAGTGTAGGGAGGGCCGAATGCGCAGGAGGGCCAGTGTTCAGGGCCCTGTCATGCACCCACGTGGATGGGGGGCTCTGGTCATCCCTACCTCAGGGGGCCCCAGGCTGAGCTCTGGGCCAAGAGACTGTCGGCCCATCTGGTCCAAACACTGCTGGGCCTTTTCCACTTCTGTCTGCAGTAAGTAGCAGGATCATGGGGGCAGAAGGGACTGTCTGCCCGTCCTCTGCCACTCTGCCCCTCCCCCATCTCTAAGCACCCTCACTTGTCTTCTGCGTCCTGGTCTGGCCTCCTCCACTCCTGTCTCTGGGAACCCCACAGCCTCTCCTGCTCCAGGTGGGCCACAGAGCATTTCACCTGCTGGGGGGAGGGCTGAAGGTAGCACAAGCCCCTGGAGAGGGCTGGCCCAGCCTCACGACACACATCCCCCACCCCCCGCAGGGCAGCGTCTGCAGCCCCTGATAAAGCAGGCTCACTCCACAAGCCCCTGCCTGCTCCACCAGCTGTGATAAGCCCAGCTGGGGGCCCAGCATGGACCTGGAGCTGCACAGCTATTATCACTACTGGCTCTAGATGTAAAACCCTCCACCTCCAGCTGGACACAAGACACATCACCTTCTCCAGCCCAGCTCCTGATGGCTTTGGAGCTCCAGCAAGAGTACAGGGGCTGGGACTTCCCTGGTGGCGCAGTGGTTAAGAATCCTCCTGCCAATGCAGGGGACACAGGTTCAAGCCCTGGTCTGGGAAGATTCCACATGTCGTGGAGTAACTAAGCCCATGCGCCACAACTACTGAAGCCCGTGTGCCTAGAGCCCATGCTCTGCAGCAAGAGAAGCCACCACAGTGAGAAGTCGGCGCACTGAAACGAAGAGTAGCCCCTGCTCGCCGCAACTAGAGAAAGCCCGCCGGTGGCAACGAAGACCCAACACAGCCAAAAATAAATAAATATATTTTAAAAAAACAAACAAACAAAAAGAGTACAGGGGCTGCTGCTGTGGAATGCTGGAGAGTGGGCAGGCATGTCAACTGGGTTCCCGGGGTCCTCCCTGGCTGGTAGGGAGCAGTGGCTCTAGGAGGGTCAGCTGTGGGCTGAGACCACCAGGTCACATAAAGGCTTAGGTATCTAGGCCATCACAGGGTGGCACTGTCCACACTCTCACATGCGGCAGGGATGCTGGGTACCTCCCCTAGAAGCCTCAGTGTGCATCACCCTCCCTCCCTCCCTGGGGACTGAAGCTTCACCAGGGGTGATTGGGCTTCTGAGGAAACTCCTCTGTCCACTGAGCTAAAACCAGCCACCTCCTTCCCTCTTATTCTACCTGGGAGGGGAAGGGCAGAGGTTCCCTGGTCCTTCCTTTGCCTCTATCCACTGCTCCCAGCCACACCAGGCAATGCACTGCACACCTCCAGGGGGTGCCATTCACAGAGATGACACTTTCAACATGGTAGCCCTGTTGGGGACTCACGGGGACAGGACCAGAGCCTCACTTTCTGCTTCGGAGCCAGCAGCTCACACTGGGTCCTGCCGAGTCCCAGCCTGCATCCCTGCTTCTGCAGCACCTGTGCTTGCTCAGACAGGGCCTCCAGGGCTGCCCGCAGGCGGCCAGCCAGCTCAGCCCGCTGCTACCTGCTCTCTGCCAGCCACACCCGCAGGTTCTTCTCTGACCACTCCCAGCTTCCCTCAGGGGCCCCGTCAGAGCACCTGCCAGGAAAAGGGCAGTCAGGCTTCGGCCCAGGCCCCAGGGACTGCCATGCCCAGCTTCCCCACACTCACCTGCATCCTTCAGTGGGGCTCAGTGGGTGAGCACAGTCCAGTAGCTAGGGGTGATGGCAGTGCCGGGAACAGCAGGCAGCACCAGGCATCAGGCCCGTGGGGCTCTCAGTGGGTCCTGACAGCAGGATAGAGGGGAGACCCTGGAGCTGGGGCACACCTGCCCTCCCAGAGCACCAGCCTCTGAGGCCTCGCCTCAGATATGGAAACAGGCCCTGGGGCTGAGTGGGCACTTAAACCCTTCAACCCCAAACTTTCGCCCAGGATTCTCCCTGGTGATTCGGATTTCAAATAAACACCAGCCTCAACCTCGCTAAACAGTTCTAAGTTCCAAGATTCCATGATCTGTGGGTGCTATGGCCCAGCTACTTGCTGAACAAACACGGGGTCATTTGATCCTCCCGGGTTTGGGGTGGGGGGACTGAAGTTCAGAGGGGAAATCAGTTGCCCCGAGTCACGCAGGTAGTCAGTCCACTGCAAACTGGGCCCACATTCCTCCATCCTGCTGCTCTCCTTCCCAGTGTGGGAGCCTAGAAATGGCCGGGGCCAGGGAACATCTGGGGAGACGCTGTATTTTAGCTCTGATGTAGGGGGTCAGAAGCCCTCAAATCACGTCACTGCTCCAGTACCTCTCTGGCTTTCAGAGCTTCAGCTGTAAGGTGGGGGCCCTGACCCGTAACTGACCTGCCTACTCCTCACATTCCCAGACCCGTCCCTGCTCAGGATTGTAGCACCACCCACCAGGCCCTCTCCCTTCTGGACACCTCGACTCTCTCCTCTCCCGACTCCAGGCTCAGGTTACTGTAGCTCCCTCCTGGGCTGTCTCCCTCCACTTTACCAGCACACAAGGCCTCTCCAAAATGGACCATGAGGACCAGTCCCTGCCCCCCTCCTTCCACACCCTGCATAGCACCCACAATTTCACACTGGCTGGGTGCTCCGTCTTTCCCACTTAGAGGCAGGGGCTCGCTATGGGCAGCCCCCAGCCCTTACTGAGACTCTGAGCTTGCCTGGCTTGGTTTGCGGGGGGCGCTCATGGTCTACCAGAGTGGGGAGTGGTACAGGTCAGGCTGTTGAGCTTGTGGAGCCAGCGCAGAGGGAAGCACAGCCACCAAGTGCCATGGCAGCAGAGAGAAGGGAGTCAGACCCTTCCTTGGGGCTCCCAGAAAGGCTTTCCAGGGTGACCCTTGGGCTAAGGCCTGAAGGTGAGTTAACTGCCCTGGAAAGGGCAAAGATGGATGTGGCAGATAGAAGAGAGCAAGGGCAAGAGGACAAGGAGGGGATCAGAGAAGGTGGGGCCTGGGGGGAGAGGTGAGCTGAGCCAAGAGCACAGGGGGGCAAAAGGGAGATCAAGGGGGCCATAGTTGCTGTGGGGCTCAGGTGGCTGGTGGCAGGGCACAGGGCAGAGGCATCTCCTTGGTGTCCTCAACCAGCACAGAAAAGACTTGGCGGGCACATGGGTTGAGGCCCAGAGAAAGAGCGTGGACCTGAGGGGCGGAGGATGTGAGCAAACCTTCTCTGAAGGTGGTCCAGGCCCTTGACCTCCCCAGCCACCAGTTGCCAAGGTCTCAGCCATCCAGCACTGGAGGTATGAGGGAGGTGGGGTGGGGTGAACTGGGGGTGGTGGAGTTACCCATACTTCACTTTTCTCAAGTGCCTCTCTTCTAGGTGTGAGTTCTTAGGAACAAAGAGACAAAAGAATGAGGCTCTAAGGTAGAACTTCAGGCAGGACAGCCGCTGGACTGAAGATTTTAGAGGGGGAGCTGGGAGATGGCGCCTATCCTGCTTCTAAAAAAGAAAGCTCTGCTTCTTTACTGGGAGGCGGGGACTCCTGTGTTCTCGATGGTGGGAGGGCTAGCGGGAAGAGGGTCCGACTTACCCCCTCAGAGCCTGGCGCCCAGGTCAGGGCTAGGGACAGGAGCCTCTCTGAGCTCCTCCACCCTCAGCTGCTGACGCGATCGCGGCTTCCAGGAGCCATGGAAACTGCGGGCAACACCAAGCGGTGGGAGAAGGAGACACCAGAGTCCTCCCACCTCGTCTGAGTGGATGAAAACCTTAGATGAAACTCGGCTGGTACGGCTGCGGGCCATAGGCCAAGCTTTCGGGCCCAGGAAAGAATGGCAACTCAGAAGCTCCGACCCTTGAGGCAGGAGCCTAAAGGGGCGGGATCTAGGGGCACAGACAGCCGGGCTCTTGGTCATCAACTCCACACTAGAAGCGGCTGCTGAATTTCTATACTGGGGGGGAATGGGTGCATTTGGTTGGCGGGGGACAGGGAGCCGGTTTTGAGGCTGCAGTAGTGTAGCAAGCATCCCGTTTTTACCTAACTTCTGTTTACTTCCGGTAGGGGTGGTGGAACTAACGGAGATTTCGGGGGAACCAAGCACCCGCTCAAGCCACGCCGTCAGACCCCAGTTTAAGGGGGAGCCAGAGGCTAGAGACTGGAGAGCCCTCCCTAACTCCCGAGGGGGCGGCTCCGCTCCGACAGCGCCTGGTGGCTGGGAGGTGACGACTCGCAACAGGGGCGTGCCCAGCCTCATTGGGGAGGGGCCGGGGGCGGGGCCGGGGAGAGGGATGGCTGGCGGCCAGGCCCCGCGGTGCTGTCCCGGGGAGGGGTGGGGTCTGGAGGGATGCTCTGTCCCCGGCGTGGCGCGGGGTCAGTTAAAGGACGCTCCCACCCGCTTTGCTGAGCGATGCCAACTAGAGCCCGGGGGCGGGGAGTGTGGGGACCTCACAAACAGTGAAGTCTTCCAAAGGACCCGACCTAGGTTTTCTCATCTGGAAACAGGGCCTCGTTATTCCGCTCTGACCACGCGCGGGGCAAGTAGGTGGGCGGGGCTTTGGTGAGCCCACGCTCGCGGCCCGGGCAAAGGGGTCGCCGAGTGACTCCGGGTCAGCCCGCGGCGGGGCACAGGGCTTTTGTTTGGCGGGGGTTTACAAACTGAGAAACAATGCCGGTCCGCTTAGTGCCGTCCTCCAAGGATGCTCAGGGGAAAGGAGACACGCCCCGCCCCTCTCTTCCAGACCCCATCCCTCCAGAGGCCCCGCCTACGTGACTCTCCGGTATCTTCTCAGAAACTGCTGTGCACCTACGGCTTGCCGCCACGGCTTAAAAAAACCTCCACACAAAGAGAATAAGATCTTCCACATAACTGGGAGTCGGGACAGCCTTCCCGAGCCTTCCGTGATCTTTAGCGCCCTCCTGGGCCCCGGAGCCAGGCGGGCGTCAAGGCCCGCCAGGTTTTCACTGGGGCGACAGAGAAACAATGCCCTCCTCCCGGCACGCAGGAAAGGGACAGGCAGGCACAGGCGGGGCTGGGGCTCCACCTTTGGGCTTCCGGCGCCGTCGGCCGGGGACGCCCCCGTCGCATCTTTGGGGCCTACGTGCGACGCGACACGGGGGAAGGCGGGCCGCGGCCGGGGACTTCCTCTCGGCCCTCCCGGAACCAGGCTCCGCAGTTGCCTCACCGACCTGCGCTGAGAAGGCGGGTCCTCCAGAGCCTTCGAGTCGAAGGCTAGAGCGGCCAAGCCGCCGAGCCGGGTCGAGCCCGGGCTGGCGACGGCTGCGTCACGCAAGGGGCGGGGCTGCCACGGGCGGAGGCCGGAGCCGGAAGCGGAAGAGGCGCTCGAAGCGGGGAGTGGGGCCTAGCTGCAGCCGGAGCCTGGGAGAGGGTGAGTATGGGGTCCGGGGCCGCGACGGGAGCGGTGGCGGGCGGTGAGTCGGAGGGGTGGGCGCGCTGGGTGTGGATCCCAGGGCTCCCGGATCGATCTCAGGCTACTCTCTTTCGTTTACTTCTCGGTCTACTTCAGGCCGCGGACCCGACCTCTCACCCCTGACCCGTCGCTTCTCCCCCAGAGGGCGGTCACCGCAGACCCCGATCTCTCGATCCCGCGTGTCGGAGTCCGAGCCTAAGAGGCCTCTGAGGCCCCTGCAGGGATACTGTTTGGGCCCTGCACCCGCCCGCGGAGTGGGATCGGGGTCCTACCTGGGATAGCCTGGAGGGGCTTTCGGACCCCTCCCCTACCCCCGGCTCGAGGCTTAGTTCGCACACTCCTCTTCCCCGCGCGGCTTGGGAGTTTGATTCCGGCCCAAGCTGGCCTTCCCCTCCTCTCCCTCCCCTCCCCCTCCCCCTCCCCCTCCCCCAGGTCTCCCCTCGCCTCCACTGGCGGCGGTTACGGGGGACGGGGCTCTGAGATCTCTGGAGAGGCGTCAGGAGGGGACGCGAGCGAGGACCTCAGGCCCCCTGCGTGTTTTGTTGTGATGCTGGATCCGCTCCAGCCCGGAGCAGGGGCCCGGCCAAGCTGACAGTACAGATGCCCGGGCTGCTCCTCGGTCCGGGAATCTCTGTCCTTTAGTTCCGGGTGCGGGTGTCCTGGTGTGGAGCTGGGGTGGGAATCGCCTGAGCCAGGGCTCCGTCGAGGCGGAGTTGGCGGCCTTCCAGCTTCCCTCCTCCATGCCCTTGAAAAGGAGGAGCGTTTCACCCGATGGTGGCGGCTTGCAAGGTGGCAGGTTTGAGGTTGCAGCGGTGGGGCAGCGTCAGCCAAAAATAACCATGGGGCGCTGGGGTGGCTGGAATCCGGGAGGGCAGCCACTGACCTGGCTGGCTGCTCTTCTTGTCAGCCCAGTTCTCTGGCCAGGACCAGCAAATGAGAAGACGACTAGGCCCGTGCTCAGAGAAAAGCTGGCATCCTCCGCCTGGTTTCCTTCACCTTACCTTTTTCTTCATTGTGCAGAGGCAGAGCCTTCCAGAGCATATCTTAACAACCTGTTTTCTGAGGTCTCAGAGAATCAGAGATAATTGATGAGAAATGGGCCCTAGAGCCCTAGCTGGGAAGATAATGAGGAGCATCTGGTATTCCCAATATTTCACTTGCCTAGAATGTGTTAAAGGAGAAGTTATATCCTCTATGATTGCTTTGTGTGTGATGTCTCATATAGCTTTCATACTTATCATCTCCTTTGCCAAGTTGGCTGGGGGGTCGTGTCATCTCCATTTTCCAGGTATGGTAACCAAGGCCCAGTGTATAAGGTCACGAGGCCAGTAAGGCAGCACTGGGATTTCGTTCAGGGTTTTCTACCCGGATCTCTCTCTTCTCTGGTCCCTTGGAAGGGACTTAAAAATGTCCTTAATACCCTTAGGGCATTTAACACAGACCCCGAGTTGTTTCCTGGAAACTTTTTTTTTTTTTTTGCGATACACAGGCTTCTCACCATTGTGGCCTCTCCCGTTGTGGAGCACAGGCTCCGGACACGCAGGCTCAGTGGCCATGGCTCACGGGCCCAGCCACTCCATGGCATGTGGGATCTTCCCGGACTGGGGCACGAACCCGTGTCCCCTGCATCGGCAGGCGGACTCTCAACCACTGCGCCACCAGGGAAGCCCCCTGGAACCTTTTTAATGTTGCTGATGTAAAGCTGCCTTCAGTACCTCTTGTGGGCCCAGACCTGTGCTAGGCCTTTGACCTAAAGACATGTACTAGGCATGTTACTTAAAGGAGTGATATAATTTAATCTGCACAGAGTCCTGTAAGAGATTATTATCCCCTTGTTGCAAGAGGAAGTTGAAGGTTAGACTTGTTTAATAACTTGCCTAAAGGCACAAGCTAGAAGTGGCAGTGCCAGGATTCAGATTGACATCTGAAGCTGTGCTCTTTCCACTTACATGAGCATATATAAGAATCTTCTGGGTCCCAGGAGAGAGTCTTTGGCCTGTGTAGACTAGACCATGTCTTCCAGGTCTGGTGCTTTGCCCAGTGAGGATGGGCAGGGCCTTTGTCCTGGCCATTGGAACATCTTCCTTGTCACTTATTGAGATGTGAGATACTGCCTTCATTCCATCGCTTAGGCACCTGACCCAGCCATAATTGCAGGGAAACAGTGAAATATTAGTCAAAACAGAACAGCTCTTGAGGAGCTGTTACAGAGTATTTATCTCCAAGGGTTGCTGTGGCCTGGGCTTCCAGGTAGAGGGCAGAAGACAGCTGCTAGCGGGGAGATTGAGGGCAGTGACTTTCTCAGGATTGCAGACAAGCTCCCAGGGGTTTTGTCAGATATGCCTCACTGACCTGCTCGTTTAAGGAGAGCCATTCCATTCTGTTCTCCTCCAGACAGACCCTTCTTATAAGATGAGACAGCCTCAGTGGATTTGTCCAAAATGTGCTTGATCAGGCAAGCCCAAGACTGACCACCATTGGTTGGCTATGGCCAAGTGAAAGGTTGGGAGGAAGGCTGGCTACGGTCTCTGGCCCAGCCCTCCTGTGGAGGCAGTGTCAGGGTTTGGGGTTTGGGTGGAACAGGGAACTGGCTTCACATAGCCATCTTTCTCAGCTGATGGCTGATCCAACCTGGCAATTTTCTGTGGTGGGTGTAAGTCCCTACTGAACCAGGAATAGTGAGATGGAGCCCTTTTGGCCTGCCTCCCCGAGCCCAAAGCCTGCCAGACAGCCAGGCTTCTGACTTCTCCTGAGATGGGCACAGAAGAGGATACTGGAGCAGGGAATCTAGAAGAGGGCACAGTGATGGTACTGTTGGAGGTGAGGCACTGCCTGGCATGGCACCAGTGGCAGGTGGTCTGCGGGTGCTAAATAGGCCTCGGGCAAGTGACTTGGTTGCTCTGAAGACCCTGGCATCTTTACAGATACTAGGACTGACTGTAGACCAACAAGGGCTGGATAGACCCCCATGTCTGCTTTGCCAGACCCTCAGGTAGCCTAGGGAATGTTTGTGGGACCCTCTTTGTCCAAGGGCTGGTCTTCTCGATTCTGCTTGTGGCTCCTCACACTGATTTGTGGTCCTTGAGCAGAGTACAGTTCAGGGCCTCAGCCAGGCAACCTGGCTTCTCAAACTCGAGGGCCTTCACCCCTTGCTCCTGTGTATTGGCTCCCTGCCAGCAGCCTTTTGACTCTGGCCTCTGGCTCAACAGAACAGGCACTTCATAGGACCCTACAGACAGGCAGGAGGGAATTGAGCACAGGAGGCTCCCTTTCTACTTGGCCTTGGTCTCCTGTGATGGTGCTCACCAGCCCCTCCCTGCATTCTGCCTCGGCACCTGTCCTGGCTCTCCAGGTTCCCTGAGTGCTCAGGCCACCAGGCCAATGATGCTGTGCTGGGGAGGCAGCTGCTTGTTTGTTCTCTGGTGAAGGGTGTTACCCATTGTCTGCTGTTTGACCAGTGTGACCTCAGAGTTCTTCACTTCATAAACCCCTGGGAGGGGCTGCCCCCAGACAGAACAATGGGCCTCTTCTTCAGGAGCGCCTAGGCTGCCCGGGCAGCCCTGTGGCTGGCTGCGTGCTTAGCAGGGCTTTTATTTCTCATGGCCTAGATGCATCACTGTAAGCGATACCGCTCCCCTGAGCCAGACCCGTACCTGAGCTACCGATGGAAGAGGAGGAGGTCTTACAGTCGGGAGCATGAAGGGAGACTGCGATACCCCTCTCGAAGGGAGCCTCCGCCCCGGAGATCTCGGTCTAGAAGGTGAGGGGGAACTAGGTCGGAAGAAAGGATTCCTTTCCACTTCCGGGCTAGGGAGACAGCCTGGAGGCTTGTGGCAGCCCTGGGCCTCTTCAGGTGACTGCCGCCTCTGCCCGGCTGCACATTGATCACTGCCTGTCCTCTTCAGGCTCTTCCCCTGTTCCCCTTGCAATTCCCCTGCATTCCCTGGCCTCAGTTCGCCACCATCCATGCCACCCCTTCTTTCTCTATCCTTGAGTCTTCCTTCTCCTGACACATTCCCCCGTTTTCTAGGCCAGCATCTCCCCTGCTAACCTCTGAGCCTTCCTCATTTTGGATTGGGAACATAACCTCAGCCCTTTCCAGATATTGGTCCCTGGTCTTATCTCAGTCCCCAGACCAAAATAACAGTCTCTGCAGGCCACAGAGAGCTCTGGGATGGGGGACCCGCAGAGGTCCTCCACCATGCTCACCTTTCCCAGTGCTCTGCCTCCTGTGGCGCCGGAGGGGTGCTGTCAGGAGCTGGGGTTCTGGAGGTTGGATTTCACGTACACGTGCCCACCCACCCCGCACTTCCCCTAGTCTGGACGCCTCTGCTCCCACAAGCTACCCTTGTGAGCCCTTTGCAGGGGCCCCACCACATGAGTCTTGATTAGTAGCAGGAGCCCGGTTGGTGGGAGGAAGCTCTGACCAGTGTACCTATCCCGGTCTTGGCAGCCATGACCGCCTGCCCTACCAGAGGAGATACCGGGAGCACCGTGACAGTGACACGTACCGGTGTGAAGAGCGGAGCCCATCCTTTGGAGAGGACTACTATGGATCTTCACGTTGCCATCATCGTCGGCGGTCACGGGAAAGGGAGCCATACCGGACCCGCAAGCATGCCCACCACTGCCACAAACGCCGCACCAGGTCTTGTAGCAGCGCCTCCTCGGTGAGTGGTGGCCAGAGTGTGCTGGCTGGGGCTTAAAGGCCTCGTCTCTTTCTAGCCTTCTCTCAGGCTGGCTGGTCTGGGTGAGTACTGCCAGCTCTGCGCACGTGCATTTGGTGTGCCTGCATGTGTGTGTGTATGTGTTGTCTGGTCCAGGTGCAGGGCTGGGCAGGGGCCCGGCTCCTCTATCTTCTGGCCCATGGGCAGTGGCAACTTGAGGGCTCTGGTTCCGGCGCTGGCTGGTCCCCAGCCTATCTGTGTCTCCACACCGCTCCAGGACAGGCCACATGCGCAAGTAGCCAGAGACACTTCTTCAGAATCCTTAATAGGGTTGCTGGTACGTGGTCTGGGGCTGTATGGCCTGGTCTTCCCCACCCAGAGATTGCCCCCCACACACAGCTGAGTGCTCCGACTGGTATGGACTGCATCCACCTCTGCAGTCTCTTCTCCACGCCCCTCACCAAAGGCCTGGAGGCTGGAGTGCCCACGGGTAGGGGAGGGCCCGTCAATTAGCATGGACTGGGACCTTCCCTCTGACCTCCAGTCAGGTCCTCTGCAGCCTAGCCTCTTCACGTGAGGGGCAGTCAAGTCAAGGGGGATGAGCTGCCTGTGTGGTGGGGCATGTGAAGAAATGGCAAAAGGCCCGCAGCTCCAGGCCTTGTCCAGCTGCAGGCCACGTGCCCAGAGCAGGGCCTGGAAACATCCTTAATGTGAAGGGTTGTACAGAAGGGTCTCTGCTGAGACCAGGAAACCACACTGTGCTCAGACCTCTGGGAAGGAAGGCCAGTTGTGTATCTCTGAGGGTGTATGCTGTCTTCTCTTCTCTTCCCCAGCTCTCTTCCCTCCCTCACTCGCTCCCGGCCGTGAGGCCCCTGAGGAGTAGTGGTGCAACAGTGGAGGGGGGCCAGGCGTCTTCTCTGCCGAGCTTTCCCGTGGTTCTTTGAGTGGCCACGGGTTGAGGTTGACTGGGCACCCGGCATGGCCCGGTGGCCTCTCTGCACACTGCCACAGGATGGTAGTGCAGGTCTGTGGCTCTGCTTCTTCTCTTTTTGGTGCCCTCTGTCGTCATGAGGCTCAGGATGGGCCGGGCCTGGCCTGTGAGTAGCATAGGTGCCAAGGCCAGGGCAGGAGCTGGCTTGGGGCCTGTGTGGGCCATCGTGGTGGTAGGCCTTGGAGAGTCGACTGGCCCAGAGGATCCAGTGCTCCTTCCCTGCTCAAGGCTGGTGGCACAAGGGCTGCTGACGGAAGGCCGTTTCTGCTGGTGATGTTAATTAAGTCTGGCCACGGATGCCGTCTAGGGACAGGTGGCAGCTGTCGGGCATGTGCAGGACTGCGTGGGCGAACAGAGGCAGGCAAGGACAGGCTGGGCATTCTGCAGCTGAAGCCAGCCAGAGTGGCCTCTGACCATTCTGGATGATCGGACCCAGGCTGGGCCAGCCATCTTCTTGCGCCGTTCTCACTGCGTCTCCACCCTAGCCGAAGCCATCATGGGAGGGCCCGGGAGGGGGAGACTCAGTGGAGGAGGGAGTCAGGCCTGTGACTCTCTACACGGCAGCCCCTCAGCAGCAGAGGCTGGTTGTCTTTCTGAGCATTTGCGGCGCCCTTCTCTTAGATAATGTCCGAGTTTTCTTTACATACCTGTAGCTGTTTTTACTTTTCTGTTTTTGAAGTCAGTTTGTGTCTTGACGTGTCCCTTGCAATATCCCTATCGTTATATATGCTGTGTGCCTTATGAAATGCTGGGATCTGGAAAATCCAATCAACCAACCCACCGGCTCCTCACCGTCTCCACCTCTGCCTTTGACTGACACCTCAATCTGTCAATCGGAACCGCCTACCATGCGATTGGTCGGATGGCGTTTCGGGGGGCGGTGCATGCAGAGAAGCCAACAGAGCAGTAAGCGCAGCAGCCGGAGTGTGGAAGATGACAAGGAGGGCCACCTGGTGTGCCGGATCGGCGATTGGCTCCAAGAGCGATGTACAGCCACCTTTCGTAAAACTTTACCTCTCTACTTTCTATCCCCCTTGTTAGACGAGACCTCTCCTGCCTGGAGGGGCCTCTAGTGCGCGTGGCGCCTTAGCGGGGCCACCAGTAATTGCCTGAATGACACAGACGCTAGCAACTTCCGTTTTTAAGAGTGTAGCAGTGAGAGAGAAACCTTTTTTGTTTTTGAGAATTTGAATGCTGTGAACTTGCAGGAGCTGCCGATCCTCTGTCCTCCAGATCCTCATGCCCTGTTTCTTTTCTCTCCTAGATGAGATCGTGGGGAACCTGGGTGAAGGCACCTTTGGCAAGGTGGTGGAGTGCTTGGACCATGCCAGGTGAGCCAGCTTCCTGGGAAGAGTTGGCCTGAGGTTCTTGAAGGTGGTGGCAGAGCTTAACCTCTTTCTTTTTGAAGCGTAGCACCAAAGCAGAGTTCTGACCTGTGCATATTGGGGTTGTGCTGATCCCCTGAATTAGGGAGAAATTCTTGGGATTCCATAGGCATGTGGCATCTCTGCCCAAGAACTGCTGGTCAGTGAATGGCGCTGCCCCAGTTTCCCCACTTCCCCAGGACTGTGGTTGTGGGTATCAGAACAGGGCAAGGCCCTGGCTCCTCCGTGGTCTGGATCTGCTTCCTGTCATCTCTTAGGGTCTGGGCCTAGCAGGGGGTTGAGAGTACTGCTGAGCCCGACTCAAGCGTGAGCCCTCACCCTCTGGAGGTCTGCCTGAGAGGCCGTGCAGGCCCCCGCTGAGAGAAGACCCTGGGCTTTCTCACCAGGCAGGCTGCTGCCTTCTCCAGTGTGGCTAGGGTTGGGCCTCTCTGAGTGTGCCGAGGTAGAGCAGGGGTGCACCCGTGTGTGTAGGGGTGCTCCTGGGGGTACCTTGCTCCCTTCTAGACTGAGCAGTGAAAAACATTTCTGTCCCCTTGCCATTCCTCAAGACCAGAAGCCTTGCCTCCTCTACCTTAGGCTGGGAGGCTACCTCCTGGGAGCCCACTGCCTTCCCGCCTTAATGGCCCTCTCTTTGGTTTGGCGCTTTGACCAGAAAGTGCTTGTGTCCTTGCTGTCTCATTTGAGCCACGTGCTGCCCGTATGTGACTTGTGCCATTTTAGAGATGAAGAAACACGCTTGGGGTCTGACTGTATCCCCCAGCTGTTGAATGGAGGAGCCGGGTACCGCTGTGCTCGGTTCAGAGGGTTGCTTGGAGAGGACAGTTAGGCCCAGCAGTCCAGCCAGCCATGTGGCCCCAATTCAAGGTAGTGCTTATCACTGAGGAAGCCTCCCTGGGCGCCCAGTTCCCATTTAAACACCCCTCAGACCCCATGTGGCCCAAGAGGTCAGGGCCGGGACCAGTGGGCATAGGGACATGTAGACTATACAGTGACGAGAGAGAGAGATAGGGCAGATCTGAGAGCTGTGCCACATGGGGGCTCTCTGGGCTGTGTCACTCTGAGTAGCTAGATGGAAAGTGAGCCTTTGAAGTCACTAATGGGTAGGCACAGGGCTTAGGGCACCTATAGGGAGTCCAGAGGGAGTTGGTCAGTGGGCTTCAGCTCAGCACAAGGAAGGGCCGTCCAAGCCTGGCAGTAGTTGTGTGGAAGTGACGAGCTCCCTGTGTCGAGGGTCGGAATGCCCTTGAGGGATCCTGTTCTAGGAGGCTGGAGTGGTGGTTTTTCCTCTGAGGTCCTCTCCCGCCCTGAAAATCTGGGAAAATGGGATAGGGAGAGAAAAGCAGGGTGTTCTCTAGAAGATGCCTCTGCCCTGGGGCCTGTAAACCTTTCCTCAGGCACCAAGGCCAGCTTCCCAGAGGCTTCAAGGCCACACGTTGCGGGCCAGCGCTTATCATTCTAGTTTCCCCCTGGGCATCTGAACTCTGGCTTTTCCTTCCTGACAGCAGTTGGGCCTAGCAGGCTAACCTCAGCAGATATTCTCTGCTGAGACTCTGCAAGTGGCCTACAGGGCTGGTGCTGGGGGTAAGGGTGGAGGGTGTGGAGGAGGAATTATTAAAATCCTCATGGACACTGAACAAAGGTTCTTGGCAGTCAGTGGTCTCTGATAAATGCTGTGGCTGGTAGGCAGGCAGGTGGGGCCAGGGTGGTGTGCTAAAGGGATCGGCCCTGGGGTTCCCAGGGAGAGGAGCCTGCTGCTGGGGCCCTTACCCTCTTGCCAGACCCTCACTCCATCCTGGAATCCCAGGAGGAGCAGTTTGCCCAGACTTGTAGATGTGCTCTGGAAGGTCAGGAGGTGCCACAGAGGGTTCTGAGTGGGACCGCTTGGCCAGGATCAACGGACTGGCCTACAGGTTGGGTTACTGAGTGAGCTCTAGGGCTGGCGCTGGTCAGCAGGATAGGACTCTACTCCTCTGCCTACGTCCCCGGGAGCTGGCAGTGGCTGAGATCATAAAAGCCTAAGACTGGCACGGATGCCAACAGCAACTTGTTGTTATGAGGGTAGAGGTCTAGTGTTACAGGGGGTAGGCTGGGCATCAAGAATCTGCTGTCTTCAGGGCAGGCCCTGTTCCTGGAGTCCTGAGTAGTGTTTGCCAGGAGTTGCTGGGTTGGGGCGGCGGGTGGGGGGAGGGCTGCACAGCTTCTCATGAGAAATTCTGCTTCCTTCCCTGGTCCAGAGGGAAGTCTCAGGTTGCCCTGAAGATCATCCGCAACGTGGGCAAGTACCGGGAGGCCGCCCGGCTAGAAATCAATGTTCTCAAAAAAATCAAGGAGAAGGACAAAGAGAACAAGTTGTGAGTGTCGGCAAGGAATGGGAGGGAAGCTTCCTAGGGGGCAGCGTCTACTCCGGCCCCAACTGCCTGGACCCACTGGGGCTGAGCAGTGCCCTTTCACCTGGTTGGCACCATGCCTTCTGCCGACAGCCAGAGCCAGGGGAGTTTGGCGAGTGAGTCTTGCTGGAAGGAACCTTTGGATTTCAGTCTAGGCCCCACCACAACCAGCTCTGTGTTCTGAGGCGGGCCTCCCCGCCCTGAGTTTGTGAATTGGGGGCTTCATTGGGTTGTGGTGGGCATTAGACAAGATACAAACCCAAAGCTGTTTGGGGCTTTCATGTAGTCAGAGATATCCGAAGGAGAGCCACCTTTGGCACACAGACACTGAGCATTCCCCCTCCAAGCACTGTGCTGAGCCCTGCAGGATCTCAGGAAGCTCAGCTGAGGGAGTGGAAAAAAGCAATGCTTGTTCTGTGGAGTGTACTGGTGTTACTCCACCTCGTTCTCTGAGATGCAGGGATTGTGCCCATAATTTTCTTTCTCTATGTGTATCTGCATCCTGCGTGGGACCCAGCGGCCTGGGAGGGAGTGGGGACTGGCGTCACCTGAGGGGACGGGGTGAGGCAGCCAGCCCCCCCAGCACAGACCCTGAGCCCCATCCATCCTTCTCCTCCAGCCTGTGCGTCTTGATGTCTGACTGGTTCAACTTCCATGGTCACATGTGCATCGCCTTTGAGCTCCTGGGCAAGAACACCTTTGAGTTCCTAAAGGAGAATAACTTCCAGCCTTACCCTCTACCACATGTCCGGCACATGGCCTACCAGCTCTGCCACGCCCTTAGGTGTAAGTTTCCACCCTCAAATGGAGCATGGTCGGCCACATATCTGCAGCAGAGTCACCTGGTGGTCCTGCTCTCCATCATTCGCTCTAGCACATCGTTAACTATTCTTCTGGGCCAGAGACACCAGGGCCCCTTTGGCTGAAAGGCCTTCAGGTAGGAATCTGTGAGGATGGAGAGGCTGCAGTCCCCTCCAGGGGACCTCCTGAGCTGGGTCTGCCCGCAGGCACTCGGGAAAAATGAAAGAGCCGCTCTAGAATTAGCCCCGTACCACCCCGGTTCCTACCCTCCTGCATAGGATGAAGAGGTCAGAGACTGACCTGGCTGGTCCCACCCACAGATCCTGTCAACATAGACACCCTCTGTCTCACCGTCATTTCCCATCTGTCTGCCAGCCTTTGAGAGCATATCTGGTGGTGCCTGTGCTCAGCACTGCAGGATTTGCAGTGGTTGGAACAGGTCGGGAAGGCTCGTTGGAGAGGAGGTGGATAGACCTAGAGCTAGACTACAGGGTCTGCATAGATGATGGGACGGGAGTGTGTTCCAAGCTAGGTGAGCACTCAGCGACGGCCCAGAGCCTGGCATGTGCTGCAACTCTTTCTGGTGAAGACAGGGCCCATGTTGGGAGAGATGGGCCACACCGTTGTGAGGGTCTTGAGTGCCAGGTGGGAAAAGTGATGAGTGGCAGGGTACCACCATCGGTGGGATAGGAGTTGGAGGAAAAAGGCAGACTTCTCCGCGCTCGGGACTGGGGATGAGGAGAGGGAGGACTGGCTTAATTGTTTTGCTTCACAGGGGGCTCTGTGCTTGGTTTAATACTCTGCTGCTACCATTTTGAGATTCTTAACGTTTGAATAAGACGGCCTGCATTTTCATTTTGCCCTGGGCCTTGCAAATTACGTAGCTGGTGTTGGGGAGAGGGAACCACCCCAAGGCTGATGCTGCAGCTCTGGTGAGAGACAGGTTGAGGAGGCCTGGTCCCCTGCAGACAGGTGGAGGGAGGTTTTATAAATGGAAAAAGTCTCCCCTGCCCCCTCAAGAATCAGAACCTTCCAAGGCCCTAAGCACAGAGAACTCTAGAGAGGGAAGCCAGTACAGAGGCAGTTCAGTCTGCTCCCTTGGCCCACTGCTGAGGTTAGGGGCTGTGAGGGGCTCTGGCAGGCTGACTTTGGAGGAGGGAGCTGGCCTAGCGCTGGCAGGTGCACCAGAGAGGAAGCCCAGGTTTTCAGTGTCTGCTTCCCTCCTCTCCTGCTTCCCCAGTTCTACATGAGAACCAACTGACCCACACAGACTTGAAGCCAGAGAACATCCTGTTTGTGAATTCTGAGTTTGAAACTCTCTACAATGAGCACAAGGTATTGGTGGGGGAAAAGATTGAGGCCCTGTTCCAGGGGTGTGTACCCACCAGGACAGACTCGACCTGGCTCACCTTCCTTGCCCTTCAGAGCTGTGAGGAGAAGTCGGTGAAGAACACCAGCATCCGAGTGGCTGACTTTGGCAGTGCTACCTTTGACCACGAGCATCACACGACCATTGTGGCCACCCGTCACTATCGCCCGCCTGAGGTGATCCTGGGTGAGTGACTGTGTAGCTCCCAACCCTGATAAAGCGGGCAGTTGTTGGGAGGGTATAAACAGGGAGTGAGGTGCCTGTCCACCACCTGAGGCCAGTGTCCTGAGTCACTATGGCTGTTGACTTGGCCTTACCAAGAAAGAGACTTCTACTGGCTTTGGGGCAGGAGCCTTGCCAGGCAGTGTGGTAGCTACACTGTGACCTCTAGGCTGGGAACACAGGGCTGGATCTCATAGCCTGTCCCATCTTGGCTTTCAGAGCTGGGCTGGGCACAGCCCTGCGACGTCTGGAGCATTGGCTGCATTCTCTTTGAGTACTACCGGGGCTTCACACTCTTCCAGGTAAGGCCTCTCCCACATCACCCCACTACCCTAAGCGCTGCTACTCTGACAGGCTGCAGAGGCCTAGTGTGGGACCGCTGCCCACCAGTCAGCATGTTGTGAGATTGTCTCCTGAGGGCTGTAGATGCTCAGGGGAAGGAAGAGGTCAGGGTAGCTGGAACACTCAGGGACTCTTGTGGTCAGCCATCAAGGATGGAGGATTGGGGTGGGAGGAGTGAGCATTCCAGGCAAGGGGCACCGCCTGAGTGAGGGCATGGAGGTGGGCTGGGGCAGGGCACCTTCTGGGGAGAGAGTGAGGAACGTAGCCAAAAAGAGGTGTGTAGTTATACAGTGCACCTGAAGGGTCAAGGAGTCTGACCGTGACCCTGAGAGAACAGGCTGGCCTCATCCCTGGTCCCAGGCTGCCACCAGGTCAGAAAGGCTGGGACTGCTATTCCATTGGTGGGTTTGCATCTCCCAGGGCAGGAAGGGAACTTGCCCATCTTTTTTGTCCTTTATTCCCTGAGGGACCCTAAGGGGGCAGAGGCTGGCACTGACCCCCACTTGCTGTGTCCCTAACCTTCCACAGACGCACGAAAACCGAGAGCATTTGGTGATGATGGAGAAGATCCTAGGGCCCATCCCATCACACATGATCCACCGTACCAGGTAAGGAGTCCTGGTTGCTCCCGCAGGGCTGGCCTAGGGGCCTTTCCCATCTTGGAATGACCTGGCAAACCTGTTGCCGAGACCTTCCTGCTGGGTCAGGCCAGGATCCCCTGCCTTGCTTTGCTGCCATTCCTCAGGCTGCCACTGTCTTTCCCATTTAAGACTTGACCCTTCCTGTCCTTTGTTTTCAGGAAGCAGAAATATTTTTACAAAGGGGGCCTGGTTTGGGATGAGAACAGCTCTGACGGCCGGTATGTGAAGGAGAACTGCAAACCTCTTAAGGTCAGTTTCTGGCTTCCCCCAGCTCAACTTATGCCAAGGAGACCCCAGGCACTGGGCAGACACACAGCAGAGAGACAGGCCAGGCGGCTACAGGCTGCCTCCTGGTTCCGGCCCTATGGGAGGCTGTGCCTAAGGTTGCTGGGTGCTGGCAGTGGGGCTTCTTGCAAACTGCCCCAGAGGGGCCCTTAGCTCTACCCCTTCCCCACAGGGTGGCTGTGAATGTAATTGGGGAACACCAGAAGAGCCAGATGTCAGAGACCGTGCTACTTCCTGCCCCATCTTCTCTCAATTTTGGGAAGAACTAGGCAGGACTGAGGTGAGGGGTAGGGAAGACCTAGACATGGCCAGGAAGCCTCTGTCAACTGCATTTGGTGCTTGGACAAGTGAATTCCACAGAGGTGATTTCTACCCACCTGTCAGAACTTTGCACGTGGGGGCAGAGTCACCAAGCCAGCAAGACACCCAGTAGCCTGACAAGTTCAGAGCAAACATTATTACAGGCACAAAAAGAAAAGAGCTGCTCATTGTCCAGGAGGGGAGAAGTAGTCCTCCAGGGAGGCGTCCCTGCCTCCTCAGCCACGCAGCAAGGCTTCCCAGAGGCAAGGGGACCTGCTGTGGCTTCCCACGACCCTGCCATCACACTGAGACACCTTGTGTCCCTGAGCAGAGTTATATGCTCCAAGACTCTCCGGAGCACGTGCAGCTGTTTGACCTGATGAGACGGATGTTAGAATTTGACCCTGCCCAGCGCATCACATTGGCGGAGGCCCTGCTGCATCCCTTCTTTGCTGGTCTGACCCCTGAGGAGCGGTCTTTACACACCAGCCGCAACCCAAGCAGATGACAGGTGCAGGCCACCACACTGGGAGATGGAGAGCAGAACTGGGCTGCCCGGCCCCTTTTCTCCAAGCTCTACCACCGGCCCCAGGGCCAGAGCCACCCAATGAACAGTGCAATGTGAAGGAAGGCAGGAGCCTACAGGGGAGGAGACTTGATGCCCAGCTGCCAGAAAGCACAGATTTGACCCAAGCTATTTATATGTTGTAAAGTTATAATAAAGTGTTTCTTACTGTTTGTACCCCCTGGTACCAGTGTGTCCATCTCCAGGCTCCTTGCCTTCTCCCTTCCCCACCTTATTAATAAAGTCTTTCTTAGCAGTTCAGCTTGTGGAGAGCTAAGTGTGAACTGGGCCAGGCACAGAAGGGCTAGCCAGAAGCTCCGGTATCCCTCTGGACCCAGAAGAGCAGTGGTAGGTCTGCTGAACAGTCCTAAAAGGGGACTGCAGGCCCCTGTACCTCTCAGCCCCAAGGAGTATAAGGGAAATGGCCCACTGGTTTTACCTATCCTTCCGGCCCTGTCTTTGGCTGGGCTTTAGACTGTTATGTGCCCGATAACTTTAATGAAGTGTGAGAAGCAAACGCAGGCTCCTAGGGCTGGCGATGCAGTACTTCACTGCAGCATACCGAGCAATTTACCACAGAGCACAGGACTCCGTCATTCAGCTTTATTTTCGTGCTGGTTTTTGGTTCCCCAAGAGCTGCATGAGTGATCGTCTTGGCCACCTGACGGGGGCTCCCTAGGACTGGGCACTGTGGGCAGGATGCCTCTGAAAAGAGCTGAAGAGAGAAGAATCATGCTTATCTTTACCACCACTGGGGAAGGCCCAGGCTGAGGGCAGGAAGAGGCTCCAGGGCCACCTGGGGAGAAAACAGGGAGAGGCTTGGGCACCAACTCCCAGTGGCCCCTCAACACAAGGCCATCACCCCCAGGGTCACTGTGACTTACTGGAGCAAGCAGAGTCTTCTGGGCCAGGGTTCTTCTAGCTCGTTTCTCACTGTACCCAATTAGGAGACCTCACTGCATCAACAGGCAGCCAGAACCTGTTTAATGGCTGCTTACTAAAATGCCTGTAATCCAGCACTGCTCCTCAGATTATGGCCCTGCCTCTAAAGAGAGGGCCCCATTATGGGAGCTCCTTGGCCCTGAGAGTGAGCAGAGGCTCAGGAAGGATACACAGCACGGGGTTCACAGTCGCTGGCCTTCCGCTGCTGGAGACAGTTTAACATCTGAGGGAAGATGAGAGGAAAGGAGGGACCAGCCCTCTCTCCCCTGCCTCATCGGCTCCTGCCTATGCTCCTATAAGAAAAGTGGTAAGTAGCCTGAAACCCATGGTACCAGGGCCTACCCTGTGTCCACGATCCACCCCCTTAACCAGAGTGGGTGGGCACAGCAGAAGGAAGCCTGAAGCCCTGAAACAGGCTTTAAAGCACAAGCCTTTTGCAAGGGCCCCTCTCAGGAACTTCAGGGCATGGCTCCTGTTCTACCAGCCTTCAGGGCCTGGGCCTGTGGACATCTGGGGGCTTAGTGCCTTAGGATCTGAGCAGCAGTGTGTTCCTAAGGCTGAGCCCCACCAGCTAGCTCATCCAGAACTAGCCTCATTTTGGCATCTTTGAGACAGGGTGCTGGCCCTGAGCCCACTCATCTAGAGAAAACAATCATAAAGGGTTCAAGGCCCAGGCTGTAAAAGCTGGGGTAGAGCCCACATGGGAGGGACGTGAGCCCTGCTCTGGGATCACAGCTGCTGGGGACTATTTCAGGGGAAAGGCAGAGGGGGCAGAAGAGCGTAGGGGGTGTGTGCGCAGGCAAGGAGGGGTGGGGAGTGGTGGCTTAGGACGGAAGCACCAGGGAGCCTCTTCTGGCTCAGCACCAGGCTCCCCCAGGGGCCTCCCCAATACTGAACATTAAAGCTGCACCCTGAGGGGTCTGGCCCCAGACCAGGCAAAGGCTCAGCCCCCAGCTATAGAGTATGGGGTTGGGGGGCACTGCTGGCAAGATGGGCACTGTGGTTCTACAGTAACATAACCTTATACTATCTGTGCTGAAGACAACAGAAAAACAGTAAAAAAAATCCCAATACAGTAACACCATTCTGATGCCATTCCCCTTCCCTGCCTCCCAGAGTGATGGAGTGAAAAAAAAAACCCCAGCATAAAACCTGGATCAGCTCAAGAGAAAGGGTCAAAAGCCCCCAAATCAACCTGTGGCGGGGGCTGAGGGAAGGCCTCAAAGCCCTCAACGGAACGGAGACTGCAAGTCTGCCCTCTAGTGGACAACTGCAGTGCAGCCAGTTCTACGTGATCTGAGGAAGGGCCGCTTAGCTGGGGTTGTGAGGGAAGCAAGGGAGACAGAGCCACAAGCTCGGCACCAGAGCCAGCTCAGGCCCCAAACAGGGCTGCCCCACCCCGCGAGGCGCTCGCCCAGGCCCAGAGGCTGTAAACGTGACACACAGTCTGTGAGCTGCCTATGTCTGTAAACGAAGCCCCACCTGATCACGCAGGGGGCCGAGTGTAGCAATGCCTGGAGCCACTGTGCGCGGAGCCTGCCACTCGCCCCGCACACCCAGTAAGAAAGCTTTCCCTGGCTAAGGGCAGGTGGCAGGTCTGTTTTAAATATGAGCTGTTCTCTCAAAGAAAGAAACCAAAAAGAGAAAAAACAACAAGGTCCATGAAGCTTCACATCCTTAAGGCGTTCGTTGGCAGGAGCAGCAGGGGACCGCAGGGTCCAGCCTGCCCAGAGCCCTTCTAGGCAGAGTGCAGTGGGATGACAAACTTGCAGCCAAAGGGTGAGTGGTAGCTGATGCCCACCTCCTGGAATACCTGCTGGGGAATGCCGATGTCGCACAAATAGACACGGCCTGCGTGCTCCCCCAGAGGCAGAGGTAAGCCCAGAGCCAGTGACCACTTGGCATCGATGCCCTGTTCGACTTCATGCACAGGAGGGTCTATGCTGAGTACTGGTGCCCGGTTCTGGTTGGCCCAGGCCACGGCTGCTTTGTACCAGGGCTGATCCCGCAGGAAGGCATTCTCGGGACAATCCAGGCAGTTGATCACCAGGTCCACAGGGCTGGTGGGCAGATCTGTAGGTGGAAAGAGTGCCATCTGAAAACCCCTATGAAGTAGCAGCCCAGGCTGGGCCTAGAACCATGGTGGCCCCCAAGAGTGTCTTGTTCAGACACCACTCCAATGCCTCTCCAGAGAATAGCCTTCTCAAGGCTGGGTCAGTACTCAGGCCCCGGAAGTTCCAAGGCCTGGTTAGGCCGGGTGCTAGAGACCAAGGGCGTGTCAGCCTGATGGACCACTGTCCTCATGGAGCTCCCAGGCTGAAGCACTGTCCTGCTGGGTGTGCAGAGCTTCTCAGGACACAAGGCCCTTGCCTCCTCTGCATATCTGACTAACTCCCTGGTAAATTATAGGCTCTGGGAAGGTGGGCTCTACTGCCATGTCAGCCCTCACAGGGAGACCGTGCCTAGGGCTCAGGAGAAATGGGCTGACTGCCATTTGCTGTCTGGCCCAAGAAGTGTGAGCAGGCAAGAGCATGCTCATTCTACACCAGGCTGTCCTGCTTCAGACTGCCTGGCCTTGCTGGCCCCTCTCACTATCATGGAAATAAGTCCTCCTTGCAGCCCAACCTTAAGAACGGGGAAGGAATCTATCACTTCTCTCAGGTGTTTTAAAAGGCTTCTCTGCTCTAACCAGGCCTCTGGGACAGTGTAAGAACAGATATCTCAACAAGTATGTAAGTCTTGACCAGCCCAAGAGGTTAAACTGAGACTAGTGGAAATCAGACCAAACTCAAAGGTGAGCATCCTCAGACTTGCCTCCTGGGGCAGTTGGGATAGAAAGGCTTGTGGGCAGCTAGAGGAAGAACCAACTGCCTGGAAAAGGGCATCATGTTATAGATCTCAAGGGGGGAACCCACATATGAGAACCCCTCCCCAGGTCTCAGCCTTAAGTAATGACATATCTCAATTAGAGACTGATGGCTTTCTTACTCAGAACAGGCCACTATGGATGGAGGTGGTGGTGTCCCTGTGGGCCCTGAGGCTCTCAAGAGTGGGAGCGGCATCTTATCTTCCGCATGCCCACAGGAGGAGCCTGGCCTGAGAGTAACGGCAACCTAGAATGGCTTGCTGACATAGCTGAACACACCGTTCTTTCCTTACTTGCCTTTCAGGTACCAGGCCCTCCGGGTTTTCCTTCTCCTTCACTGACCACTCTTTCCCTGTCTCCTTAGCTGGTCTCTCAAGTCCCTGACTTCTATACAAAGAACTCAGTCTAACAACTTCTCTATCTAATCTCTCTTCCTAGGAGACATCTTATCCAGGCTCATTATGGCTTTAAATACCACCCACACACTTGTAACTCCAGACCAGATCCCTTAACTCCAGACTCTTCTCCATCAATCAACATTTCCACCTGCATATCCAACAGGCATCTCTAACTGAGCTTCTGCTCTTCTTCCCCAAATCTCCCCCGCCAGCTCTTCCCATCTCAGTGATGGGACCTCCATCCTTCCAGTTACTCAGGCCAAAAACCTTGGAGTCATTCTTAACCCTTCTCTTTCTCTCGTCCCTTACACCCAATCTGTAAACTCTTATCTTCAATATTGCTTCAGAAACTAACCACCTTTCATCACTTCCACGCTGTCTTAGCCACCAACATTTCTCTCTCCAATTATCACAATAGCCTTAATAACTCTCTTTGTAAGCCTACAGTCTGCTCTCAAACAACAGCCATAATGATCATTTGGAACCCGACTGGGATATCTTTCTTCTTCTAATTCCTCCAGTGACTCTCCATCTCACCCAGAGTAAAATTTCAAACCCTCACAGTGATCCACAGGCCCTTTATGACTGGACCCTGAAATGTCTAAGTCTGCTACCCTCCACCCAACCCTCCAATATTCCGTCTTCCTTCCCTGCTTTATTTGTCTCCGTAACACTTACTGCCATGTGACCCGAAAGAGATATTACCTGTCATCTGTCCTAAAAAGAATGTAAGCTCCACGGAAGCATGGATTAAGAAAAAAAATCTGGGACTTCCCTGGTGGCACGGTGGTTAAGACTCCATGCTCCTAATGCAGGGGGCCTGGGTTTGATCCCTGGTCTGGGAACTAGATCCCACATGCATGCCGCAACTAAGAGTTCACATGCCACAACTAAGGAGCCAGCGAGCTGCAACTAAGGAGCCCGCCTGCCACAGCTAAGACCCAATGCAACCAAATAAATAAATATTTTCTTAGGAAAAAAATCTATCGCCATATCCCCAGTGTCAAAAACAGTGCCCGTTCTGTAAATATCTGTGAAATGAATAAATAGGTCCCCACCTCTCCATTTGAGTAGTGGGAGAAGGAGGAGGGTGAAAGGGATAGGAAGTAGGCAAGTGGACACCAAAGGTATTTATTTCCTTAGACACTAAGACTACTTACGGGCAAAGCATTCTTTACACTTGTGCTTTTCCACCTGTCACCACTGGGCGGCACCGCCAGACCAATGAAAGCACCGAGGACGGAGAGGGCCTCAGCCCAGCTCTGTGCAAGTGCTCACCTTTGAGGCTAGACACTTGTTGGCCCTGGGTCTTGCTGAAGAGAGAGAGTTCGTTGGTAATGGATTCCAGCATCTTCACGAAGTTGGGCAGGAAGAGGATGACCTGGACATCATGGTTGGCTAGGTGCCTCCCACAGCTGATACCCTGAGCCCCCTTCACATGGGGCCCACATAGCAGGGCCACCGTAGGCCTCTGGTGAACATTTTTGGGATTCAACCTGGAACAGAAGGCAAAGAAGCGTTATCAGCTGCAGACTTGCCAATCCCTTGCATCATATACCAGGCAAGTGCGTCTCGGCACCTACTGCTCTCAGAGTTCTCGCCAGTCCCAGGTTCCAGAGGGGGATGGACAAAACCCACTGAAGGCCAGGTTTACAGGGTGGCACTCCCACTGTCCCACATACCGGTGTCATGTCATCTGCTGGGTCCTCTCATTAGGTAGTTCACCCAGATCTTGTTCCATATAACACTGTTGCCAGAACATTGCTTTCTGACCAAGAACACTTACTGTTCTCACCGTATGACCTATTAGGTCCAAACTCTTCTTAGCAAAGAGGCTTTTCTACCTCTGCAGCCTTCTTTGCTCTTCTTCCCCAACATGCCTGCTCCACTGCAGGAACACTGGTCTCATCATTCTCTGCTGCACGTGTAAGGTTCTTTCTTGCTTCTGCTCAACCTATTCCCCCTGCCCAGAAACCCCTTCACTTGTGAAACTCTGACCCACCCCTTTTACGATTACTCTGCCTCAACTCCTAAGACACTCACAGCAAGTACCAAAGACGGTAGTTCTAAATCATCCTCAATCAGTTGCCAGTCCAAGTTCTCTTTACTGAGCTGCCAGTAAGCTAATAAGGGCAATGGTGTAGATACTAATAGTACCTATTTCATAGGACGCTGGGTGGATGAATGGATGTAAAGCACTTGTAACAGGAACCGACACACAAAGTACTCAATCGATGCTGGCACTGTTACACTACTGGTCACAGAGGAGGCAGCAGGCAGGCTAGGGGCTTCCCGGCCTCCTAGGCTGGTAGCGGCCTTGGACACCCACTTCCTGACGAAGTCACTTCCAGCTTCCTGCCGTTCAAAGCTGAGACCTCTCTGGTCTCAGAGAAGCCACAAGTAAGGAGGTTTAGAGGATTAGCCCTAGAGCTGTGCCGGACTCAGTCTGCCCCCAGGGCAGGAAGGGAAGGGGAGATGAACAGCAAGAAAGAGGCTTAGGCCCCTGCTTAGGGGCGGAGCAGTGACAGTCACTTACTCTTTTTCCCCAAAGAGAGGAAGACAGATGTTGTCAAGCCAAAGAGGAAACCCGCACTCCCCAAATAAATTTGGGGCAATCTGGTAATGTACTTTACATATACACCAAGTCATTCATTTCCCTCACCATGTTTGCATCTTATGGAAATATGACGAGTACTTCTCCCTTCACGCAGATACTGCCGAGTTCTGGCATCTGATTCACCCGTGTCTGTTCCCTAAATGGACTCTCCCTCTCACAGAGGCATCCCCATCAGAGGACTCAAAACGGACCACGGCACCCACATACCCAACGGCAGGGTCAGAGTATAGGCACTGGAGACCTGGCCCCACCGTGAACCAGCAATGTCACGTGGGCCAAGTTTTTCTGCTCTCTGAGCCTTAGCTTTGCTCATCTTAAAACCTGGGTTACTATTTACCTTCGAGGTGAAGCTATGAGGATCAAATTAAATGCTGTTGTGAAAGTGCAGTGAAAAAATGCATGGTACTTGACATACATGAAACTGATTACCGTGGTAACTGCTGCAAACGACAGGAGATGGCCCTTCTGAGAGTTCAGACACTGAAAGAACAGACAGGCACAAGGACAGCCACCTCCAAGAAGCTGACTAGAGGAATGTGACTTGGGGAGGACATTCAGATCCTGCCCCCAAACTGCTGGGAAGCCACTTAATGGCCTCCAATACTCCCAGGAAGAGGTTATTCCTCAAGTTGCCCCAATGGCTGCTCTGGGAGAAGGTTCTACGGTCATCAGACCCAAGGGCAGGATACTCCTTCAGAGAGCAGCTTGCACTACTTCCTAGCCTTTGTGGTCTCCACTGGCTCTTTCCTGGCAGAGGAGAGGCCAGGGAACCAGGTTGGGAAGCAGGCCTAAATCAAGGGACAAGGAGGAATGAACACAATGCTATAGGGTGAGGGGAGAGGAGAAGCAAGGAGGGGACATCTCACAGCCAGCGTGGATCACTTTAGACACCACTCCCCCACAAGGCTACCAAAGTCCTCCTCTTTATTGACAAATACAGCAGATACCTATCAACTCTAATCGTGCCTGCTCTCTCAGCATCGCCATTGCTGACCATCCCTTTATTCCTCAAACACCATTCCTTTGGTTCTTAAACACTACCCTCTTGGTTCTCTTACCTCTCTGGCTTTAAACTTTCTTAGCTAGTTTGGAAGGCTCCTCATCTCTTAACTCTGCTTTAATGCTAATGTTCCCCAGAATTCCACCCTAGGCCCTTTCATCCCTTTACACTCTCTCCTTAGAGGAGCTTGCCTATTCTTATACCGTGTATCAGATGATGACTTCCAGATCTTTATCTTCTGCTCAGACCTTTTTCTAAACTTCAGATCCCGACTGCCAATGGTTTACTGGATGTCTCACAGGCCTCCTAAACCCAACATATCCAAAACAAAATCCACCATCTCCCCCAAACCTGCTCCTCTTCCCACATTCCTTATCACAGTGAATGCTATCACTATCCAACCAGATGTCCATGCTAGAACGCTTTAAGTTCAGTGATCACTGACACTTCACTTTCTGTCACCTTCCATATCCATTCAATACCCTGCCCTGCTGATTTTACCTTTAAAAATTCCCTCATCCACCCACTTCTCTGTTCCCTACTTCCCTGCTTGGGGCCACCATCACCTGGCCCCTGACTCAGTTTTCTAACTGGTCTCATGGCCCCAGTCTTGCCTCCTCCATTAATCTACTTGGCCAAAGTCGCCTTTTTAAAACACAAGACTAACCGTGTTACAGCACTACTGAAATCCCTTTAGCAGCTCCCTACCTCTCAGCTGTACCAAAGCCCTACTTTCCAGCCACACGAAATGACTTATGGATCCACGGTCTCCTGATCCTTTCTGCCCTCGGCACACGCTTGTTACTTTTCCCCCTTGCTCTGTAGGACTCAGTTTGGATGTCACTGCTCTAGGAAGGGTGAGTGGCTTCTCCAGCCTGGAGTAGAAATGTGGCTTCCTGGAGAGGCTTCTGTTTCCTCTACCACAGCACTGGACTTTCTAGAGACCTCACTAGGCTACTGGAGGACAGGAGCAGTATTTTCTTATTCTTTGTATCCCTAGCCCTAGCACAAGGTCTGGTACATGGTATCAGTAAACATCCACAAAACTAAGCACTGCCCCTGATATAGCAGCCTAAAAGGGCAAGTGGAAAGGTACCAAAGTCTAGCTCTTACACCCAGTTGTCAGGGTTGTTCTAGAAGCTCTCAGGTATGGAACTCAGGATTGATTTTTACCCCAGCCCTCTGAGTGAATGGCGAGTTCCAAAGGCTGGGTCTCTGAAGGTTCTTAGAAAGCAAGCCTCTGGTAGTCAGCAGGAGTCTGAGAGTCAGCTGTTACCACGAAGGAAGGATCAAAGGGTGGTTTGCTGGGAGAAGAATGAGGACTTCCAGGACAAGGGTGAGAGAGGCAAACAAAAACCTTGTAGCATCCAGGAAAGTGACTTCACAGAGGTACTCACGTTAGAGGAGCGGCCACGGTCTGATGAACTCTGTGTGTGACGCACTGTGGTGGTGCTGAGGCAGAGCAGCATCACCCCACACTCAGCCCCCACCGGTCTGGAGGCATTTACCTGTTGGGTCCTCCGAGTAGGGTCAGTGCCATCTGACTGGCACACACGCCTGTCATCTCCAGTCTCCGCTCCAGAGTCAAGCCATGCTTCTCAGCCACAGACAACAGCTTTTTATGCAGCTCATAGGAAATACTTGGGACAACCAGGCCAGAGTCTGCAGTTTGAAAGGAGGTGAGGAAAAAGGGCAAGTGATTACAGGAAACCAGCTCCACAAATGGGTGTAGTTGATCTGTGAAAGCCAAGACTTTAAGACTGACCCTCCCCAGCCCATCTGCCTAATCTGGGACTTAGGCATGCTATGCAGCTCTCCACAGAACTCAAGCAGTGCGTGGGGAACTAAGTAACAACCCATTCAGGTTACCACAGAGCAGGGATGAACTTAAACTCTCTTAGAAGTGTAGCTTTAGACCACAAAGGCCAAATCCATGAAGATGTATTTGGTTCTATCAAGAAAAGGCTGCAATCTATCAACCACATTAGAAGAAAACATGCTTTTCTCAAAGTGGGGGAAATGCCATTCCTGGCAGTGAGGTTTTCCTCACAAGCAGACCCCTTATCCTTCCCCAGAGTGGAACAGACACTAGCTAACCCTCCTGACCCTCTTGGTCCCTGCTGTTCAATTTCAAGGCAGGATGATTTGTTCATCCCATCTGCTCCCCACATCTTCTTCCTCCTACTGTCCTCTACTTAGCCCTTCCTTTTGGCTGAAGAAATTCAACTAGGAACTTGCTTTCTTAAATAATTTTGTCATTTTCTCCCCATTTGGGGTGACTGTAACCCAATACTCTTACCACAGGGAAAGAGTACACGGAAAGTAACCTATGGCTTGCTTTAAGCTACTCAGAAGAATCTTTTACTCACCATAAACAAACAGAACTCTATAAAGGTTAGGGAGAATCACAGTCATTGAAAGTACACCATGGAAAGTACTGATACCTGTTTTTACAAGGTCAAAGTCTGCAGCAGCTGGGTACACTTGAAGGAGTCCATAGTATTATACGTATCAGTAGCAAGGTGCCGTTTCAGGGCCCAGAAAACCAGGACAGGAAAGAAACAGCAAAGTCAAAAATTGTGATCTTTTGCCTTGACAGCTAATGCCGTCTTACAAAGGCTAGAGTCACTGGGCTGGCCCCAAGGGAGTAAACCCTCTGCCAAACAGCCCCATGTGGCCTCACTGGCAGACCAAGAAACACAGATTCCAATCAGCAAGTCATCGTGGGATTGCGTGTAATTAGTTTTGTCTGGCTGGATCACATGCCTTTTTAGATCCTGTGTCCTCATCTATACTGGACTGTAAACTCCTCAAAGTAAGGAAATAAGCCTCTTACCTCCTCAGCCCCCACCTCAGTTATACTGTCCCAGCTGTAGTTATTTACCAATAGAGGCAAGTTCTCATCAGGTACTCAAACGTATAAATGATGCAAACCTACTGCTATTTCTAGTGTGGCTCTAAGGCAGAAGTTTTCAGAAAGTGTGTCATCATCCTGTTGGTTCCAGAGCCCTGTACAGAAAAACTTTTCTTCCTCACTGATCCTTTCGGGAGAAATTTCTTGAGGTTCTTTCTATCACATATCCAATCCTTCCTACAGGGATTCTTAAAACCACACAGAATTCGGCTGTGGCTGTACATTTTAACAACAGAAATCCAAGCATAAAGACTGAACTTAAAGCACCCACATCTGTATCCTCTCAAGGGAAGGCAAAATAATAATAACTTAATGTAATAATAAAATAAAAACCATCTCCATGTCAAAATTCACACTATCCTGTCGGTTAATTGACCCCTCCCACCTGTATGAGTCCTACTCCTGCCTGGGGCAGACAACGAACAGTGAGCTTTGCCTCTCCCCTCCCCCTTTGTGAAATGTCAGTCATTGATATCCCGGATGCCGATGCTGGAGGCTGTAGCCTGACCCTGACCTTGCAAGTCAACCGCTGATTAAAAGAGCCATTTCTTATGGCCTGCTCCAGACAAGCACATGTTATCAGAACTAATCAGGAACCACTGATAGCAGTGTGAAAAAGCTGAATGAATTCTCAGGAGTCCTAAGCCACGAACAACCCTAAACCTGTCAGACAAGTCATGCACCTGCCTACTTCAAACACCCTCTTCACCTGCAGAGTCACGCAAGGGAGAGCTTTCCCTCAAGTCCGTGCATTTCTTCACCTACGTACTCCCTTCCTGGTGAATTTGAAACAGGTCAGGGCAGTGAGTCTTGGGCCTGCCACCCCACTAATCAAACTTTCTTTCTGGGACTAGGTCTTGTGCTGTGTGTACCGGACCCCCTCTCCGGTTCTGAGGGCTCTCTGGGGGCAGGCTGAGTGTTTTCTGCTACCTTTCTCCTCAGTCTTGGGGTACAAAACTCATGGCACAGGCGGAGAGTTTACTCCACTCTGGCTGGCTGAATGCTGCAGCTGGAAACTGTGTGTCTATTACATCTCACTGACTTGTGCTGCAGGGAAGGGGTCCTGTTGATGAACTGGCATGTTTGGTAGCCTAGGGAAAGATATGGCCAGGAATCCTTCCTGCTTAGTCTGCCGGTCGCAGGGTCTAGGACTTCACTGTATTCTACTCTGTATCTCTGACAGGAACATGCTAGCACCACAAAATGTTCCTTTTCAACATTTACACACGGAGTCCAACCAGTCAGACTGGCTTATCAGAAACAGGCAGAGGGAATAAAATAAACTCCAAAGGAAGGGAACCAAGAACATAGCGTGTAAACTGCGGACAATAACATCACCAAAGCCTGAACGTGGGCCAAGCCCAATCATGTTTCCGTTGGAAGGTGGATCTTTATTGTTTGGGAACCAAGGCAGTAACATTCGTTGGTAGGGCTTCTCTTAATATTAATATGTACGTTAGAGCTGTCGGTGAAACAAGAGATAGATATAATTATAGCCAGTTCGTGACAAGCAGAGCACTTCTTAGGATCTGATTAATCTTAGGATATCAAGGAAAACGGCTTAAGCACACCCAGTACAGGCCAAGAGAGAAGATGCCTCCTCCCCGCACAGCTCATTCCACAGCTTGAAGCAGGGCCACGGAGCCTCGTGTGCTGCCCCTTCTTCATGTCTTTCTCACTTCCGCACTGCTCCTTACAGTACATACTATTTGGGGCCTTTCCCTCCCTTACGGACACATATGCATGTCCTCACACCCTCCATCGCACTTCCCCACCCTCAAGACACCTTCCAGCACCACGTCTAAGCCTTCCCCTGCAGCCTCTGCATGTACATTCCCTCCCTGTCCTTCATACCTCCCAGCCTTTCTGTTGTGTAACAAGGCTCCCACAACAAAGTGTCATCTCAAATCCAAACTCAATCCTCACACTGGCATGGACTTTTAGTTGGAAAGGCTGTGTGTATCCTATGTCTTATCAATGAGGAGCACAGCCCATTACTGCGCATGGGGATTTCTCCAGGACTATGAATTCTGATTCCATTCTGTGGTGGTCACACAACTGGGTGGCGATATCAGACGAGTTCTTTTTTGGAGTATAAAACAACTGGTAAACTCATACCTTTAGACCCAACGTACAGACAGCCCCTGTAGATTTATATTAAGGTTGCCACAAAACGCAATTTGGTGTCAAGAGTACCTCTGAAAGAAGGATTTATTACGAGAAACCTAAATACCCCTAGTACTCTTTACTGGGGTCCACAAGGCATCCCGTGATCTGGCCCCTGTGTACTTCAGCCCCTTTACCTCGGGCCTCAACCTGCACCACGCTCTGGGCATCGGCGCTGCCTCTGGTTCCTCAGTACTCCAGGTTCCTCCCAGCCTCACATGCTTTCCCTCTTCCGGCACTCTCTTCTCTCTTCCAATGCTCCCTGACACCACACATGGCAGGTTCCTCATTCTTCAGGTCTCAGTTTAAATATCCCTCAGTCTCAGCATGCTGCTTACCTGCTTCACTGTACTTAATACAATTTGTAAATAACTCTTTTTTCCTTTTGGACTATCTACTTTGCTGAACTGTAAGCTCCCTGAGGGCAGTAACTGTGTCTGTCTGGTTCACTGCTGTATCTCCTTCCTCTCCACTGTGCCTTCAGCGCACAATGCCTAGTGGAGGGGCTACATAAATGTGTTGAATTAAAGAATGAATGTGAAGGAAACCTGTATAACAGCCTCAGGGCATTCCTCTCTGCAGCTGGCTAAGAGTCCAGCTGTAACCAAAGGCAAGTGTGGGTAAGATGTTTCTGACTCTTTCCCCACTTCTTCCTTCCCTCATTAACAACTAGAACAACCTCCTATCCACACTGGACCTCATTCCCTCAGGTTAAAGCTCTACTGGAACAAGCTTTGGACTCAAGAGGTAAAGGACTTCCTGACAAGATTACTCACTAATTACAAAGGGGAAAAGTATCTTTACAAGGAAGAAATCTGTTGGACAACACCCTACCAAGTGATCAAACTAGCCTCCGTGATGGGACAAAGTGACACTGTGTACTGTACGATGTAATGCTCCAAGAGAGACAGAGTCCCACCAAAATCCTGGAAAAAAGATTTAACGCGAATCACATCAAAAGGAAACAATCAATAAATCAAAACCAATGGTTATTCTGCAAATCAACTGGCCTAGACTCTTCACAAATGTCAATATCACAAAAGACACCAGAAGTTGTGGGAACTGTCCTGGTTAAAGGAAATGAAAGAGATCTGACAACTATATGTAATATGCAATGGCTGATTAAAAATACAACTATAGGGACTTCCCTAGTGGCGCAGTGGTTAAGAATCCACCTGCCAATGCAGGGGACATGGGTTCAAGCCCTGGTCCGGGAAGATTCCACATGCTGCGGAGCAGCTAAGCCCGTGTGCCACAACTACCGAGCCTGCGCTCAAGAGCCTGCGAGCCACAACTACTGAAGCCCGTGCACCTAGAGCCCGTGCTCTGCAACAAGAGAAGCCACTGCAATGAGAAGCCTGCGCACCGTAACGAAGAGTAGCCCCCGCTCACTGCAACTAGAGAAAGCCTGCGCACAGCAGTGAAGACCCAACGCAGCCAAAAAATAAATGAGTTAAAAAAAAAACAACTATAAAGGACATGATTGGGACAACTGGAAAGCTCTGCATATGGAATTAGATAATACTTTTGTATGAATTTTACATTTCCTGAGAGCAATCTTGTAGTGTGCCTGTAGAGAGCAACATCCTACTGAATACATACGGAAGTATTTAGGAGTGAAATGTAATGAGTGCAACTAAATCTCAAATTGTTCAGGGGGGTGTGTGTGTGCATTTATATAAAGTAAATGTGGCAAAATGTTAACTGGTGAATCTAAATGAAGGACATATGGTTGTTCATTATACTATTCTAGCACCTTTTCTGAAAGTTTGAATTTTTTTTTCAATATAAAAAGTTGGAGAGAAAAAAGAGTAAAGTGCCTCCAAATGTGATCAACAAATGTCTGCAGAGTAATAATACATCAAGCCAGTGGGGGGGGAATGGCAGGAAACAATAAATAAAAAGAATACGAAAACAAACCACATTCCCAGTCTTACAACCTAGCTGGAAACAAAAAATATATATGTGCAAATATCAGAGAAAAAAACTGTTATCCTGAGCACAAGTGTAAAATAGGAATTTCAAACCAGGAGCTGCAGGTAGTGTCAAATCCTCAATCTGAACCATGCCTCGCAAGACAGACAGAATTACAGTCACAATGATAGAAAAGGGAGGTGGCGGAGGAACCATGAACAAAGTTACAGAGGCTGGAAGGGTGTGACATGAGCAGATGAAAACTACCCTGCTTGGAGTCCAGAGACTGACGTGAAGGATAGTTTAGAGTAGTGGGCAGGGCCAGACTTCAGAAGGCATTAAAAGCCAAGTTGTTTTATACAGGATGAAGTTGACAGGGCTAGAAAATGAGGGCAGAAGGCCATGTAGAATTGATTTCAAGGGACAAAGGGAACCTGTGGTGTAGCATAAAAAAGTACAAGGTCGGGCTTCCCTGGTGGTGCAGTAGTTAAGAATCCTCCTGCCAATGCAGGGGACATGGGTTTGAGTCCTGGTCCGGGAGGATCCCATGTGCCGCGGACCAACTAAGCCCGTGCGCCACAACTACTGAGCCTGTGCTCTAGAGCCCACAAGCCACAACTACTGAAGCCTGTGTGCCTAGAGCCTGTGCTCTGCAACAGGGGAGGCCACAGCGGTGGGAGGCCCGTGCACCGCGACGAGGAGTGGCCCCCGCTCGCCTCAGCTAGAGGGAGACTGCACGCAGCAACAAAGACCCAACGCAGCCAAAAATAAAATTAATTAATTAATTTTTAAAAAAAAAGTAAAAGGTCATGACAATTTCAAGGACCACTGAGAGAATCCAGAGTCAGAATGAATACTGAGGATAAAGGAAAACTCCTTGTCAGAAGGAATCACTGTGTTATTAAATTAGAAAAAAAAATGGCCTCCAGGGTTCTTTCTAGTCATGATTTTTTTTCTTTTTTTTGGCTGCGTTGGGTCTCCATTGCTGCACATGGACTTTCTCTAGTTGTGGCAAGCGGGGGCTACTCTTTGTTGCGGTGTGCAGGCTTCTCATTGCAGTGGCTTCTCTTGTTGTGGAGCACGGGCTCTAGGTATGTGGGCTTCAGTAGTTGTGGCACATGGGCTCAGTAGTTGTGGCTCGCGGGCTCTAGAGCACAGGCTCAGTAGTTGTGGGGCACGGGTTTAGTTGCTCCGCAGCATGTGGGATCTTCCCGGACCAGAGCTCAAACCTGTGCCCCCCACATTGGCAGGCGGATTCTTAACCACTGAGCCACCAGGGAAGCCCTCTAGTCATGAATTTTTATGAGAAGTAAGAGGCAAAGATGGCCACAAAGTTTCATGCTGGACACTTTAAAAATGGTGATTCCACTGAAAGAAATGGGAATGCTAAGGAGTCAAAGATATGGGAGGGGGTGAATGACTGACTTAGCTTTGATATGTTGAATTTAAGGAGGATGACGGATACATTGAAATCAAACCCCTTCCTTGCTCTGGCCAGACGCCTGTGGCTGTGAAACGGCAAAGGGCACATAATAGCAAAAAAGATCACATTTGCAGAGACCAACTCAAGTTTCTAAAATGACCAATTGGTACCTTCAACAAAACTCAGGTGTCAGGCCATAATGTGCTGGCTCCAGATCCCCCAGCCCTTAGTTTGAGTTTAAATTCTTAAATTAAAAAACTCTGGCAGCAAGTTGCCATGAGACCTTTTCCAGTAGGACTGTAGGAAGCACAAGTGTTCATTACTGGGGGAAGAGTCTAAGCCAAGACACCTGTCTCAACAGTACTGCTCTAAAACCTCCTGAGTGCCAAGGACTACAGCCAAGCCCTTCAGGCTGATGACAAGTGTCCACCTGATTATCCAAGCCCAGAAACTCTGAAGGATTCCACATTAAAAGAACTTACTACTCCCTCCACTCCTGGCACTGGAGGATCTGCTAGAACCTGAGGTTCCCAAAAATCAACCAAGTCACTGTCAAGGAGGTCTGCCTGCAGAGACACAATTTCAGAAACCAGGCTCATCAGCTCTGCTCAATGAAAAGCTGTGGCGGCACTTGGTGCAGGAGCACAGGTATTGTTAATGTAGGTTTTCTGGTCCAGAACACCTTCTAGAATTTACCTCCTCATGTCTCCCCTGTGGCTCTCTTAGGATAAGAAATGTAAAAGAGGTGCCTCCCTGGGAATGGCATCCCTGTAGCACAGGGTCTAATCTGTAAACACAGGAAGGGGAATGAGGGTTGAAGGGAGATCAAGGAAGAACCCATGTGGGTTGGGTCAATGGTTTGAAAAAGCAATGGGATCATGACCATTTCCACTGCAGCAGACACTCGAGTCTCCGCGTGAGAAGGATCCTCCTCGTGAGCACGATAGCCACTGAAGGCAGTCTTCACTATCCTCAGGGTAAAATTCTTCAATGGCCACTTCTAAGCTCAAAGATTTCTTTCTTTCTGAATTCCTTTTGAACACATAAACAAACCCAAAACAGATTTCCTGATTACCTGTTCTTCAGGAGGTAAAAAACACTGCTCATCTTGAAAGCATTAGGACACATCTTGAGGGACTCTGGGGACAAGAAGTAGAGGAAGGCAGACAGGGTTCAGAGGCAGAAATGGAATGCCAGCTGTGGAAAACAACTGACAGCCTGGAATGGTGAAAGCAGAGCTTGTCCTGAGAGCAAGATACATCGCTACTGAAGCTCAAAGAGAAGAATAAAGAGGCAAGCCAGAAGCAGCAGAAACAAACCAGCTGTGGCTTCACTGGCTACTCCCCTTCAGAACAGAACTAGAACTGCTTTTACTGAGAAAAATGAGTATGGGTAAGTGGTGCTGAACTAAGGGAGCTCAAACCAGAGTGCCTCACTCAAACTCTGACTTGATCCTTTTGCAAGACAGTAAGCAGTGACTCTACTTCAGGTCATCTTCATACACTTGCTACTCCCCAAACTTCAGCAGACACATAGGGTGGAGGCTGAGGAACATCCTTCAGGCCAAGCCGATGGGACAACTGTGGAGATTCAGTGCCTGTACCAATAGCACCCTGTTGCCTCCCATCCAGCTTCTATATACTTGAAGACAAAAGAAGGCTACACAGTGGAAAACAAATGGCAGAAATTAAATCAGAATTTTACCTAAAATGAAGGGGTCTTGAATAAATGAACCTGAGAAGAATTTATTAGAACCCAGGGAATGAAGAATTCTAGACACTTTAAAGTCATTCCTGGTGGAAGATTTAATGAAACACTTAACTCCAACAAAATGAGGATAATAACAAAAAGGGGATAACAATGCAACCTCATAGAGATGCCATGAAAATTAACTGTGATAAGCATGTGAAGTACTTAGAATGGTGCCCAGCACATAGTAAATACCCAATGAACATGCACTATTATGACGGTGATCATAATGTTGTTTCTCCTGAACCAGGCACTTACCCTTCCTTTTCTGCCACCTCTAAATCTTGTACACACTTCCATTATTTGTCTGGTTACCCTATGTAAGGCCCCCGAGGTGATGGACAATGACTTACCCAGAGCATCTAGAACGGTGCCTGGCACACAGTAAAAATTTTATAAATGTTGATGCTTTGAAGTAACTTTACTGAGACAGCCTTTGCACTTCACATTAAAGTCAAATATTGACTGAATAATAATTATAAGCCAGGCATTGCACTAGCTGCTTTCCACATGATCTCATTTAATTGCCAAATATTATCCCACTTTACAGACAAGGAAACAGGCTCAGTAGTCCCCACGTGGCTACATAACTCAATTCTCTGACCCTACAGAAGCCTCCTCATTGAAGCCTTTAATATTGAATAGTTAGTAAGTCCCTCAGTGTGGCAACTCTACTAATTGCTTTCTCTGGGCTCAGCCACAAAGCAATGCAAGAAGAAAATCACAAAACCTTGGCCCATTAAAACCTCATGCAATCTAACTACAACTGGACTCGCTGCCATTCTTCACACCCCACAGATTCAATGCCTTTGAATTCTGTTGTTCACTCAACCCTCTTCAACCTGTCTTTAATCATCAAATCCTATCAAATTCCCCTTTGTCACTTCTCTCACATCTCTGTCTTCCTTTCCATTCCGAGGTCCAAACCCCTGGCATATTAGTTATGTCACCAGTCTAACTTATCTTCCTGCTCTGGTCTCTCTCCTCAAATTCTACCCTGAATTCTATCATAAGACCAGTATTCCTAAAGACTAACAAATCTTCCTAAAGGAGATTTTGGATCATGTCTTTTTCAGAATCCTTCAGTTGCTCCTGATGGCCATAAAACAAAGGACAGCATTAGCACACAGGCTCTCTGTGCTCTGGTCTAAAGCTATTTTTAATTCCTGCTATTCCCCCACACAAAAATCTCTGTCCTGGCCAAACCAGCCACTAGCCAATCTCCCACACAGCCCTTTATCACACTACACAGCACCTGCCCAGCCTACCCATAAGTATCTTCCTCTTCCTCTCTGGTGAAATCCTGCCCATGCTTCAAGGCTTCTGTCCTGCTCCCTTTGTGAAGCCTTCCCTGATCAGCCCAGCCTTCAGGACCTCTCATGCCCCTCAATACCCAATGCATTTAACATCCACACTCTCACTGGACTCCAGGCATATATGGTATCTTTCCATTTCCTAGTACATCTTAATTACCTGGATGCAAGGACTGTCTTAGAGTGACTTACATGTAGTAAGCACAGTGTTCCGACTGGCCCACACTGTCTTAAAAATTACTTTTAGAATATTATGTATGTTGAGCAAAGATTCTTCTCTGAAGCCTTACCACTCTCCTAACCGGTGTTCTTTGAGGACCTCTCACCTCTGAACACAGAGTGCTCACATGCATCTAGCATTTTATAGGCAAACTTAACCAACATGTATGCAACCATAGGATACAATTATTTAGCAGCATAGGTCCAAGCTGGAGGAATGTCTGACCATCTGTTGGAGATAGTAGCACTGCTAAAGGACCCAAAGGGGCCTTCCAGAGAGAAAAGATTTGGGTTAAACAAAGAGCTAAATTTAGCTGCTTCCTGAATGTGTTTTCCCAATCAATAGACCTTTTATAACACTGCCCCCCGCTATGCACACAGTTGGCAAAGAGTATTGCCGAGAGGAATATGAGCAATTAGAGAGTAACAGCTTAGAAACTGTTGACACCACTCAGCATGCAGTCAATGTGTAGGACACCAGCAGCAGCTGCCAGAATCCCGAAACCCAAGCCATTGCCAAGTGGGTAGTAAACATGTTGTTCTTTTGCTACTCTGGGAATTAGCAGAAAATAAGTATTTGGGGTTCTAGGACATGAATGTCACAAGGCTAGATTGGGGAGCCAGCCAAACCACTCTCTACAACTGCAGATCTAAGCTGGTCTATTCCTGACGGAATACTAAAGAGAAAAGACTATATAGTCTAACTGCCATTAAACTGCCCTTCCCTTCTTATATCCTTCTTTCTCTTTAACATATCTGTATTCAGAAAGGAAAGGAAATGTGATCGATAAGGTTTATAGAGACTTTAACCTCTCTGGACCTCAATGTCCTCAATCTGTTAAATGAGAAAATTATACTAGGTGATCAAGTAACCTAACACTAACATTTTTTTTTGTCCTAGCTTGTTTCCCCACATATTCCAGATAGCTTGCCTCATTCGGATACTAACGTTTGGATAGTAAATCCAACTGGAAAAGTGTCCCCAGCCAGGTACTACGTGAATAACATTGAGTAAAAACCTGCTTTGAGACTTGTGCCTTGGAGCTGGAGCAGAGACAAAATCACCTGCAGAAGCTCCTCAGCAAGAAAACTGCTTGCTTGCTCTATTTCCAGCATAGATCCTGCTTGGCAAAAGGACTTCATTTCCACTCCTTATCACTGCTGAGAACAAAGAGGAAAACCAGATGGCATGAGGCTATAGGGCCTCTTGTACCCTCACTGCCATGCTTCAGTGAAATGCAAACTGGTTGCTACACACCACAAGCCGCCATACCCGAGTTCTTGGCCAATGCCTAGCACATGTGGTTTGTAGTATGTCTGTTAATGGCAATTCTGGAAAAATATGAGAGGAGGGAACTTTCACTTCTGTCATTAAACAAAATGCGAACATTAAGCTGGGGAGACAGGGTATGTAGGAAGAAAAAAATCCCACCTCTCCTGTTGTCTACTTTGGCAAATGTTTTCTTAGGCTCTTTTAGATCTGAGAATCTTTCCTGATTCTTATTGCTATTCTCCCTCTGTTAGCCACTTCACTCCAAGGCAGGCTATAATCTCCCCAAGCTCAGGAATTTCAGGGAAATCACATATGGCACGACCCAACCACCTCAGCTTCCAGAGAGTGACCTGTAAAGGCAGCTTATTTTGCCACTGAGGGCAGTAAAAAGGAGAGCAGTCAAAAGGGGATGGACGGTGTATGTATAGCTGATTCACTTTGTTAAACTAACACACCACTGTAAAGCTATTATACTCCAATAAAGATGTTAAAAAAAAAAAAAGTGGATGGACAGCAGGATCTGAGTATACGACCAGACCTGATGGACGATAGCTGCCTTTGAAAAGCTTAAAACCTGGCAATTTAAATTAAGCCTGATTCTGAGCTAGGTTGTTTGCCTTAACATAGGTGATAAAAATCAAAGGAGTTCAGCAACTCACACTGTCAGTGTCACTTAAGGAAACTACCTTAGTAAAGAGGCGTGCCTGCCAGAGTCTGATAGTGAAAGACAGAAATTAGTAGTCTTTCTTAACCTGACAATCTGTTTATTTCTTTTTTTTCACATGGAAGCTTTTACACTCAGCAAAACCAAATACAACAGAGCCCTACTGATGTTTACAAAAATGCCATGCCATATCTCTGATTTTCCCCCATATGTAACTAAGCTGTCTCCATAAATCTCCCTGTAACTGCTACTAGCATTCAAGGTTTATATTCCCTATATTCAAGACTCCAAGACTTCAGATGATTATTATACTCATTAAAATGATTGATTCCTCCTAAGGAATTGATAGCTCCTAAGATCATTTAACAACAATAGTTTCAATCTGTAATCTAAGAAGCCCAGTTAATAATAAGTTTGGGGGGAAGGGACAGAGACAAGGATGAGGTAGACCACCTGTCCTACAGCTGCCTCAAATGCCATATTTGAAGAAAAGATCCAAATGCTAAAAGAAAAAACAAAACCACAAAATTAAAAATCACTGAGTTAACAGATTAGGCTATCATACACAGTGACCTACCTAATTACCAAGGCACTACACTGTCACATAAGCATTATGACTAGCCAACCCTCAATGACCAGGGCTAGCAGGAGATGAGGACAGTGTAGTAAACAAATGTAATTTATTGAAACCCTAATTTTAGCCAATGGTTTCAACTACTCAGCTCTATTTCTTACCCCAGCAAACAACCAGTGAAACAGAGTTGAACTTCTGATAAAATCTACAGGCAGTAACAGTGAAGCCAAAGTGAAAATAGAGCTGACTATGTCAATCTAGATAGTCAGCCTCTATGCCTTTAGTTGTTAACCATAACATACTTAACAGCAGACCAGATCCTGCCAGGTATAGGATATAAATGGACATGTAGAGAAATCAGCCTCCACCCTAACCTAGTGGTAGGTAGGATGGCCACAGTCTCTAAAAGACAATATAATGGGCCAACCACCATGCCCCTTGAGTTAATTCCTACTACAAGACTCTGACTCAGAATCTGGGTCATTCTGTTTCAAGTAAAAAAAAAAAAAAAAAAAAAAAAAAAAAAAAAATGGAAGAGCAGCCAGTGGGATGTGGGGTTAACTTACCTGTGCAGAACTCCTTGCCCATGTTGTGGGGCACTGTGATCCGACGATAGACGATGGGCTCTGACTCCAGGATGTTCTCATCATGGCGGTACCGAGTAGGCCTCTCACTTGGGATGCCCCGGGAACGGGTACCACTTCTCCTCTCATAAGTATCAATCTCCTCAAACACAGCTGCTTTGTCAAAAAGGGCCAGGTTCCCTTCAAAATCAAAATCTGTATCTGGGATCTCCTCAATATCATCCCCAAAGCACTCGTCATCTTTATTCTTCATCTGGCCGTTCTTTAAGCCACTTTTCTTTGGAGTTGCCTGATTTGGGTGCCTGCTACTAGACGACCCTGGAGAAAAAAACAGGGACTAAAGTCAGTGTGCCCACAGAAAGTGCTGAGTATAAGTGGAAAATACATTAGTCCTTTGTGGACAGTGTTACAGGAATCAATGTGAAAATGGTATAAGGCAAAGCTATTCCTAAACCCATAAAGTAGAAAAAATTACCACAAATCTCATGGAATCATAGATTTTGTATATTACCCAACTAACAGTGAATATGAAATAAGCAGTACTCCTGGAAATCTTAAGCTCTGCTCTTCATAAGGGAATTAGTAATGACCGAGGCTTTTTTGACAACTGAATATATCAAAAAAGTGGAAGGGCAAGAATATAGCAGTCTCCTCCCACAGGTCTGGGTGGTTTGATTCTGAATGTACAGCAGTTAATTAACAGAGAAATACCCCCAGGGTAAAAGAAGGCCAAATCCTCATAACCTGAAGCTCATAGGAAGATCTCACTCAAGTGGCTCTGAATTCCATGCTTACCAAGCAAGCAATCTTCTGATTTTTTAACTCAGTTTCAGGCTAGACCCCAGTAGGAGGGAATCCCTGGGTTTAGACAGATTCCAGACCTTGAGCCAGATATACATCTACCACTATAAGTTGATATATTTTGACTTACAGGCCTGTTTTTAGATCTTTTGGTTAAGATGATCTCTTTTCTCAAAATTTTACCACTTTTGGGTAAGCAATTTCTGAACCATCAAATGATGACAAGGACCATACTGACCTGATCCTGTAGAGGGCACACCAAGATGCATATTAACACCACAGCAGTCAGTCACTCGCTGTCTCTGAAACTCTATTTGGCCACCACATATCAGTCAACTACTCCTCTAGCAGCCAAGGCAGAAGACCCCACAGAATTCTCCAAACCATCCCTTCCCAGAGAATCCTGAACTGAGTTAATAGTTTGATCCCCATCTGATCATCCTGAAAGGATGGACCAGGTGACTGGTATGGTAAATGGAACTGCCAACATAGTCTGGATAAACATAATGTACTTCCTTTTGTGAGAACAAGCTCCTCAATTATTGAAAATACTCAAGAAGAGGTTAGAATGATCATGAGCAAACCCCCTCACACATATCATCCCAACTATACTGCTCTAACTTTACTCACAGCAACTCCCTTCTATCCAATGGACCGTGCGTGAGTCACGAGACCTAGGATCTATCTGCAGGCTGTATAATCTTATACCTATCACCCAACTTCTCAATTTCCTTGTATGTAAAACGATCACTGTGGTACCCCCAGCAGGGTTTCTAGTACACAGCAGTCAGTCAATAAATATTTGTTTAATGTTATCAGTCAACATCAGCAAGATCAATTACAACAATTATTCTGAAAGATGTATACTGTGCAAAATATAACTCATGTCTAAGTCTTCCTAATGCCAAATATTGGTATGGAAAAGGGCTATACTGGCAGTTAGGATGAGATTTAGGCCTCTGAAAAAAACCTAAGGCTGACCAAAATTATGAAGGGGAGGAAGAGCTGGCTGAGTCACCATAAACAGCTGAGATTACGAACCACTGAGAAGCTTGTCAAAGTCTGGGTTAAGTTCTAGTTCCGATAATTTGATAAAAACATTTAGTGAGAGCATGCTGTGTGCCATAGCCAGGTACCAGGAATACAGTACATAACCAAGACATGCTACCCAAAAAGGAAGGAGGAGAGATATATAAGCAAATAACTAAAATACAATATAATGAGAATTATAATAGAAGTTTATATAAAGTGCTACAGAAATATGGATGAGAAACAGAGCTGGATTAGGAATGCGAGAGCAAGAATGAAAATACAAGGTCAGGATAACACCATTAGCAATGTATGTAGGCGAGGGAAGAACTAGAGAAAAAAGTCCAGTTTGCAGGATTATCAATGTACTGCCTCAATATTAAATCAATAGGGACTTCCCTGGTGGCGCAGTGGTTAAGGATCCACCTGCCAAAGCAGGGGACACAGGTTCAAGCCCTGGTCTGGGAAGATCCCACATACCGCGAAGCAACTAAGCCCGTACGTCACAACTACTGAGCCTGCGCTCTAGAGCCCATGTACCACAACTAATGAAGCCCATGCACCTAGAGCCCATGCTCCACAACAAGAGAAGCCACCGCAATGAGAAGCCTGTGCATCGCAATGAAGGGTAGCCCCCGCTTGCCCCAACTAGAGAAAGCCAACACACAGCAATGAAGACCCAACACAGCCAAATAAATAAATATATTTTAAAAAATAAAAAATATTAAATCAAGATTATTAGGAAATAGGTCTCTGGCCCAGGGGTCTCTCTCCAGTGGTTGTGTGCATACCCAGGAGTGCAAAGGATGATCCACTGGGATGCAGGGAGAAGATACTGAATATTTTATTTACTTTCTTTTAACTAAAAACAGGAAGAAATTAAGCCTTATGAACTTAATGTACAGATGGAAATTGGCACCCTTATGAGGTTTCATGCCACCGAATCACTGCCAGTATTCGAACTATCTGAGGAATGAATGAGGTTCCATAACAAGAAGTGTGCCCATGCAAGTGGATTTACATCAGAATTTTTAAATTGTGGTTAAAATATACATAACATAAATTTACCATTTAAACCATTTTTAAGTGTACCATTCGATGACATTAAGTACATTCACATTGAGCAACTATATACATTTTTAACTGCTAAAGCATACAAAAATGAGGGCTTCCCTGGTGGCGCAGTGGTTGAGAGTTCGCCTGCCGATGCCGGGGACGCGGGTTCGTGCCCCGGTCCGGGAGGATCCCACATGCTGCAGAGCGGCTGTGCCCGTGGGCCATGGCCGCTGGGCCTGCGCGTCCGGGGGCTGTGCTCTGCGGCGGGAGAGGCCACAGCAGTGAGAGGCCCGCGTACCGCAAAAAAAAAAAAAAAAAGCATACAAAAATGAGTAAGTGGCTTTAAAGGATTCCTATAAAAAAGCTATGTATTGGGACTTCCTGGCGGCCCAGTGGTTAAGACTCCATGCTTCTAATGCAGGGGGTGCGGGTTCAATCCCTGGTTGGAAAACTAAGATCCCACATGCTGTGCAGTACAACCAAAAAAAAAAAAAAGCAGCTATGTATTAAAGATAATACTAATAATGCAATTATAAGTGAACAAGAGAATGGCAGACATAACACTTCCTCTATTTCCCTTATAGGCTTCTTTAACCAGACTGTTTTAAAAATGTAATCTAATCAGATCTAAGAAGACAGCCTCCCAAATTAAAAAGTAATCAAGGTTATTCCAAACATGAATCCATATGGACTACCACTGATTAACTTCACCCTAAGTGTATACTCTACATCATAGCCCTGGGGCCAAATCCAGCCCAAAACACTGCCTGCTTCTGTAAATAAAGTTTTACTGGAACACAGTTACATTCATTTGTTTACATATTGTCTAAGGCTCCTTATGTGCTACAAAGACAAAGTTAAATGTTTGAAACAGAGACCTTATGGCCTGCAAGGCCTAAACTATTTAATATCCGATCCCTTACAGAAAAAGTTTGCTCAGTCTGCTCTACATCATGCCTCTCACAGGTATTCTCTCCAACTATGACTGCCATTAAAATAAAAAAAAAATTTTTTTAATTAACTGAATGTAACCAGAATTCTTTGAATCTCTGTTCTATTCAAGGTGTTAAGTGTGTCACTTGTCATTCAGACCTGTCAGCCAATACTATATGCCTGGTCCACCATAAGTAAACAAGAATCTCTGCTGAATTATGAAATCAAAACAGCCATACCAAAAAACAAAACAAAACAAAAAACCCCCAAACAACAAAAGCCTCGAAAGGGGTTATAAAAAAAAAGACAACTTGAGACTGTGAGAAAGAAAGGGAACCATCAAAAACTATGCCAAGTGTGTTGCGTGACTGAAAAGGACAGGAAGATGAAGTCAACAATGATACAAGAGGGAGTATGAGGCAAGGGCTTCACAGGAAAGCAGTTCAGTCATGTCCATTATGAACTGACAATGAACTATCCTGGACCTATCAAAATGACAGATGAAGACAAGCAGTTTATCAATGGTAGAGAAGACAGTAAAAGAAGCAAAACGGGAAATCATTTTTGGCTTGGCCACAGACTCTACAAACATAACTTACAAACCCACAGTTCTGACTTTAGAAAGTATCAAGTATTTTCTCATGCTCCCTCTGACTAAAGATCTTCCATTCATTCATTTGACAAAGATACACTAAGGATCAGCTATGTTCCAAATACTGTCAGGAAAGCAGATAGTGAAAAAAATTTCCAAGAGGAAATACTGACACCATAGGTCAGCAAGAAAAAGGTAAGAGAATATAAAGTAAATGAAAGGCAGGCTAAAATTCTCAGTTGTCTCTTATTCTTCCCTTTCCTCATACTTTAAAACAAATATTGGGAAGTCCTGGGTGAATAAGCTGTCTCAATACTTGGCTTATTCAGCCCAAAGGGCCTGGCTCTGTATTAAACTGGCCTTTGGCCACTAGAAGAGAAAAGCACTTCCTCTGGAAAAGATAAACAATGCTTCCCAGATTTCTTTACCTTTCAATTACAAGGGCCAAGTGTGTGTTAAGACTAGAGGCTGGCTGCCTTCCTGTGCCATTTTGCTGCCAGCCTTTGGCACAGAGGCCCTTTGGCCAGGACAACTTATAACAAACCCATTGTTGTGTAACACTCAGTGCCACTTATTTATTGGTTTTTGTCACACACATATTGTAAAGGGGAACTTTGTCCTGCACTTACAGCACGCTAAAGGGCACATGAAGGTCAAATTACAAATGTTTTAGTGTCGGACTCAATGGGCTTTGTGAGCAGGTTCCTGAGAGTATCTGGTACCTTCTTTTCAACTCCCAAATTCCAGGCCCTGGTAATCAGTCAACTTCTTGGGCTCCAGCAGCAGCACCAGGTTTTTCAAGTCTGGTGGATAAATGAAGCACATCCAAGGAGGTTAAGAAGTCACATTAGAACCACAGAAGGATCATGAAAACTTAGCAAAAAATAACTTTAAGGCCTCAGATAGTGGGATCACTGTTACACTAAACAGACCATATAACAGGCCTCAGGAGGTTTCCCTCTGCTCCCTGGGACTGATGCTCCATTCATCCACTTGACAAATATTCTAAGTGGTCAGTTCAACGACCAAAGTCACAGGAACTACTCTTTATAACCACCCTCCCACCCCCCCTTCTTTTACAATCTAAAAGAAGAGATTAAAATCTGCTTGTGCTAAAGCTCTCATCAGTGTTGGATTAGGTAACTAGAACCAACAAATCTGTCAACAACTTATTACTAACTCTGAAAGAACAATTAAAAGCCAGAATCAACCAGAGATTATAATCCTATAGCTTTATCAATCTACTAGTCTCAACATCAATGTACATATACCAGAGAAAATTTGATTTACAGATTTCTAATAAGAAAAATACCTAATCTCCATTTCTCACTTATCCATGAAACAAACATTAATAATCTACATTACAACTGTGGTGGGAAGAAACCAATCTACTTCCTTGGAATCCTTAAAATGCTACATAAATGCTAAGTCAGTCAATCTCCGGCAGACCTTTCTACTTATCTTACAGGGTTCACGGATCAGATAAATAAATGTAACTCTGTTTTCTATCACAAACCAATTCTGAGCCACATCACATCATCCAATTCCCAGGCCACAGACATCTTCCACACAAATCTGGATTCAAAAGAAATTCTCGAAAAGAGAGTCTAACAGTTTACTGCCCATGACCTTATTTACATGCACTTAATAATATAGGAAAGGGGAATGGATCAAACAGCGAAAGCAGAAGAAGCATCAACCAGAGTACACTTTTTTTTTAAAATTTTTTTAAAAAACTTTTTAGTTTAATTTTAGTTTTTGGCCGCATTGGGTCTTCGTTGCTGCGCACGGGCTTTCTCTAGTTGCGGTGAGCGGGGGCTACTCTTTGTTACGGTGCACGGGCTTCTCATTGCAGTGGCTTCTCTTGTTGTGGAGCACGGGCTCTAGGCACACAGGCTTCAGTAGTTGTGGCGCATGGGCTTAGTTACTCCACAGTATGTGGGATCTTCCCAGACCAGGGCTTGAACCCATGTCCCCTGCATTGGCAGGTGGATTCTTAACCACTGCACCACCAGGGAAGCCCAACCAGAGTGTACTTTTGAGAGTGACCCCACTTTTTACTATATCAGACTTGTTAAAGATCAAATAAATTACTTGTTTTGAAGTTAACTGTACTCTTTCAAGAGAGTTGCTATAATCGTTAGTAACGGGGGAAGAAAAGAAAAAGAAACAAACTGACAGTCTCACCACAACACCCAGCAATCACACCCCCTAGGTATTTACCCAACTCACCTAAAAACTTATGTCCACATAAAACCTGCACACAAATATTTACAGCAGCTTTATTCATAATCACCAAAAGCTGGAAGCCACCAAGATGTCCTGATATATCCATACAATGGAAAATTATTCAGCAATAAAAGGAAATGGGCTACCAAGCCACAAAAAGACATGGATGAATCTTAAATACATATCAAGTGAAAGAAGCTAGTCTGAAAAGGCTACATACTATGTGATTTTAATTATGTGATATTCTGGAAAAGGCAAAACTACAGAGGTGGAGGGTAAAAAGATCAGTAGTTGCTGGGGGAGGGGGGCGGTGGGCAGTCCCTGAGGGAAAAGGGGAAGGACTGAATAGGCGAAACACAGGGGATTCTGCAGAGTACTGTAATGAGAGATACAAGATACTATGTACTTGTTAAAACCCACAGAACTTTAGAGCACAAAGAGTGAGCCTTAATGCATGCAAATTTTTTAAAAAATCACTGAGGAGGTTGGAGGGTCCAAGGATGAAATGCTGAACGTAAGGAAACAATCTGTTACAAATACATGAAACAAGTCAATGAAGGGGGTGGGAGTATGGATTAGGGTTAGTAATTCTGATACTGTATATTGGAATTGAATAATTTAAGTCAATGGATGGCAGATGGTATGGGTTTCTCACAGTTGGAGGGAGAGGTTACAGATAAGGAAGAGGCTAGAATGATCCATGTGGTAATGGATTAGACTTGCACACATCAGTATGAACTTATATTTAGCTTAATATTATAGTAGTGAAGGTTACATAAAGAAGTATTTACAGATATGTGTACATACACTGGTTGAGTATACACATATATATTTTCCTGCTCTGTCAGCTGAAGGGCGAAACCCAGTAGCAATGAGCACATCTAGTGGCTAGACTGTGGTTTGTAATACCATTCTCCAGTAAAAGGAAACAGGGCTCCTTGGAGACATGGCTGATTCTAGGGCTGGGGCAGGAAATATAAAAGATAAACCTGGAGCACCTTGTAGTGCCAGAAAGTAAGGAAGTAATGGGGGAAAAAAAAACCCACCCACAATGATGGGAGCATGTCAAAGGTACACAGTAGCCAACTGGAAGAGCTCTCAGTGTCCAAAGCTGAAACAATCTGAGTACCAAAATAAAGTGGTATTGAATTATAAGCCAAAGTATAAAATAAATACTTATAAGTCCATACTGATAAAAATAAATGATAAAAACAAATGAGAGAGAAGAAACAAATCTCTGGTGCAGAAGAATTCCAAGTAACTTATGTAGATACTCTGCATAAGTCTCCACTCCTTAGGTGTGGGCTGTACATACTGACTTCAGAGGAGAACTCTGACACACACTACCTCAGCCAGGCAATCAAGGTCAACATCAAAAGTCATAAACCATGGTGGCAGTACGTACTCTTGATATGATGTGATGAAAACGACACTTTCTCTCTGTGGTCTTCCTCCCAAAAGCATACAACCCCAGTCTAATCATGAGAAAAACATCAAATACCAATTGAGGAATATTCTGCAAAACAGCTGACCAGTGCTCATCAAAACTGTCTAGGTTATCAAAAACAATGAAAGTCTGAGAAACCGTCAGAGCCAAGAGAAGACATGACTACTAAATGTAATGTGGTATGCTGGATGACAGCCTGTAACAAGGACATGAGGTAAAATCTATGGCAATCTGAATAAAATATAGACTTTGGTTAATGTATCAACACTGGTTCATTAAAATGTATTAAAATGTATTAAATGTTACATTAAATGTAACAAATGTATCATAGTAATATTAAGATGTTAATAAAGGGGAAAATATGTGTGAAAAATGTAATTTACAAATTGTTAATGAAGATTATCTACAAGTACATGAGAGATTATAAACTGCTTGAACATTCGAACTTAACAAAGAGTCAATTTTTTGGTAAAGAAAAAAATTTTTTTTTTTTTTTTTTTTTTTTTAATTACGCGGGCCTCTCACTGTTGTGGCCTCTCCCATTGCAGAGCACAGGCTCCAGACGCGCAGGCTCAGCGGCCATGGCTCACGGGCCCAGCCGCTCCGCGGCATGTGGGATCCTCCCGGACCGGGACACGAACCCACGTCCCCTGCATCGGCAGGCGGACTCTCAACCACTGCGCCACCAGGGAAGCCCCTTTTCTATTTATTTAGAAAAAAGGTGTTTTTTTTTTTCTTAAAGAGAAAATAAAGCAAAGTACAGATGGTTGAAGTCTAAATGGAAAAAGTCATTTTGTATCTAATAATTCTACAGTTTTTCAAAGGATACAGAAGAACTAACAACTCAATTTCAGTCTCAGATCTTCAATCACTGTCAATTCAGATAGTTATTTAAGAAGCACTGAAGGAAAAGTGCCTTGAAATACCTTTTTTTTTCCTCAAAATTCCAATAGTTTAGTCACAGAATCAGGCATTTTCAAAACTTAAAAATGTTGGCTTCTGAAGGGCCACACAGATTCTAGTGAATCTTCTATAATTCACTATTATAACTTTACTCTAGTAAATATTCAATATGTTAAAGAGCATACCTGATTCTTGTGAATTAACTACGGTTCTATAATGAGCAAATGACATTCAACAATTTGTCAGTACCAAACAAAACTGGGCATTAACACACACCAGTGTATGCCCTCCTTGGTGTGCCGGCAGGGACAGTGAACGCAGCAAATTTAAAACTGTCAATCTGTCAGAAACTGTAAGATCACAGAGATGCCTAGGCCCATCCCTTCCTCTCCTCTAACTGAGGATGGGAGTCAAATCACAAAAAGAGAAGTTATTCAAGAATCCCCAGAACAGCTTTAGTGCAGGTTCAACCCAGACTTCACTACTACCACCAGTGACCAGATTAAAAACAACATCACTTTTGTCTATGTGAACTCTAGGCAGATCACTGACTTTTTTAGAAGGAAGGGAAGTGGTGGGAGAGGGCAGAGAGCTGGTGTGAGTCTCTAACAGCTCATTTCCTTTCCCTTTAATATCTTGAGGAACTAGATCCAGAAGAAAAGAAACATGCTATATTTTTGCGAAGCTCTGCCAGCATCCTTTTTTTATTAGGGTAATAAATGACTTATTTAAAGAACAGAAGTGGATAAGTGGACAGGAAACATCAGGTTAAGAAGAAATATTAACTTGATCCAACTTACAAGAGTTGTGCCGACGACGGAAACTTTTGGACTGAGTCAAGGATTCCATGTGCCTGTCCACATAGCTCTTTGAGCACTGCTGCTGGGGAGAGACTGCAACATCTTGGCTCTTCACATCTGTCCTCTTAGGGATGTTCTGAGGGGCACTGCTGGAAGAGGCTGGCTTCTTGACCAACTTGCCCGTGCCATTCTGATTGATACCTACTTGGCACCCAACACCAGAGGGGCCTAATTCTGTCTGATGAAGGTCTCCAAAATGTTGGTTTTCTCCAGGACCTGGTATCTCCAGAATTTTTAATTCCGTTATGTCACCTGCCCTGAAATATACAAAAGAGTCCAAGTCTCAAAACTATAATAGTGATAACAGACATGTAACTGGGATCAAGAGCAACCAGCTACACCTTTGCAGGGCTGCATTTCAATGAGTCATCAGAGGCAAAACCTAGAAAAGGTAGTAGAGCACTTAAAGACAAGGCTCAGCCACTGACATTCAACTGACACAGCACTGGCCTTTAAAGAGACCTATTGTTAAAGGGGAGTTGGGGAGGGGGAGGGATGGAGTGGGAGTTTGGGGTTAGGAGATACAAACTATTAGAATGTATGGACAAGGTCCTACTGTAAAGCACAGGGAACTATATTCAGTGTCCTGGGATAGACCATAATGGAGAAGAATATAAAAAAGAATGTATACATATGTATAACCGAGTCACTCTGCTGTACAGTAGAAATTAGCACAACATTGTAAATCAACTATACTTCAGTAAAAAATATAGAGATCTATTGTTAATCACAAAACTATCATTAACATCTTACATTTCTAGACTGCTTAATAGTTTTTTTTCATTCATTCACTCACCTGCTCATCCGATAGGTATACAGAGTACTTACTATATGGTAAGCCCTGTACTAGGAGTGGGGTATATAGCTATGAAAAGCATTACATGCCCACAAGGAACTCACAGTCTAGTTAGCAGAAAATTCAAGTAGGTAATCAAAAGTGTTAAATACTATGACAGAGGTATGTACAGGGGACTAGAGCTCCCCAAAGCAAAATACATGCGAGTCTGGCAGAGATGGATGAAGCACTTAAGTTAAGTCTGGTGGGGGAAGGAAAATAAGAGTTGGCCAAGCAGAGTATGGTAGGGAGAGGGGCATCTTAGGCCAAGGCTCAGAGATTGAGAAAATGTGGGCCATTTGAGGACCTGCAAATGTCACAGTGTTACTAAGGAGTAGAATGCTTATGGAGGGCCATTAGGAGCTAAGGCTGTGGAGGAAATTAGGGATCAGATCATAATCACACTGGATTTTCCTGGTGGCTGTAAGGAAGGTGGAGAAACTAGACGCAGGGTCACCAGTTAGGAGATGAGGCAAGAAATAAGAGAGGATGAACAGGGCAAGTGCCAGTGCAAAGAGAGAGGGGAGGACAGAACCAAATAACATTTGGAATCCACAGAATTTGGTAACTAACTGAACATGAGGATCAAGAGAAAGAATTTATTATGACTCCTAAGCTTCTAACTTGGGTGAAAGGTGTCGTTAGTCACTAATTAAGGGTACACCTTGGGAGGAAGAAATCTGCAGATAACATAAGGAGCTCAGCTTTGAAAATCTTAAATTTAGGATATTCTGTGGGATATCCACCTGGAAATGACCAGTAGACAATTAAATTAAAGTGTATGGAACTTACATAATGGGTCTAAATTAAAGATTTGGGATCTCACTAATGTGTAAGAAGATACCCATAAGACTGTCTAAAGAGAATACAGACTCAGAAAAGAACCAAAGATAGAACTTTGACTAACCCCATCTTAAAAACTGAGAAGAAAAGGAATCTGGGGGTGGGGGTGAGGGAAGGTGTATAAAGGAATGGAGGAATACATGGCAAGAAAACCCAAAGGGTGACAAAGAAACTAAAAGAAGAGGCCATTCCAACAGTTAGGGCACATTTGAATAAGATCAGATTTGAGACACTCCACTGAATTTGGCACTTGGCAAAAGCTATTTCAGCAAGATGGTAAAGTTGGAAAAAAGACAATGGTGGAGTAGGGAGGGCCTAGAGGGACTAGGCCACAAAGGGAATGAAAGCAGACTACAGTTGACCCTTGAACAACAGTTTGAACTGTGCAGGTCCACTTATACATGGATTTTTTTTCCCCACTAAATACATTCTATAGTTCCACATGATCCATGGTTGGTTGAATCTGCAGAGACAGAACCATGGATACTGACGGTCAAATGTAAAGTTATACCCAGACTGTCGATGGCGCAGGCAGTTGGCGCCCTAACCTCCTCATTTTTCAAGGGTCAACTGTATTTTGCTCTGAAAAGAATTATGAGTACAAAGAGAAGGGAAATGACAGGGCAATACCTAGTGGCAAATGCAAGGTGTGTATGTAGGGGGGGCAGGGGGGAGTGTTTTTACTATGGGGGAGGCCTGGGAATGTTAGAAAGCAAAGAGAAAAGAGACAGTATAAAGGTTGCAAGTGAGGACACAAAAGAAAAGGAGTAGGGCCTCAAAGGAGATAGAAAAGGATAGCACATAAAGCATACGTGCGATAAGGTTAGCCCTGAACACAAAGGATATTTCTTCCATGAAGACTTCAGAGGAGATAAGCAATAAGAATGGATACACCTACAGAAAAGGTTACATGTGGATGCTGTTTAGGAAGTCAAGGAAGCTCTTGCCAGACAGTCTCTTTTTTTAAAAAAAAAAAGCACATAAGAAAGGGAGGTTTCTGTCAAACTTGTGAAAAGAGGGATGTGGAGACAGCTAAGGTTGAGATCTGTTAGCAAACACTAAGAAAAATACATTCCTGTAGCTAAGAACTTCAGCTACTGGCTACACTGTGCCTCTGGAGATAAATCATAATATAAATCTACAAAGAGAGATAGTTACATGGTGGGGTGGGGGGATCAATAAAGACCTTAGATGTAAGAAAGCACAAATAATACAAAACTGAGAAAGGAAATCTGAAACCAGAAAACAGAAATATTATTCTGAATTTGACGCATTTAAATATAATATTGCATGTCTGACAGAGATAAGAAAAATGTTTCACAAACCCTGAATCATTAGCTGAAAGCTAATTATGACACAAAGTCTCTGCTGAAACAGTAGAACTATAAGATCTAAGATTGCAAAGTCTCACCCCTGATAAGACTCTACTCAAAAGTAGCCCTATGCAAGAGAACACTGGCAATGAGACCTAGGTCAAGCTCCACAGATCACCAGACTGGATTTGGAAGAATCAGGATACTCACCTGAAAGTGACTTCTGGCACAAGGCACTTCACTCCATTGTGGAAAGGCCGAGTGAGAGAAATGGTCTGGCTGACCTGATCCACTGCTGATACTCTTCCCTGATAGACACCCAAGCTATCTCCACAGTTGATGGACACAATACTGCCCAGCCAATCCGCAGCCATGTTTCAGATGTGAGACCACCGTGGAGAGAAGGAACAATGTAGTGTACCTTGAGAAAAAGATAAATCTTTAATAAAATTCACCAAACATTATACCAGGTCTGTACCAGGTGTTCTTAATAATATATATTCTATCATATCCTTAATTGAGGTAATCAAGCATAAAAAATAAAGCTTTTTTTTTTTAGTAGGAGTAAGCATACTAATGAATAAGCAATACCATTATATATATAGATCTTACAACTGCTTTAAACCACATGCACTGGATATTTACCTGGACATCATATCACAAAAACTATCACTTGTTTTATAACATTATATATTTATTTATTTATTTATTTTTTGCGGTACGTGGCCCTCTCACCGTTGTGGCCTCTCCCGTTGCGGAGCACAGGCTCCAGACGCACAGGCTCAGTGGCCAATGGGCCGCTGGCTAATGGGCTGGCTAATGGGCTCTACAGCGCAGGCTCAGTAGTTGTGGCGCATGGGCTCAGTAGCTCTGCGGCATGTGGGATCTTCCCAGACCGGGGCACGAACCCGTGTCCCCTGCATCGGCAGGCGGACTCTCAACCACTGTGCCACCAGGGAAGCCCATATAACATTATATTTTAATATATCTGCCAGCAGAATGTTTTCAAAGAGAATAAATAATATATGAAAAAATAATGTTGGTAATGTCACAGTAGCTCATATCAGACTAACCCTCTTGCTGATGACAATGAAAAATTGTGGACAAAATTTTTTTTTTAAAAAGCTGACTGAAGGCATTAGAGAACACTACACCTAACTACAGAATAACATTCTTTTCAAGTTCACCAACACATGCTGGGCCTTAAACTAGTATCAATTCATTTCAAAGGACTGAAATCAGACAGAGTATGCTCTTTGTCCATAACAGAATTAAATTGGAAGTTGATAATAAGATATTTCAAATATCCCAAAATATCTGGAAATTAAGCAAGACATTTCTAAATAACCTATGGGTCAAAGAAGAAATCAAAAGGGCAGTTAGAAAACAGTTCAAATTCGGGACTTCCCTGGCAGTCCAGTGGTTAAGACTCTGCGCTTCCACTGCAGGGGGCGTGGGTTCGATCCCTTGTCGGGGAACTAAGATCCTGTACACCATGCCACGTGGCCAAAAAACAGAAAACAGTTCAAACTCAATGAAAATGAAAATTTAACGTATCAACATTTATGGGATGCACTTAAAATAGTGTTTGAAGGGAAATTTATATATTTATCTATTTCTAATATAAATGCTTATATTAGAAAAGATGAAAGGTTTAAAACCAATGATTGGGCTTCCCTGGTGGCGCAGTGGTTAAGAATCCGCCTGCCAATGAAGGGGACACGGGTTTGTGCCCCGGTCTGGGAAGATCCCACATGCTGCAGAGCTACTGAGCCCATGTGCCACAACTACTGAGCCTGCACTCTAGAGCCCATTAGCCACAACTACTGAAGCCCACGCGCCTAGAACCCATACTCCCCAACAAGAGAAGCCACCGCAGTGAGAAGCCTGTGCACCACAATGAAGAGTAGCCCCCGCTCACTGCAACTGAGAAAGCCTGCGTGCAGCAACAAAGACCCAACGTGGCCAAAAAAAGAGAAAAGAAACAAAAGGGTTGCAACAGAAATGTCATAAAAAATTAAGGCAAGGGCTTCCCTGATGGCGCAGTGGTTGAGAGTCCGCCTGCCGATGCAGGGGACACGGGTTTGTGCCCCGGTCTGGGAAGATCCCACATGCCGCGGAGCGGCTGGGCCCATGAGCCATGGCCGCTGAGCCTGCGCGTCCGGAGCCTGGGCTCTGCAACGGGAGAGGCCACAGCAAGAGGCCCGTGTACCGCAAAAAAAAAAAAAAAAAAAAGCAAGAATAGGGACTTCCCTGGTGGTGCAGTGGTTAAGAATCCACCTGCCAATGCAGGGGACACGGGTTCAATCCCTGGGCTGGGAAGATCCCACATGACACGGGGGAAGATCCCACAGCTGGCAGAGCAACTAAGCCCGTGCACCACAACTGCTAGAGCCTGAGCTCTAGAGCCTGTGAGCCACAACTACTGAACCCACACGCCACAACTACTGAAGGCTGTGAGCCCTAGAGCCCAGACGCTGCAACTACTGAGCCCACGTGCCACAACTACTGAAGCCCGCATGCTACAACTACTGAGCTCACGCACCTAGAGCCCATGCTCCACAACAAGAGAAGCCACCACAACGAGAAGCTCACAGACTGCAACGAAGAGTAGCCCCCACTCGCCACAACTAGAGAAAGCCCTCACACAGCAAAGACCCAATGCAGCCAAAAAATTAAAAAAAAAAAAATTCAAGAATTTTTTAAGTCAACAGAAGAGAATTAAGACAATCTTCTTTGATGACTCAAGCAGCAGAACATAAATATTTTTTAAAATAAAATAACATACTTAGTTTAATAACTATATCAGGTTTCATATCCTCCAGTGAAAGAATACAATTATACCTTGCTTTTGTTGTTAAAACAAACGAACGGTGATGGAATAAATGGATATCCATCAGTAGAAAATGAACACTGACCTAAATCTCATAATTTATATATACATTTACTCAAAATGGGTCATGGACTTAAATGTAAAATGTCAAACTATAAAACTTTTAGGAAAAGCATAAGAGAAGCCTTCAGGATCTAGGGTAAGGCAAAAAGTTCTTAGACTTGATCCATTAAAAGAGAAACTGATCAGATGGACTTCTTGAAAATTAAAAACTTTTGCTCTGCAAGAGGATCCTTGTTAGGAGGATAAAAAAGACAAGTTACAGACTGGCAGAAAATATTTGCAAACTGCATTATCTGACAAGGACAAATGACTAGTATCTAGAATATATAAAGAACTCTCAAGACTTCCCTGGTGGTCCAGTGGCTAAGACTCCGTGTTCCCAATGCAGGGGTCCCGGGTTCGATCCCTAGTCAGGGAACTAGATCCCGCATGCCACAACTAAGAGTTCGCATGCTGCAACTAAAGATCCCTCATGCTGCAACTAAAGATCCCACATGCCACAACTAAAAATCCTGCATGCCGCAACTAAAGATCCCGCATGCTGCAACAAAGACCCCGTGTGCCACAACTAAGACCCGGCACAGCCAAATAAATAAATAAATAAACATTTTTAAAAAAAGAACTCTCAAAACTCAATGGTAAAAAAAACCCCAAACAATCCAATCCATAATGGGTAAAAGACACAAAATGACGTTTCAACAAAGAAGATATATGGATGGTAAATAAATACATGAAAAGATATTCAACATCATTAACCATTAGGGAAATATAAACTAAAACCACAATGAGATATCACTACATATCCACCAGAATGGCTAAAATGAAAAACAGTACCACCAAGTGCGAGCAAGGATGTGGAAAAACTGGTTTACTCATACACTCACACATTGCTGACAGGACTACTAAATGGTGCAGCCATTCTGGAAAACAATTTGGCAATTTATAAAAAAATCTAAACATGCAACTCCTACGTGACCCAGCAACTGCACGACTGGTCATTTATCTCAGAGAAAGGAAGACTTAGGTTCACATGAAAACCTGTACATGAATGTTCATATCAGGTTTACTCCTAAAGCCTCAAACTGGAACAGCCTAGATGACCTTCCATGTGTGAATAGTGAAACAAACTGTGGTATATTCATGGCAGGGAGAAAAAGTGAAATAAAGCCAACCCCAAAAGATTACATCCTGTATGATTCCATTTGTGTAATATTCTTGAAAGAACAAACTATAGAAATGGAGAAGAGATTAGTGGTTCCCAGGGGTTAGGGAAGTGCTGAGAGGCAGGAAGAAAACAGGGATGACTATAAATGAGCAACATGAGGGATCCTTGTAGTAATGGAAACATTCTATATTTGACCATATCAATGTCAATATCCTGGTAGTGATATTGTACTATAGTTTTGCAAGACGTCACCAATGGGGAAAAACAGGTAGGGTATATGGAATTTCTATTATTTCTTACAAGTGCATATGAATCTACAGTTACCTCAAATAAAAAGGTCAATTTTTTAAAATATCAGCGTCTTCTACCACATTAACAAAGTAAATGGGAAATCATGGATGGTCATGTCAATACATGTAGAAAGATAATCTGACAAAATTCAACATCCATCCATGATATAAAAAAGGGGCAGTGGCATCTACAAAACAATTAAAGCTAACATCATACTAATGGTGAAACAATGAATTCTTTCCCCCGCAAGACTGGGACAAGGCAAGAATGTCCAGTCTCGCCACTTCTGCTTCTTATTCAACACTATATTTAGGTCCTAGCCAGTGAAATAAAAAAAGAAAAAGAAATAAAAAGCATAAATATTGGAAAGGAAGATGTAAAGTTATCTTTATTTGTAAGCTGTATTATTGACTGTGCATGTAGAAAACCCTAAGGAATGTACCCCCCCCCAAAATCCTACTAGTATGACTTTAGCAAGATCACAGGATACATGCTCAATATAAAATAAACAACGGTATTTTATATAATAGCAACAAACAACTGAAAATGAAATTTTAAAATACTATTTATAATAGTATTAAAAACCAAAATACTTAGGAATAAATCTAATGAAAAATGGGCAGGACCTCTATGATAAAAACTGAAAGACTGCTGAGAAAAATTAAAAGAAGATCTAAATAAATGGAGAGATGTACCACATTCACAGACTGAAGAGCTTAAAGTTGTCAATTCTCCCCAAGTTGATCTGTGGATCAAATACAAATATTAATAAAAATCCCAGCTGGCCTTTTTGGAGAAACTGAAAAACTGGTCCTAAAATCTATATGGAAATGCAAAATACTTAGAGTAGCCAAAATAATCATATAAAAGAAAAACAGAGGTAGTTGTTTTACACTATCTTCTTTCAAGTTTTACTATAAAGCTATAGAAAATCAGTGTGGTATTGGTGCGAGGATAGACAACTAGATCAACAGAACAGAGTCCAGAAATAGACCTACACACACATGGTCAACTGACTTCTGATCAAGGTACCAAGATAAATCAATGGAAAAATCAAAAAGTATTTTTCAGTAAATGGTGCTAGAACAACTGGATATATATGAGAAAAAAATAACGGTCTAGTCTTATCCCACATAGATACAAAAAAATTAATTTGAAATAAACTATCTAAACATAAAACTAAAGCTACTGGGAAAACAAAAAAATAGAATATTTTAGTGACCTTAGGGCAGAGAAAGATTTCTTTAGCCAAAACACAAATAAGTACTAATCATAAAAGAAAAAATCTGATGAATCAGATTTCATCACAATTTTAAAGTCTTGCTCATCAAAAGTCATCATTAAAGAATACAAGTTGGAAGAGGTATAAAAAAGATGCAGCTGGGAGGCAACTAGAGCAGCCCATTTAAGAGATGGTGGTAAGCTGGCATAAGCAGAAGCAATGAAGATGGAAAGAAGATGACAGATTCAAAACCTATATAGGTGATGGTTTAAATTTGGTGATGATTTAATATAGTAGGTAACAGAAAGGGGGGGGAATCACCATTAAGAAAACAAAAGGTGAATGGAACACACATAATCCCACAGCCTTTATACACATACCATCATATTGTGTAACAGCAGCAGCAGCTAGCATTTATTGCACACTTACTATGTCTCAGGAACGAGCTAAAACTTTAGGGGCATTCTCTCCTTCAATCATCATGACAACCCTATGAGGCAGCTACCTTACTATCCCATTTTACAGATGGGGAATTTACAACAGAGAGATTATAATGGATATTTTACATACTTGTAACCAGGGCATAAAGGCAGCTTCTTAGTACAATGGCATATTTTGCATGCTGTACATATTAAACTGCATTCACATATCACAGTTTTTTTCTCAATAGGCATTTAGATAATTCCATTTTTCACAATTATGGTTAGTGCAGCAATGATCAATTTCATTCAGTGCTTGTCTTAAATAATTTTCTCAGGATAGAGCCTCAGTCAGTCAAAAGGTAAAGCCACCTAGCTTTCATTGCAATACTCCAGAGCAGAAAACTCTTTTTTTCAAACCAAATTATTTTCCACTTTTTTCCAAACCAAATCATTCTCTGGATGGGTTAAGACAGTCATAAATTTAAAACAAAGGTACTGTAATAAAATATTTAGGAAGGTATTCCATATAATCTAGCCCCATCTCAAAATCATTCCAATGAAGGCTACCTCCCTGGCAGCCAAGCATTTCAAGAAAACTCTCAAATTTATGATGGCAAAAAGATGTTTCTGCCCTCTTCTGTTACAATCACCCCAAAACAAGAAAAGAAAAAAAAGAAAAGGTAAGTCACAGTCAAGGAGAACATATTCACAATAGATATATCTGATAAAGAACTTGTATCCAGAATATATAAGGAATGCTTACAAATCAGGAATAAAAAGGAAACACCACATATTTTTAAAAGTAGGCAAAAGAAGTTATATGAATAGCCAATAAACATATGAAAAGCTGTTCAATTATCATTAATTATCAGAGAAATGTAAATTAAAATACAATGAGGGACTTCCCTGGTCCAGTGGTTAAGATTCCGTGTTCCCAATGCAGGGGACCTGGGTTCGATCCCTGGTCAGGAAACTAGATCTCCCGCACACCGCAACTAAAGATCCCGTAAGCCACAACTAAAGATCCCGCACGTGGCAATGAAGATCCCGCGTGCCACAACTAAGACCTGGTGCAGCCAAATAAATAAATATTAAACACACACACACACACACACACACACACATGAGACAACCCAAACATCCATGATGGACGAATGGATAAACAAAACACGCTATACACGTAAAATGGAATATCATTCAGTCTCAAAAAGGAAGTTAGTTCTGATATATGTTACAACACAGATAAACCTTGAAGACATTATACTAAGTGAAATAAGACACAAAAGGACAAATCTTGTATGATTCCACTTTTATGAAGAATTTAGAATAGTCAAACTCACAGAGACAGAAAGTAGAACAGTGTTTGCCAGGGGTTGGGGGAGCAGGAAACGGGGTGTTACTATTTAATGGGAACAGAGTTTCAGTTAGGTATGATGAAAAAGTTCTAGAGACAGATGATGGTGATGGTTGCATAACAATGTGAGTGCACCTAATGTCACTGAACTGTACACTTAAAAATGGTTAAAATGATAAATTTTATGTATACTTCACCACAATAAAAAAAAATTAAATTGGGAAAAAACCAACAGAGGATACTACACCCACTAGTATGGATCAAAATTGAAAGCACCAAATGTGTATGACAATGTGAAGCAACTGGAACTCTCTTACACTGCTGACCGTGTAAAATGATACAAGCACTTTGGAAAAGTTTGGCAGTTTTTTACAATATTAAACACACACCTGTGATCCAAAACTTCATTCCTAGGATTTACACAGGAGAAATAAAAACATATATTCACAAAAAGACTTGTACACACATGTACAAAGTACATTATCACAATATCCGAAAACTGGAAACAAGGAGAAGAGAGGAAACAATGATGGTGTAATTATACAACAGAACACTACTGGACAATAAAAAGGAACAAATTACTTACGCTACAACACAGATGATTTTCAAAAACTGAAAGAAGTCATACAGATACATTTATATGAGTCTATTTATAAGAATTTCTACAAGATGCACTACTTTATAGTGAGAAAAATCAAACGTGTTTGCCTATAGGGTGGAAAACTGACTAGAAAAAGTCACAGAGGCCTCTTTCTGTGCCTCCTGAAATGAAAATGTTCTATGTTTTTACTGATGCAGTAGTTACAAGGATGTACACATCTATCAAAACTCACTGAATTGGGCATTTAACGTCTGTGCATTTTTATTGTATGTAAACCATATCTCAATGAAAAAGGAGGAAAAGTATATGTAGCCAACATAAGCACTATATAATGCCACAGAATATTTAGCCATTCCTCCAATAAGATTAACTTCCTAGCAAGGTTTTCCATAAACGTAAAGATGAAAACTCACACATTGGACAGTTCCTACAAAGATGTCTGTCAGGCATCTCATAAATGCCCAAAATAGAATTTTTGATTTCTTTAGCCCCACACTCAACATCCCCCAATTTGTTCCTTCCCAAGCTTTTCCCATCTTAATAAATGGCACCAATATCCACTACACTGCTTAGGCAAAAAAAGAAATAAAAAAGAGTCAGAAGCCATCCTTGATTCCTTTCTTGTCCTTCATCCCATACTTTCAATTCATCAACAAATCCTATTGTCACCACCTCAAAGATAGGTCTATTTCTCTCCAGCTCCACTACCACCTTCCTAGTCCAAGTCACCATCATCTTGTAATTACAGGAAACCTCTAACTAGTATCTCTGCTTCCACTTCTGCCCCTCCAATTCTTTCTCTACAAAGCAGCCAGAGCAAATTTTAAAATGTAAATCACTTGCCATGATTCTGCTTAATAACTTCCTTTCCATGGACTGTAGGCCCTACATGATCTGATTTCTGCTAACCTCTACAGACAGCTTCATCTCTCACCACTCCCTTCCCCCTGTTCTCCAGACACACTAACCTTCTTACTCTTCCTCAAACATATCAAGTTTGTTCCCTCCAAAACTTTGCACCAGGTATTCTCAGAACACTCTTGCCCCAGCTCTGTGAACAGCTAGTTCTATCTTTTCTTTCTGGTATCTGCTAAAATGTCACCACCCCAAAGAGGCCTCCCTGGCTATCCAATTTAATGCAGCTACTCCCCATCACTCTCCAACACTTTCTGTTATGATTCCAAAATGACTCACCATATGAATTATCTTATTTGTTTATGTTGCATGTGTTACCCCACTAGAATGTAAGCTCCACCAGGGCAAGGGACCTTGTCTGTTTTGTTCTGCCTAGAATGGAAGAGGAACTCAATAAATATTAATCCAATGAATGAATGAATTAGATATAATAAATCTGACAGAGGTTAATCACTCAAAATCTAGAGTATCTAAATACTCTAGATTTAAATGCCTTGGCTCTCCTTGGAAATGGTTCTAAAAATACAATATCCCTAAGCATATCCTATGCAAAATCCTATGTAAGATATGAAATCTAACACTGACCTACACACAGAAGGAAGTCAGCAAACAGCAGATGAGTATATAAACATAACATACAACACTAAGTATAAAATGAAACACTGGCTTAGTGTTTCCCATGAAAAATAGAAAAGAAATAGAATAGCGTTTTAAACAGTTTTCAAATATTAATTTCAGAAATATACCTACATAAAACAGAGTCTAAAAAAGGAAAAATAGCTATATATATATATATATATATATATTTAAAGGAGCAAAAAAGGCACTCCTGTGGTTAAAAAAAAAGTATGTCTCATTAGAAATACAAAAACCTAAAGACAAACTCAGGTAGTTCTGTAGTATTTAACTGAGCAAGTACCACAAAACTGTGCTGACAGAACAGAAAATAAAAGAAACAATGCATTAGCAGGCTCATCCATAGATTTTTTTTTACATTTTATTATAGAAAATTTCAAACATATCCAAACATAGACAGAACAGCATAATGATCCCCACATACCCATCACTGAGTTGCAACAGCTATCAATATATCTCAAAGAATTTAAGAGATCAGGTGAACTTCTAATGCAACACAATTTCAACACTGATGACGGTAAAAGGCACATAAAACACGTTTTATGCTTATTTTCCCCTTACTGATTGGCCTTTGTCTACTTAATGTCACAAAAGTACGGAGCTCCTTTCCTATCATTTATACTCCATCATAATCCTACTCTGATGCTTATTTTATTTTTGCCTTTTTCTTTTTTTTGGCCACACCTCACAGCATGCCAGATCTTAGTTCCCCCACCAGGGATCAAACCCGTGCCCGCTGCAGTGGAAGTGCGGATTCTTAACCACTGGACTGCCAGGGAAGTCCCTGATGCTTATTTTAGATAGATGCAGAATGAAGAGCTGTAATAAGAATTTTAGAAATACCAGAAATTAATCAGATGTGAAAAGACTTTTTACTTCTTCATTCAACATATATCTTTAAGACACTGATATTAAACATTCAAGTTTATATTATGTTAATAATAACTAAACAGAATTTTAATAGTTTTAAAGAAAATTCCTTTATTAAATGAAAACAGTAAATCTAAAACAAGTGGAGGGGCTTCCCTGGTGGCGCAGTGGTTGGGAATCCGCCTGCCAACACAGGGGACACAGGTTTGAGCCCTGGTATGGGAAGATCCCACGTGCCACGGAGCTACTAGGCCCGTGCGCCACAACTACTGAGCTTGCGTGCTTAGAGCCCATACTCCACAACGGGAGAGGCCACCGCAATGAGAAGCTCGCACACCGCAGCAAAGAGTGGCCCCTGCTTGCCACAGCTAGAGAAGGCCCGCATTCAGCAGTGAAGACCCAACACAGCCAAAAATTAATTGAATAAATAAACAAATAAATAAAACAAGTGGAATGCCAACATCTGGGTTTCTAATCAGATGAACACACTAAGCGAGGAGGCTTCATCAATTACAGGGCTAACACCTTCATGTCAAAAGAAGAGCTACCACTGAAGATGATCTAGGAGCTACAAACAGACCAATCTTTTTCTTTTTTTTGGACACACTGCGTGGCTTGCGGATTTTTAGTGACCGGACCAGTGATCGAACCCTCGCCCTCAGCAGTTAAAGTGCAGAGTCCTAACCACTGGACCACCAGGGAATTCCCAAGCAGACCAATCTTTGTTTTTTATCTTCTACTTTTCTATCATGGTATTACACAGATAGTAAGTCTACATATTTTAAGTTTACAGCTCAATGAATTTTTACACATTAATTTACCCAAATAACCACCACTCAATCAAGACACAATATTTTGAACACTCCAGAAGATTCCACTGTGTTCCCACAAAGGCAGCCATTATTCTGATATCTACCACAAAAGATTCATTTAGCCTGTTTTTGAACTTCATACAAATGGAATCATAAAGGTTCTCTTTTAAAGTGTCTGGATTCTTTTGCTCAATATTACATCTGTGAGATTCATCACCATGTAGTATTCTATTATATAACTATGCCTCAGTATATTTATCCATTCTACTGCTGAGAGACAGTTGGATTATTTCCAGTTTGGGGGCCATTATGAATAAAAAATTAAACATTTTTGTATATGTCTTTGTGGTGGACAAATGTACCCATTTATGCTGGGCATACCACACACAGAAGTAGATATGGGATGATTTTGCTCAAATGCTATCAGGATTTCCAGACTACCGAATGCCACACTATGAGACTTTACTGAATCATTTCTCCTGTAAGAAGCCTTTAGATAACATAGGTCAGGTAGACCTAAACGGTCTTCCACCCATTATGCAACTGAGGTAGTTGCCAAAATGATTCGAAGACAACTTGCCAATAACAGACCTACAAACTTCCATCTCATCTGCCATATCACACAGAACTCACAGCACTCAGATCCAAGAAGCAATCCCTTGGTCTGCTAAGGACAATTAAATCAACAGTTACGGATGAGTGGTTAGTTACGGATTTCTGAAAAACTAGGTATTTTTCCACACATCTATGTAGAAAGGTGTTTGTAGAATCAAAAGCTTGGGAATGGCAGAGATCTTAAAAGAAAACATCTACTACAACCCTAGTACTAGGCCCCTATCTTCCACAAAAGGCAACATAGTGAAAAGGGCACGGACTTCTGAAGTCGGACATTACAGGCCAGAATTACAAGCAAATTATCCTAATCTGAGTCTCAATCGTCTCAACTATAAAATGGGAATTACAGTTGACCCTGAACAACATGGGCTTGAATGGCACAAGGCCACTTAAACGCCAATTTTCTTTACTAAATACTACAGTACTACACAATGGGCGGTTGGTTGAATCTGAGATGCAGAACCGCAGATACAGAAGAACCAGGTATATGGAGGGCCAACTATAGATTATACTCGAATTTTCAACTTTGCAGAGGGTTGGTGGCCCAATAGTTCAAGCGTCAACTGTATGCCAATTATACCACCACCTCACAGAACCATTGTGAAGATTAAATGAAATAATCTATACAATTTCTACGATACAACAAATTTTATTTCAAATGTCTCTGTTTTTTTGGGGGGGGCGGCGCAGCATGCAGCATCTTAGTTCCCTGACCAGGGATCAAACCTGTGCCCCCTGCAGTGGAAGCGCAGAGTCTTAACCACTGGACCACCAAGGGAAGTCCCTCAGATACCTCCTTTTCACAGAAAGAATACTGGCCAGATAGGGGATTCGAGTTATGGTCCTAGAAAATCATACTGTGAGGGCCCCTCCCATCACACCTGAACAAAACTACAAATTGGAATACACATATCCTTAGGGGTATACAAAGATATGCAAGCAAGGGAATCCATTTCCACCTTACTCTTTCATAAACCTGATCTGCCTAGATAACTGGATTATCAAATAAGGTTTTCAGGCATAAAATTTATTATTTTAAAACAGGGGTCAGAAAACTACGGCCCACGTACCAAATCTGGCCCACTACCAATAAAGTTGTATTGGAACACAACCCCACACAGCTGTTTGCTTATGGTCTGTGGCTGTTTTTGCACTACAATGGGAGAACTTAGCAGTACTGACAGAGACCACATGGCCCACAAAGCCTACCACCAGGTCCTTTGCAGAAAAACTTTGCTGACTCCTGTTTTAGGATAAAATTCTGTGGGATAAATAGAATGGATACAAGTTCAAAAAGGAAAAGGAAAAATATGAAATGGACATTCCCAGAAGGATATAATTACCAAAACTGACTCAAAAAGTAATAGAAAATCCGGATAGACCTATACCAAGTAAAAACACTGATTTAGTAATTCCAAATCTTCCTACAAAGAAAAGCCCAGGCCCAGAGGACTTCACTGGTAAATTCTATAAAACACATAGAAATAAATAATTAACAATTCTACATAAACTCTTTTAGAAAATAGAAGAAGAGGAACATTGCCCAACTCACTTTATGAGGGTAATTTTACTCTAATACTAAGGCCAGCCAAAGATATCATAAGAAAAGGAAACTTCAGACCAATATCCCTCATGAACATAGAGATGTTCACAAAAATTCTTTTTTTTTTTAACATCTTTATTGGGGTATAATTGCTTTACAATGGTGTGTTAGTTTCTGCTTTATAACAAAGTGAATCCGTTATACATATACATATGTTCCCATATCTTTTCCGTCTTGCATCTTCCTCCCTCCCACCCTCCCTATCCCACCCCTCCAGGAGGTCACAAAGCACCGAGTTGATATCCCTGTGCTATGCAACAAAAATTCTTAATACTAGCAAATTGAATTCAGCAACATATAAAAAGTATTATACACCACGACTCAATGGGATTCATTCCAGGAACACAAGATTGGCTTAACATCTGAAAATCAAGTAATGTAAGACACCATTTATACATATCCATATCCTAGAGGGCTTTTTTAATATAAAAAAAGGTTATCTGAGGACTTCCCTGGTGGTCTTGTGGTTAAGACTCCACGCTCCCAATGCAGGGGGCCCGGGTTTGATCCCTGGTCAGGGAACTAGATCCCGCATGCCACAACCAAGAGTCCACATGCCACAACTAAAGATCATGCATGCCGCAATGAAGATCCTGCGTGCCGCAACTAAGACCCAGCACAGCCAAATAAATAAATATTTTAAAAAAATAAATATATCTGTATATTTTAAAAACATCAACTTGCTATTACATTTAGAAACTTTGTATTTATTTTTAAAAAGTCAATATTTACAACCTGTCAGAAATTACATCCTAGGGACTTCACTGGTGGTGCAGTGGTTAAGAATCTGCCTGCCAATGCTGGGTTCGATCCCTGGTCCGGGAAGATCCCACATGCCACAGAGCACTAAGCCTGTACGCCACAACTACTGAGCCTGCACTCTAGAGCCTGCAAGCCGCAACTACTGAGTCCATGTGTCATAACTACTGAAGCCCGCGTGCCTAGAGCCCATGCTCCACAATGAGAAGCCACCACAATGAGAAGCCCCCACAATGAGAAGCCCACACACCACAACGAAGAGTAGCCCCCACTCGCCACAACTAGAGAAAGCCCATGCACAGCAACAAAGACCCAACGCAGCCATAAATAAATAAGTTTTAAAAAGAAAAAAAAATAATTTACATCCTAAACTATTTAAAATTAAATATTTAAACTACTTAAATTTCTGATGACCCTTCCATTTCATTAGACTGCACTGGGCAAATCTTGAGAATACCCAGATGATACTTTCTCTCTTCACTTCATAAAGGCAACAAATTGATAAGCACACTCTCTAGATAAGCCTTCAAATACACACTGTGTATAAAGAAAGTGACAGAGCCTCAACACTGATCACCAAAATCCCAGCTGTAAGTTGTGCCCACAAATCAAATCCCTACAGACATAGATGCTCAAAGTCATGATGTCATCTAATTTTACCACTATATGGCAAATGCCCCCCCATCTCACCCACCAGGTCATCGGAAAAGACTCAAACACCTTGCCAAAATTCGGACACATTATCACTATGGATACTGCCCTCCTTTGAGATACCGATATGAATGTCCTGTCCTGTTGTTCTGGTGAAGAACTCTAGTAACCCTGCTCCTCTGGTTGATAAGAAGAGAAAAATGATATATTTTCCACCTTGCATTACTTACAGAATCTCAGGAATCTCAAGAATCTTAATTAAACATTTTCTAGTCCAATGTTTTTCAAACTACAGGTCTTTAGAAGTCAGACCCATTACAGGTCAGAGTCAATTTAGTGAGTTGCAATCAACTTTTTTTTTCTTTTAATGAAATAGAAAATGTCAGAGGGCATCGTATATAGAAAGGGTAAACTTTTGTTTCCTGTGTGTGTACACACTCTGTGCATGCAGGGGTCACACAGGGTCAGCATGTAAAATACATTAACTGTGGGTCACAGGTCAAAAAGTTTGCGAGATACTCTGCTAGTCCCACAGCCCTGACCCCTCAAGAAAGCTCCACCAGAAACTTCTTAGCAATTAAAAAGTTATGTTATTGGGTGGGGGGGGATGAACTGGGAGATTGGGATTGACATACATACACTAATATGTATAAAATAGATAACTAATAAGAACCTGGTGTATAAAATAAAATTCAAAAAAAAATTTTTTTGTTATGTTATTTGTAACCATCTCCGTTTTATACAGAGAAACCAAAATATAGGAATTCTGTGTTCAGTACCCTTTATCTGCCATTCATAAAAAAAAGCCTAGAATCCATCTGAGGTTTCCAGTTGAAACAGTGACCTGCTCAGGGACAGTCACTTACGTTTTGATGGGATTGAGACAGATCGCAGACTGAAATCAGTTTAGCCTGTGGCTAGGGAAGAGAACAAAAACCATTCTGGGTCTCGAGTTCCTCACCTGTAACCACAGGAGAGGACTGTTAAGACTCCTAGTTCCAGAATTGGGAGGTTTACTGACAACCACCTGGCCAAGCAGGTGAAGACTATGCCTCCCACACACCAAAACACTTGAACTTGAACCATTCAACAAGTCAATTACTGATCAAGTCAACTAATATCGCACAAAGACTACCGATAATAAGAAGCTAAGACTTAACACGAACTGCAGTAAACAATCAAGGGGAAGTCCCCAGGATTCAGCAGAAGCTGCACCCTAGCAGGTATCATTATTTCTCAGCCACCCTTCCCTCTCAGAGTCCAGTTCACCTCTGTCCTCCAGCTATCAGTCATGGATGTGGCACTCGCGCTCTTCCTTGCCACCGTACTTCATTGTGCAAAAGAAAACTGAAGCAGGGAGCAATGAGTGGGCGGGCTGCAGGAACCATCAGCAAGGCTAAACTAAGAGGCTAGGCGGCTAATGCCTCACACCTCCCACAATTCCTCTACTATTTAAAATCCCGCTCCGCTCGGCCTCCCACCTCAAACCATACCCCGGAGGCAAGCCTTAGTAATGGGGCCCCTGCGCACCCGAAGCGGTCCCCAGCTCGTGCCCGCCTCTAAAAAGGTCTGCAAGGCCTGGAACCACGAAGCCTAAAAGCAAACCCTTCTGGCAACCCCGGAAGCCCCCTCCCACGAGCGCCCACTAGTCACCCGCCTGCCCCTCGCTCCCACCTCCACGCCGCCGGGCCTGCGCCTCCTACGCACACCACACCAACACGGCCCTGAAACACCGCAGGACCCAGAGACCACGGGGCTTCTCCACATCCACCCCGACAGCCGCGGCCGCCGCCGGAAGCGTCCGCGACCCCACGCCGCCGCCATGAGGTCACTTCCGGCGCGACGCCTCGGAAACCGGAGGGCCGGCCGCTGAGGGGCGGGACGCCTGAGAAATTGTGAGAGTTTGGGAAGAGCGCTACTAGGGTCAACTCTATGGCCTTCCAGAACCGCACCTGCTCTCCATTTTGCATTCCCCGCCTTCTTATATCGGGGGGAGTCTGCGTTCGAGCTGGAGTCCTGTCCCCCGTCCTCGGCTCAGATTCCTGGGGAGCTCCCCTCTCTCGCGTAGTCTTGATAAAAAGCTCCGGCTTTCCCTCCAGTCCCTCTTGGGCTAATAGCCGAACCAGAGCGGAAGACTTCGGCGTGGAGGGCGCCTGGTCACGTGGCCCCCATCCTTGATCAGTTGCAGCTGTGGGGTGCAATTAGTAGGTCCCCGTGATGGATTAAAGGAAACAAAAAATTCCCTTCGTGGTTGGTCTTCAAAGTTTATTAGCTTCAGCTCGTTTTGGCCTAGTGTCAGCCAGTCTGAGGTTGGCTGCATTCCACCCCCCCCCCACCCCCAGTACTCCGTACACAGGAAAGTGCCACTCTCCTTCCCGTGGCATTTTAGAGTCTTGGTAGTCTTGATTTTGAAAAGAGCAGGCGTTTAGGGCCAAGACAGTGTAATGAGGAATTTTGGAGTTTGAGTTTGCAAGGTTATCTTGAAGCAAGTTGCAAGGTTATCTTGAAGCCTGACACCTGGTTTAGGAACCCCGGCTTGGTCAGGCAGCATAGAGTAAGGCCGTGGTTCCAAATCTGGCTCTGCAAAATCAGTTTAAGAACTTTAAAATTTTTTTCTCTTTTCAGGAACTCTCCCTTCCCTTCCTCCATCAGTAGAGATTCCATTTTAGTAGGTCGGGGGGGAGGGGCGGGGGCGTGGCATCTATTATTTTAAAGGTTCCTTCCAGTCAATTCTTAGCACACCCCAGGTTTGGGAACCATTGGTGTATCAGACTCAGAGTTGAATCCTTGCTCTACCTTTTCTTTTTAGTTATTATTTTACAAACGAGCTGTGCAACTCTGGAGATAATAGCTAACAAAGTTGCTGTGAAATTAAATGAGATAATGTGCACCTGAGCATGATTGATAGTCCAAAAAAAAGGTGGTTAATTCTCTTACGCCTCCCTTTGGTTCTATGATTCTATAGTCCACTCCAAATGATTTTTTAAACTCACAGGAGAGATTGGAGATCTTCAAGATGGCAGAGGAGTAAGACGTGGAGATGACCTTCCTCCCCACAAATACATAAGAAATATACCTACATGTGGAACAACTCCTACAGAACACCTACTAAACGCTGGTGGAAGACCTCAGACTTCCCAAAAGATATATATATTTTTCCTTTTTCTCTTTTTCTGAGTGTGTATGTGTATGCTTCTCTGTGTGATTTTGTCTGTATAGCTTTGCTTTTACCATATGTCCTAGGGTTCTGTCTTTTTTTTTTTTTAGTACAGTTTTTAGCGCTTGTTATTGTAAGGAACGGCACCAAGAAACGGAGGAGAGCTTAAACAAGCTTTATTTGGGAACGCTCCCAGGCGAGGTTCACCGGTCCGAGAAAAAGGGGCCAGAGAAGTCGCACCCGGGTGTGGGCGCGAACAAAATTTATAGGGGAAGAAGGGAAAGGGGTGTGGTGAATCTGGGAGGGCGCAGGTTATTCCTTATTTGGTGGTCTCTTCGGGTATCGTGGCAATATCCGGTGCCGGTTGCATCAGTCTTGGGACCGTTAGTCCCACCCCTCAAAAGGCGGGAAGGCTGGGCCGGGTGGAAAGTCTCCAGGTCAGTTTCTGGAACTGGGTGGTCCGGAAAGTTTCGGTCTGATGCAACCTGTGTATCTGATTGCGTTCCCCTGCCTCGGACCAGTTGGCCTTACAGTTATCATTGGTGGATTTGTTTGGTTGCCCTCTTCTTTTTTTTTATTACTTTTTAATTTTTAATAATTTTTTATTTTAATAACTATATTTTCTTTTTCTGTCTTTCTTTCTTTTTTTCTCCCTTTTCTTATGAGCCATGTGGCTGACAAGGTCTTGGTGCTCTGGCCGGGTGTCAGGCCTGTGCCTCTGAGGTGGGAGAGCCAAGTTCAGGACATTGGTCCACCAGAGACCTCCTGGCTCAAGTAATATCAAAAGGCAAAATCTCTCCCAGAGATCACCATCTCAACGCTAAGACCCAGCTCCACTCAAGGACCAGCAAGCTACAGTGCTGGACACCTTATGCCAGACAAGTAGAAAGACAGGAACACAACCCCACCCATTAGCAGAGAGGTTGCCTAAAATCATAATAAGGTCACAGACACCCCAAAACACACCACCGGACGCAGTCCTGCTGACCAGAAAGACAAGATACAGCCTCATCCATCAGAATACAGGCACTACTTCCCTCCACCAGGAAGCCTACACAACCCACTGAACCAACCTTAGCCACTGGGTGCAGACACCAAAAACAACAGGAACTACGAACCTGCAGCCTGCAAAAAGGAGACCCCCAAACACAGTAAGTTAAGCAAAATGAGAAGACAGAGAAACACACAGCAGATGAAGGAACAAGGTAAAAATCCACCAGACCAAACAAATGAAGAGTAAATAGGCAGTCTACCTGAAAAAGAATTCAGAATAATGATAGTAAAGATGATCCAAAATCTTGGGAATAGAATGGGGAAAATTCAAGAAACGTTTAACAAGGACCTAGAAGAACCAAAGAGCAAACAAACAATGATGAACAACACAGTAAATGAAATTAAAAGTTCTCTAGAAGGAATCAATAGCAGAATAACTGAGGCAGAAGAACGGATAAGTGACCTGGAAGATAAAATAGTGGAAATAACTACCGCAGAGCAGAATAAAGAAAAAAGAATGAAAAGAATTGAGGACAGTCTCAGAGACATCTGGTACAACATTAAATGCACCAACATTCGAATTATAGGAATCCCAGAAGAAAAGGAGAAAAAGAAAGGGACTGAGAAAATATTTGAAGAGATTATAGTTGAAAACTTTGCTAATATGGGAAAGGAAATAGTCAATCAAGTCCAGGAAGTGCAGAGAGTCCCATACAGGATAAATCCAAGGAGAAACATGGCAAGACATATTAATCAAACTATCAAAAATTAAATACAAAGAAAAAATATTAAAAGCAGCAAGGAAAAAACAACAAGTAACACACAAGGGGCTCCCCATTAGGTTAATAGCTGATCTTTCAGCAGGAACTCTACAAGCCAGAAGGGAGTGGCAGGACATATTTAAAGTGATGAAAGGGAAAAACCTACAACCAACATTACTCTGCCCAGCAAGGATCTCATTCAGATTCAATGGAGAAATTAAAACCTTTACAGACAAGCAAAAGCTAAGAGAATTCAGCACCACCAAACCAGCTTTAAAACAAATGCTAAAGGAACTTCTCTAGGCAGGAAACACAAGGGAAGGAAAAGACCTACAATAACAAACCCAAAACAATTAAGAAAATGGTAATAGGAACATACATATCGATAATTACCTTAAATGTAAATGGATTAAATGCTCCAACCAAAAGACATAGACTGGCTGAATAGATACAAAAATAAGACCCGTATATATGCTGTCTACAAGAGACCCACTTCAGACCTAGGGACACATACAGACTGAAAGTGAAGGGATGGGAAAAGATATTCCATGCAAATGGAAATCAAAAGAAAGCTGGAGTAGCAATTCTCATATCAGACAAAATAGACTTTAAAATAGAGACTATTACAAGAGACAAAGAAGGACACTACATAATGATCCAAGAAGACGATATAACAATTGTAAATATGCACCCAACATAGGAGCACCTCAGTACATAAGGCAAATGCTCACAGCCATAAAAGGGGAAATTGACAGTAACACAATCATAGTAGGGGACTTTAACACCCCACTTTCACCAATGGACAGATCAACCAAAATGAAAATAAATAAGGAAACACAAGCTTTAAATGACACATTAAACAAGATGGACTTAATTGATATCTATAGGACATTCAATCCAAAAACAACAGAATACACTTTCTTCTCAAGTGCTCATGGAACATTCTCCAGTATAGATCATATTTGGGTCACAAATCAAGCCTTGGTAAATTTAAGAAAATTGAAATCGTATCAAGTATCTTTTCGAACAACACTATGAGACTAAATATCAATTACAGAAAAAATCTGTAAAAAATACAAACACATGGAGGCTAAACAATACACTACTAAATAACCAAGAGGTCACTGAAGAAATCAAAGAGGAAATTTAAAAATACCTAGAAACAAATGACAATGAAAAGACGACAAACCAAAACCTATGGGATGCAGCAAAAGCAGTTCTAAGAGGGAAGTTTATAGCAATACAATCCTACCTCAAGAAACATCTCAGATAAATAACCTAAAGCAATTACACCTAAAGCAATTAGAGAAAGAACAAAAAAACTCCAAAGTTAGCAGAAGGAAAGAAATCATAAAGATCGGTTCAGAAATAAATGAAAAAGAAATGAAGGAAACAATAGCAAAGATCAATAAAACTAAAAGGTGGTTCTTTGAGAAGATAAACAAAGTTCATAAACCATTAGCCAGACTCATTATGAAAAAAATGGAGAAGACTCAAATCAATAGAATTAGAAATGAAAAAGGAGAAGTAACCACTGACACTGCAGAAATACAAAGGATCATGAGAGATTACTAAAAGCAACTACATGCCAATAAAATGGACAACCTGGAAGAAATGGACAAATTCTTAGAAAAGCACAACGTTCTGAGACTGAACCAGGAAGGAATAAAAAATATAAACAGACCAATCACAAGCACTGAAATTGAGACTGTGATTAAAAATCTTCCAACAAACAAAAACCCAGGACTGGATGGCTTCACAGGCGAATTCTATCAAACATTTAGAGAAGACCTAACACCTATCCTTCTCAAACTCTTCCAAAATATAGCAGAGGGAGGAACACTCCCAAATTCATTCTACGAGGCCACCATCACCCTGATACCAAAACCAGACAAAAATGTCACAAAGAAAGAAAACTACAGACCAATATCACTTATGAACATAGACGCAAAAATCCTCAACAAAATACTAACAAACAGAATCCAACAACACATTAAAAGGATCAGATAACATGAACAAGTGGGGTTTATCCCAGGAATGCAAGGATTCTTCAATATACGCAAATCAATCAATGTGATAAACCATATTAACAAACTGAAGGAGAAAAACCATATGATCATCTCAATAGATGCAGAAAAAACTTTTGACAAAATTCAACACCCATTTATGATAAAAACCCTCCAGAAAGTAGGCATAGAGGGAACTTACCTCAACATAATAAAGGCCATATATGACAAACCCACAGCCAACCTCGTTCTCAATGGTGAAAAACTGAAACCATTTCCTCTAAGATCAGGAACAAGACAAGGTTGTCCACTCTCACCACTATTATTCAACATAGTTTTGGAAGTTTTAGCCACAGCAATCAGAGAAGAAAAAGAAATAAAAGGAATCCAAATCAGAAAAGAATAAATAAAGTTGTCACTGTTTGCAGATGACATGATACTATACATAGAGAATCCTAAAAATGCCACCAGAAAACTACTAGAACTAATCAATGAATTTGGTAAAGTTACAGGATACAAAATTAATGCACAGAAATCTCTTGCATTCCTATACACTAATGATGAAAAACCTGAAAGAGAAATTAAGGAAACACTCCCATTTACCACTGCAACAAAAAGAATTAAATACCTAGGAATAAATCTACCTAGGAAGACAAAAGACCTGTATGCAGAAAACTATAAGACACTGATGAAAGAAATTAATGATGATACCAACAGATGGAGAGATATACCATGTTCTTGGATTGGAAGACTCAATATTGTGAAAATGACTATACTACCCAAAGCAATGTACAGATTCAATGCAATCCCTATCAAATTACCAATGGCATTTTTTATGAAACTAGAACAAATAATCATAAAATTTGTATGGAGACAAAAAAGACCCTGAATAGCCAAAGCAGTCTGGAGGGAAAAAAACGGAGCTGGAAGAATTAGACTCCCTGACTTCAGAGTATTCTACAAAGCTACAGTAATCAAGACTGGTACTGGCACAAAAACAGAAACATAGATCAATGGAACAGGATAGAAAGCCCAGAGATAAACCCACGCACCTACGGTCAACTGACCTATGACAAAGGAGGCAAGGATATACAGTGGAGAAAAGACAGTCTCTTCAATAAGTTGTGCTGGGAAAACTGGACAGCTACATGTAAAAGAATGAAATTAGAACACTCCCTAACACCATACACAAAAATAAACTCAAAGTGGATTAGAGACCTAAATGTAAGACCGGACACTATAAAACTCTTAGAGGAAAACATAGGAAGAAGACTCTTTGACATAAATCACAGCAAGATCTTTTTTGATCCACCTCCTAGAGTAATGGAAATAAAAACAAAAATAGACAAATGGGACCTAATGAAACTTCAAAGCTTTTGCACAGCAAAGGAAACCATAAACAAGATGAAGAGACAATCCTCAGAATGGGAGAAAATATTTGCAAATGAATCAATGGACAAAGGATTAATCTCCAAAATATATAAACAGCTCATGCAGCTCAATAGTAAAGAAACAAACAACCCAATCCAAAAATGGGCAGAAGACCTAAATAGACATTTCTCCAAAGAAGACATACAGATGGCCAAGAAGCACATGAAAAGCTGCTCAACACCACTAATTATTAGAGAAATGCAAATCAAAACTGCAATGAGGTATCACCTCACACCAGTTAGAATGGGCATTATCAGAAAATCTAGAAACAACAAATGCTGGAGAGGGTGTGGAGAAAAGGGAACCCTCTTGCACTGTTGGTGGGAATGTAAATTGATACAGCCACTATGGAGAACAGTATGGAGGTTCCTTAAAAAACGAAAACTAGAATTACCATATCCAGCAATCCCACTACTGGACATATACCCAGAGAAAACCATAATTCAAAAAGACACATGCACCCCAATATTCATTGCAGCATTATTTACAACAGCCAGGTCATGGAAGCAACCTAAATGCCCATCGACAGACGAATGGATAAAGAAAATGTGGTACATATATACAATGGAATATTAGCTATAAAAAGGAAGGAAATTGAGTCATTTGTTGAGGCGTGGATGGGTCTAGAGACTGTCATACAGAGTGAGGTAAGTCAGAAAGAGAAAAACAAATATCGTATATTAACGCATGTATGTGGAACCTAGAAAAATGGTACAGAGGAACCGGTTTGCAGGGCAGAAGTTGAGACACAGATATAGAGAACAAACGTATGGACACCAAGGGGGGAAAGCCGCGTGGGGTGGGGATGGATGGTGGTATGATGAATTGGGTGATTGGGATTGACATGTATACACTGATGTGTATAAAATTGATGACTAATAAGAACCTGCTGTATAAAAAAATTTAAAAATTAAAAAAAAAATAACGAAATTATGTATTTCACGTCCCATTGTATGGGTGAGGGCTTAGCAAATTAATGGTGGATTCAACACTGGGACTCAGGTCTCCATTACTTATATGTAGAGAGAACATATGTCCCAGTTTTCCTAAAACAGTCCCAGTTCACACCTGTTACTCATAGTAATTATTATCACCTGCTTTTATTTATTTATTTATTTTTCTTTTATGTGATCTCAAAGGTTTATGTGTCTTAAACTCTTACATGTCATTCCATGAGAGGTAACGTACATGAAAGCAGGTCCCAGACTATAAAATGCTAAACCAAGGTCAGGATTAAAAATAGTAATAACCTTGGATTAGGCAAGAGTTTCTTAAATATGACACAAAAAACACGAGCAACAGAAGAAAAAATAAATTGTACTTCGTCAAAATGAAAAATCTGGGGCCTTCAAAGGACATATCAAGAAAGTAAAAAGATGACCCATAGAATGGGAGAAAATATTTGCAAATCATATATCTGATAAGGATCTAGTATCCAGAATAAAGAACTCACACCTCAACAACAAGAAGATGAACAACTGAATTTAAAAATGGGCAAAGTACTTGATAGACACCATCAATTTTTTTTTTTTGGCGGTATGCGGGCCTCTCACTGTTGTGGCCTCTCCCGTTGCGGAACACAGGCTCTCGACGCGCAGGCTCAGCGGCCATGGCTCATGGGCCTAGCCGCTCCGCGGCATGTGGGATCTTCCCGGACCGGGGCACGAACCCGTGTCTCCTGCATCGGCAGGCGGACTCTCAACCACTGCGCCACCAGGGAAGCCCGACACCATCAATTTTATCATGGAAGTTAATGGGGAAATGGATTTATCTCATAGAATCTTGCCTTGCCATCAAACTTGTTGCAGTTTTCTCATCCCATTAAACAAGAAATTTCCAAAGAAACGAACCCAGATTTGTCAAGGGATAGCTTTGCATTTTTGACTGAAATCATCTGAGAATTGCCTTCCCTTTGTATCTCATTTTGGTGAAATCAACTTAGGCATGAAACGGTAGTCTGTGCAGTAAGCAGGCTCCTGAATCACTGCAGATGAGGTTGGACTTGAAGGGTCATCCCAAGGAGTCTGTGGTCCACCCAGCCACAGCAACAAACCTCTCTCCCTCAATGCAATGTCCTCTCTTCTCTTATACCTCTCCCCCCACACCCTGTAATCTTTACCACGTCCTTGGTTTTCTCTTTCAAGCTTCTTTCCCAGTGTCTAAACTAGAGAGAATTATCTTAATTTTTAAAATGGGGCAGGGATAGATATTGAGCAAAGATCAAAGGGCACCTAGAACTGTGCTGGGTAATAGGGGAGGGTGTGTTGCCTGTCTGAAAAGATGTCCAAGGAGAGAACAGACGACAACTGTCACTGGCGTGGCAGTAGACTTGCCTCAGGTGTGAGGCCTCTCCCAGCTCCAGCCGCTCAGCCTTGGTGTCCTCCCTCTCCTTCCCCTCGGATACTCAGAGAGAAACCGGTTCAGCAACAATTAGGCTTTTCAGATGCTGCCTCTGAGTTGCCACTTCTTACTCCAGTCCTGGGACTTTAGTTTCAGCAATGTCAGCGTCACAACTCTCAGGTTCCCAGGCAAGCCTTGAGGGTTGCGTGCAGACACAGAAGCTCCTGATTTTCCTCAGCTGGACCTGCAAGCTAGCTATTAAAGTGTTCAGGAGAGGTGATCTCACTGTGCAGACACATAGGTGGACCAAACAGAAGCCCCGAAGTTGGTGGGGAGAGGATTGGATGGGAAAGCCTCCTAGCTCACCATGGCTAATAGCCCAGAGCCTGGGCTCTCTTCCAGGTGCAGTGTGCTCCTGGGGGCTTAGAAGCTAGGTGTCCTCCCCAAGCATATCTCAAGGGTCAGACTACTGTGCAAAATGTTTAGGAGTTCAGGACACTTGTGCATGTTCCCCACGGCCCAATTAAGTGAATACTGCAAGCTGGATCTCTCCTTGCTCCCTTGCTCTCCTCCTACACTACCACTCACCTTAGAGCCACATCCTGACATATCCGATGTTCCCCCTGCAAGAGAAGTGCTGAGGGCTTTCCTAGTGACGCAGTGGTTAAGAATCCGACTGCCAATGCAGGGGACGCAGGTTTGAGCCCTAGTCTGGGAAGATCCCACGTGCCGCGGAGCAACTAAGCCCGTGACCCACAACTACTGAGGCTGCGTGCCACAACTACTGAAACCCACGCGCCTAGAGCCCGTGCTCCGCAACAAGAGAAGCCACCGCAATGAGAAGCCCGCGACCACAACGAAGAGTAGCTCCCGCTCGCCACAACTAGAGAAAGCCCGTGCGCAGCAATGAAGACCTAATGCAGCCAAAAATAAAAACAAATAAATAAATAAATTTATTTTTTAAAAAAAGAGAAGTGCTGGGAAAAGTGGGAAGTAAATGAATAATTTCACATACAGTGTAAAAACATTTAAACAAAGTGATAAACCCAAGAATGCTTTGGGCTGTTTTGCAAGTGTGCATTTTCTTCTTCTCCTTCTTCTTCCTCTTGTTCCTCTTCTTCTTCTTCTTCTTCTTCTTCTTCTTCTGTTTTTTAATAGATTCAGAGTACTCTATGGAGGACCCACTAAGAGATGTTCAGGAAAAATCCCAACAGGTAAACATATCTTTATTTACTAATCATCAGATCCTTTGGAAAGATCAGACAGAGGTGTGAACAAGAGAAAAGTAAGCCCAGAGAGGCAAACGAGATGCTCCAAGTCACCCATAAAGTTATTAGGGAAGGCCTGATTAATCAACAAGTATTTATGGTATGCCAACCATGTGCTCAGCCCCAGTGCTAGAAGATGGGATGGAGGCAACAAAGAAATAGGCCTGCCGTTACTGTTCATCCAGGGAAACCAAATTAACACAGTGTATCAATTTTTTTATTGCTGTGTAACAAACTCTCCCAAAATTTAGTGACTTAAAATAACAAGCACTTATTTAGCTCATTACTCTCTGGATTAGTTGGATCGTTCTGCTAGTTGGGCTAGGCCTGGCTGATCTTGGCTGGACTCACTCAAGGAAGGTTGACTAGGGTCTGGCTGCTTTAAGGTGACCTTGACTTGGTTAACTGCTTTCTGTTTCATATGGTCTTTTATCCTCTAGCAGGCTAACCCGGATTTGTTCTCATGGTGGTGACAGGATTCCAAGAGAGGACAGAAGTGTGCAAGGTTTCTTGAGGCCTGGGTATCACTTCCAATGCATTCTGTTGACCAAAGCTGGTCACAGACCAGCCTAGATTCAAGGGCTGCAGAAATAGACTATATCTCTTTACAGGAGGAGTTGTATAAAGTCACTTCGTAAGGGAAATAGATATAGGAAGGAAAGAAAAATCGGACCACTGTTAACTGAAAACTCATAAGAAGTAACAAGCAAAACAAAACAGTAAATGGCTAAGGGCTACTCTGTGCTGGGGAAAGTTTACCAGGTCCCAGGCCTAGACCTGGACATGGCTTCTAGTCAGAAGTCAAAGTAGCAACCACTCATGTGCAGCTTCACTATTATGCCCATAGGGTCTTATTGCTATTGTCTGGGTGCTTTTATTGATTTATAACCCAGACGCCCAAAACAGCCAACTAAGCCATTGTTTCAGTCAAATTTGTTAAAATGCTAAGACCTACTTTTCAAGGGGGCACCCACTTGGAAAGGATACTCCAAGCTCTACATCCCAGTGAGCTCGAGAGCTCACTGCTGGAGGTGACATTGCCCCAGTCCAAGACCTCAAAGTTGGAGATGTCTTCACCTCCTGTGCCAGAGACAACTTCACCCCAGACACTAAAACCTCCACCCCAGCAAAGCTTATGGACTGCTTCTCCTAAAATTCATATTGGACACAGGACATTTCTGGTTTTCTTCCTTTGATATTAGAGACGCTATTATATTCCCAAGCTTTCTGTCTGCTTAGCCCATGATCCTGGTATATTCCTTGCCAAAACACACCCCTACAACTCTCAAGATGAAAGAGAAATCTGGTAGAAGTTAATACTATCTGTGCCATTCTAAAACTTAGTGGACATTATGGAGGCATCTGCCTTCGGTCAGTCAACCCCAGGGCCTCCCTGGGAAGAGGACTACTCCCTCTGCAGTGCCTTCTCCTACTACTCTCCTCCAGCTTTCGACCACAACTTTTCCACCACAGCCATCACAACTACTCCATCCCCTGGTTACACACAATACTACTAATCTTTATGTTTCCTTTCTAACTTATGAGTTCATATCCTCCAACAACATAACTGCCAGACCTACCACCTTGAACTGAGCATAGTTCTAACACACTCTATAATTCCACCAAGATATTGTTAGAAACTCCAAAAATTTCAGATCTATTTTCTTGGCTAATGTCATACAAATGGGAAACTTAGTTATGGCCAGCCTACAAGGATTCCTTACACTTCTATTTGTGTTCCTCTTTTCTTATCCCCATAATAAAAGGCTTTCTATGCTGCTTAGGGCAACTCATGCCCTGCTATCTAAAAGTCTCTATTATCATTACTGAAAAGTTCCCTTAAAATGATGCCGAATAGCCACAGAGTCGATTGTTCTGTGTTTTCTTAGATGCTGTATCTTTCTATTGGTTAATTACAATAACTATATTTTCTTATTTTTTCGTATCCTTTATGCTCTGACATTTATGAGCCTTACAGACCCTGGGAAATACTGCCCCTCCCAGGGCTAGTCAGTTCTTCCAGATAGCAAAGGGCTTGACCAAAGCACACTTTTTACATACAAACCAACAAATCCAGAGTCTATATCCCACAACCAACTCCTTATCTAACTCTCACACACCAAGCAAGTATTTCTCCAGCCTTAAAGCATCCCAGGACCAGGTACTAGGCAACTGGAGAACACTCTATGCCTCAGAGCCTGCCAGAATTATTCAAACTAGGCATTCCTAAGATGTTTACCTTGTCCTGACTTGTCTTTTCCCTGGAAACAAAAATAAAGCCTCTGGCCTAGGCTTTTCTCTTGTTTCTGTCTTCTGCACCTGACCAAAACCTGGCACCTCCCCTGTGGCCTTGCATGGCATGCAGTGACCCCCTCTCTGGGACCATGGGGGAAAAAACATTTCTTTCAAGCCTTATTCTTGATTCCTCCTGTGGCCTCACCAACTTTACCATTCTATATCCAGTATGTACATTCTTAGAATAGGTAAGAAGAAATACCTCATTTTATAATTAAGAAAATGTGAACTGAAGGAGCTCATGTCACTTACTGAGGATCATATAGTAAATGAAGGAGCTGAGGTTTGAACTCAATTCTCATGGTTAGGTCTTGGAAAAACCTTAAATTATGGTTTAGAGATGCTTTTCACACCCTCATTATAGTTCTAATTGGTATTTTTACCTCAGGGTCTTGAAAGCTACTGTACAGCCACTATTTTGAAAACTGATTCATCAAATGACATTGCAGAGAAAGCAAATGGATCAGTTATGGCATCAAGTCAATTTAAACACCTGATGATCACCGGGACAGAAAGAAGGAATATACAGTGCTGTGAAGATCTGGGAACATGAATCAGAATACTGTGTTCCCTGGTGGTGCAGTGGTTAAGAATCCACCTGCCAATGCAGGAGACACAGGTTTGATCCCTCGTCGGGGAAGATCCCACGTGCCGTGGAGTAACTAAGCCTGTGCGCCACAACTACTGAGCCTGTGCTCTAGAGCCCACGAGCCACAACTACTGAGCCCACACACCACAACTACTGAAGCCCGAGTGCCTAGAGCCCGTGCTCTGCAACAAGAGAAGCCACCACAATGAGAAGCCCACGCACCGCAACGAAGAGTAGCCCCTGCTCGCCGCAACTAGAGAAAGCCTGTGCGCAGCAACGAAGACCCAACACAGCCATAAATAAATAAATAAATAAAAGAAAAAAACTTATTTAAAAAAAGAAGACTGTGTTCTTTTCTTATGTTAGATTTAAAAAGATCAAAAGGGAGATTTTAAGGGAATTCCCTGGCAGTCCAGTGGTTAGGACTCTGAGCTTCCATTGCCAGAGGCCCGGGTTTGATCCCTGGTCGGGGAACTAAGATCCCACAAGCCACATGTGGCCAAAAAAAAAGTGTGTGGAGGGTAGATTTTAAAAAGGACAAACAGGGTGCTTCTTCTGTTATATGTATCAAGGGCATAATATTAAGAATCATGTTCATTGAAATCATACCAACATCAAGGACAGTGCTAAGGAATACTGTTCTTTTAAATAGTAAGACCCTGAGAAACTTGCTGTTTAACTCATATCGGGGAGAAAAAAGAATAAAGTTGGAGGAATTACACTTTCCAATTTCAACACTTACTACAAAACCACAATAATCAAAACAGTGTGGTGCTGCCATAAAGACAGGCATATAGGTCAATGAAATATAATTGAGAATCCAGAAATAAGTCCATATACCTATAGTCAATTGATTTTCAACAAGGAATGGGGAGTGACTGCTTAATACAAGCAATGTATCTGAAATATTTGTTGAACTATTATAACTAGTTTTATTTCCTCAATTTAATCAACCTGTATGATGTACTTCTTTTTACATTAAAGTTATTAATTGTGCACCAATCTGAAACAGAAATTAATTTCAATGAATGAGCCTAATCATAATTGCAGCTGGTGGCAACTTTAGTAGAATACACTAACAGAAGAGATCTCACCAGTATTCTTGGATACCCAAATGGGAAATCCAACAGTGAGTTAAATTTCCTGAGCTAGCTAGTATTGAATCTAAAAAGTGAGCTGTTTCTATATAAAAAGTTAGGCCTAGAATCAGGATGGTCAGAAAAATTAAAAATAGTTAAAAGAATTAAAAGGTAGATCAGTAGACCTACTCATAGGCATGATCTCGATTGAAAAGTCTTGGAGTTGAGCTGTCCACTTCCATGAAGTCCCTGCCTCTGGACTACACTGCAGGGGGCACGGGCTTGGTCCCTGGTTGGGGAACTAAGATCCCGCATGCCTCACAGCAAGACTGAATGACTTTGGCTAACTTATTTTAATAATAACAAAACTAGTAATACAATACAATGAGGAAAGTGGGCTCTCTGTTGAGAATAATACACATCAATCTATAAAGCTTTCACCAGTCATTTATAGCATCAAGTGTCTTTATGATTGTTCCCAATAGAAACAGGTATTTAAACTTAGAAACAAAAATTGTTCATTAATTTGTGTACAGTTATTGTTTCAGTTGTTGTAGGTGAACATGAAAATGCCTATTCTCAAACTAAAAAGTACATAGTCCGTGAACATATTTATATTAATATCAAAACTGAACTTCTGATGTGTCAGATTTTAATTTCTTTTCATCATGGTTATGGAAAACAAAAGAATTTTCTCACTATGTTGAATTAAATAAAATATGGAAATTATTCCTCCTTTCATGAGAAGAAGCAAATCTCTGTGGTTCCCCAGTGACCATCTGGGAAACGTCAAAGTCAGTTTAGATAGGAAAGACTCTTGTTCTTTTTTAAATTGTGGTAAAATATATATAACATGAAGTCTACCATTTTAGCCTTTTTTAAGGGTTCAATTAAATGGCGTTAAGTGCATTCACAATGTTTTATAATCATCAATCACTATCCCAAAGACTTAATATTTCATTATCTTGAATTTTGGAAAGGCAATCTCAAAAAAGTTGTTAGAACAGATTAGCCACAAGAGCAAGGAATAAGTTGTTATCTTCGTTACCTCATTAATCAGAATGATAATAATGATATTTAAAATAAACATAATAAAAGTTTACATGATAATCATTAAGAATTTTAGTCCTTCCTGAAGTGAAGAATCCTTGTTGCTTTATTTTAAAAAACCCTAGGAGCATAGTAAGAGGCAGCATAGAAACACACAAGAAAGGTAGATTTTTGAGAATTGAGAGTATGCACATAGGTGAGACAAAATAAAATTTTGTTGTCTGAGTAGAGTATGCAGAGGACAAAGATTATTATTTATTTCTTCATATCTAGAACAAACTGTATATTCCAGGCCATAATATTTCTTTAGCTATAAGTCCCCTTTTCTTATCATATTAAAATTTTTTTTATCCTAACATTATTATGTGAATACACTTAAAGATTTAGTCATACCCTACAATGTTGGATGACAATATTATTTAAAGTTTAAACTTTCAACTTAAAAATATAATTAATTTTATTAAATGTTGTTAGATAGTATATATCACATTGGCTTTGCTATTTTATATTAAGCCCTATGTGAGATAAAGACTTTCCAAAACAAACAAAAGCTAGGGGAGTTCATCACTAGTCTTGCCTTACAAGAAATGTTAAAAGAATTCTTCAAGCTAAAACAAAAAGATGTTAATTAGTAACATGAAAACATATGGAAATATACAACACACTGGTAAAGGGAAGCATATAGTAAAATGCAGAATACTCTAATACTGTAGTATGGTGGTGTGTTAAGAAAATTAACTCTAGTATAAAGGTTAAAGGACAAACAGATTAAAATAGTTAAAGAATACACAATATAAAGAGATGTAAATTTTGACGTCAAAAACATAAACGGGGGGTGGGGAGTAAAAGGATAGAGTTTTTGTACGTGATCAAAGTTAAATTGTTATCAGCATAAAATAGACTGTTATAACTGCTTTGGGAGAGATCCCAGGTGTCTCCTTACTTGCTGCAAGTGATAAATCCTTCTTTCTCCTGCAAATTAAAAAAAAAAAAAAGACTGCTATAAGATGCTTTATGTAAGCTGCATGGTAACCACTAAGCAGAAAACCTACAGTAGATTCAGAGAAGATAAAGAGAAGGGAATCAAAGCATACCACTATGGAAAATCATCAGTTCACAAAGGAAGGCAGCAAAAGAGGAAGAAAGGAACAAGAGTAAAGCAAAATAGCCAGAAAACAATGAGTAAGATGGCATTAGCAAGTCCCCACCCTTCGACAATCATTCTAAATGCAAATGAATTGAATTCTCTAACCCAAAGACATAAAGTGGGTGGATGGTTAAAAACAAGACCCAACTACAAGAGACTTACTTCAGCTTTAAGGATACACATAGGCTCAAAGTGAAGGGATGGAAAAAGATATTCCATGGGTAGTTATCCTTATATCAGACAAATAGACTTTAAGCCAAAAACACTAACAAGAGACAAAGACAATCATTATATAATGATAAGTGGGTCAGTTCATCAAGGAGATACAATGATTATAAATATACATGCTCCCAACATCAGGGCACCTTAATATATTAAGCAAATACTAACAGATTTGAAGGGAGAAATAGACAGCAATACAATAACAATCAAGGTTTCCAATGCTCTCCTTTCAACAATGGATAGACCATCCAGAGAGAAAATCAACAAAGAAATATTGGACTTGAACCATACTCTAAACCAAATAGACCTAACAAACGTATACAGAACCTTCCACCCAACAACAGCAGAATACACATTCTTCTCAAGTGCACATGGAACATTCTCCAAGATAGATCATATGATAAGTCACAAAACAAATCATGGCAAATTTAAGAATATTGAAATAATACCAAGCATCTTTTCCAACCACAATGGAATAAAACTGGCAATAATTCAAAACAGGGAAGATGGAATATTCACAAATATGTGGCAATTAAACAACACACTCCTGAACAACCAACAGGTCAAAGAAGAAATCAAAAGGGAAATTAAAAAAAAAAATCTTGAAAGAAACAAAAATGGAACCACAACATATCAAAACCTATATGATGCTGCAAAAGCAGTTCTAAGAGGGACATTCACAGCAATAAACACCTACATCAAGAAAAAAGAAAGATCTCAAATAAACAACCTAACCTTATACAACAAGGAACTAGAAAAAAAGAACAAAATAAGCCCAAAGTTAGCAGAAGGAAATAAGAAAAATTAGAGCAGAAATAAATGAAACCAAGACCAGAAACACAATAGAAAAGATTAATGAAACTAAGAGCTGGGTGTTTTTTTTTTTTAAGATAAAATGGACAAACTCTTAGCTAGACTAAGAAAAAAAGGAGAGAAGACTCAAATAAATAAAATCTGAAATGAAATAGGAGACAGGGAATTCCCTGGTGGTCCAGTAGTTAGGACTTGGCACTTGCACTGCTGGGGCCCAGGTTCCATCCCTGGTCAGGGAACTAAGATCCTACAAGCTGCATGGCACTGCCAAAAAAATAAAAAAGAGGAGACATTACAATTGATACCACAGAAATACAAAGGACCATAAGACACTACTGTGAAAAATAAGATGCCAACAAGTTGGATAACCTAGAAGAAATGGATAAATTCCTAGAAACATACAAACCACCGTGACTGAATCATGAAGAAATAGAAATTCTGAACAGACCAATAATGACCAATAATGAGTAAAGAGGTAGAATCAGTAAACAAAAACGTCCCAACAAATTAAAGCCCAGAACCAGAAGAATTCACAACTGAACTCTACCAAACATTTAAAAAAGAATTAATGCCAATCCTTCTCAAACTCTTCCAAAAAACTGAAGAGGAAAGAGCACTCCCAAACTCATTTTACATGGCCAACATTACCCTGATACCTAAACCAGATGAGGACACTATAAGAAAAACAAATTACAAACCCATATCCCTGCTGAACATGGATACCAACATTCTGAACAAAATACTAGCAAACTGGATTCAACAGTATATCGAAAGTAACATAGGGAATTCCCGGGTGGTCCAGTGGTTAGGACTCGGCACTTTCACTGTCATGGGCCCAGGTTCGATCCCTGGTCAGGGAACAAAGATCCCAAAAGCCACATGCGATCAAAAAAAAGAAAAAGAAAAACAAAACACAACAACAAAGTAACATACACTGTAGTCAAGTGGGATTTATCCCTGGGATTCAAGGATGGTTCAACATACACAAATCAAAAATATCCAGTTAGGGTTAGGGTTAGGGTTAACAAAACGAAGGATAAAAATCATATAATCATTTCAATAGATGCAGAAAAAGTATATGATAAAATACAACATCCTTTCATGATAAAAATGCTCAACAAATTGGGTGTAGAAGGAACATGACTCAACTTAATAAAGGCCATATATGACAAGCCCATAGCTAACATCAAACTCAGTGGTGAAAGGTGAAAAACTTTTCATCTAAGATTAGGAGCAAGACAAGATGTCCACTCTCACCACTCCTACTCAACATCATACTGGAAGTCCTAAGCCAGAACAATCAGGAAAAAAAAAAAGAAAGAAAGAAATAAAAGGCATTCAAATAGGAAAGGAAGAAGTAAAACTCTTTGTTTGCAGATGATATGATCTCATATATAGGCATAACTTGGAGATAAGTGGGTTCAGTTCCAGATTCACAATAAATCAAGTCACATGAATATTTTTGTTTCCCAGTGCATATAAAAGTTATGTTTACACTATATTGTAGTCTATTAAGTGTACAGTAGCATTATGCCTAAAAAAGCCATATACATACCTTAATTTTAAAATACTTTATTCCTAAAAAAGGCCAACAATCGAGTCTTCAAGTCATAGTAGTAACATCAAAGATCACTGACCACAGATCACCATAACACATGTAATAATAATTTAAAAGTTTGAAATACTGCAAGAATTACCAAAATGGGACACAGAGACACAAAATGAACAAATGCTGTTGGAAAAATGGCGCCAATAGACTTGCTGAAAGCAGGGTTGCCACAAACCTTTAATTTGTAAAAAACATAATATCTGTGAAGCTCAATAAAGAGAAGCACAATGGGCTTCCCTAGTGGTGCAGTGGTTGAGAGTCCGCCTGCCGATGCAGGGGACACGGGTTCGTGCCCCGGTCCGGGAGGATCCCACATGCCGTGGAGCGGCTGGGCCCGTGAGCCATGTCCGCTGAGCCTGCGCGTCCGGAGCCTGTGCTCCGCAACGGGAGAGGCCACAACAGTGAGAGGCCCGCGTACTGCAAAAAAAAAAAAAACAAAAAACAAAGAGAAGTACAATAAAACCAAGTATGACTGTACAGAATATTCTGAAGATTCCACCAAAAAACCGTTAGAAATTATAAACAAAGTCAGTAAAGTTGCAGGATGCAAAGTCAACCTACAGAAATCAGTTGCTTTTCTACACACTAACATCAAACAATTTGAGAAGAAAATAAGGAACACAATCCCATTCACAATAGCATCAAAAACAATAGAATACCTAGGAATAAATGTAACCAAGGAGATGAAAGAGCTTTACACTGAAAGCTCTAAGACTTTGATGAAAGAAATTGAAGAAGACACAAACAAATTGAAAGATATCCCATGTACATGGATCAGAAGAATTAATATTTTTTAATGTCCATGCTACCCAAAGCCACCTATAGATTCAGTGCAATCTTTATCAAAATTCCAGTGGCATTTTCCATAGAAATAAACAATCCTGGGACTTTCCTGATGTTCCAGTGGTAAAGAATCCGCTTTCCAATGCAGGGGACACAAGTTTGAAGCCTGGTTGGGGAACTAAGATCCCACATGCCACAGGGCAACTAAGCCCGTGTGCCACAACTACTGAGCTTGCACGCCTCAACAAGACAGCCCACAAACTATAGAACCCATGCACCCTGGAACCTGCGTGCCACAACTACAGAGCCCACACACCCTGGAGCCCACATGCCACAACTAGAGAGAGAAAACCCACACACCACAACTAGAGAGAAGCCCACATGCCACAACTAGGGAAAAGCCTGTGGACTGTAATGAAGAACCCACACGCCATAACAAAAAAGATCCCACATGCCGCAACTAAGACCCGATGCAGCCAAAAAAAAAAAATCCTAAAACACACACAAACACACACGCACACACGCCCACACACAAAACACAAAAAAGCCAAAGCAATCTCGAGAAAGATGAACAAAGCTGGAGGCATCACAATTCCTGGTTTCAAACTATATCAAAAAGCTATAATAATCAAAACAGTATGGTACCAGCATAAAAGCAGACACATAGACCAATGGAACAGAATTAAGAACCCAGAAATAAACCCTTACATATCTGGTCAACTAATATTTGACAAAGGAGCCAAGAATTCTCAATGGGGAAATGATAGTCTCTTCAATAAATAGTGTTGGGAAAACTGGATAACTACATACAGGAGAATGGAATTGGACCCCTATTTACACCATTCACAAAAATTAACTCAATACTGGTTAAAAATGTAAACATGGGGGCTTCCCTGGTGGCGCAGTGGTTGAGAGTCCGCCTACCGATGCAGGGGACACGGGTTCGTGCCCCGGTCCGGGAAGATCCCACATGCCACGGAGCGGCTGGGCCCGTGAGCCATGGCCACTGAGCCTGTGCGTCCGGAGCCTGTGCTTCGCAACGGGAGAGGCCACAACAGTGAGAGGCCCGCAAACCGCAAAAAAAAAAAAAAAAAAAAGTAAACATAAGAACTGAAACCATAAAACTTCTGGAAAAAAAGAGGGGGAATGCTCCTTGACATTTGTCTCAGCAATTATTTTTTTGATGTAACACAATAAACACAAGTAACAAAAGCAAAAATAAACTAGTGAGACTACTGCACAGTGAAAGAAACAACGAATGAAAAGACAACCTACAGAATGCGAGAAAATATTTGCAAATCATATATCTGATATTTTGGTTAAAATACAAAGAACTCATACAACTCAATATCCAAAAAACGAACAATATGATTTTAAAATGGGCAGAGAAACTGAATAGACATTTTTCCAAAGAAGACATACAAGTGGCCAACAGGTCATGAAAAGGTGCTTGACATCAATAGTCATCAGGGAAATGTAAATCAAAACCACAATGAGCTATCACCTCACACCTGTTAGAATGTCTATCACTAAAAATACAAGAGATAACAAGCGTTGACTAGCTTGTGGAGAAAAGAAAACAACTGTGCACTGTTGGTGAGAATGTAAATTGGTGCGGCCACTAAGGAAAACAGTATGGACATTCCTCAAAAAATTAAAAATTGAGCTACTATATGATACAGCAATCCCACTTCTGGGTATATACCCAAAAGAAATTAAAACTGGGTCTTGAAGAGATATCTGCACTCCTATGTTCATTGCAGCATTATTCACAATAGCCATTATTCACAAAAGCCAAGACAACCTGTGTCTGTCAAACAGATGAATGGATAAAGATGTGATATATACATACAATGGAATATTATTTAGCCATGAGAAATAAGGAAATCCTGCATTTGTGACAACATGAAGTGGACCTTGAGGGCATTATGCTAAGTGAAATAAGTCAAACAAGGAAACACAAATACTGAAATATATCACATATATGAGGAATTTTAAAAAGCTAAACTCATAGAAACAGAGAGTAGAGTGGTGCTTACCAGGGGGTTGGGGGTGAGGGAAATGGGGAGATGTTGATCAAGGGTACAAATTTTCAGTTATAAGATGAATAAGTTCTGAGGATCTACTGTAGAGCATGGTGATTATAGTTAATAATACTGTATTATGTACTTGAAAGTTGCTAAGAGAGTAGATCTTAAATGTTCTTACCAGAAGAAACAAATGCTGATTATGTGATGTGATGGAAATGTTAGCTAATGCTATGTGGTAATGATTTTACAAAATATAAGTGTATTAAATCAACACATTGTACATCTTAAACTTATACTATAGGTCAGTTATATCTCAATAAAGCTGGAGAAAAAGGTTAAGCTTTATAAAGGATAACTGTATTTGTATGTAGCCAAAGGATAAGAAAAAGCTATCATCTTAACTCCATACATTTGTTCTCACTGTCCTATAAGTTCTAATTTCCTTAGGTTATTTTATACTTAAAAATTAATAATTAATAACTTTCAAGAGCTCAAAGTCAGAGATCTTAAAAACTAAATTTTAGTTTAATTTAAAAACAATCAATATTAATATAAAAAATTAACAGAAAAAAAGACATTTTAGCATTTACATAGAAAGCTCAAGTTTCGATTTAAACAATTTACAGTACTGTCTGAAGTTACAAAAGTCTATCTTTTTATGAAAACATTAGTTATCATTTAATTTAGTTGAACACATAGGTTTACAATTTTATTTTATTTTATTTTTTAACATCTTTATTGGAGTATAATTGCTTTACAATGGTGTGTTAGTTTCTGCTTTATAACAAAGTGAATCAGCTATACATATACATATATCCCCATATCTCCTCCCTCTTGCGTCTCCCTCCCACCCTCCCTATCTCATCCCTTTACGTGGTCACAAAGTACCGAGCTGGTCTCCCTGTGCCATGCGGCTGCTTCCCACTAGCTATCTATTTTACATTTGGTAGTGTATATATGTCCATGCCACTCTCTCACTTGGTCTACAATTTTATAAATAATAATGAAAGCAATATTAGCTTATCTGACCAGTAAATCTAGTATAGGAAACTTAAGAGATTCAAACTACAGTTATTAGGCTTTCTCTGAGAAATTAAAACCTTTGCATCACCTAGAATAGTGCAACAGTTTCTAAAATTGTGATAAAATCAGGGTTAAGTCATATTATCAAACCAGACTAATTTCCAAGGATTCATTTTAACTAGAAATACTGTTTTATTTTTTCCTTTTATGGTAATATTCCAATTATTAAATTACTTAAGTTGGTTAAAAGCTCTGAGTGACCTATATTGGTTTTTACCTTTCAACTTAGTAACCAAGACCATTAACTTAATTCAATTATTCCTTTTTTTTCCCTTAGGAGTTCAGCTTCAGCTAGACACACACACACACACACACACACACACACACCCCAAAAAAAAGTCTTTAAAGAATCAGCATATTTAAAACACTATAAGTTAAAATCATCTCTTTCTTTTAGAAATTCTTGAGTTTCCTTATTTTAAATTCACACAAGTCCTTAGCAGATAGTACAGAGGCCTTACCGATTCTAAGGAACCTTACAGTAACCTGATTTAGTAGTTTTCTCTTTTTTTAATGTTAGATTTGTCTAAATGGATATTCCTAAAGTGTACAAAAAATGAAAACCTTTATCACCAACAAAAAGACTGACTATTGTAGACTGAGTTTTTGTTTTCCTTTTTGCTCTAAAACATTGGGGAGGTATAAACTCACAAAATTTAAAAATTCCCCAAAGTTCCCTGAAATGGCCACTGTAACTCAAACTTTCTTTAATAAAAAACTGTTATTTTACCAAATGGGCTCAGGAATTAGGGTTACAAACAGAGAAACAATAGGAAGCAAGAATTCAACGAGGAGGAGTTTGAGGTTAGATGCTGACACACCCAAATAGATAAGAGAAGAAAATACCATGATTATAACAAGGTATGGAGGTTTCAACCAAGCACACAGCTGGGCTGTACCGCACTGATGCAGAGACCTCTGACTACACTTCCAGCAGCCACCATGTTATCCTACAGCAAGGCTGTGGAGGAGGAAATACCACACTCTTGCCACCAAGGCATTCCTTTCCTCCAGACAAGACATGGAATGCCCCGCACTATATGTCCACAAGTCTGATGGACCTACAACCATAAGGATTGCTAGATTTAGCAAATAAAAATATAGGATGCCCAGTTAAATTTATATTGCAAATAAACAATAAATTTTTTTAAATATAAGTATGACCCCAAAGTTATTAGAGTTCTCGAGGGCCAGTTTGGAAAGAGACTTATTAGGTCTGTGCCTCTATCTGTTCCTTAAAAAAGATGCTCCCTTGTAACAATCAGAACAAAAATTACCAAGGAATGGGGAAAAAAATCATTTGACAAGTCAATTAAAAGTCATAGAAGAGGGACTTCCCTGGTGGCACAGTGGTTAAGAATCTGCCTGCCAATGCAGGAGACATGGGTTCGAGCCCTGGTTCAGGAAAATCCTACATGCCACGGAGCAGCTAAGCCCGTGAGCCACAACTACTGAGCCCTCGAGCCACAACTACTGAAGCCCGCACACCTAGAGCCCATGCTCCATAACAGAGAAGCCACTGGAATAAGAAGCCTGCGCACCACAACAAAAGTAGCCCAATCCCGCGCGCAGCAACTAAGACCCAACGCGGCCAAAAATAAATAAATAAAATAAATAAATTTTTTTAAAAAGTAATAAAAGACAAACAGGTTTAGTAAAGGATTGCCTAATGCTCTCCAAAGTATTAACCAAGAGAGGAACCATGGATATCCTAGGATATCCTAGGATAACAAAATACAGCAATGAGAACTCAACAGAAATACCTGAAGTTCAATATTGTCCTTGAGACATACCCAGCAGCAAACCGGAAGAAGGCCACACAACAGTTCAGAATTGAGCGCTTAAGATTTGAGGGTCCTGTGGGGTTGCCATGATGTGGGGTCTTTATTTTGATGAAACTTCCAAACTATTAAAAATAAGGAGACCAGCTAAAAGAGAAAGCTGAGTTTATTAAACCTGCCGAGCAATAGACACACGCATTCATTTGGAAATACAGTCTTTCCCGAATAATTCTTCAGCCGGGCTTCTATCTATTACACTGAATATGCAGAGAGAATTCTGATTGGCTCTAACAGAAGGGGGAAAGATCCTGATTGGCTCTTACACCGAATAGCAACAGCTTCAACAGTCTATAAGACTGGTTTACTCTGGCCTCCTGGTCCCTGATGTGCTTTGCTAAATTGAGATATATGCAATATGTATACCATAATATTGACCCTTTAAAGTGGGCAATTCAGTGGCTTTTACTATATTCACAAAGTTGTGCAGCCATCACTGCTAATTCCAGAGTGTTTTCCTCACCCAAAAAGAAACCCTGTACCCATTGGCAGTCACTCCCCATTCCTCCCTCTCCTTAACCCCAGGCAACCACTAATCTGCTTTCTGTCTCCATGGATTTGCCTACTCTGGATATTTCATATAAATTGTATCATTTAATAGGTGACCTGCATATAATGTGTGGTCTGGCTTCTTTCACTTCGCCTAATGTTTTCAAGGCACATTCATGTTACAGCACGCATTACTGCTTCATTCCTTTTTATGGCTGAATAATATGGATAGATCACATTTTGTTATCCTTTCATAAATGATTAACATGTGGATTGTTTCCACTTTTTTGGCTACTATGTATAACACTGTTACGAACATTCATGTGCAAGTTTTTGTGTGATATTTTGTGCAATATTTTCACAACATTCATGTGAAAATTTTTGAGAATGTTAGGCATAACTAAGAATGGAATTTCTGGGTCATAACTATGTTTAACCTTTTGAAGAACTGTTTTCCAAAGCAGCCACATCATTGTACATGTCCACAGCAATATATGAGTGTTTCTTTTTATGGACACTTAAGTATATCATGCTTCCTTAAAAAGACACTCAGAAGCCTCCAAAATGAGGCAAGCACAGATTATTCAGGAGAACTTCCAAGGGGAATAACTGAATTCCTCTTCATGCATACTCTGCCAACTACAATTCCTACAGTGGGAACAGTACAGCTAAAAAACGTTTAAAGCTTGTCTCTGACCTACCAGAAGTCATATAGGACCCCACTGCTCTGAAAGCCCACAAAGTACTCTAAATCCATTAACAAGAGTTGTCATGAACAATCATATAGCCCGTGATTTCCTCTCGTCCACCAAGTCAACATTGCTACAGCTATGTAAATACGACAGGGCAAACAGAAAAAGCAACCTGACTCTATAAAATAGGCCCAGTTGGATTCTGGGACATGTTTTGATTGCATGTATTGAATAATCTAGGTCCTTGGCTTCCAGATCTATCAAAAGACTAATAGTCACTTTGATCCTGATAATTACCTATGTTACAATACGTACCAATACAGACTATCCAGAATCTAAGTACCATTGGGGCCCTACTAGTAGGGCAGCCATTGTCACAATAGATGGTCCAATAACTCATCCTACAACAGAAACATAAAAGATTAATCTTGGTTCAATTATAGACGACATTCAGTGGATGGCCTTCTTAATCAGCAAATTGATCTTAATCAGCAAAACCTTAGCAATGATGAAAATCTGGATATAATGTATGAATGTCCTGAGACTTAACTTTGTTCTTTTTATTATTTTTTTTTTTATTTTATTTTTTTGGCTGCATTGTCTTCGTTGCTGCATGTGAGCTTTTCTCTGGTTGCGGTGAGTGGGGGCTACTCTTTGTTGTGGTGCATGGGCTTTTCATTGTTGTGGCTTCTCTTGTCGCGGAGCACAGGTTCTAGGCTCACAGGCTTCAGTAGTTGTGGCACGTGGGCTCAGTAGTTGTGCCTCTTGGGCTCTAGAGTGCAGGCTCAGTAGTTACGGTGCACATGCTTAGTTGCTCTGCGGCATGTGCGATCTTCCTGGACCAGGGCTCAAACCCGTGTCCCCTGCATTGGCAGACGGATTCTTAACCACTGCGCCACCAGGGAAGCCCTAACTTTGCCTGTTCTTGACCTAAAAGGAGGATGGAGAAAGAGCAGCTCCTGACAGCTGGAACTGATCTGGTGCTCACAGCTAGACCACAGTATTATTACAGGCTGTTCTGACGCTCATAGGCCATTTTGTTCTCCCCTTCTCTGTTTCTTTTCTCACAGAACACCAGCTCCACACAGGTTATTCTGAGAAGATGATAAAAATGAAACTCTTCAGAGAGACAGAAGTAGAATGGCTGCAGGAAGGAGAAAATAGGGAGTTACTGCTTAATGAGTACAGGGTTTCAGTGTTCCAGCGCTATGGATATGGATGGTGGTGATGATTGCCTAACATCATGAAGGAATTGAATACCACTGAACTGTACACTTAAAATGGTTAAGATGGTAAATTTTATATTATGTATATTTTACCAACATTTTTTAAATTTATTTTTAATATTTATTTATTTGGTTGCACCAGGTCTTAGTTGTGGCAGGCGGACTCCTTAGTTGCGGCATGTATGTAGGATCTAATTCCCTGACCAGGGATCAAACCCGGGGCCCCTGCATTGGGAGCGCAGAGTCTTACCCACTGTGCCACCAGGGAGGTCCCTTATCGATGTTTTTTTAAATTTATTTATTTATCTATTTATTTATTTTGGCTGCTGTTGGGTTTTCCTTGCTGCACGCGGGCTTTCTCTAGTTGCAGCAAGCAGGGGCTACTCTTTGTTGCGGTGCTCAGGCTTCTCATTGTGGTGGCTTCTCTTGTTGCAGAGCACGAGCTCTAGATGCGTGGGCTTCATTAGTTGCAGCATGCAGGCTCAGTGGTTGTGGTGCACGGGCTTAGTTGCTCCGTGGCATGTGGGATCTTCCCAGACCAGGGCTCGAACCCGTGTCCCCTGCATTGGCAGGCGGATTCTTAACCACTGTGTCACCAGGGAAGCCCTCAATGGTTTTTAAACAGAAAAAAACAAGGCTAGTTTATAATTTTGTCTGAGCACAAATAAAAGCAAGGTCACAATGCTACCCACCAAATACCTTATCATAGAATTGTCCCCACTTTCTGACAATGTCCAGCCTAGAGCTAACCCTCCCCTGTATCACTCAGCCAAAGCCCAAATCATTTAAGTTCTTTCTGACATCCTCTTATTGAGACCCCTACAGTTCCCCATGGTGTGTGTTTTACCTTACTGCAATGAATAAGAAACCTAGCTTGTATAACTACAGGTGTGTTCTTAGTGGTCTCTGACTGAAGGGCATTGACAACATATATAAATTATATTTCTACAAAGCAATGAGTGATACAAGTTATTTCTGTTATTCCCTTCATTTTTTTTTCCCTTCATTTTTATAAAACAAGTTTTCTTGAACCACATCCAGGTTAAGAAATAGAACTTTAGGCTCCCTGACTTCAGACTATACTACAAAGCTACAGTAATCAAGACAGTATGGTACTGGCACAAAAACAGAAATATAGATCAATGGAACAAGATAGAAAGCCCAGAGATAAACCCACGCACATATGGTCACCTTATCTTTGATAAAGGAGGCAAGAATATACAGTGGAAAAAAGACAGCCTCTTCAATAAGTGGTGCTGGGAAAACTGGACAGGTACGTGTAAAAGTATGAAATTAGAACACTCTCTAACACCATACACAAAAATAAACTCGAAATGGATTAAAGACCTAAATGTAAGGCCAGACACTATAAAACTCTTAGAGGAAAACATAGGCAGAACACTCTATGACATAAATCACAGCAAGATCCTTTTTGACCCACCTCCTAGAGAAATCGAAATAAAAACAAAAATAAACAAATGGGACCTAATGAAACTTAAAAGCTTTTGCACAGCAAAGGAAACCATAAACAAGACCAAAAGACAACCCTCAGAATGGGAGAAAATATTTGCAAATGAAGCAACTGACAAAGGATTAATCTCCAAAATTTACAAGCAGCTCATGCAGCTCAATAACAAAAAACAACCAACCCAATCCAAAAATGGGCAGAAGACCTAAATAGAAATTTCTCCAAAGAAGATATACAGATTGCCAATAAACACATGAAAGAATGCTCAACATCATTAATCATTAGAGAAAAGCAAATCAAAACTACAATGAGATATCACCTCACACCAGTCAGAATGGCCATCATCAAAAAATCTAGAAACAATAAATGCTGGAGAGGGTGTAGAGAAAAGGGAACACTCTTGCACTGTTGGTGGGAATGTAAATTGATACAGCCACTATGGAGAACAGTATGGAGGTTCCCTCTTCCATTCAGCATGTTTCTTCATCCACTGTATTACTGCAAATTGACAGCTGGATCCAGAGGCTCGGCCAGACTCTGGTTCAGTCCCTTTGGCAATACCGTGGGCAGTGTTGGCTTCTTTTATCATGAGGCACATATCTGGTTTTCTCCCTTTTTATGATGCTGGCGTTTGTTGGATGCAATGCCCAGATCCATTCATTTAGTGGTGGATACAAAATAGTGGCAGTCCAATTCTATTATTCCTTTTTCATTTATTAATTGGAATACTTTCATTAAGAGATGCTTCTTCTTATGTACTATTTGGTTATCTGTAAGTATAGTTCACATAGGGAAGGTAGAATGAATGCTTGCTTCTTTGCCTTTGTTTTTCATTTTTTAAGGTAGTGAATTGGTTTTTCTGAAGATGAACAACTAATTTAAATATATGTGTGTGTATATATATATATTTTATATATATATAAACTCATGGATTCAAAGGTATTTGATAGGTTTTAATCAATGGCAATTATTATTATTGACAGTCAAGTTGTCCTATCTTTGGCCTCTTGGAGCCTCTACAGTTGGGCTCCTGAATGGCTTGATCCACTCCTGGTGGTGTTTGTGGCTTCTTTGATATCTTGTATGAGCAACTGTTCCAGGCTCATCTTTTATATTTTCTGCCCCAGTTCTGTAACCAGCATTTCTCCAAGAAGCCCTGGATGGTAATCTAGGCATTAGGGATGCTCATTGCTATGAGTTGGTCATTGTTTCTAACATTTAGAAAAATATATACATAATATATATTATATATAATATAATAATATACAGTACATATCATATATATATATATATATACACACATATATACACAACATATTTTTTAACTCAAACTTTGATATGTTACATGTGTACCTCCTTTTTTCCACGCCAAAGATCCTGGTTCTCAAGGATAGAAGGGATGATGAATTAGAATACTCTCATTATTAGTTGCTCTTTGTTTTAACCCACATTACTCTATAGTCTCAAAATAAAAATACTAATATTACCATTACCAATATGATTAGTGAGAACAGTTCCATAAATTGTTTTGCATATGCTGTCCCCATTCCTCCCTTTTTTTTAGAATAAAGATTGGCATACTTTTTTTTTACTGTTTTAACTATTTTAAACTGCATAATTCAGCAGGTTTTAGTATATTCACAAATTTATATAACCATCACCAGATCTTATTCCAGAATATTTTCACCACCCCTAAAAGAAGCCCTGCACCTTCCATTCTCCCTGCCCATATCCTCTGTCATCCACTAATCTGCTTTCTGTCTCTCCGGATTTGCATGCCCTAGACATTTCATATAAATGGAAGCATACAATATGTAGCGTTTTGTGTCTGGCTTCTTTCACTTAGCATGATGTTTTCAAAGCTCATCTATGTTATAGCATATAATACAAGTTATTTTGTAAGTCAGTACAGGAATGATTGGATGCCGAATTCCCCATCTTCCTATATAAACAGGGTTGCTCCAGCTGACTTCAGCTCCTTCCTTGCAGAGGCCTGAAACTCTTGGTGAGTGGGAGCTATCCACTCCTGCCAGAAAGCACAGTGCATGAATGGCAATTCCTGGCCACTGCACAATGCTTCAGGAGGAAAGGTGGGCTGTGGTCACAGTGCATCTCTCCTCAGTCCCTTAGCCAGACTAGCTCCTGACTATGTGGGTCCAGCCTCTGCCCCGACTTGGCACCACTACTCTGCCATCCCAGGTGGAGAGGGATGATCTCAATGTGGAAATCTGGGCAAGAGTCGGCCTGTGGGGCCTGATAATCAAACACTTTGTTCTCCATCTGTGACCAGTTCTGCGTTCTAATAGGGGTGCAGGACCTGAACCGGGCATGGCTAGTGAGGAGCAGACCATGAATTCTGAGCTGAGAACCTTTCCCCTCCCCTACACCATGACCAGAGTCCACCCGTTGGACCTGAGCATCTAATGCTGTGAGACCCAAATGAGTCTGCCTCCCATCCTCCAAGGAGGGCCCCACGCAGATATCCCCAAGACCTAGTAACCTTTCCCAGCACCCACTCCCCCCGCTCCCACCCAGCCCCCTCTGGCTCTGGGCTTCACCCTCCTGTATGTATCTGTCTGGTAGAGACCTGATCACAATGAATTGGGTGATGTTTTAATGAGTTAGTTCCCCTGACTAGCTTGGGAAGCTCTTGAAGGAACCGTGTCTTATTCACTTTATCTCCCCCCGTGCCTGGTCCAGAGAATGTTCTTCATCAATGTGTGATCAGTTAGAGAAGGAAGAACCCAGTGAAGTGATAGAGTCTTGTGCCCCAGCCAGACCGTGAGCTGCCTGAGAGCAGCAGCTTCACCTCTCCACCGCCTCCTCCTCCCCTTCGTCCTCCCACAGTAAAACCCAACATGAGATTGGGCTCAGAGTGGGCACATAGATGAGTGATGGCTTCACTCAAGATTTTAAAACTCTCCACCTATACGACTTTTGGATAATATCTTTATTTAGCTCAGGTAGATGCTTCCCACACATTTCTGGACACTTGGGTTAGAATTTTTTCCATAGCACTCAATAAACTGTTCTTAAGCTCTCATATACGGTAAATGCAAACATACAAGTACAATACAGGCTAAAATAAAAAGGCCCTTGCATACAAACATTTTTAAAAGACGTTTTAACACAGGGCATAGGGAAAGGAGACCCAGTAGAAGGTGATTGAATTACTACCCCTTCCCTCCTGACCTGGTCCTGGTGCCTGGATTTGGGCACTCCCTCTGCTCTCTGCTCCCCTTAAACACAAGTCCCCAGCCCATCCTGGACAGGAACAGGGACCTTGCAAGGCCAGGAGGCAGACCTGTTGCTGCCTGCAGAGAGGAAGGCGATCTCCCAGGCACAGTGTCCCAGACCCTAGTGGTCAGATTGCTCAGCCTTGTATAAGCGGGGAGACCACCACTGTGTCGGTATCCTGGACTGCCTCTCCCTTTCACTCTTTTTTTTTCCCCCTAATAAATTTATTTATTTATTTTTGGCTACTTTGGGTCTTCGTTGCTACGCGCAGGCTTTCTTTAGTTATGGCGAGTGGGGGCTACTCTTCGTTGCAGTGCGCGGGCTTCTCACTGCTGCGGCTTCTCTTGTTGCGGAGCACGGGCTCTAGGCATGGGGGCTTCAGTAGTTGCAGGACGCGGGCTCAGTAGTTGTGGCTCATGGGCTCTAGAGTGCAGGCTCAGTAGCTGTGGTGCACGGGGTTAGTTGCTCTGTGGCATGTGGGATCTTCCTGGACCAGGGATCGAACCCGTGTCCCCTGCATTGGCAGGCGGATTCTTAACAACTGCGCCACCAGGGAAATCCCTCCCCTTCACTCTTGACGGCTCCCAATTGTCAAAGAGATTGGACAGGCCCTGGTGTTGCCTGCTCTAAATGTTTCTCAAGCCAGTCAGCCTGAACAGAGAGCCAGCCAGCTGGTGAGCCCAGGGGCTTCCAGAGAGCTCTTTAGAGGTTTCCAGAGGCCTGAGGACCCCCTATCCCTTCCAGGCCTCCTAGCTTAAGCACAACTTCGGAAGGGCTCCATCAGCTCCTGTGTGACCCCTGTTGTGTCCACTGTCTGTGGTCAGTGCACAGAAGGACAAGTCCAGGGTAGGGGGCAGGTATAATCTCTCAGGTTTGCCCACAGCTCAGACAGCAAAAAGTCAGCCAGACAATATCTGTGCGTTTAGGCCAAAGTTTAGACTCCCTGGGTCAGCCCCCTGGCCTGGCTGCCCAGACAGGCCAGTAGAGAGTCTAGGCTGCAGGGCTCTCCGTCCCCTAAGAGCGCATGTGCACCTGGAAGTGCTCACAGGGGGCATGCTTCATGGTCAGCCCGTAAATGGGGGTCATGTCCACCTTCACACCCGGGGTCACACGGAATTCCACCTGCTGCAGGAGGATGGCCAGGAAGAGAAAGACCTCCCCGCGGGCGATGGTCTCACCGATGCACTTCCGCTTGCCCAAACCGAAAAGAATCACCTTCTCACTGAGAGCTTTGTTAATGGTGCCACCAGCGGTGAGAAACCGTTCTGGCCAGAAAGCAGATGGATTATCCCACAGCTTCCTGTAATTGAAGAGAGGCAGCTGAAGTAGCAGCTTGGGGGCTCAGAACCATCAGGTGGGTTGAGCCCCGGCTCAAAAGAATAGGGTTTAGGCAAGTAGCTCAGGGACAGGAGAGTCTGAAGCTTAGGAGAGAGTGAAGCTTCCCCTGCCCCCTCTCAACTTACTGGTCATGGTTGCTCTGCCACTGGTTTACAAAGACACAGCGCCCCTTGGGGATGTAAAAGCCATTCAGACTTGTGTCTCTTGTGGTACTGGGGAGGGGGGAAGCTCAGTTAGGCTCAGGGCCACAAGGAGATCCCCCTGCCTCCCATACCGTGTCCCTCCCGCTACCCTGATCAGGTACATGAACTGGAGTAAGGCCCAGCAACAGACAGCAGCGGACCCGTGGAGCCTCACCTGTGGGGGATGGTGAAGGGCACGAAAGAGGAATGTCGGAAGGTCTCCAGAATGAACGCCTCCAAATAGGGCAGCTGGGGTCTGTCAGAGAGCCGGGGCTGCCGTGCGCTGCCAATCACTGTGTCTGCAGAACAGAAAGGACCAGACAGATGAAGCAGCCACTCAGACCTTGGCCGGACCTCCTGCCTTGAGCACACTGAAGGAAGCCACCACCTACCCAGCTCCTCCTGAATCTTTTTCTGCACCCTGGGGCTTGTCACCAGGTACATGAGGCTCCAGGAGATGGCGGTTGTGACTGTGTCAAACCCTGGCCAGGGGAGAATAGAGGGCAAAGTTAGGTGGTTGGTGGGTCAGGACAGCTGGGAAGAGGAAGGGCACAACGGGGTAGCTCATACCAGCTCCAAAGAGGTCCATGACGACATTAACGATCTTCTCATCTGACACCTGGATATTGGCATTCTCGTCCAGTCTCTTGTCCTGACAGTGCTCAATCAGGCTGTCTGTGATGTCCCGAATGTGACCCTGGGTAGGGAAGGCCCACGGATGAGCAAGATCCCAAAGCCAGACTTGCCTCTCATCCAGGCCTGGTCCCTTCCCATCCCTATAGCATCTTCCTTCAGCAGGTGACTGCTCCATGCCCGAGGCCACCACTGCAGCTTCTCTTGCCTCTCCAAAGCTGTCTCCTGACTCAGGATACTAGCAGCCCCAACTCGAGGGACACCTGACACAGAGTCCAGTACCATCATCATCTGGACATGTTTTTTACCCCTTTCTCTCCCATGAGGCCGGAAGACCAACTCTTTAACTCTTTCTGGTCCCCACAATAACTGGCCTAGGGTCCTGCATGGACAGGCTATTCAGTAAATATTGCTGTCTGATGGAAAGATAGAAGGGCTGGTCAAGAAAAAGTTCTATCTCCCTGCCAAGGATGGAGTCCCCTCCACTACTGGCTTCAAAATCCCAGGGTGAAGGCCTGCGAGAGCCTGCCAAACCCTACGCTGCTCCAGTTATCTCTGACCTCCTGACCCCTGACCCTACCCACTCCCTACCACTCATCTGCCCCTCCCCAGCCTGTACCTTCTCAAACGTTTTATAGTGTTCCTTGAGCATCTTCTGCATGAAAATGTAGAACCTCTGATTCAAGTCCTTGAAGACATCCAGGGCAGTGTTGGGCAGGTAACGGAGGATAGGGATGAAGTCGGCTGGGTTCCCAGAGGCAGTCACCTCCCCAAACTCATTACTCAGAGTGAGTATGCTAAGCAGCTCTTGGCTCTCATGGTCATAGCGTCGGCCAAAGCACATGGCACAGATGACATTGGCCACTGACACCACTACATACCTGTAGGGGTCAAAGCGCCCAGACTCTGCCATCAGCTCCTGGAACTTGCTGATGAGGTGCTTGGCCTCCTTGCTCACATGCTCTTCCAGGTAACAGGAGGATGAGGAAGCCGGGTCTGAGGCAACGGAGAAGGAGTTGAGAGCATTCTGGGCCAGGCGTCGCCGGGCAGCCCACACTGGTCCAGAGTCTGGGTTGAAGGTCAGACTCTGGCCATCAGCGACTAAGGTGAAGCTGTAGAGGTCAGGCCGGCCCTTGAAATCATCACCCTGCCGCACCAGGGCCTGCCGGATGGTGTCCAGGCCGCTGAGCACCAGCACGGGTGTGCAGCCAATGCGGATCTGCAGCACGTCTCCATAGCGCTGGCTCAGCCGCGACAGGGCCAAGTGTGGGCTCTTCCCCAAGGTCAGCACGTGCCCGATCAGGGGCCAGCTCCAGGGCCCTGGTGGACTCTTCAGGCCTTTAGGGACCCGAGGCTGCCAGGCCCTGACCACCCAGAATACCAGGCAGAAGGTGGCAGAGGCCAGGAGAAGCTCTGTGGCCGAGATGGGGATGGAGAGTCCAAACACAGAGAACATGATCGGTGTAGAGATTCCAAGGTGGCCGCTGAGAGGTGGGATAGGAGGGAAAGATCAAGACATCAGATGGGGAGCTGGGAGGAGCCAGTGTCCTAAAGTGTCAGCACACTGGTCAAAGAAATGGAAAACCTCATCCAGAACTGTTCACTGGACATGAAGGGGAAGAGGAGGTAGGAGAAGCTGTTTGTTGAGCTGCTACTATGAGCCAAGAATTTTAGTTATTCTTCATTCAGTCCTGGCCACAGCCTATGTGGTAGACTGCAGTGAGGCTCAGAGAAGGTATGTGACTTGCCCAAGGTCACACAGCCAGGACGTATAGGATTCAAATCCCAATCCAAATTTGCCTAATTCCAGAGCACTTCCTCTTAACCGCTGCACCAATCTAAACATCAGCCTGTGATTTCCATAGAGCACCTATACTATTACTTACTTCGTATTTTTCTAAAATCAACTTTAAATCCACACAGTTAGCAGCATTCCAAACCATAATATCTGTGTGAAAGTACAGGATTTTTTTTCCCCTAACATATATTAAAATAAACACATAATCGATGTGTATCACCCAATTCCCCGTGAGTACTACCCACCCAACTAGGGAAAACACTGTCAGAGAGCAACGGATCATCCACTCCTTCAGCCTTATTTCACATTTGGGGAAACTCACCTCCAGAGGAGGCACTGACTTGGCTAAAGCCACCCAGCACTCAGACAGAGCCAGGACTCAGACCTCTTAGGGAAAGTTCCCCGGGAAGTTTCCAGCTCCTGTCATAGGCACTTCCCTTGGAAGAGTGGTCAGATCAGTCGATGAAAAGGGATTTTCCCAGAACGCTCAGTTCTCTATTGCTCAAACCCAGGGTCTAGGGAATCCTGCCAGACTCTGGGACAGGGTGGGGCAGGGACAGGGGACTGCCCCCTTACTTACTGTCTAAGCCACTCTGCCCTCATCCCCAGCTCTCTGAGTTCAACTGACCCACGGTTTAAAAGCAGCTGGAGGCCAGCTAGATTGAGGCTCCCGGTCACAGAATTCCAGGCCAGGGTTTTCACTGGGCTCAATTCTCAATGAATGAATAGTCTGGGCCTCCCCCATTTGCCAGTCACAAGAGAGCTGTGAGTAAATGGAAGGCTCCCACCAGGCAAAGGCTGCAAGAAAACTCCAGACTGGAATCTGGGAAACTAGGAATGGAGCTGAGTTTAACAGAGGCTGAGACAATACTTTCTCTCTAGGTTCGGTCTAGAAAGGGTGTGCAAATTCATGGACTACTCTCTTCGAGGCATGGGGCTCGGACTGGGACATCTTACTGGTGCCCTGGACCGGTGGTCAGGACACCCAGTGTTCCAGGCTCTATGATGTGGCCTTGGATTAGTCGGTTCATTTTACCCTTCTCACCTCCAGTCACATCACCTGAGAGAGGGAGTGCGACATGATCTCCGATTCAGGGTGCCCAGCTGATCTCAGAGAAGAGAAAACCCAGATCTGACCTGGGGAAACTCACAGTCTGACTAGTGAGGTTTCCCCACAGAAGAGCCAGCCACGATGGGGAGGTTATATGGTTCCTACCTCAACTACTATAGCCATCTGTCTAGGGAGGCTTCCTGGAGGAGCTGAATCCCAAAGCACACATTAGTCCCAGTTCCTTGAGTGAACTGGGGATACTGCTAGGCCTTGGTGTGCCATGGTTTTCCCTTCTGCACAGTGGGTGCCCCAAAGACCTCTAGCCTTCATAAGATGGTAGGAGGCCAATCGTCTGATCAATTCTCCTTTGATTTGGATATGTTGAAGTTTTGTTGAGAAGGAGGTTAGAGAGTAGATTAGCAAAGTTCCAAGAGCAAAATTACAGTGTGTTAAAGTGTGGGGGGAAAATTAGTCTTATTTTTTCCCTACGTGGGATACAACACTGTGAAATTCAATCTTCAACTGAAGGCCCAGCAATTCTCCTAAAACACAGTTCTTTGTTTCTTTCCTTAACAAGGTTTAAGCTAGTGTTAATAAATTAAAAAGAGAAATTGCTTTTCTGTCCACTTCAGCTTTGTTTTATGCCCATTTCATATTGTTGTCTCTGTTGTAATTCATACTTTTATACCATTTCTGATGTGTAAAATTGGTTGTCTTGTAAATATCTTATAAAGAGTTCAATGGTAAATAAACTATTGTGGCTGTTAATTTTGAAAACAAAAAAGATGGTAGGAGGCCAAGAGAGGTGTGACTGCTGAGTTTTCAGGGTCAAGCTCTCTGCAGCGGGCAGTCTCTCACATTGACTGCCCCCAGCAGAGGACAGAGAAGACAGTCAGTCAATGGAACAGGGTAGGCCTCTCGGCAGTGCCCAGGACTTCCACTCAGACCAGCCTCCCATGTCGGGCCAGCACACCTCAGCACTGACAAGCTATGCCTTGGGAGGGTGTCTCCAGCCAGGGGTAGCTTTTAGATAAGTCAGGGTACAGCTAGTAAGAACCCAACCTGCCCCCTCCATCTACCCTGACCACCCAGGAGAAGCCCCCCTCACACAGCCTGAAGGAGGGCTGCACTGGCTCACCTGTGTCCTTATGCCAGCCTCCCAGGTGACCCTCATGGGGAAGCCCCAAGGCATTCATGGAGTCAGTGGGAGATGGAGCTGGAGCCTGGGTCCTGGAGCCCTGAGAGGGGAGCATCTGCATCTAGAGTTCTGATACTAGTCGTGGGACCTCGGGCAAGTCCTGCCCTTCCTCAGGCTTCAGTTTCCCCACTTAGTGAGGAAGTTAGACTGCCTCCTCACTAAGGACACTCTTAGCCTCCTTTTTTTGAGGTGCTACACCAGAAAGACCTTGATGAATCAAAATTTTCCTTTGGGGGGAGGGAAGGGACAACCCAGAAGCCCCCAGCACTCACCTGCGTCTGCGGGGGGGGGGGCGGGGTGCAGAGCTGAGCTGGGAAGAGTGGTCCCTGGACTCAGGGACCCCCCGAAGAAGATCAGGGAAGGCTCCAAGGAACTGTCACCTTCAGGGTGAGCGTGAAGGCACTGCCACCTTTATAGGCGGCCTTCGCGTGTGGCCACGCCTCCTGGAGCGCTGGGATGGGGCGGGGGTGGGGGGGGGGTGCGGCTGGCGAATGGTCGCTCTAGGATGGAGAGAGGAGTGGGGAGACAGGACGCAAGGGGATAGGTAAGAACACACTATGGGATGCCTCAACCAAGTGCCGGCACTTAAAGGGGTGTACCTGGGACCCCCAGTTCCGAGGTACCCCATGGATAGGGCAGAGCCCAGCTGAGAAGGTTTGGGGGAAGTAGTCCCATGATAGCCCGAAAGAGGGTATGGGGGTGCTCTATCCCCGGGCACGGGGACCCCTCTCCCTCATTTTTGCACCCACTGAAATTTGGGGGTGCAATTGCTTCCTCCTCACTACTAGCGTATGGGAGCCAGGCAGGCAGGGAGGGGCGGAGCTGCGGGTGATGACATCCTAACCCGGGTTATTGAGTCCATGCTCGCGTGAGAAGCACGACGACCCCAGCCCCGAGGTCACCGGGGCCGGAAGACCAGAGGCGCCGATGGGCTGGCCCCTTCCCCCAGAGCCCTCCACCCCCCCAACCCCAGAGCCCGGACGACTAGCAGAAGTCAGCGTTCCCTGACGGAGGGGCGGGAAGGGATGGAGAAAGTGCAGTATCGCCGAGCGCGCACTAGCGGGGATACGTTGAAGCGCCTCTAGGGCCACTTTGGAATGCTGCAAACCAAGGGTACTTCCAGTCAGGACCCACGGGCCCTCGAAGTTCCCAGGGTTGCTAGCGCTTTGGCATGGCAGAGAAATCGGGCAGCGAGTGGATCTCCTGGTGGCCGAGAAAAGGGTTAGAGGGAGGCCCTTGGGCGGGCAAGAGAGGGGGCCCAGGGACTAAAGAGGGGGGCGCCCGGCGCACATGCCTCCCCAGGCTAGCGTGCATGAGTCTGGCACATCCCTCCAGGGGGCAGAGGTCACGCGGTCCATCCCGGCCCCACCTGGCTAGGGGCGCGGTGCCCAGAAGTTGCGTGAGAAGGACCCGGAGGCCCGCGCAGCCACCCAGCCGCCCAACTCCCGGGCCCGGCTCGGTCCCAGCACAGTCACGCGAGCGCGGGCGGAGGGTAGGGGGGTGTGGGGTGGGGGGAGGAGTCGGGAGCGGGGCTCTTAAAGGGCCAGTCTCTAGTGGAGCGTGGGGGTAGAGGTGGAGGGAGAGGAGCCGCCGAACCCTCGTAGGTGCGTGATTGGATGGGGCGGGCGGGGGGGGGGTGGCGTGCAAAGGGCCTAGGTTTGCGTGCATAGCTGGGCTTTTGCAAGCAAGCGGGCTCCTGACTGTGTCCTTATTTTTGGTCCACGCCTGTGGCGGGACATGCAGCCCCAGTACAGCCCGGGTCGCCTGACCGGCTGCCTCCGACACTGTCCTCGTCCCTGCCGAGGCTTCCCGATGTAGGGTGTCCAGGCGTATTTGCGTGTTTAACTCAACGTGTCCCCAACTAACCACATCACCCGCCCTCGCCGCCGCGCTCCCCAACCCTACGAATAGCACTGCCATCCACTGGCCCAGACCAGAAAACGGAGCCTCATCCTGCCCCATCACCTTCCACAGCAGTTGGATGCCACCTCGTGCACTGCACAAATAAATATTTACCAAATGCCTACTGTGTGCCAGACACAGTTCTGGACGCTGGTGATTGATATAGAGGTGAACAAAACTGACAACCTCCTGCTTTCCTGTAGCTTACATTGTGAGGCAAGGGGGGTGGGAGGTGGAGACAGAAAACGCAGAGAGTCTCAGAGGGTGAAAAGTGCTATAGAGAAAAATAAGGCAGAGGAGGAGCAGGAATCATGTGGGGTCAGACTGCAATTCAAAAAAGGCTGGCTGGGGAAGGCCTCACTGAGAAAATGACACCCAGCCCAGGCAGGAGGGTGAATCAAGAATCAAGGCGGGTATCTGGAAGAAGAGTGCACCTGGCAGGAGGAACAGCAAGTTCAAAAGCCCTGCACAGCGGTCCTTGGGAGAGGGAGCAGTACCAGGGGCACTGGAAATATGCAGTGTCTTGTGACTGGGGAGTTCTCCTGGAATTTAGTGCCCCCAGGGAGTGGGATGCTGGGACGGGGTGGGGGTGGGGGCACGGGAGCCCTGCCCCAGGTGCAGGGAACACCTCCTGAGACACATGGGACTTTCTTTGTGTGAGATAGAGATATTGTGGTGTCTGAGTCAAGGAAGATCACTGGCTACTGTGCTGAGAACAGACTGAAGGGGTAAAGGACATATTTCTCCACTTTGGTATCTGTCCAGCCCCCCTGCCACAACCTCATCCAGGCCCCCATCATTGCTCCCTAGAGTACTAACAGCCTTGAAGCCTGGGTACCATCTGCTTTTCACTCTCTCCAATTCCTTCTCCACCCTGTGGCATCCAAAGTGGTCTTTTCAAAGATGCAAAATCTCATTCCAACACCACCTTGCCCCTTCAGTAGCTCCCATCTGAATAGAAACCAGAATCTTTAGCAGAACCTACCAGGAATGCCCACCTCTACTTCTAATCTCCCCTACTTAAAGTCTCAGCTAAAACATCACTTCCTCTGAGAAGACTTCCTGGATCCTTTCCACAGCAAGTTAGATTTCTCCTGGTCTGTTTCCAGCACTATTCCATGGTAATTCTCAGGACATTTGACTCTTGCTAGTACCCCAACCCAACCTGTCACTCCATCCCCCATGCTCTAACACAGAAAACCAGCCTGTGGGAAATTGATCTAATAAGCCAGGTCCTTGCAAGATAAAGGACTTGGTAAAGGAGTTAAACCCAGCTGTATTACGAATGGGGCACATGACCAGGGTGTTGAGCCCAAAGTACTGATGCTCTAATGGTGGAGTTTAGGTAACAGAACAAGCAGGAGGCAAGGGAGGTATTGCTGAGCTTCCATTCTGTCCAGCATCCTCCCATTCATTTCACCTTTGCATCTCTGGCTCAGCCTGAGAAACTCCATGGTACCCAAGAGAGGTCTGTCCTTTAATCCCAACTGGGGCTAGAGCCACAGAGAGTGGAAAAAACTTGTGTAGAAGCCATGGCAAGGAAGTGGGAAGCAAGGTACTCCCAAATCCATCACCTGCTCTGCAGCCCAATCTCTCCCTTTGCACTCAGAGTCCCCACCAATGCCCTAGCTCTAGAGAATCATGGCAGCCTGCTCGTCATGACTGGAAGACCATCTGCTGGGGTTCCTGACCAGGACACAGAAAACCACTTCTCTTGGTAGAAGATACGCTTCTTTTCTCACATTCTCCAAGGGGCTCTTAATCCCAAAGAAATTCATTAGCTAATTAAGCCAATTCCTCTCCCACTTCTCAGCTGGAGAGACCGATGCCAGAAAGAAGAAGGCCTGAAGACAAATGACAAATCAAAGCAGAGCCCGGAACTCTAGCCCCTTGCTTCCAGGCCAGGGCTCTTCCCACCATGATTTATTGTCCCAGACTACCAGCAAAGCCCCAGGGCGCCAAATGTAGACAGGCTCAGCCTCTAGGTCAGGGCCCCCATCGCCCCATCTTCCTGGACAGGAGTCTGGGGTACTGGGGTTATGGGAGGCCTTGCACTTCTCATCACCAAGCCCTGACTTGGGGAACAGCTCTCAAGATAGGAGGGGACCCTCAGGAGCATGGGGCAGAGAAAGAGGGAGACAGGCAGGAGGTTAGAGGACCTTGACCCGGAGCTGAACAGCCAATCCTGGGTCAAAGTTTGTATACCTTTGCGTGAGAAGCCCTTTGGCTAGGATTCCCTAGCGATCGATACCAGGAACACAGAGGAAGGAGTGGGCAGTGCAGAAAGGAGAGGGCTCTGGGCTGGAGGGAGAGAGACAGCTGAGGGTTTTGGCCCAGCAGAGTGATCCAGCTTAGAGTCTTCAGTCAGCACTGCTGAGGGCTACATGGCAAGGGGATGAGGAGACAAGACCCAGAATAAAACCCCTACCCCAAGGTGGAAGCAGGAAGCAGGCTGAACAGAGCCTATGCTAAATCTGGAAATGCTACAGGAGCTGTGAGAAGGCTGAGACCCCTGGGGGAGAGCAGAGGACTAGAGAAGGGTCCTGGTGTATGAGGAGTACAGGAAGGGCACACCTGGCATAAGGAGGGGCCATAACTTGAACAAGTGGGAGGTGGAGGTGAGGCAGTTTGAGAAGAGTAGAGTTTGAGTGGATGTGGAGAACTGGGACTTGTCTTCCAATGTGCCCTCACCCCACCAAGCCACCCTCCACCCCACCTGAGATCTGAGCCCTGAGCGCCTTCTCCTCTCCTACCTGTGCCCAGAGAGCCAGAGAGATTTGGTTTGCAGGATCCAAGGCTCAGATGGGACAGCCCCTGGCTCTCGGGCTCTTGGCTGCTATAGATAGGGTGACGGCTCTTGGCTGCTATAGATAGGGTGACAATACTTTCCTAGGATAGTCTTGGACTAAGCCTGTTGTCTTGTCTATTAAAAGTACCCTCTGGGGGCTTCCTGGTGGCGCAGTGGTTGAGAGTCTGCCTGCCGATGCAGGGGACGCGGGTTCGTGCCCCGGTCCGGGAGGATCCCACATGCCGCGGAGCAGCTGGGCCCGTGAGCTATGGCCGCTGAGCCTGCGCGTCCGGAGCCTGTGCTCTGCAACGGGAGAGGCCACAGCAGTGAGAGTCCCGCGTACCGCAAAAAAAAAAAAAAGCCCTCTTTCCTTCTCAAAAGAGTCCTGGCTTGGGCAATAAATTATATGGTCACACCAGTGATAGTCGACATGTGAGTGGTTTTGTGTGCCCAGCATCCTTCCTCTCTTCTTCTTGAAATACCACTTCAATTGTCCTTTGGGGACCACCCCACCCCTACTCTTAGCCAATAGGCTTGGTGGAACTAACCCTACCCCAGGCTACCAGGCTAACACATGACTCAGACCAAGCCAGTGAGAGCCCTGTGGGGTTTTAATGAAATTGTTGGTAAAGAAATGTTCACTTTCTGCCAATGGTGGCTAAGCTGGTTAGAAAATAATTCTGGACCTACCAGTGGCCATTTTTTGAGAAGCCCATTAGAGGAAAGAACTGGGAGATGATGGGAGGGAGGGAAAGAATTGATGACATTGAGCACCTAGATCCAGTTATTCCTGAAGCCAATGAAGTACACCATAAAACATCTCCGTTACGTGAGTCAATAACATCACCACCTCCGCCATCTCCTCCTTTCCCCCTTTTTCCTTCTTCTTTACTGTTTCCTCCTTCTCTTCTTCTTTCTCCTCCTTCTCCTCCTCCTCATCTTTCTCTTCTAGTAGGAGTGGATTTGGGGATTTGCAACTGGAAGAATTATAACCAAAACCTGCAGGCCAGAGAGGCTTACCCAAGAGCATTCTCTGAGTGATTAAACCTCAGAACTTGAGACAGATCCAAAAAGGCCTGGGCAGGTTGGACAGAATCCTAAGGAGTTACTCCTATCTAATAGCTTCCCACTGGTTTGCCTCTGTGCCATCAGCACCACTGTGAGCGGCTAGTTTTATCTTCAGAACACCCCATGGTGGAGGTGAGGAGTTGTTGGCTGGGAAGTGCCTGGAGAGAACCCACACTCGAGGCAGAGATCATCAGATGAGTCTGTGCCATCTCACTGCTCTGGGAGCAGAGTTCACACCCTGCTGGCTGAGATGCCCTGGGAAGGAAGGTGCCCCATTTGCACTCCCAGCTCCTAGCTGAGGAAGAGACCCCATCCCTTCCCCAAGTTGAAGTTTTCAGAAGGAAGTTTTTGAAGAATCTCAGAGGAAACAGTCCTTACAATGGCCTGCAGGGCCCTTCCAGATGTGGCTCCCATTATCCCTCTGACCTCCTCACCTGTTACTCCTGCTTCCCCGGCTCACTCCTCTCCAGGCACAAGAGTAGCCTGAGGTTCCTAAGACACACCAGGCAAGTCCCTCCCTGTATCTGTCAGGGTCAGCCCCTGCAGGAATCAGAGAGCCCCCTCAAACTAAGTCATTGAGGAGAATTTAATAAAGGGACCATTCACAAAGGTTCAGCGTTTAGGGAAATCAATAGGGACAATGCAGCAGTCCAGGGCTAGCAGCAGCAAGGCCAGAAGTGATGAGGGGAAAGAGCGGAACAGAACCCGGAGGAGGTGGCTGTGGAGAGGCTATAGAGAGGAGCTGTGGCCTTCAGTAGAGAGTTGCTGCTAGCATGCAAAGACGCTACAGGGAGAGAGCCTAACACTCTGATCTGGGACTTCCCTGATAGTGCAGTGGTTAAGAATCCACCTGCCAATGCAGGAGACACGGGTTCGAGCCCTGGTCCAGGAAGATCCCACATGCCGTGGAGCAACTAAGCCCGCGTGCCACAACTACTGAGCCTGCGCTCTAGAGCCTACGAGCCGCAACTACTGAGCCCACGTGCCACAGCTACTGAAGCCCGTGCACCTAGAGCCCGTGCTCTGCAACAAGAGAAGCCACCGCAATGAGAAGCCCGTGCAACACAACGAAGAGTAGCCCCTGCTCACCGCAACTAGAGAAAGCCCACGCGCAGCAACGAAGACCCAACACAGCCTAATAATTAATTAATTAATTAATTTTTTAAAAAAGGGATGCATGACAAGAGATGCGCTCTTGTCCCTCTGGCCCTTGTCATGTCCGGATGTGATGGCCGGAACTGTAGCAGCCATATTGTGACCTTGGGGAAAGGCTGATATTCCAAGGATGGTGGAGCAGAAATTTGCAAAGAACCACTTTATTATTCATGGTCCTTGCAAGAACAGAATCCATTCAAAACTGAATCATTGAGAAGAGTTTAATAAGGGGACTATTTACAAAGGTGTTGACAGGTTATAGAGAAACTAACACAGGATAGTGTGGTACCATATGACTAGTAACAGAGAGGAGCCCTTACTGTCTTGAGCCTGAAGGGGCAAGAGGAAGGATCTGTTTCTGGAACCCAGAGAGAGAGAACTGTAAGGAGAGGAGAGCTGCCTGGCAGGAGCTGTGGCCTAGCATGGTGACTTTGCAGGGAGGGTCTGGAGAAAAAATACCCCAGACTCACTCTCCTCCCACCCTCCCATCTCATGCCCATGCCTCCCATTGACTGAACCCAACAAGTCACCAGAGGATGGGGAGCCCACTGACACAGTCTACTGAGGTCAGCCTCTCAGTGCCTAGAGTGGGGTGGAGAAGGGGGGGAGTGGATGTGGAGGACAAAGAGGATTTTCAGCACAACCTGGGTCTGCAATGATTTCATTCATCTGTTTGCTTGCTTGTTGTCCGTCTCCTCCACAAAGGCAAGGTCTGCCTTATTCACTGCTCTAAGTCTCCTCTGAGAACAGTGGCTGATAACATAATTTATGCTCAAAGAATATGGCTGAACGTCCACTATGTGACAGGTACTGTACTAAAAACTGAGTAAATAAGAACATAGTTTGCCTCAAGTTGTTCGCGGTCTAGAGAGGGCAAAGGAAACCAAAGCAATATGCCACCGTGGTGTTTGTGCCACGGGAGAGCTACGCCCAAAGGAGGAGGATCTAAACCAGAGTAGGGGGTCAGGACACACCCCAGAGGAGGTGGACCTGGAGCAGAGTTTTGGAGGCTTTGTTTTAATGGAGAGATGAGAATGCTTTGTCATATATGCATCATAGTACTGCAATATAAGTAAGCATCTCTAACCTGGAAGCAATGCATTTCCATGAGAGTGTTTGTTGGATGGGGAAGAGGTGATTGAGAGGAGGGTAGGGTGTTCCAAGCAGAGGGAACAACACGTCTGAATGCACAGAGGCAGAAAACTAGAAGAATTCTAAGAGTTCCTTCTGACTGGTGGGAAAGATGCATGAGAGGGAGGGAGTCATGGGAAACAAAGTGAGAGAAGGGAGTAGGAACTGGCTCACATGCTGAGCTAAGGAGTTTGGTTTGGTTTTTGAATGTCTTAAGAAATTAGTACTAAGGGATTTTACAAAGGGATATGGATTGCTCAGATTTGCAATTTCAGGAAGTTCAGCTGGGCGGCACTGTGGAGCCCAGATTGGAGGGATGGGAGGGAGGGAGCCTAGAACTGTGCCATTCAATACAGTAGCCACTAGCCACATGCAGGTACTTACATTTAAAATTAAATAGAATTAAAAATTCAGTATTTCTGTTGTACCAGCCTTTTCAAATGCTCGGTACCCACATGTGACTGGTGGCTACCTTATTGGATAGCACAGACTTAGAATATTTCCATCATCACAGGAAGTTCTACTGGGCAACACTGCCCTAGAGACAGTGATACCAGATAGGAGGTTCCTGCAAAAGTCCAGGTGGGAAGCAGAGCTGAGAATCTTCTCCAGGCAGCACCACAGTGATGGAGAAATCGGTCAGACTCAAGAGGTATTTAGGTGGTAGAATCTTGAGAGTTTGGTGGGAGGTGAATAAGAGAAGGAGTCTTTGTGGATTCCCAGGTTTCTAGCTAGGGTGACGACCCAGAGGGAAGGTGTTTGGGCAGGGAGGTGACATCATCCATTTGGACATGTTGAGGAGGCAGGGGCAGGGGCCCTCTGGGTGGACACATGCAGTAGCGGGTGACTGGATGTCCAGGACTGAATCTCCCGGTCCTTATATAATAGATTGTGAGACACACACCCGCCCCAGCTTTAATTATTTGCCTGTGCTTCCCACAGCACCTGTGTCCACCATGGTCCTTCCTCTCTGCCAGGTCTGGGCACAGAGATGAATGGGACTCAGCCTCTGTCTTCGAGGGACCCACAGTCTGATTTAGGGTTTAGTTTAGATGATGATTCAGCCCCAAACTACAGCTCTTTGTGGCTAGATCCACAAGAGAGGTGAGAATGGAATGATGAGGGGCACAGAGGAGGACTTGCCCCACAGAAGCAGGGAAAAGGCTGCCATTTACTGTGTTCTGACCACTGGCCAGGCTGGTGAATGTGCACTAGATAAACTTGTTGAGTGACCCTCACCCTAACCGTAGCCCCACCCTGCCTCTCCCTGGGCTCCCCCCGGATAGTCAACTCTCAATGTGCCTTCTCTCATGATAGCTTCCTGATTTGCCCTCTCCCCTGCCCCGTGCCCACTGAACTGCTTTTTCCCCGTATTCTGGCTCTGGGGAAAATTACTTAACATCTTTAGGCTTTCATTTCATCAACTGTAAAATGAGGCCAATAATAGTACCCATCTCATAGTGCTGCTATGAAGCTCACAGAGACGGCCAGTGTTAAACATACAGCACAGATCTTGGGGCAGAGTGGGTACTCAATAAATTTCAACTGTAAGGATTATTACTTGTCATTTCTATAAAACCAATGCAGGAAAATGCTGAAAGCAGTCTTCACGAAACTCTTAACACAGGCTAGCACTCTCACTTGTGAACGCTAATTGATTCAACAAATCTTTTTCTAAATACATGCTGTGTGTCAGTCCCTGTGCTAGAGACTAGAAATCTGAAGAAAAGCAGAGGTTGCCTTGACCTTCAAGGATCTCACAGTCCATGGGGGAAACAGCATGATGGGGGCTGTCGAGGAGGGCAGTTTGGGGCCTGTGGGATCTCAGAGGAGGGGCTCAGACCCAGCCAGCATGGTGACAGCTGAGCAGCGTATAAAATGATGAGCAGGAGCTGGCCAGGGAACACAGGATGGGGTGCAGGTTTCCAGTAAAGGGATCAATATATGGAGAAAGACAATGGAGGCGGGGCAAGTGGGATGTGGTGGCAACAAGGCCAGGGAGGTTAAGCAAGAGCTGCCGCGGAAGCCTTTGGGTGCCAAGCAAAGGAGTTCAGTTTTTATCTTGAAATCTATGGGGAACATTGAGGGGTTTTAAAAAGGGAAGTAGTCAACAGACACTCAAGGATGGCTGAAATCTAAAGATTAAAAACAATCCAATGGGGGCTTCCCTGGTGGCGCAGTGGTTGAGAGTCCACCTGCTGATGCAGGGGACACGGGTTCGTGCCCCGGTCTGGGAAGATCCCACATGCCGCGGAGCGGCTGGGCCCGTGAGCCATGGCCGCTGAGCCTGTGCGTCCGGAGCCTGTGCTCCGCAACGGGAGAGGCCACGACAGTGAGAGGCCCGCGTACCGCAAAAAAAAAAAAAAAAAAAAATGTTTGAAACAGTAAATTTTATGTTTTATATTTTACCACAATTTTTAAAAGTGAAAGAAAATTCATAGAACTGCATAACACAAAGAGTTCATCTTAATGTAAACTATGGACTTTAATTGATAATATTGTATTAATATTCATTCACCAATTGTAATAAATGTATCACACTAATGCAAGATGTTAATAACAGGGGAAACTGATTGGGGGAGGAGGCATATGGGAGCTCTCTGTACTTTCATTCCATTTTTCTGTAAACCTAAAACTGCTATAAAAATGAAATCTATTAAATTTTTAAAGTTCCATGCCAAAAAAAGTACACAGCATGATTTAATTTACATGAAAAACAAAAACTAACAAAACTAATTTACGCTATTAGAAGTTGGGGTCATTGTTATCCTTAGGGGAGTGCGAGGGGTTTCTAGGGTGCCGGTAACATTCTGTCTTTTGATCTGAGGACTGATTACAAGACTTTTGTTAAATCTGTAAAAAATTCATTGAGCTGTACAGATTATCTGCACTTTTCTATATGTATCTTGTAATTTAATAAAAAGTTTTAAGAAAATATTTAAAATAAAAAGATGAATCATCTCTTATGCAGAAGTCCAAATAATTTACACAGAGACTGTCCTCAAGGAGGGGAGAAGAACTCTCCATTTGTTGGTGTGGGCTGTGTACCTGACTCCCTTCCAAAGAGCACAGTACAGAAAGGGGAAAAGAGTAATGTTCCCATGGAGAAACCTGAAAAACACTACTGCAGTCAGCTGACCAACATCAACATCAACCTTCCTGTCAAGTTGATAGTATGTACCCTTGATATGATATGATGAAAATAGCACTTTACTCCTGTGGTCTTCCTACCAATAACCCATAACCCCAGTCTTACCATGAGAAACACATCAGGCAAATCACAATAGTGGGACATTCTACAAAATACCTGACCAGTTCTCCTGAAAAAAGAGTCTGAGAAATGTCTCAACCAAGGGGAACCTAAAGAGATATGGTGACTCATGTAATGTGGTGTCCTCCTTGTTGGGACCCTGGAACAAGAAAGGACAAAGGACGTTAGGCAAAAACTAAGAAAATCTGAATAAAGTATGACTTTAGATAATTAGAGAGAGAGAGAGACAGAGAGGGAGAGAGAAAGGAAAAGACAGGAGGGAAGAGAGACAGAGAGAAATAGTCAGTTTTCTACAAAACCTACTCTAACTTCAAACCTTGACCTTTTTTATAGAGTGAGCTGAACCCAGTGAAGGTACAGAGAGAAAACATCTTTCCTTTCCTCTCAGCCACAGTCTTCAGACAGATTTGTCAGATTCCCCAGCCTTGCCCTTTGTTTTTTGTTTGTTTGTTTTTTTAAGTATTTTAGAAATTTATTTATTTATTTTTGGCTGCGTTTTGAGTCTTCGTTGCTGCGCGCGGGCTTTCTCTAGTTGCAGCGAGCAGGGGCTACTTTTCGTTATGGTGTGCGGGCTACTCATTGCGGTGGCTTCACTTGTTGCAGAGCACGGCCTCTAGGCACACGGGCTTCAGTAGTTGTGGCACATGGGCTTCAGTAGCTGGCTTGCGGGCTGTAGAGCGCAGGCTCAGTAGTTGTGGTGCACGGGCTTAGTTGCTCCACGGCATGTGGGATCTTCTCGGACCAGGGCTCGAACCCATGTCCCCTGCATTGGCAGGTGGATTCTTAACCACTGTGCCACCAGGGAAGAGTTCCAGGAACCAATCTCTTTTTATTTGGCTCGTGCTGTTTATCTTGCCTCTTAGCTCCGAATGCCCTTGTATGTAGCAGACATTCCACTGCCAGCTTTTCATCGAGTACCTTTGAGCCCCATTGTGTCCTCCACATCACACAGTTCCTAACATAGCTGCTGGGCTCTGGCTGCCCTCTTGCAAACCCCTCAGCTAGTTCCCGCAGGGTACCCCCTATAGCCCGTCATTGCGGGGTTTCTCACCCCTCTGTAGCCAGGTCTTATCCATGCAGTTCAAGTCCAGTTCCCTTCAGCATGTCCACTGGCCCTTCGGAGACTCACATCCTAGTAAGGCACCCAACTTGGGCTGTGCAGGCTGCCTTCTGCTGCCCCTGCCATGACAGGCTACTCTGCTCTGCCTCCATATGTCCACACATTTCCCCCAGATCCAGGGACACATGTCAAGCAGGTGCACATAGTGGTCTGGAGCACAATCTTCTGAAGGTTTGAGCCCAACTCTAACACATTGCTATGTGACCTACAACAAATTACATAACTTTTTGTGCCTCCGTTACCCCTCATATTGTAATATGAGAATAGTATTAATTTCCTTCCCATAGGATTACTGAGAATGTTTTTTTGTTAACAGATATAAAGCTCTTATAACAACGCCGGCCCATAAGCATAGGGCGTTGTAAAGTTTGTGATAAATACACGAATGCCACAGTCTCCCTCACCATGGTCCAACCCATCTGGACTCACAGCTGAGGAGTTCCCTTCCTGCAGCTATCCCACTCTTAAGGTTTGGGTCTCCTGGAGCTCCTTCACTTGGCTTTGTGAGATGAGGGAGGAGAGAAGCACCATGGGACTCCTTACCAAACAACAGCCAGCCCTCCACTTCAAAGCTCCCTTTCATACAACGGACACCCACGTACCTTCACGTAGGTTCTTAGATAGCTGACATCTGTCATATCTACTCTCTCTCTCTCCTCTCTATAGAGATACGCAGATAGATGTACATTTTTTTAAACAGAACCATTTAAAAGTAAGTTGCAGAAATCATGATATTTCATCCCCTAAGCACTACAGCATTCATCTCCTAAGAACATTAATTTCCTAAGAATATTTCCTGAAATATTCTCCTACATAATCATGATGCTAGGCTCATATCGAAAAAAATTAACATTAATCCCATAATATCATCTAATCTCGAGTCCTTGTTTATGTAGCTTCAGTTGTCCCAAAAATGTCTTTTTTAGCTTTAAAAAAAGTTTTTTAAATCCAGGGCCCAATCAACGTTCACACATTTTTTTTTTTTTTTTTTTTTTTTTGGCGGTACGCGGGCCTCTCACTGCTGTGGCCTCTCCCGTTGCGGAGCACAGGCTCCCGACGCGCAGGCTCAGCGGCCATGGCTCACGGGCCTAGCCGCTCCGCGGCACGTGGGATCTTCCCGGACTGGGGCACGAACCCGTGTCCCCTGCATCAGCAGGCAGACTCTCAATCACTGCACCACCAGGGAAGCCCCAGTGTTCACACATTTTTGGCATTTGGTGGTCTCTTTAGTCTCTTTGCTCTAGGAAAGGCCCTTGTCTTTTTTTTCTTTCTTTCTTTCTTAATGACATTGACCACTTTGAAGATTCCAAGCCGGTTGCTATGCCCCCACAACATGAATTTTCTTCATTCACTTTTACCATCTCTCACCAAGAGGGAGGAGGCTGAGGGGGCCTCTCTTTACAATATAGGATCCTCATCATGTCTTGTTTCCAGATTAAGGACCAGGGCTGAAATTCAGAGGCGGTCAGAACGTACCTATTTCTTATCTGGTTTCACAGGTTGTTGGAGGGGTATTACAGGGCACCTTTCTGGAGAGGAGCAGTGAGTCTCCCCCGCTGATCAGCCTGGACTGAGTGCCCCCAGGCAGGGTCCCTCCTCGTGGGCGCAATGGGAAAGTAGGTTGGACTAGCCCAGAGAACTTTCACTCCCAGCACCCTGCCTTGCCCTTGAGAGAAATAAGCATTACCTCCAGACTCTGGACCCTGAAAGGAGTTGGACATTCCTCCCCAGGGACATAGTACCTATCCCCAGAAGAGCTGCCCCTGGGCCCTGGGAGGTAGGTGGAGCTGAGGGATCATGGCCCAAGGCCAAGAGCTGATCCTTTCAACTTTTTTTGGTGACTTTGATATCAGGTGACCAGGACAGCAAGGCCAACCTGATTGGGGTGGTAGTTATGAAACGCCACTCACCCGGAGCCAGAAGCTCTGTATCAGCTTCCACAATCCTGCTGATCTCAAGCACCTGCCTCTACAGGTACCTTTCTTGGGCTCATGTCTTAGCGCTTGGGATTCCCCATCAAAAATCCTGGGAACCCGTGGAGATGGAGGGATGGGGGGAACACTGGGTTAGGTGTAGGAGGTCTGAGTTATGGTTTTTTTTTTTTTTGGTTGCATTGGGTCTTCATTGCTGCACGTGGGCTTTCTCTAGTTGCGGCGAGCGGGGCCTTCTCTTGTTGCGGAGCACAGGCTCTAGGCACTCGGGCTTCAGTAGTTGCATGTGGGCTCAGTAGTTATGGCTCACGAGCTCTAGAGCGCAGGCTCAGTAGTTGTGGCGCATGGGCTTAGTTGCTCTGCGGCATGTGAGATCTTTCTGGACCAGGGCTCAAACCCGTGTCCCCTGAAATGGCAGGTGGATTCTTAACCACTGTGCCACCAGGGAAGTCCTGAGTTCTAGTTCTTGCTGCCCAGCTCTAGACTTTGGTTTCCCCATTTTTAAATGAGAAGCTTGGACTGGGCCACCTCTAAGGACCCTTAGTGTGACTGGATTGAAGAGGTGGGTAGGGCACCCCACCTGGCATGAGGGCAGCCCTGGCCCTGGGTGCAGCCCAACCTCAGCCTTCCAGACTGTGAGAGGATGGGGCGGGGGTTTGGACTTCCCTGGTGGTCCAGTGGTTAGGACTCCACGCCTCCACTGCAGGGGGCACAGGTTTGATCACTGGTTTGGGAACTAAGATTCCCACATGCTGTGCCGCACAGCCAAAAAAAAAAAAAAAAAAAAAGACTGAGAGAATGGGGACTTGTCCTTGGAGGAGGTGTCCTGGTTGGTCTTGATAAAGAATGCCCTGGGGAAGGGGGCATCAGAAGCCATTTGCGTCAGCCCTGGGACCTTGATCCCATCAGTGTTGCTAGCGGGGAGCAGCTCCCTGTTCCGAGGGTATGAGGAGGTATCAGCAGGAAGGGTCCCCGCGGTACAATGCCCAGGATACACCCTGCACTGGGGCCCACAAGAGTGCTCCGTTTTGAAGTGATCACTTCAGCCTCAGAATTGGTAACAGGTGTTGGGCAGAGGGGATGGCCAGGGCTGGGATTTCAGACGCTCAAGTTGGGAATCTCAGGGCTCTTTTCCAGCACTCAGATTCTGTGATACACCATGGGTGAGCTCCTGGGATGAAGAATCCATGTAATTTAGTGAATGCAACTTAGTCTTTCTGGTGTCCAGCTGGGAGCCAAGCACAGAACATGTACAAGTGCTTATTGACTGAGTAAATGAATGAATGAGTGGCTCTATCTCGTCCCTCAGTCTGGCTCCTCCGTTCTCTTCCCCTGTAGTTGGTACAAATGGCATTGTCCCAGGCCACTCCTTTCTCAGCCACAGAGCTTCTCCTGGCCTCTGCCACCTTCTGCCTGGTATTCTGGGTGGTCAGGGCCTGGCAGCCTTGGGTCCCTAAAGGCCTGAAGAGTCCACCAGGGCCCTGGAGCTGGCCCCTGATCGGGCACGTGCTGACGTTGGGGAAGAGCCCACACTTGGCCCTGTCGCGGCTGAGCCAGCGCTATGGAGACGTGCTGCAGATCTGCATTGGCTGCACACCCGTGCTGGTGCTCAGCGGCCTGGACACCATCCGGCAGGCCCTGGTGCGGCAGGGTGATGATTTCAAGGGCCGGCCTGACCTCTACAGCTTCACCTTAGTCGCTGATGGCCAGAGTATGACCTTCAACCCAGACTCTGGACCAGCGTGGGCTGCCCGGCGACGCCTGGCCCAGAATGCTCTCAACTCCTTCTCCGTTGCCTCAGATCCGGCTTCCTCATCCTCCTGCTACCTGGAGATGCATGTGCGCAAGGAGGCTGAGGCCCTCATCAGCAAGTTCCAGGAGCTGATGGCAGGACCTGGGCGCTTTGACCCCTATGACCACGTGGTGGTGTCCGTGGCCAAGGTCATTGGTGCCATGTGCTTCGGGCAGCACTTCCCCCAGAGCAGTGAGGAGATGGTCAGCCTTGTGACGAACACCCATGATTTCGTGGAGACTGCCTCCTCCGGGAGCCCCGTGGACTTCTTCCCCATCCTTAAATACCTGCCCAACCCTGCTCTGCAAAAGTACAAGAGCTTCAACCAGAGGTTCCTGCAGTTCCTGCAGAAAATGGTCCAGGAGTGCTATCAGGACTTTGACAAGGTAAGCCCAAGGTACGGGAAGTGTGAGGGCACCCAAGAGTCTGTGTGGCCCCTCTTACCCAGCTCCAAGGTACCCACACACCTGGTGTGCAGCCAAGGCCTAGGAAGGCTCTGGGACATCTCAGATCACCTGTGTGACCTGGAGCCAAGCCCTCTCCCTCTCTGGCCTCAGTTTCTTCATGCCTATAGCCTCCCTCTCAGGGCTGCTCAAAGCCCCAGAGAGATAAGGTCATGAATGGGACCCTGGCAGAGCCCTGTAATGTGGGGTGCTGTTATCATGAGAAGGCTTTTGTTCTGCTGGAAACTGAACCCAGACAGAGACTAATTCCCAGCTCGGGTGTCACCTTACTTCCCTGTACTCACCCCAACCTCCTTCTCTGAAATTGGACCCCTGGGGTTATTGGGGGGAAGAGTCAATGGGGCATGAAATGATACTTTAAGTCCTACCTTGGGCTGCTACCAGCTCCTGTCGTGAGCTCAACCCACTGCCCAGAGGCCAGCTGGCAGTGCCAGATGGGATGGGGCAAGGTCCAGACTTCCACCCCAGAAATGCTGGGGTGCTCCTAAGCTTGTGCCCCCTCAGAACAGAGTCCAGGACATCGTAGGTGCCCTGTTCAAGCACTACGAGGATAACTCCAGAGCTAGTGGGGGCCTCATGCTCCAGAAGAAGACTGTCAACCTTGTCAACGACATCTTTGGAGCCGGTAGGAGCCAGACCCCTGCCCCTCCATCCCTCAGTGCCTGCCGTTCACACACAGCCTTGCCCAGCCCCGGGGTCCATCAGATAACTCACCAACTACATGTCAGATGGTGCAGGACACAGAGACCAGGCCCAGGCTCAAGGTTTGAGCCCAGGCTGTACCACCAACTCCCAGTGAAAACTCAGCCAAGTCCCTCTCCTCCTCTGGGCCTCAGTTTCCCCAACTAAACAATAAAGGCTTCTCTGGGCTGTAAGTCTAGGCCCTTGTAATTCCAGCAACTAATCATGAAAGCAGTGACTCAAGTTTGTGCTGAGGTGACTCCACCTCTGCCCTTAGAAAATTCAGGGTGAGGGGCTTTGGGGGAAAAGGAGGCAGAGAAAGACAATATTTGCTACATACATGGTGGGTGCTTGGTAAATGCTGCCTTCTTGTTCCTGTCTTCCTTTCTTCCTCACCTTGCCCCATGCTGCCCAGGGCTTGATCCGATCACAACAGCCATCTCCTGGAGCCTTCTGTACCTTGTGACAAATCCTGAGATACAGAGGAAGATCCAGGAGGAGCTGGGTATGTAGTGTCCCCTAACCCTCTGGTGGAGAGAAGCCTTGGGGTCCCAGGTCATCTGTTCAATCTACATATAGCTGTTATGTACCTACTAAGTACAAGCCCTGGGCATACAATGGTGCCCACCCTTGCCTAGAGGATACTGGGGGGGTCAGTGGGTCTCAGACCTGTAAACAGACATAGTACCACATAGAGTGACACCTGGTGTGATTGGGGATGCAGATGCCATGGAGCAGTCAGGACAACCCCTAAGCCTTGTCCATCCTCTGTGTTCTGCAGACACAGTGATTGGCAGGGAGCGGCGGCCCCGGCTCTCTGACAGATCCCAGCTGCCTTATTTGGAGGCCTTCATCCTGGAGACTTTCCGACACTCCTCCTTCGTCCCCTTCACCATCCCCCACAGGTGAGGCCTGCCTATTCTGCTCTCCCACCTCTGAAATCATTGCCATGTTTTCTCCCCAGCTTCTCAGCCCTGGCCCTGGTCAGACCTCAGCATCTCCTTCCTGGCCATGACACCAGATTCCTCACAGACCTTGGCCTCTACTCTGCCCCCATCCAGTCCAAACATGATCAAAGTACCCAGCTCTCAGGAGAAAAACCACACTTCTGACCTCAGCTCTCATTCACCTCTGCTCACATTCCCTCCCTACAGGTACTCTCAACCCCGCCAGGCTGGCCTCACCATCCCTTACAAGCATGAACCAGCCAGCCTCCAATTTTGCTTATGTTGGACCTTCTGCTTGGAAGGTCTACAGTCTTCTCTGGCTACCAGAATCCTATCCTACCTTATCCTGACACAAACTTCCCCTCCCCTAGAAGCCTTTCTTGATTCATCCAGCTGGCATAACTTCATTCTGATATTTTGTAGGACTTACAGCCATTGGTCCTTGATGAGGTCCTGGGATTTTAACAATGTCAAGAGAGTTAATGAACACTTACTTCAGCCCATATTTTGGTCTAGTTATGCCCAGAGGAAGAGGCCTGATGCCTCAGCCAAGCTGGGGACTCCCCAGGACTGGCCCAGACTGCCTGTTTCTCGGCTCCAGAGAATGGCCAAGGGCACAGCTGAGTACAGAGAAAAGTTTAGTAAACTTTGTTGAAGAATAGGATCTGAGAAAGGGGAAGAATAATTTCAACCCTTCCTTGCCCCTGCTATTCCCTCCTAGTGTACGGTATAGAAACCATGGTGGACAGGCTATTGGAGTGGGGTGAAGGAGCAAGAACCTCTGCGGGGGGGGGGGGGGGATATAAATCAGGAGTTTGGGATTAATATATACACAACTACTATATATAAAATAGTTAAACAACAAAAACCTACTGTATAGTAAAGGGAACTATATTCGATATCTTGTAATAACCTATAATGGAAAAAACCTGAAAAAGAATATATAGGTATATATATGGCTGAATCACTTTGCTGTACCTCTGAAACTAACACAACATTGTAAATTAACTATAGTCAACTTTTTTTTAATTGTTAAAAAGAAAAAAAACAACCTCCCAGAGACACATCCCAGTTTTCCAGCCCGTGAGCCTGACAGAGCCCTCTTCCCTCCTTAGCACAATAAGGGACACAACACTGAACGGCTTCTACATCCCCAAGGAACGCTGTGTCTTCATAAACCAGTGGCAGGTCAATCATGACCCGTGAGTACATATCCCCCACTGAAAAATGTGTGAAGTTCAGCAGTCAGGAAGGCTGTTTGTCCCCCTAGGAACTGGTTATACAATAAGGGAATGGTGCCTCGATGGCTCTGCAGCCTGCTCTAAGGGACAAAATTTAGGTCCATGTTTCTCAAACTTTAGTGCATTGACCAGGAAGTTGGTTTTAGATTTCGGTGCCCAGTCCCCCGAGATTCCTCTTCGGTAGGTAAGGTGGAGTATCTCAGGCGATTCTGATGTGAATGGCTTAGGGACCTCTTTGGAAAATCTCACTTTACAGGTAGGAGGATCATATAATTTACCATCCAAACTAGGGCACTTCTGTGTGTGAAAAAGGATGCTGTAAATAATTACTCCAAAACAATAAGCATAAACCAGGATGGACAGTTGATTCCCCTTGTATATTGAGTAGGATAGAGATGGACATGTGTTCCTTCTTTTAATTTCTTTTAGTTAAAGTATTATTTCTTTAAAATAAAAAATTAATATTAGGGCTTCCCTGGTGGCGCAGTGGTTGAGAGTCCGCCTGCTGATGCAGGGGACACGGGCTCGTGTCCCGGTCCGGGAAGATCCCACATGCCGTGGAGCGGCTGGGCCCGTGAGCCATGGCCGCTGAGCCTGCGCGTCCGGAGCCTGTGCTCCGCAATGGGAGAGGCCACAATAGTGAGAGGCCCGCGTACAGCAAAAATAATAATAATAAATAAATAAATAATATTACAAAGCACTATTTTCAAGGCTGGTGATTTTAGAGAGAGCTATGTAAAAGAAATAAACATCAAAATACAGTTTGGCCCCTTTCCCCACTCTCCTTTCATTACGCTAGATCTATTCTAACACAGATGTCCCCCACCCAGGCCTTTCCCAAAGGGCCTCCCCAGCCCAGAGATACCACTTCCTCTGTTCATCTCGCAGGAAGCTGTGGGGGGACCCATCTGAGTTCCGGCCGGAGAGATTCCTCACTGCCCATGACACCACCATCAGCAAGACCTTGAGTGAGAAAATGATGCTCTTCGGCATGGGCAAGCGCCGGTGCATAGGGGAGGTCCTGGCCAAGTGGGAGATCTTCCTCTTCCTGGCCATCTTGCTTCAGCAGCTGGAGTTCAGTGTGCCACCAGGTGTGAAAGTGGACCTAACCCCTACCTACGGGCTGACCATGAAGCCTGCCCCCTGCGAGCATATCCAGGCACGGCTGCGCTTCCCCATCAAGTGAAGAAGTTACCAGCATTCTGAGGCAGAGGGAAGGGTGGAGGTCACTGAGGAAACTTTGTTTCTTTTCTTTTCTTTTTTTTTAACTAACAGCTTTATAGAGATATAATTCATAGACCATATAATTCACCTCCTTAAAGTATACGATCCAATGGCTTTTAGTATATCACAGAGTTGTGCTGTCACACCACAATCAATCTTAGAACCTTCTCATCACCCAGTAAAGAAACCCATACCCCTCAGCAGTCACTCCCCATCTCCCCCTAACCCACCTTCCCTACCCCGCTAGCACTAGAAAACTACTAATCTACTTTCTGTGTGTACAGATTTGCCTACTCTGGGCATTTCATATAAATGCAATTATACAATAAATGGTCTTTTGTGACTGGCTTCTTCACTTAGCATGATGTTTTCAAAGTTCATCCGTGTTGTAGTATGTGTCAGTAAGCCCTGTTTTCTTGAGTCCTGAGACTAGGCTCAGTTCACTATTCTTACTTCTTTCCTGTATGATTCACGACTTGGAACACTTGAAGGGAACAGAGAGGAAGGGACCCAGCCTTGTAGGCCAAACGCAGATGGGTGAAGGGGGATCCCTCATGCCCTATCCTCAAAAGGTAGAGAACATCTGACCTCTCACAGTGTTCTGATTTGTTCATCCATAGCTAGGGGAAGATAAGCCCCCCAGAAATGCTTGGGTTACCTGCAAAAAGCGCAGGTCCCATCAAAAGGGGACTATCAAAAGAGTGAAAAGAGGGCTTCCCTGGTGGCACAGTGGTTGACAGTCTACCTGCCAATGCAGGGGACACGGGTTCGTGCCCCGGTCCGGGAAGATCCCACATGCCTTGTTGTGGCTGGGCCCGTGAGCCATGGCTGCTAAGCCTGTGCGTCCGGAGCCTGTGCTCCGCGACGGGAGAGGCCACAACAGTGAGAGGCCCGCGTACCGCAAAAAAAAAAAAAAAAAGAGTGAAAAGATAAGCCACAGAATGGGAGAAAATATTTGCAATTCACATATCTGTAAAGGATTAATATCCAAAATATATAAGGAACTCCTACAAATCAACAACAAAAAAAACAAACAACCCAATTTTTAAAATGGGCAAAAAAGTGGTGATCGTTTTGTAATGTATAGAAATATCGAATCACTATGTTGGGCATCAGGAACTAACATAGTTTTGTAGGTCAGTTATACTTCAAAAAAACAAACAAACAAACTCATAGAAAAAGAGATTAGATTTGTGGTTACCAGAGATAGGGGGAGGGCAGGGGAATTTGAATGAAGGTGGTCAAAAGCCACAAATTTCCAGTTATAAGATAAATAAATAAGTACTAAGAATGTAATGTACAATGTGATTAATATAATTAACACTGCTCTACATTATATATGAAAGTTGTTAAGAGAGTAAATCCTAAAAGTTCTCATCACAAGAAAACTTTTTTCTATTTCTTTAATTTTTTTGTATCTATACAAGATGATAGATGTTCACTAAACTTACTGTGATAATCATTTCATGATGTTTGTAAGTCAAATCATTATGCTGTACACATTAAACTTATATCATGCTGTATGTCAATCATATCTTAACAAAACTAAAAGGAAAAAAGACAAACAGAAATGGGCAAAAGACTTGGATAAACAGTTCTCTAAAGAAGATATGCAAATGGACAAGTACATGAAAAAACACTCAACATTATTAGTTATTAGGGACATGCAAATCAAAAACAAGATGAGGTACCATTTCACACCTACTAGAATGGCTACAATAAAAATTAAAAACTAGGGACTTCCCTGGTGGCGCAGAGGTTAAGAATCTGCCTGCCAATGCAGGAGACATGGGCTCGAGCCCTGGTCCAAGAAGATCCCACGTGCCGCGGAACAACTAAGCCCGAGCGCCACAACTACTGAAGCCCGCGCGCCTAGATCCGGTTCTCCGCAACAAGAGAAGCTACCGCAGTGAGAATTCCACGAACCGCAACGATAAATAAATAAATAAATAAAAATTAAAAACTAGAGAGCTATTTGGGAATTCCCTGGCGGTCCAGTGGTTAGGACTCCGCGCTTCCACTGTAGGGGGCCCACGTTCTATCCCTGATTGGGGAACTAAGATCCCGCAAGCTGCGTGGTGTAGCCAAAAACGAAAAACAAAAAAACCCGCTAGACTGTGATCATATGATCACCTCAATAGATGCAGAAAAAGCATTTGACAAAATTCAACATCCATTTATGATAAAAACAAAAACCCTCCCAACAAAGTGGATATAGAGGGGATGTACCTCAACATAATAAAGGCCATATATGATAAGCTCACAGTTAACATCATACTCAGTGGTGAAAGCTAAAAGCTTTCTTCTAAGATCAGGAACAAGACAAGGATGCCCACTATCACCACTTTTATTCAACATAGTATTGGAAGTCCTAGCTAGAGCATTTAGGCAAGAAAAAGAAATAAAAAAGCATCCAAATTGGAAAGGAAGAAGTAAAACTGTCCTATTTGCAGATGACATGATATATATAGAAAACCCTAGACTCCACTAAAAAATTTGTTAGAGGGCTTCCCTGGTGACGCAGTGGTTGAGAGTCCACCTGCCAATGCAGGGGACACGGGTTCGTGCCCCGGTCCAGGAAGATCCCACATGCCGTGGAGCAGCTGGGCCCGTGAGCCATGGCCGCTGGGCCTGCGCGTCCGGAGCCTGTGCTCCGCAACGGGAGAGGCCACAACAGTGAGAGGCCCGCGTACTGCAAAAAAAAAAAAAAAAAAAAAAATTGTTAGAAATTATAAACAAATTCAGTAAAATTTCAGGATACAAAATCAATATATAAATATCTGTTGTATTTCTATACATTGATAACAAACTATTGGAAAGAGAAATTAAGAAAACAATCTCATTGCTTCAAAAAGAATAAAATATCTACAAATAAATTTAACTAAGGAGGTAAAAGACCCATACACTGAAAACTATATGACACTGGTGAAAGAAATTGAAGAAGACAAATAAATGGAAAGATATTCTGTGCTCATGGATTGGAAGAATTAATATTGTAAAATGTCCATACTGTCCAAAGCAATCTACAGATTCAAGACAATCCCTATCAAAATTCCAATGGCATTTTTCACACTATAGAACAAACAATCCTAAAATTTGCATGGAAGCATAAAAAACATCCTGAATGACCAAAGCAATCTTGAGAAGGAAGAATACAGCTGGAGGTATCATGATCCCTGATTTCAAACTGTATTACAAAGATATAGTAATCAAAAGAGTATGGTATTGGCATAAAAACAGACACATGGATCAATGGAACAGAATAGAGAGCCCAGAAATAAATCCATGCATATATGGTCAATCAATTTATTACAAAGGAGCCACAAATATCCAATGGGGAAAGGATAGCCTCTTCAACAACTGGTGTTGGGAATGCTGGACAGCCACATGCAAACGAATGAAACTGGACCACTATCTCACACAATACACAAAAATTAATTCAAAATGGATCAAAGATTTGTCCATAAGGCCTGAAACCATAAAACTCCTAAAAGGAAACACAAGTGGTAAGCTTCTTGACATCGACCTTGGTGATGATTTTTTGGGTTTGATACCAAAGGCAAAGGCAGCAAAAGCAAAGATAAACAAACAGGACTACATCAAACTAAAAACCTTTTGCATAGTAAAGGAAACCATCAACAAAATAAAAAGGCAACTGACAGAATAGGAGGAAATATTTGCAAATCATATATCTGATATTTTGGTTAATATCCAAAATATATAAAAACTCACACAATGCAGTAGCAAAACCCCGAAACAGTCCAATTTAAAAATGGGCAGAGGAACTGAATAGACATTTTTCCAAAGAAGACATACAGATAGCCAACAGATAAATGAAAGGTGCTCAATACCACCAATCATCAGGGAAATACAAATCAAAGCCACAATGAGATATCACCTCACATCTGTCAGAACGGCTATTATCCATCCATCCAACGGTCCATCAACGGATGAATGAATAAAGAAAATATGGGATATATATATTATGATTATATATATTTATAATTCAGCCATAAAAAAGGAAGTCTTGCAATTTACAACATGAATGAATCTTGAGGGCATTCTGCTAAGTGAAATAAGTCAGGCGGAGAAAGCCAAATACCGTATCAACTCACTTATATGTGAAATCCAAAAACAAACAAACAAAAACCCCCAACACCCCGAACAAACAAAAAGACCAAGCTCATGGGTATAGAGAACAAATTGGTGGTTGCCAGAGGTTCTGGGTGAGGGCAGGGGGTGCAAAATGGGTCAAGGGTGTTAAAAAGTACAAACTTCCAGATATAAAATAAATAAGTAATGGGAATGTAATATACAGCATGGTGACTAGTGTTAACAATATTATACTGAATATTTGAAACTTGTTAAGAGAGTAAATCTTAAAAGTTCTCATCACAAGAAAAAAATTGTAACTGCGTGGTGGCTGATGTTAACTAGATTTATTGTGGTGATCATTTTGCAATATATACAAGTATTGAATTATTATGTTTTACACCTGACACTAATATAATGTTATACGTCAATTATATCTCAATTTAAAAAATGGACATTAATGTGTTGGTGAGGACATGGAAAAATTGTGACCCTTGTGCATTACAAGTGGGAATATAAAATGGTACAGTCCCTGTGGAAAATGCTTTGGTAGTTCCTCAAAAAGTTAAGCATATAGGGGCTTGCCTGGTGGCGCAGTGGTTGAGAGTTCGCCTGCCGATGCAGGGGCACGGGTTCGTGCCCCGGTCCGGGAAGATCCCACATGCCGTGGAGCGGCTGGGCCCGTGAGCCATGGCCACTGAGCCTGCGCGTCCGGAGGCTGTGCTCCGCAATGGGAGAGGCTACAACAGTGAGAGGCCGGCGTACCACAAAAAAAAAAAAAAAAAAGTGTAGCATATAATTACATATAACTCAACAAGTTCACTCCTAGGTGTCTACCCAAAAGAATTGAAAACAGGTGTTCAAACAAAAACTGGCACAGGAATGTTCATAGCAGCATTATTCTCAATAATCAAAAGGTGGAAACAACCAGTGTCCAACAACAGATATATGGATACATAAAATGTAGCCTAGACATACAATGGAATATTATTCAGCCATAAAAAGGAATGGCATTCTGATGCATTCTACAACACGGGTAAACTTTGAAAACATTATACCAAGTGAAATAAGCCAGGTACAAAAGGACAAATATTGTATGATTCCACTTACATGAGGTATCTAGATTAGGCAAATTTACAGAGAAAGAAAGTATTATAGAGGTTACCAGGACTGAGGCAGGTGGAGTGGGGAGGGAAGAATAGAGAGTTATTGTTTAATGAGTGCAGGGTTTCTGTTTGGGACAATGAAAAAGTTCTAGAAATGAATAGTAGTGATAGTGGCACAGTATTGTGAATATACTTAATGCCACTGAATTACACACTTAAAAGTGGTTAAAATGGTAAATTTTACCACAAATTTTTTTTTTATCTTTTGGCCCCACCACACAGCATATGGGATCTTAGTTCCCTGACCAGGAATCGAACCTGCGCCCCCTTCATTGGCAGCATGGAGTCTTAACCACTGGACTGCCAGGGAAGTCCCTTACTACAATTTTTTTTTTTTTGTACATCTTTATTGGAGTATAATTGCTTTACAATGGCGTGTTAGTTTCTGCTTTATAACAAAGTGAATCAGTTATACATATACATATGTTCCCATATCTATTCCCTCTTGCGTCTCCCTCCCTCCCACCCTCCCTATCCCACCCCTCTAGGTGGTCACAAAACACCGAGCTGATCTCCCTGAGCTATGCGGCTGCTTCCCACTAGCTATCTATTTTACGTTTGGTAGTGTATATATGTCCATGCCACTCTCTCACTTTGTCACAGCTTACCCTTCCCCCTCCCCATATCCTTAAGTCCATTCTCTAGGAGGTCTGTGTCTTTATTCCTGTCTTACCCCTAGGTTCTTCATGACATTTTTTTTTTCTTAGATACCATATACATGTGTTAGCATACGGTATATGTCTTTCTCTTTCTGACTTACTTCACTCTGTATGACAGACTCTAAGTCCTTCCAACCTTACCACAATTTTTAAAGGCAAGTAACACAATAAAACATTGTGTACAATAAAAAACAAGCATCAAAACCACGAAAAGACATGGAGGAACTTTAAATGCATATTGCTAAGTGAAAGAAGCCAATCTGAAAAGGTTACCTATTTTATGAATCCAGCTATATGACATCCTGGAAAAGGCAAAACTATGGAGACCATCAGTGGTTGCCAGGATTTCAGGGGTGAGGGGGTGGGTGGGAGAAGGGAGAGATGAACACGTGGAGCACAGAGGGTTTTTAGGGCAGTGAAACGATTCTGTATGATACTGTAATGGTGGGTACACAGCATTATACATTTGTCAAAACCCAAAGAATGTACAACGTGGGCTTCCCTGGTGGCGCGGTGGTTGAGAGTCCGCCTGCCGATGCAGGGGACGTGGGTTCATGCACCGGTCCGGGAAGATCCCACATGCCGTGGAGCGGCTAGGCCCGCGAGCCATGGCCACTGAGCCTGCGCGTCCGGAGCCTGTGCTCTGCAACGGGAGAGGCCACAACAGTGAGAGGCCCGTGTACCGCAAAAAAAAAAAAAAGAATGTACAACACGAAGCGTGAACCCTAATGTAAACTATGGACTCTAGTTAATAAAAGTTTATCAATACTGGTTCATCAATTGTAAAATAATTACCTACTAATGCAAGATGTTAATAACAGGGAAAACTGGGAGCAGGGAGAGCAGGTACATGCGCACTCTCGGTACCTTCTGCTCATTTTTGTATAACCTACAACTGCTCCAAAACTAAAGTCTATCAATTAAAAACACAAAAGGCAAGTAATCCAATAAAATATTGGCAAAACATTAGGGAAAAAAGGCCCAGGCCTTACCGTCTCTTCCCATAGCCCTGGGGGTTGGAGCAGTCACTGTGCTCACTTCCATAGTGCCAGAGGCCCCTTTTCTGCTCCGAAGCTCCCTAATTTCACCTCCAGTGTTTCCACCTGAAAAATGGAGGCAAAGAGTTGAATTAGTTTATCTCATAAGAGCCCTCGATTCTAAGTGCATAATAAGTTTGCTTTGGTCTTCACAAAATGGAAGACCTGTTCATTATGTTTTATATGCATGAGCAAGGCCCTTCACCACTGAAAAAAATGGATACAGAGAAACAGAGCTTGAGGACGCTGAGATTTGGGCTTTGTCCCTTCCCACACACACCTGAACTGACCACTGCTTCCTTATTGTCCCTCCAGCCCAAGGCTCTTTCCAAGGACATACCTTTATGCCTGGAGGGATCAACTGGGTATAGTGTGACTCCAAAGTACCCACCCTGGGGGTTGGGGATAAAGGAAGGAAAATGATGGAGGAATTCTCAGGGAGGGTTCTAGAAGGAGATAGAAGAGAATGACACAGAAAGAATGGCGGTGCCTGAACATCTATCCTGATGCCCTGTTTTCTGGAATCGCCTCATCCAGCCACATGGGCAGTAGAGCGGATCTCTGCAAAGTGAATCCTATTTTCCTATTGCCTTTTTTTTTTTTTTCCGATACGCGGGCCTCTCACTGTTGTGGCCTCTCCCGTTGTGGAGCACAGGCTCCAGACACGCAGGCTCAGCGGCCACGGCTCACGGGCCCAGCCACTCCACGGCATGTGGGATCCTCCCGGACCTGGGCACGAACCCGTGTCCCCTGCATCGGCAGGCGGTCTCTCAACCACTGCGTCACCAGGGAAGCCCCGTTTTTGTTTTTTTTAAGGGAACTTTATTATTTGTTTCTTTTTTTATTTTTGGCTGCGTTGGGTCTTCATTGCTGCACGCAGGCTTTTTTTAGTTGCGGCGAGCCAGGGCTACTCTTTGTTGTTGTGTGGGGATTTCTCATTGTGGTGACTTCTCTTGTTGCAGAGCATGGGCTCTAGGCACGCGGGCTTCAGTAGTTGTGGCATGCGGGCTCAGTAGTTGTGGCTCGTGGGCTCTAGAGCGCAGGCTCAGTAGATGCGATGCACGGGCTTAGTTGCCCTGTGGCATGTGGGATCTTCTGGGACAAGGGCTAGAACCCGTGTCCCCTGTATTAGCAGGCAGATTCTTAACCACTGTGCCACCAGGGAAGCCCTGTCAGTTTGTTTTTGCCTTCTCTATTACTAATCAAGACTCGGCCTTATCTGTCCTACAAATCATGATTTTCTGAAATGAGATGAAAATGAGCCAGACCTCATTTTCAAAATGTTCATCCAGTGGCAGAATTGCCTCAACATTCTGGAAATAATCACGGCTGTTTGTGACTTTGAAGAAAATAATAAATTTAAGAATGAAATCAGCCGGATTCTGTGCTAAAGTCCTGGAGGGAGGAAGCACCTCACCTGAGCTCCACTTGTCCGGCCTCAAACCCAAAGCAAACTCCTCAAGGAACCCCTTGAGGAAACTCAGCTCACCTGTCAGACAAAGGAGGCTCAGCTCTGCCCTAGGGAACTCCAGTCTGAGGGGGAAGATAGTCCTCTCCTGGGAACCTGAGGGTGAGCCCGACGTGGCCCTGTCCTGCACGTCACAAGCGGAGCGGGGAGACACAGGCCTACCTGGGGGCTCCAGTCTGAGGGGGAAACGAACCTGCTCTAAAAGTCCCAGTCTGATGAGAGGGATGCAGCTCATCCCCCAGAATCTCAGGAAACACGGCCCTGTCTGAGGAAGGAGACAAACCCTTGTCCTGGGAGCTCCAGTCTGTCGGGGACACGGTCCTATCCTTCAGAGCCCCTAACTAGTGGAAAATTCCATCGAAGCACCCTAGTGGCACACGTAAAGACCCCAACAAGCAACAAACAGACATTGCCATACTTCGTCAGTCCAAGACTCAACTGAGGCCCAGCTCCCTGGGGAATTTCAGGCCCAGGGGTCACTCAGGGTCACTGCCCTGTCTGGCTCCCTGTGGTCAGGAACTGGCCTGAGCCTTCTCACGCACACCTGGCCAATCTTTAACTCACTTGGGCTGGCTTAGGGCTCCCCTCTGGTCAGAGCCAAAGGAGGGGAAACTGGACATGGAGACTTTGCCCCCCACAGCAGGCTGGAGGTAGACTGCAACGGTTCTGTCCTGCCCCTCCCTGGACAGGTCCTGGACACACACCATCCCAGGCTGTTCTCACGACAACCTCAGGAGGCAGACACCACTATAGCCCCTTTTGAGATAAGGAACACAAGACTAGAAGCCTGAGCTGGGAAGTGGTTGGGGAGGGACTCAGGGCTGTGTCTCTTACACCCTGTGCAGGGTCTCTTCTCCTGCCTCACCCACATAGCCAGGACTGTTCGGATAGAACAGGGCAGCTCAGAAAGGCAACACGACCATTGAACCGTGTGCAGAGTTGGAAAGAACACTGGGCTGGAGGATTAGGAATCCTAAGCTCAGGTTTTACCTGTGGGTGACCTTGGGCAAGTCCCTCCCTCTCTCTGGGCCTCAGATCCCCCATCTTCAGCCACCTCTGAGGTCTTCTCCAGCACCATAAACCTGAAGATCAGGCCACTGGCAATGACCCCTGGTCTACCAGCCTCACTTAAGGCTGTGGGCGAAATCCCGTGAGAATCTGGCAAACTGTGGGGTGCAGTGCACTGGGAAGGGGTAATTTGGTTAAGATGAAATGATGGGAAAAGCCCTGGGTTGGGAATCCCATGAAATGGTGGGAAAAGCCCTGGGCTGAGAATCCCATGTCAGCCTCACACGGAAAATTAATTGATTTCCCTAAGTCTCCCAGCTTGTTCAGTTCAGTCTCTCAACTCCTTTTATCTCAAGCATCCACCACTAACCAGCTCCTTGCTTTACTTAACTCAGTTCAGGTTCTTGAGAAAGGAGTTTGATTGAACCAGGCCATGTGTCAGTCAGTGTTGAGTCCCCTTGGAGCAACATCTGTGTCTGGTCCAAGTAGTCACAGCACACATGCCACCTTGGCAGGTGGACCCTGCACACCAGGCCCAGGAAAGACAGTGGCACAGGAGAAAGCTTACAGAGCCGCACAAAAAACTCCATTTGTTATTTTCTCCTGCCCTGCCCACCCCTCCCCATACCTTCAGTACAAAGCAATCTTGCCCTCATTCTCAGTCCTCCCTGAGACTCCAAAAGTTTAGGTTTCTTGACAAATTACCGAAAAAAAATCACTATTCTTATTTTGGCCCAGCTCATCCTTTTTCCGATAGGGACTGTGACACTGGGGTAGGTGGTCCTGCCTGGCTCCTTTTTTCCTCAGGGTGAAGGTGACCTCCTCCCAGGATCCCCTTGGTCCCTATGCAAATGAACCCAGTCACTGGGGACACCCCCCAGATCTGCCCAGATAAGTCTTAGTCCAAAGGCAACTTGCTCCCCAAGGAAGGATTTTCCAAGTGACAAAGGACTCTGAGGAGGGAGCAGACTTCTGAAAGAAGGGTGGTGAGTGCACCATCTGGGTGGGGGAAACCAGAGGCTGGATTTTCTTAGTCCAAAGTTTATATGGTTCAAAGACGCAATCCATGAGTCAGCCCCCCACCTTATCCCTGTCATTGGCTCCTGTCCCTGAGAGGGGGCTGCCACCAGAGGTCATCACACCCTGAGCCAAGTTCCCCATCCCTTAATGATCCCCTCTCTCAAAATTTGCCCCCCAAGATCCCGCACTCTGGTTACCCCTGTACCACGACATAACATCAGGTTCGCAGGATGCCCCTGGAATTGGGGCTGTGATTCAAAGTTGTGCAACTGTAGCAGCAGCTCTCAGGTTGTGCAGGGGAGGGGGCATTTTTGGATAGGGAGCCTACCCAACAGCCCTCAACCTGCACTGATGAGGGAGGCAGCCTCTGGTCTCCACTGAGGCCACCTGCGCTCTCCCTGCCAGCCCTGCGTGCCAGCAGATGTTTCTAGTATTAGAAGGACGACATGGTGATACTTGATATGCTTCCCCAAACCACCCCCTCACCTGTGCACCCTCTATGCTATCCTGGGCCAGTAATTAATGATAAGAGTCTAATCCCCAGCAGGGCCTGGGAAAGGGAAAGGGGATAAGGTAGGAGGCTGGCTCACAAAGAGAGGGCTAAATCCCAGCTCGCCCACTAATGCTGGGCCAGTTGCATAACCTTCCTGAGTCTAGATTTTCTCAGCTTGCAACTGGGGATGATAATCCTACCCCACAGGGTTGGGGAGGGCCTAATGAGATGGAGTGTGTAAAGCGTCAGGTATTAAATCAATGCTACACACACACACACACACACACACACACACACACATGCACGTACACCAGGAATGCTGGGAAAGGTGGTCTGGGGGCAGGACTGAACCCGCGACATGGGCATGGCATGTGCAGCTGTGCATATACCAGGTCCGTGTGTGAGCCAGCATTCCCAGGACCCCACACCCTCTCACTGGGGTCTTGCCAGGGCCTGGGCTCAGCCTACTTCCTTCCACTGCTCCCCCCACCCAGCAGCTGGGGAGGGCTGGGGGTGCTGGCGTGACAGGGAACAATGGGCCCCCAACCCCTTCCGGCCCATTGCGTGAGAAGGAGCTGCCGGAAGGAAACTCACCTCCCTGTGGGACAGGCCACCACCCCCCTGATGACTGCCCCAGGGAAGACTGGAGACCCCCCATGCTGCTCAAGGGGAGGGCCTGTGCACTCTAGGACTCTCATTCTTGGTACATTCTGTCCTTGAACCTAGACTGGCCTCCCCCACCTCCTTTCAGAGGCATCCCTGACCCCCTCCCCAGGGGCTGGGCTGGGTCCTCCTGCAAGAGTCCAGGGCCCTGTTCTCATTCATCTCTGTGGCCCCAGAGTGGCCGGGCTAGAGCAGTCCCAATTGATGAGTGTTGACCAACTGAGTAAATAACAGTGCAAGAAGCCAGCCCAGGGATGGTCAGGGCCCAGGGGCTGAGCCAGGAAAGATGAGAGAAAGGGAAGAATCCATCTCAGGGCTCAGCCAAAACTCCTACATTGCAGATAGGGATGAGGTCAGAGCCCCAGAAATGCCCCTAGAGGGCACAGGGCACACTGCTGCGGGACCAAGGATGTCCTCCCCCCAGAAGTCCTTCCGGCACTCAGGGTTTCACTTATATAGCAGCATCTTCACCTACACCCCCAACTTCCTCTCTCATGCACAATCACCCTCACTCCAGGTGGGTCCAGCGCCTCCACCCTCAGATGGGGAACCCTCTGATGTGGGGGGAGGGGGTCTTCCACTGTGCCTGTCCACACCCAGCAGGATGTCTCGGAGGGTTCACCCCTGGTGGGCTGCTGAGCAGAGGCTCTGGACAAGATGCACCCTGTCTGGGCCTCAGTTTCCCCACATGGCAGCCTGTGTGGGGAGTGGACTGGGTGGGACCATCCCCGTAGCTCGGCCCTCCTGGCCTGGCTGCCCAGCGCACAGCTCTGTCTGATCTGCATCTCTCTCCGCTACTCCTTTTCAACACCACAACCCCCCAAAGCTCTGGGCAGGGTCTCAGCTCACCCTGTCCAGGCAGATGGCGTCACCAGGTCCAGGTCTCCAGGCTCTCAGGCGTGACCATCATTAGCGAGAGGGAGGAGCAGAAACACGCTCCGCAAACCTGACTGGTTACCCCACCGGCCGCCTCCCCAACTCCACCCCCACCTTGGAGGACGTGCTAACCTGGGGCCTGAGAGATTCCTCAATTCCCACGGCAAGAAGGACTCTCAGGCACGCGAGCAAGCAGCTCCCGTGGCCCTGAGGGCACAGGAGACAGCAGGCACACCTGCAAACACACGCCTGGCTGCAAGCACGCACATACCTGGCTGGCATGCTGACCCACCTGAACGCACACCTGGCAGGCTCACGCACAGGTATACACCTGACCACGCCAGGCTCATGCTTGCCCATGTGCACGCACGCACAGAGAGAGGGTGCCCCACATCTGCGGGCTTATCCACTCCCCAGGACTAGCCTTGACATGAATGCCCACCCCCACCCCACTCCCCACCAGCCCACTGGTACACTTGGCTGGGCCACCCCAGGAACGCCACCTTCCTTTTTTTTTAACTTTTATTTATCTTTTTTTTTTTTTTTATGGCTGCGTTGGGTCTTCATTGCTGCACGCAGGCTTTCTCTAGTTGCGGCGAGTGGGAGCTACTCTTCGATGTCGTGCGCGGGCTTCTCGTCACGGTGGCTTCTCTTGTTGCGGCGCACAGGCTCTAGGCGCGCGGGCTTCAGTAGTTGTGGCTCACGGGCTCTAGAGCGCAGGCTCAGTAGTTGTGGCTCACGGGCTCTGCTGCTCCGCGGCGTGTGGGATCTTCCCAGACCGGAGCTCGAACACGTGTCCCCTGCATTAGCAGGCGGATTCTTAACCACTGCTCCACCAGGGAAGCCCTCCATCTTCTTATGGACCCACACCATGTCCACTTTGGCAGTTCAGAGGATACTAGGGGTATGGCAGGGCTTTGGACATGAACCCCAGGCAGGGCCCACGGGTAACAATGGGGTCTAGTGCTGTGTAACAAATGATACAGCAGTGAGTTTTTGTGCCCAGAAATGCTACCGATTCATTCATTCATTCATATAAGCTTTTACTAAAAGGTAACATTTCAAATCAATGGGGCAAAGATATGTTACTGAATAAATCATGTTGAAAATAATTGAAAAGATCGATCCTACTACATAAAAGTAAATCATTTCTACATTTAAAAGAATCGTAAAGTCAAAAGACATACAACAAATGTGTGCTGATCTCTTCCATTTTGCCCCTCCAGATCCCCTCTCTACCTTTGTCTACCCTGCTCTCTGTCTTGTGAAGCTGGCCTGCAGGGGCCTCAGCCACAGGCACCCTTGCCCCCTGGTTTCTAGTTGGTTTCCTGGAACCGAATCTCTAATGGGAGATGGGAAAGGTGACCTCTCAGGCATCCCTCCGCGTGCAGCTCTTTCCCTGGGTGGGGTCTAGTAACGGCTCCCTCTAGTGGCATCCTTCAGGCAACTGAACTACCCCGAGAGCCCCCACTACTCCCTGCCTATATAGCCTTATAATAAACCCTTATTAACCCTTCCCCAAATTAACCTGAATTGAGAATTCCATCTGTTTCCTGCTGGAACGCTGTGTGATACACAGATAAAAGAATAATGTCCTTAATATGCAAAGAGGTCCAACCAAAAAACAGCAATCCAATAAAAAACGGACAAAAAACATGATTAACAGAAGAGGAAAATACAAATAAATTTTAAACTATAAAGAGATACTTATACAATATTGTACATCAACTATACCTTAATAAAAAACAAAACAAAAGAGAGAGATGCTTGACCTCGCTTACAATAAAAGAAATATAAACGATATACAATTTTTCACCAATCAGATCGGCAAAGATGAAATGTCTGCTAACACACTGTGCTGGGAAGGGTGTTGAAAACAGGCACTCATATTCATTTTGGTGAAGGTGCATTTAAGTTAAAAAGTAAACTTCTAGGGCTTCCCTGGTGGCGCAGTGGTTGAGAGTCCGCCTGCCGATGCAGGGGACACGGGTTCGTGCCCCGGTCCGGGAAGATCCCACATGCCGCGGAGCAGCTAGGCCCATGAGCCATGGCCGCTGAGCCTGCGCGTCCGGAGCCTGTGCTCTGCAACGGGAGAGGCCACAACAGTGAGAGGCCCACGTACCGCAAAAAAAAAAAAAAAAAAAAAAAGTAAACCTCTAAAAAATGAATCTGACAGTATTCATCAAAATTTTCAAAGTACATACTCTTTGACCCAGCAATTCCACTTCTAGAAATTGATCCTTCAGTTAAGCTTACACAAATGACAATAATATGTTCAAGGATCTTTGCTGCAGCATTCCATCATTTCCAATAATCTGGAAATGACTAAGTAAATTATGATAGATCCATACAAAATAATATGTATGATATGGAAGATTCTCCAGAACAAATTATCTAGTTTTGTTACCATTTATGTTTTTAAACACACTATACTAATACATGCAGAGAAGATCCTGCAAGGATGTATAAGAAAAAGTAAGTCTCTTCTCTAAAGAAAGTAACGGATGTCCAGAGGACACATGTTTGAGAGAGATTTCATCCTTTTGTAACTTTTGAATTTTGTATCATGTGTATAGATTTCCTATGCCAAAAAAGGAATTTACGGGCTTCCCTGGTGGTGCAGTGGTTGAGAGTCCACCTGCCGATGCAGGGGACACGGGTTCGTGCCCCGGTCTGGGAAGATCCTACATGCCGTGGAGCGGCTGGGCCCGTGAGCCATGGCCGCTGAGCCTGCGCATCTGGAGCCTGTGCTCCGCAACGGGAGAGGCCACAACAGTGAGAGGCCCGCGTATCGCCAAAAAAAAAAAAAGGAATTTACATCATATTGATTGAATATCTACTACGTACTAGGTTCTGTGCTGGCTGGTGGAGACATAGCTGTGAACAAGATCAGCATATGGTTATTTCTGCTCCCATAGAGCTTAAAGTCTAGTGAAGAAACAGACTAAAAAAGGTAAACATACAAGTAAATACCCAATTACAAATTGTAATGAGATTTCTGAAGAAGAAGCAAAAGTGTAATAAAGAGACAAGGATGATGGCTTTAGATGGTTGGATCAAGGCAGGCTTCTCCCAGGAGGAAGAATTAAATAGGAAGGGAAGAGGAAAAAAGAGTTCTGGGCAGAGGGAGCAATATGTGCAAAGGTCCTGAGGCAGGAAGGGGCTTACTGTGTGCCCAGGGCAAATCATCACCCTTCTCAGGGAAGCACAGCCTCACAAGTGAAATAACTCCATTTAAGAGAAGGAGAGACAGAGCCTCAGACAGGGAAGACGGCTTCCCCAGGAAAGTTGACGAGGCAGGACCAACACCTGTATCTTTTGAGTCCATGAACTCAGAGCTATTCTCAGTTCATTTGGGGACTTTTTTGCAGGATCACAGAGACCAGGAGCAGGAGGTAAAGAGGGGAAAAGTTGGCCATTCCCCTGGCTCTTTCCACCATCTCAGGGCCTGAGGGAGGGGGAAATCAGAGGCTTCGTGCATGTGCAAGTGTGTACACACACACACCATTGAGCACCAACCACACCCCGGACAGCTGAGCTGCTAACCTACCATGGTCATCTCAGGCCTCAAGTCAGATACGCCCTCTACTTTGCCTGAGACTTTGAAATGTGACTCTTTTTAAAAAGTTTTTTTAAAATATTTATTTGTTTATTTGGCTACGCTGGGTCTTAGTTGCAGCACATGGGATCTTTTTTAGTTGCGGCATGCAGGATCTTTAGCTGCAGCATGCAAACTCTTAGTTGCAGCATGTGGGATCTAGTTCCCTGACCAGAGATCAAACCCGGGCCCCCTGCATTGGGAGCATGGAGTCTTAGCCACTGGACCACCAGGGAAGTCTCGAAAGGTGCCTCTTTTAGAATGCTGCTTCTTTTGTGTACAAACCTCAGGGTACGCAAGTATGTGTGTCCTTGTGTATCTGCAAGCTTATGTGTGAGTATTCTCAGTGTTTACACTGAGCGTTTCCCAAGAACAGCATCCAGTTCCCATTTTCCTCGTTGTGTAATAATAATTTAATCAACAATCCTATGGGGCATACACTATTATTCACCCCTTTTTACAGATGAGGAAACTGAGGCCCAGATCATCACATAAGTTGTCCAGCAAGTAAGTGGCAAAGACTCAGACCCAGGAGTGTGGGATGGCAAAGCCCCTGCCCTTAGCTCAACACTAGATAAACATGCAATGAATAAATGAATAAGTGAGCCTCATGGCATAGATGGGGAAACTGAGATCTAGATAGGAACCTAGCAAGCTGATGTAGGCAAGGCTAAAACCCTAGCCTTCATTCTTCCCAGGCGGGCCCCCTCCCAGAAGCCACCCTCCTCAGGACTGCAAGATCCTGTCCTCCTCCTGCCCGGCTCCCACACATCTGGGCAGGCAGGCAGTAGATGGGAACGGGCAGGATATCCTCTTTGTCATCCTGGGATGTAGCTGAACTCTCTGGCCCCTGCCCTGTACCCCCAACTTGCAGCCCGAGGGAGTCCTGGCCTTCTCTGCCCTGCACCCCCAGGGATGCACCGGATGATGAGTGAGTGTGACAAGGGGCTGCCTTCTCCCTAGGCTACTCCCTCACCCTATCTTCTCACCCAGAGAGGGCCCCAGGCCCCACTCTGAGGGCAGGTGGAAGTCCTTTGCTTACCCACAGCTGTGCCTGTGCTAAGCCCGTGCAGAGCCCAGGGGAGCAGCTGACCTGGGAGGAGGCCAGGAGCTCTGAAATGAGCGTACTCATTACACACAGGCCTGCTCCCTCCCACACCAGAGCCCCCCTTTAGCCTCCTTTCCCTGCAAGGTCTGTTTCACTAGAGGGATGTGCAAGCCCAGGATACTGGAAAGCCTGCACCACAGTCTGCCCTCCCAGGGGATGATGAGAGGTACTCCAGGAAGGGCTACAGCCCACAGCTCGCCACCGGCCATGCCTCCCACCTGGGGTCAGCACTGCCCTCGGGGCTCCTCTCCTCCTGTGCTCTAGGCCCCCTCCTCCCTCCTCCCAGCAGCCATATGCTTACATTCTCCTTGCCCCAGAGGAGGGGGAATCTGTCCCTAGAGTGCCCCGCCCCTGCAGCTGTTCAATTCTGTGCCCCTCTTCCTGCCCCCAGACCTCAGATCAGGATCTGCCCCCATCCTCCTTCCTCCTGCTTGGAGCTGGAGCAGCTCTAATGCAGTCTGGGCTGCCCCCTCGTGACCACTCAGAGAAGCACATGCTTCCCGAAGCCACTGACCCATCACCTGCAGCCCGGGAACCCCATGCCAAATAAATAGACAATCTAAGGAAAAGTGAGTTTATTTCGCAAATGCAGCTTCAAGACAACTCTCAAGTCCTTCCTTCCCAGAAATTGCGGAGAAGCCACTAAGAATGGCCAGAGGACTCTCCTCCCAACCCTTCCCCATCATTCCCTGGCCTGGTCTTCAGAGACACACCTAAAGTAGAAATTCCCTGTCCAGCTTCCTGATAGGCGTTCACTTCCATTCTCTTACTTCCAGAGACAGGGAACTCGCCCAAGTGTGTCCCATCATCTTTTCTGTTCTGGGGCACCAGGAACACTGACAATGTAGACCCACCCCTGATCTCCTAGGACTCACACTGCTCAGGTTAGCAAACAAGGGCCTCAGGTGCACTGATCAGCACAGAGATGGGCGTGGCCAGTGCTACAAGGACCTACACATTCACCTACCTCTTCTCAGGGGTCTTTTTGTGGTTTTTTTGGCTGCATTGGGTCTGCGTTGCTGCACGCGGGCTTTCTCTAGTTGCAGCGAGCTGGGGCTACTCTTCGTTGTGGTGCTCGGGCTTCTCATTGCAGTGGCTTCTCTTGCAGCGGAGCACGGGCTCCAGGCGCGCAGGCTTCAGCAGTCGTGGCGCGCAGGCTCAGTAGTTGTGGCGCACGGGGGCCTAGCCGCTCCCTGCCATGTGGGATCCTCTCGGACCAGGGCTCGAACCCGTGTCCCCTGCATTGGCAGGCAGATTCTTAACCACTGCGCCACCAGGGAAGCCCTTCTCAGGGGTCTTGGAGTCAGGAATTTAGCCCTGGAATCTTGAAGATATCTGGAGGCTCACTGCCCCCTTAATTCTGCTTGAGAATCAGCCAGAGTCCCCTGAGCACTTGCTCTCTGCCAGGTCCCTCCTGGCACTTTGCCCCACTTAGTCCTCACAGCACTGTAAGGGCAGTGCACTCGTGTCTGCTGGGCAGATGGGGATGGGGTGCAGAGCAGGAGGTCACCCAGCCAGGATGTCATGGCTAGTCATTTGCAGAGTTGGACTTGACCTCAGCCTTGCTGGGGCTCCTGCAGCTCGTGCAGACTACCCCGCCCCAACGCATGACGTCTGGGCCCAAGTCAGACCTGCTGAGAAGGTTCAGGGTGGACTCTGAAGCCAGAAGTTTGATCCCCTCATGCCCCTCCCTTCCAGCTCTGCCTCCACCAGTGCCCCCACCCTGAGGCCCAGGGCCATTCCAACCAGACCCTCCTGCCCTGCACCAGCAGCTCCTCTATACCTCGAGGGAGGACTGGCAGGCGGGATGTAAACATCCTCCCCACAGCTCACTGCCAAGCAAACCTATGGCCTGGGGACTCTGGAACTGCCGTCTGAGACCAACCTGATGGGGCAGGAGAGAGAGCCCAGGCTTCGAGATGGTTCTGCAAATCACCTTCTGTGGGCCTCCCTGGCCATACAGATAAGATCTAGATGCTACTGTTTTCCTTGATGGACAGTGATCAAATGAAATCCAATGTACAAACACCCAGCACACAATAGGTGCTCAACAAAGCATGCCTTCCTTCTCGACCTTGCCTTGTTATTCGGAAGAATACCAGGAGAATCAGCAATGCTCAGGCCAGTCAGGCACCTGGGACCAGTGTGGTAATGGCCTTGGAATCAGAGAACAGTCCAAGGTGGGGGACCCTGGGGAATTCTGGCAGCCAGGGCAGATCTGGCTGTCCCCCACCAGCATCCCATGTGGAAAAGCCCTTCCAGAGGCAGACAACAGCCACTGGGGGTGGTTTCTGGAACAGCTGGATTCTGCCCCTCTGTAAAGGGATGACCAATCCACCCATGCTTTCCAGAAGTGGTCTTATCTTCTCCCCTTCTAGCTGCCCTGGGTTCTCTGTCCTCATCTACCCTGGCCAGCCCTGCTCAGAACCCGCCCTGTGGCACTCTCAGTTGGTGAGGGTCAGCTCTGGCTCTGGCCCTCGTTGAGCCCTGGACAGGGTCCTGCCCAGGCTTCTAGAAGCCAACTTTTTCAGAGCAGACACCGGCTCTACAGGTGAGGCCCTGGGACTGCTGGCCAGGACCTTGAGACTGCCTTGCCTCCAGCCCCATCACGTTCCCTTCCCCTTGGGATCTGCACTCTGGCCACCAGGAGGCGCTGTTCCCCCTCAGACCCGATGAGACCACAAGCCTCATCGTTAAATGAGACCAAATTCTAAGAGACAGCAAAAGGCAAGTCACAGCGGAGACTGCAAGGGGAAGACAATGGCCTTTGTCTGATCGCTGCTATGAGTCTGGCACTTCCCACGCAGGACCGTACCTCATCCTCCAGCCGCCACAGTGGGGGTGGGGTCGGGGACACGGGGTGGGGTTCTGAGTCACAAACAACAGAAACCGACCTCTGGCTAACAAGCAAAAAATAAATGTGCTGTTCACCAAAACAACAGAAAAGATAGTCACTCAAAGAAGACAGCCAACATCAGGCCTCCAGTGCGGTTTGAACAGGATGCTGCTCCCAGCTGCAACTGAAAATAATCAAGGGTCCCTAGAGTTCGTGGCACTGCTTTCCTCCGTGACACACCCTCACCCTCGCTGACTTGAAGCTTCATGTTCCCTTGCACCACGAGCTCGGGGAAGCAACCAGCTCCTCCCAAGTTTTGGTCCTATCACCCCAACCTTCATCCTTCACTCATATCAACAGCAGGCACCTAGGACCCAGTCTCCCAGACTCAGGCAGGCCCGCCTTTCCTCTGAGGCTGCCACCCTCACTGCTGACTGGCCACACGGTTGAGGGCCAGTGGGAGGGGGGGAAGGCTGGCTGCACTAGGTGTACCTGAAACTGGAGTTGCTTGGCCCCAGGGATGGGCGGGGGGGCGGGTCTTTGGAGATAAGAGGGCCACCTCTACAACCAGAACTGGCTTTGGCTGGAGAGAGATGTGACCTGGACCTCTATGTCAGGAGAGCGCTCCTGGAGACCCAGTGGTTAAGAGCAGGGGTCTAAGAAGATGGGCTGGGGGGAAGGACAACAGGGAGGCAGGCAAGGCCCTTTTCCTTGGGATGGGAGCCCTGAGACCTATGGCAAGAATGGCAGCCAGAGACCCCAAGGAGAATTCGGTTGCTCACTTATTCACTCAATACACATTTACTGTTTGCCCCATGGAGAGACAATCCCTCTCCTCTCCACCCAGGCACCCGCTCTTCAGAACTAAACTCTGAGGGCCTTAAAAATCAAAGGGAAGGGACATGTCCCTCCAGGTGCCCATCCCTGTCTCAGGCAGCTTCTAAAAGCTCCTCAGCTCACGGAGGATCTCCTCCCTGCGCAGTTTCACCCCACTCTTCCAAAAGCTCCCCTGATCTCAGACACAGATACACAAGTTTATTCACAGGTACAACACCTGGGCAAGAGGATTTGCATGTGATTTGCAAAAGCTTGGCCTGAGGCAGTAGCAGCACCCAGCTGTTCTCCCTTCGCAGCCCAAGCCAGGCAAACCTCCTGCTGCTTCTCCTTGCCCACCCCCATCCTAGGCCAAGTTTCCAACTTTTGTACCGTGAAGAACCCAGAGCCCCTTTTCGGCTTTCCCCCAAACAGTTCCCATGAGAAAGGCAGAACAACACCAACTGGGTTTCCAATCTGTGCAGTTGAGCCCGGGGACTTCTGGGTGGAGGCTGGTCCAGCTCAAAGATGACACGCGGCAGGAGAAGGTCTCCAGGCAGCCTTGAGAGGGAAGCATCAAACTTTCAGAAGCTTTCCGAGCCCAGGACTCCGGGTACCAAGAACCAAGGAAGCTCTGGCTCTGCCTAACCCCAGGGGCTCTGGTGCCTGGGAAGTAGTACACATGCCCTCAATATTTGGGGAATGGATGGAGGAGGGTTACTGTTCACAAGCCATTGTGAAACTGTAGGCTCAGGAACAGACAAAAGCCTCAGGAAGCTGGACTTAGAGGACAGCAGGGGAGAGCCAGTACTACACAGCCTGTTTCAGGAGTCAGAGAAAAAAATATTCATCTCACTGCCAGTGAGTGCAAGTGTGCCTGGGGCCAAAGCGCTGTGCTAAGTGATTAGCTTTTCTTCTTCTCTGTTTAGCATCACAAGTGAGGTGAGCCTCTCATTTTAGAGATCAGGAAACTGAGGCTCGGAAAGTTATATGACCTTTACTTAAGGTCACACAGCTGGGCAGGAGTGAGGCCAGGACTCTAACCCAGAAGCTGTTAAAATAAATTGGGTGAGAATGATACAATGGCATCCTGAATCCTTCCTCTCCTACGCAGGGTCTGGTGGCTGAGTTCCCTCATGGAATCCCCTTCAGTTCCTTTTCTGCAAAATGGAGAGAATAATGATACATACCTTGGAAATATATTACAAGGATTAAATGACACTTAAGACATGTAAAGTGCTTAGGACAGTGTCTGGCATATGGTAAAGCCTATATCGGTGTTAACTATTATTATTATTATTATTTATTAAAATTCACATCACTCAGTCATTCAACCAACATCTGAACACCATGGTTCAGCCTCCAGTGGCAGACCAGGAAACTTGCACAAAGCAGGTAGTCAATGCTACAAAGCTGAGAAGAGGGCCCACTGAGGGGCACTGCAGAGGGCAGTGATCTAGCCTGGGGATTTGGGAAAGGCCATTGCAGCTTCCTGGAGGACAAAAAGCCAGTCAATTCTCCATCAACAGGAAGAAGTGATCTTTTAAAAATGCAAACACAGGGCTTCCCTGGCGGCACAGTGGTTGAGAGTCCGCCTGCCGATGCAGGGGACACGGGTTCGTGCCCTGGTCCAGGAAGATCCCACATGCCGCGGCGGGACGGCTAGGCCCATGAGCCATGGCCGCTGGGCCTGCGCGTCCGGAGCGCAACAGGAGAGGCCACAACAGTGAGAGGCCCGCGTACCACAAAAAAAAAGAAAAGCAAACACAGGGACTTCCCTGGTGTTACAGTGGTTAAGAATCTGCCTGCCAACGCAGGGGACACAGGTTTGATCCCTGGTCCGGGAAGATCCCACATGCACAGAGCAACTAAACCCGTGCACCACAACTACTGAGCCTGTGCTCTAGAGCCCGCAAGCCGCAACTACTGAGCCTGTGTGCCACAACTACTGATGCCTGTGCACCTTGATCCTGTGCTCCACAACAAGAGAAGCCACTGCAACGCAAAGCCCGCACACCGCAATGAAGAGTAGCCCCTGCTCGCCGCAACTAGAGAAGCCCTGCGTGCAGCAGCGAAGACCCAACGCAGCCAAAAAATAAATATTTTTTTAAAAATGCAAACACACAGCTGAGGCGTTGGTGAAACCCTCAAAGAGCAGGGTCCCTCTGCCCTGAGGTGGACACAGGAGGCCCTGCAGGCTCTGGTCACTGACCTCTGCTCCCAAGACTGCCCCGCATGCCCTGCCCCTCAGCCCATCCTAGCCTCTTTCTGCTTCTCCCAAAGCTCAACCCCTTCCAGCTCCAGGGCCTCTGCTCCTACTATCCCAGGCATCTCTCCTCCTGCAGGGTCTGAGCACTCAGGTGAGGAGGGCTCCTCTGCTGTGCACCTGCATCACACCTGCACATCCCTCCTAGTAACTCTCATCACGCTGTTTAACATCTGTGCCCCACCAGACAGAACATTGCAAGACCAAGGACCAAGGAGGAAAGAAATATGTGCCACATTTCTGGAGGAAATATGCCTTCCTGGAGGAAGGCACCAGATAGTTTGCAGGGATCCCAGGTTCCTTGACCAATTCATGTCATGAACTTGGTTTTGCATCTGCCTGCTCCAGAGAGATTCTGAATTGCGAAGCCCAGACCCATGACCTTCAAGGTCAGGAGACCAGCCAATTAACCCCTGTGGTGTGGTCGAGGAAGCCCTATGTACCGGCTGCCTCAAGCCACAAGAGTGAGGTCCTCCAGCTCTCAATGGCCTCTCAGTTGGGTCACCACCACCGCTAAAACCACAAAAGCCAAAAAGCCACCAAACCATCAGCACCAAGACTTCTGCCACCATCATGGTGGAAACAAACAAACAAGCTTCCTTAGAAATCCCCTTAGAGCAAACTGTTGCAGTAAAGAGAAGAGACTTTAATCTGACATTAAAAATGTTTGTGCATAGTAAGTGTCCAGTAAATATCAGTATCATCACCAATAACAATAATAAAGTATCGGGCACATAGTAGGTGCTCAGTAAATGGAAGCTCCCTGGTCCCAGGGGGACAGAAGTTGGAGTCCGTTGGCAGCTGCCCACCCTCCCCATGCCCAGGGCCTCCACCTGTGCACACGAAGTCAGAGCTGCAGGAGATCACCAGATGCAACCCTTCGGTACACAGGAGGGGAAACTGAGGCCTGGATGGGGAGGACTTGCCCCAAATCAGAGGCCAGTCTGTCCCTAGAACCTGGGTCTCCCAGGGCAATGCCTTGTCCTCGTGATAAACTCAGCCATCCAAGAAGGGAGGTTTCCAACGCGTGATGCCTCTGATGCAGGTGTCCTCCCAAGGACAGCTTTGGGTGGGTGGGGTCTCAGGCCCCTTGAGGAGAACACAGGGCTTATCTGGAAGGTCACGGCTTTGCCTCTGCATGAGGCAGGCGTAGCTTCTTGCCTTGACGGAGCCCACGGAAGCCAGCTCTCCTGCGGGTCAGGAAGGGAAAGCGGTCACGGGGGAGGCCCATGCTGGCCCCTGGTTCCCTGAGACTTTAGCAGCTGTGGATATCAGCTTGGCCACCCCGCCGAGTGGTCCCTGATGTTGAGATGGCCACTGTGGCCACTTGCTTTCTCCTGCTTCTGCCCTCCCCTAGGCCTCCCAGGCCCCAGCACTGGTCCAGTCTCCCCGGCTACCTTCCCTGAAGCCCCCCTTTGCATTGCTCCTACCCCTCGACCCACTCCCACAGGTCAGTGAGACCCTACAGCAAGAAGTGGCATTCACACCAGGGCTGAACGATCCCAAAGCCCATGCCCTCTCCGCCTGGCCTCACTGCCTCCTAGGTGTCCCCAGGTGCTGTTTCCTGTTGGTGCCTCCTTCCACCTTCCACAGCCTCTTTCTGCAGGAGGCTCATTCCCCCAAGGGCCTGGCAGGAGCTTCCTGTGCGGATGGTGATGACGAGGTTGAAGAACAGCTCCTAAAGCAGGAGAGCCGGCCTGTGCAGTCACCCAGAGGTGCTGTCAGCGAGGGAAGCTGCCCACAGTCAGCTCAGCCTGAGCACCTGCTCTGCAGGAAGTAGAAGGGGACTTTGCTGGAAATCTGCCTTTAATCTTGGCTTCCTGTTTTCTGCCCCGAGGGACTGCCCAGACGTCTGAGTTTCAAACTATTTCACACCAGTTTCTCTAAACTGTCATTTCAGAGTAAAGAGGCTGGGGGAGAGGAGGAGGCAGCGTGGCGGGAAGTCCTTTCCTTCCCAGGGGACCCTGGGATCAGAGCTCAGTCCACCCATAAAGGTGCTTAAGCTCTGGATTTCTGGCTACCAACCCAACTTTGCATCGAGCTACTGCGGTGGCATTGTGTCATCAAATGCAGCCAGAAGTCCTAAGCCCTGTTCCCACATCCAGGGGTCTCAAGCCTCCCCTCTTTTCTCCATTCCCCCAAGGTGGGGACAACAGCTCAGCCTGGGAAAGCTAGCACTTGAGCCTACCTGGCAGGGAGGGGCTCCTCTTAAATTTCCTCCCCTATCCTAGAACCAGAAGACCCTTCTCTGATGAGTTCCTTTCCTAGGGTCTGCTGAGAGGGGAGGCTGTTTGGTGCCCCAGGCTTTGGAGGTCCTCAGATTGGAACCCCAATTCTGGGAGTGGGACTCTGGGAAAGTTCTGAGTGCTTCAAGCCTCAGTGGCCTTGTCCGTAAAACGTGGCTCCAAACGCCATCTTGACATCTCCCTGTCTCACAGGTGTCTTAACCTTAGCTTGTCCAAAGTACAGCTCCTGAGCGCTACCCCCAGCCTGCGCCTCTCCCAGGTCCTCCCTACCTCAGCAAAAAGCACCAGCATTTCCCCATGTTCCAGCTGTACCTAAGGATCAGGCCCCCTTTCTCCTGGGGCCTCACTCCCCGAACAGCCCATCACCCAGAGCTGCCACGTGGCTCCCTTTTGTCCACTGGGGTCCATGCCCATCATCACTGGCCATAATATGCAAAGTCTCCTCACTGGTCTCTTGACTTCTGCTCAATCGTGTCACTCCCCTGCTTAAAAATCCTTCAGCGGCTCCCCAGCGCTCATGTAATAAAATCCAAACTCACGTAATAAACCCCCCGCCCCATAACACCCCACCAGATCCAGCCCCTTCCTCTCATACTACTCCCCCTCGCTTGCTGGTCTTGTCACCTTGGCCTTCTGGCTGTCCCTTAAGCTGCTGGGCCCTCTGTGTCTGTTTCCCCGCCCCGTGCTCTCCTCCATCAAGCATTCATTGCCCTCATGCCACAGTGTCTGATTGCCCTGCTTATTTATTTATCCCATGAGGGGATAACCACATGGTTATCCACAATGGTCTTTCTCGCCCTTTCAACTCCTGCATCCAGGATAGTGCCAGGCACTTAGTAGGTGCTCAGTAAGTATTTGAGTGAGGGAATGAATGAATGAATGAATGGTGGTGAGGTTGGAAGTTCATTGGCTCTTCCACTGGAGGATAGCTCTGTGGGGCAGGACCCTTTATTGATTTGTCCCCTGTGCCTGGGGAAGTTAACAAATTTATTGCATTCTACTGTGAAGAGGTGGAACCAGGATGCAAATACAAGTCTATTTGACTCCAAAGTTCACACTTAGGCCACAGCAAACCCAGGGAATAATGTCAAACATGTTTGGGGGGTAAAGGAAAATGCATTGGTGAAAAACTGGGACAAGGATTAGAGCATTTTCCACATATCCCCACAGCCCTTTCCCATTTTGCCAGCTGATCAGTCAGGAGAGGGGAGATATCAACTTGGCCCTTCGAGAAGCCTTCGCAGAGCTGCTGAAGTGCTTTCCTTCAGGCTGAGAGGTGGCCCCATCCGGTCCCACTTTATCATTCCATCTTGACCTCAGAGGAAAGAAAGGGAAACCAGCCAAGCTGAACACCCTCCCCACCTCCCCCACCCCTAGGCCATTATCTTGCTGCATCTGCACCATCTCTTGTGAGACAGTTGCATTTTAAGCTTGATCTTACAGAAGAGGAAACTGAGCTCAGGGACGTTAAGTAACTAGCCCAAGATCACACAACTAGGAAGTGGCCCAGCTGAAATTTAACTTTACACTTTGAACCCCAAATCCATGCTTTTTCCTGTCACACCATAGCTATCTCTGAGACTGGATGTCTCCTCAAAGGGCTGTGGTGTGACTACCACTTCCCTCCTTGAAGGGCTGGCTCCTTTCTGGAAACTGGCCAAGGGGTGCATTGGGTCAGAGGGCCATCCTGCAGTTTGTCTGGGGAAGCACACCCAACTTCTGCTCTTTGCAATGTACAGCCACACTGCCTTCTCAACTCACTCTCCTCCAGGACCCTAGTCCCTCACTTATTTTGAATTTCAAGACTTTGCCTGTACACCTCATTTTCCCCACCACAGAATGCCCCTCCCCTCTGCCCCACCAATCCTGACCCTTCCTTCAGGGCCCAGTCCCTAGGGAGTAGTCTGCCTCCTTGTACCCACACTGGAGTCTCCGGTCTCTCCTCCATCATTGCCCCCGCCCCCAACTCTCTGCTCCCCCCTCACACTCACACACACACACACACACACACACACACACACAGTCTGCTCCTGAGCTCAGAGCAGATCACGCCCTGCTCCTCGTTAACAGTAATATATAATAACAGGCGATACTTAGCTAAGGGCTGACCACGTGCCGCCCACTGCACGCTAAGCACTTTAAGCGTATTAACTCATTTCCTCCCCACAAAACCTTAAGAAGTTGGTGTTATAACTTCCCCCATTTGGTAAACTAGAGCACAGAGAGGTTAAGTAACTTTCCCAAAATCACATAGCTACTGACAACTTCCTCACTGCTGCCAAGCTGAAAACAAAGTCCAGGAAAGTTCCATAAGGCCCTTTGGATCTCTCTTGTCTCTGGGGCTTGCAGGGAGCCCATCTCCCACTACTTTCCTGGACCCACACTGCAAACTGCAGCCGTACTGAGCTATTTACAGTTCCCAGAGCCATCAAGTGCTCTCACCTCTCCCTACCTTTGTCCATGCTGTTCCTTCTGCCTAAAGTCCCAGCTCTGTGAAGTCTCATTAGGCCTTCCCTCTTTTCTGCTTCCTGTGGACCTTGTACACCACTTCTTCACTTTTATCAGTTATCTCTTGGCGCTTGTCTGTTGGCCTGTCAGTACTGGGAACTCCTTGACGGTAACGAAGTGGTCCTACTAGTAGACTCCTGAATTGTCACATTCTCAGCGCCAGGAAATGCTTGTGAATCTATAAATGCTGCTGTGAGTGAGGCCCACTCTCCACAAACAGATCCGAGGAGAGGGGACCAGGCCTGGCCTCAATCGCTTCTACATCGGGGGAGCTGCGCCCGAGGAAGGCTTGGAGGTTGCTCCAAGGCGGGCTGGTCGGCCCTCGGTGAGGGGCCTTCAGGATCCTTCAGCGCCAGTGGGCAGGTGGGGGCAGGGCGTGGGCGCGGACACACCCCCCCGCAGTGCCCCCGGAGCCCGGCAGGGGGCGCCGCCCCGCCGGCCCACGCCCCGCGGCGCGCCGGGCCGGCTCCCTCGCGCAGGCGCGCTGCCGCGGGCGGAGGATCCGGGCCGCGCTTCCTCTCGCCAGGCCTGCGAGCTTCCTCCCAGCGGAGCCCAGGGCGAGCCGAGCTTGGCCGCCGCCACTGAGACCACCGTCGCTCTCTAGCTCTCGCCCCACCCCGCACCCTGCCCGGAGGTCTTGCCGGGGTGGGGTCCGAGCGGGGCGATCGCCCGGCCGCGCCGCCGTCGGGGCCATCCCCCGGACAGCGGTCCCTCCCGCCCCAGCCAGCCTGTGGCCGCCGGAGCCTCCGGGACGTGGAACGCGGGGACCCCCTGCGGCCCCGATCCAGGGTCCGGGGCAGCCGGCGCGACGTCCCAAAATCGAACCTCTGTGGCGGCTTTCGGAAGCGGAACTCTACCGGGGCCGCGCCGGCTACATTGTTTCCTCCCCCCGACTCCCTCCCGCCCCCCTTCCCCCGCCTTTCTTCCCTCCCCGACCCGGGCCGCGAGGCCGTCCCCCTGCCTCTGTCTGGCCGTCCCTCCTCCCCCTCCTTTCGCACCCAGACCTCTTTGTACCGCACCACCCGGGGACCCCTGCGCCCCTCCCCTCCCCCCTGGCCGCATGGACTGCCCCGCAGGCCGCTGATGCTGCCCGCAGCGAGGTGGCCCGGACCGCAGTGCCCCGAGAGAGGTGAGTGCCTGACAGACCTGGAGGAGGTGGGCGTCCGAGTGCTTCCCGGCGGGAGGTGGGTGGAGGTCGCTCGTCCCGCTTCTGTTGCTTCTGTTGCATCTGCCGTGGCGTCCACACCCATCCCCCACCTCCCTTACACCCTCCTTCCCGGGTTCGAAATCTCCCGGGAGTCACTGTCAGCCCAGCCCGACTGGGAGGGGAGCGCACGAGGGAGGTACTACCTTTCGAGCCCCACAGACTTGTCTCTGGCCACCCCGAGTCTGTCCTCCCCCTCTTGTGGGGGCTGGCTGGAGCCTGGAGGGAGGGGGTCGGCATGGGCCAGGGCCCAGGAGGATGGGCGGTTTGCCATTCCCGGCCCAGGGCCTCCCTGCGGGTTCCTTGGCCTGCCTGGTTCTGACCCCTCCCGCATTCCCCTGCGGAGGCCCTGCCGTCTCCAGGAAGCCCAGGGCCCAGCCACCTCCCTTGAGCCTGCCAGAGGTTGAGCCTGTCACCCTCGGCCTCCCAGAAGACCAGGCCTAAGCCAAGGGACCTCTGACCCTAGGGTGGGGAAACTGGGCTGGGCCTCTGTCCTGGTGGAGGTGACACTGGGCATTAGGACCATGCCCCACCTCCTGGCAGCCTTGTCAGCCCCTTTTCCCAGGCTCCTCAGGGCCCAGCCAGGTGTCAGGAAGGGGCGTGTCCAGCCACTAGATTCTTGGAGCTTAACTAGGGGTTTATCTTCCCTCCTGTTTTGTAGACCAGGGGACTGAGGCTTAAAGGGGGAGTTGCTATCCCAGGCCTCTGGCAGAGTTAGGCTGTCTGTCCTTTCATCCCCCCGGCTCTGCAGAGCTGGACTGCTGTGGGCAGAGAGAAACCAGCCAGGTGCCTTTACCCACCAGGGACATAAGCCCCCAGCTTGGCCCATGGGTCCTTGTGGGGTGAGCACGTGCTCCCCTACAGAGGGCTAGAGAGAAGGGAGAGGGCTTCCGGCCCCGGCTCTGCCTGGGTCTGGGCTCGGGCAGCATTGGCACTGCCCGTGGGATTTCCCCCTGGTGCCTGAGGCTGGGTCCCACTGAGGGATGCGGTGAGTGTGTGGGGCACCCACAGGGTGCAGCCCTGGTGCTGAACTGAAGCAGCCTGGTGGTCATTCCTGACCTCTCCCTCCTATACACCTTTGGCCCAGCTGGTGAATGGGATCTGGATGGGGAAGGCGAGAGCCCTGTTTCCACAAGGAGCACCCTTCAGCCTTGGCATGGGAACATTGTCAGAGTGGGGACACCCAGGGTGTCTCTTCCAAGCTCCCTACACCCTGGTGTTCCCAGTGTCTTTCTTGGTGGGGCCCCAGCAGGAACAGGGTGAAGGCAGCAGGAAGGAGACTGGGACTGTGGCAGGATCCTTTTGCTGCTGGAAGTGTGGGAGGCTCCCTGGGGGATACTTAGCCGTGTCTGGGGCCCCTTGGGGCTGCTGGCAGTTTCGTCCCGCTCAGGCCTCTGCCCTTGATTTAGAGTTGTTTCCGGTTGCCCTGACATGCACAGTGGAGGGGATACAGATGTGTTGGGCCTGTGAGGCTCCCCTCACCCAGCCCTAACTTCCTTGCCAGCCTGAGGGCCTGGGGCTGAAGCCTGACATGGTTGGACGCCTGTGAACTGTTGGGTGCAGGCCGGGGTCCCAAGACCCTTGTAGAAAGGGGTCTGGCTTCAGGCAAGCACGTGTGCAGGGCTTCACTTTTTATGTGGCGAGCTTGGTGTCTTCCTCCCTGCTCTTCTCTCTGCCTTGGGTCTGGGACAGAGAAGGACCAGAAGACGGTCCCCAGCACTGCTGCAGAGGGCACCAGGCCCCAAGGGGTTGAGCCATCACAGAGCAGACCAGAGTACAGGCAGAGACAGAGGCCCAGGGCTCACAGTGTGACGTGGCCGCCCCAACAAGCCTGATCTGGCAGGACGGCTTGGGTCCAGTTCTGAGCTTGTTCTTTGGGAGGTTTTGAACCTCATTGTCCCCAAAGGTGTTTGGTCTGGGAACGAGAAGGTAGGGAAGCACCCTCATGTGTCTGAGGGGCTGTCCCAAATCAGAAAGGCCATCCCTTGATGTCCCAGACACCAGGACCAGAGCTGGGTGGCAGGTGGGTCCCCAGGAAGCAAATCTGAGCTCAGAAAACTACGTATGTAGGTAAATAGTATTAGGGTTCTGAATTTAGAAAGTAACAAAACAGCACTACAGAAAATTTAGAACACAGAAAATTCACCCACTGTTTCTTCACCGGCATAGTGACTGTTAGTATCTTCGAGCTCCCAGCCAGTCTTTTCCTGATCTTTTTTGCCTTTGTCGCTGTTTTCATTTGGGTATGCGTGCCATCACACCTTTTTTCATTTAATACCATATCTGGGCATTTTCTCATGTTGCTACACAATCTGTGCAACTTTGCTCCTAAAAAGCTACAAAATATTCCCGAAAGCTCTGCCGCAGCAGCCTTACCCCAACCCTCTTACCAAGCTTGTGCATCGTTGTTTCCCGTCTGTTGCTGTTGTAATTGTTGTTACTGCAGGCCCCCAAAGCAGCTGAGAGTATTGGAGAGAGTGGGCAGCTTGGCACCCAACCAACGTGATTCCAGGCCCAGCTGTGCCATTTAGGCCAGGGAGGAGGGACCTTGGACAGGTCATCCTTTGAGCCAGAGTTCCTTTATATACACAACAGGGACGGTGATACCTACGTCAGAGGGGAGTGTGCGGACACGGAACTAACTAACCAAGGTACTAGAAGGTGCCTGGCACACCCCCTGGCATCCACTAGGCACTCTGTGAGAAGGGGTAGGCTTTGCTGAAGGAATGCCCACTGCAGGCTGCTTCAGCGTGTGCAGAAGACACCCGGGCCAGGGCTGGCTGATGGCTCACCCAGCCAAGGGTGGTCTCTGCCCAGGGAGCCCTTCAGAAACCCTGTGTTCAGAGACTGCTCTGGCCAGTATCCTGTCCCCCCTCTCTGCCTTCCCCCGTCCCCATCACCATGTGGAAGGTGGGCTACTGGTTGGTTTCTGGGGCCTGGCCCTACCCGTTCTCCCTCTGTTCTTTCAGCATCAGAGCTGAATGGACAAGGCTTTTTCTCTGAGAGCCTGGCTGCCTCCTGTCCCCCAGCTTCAGCTACTTCCTAGGCCAGCCCCACATTTCCCCAGTGGAGACAGAGGCCTACTTTCCCTGGGAAAACTGAGTCTTAGCAAGGAACCCCGGCATCCGGAGCCCCAAGCCAGGGACAGCCATGCCAGCCTCATCCTCCCGCCCAGTGGCTGGGGAAGGGAAGAAAGTTGGGGTCAGAGGCAGAGATTCGAGAGCCTCCCAGCTGGGAGTTGAAGGGGAACATAGATGGTCCACAAATCACTAGGGAAGTCTTGTGTGTTAGTGTCCTTCTCTTCAGCAGGTGCTCCCCAGGTGTAATCTGAGCGTGTACTGCTGTGACATCGCTTACTTCCTCTTGTTCCACGTCTGTGGAGATCAGAGAACTGGGAGTGCCCTGCTAGGGTCAGCCCATGGACAGTAGGAGGAAAGCAGTCTCAGCTTGGCACTCCCAGGGCCTAGGAGACCATAGCCCCAGCTGACCCTGGTATGGCTCAGGACTAACCTAGGTAGAGGGTCCTCCCCAAGGTGGCCCATTCATTGCAGAGGGCTCCCAGGCACATGACCTCGGACTCCGGCCACCAGACTTTTGCCTTTGGAGTGTCCCCCTCGTCCCTGGTCTTGGCGCAGGGGAGGCGGGCATTACAACTGCCCTCCTGTCCCACAGCTCGGGCTGGGATGAGGTCACAGGGTGCGGTCCTCTCCAAGATGCTGGCCTGGCTGGGGTGAGCACTTTGGGAGTTTCTCAGTGCCCCCCCTCCTTGGTTGGGGACAGGATGGGTGGAGGAGGCAGGCCACCCTCCACACCAGGCAGGGAGCACTGCCTCCCCTCCTCCTCTCCTCTGGGTCCCTTCATCCAAGGGCTGGAAATAGAATCCGCTAAGTAATGATTAAAGTCAAATTCAGACCTAAAAATAAAGAGCTGGTGAGGAAGAGCTAGTGTGCTCCCTGCGTGGCTGAGGGGAGAAGCAGGCAGGGCGAGGCTCACGTCGGGGGGCCAAGCCCTGCTACCCGGGAGAGGCCAGAGCCTGTTGGGGGACCAGGAGTACTCCACTAACTGGGGGGCGTCTCTTGTGTCAGGCATGATGCAGCCCATACCAATCAGGGTCAGACTGGCAGGACCAGGGAGAGAATCCCATTTTTCCCGTGGGGAAACTGAGGCCTGGGAGGGACAAGTGGTTTGTCCAGCGACTGTCCAAAGAGCTCCCCTTGGCAGGCCCCCAGGGACCTGAGGGCCCCACGCAGCCCAGCTCGCCCTTCTGCCAGCTCAGTTTCTCTTCCTGGTTTTGAGGTACTGTGATGAGGGTAGCTTCTCATCACACACCAGCGCTGTACGCCTCAGTGGGACTGGGCCTCCAACCGCAGCTTCCCTCCGCCTCCCCTCCCCTTCCGTGGTCTAGGCCCCTAGAAGCAGGAGAGGCTGCCTGGTGCCCTCCTCCTCCCCGCGGGTCCTCCTCTCTGCACAGTTGGAAGCCTTGTGGGTGGGTGAAAACCTGGGTGTCATCTGACGCCTGCACACCCAGGCTGCTGCTTCTCAGCCCTGCCCAGCCCAGCCGCTGCTCCCCAACCGGCTGGACGTCTGTGGCCCATGCTGTCAGGGAGACTGGAGAGGAGAGGAGAGAAGGAACCCTGAGGCCCCCCTGCCGACCAATAGAAGAGGCCAGAGTCAGAGAGGAGTCAGTCAGTAGGGAGAGGCCTGTGGTTCCAACTTCCTGGCAGGGCTCTGGGGAGCTCAGAAGCAGGGGATCTGCGTAGGCTGGAGCAGCCAGGAGGGCTTCCTGGAGAGGAAGGGCCATGAAAATCAAGAAGCGTTTGAGAAAGAGACAGGGTAGGGGCAGAGGTCCTTGCTTGGAGCTCCTCCACTCTCTAGGGCTGCTGGCTTCTCCAGTTGCTGTGCGAGGCACGGCATGGTACAGATGTAACCCATCCTTCCCAGAGCAGGAGGGCTGATCTCTGGGTGGACCTCCCCTCAGCTGCCCACTCGCACCTCTCTGTCCAGGGTGTCATCTGTCCTGCCCAAGGGAAGGGTGGAGGGGTTTTCTCCCGACCAGGTTCAGACAACTCTGAGCTGAAATCCTTGCTCTACCCCTTGGAAGCTGGGTGATCCTCCTCAGCCTGGCTCCTCCTCTGTCAAACAGATCAGCAGTAAAACTTCATAGGGTTTTTTGGAGGATTAAATAACTAAGGCAGGATTGGGTCAGTAGGCTCTCACTGTTCGTGCTTTCATTTTTACAGTCCATCCCGTGGGGCGAGGGTGTTGGTAACCCTTCTCCCTACACTGGGTAGCAAGACTGTACGTCCTTTGAGTTGGGCCCCCTCAGCTTTACCTTCTGAGCCATGTGTTCTCGGGGTCCCAGTTCTGAGATGGGGAGACCAGGAATCTGGTGGCCAGCTCACCGGCCTCTGGGCCGCAATCTCCCCACCTGTAACGTGCCTAGGGGACTTTGGGGTGAGGGACAAGGACGCTCTGGTTTTTAAGGGTTCGTTGGAGGTGGTTTTTAAGGGTTCATTGGAGGTCAGTGCTGAGAGGCTGTATGTAAATGTAGGCAAATGAAGATGCAAAGACCACAGCCTGTGCTGAGGTGGGTGGCGGAACAGAGGCCTGGAGTCCCCACTGCCCAGTACATGTAGGTAATTAGGCTCCTGAGCGGTAATTAGAAACCTTTCTGGGCCAGGAGTGTCAGCCTCAGGCTGCAGCAGCGCCTGGGGAAGGCGGCTCCCCTTACTAGCCTCCTCTAGCTCCAGCCCCCACTGAGCCATTGCGGGGCAGGAAAAAAGCCAGTGAGTTGCTGTAATTTGGTCTTTAACACTTTGCAGCCATTAAGCTCACCCCTCCCCTTAGGGCAGGGGTGCTGGATGCTGAGGGAACCCTGGGGGTGAGGGTGGGGCAGCTCACACTGGAGACAAAGTGGGACCGTCCATCCTTCCAGCCCTCTTCTGACCCCCGGGGAGGTTCAGGCCTCTCCAAGGGTCTTGTGCCCAATTCTGCAGCTGCCCAGCTGAGGGCTCTGGGACCACCCATCTGGCTCAGTGGGAACCAGCCTCCAGCCCGTGGCCTGGTGTGTCACCAGGGGCATCACAGTGCCGTCAGCCTGGGTGCCCTGTGCTTCTAGAACCAGAGGTGGGGCTGATTTTACTGCTGCCAAACCAGCCCAGCTGCTGTTGGTGCCCCGCCCTCCTCAGGTGTCTTTCGGAGGGGCGTGCCCAATCAGAAACGCAGAGCTGTGTGCCAGGCTGCCTGGGTTCAGAGCCTCTGTTGACCCTCACCCGCCTCACCCTGAGCCTCCTCCCGCCTTCATTAACTCTCTCTGTACCACGGTTTGAAATCCTAATCCTGGCCGGAGCTAGCACAGTCGCTTCTACCTGAGATCCTCCCCTCCCCGCCCCCTCTTCCTGGAAGCCTTCCCCAGTGGCCTTTGTCCGTCTCTGCTGAGGCCCCAAGCACACCTGGCCGGGACTGATCAGCTGGTAGCCAGGAGGGGTGGAGCAGGGCTGCGCACAGAGCAGAGATGCTGAGTAGCATTCTTGGGGTCCCAAGGGCAGGACCTCCGGGGCCCTTCCCCCCTCCTGTCCATCCTGACTGCCACACATGGAGCTGGGCTCACAGGGAGCCTCTTGAAACAGTGGCTCAAAGAATAAGAGGGCAAGGTGGACCTGCTTGTTGCCTCTGGGGGCTGCCCTGCCCCGCAGAGGCTCCAGCTGGGTCCTGTGGCAGGACCAGAGTCTCTGGGGGCCATGGCCCCCAGAGTTCCCCCAGGTCTCTTGTGCACTTCCCTTTTCAGTGGCTATTTTTAGCTGGGTGTAAACAGTTACTGAAGGCTCCCACGCCCCATTAGGCAGTGGAGTTTTGGTAAGGGGGGCAGGGCAGGAGCCCCTTAACCTACACTGGCCCTCAGCACGTGCTAGGCTGTGAGGGTCTACAGCTTCCCCAAGGCAGGCAAAGGGCAGTTGCTGGGCTTCCCCCCTGCCTGCCAGCCTGGGCTCCCAAGAAAGGCCTGCCTGAGGCTGTGGTCACTGACCTCAGCGCTTGGGCACAATGCCCAGCCTGTTCCCAGGACCCCAGCACAAGAACTCCTGGGAGCAGGGTTTGGGGCAGGAAGTCGGAGTGAAAGCCCCCTGTCCCCCAGCCCTGTGGGGGTGGGGTGGCAGCTGCTGTCCCTTAGGGGTTAAGTATAGTCCTGTCGGTTATGGGACCGCAGTGTGGTGCAGCCAGCCTAGCTTCCCCCTGTTGTTTGTTGGTTCATTCATTCGTTCAGCACTCACGTGCTGAGCGGCCGCCCTGGGCCCGGCTCCCCTCCTGCTGGGGCTCCCACAGGGTCAGTGAGCTTCTCGCTGGAGCATGGGGCGTGAGAGGCTCTGGAGGCCCCAGCAGCCACCACAGCTGGGGAGCCCCGGAAGGCTCCTGGCACAAGTGGTTTTCAAAAAGTTATTGATTTTCTTACTAATCTTATTTTTAGGGGGAAGGCAATAGATGCATGTGGTTAAAAAAACAAAAGTTAAAAGAACAAAATAGCAAATATACAACGAACAGTAAGTTTCCCTTGAACTTGATACTCACTACTCCTTCCCATTCCCAGAGACAACCTCTGTTATCAGTTTCTTCTATCTTTCAGAGATATCTATCTTTCATATCTAAGGTTAGGGGTGAATGGTATGTCCTTTAAAAAAACAATAATTTGTAATATACCATGGGTGATGTCCTGCACCCTGCTTTTTTTTTGGTCTTTGAGTATTTCAGACCCACCAAAAAGCTGAAATAATGGTATAATGAATACCCATGTATACTTTACCCAGTTTCACCAGTTCTTAACATTTTGCCACATTCGCTTTACCTCTTCTTTTATATACATGGACATATGTGTATATGTATTTTTTTTTTGCTGATTTATTTGAGTGTTAGTTGCAGGCATCGTACCTTTCTCTCCTGAGTACTTTATCGTGTATCTCTTACATAATCACAGTACCATGATCACACCTAAGAAAATTAACATTAATTCCATAACATTATCTAACATTTTCATTTTCCCAGTTGTCCCCAAATGATCTTTATAGCTATTTTTTCCCTCTGATCCAGAATCTTATTCAGAATCACTCATTGAATCTTGCTATCATGTGTCTTTTCTTTTCTTTTTTTCTTTTGCAGCTTTGTTGAGATAATTGCGATTTAATGTTGTGTAAGTTTAAAGTACACAGTGTGATGATTTGATATATGTGCATATTGTGAAACGATTACCACAATGAGGTTACTTAACACATCATTCACCTCACATAATTACCATTTTGTTGTTGTTTCATGTTTCTTTTGTGTCTTGTTTAATCCAGAACATTCCCCAGCCTTTCTTTGTTTGTTTTGTCTTTTATGACATTGACTCTAAGAGTCCAGGCCGGTTATTTGGTCTCTGTCTGCCTACGTCTTCCTGATTGGAGTCAGGTTAAGCAGCTCTGCGGGCCCATCGCACAGAGGATGCTGTGCCCTCCTTAGTGCAGGAGGCACTCAGTGTGCGCCTCTCATTATTGGTGATGCTTAATTTGATCACTCGGTTAACGAGGTATCTGCCACATCTCCCTGTGGTGGAGGTGCTTTTTCCTCTCTCTGATTAATCTGGAGGGTGGTACTGAGATGCCATGTCACTGTCCTATTCCCCCAGCAACGTTTCCTCCGTGACTTGAGCTGGCTTTTTGCCATTTATACTTACTCTATCGTGGGGAGGTTTCTGTATCAGCACCCAGAGATCCATCCTGGCCCCATAACAGCTGGAGTTGTGTTGTTGCCTTTTCAGGCTATCTGGTCATATATTTACTTGGTTCTTTATTAACGGACATAAAGGTTTCTCCCAATCTCTTGCTACAACAAACAGTACTGCAGGGACTGTCCTACTACATTTTCTTAGGCACACGTGCAACCCCTGAAGGTTGAATGGAAGTTCCTTGGGTAGAGAAGGGGGAAGGAGTGGAGAGGGAATGCCAAGGTGGGAAGGTGGGTGGGGTACCAGGGTCCTAGGAGCAGCGGGTGAGAAAGGGATCTGGTTCAGGTGCTGGAGAGCCAGTGAGTCCCAGAAGGGTCAAGGGACTTTCCCAAGGTCACACAACAAGTTGGTGGTAGAGCCAGGAACAGGACTCAGAGCCCTTGACTCCCTGGACAAAGTTCCTGCACTTCTTCCACAAAGTGGCCTGAAACAAGGTTCACATAACCCTGGAAGGGCCCCTCTGTGCCTGATCAAGGCCTGACTAGAGGCCTAGGTTCGCAGTAGCCCCTCCCAGCCACTCTGACTCTTGGCCTCTGACCTGGAAGGGGATAGCCCGGCTGGACCCTCAGAGCCCTAAGGACGGGACCTTCCTGGCCTCATGACTTCGCCAGGGAGGAGCCATCAGAGAGGGTCTGCAGCTCCTGCTGGCAGGATTTCTGTGGGAAGAAAGCAGGCTTCAGAACAGCCCTGGGAGCTGTAGGGTTGTCACCAGCCCATTGTACAGATGGGGAAACTGAGTCCTGAAGTCATAGCCAGTAGAGCAAAGGGGAGAGGCTAGCTCCTCCCTCTCGTTTCCATATCTGTCAAAACCCAGACCCTCAAGGCAGGCCACCCTGACCCTCCTGGCCTTGCCCCTTCCTCTGAGCACCGCTTGATTCTCCCTCTTCCCTTGCACTCTCTTTTTGAGGCCAGTGTGGTCCCAGCCTCCTGGCCGCCCCCGCATGGTGCGTGCACATAAGGCAGGAGGCACCAGGGGTGGGGGTCGAACTGGCCTGCTGGCTCAGGCATATGACATCTGCGTGGGGCAGGACGCTCACTGGAGGTGTAGCCTCAGGTAAGGCCACTTGCCTCTCAGCCTGGCTCATCTGTAAAATGGGGATAATAATAGCCTCTCCCTCTCAGTTGTTAGAGGATTTGATGAGCCATAATGTGCCAAGGACAGGGCGCAGCACAGAATAAGTGCTCAGCAAACAGGACCTATTATTATTTTTGTTATTATCATCTAGTCAGTGGGGAGGCGGCAGCAGCAGCTGCAGGCCTGCAGGGGAGGGAGTGTTTGCAAACTGACAGCTGGGAGGGTGACTAATGGTGCCTCAGCCTCCTCGCCCTCTCTCCCTTGGTGGTGGTGAATCTTGCGAGGGAGGGGGAGGCAAGGGGATGTGGAGAGCTGGCAGAGCCCCTATTCAGAAGGTCTTGAAGATTGGGGACCCAGCCAGCCACAGAGGGACCCCCGTTCAAGTTCCGGACCATCGCCCCTAACTAGCTGTGCGACGTAGGGCAAGTTGTTCAAACCTCATGAGCCTCAGTTTCCATTTCTATAAAATGGGGGCAAGAGGAGCTCACGGCTCCCACATGTGGTTCTTGGGAGCCTGGAGGTGCTTCCTATACTCATGGTGGCTCAGTCGTGTCAATGTATGTGTGTGTGTAGGGGAGTCCAGGCTCATCCTTCTTGTGCCCCAGGCTCCCTGCCCAGATGGCAGAGGTTGACGGGCTGGCCTTGGGACAGGAAGCACTATGTATACCGGCAGGAAGGGAAGCCTGGAAGTGGGGCCTGGACGCAGTGGTGCTTCTCCCCACCTGTGTTCTCCCCGGCTCCTTCTGGTCCCCAAGACCACACACTCCCCTGCTGAGGCCCACAGACCCCATGGCCCTCAGAAGCAAACCCTGTGTCCTCACGTCAGCATTTGAAGCCCCCGCATCCCTGCAAGTTTTGTGCCAGGCGGACCCAGTACACACGGTCCCCTGCCGCAGACTGACGGGGTGCTCAGACCATCAGGGTCTGTTTCCCGCCCTCCTCACCATGGGCTTCCAGCCTGGGGTGCTCCTGCCTTTTTTAGCCCTCTAACCTTCAGGGCTCAGCTCCAGCGCTCCCTCCTCCAGGAAGCCCACCTAAGCTCTGCAGTCCTCACTCACTCACACCCCTAGGCACTTGCACTCAAATGTCTTCTTCCACCGCCTGGCCTGGGGTAGGTGGTAAAGTTTGTGAGTGTCCACCAGGCCCCAGGCCTTGTGTGTCCTGCAAATGAGCCTGGGAACAAGGCACATGGAGGAGTTTTTCTTCTAACATACTGTGAGCACGGAGTAGTCACTGGCCCTGTCTGAGCCTCAGTTTCCTCATCTGTCAGAAGAGAACAGTAGCCCCATCCCTCTGCTTCCTGGGACAGGTACTCGGGGGCTCTGGGCTGTGTTTGGGAAGATGCTGGTCATAGAGGGAGTGCTGAGCTGGGGCCACAAAGAGTATGTGTGCAAGACGGGGTTGACTAGCTGCTCTTGGGGCGTGGGGTTGGCTGAGGTAGCTATCTCGGGGTAGTCAGTTTTACTGAAGTAAACACATACACCAGAATGTATACCAGCCACAAGGGTACAGCTCAGTGAAGCGCTACAGAGTTGAACTTGCCCCCTTCCAGTCGCTGCCTCCTCCAAGGGGAGTCGCCATCCTGCACTGGAAAATCCCCTGACTGTGGAGTTTATACGAATGGAATCACAAGGCATGTGTGCTTTCTGTCTGGCGTCTTGGTTAGCATGTTTGGATGCATCAGTGTTGTTTCGTAGCTGTAGTTTATTCATGTTTACCGCTGGCCAGTACTCTGTGAATGTACACAGTTTATCCATCTCACTCCTCACGGGCGTCTGGGCAGTTCCCAGTGTGAGGTTCGTTACAGACCGTGCTACTGCGTGTGCTCCTGTGCCTGTGTCAGCAGTGCCTGCCCTGTTTTCTCTTGGGTGTGTGCTGGGAAGTAGGGTTGCCAGGCCATGGGGTTGGCATACGTTTGGCTTCAGAGATACTGCCTGGGTGAGTTTTTATAGGTGACAGAACTAAGAGGCCCACAGAGGACAAGGGACTTTCCCAAGGTCCCAAGCACCTTCCCCAGGTTCACGGCTGCCCTGTGGTCCCCCACAGACCACTTAGCTGATATCCAGCCATGGAGGGCTGGTGGGGCAGACACTACTTACCCACTACGCTTTGTAGCCTCTGTTGGTCATTCCAAGGGCTGTAAGGCCACAATGGGCTCAGGGTTGACAGCCCTCTGTCCTTGGGGGTCCTCAGCCCTCATCCCCTGCCTCCTCCCCTGCCCCGTGCCCTCAGCCTGCTGAGACTGGAAAGGACAGCCCTTGCCCCAGGTCCCAGCTCCGGAAGCCTCTGGCATCTGTTCGTATTGCTATGGGGAAGGAGTAGGGTCTCAGTGATGGAGGGAACCATCTCCTCTCACAGCCTTCCCTCAATCTTCCCCTCTCCCCACAGCTCTCATGGTACCAAGTGACAGGTTGGCCTTCCTGTGACACGGGGATACCAGATCTTCTGAGAAGATGTCGGCAATTCAGGTACTGCAGGGGCAGGGGTCTAGGGCAGTGGAGTATCCCCACCACCACCACGGGGGTGCTCAGAAGAGTGAGAATGAGGATTCAGGTCGATTCATTCCCCTTTTCCCCAGTCCTGGCTTTCAGCAAACTGGAATTCCAGGGCCCACTGTCAGATGCACGGCCCTCAAGATGGGAGCACAGGTCTGGGGGCCGTGGGGAAGTCTCAGCTAGAAGACACCCAGAGCTCTCCAGGGGAAGGGCACCTCACCCAGGCTCAGGGAGGCCAGCCAAGAGGCTGTGACCTTGAGGGCTTGCAGGTGGGTGGGGCCCCAGGCTTCTCCGCCCACGTGTCGCCTGCCCTGCAGGCTGCCTGGCCATCCGGTACAGAATGTATTGCCAAGTACAACTTTCACGGCACTGCTGAGCAGGACCTTCCCTTCTGCAAAGGAGACGTGCTCACCATTGTAGCTGTCACCAAGGTAACCAGGGACTTCACACCCCTACCCACTGGGTTTTGTCTCCCCTGCATGGGAGGGTGAGCCTGAGAGCGTGTCTGGGCTCCCCTCTCCCCAGGACCCCAACTGGTACAAAGCCAAGAACAAGGTGGGCCGTGAGGGCATCATCCCAGCCAACTACGTCCAGAAGCGGGAGGGCGTGAAGGCAGGCACCAAGCTCAGCCTCATGCCGTGAGTACCTCTGGGTACGGTTGGGAATTCCCAGTCTGGGAGGAAGGAGGACGGGGAGCCCTGTTACCCATAGAAGAGAGTCCGGAGAGCAGGGAGGCGAGAGTGAGGGGCTGGGATGTCCGTGAGGGCCTCTCGAGACGAGGGCAAGGGCATGGGTGCCGGACCTCAAAGGGGAGGACGGAGCTAGGAGGGCTGAAGAAAGAAGGGCAGGAGGCAGAGGATGAGGGCCTCCAGAGCCTGTCTGAGCCCTGAACTGTGGAGAGGTGCCAGCCAGAGGGAGGGCCTTCGGGAAGTGGAGCCTGGCAGTGCCCTTGGGCCACCATGACCCCAGGCCTGGCCTCCCCGCAGCTGGTTCCATGGCAAGATCACGCGGGAGCAGGCAGAGCGGCTCCTGTGCCCACCAGAGACAGGCCTGTTCCTGGTGCGGGAGAGCACCAACTACCCCGGGGACTACACTCTGTGCGTGAGCTGCGACGGCAAGGTGGAGCACTACCGCATCATATACCACGCCAGCAAGCTTAGCATCGACGAGGAGGTGTACTTCGAGAACCTCATGCAGCTGGTGGAGGTGAGCAGAGCGCGCCGGCCCTGATTCCAGCTACAGTCCCACCACTCTAGCTGGATGACCTTGGGCACGTCCTGCAGCCTCTGCAAGCCCACGTTTCCTCATGCCTCGATAGAGCCCACGCTGTGTGCCAGCGTTGAGCTCTGACCCCACAATGCCTGCACAGGGAGGTGGTACCCCAGTTCATAGGCCAGGAAACAGAGGTTCAGAGCGGTTAAGAGACCTGCCTCTGGTCACACAGCTGTGACTTGGAGGCGCCAGGACTAGAATCTGAGTATTCTGATCCCAGAACTAGCTTCCTTCCAGCCACTCATAGAGCTGTATGCCCAGCTGTGTGAACGTAAACATGTCCTCATGAGCTTCACCTTGACGGCCCACATGTCCCTGCAGCTCCCAAGGCCATCTCTACCCCAGGCAGCCTCCAGATGCCTCCTGTACTCACTCTCAGCACCTTCCCCCTGTTGGCCTGGGTTGGCCTATGACAGGGGAGGGTCCTGTGCACACCTGGCTAGAGGCTGGTATTAGACTGAGCCAGGGCTTGTCCTCTGCTTTGGGATGCTGGTGAGGCCCAGAGTGATCACAACAACCCGGTATCCGTCCAGCACCTGGATGTGGGGTAGCATGGGAGATGGACCATGTGTCTGGGGCCTCCCTAACCCCTGCTAGAAATGGAGAGCCCTCCTGACCCAAAGCATCTCTGGGCTGGGTGGGACCGGCCTCTGCTGCCATCTGGTGGTCAGACCAGGGCAGTGCACGGGAGCCGCGGGTGGTACACAGGGGGCTGGCCCTGATCGCCTGCCCTGCCCTCTACAGCACTACACCTCAGACGCAGATGGACTCTGTACTCGCCTCATCAAGCCAAAGGTCATGGAGGGCACCGTGGCGGCCCAGGATGAGTTTTTCCGCAGTGAGTGCCATCCCCCCACGCCCACTCCTCACTTGCCCACCCGCCTCCTCCCACCCGGGCTTCCTGGCACTACCCCCTCCTGGAGGCTCTGGAGACGTCCAGGGGACCCCACATAAGTCACAGTCCAGTCTGCTTCTGCTGTGACCCCCGCTCTGGCTTCAGCACCCCTCACTCACCACCCACTCCCCCCACAGGCGGCTGGGCGCTGAACATGAAGGACCTGAAGCTGCTGCAGACCATTGGGAAGGGGGAATTTGGAGGTGAGCCAGAGAGGGTGGGAGCCCTAGGAGAGGCTGATGACTGGGGGGAGTCCAGGAAACGACCCCCAACTCTCTTGCCCCAGACGTGATGCTAGGTGACTACCGAGGGAACAAAGTCGCCGTCAAGTGCATTAAGAACGACGCCACTGCCCAGGCCTTCCTGGCTGAAGCCTCGGTCATGACGTGAGTTGGGGCAGGGGGTGGGGAGGTCACCCGGGGCCAAGAGGTGATGGGGAGGCTTGGCAGGCTCTGACCACTCCGTCCTGCCCCAGGCAACTTCGGCATAGCAACCTGGTACAGCTTCTGGGCGTGATCGTAGAGGAGAAAGGTGGGCTCTACATCGTCACCGAGTACATGGCCAAGGTGTGTGCCTGCCCCGCGATCCAGTTGCCAGCCTGGAGCTAAACAGTGGGGTCGAGCCTTCCAGCTGCCCCAAGCCCCCCACCATACCCTTGGGCCCCTGCTCCCTCAGTCCCTTCTCTCCAACTGGTCTTTGAAGTCACCAGGGCTTGGCTTTTGTCTTGGCTCATCATTTATTCACTACGACCTTGGAAAAGTTGTGTCACCCCTCCAAACCTCAGGTCCTCATCTGTGAATGGAGGTAGTAACGAAGTTTCCCTCAGAGATTCATGAAGATTAAGAGATAATGCATGATAATTGCTGAGCACAGCGTCCAGTGTCCAGACTCTGATACTCCTTCAGTAGTGACGTCCTGACCTCTCCCCTGCCCCTCCCCTCTCCTGACACCTCCCTTGAGTGTCGCCATTTACCCAGCCCCAGGCCCACTGTTCCCAGGGTCTAGAGGGCAAGTCTGACTTATAGGGCCTGTTGGTCTGTCTGTCCTGCCCCCAGGGGAGTCTGGTGGACTACCTGCGGTCTCGGGGTCGGTCGGTGCTGGGCGGAGACTGTCTCCTCAAGTTCTCACTGTGAGTGAAGCAATGCCTGATTGCGGGGGGGGTGGCTGCTATGGGATCCCTGTCTGAGGGGACATGTGGCTGGCTCGCCCCTAGAGATGTCTGCGAGGCCATGGAATACCTGGAGGGCAACAACTTCGTGCACCGGGACCTGGCAGCCCGCAACGTGCTGGTGTCCGAGGACAACGTGGCCAAGGTCAGCGACTTCGGCCTCACCAAGGAAGCTTCCAGCACCCAGGACACGGGCAAGCTGCCAGTCAAGTGGACAGCCCCCGAGGCCCTGAGAGAGAAGGTGGGCGCGCCTCTCCTCAGGGCCTGAGCTGTGGTGGGTGGGGTTCCCGGGTCACCCGCACCCCCCAGTTCCCAGGACCTGACACTGCCTCTCCCATCCAACTGGCAGAAATTCTCCACCAAGTCTGACGTGTGGAGTTTTGGGATCCTCCTCTGGGAAATCTACTCTTTCGGGCGAGTGCCTTATCCGAGAATTGTGAGTGTGGGCGCTGGGGCTGGGTGGGGCTTGGAGCAAGGGAGGGGGTGACAGGGAGGGGGACCGGCTGAGCCCCACCTCCCCGGCCTGAGGCCTAGAAGCTGCAGACCTGCCCTCGGGACCTTCCAGGCGCTCCCCTGGCCGGGGCTGAGGCGGAACTAGGGGGGAGTGGGGGTCCCCTCGGGGTCAGGCCTTACACCGATGCGTACCACCCACCTGCCCACAGCCCCTGAAGGACGTTGTCCCGCGGGTGGAGAAGGGCTACAAGATGGACGCCCCCGATGGCTGCCCACCTGCAGTCTACGAGGTCATGAAGAACTGCTGGCACCTGGACGCCGCCATGCGGCCCTCCTTCCTGCAGCTCCGTGAGCAGCTGGAGCACATCAAAACCCACGAGCTGCACCTGTGACTGCCGGCCTCCGCCCAGGTCGGGGGCCTGTGGGGACTGAACCCAGAGAGATTGCGGACCTGGTGCCCCACTCGCTGGGCCCAAACCCGAACTGAGCCCAGCAGGACCGTGGGCCTCTTTTCTCTGTCGCCGCCTGCGCCCCTTCTGGCCCCCGGAGACCCCGCCTAGGCCTGGCACCTTCTCTCATGGACCCACCTGTGGGGCTTTGGGAACCCCGCCCAAGGGCCAAGAAGGGAGGAGGCTGAGGAGCCCTACTGGGGTCAGGCTCCCCCTGGCCTCCCATATCTCGCCTTCTTAGAGTTTTATCCCTTTCCTTTTTTGAGATTTTTTTCCGTGTGTTTATTTTTTATTATTTTTCAAGATAAGGAGAAAGAAAGTACCCAGCAAATGGGCATTTTACAAGAAGTACGAATCTTATTTTTCCTGTCCTGCCCACAAGGGTTGGGGAGACCAGGCCCCTCTCTAGGGACCCATCGCCCCAGCCTCGTTCCCCACCCCGTGTTCCTTGTCCGTGTTGCCTCGGTCGCCCCGTGTCTGCGCTTGACCGTGTTGCACTGTTTGCATGCGCCCGAGGCAGACGTCTGTCAGGGGCTTGGAGTCCGTGTGCCGCTGCCGCCCGCCCACCCACCTGCCTTGTGAGATGGAATCGTAATAAACCACTCCATGAGGACCCCGCCGCCCAGTCTCGGCGCTTCCTCCGCCGAGCCTGCCTGTCCCACCCGGCCTCCCATCCCCGTGCCATCTTGTCCATCCCCCTGTCTCTGTGAGTGAGGCTGTGCTTGCCCTGTGAGTGGGGCGGGGTGGGGAGCACCGCGGGCAGATGTAGCCGCCGCCTTATGTCAGCTGCACGAGCGAGTGTCCTGTGTCTGCCGTGGGAGAGCTCTCACTACCCGCCTCTCCCAGTGTCCCGCTGCCAGGCAGGTTTGGCCCTGAGGCCGCCCCGGGCTTGGGTCCCGTCCACAGGGTGATGCCTGGGCATCCCGGCCGCCTCTCCTGCCGTGTTGTTCAGGCCCTCAGCACGAGGAGGGCTGGAGCCACGGACCGGGGAGAAAGCCAGGCCTGACCAGCTGGAGATGGGCTCCCCTTGGTAGGAGGCAGGATAAACGTCTGGTGCTTCAGAGGAGATGGTGACCTGGAGTGGGAGGGGGAAGGGGAGACTCTGATACGCTGGTGGTTCTCACAGTCCGCCTAAGGTGTAGCACTGCCACCCTGTCCCCAGCCCTGTGTGTGCCCAGCCCCGTGCCTGAGGACGCAAAGGTGGGGGGGTCTTCCCCACCGCACCTTGTGGGGCACAGATTGAGAACGTGGACCAGCCATGGGATTTTCTCCCCTCGGGTTCCCCAGGGCCAGTGGTCAGTGTGGAACCTCTGAGGGCTGTGGGGAGGCTCACCTCATTCACTGAGACAGGCAGCAGGGGTGGGGTTCCCCTTGTCGTTGGCACTCCGTGCCCGCCTTTCCTAGCCAGCAAGCCCTGAAATCCAGGCAGTTCTGACTTGGCAGTACGCCTCGCGTCTGCAGCTCCTCGGCCCGCCGTGGTCCAGCACCATCACCTCCCACAGCCCAGTGTTGCCACTCCTCACCTCCCCGAGTCCGTTCTCTCTGCACACAGCCAGACTCATTTTTCTAAAACTAGACTTCATTCAACAACAAATATTTGGATACCTGCTGTGTGTAGGACTGGGGGTCAGCAGTGAGCAAAACAGACCCCGTGGAGTTCACAGTGGGAAGACAATCACATAGACAATTACAAACTGATAAGTGCTGTGAAAGAAACATACATCATGGGAATCGGGCCTTGACTGTAGATCAGGGAGGGCTTCCCAGAAGAGGCAGCGTCAGAAGGATGAACGGGAGGGTAAGGGAGTGGGTAGCAGCATACCAAGAGGGAGGAGCCAGCTGGTCCCTCCTTCCCAGAAATCACTGGAGAGGGGAACTGATCCTGCCATAGGTGTTAGCCACAAGGAGGTTGCTGGTGACTTTAGCAAGACCTGAGTTTGCTGGGGGTGGATTCCAGATCACAATGGCTAGAGGAGGTGCGAGGAATGCAGGAAGGTAGACAATCTTTGGAGGAGCCTAGCGGTAATGAAGAGGAGAGGGGGTGAGAGGATATTTAAGGCAGCAGAGGCTTGAGCAAATCTGACTGCCAAAGGGAAGGACGTTTACCTTGGGATAGCGTCCACATACTGAGAGGGAGGCGGAAAATAGAGAGGGGAGGTCATGGTAGTGATTGAAGGTGGAACCTTCCCTAGAGCAAGGTCGGGCAGCTGGAATCCAGACCGTAAGGGGCAGTGGGTCTGCGATGGGAGAGGGACTGTCCTGGTGAGACTGCCAAGGAGAGGGAATCACGCAGTGGTAAATGTCTGACACTCAGGTCTAGGGCAGGTGTGGGGGAAGGGAGCTCTGATGTATAGTGTGCCGGTGTCCATGGTGTACCCTCTGCCAGGGTAGATTTCATGCTACCAACCTGACTTCACTGAAAGCAGGGATCAGGGTGGCCTTTGACAATAGGCTCTCACTAGCTGGTCTGGAAGCCAGTTCAGGTTCAGAAACATGCAAAGCTGCCTGTGGCCATGAGGCCACAAGAAGGGCCAGGCAGGCGTCATAATGGAGAATTGCACCAAGTGTGACGGGCAAGAATAAAGGGGCGGGCTTCCCTGGTGGCGCAGTGGTTGAGAGTCCGCCTGCCGATGCAGGGGACGCAGGTTCGTGCCCCGGTCTGGGAAGATCCCACATGCCGCGGAGCGGCTGGGCCCGTGAGCCATGGCTGCTGAGCCTGCGCGTCCGGAGCCTGTGCTCCGCGACGGGAGAGGCCACAACAGGGTGAGGCCGGCATACCAAAAAAAAAAAAAAAAAAGAATAAAGGGGCAAGTTCCGGGTGATGGGGCGCTGCGGCAATGCAGGCGCAGGTAACGGGATGTTCCTTCTACCTGGTGGCATGTGAGCCCCCCTCCTGCTCCCATTCCTTCATTACTTCTCCCCTCTCTCCCTTGGTTTATGGTTTTTTATTTCCCCCCTCTTTCTTCTCTCTCATCCTCCCCTTGTGCTCTACTGGCAACTACTGGCAACTGGCATGTCATAGATGAGCGAGACAGAGTTCTCACCCAAGGAGCTTACAGACCTGGGGGAATCCGCTCAGGGCTCAGCTCGGTGCCCAGAAATCTGGTGGATGTTGCCCACCACCAGCACCGAGCCTGTGAGGCAGGGGATGGAGGCGTGGGGTGGCTTCTCAGACGTGTGGAGAGCAGTCAGGTACGGGGTGGGGCGATCCTGGCAAGGGAAGGGCACTGACTGGGCAAAGGCGGTGAGGTGCTTAAGTGTGGCCGGGATAAGGTGCCATGGGGTGTAGTTTGGGAGCAAGTGAGGCTGAAGAGAAATCGGGGCCCAGACCCCACCTGGCTTTGCAGGCCCCTCAAGGAGTTTAACTTTATGCAAAGATAACCAAGAGCAATTGAAGGATTTAGGGCAGAGTGACATGGATCTGCACTTCAGAAAGATCATTCTGGCTGCAGTCTGGCTAGAGGAGGTTGTTGCCAAGATCTTGGCTCTCTGTGCACCGCTGCGGAACGGAAATACGGAGACAGAGTTATAGAGGAGAAAGAAAGAGTGGCTTTATTTCTTTGCCAGGCAAAGAGGCAACACAGTCGTCTAGCGCCTCAAGAACTATGAGCCGCTCGCTCTTTCTCCTCCATAACTCTGTCTCCGTATTTCTGTTCGGCATCGGTGCACAGAGAGCCAAGATTTTGGCAACAGGGTGGTGGTGTCCGGAGTGGAGACAGGGAGATGGTGGGGAGGCTGAGAGGCCAGACAGGAGGTGACTGATGGTGGCCTGGACTAGGGAAGCTGGTAGGAAGTGGAGGGGAAGATGAACACAGTTGGTGTTTTACGGAGCTGAGTTCTGTCATGCCTTGTTCTAATGGATGTAGTACCTCACGTAACCCTCCAAACAACTCTTGGAGATATACGCTATTATTATCTCCATTTTACAGATAAGGAAAGTGAGGCTTGGGGAGATTGAAGCATCAGGTTTAAGCAACAGTATGAGTGGCAGGAGCAAATTGAAGAGCTTGCTGATGGCTGATGCGAGGATGAGGCAGAGGAAGGGATCTGGGGGGATTCCAGTCTCCAGCTTGATAAGGTGGGTGGTGCCACCCATTTCCCCTCAGCCCTGGAGGAGGATGTGCTGGGGGTTGGAGAAGAGGAGTTTGGTTTGGACGTGTTGTCTGGGGCCCTTTGAGACATCCAAGCAGAGAGGTCTACTCCAGGGTTAGACATTCATTCGGGGCTGTGGCTGCAGGAGAAGCCAGGCTGAAAGCAGAGATTTGGGGATCATGGGCCCAGCAATGGTGCTTGAAGCCATGGACGTGGACGAGCTTGGCCAGGTAGCACGTGGAGCCTGAGGAGAGATGTGACCCGTAAGGGGCCAGGGAGGGAGAACAGTGACCAAGAAGCAGCTCCTGGGATGGCCCAGGGCAGCAGAGAGTCAGGTGAGCCCTGGGGCAGGGGTTCTCAGAGCAGGGGGAAGAGAGGGGGTGTCCACAGCATTTCACGTTGCAGAGACCGTGTTGAGAATTGTCTGCTAAGCACAGAGAACGGGCATCGTCAGGCCTTGCTGGAGCAGTTTTCCTGGGAGGCGGAGGTGGGGAGGGCAGGAGCTGGAAGGGCTTAGGGGGAGGTAAGGAAGCAGGGCTGGAGGGGAGCCCACCTTTCCACAGCTTGGCTGTGAAGGTGAAGCGGGAGAGCAGGTGGAGGTAGCTGAGGGCTTAGTGTAGAGAAATGAAGTTCTTTTAGTGTGTCCTCAAATTTTCCATTTACAGCCTTGGTTTTAATTACTTTGTGGAGCTCCAGAATCGTAATCCTACTGGGGGTTTACAAAGTACAGTAAAACTTCAGCTACCCAGAAATCTTGGCAAACGAGCTACTCTGGAAAACCAAAATGTACTTGGGTGAAAATATTTGAAATATAGGATTTCTTACTTTTTTTTTTTTTTTTTTTTTTTTTTTTTGTTTTCTTACTTTTTAAAAACTTTTTTTATTATGGAAATTATCAAACAGATAAAAGTAGAGAGAAGAACATAAGCAAGCCTCACGTCCCCACGACCCAACTTCATCGGTCATCAGCTCAAGGTCAGTCCTGTGCCATGCGCACCCTGTTCCCCTCAAGCTCTGGGATATTTGGAAGCAAATCCTAGATGTTACGTCAATTCATCCGTAAAGCTTTAGTATGTTTCTCCAGAAGACATAAGGAAAAAAAAAAAAACTACCACAATACCATTATTACTCCTAAAAATTCTAACAAGAATTCCTTAATTTAATCAAATATCCATTGTTCACATTTCCCCAATTGTCTCATTTTTCCCACATTTAGTTGGTTAAAATTAGGCTCCAAACAAGGTCTATGCATTGCGTTTATTTACTCTGTCTCTTAAGACTCCCTTTCTATTTTCATATTCTTTATTTGTTGAGGAAACCAGGTTGCTTGGAGGCATGAGCGTTTGGGAATATGGCAGAGAGCGGAGTATTGCGGCAGGGAGAGCAGGATAGGGAAGGATGGGGTGGGTAGGTAATGGCCAGACAGTGGGGACATCCGTCTGTGGGAAGGAGGCAGGATGTAGGGGCCCATCCCAGGCAGGGAAGAAAGTCAGAGCTGCGGAGGGTGGCCCATCCCAGTGACCCCTGAGGCCCTGCAGCCGCTGGGGCAGAAGGGAGGTAGAAGGATGGCCTGAGACAAGGAGCAGGGGCAGAGCTCAGGTTGGCAAGAGGTCGGGCTGCCCGTCAGGCTGGAGGTGAAGTGACGGGCGGGGCCTGAGGTCAGGCCTAGAAGGAACAGGATGTCTGTGCTGGGCAGGTGGGGAGAGGACAGTGCCAAAACCCAGCTCCTGGCCCATCCCAGCTCCTCCCCACCTGGCCCCATCCCAGGAGGCCCTCCCTGGCCTCCCAGCTGCAAATCCACCCTTGGGCCCAGATACCAGATCCTTTCACAATGCTGGTGGTCCGTGGCCTGGATCCCTTGCTCTGCCTCTCCTCCTCCTCTTACTCCTGGACCCTCACAGCCCTGAGTGGGGCCACCCTCCTCAGCGAAGATTTGAGTACAAGCTCAGCTTCAAAGGACCAAGGCTGGCATTGCCTGGGGCTGGAATACCCTTCTGGAGCCATCACGGAGGTAAGGGGGCCAGCCATGCCCAGGGTGGAACACTGGAGGGGCTGACCAGCTCTGTGTGGCTGTGACTTGGTGGGGAGCAGGCCTGCCAGTACCAGCCACTGCCCAAGATGGGGCCAGGCCTGGGCAGCCAGTGCCAGGGGCCCAGGACCCCTCCCAGACCTGTCTGCTGCTCCACGACAGCCCCACCCCCACCCAGCAGCCTCAGTTTCTCCTCTCTGTTTCTCCTCTTCTTTGCCCTGGGGCTTCTCTCTTCTCTCTTTATTTTATTTATTTTTTTTTTTTCGGTACGCGGGCCTCTCACTGCTGTGGCCTCTCCCATCACGGAGCACAGGCTCCGGACGCGCAGGCTCAGCAGCCATGGCTCACGGGCCCAGCCGCTCCGCAGCATGTGGGATCTTCCCAGATCGGGGCACGAACCGTGACCCCTGCATCGGCAGGCGGACTCTCAACCACTGCGTCACCAGGGAAGCCCTCTCTTCTCTTTTTACCCCTCCTTGGAGGACCCCTCACCCTGCCTCTTGGACCTGTGAACACACACACACACGTTCATAGGATGAGTCCCAGACACACAGACACCAGGCAACTTGGACCAGCAGCAACCTACACTTTGGCTCCACGCTGTTGGGTCTGTGGCTGTCCAAGAGAGCTAGGGGGCTGCTTGGAGGGAGGCATCCCCATGGCCAGCTGTTTTGCCAGAGAGGGCCGCAGCCCTGCCCTGTATGTTTGTTGGGTGGAAGCAAGCATGAGAGCATCTTAGCCCATACTTTGTATCCAGGGCCTTCGAAATCCAGACCTACGAAGAATCTCTCTCCTGCTTGGTCTTGTTCTAAAAAGATTCTGGAGGACTTATAAGGACCTATGCAATACAGAGGAGTTTAAATTAGGAGTGAGCAAGAAGAATAAGACTTAGGGTTGAGTCCTGAAATGAGTCCAAGAATGTGGCTTGTTGCCAAAACATAAGCTGTGAAGTCTGCCCACCCTTCAGAGTTGGGCCGTGGATCTGGTTCAGAGCCTCCTAGCAGACAAACCAAAGAGGGAGAGCAGATCCATTGTGTATTTCCGTGTCTGCGAGATGAAATTTCTGAAAAACAGCATGATTCCTAACTGAGACCAGAACAAACATCCCTTTAAGAAGACGGCCCTCTCGGCAGGGTTTAGGCCCAGTCCTCCCTCGCAGAGACACAGGAGGTAAGCCAAGGAGGGGGCTGTTCCTCATAGCCCGGAGCCAGGCCCTGCCTCGGGGCCAGGATGCCTGAGGGCCGAGATGGCAAGGCCCATTCCACACTCACACTCTGGGCCATGCCAAGTCTGGGATGTCCCAGGCCATATAGGGGAGCAGAGGTATATTCTTCAAGGCCACCCAGTGATATGCTCACTGTCCATTCATTCATTCCTCCTTGTATCAGACTCACCCCATGCCCTGTGTGCCCAGCCCAGAGCCACGGGGCTGAGTCTGGTTCAAGGAGCCCACAGTCTAGGGGGAGGTCCCATGAACAATCCACATGAGGCAGAGCACAGAAGGGTGGCAGGTGTGGGCAATCTCTGCCTCCCGCCCGCCACTCCAGAGGCACTCCTGGCCTTGCAGCCTCTGAGCCTCCCTGCCCCCAGCTCTGGCCTTTGCCAAGCAAACAGGCTGGATTATCAGTCTCTAGAACGGCCGGCAGGGACTGGGCCCTGGGCCACGTTCCAGGCTGGCAGGCCGCAGAGGAGGGGAGCCAGCAGGGGCGGGGCCTCTGATCACCCTTCTCCTTTTCCTGCCAAGCCTGCCTCAGTTTCTCACCCCTTTCTTCCCTCCTCCCCCACCCCGCCCACACCAGTGGTAATTCTCACACTCACTCCATCCCTCACCCTTTCCTCAGTCCCGCAGACCAGTTCCCACCTTCGCTTTCATACTTTCCCCACCTTGAGATGTCCCCTAGGTGCCCCCATTAGGAAGGCCCAGCCGCGTCTGGACACACCCAAGTGTCTGTTCAGGGTCTAGAGTTCTGACCGTCCACGTGGTTATTCTCTCCAGGTGATCCCCTGTGTTCTGTGGTCTCAGGCATGTCCTTTCCCTCATAGGGCCTCTGTTTCCTCATCTGAGAAACACAAAGGGTTGGACACAAATCTGTCTCATGGCGGAAAAAACTTGTACTTTGGAGTCAGACGGAGCTGAGTTCCAATTCACTTAGCTCCTTAACTTTTCTGAGCCTCAGCTTCCTCATCTATAAAAGGGGGTCTTATAAAAGCAGGCCACACAGACCTGTGGTGAGGCTTACATGAGAATGCGGGGCAAGTGCTCTGTGTGGGTTTGGCCTCCATTGCCCTCCCCTGGCAAAGGCCCATCCAGCCGTGCTGGGGTCTCACTTCTTCGGTGGATTCCTGTGTCAGACTAGCCAGCCTGTTATCTAATGGCTGTGATGTTACCTCCTTCCTCCTCCTGGAGCCCAGCCTTGACCAATGAGAGAGAATGATGGGGGAGCAGGGGCTGGTGGGGCCCAGGCCCTGAGCTGCCCTGGTCCGCAGATGCCATCCCAGGCCCGGAGGAGGTACGGCTGGCCCCAGCCATGCGGAACTGGAATGGTGCCGTGTGGAGCAGGACCCCCGTCCTCTTCTCTGCCTGGGAGGTGGAAATGCAGATGAGGGTGACTGGGCAGGGGCGCCGGGGAGCCCAGGGCATGGTGAGTGGCCCCACCGAGGTCCAGTAGAGGGGGTGAGTCAGCGGGGCTGGTGGTGAGCCCAGGGTTCCAGTGTCCTGCAGGGACCCTTGAGCTGAGCAGCTGGGGACCCGCAGGCCGTGTGGTACACCCAGGGCAGGGGCCAAGTAGGCTCTGTCCTGGGGGCGCTGGACTCGGGGGACGGCATTGGGACCCTCTTCGACTCCTCAGCTGAGGACACCCAGGTGAGTCATGGTCTCCTGCCCGCCGTCCCGCCCACACCCTCCCCCTCCTCCCTGTGCCCGTGGCCCAGGCTGCTGTCACCTCCCACACAGAACAGCCCTGCCATCCGTGTGCTGGCCAGTGATGGGCACAACCCCTACGGGGCGCTTGGGTAAGGCCCCGCCTGGCCTGCCCCGCACCCCATTCCTGCGCTGCCAGGGGCTTGGCGGTTACCCGCTCTGCCCACCATGCCCCTGCCCTGGCCTCTGGCGAGGAGCCCCACTCCTAGGGCGGTGCCCTCCTTTCTGGTCTCTCATCTAAGCTGATGGCACTGCCCTGGGACTCCCTGCCACTCGGTCCCAGAGGTGCCTCCTCCTCCGGGGCCTGGGACCAGAGTTTGCTTGCTGTTCCTGGGAACCCCCCACTGAGTCCTCAACTCATTCAACCCAACAGCCCCAGGCAGCGGGAGCAGAGAAATGATGCGAGGTGGGGCCCATGCTCAGTGTTTTCACTCAGATCATCTCATATTGACACTCTTGAGAAGTGGGGATCATTAGTGCCCAGTTACAGGTGAGGACACTGAGGCCCAGAGAGGGGAAGTGATTTGCCCCAGGTCACACCGTTGTGCACAGAGCTGAGATACGAGGGCAGATTTGCCCATGGAGTGTCCACGCCTTTCCCACACCAGCTGCCTGCCTGCACCGTCTCTTTCTCTCAGATGACGTGGCTGCCCATCCCTCCTGAGCCAGGCTGCCTCCTCAGTAGCTGGGCCAGCTCGTCAGTGTCTCTCGGCAGGCATCCCCTAGCTCGTAACAATTAGAGTAATTGCTAACGTTTATGACCTGAGCTTACTGTACGCCAGGCACAGCGCCAAGTACTTCACATTCATTACTTGGTTGACCCTCATAACAATGTTATGAGCGAATCTCAATTATTATCTTCATTTTAAAGGTGGGGAAACTAGTGTTTGGAAAGCTGAGGTAACTTGCCCCAGGTCACACGGCCCTTCCCCTGCCCCGCGCTGCCTCCCTCGTGGCTGAAGGCAGTGGTGACAGGCTCTCTGGTGTGAGAGCTTCTGTGTGTCCATGAGCCCAGAGAGACTCAGGACGTCTCAGGCTCAACACTCCTAACAAACACCCAGAGCTAGCGGCACCGCCCCTGCGGGGGAGGCAGGCTGGTCACACTGTCCCTGGCTGCTAGGATGAGTCTCGTGTTGTCTGTCCTGCTGCAGGCCAAGCTTGGCAGAAGGGAGAGGAAAGAGAAGCCGTACCCAGAGGGAAGCCCGTGGGACGAGGCCGGGGGACTGGGGGTGGAAACCCCACTGTTGGTCCAGGCTCTGCCCCCTAGGGAGGAGTCCCAGGGAGGGCCGAGTCCCAGCATTCTGCCAGGCAAGGCCTGCTTCCCCGCTCCCCTCTCTTCTGCTACAGGAGCAGAAGAGAGCAAGGGAGGCTCGAGCTAGACAGCAAGGACAGGTCCTGCACCAGTGGAGGTGGCTGGCACTGCAGGCCTGGGAAGAACGGCCTCTGGGATCACACCTGCTGGTTAGGCCTTGGGTCCTGTGTGGCCTGGCTGGATTCCAAGTGCCCACAGGGATGGAGCCAGCCGGGTGCTGGGCTCCTGCCACCAGGACTTCCGGAACCGGCCTTACCCCTTCAGAGCACAGATCACCTCCTGGGGGCAGAGGCTGCGTGGGAGTCTCCCCTCCTGCTTTTGTGGGTCCACCAGGCAGGGAGTGCAGATGACAGGGCTCGAGCTTTATGAATGCCCATGACCCCACAGATATACCTGTGACACCACACACTGTCCCTGGTCCATGCAGGCAGCACCCCAGGGATCCTCCTCCCTACACAGACTTCCAACTGGCCCTGAGCACATGCTTGGGGGGGCTGGCGTGAGACCGGGTGTGCGAGCCCCTCTGCACCACTCTGACACCAAGCTGCTGCCCGCCTTCCAGGCCAGGGGAGCCAGTGAGTCAGTTGGGAGCGATCCCCTTGCCGGGGTCAGGGGAGAGGAGTGGGCTCCCTCTGCAAGGGGCCCGCGCCCTCTGTGCCCCTCAGGTGTCCTTGAACAGTGACCTCACTCCCAGTGACCCGGATGAGGTCTGTGTCGATGTGGGGCCACTGCTTTTGGCCCCTGGAGGTTTCTTTGGGGTCTCGGCAGCCACCAGCACCCTGACAGGTGAGGGCCCCTAGCTGGGAGCTGTGTGGCAAGAGGAAGAGGGACAGCCGCAAGGGACATTTAGAGAAATGGAGCAAAAGGATGTGATATAACAGAGAACCCGTGGAGGAACTCAGCTGGGGAGCAGGGAGCAGCCAGAGGTGGGAGTCCTGGAATGACAGGGCTTTGGTCTTTACACTCTGGGTACTGGGGAGCCATGGAAGGTTGCTGAGGAGGACAGTGACCATGGTCAGAGCCACGCGGAGGAGGTGGCCTCTGTGTGGTGGCCTGAGGGTGCTGCTCGGCCTGTGGTCATGGCTCTAGGTCAGGACGGTCCAGTTTTCTCACTCACTGGCGGTCCCCCTCTGGCTCTGTGTGGGGGTCAACCCTCACAGCCCACCCACCTGCTGGTCTGATCCTCACACCTTTCCCATGAAGTGAACAAGACAAGGGTCAGAGCTGCCCAAAGTCACCCAGATCTCTTGCCTGCCAGGAACATAATGGAGGCGGGGGGAGAGAGGGCTGAGTGAGTGAGTTGCCGGGTGGGAGCTACCTTCCCTCTCTACCCCCCTTTCCAGATGACCATGATGTCCTTCCTGACCTTCAGTCTGCGTGAGCCGGGTGCAGAGGTAGCGCTGGCCCTGGGCCTTCCCTGGGGGTAGGGCTGGGGGAGAGGCAGCCCAGGGATCCCTCCCCTCCCCAGATGCTCTTCTCATGTCCAGCTACCAGACCTGTCATTCCAACCCTTATCTCTACCGGCTCATGGAGCTCTGCTCAGGCCAAGTCTTGTGCTAGGCAGTGCTGGGGACCAGAGGTGACCCAGAGCCAGGCCCTGTCTGTCCTCAAGGACCTCCCAGCCTGACTAGGAGCTATGGGAGCACAGAGAGGTCCTAACCAGCCAGGAGAGCAGGGAAGACCGCATGGCAAAGATGAGCTTGGAAGAACACAGGGAGTGGCATGGACCAAGGCCTGAGGCCTGAGAGAGCTGCTGGGGTCTGGGCTGCAGCAGGAGAGAAGGGTGTGAGGGTCGGCAGTGCAGTGGGGCTGGGAGGACTGGAAAGTTCTGGGGCTGGTAACAGAAGGAGAACCAGCTGTATGGGAAAGAGAACCAGCGGGGTGGGGGTGTCTTCCCATCCTGGGGTGAATGTTTGGTCAGGGAGGGGGACTGGGCTTGTGGGAGGCCCTGTGAGGAGACTCCCCGGCCCCCAGATCTCCCACGGGTTTGAGGCCTAAGTTTTCATCTTCTTCCTCCAGCCTCCCCCGCAGCCCTTCCTGGAGACAGAGCAGCTCCGCCTGGCAAGGCAGCTGGAAGGGCTGCGGGCAAGGTTGGCCCTGGGCACCAAGGAGGACATGATTCCAAAGCCGAACTGTGAAGTCCAGGAAGAGGGTAGGGACCCAGGGAACGGGCAGGTGGGGCAAGGGCTCGATTGAGGGTCACAGGATCCTCTTCCCTTCGAACCAGGAGTCCTTTAACCAGTGGGGACACAGAGGCCCGAGGAGGCCATATGTAAGCAGGCTCTGGGGCCCAGGTGATGTGTCCTGTCCCTGCCCCACCACCCAAACACCTCTTTCCAGGGGAGAGTCTTGGAGGCAGAAGCCACACCTTTCTGGCCCTCCAAGAAGCCTTCGAAAGATAGGATCTGTTGCCCCACCCCAGCTGCCGGCTGCCTGTCCCAGCTCTGCCCCTATCCCCAGGGGGAAGAAGCTTTGCCCTGGAGGAGACACTGCACAGACACAGCCAGGTTCTGCAGGCTCTCCAGGGTCTCTCCAAGCACTTGGCACAGGCTGAGAGGCAACGGAAGAAGCAGCTCGTGTCCCCAGGCCAAGCCAGGCCGGAGGAAGCCTGGGTGAGTGGCCCCTCAGGCATCCAAGGGGCTGCCTGCAGGCCTGGAGAAGCCGAGCCCCACGGGCACTGGGTCTGATGGCACCAGTGCGCTCCCTCTGTCCAGAAAGAGGAGCAAGCACCGTACTGGGGAACTAGTCTCCCCCAGGGTCTGGAGGGAACCGAGGGCAGGGGTGAAATGCTGCAGGTCGCACGATGGGGTGGACCTGCCAGGCAGGGGAATGGGCAGGAGGGCGGCTCTGCACAAGCGAAGGCTCACAGAGCCCCACGGCTGGGGCTGGGGAAACGAGTTGCCACGTATTTAGATGTGGGTCTCCAGACAAGGGACAGAAATAGACCGGGTGTTTATTTGCATGTAGCTCCACGTGTGATTTGATTCACATACGCTTGCTTAATGCTCAGAATCCTCATTTCCCCTCCACTGCCATCCTGGCTTCTCCCCTGGGGAGTCATGTCCCATGGCAGACCCAGCCTGGGGCCTGAGAGCTGAGCTCAGTCAAGATGTTAGATGCTGGTCAGAAGAGGCCAGCGGCTCCTGTGAGCTTTGCTGGGCTCTGGCAGCTCTAGGTTTGAATCATGTCCTCAGGACAGAGCAGCTGAGGCTGGGCTGCTGGAGTGGGGCAGAGGGGAGGGAGGCCACACTGCAAGGCCAGGCCCAGGACTCCCCCTGCCAGGTTCTACCCACCCCTGAGAGACGTGGGCAACGACCCAAGCACCGGGAGTTGACTGTGCCCTGGGGGAAGTGGGGAGGAGAGGACTGGCCTCCTTTGGGGCAGAACCACTACTGGAAAGGGGAGGGACTTTGAGAAAGCTCCCAATTGGCCACTGTCAAGGGGGAAACCACCATCCTCAAGGAGAGGCTTTGAGAGGAGGCAGGAGTCAGAAGCCCAGGTGGAGAGGGTTAGAGAAACTTAATGTATCCCAAATGAGGAGGGCCCAGGTAATGGCATAAGGCCTCTAGAAGGAAGAGGGCTGCAAATCCCTGGGGAAGGTGAACTCTGCGAAGAGAGGGGCTGTGCCCTGGGCCCTAGAGAAGAGGCTGGCACTCCTGCAGGACTCAGCTAAGGTCAGTGCCCTACTCCGTGGACAGCGGACTCTGCTCCAAGACCTGCAAGAGATGAGGTAAGGGCACAGGGAGATGAGGATCCTGGGGGAGAGGAAGGAGAAGTCTCCATCCACCAACTTGGCTTCTCTGCCTGAAGACCGCCACCCCCATTAATCCTTTATTCCTTTCATCATTTCCCGAGCACCCAGCACAAAGTCTGCAGCATAGCGAGGGGCTAGGGGCTGAGTTAGGTTTGTTGAACTGACCTGAAATTAACTGAATCAAGTGAAAATTTTGAAACTCCTAGTTTAAGCACAACTCCCTGAGACATTCTCACCCCAGGAGGGTTAGTAAATTTGAGCCTTCCTTCAGTGATAGCTTCTGGAAGGAGGGAACTTTTTTTTGGCCGCTGCATGCGGCATGCGGGATCGAACCCGCGCCCCTTGCACTGGCAGCACAGAGTCTTAACCACTGGACTGCCAGGGAAGTCCCAGCAGGGAACATTTTGATGGGGTTCTTGGAGGGAGCACAACCAAAATCAGGCCCAGCTGGGGGGTGGGCAGTCCATGACTTCATTTTACCCTCCTCCGGCCTCCCAGCAGCCCTCTCTAGGCCAGGCCTCTGGAGTTACCCATAGAGCCCTGGGGGCAGGGGGTCACCTTGATGCCATGGGAGGAGGATGGCTTCAGGTTGTATGCTGTGGCTGCACCCCAACCCCAGCCCTCCTCCCTACATCTAGATGCCTGGGGGAGGGAAGATGGGATGAGGAAAAGGATCTAAATCCCTGGGGGCCAGAGACTGAAGGCAGAGCCCAGGGAGCCTGGGGTGGAGACAGACAGCGTTAGGGAGATGCTTCTCTGAGCTAAAGCTGTCTTGAGGAGAAGCTCTGGGGTTCAAAAGACCAGTCCCCAAAAGGAGCCATATGGATGGCGTCTGTTTCTCACCCAGGTGCTGCCTTTGGGGATTATCAGAAATGGTTAGGCAGTTTGGGCGCAATCAGAGGGGATAATGAGCTCTTTCCCTTGGTTTCCACCCTGCACCAGGAATGCAGCTGCTCACGTGGCCTCAAGAGCCCAGGTCTTCTATCTACCTGTGGGCACCAAGCATCATTTCTTAGAGCTGGCCCAGATCCTGAGCCTTCTGCAGAAGGACCTGCGGGGTCCAGTGGTGAGGGGCAAGGAAGGGGGGGCCGTGGGGCTCAGCCCCCTTCTTCCAGCACTTCTGCAGCCCCAGGCCCCTCCTGCCTTTGCCCTCCCCTCCTGGGACTCCTGTCAGGCACACCTGTGTCTGTGTCTGTGTGTGCATGCACACAGGCATGCGGGCCCACAGATATCATCTTCTCTCTGCCTTCTCTGCTCTCTGGAGAGTCCCACAGACCCTCAGTACCAGCAGGGCCCTGGAGACCACTTGGCCCAGCTTCCACAATGACCAGAAGATAAACGGGAATGGGCTGTGCCCAAGATCATTCAAAGCTTCGTGGTGAAGTCCACTCTTCCTTGCGCCCCGCCCCATCTTGCTCTTTTCCTTGCCCTCTCCATCACTCTGTCTTTTGCTCTCTACTTCTCTCTCTTGTTTATCTCTAGAGACTTCGGCCCCCTGGAGATCCCAGGCCCCAGGCCCTCCCAGCTGTTCCCATAGATGGAGCAATGGGATCTGGGGTGGGGAGGCAGCTTTGTACTCTGCCCTCTCTCCAAGTTCCCTGGATGAGAGTCAGGGTATCCCAACACTGGGAGAGGGAAACAAAGCCAACAGTGGCCCAGATTCTAGGTCCCCTCCCTCCTTCTGGGTAAGAAGCTGATCCAGGATCTTAGAACATCTCCTTTCAGAAAGCGGCAGCCAAGGACTCCTGCCCACCTGGTCGGCCCCCAGGGGTTTCCTCGTGTCTGCAGCCTGGAATCTTCCTGTTCTTCCTCCTCATCCAGACTGCAGGCTTCTTCTGCTATGTACACTTCAGGTGGGCCTTCCCATGGCAGGACTTCCCACACCTACCTAGCATCTCTTGGGTCTGGGCCATAGCCATTCAATTTGAGAGAGGGGATACTGAGGCCCAGTGGGGGACCTGCATGGTCCCCCAGCTGGCAAGAAGCAGCGCCCAAGTTAGGACCCATTTTTTTCAATAGAGACTACTGACTGACTGCTCATCTCCTGGTCCCATCTAGGTCCTACCCTCACAGAACTCACTCTCTAATGTGAGAAACTGACAAGTAACTGACAGTCATGTCCTTTGTGGTCAATGCCATGATGGCAGGAAGCTCAGGGGCTATAAGAGTGCAGGAAAAAGTACTTGAGCCAGCTTGGGGAGATCAGGGAATCACCTGGAAGGGACATTTGATATGGGTCCTCAAGGCCACTAGGAGATCTCCAGCCTGACAAGATAAGTAAAGGCATTGATATAGAGGAAAAAGCATGAGAAAAGGCATGGAAGCATGAAAAAATATATCTTTTGGAGAAAAAGTGGCAAGTTCAATACTGTAGAGCAAAGGGTGGGACCAGTTTGTGAAACTGGGCAAAGAGAATTTAAAAGGTTGGGGGGAGGTCACCGTTTCTGCTTAATGAGTGTTCGTAAATGAATGAAACACTTAGAGATGTAAGGTGTGCTAAGGAGCTTAGAAACGGGACAGTCCTTGTTGGTGGTATCTCAAGACAAGAAGAATCAGTGCGCGCTGGGGTGGTCCTGGCGGAGGAGTGAAGTGTGCTGTTTTAAAAGCACAGTGGGAGAGGGGACGGCCGGCAGATGTGGAGAACAGCAAAGGTATGAGGTGGAAATGATGACAGGCTTATGTGTTATATATGAGTGCAATGGTGGCCATAAGGCTGGAACGACCTGGACAGACCTTGAATGCCAGGAGGACAGTGTGGTACTGATGGAGCAGGCCAAGGGAGCCATAGAAGGCCCCAGAGCAGGGGGTGCTATGGTGCAGTGAGTGCAGGGAGGTGGGTGTAGTAGATATAAGGAGCCTGGTCTCAAGAGCCCAGAAGGGAGAAGCCCAAGTAAACTTCTTCTCTCCCTGGCAGCAAGCAGGGGCTGGACAAGAACCTTCAGGACTATTTGTCCACAGGCAGCCTTCCTTTGAGTCCTGCACCACAAGTCCCTAGGACCCTGGGGGCTCTGAGGAGGCAGCCCCTCTCCCCCAGCATACATGGGTGACCTACCTCAACGCCCTGAAGAAATGTCCACTTCTCATCATTAGGAAGTCACTCTATGTCTGGAAGGTGGAGAGCTTGGCCAGTGTCCTCTGCCTCTGGGTACCCAGCTCTTACCCACACCTTAGCTTTTGGGGAGCTCCAACCTTATTAAAGGTGATTTCCCTCTCCTCAAGCTTTGATATGGTCATTTACCTTCCAGCTTCACCTTAATCTCTCTGAAGGCAACCTCTTCTAGATTGTAGCTGAGCGTGGGCTCCAAGCAGGCAAGGAGGCCAAGGACTGGCTTGACTGACAAAAGACCAGTTACCCCACAGGCCTTGAACCCTGGGCTATGGTGGGAGATGGAGTCACAGCTGTGTATAATTCTGTCCCCAAATTCAGCCAGAACAAGGAGTGGTGCCTCCTGGTCCAGCCCAGGCAGCATCACCACGAACAACTCTCTCTCGATGCTCCCTGTAGCTCCAGGGGTCAGCAGGGCAGGCGTGTGACCCAGAACTCTGAGAGGCAACCCATGGAGCCATAATTGGTATTCCCTGCTCTCTGATCTCCCTGCCTTTCCCAGTGTCAAGCTCTCTGGGCAGCTGCTGGGGCAGTGGGTTGGAAAGAAGGTTGGGGAGGGACCACGGCTACTCGCATTCCCAGCTGAAATCCTGGCTACCCGGGGAGGAGGAAGTGGGCGGGAGAATAGGGAGCTGTGTGCTGGGTGTATAACAGCACAGCTCGTTCCCCTGGGGAGCGACCCCCTCCCCGAACCCCTCGCGGCCGGCCCCAATCCGTTGGCAGCAGTGCCCAGAGGAGCTTGGCATTGAAGGAGGCACGTGGGGGAGGCGGGTGTGAGGAGCGAGCACGTGGTCCCGCCTCCTCAGCCCCGTGCATGCCCCCCGCCCCCTGTGAGGAGGGGTTTGGGGAGGTGGAGGCGGGCCCGGACAGGGGCGGGCGGTGGGCGGTGCAGAGCGTGGGGCTCCTGCCGCAGGCAGGAGCTGTCCGTAAGCCCTAGTGCTGAAGTAGGCGCGGACGTGCTTGGGTGCCCGCCGCGTGGTACCCGGCGCCCGGTGCCCGGGCCAGCGAAGACCATGGCGTTCATGGTGAAGACCATGGTGGGCGGCCAGCTGAAGAACCTTACTGGGAGCCTGGGGGGCGGCGAGGACAAGGGGGACGGGGACAAGTCGGCCGCCGAAGCGCAGGGCATGAGCCGAGAGGAGTATGAGGAGTACCAGAAGCAACTGGTGGAAGAGAAGTGAGTGGGATCCCTTCCTGGCTCCAGCAGCCCTCCCCACCCCCCAAGGGCCGCGCGGCCCACCCTTAGGGCAGTCTCAGACCCCGAGCCCCTCCCCTACTTTTCTAGACGAGGTGAGAGGCTGGGATGCGCCCTCTAGGCTGCCCCCAGAGCCATCCCATCTCAAACCCAGAACCCCGCTCCACACTCGGGCCCAGAAGGAGTGGGGGACGGGGAGATAGGGGCCTGGGACAAGGTGAGGGCACGTGCATTACTTGTTTCTGACGAAACAAGTAATCCCTTAATCCGATCTGGTCCCAGCCGTCTGTGTCTTCCAGCTGGAGCCCCTCTGAGCCTGAGGCTCTGAGAAAAGCGGTGCAGCTGAGGCGGAATCAGTCATGGAGACAGATCCTGAGATGGGGGCACTCATAGATAATTGAGGCTACTTGTGTGAGGACGACGCTGGGACAGAGAGGGAGCTGGGGTGGCGTTAGGGGCTGAACTCCACAGCTAAGCTGTTTGGGTCAGATCCTGGCTTCGTTTCTTTTTATCTGGGTGACCCTAGGCAAGTTACTTAACCTTTCTGTGCCTCGGTTTCTTCTTCTGTAAAATGGCAATGGTGATAAAACATGCCTATGTATTTATGAGGGTTAAATTACTTAATGCACATAAACTGCTTAGCGGAGCACCTGGAACATGGCAAATCATTAAATGTTAGCTATTATTTCACTTAATCGTGATAACAGTTTTGTGAGTTGCAAAGTCTTATCCCCATTTTACAAAAGAGGAAGGTAAGTGACTTACTCAAAGACATAAAGTGGTAGTGGATTCAGGACGCGAACCCATGTCTGTCCTGAATACTTCGCCCCACACGACACAACCTGTCAGGAAAGGAAAAGACCGAGTCGGAGACCGCGAGGGACATATGTTAGGGTCTGCAGAGACAGACAGACAGACACCCCCGCCCCGATAGCTCCCGTCCAAAGACGGGTACGGAGGCGATAAAGGGCTCTGTGATAGCTGGGAGAGGCAGTAAAGACTAATCCCGGCTGGTCAGAGCACCGAGCACCCAAAATACAGGCCCTCGGGCAGGAGGGATGCAAACTGCCGCCAGGACCCAGAGACCCTTCCCGCCCCTTCCTCGCAGACCCCGCCCATTTTCACAGCCCGGGCAGTGATTCCGCCCCCGGTGCCCCCACAGGATGGAGCGGGACGCGCAGTTCACTCAGAGGAAGGCAGAGCGGGCCACGCTGCGGAGCCACTTCCGAGACAAATACCGGCTGCCCAAGGTAAGCTTAGGAGCCCGGGCTGTAAGGCACCACCGGGACCCCTGAGCTCTGGGCCCCGAACTCCTTTGCCCCGCTCCCGGCGCCGCAGCTCTCAGGGAGTGTTTGATTAAATCATGGGTTCTCTCACTCGTTCATTCATTCACTGTTAACTGGAGCCCGCCAAGCCAGGGCTTGGCGCTGAGGGGTAGTCCAGCCCTCGGGGGACTGATAGGTTTGTGTTTCTGGAGCCATTCCAGGCCCTTCTCTCCTCCAACCCCCACTCACCCAACCCAGAGTCAGGCCTAGGCAGATGGAGAGTTGGAAGGCAGTAGATTTTACCACAGGTGAAATCTCTTGGGGCTTCTGAACACCCAGGGAGGGAGGTGGGTGGAAAGAAGGCAGCACCGTCTGTGGGCCAGGCACTTGACCCTCACACCCTTACCTAACCCCTCAGTGACTCTGCCAGGTAGCTACTACCCACACCTACAAATAAGGAAACTGAGGCTCAGAGAAATTAAGGGACTTGGCTAAGGCCATACAGCCAGCGAGTGATGGAACCGGGATCAGAGATCAAGACCCTGCATGCTGAGCCTGCACTTGCTCCCGGACCCCTTGCTGCCTTCCAGAGTATGAAGTCTGTCTGCAGAGAGCAAAGGAACCCCTTTGGTTGGCCAAGCAGCCAGGAGGATGTCTCCCCTAGGTACTGCAGCATCAGATGACCATGTAAGTGTTCTACTCCTGTTGCCTAAGGAAGGAACTGAGGCACAAGCCACTCCCCGTGCCCAGAATTGTGCTAGACTCTGAAGAGATACAGAAGCACAGGCTGCGGTACACCTGACCTTGATCTTCCACTTGAATTGGAAGATCAGATATGTGAATGTCACATTCACTCACTCAACAAATGTTCACTGAGCCCGTGGCTGCCTCTGACTCCCCAGAGCACACTAGTCTTTTGAAAATCTCTCAAAGGGAGAGTTAAACTCAGCTAGGAATGGAGTCATTCCTCCAGTGCTCGCACTAAGCGTATAAGAGACACAACTCTGCCATCGGGGAACGCTGAGTCCAGGAGGAGAGAGCAGACTTGGCTGTAACTCAGTAGGACATAAAGTGGAAAGCCCCAGGGCCCCCAAAGGGACAGGGAAGTGCAATGACAATCAGTAGGCAGGTGCTGTGTAAGGAGAGCACAGATGTTGGAATCAGGGACATAGGTTTAAATCTAGCTCCCTCACTTCCTAGTGGTGTGACCTTGGGCAAGTTACTTAAGTTATCTGAGCCTCAATTTCCTTTTTTGTAAAATGGGAAAAACAATACCTACCTCACAGGGTTGTTGTGAGAATTAAAAGCACTCAGCTCAGTGTCAGCCACAGGATAGGTGTTTGGTGAATGGAACCCCTCACTGTGATTGGTAACATCCTTCAGTGTAGTTAATGATAGTCAACACACGACTTAGCTGACTCAGTCTGCCTCTGAAGGATTTTCATGTTGTCATTACTCACTATGCTAGTGTCTTACCTTCAGCATCTCAGAGTGAAGTGAGGTGGTGTAAAAGTGCAAGGTCTCCATATCCAAGCGTCAAAAGCTTGATGCTGGGATGGGGGAGGGGGACTGAGCTCACTGGAACATGGAGCTCCAGAATCTTGGGGCCTGGAACCCAGCCCAGGCCTCCTCCCTGCCACTCAACTCTGGGTTCTCACAGACCTCCAACCCCACCCCACCCCTTTTCCTCTTCCCTTCAGAATGAGACAGATGAGAGCCAGATCCAGATGGCAGGTGGAGACGTGGAGCTGCCCCGGGAGCTGGCCAAGATGATTGAGGAGGACACAGAGGAGGAGGAGGAAAGGGCCTCGGTCCTTGGGCAGCTGCCCAGTCTCCCTGGCTTGGACCTTGGCTCACTTAAGGACAAGGCCCAGACCACACTGGGGGGCCTCAAGCAATCAGCTGAGAAGTGCCGCATCATGTGACTACTCCCTCTGGGGTTGCCCAAGGGGGTGACCAGAGGGCTGGCCCCACATAAGTGCTAACAGCATGCCTCAAATTCCAGGGACCCATAGCCCATCTTGGCTTTGTTTCCCTGCCCCAGGCCAGCCCCAGGACCCTTCTCATCCATGGCTCCAATCTGCCTTCTGCTTTCTCCCTCTCCCATGGGACCCAAGTCTCCATTCCTCACCCTACCCCTCAGGACCCACCCTCCCTACTCAGCCTGGGAAGACCTCCCAAGATTGTAAGAATAGGCCCGACCCTCTCTGGCCATGGCCCCAAGTTCCTGAACATGGAAGCACACATAGAGGGACACACAGAGGGACACAGAGACCCTGGCATGTGCAGAGGGATATGCCGCAGATGCATCCTGGCCCACGCAAACACAAACACAGGCCAGCTCCCCTGGGTGCCTAGCTCCTCTAGACACCGACATTCAGATGCGCTTAGAGAGGGGCTTGAGGCAGACACCCTCAGCAGTCAGGAGGCCTGAGTTCAAGTCTCCACATTTATTGTCCTTAAAACCCAGTGCCCTTTCTGGGCCTTATTTCATCATCTGTAACATGGGAACGGACTGGGTGATTTCTAAGACTTTCTAGCTTGGCCTCCCCGGCCCCTAAGAGTCAACCCCACAGCCCTCGTTGGGTAGGGCAGCAGCTGCAGCCACAGCCTTAAGCGGCTGCCACCGTGGGCTCTGGCTCTCAGAAGCTGAGTGATGCTGTGAGGGGCCTTGTGCCAAGGATGAAGCTGGCACTGAACAGCAGCCCAGGTGGCTCCGGGCCTTCTCTGGGCCCAGGGCCCAGCCAATTTCTGTTCTGTTCCTGTAGAACTCTCTCTGGATTCCATAGCTGGATTTCCTCTCTCAGCTCAGTGAAAAATAAAAATTCCAGATGACCTGCCTATTCTCCCACTTCTTACTGACCTCCAGGAGTCTTGGGTTTCACAGGCCCCTAACCCTGCCCTTGGAGGGGTGTCCTCTACCTCCCACCCACAGCTTCACAGGAGTGCCAGCTCCTACAGGATATTCAAGCTCTGCCCTCTCAGGGCCCTGGGCTGGGGCGGGGTCCCCGCACTGACTGAGCACCAGGTTCAGCCTGTGGCCCGATGAAATAACTCTGGGCTTTGAGGAGGCTGTGGCAGCCATCTGGATGGGCGGCACCTCAGGAAGCCTGGGTCACTACCTGAGACTGTAGGAGGGGCTGAGGCTCAACCACAGCTGTCTCTGGCACCTGTGCCTATATCCCCCTCCACACCTTGGAAATGGAAGGTGTAACAAAAAGAAGGCAGGGCAACTGTGTTCCAGCCCAGGCACTGCTGTGTGACTTTGAGCAGGTCCCTTTCCTTCTCTGAACCTGTTTTCCCCCCTGTGAAATTAAGAGCCCCACCCCACCCAATAATAATACCTGTTTCAACAGGTGACCATTTGTAAAGCCCTTGGCACATGATGGACCATATCAATAAATGGTGACCCATTCTTTAAAAAAAAGTGAAGAGTCCAAATCTCATCCTCTCATCCTGCTCACTGGTGTGTGTGTGTGTGGTGGGGGGGGGGGTATCCAGGAGACCAACCAGGAGGGTCCACAAGCAAGCCATCCCAGGGGCCTGAGAGGAACAAGGTGCTACAGGCTGACCCTGGTGCCCCCACTTGACACCAGCCTGTGGAGAAGCCAGCCAAGATTTACAGGTGGAAGAGCTGAGGGTTTGGTTTCAAGGGCAAAGCTTCTGTTAGGCCTCCTTCGTAAAATAAGAACAAGGAACATAAAACCTGTGCAATAGGTAATGTGGGGAGGGACAGGTGGAGGAGAGAGGACGAGGAGTTAGGAGGGTGGAGGCAGGGAAGGATGCAGGCCCAGGAGCTGGGCACTGCTGCTCAGGCTGTCACGCTGGGCCTTCTCTCTTGAGCGTCCCAGGGGAAGGGGTCTGGGCCTCTGAGCTGCTCCTAGGCTGCCCCCCGGGGTAGTCACTGGACAAAAACTCCTCCTGATCTTCCTGGAGCTGGAGGAGACCAAGTCCCGGCCCCAGGCTGTGTGTGGGGGGCGGGCATGGGCATCCTTGGCAGCGTCAGCAGCAAGGCTCACGTCAGCACTCCACCCTCCGGGGCCTTCTGCCTAATGGGATTGGACAGACCCCTTTCCCCTCAGTGGTTTTCAGGACCAAGAGCAAAAGAGGCAGGAATGTGGGCCATGGGGAGGCTGGGGGGTGAGCACTCACTGAACCCTCACACAGTGGGCTGGCTGGGGCCTGGGGTTAGGGAGCGGCAGGTTCCTTCCTCACAGCCTGAGAACCCTGAGCAGCTCTGACCTGTCTGCACGCCCCTGGAATCGGGGTGGGGGGTGGGTAGTGGAGGCTCTGGGGCAGGAGCTGGCTCTGGGGCTCAGGCAGAGATGGGCACGGAGGGCAGGCTGAGGGGTCCCCAGACTCTGCTGGCCTCCCCCGCCTCCCGCTTCCTTCCCCTGCTCTTCTCCCGGGGTTGGTCCTTTGGGAGAAGGGCCCAATGCTGGCTGGGCTTGGGGGACTTAGTGGAGGTAGGAGGACAGGGCAGAGTGAGCGCCCAGATGCTGGAGGGGGCGGTGGGCAGCAGGGGGTGGAGGAGGCCTGCCCTGCCTTGGGCACTTTTTTTTTTTTTTTTACAGACCTAGTTCTAACTGGTAGTCAAGAACCATAGATACATCACAAACATTACTTGGGCACTTTCAAGGTTTTAAAGGTGAGAGACAGAAACAACTCTCACTCCTATAGGAGAAAAACCGTATTATTAAAAAAGCAGATTAGCATATTTCCCATAGGCCTCTGTCATTCAAAGAAAGCCCTAGGGAGCCCCACCTCCTCTGGCTGGGCTGCCTCCCTCCTTGGCAGGTGGCTTAGACACATCTAAATGTCTTGCCCAGGAAGGGCCCTTCCCCAGGGCCTCCTCCACCTGCCTCAGCCTCCCAGGCCTTTCCTGTACCCAGTGCCCCCATGGGGGCCCACTCCTCTCCACATCCACATGTATCATAATACCAGGCCCCTGTTCTCAGCCAGCCAATGCAGACATCACAAACAAACAACTGGGGTCTGAGGGGCCAACCTTTCATCCCATCATCCTTCTATTCAATTAGTCTTTCACAAACCCTGTCCTCCTCACTCCCACTCTCCCTCCCACCCATTCTTCTCCACTCACCCACCCAGCTGGGTCCATTCATTCTCCTCCTTCCTTCCCCTCATTTTACTCACTGAGGCTTTTTCGTCCAGCCCGTTCCCCATCTGAAAATAACATTTATTGAATTCTGTGTGCCGGGCTCACGTACGGTGACTCATTTAATCCTTAACATTCCCACGGGGCACTTATCTTCATCCTCATTTTACTGAGAAACAGGCTAATCAGTGGGTCCCAAGCTTCAGTGCCAAATGGCAAGGCCAGAATTTTAGCTATGCCTCCTGCCCTCTGGGCCACTGCTCTACACTGCCTCCCAACAGCCAGGCTTCAGGGAAATTAGGTCCCTCCTAACCTTTCCTTCCCTGTACAGCAGCCCTTTAAGGTCTGCACGGAAGGCTGAGCAGCCTTGGTGGCTGTCCAGGGGGTGAGCTCCCCTTCCCCTAAGTCCCCAAAGATGCTCCTGAGTGCCATTCAGGCCAAGACCCCATCAGTGGCTGGGGTGAGGGCTGCTGGAAACCACCCCAACTTGGGGGGTCTGGGGAGCTGAGCATGAACACAGGACACCCTAGAGGATGCCCTTTCCCCGATCTAGCTCACTGCCCACTCACTGGCCCAGGGTAAGAGCGGGTAGCGACTGGGGTGAGGGAGTGTGCAGTGCAGAGCACAGAGGGTAACAGGACTGCACTCTTGCCATTGAGCCCTCCTCCACGTGCAGAGAGGAAGGGCCTTGCCTGGGCTCCCAGGCCTGTGCTGGTCTCCTGGGTGGTGGGAGGACTGGTGGCTGGTCCACCTGACTCTCCCAGATCTCCCAGGGGCTAAGGGCAGGAGGCAGATGTGGCTCTCACTCGCCCACCCTGGGGCCTCCCCAGCCCTCCCTCATGTCACCCAGCTTTTCCTGGGGCTCCTCTAGTCCCAGCCTGTGAACAGGGGCTACCTCCAGCTTTTCCCAGGTCAAGAAGAGAAGAACAAGTTTAGAAAATAATTTAATAGAAAAACAATGAATTACATTCTTTACACCCAGCCTCCTATAGGGAAGGCAGACAACTCCTGCCCCAAGGAGGCATTTCAGGGCAGAAGGGTTAGAAATCACTAACACCCTCTCTGACTTTTTAGAAAAGAAACCCCTAAATAACTCTAGGTGTATATATTCTTTCCAGATTAAAGTCACTTTGTTCTCCTGAAAGCCCATGAAGGGGGTTGAGGAGATAGTAGCAGTCCCATTGGAGAGATGGGGAGACCCAGGCCCAGAAAGGGGAAGGAGCTTGCCCGGGGTCACACACTGGAGTAGCAGCAGTGTCAGACCTAGAATCAGGTCTCCTGGATCACTGGGTCCCCTGGAGCCTGAAAGGCCAGGCAGCCCCCATGCCTCCCCGTCCCAGGCCAGGACCAGCTCCGAGGCCAGTAGGGGCATTCCCCTCAGAGGGATGAAGGTGGGAGGAATGACTGAGGACCCCTCCCCTTGTACCCCCCAGGCCAGGGCAAGAACAAGGCATGGGATTTCTCAAATTTGCCTCACCTCTACAAAAGATATTATTTTCATGCATGAAGGATTATCTTAAAATATTGAGAGGGTGGGCAGGGGTCAGCTCCCAGGAAGACTGGTGAGTTCTGTGGGGCTGAGTGCATATGGTGGGATGGGTGCTCCCTGAGGGGTCTTGGAGTGCCCTGCTCCACTGCAAGGAGGGAGGTAAGTTGCAATAAAGGCTCCCAGGAAGGAAAGGGGTGGGCACAGCTGCCTCCTGGCAAGGACGGGAAAGAGAACAAGTGCCCTGCAGAGGGCTCCCTGATCGTCTCAGAGCAAAACCAGAAATCAACAGGCTCAGGGCTCAGCAACCACCAAATAACAGAAGTCACGTGAAAGAAACACTCTTCTCCCAGAGTCCTCCCCACCCCGGTGCTCCCAGTACACACAGTGGGTAGGGGGTTAAGAGTCTTTCAAGTGGTGCTGGGGATGCTGGGATGTGGGGTGTCCCAGAGTTGCCCATCCAGGAAGCCTGCTCCGCAGGGTGGCAGAGGGCCACAGAATTCTGAGGGTCAGCTGGGGTGAGAGTGTCCCCAATTCCCAGTGACCTGTCCAATCATCCTGCAGCGTCACTGCAGAGTACAAGCTGTGGAGGGGAAAGTGGGGAGCGTCAGTCTCAGGTCTCTGGCAAAAGAGGCAGAATCCAGGGCTGCCCCAGCTCTCACCCCTCCTTGCGGGGAGGGTCAGACTCCAGGGCAGGACTCACAGCTACGAACAGACTCCGACAGCCCCTCTTTATCCAGGGCCTCAGCTTCCCAATGAGACTCCCTCATCTGCGGAACATAAAGGGCAGAGACAGTGATGGAGAGGCCTTCAGACAGAGACGAGAGGAAGACATACACAGCGGGGAGCAGGGGACAGACAGCCACAGGCAGAGAGGAACAGAACACATACAGCTTCATCCCAGTGTGGGCCCCCATGTGCCCACCTTGACCTGCTCCTTCAGGTATTCAGCTCGAGCCATGAGATTCTGAACCTGCCAAGGGAAGACATGTCCATGGACGTGGGGCGAGGAGAGGCCTCCAAACTGAGCTCCTCCTCACTCCCGATGCTCTCCAGAACCCTCTGCCTCATTAGAACAACTTGCCGCTGAGTCCTTATCTGCTCCTTCCTCCAGGAAGCCTCCCGATTGCTGCTGAGTTCCCAGATCCTGCCTGTCCCCTTGCCCTGACCTGAGCACCCAAGCCCTGACAGAGTGCGAGGGGCCACCAACTTAGCAAGTCTGTGTGGTCTAACTCCCAGACTTGGAGCACCCTGAGGGAACCCAAGGAGGTCCCCACAAATGGGAGAGGGGCAAACGGGGAAGAGGAAGCCCCCCAAGCCTCCAGACCCCAGTGGGCACCTCAGTGTGAAGCAGCTCCCGCCTCCGGCCTGGGGGCTCCGCTGCAGAGAGAGGGAGGGCACGTGGTGAGGGCAGGGCAGCCAGAGGCTTAGGGGAGTACGGTGATGGGGCCTCACCTGCCAGCAGTAGAAGCAGCTCCCCCAGGCCGTGCTGGTACAGGGCCAGAGCATCCTGCTCCCCACCAGCCTCGTCCTCCTGCAGCCACAGGGACACCAGGTCATTTAGGGGCATGACTTGGATTCCTCCCTGCCCTGCCCAGACCCCTCCCCCTGGCTACAAACCTTAGCCATGGCAGCTGAAGCCACTTCCAGGGCAGCTAGGAGGCGCGGCTTGTCCCGGGCCATCTCTGGGACGAGGCGCAAAGGCTCAGGGTGAGGGGAGCAGCCTGCTTTCTCATCTCAGGATGCCGACCCCAACCTGCCTCCCCCTCAGGCTGGAGGGAAGTTGCTGGGAACTGGTGGTCAGCCAGGATTGGGGCCTACCTCTGAGCAGGTCTCGGGCAGAGGTCCCCTGCCTCAACAGGGCCCGATTGGAGGAGGAGACGATGGCCTTGAGCTCCTCAGCCCGGGACACGTACTGTCCCACCTGCAGGAGGGCAAGGGGCCGAGGAAGGGCTCTCTCACCTTGCCTGCCTCGCCAGCACCCACCTCCAGGTTCTCCCTCAGGGACCGCCCCAAACTGTAACGTCAGCGGTCAACTGAGGCTGGCCTGACCCCCTTCCCAGGGAGAGAGGTTCCTCTAAGAGCCAATCCCCAGAGGCCCTGGGATCCCTCACCCATTTCCTCAGGGGACTCTCATTCACCTTTGCCTTAATTGCCTCCTTCCGCTGGGTGTCCACTTCATCTGCAGAAAGTGCGGGTTTATACGAGTCTAGAGCGAGGAGACGGCTGCCCCACACCAAACCCTCCAGAATCCCCCAAAGCACTAAGTTCCAGATTTACCCTCTGCCTTGTCTCCCACAAAATTCTGGAAGGGGAGCTGCTTCTGGAATCCAGGCACTGCAGCTATGGCTGACCCCACCCCTGCTGCACCCGGCCTGGCACTCACAGTGCAGGGCAGGCACGAAGAAGTCCAGAGCCTTGCAGTAGAGAGATAAGGCGGCCGCGGCGTCCCCCTCCTGGTCCTTCTTCACAGCCTGCACCACCAAGGCGGTCTGGGGGACAGACAAGTGAGAAGTCATGCCCACCCCCCATACTCACCACAAGGGGCGATGCCCTGAGCCCACCCTCTGCCTCCTGCTGGGCAAGTCACCTGGTCACCACTGAAAGGGGTAGATGAAACCCCAACCTGCCCTCAGCCCACCCATCTCCATTGGTTGCTCACTGCTTGTGCCAGGCTCTCCCCACTCGGCATGTGCTCCAGGTCCACCCAAGGGTGGGCAAAGAAGTCCTGGAAGGAGATGCGGCGGCTGGGGTCCCGCTCCAGAAGCCGCTGCAGCAGGTCCCGGCAGTCTTGGGAGAGGGCGGGACGCAGGGGGAGCTGCGGGGGTGGGGGAGGTACAGATCACACTGGGCTCCGGCACCTCGGCCCCCAGCCCCAGGCGCCGGTCAGGACCACCCTGTCCTGGGACGCCCCAGAGATACACATTTGACAGATAGAGAAAGTGAGACCAGGAAGAACAGTGATGGGTCAAAGTGTCGCAGCCAGTGAGAGCCAAGCCTCCTCCCCCAGGCTCCTGTCCACGCCCTCACTGGAACCCGTAGCTGTCATGGAAGCCTGTTTCCAGATCCTTTTCCCCTCTCTGGAATATGTTTCGGGGAAGGCTGGGCCTAGGTCTGCTTTGGCCTTCTCCCCATGGGGGGCCTGCAGCGGGCTTTGCTCCCTGTTGTGGCTGATCTGGGTCCCTGGAACTGAATGCAGCCGACTTCCAGGCTAGAGTGTGCCCCAGCTCCACGAAGGTGGCCTGGAGACCACACCCCAGTCTGTGCAGGTGGCAGTGAGGTCTCCTACCTCAGGGCCCTGACTCTCTCCGCCCCGCAGCAGGTGCCGAGGCCCTGCTAGACCTACCTCAATAACCCGGTTGCTCCGGATCTTCTCTTCCAGCTCCGAGAACGACCTGGAGGCAAAGGGGGGCTGCCCGAAGAGGGCTTCTGTGGAAGGGAGGCAGAGGGGAGGCTGGGAGGGGATAGGGTCAAGCCTGGCCTGGCCCACTCCTGGGGAGCAGCCCCAGACCAGGAGAGTCAGTGTTCTCATTAAAACGCTTCAGGAGTGGCCCAGAGAGGCCTTGCAGTGCAGGCCTCCAGGTGTGGGCAGGGGACAGCGCTCTCACCATACAGGATGACCCCCACGGACCAGAGGTCCACACGGGCATCGTACTGCCGCTGACACACCATCTCGGGAGCCATGTAGAGGGGAGAGCCACGGAGCACATGCTTCTCATCCCAGGGGGACATGTGCTGTGCAAAGCCAAAGTCTGCAGGCAAGAGGCCAGGCAGCAGGGCTCAGATTCCAGCTGCTTCTGCTCCTGGCCTTTACAGCCTCACCCTGGGCTCCAGTGCAGTTTCAGGTTAATGGGCCTCTCTGACCTCCAGTTTCAGGTTAAGGTGCCTCTCTGGCCTCCAGTTTCAAGTCAGTTCTCCTCCAAATTTTATCAGGGGCCACAACCACTGCTTTCCCACCTCACACTCTCCAACACCGCCACCACAGATTGAGTCATACTTTGAGCCCCAATCTTGGTGACAGATAAAGTACTAACCCTGGTCACACTCTGAAACCTGACTCTGGTCACACACTGAGCCCTGAGCCCGCCCATGACACTGCTGGAGTCGAGCCTGGGCAGCCTGAGAAAGGCCCTACCTTTTGGTGATGGGGCCCATCCCTGGACCTCCCCAGTCTGTCACTGTTTGATGACTCAGTAGAGGGCTCCATGAGAGCCACCCTCCAAACCTCCATGCCTTTTGTTCCAGACTCATACCTGCCAATTTAAGGTGGGGCTTCTCCAAGGAGCTCAGCAGAATGTTCTGTGGCTTCAGGTCCAGGTGAGAGATGTTCCGTTCATGCAGGAACTGCAGGGCACTAGCTGGGGAGTAGGACCCATGCAGAGAGACAGGTCAGAGAAGCCCATCTCCCACACCCTCTCACCTCCCCAGCCTTATATCTGCCCCTTCAAGCCTGCACAACCCCAGTTCTGACCTGGGTGGTCTACCAAATGCTTTACATACAAGCACCAGGCTCCCCCTTCTGCTAAGAATTTTCCCCACCCCCACCTCAAGTGACCTCCTTCCTCCCTTGTACCCCTTCACAAGTCTCCCATCCTCCTAGAAGCTTCCCTAGATGCCCCAGCCCTTTAGGTCCTTGCTCTCTTCCTTAGCAATGCACTTGGGTCTTTGGTATGTTCTATAAGGTCTTTGCATTACATTCCACGTGTGGAAGCCTGCACTCCCCACAGATCGGGCTCCTCCCCGTCTCTCTCACAGCATCCTTAAGCCAGGGATGGGCACATAGGAAGGATGGGCCCTAAAAATCCAAGCTGGGCTGGGAGACGACTGCTAAGAGTGTCAGAGCACTAAGCCTGGGGCAGGGGTAGTGTGAGAGGGCAGAGATCATGGGAAGGGGTGTCAGGCTGGGGTCAGAGGCTTTTACCCAACTGCTGCATGAAGACCCGAGCCACCTTCTCAGGCAGAATCCTGCGGGTATGGATGAAGCGAGACAGGTCACCTCCTGCACAGAACTCCATGATGAGGTAGATGTTGTCACTGTCCCACTGTGGTTAAAGGCAGAGAGGAGGCTTGAGGAGAGTGTCTCTTCTCCAGCCCCCTTTAGGGGTGGCCCCATCCCAGGCCCACACCTGGAAGTCTTTCAGCTGTACGATGTGGCGGTGTCGAATGCCCTTGAGGATCTCAATCTCTGTCAGGAGGTTTTCCACAGATGCCTTGTTCAGACTCTTCTTGGCCACGCACTTTATGGCTACCACCTCACGAGTATCCTTCTGTGGGGAAAGGAGATTTGACGGCTCTGCCTTGAGGGTACCAGGGACTATGTGTGGCCAGAAGGGCTCTGGTTCCCTCCGCCCCTCTCCCCCTCACAGGGCCTACCCACTCACACTAGGATCCAGGCTTCCCAGCTGCCCCTTCTCAGGCCAATGAGGCACCCGGATTCTGGAATCCCGGCTTCCCCACCAGCCTGGTGTTCTCTGCTCCACAATCCCTTTCATTGTATTCTAGAGTGCCCCTGTTAAAGCATGTTATTCACTGTTCTAAACTGCCCACTCTGCTTCCTAAGTGGGTCCAGCCTTCTAGAACCCTGACCCATACTCCTCCCAGACCATAGGTATCCTCCCTGTTTTGAGCCTGTTCTTCAGCCACTGACACCGAGGCTCCATCGAGGTCTCCACCTGTCTCTTCACACAACAGGGGTGTGTGTATGTGTGTTTGTTTTGAAAACCTATTGGTGGCGGTCACCACCCACCTCCTCCACGGAAGGTCGGCCTGGGACGGGGCAGGCCGTGGGCCGCTAACGGCTCTCACACCCTCTCTAACCCTTTCTAGTTTCCCGGCCCGGCACCCGCCTGGGCTTGCTCAGGGTCTGGCGGGCACCGGGGCCAGGCCCTCAAAAGTTCTCGTGCCCCCGATTCCTGCCTCGCACAGAAGCCCCGGGGCGCCCCGCACCCACCTTGGCGTAGGCCTTGTACACCGTGGCGTACGTGCCACTGCCCAGGCGCTCGGTGAGAATGAAACCGTCCAGCCGCGGGGGTCCCCAGCCAGGGCCCGCCATCCCGACCGCCGCACGCCCGCTGCCGGGCGCTTCCTGATTTCCGGCGCCAGGTTCCGGCCAGGAGCCCAGAACGGACAGCGCGCGGCTGTAGGACCGAACTCCACGCTGCCCCCAGCGGAGCCCGCCGAAAGTGCAGCGCGGCGGGCGGGGCGGGGCGCCGGCTCCCCACCGCCCCCGAGCCCCGCCCCCTCCAGGGACTCCAGTGGCTGCTCCTGGGCGCCTCCACCGCCTCCACCCGCACTGGAAATCACATGACCCGCCAGTACCCGCAAGATCCGTTTGGGGATACTGAGGAGCTCGCGGACCTAACGGGAGTTAGTGGAGGCCGGCAGACGAGGTCACCTAGGGAATCCCATCCAGGCTCAGACAGCATCCTAGAGATCGCCCACGTGAAGGGGCGATAAGAGAGAAGCCCGGCTGTGTAAGACACCTGTGTAAGCAGGTGTGTAAGACGGGGAGGGGGGGTTCAAAGAGGTCCCCAGCCCCCAAGACCAGCAGCTCTGAAAGTGGAAGTACTGGGACGAGAAAGTACCATGGAAGACAACAAGCAATCTCAGTACGGGGCCAGCCAGGGAGTAGAGCAGCCAGACGCAGAGTCTTCACTGTCTCCTCTCGCCTATGGCTGGCGTGCCTCAGCCCCCTACCCTATGGGCCACTCCCATCCTCCCAAGTCCAGCAGACAAGAGGACCAGTATTGTCTGAAAATGTCTTGTTTTTATTTAAGGACAAAATTGAGACATAACATATACATTTATACATGGAGAAAAAAATACCAGAAAGGAGTTTACAAAACCTTGGTCACTGCCATTATCATTCAGTGGCTCTGGGGCTGTGTAAGCTGGCAGCTTGAGGGCTGTCTCTGGGTAGCAGGTTGGCCAGCTTTTTGAGAAGTCCCCTCAGTCCACCCACCGACTCCTACCGCCTCTGGAGGACAGGGTACAGGTTTTAACCATGAACTCCTAAGCACCCATCACAGTGACACACCTCCTTGGGAATCCCCAGGACTAGTGTAAGGTGACCTAGACTCTACTTGGGAGTATGGCAGAACCCTAGAGGATTAGTCTGGAACCCTCAGAAAGGTGGCCTGTAGGATGCAGTTCTGAACTGATTCCCCCTGCCCTCCCTCTAAGTCATATAAGCTAGATATTGCTGATGGTGGGGGGCAGGGGTGGGGGGGGGCAGAATCTGAGGCCAAGGGAAAGGGCAGCTATCTCTCCGGAAGAGAAGAAATCAAAACAGACAGGACCAAATAAACCACAAGCAAACAGTCAAACCCACCTTCCTAGAAGACAGCCAAAGGCTGGCCAAGACAACTTTGGGTCGGCGTCCTCTATCCCTCTCCATCCGCAAATCCCTACCAACCCCGTTGCACGTTCAGTAAGTCTAAAGAGGGAAGGGCCCCAGAGGGCACACTGGGAGGGTGCAGGGGGCCTAAAGGGCTATGAAACTGTTTGTGAGAAACATGAGGCAGGAAAAGAGGCTGGGGCAACCAGGTTAGAGGCTCTGGAAGCCCGGAGACCACTCCAGTGATCTGAGGAACAGAGTTCAGACTGCAGCTCATCTAAAGGGGAGCCCTTAGGAGGCTACCCCAGCCTGGGCAGGAAAGAAGGGCAGGACTGTGGGAGCCACAGGCTGGGTCTGTGACATCAGATTCAGGCCAGGCCTGTTGGGGAAAGAGTGGAATCTCAGGACTCCAGCAGAAATAAAACTCCAGCTGGGGTGGGCCCAGGGCTGCCAGTGACCCCAAGTGTTTACATGTGTGTCTGTATGTGTGTGAGTACATGTGTGTGTATGTGTGTAGGGAGAAGAGAACTTCAGTCCCGCTGCTTCCAGAGAGACAAAAGAATCCTACCAAACCACCACCAGAGAAGGAAAGACAGCTGTTTTTTTTCCTCTTGTGTAAAAAACAGTCCCTGTCCCTCCCGCCACTTTCCTCGGGTGGAAGGGAGAGCTGGTTGCTGAGGAAGGAGGAAGAGCCACGGGCAAGACCCTCCCCAGGTCTGTGCTGGGCATAGCCACTGCTTAAGGCACCCACGGAAAGTGCAGCTCAGAAGGCAGGTGAGAGAAAAGGCCAGGGCAGAGGAAGAGAGTCAGGAGGACTAATTCCCCTGGAAGGCTCCTCGGGCAGCAGATGAGGCGGCGCTGCGGAAGGTCCTGTTACTGAAGATGCCCTGGGAAAACTCCTCTTGGGCCTGCTGGAAGCTGGCCCCCGTCCGGCGGTACAGGGAGTGCACCTGCGGAAAGAGGCTGTGGTGAGAGAAGCCCCGCCCTGTGGGCCACCAGGAACCAAGTCATCCAGGTTATATTCCCAAGGGAGCCACCACAAACCCCAGCCTGCCTGACCTCCCACCCAGAACCTTGGAGGAAGCTGCTGGACCTTTGAGGACCCAGGAGGCCCAACTGCTGTAGTGGTGAACACCCCCATGGAGAAGGCAGGAGAGAGGTGCCTGCTTCCTTGGGCTTGCAGCTGGCCCAGCACCCACCACTCACCCGCTTTAGGAGGAAGAGTGAGAGCACGGCACAGAGGGTGAAGAAGCCAGCCACCACCATCATGATGATCGACACAGCCAAGTCTTGCTTCAGTATAGACAGGGCTGCGATCCAACCACTGCAAGGGAGGAAGAGGCCGTAGGGAGTGTAGTGGGATTGGGCCCCAGAGCTCCCCGTGAGGGGCTCTTCTCCAAATGGCCACTGTGTGCTGAACACCGCCCAGGCATCTCCCTGCAGAGGCCATGCCTCTGTGAAGGCCATCAGGCCCCACACTGCCCACTGGGAATCTTTGGGCCATGTGAGGTCTGGAAGGGAGGATGTGGCTGCTGTCTTCACAGTCAGGAATAGCCCTGGGTAGAGCCTTTTCCTGCTGCTCTGGGGGTTAGGGGGGACATGGAAAGCCTGGCTACTCACTCCTGAGGGCCCCTCTCTGAGAAGGAGGACCACTGGCCAACCCACTACATTCATCCTCTCACCTCAGCTCCTGCCACTGCGGCCCAGGGACAGCCCCTCTGCCTCCAGCCAGTCATGTCTCCTTCCTGAGCCCCAGTGTCCTCATCTATAAAGGGGATGTCCTCACATTTTCTGATTTTAAAACTTACTACAAAGCTATAGCTATCAAAACAGTACAGTACTGGCATCAGGACAGATGTATAGATCAATGGAATAGAATTGAGAGCCCAGAAACAAACCTATATATTATCGTCAACTGATTTTTTTTTTTTTTTTTGGCCACGTGGCATGTGGGATCTTAGTTCCCCGGAAGTGTGGAGTCCCAACCACTGGGCCGCCAGGGAAATCCCAATCGTCAACTGATTTTTGACAAGTATGCCAAGACCACTGAATGGGGAAAGAATGGCCTCTTCAACAAATGGTGCAGGGACAACTGGATATCCACATGCAAAACAATGACGGGGGACCCTACTTTGACCACATACAAAAATTAACTCAAACCTAATAATAACTAAAACTATTGGATTTCATCAAAATTTAAAACCTTTGTACATCAAAGGATACTATCAAGAGTGAAAAACAACACACGGGAAGGAAAAAAATTTATATCTGATAAGCAGCTACAATGCTGAATATATAAAGAACTCAACAATAGACAACCCAATTACTAAATTAGCAAACGATATGAATAGACATTTCTCCAAAGAAAATATACAAATGGCCAAACAAGCATATAAAAGATGGCCAACATCACAATCATTCAGGAAACAGCAATCAAAACCACAATGAATTACCACACTTCTCGACTGGCTATAATAGAAAAAAGGAAAAAAAAGAGGAAAATAACAAATGCTGGTGAGGATATGGAGGGACCGGAACTCTCATACATTGCTATTGGGAACGTGAAATGGTTCAGCCTCTGTGGGAAGCAGTTTGGCAGTTCCTCAATAAATTACACACAGAATTACCATATGACCCAGCAATTTCACCCCAGGATACATACCCAAAAGAACTGAAAACAGGTACTCAAAAACCTGTACACAAATGTTCACAGCAGCACTATTCACAACAGCAAAAAGGTGGAAACCCAAATGTTTATCAAGCGATGAGTGGATAAACAAAATTCAGTATCTCCAAAAACAATGTAATATTATTTAGCCATAAAATGGAATGAAGTAATAACATGAACCTTGAAAACATTATGCTAAGTGAAAGAAGCCAGGCACAAAAAGCCACATGTTGTATGATTCCATTTATATGAGATGTTCAGAATAGGCAAATCCAGAGAGACAGAAAGCAGCTCAGTGGTTGCCAGGGGCTCAGGGAACAAGGGAACGAGGGAATGAGGAGTGATTGCTTAATGGGCATGGAGTTTCCTTATGGGGTGAAGCAAATGTTTTGGAACTAGACAGTGGTGATGTTTGCACAACACTGTGAATGTACTAAATGCCACTGAATTGTACATTTTAAAATGGTTTAAGTGGTAAATAAAATGATAAATTTTATGTCATGTGTATTTTACAATCAATAACAAAAAAGGGAGGGGGGATTATATCCACCCAATCGGTGGAGGGGGGGGGGGTTCTGAGGTGAGATGAGAAAGGCACTGGGAGGCTGGAGGCTGCAGAGCTCATCCAGGCAGGGCAGTGAGTGGCTGAGCCAGGACCAGAACTCAAGCCTTCTGGCTCCCAGTCCGGGGTATAAACAGCAGTTATTAATCACAGCCTTTTACCAGGACCTCACTTAGGGTAATGAGTAATGAAACTGGGTCACCAGTCAAAGAGAAAAGGGGCCAGATTAGAAACAGCAAGGTGAGAAGGAAGAGGGGTGGGGGGAGGGCAGCGTGCACTTGCTCCGAGTGCGAGCTGAGTCACCCCTCCCCACCACTCTGGACTTGCCAGCTCCACTGGAGGGAGGGGACCAAAATAGTACAGCCCTTCCAGGCTCAGGCTTTCAGCCAAGTGCCAGCCTGACCTTTCTGTAATGTTCCCTGTGCACTGGAGCAGAAAGGAAAACATCAGCCATTGGCTTTTCTTTTTGAGACTAATTCTGAGCTGAAGACTGCAGTAGCCAGGACACTCAAGCCAGCTGTGCTCAAGGAGAGCAGCCAGAAGGAGCCGATTCACAAGGGGCAAGGGCTCCATCTCCTGAGATGACAGGGCCTCTGCAAAAAGTCACAGCTCACAGTTTGCAAAGGCCAGGACACCCATCAGCAGCTGCCCAAACCTCAGGGCTTGTCTGGGGCCTATGAGAGTAGCACCAGCCTCTAGGAGGGCATGGCAGGAGAAAAGGAGGAGGAGGCCATCCCGGGCAGGACACAGCCCTGGTAGCCTAAGGATTCAGGCCAAGTCCACTCACAATGCCCCAGAAAGTGGTGAGCAAGGCAAGACAGTGAGTGTAGGTTACCAGTGAAGAAGTGGACGGGGGCACAAAGGCAGACCCCAGCTGACCCACCGTCCCCTCTCCCTGCCACGGTGGAAGATGGGTCATCTGTGGGGGCTTTCTAGGAGCAGAGAAACAGGGCACAACTCCCTCTGTGCTACCCCAGCTCTCACCTGTCCCCCAAGCTAGGGATGCCGATCAACTGGATGATGTAGATCCCTATTTGACAAAAGAATACAAAGAAGAACACGAAGAAGCTGAAAGAGTTGTCAGACCTGTGGAGAGAGGGGGAAACGAGAAGTCACAAGAGGGTTTGGGGCTCATTCCTCAGCCTTCCTCACTTGCTATGACACCTTCCTCGCTAGGAGCCAGGAGGTAGGATGCTAGTAGAAAGAGCTCCAGCGGGCCAGCCACACTGTCCCTAAGGACACAGGCACTCACCACCATAATCAAAAAGGGCTTGCCTTCCACTGCCTTCCAATTTAAGGGGCCAGTGCTTGACTGCTTCCTCAAAGAACTAATAAAGTTGCTCACCCCAAGGACAATGTAAACAGCCTAACAGTCCATTTCCTGGAGTACTTATTTGCATTATAACAGGGAAGAAAATCTAAGCCTGTTATAAAGATGATAAATCTTTTATAATAGAACTGTAGTCCTGGGCAGAAGAAAAGGTATTTGGGGAGTAGGGAATATCAGACAAAACTGGTGTTTTGAGTACTTCCATCTCGGTGTCCTGGAGGGCAAGAATACAGAGTGCATATTCAGTGAGTGCAACCCTGCTGAGTGCATGGGAGGGTTCAGCCACTTGCCCCGCCCCCTCTTCCAGGGGCCTGCTGGGCTCTCTGTCCTGAAAGCATCAACTCTGAGGCACAATTCTAAAGCCCTAGGGGGTTGTGAGGTGGATTCATTCATGTCCACAGAATCGACTCTAGGTCAACCGGTCAAATACTGGCACTCAGCGATGCTCATGAGTTATTGGGGAGGTGGGGGAGGAGCAGAAATGAGCATGGAGGGGTAAGCCATTGAGAGCTTATCCGAATCTGTCAGACTCTGTCTGACTATCAGAGAAGTCCCACTTCTATCAGAGAAGCACACCCTCTTCCCAGTGACTAAAATCCCACCGAACCAGACAAACTGGGAGCAGGGGGAAGGCAAGTAAGGCTCCTGATTTCCTCTCTAGGTCTCCTGTGTCTAGTCCAAGGACAGGGCCCAGAGCAGACCTCAGGTACAACTGAGGAAAACAGCTTTCCTGTCTGCTCTCACTATGGGTGGAAATGGGAAAGTGAATTTGCCCACCAATCCATTCTGCTTTAAGACTGGGATGGGGCCCCAGGGCTTATGGCCCTTGGCCTGCGACCGGGGATGCCAGCTTCACCCCTTGCCCCAGCCCCACTCACCTAAAAGCCTTGTAGACGGGTCGGTACCAACAAAGGAAGGCACAGGGGGTGAAGATCACAAACCACAAGATCGAGAGGCCAAAGTCTACTCCCTTGGAGGTGTCGACTAAGAACCAGGCCAGGCAGGCAAGCAGGTTCAAAAACAGGGTCACTGAATGCACTGGGAAAGGAGAGGGGAGAGATAGAGAGGCTTGTACCAAGGTGACTGAAGGCTTCCCCAACAAGGCAAACCACCCCTGCAGAGGAAAAGAAGTCCAGGCTATGAGGGCAGCTGCAGAAATACTAGAGGACCTCAGTCTGTACACCGGCGGGGTTAGTTCCCAAATCCTGGTTTTCTGCGACCTTAAAACCAGGGACCAAACCAAGTTCCTAAGAGACGATGGGACAGCATAGGTATATGAGGAATGGCAGTGGAGGGGCAGATGCAGACCCAAGGGCTGACCCTTGGGGAATGAAGTCTTTCTCTCAGCAACTCTTTCCCCTGGTCCTGCACAGCCCACAATGCAGCTACAGGAAGTCTTTTATCCTCACTCCTAGGAGCTGAGGGGACTGTGGGGAGGGGAGGCCTTCACCTAAGGAGGGTCCTTTAGTGTAGTGAGCTCTGCAGGAACTCAGAAGCCTCCAGCTAGTCCCACTCTACCCGATCCATGGTCTGGACTGGCCCTTGAGGGGAGGTTCCTAGGACAGGCAGCAGACTGTAGAAGGCCAATTATGTGGGCAGAAGGCACCCCCCAGCCCAGCACTGAGAAAGGCTGGAGCCCGCCAGGGAGGAGCCGCCAGAGCAGAGATAGGGCTCTTGAGTCACAGCCCATTTCACCCTGGAGCTCAAAGGGGCAGGAGCGGGACTCACACATCCAGAGATAGTAGAGCATCTTGCATATCCGCTGGTAGTCGGCAGGGATCTCTGTGGAGAAATCCTGATAGAAGCAGGGCTTGACAGGGCACCACACAGGCAGGGGCGGCCAGTTGTTCTCTCTCACTGTGTGGAAAGAGGTGAGGACGTGAGCCCAGCCTCAGCAGCAGCTTGGCGGAATGCACACACTGGCCTCATTCATGGGTCAAACCAGGGCTCCCAGAGCGGCGCCAGCAGGCGGGGCTCGGGGTCTATGGATACGGAGTGGGATGGGAAAAGGGTGATGGGACACAAATACCCATGAGCTCACTCCAAGATAATGGACCCCAAATGTACTGGGAAACACAGAGCTCAACAGCCTAAGTGATTATTTTCATTAACAACCAGACCATAAGCGCAAAGGGTCCTCATCATGAGTAAGGAATCCTGGGACCAGTGCCCCCACTCTATCTAAGAATTCTAGAGCTGGGAAGGAGTGTAGAAATAATCTATATCCATTAGGACTACATGGCAAGTCTCCTAACCTCCACCTTACTTGGTATTCCCCAAGGCCAATGCCATTCTAAGATGAACAGGAGTTCAGCAAAGCTCCGAGGCTGCCCCAGAACAAGAGGGCTTGGGGAACTCCCTAAGCCAAGCACGGTGGCCTCCCTTACTGTGTAAGTTGGTTACAGTGCTCTGCAGCTCCCGCTCCTTGCGTTCCAGCTCAGCTGCTTTCCTGTCCAGTTCTTCCTGCTGCCGGAGCAGGCTTGCCTGGGCTGCAGAGGCCACAGCCTGGAGGGAACAGAGGAGGTGGCGGGTGGCCAGACACAAGAGACAGTGAGACAGTGTCAGCATGAGCAGAAGTCAGAGGGGCCTTGCCCCCATGCAGGGAGAGCCCAGAGTCCTAGCCCCAGGGTGTCTTGGGTACCTGAGACCACCGTAGAGAGGCCAAGGTGACCTGCCCCCTACCACCTCTATACCACCTCTGGCCCCTTAGCCATTACCAGGGCTTTTCTCTCCCCTTCATCCCTGAGCTTGAGTTAGGGTTAGGGTTATTTCCCATATTGGAGTCCAGGCAAAGTTCAGTTAAAGTGATTTCTGGAGCAATGGCAAAGGGAAAAAGACCTCACAAGAAACTAACCTACAGCCAGAAACCCAGAGACCCAACCTCACTTGAAGTGTGGGTGTGTGTGTGTGTGTGTGTGAAGGGAAAACAGTGCAATCCTGCCAGCAGTGCGAGGGGAAGGGAGATACTCGAGCGCAGCCTTGGGTACCCAGAGCCTTGGGGATCTATGTTTAAGCACCACCCCCTGCCCCACCCCCAGGAGTTGCCCAGAGGTCCACCTGAACTGTTACCCAGTATAACCCAGGACAGCCCTTTAGGTGTGGCCCTGCCTCGCCTGGCTTTCATGGCATGAAGAGTCCAAGCTTTCTCCCTCTCCAGGCAGAGCTGGGCCTCTGAGTGAGGCAGCTAGGATACTACACGTGAGGCTGAATACGGCTGGGCTTGGGTCTGGTGTTCCAGCCCAGGGCCCTGCTCCCCCTGTTGGGACCTGGTTCCTCCTGAAGTCTACAGTCCTCTTTAGGGAGCAGGTATCAAACAGGTCATCTCACAGGATGACAAGGCAGGCATACCTGTACATACGTAGCTACGCGCGTGCGCTCTCTCTCCAAAAGGCGTTCTCCAAAGAGCTAAGGCTACCTTCAGGAGGTAAACTTCAAGCAGTGGGGGCGGAAGAATTGACCACCCGAGACCACGTGGAGGGGCTTAGCCTCCTCTCCCAAGTCTGCAACTTCAGCTGAGTAGGACCAGGTCCCTACGGCCCACCACCCAGCCGAACAGCAAAGTCACCCCTGCCCCTGAGCCTTGCCTCACCTCCACAGGGTTCTAGGGCCACGGGTGGGGCTCAAGGGCCCAGGCAGGGCAGAACGTTCAGAGCAAGTCCAGTCAGACGGTAGGGGCAGCCTGGGGCCCGCTAGAGTCCACAGCCCAGCTTGGGCAGGCTCCAGGGGCCTTGCCCTCACTCTTGCTCATCTATACTTTGCCTACCTTCGGAAGGTTTCGCATGTAGCTGTCTCTGAGAATACTATCTCCTCCTAGTAGCATCTGCCTCTCTGAGAGCTCGCTCACTGCCAGGAATCTGGTAGGCAGGAACTTGCTGGCCTGTCTAAGCAGGAGCTGCAACATACAACTCCACTGTGGGCCATACTCACCGGGGGCAGTGAGGAGCGTGGGGTAGGGCAGTGAGGCATGGAGGGGAGTGTCGGGCACAAAGCAGAAAGATTCACAGTATTTGGTGAAGGGACAAAGGAAAACAGGAAGGTGGGCGGGAATAAATGAGGTTAAAAGAAGGAGGAGAGAGAGAGAGGAAGGGAGGGAGAGAAGAGAGATTCTGGGCCCTGTGTAAGAGAGAACAAACCAAAGGCCCAAGGAGGATGTGGAATGGCACAACAGGATCAAATGCTCTCTCTGACACCAAGGACCCTGGCCTGGTGAGTAGAGCTTATTTTGGGTGGTGGAAGTAGGGTGGGGGAAAGGATATTGGGAGACGATATAGGTTGGCAGAGCAGACTCTCCATCTGCAAGTGACCAACTTCCAAGAGATGATCCAAAGGGCCCTGAAAGGGAAGCCAGGGATGAAAGCCCTCTGCCCACCCCTCAATCTCAGGGCTCAGCTACTGGTCTGGGTGTGTCCCTTTCTGGAAAGGAGCAGTCACAGGGATCCTGTCAACAGTACCTGGGGTGTTGGCTGTGTTGGCTCCACTGAGGGCTGGAGAACTGCCGGCTGCGAGGGCCCGGGGTGCTGTGTGACAGGAACCGTTGTCGCCGCATTTGTCTGCACGGGGCAGATCAGAGGACGGAGGTGAGTGGGCCTCCACTAGTTGGCCATGTGGGGACAAACCCACAGCAGGGTGAGCGATATGCCCCTGCCTGTGAGGGGCACTCCCTCTGGGCCTTCCCTGGGCCTCCTTCTGCAGCTTCTTGGCCAACGAGCCTCAGGCTCTGGACAATGTGATGCCTAACCCAGACCCTTGCTGGATCCAGAGCTCCCCAGCATCGCCTGGCCCTGTTCTGGGAGGGGCCCAGATCACGGACCCCAGGGGGAGAATGGATGAGTTCCTCATCCTTACCCCACCCCCCTGAGTTCACATTAGGACTGTCCCTTTGAGGATTGCAGCTATTCTGTCTCTGTCTCTGCCAAGTCTCCTTACCCCAGAGACGCCAGCACCACCCAGAGGACCCAGGGACTCAGAAAGAGGGCATGCTCACCAACCTCGGAGAAAGGGTTGAATTCAGCCAGGCCTCCTTGTGGCGCACTGGTCAGCTGGGTCACAGAGGGATCCTGTGAAGGCGAAAAAGAGCCATTAGACGCTAGGGAAAAGGGAGAACCTTGGTGAGGCAGAGGGAGATCACCATCTCTTGGCCCCTCCCAGGGACACCTGGCTGAAGTAAGGCTGCTGATGGCCCTTCCTAGTGCCCTGGAAAGCCTCTCCCGAAGGCTCCTGTGCCCAGCCTCTGCCACACCACAGCTGCAATCGCTTTTCCCTTTCTGGAAAAGGAGCGGTTCAGCCCAGATGACTTCCCGGAAGAGACCCAGAGCAAGGTCTACACTCTGAGGCATGGGAATAGACACCACACAAGTTCCTATTAGTGCCCTTTAGAAATTCAAAACGGTTAGGGAATTCCCTGGCACTCCAGTGGTTGGGACTTGGCGCTTTCACTGCCGGGGCCCGGGTTCAAGCCAGTGAACTAAGATCGGGGAACTAAGATCCCACAAGCCACACAGCACAGCCAAAAAAAAAAAAAAAAAACAAAGAAAACAAAGAAATTTAAAATGGTTTATAGTATTTACCTCCAGGGAGGGTTTGTTTTTGTTTTGGAGGGGAAGCAGGTGGGGGAGGCAGGTAAATGAGGTGGTGTGGATGGATATGTCCTTTTCACTTTCTAACCTCTCTGTACTGTTTTATTTATTATTTTACAGAAAACATTTATTCCTCTTATTTTTTAAAGGACAGTTTAAGATTCTGGAACAAAAACATGCTGCTGGCTGCCAGTGCTAATTTTATTAAATCATGCACACTTGCTAGGAATACAGATATGAAGGACGCAGATGAAAAGCCAAGAAATTGTTTTGGGTTTTTTTTTTTTCCAGATTCTTTTCAGAAAATGCAAAAATGTCCTCAGAACACAGCCTTTTCCCGAGTTTTCAATCTTCCCTTTCCCATCTGATCTCTGCCGAGGCCAACCCTTCCTGCTGAGGGCCTCACGCAGGGATCTCCGCCACCCTCTCCACCAGAGCAGCTTCCGTGCTGGCCTGAGGCTGGGCTGTCTTCATCCTGCCCCTCACCCAACAGAGCTCCTGTACACTCCCTCCCCTTCCCCATACAAAATAGCATGGGGCTCAGGTCCAGCTGGACAGAGATGCCTCTGAGGGAAACAGCTGGCACCAGACTCTGCCAAGGTCCCCGTTATAAGGCCTCACCTAGGCTCCCCTGTCTGTACACCTCACCCCTAGTCCCTCACTACTGGTCCGGATGCTCCTGTCCTTCATGCCCAGCTTCCCCTCCAGCAGGAAGCCTCCATAGATTGGATTCTTAAACACAACGTTAACAACAGACAGACCCTCAGAAAACCACCCCTCAATTTTTAGATGTGGAAACGGATATTCGCCACAGTGCAGTACTTGTCCTAGGTCTCAAAATGGGAGCTGGCTCGCTATTCTGAACATTTATAGAGCCACGGGTCAGCACCGAACATACCTTTTTCACACACACTAACTTCCTACCAAGGCCGTCAGCTCCTAGAAGGTGAGCCTGTGTCTGCAGGGCCCCAGGGCCTAGCCCAGCACCAACTCACTTCCCATCTCTGGATGGTCCTTGTCCTCTGCACCTCACCCAGTCTCCTCTGCAAAGAGGCAGTGTGGCTGTGTCCTTTCTGCTGGACACCATCCCTGCCTGGTGGCTCCTGCAACTTGGACAAAGTGACAAGGTGAGGCCTGAGAGGCCACCTGAAGTTGGCGAACTGGCCTTGAGGTTGTTGGCTGAACATCTAGCAGATTTATCCCAGAATTACTGAGCTGCCTTCCTGCATGAAAGATCTGGGGCTCAGTATCTGTTCCCCTTTCAGACTCTACAGACATCAAGCCACAGCAGAGAAAGTGAGCTGAAGTCACTGAAATCAGATCCACTGTCCAAGGAACTTGAGTCTGTCACTACAGGACAAGGACAGCAGGGCAGCTCTGGCAGCAGTTTCAGGAGCCAGCGTACACGCCTGGCTGTGGTACGCATGTTTAATAGGCAGCCTCCAGAGCCATGAAGAGACGTCATTTCCTTTACCAAGGTCAGCCAGAAGAGGATTCTGGGAGGCAGGGGGACTGACTACCCTATCCATAGTGACCCCTCCTCCTTTCTCTAAAATCTTAAAAAAATCGGCCCTGGACCCAGGCTCACCACAAACAAATCCTGTCTCCTCTAGCAGGCTATAAACTCTGTAACCAGGTGTTTCTGGATCTAGTTCATATTTCTGGCTCCCCAGTGCTTGGTGAAGAGAGCCTGATGCAAGCAGAAGCTCAGGTAATGTCTGAGAATAAGTGCTAGATGCTGCAGGCCCTCCTCTGCTTTCTCCAGGAGCTACTGCCCAAATGCTAGGGCACACAGAAGGGGAGGGCCACTTGCATCACAGCAGCAGCCCTGGGGCCCAGAAGCACCTTGCCTGGGAAAAGGAGCCTGGAACACTCTGGGAGACATGGGTACTTTCCACCTGAGGAGACCTAGGCTCTTTCTGAAAGATGTATACGGCTTCAAGAGAGGCTGAGGCCTGGTGAGAGAGGGAGGGAAGAAGAGGGACAGCCAAGGGAGCAGACATTTACTGAGTGTCTACCATGTGCCAGGCTCATCGCACAGCGATGCTACTGTGGAATTCTAGTCATCCCAGAACTGGCCACTGTGTCAAGCCACCAGAAAAGAAGGTTCTACCAGGTTCTTTTTCAACCTGGTTCCTCGACAGAATTAAGCCCCACTGCCCCAAGGCATCCACTGTCTGCAGTGACTTGACTTCTCTCCTGCACATCTAGAACAGTCCTGGTTATGTTCCATCCTTGGGAGAATGGAGAAAACACTAGCTCCACTCAGCTTCTGTGTTCCACAGCCCAGCTGAGCAGCACTGGCTGAGAAAAGCTACAACGCACCTCCTCATTCAACCTCACAACCATCCTGTTGTGAGGGGAAGTTCCCAGCTCAGAGAGGGGAAGTAGCTCATCCAAGACCTCAGGGACTGTAGTGGCTGAGCCAGATTTTGTTTTTGTTAGTTAGTTAGTTAGTTATGGTCACGTTGGGGCTTTCTCTAGTTGTGGCAAGCGGGGGCTACTCTTTGTTGTGGTGCACAGGCTTCTCATTGCAGTGGCTTCCCTTGTTGTGGAGCACGGGCTCTAGGGTGCGCGATTCAGTAGTTGTGACTCAAGGGCTCTAGAGCGCAGGCTCAGTAGTTGTGGCACACAGGCTTAGTTGCTCCGCGGCATGCGGGATCTTCCCAGACCAGGGCTCGAACCCGTGTCCCCTGCACTGGCAGGCGGATTCTTAACTACTGCGCCACCAGGGAAGTCTCTGAGCCCAATTTTGAATCCAAGTCTGTCTGTTTCCAAAGACACGAGTGGTAAACCTGAGTGGGCAGTGCGTCCCCAAAGCCTGGCTTGGGGGCTGACCAACGGAAGGTGTTCAGTCAACGTGGGGTTGAGGGGTCGAGGGATGCTGACAAGGGCACCGTGAGTGACTGGGACGACTGCTTCTGCTCGGCTCTTTATTCCCAGACTTCAGAGCAGTCTTTCCTGGCGAACACCCCTGGTGGGACACAGGCAGAGAATCTTGCAAGTAAGGACCACACTGACTGGCCTGAATGAGGACCCTCAGATTTTACTCCAAGTCACAAGTAAGAAGTCAACAGCAGCAACCTTACTTCCCCCTCACCCAGCATCAGCTGGCTCACAAGTGGGTCAAGTAGTTATTTAAAAGCATGGTGAGAGCTAAGTTTCAACTACAAAGAAGTAACCTGACACTCCCTCAGTGCCCAAAGGACTCAAACTGGTTAATGCCCTTTACTGAATTTATAACAAACAGAATGCTCCTGATCTCAGTTCTTTTCACTCAGCAAGCAGTCACAAACAGTGTGAGGGACACACCAAGAGGAAAAGGACGCGGCTATTGCCCTTCTGGAGACCAAAATCTGGTAGCTGAGACACGTGCACACAGCACGGGAGTAAAAACAGGAGGGGAGGGGAGGGGAGAGGAGGCCCAGGCGGGCTTGGAGAAAGGCACAGTTCCAAGAGGAGGGGAGGAAGGGGAGCAAAGGCCCAGTCAGAAAGCTCAGGCCACCACAGCTGCGGGGCAAAGGAACACTCCGTGGAGCTGGGGTGTGAGGGACTGAGAAAAAGACGCAGCACAGCTAGGCTGCAACTCTGCCAGGGAAGGGCCTTGAAGAACACACTTGCTTTCACTAGTTTGGCAACCCCTTTCCATGCATCTCCCAGGTCCTGGCTGTGCTCGAGTTTACTGTGACTCTTCCTTGCTTTCCCACCCTACACTCCACCCAGGCTCCCAATGTGAGATTTATTTCAGGCTCCAAATAAATACATTAAATAAATACCTCATGGACTAAAAGAAACTCGGCCACTTTCTCTGGGAGGCAGAGAGTCACCAATACTTTGGAACCTCTGTGAAGTCCTATTTGCGTTAGCGCCAAGGCTGTGTGTCATAGAACAAGAAGGGGCAGTCATCACCAGATCGGCTGGCTGGGTCCCAGGTGTACAAAGAGCCACAGTTAACCTTGGTACTCTCTGAGCCAGAGCCTGAGAAGCCATCCAAAGGAAACATGAGGAAAATATGTAAAAATCTGTATCTGCAAATGTATTCATTGCACCAGTATTTACAACAGGGGAAAAAAAGCAGGGAACGACTTAAATATCCAGTGGCAGCGAGCACAAGTACATTTTGGTGCATATCCCCTCAATGGCCTAAACAGACACTAAAAATCACAGCTATGAACACAGGGCAGCAATAGAGAAAAGGCCTGGTTATATGAATATCAAATGACAATTCTGTCAGAAGTACTCATATAGAAAATACATCAAAATAACAACGGTTGTAAAAGACTGGTAGAAATATGGATGATTTACTTTGTTTTACCAATTTTCTATAATGTGATTATGTTATGTTTATGTTAAACACACATGTACACCACGTACACACTTATTTTTAAAAAGAGAGCCTGAGAACCCACCAACATGCACCTTGGGGCCTCCCTCCCTGCCACAGCAGTGATGTACAGAAGCACCCAAAAAAGTGAGTCTAAGTCCCCGGCCTGGCGTTGAGGCCCTCCCTGACCTGGCACCAGCTCTCCTCTCGGCACAGCCTGTCCTCAATCAAACGGAGCCCCCGCCATCTCCTTCCACCTCGGTCTGTTTACTCCCTACACAAACCATTCCACACCAGCACAGGGCAAGGGCACAAAGAAAAAGCCTTGGTTCCTGCCCCCAAGAAGCAAATAGCACAGAGAACACAACAGAAGCCTGGGCAAGAAGTGACAGCACGTTATCAGTGCTGAACAAGGTGCAGGCAAGTGCAATAGGCTCGCAGAGGAGGGAGTGAGGAAGCTGTCTGGAGACTCAGGGAAGGCTTCACTGAGGTGGCATCTGAACTGGATCTTGAAAGAGGAAAGAAATTTAGCAAGCACTAAAGAGGAAGAGAAGAACAGCATTTGCAAAGACACAGCATCTTTAAAAAGAGCTTGCGTGTGTTCAGGGAGAAGGTTCTGGAGGCAGTGGGGCGAAGTGCGTATATACAGAGAGGAGCACCAGGGACCCAGCCTGCAGAAGAGGTCAGGCCATACTGCAGGAGTTCAGACTTCACCCTGTGGGCAACGTGGACAACTAGAGATTGTGAGCAGTGATCACCTCTGCCAGCAGTGAGGAGAGTGTGATGTGTAGGGAAGGAGGATGGTGGGAAGACTGGCTGGGACACAAGAATCCACGTGGGTGATAATAAGGCCTGAACTAAGGGATGACTCTGGAGATGGAGAAGAGGGTATGGGCTCCAGAGACCCTTCTCAGGTAGGTGGCACAGGCTCGGCCACTCCCCAGGATGGTCGAGGTATGGAGTTACTGCAGGACAAGACAAGATGGGGAGGGGAGGGGAGGGGGAGGGGAGGGGAGGGGTGTGGAGGGGAGGGGAGGGGAGGGGAGGGGAGGGGGCCACTGAACAAGGCGGTCATGGGAGAAGAGGAACAGGATTTTCAGGAGCAGGTGTGTGGGAGTGGGGAGAGGATCTGAGAAGGTACTGTGTCACACTGGAGAGACGTATAAAATGTATCTCGGGATTTCCCTGGTGGCGCAGTGGTTAAGAATCCACCTGCCAATGCAGGGGACACGGGTTTGAGCCCTGGTCCAGGAAGATCCCACATGCTGCGGAGCAACTAAGCCCATGCGCCACAACTACTGAGCCCACGTGCCACAAATACTGAAGCCCGCGCACCTAGAAGCCGCCGCAACGAGAAGCCCACGCACTGCAATGAAGAGTAGTCCCTGCTCACCGCAACTAGAGAAAGCCAACACGCAAAAACAAAGACCCAACACAGACAAAAAATAAATAAAATAAATTAATTAATAAATTAATTTTTAAAAATGCATCTGGGTGGAATGGGTAAAAATGTCCAGGTGAGAGTTGGAAGTACTGGTTTGAAGCTCAGGAGAATGGTGAGGGCTAGAGTTCTAGATCTGGGACCGCTGGTATGCAGATGCTATTCTGAAGCCATAAAAGTGGAAAGACTTACTTGGAAAGGTATACAGCAAGAACAAAGTCAAGGACAGAACTCCAGGACACCCTTAAAGGTATAAGACAGGAAGAGAAAACAGGCGGAAGGAGGTGAGAGTTACCAGTGTAAAGAGGCCAAGGACAGAGAGAATTTCAAGAGAGACTGGCCAAATGAGCTTGCGCATCACAAGCAGCAGGCATATCGTGGGCCCATGGCTCCCAGAGAGACCACAGGATCCAAGAGTGAGGAGGCGCCTGGGACTGCGGGGATGACAGTGCGTGGAAGCGACTTTAAGTTCTTGGCGCTCCTTCACCTGAGATACCCTCTCTTGCCATATGCCAGGCTTTCTGCTCTCAGCTCAAGCCCTTCCTACCACGGGACTCTGCCTCGTTCCTCCTCAGATCCCTCACAGATCCTTTTGGCAAGTTTTGACTGCCCTTTACGCACCACGGCATGCTGTCATGAACAGCGAGCATTTCTTAGCTCTCCTGCCAGATTACAAGCTCTGACAGACCATGTGCCCATTTATCTTGGTCACCTGCACAGGATCTTGGAGCAGCAGTGGCTCAGTGATGTGCAAAAACATGTCAGCATCTCAAAGGAGCACTGCTGGACGGGTCACACCTTGCTAATTAATGTGCATGGCACTCTTTTCTTGAAGACGCAGCAGGTACCCCTTGTCTGTCCTGGTTAAATATTACCATTTCTCTGAACCCAGCATCATCCTACACCAAGTGGCTCCAAAGAAAACTTAATAGTGTAGGGTCAAAGTTCAGCTGTGTCTCTGGCCAAGTGCTTTCGAACACCCAGCCTGGCTCCAGGCGCCAACCATAAAGTCAGGGACACCGCCCTCACCCCCCCACCCCCATCTGGGCAGCTGTCTGGGGACAGTTAAACTATATGAACCTTGCCATTTTCAAATTTCTCGAGACAATGCTCCTGTTCCACAGGAAAGTTCTACCAGGTCCAACTGGTGGTTTTGAGAATTCCCAAAGGTACAGTCAAGCTGGAGCCCACCCTCTCTGGGAAGTGACAAAGCCCTCAGTGTCTGTGCAGGGAACTTCATGTAACTCTGTTCACACCCAAATCACATTTCTGCCACCACTTTCTCCTCCCACAGGAGAGAAACGTTTTAAATCCTTGGAAGCAGCCACACCACTGAGATTATCTTTTAACTGCAAGGAGGCAACGTGTGAAAGTGATATGGTGTGATTTGGCAACTCATGAACGCTGAAAGGCTTTCTCTGTTCAGCACCACCAGCTAGTCCACTCCCCCTCCTTGAGATCAATGCCGACTGCCTGGGGTAACCTGACAGATACGCCAAGTAGGAAAGCAGCCCAGGCATTTGCCTGGGTGAGCTGCTTGTTAGTGGACTGCTGAAAAAGAAAACGGGGAGTACAATGCCTACCTGTAGCCCTCAACCTCTTCATCACCCAAGACTTTCTGAGAAAATTTTGGCAACAGACATGCTGGAAAGAAGGACCTGCATACCCAGATGGTACAAAGCAGATGTGCCATAATTCACAGAGGGATTAGGCAGTGCCAATGGAGGTTGGGAAATCAGCCACACTTGGCTTGCAGTTTCCTGCTTCCTCCTAGGAGTTTGGTAAAACCTCTTCTGCACTCTTGTGACAATTTTCCACTCACAGTGTTACTGTGCAGGAAGTTTTCTAATAATCCCACTGTAACTATACACAAGGAGGGGATCATAAAAACCCATGCCCACAGTTTGGGGTGGGGATGAGAGTAGGGTATACCTAAAGAACATTTATAAGGAAGTCAGCTTAAAGGCGCACCAGGAGCTTCAGGGGATATTACAAGAGTTAGCAGAAAAAGGATTCCGTGGTGGAATAACTCTGAGAAAGGCTGGGTCAAACAAAGTTGAGCAAATATCTTTATTGTAGGATTTCTTGGAGCCTTTAACAAACTAAAAGCCTGGTCAAGTTTCAAGAAAAATGATTCCTAAACGTACTGGACCACAGAACCCTGAGCACCTTTCAGGACTGGTATTACTCAGAACACATGCTGCATTAAAGTACCATCTTAAAAAAGCACAATACAATCCATATTATTCCAGCCCCACCCACTGAACAACAACAAAAAAGCTTACCTAATATTAATTTGTTGGACTAAGTAACACCAAGGCAGTTTAAAACTTTTAAAACAGCACTGTCCTGAGAATGAGACCTGGATCTGAGTCCCTTCCTGCTTCAAATTAGCTGGTGACTCTGGTATGTCCCATCCTCCCTGGGTTCTTGGTTTCCTCATCTCTAAACTAAAGGGTTAGAAGAGATTTCTGAGGATGTCCCAGCTCTAAAAGTCAACCATGGACTCCGAACACTAAGTACATTTTTGTAAACCACCATGGAGGAAAACAAAAAGGCTCTGCTCTGAGGGCCGGCTAGGTGTGACAGTTTCTGAGCCTATCTCCTCTCCACCTGCTCTCTCCTGAGCTCTGTGCCAACACCCTAGGTAAATGAAGCTGGGTTCACACCCAGTCACCCAAGGGCTACACCCTCCCAATGTCCCAGCTCTGGCCGTCAGGGAAGCAGACACTACCATCACAAGGAGAGGGAGGGCAGCTTTCCAGGAGAAGGAGATCTGGGGCCTCACACCCTAATCTCCTTCTCCCCACACAGCTGTGCGCCAAGAGGGAAAACCCAGCCCAGGGCAGGAGGAGCAGAATCGCAGCCAGCCAGCTCTCTTCTTCCCACACAGGCTTCCCCTCCAGATGTTGCTCTTTACAGGACCACAGCTGCTTCCTGTCCTGCCATATCCTGGGGCTGCCTGATGGACAGACTGTCTTGCTTGAATGCAGAAGTTACTTCTACCACAGTTTGCACAATCATTTCTGGGGTTGGAGATACGGTTTAAGACTTTCAAGCTGCTATTTATACAGGGCAGAATTTAGGCCAACTATTTGTCTCACTGCTAGCACTGAAGACAAGCTCTCTGCATCTTTGGACAGCTGACTGCCTCTGTCAGATGGCAGCAGACATTTTATTTCTGATTCTGAGAGGACAAAAAAAAAAAAAAAGGAAGAAAGAAAAAGGCACATCATTACACAGCACACATACCAAAAGGCTACTAGATCCTTACTAAAACTCAAACTCCAGTAACATACAGCAGTTTTATAACTAAAGCAAAACAGTTACCTGAAGACACTGGCAGAAGAAAAAAAAATGCAAATGTTCTTTCTTTACTGAAATAGAGATGACTGCATTACATAAGAGATAAAGTCCTCCAAATAGTTCTGTAAAGAAGCATTAAGCTACATGAGGAATGTTAGGAATTCCCTGAGGTTACAAAGCTATCAAAATTTGCCTTGAGGGCTCCCAGTGGCTAAGTCACCTTGAGACCAAGAAAGAGACATAAAGTTTTTACTCTCAGACATTCATTCTAGTCTCCTTTGTTTGTTCTAACTCCTGAAGGGATTCAAGGTGGGAAAGCTCATGCTGTGAGTTGCAGGAAGGACCCCTCCAAGAACTTCCCCTACACCTGCAGGAAACTTACAGTTGCCAGTGACCAAAATAAAGTACAAGCAGGATGAGTTCATGTGCCTGGTGACATCCTGACAAAGCAGAAAGCTCAGGGCTCATAAATCACCAGTCAGCACAAGCAAGCTTCCCTAGAACTGGTTTTGAGCAGACATGAAACAAGAGGCATAGGAACTGTGGAGCTAACAGGAGTCCCAATCCTTCATCATGGAAAAGAATAGCCTTGTGCTCTTAGCTCAAAGGCGGAAGAGTTTTGGCTTTAAATAGGAAGTCTCTTTCTTCCTCGGTCTATTGTTCAAAAGGTGAGGCCAGCTCATAGGTCAGTGCATCTCAACTACCCTGCCACCATACAGAGGGCCATCAGACCAACATTCATTGCACTTCAAGATCCTCTCCTCCCTCCCTAACCTGGGCTCTCACATCTAGCCAAAACCCAGTCCAAACTAGATCCATGGCCAAGGTGTAAAACTGTTATCAAGGCCGTATTTCAGCTTGGGTTACCAGCCTTCCTTTCCTGACAAATCTCAGGGGCTCTCCTATACCTTATAGACTAGTTGGCTGTGTGTATGTTGCGGGGGGTCGTGCTCTTGGGATTTTCTCACATTTCTCCATCCCACTAGAGGGTTCCACCTCCTCATTATGTTGCTGTCACCCCCTCTCCTAAAGTGACTCAAGGCTGGTGTCTCTCCAAGACTGCGGGACATGGTAGCCACACATCCCCCTCAGGTGAAGTCGCTTCTCTCCCTGCAGCTGGGGGTCTCCCTGATCGTGTCTGCGCCAGTCCCCTTCCCCAGCAGTGTCCAGTTAGAGGGGCTACGTCCCGGGAGCTAGACAGTCCCACCTCTTCCCAGAGTACAGCACCCCGCCCCCTCCGCTAGTCCACCTGCTGCTAGTCCCGCCCCCCAGACGCTACGATAGGCCATCCCTCAAAGCCCGCTCTCCCATTGGGCAGACGGCCCGTCCCTCCTACGCCACGTCTCCCGGCTGTGGCGAAGAGGCCCGGGCGGCGGCCTTCGGCACTAGACAGCGCTGTAAGATGAGGGCTCTACCTGGAAGGGGTTTACGTCCACTGGGTCCGCGAAGGGGTTGGTGTCGAAAGACGACATGGCGGTCGGGGACCGACGGGGAAGCTCCGAGAGTGCTTCTGCCTCCGGGCACCCAGACCCAGCGGCGCTCTGCTTGTAGACCCTCCACTTCCGGGAGCGAGGCAGCCGTTCTAGCGCAGGCGCAGCGTCCTCTCAGAGGGGCGTGGTCATGTGACATCACAGAAGTCCGCTCCGCCCTCCTGCTCAGCCCACTGTGGAGCTGCGGGAGGGCGTTCCGCTTCCATCGGCTTTTTCGCTGTGCCTGTGCTTCAGGGGTTGGGGAGCCCCCGAGGGATTTGGGAGACTGAGGAGGGGCTGGAGCCGTTCCCAACTGCCTCTCGGTCAGATAGGTTCCAACATGGTATTGGGAACTCCCTAAGTGGAGTTGGAAACTTAACCCCTTTGCTTTCTTGGAGGGCAAGTTTGGGAAGCACGCACTGGTTCAGGCAGGGGACAGAAGTTCGAGCCAACGACGGGAGCGGGGAATGGAGTTCCTGACTCGAGAGGACTTCGCCAAGCTAGGAAACGGTTCTGGTGGTAGGGGCCGAGCAGAGAGGTTCTTTTCGGAAGAACCGACCGTGCAGCTGTCCCCCACACTAGCTGAGCCCTGCCTCTCTTAGGCCTTGCCCCCGGATGTCAAGTTTTATCGTTTTAGGGATGAGGATCCCTGAGCCCAGACAGGTTTAGGGCCTGAGCTGGGATTAACCTGGGCATCAAGCATTTATTAAGTGAATGAGGGAGTTCAGCAGTAGAGCCATCAAGCATGGGGGAGATGGCTGATTCACTCTCTGCAAACCCATGTTATTTATTCATATCTTTGTATATTTCTGCGGCCTCTGAATCCAGCCACTGTCATCCCTTACCCTGGACAAGTACAGGGCTGCTAACTGGTCTGTTGTTGTTCATGTTGTAACTAGAGATCCATTCAAAGGGGGCAAAATTACTACGGAACTTTCTGTTTAAAATCCTTCAGTTATTTTCCATGAAGGCCCAAATTCCTCGTTTGGCCTCTAGGACTTGCAAGATCTGTGCCCCACCTATCAATCCTTCCCATTCCTTCTTGTGCCTACCCCACCACCACATCCCACACTGCTGTGCATTCTAGCTCTGCTAGTGGCTTTTCAGTTCCTCAAACTTCCCTTGTTCCTCCCTGCCTCAGGGCCTTTGTACTGGCCTTTCCCTCTTCCTGGTATGCTCCTAGCCCATGCCCTCCTCAACCCCTAGTTAACACCTACTTATCTTTCAAATCTAGGCATACAGGCCCCTTGCTCAGGAGCGGTCTCTCTCCACCATAGATTAGAGCACTCTTCCCCCACAACGTAAGCTCTTCTATTACCCCGTGCTTTTCCCTCATAATACCTATTGCAGGTTGTAATTACATGCTTGTAAAGGTGGTTATTTATGTCTGTCCCTCCCACCAGATTGTAATCTCCACAAGCGCAGAAGCAGCATCTGTTTTGCTCACTGTTGTATTTCTGGCACTAACATAGTACCAAGCAGATGATAAGCATTTAGTAAATATTTTACTATTTCCCTCATCCACTTTTCTTAGGGTCCAGCTCAAGATTTTTTCAGGAAATGTCCTGAAGTGGGGGAATGGTAGGGATCTATGTTTGTGTCCCCTTAGAAACTACTTACCCATAACCCCCCCCCACCACCACCATGGCTACCCCTTTTAGGGCAGTATAAGGAAAACCTCTCATGTTTCTCCTTTACTGGTCACACAGGACATTTCTGTGACCAGACATGTGGAGTTTTTTTCCCCACACTAATCAATTTTCTGATACCAGCTGGGTGTCATTCAATTTAGTCTGACACTATCTACCTGGAGTTAAGGTCAGATCCCACAAGTTAAGTAAGCACTCAGTCTCACAAGATTGCCTCCACTTCAGAGGCCAATTACAAGTCCGGGTGTCATGTCATCACCTGTACCTCTATAAACCTGGGTTCCCACTACCCCCTCCTTAGGTTCAATAATTTGCTAGAATAGCTTCCAGAACTCAGAGAAACACATTTACTGGCTTATTATATAATAAAGGAGATGATAAAGAATTCAGATGAATGGCCAGTTGAAGAGATACATAGGGTGAGGTCTGGGCTCTGAGCGCAGGAGCTTCTGTCCTTGTAGAACTGGGGTTTGCCACCCTTCTGGTAAGGAGATGTGTTCAACGGGGAAGCTCTCTAAACCAGTAGTTCAGGTTTTTTGGGGTTTTTTGCGGTACGCGGGCCTCTCACTGTTGTGGCCTCTCTCGTTGTGGAGCACAGGCTCCGGACGCGCAGGCTCAGCGGCCATGGCTCATGGGCTTAGCCGCTCCACGGCATGTGGAATCTTTCAGACCGGGGCACGAACGCATATCCCCTGCATCGGCAGGCGGACTCTCAACCACTGCGCCACCAGGGAAGCCCTCAGGTATTTTTATGGAGGCATCATCATGTAGGCGTGATCAACTGTTAATTCGATCTCTCCCTTCTCTGTAAGATGGGAGGTGTGGCTGAAAGTTCCAAGCTTCTAATTGTGGCTTAGTCTTTCTAGTGACCAGCCCCCATCCTGATGCTATCCAGGAGGCCACCAACAGTTGTCTCATTAGGATAAAAGATGCTCTGATCACCCAGGAAATTCAAAGGGATTTAGGAGCTCCGTGTCAGGAACCAGGGTCAAAGACCAAGTATTAGAACAAAAGATGCCCCTAGTACTCTTACTGCTTAGGAAATTATAAAGGTTTTAGGAACTCTCGCCAGGAGCCAGTTATTCTATCACAGTATCACAGGCAACACATAGAGATCTTTGCTGTCTTCAGTCTGAGAGGAGAGCAGTCCACACAACATGAGGCTGTCCTGCCTCCTCCTTGTCTGCCCAGCCTCGTACATTGCTGGACTGTTGAAGAAAGAATGGAATTTGATATCACCAACATGAAGCTTGTCCACCCATCTATCTCTGAAGACCCCTGGGATCTGTCTACTTCCCTCTGAGAGAGACATCATACATTTATTCAGTCATTAACTTGTTTAACAAGGGAGGAGGTATAGCAGATTGGAACTCTATGCTCTTGGACCTGTTAACTCTCCAAGACCCATTTTTCTCATCTCGAAAATGGGGCTAATGACAGTACCTATCTCATAGGGTTGTCCTGAGAATTCTTGAAAAGGGCTAGCATAATCGTTAGTACATAACAAATAAATGTTAGCTGCTATTATTGCTTGAGCATCAGCTGGGCACTGGCAGAAATGAGAAGCTGAATTAGACGTATGGTCTAGAAGGAGAGAGAGGAAAGCAGATCATCGCTAGATAACAAAGTGTGATCAGTTCTATTAGAGGTAGACAAGCAAGAGTTAAGGGTGAAAGGTTCTAGGTTCTCCAAACACCCTAGTTTCCCTTCTAGATATATTTTTCTGTGTGTAGGGAGGGTGGTAAGGGGTGGGGGCTCTGTCCCAACAATCTAAGTTCTTCCTTCCCTGTGCAGAGGTACTGTGAGGAAGGGACTCTAACTTGACTTCAGTGATGGTGATAGTGGGAGGTGCTCTAAGAACTCCCTATGCCTAGACTGATCCCTCATTCTTCTCCCAGAAGGTTCATATTGCTGGAGGAGTGGGGATGAGAGGAAGGAGAGGTATTCAAAGTTAGGAGGTATGTGAGATGTGCTGTTTGTATGGTTCATTTTCTTATTCCTTAGTGTATGGTGAAGCTTCCTTTGAAATGCAGGCTGATTTATCTGAGCCAGGGGACCGTTAGGGAGGTCGATGTCCATAGCTGGGCAGAACATTGCAGAGAAAACAGTACCCCTCTTTCCCCTGGACATGTGTGGTAGAGGCCATGGGAATCAGTGTGGGAGGAAAGAGGAGGCAGAGTCAGGATTATAGGCCCTTACTCCAGGTTCCCTGGAGCTTTGGCTGCTATGCTCCTGGGCCCCTCCAGCTGGCTGCCCTCTTCCTGGGCTGTTGACTGAGGAGATCCGTATGTCAGAGCCTTTCTGTCCAGAATATAGCAAGATTACTCCACAGCCAAGGCCAAGCCCAGCCTTCACAATGCAGGACTCCTGGTGGCTTCCCTTGACTTCTGTGTGACTTGTGAACAGCTCAGCTTGGAGGAGAAGCTAGGGTTCTGAGTCCTGCAGTACTTAGGGCAGAAAGAATCAGAGGAGCACCAAGCACTGACTGCCTTCCGGAGTCCCACATCATCCCATCTCACCCTCCAACAAGCCTGTCAGTCCAGCATTATTATCCCCATTTTACAGAGAAAGAAACTGAAACTCAGATTAAGGGCCTTGCATGTGACATTTGCCATCATCATCAAGCATTAGTGAGTTCCTGATTAGATCATAACAATTCTTTGCTCAAACCGGCTAATGAAAACCTGAAGTCGTGACAATAGCCTACGAAGTTCTGCCCATTGTCTTTCCTCTCTAACCACCTCACTTCCACCCTTCCTGCTCACTCTGCTCCAGCCACTCTGGCCTCTTTGCTATTTACTCCGTAAAATGACAGGCACATTTCCACGTTCCCACCTTAGGGCCTTTGTTTTTCCTTCACAAGAATGTAAGCTCTACAAAGGCAAGGTAATCGTCATCTCGTTCTCGGATGTATCTCCAGCCCTCAGAACAGTCCGTGGCATTTACCAGGTTCTCAATAAATGTGTGCCTGGTGAATGAATGAATAAATGAATACTGAGACCTAAGATTGCGGGCTGGAAGCCTCTGGACTGGAGGGTATTCGTTCTGAGAGCTGGAGGGTGGGAGAGGGATTCAGAGTGCAGGGAGTGGCCACAACGGGCGCACGGGTCTCCGAAAAGGCTCTCGAGAAACTACATTTCCCATGAAGGTCTGGGGGCAGAGGGGCCGAGGGTGCTGCCGGGAAAAGTATACGTGCTAGAAGCCAGGGCTGGTGCCGCGAAGATGGCCGCTCAGAGAGGTGGGCTGTTGGCTGGGGTGCCAGCGAGCGTGGGGGTGGGTCGCGTCCTCGGACCCTTCCCGACTTGATATACCAGGTAGAACCCACCCGCGGGGCTCTGCGGAAAGATGGATGGGCGCCGGGCAGAGGAGAGGGCACCTGCGATGGGAATTGAGCCGTAATTGCAGCCCTCGAAGGAGGGTCTTGAGGGGAGGGGGCTGCGCCTGGGTTACTTCGAGACCCGGTGCGGTGGAAATAGATTCCTGCCACCCTCTCCCCGTCACCTTAACGCAACTATCTGCCTCACGTCGGCAGAATATCTTTACTGCCGGTCTTAGAGATGGGAACATCGAGGCCTGCAGAAGGGTCTCAACTAACAACCTACAAACCCCTCATTTGACGCTATCCCCCAGACAGATCCCTCAGCTAGGGTGTAGTTTCCCCGCGACAGGAGGGTCAGGCCTCAGGAGTGGAGTGGAAACTGACGCTCTGTCTGTACCCCCAGTATTCCCACTTTCCTGTGTGGTGCAGCAGTATGCCTGGGGGAAGATGGGTTCCAACAGTGAAGTGGCTCGGCTGCTGGCTAGCAGTGACCCACTGGCCCAGATCTCAGAGGACAAACCATATGCAGAGGTGAGACCCGGGCTGTATTTTAGCCTACTTTACCAGCAGGTGGGACCAAGGTACTCCTCCACTCAAGGGGCCCCAGGCAAGTCATGTGAATCAGCTGGGAAGGGAAGACAGGAAAGAGAGAGGAGGCCTCCTTGGCTTTTGAGATCTGTGCGGGTTGATGAACCCACATGGTAGCACTAGAAGAAGTGAGGTTTTGTCATAATAGACTGGAATTTCTCAAGAACTGTCAGCACTTACTGACTTTTATTTTATTATATTTTATTTATTTATTTATGGCTACATTGGGTCTTCGTTGCTGCGCGGGCTTTCTCTAGTTGCAGTGAGTGGGGGCTACTCTTCGTTGTGGTGCACGGGCTTCTCATTTCGGTGGCTTCTCTTGTTGCGGAGCACGGGCTCTAGGCACGCGGACTTCAGTAGTTGTGGCACATGGGCTTCAGTAGTTGTAGCTCGCGGGCTCTAGAGCACAGGCTCAGTAGTTGTGGCGCACAGGCTTAGTTGCTCCGTGGCATGTGGCATCTTCCCAGACCAGGGATCGAACCCACATCCCCTGGATGGAGACGGATTCTTAACCACTGCACCACCAGGGAAGTCCCAGCACTTACTGAATTTTAATTCAGCCCTCCTTGACAATTTACTTTGACTAAGTTTGACTTTTTTTTTTTTTTTTTTTTGTGGTACGCGGGCCTCTCACTGTTGTGGCCTCTCCCGTTGCGGAGCACAGGCTCTGGACGCGCAGGCTCAGCAGCCATGGCTCACGGGCCCAGCCGCTCCCCGGCATGTGGGATCTTCCGGGACCTGGGCACGAACCCGTGTCCCCTGCATCGGCAGGCGGACTCTCAACCACTGTGCCACCAGGGAAGCCCAAGTTTGACATTTTTAATAACCTAAAATATATTTTTTTCCTGCCCATTTAGTAGAGAAAAAGCCAAAGCACAGGAAGGCTTAGCCTCTACTTCTGAGACTAGAATAAATGAATGTTAACCCCTCACAGAGCCACCCGAGAGTCAGAGCTTTTCAGTGACCTTGACAATGCAGGTTTCATTCTCCTCACTGGACAGATGGAGAAACTGATACCCAGAGACAGGAAATAACTAGCCCAAGCCTCCACAGCTGGTTGGAGGCAGAGCCTGGACTAGAGCTTGGGTCTCCTGACTCCTGGTGTTCTGGGTCTGCTGCCCTCATGTATGTCTGTGATGGTATGAGCATTTATACCCGGTCTTGGGAGTCCCATTTCAGAACTTGGCTGCCCTGTGGATAGCACAGGGTAACGGATTGGGGCAGGCCAGTGGGTGGTGCCAGCTTCTTCCTTTTTCCCTCCCAAGTTTCCTGTTTTTACAGCTGTGGATGGGGGCCCACCCCCGGGGAGATGCCAAGATCCTTGACAACAGCATCTTGCAGAAGACCCTAGGCCAGTGGATTGCTGAGAACCAGGACTGCTTGGGTTCGAAGGTCAAGGACACCTTTAATGGCAAGCTGCCCTTTCTCTTCAAAGTGCTCTCAGTCGAAACGGCCCTGTCTATCCAGGCACACCCTAACAAGGTACAGGATCAGGGTAGGGCACAGAGGTCAGGGTAGAGAAGAACTTATGTCAAGGCCCTCCCACAACATTTACTGCTGCTTTTACCCTGCCCATGCCAGGCTCCAGCCCCAAATTAAATCCAAGCCTTCAACTCCCAATTTAGCTCTGCCAAGCCAATTGCTGGTGACACATGTGGCAGCTAAGTTTAAGTGGACAGCTGACCAGCCTGTGCCAGGAGAGCTTCTCCACACTTGTTCCTGGGCTCCCCTCAGCTAACCCAGGACTATTCATATCTGCCATTTTTCCACCTGGCTCTCTCAAAGAGTTTACCTTCCAAGGCAGGGCAAGTACCCTAGTCATTGCCTCAGCTCCACTCCCATGTCTTTCTGCACAAGCCTGTGAGTCACAGCCTAAGCATTTGTGTGTCCAAACTCCTCATTTCTAGATGAGCAAAGTAAGACCCAGAGAAGAGAGGGATTTACCCAAAGTCACACAGCTTGTTAGTGTCAGAGCTTGGCTTGGTGTTTGGGTTTCCTGATTCGCAGTCCTCTTAAAGCCTGCCCCACCTCTCCCCCACAGTTGGTCCACATGCCTGCCTTGGGTTGGCTGAGCCCTGAGTTTCTGAATTATGCCTTGACTGGGCTCAGTGCCAGAGGTAGGAAGCTGACTGGGGAGTGTCGAGAGCAAGGTCTGGGTGAGACTGGTGTCTTCCTAGATGATGGCTGCACCTTAACCATTCTCCTCTTCCCTGGCCATCCCACAGGAGCTGGCAGAGAAGCTGCACCTCCAGGCTCCACAGCACTACCCCGATGCCAACCATAAGCCAGAGATGGCCATTGCCCTCACCCCCTTCCAGGGCTTATGTGGCTTCCGGCCAGTTGAGGAGATTGTGACCTTTCTGACAAGTAAGGTTGGGCAAAATGCTGAGAGCATGCATATTGGCCTAGGATGCATGGGCAGCCCAGGGCAGAGCTGGAACAGTGGCAGAGAACAGAGGCTGCATGTCACAGGAACTGAGGGGCTGGTTGGCCTCATGAATTCTTGACACTCCGAGGGCAGGCCCATGAGACCAGGCTCAGGTGTGATTGCTGAGGGTTGGTGGTGAGCAGTCGCTTTTCACTGCAAAGCTTGCATAGCATTGCCTGGCTCCTTGGTTAGGGATGAGATGGGGAGGCCTCCTCCAGCTTCCCACTTTTGCCCGTTCCATCTTTACCATTCCTGATATGGGCCCCGGCCTGACCTTCCTGCAGAGGTGCCCGAGTTCCAATTTCTAATTGGAGATAATGCAGCAACACAGCTGAAGCAGAGCCTGAGCCGTGACTCCCAGACTGTGGCCTCTGCTCTGCAGAGCTGTTTCTCCCACCTGATGAAGAGCGAGAAGAAGGTAGTGGTGGAGCAGCTCAACCTGTTGGTGAAGCGGATCTCCCAGCAAGGTAGGTGTCTCAGGCCTGGGTGCAACGCTCCGTCCTGGGCCTCTGGCACAGACACTAGGCTGTGGGGATAGGGTTCTCAACCCCTTTGTTCAAGTACAGCACCAAAACGGGCCTGACTTAGATGGCCTGTTAGTGACTTAGCATTTCTTTCGCAGTCTTTGTGGAACAAGGCCCTAGGTTGAGTGCTGCTTCTAGCTGCTCTCCATGGAGTGTTTTATACTTTGGGGCTAGAGAGCAGGAAGGAGATGAAGGGATCCTCTCTCTCCTCCAAAGGCCTGAAGTCCAGAGCTCTCAACCAGTAGATCTTTCCTTAAATACCTGCTCTGTGCCCAACCTTGTGCTAACTAAGGAGAGTTCAGGAAATGACTGTGATGGGTATGGTTGTGTCACCTTTGGGTTGGAGAGTCAATACAAGCAGTGAAAAACAAGGCAGAATGGACTCTTCTGCTGGGAGCATATATGGCACATGTGCTGAGGCCCCAGCTCCTTTTCCAGGCAAGCCCAGAGCTCTTCTGGTTCTGTTTCTCCCCATTTCCCCTACTACCTTTGACCCACAGGGAACTATTTATTTTACCCAAGCATATCCTACGTTTTGTTTTGTTTTGTTTTGTTTTTTGCTGTCTTCTCTGCTTGCATGCCTCTCCCTTTAGGGCTTCTTGCACTCACAGTAGAGCTGATTACTTCTGCTCAGAGCTCCGATAGCACCCTGTTCATACGTCAGGTATAGCCCTTAACACCTGTGTGTAGATATCATCACATGCACACCTGTTAAAACTGGAGTTTTCTCTAGGCCAGGGACCTGTCTCCTTGACCTTCGTGTGTCCCCACAGTGCTTAGCACAGAGTAGGCATTCAGCACGTGTCTGTATGAAGACTCGAAACAACCCTCCAATCCAGACCAACTGGTCTCTTCATTGTGGCACTGACACACTCTGCTTTTACTTAGAGACACCCTCCCCCTTCTCTCCACAGTCAAGGAAGCCCAGCTCACCACCCTCCCCTCCTCCCCCCAGTTCCCACTGCCACCACTCTTGATCAGGCTGAGCTCATCTCCCCTGCTCAGCCTCCAGGACACATTTTAGCCCTTGGTTGCATCCTGCCTCATGCTATCTGGGGTGACCAACCATGTCAGTTTGCCTGGGACTGAGTGATTTTCAGTGTTAAGGGAAGGGCCTGGGCTAACTGGGACAGTTGGTCACCCCACATGGAACCCTTGGGTTATCTCCTAACTAGATTTTAAACTCCTAGAGCAGAGGTTATCAACCAGGGGACACTGACAGTCTGGAGACATTTTTGGTTGTCAAACCCAGGTTTGGGGTGCCAGTGGTATCTCGTGGGTGGAGGCCAGGGATGCTACTGAACATTCTGCAATGCACAGGACAGTCCCCACAACAAAGAATTACCTGTCCCCAAATGTCAATAATGCTGAGGTTGAGAAACACTGTCTAAAAGGACTACACTCTAGCCCTTTTAGTGCCTAGTAGAGTGGTGGGCATATGACTATATAGATAGTCAAAATGGGGAAAACGGCCATCTGTGTAGGCTGGAATATTAAGGAAGGCTGGCCCCCAAAGGGTGGGGGATGTGACGAGGAGAATATGCCCACCAGTTTCTGATTCCTTGGGTAGGATCTTCTCTAGGACTCTCCTTGGCCAGGGTGGGGCTGTGAACACCACTGAGGGTTCCTAAGTGGCCTTGGGTTGCTCTGTGACCCTCAGTGGCTGCTGGAAACAACATGGAGGACATCTATGGGGAACTCTTGCTGCAGCTGCACCAGCAGTACCCAGGTGATATCGGATGCTTTGCCATCTACTTCCTGAACCTGCTTACCCTGAAGCCGGGGGAGGCCATGTTTCTGGAGGCCAACGTGCCCCATGCCTACCTGAAAGGAGGTGAGCCGCATTTCAGCAGTGAGCCCCACTGCCATCCGCCTCAGGCCTTGTTTCACCATCTGGACAAAACAGGAGGGGGTGGTCGAGGAGACCACTTTTAAAGTCCCATCCAGCTCTGACCTCCCAAGGTTCCTGGGGTCAGCAGGGAAGTGACCAATAGGGACGATGAATGCCAGCTTCAGTTGGACAACTGCTTGAATCCTCACACCACCCCTGTGAGGTCATGATGCTCTCATGTTAAGACCTGTCAATATGTGTGGGAACCACAGTTTGAATCCAGGCTATATTGGATCAAGGGCGTTGTTCTCTTCCCTGCCTTCACATGTCTGTCCTGTCTTTGCAGAGATTTTATGTTAAAAAACACATTGCTGGGCTTCCCTGGTGGCGCAGTGGTTGAGAGTCCGCCTGCTGATGCAGGGGACACGGGTTTGTGCCCCGGTCCGGGAAGATCCCACATGCCGCGGAGCGGCTGAACCTGTGAGCCATGGCCGCTGAGCCTGCGCGTCCAGAGCCTGTGGAGAGGCCACAACAGGGAGAGGCCCGCGTACCGCAAAAAAAACAAAAAAACAAAAAACCCAAAAAAACACATTGCCACAGAACGGTGTCACATTTTGACTGTTGGCCATTTATCTACTCGTGGACAGGATTCTGTGGTAGAAGGGGAAATTATAAAATCTCTAGAGGGTTGGGGCTCCTCCAGGGGATAAACATGACTCCCCTTGACAATGGTGGGTGACGTGTCACCTGTTTTGGTATCTGTTATCTCAGCCCATTCTCACAGAAGACGCAATTCACATATTTTTATCTAATTCTACAGAGAGCTCATGGCACTCAAGTTAGAAGGCCCTGCCCTGGAGAGCCAAATTCCAAGGCATCCTTCATTAGCTTACCACATGACAACTGTCTGTCCCCAGACTGCGTGGAGTGCATGGCATGTTCGGACAACACGGTGCGTGCTGGCCTGACGCCCAAGTTCATCGATGTGCCAACTTTGTGTGAAATGCTCAGCTATATCCCCAGCCCCAGCCAGGACAGGCTTTTTCCTCCAGCACGGAGTCAGGAAGACCCCTACCTCTCTATCTATGATCCCCCTGTGCCAGACTTCACCGTTATGAAGATGGAGGTGAGTGAGGGCTGTGGTGGGTGTTTTTTTTTTTTTTTTTTTTTTTGGGTGGGTGTTTTTGTGTGGCATGAAGAACACTGGCAAGGGCCACAATGTGGAGTATACCTGGGGCTGGGTTTCCTTTCTGCCAAGCTCGCGTGATGGGAGAATGGCCACAGGGCCTGTCTGTGGCTCTCTGCACCAGGGACCAGACAAGGGCCTCCGTGCTGACAAAAGCCCGAGCTGTGGGGGAGAAGGTGGCAGAGCTCTCCCTCTCACTGTCCTTGGGGTTGTCCTGGGACCCCTGTGAGCTAACAGCAGCTCAAACCCTGCTCCATCTTGCTGTTTCTTTCTGCCCAGGTGCCTGGCTCCGTCACTGAATATAGGGTCTTGGCGCTGGACTCTGCAAGTATCCTCCTGATGGTGCAGGGGACAGTGACAGCCAGCACCTGCACAGCCCAGGCCACAATCTCCCTGAAGCGTGGCGGGGTGCTCTTCATTGGGGCCAATGAGAGTGTCTCACTGAAGCTCACGCTGCCTAAGGACCTGCTGATGTTCCGTGCCTGCTGCCTGCTGTAGAGGCCACAGCCTTCCTGGCTCTTCTCTGCCAGTCACCCTACATCCTGGCCAGCCTCACCTCCTCAGGCCCAGCCCAAATCCCTTCCCTGTTCCGGGCTCTTTGGGTATACCCTGAAAGAGCTGGGGTAGAAGAGCTTGAAGTCAGTGACTCCTGAGCAGGCCTAGGCTGAACCGTCTTCTTCCTGGTAGGAGGGGCCCACGTGAGAACTGAGGGCTAATACTCCCCTTGTATTCTTGCCACCCTTGAGCCAGGCTCTCCCCGATGCACGAAGCTGCAGCTGTTCCAGCCTATAGCATTAGGCAAGGTGGTGAAATCTATGATTAGCTCAATATCAGTCACGGCAAGATAGGTAATTAATTTGGAAGAACAGGGTTCTGGCCCCAGGACTGCCCATTTCCTCAGTGCAGAGAAGGAGGGAAAAGGGTAGGCCTGTGGACTAATGTTGCTGTGTCAAAGCAATTAAAGATCACCTGTGTTGAGGCCTGTGGGCTAAAGAGTACTCAGCCTTTGCCATTCCAGTCCCTGAAGCCGGCTGAAAGAGCCCTCCCTGGATGTTGTCCAGTTTTTGCTTTATTCCTGTTTCAGACAGCTTCCTGAGGTAGGCAGGCTAGACTCCAGAGGTCTTATAAAGGAAGGTGTGGGAGAGATAGCCTGCTGTAGCTTCAGCTGCAGAGCTTGCAGGCAAACCTTGGGCCCTCCAGCCCTGCACACAGTGGAATATGGGTCTAAAGAAAGGCATTGTCAGTGCAGAGGTTGTTCTCTCCAGTGCTTTAGTTGGCTTTAGGGCAGGGATCATCAGGCTAAGGCCAGCAGGCTGGATCTGGCCACGCCCTTTCATTTACATACCGTCCAGCTCCATTCAGGCTACGATGGCAAAGTTGAGTAGGTGCACCGAACTGTATGGCCTGCAAAGCCAAATGTACTGACTGGCCCTTCACAAAGGTTGTCAATCACTTCTCTAGAGCACATTAAGTCACTGTAGATACAGGGACTAAAGGACAGGACAATCTAATTAGTGTTGTGAAGAGAAATCAAGCTACTTTTTTCCTACAATGGCAGGAAGTATCTATGAGGGCATCTACTCTCCCTGTGCCTACCCTCTAGAGGTGGGACACACCCAGGAGGTTGCACAGCTGTGTGTTTTGCCACTGAAGTTTCTGACTAGCAGTCTTAGATGCTATCACCCCAGACTAAGCAGAGACCCAGGCTAGTAGCTCCTTCCTGTAGGTAACGGATTAATCTCACACAAAAGAATCTTTCTGGGCTGCTGCCCACACTAGACCTGTACAATGGAATTCCAGGAAACTACCTTCAAAAAAGTTCTAGCCAATCTGTTCGGCTTTTTCTGGCTTCCAGTAAATTTTCTTCAGCTGAAAAAAAAACCCTGAAAAACAAAACAAAACCTGGGAAGAAAGGGTCTGCCAAAGGGAATTCATTCTAATGAGAAGTGATATGCAAAGGCATATTCCATCCGTGGTCTCCAATGAGCAGGCCTGAAAACTACGCCTATTGGGAACAGGAGAAAGGAGAGGCAGTCCTCAGAAGAACGGTTGGGGCTATTAGGCTATTTCTTCATTTCAGAATTCAGAAGGGGCAATGACCGTGGTCTAGGCCTTTGTTAAAAATCCTATTGCAACACAGAGACTCAGGCTCAACTAGCATGATTGTATTTATTCTTACAAACTTACAGAGCTATAGAAGCCTAAGCCAAGAGTTCTGTAGAGTAAACACCATACAGTACCACTCCCATCTGTGAGGTAAGCCTGAATACCTCCCTGTCTCCTCAGAGCGCTGTCACCTGCAACACACCCAGCACTTTTAATTAAGGCAGTCTGGTTCTAGACACCTTGGTGCCTTTATTCGTGACATTCGTGGCTTCTAGCCCCAAGCAATCGACCATTTCTACCCTTCCTTGCTGTACAATGTTCCTGCAACTTTTTCTACGAAGGTAATGCCTTCCACACAGGGTCAACCAGCTCTGAAACATTCCGGGGGAGAGGTGTGGCCAAATACACCAGTGTGGCTTTACGACAGCAACCACCGGAGGGCCTGGTTCTTGGGGTCCTGCTGCCATCCTCACCCCCAGCAGCTGTCAAACACTCAGGCTACTCTGTCCTAACCAAATGAAGCAACAGACTGGGCAAGTTCCCAAGTTGGGGTCACACCTCAATCCTGACTACCCTATCCCTTAGGCTGGGAACCCTGTCCACTTCCATTCAGTCCCATTTGGTTGTAGGTAAGGCCAAAAAAAAAAAGAGAACCACTAAAAAATTAAATTCCAGAGAGAGGTCTGGTATAGCAAGAGATGCTATCTACTGGGGGGTCACAGGAGATGATGCCGGCCTTTTGGTGTTTTCATACTGGGGACTGAAAGGCTGTATTGAACCCAGAGGTTTACTGTAAAGCCCAATCCTGAGTATCCACTGTGAGGCCCATGCTGTGGTCAGAGGAATCTGGATGCAACAGAATGGCTTTCCCTAGGGTGAAGGGAGGCCCTCTGCAATGGCAAGATTATTTCCTCGGGGGGGGGGGGGGCGTGGGAGCTTTCCCAGGTCCCTCCTCCTCATCCTGTCTGTGAGTCTCTGTCTCTGTCAAAGCCCACATATCTGCACCAGTATACTTTTCACCCATTGCTGCTACTCAAGTGTAAAAAGTTAAATAGGGGAATTCCCTGGCGGTCCAGTGGTTAGGACTCCGCGCTTCCACTGCAGGGGCCTGGGTTTCATCCCTCCCTGGACGGGGAACCAACACTGCCACAAGCCGCAGTGCGGCGGGGGTGGGGGAAAATATAAAGTTAAACAAATGGGAAGGCACCTAACTACTCCTGCAGCTCCCTCTGCTGGTAAGCAAAAAGTGCAGGCTTCCGGGGCGAGCTCCAGAACCTTCACCCAACCTTAGCTCAAGGACTGGGTGAAGATACTAGCTAAGACCAAGGTGAAGAATGGCAACCAAGGAAAGACAAATTTTGTCTACACAGTAGAGCAGTTTTTCTCTAAGGATGGACGGACCAAGTTACTAAGCTCACCCAGACAGTTGGACCAGATGGGAATGCTGTGCTTCCAGGGATTCTGGAAGCCTTGATCAGGTTGTGCCATTAAGCAACCTGCTGAACAGTCAAACAGGAACAACTGGAAGAGGGCCTTCAAAGGGCCCTGCTTTATGTTCTCTTGAAGGTCAAATAGGTAACCCATCTTGGAGCTAGGAAGAGGAGGAGAGCATATGGAATTTCTTGAACTGGATTGGTCCCAAATAGTTAAATTCTTTTTCAGAGACTCCCAGCTGCAAGCCATAAAGTGCTGTTCTCTGCCTCCACACAACATATCCAGCACAACCTGGGCGCAGGAGCTCTCCTTTCCCCTCCATACGGCATGGTGACAAAGATGTCTGCAAGTTTTTCTCTTAGCCAACTTTGTCACTCACCATAAGAACCAGAATTCCTCTGTTCCTTCCCTTATTAAAGTGGTTTCTCCAACCATTCCAACAGCAGAGGAAAACTGCAGAATCCCACCTATCCCCTGTGGCCCAGATGGGGGCCTCTGGCCTGAGAAGCACCAGGTATGGGGTAACTGCGGTCACTGACTTTCCCAGAGGGTCAGTGTCTCCAGTGATTCGGGGGTTGACAGCAGTTCCCACTGCACTCTGTGACCAATGAAGGGCCAACAGGACTCTGCAGTCATGGTGAGCAGGGCCCATCTTAGGGGGTTATGTCTACTGGAGGGTACAGGAGGAAGCATCCCTAAGACAGCACCAGCAGCAGGAGCATGTGGAGGAAGTCATAGGCTTGGGGGGAATGAGGTCCAAGTCCTCATCGTCTGGAATCTCATCCAGGTGGTACCCATCCTGGAGCAGCTGCCGGCTCACATCCTGGTTCACCTGCTAAGAGCAGGAGAGGAGAGAACTATAAGCCAGGCTACAAGGCAGAAATAACTGCTGCCCAAAAGGCAGACCCGCATTTCCTTACTATGCATGCTCCACCCTCAGGCCAAGCCCACACAACCCGGGATTACAGGAAGAAGTGCCTCACCCAGCAGGGAGGGACATCCAGGGGCCTGAGCCAGTACTATCCAGGCTGCATTGTCACTAGCTGCCAGGGCAGCTGCCCTCACTAAAGAATCCTGAGAAAGCTGATATAAATATCAGATTACAGATTATGTTTGAAAGTCAAGACCTGACCATTCCCACTGGGAACCCAGACTGGTCCCTATGAAGGCTGAAGAATATGGAACAATGATAACAGAATAATCGGGTAGAAGGGTAGAGGAATATGGGTTAGAGTTGAACGGGGTGGGGAATAGCTTATTCTGCACTGCCAGTTAGCCATGTCATCCTTTGATGCCAACAGAGCTCATTCCTTGCAAAGTGGCATCTGTCAGCCCGGCTTCACCAATTCCACTGAGCAGAAGGAAAATGAGACTGCAGAGTGTAGGACTTTCTCTGGTTCTTGGCTAATTTTTTTTTTCTTTTTTTTTTAACAATCTTAGGCACCCAGAGGTTCAAGGAGGATACAGTTTTCAAACTGCCTGTATTCTCTGGCAGAAACTCAGGGGGCGGCCAAGGGTTTCCAGGAGAATAAGGAAGAAATACCAGTGGTATACAGTCAGGTCCCCAGCACTTCATCTCTGTCAAAGGCAGTAAGCCGCACGTGCCAGAACTTTACGTCCCCGTGTTTCTGTCTGGGCCAGTCACTCTGGAAACTGTCCAAAAGGCCAGCCCAGGAGTATCTATCTCTGTCTCAGTTCCCATAGATGGAACAACTGAAGGAACAGAAGTCGGCCTGGAAGAAAGCAAGCTTGGTGGAGGATGGCCAGGGGAGGGACAGAAATGCTAATCTCAGATAAAAGACAATCAAAAGAAGGGAGACTAGAATTACTGTGTGATGCTGGAGGCAGGACTAGGACCACTAAGTCCAGGCTGCAGGAGACACTTCCAATTAACAAGGAAGACTTCTCTACGAGCTACCTGAATTGTGTGTGCCGGTGGGGGAAGACAGGCAGCAAGGTTTCTTGAAGGTAGTACTCACTACTCACTACCCAATTACAAGAAGCATTCAAACAAGCAGAGGATGGTAAACACTTAGCTGGGATTTATCAAGAGGATTCCTTTTCTAAGTGGTGGCCTGGATTGGAAGACTAGTGAGGTCATTTCCATCCCTAAGGGTCTATGGTCTCCTGGACTTTCAACAGCACTCCTCAGACACCTAAACTTCTGCTGGAAGAAGAGGGCAGAGTAGAAGATTGGAGAACAGACTGGAAGTCTAGCACAGTGCCATGCATACAGCAGGAACCAGACAAGCATTTGGCAGCGGCAGTGACACTGCCTGCAGCCTGGCCCCACCACAGAAAGGTGCTCTGGACTTGCCTCTGCAGAGGAATACCCGGAGGAGTATCTGGATTCCAGCTCCCCATCACTAGGAGAAAAGGAAGACAGTCAGTTCGGGGAGATGCCCGTGGAGCACAGCTACAAATGGCAAGGTGCACAGCATGCAAAGGAGTCTGGAGGACTTGTGAAGCAAAGACCACACACCATAGAACTCAAACCCATAATCTGCCATGAGTATAAATGGCTCCTTCCATTGGCTCCAGCAGGGACAGGGTCACTGTCACTAACAGTGCAGACATAATAGGGCAGGATGATTCCCCCAGACAAGGTTGGTGCTTCAAATCCAAGAGCAGCAAGATCACCTATGAGTCCTCTAAGCAAGCCATCCTGGGAAGAGATAGTGCTCTGAAGCAGCAGCCCTGGAACATGCACAAAAGGTCTTGGAAGAGACAGGGAATAAGCGAAGCAAGTGATCTGAAATTTTATCCAAGTCACTCCCCAAGGGGTATTTTCAAGGAGGGCACTCACCTGTCAGAGTCGAGGGACACCAGGTTTTCATCTGGACTCTGACTAAGAGCAGTATAGCCCTTGTTAAACTTCACTGACCTGAGGGGAGATGGGGGGACAGACCAAGCATAGATGAAACGCCAGCATTTCACAAGGAAAGCCAGAGTCCTCGCCCTTATGGAAAAAAAAAAAACTGCACTACTCCTGACTTGCCTTCTGTCTGGACAGCCACCACTGCCTGCCATGTATCTGGGCACAGCTCCTCAGAATGTGCACTTCCCCACACCACTCCCCCTGCTGCTCCTAAGCAAAAGCACACCTCTTTCATGAATCAGGAAAAGCCCCATCTCCCCACCTTATTTAACCAGAGAACAGAAAATCCAAAGTCCTTAGACAAATTCCTTCACCTGCTTTAGCTCTTCTTTGTGAAAGAGGCCCTGGATAAGGTCCCATCCAGCCCTCAGAGTTTACCGTCTGTTAAGAAGAAAATACAGCCCTGGCTGTTTCCACACTGCTCTCCATCCTCACTTCTGGGGATCCCAGCCACTATGCTCCCCCCTAATTTAGACAGTGAATGATCCTAGGCACTGACGAAAACTCTTATTCCAAAGCTCCTTCCCTGACGTCATCACATCCTGGAAGGGAAAGACAAGGTCGTTCCTCTTCCCGTTTTAAAACAGTGAACCGGACAGGTTGGCCTTAGGAGCATCACTAGCTGGGCCTTAAGCGTGGGTACTCTGTCTCCCAGACTACGCTAAGGCCTTCTCTGGAAACGCTTGCACAGAGGAGGTGGCGCCTGCTGAGACCTTTTCCCTGAAGAGTCGGGGCGGTTCGGCGCGGCCCCCAGCATGCCTTTTCTCCGCAGAACTGCCTTAGCCAGGTCCCGGTGCTTCTCTGGAAGTCAAAGGGACCGGGTCAGCGGAGTGTTCCCCACTCCGCCGTGCCTCCCAAACGCCAGGAGCCCGCTCTCCGAACAGACTTCCGGGTGCGGGAGCGGGCTGTAGGAGCCCCTCCGGGGTCGACCCAGCGGCGCTCCGGAGCCCGCCCGGGACGCGGCAGCCCGCCCAAGCAGAGACCCCTCATCGGGCCGCACTCACGCAGCTTGGCCTGACTGGAAGGCGCGCGCGCCACCATGTACGGCCCCCGCTTCTCCACAGCCGCCGGGGTCCGCTTCCCCAGCCAGGGGACTCCAATGCCGCTTCGCTCGGTGGGCGGCCCTGCAGCTCCGGTCCCGCTGGGCCGGGGTGCCGGGAGAGACGCCCTCGCCGCAGGCTCGCTGGGCTCCGCCGTCGCCATCGCCTGGCCCCGCCCCGCCGAGCCCCGCCTCCTGACTAACCAGCTGTCAGCCGGGAGGCGGTCCCTCCTCAAGCAAGATGGCGACGCGCAGGTGTGGGCCGTAAGCGCCCGAGCTTTCTGGTGGCGCCTGCTGCAGGGTTGGCTCAACTGTTCCGCCCTTCCGGGGGCTGGATTGTTTCAGTCCCTCCTTTCTAGCACCCTGCGGTGCTCGTAATCGGCCTGACCCTGGGGATGTCAAGCCAAGTTATGTCTCTAGTCGAAATTAAATATCGATATTTCCGGGGGGCTGCGGGTGCGCGCCCTCAGACTCAGAGCCCGTTAGGCCGTGGCGCGCACGCGCTCCCCGCAGTGTTTCCGCACAGGTCCTCTCGCCACAGCTGGAGCTCCCCAAGGGCGGACCGGGGAGAGGCTGGATTGAACCGAAAAGAGCGGTATGACAAAGGGAGGTATTAACTCCCGTCTCTACAAAAGGAAACAGGCTAGAGAGAAAGGTTCAAGGACCTTGTGGAGGTCACACAAACTAGAGGCAGTGCCTTGGGAACGCCAAACCTTCGTTATTTCCAACACCACGCTGTGCCCGAGACCTTGGATGAGACCTGACCTTCTCTAGGACTCAGTTTCCACATTTTAAAATGAAACCAACGTCACTACCTGTCGTACAGTGATAAACAAGGACAAAATAGTACTTGGAAAGAAGAGCAAAAGTGCGCTGTGTTTGGGACTTCCCTAGTGGTGCAGTGGTTAAGACTCCACGCTCCCAATGCAAGGGACCCGGGTTCCATCCCTGGTCAGGGAACTAGATCCCCCATGCATGCCAGGCAACTAAAGATCCCACGGGCAGCAACGACGATCCGGCGCAGCCAAATAAATAATAACTAAATACTAAGAAAGAAAGTGTGCTGTGTTTGTGTGCGTCGGGGCATGGAGCTGTCATGGCTCTTGACGTTTCTGGACCCCAAGGGATGTGCTTGTGGCTGGCTGGAAAGTAGCTCCAGATCCTTGTAGTAATTGCCAAATCTCACAAGGCTGTCCCAAGGTGAATTTATTAGCTTCCACAGGGTAGGTCAACAGTGTGCAACTTATGAACCCCCAGGGCCACCCAGAGAGTTGAGCAGGAGTATGCCGCAGACAGGATAAGAGGAAAGGACTAAATTTTTTGAAAAATCAGAAGCGCAAAGGAATGCTAACTATTTGGGTAGATTCCACCGCTGTTTTTGACCTCCAGACAGCAATTTCATGTGGCTCAACTTAATATTTAATCCTCCTGACCTCCCAATGAAGCACTGTTACTCCCACTAAGCAAATGAGGCTTAGATTTGGTCAAATTCACCAGTTAAGTGGTAAACCTGGAATTTGTTATTTATTATGTTTTTTTTTTATACAGCAGGTTCTTATTATCCATTTTATACATATTAGTGTATATGTCAATCCCAATCTCCCAATTCATCACATCTGCATCTATTGAGATGATCATACAGTTTTCATCCTTTTATTTTGTTAATGTGATGTTCATTAAGTCCCCTACATACAACCAAGTTCTGTTCCGAGAATGCGTTTGTAAGTCCAATTTGTTCATAAGTCTAACAAAGTTAGCCTAGGTAGCCAACTAACACAATTGGCTATATAGTACTGTACTGTAATAGGTTTATAGTATTTTTCACGCAAATAATACATAAAAAACAAACACAAATATAAAGAAGACATTTTAAATCTTACAAGTAAGTACCTTGAAAAGTATGCTGGACACGTGAACTAACTCAAGTGATTGGACATACAAACACACGTTCGCACCTTTGAAAGTTCACAACTTGAAGGTTCATATGTAGGGGACTTACTGTATCATGTTGATTGATTTGTGGATATTGAACCATCCTTGCATTCCTGGAATAAATTCCACTTGATAATGTTGTATGATACTTTAAATATATTGTTGAATTCTGTTTCCTACTATTTTGTTGAGGATCTTTGCATCTGTGTTCATCAGGGGTGAATTTTTTATCCTGCTACTTCTTTCCGAGGTTCTCTTTTCCCATCTCACCAGGTTTCAGATTTTACCTTTTGACTTTTCCTATTACTGGTAGAGCACAGATAACTGACAAATGGAGCCTATGAATCTGCGGGTCTTTCTGCGTTTCCAGGTCACCAGCCCCACCTTAATCCCCACATTAATTCATGTCATCTCCCTCTAGGGAAGAGATATTTCCCGATCCTCATATGGTACTGTCATACCTACTTCACATATATATAAGGAAAGTGACAGTCACAGGGATTGATTTGCCGAAGGCCACAGAGTTGTATAGGTAAGAGTTGAATCCTTATGTGCCTCAAAGGCCTGACCTCTTTTTATACCAGTCAGGTGTATGTCTTTAATGTTATGGACTGAATTGTGCCCCCACCCACCCAAATTCATATGTTGAAGCCCTAATCCCCAATGTGCCTTTATTCAGAGCTAAAGCCTTTAAGGGGGTGATTAAGGTTAAATGAGGTCATAAGGGTGGAGCTGTAATCCAATAGGATTGGTGTCCTTTTAAGAAAAGAGACACCAGGGAATTCCCTGGCAGTCCAGTGGTTAGGACTCTGCACTTCCACTGAAGGGGACACGGACCACAGCTGTGGTGAGCCAAGGCTACTACAGAATCACATCACTTTTTTTTTAACATCTTTATTGGAGTATAATTGCTTTACAATGGTGTGTTAGTTTCTGCTGTATAACAAAGTGAATCAGCTATACACATACATATATCCCCATTATCTCCTCCCTCTTGCATCTCCCTCCCACCCTCCCTACCCCACCCCTCTAGGTGGTCACAAAGCACCAAGCTGATCTCCCTGTGCTATGTGGCTGCTTCCCACTAGCTCTCTATTTTACATTTGTTGGTATAGATAAGTCCATGCCACTCTCTCATTTCGTCCCAGCTTACCCTCCTCCCTCCCACTTTTCTTTGTTTTGAACAAACCTCCCCAACGTAGGAAAATTATGCAAAATTGGGCCAAATGAACTTGCCTTTGCAAAACATGGAAGATGGACTCCATGTGCTGCTAAGGACAAGCGCCCTGGCATCTGTACAAACAGGAGAAACTGCATCGGCAGCTAGCAAAGCTTAGGAAAGAATGGCTAGGCTTAAACCATTTTCCTAAGCACCATGATTATAAAAATGATTATAATGAATAAGACCTAATCTTATTAATCTTTCATTCTCATTATAAGCCTGCAAAGTAGCTCCCATTTTCAGATCATAAAACAGAAGCACAGGAAGGTTGGCTAACTTATCCATAGTCATATAACTGCTATATAGAATGGGATTTGAACATAGGTCTAAATACAAACCATTTTCTCACCCTATTTCTACATTGTGTTGCCTTCTGTTGGTTGATGGGTAAATGTAAAAAAAAAAAAAAAATGCTGGACATACTCACATCATGTCCCTCTTGAGGCGATATAATTGGAATTTCACATCATCTGTGTAGTACTGTAGTACCCCCTTACCCATGCAGGATACATTCCAGGACCCCCAGTGGATGCCTGAAACTGGGGATAGTACAGAACGAACCCTGTAAAGACTATGTTTTTTCCTATACATACCTATGATAAAGCTTAATTTATAAATTAGGCACAGTAAGAGATTAACAATAACTAATAAAAATGTAGTGTAATAAAAGTTACGTGAATGTGGTCTCTCTCTCTCCCTCAGAATATCTTATTGTACAAATTTAATGTCTTTCCATCTTAACTAAGCGCTTATCTCACTGTGGCTATAACTTTTGCAGTTCAAGGTTCAACAGCAAAACTAGCACAAATATTTTTCCTTCTTCACGATAAAACAGACTGGAGTTGTTCTTAGACCTTAGCACCCTCAGCATAGGACTTTTTTTTCTTTCCTTATTAAGTCAAGAACTTTCACCTTTTCACTTAAAGGAAGCACTTTCCAGGTTCTCTTTAGCATATGCAAATTGCCAGCATTACTACTCTTGCACTTTGGGGATATTATTAAGTAAAGTTATTTGAACACAAGCACTGTGATATCATGATAGTCAACCTGATAACTAAGACAGCTACTAAGTGACTAATGGGATGGATGGGATGGAGAGGGAAAGCGAAAGATTTCATTATGCTACTCAGAACGGTGCTCAATTTAAAACATGTTTATTTCTGGAATTTTCCATATAATATTTTTGTACCTCAGTTTACTATGGGTAACAAATTGCAGAAAGCAAAACTGCAGATAAGGGAAGGGACTACTACATCCTTGCCAGAAACATTTAACTGGATTTTAATATGAGGAAACAATCAGGAAGATGCAGATGTAGGACATTCTACACCACTGGCCTGGCCTCTTCAGAAAAATCAATTGTATATATTTTATGCCAAACTTCTTGAAGCATGTTAATGGTACTGTGGTTATTTAGGAGGAAAAGGCCTCTCTCTTAAACGTTGCTTAAGTATTTAGGGGTAGGGGCTTCCCTGGTGGCACAATGGTTAAGAATCCGCCTGCCAATGCAGGGGACACGGGTTTGAGCCCTGGTCCGGGAAGATCCCACGTGCTGTGGAGCAACTAAGTTCGTGTGCCACAACTACTGAGCCTGTGCTCTAGGGCCCATGAGCCACAACTACTGAGCCCACGTGCCACAACTACTGAAGCCCACATGCCTAGAGCCCGTGCTCTGCAACAAGAGAAGCCACCACAATGAGAAGCCTGCGCACCCCAACGAAGAGTAGCCCCTGCTCGCCACAACTACAGAAAAGCCCAAGTGCAGCAACGAAGACCTGACACAGACAAAAATAAATAAATAAAATAAATTTATTTAAAAAAAAGTATTTAAGGGGCTTCCCTGGTGGCACAGTGGCTGAGAGTCCGCCTGCCGATGCAGGGGACACGGGTTCGTGCCCTGGTCTGGGAGGTCCCACATGCCGCGGAGCGGCTGGGCCCGTGAGCCATGGCCGCTGAGCCTGCGCGTCCAGAGCCTGTGCTCCGCAACGGGAGAGGCCACAACAGTTAGAGGCCTGCGTACCGCAAAAAAAAAAAAAAAAAAGCATTTAATGGGTAAAGTGTCACATCTGGAACTCATTTTCAACTGATTGAGGAAAAAAAGTGTATATACTAGAACGAAACAAATGTAGCAAATCATTAATCGGTTTGAAATTTTTCAAAACAGAGTAGGGAAAGAAAAAGCTAGAGACACCATTCTGTTAGGGTAGAAGCCCTACCCATCATCAAGCTATGACTGCGTTCTAGCTCTACCTAAAAGTAGATCATATTGTTAGTTTCACATCTCTACTTCTTAAAAAGGGGGAAAGGGGGACGTTTTGGTAGGGAATCAGCCTTTTATAAAAGGTCATTTGTGTTAAATCTTACCAAAACTGATTTTTTTTTCCTTTTTTTGGCCACATCACGTGGCATGCACGATCTTATTTCCCCGACCAGGAATCGAACCCATGCCCCCTGCAGTGGAAGCACGAAGTCTAAACCACTGGACCGCCAGGGAAGTCCCCGATAACTGATTTTACTAACATTTCCTTACATGGCTTTAGGAGAGAAGACATCTAAATTTCAACCTACTATTAATCCAATTCGCCTGAGGCTGCAGTCTGAACTGGCTGTATTATAAGTCACTCAAACCTAAAACCTCTTTATCCAGCAGCTGGTTTCTACTATTACGGGGCTTCTAAAGTAAGACAGGATTTGTGTATTTTATTCTCTCAAGTAAACTTGGACTTCCCTGGTGGCGCAGTGGTTAAGAATCCGCCTGCCAACGCGGGGGTCACGGGTTCGAGCCCTGGTCCAGGAAGATCCCACATGCTGCAGAGCAACTAAGCCCGTGCGCCAGAGCCCTCGAGCCACAACTACTGAGCCTGCGTGCTGCAACTACTGAAGCCCATGCGCCTAGAGCCTGCGCTCCACAGCAATAAGAAGCCTGTGCACCGCAATGAAGAGTAGTCGCGGCTGGCCGCAACTAGACAGAAAGCCTGCACGCAGCAACAAAGACCCAATGCAGCCAAAAAAATAAATAAATAAATAAAATTACTTAAAAAAACAAACAAACCTCATTTACTCAGTTCTTTAAGCAGAAAGCCTCCAAATCTACCCCAGCAAAGTCTTCGACGTCCAAGGCTAATACTGTACTGCGAGGGAAGAACATGTAGGGAAAAAAAGAGGCACTAAGGGGCTGGCTATTATCAGCACATCCTCAAGACTATCTTAATGACCACTTTAAAACTTTATTTCACCCATTTTTGGGAAGGTACACAATTTGATCTATCCCCAAGGACATCCAATCCCCTAAGTCCAGGGTACTTGCTGGCCTGTCAGCAAGAAAATTCTATATAAATGACTTTTAATTTTTAGCTAATTTACCAGCCAGTGCACCCAAATATGTTTATGTAGCTGACTTTCATGTTGGGCGGTTTCCAGAGAATTGAAGCAGTTCTCTCAGCATATAACACGGAAACCAATGAAACCAACGACCCTATAATAGTTCTTTTTTTTTGCTTTTTAATGCAAACACATGAAACAATACCTAATTTCAGTTCAAACTCATTTCCCTTTTATTAAAGTCCAAGTTACATTACATGGTTTGGTACTCAACAAAGGAAAACTTGTTCAAATAAGGTAATATGTTTTCATCAGTATTTCCAGGTGATTGTTTACAATCAAGTAGCATTATCAATAAATCCTTAGGAAGCCCATCTGTAAGAGAAAACATGAAAAATTAGCTAGGAAATAAAGAAAAGGTAGAAATCTTACTAAAAATAACCTTTAGAGCAACAGCCCAAGAAAATCACTGTCTCTGTGTAGTCTCTTCTGCTCTTACTTAATCCTGCCTGCAATCAACACACCAGGTACTGCTTAGTTTTTTGTTGTCATACACCTGGTAATTATTGGGGTAGTCTTTTCCAATCAGAAGAGTGTTGGGGAGTTGCCCTCTTAAAAAAATTTTGAGTAAAAGAGTACAGTGTTACTGCTGCTACAAAATATCCTACATAACAAAGATCTTCTGGACTCCTTGGAATAATACTTGATAAATGAAAGCCTTTCCACGTTTTACAAAGATGTGCTATCTGGCTTCAGGGAGGAGGAGGAGGTGGTAGTGGCATAGGGGTGGACAAAGATAAAATTAAGACTCTTGCTCCAAAGCAAGCTGTGAAAAGAGACCTCAAAATTGGATTACAAAACCTCAGGCAGGGCTTCCCTGGTGGCGCTGTGGTTGAGTCTGCCTACCGATGCAGGCGACGTGGGTTCGAGCCCTGGTCTGGGAAGATCCCACATGCCGCGGAGCAACTAAGCCCGTGAGCCACAACTACTGAGCCTGCGCGTCTGGAGCCTGTGCTCCGCAACAAGAGAGGCCGCGATAGAGGCCCGCGCACCGCGATGAAGAGTGGACCCCGCTTGCTACAGCTAGAGAAAGCCCTCGCACAGAAACGAAGACCCAACACAGCCAAAAATTAATTAATTAATTAAAAAAAAAAAGCTCCTTTAAAAAAACAAAAACAAAACCTCAGGCATTTTCTGCTCACTTTGTCAGCAGGAAGATTGAATATAGGGATTCTTTTTGAGTTCTAAGATTTTTTAAAAATTTAATTTAATTTAATTTATTTATTTATTGGCTGCGTTGGGCCTTTGTTTTTTTTTGTTAGATTCCATATATGTGTGTTAGCATACGGTATTTGTTTTTCTCCTTCTGACTTACTTCACTCTGTATGACAGACTCTCGGTCCATCCACCTCACTACAAGTAACTCAATTTCGTTTCTTTTTATGGCTGAGTAATACTTCATTGTATACAGGTGCCACATCTTCATCCATTTGCGTTGGGTCTTTGTTGCTGTGCATGGGCTTTCTCTAGCTGCAGCGAGCAGGGGCCACTCTTCATTATGGTGCAGACTTCTCTCTGCGGTGGCTTCCCTTGTTGCAGAGCATGGGCTGTAGGTGAGCGGGCTTCAGTAGTTGTGGCTCACGGGCTCTAGAGCGCAGGTTCATTAGTTGTGGTGCACGGGCTTAGTTGCTCCACGGCATGTGGGATCTTCCCGAACCAGGGCTCAAACCCATGTCCCCTGCATTGGCAGGTGGATTCTTAATCAGTGCGCCACCAGGGAAGCCCTGATTTTTAAATGTTTATTAGGTGTGAAATTAGATGTTGACTAATGGTATCCTAACCTGGCTCTTTATCTTGTGAGGAGTCTGATACTAGCTCTTTAAATAATTTGGGGTCCACTTTTATTAAAACTTTTATAAGATAGTTTAGTTCCATCTTTTAAAAATAAGCTTCTTCTTACTCTTAGGAAGCAAATCCTCTACTTAAGCCTCATCATTTACCTCTGAGAAGTAAGAGTATGGCCTTAGTAAATGCCTCAGCACTGCAATGCAAAGGATGTGTGGCACAGTAAAAGCAATGGACTCTGGAGCCAGACTGCCTGGGTTTAAATGTGGGTTCCTCTACTAGTTGTATGACCTTGGACAATGTGCCTCAGTTTCCTCATCAGTAAAATAGTAAAATGGGAATAATTATAATAATAGTAAGTACCTCACAGGACTGTTTGAGGATTAAATGAGTTAATACTTATAAAGCTCAAAAAACAGTACCTGACACATAGTAAGAGTTATACACACTATGTGTGTTTGTTAAATAAAATAAATATATGACTTTTTACTTATATATTTTCTGTTTTACAAAGGATTTTCTGCGTACTGCTCACCACCCAGGCAATCCTGTGGCTCGTTTTATTACCTAATCTGTCTTTCCATAGAGGACAAGGTATCAAATAAGCTTTTATTATCAATGAATATTACTTAACTATCATATTCCAACATGGGCACACAAAAAACAGAATCATCAAATCAATAAAACCCTATTAAAAATAAACAGATGTATAAAAGCATGCATGATGAACACCTATGTAGATTACCTTTAGCTGGGGGAGGTTAAAGGGCTGGAATTAGGGAAGAGGTACAGAGAGGGCTTCAACTCTATGTGAAACATGTCATTTCTTGGGGGAGGGGGAAAACTAAAGCACACATGGCAAAAATAATACCTCAAAATCTGGGTGTGGTTACACTTATTCCCTATGCTATTCATTATGCTTGAAATATTTTATATAGATTTTAAAATAAGGCTTTTACTTGCCTTTACGCCAGTAAAAGAATAATTATGACAACTAGAAACAACAATTCTAGCTCCTTAAATTAATCATCATAGGTACTCTCTCAATCTCTAAGCTCATAGCCTCTAAAAAGGCCACGAAAAGGTCTTACTCTGAGAATACTGAAATGCCACTCACTCACCCCTCCCTGGATTCTTTCCTGCCTTTTTCAGGTATGTAGCTTACCCATGGGGTTTATACTTTGTCAAGGCCCAGTTCCTCTGGAGTGGAGATTCCCAGTTCATTTAAAGTTGGTCTAAGTTCCTGGATGACATAGGGGTAGATTTCCTTATGAGGTCCTGCTTTGTCCTGATGGCAAAGAAAATAGTCACATTTAGCTCTGAAAAGCTGTCTCTATTAACAAAATGAACTTGAAAATGCTTTTAATCACATATGCAGAGGCTAGTAGCAGAGAATACAAGTCACCTACTTTTAAGTTAACATATCTGTTCAAAAAAGACAGCAACTTGGGACTTCCCTGGTGGTGCAGTGGTTAAGAATCCGCCTGCTAATGCAGGGGACACATGGGTTTGAGCCCTGGTCCAGGAAGATCCCACATGCCACGGAGCAACTAAGCCCGTGTGCCACAACTACTGAGCCTGCACTCTAGAGCCCGCGAGTCACAACTACTGAGCCCACGCGCCACAACTACTGAAGCCCGCGCGCCTAGAGCCTGTGCTCTGCAACAATAGAAGCCACTGCAACGAGAAGCCCGCGCACCTCGACGAAGAGTAGCCCCCACTCGCTGCAACTAGAGAAAGCCCGCGTGCAGCAACGAAGACCCGACGCAGCCAAAAATAAAAAACAAAACAAAGGTAGGTTTTTAAGACACCTGGAGACTAACTAAGACAACTGGTCTAAACCCAAGGGAAAAAAACATTTTAAAGCCTTGAGTTACTGGAAAAGAAGGTGGTGATGACAGAATTTCGTGAAGGCAATTAAACATGCCTAGCAGGCAACAGTAATAATTAAATTATCACAGAAAAAAGTTTTTTGATTTGCCTCAATTTGAGACCCTAACTGAATTAACTACTGGTGCTGAATGGATTGATAGCCTACAGAACCCTTAATTATCTTACCCATTTTAGATAAAGTAATATCATACTTTCCCTCTTACAGACCTTGAATTTCTTTCTTATAGAACACAATGTCTTTTCATGGAGAGCCACACTTAGAGGATACTTATTTCCAAGGCAAGAGAGTTTTGATGAATACTCGCCATAACATATAATCACACCTATATTGTCATAGTATTTGTTCCTCAGGGACAAATATTAAAAAAGTCAAATGAACTAAGACAATGCCAAGCTATTACTCTTCTGTCTTTAACAAACTCTAGGTTCCTTAGCTGTTTGCTAAATTATAAAATTCTTATTTAAAATTCCATGCATTAACTTGTTCATTACAGAAAAATTAGAAACTATAATCAAGTAAGAGGGAGGAGAATAAGTATATATCCTCTTACATTTTGATCATTCTCTCTATACTTTTTAATAAAATGGGGTCATACACTGCAAAAATTATTTCATAATTTCCCTCAGTTAATATACTATGAATATCTTTAGTGTTAAACACATTTCTACAACATGAATAATAACCTCTTCTGGGAAGTCCCACCTTAAGAAGCCACTAGCAACATTGAATTTCATATCACAAACAGCACAAAGATAAACTGTACACTCTTAATTATTTCCTTAAGGTAAATTCTCATATGGGATTGCTGAACAAATGGGTATCAAGCATAATTTTTAAGTCTCTGAATAAATTCTACCAAACCACCCTCCAAAAAGACTGTAACCGCAATGTACATTCCCTCTAGCTATATAAGAACTAATTTTAGGTATTTTAACAAACTCAGAAACACAGAATATGCTAATACCTAATCAACAGTCCACCTACTTCCAAAACATTGTTATTTTACTGACCTTAACAACCTCTAGGATGCGGACTGCACTAGCAAAATCATTTAAGCGTCTGCATGCCCGCAAAGCAGCATCAATGATTTTGGGTTCTGGAACCAGATCATAGCCAACAAGGGTGTTCATCCCTGTCAAATTAAAAAGAGGGGTCATATCAACCTGGTATATCCTCACTTAAACTATGAGTTAGTTATCTGTATTTTTATTGAACCATAGACATGGGATCTTGTCTGTTTGAGCCTCTATTCTCTTATCTCTAAAATGAGATAACTGGGAATTCCCAGGCTAGGGAGGACTGGTTAGGACTCAGCGGGTCCACTGCCAGGGTCCTGGGTTCGATCCCTGGTCAGGGAACTAAGATCCTGTAAGCTGCATGGTGCAGCCAAAGATAAAATATATTCTAGATAATGAGATCACAGTGGATCTTCCACAGTGAGTTAGTGAAAAGAACTATGCAGTAGCATGCAGACAGAAGGAAAAAAACCTCAAGAGTTTTCTTAAATGCAAACCCTGTTTTCAAAAGTAGCTGGTTTCTTTTCAAACAAGAGGGCCATTTTCAACTTATATCTTTAACTCTTAGTATGATGTATGTACTTTGATTGCTTTAAAATAGATCTGATTGGAAAATAATCTAAAAACCACCACAGAAATGCTTAAGGAGAGGTAATGAAGCCCAAATGAGGACATTAAGGAGATACAGAGAGCCATTAGCACACAATCAAAAACATTCAACCAGAAAATGACTGGGCATGATTCCTTTTGGCTCAGCACAAAATGATACATCATAAAATTTAAGATTCTCTTAATGGGAATGCAGAACTGCTGTTCTTCTACTCAAGATTATCCAATAAGAATTTCCCCAGCTGCAGCAAAATAGTGTCATTACATTCCTGCAGAAAAGTATGAAGCACTTAGGTTTCTTGCTTTTATTTATTTAAAAATATTTAAACAAAGGACACCAGTGACTGCAATGCTAGAATATAGTCATAGAGAATGAACTCTTGGTCTGAGATAAACTTCTTACACTTAGAATTAGTTACCTACCAGTCTACTAGCCTGGTTATTATTAATGCTACTTACTTATGTTAAATGTGTACTTACAAATTTAGGATAAACAAGTTCTAGCTTATTCAGATCGGACTCTTATTCAGGGCAAGACAAATCATAACTGAGAATAAAAATAACAAAAATCCCAAACTATTACCAAGAGGGGAAGAGAACCAAATGACTACTTGCGTAAATTATCTAAAAATTACAAAACTGTTAAATCTTGCTCACCCCGGCCTATCATTATAGCAGTGATGATGATTTTGTCCCCCAGGAGACATTTTTAGTTGTCACAACTGGGGGTGTGTGAGGGTGTTGGCATCTAGTGTGTAGAAACCAAGGATGCTGCTAAATATCCTACAATGCAAAGGACAGCCCTTGCAACAAAGAACTGTCTGGCCCAAAATGTCAACTGTGCCTCCTTTAAAACCCTGCTTTACAGGAAATACTTACTCTGGAAACTATAAACTTTCCTAATTGCAAGATGCATGACAATCCCCAGTTTGCATGATACAGTTGACCCTTGAACAACATGGGTTTGAACTGTACAGGCCCACTTACACGTGGATTTTTTTCAATAAATACTACAGCGCTACATGATCCGAAGTTGGCTGAATCCATAGATGGAGAACCTTGGACACAGAACTGTGGATAAAGAGGACCAAGTGCAAAGTTATATATGGATTTTCTATGTGGGGGTGTGTGTTGGTGTCCCTAACCCCCCAAGTTTTTCAAGGGTTAACTGTAGTTACTTTCAACAAAGTAGTGGAAGACTACATAGCAGTTCATAACTCTATACGAAAATAGACACATATGTCTATGTTCCAATTACCTTTACGCAATTCCCAAGCATCAATATCTGGCCTATTGAAGTATGTCACCCAGCGAGCATCAAACTCCTCATCTGTCTCATGTGACCCATGGGAGTAGCAGCGAATGGACTGGATAGCTATAGGGGAGAGAGAGCAAAAACTTCAATATATAGAAGTAGTACTTGACATATCTTGCCAATACATAAAGTTTTTTTGTTTTTTTCTTTTTTTGGTGTGTCTTAAAATACACATAACATAAAATTTACCATCTTAACCATTTCTAAATGTACAGTTCAGTGGTATTAAATACACTCAATGCATGAAGTTTTGACTCAGCTATGTATGTCATGGTAGGAAAATCATTCAGCAGGTCAAATGACACAAATCTTATGTACTGATTTGAAAAAAATCTTAAAAATTAAGCACATTAAAGCAAGTAGAACAAAAAGTACTATGTGTGTACGTTCATGCTTTTATCCCACTAATGTGTAATGCTGGCATGTAATTGTTAACAGCGGTTATCTTTGAAAGGAAAAACTTTATTTCTTTATACATTTAGTTTTATGATAAGCAATTATTAATTCTTAATTTAAAATAATGTCCATTCTTGGGAATTCCCTGGCGGTCCAGTGCTTAGGACTCTGCGCTTTCACTGTCGAGGGCCCGGGTTCAATCCCTGGTCGGGGAACGAAGATCCCACAAGCCACTCGGTGTGGCCAAAAATAAAATAAAACAATGTCCATTCTAGTTCTTAAGCAAATTTATAAGATACACTTTCTTGATAAATTAAAAAAAAAACTTATGCTCTCCATTAAATTATATCCCAAAATAAATTATACATCCTGACAAAGCAATGGTAATTTAAAAATTGTTTTATCAAACTACAGCCCCTTCCTTGAAAATTCTAATTAAAAAAGTGACTTACACCCAATGGAAAAAAGTTTTACTAGATTTCTAAGAAGTGAGATTTATTAATATAACACTATCAAGAAAATAGGAAACACTTAGTATTCTGCTCTCAATCAATATACCCTTTCTAGTACCATATGAAAAGCCTTCCCATTTTTAGTTTCTGCCTATCAAATGGACAGTGAATTGGGAGTTAAGAAATCTGAATTCTATCTAAACAGCCTCTGAATGGAGCAGGAGGTGGGAAAAGGCATTTTTACCTTTGGGTTTTAGGAGGCAGCCGAGCCTAGTGGTCAGATGCTTCTAGGCTCTTCACTCTCCCACTGTTTGGCCCTGGTAAAATTAACTCAAGTTTTATATTCCTTATGTATAAAATGAGGATACTACTACCTTAGCAGAGTATGATGATTAAAAATGAAAGCAAGCTAACACTTTGCCCAGGGTTTAGTACTTTGTATGTAGGTACTCAATGAATGGTAGCTTTAAATTAATCCTTATCTAGAAATGTCTTAATTGATCTTCTATTTATGGAAATTCTAATTTATAGAAATAAAACATTCTTCAAATTGCATTTCTTGTTATACGAATTAGACAAGCTTGGTATAATTTCTAGTTATTTTTAAAGGCTTAACATACCAAAAATAACGCTTTAGCCCACTGTTACCAAAATTTGTAAACTACTTTTTTTAAAAACTAAACTTATTCCTAGCAGAATAAAGTGTAAGTATATAATCGAAGTATAAACTGTTTACCAGTTCCTTATCAAGTTAAATACACACCTACCATACCCAGTAATTCCACTTCTAAGTATTTACCCAAGAAAAATGAAGCATATAATTCTCTCCAACCACCCAGAAAAGCATTTCATGATAACAAATTTCTTTTGTTCACTGCTGCGCATGGGCATGGATTTCACTGGATGACCGTGGCTTTGTTTTGTTTTCTAACTATGAAAAAGATGGCTAGCAACTACAAATCCTAGACAGGGAGATCAATGGATCACCTTCGACAATTTGTTCACTTTCCTTCTGAGAGTCCCAAATTACAAACTGGTTGTATTCAAAAACAAAAAACAAAAACCCTGTATGAGACAAGTATTTAAAATACCAAGCAAGCACTGGGAACACACATAGCTTCCAGGTTGGGAAAAACATACTCTCCCACATGGTTTAAATTATATTCTTAATTCTAGTAATGGGCAGAGCAGGATCTATTCTTGTAGTTATTATGAACATGCTTAACATTTTGATTTTTAGGTAAACTATATAGGCATCTTTTCCCTCCCCCACACCACCCCTACTTAAGTACAGCATTTCCACCTAGTTTTGAGGCTTGTATGGTAAATTATTTTGGAAAACAATTACTCAGTGCTTTCATATAAACTAAAGATTCCAGAGTAGGGAAAAGGAAGCAACTGTAAAAAATTGGGACATTTCTAGGGCTACAATCTAAAAATCTATTTCTAACACTGCTTTCTGGCATTCAGTTAAGCAATCTTTTTTTAAAAAAGGGTTAACAATATATTTAGAAAAATTAAGGGGCTCATTAATCCCCTTCAATAACTAATCAGCTCAGACAAGGCTCAGAGAATGGACATTTTGGTGGTGGTGATTCTAGGAATAATGGAAAGAAGTGAATAATGTAGAGGGTACATGAACAAGCTCAAAGGCAAGGTTGCAGAGGTGTAAGGCTTAAGAGCAGTCATGAACCTTGGGGTCCAAAGGCTGGAAATCTATAAATGTGGGAGTGGTGCAGAAAAGGTTGGAAGGTAATAAAAAGTGCTACTTAAATTTAGCTCTGCACCAAGAAAGGAAAAGCGGAAACTCCTCCCACCTTTTCAGAACTATCAGGGTAAGGACAGGTGCCAGGATTGTGTAACTTTTAACGGTTGACTAGAGAATCTAACCATTATTCAAAACATTTAATTATGTAACTCAGCAGTTATTGGAAAACAATTCTGTTACAAGTTGGAGACTTCTCCTGGGACCAAATATGGAATTTGGGTTGCTACTTACCTACAGCAAACTTGAGGCCCCTCAGGTAACCCCTCCAGAGCTCTTTCACTTGACCTTGGATAGCCTCATCCAAGAATCTTAGTCCTTTCTGACTTTTAATTGCATAAAACCTCTTCATCTCATATTGATAACAAACCTCACCTATAATATGCAAAAATGAAATGCACTATAAAAAAGCAAATATGTATTAAGCATTTGTGCCAGGAAAGGTGCTAAGAGTTACATTATCTCAGTTAAACCTCACAACTACTAAATATTATCCCAATTTTCAGATGAGACAACTGAGTCTTAAGGTTTAATTAGTAAGTCCTTGGTCACACAGCTAGAAAGTAGCTGACACAAATGTAACCAAGACTGCCTCCTTGTGGCAAATATTTAGGTTTACAGGACAACACCTAAAATAAAGCTTTTTATGAATTATACTAAAGAGGGTGACTAGAGTGCCTAGAAGATAAATCACTATGTCCAAACTTACAAAGAGTTTGAGTTCACATGTTTAAATATGCATGCTTAGGGGCCAAATTTCATAATGTCGCATATACTACCATCATGGACCAAAATCAAAGTGCAGTTACAATAATTAAAAGTTCCGTGCTGGACACAAAGTTTCCCGGAACACATATAAGGGGAAGGCAAAATAAGAGACAGCAATCAGCAGACCATTTCATACTCCAACAATCAGGCTTCTAACCGGAAGCCAAAAATAACGCTTCCCCATGTTTGCAGAAGCCAGTATTCCTGGGTCTGTGGTACCCAATTTTCGAAAGAGTAATATTCTTATCATAAGACCTATCAACAGTCAGGCTTTCTTCCAGACCTCAGGAAACAACCACACACGTCGATCTATCGTAAAAATGGAAGAATCAGAACGTGGCACAGCAGTCTCTAAAAAGAACAGAATGGTCTGAGAAAGTGACACACAAAACGCTAACCGAGAAATGTCGGAAAAAACGGCTATACTGCGTTCCACACGGAAGTATAACGCATTCTCGGAAGACGCTGGGGGCGGCGGTGCCGGGGTCCCCGGAGGGACCACCCCCCCCGCCCCTACCCTGAGCTCAATGTCACCTTCGCCGAAGCGCTGCAGGCCGGCGGTGGCCACTCCCAGTCAGGTGGCCGCGGGGTCAGCGCCGGGGCAAGGTCACGGCCCGGGGACCGAAGGGGTTCGGTGGGCGCTGGAGGTGCGCTGTGCCCCCTCCTTGGCGCCCACAGCAGGTCCACACTTGACCCGTCCGCGGTGCCCGCACCAGGAAGTCACGCCGAGGGAGGCCCCAGGGGCGCGCCCTCGAGTCCTCCAAAACTCGAGGCGGCGGAGAGAACGGCCAGCGGTCACCAGGTTCGGCCGCCGGCCCGCAGGGCAGGAGCTAGGCCTCTGGGCGAGCCTGCCCTCGCGTGGCAGCGGGGGCCCAGGTCACCGCAAGGACACGCGGGCGCGGACAGTGGCAGGCGGGGGCCTTACCGGCGGCGGGGCCGGGGGCCGGAGTGGGGTGCAGGAGGCCTCGAGGGCTGGTCCGGGCGACTGCGGCTGCTGCTACCGAGCAGCGGCGGACAGCGGCGCCTAGCATGACGGTGATGGCGGCGCGCAGGATAAGGCTGAGGAGAAGCCGGGTGTGAGCTCAAGACCGCTCGCGAGCTCGTGGGGGCCGGACTCACGCACCGACGCACGGCGGGCGGAGCGTGAGGGCCCGCCCACTGCGGCGTTCGCGCCTTGGCGGAAGGGGGCACCACGCGGCCTCGGGCGGGCTACGGCGGCGCGCTCAGGACAATTTATTTCGGCCCCGCTCTCCTCCGACTCGCTGGTCCCGTGGACTGCAGCGGCGATCGTGGAGCTAGGATGGAAGGAAGAAGGCGAAGAGCCGTCAGTGGACCGTAGCGTGGTTCAAGTCTGGCTCGGGAGACGACTCTAGCACCTCAACATGGGAACAATAACAATAACAACGACAAATTATTATAAAAATACCTTCTTTGCTTTACCCCCCTGTTTGAGCCTAAAATAAGAGAACGAGTGGGACAGAACGACTGCTTACCTATAAGGGACCCTATTAGTAACTATTCTTATACCACAAACCCGCAAGCATTCAAAAAATGAGTCCAACCACTTGACGTTACAGAGAAAGAAACGGGCTCAGAAATTAGATTCCTTGCTGGCAATCGAGGCTCTTTTCACCTAATCCCCAGTCCCAGGACTCACCTGGATATTTCTGGTGAAAGGCCCTCCCCCAGTCCCTACAGGAGGCGGTTGATTAAATTCCAAGACTCTTAACGTCTAATCTGGCTTCACTAACTGCCTTCTGACCTTGAGCTCCTGGGCAGTGAGACCACATTCTCCAGGCCTGAATTATCTCGGTGCCACAAGGAGTTAATGAGAAGTCTCATTATCTCTTGTTATCCCTCATTCTCTATCCCTGGATCTGAGGAAAGAAAAGACGGACATTCACTCTCCACTTCCTGACTCTAGGCCCTGTCTCCAGGGTGTCAGTATTAGCCCTTCTCTGTTTCCTACCTAGCAGTGCTTTAGGGGGTATGAACCTGGCTGGGAAATGATAAAAAAGCTTTTTTTCAAAGCACCTGTCCTCAACTTCACCCACCAACCTAATGAAAGGACACCTGGGGAAGGTTTTGCCTCTTTGATTTCAATTAATATTCATCAAATCTCCAAGAGCTGGAAGCTCAGGATGAGGTCAGGACTCCCATAATTAAGAAAGCACTGGGAAAAGAATCTAGAAAGAACTGGGTATATGTATATGTGTAACTGATTCACTTTGCTGTGCAGCAGAAGCTAACACAACACTGTAAATCAACTGTACTCCAATAAGAATTAAAAAAACAAAACAAAAAACTATAAAAACTTGAAAAAGAAAGCACTGGGCTGGGAGTTCCGTAGCAGTCCAGTGGTTAGGACCCGGCGCTTTCACTGCCATGGCCTGGGTTCAGTCCCTGGTGGGGGAACTAAGATCCCTGAAGCCTTGCGCAGCCGAAAAAACAAAACAAAACAAAAACCCACTGGGGTATATGGCAACTGAGTCCCAACTGGTCTCTGCTGTCAGTCTCTCCACTTGGCCTACAGGACCTTAGATTGGCTACAGGAGTGTTGCGTGTTTTTGTTGTTGTTGTTTTCAGAAACAATTATGACCATAATTTATTATGTGCCACTGCATGCTACAAACTATTATCCCATCTAAGCCTTATAACATTGTTGTGAGATAAGTATTTATCCCTATTTTATGGATGAAGAAATAGACTCAGAGGACATTGCCCAAGAATCACACAGCTGATAAACAGTAGTGCTTAGTTAGATTTGAGGCCAGTTTTGTCTGACTCCAGAAATTTTCTTTCCCCACCACCCATAAAGGTAGGCTTTGCTGGCTTCCCAGCAAATTCTGAATCCCCTGCTACTTTGAGGGCAGTTCTAAGCCCTCATCACCTGTTTTAGGTTTTTTTTTGTTGCTGCATACCAATTTACCACAAACTAAGCAGCTTAAAACAATATCCATTTATTATTTCCCAGTTTCTATAGGTCAGTTATGCCTTCATAGCATAACTGGTTTTCTACTCAGGGTCTTCTGACAAGACTGAAATCAAGATGTCAGCCAGGACTGTAGTCTCATCTGGAGCTCAGAGTCCTCTTCCAAGCTTGTTTAGGTTGTTGGCAGAATTCAGTTCCTTACAGTGGTTGGACTGAGTCCCCATTTTTTTCTTGCTGTCAGCCAAGGATCACTCTCAGCTCCTAGAGTCCACCCTCAGGGCCTTACCACATGGACCCTCCATAGACCCTCTCACAATACCACCACTTATTTCTTCAAACCAGCAGGAGAGTATCTCTGACACTTCACCCTCCTTTAAAGACCTCATCTAATCAGGTCAGGCACATCCAGCATTATCTCTCTTTTGATTAATTCAAAGTAAATGGATTACTGGGTCCGTGTGCCGCAACTACTGAAGCCTGTGCGCCTAGAGCCCGTGAGCTACAACTACTGAAGCCTGTGTTCCTAGAGCCTGTGCTTTCTCTAGTTGCGGCAAGCGGGGGCTACTCTTCGTTGCTGTGAGCGGGCTTCTCATTGCGGTGGCTTCTCTTGTTGTGGAGCACGGGCTCTAGGCGCGCGGGCTTCAGTAGTTGTGGCATGCAGACTCAGTAGTTGTGGCTCACGGGCTCTAGAGCTCAGGCTCAGTAGTTGTGGCACACGGGCTTAGTTGCTCTGAGGCATGTGGGATCTTCCCGGACCAGGGCTCAAACCCGTGTCCCCTGCTTTGACAGGCGGATTCTTAACCGCTGTGTCACCAGGGAAGTCCCAATAAATTTATAAATTTATATTAAAAAAAAGAATAACGATAGAACCTACTTAATGGGTTATTGGGAAGATTATATAAGATAATGCATATAAAATACTATGTCCTGGCTGGACATAGCTCAATAAATGGAGCTCAATAAATGATGAGTGTTGTATTCTTCTGTTGTAAATTATAGAAAGTTCTTTTCCCAAGGCATGGCAGGTTGTGAGACGAGGGACAAGGCATGGAGGTGGGGGGGGGACAAACACACCATATAGATTACTTGGGAATCAGGGAGAAAGGGTGGCAGGAGCCTTCAAAGGTGATCCTGTGGGGGGCCACCATACAGTATGGGTAGGAGAGCTCTAATGGTACTTTTTCATAATTAATTAATACTTATGTAATTTCCTAAACTATTTCTTTTATGATCAGAACATCATTAAAGGATATCATTTTTGATTGAGATATAACTCACATACCATAAAATTCATCCTTTTAAAGTGTATAATTCAGTGTTTTTTTGTATACTCACTATGTTGTATAAGCATTATCATTATCTAATTCCAGGACATTTGCATCACGCCAAAGAGAAACTCCATACCCGATGGCAGTCACTCCCCATTCCCCCTGCCCCACCAGCCCTAGGCAACCACTAATCTACTTTCTGTCTCTATGGATTTGCCTATGCTGTACATTTCATATAAATATGAATGTTATTTCGTCTGGCTTCTTTCACTCGGCGTAATGTTTTCAGGGTTCCTCCATGTTGTAATCAGTACTTCATTCCTTTTTATGGCAGAATTATACTCCATCATATGGATATTCCACATTTTGTTTGCCTATTCATCAGTTTATGGACATTTGAGCTATTTCCACTTTTTGGCTATTATGAATAAGGCTGCTGCGAACATTTGCGGACATGTTTTTGTGTGGACACGTGTTCCATTATTTTGGATATATATCTAGGAGTATGATATGGGTTATAAGGTAAGTCTATGTTTAACTTTTTGAGGAACTGCCAAGCTGCTCCAAAGCAGCCTGCATCATTTTACATTCCTGCCAGCAATGTAGGCAGGTTCCATGTTTTCCACATCCTTATAATTTTTTTTTTTTAAACAAAGAAAGCTGAGTTTTTGTAGCTGTCTGAACTGAGCCCCACACCCCCAGTTTCCAATCAGGAAACAGAGCCCAGGGCAGGGGTACTTTGTGTTCTGAGTTCATTAGCTGCTCTCCTAAAGGTTTCTTCCTGTGTCCTCCAGCTCCTTGAGCCAAGAGACTCTCTTTTCCAGCACCAGCTGTAGGGGGCAGCTCTCAACAGTTCTTCAACAGTTGAGTTTCTCTCCGCGGCTGAATGGGAAGGGAAAGAGAAGGGGATTTAGCTTTGGGTCTCTTACCAGTGGGAGTGCCGCTCCTTCTATATATTATCTCAGGGACTAGGCAACCTTGATTAATCATCAAAATCACCTGAGGATCTAATTGAACTGCCCATTTCCAGGTCCTTCCTGGGATATTCTGATCCCGTTGCTTTGGAGTTCAACCCCGGCAATCTGTATTTTTTAAAAATTGAGGTATAATTAACATATAACATGCAATCTATATTTTAAACAAGTGCCCTAGGTGATTCTGATGATGAATGATTGGGAAGCCTGGTATTGTCCCCACAGCGATCTGTCCCATTTTGTAGATGAGAGAAGAATTAACTTGCTCCAGATCAGAGTCAGCCTCATTTCCTGCAAAGCCTGTTCAATATGACACCAGGCTTCATATTTGCTAGCAGAAACCTGCAGAGACCCTCTGTCCATGCAAGACTGGACCTTGGCAAACACCCCATATTCCTTTTCCCTATTCCCACTGAAGGTGGTGGGAATACCTATCGTATTTGTTTCTTAGGGCTGCTTTAGCAAAGTAACACAGGCTGGGTGACTTAAAACAACAGAAATGTATTCTCTCATAGTTCTGGAAGCTAGAAGTCCAAAATCAAGATGTCTGCAGGACCATGCTCTCTCTGAAGGCTCTAGGGAAGACTCCATTCTGTACCTTTTTCTTACCTTCTGTTGTTCGCTGGCGACCTTTGGCATTCCTTGTTTTGCAGCTGCATAAACTCCAATCTCTGCCTCCATCTTCACATGCCATTCTTCCCTCTACGTGTCTGTCTCTGTTTCTTCTCCTCTTTTTTTTTTTTTTTTGCCGTACGCGGGCCTCTCACTGCTGTGGCCTCTCCCGTTGCGGAGCACAGGCTCTGGACGCGCAGGCTCAGCGGCCATGGCTCGTGGGCCCAGCCACTCCACGGCATGTGGAATCCTGCCAGACCGGGGCACGAACCCGCGTCCCCTGCATCGGCAGGCGGACTCCCAACCACTGAGCCACCAGGGAAGCCCCCTCTTCTCCTCTTCTTATAAGGATATATTGGATTAAGGACTTGTCCTACTTCAGAATGACCTCACCTTACATACTAATTACATCTGCAAAGACCCTATTTCCAAATAAGGTCACATTAACAGGTATCAGGGGTTAAGCCTTCAAAATACCTTTCGGAAGGACACAGTTCAACTCACAGTATCTATAATAGTCAGCAGATGTCAGAATCCACAAGTTTGATATCACCATGGTGACCCTTAGCTTCTTCAAAGAGAAGGTAAAACCCAAGGGCCCAGACGGTGGGGACAGGGGATAAGCAGTGGTGGGGAAAAGGGGAACATTGGGTCACTGTTTATGGGGCTGGACAGTTAAGGACTTTGATGTGGCATCCGAACAGTTCAGAAATCTGGTTCAGCCAGTCTTTACTCACTCAGTCAACAGCTCTCTGTGGGCTTCCTGTGTTCCAAGATCTGGGTAGGGAGCAAGGCAGGCAGGATCCATTCAATCATGGCTTATGGTTTACTGGGGTGACTGACAACCAGAGGTTCACAATAATGAGGGCACAGTTATAAACTAAGATCTGTGCTCTGACAGGAAGAAACCTGGTGTCACCAAGGAGACCTTCCTGTGACTATATTTCCTCCTTCTTTTTCTTCAATTGCCCTTCTCTCTGGGAGACCTGTAGGTATTTCAACATCTCAGTGAAATAGAGGGGACAAAGAGTCCCTAGTGGCTAGTATGGGTATAGCAATGATCCAAACTGCAGAACTATGGAGTAGGGGCAGGGACATGAAGGGAGCTGGTAGGGGAGATGGGTGTGGCAGGGTGGGAGTGTCTGACCCAGGTCTTCCCCCAACTGTACAGTGAACATGCCCTGGCACATTCATGGGCAGTGGACAAGAGCTTCTAAAGCTTTTACCAATTTAAAGCTGTGGACCCCCCTACCTCACTCCCCTTCCCCACCAAAATCCATCTATTGTTTGATGCCAGGAAGGCAGGCTAAGTCCTGGCCAAGCTAGGGTTAAAGCCACAAGGAGAAACCCTTCTCTATCCTGGCTGTAATGGCAGTGAAATCCTACCTAGCCTGGGTAGCTCTCATATCTGTCCCCATCTCTGTCCCCACTCCCACTGTCCCATCTCCTACCTCCCTGCAGTATATGGAATGCAGTCAGGCCCCTTCCAATCCACCTCCCACCTACACAGGTGCCAGAGGGATCCTTCTCAAACATCAATCAGACCAGGGCACTCCCTGGCTTCCACTCCCTGCCCCCTCCCCTTCATTCAGGGAGGCTCCTTGTGACCTAGCTCCCACCTGGTATTCCAGTCCCACCTGCCTCTTGCCATGCTTCCTTCAGACACTTGTGGCTGCCTCAACACCAGACAAGCATCACCTCTCTGTCTTCTGCCTGGAATTCCCTGTCCAGTCCTGTCCAGCTGGCTAATTCCTTCTGATCATTGGGGAACCGGCTCCATCAACACCTCTGAGCGAATTAAATGCCTCTTCTCAGAGCTCCCTTCTCCCACTATCACTGCATTGTGCTGTAACTTTCTTTTTTCTCTCTCCTAGACTGGGACATCGTTGCGGCAGAAACAATGTCGGATTATTCGGATTCTTCCACCCCAGTCCCACCCTGGGCCTAGACTGAGACTTGGCATAATAATGAAGTCCCCCGAGGTCCATCTGGTGGTCCACGGCCCATCTGACCACACGCTCTGGCCTTGGATGATACACATTTATGTTCCCAAATGGATTTTGATTGTGTGTCGGGACAGTTTTGTGGGTGTGAGTTTTCACTGACACCCCTAGCCTGGAAGTGCCCCAAGGCAGGGCCCAGGAAGCTCTTGGTTAGAGGCACTATTGGAAAGATGAGGTCTCATGGTTGTGGTGGTGGTAGTGGGGTTTCCCACTCCCTCCCATTCTGCCACTAGTCAGTTCTCAAAGTGAGCGTCTCTTGAGATGCTCCCCTTGCCACTCCTTGCCTTACTCCAGCACTTCTCAGGTTCCCACCTTAGCCTTGGGCGTGGGGATGTATAGGGATATCTGTCACCTTCCTTTGGAGCCTGCTCCCGGGTCAGCAGGGCCAGAGGGTCCAGTAAAGCAGGGGTGGGGAGCTCACAGGTGCTGGGTTCCATTGGCACCCATGAGCACCTATCAAAATCCTGGGAACTGAAGCTGCTGGGGTAGAGTAGAGGTGCACAAAAGAAAGCCAGTTCCATAACCTGCTTTCTAGCATGGGGGCAGAAACAGCCCACATGTGAACAGGTTAACGCTCTGAAGGTTGGGAAACAACATGAAGGGGACTTACCTGACCCAAGGCATCAAAAGAGAAAGTCTCTTCTTGCATAGTCCTGGTGACCCGGCAATCAGGACTTCAGACACTGGTGGTCTTGGAAAGTTGGCCATTTTCCAGAACCAAGACCAGTCTCTCTTAAGATCCTACCATGCAGGACCTCTTCCAAGTTTTATCATGTACTTTAGATGCAGACGCCCAGTGCCAGCCCAGGGCACCTTAGTTGTCAGGATAGTTTACGTTCTCTCCACACTTCTTGGGCCACCACTGAGAGTCAGACAAGCACACACAAACCCCTTGGCCCTCCTAGGGACTTATCAAGAACAAGAAATTGGGGAGGGCAACCAGTGTCAGAATCTGTATGGCAGGGCTCTCTGATCCAAAGCTGAAGCCGAGATAGGGGGGTGGGGTTGACTCCCCAAAGAGCCCCTTCTGTCAACTGCAGAAACCTACCTCTTGTTACCAGCAGGATTTATTTCAGGTTTCTGCCTACCAAGTGACTTACATACTTCCCCATCTCCTCCTTTGCAAGGATGCTGTTAAGTTGCAAGGGGGCAGGTCCCCTGAGATCCCAGGGCTATGTGTCCCCCGCCGCTGCCGCCCTACCTGCTAGAGTGCTTCCAGTACACACAGCACTCTCTCCACCCTCCCACCTTACTTGGAGTTGGGCAGAAAGGCTTATAAGGCCATTATCTCTCAACAGACAGCTGTGCAGGGCTGGAGGCAGCAGCTTATCAGGGAGCCTGCAGTGATTCACAACCCAAGTCCCAGTTTCTCTGCTGAATAGTAATTTCCAGCAGTGGATTTGCGCTCCGTCTCTCCTCCCCCTCTCCCAAGGGTGTGCTGTCCTTTCTCAGAGAGAGAAAGCAGTGAAGGGTAGACCCTATCCATGGGGATGGGGGGGCTCTGTGCCAGCTTTCTGGATAAGGCTGTCTATTGGCAGGAGGCTGCAGGTTTAGGGACCCCAGTTGGATCTGCCACCCTTGGCAGTGACAGGAGAGTTCATCGATGCTCACCTTCCTTCCCCATCCAGAAAAGCAATGTGCTGCTCCCTTTCCCTTAGTAGCAATGTGTAAGGTGAAAATGGTCCCCTTCTGGCCACAAGCCCTTAAGCTAGAGCCAGCCAGGGAGGGCTGAGAAAGAGGGAGAAGCCGGGGACTGGGTAATGTGCCCCCTGAACCATTTTGAAGCTGTCCAGTTTCTGTGCCTGACCCCTAAGACTCCAAAGGCTAAGGATCCAGGCTGGAGGGGACTGAGACACAAGGGGGCAGACCAGAGCAGTCTCTGCACAGACAACTGGTTAGGAAAAAACCCAGGGACAGAGCCATTTTTGTGTTTGTTTTATTGGAAGCAAGACTCCAGCTGTGGGGCTCAGGGGAGGAAGCATGGGAAGTTCTGTCCTGGGTCTCTCCCTCTGGGCCAGCATTGGGAAAGGGGGATGTTAAAAGAGCTAGAACCTATGGAGATGCCCCTGCCAGCATGATCTCAGGATGCTCCTTAAAAGCAGGGGAAGGGCAACTAGAAAGGAAACTGTGTCCTAGGTGAGGGGCACAACAGGGCACCCCCACAACTCATAATCCGCTGCCCTCAGGCGTGGTTTCCAACCCCTTGCCCTCTGCTGACAGTGGTGGGGTGATACCAAGAGCCTTCCTCAGCTTCCACCCTCCAGGCCCACTTCAAGAATCCTAGGTGCCTTTAACCCTTGGGGGTCCTGAGCAAGGCTCAAGAGTCCCACTGCCCACCATTCCCCCCCTGAGGAAGGTCCCCATATGGTTCAGAAAAGCTGAAGGTGCAGTTCTGTGTCGTCAGTCCACATAGGTGAAGGAGCAACCCCACCACGAAGCTTCCCTGGGGTCCCCTTCTTGTCGCCTTGGGGTCCATGCTGCCAGGTCGTGGGTTCCAGAGCACCAAAGCATGAAAGGCTGGAGGTACATCTCAAGGTCGAAGCTCTGGGGGTAAGATCCAGCCCACCTAGGTGGCCCAGAGGCCGGAGCTCTCAGGCGGTCTGGTCCTCTTCAGCAGCACCTGGCTCAGGTTGTGACCGCTTCGCGGAGCCTTCTCCAGCTGCGGGTTCCCCTAGACTCCTCTTGGACGTCGATGCAGCTGGCTGGGACGAGGGGCCAGGATGGGGGTTCGGGGGCTGGTAGCCGGGTTGGCGCGGATCCAGTGAATCCTTGGAAAGTAGGATGGCGAGGCTGGGCACGTTCTTAAGTACACTGAGACTGGCGGCTGGCTCGCCAGGCTTCTGACCAGGCGTGGGCTCCGGAGGGAGGCTCTGCCACACTTCGCGCACGCTCCGGTAGCGCAGCCGCGTGACCTGATGCAGACCCGCCAGGCGGCGCTTGAGGATCTCGGCGCACGTGACGGTCTTGGTGGTGGCCCGACCGCAGCCGCTGAAGACGATGGTGCGCGTGGCTGGCTGCGCCATGCTGGCGGTGGCGAAGGCCAGCAGGTTCCGGATCTTACTGCCCTCCTTGACCCGCATGTGCACGGCGCCCGGCGCCAGGTCTGCGAAGGGGCCCGAGCCCGGGCCGCCTCCCTCGTCCCCGCTCCCCACCGGCGCCTCCTCTGAGTGCACCTTACGGAAGTTCTCCATGCGCCGTCGTTGCCGGGACCGCGGGGACGCAGGCTTCGCCATTGGGCCGCCTCAGCCCCGGGGCTGCATGGCGGCCGGTCGCGTCTGGCAAGGGCCGGCCGGGGTAAGGGTGAGGGAGCTGCGTGGACGCTGGCGGGCTAGGGCTAGGACGGTGCGATCCTCGTCTTCCACTTCTCTCCACTGGGCGCTGCTCTACTCCGCGCTCTCCGCGCCTTTGGCTGAGGCCCCGCCTGAGAGCCTAGGAGCCCCGCCCCTACCGCCAGGCCCCGCCCCTAACTCAGCCAGCCCAGCTGGGGCCCCAGCCTCACCAGCCTCTCGGATCCAGTCCGGTCGTCAGCTACCCGGGCGTGAGAGCTGCGCGCACCGTGGTGCGCCGTGGCAGCGCTAGGGGGTGACCTGTCAGGTGAAGTTTCCCTGTAATCGCCATCAGCCCTCCCAGAGCCAGCCCTGATAAACGGGCAACCTAAATAAAAACTGCGTCTGCAGGGCAAACGGCGCTTCGACCCGGGTCCCCGAGCCCTTCCGCGTTTCAGTTGAAGGCCACCCCTTGTCCCCTCCCAAGGAGAGATTTCAAAGCGGCCTACTGGGGGCTGCACCTCTTTCTCCCACTCCTCAGTGGAACCCCCCACCCCCACCTTCGTCCCTTCGGCTCCCGAGCCGCTGTTCTCCACTCAAGGACAGCCCTGTGCACCGTCAGCAGAGTGCGGGAGGCGCTGTCTCCGGCTCCGCTCCGCGCCTGCCTTCGAGGACTACGTCGCGGCGGGGTCCTCGCAGGGCAGCCGGAGACTGAGGTCTCAGCCTCGCCGTGCCTGACTGGGGCTGGAGGCTCCTGGACGCCCGCACACCCCTAGGGTGTGGGGACTGAGGCTCTGGGCCAGGCTGTTCCCTGAGATGAATGGGAAGAGAGCAAGGAGACCTTTTCTCAAAGGGAATTAAGCTCCCTCCATCCATGCCTGAAAGTCGAGTATTAGGGCTGCATGCTTTAGGGTAAGCCAGGCATTGTTCCCTGCTAAAGTGGGTCCCCCTTTTTCTCAAGTGGAATTTGTTGTTAGCCTGGCTCGCTGAGACCCAGCATGGTCCTTTTTCAGAAAGGAGACTGGGTGAGGGCAGGTTTTGAGAGAGAAGGGAGGTAGGTGGGAAGTTGAAGCCCCGGGGGCATTACACAGCTACTGGGTGCCCCTCCCCGTGAACTCCGCAGGACTGAGGGAGTGGCCCCGGATCTCCTGCCAGGAGAGATGAACAGTGAAGGGAGAGGTGAAGTTGGGGCTGCTGATGGACTGCTGATGAGAGGGAGGGGGTTTGAGAAGGAGCTGGACCCTCCCTAGAACTGCCCTAGCGTCTCGCTCTTCATCCTTCCAACCCCTCGCGCACGCACAGAACCGAGAGTGGGCCAGACCTGATCCGGCGGGAGTGACTACGACGGGGCTTGGCGGGGAGGAGCGCAGAGAGCTGCGGCGGGCGGGAAGCCCTTGAAGTGCTGGGGACATGACAGTGCCCGGGGGAGCTGGGCCCCAGTCTTGAGACGGGGCTGCCGGGGTCCCCCTCCCTCCCCTCGCGTCCTCCTCAGCATCTTATATCTCCCAGCTCCCATCTTATATCTCCCAGCCTTCCTGTTTGGAACCCGGGGCTGACCCCATTACCGCCCCTTGGGAGTGACTGGAGCAGGTGGACCTTTGAGCCCCAGCTTACGAATGACCAACCGCCTCTCGGATCTTCTGCTCGCATTCTGGGATCAGGGGCCCTCGAGGTCGCGTTCCCCTCGGAACCTGTATTTCCGTCTCGCCAGCTCCCGCGGGCCCCACAAGGAGCAGCCGTAGGGGTTGGAGGCACAGCAGTCCGGAGAAGACACAAGAGTCTGCAGCGCGTGGCGGGGCGCAGGGAACCTCAAGCTTTGTAAGACGCGGGCAGTTGTGGGACTTAAAGGGCATCAGTTTCTCTAGGCCTGAGAAAAAGTCCCCGAACAGCTGGAATCTATGTTCGAACGGGTTGGTTAGGGAAGAAGCGAGCTCTCCATTCACGCGGGTATGCAAGCCTAGGCTGAACGTTCACTTGGAGGGGATTACGCGGGGGTCTGCAGTTTGGAGGAAGGGGCCTGGGAGCTCCCAGTTTACGTCGGGTGAGAGTGAGGCCGTTATGCGTCCGCCCTGGATGGCCCTGGAGTTGGCCCTGGAAGCGCCCCACCGCCATCCCCCTCCACTGCCCTGGAAAGCGCCCCACCGCCATCCCCCTCCACTGCCGCCAGCTGTGGAAGTCTCGATTCACTTCGCTCCCCAGTCAGTGAAGGGAGACCGCGGAAAAGGCCCGCATCCCCTCCCGTCCCTCCCCTCCCCTCCCCTCCCCTCCCCTTCCCAGCTCCCTCTGCAGCACTTAAAATGTAAATGTACTCCGTGATTAGCCGCCGGGTCGCTAATTACCGCTGAAGCCATTCATTACACTGTCAGCGCGCGTCGTAGCCAGCCGGCTGTGCGCTCCTGCCGGGCCGCGGAGTGGCAGGGCCCGGTGGGGAACGAGTGAGGGATGGGAGCGGGGGCGGGGGACTCGAGGAGGGGAGCGGAAAGATTTGAGGTGGGGGAGGAACTGTGAATGAGGGGAGCGAGGTTGGCAGAGAGGACGCGAGGGCGGGAAAGGGGCCAGTGTGCTCGATGGTGACGTGCGGGAGCAGGGCGGGGAGAGCGGAGAAATGCACAAGGCAGTTAGGAATGGAGGCGAAGGAGAGGTAGTGAGGATAGCTGGGGAAGGGGGCGCTGTGACAGAGAAACCGGGATGAGGAGAGGGGCGAAGGCAGGATGCGCTGGGGGAGGCAGGGAGGAACCGGGAGGACAGGGCGGAAGAGGTTGGGAGGGGAGTAGAGGGCTCAAATCTGGGAACGTGGGTAAATAAATGGGAGCATCTGTGGCGCACGCTCCGCGACAGTTAGAAACGTGGACAGTCAAGACTTTCTGTTAAAAAAGTCGGGTTGCAGCTATCCACACAGTAGGACCACAAGTATTGGTTTTTTAAAGTTAGGGAGTCTGTTTCCATGTGTGCATGTTTATAGATGTAAATGTATTTTTCAAATAATTTTAAAATATCTGCAAAAAAACAGCACACGGCATCTGTTAACCTCTGAAGCCACATTTTGTGGGCCTCTCTAAGGAAAGAACTACTAAATATGAATACAAAATTAAACCCAGTGTTTTAGAACAGTCTGTGTAAGTGAGGTCCTGATCTTGAAGCCTGAGCTTCATTAGTTTCTTTTTGCCTTTTTGTGACCTTGGGCAATTTGCTTAATCCTTATGCCTTGGTTTTCTTAGCTGTAAAATGGGGCTAATACAGGAACCTGCCTCATAAAGTGGTTGTGAGACACATACCAGTATTAGAACCTTGGCTGGTAAGTTCTCAGGAAATGTTGACTAATGTTATTTTTCATACATTATTTGTGATTAAAATAAATTTTAAAAATTTAAAAAGGGAGGGGGAGGAAGAAACCTGGTGAAAAGGAAAAGAAATGGGCAAAGCCTTGGAAATAACAGTTTTCCTAATATGTTGGGGACTAGTGAGTGGCAAAGTAGACTCCTTTCGCCCTCCAAGGAGGTGGAGGGGTGACTAGGCTGGAGTCCAAGCCTCGCCAATGCAGCACCAGCCCCTGATCTGCAACGGGACCTTTCCAGCAGTACATCCCGCCTCTCGTGGACAAGTCGCCTGTCACCCCAATACTGGGAGAAGATCCCTGGTGCAGGGCAGGTCTCTTCCTCCTCTGTCTCCAGTGGCAGGAAGAGGATGGGGATCCCCTAAAACTCCTGGTCCTAGTCCCAGCTTGTCCAGGCAGGGGCTTGGGGGGATGCAAAGGAGTCAGAAACTAGAAAGTTAGAGAGGGCCAGAGGGAGGTCAGATTTATCAGGCACCAACCAAGTGCCCAGCATTGGGCCAGGTACCCTCACATCTATTCCCTGATTTAACCTTTGAAATCTTCCTTTCTATCATTGTTTGACAGATGTGGAAACTGAAGCACGGAGAGATTAAGTAACTGGCCCAATATACCACAGCTAGAAAGCAGCAATCACAGATACCTGAATGCAGGTGTTCTACCTCACCTGAGTTTAAGAAAAAAAGAAACTTCTTAATGATTTGAGCTCCCCAGTAAACGTGTGAGTTGGTTTTGGGGAGAGAGGCAGTTCCTACAGTGGGGAAGATGTATTGGTTATCTATTGCTGCATAAAAATTACCCCAAAACTCAGTAGCTTAAAACAAAAACATTCATTCTCTTACCCAGTTTTTGAGGACTAGAAATCCAAGAGCCTCTTATAGTGGTGGTTCTAGCTCAGAGCCTCTCACGAGGTTGCAGCCAAGATGTCAGCTGGGTCTGGAGCATCTGCTCTCAAGCTTACTCACATGTTGGTCAGAGGCTTCTGTTCCTTATCACATGGATCTCTCCATAGATCTCATGACAAGCAGCTGGCTTCCCCTGGAGCTGAGAGAGAGGGGGAAAGAGAAAGGGAGGGAGGGAGAGAGAGAGAACAAGCACGAAGACACAATGCCTTTTATGGCCCCACCTCCTCTGAAGGGGAATCTGGTTCCAATTCTTGAAGGGAGCAGTATCAAAGAATTTGTAGACATTTCAAAACCACAACAGATGGGGAGCATTTGGGAGGCAAATTCAGGAGGAGAGGGGCTTCCCTGGTGGCGCAGTGGTTGAGAGTTTGCCTGCCGATGCAGGGGACACGGGTTCGTGCCCCGGTCCGGGAAGATCCCACATGCCGCGGAGCGGCTGGGCCAGTGAGCTGTGGCCGCTAAGCCTGCGCGTCCGGAGCCTGTGCTCCGCAACGGGAGAGGCCACAACAGTGAGACGCCCGTGTACCGCAAAAAAAAAAAAAAAAAAAAAAAAAAATTCAGGAGGAGAGGGAATCAGGACTCAACATATCGAAGCAAATATGTGGAAAGACTTTGAATCAGGAGAGCTGGATTTATTTGTTTATTGTTAAATGGATGTAAGAGTGACAACTTTTCCGAGATTGTTTTTGGTCATGGGCATAAGAGCAGTCACCGCTCTACAGGGCTCTCCTGGAGGTTGAGTAGGATTATGGCTATCAGAGCTCTTTGTAAATTTAACACTGCTGGGCAATGATGCCTGGAGGTGAGCATGGCCTGGGAGAGAGTTCTGCTATAACAGACAGGTACCTCCTCCGTTAGACTGAGTCTGGGGCCCTGGGCCAGTGCTCTGATTCTAGCTCCCCATCCTTGTCTCCGCCATAGTCCAGCCTCCTCACCATGTTTCACTTCCATCAATGCTTTTCCCCTTGGGCCAGCCAGGATAGGACCCAGGAGTCCCAACACCACCGAAGCCTCTACCTTCAGGCCACTCCTCCTGTTGTGCTGGCTGTGGCCCCACAGATGGGGAACAGGGGTTTGCATAGCAGACCCAGTGAGTGCTTCCCTTTGCGGACAAGAGCCATTAACCTAGCATGAAATTCGCTTGCTTTTCTAGCCAACAGGCCAAGACACCTGAGTCCTGGGGTCAGAGGGGGTATGTGAGACCTAGAGTGAGTGAGGAGAGGGGTCTGTAGGATGGGGAGAGGAGAGGCAAAAGAAGCCACTGGAGCTCCTTCTCCATCTCTTCAGGAGTGGGTGCTACCGCTAGTCATCCACCTTCCTTCCAGATTCCAGAGGCAAGTATAGTAAAAAGCCACTCACCTGGGCAAAGTTAGAGTTCCCAGGAGAGTGCTTGTCCCCAGAAGACTTCCCAAGAGTCTGCTGGGATGCCTGAAATCCCCCGTTATTTCTTCCACCTTTAGGTCAGTTTTGCCCTCTGAAGATAAGGTTATACTCCTAATTCCAAGGTGGGAATTGGTCAAAAACAAAAGAATCAGCATGTTTGAGAACCTTGGGGTGGGAGGCAAGTATAGAGCTGATAAGGTGTGGGAATAGTTACCAACTCTAGCGGACACTTACTTAGCACTACTTAGCTACTTAGCACTACTTAGCTAAGTACTACTACAAAGTAGTACTTAGCACCTACTTTGTGCCGGACACTCACGCATATTAACTCATTTCATACAACAGTGAAGCCACTACCCGTTTCATAAGTGAGGTAGAGCCAGATCCAGAGTCAGTATGGCTTGAGCCTGCTCTTAATCATGGCATTAGACCATCTGCAGGACAAAGGGGAAGCAGGGCAGAAAACCACCAGCTCTAGGCCTCCGCAGCTACCCACAACGAAGGTCCTGGAACTCCAGGGTAGAATTCTGCTCTGCCAGGTGCTTGCCTGGGATGGGGGGGTGGGGGGCACCAGGGCCGCTCTTCCTCCTCCCACTCTGACCTGGGCCACAGCTAGGGTGCTTGGTTTATGCCTTCCCAGAATTACAATTATCCTTCAGGGAGGCACTGAGTTTTTCTACAACTTACAAAATGCTTGCCTATCTAACACACATGAGCAGCTGGTGCGGTGGTTAAGAGCATGGACTCTGGAGCCTGATTGCCTGGGTTTGAATCCCAGCTCTGCAGTTTGCTAGCTGTGCTCTTGGTCAAGCTATGGGACTTCTCTGGACCTCAGTTTCCTCTATTGTAAAATGGAACCTATGAGGATGATAATAGGACTTACTTCTTGGAATTGTCTCAGGTTATGTCCCAGTACCTCCATGGGATCATCACTCCCACTTTGCAGATATAGGCTAAATCCCTTGTCCAAAGACTCAGCTACTGAGCAGCAAAGCTTGTAGGCAAACCTGGTGGGTGGGGTTAAAAAAGTTAAAAAAGAGAGAGAGAGGCAGAGCAGAATGTCAGCCCTCATGGGGCAGCCAGAGCTGCTGGGCCCCAGCTGTTTGTTGACAGGTAGGAATGCAGACCCAGTGGTTTTGTTTTGCTTCTGTGTGATTTGACATTTTCCGCTTCATTTCAATGGGGAGTGGTTGTATCAGCTTTTCGGAATGTTACATGCGTAGATCCCTTCTCCCATCACATCCTGTCAGAGTCAGGCTTATAATAAACTGTAATTTTGTTGCTGTAGAGGCCCCTAGGATTTGGAGCACTGGGAAGAAGCCAGGAAATAGTGTCCTCTTCCCTGCACCACCTCTTTTCCTGGCAATTGTCCCTTCCCCACCTCCTCATGGTGGTGAGAATGGAAGCAGCTCTCTTCACATAATACTCCTGTCACCACAATCCCAGGGTTCATCCCAACTGGGGTTCATCCCTGTTCAACGAGCTAGTTGGTCAAATCCAACTTTATGGCCATGAGGGTCCCCTGTCACCACCAGGTAATTCATTGTCTTCCCTTCTCTTGAGTAAAAGATGAAGTTAACCAAGTGTGCCTGCCCTCTATTGTTCTGAATTGAATCACAAGGTGCCTTGTGCATACTGTCCCAGAAGATAAATTTTACATATTTCAACAAGGGAAAAGAGCATATTTTGTTTGCAGAATTCCTGGGAGAACCCTTTCTCTGCCCAGAAATCATGCATACTTGCTGATGAATGACCTGCTCAGTGAACCTTCTTTGGGAAAGATAATAGTTGTGATTGGGTGTCACCAGCTCCCATCATTTCTGCCTCCAGGGAAGCCATGGGAACAGGCAGAACTCCCCTTTCTAAAGCAGTTGTCTTGTTGTATCCACAGATCTTCACTCTGGGTATTGGCACACTTTTCAGATTCTTCCCTGAAGTTCAAGTGAGCAACACAGGTCTAGTGTTTTCAAAAAAGAAGCCCAGGGACTTCCCTGATGGTCCAGTGGTTAAGAATCTGCCTTTCAATGCAGGGGATGTGGGTTTGATCACTGGTCGGGGAAGATCTCACATACTGTGGGGCAGCTAAGCCCTTGTGCCACAGCTACTGAGCCTGTGTGCTCTAGAGCCCGCACCCCACAACTAGAGAGCCTGTGTGCCGCAACTAGAGAGCCTGAGCACCACAACTAGAGAGAAGCCAGTGCGCCACAACAAAAAGACCCTGCATGCTGCAATGAAGATCCCACTTGCCACAGCAAAGACCCAACACAGCCAAATAAATAAATATTAAAACACAAACAAAAAAGAAGCCCAAATTTCATATTTTTGTGTAACAGTTTAGGTTTTTAAATGTTTCAGTTAACTGTTGCTGGCTAACAAATCACCTTTAAACTTTCTTTTTTAAATAAATTTATTTATTTATTTATGGCTGCGTTGGGTCTTCATTGCTTTGCGTGGGCTTTCTCTAGTTTGCGGTGAGCGGGGGCTACTCTTGGTTGCAGTGCGTGGGCTTCTCATTGTTGTGGCTTCTCTTGTTGAGAAGCACAGGCTCTAGGTGCGCAGGCTTCAGTAGTTGTGGCACGTGGGCTCAGTAGTTGTGGCTCACAGGCTCTAGAGCGCAGGCTCAGTGGTTGTGGCACACGGGCTTAGTTGCTCCGCAGCATGTGGGATCTTTCTGGGCCAGGGCCCGAACCTGTGTCCCTTGCATTGGCAGGCAGATTCTTAACCACTGCACCACCAGGGAAGCCCCAAATCACCTTAAAACTTGGTGGTTAAAAATAACAATGATTTCTTGTTTCTAATGCTTCTGTGGTTTGGCTGGGCTCAGGCTGGCTGTTCTGCTCCATATGGGTCAGTTGGGTCACTCACTCATAGACCTTCAGTGGGGAGCTTGACCAGGGCTGGAACACTCAAGATGGTTTCATTCACATGTCTGGTGCCTCAGACGGGGTGGCTGGAATGGCTGGGGGTGCTGGCTGGACCTGTCTCCACATGATCTCTAGCCCAGGCTTATTTCTTAAGTGGCTTGATCCCAAAAAGATGAAAATGGGGGCTTCAAAGACTCTTAAGGTCTGTGCCCAGAAGTCACACATTATTACCTCCTTTGCATTCTATTGGTCAAACTAAGATGCACATCTAGCCCGGATTCAAGGTGCAGGAAAATAAATTCCACCTCTTGCTGGAAGGTTTGACATGTATATACAGGCACGGGAGCCATCTCTCTGGACAGTCTCAACTAACTCCTGTCATTAAAACACACATATCTGCAGGTCAGTGTGGTCCACAGATGTAACTTCTACTTGAAACTTTTAAGAAATTCACCGGAAATCCTTCATGACCAGGGGCTTTTTATGACAGGAGGTAGGGTGGGGATTAGCAGGAGAAGGATACTCTGGGCTTTCTCTGGTGTTCATGAAGCCTTTTTTCATTGGAGGAGATGAAGTCAGAAGCTAGGCACTGCCCATGTCTGACTATTATTACTTCCTTCTTATTAACCTACTTTGGGACTACTTCCATCCATGAGCCTGAATCCCAAAGCTCCCCAGTTATAACCTGGAGGGAAGAAGGATAAATGATTGTTAGGATTTCTTTAAATACCCTGGCAGGTACATCCGCTTTTGCCTAAGAAATCATTGCAGGATTTTAATCCGGCCTGTTTTGATTAGGTTAGTACTTTGAAATGCTCACTTAGGATGCTAAGATGCCTCTGTTCCAGTTACCAACTGCTGCCTGACAAATTATCCAAAATTGAGTTGTGTAAAGCAATAATTTATTATGTTCACAGATTCAGTGGGACAGGAATTTAGGCAGGGCAGCGAGGGTGGTTTGTCTCTTTCTTGCCCGTGTCTGTGGTTTCAGCTAGAAGACTCATATGAAGGCTGGGGGCCAGAATAATCTGGAAGTTTTCTTACTTGCATGTCTGTTGGTTCTTGCTGGCTGTCAGGTGAAAGCCTCAGATCTCCATGTATGCCTCTTCATGTGGTCTTTCTGCTTAGAGTAGTTTGAGCATCCTCACAGCATGGCGGCTGGATTCCAGGGTGAGCATCCAATGACAGAGAGAGCCAGGCATAAACCATATTGCTTTTTATGACCTAGCCTTGAGTGTCACACAATGTCACTTCTGCCACGTTCTGTTTACCAAGGAAGTCACTAAGCCTTTGCCCAGGCTTGTGGGCAAAGGAAGTAGACTCCATTTCTAGATGGGGAATGGCAAAGTTCTGGAAGAGCATGTAGGACTAGCGATATTGCTGTGGGCATTTTTAGAGAATATAATCTGCCATGGCCTTAAAGAGGCATTAATTCAGTGAAACCACCATTACATCCAAAATCTGCATTCCTCCCTCCTCTGACGTCATCTCCCACCACTCTCCCCTTTACTCATTCCATTGAAGCTTCACCAGCTCCCTTGCTTTCCCTCAAACACAATGAACACACTTCCATGTCAGGGCCTTTGTACTTGCTGCTCCTTCTGCCTGGAATGCTGTCCCTCTGATATCCCCCTGGCTCTCTCCCTCATATTCTACAGTCCCTGCCCAAATGTCACCTCTGAGAGGCTTCCCTGACCACCCTAATATAACAAACAAACAAACAAACACAAATCCCCCTACTTCAGTCTCTGTTCCCTTCTTTGGCTTTATTTTTCTTGGTGACATTTATTGCCTAACATAATTATAGTTTAAAAATGGTTTATTACCTGTCTCCTCCCACTAGAATGTAGGCTCCATGAAGGCAGGGTCTTTGTTTGGTTCTCACCTGCATCTCCAGCACCCAAAACAGTGTCTGATACTCAGAAGGTGGTCAATATTTGTTGAGTGAATGAATGATGGACCTCACTGGGTGTGAAAAATCAGCCACTCACTCCCAGGACATGGTCTAAAACAGTGGTTCTTAAAGTGTGGTCCAGGGATCTTTGGAGGTCCCTGGATTTTGGTGGGGAAATGGAGGGAGGGAGGATCTGTGGGAGCAAACATTTTTGGGAACACTAAGATATTATTTGCCTTTTTCATTCTTATTCTCTCATGAATGTACAGTGGAATTTTCCAAAGGTTGCATGACATGTGATATTGCAACAAATTAAATGCAGAAGCAGATATGGGACTCCAGCTGTCTTCCATTAAGCCAGACACTAAAGGTGTCTTCAGAATTGCAAAACAATGCGCTCTGCTAGTGGGACCTCACCAGAACTTGACCATGCTGGCACCCTGACCTCAGACTTTCCAGTCTCCAAAACTGTGAGAAATAAATCTCTCGTTTAAGCCAAAACAAAACAAAACAAACAAACAAAAACACAATGCCACTCTTCTCACTACTTTTTTATGTGTGTTTGTTTTGGAAAATATAATTATTTTAAATAAAATTATGTTAACATGTAATTTATTATTATTATTTTGAATGGACAAATACATAAATTTTTTTAATGTTTTAAGTTATAATATAGTAAATATTGGTAAATAACCCACATTTTTAAAGTTCTATGGGGTTAATAAAAAAAAAATACCACAAGGACTCAGAGGCAAAAAATATACAAATCAATTTTCACTGCAAAGTAAAGGAGCTGTTACAGTGGAGGATACTGGACTGAATGTCAATATTATGACATAGCATGAGTGTGTTTCGTGTTTGGTAGTTGCAATCCTTGTTGCTTTTGTTGTGGTCATCCATTTACAATGCTTGGTGTCAGTTTATTTATCTCTTGTAAAAATAAAATACAGTGTGTGTGTGTGAAAAAAAATAAAAAATAATTTTTAAGAAAATTAAAAATAAAATTCACTGATAAAAAAAAGTTCTATGGGGTTAATAATTTTTAAGAATGAAAAGTGGTTCTGAGACTAAAATGTTTGAGAGGGTAGGAAGCAGAGAAGCTAAATTGTTTTCCATACTACAGAACTGGGGAATGTGGAGCTGATCATCAGCAGTTCCAGAGAGATGAGGGCTGGGAGGAGGCCAAGGGGTCTCGACCCAGGGAAGAGTTGAAGTGTGCAAAGGAGCCAAGCATCACGGTGACCCATGGACCCATGGAGGAACAAGGCCAGGGCATCAGGATCTGAGTTCAGGAATGACCAAAAATGTTCTAGAGATAGTCAGGTATGTTATTGACTGTTTATTGTTTTAATTGATGCAAAAAGATTTAATTTGTTTGGGGGAATATGCATACAATATTGTTATTTTCATAGTAATTTACATATAATAACAAAAGAATAAAGCAACCAGATCCTTGAAATCATAAGTGAAAAGCATAACGCTGGTGCAAATTTTCAGTTTCTAAAATTAAAAGCCAAGCAAGGAAAGTAATATATATATTTCTTATTAAATAATGGGTGGCCATAAAATTATCAATTCATGAAAGGAAGGCTGACTTATAGCAAACTAGCTCTCAAGAGACTGATGAATAAACCAGACACGAACTGTCAAAGGGTCTGGCAGTCACATCCTCTGACTGATCACACCCCTAAGAAAGGTCCATGGGAGGCCAGGTAATGACCAGAGTTATGACTGATGGCTCTTGAGTCAGGGCAAGGGAGTTTGTCATACGACTTACCAGTTACCCTTCCAATAAATACCTTTTCTGCTCACATTAGCCAGAGTTGGCTTCCTCACATTTACAGCCAAGAACCCTTGGTTGATCAAAGCATCTTCAACACACATGGGATACTTACTGCCTTGGGAGTGGCTGAAATCACCGGGGGATATGAGTTAAACAATAGCTTGAGTGCGCTAGGGACAGAGGAATAACAATTTTGCTTTTCCTTTTGGGAGATGTTTGAAGGATAAATAGAAGAAAGAAGAAGTTGAGGGCACTGAAGGAAGAGGATAATTGATGGATTAAAATCCCTAAAGAAGCAATAAGTGATGCTGGAAAAACTGGACAGCTACATGTAAAGGAATGAAATTAGAACACTCCCTAACACCATACACAAAAATAAACTTGAAATGGATTAAAGACCTAAATGTAAGGCCAGACACTATAAAACTCTTAGAGGAAAACATAGGCAGAACACTCTATGACATAAATCACAGCAAGATCCTTTTTGACCCACCTCCTAGAGAAATGGAAATAAAAACAAAAATAAACAAATGGGACCTAATGAAACTTAAAAGCTTTTGCACAGCAAAGGAAAACATAAACAAGACAAAAAGACAACCCTCAGAATGGGAGAAAATATTTGAAAATGAAGCAAATGATAAAGTATTAATCTCCAAAGTTTACAAGCAGCTCATACAGCTCAATATCAAAAAAACAAACAACCCAATCCAAAAATGGGCAGAAGACCTAAATAGACATTTCTCCAAAGAAGATATACACATTGCCAACAAACACATGAAAGGATGCTCAACATCACTAATCATTAGAGAAATGCAAATCAAAACTACAATGAGGTATCACCTCACACCAGTCAGAATGGCCATCAGCAAAAAATCTACAAACAATAATGCTGGAGAGGGTGTGGAGAAAAGGGACCCCTCTTGCACTGTTGGTGGGAATGTAAATTGATACAGCCACTATAAAGAACAGTATGGAGGTTCCTTAAAAAACTAAAAATAGAACTACCATACAACCCAGCAATCCCACTACTGGACATATACCCTGAGAAAACCATAATTCAAAAAGAGTCATATACAACAATGTTTATTGCAGCTTTATTTACAGTAGCCAGGACATGGAAGCATGTCCATCGACAGATGAATGGATAAAGAAGATGTTTCACATATATACAATGGAATATTACTCAGCCATAAAAAGAAATGAAATTGAGTTATTTGTAGTGAGGTGGATGGACCTAGAGTCTGTCATAGAGTGAAGTAAGTCAGAAAGAGAAAAACAAATACTGTGTGCCAACACATATATATGGAATCTAAAAAAAAACCAACGTTCTGAAGAACCTAGGGGCATGCAGGAATAAAGACGCAGACATGAAGAATGTACTTGACACAGGGAGTGGGACGGGTAAGCTGGAATGAAGAGAATGGCATGGACATATATACACTACCAAACGTAAAATAGATAGCTAGTGGGAAGCAGCCACATAGCACAGGGAGGTCAGCTCGGTGCTTTGTGAACACCTAGAGGGGTGGGATAGGGAGGGTAGGAGGGAGAAGCAAGAGGGAGGAGATATGGGGATATATGTATATGTATGGCTGATTCACTTTGTTATAAAGCAGAAACGAATACACCATTGTAAAGCAATTATACTCCAATAAAGATGTTAAAAAAAAAAGGAAAAAAAAAAAGGAAAAAAATCCCTGAAGAGGAAATTTACTGGTGGTCCAGTGGTTAAGACTCTGTGCTTCCACTTCAGGGGGCATAGGTTTGATCCCTGGTCGGGGAACTAAGATCCCGCATGCAGTGAGGCACAGCCAAAAAAAAAAAAAAAAAAAAAAAAAAAAAAAAAAAAAATCCCTGAGGAGTTAAGGAGGGGTGGAAATCAGAGCAAAGTTGGGGGGCTGTCCTTAGGCTGGGAGAAGATGGGGAGACATCTGTCTCAGTCTGTTTGGGCTGCTATAACAAAATACCACAGACTTGGTGGCTTATAAACAACAGATATTTATTTCTCACTGTTCTGGAGGCTGGAAGTCCAAGGTCAGGATGCACTCATGGTGGGGTGAGGGTCTTCTTTTGGGCTGTAGACTTCTTGTTGTATCCTCACATGGTGGAAGGGGCTAGGGAGCTCTTTGGGGGTCTCTTTTATAAGAACACTAATCCCTAGTCTCTTCTCAGAGACCTCACCTTCTAATACCATCGCATTAGGGGGTCAGGATTCAACATCTGAATTTGGAGGGGGCACAAATATTCAGCCTATAGCAACATCTCTTCCTTTGAGACAAGTAGGAAGGAGGAACAGATATAGGGGCATGTTAACTTTTCCCCCGAAAGAGTTGAGGTTACCTGCTGAGACTAAATGGAGTGGGCACTATTGGGAGGAATTATCCCCAATGGGCTTTTGCAATGTCCACATTCAAGGACATCAGCTGATAGGAGTTCATTGAAAGGATACCCAGGGAAGAAAGCAACACTATTATTGATCACTGATTCATTCCAAGTATGTATGGGGTCTCTGTTATGTGACAGGCACTGGTGTAGGTGCTGGGGATACGGCAGTGAACAACACAAGAACAGTACTTGCTCGGTGGAGCGCACATTCTAGTGAAATAAAAATAGCCCATCACCACCATCCATCATCACCATCATCACCACCTCCATGGCGCTGAATTGTCAGATGAACTGAACTCCTGATTGCCTCTGCAGTCAGCACACAGAATGAAGCCCATGGCCCGCTGAATATGCCCAGTTGGTGCTCACCAAGTGTGGCAGACAGTGCTGGTACCCTCCTCAGTATCCATTCTCCCCGTCTTCCTTAGTAATGCAACCCTGTTTTTATTGGCAGAGACAATTGTTGCCAGTTAAAAAGTTAAAATGTGCCACACAGTCACTTCCTTGCCAAATAGGAGTGACTATGTGACAGTTCAGGACAATGAGAGATAAATGGAAATTGTTGGGTAGGGCTTCATGGAAAGCTCATTAAATAGGGGTGCAGACTCAGCTAGCATGCCTTTTGGCCCTTTGCCCTTCCTCCTTCCAGCTGTCTGCAATGCAGCCATGGTGGCTGCAGTTGAGAAGCCATCTCAAAATTCTGAGGAAAAAGCCAAGAGATTTGCAGAGATTTCTACCCTGAATCATTTTTTAAAATTGAAGTATAGTTGATTTATAGTGTTGTGTTAATTTCTGCTGAACAGAAAAGTGATTCAGTTATACATATATACATTCTTTTTTTTTTGGCTGCACCGTGCAGCTAGAGGGATCTCAGTTCCCCGATCAGGGACTGAACCTGGGCCATGGCAGTAAAAGCATGGAGTCTTAACCGCTAGGCCATCAGGGAACTCCCTATACATTCTTTTTTATATTCTTTTCCATTACGGTTTATACAGGATATTGAATATAGTTCCCTGTGCTATATAGTAAGACCCTGTTGTTTACCCATTCTATATATACTAGTTTGCATTTGCTAATCCCAAACTCCCCCTCCATCGCTTGCCCACCCCCCTACCCCTTGGCAACCACAAGTCTGTTCTCTATGTCTGTAAGTCTGTTTCTGTTTCATAGATAAGTTCATTTGTGTCATATTTTAGATTCTATATATGTGATATCATATGGTATTTGTCTTTCCGACTTACTTCACTTAGTATGATAATCTCTAGGTCCATCCATGTTGCTGCAAATGGCACTATTTCATTCCTTTTTATGGTTGAGTAGTATTCCATTGCATATATGTACCACATCTTCTTTATCCATTCAAGTGTTGAGGGACATTTAGGTTGTTTCCATGTCTTGGCTATTGTAAATAGTGCTGCTATAAACATAGGGGTGCATGTATTTTGAATTACGGTTTTGTCTGGATGTATGCCCAGTAGTGGAATTGCTGGATGATATGGCAACTCTGTTTTTAGTTTTTTTGAGGAACCTCCATACTGTTTTCCATAACGGCTACACCAACTTAAGTTCCCACCAACAGTGTAGGAGGGTTCCCTTCTCTACACACCCTCTCCAGCCTTTGTTATTTGTAGACATTTTAATGATAGCCATTCTGATCAGTGTGAGGTGGTATCTCATTGTAGTTTTGATTTGCATTTCTCTAATAATTAGCAATGTTGAACATCTTTTCATGTGCCTGTTGGCCATCTATACGTCTTCTTTGGAGAAATGTCTATTTAGGTCTTCTGCCCATTTTTGATTGGGTTATTTGTTGTTGTTGAGTTGTATGAGATGCTTGTATATTTCAGAAATTAATCCTTTGTCAGGGATTTGCATCATTTGCAAATATTTTCTCCTGTTCCATAGGTTGTTTTTTCATTTTGTTTATGGTTTCCTTTGCTATGCAAAAGCTTGTAAGTTTGATTAGGTCCCATTTAAAAAATATATTTATTTATTTTTATTTTGGCTGTGCTGGGTCTTAGTTGCGGCATGCGGGATCTTCATTGTGGCATACGGGATCTTCGCTGTGGCATGTGGGATCCTTAGTTGCGGTATGCAGGATTTTTTAATCGCAGCATGCAAACTCTTAGTTGTGACATGCGTGCGGGATCTAGTTCCTCAACCAAGGATCAAACCTGGGCCCCCTGCATTGGGAGTGTGGAGTCTTACTCACTGGACCACCAGGGAAGTCCCCTTATTTTTTTGCTTTTATTTCTATTGCCTTGGGAGACTGACCTAAGAAAACACTGGTATGATTTATGTCAGGGAATGTTTTGTCTGTGATCTCTTCTAGGAATTTTATGGTGTCATGTCTTATATTTAAGTCTTTAAGCCATTTTGAGTTTATTTTTGTGAATGGTGTGAGGGTGTGTTCTAACTTCATTGATTTGCATGTGGCCGTCCAACTTTCCCAACACCACTTGCCAAAGAGACTGTCTTTTTCCCATTGTATATTCTTGCCTCCTTTGTCTAAGATTAATTGATCGTAGTTGTGAGGGTTTATTTCTGGGATATCTATTCTGTTCCATTGATACATATGTCTGTTTTTGTGCCAGTACCATACTGTTTTGATTACTGTAGCTTTGTAGTATTGTCTGAAGTCTGGGGGGATTATGCCTCCTGCTTTGTTCTTTTTTCTCAGGATTGCTTTGGCAATTCTGGGTCTTTTATGGTTCCATATAAATCTTAGGATTATTTGTTCTAGTTCTGTGAAAAATGTCATGGGCAATTTGATAGAGATCACATTAAATCTGTAGATTGTTTTGGCTAGTATGGCCATTTTAATAATATTAATTCTTCCAATCTAAGAGCAATCAATTTCCTTTATTAATGTTTTATAGTTCTCAGCATATAAGTGTTTCACCTCCTTGGTCAGGTCTATTACTAAGTATTTTAACTTTTTTGGATGTGATTGGATTTTTTTTACATTCCCTTTCTGATATTTCATTGTTAGTATAAAGAAATGCAAATGATTTCTGTATGTCAATCTTAAATCCACCCCCCCCCCCCAAAATCTTGAATCCTGCTACCTTGCTGAATTTGTTTATCAGTTCTAGTAGTTTTTGTGTGGAGTCTTTAGGGTTTTCTGTGTATGATATCATGTCATCTGCATATAATGACAATTTTACCTCTTATCTTCCAATCTGGATACATTTTAATTCTTTTTCTTGTCTGATAGCTATGGCTAGGACTTCCAGTACTATGTTGAAGAGAAGTGGTGAGAGTGGGCATCCTTGTCTTGTTCCAGATTTTAGTGGGAAAGCTTTTAGCTTTTCACCGTTGAGTATTATATTGGCTGTGGGTTTGTCATAAATACCTTTTATTACATTGAGATATGCTCCCTCTATATCCACTTTGTCTACCCTGAATCTTTTTTTTTTTGGGGGGGTGCACTGCACAGCATGCAGGACCTTAGTTCCCTAACCAGGTATTGAACCTGTGTCCAGTGCAGTGGAAGCATAGAGTCCTAACCACTGGACCTCCAGGGAATTCTACCCTGAATCTTAAAGTCACCAAGCCAACTCACTTATTCCTGGACTTCTCATTATGTGAGAAAAAGACTTACCTTGTTTAAGCCACTGTTATTTGAGTTTTCTGTTACATGTAGCCAAGCTAAATCCATACATAATACACCAAGAATCATCTGTGTTTGTGGCCATGAGAATGGCTTCTCACATCTTTCATGACAGGGAGCGCAATTGACTAAGGGACCCAGCTGCTGCTTTCTGAAATCCATCACTGCATTTGTTACAAGGCCAAATTTCCCACGAGCTGCTTCTGGCTAATGAATGAGCACAGATGGGATATTAAAGCAGGCCCACTCCTGGGAAAAGGTGGATGATGGGTGGCTTTTGCTGGAGGACTCCCCAGTGGCATTGCTGAACTTTCCTGCACCGCAGTCTAGAATGCTTTCACCAACCTTCCTTCCTTCCCTCTCTCCTTCACTCAGGCTCAGACTTGTAGCATGGTCTGATGGTTCTCCTAGGCTCACCTGGCTCCCTCTTCATTTTCTCTAACAAATCATTTCCCCTAATAAATATCTTGGGTATTTAATCCCATCTTGGTGTCAGCTTCTCTGGGAACTCAGACTAACACATCCCCAAGCCTGTTTATGCCTTTTGTACTCATTACTGTAAATACATAATTTAATAAAGTGTAACTAAACCAAAGAAATGTGAGTGCAAAAGGAAAGTGAGTTATTATTTATATGAAAACTAACTTTACTGTTTTGGAAACTTTTGGAAAAGATAGTCATTTTTTAAAAAAGCTGTTCACAAAAAGACAAATACTACATGATTCCACTTATATGAGGTATTTAAAGTAATCAAATTCATTTTGGTTTTGAAAGTAGAATGGTGGTTACTAAGGGCTGAGGCAGAGGGAGAAATGGGGAATTGTTGTTTAATGGGTAAAAAGTTTCAGTTTTGCAAGATGAATTGTTCTTTGTACAACAATGTGAATATACTTAACACTGAATACTTAAATAAATACTTAAAAATGGTTAACATGGTAAATTTATTATTTTTTATCAAAGTATAGTTGATATACAATGTTGTGTTAGTAAATTTTTTAAATTGAGTGAAAGATTCTTTAAATTCTACAGCGCTTTACAATTTTCAAAAGTTTCACACATATAATTAAAAATTTTATCTTGTGTGGGTTTTTTTTTTACCACAATGAAAAATAAATTTAAAAAATAGCTTTTGAGTTTGGCTTGGGGAAACCACTGTAAAAGATTTGGGAAACTATAAAAACTCAAGAGTCTGCACTCAAATTCCTTTGCAATTGTCCTAAAACTCTTATGCATGTTATAGAATCTGGAAGTCTAGACAATTTGTTATGGGTATGTTCTACAAGAAATAAGGAATTCCAATCAGCAGATCCATATTAAAAAAAAAAGCCTTAGTATTATATCAAAAGATTGGCAAGTTAATACACATTTATATGTTTTAAGTTAAAACATGTCCAAATACATATGATTTTCTATGATACTCCTTTTAAGCTGACTTTTTTGTTGAATTGACCAACTTCTGGTTTCAATTGCATCAGATAAGAGGGCTTCTACTGAAATAATGATAGTAAATGTGAATTGCTTTATTGCACAATTATTATATGCCCAGGGTGAAAGGCTTGAGTATAGCTACAGGAGGATGAGCAGAGAAGGGAGGACGTTTCAGGCATCAGGAAGAGGCTGATAAACAGGGCTCAGGGAATAACGTCCTTCAAGATTGAAGGACCTGTTTGGCAGTGCCGAGAGGACTGGAAGAAGAGCAGGCTATAGTCCAAGAGACAAGAGGGGAGAATGAGATTCTTGGGCAAAACTGTTCCTGGTGATGGATGACAAGTCCCATAGTGAGACCATGGGAACAGGGTAATGGCTGAAGGAGAAACAAAGGTCACTGGAGTGAGGAGGAGTCATAAGCCCAGGGTGTTGGGTGGGTCACCCAGGGAACTCAGGAGTCTTCTAGACTGGCAGCAAGATTGGGCCTGGAGGAGAAATGGGGGGCCAGTGATGTGCTGGAAGCAGTTCGTACTGGCTCACGAGAGCCAATTGCTAAAATTTCAATTTTGTGTTCTGCTTGGTAAACACAGCCATTATTAAAAATTTAATTATATTACCTTACAATGAAGTCAACTATGTTAAAACAAAGTAATAAATATTCAAAACTCATCACTTTCAGACATGTTTGTTATTTGTCTTCAAGGAGAAGAAACATGAGAACAGTTAACAATTCTAAATTCTGAGTGTGGTAGAGTTATATGTAAGGTAGCGCTGGCACAGAGGAAGAAGAAAGCACAGGCCCTAGGGGGATGAGGCAAGGATGTGAATTTCAGCTTCTCACATGTTTTTCTCCTCTGTACCGGGCACTGAGCTAAGTGAATTTCATACATTATTTCTCATGTCTTATGGCCACACTATGGAAAGAAAAATATTTTTTTAGCCTTATTTTTCAGATGAGGAAAAAGAGACTCAGAGAAGTTAAGTAACTTGCCTAAAGTCACACAGCTAATGAATGGCAGAGCTAGAAATCAAATCCAACCTTGTCTCTTTATGACTGCACACTATTACTTCTCCAACAAGTTGTGTTTAAGATACAGAGCTCTAAAAGTAGAAAATGTTTGTTTTTCATGTCTCAGCTTTAAACAACCGCTTAATAATTTTCATGATGATATATTTTTTATGTTTATAAAAATATAGATGATCCAGGAAAAGGTGTTGCTTAAGAGTTCATTGTATATGGGGTTTCTGTGGTGGCGCAGTGATTAAGAATCCGCCTGCCAATGCAGGGGACACGGGTGCGAGCCCTCGTCCGGAAAAATCCCACATGTTGCAGAGCAACTAAACCCGAGCATCACAACTACTGAGCCTGCGCTCTAGAGCTCGCAAGCCAAAACTACTGAGCCCGCGTGCTACAACTACTGAAGTCCGCGCACCTAGAGCCTGTGCTCCGTGACAAGAGAGGCCACTGCAATGAAAAGCCCGCGCACCGCAGCGAAGAGTAGGCCCCGCTTGCCGCAGCTAAAGAAAGCCACGCGTACCAAAGACCCAATGCAGCCAAAAGTAAATAAATAAATATATATTTTTAAAAAGTTCATTGTATGGAATGGTCTCTATCAACATTAGTCTGGTGCCAAGAATTTGTGAGAACATGTAGCTTTCAAAAACCAAATTCAATTATGAAAAAACAAAACAGATATGTTGTTTCACTTTCTACCATGCCTTAGGAAAGCTTTTCCATAGACTTTAAAATAAACATGTTAGTAATAAATCATATTTTTTGAGCCGTAAAAAAAACTCATCACTTTCTAATAGCTTTACAACATTTTACTGTTCATGCCCTTTAAGTTATTTATGTTTCTTGTCTCTGTGGGGTGGAAATACCACGTAATGGTGTGCTATGGTACATCTTTTCTCAACTCTGCATTCAGTGACATCATGTCGGTAGCTCAAAATCAGCCATGGTGAAAATAGTTACATCACAGAAATTAGAAATACTATAATTACAGTTTGATTTATTGTTTTGTTGATTATCTACACTCCTTCATCAATTGTAACTGTAAGTTTGCTATAGATACAAGAGTTAAGGAAAAACCAATGAAAACATTCTCTGAGAATCAACTGGCTATATGAAATTTACAATAAAGAGTATTGTATATTTTATTATGTGTAAAGTTATTTGTTACACATACATATCAGTAAAACATAATAAATATATGTGTATATTTAGGTACACATTTTCCCCTAAAGAGCCAGTTGTTAAACATTTAGCAAACACACCTCTCAACTAAGGTCTCCTTCCCCTGAGACTGGCACTGGGGTGATGGTGAACAATTCAGATGTGGACCTGCTCCCTCCCTCCTGCTCCAGAACTCACAGGCTCATGAGGAGTCAGGCACCCAGATAACAGCACAGCACTGGGTGGCAGGGAGAGAAGCACGAAGCCGAGGTACCTAGTCCAGGGAGCCATCCAGAGGAGTGAGACTCATGTGGGCACTCAAAGGATGAGTAGGAATCAGCCAACCAGAGGAACAAGGCGAGCTAAGCCCAGCTGTTGACAGCAACAAAGTCAGAGAGTGGCAAGTCGAGGGACACAGGCCATTGTGTGTCTGCCAGGGAGAAACCAGCAGGTTATAGGATGCTCCACCTGGCCTTGTGGTACCTGGAGGGTGGCGTAAGGGCAGTTTCTACTAGAGAGGGTCCTCTGGACCCCAGTCCTAAAAAGAGTAAGGATTTCTGGACAAAGGGACAGGGATGGGAGTCAGGTGAGGAGAGGAGAGGATGGAACAGCATGTGCAAAAGCAAGGAGGTAAAAGAGAATCTGAATTCTTAGAACTACAAGCTGTGCTGGGTGACAGCAGCAGTGGGGAGCCTCGGGAGTGTCCTAATTATTTAACTAATTGGCATATAACTAAGATTCCTGTGACTGCTTGGAGGAGAATGGCTCGAGAAGGTGTCAGGTGGGGAAACACTAAAGCAGGGGTCCCCAACCCGCAGGCTGCAGACCGGTACCAGGCCGCGACCTCTTAGGAACCGGGCCACACAGCAGGAGGTGAGTGGCAGGCAAATGAGCAAAGCTTCATCTGCCGCTCCCCATCACTCGTATTACTGCCTGAACCATCCCCCCTGCTACTTCCGTGGAAGAATTGTGTTCCACACAACCGGTCCTTGGTGCCAAAAAGGTTGGGGACCGCTGCACTAAAGGATGTAATGTCTTTGAGGAGACTACTGCAGTGGTGATGGAATTGGGTAGTGGGTATGGGGAAACAGAATTGATAGGATTTAATTTCCAGGGGTCGGGCTTGGGTAACTGAGGGTTGACACAATCATTTTTTTAAGAGTACTGGTCAGTTATTTTGTAGAATGTTCCTCAACTTCGGTTTGTCTGATGTTTTCCTCATGATTAAATTGAGGTTATGCATTTTTGGGGGCAAGAAAATCACAGAAGTCAGTGAAGCCTATCAGGAGGTACATGATGTCAACATGTCTTATCACTGATGATAGGGCCATTTTTGGAGGCAGGATCACAGGAGGAGGAACAAATATAGGGAAAATATCTGGGGTTCCAGCTTGGGATGGGGCTGGAATGCAGAAGAGAATTCAGACCAGAGACAGAGCTCTGGGAGCCCTGGGCTCCTTAGAGGTAGTGGAGGACTTTGCAGGGGGCAAGGTTGCCAGGGGAAGAAGGTATCAGGATGAGGAGGTAGAAGCAAGACTGGCTTGCAATATAACTTTTCAGGCAGGTGAGGACTGGAACATGTCCTGTGGTTTTGGTATCCATGGGCCCAGCCAGTGACCAAGGCCACTGTTTACCAGGCCAGGCCCAAGCTGGGACTTGTGAAAGGTATTTTTTCTCTCTGACAGTTAGCTGGAGCAGGTTGGGAGGGGCACTCCTGTTCTAACTCGACAAGTGAGCAGTGGGTGTTGCATGTTCAGAGCTGCTGGCAAGGCTGCAAGAGGTGGTGGTGATGAAAATGAGCTGTGTGTAGGCCAGCAGGCTACCCAACGCCCAGCACTTCTAGCTGCCTGCAGAGAATTAGCTCTGCAAGTGTTAGTGGATGCCAAGTGCAAGTGCGGGCGTGGGCGCCCCCAAGTGGTCTATGGCGGGCACTGCTGGTAGAAGAGAAGCAATGAGAGGTGGTCATTGACCTGGGTTTCATGTATAGGCAAGAGGTTGGAGGTCTGGAATCACCTTTGTTCTCTAGATTCAAGCTGCCTCAGGGATCCCCATTTTTTTAAGCTAACAGTCCTTTACTGAGTTATAATCAATCAGTTTTCAGTTTGGTAAGTTTTGACAGTTTTATATACCTTTTAACTATCACCCCAAACAAGATCTAGAATATTTCCACCACCCAGAAATTTCTTTTCTGTCCCTTTCCAGTCAATCTAATCTACCCCCATAGCCAACCAGGAACCACGATTCTGCCTTCTATCACATTAATTTTCCTGGTTTTGAACTTAATGTAAGTGGAATCATATAGTATGGTTTTTGTTTGTCTGTTTTTTTGGCTGCGTGCGCAGCTTGCAGGATCTTAGTTCCCCAACCAGGGATCGAACCTGGGCCCCCTGCAGTGGAAGCCTGGAGTCTTAACCACTGGACCACCAGAGAATTCCTCCTAGCATGTATTTTTTGATCTGCCTTATTTTGCTCAACATAACGTTTTTGAGATTCACTCGTGTTGTAGTTATTAATTGCTCATTCATTTTTATTTTTGATTCATATTCCATTGTTTGAATATACAATAATTTGTTTATCCATTCTCTTGTTGATGGCTGTTTCTGGGTTTTAGCTACTACGAATAAAATTGCAATGAATTTGCAAGTTTTTTGTGAATATATGTTTTTATTTCTCTTGGGTATATAGCTAGGAATAGAACTGATAGGTTTAACTATGTTTAACTCTTTAATGAACTGCCGACTGTTTTCCAAAGTGGCTGCACCATCTACCTTCCTTCCAGCACTGTATAACGGTTCCAATTTCTCCCCATCCTTGTTTTTTTAAAATATTATGTACTTATTTATTATTTATTTATTTATTTATTTTGGCTGCACCAGGTCTTAGTTGTGGCAAGCAGGATCTTCGTTGTGGCATGTGGGATCTTTAGTTGTGGCATGTGGACTTCTTAGTTGCAGCATGCATGCATGTGGGATCTAGTTCCCCTACCACAAAGCTGGACCCCTGCATTGGGAAGCATGGAGTTTTACCCACTGGACCACCAGGGAAGTCCCTCCTCATCCCTATTTTTTTTTTATTTAATTAATTAGGCTGCATCTGGTATTAGTTGCAGCACGTGGGTACTTCGTTGCAGTGCATAGGATTCTCTCTAGTTGTGGCGCGAGGACTCCAGAGCACTCTGACTCAGTAGTTGCGGCACGTGGGCTTAGTTGCCCCGCGGCATGTGGGATCTTAGTTCCCTGACCAGGGACCGAACCTGAGTCCCCTGTATTGGAAGGCGGATTCTTAACAACTGGACTACCAGGGAAGTCCCCCCATCCCTGTTGATACTTATTATTATTTGTCTTTTTGATTATAGCCATTCTAGTGGATGTGAAATGGTATCACATTATGGTTTTGACTTGCATTTCCCTGATGACTAAAGATGTTGAGTATGTTTTCAACTGCTTATCAGCCATCTGTATATCTTCTCTGGAGAAATTTCTATTCAGATCCTTTTTATATTTTTATAGTGGATTGTTTTTCTTTTTATTATTGAGTTGTAAGAATTCTTCATAGGACTTCCCTGGTGGCGCGGCAATGAAGACCCAATGCAGCCATAAATATACCTTAAAAAAAAAAGATTTCTTCATAAATTCTATATAGAAGTCTCTTATCAGATATATGACTTGAAAATACTTTCTCCCATTCTGTGGGTTGCCTTGGGGAGGTTCCAGTCTGCTTGGGGAAAGAAGACAAACATGGAGGGGTGAGGTGGTGGGAAGGTGGTGTGGAGGGGAGAGGCATTGTAGGGGAGGTCTAGGGTGAACTCTCTGAGCTTCAGGTTGCCCACCTAGGTAGTGAGTGGATGAGCTGCTCTGACATTGCCATGGCTGCAAACTTCCACAGGACTAATGGGTGACATTAGAAGCAGCAAGAGTTGCTTAAGAGCCAGACAGGCTTGGATTTAGATCTTGGCTGTAGTCGATACTACTACATAGTGTCCCTTTAGCCATTCCTGATGGCTTTTTATATTCTTATTCTTATCTTCTTTCCATATATATGCTTATATTCTTATATTCTTACTGTATGTGAGCCCCTGGGATTTTCTGCCTAAGGGCTGTCTCTGCTTAGAAGGTACACAAAGAAATCTGCAAGTTCCAGGAGCAGCCCTCAACCCTTAGTTTCCTCATTCTTTTGGTGGGATAACTCATTGTATTCTACATTGTGTCTTGGAGGTCCCCAGTAGAATTGCCCACAGTGGTAACCTGCTCATTACTGCACCCTGAACTGAGTTCCTTTCATTTCTTTGTTTCAAGTTCCTCCACCCCTCTACTAGTGCTTCCTGGGATCATCTCTCAAATAACAGCAGGGTTTGCTTCTGGGGAAACCCAACCTAAAGATACTGGTTCTTCCACTTCTTAGATAAATTCTATTTTCTTGAGCAGATCACCTTACCTCTCTGAACCTCACTTTCCTTATCTACAAAATGGAGATAAAAGCATTTACTTCATAGGATAGTCACGAGGCTTAACATCTCCCTCAGATATATATAGGGTTCAGTAAATGCTAATCCTCTTTTCTTTCCAGTTGTTTACTGTCCTGTAAATAGATATCCTCCCAGAGACTGTTGGGTGGACATGCCTCAACATGCCTCCTACCATAGCTGTGCAGGAAAAGATAAGCAGCCTGCAACTGGCCCTGTAGGTGACTGGATTACTGTTCCCAGTCATTTGCTTTCTCCCTGCTATAGGATTAAACATCCTCACTGTTTGTCATGTCTTGCATCCTCTAGAGGGAGCAAGTCTCCCTGTTGCCCTGGCATTAGCCATAGGACATGCGTTGGTGAGTGGCATGTGAGCAGATGTGACATCCACCCCATTTGAGAAGAAGCTTTAACAGTTATTGCATGGTTTGGCTCTGGCTCTTTTACTCCTGCTCTCCACCATGAGAAAGATGTGTCCCCAGAGCCTGGCACACAGTATGAGCCAGCACTTATTAGACACTTATGTGTACCAGGCACTGTCTCAATTGTTACCTATGTCTACACGTGTTAATTTGTTTAATCCTCACAGGAACTCTAAGACATAGGTATTATTATCATCCTTATTTTACATACGTGGAAAACTAAGATTCAGTACGGGTGAATGCCTTGCTCAAACGTACACAATTGGGAAGGGGCAGGCAGTCTGCCTTCCAGGTCTATATTCTTTTTTTTGTTTTTTAGATTTTACTTATTTATTTATTTATTGGCTGTGTTGTGTCTTTGTTGCTGCGCGCGGGCTTCTCTAGTTGTGGTGAGTGGGGGCTACTCTTCGTTGTGGTGTGAGGGCTTCTCATCGCGGTGGCTTCTCTTGTTGCAGAGCACAGGCTCTAGATGCGCAGACTTCAGTAGTTGTGGCTCGCAGGCTTCAGTAGTTGTGGCTCATGGGCTCTAGAGCGCAGGCTCAGTAGTTGTGGTGCACGGGCTTAGTTGCTCCGCGGCATGTGGGATCTTCCCGGATCAGGGCTTGAACCCGTGTCCCCTGCATTGGCAGGCAGATTCTTAACCACTGTGCCACCAGGGAAGCCCCTCTAGGTCCATACTCTTAATGACTGCACTATGCTGTTTCTCATAGTTAATCAACAAATGCTTGTTGAGTTAAAGTTTGTTCAAATGACTGTACCTCCTGAAGCATTGTTTTCTTCTCTTTACCCAGATTCTGAACATACAATTCCCTGGGACAAAGATGGGCTTCTGACTTTGGACCTGGGCACTTTTCCTGCCTCAGTTGTTAGCTAAATAGGAGGCCCTTCTACTTCTCTTGATTCGGGAAAAGTCATCTGTGGATATCAGATGGGAATCCAAATATTTCTCCTGTAGGACCCACATGGACCACAAGATATCTCCTGTAAATTCCTTGTGGATCCCAGACATCTCCACTGTAGATTTCAACATGGACCTCAGACCCCTCTCCTGGAGGCTGATATGGACAATATATCTTTCCTGAGGCCCCGATGGACTCCCAACATCTCTCCTGCAGGAGCCATGTTTGATAACCTCCTCAGGGTCATGTTCATTTCATTGGGTCCTCTCACAACTCTGTAAGTCAGCTAAAGCTTGTCTTATAGCAGGATAGAGGGCAGTTATTATGAAAGTGAACCAGGGACAGGATCAAAAGCAGAACCTCTTTGTCCTTCCCTGTAGCCCATGACTCTTCTGTTCTGATTGGCATAGATTATGCTTCCTGCACAACACTCCATAGCCCCTGAGGCTCCCTCCCTTTCCTTGCCTCTCCTGCACTAATTCTTGTCTGCCTTTCTTCACTCTGGCCCCCTTTCTATCCCAGCTGTGGGAGTGAGGCCCCACTCCCAGCAGGCTGAGACCAGACAATGGGCCCTTATTCTGGGCAAAGAATCCCCTCAGTGTCTCCCACCCACTGAGGCCCCCTTCCAGGCCCAGGATGGTGTGGGCGGAGGGCACTGTGGAGGGCAGGAGCCATTGGCTGGCAGGACAGAGGGTGGCCCTGGTTGTAGATCTCCCACGGGAAGTTTACAATGTAAACATCACTCACAATAAAAGCCAGTCTGTCTTTCACTCCCAGCCCCATCTCTCCAAGTGGGTCTCTCTCAACCCTCATTGGTTCTGGGTTTTTTAACATTTAGCCTGATTTCTACTCACTTTCAGTGTTCATCTCTGCATAACACAGTTTCTTTCTTTCTCTCTCCCTTCCTCTCTCTCTCTCTTTCTTTTTCTGTTTTTCTTTCTAGGCCTCTCCCTTTCTATCCCTCTGGGTAGTTTGTCAGTCCCTATTTCTTATCTCTTTCTCACTTCCTCATGCTCTCTCCCCTCTATCTTTCTTTGTCTTTTTTTTCCCCTCTCCAAATCTTGATCTCTCCATGTCTCTGTCTCTTCGTGTTTCTATGTCTCTATGCTCATGGCTCTCCTCTCTTGTCTTTCTATGTCTATCTTTTTTGGATTTGTGTGTCCTTGTCTATGTCTCGTTTTTGTCTCTTTATGTTTCATCTCTGATCTTCCATCGTCCATCCCCTCTCTGTCACTTTGGGTCTGTGGATCTGAAGGGCTTTCACCAGTCATCACACTCCTGCTCACAAAGCTCCTTCTCATTCTTACTTTCTGGTACGTCCAGTGGCTCCTGGGACTGGCATGGGAGGTTATTTTCCCCAGTTTACAGATTTGGAAGCTGAGGCTCTGATTGTTGGTACCAGACTCCCATTTCTGGGTCTCCTCCTCGACGTTCTCGCTTTGCTCTTGTCCCCGTGCCTGCCGACCACCTGATCTGGCCCTGTCCCTGGAACTCAGCACCTCGGACAGCTCCTGTAAGGTGAGGGGATGGCCAGGCCTTCCTTCTCGCGAGTTCAGGAGGAGCGGCCCTAGAGGAAGCTCGGGAATCTCGCGAGAGTGGCTGCTGCAGGCAGGCCGGCGCGGGCGCGCGAGGAACTGGCCCCGAGGCGCGCGCACGCTCGCGCACCCAGTCCCCAGACCCGGAGCCGCTCGCGGCCGGCTCCGCGCCGCATCGTTGGGTGCATAGCAGCGCAGCGCGGCGGCCTTTCCGCAGCCGAGCGACAGCAGCGGGTGAGTCCCGGGCCTAAAGGGCCAGAAAAGGGCTTTGTAGGGAAGTTGGGCGCAGGGCGAGAGGGGTCACCCCATCTCCAGCTTTGTACACCCTACGCTTCACCTTTGGATGCCGGGGGCAGGTCGAGCTGGAGAGGCGCAGAGTCGAGGTGACCTTCCCTGTTGGGGCGGGGGAAGAGAATCTCGGGTGCCCCAGACCCCCCCAACCCCCGCCATCCCCATTCCCGGCTCCCAAAGAAGGATCCCAGTCTTGGATGACGTCAGACCCCTGGATTCTGGAGCCTGGGCCTTGGGCCCTCCATACCCCCTCAGCCCCACCTGGCGTTCCCTGGAAACAGGCCTCCTCCTCCTCCTCCTGGGGACGGCGCACGCGGCCTGGGATGGGGGCGTCTGGAGGCGGGGTGACTGTGGCCTCCTTTGGGTCCTTCCTCACAAGAGGCGCCTGCAGGTGGGTGCAGGTTGTACTCCCCACCTCCCAGACTCCGCCTAAGCGAGGCGGCAGACCTTTGGACAGCTCGTCTGAACCGCCTCAGTGTTTCATGGGATGGGTGCATTGGCTTAAGCCTGTGGGCCGCCAGGGCTTTGGGGTGGTGTGTTGGGGGCGCCAAAAGAAGCTCATTCCAACGCTGACAGGAGTCAGTTACGAGGATTGGGGTGAGATGTTTGGGAACCCGTCTCTGCCCCTGCCTCTGGGAGCTCGTGATCCAAAGGTTGGAAAAACCAAGTATAGTCTGGACTGAGAATACACTATCTTAGGCAGTTCAAACCGGCAATGCCCCAGCTCCAGGATAAGGAGTTGAGGGAGGGCTGGGCAGACTTTCCCGTGGACACTAGGAGCACAAGGAGAAAGGGAGGCAAGAGGCAGTGAATAGGAGGCTTCTTGGAGGCAGTGAGATTGGGATGAGAGGAGAGGTAACAGAGGGCATTTTCGGGGAATAGTCTGGGCAAAGGCGTAGAGGTGGGAATTAAGCACAGCTGTTGGGGAGCCTGGCCTGTGAGTCCAGCCATGTGACTGTGCGCATGGGGTGGAGAAGTCTGGAGAATTTTGCAGCCTGTGCCCTAACTGTTCTGCCTCCAAGGGGCAGGCCTCTGAGACAGGGAAATGGTTCTTGCAGGGACATGACTGGCAGAGAGATTTTGTCTAGGGCTGCACAGATTGTGCTAGTTGAGATTTGATCTGGGTTTGATGAGCCTGAGTTGCTGAGAGAGGATTGACTGGTCATGGGCCACAGGAAGAGGGTCTTCTTAGGTCTAGCAAACCCATGGAGAGTTAGCAGTGTCCTGGGAGGGGAGCTCTGGTTAGGGGCCTTGGGCTCTGTTCCTGTTTCTTTAACCCTTTCTCTGGTGGGCTGGCTGGCCACCTCTTAACAAATTGATTCCTCTCTCTGGGTATCTCTTTGCCAGCACCTTTCTCTAGGGATGAAATAATAGGACTAAGTACCGACCTCCCTTGAGGAAGCTGCTTGTTCTAGTTTAGAGCGTCCTTCTCAGTTCTTCTACCTCTTCCTTTTCCTTTTCTCCCCCCCTCCCTCTGCCTTCCTCTCCCTGTCCCTGCCCCCTCCCCACAGCAGTTCCTCTACAGGCTGCACTTCCTTCCTTGCTGACAGCCCAGAGTCTCTGAAGGTCTCCTGGAGGAAGTGTGGTACAGCAGGGTTCACGGAAGCTGTGGGCTTAGCCTGACTTGGGGAGGGCATCAGTTGCTCCACTCCTACCCCGGGAGGGTGTCCAAGGCTTAAGGAAGAATATGATTGACCATTCTCTGTGCCCTGCCCTGTGCTGGGTCCCTCCTGGAAGCCCCATCCATGACGGAACAAGGAAGAGATTGGATGAGAATGAGTGAGCACTTGGTGCCCAATAACTGGTTCAGAATTTAAGCAGTGGGAGGCACAGCAGGGATGTCTGGAAGGGCTTCCCAGAAGAGGTGGGATGTGAGAAAAATAGAAGGACTCAGAGGCGCTGATGGGGCTCTGGTTTAGGGTCAATGGAAGCAGACGGGATGGCTTGATATGATCTGCATGAAGCTGGGTTGTGTGGGAAGCAGGTCAGCCTGTGGTAGAGAAGCAAAACGTGGTGGGTTGGAGGTTTGTAGCTGATTGACACAAGGTTTTGATTGCCAAACACAGGATCAGTAGGGGCTACTGAAGAGTCATCATAGGACGGTGATAGCAATGCTAGGAGTGTACTGTTCTCTGAGGAATATTCATAGTTTGGGGACATCAGGGCTGGAGATATGGGATTGGGTGTGGGATAAGGAGACCAGAGGTAGAGCAAGAGGGGAAAACTTCCATCTTAGCAGATAGGCTCTGGGCAGACAGCAAGAAAATGACCATTTCTATGCCAAGGATGGGGGCTCATCCCATCCTTGGCATAGAAGGATGGGGAGGAGGGAGGGCTGGTGAGCAGGGAGTCCTGGAACTAAGCCCAGGTCCCTATCCTGATCTGAGGCCAGACTTGACTCCCTTCTCTCTGCCATGGACCTTACTCTCTTTACTGTGGGACCTTCTGTCCTCCCAACTTCACAGTTAGAAATGGAATAAATTATAGTCTGTTTTTTTTGAACAAAATTCAGTTAGTATTTGCTGTCTTATTGATAACTAAGGAGGTGCTTCCTTAGGCCTACATCTCTGGGGGGATATGTAACACCCCCAATGCCTCCCAGCGTTATGAAAGACTCTCAGTTGAGGACTAAATTGCTACTTCTCCCATTTTTCAGTTTAAGAACTTTGGTTTGCAGAGGCCAGTCATTGCTGCTCCCCTCTCCCCCAACACAAGTATAAAGAGCAGAGAGCCTGGAACCTTCCATTTTTGTGACCTCAGCCTCCTGTAGCCCTCCCAAGCCTAAATTCTCTCTGGGCTAACCATGTACACACAAGGCAGCCTTGCTCTGTGCTCTGGCCCTGAGTGCTGGCTTTCCCACCATCCATACTTTGCTACACTGACTTCTCTGTAACCATGGGCACACCTTTGGGAGACAGCCTGGGACCAGACAGGGGTCAGATTGGAGCCAGGGTTAGAGCCTCCTTCCTTGAGGCTCTTACAATCTAGTTATTGCCCACTCTCCCCCTGCCTCTCTTCTTTGTTTCCCTGGAGGACATTAGTGCTGGACCACAGTCTCCCTTTCCACATCCCATTGTCACATGGAGGGCAGTGCCTCCTTTGGCCACCCTTTCTACTAGCTACACCTGAGTCTGGTCATCATTGGCATGTGGCCACCTCCAAAATCTTAAACTCCAGTATCATTCTCTGACCACAGTCCAAATTCTGCTTTACCTACTTTGGGACCTCAAGGAGACCTCAAGTTCTCTGACACCTCCATTTTCTCTATCTCATGAGCATGACACCTTCTGTGTCCTTCCTGGACTCCATGGTCCAGGATTTTAACCATCCTCTGGCTCATACCTTCAATGACCATGCCACTTTGCCTGTGTGTCCCACCCCAGCAGCAGATCCCCCAATTCTGGATTCCACACTCAGAAGCTTCTGGTGGCCATCACATACCAGGGCAGTCTGGTTCTGCTTCCGTGGAGGGTCTCCAGCCTCAGCTGTCCCTCCATCACTTCTAGAAACCCCTTTCCTCTTCCCATCAGCTCTCCATTCTATTCTATGGGAGGAGTATTCCAAACTTGGACTATTATCCCAAAGCCCTTTACTCATGGAGAGGGTTAGTTGGGGGGGGGGGGGTTGTATGTAGGAGTTGGAACCACACTTACGTTTCTCCACTTCTTGAATCCCAGTAGAAGGAGGGCTCCTAATCTAACATACCCGCTCTGTGCTATGGGTGCTGGCCCTACGTATCTCCTGAGATACCAGTGTCTGTCAGCTCTTTCCCCCTCTACAGTATCTTCAGCCTCTCCACCGTTTTCCTTAATAATACCTTCCTCCTGGCTTATATATATGCTCAAGTCTCCTATCTGGAAAATCCTTTCTAACTGTATGTCTTCCTCTAGCTGCTGCTGTTTTAAACCTATGGCTTTGTCTCGCTAGAAAAGTGATATATGACTGTTGCAGAAATTTTAGAAAATAAAGATAAAAGAAAGACAACAAATAACTTGTAATGTCACTATCAAGAGATCGCTACTATTAATCCTTTATGGTGTTTCTTTGTTGACACTAATATCCTGTATATTATATTAAAGTCTCAGCTGAGTTTTTTGATTTAAAAAAAATTTTTTTTAGGTCTTTATTTAATTTGTTACAATATTGCTTCTGTTTTTTAAGTTTTGGTTTTTTGGCTGTGAGGCATGTGGGATCTTAGCTCCCCGACCAGGGATCAGACCCACACCCCCTGCATTGGAAGGTGCAGTCTTAACCACTGGACCGCCAGGGGTGTCCCTCAGCTGAGTTTTTTGAAAGATTAATCGGCCTTTTCTTCCTCTCCTCATGTTCCCTCATTTCTGGGCAGCTGGCCTCTACCCCACCACTTCCTGAAGCTGTGACCTCCTAATTGCCAAATCAGCCCATGTCACACCTGACCACTCTGTGGCCACGGACGTTGTTGACCTGGTTGACCAGTCATTAAAAAGGTTGAGATAACCTGTATTCATTGACATTAAACATTTTCATGAGATATTGAGTGGAAAAAAACAGGTTATAAAAGAGCATGTATAAAATGATCTCACTTTTGTCATATATGCTTATGTATACATAAAAACCAAAAACCTAAAGGTCAGACTGTTAAAGGGGTGACCACTGAGAAGGTGGATTTTGGAAGAACTTGTATTTTCTACTTTATGCACTTTGATTTTTTTTTTTAACTTGCAGATATTTTTATACATGTTACTAAAAAGCAACATAATTTCATTTTATTAAAAAAGAAACTTTGAGGTTATATTTTTTAAAAGAAGAGGAAGAATAGAAATCTTCAGTGGCTCGCAAGTCTCAGGATAAAGCTCAAATCCTGCTCATGGCCTTCAAGGCCAGGATGACTGGCCCCTCCCACCTCTCAACCCTATTGTTGCCTTTTCTTCCTTCCTTCCACTTTGGACTTTATCTGTGTGTGCTCTACTTTCTGTTCCTTGAATTCGCCATGCTGTTACTCTCCTGACCTTCCCTTTGCATGTGCTTTCCTGGTTCTTTCCTTTCCTGGCCAACTCTTATTCATCCTCCAGGATTCAGCTCTGATATCGCTTCCTCTATAAAGCCCTCCCTGGCTTTTCCAGGATGGACCAGGGAGGTGCTCCTCCGTGTTCCCACAGCTTTGTGTACTTGCTTTCCTGGAGCACTTCTCAGGCTGTGGTGTAATTGCCCTTTGATTTAGCTGCATCCTCTACGCTTACTACCTCACTTTCAACTCAAACGTGTCTCCCCTATTACAGAGAAAATTGAAGCAGATATGTGGGACGTGCACTGTCCTTTCCAAGGCCTCAAACCTCCCCCATCTGCTTGCGTCATGTTCTCCTTCCCACCTGTTAGGATTGAGGCTTGTCCCACCTCTTTGCACTGGACCTCATGCTTCTCCCCCTTTCAGGGGTTTGCTCCATTAATTAACCTCTGTCTCTATTGTAATTGCAACTCTTCCCTGGATCTTTCACATCTCTAGCTTATTAACATCCTAAACAAACAACCCTCAGACATAGTCCTCCCTGGACCCCATAGCCCACCCAGGTAGTACCCTGTCTCTGTTCTCTTCCAAGGCAGGCTTCTTCAACGTGCTGTCTACACCTGCTCTCAGCTTATGTGCTCAACTATGTAATTTGGCTGCTACTACCCACTCCCACTGCTCCCGCCAACTCCCAGCTGCCACGACCACCAAAGTAGTTCTTGTTGGGGTTACAGGTGACTTGCTGTTGCTGAGTGTACTGAACATTTTTCAGTCCAGCCCTTTCCATGCTGGACCTCTCAGTGGCATCTGTCATATTTGTCCACTCTCTACTCCTGGCTTTGGAGACTTCACACTCTCCTGGTTTTCCTCCTGCCGCATCAGCTGCTCCTACTCATTCTTTGCCAGCTCATCCTCTTCTGCCTGACTTTTCTTTTTTTTTTAAAAACAGGTAATACATTTACCTGATTCATAATTCAAAAAGATGTCCTAAATTTCATCAATTCTAAGATGAACATTTTGATATTTCCGAAAACATTTTAATGTCTGTGTCTTTAAAATTTTGGCATCTTATCATTATAAGTTGGTGGCATTTTTTTCTTTCTTTTGTTCAATAAGATAATGATCTATCTTAAAATTGATGGTGTCTTGGATTTGATGGTATAAAGATACATAGTAAAAATTTCCTCCCACCTACTCCCCTACTCCACATGTATTCAGTTCCTCTGGCCCCCAGGAACCACAATTATTTTTTTCTTGATGTCCTACTAGAGATTCTTTGTGTATATATTGCCAAATGCAACTGTGTATATCCCCCTCCTGACTTAAAAGTATTTATTTATTTATTTTTTAAATTTTATTTTATTATTTTTTAAAATATTTATTTATTTATTTATTTGGTAGCACCAGGTCTTAGCTGCGGCTCGCCAGCTCCTTAGTTGCAGCACATGGGCTCCTTAGTTACTGCAGGTGGGCTCCTTAGTTATAGCTCCAGGCTTCTTAGTTGTGGCATGCAAACTCTTAGTTGCAGCATGCATGTGGGATCTAGTTCCCCGACCAGAGATTGAACCCAGGCCCCCTGCGTTGGGAGCGCCAAGTCTTATCCACTGCGCCACCAGGTCCCTTTATTTATTTTTATGAAGTATAATTGACATACATTACTTTCAAGTGTACAACATAATGATATTTATACAACATAATATTTGTATATATTGTGTTTTTGTTTTTTGTTTTTTTGGGTTTTTTTTTTGCGCAATATTTGTATATATTGTGAAATGATCACCACAATAAGGCTAGTTAACATCCACTGCCACACATAGTTACAGAATTTCTTTTCCTTGTAATGAGAACTTTTAAGATTTACTCTCTTAGCAACTTTCAAATATGCAGTACAGTGTTATTAACTGTAGTCACCATGCTGTACCTTACATCCCTGTGATTTATTTATTTAGAACTGGAAGTCTGTACCTTTTGACCCCCTTCACCCATTTCACTCACCCCTCAGCCCCCGCCTCTGGAAACCACCAATCTCTTCTCTGTGGATGAGCTTGGTGTTTTGTTTGTTTGCTTTTTAAAATTTTATTTTGTTTTAGATTCCACAAATAAGTGAGGTCATACAGTATTTGTCTTTCTTTGTCTGACTTATTTCACTTAGCATAATGTTCTCAAGGTCCATTCATGTTGTCACAAACGGCAAGATTTCATTCACCAACCTTTGGTATCTCATCCTTCTTATAACAGCCATTCTGACACGTGTGAGGTGATATCTCATTGTGGTTTTGATTTGCATTTCCCTGATGATTAGTGATGTTGAGCATCTTTTCATGTATTGATACCCGTTGGCCATCTGTATGTCTATTTCCCCAACTTTTTATTTTGAAAAATTTCAAAGCTACAAAAAGTTTAAAGAACAGTGCAATGAATGCCTGTACTAGGGTACTTCACCTAGATTCAGCAGCTGTTAACATTTTGTGACATTTGGTTTGTCTATCAATATCTCTGATTTTTTTTTTTTTTTTTTTGGCCGTGCCGCGTGGCTTGAGGGATCTTAGCTCCCCGACCAGGGATTGAACCTGGGCCCACAGCAGTGAAAGCGCCGAGTCCTAACCACTGGACCACCAGGGAATTCCCTATCTTATTTTTTTGCAGAACCATTTGAAAGTAAGTAGCAGACAAGACACTGTATTCCTAAATATGTCAGCATGTTATCTCCTAAGAACAAAGATATTCTCCTATGTAACCACAACACCTAAGAAATTTAACATTGAACAATGATATCTACTGTTCAGTCTATATTCAAATTTCTCTACTTGTCCTAAAAATGTCCTTTATAGCTGTGATTTAAAAATCCAGGACCAGTCATTGCAGTTGGTTGCATGTCTCTTTAGTCTCCTTTAATTTAGATGAGTCCCTTTACCAATTTTTATCTTTCACGACATTAACATTTATCTTGGAGAATTTCCCACAGTCTGGATTTGTCAGATTCTTTTTCTTAATAATTATTTTCAGATTAAAGATTTTGGCAATAATACTGCATTGATGATCTTATGTCCTTCTGTGTGTATCACATCATGAGGCACATAATGTCCTTTTGTCCCATTATCAGAAATGCTAAGTTTGGTCACTTGGTCTGCCAGATCCTCTCATTATAGAAGTACCTTTTCTCTCTTGTGATGAATAAATAATCTGGGGGGGTGACAGACTGTGTGACTCCCCTCTTCCCTAACCACCTTCCACCCAGTGGTTTAAGCAGCCATTGATAATCCTTCCCTGTATCAGTTCTGACAAAGGGGTTGCAAAATAATGATTTAAAAAATTATGTCATTCCTTCTATATTAGAACTTTTCTTTCCCGCCTCCCTTTCTTTTGTGTATTATAGTTCACTTATGCATTCTTTTCAGTGTGTTATGATCCATTACTGACATTACTCATATTTTTTCTTCAGCTTTTTATTTTGAAAACTTTAAAGTTGAAAGAATACAAGGGACACTCATATAACTTCACTCAGATTCACCAATTGTTAGCATTTGCCACATTTGCTTTGATTCTGTCTATATCTATCCATTCATTATTTCTTATTTTTCTGAACTATTTGAAGCAAGTTTCAGATATCACGATACTTTATCCCTAAGCACTTGAGCACATATTTCCTAAGAAAAAGGACATTTTCCTACATAACCTCAATACCATTATCACACCCAAGAAATGTAACATAGACATAATAATATTATCTAGAGTCTATATTCAAGTTTCCTCTGATATCCCAGTGTTTCCCTCTTGAACCAGGATTCAATCAAGGTTGACACATCAGTTTTTGTTGCCATGTAGCTGCTTTTTTTTTTTTTAATATTTTATTTATTTATTTGGCTGCACCAGGTCTTAGTTGCGGCACACAGAATCTTTAGTTGCAGTGCTTGGGCTCTTTAGTTGTGACATGTGGACTCTTAGTTGCGGCATGCATGTGGGATCTAGTTCCCTGACCAGGGATCGAACCTGGGTCCCCTGCACTGGGAGTGCAGAGTCTTATCCACTAGACCAGGGGTCCCCAACCCCCCTCCCCCATCAGTCTGCAAGCCAAGGCCTGTTAGGACCCGGGCCGCACAGTGAGAGAGCGAAGATTCATCTGCCACTCCCCATCGCTTGCATTACCGCCCGAACCACCCCCACCCCCCCACCCCTGCACCGTGCATGGAAAAATTGTCTTCCACGAAACTGGTCCCTGGTGCCAGAAAGGTCAGGGACCTCTGCACTAGACCACCAGGGAATTCCCCAACAATCTTTCATCCAGTGAAAGATTTAGCAGCCACTGAGGATCCTTGTCTGAATCAGCTATTACATTCATGATTGCAAAATTAGGAGATTTTCTAATTCTGTCACTCCTACACTTAGTGCTAGCATTCTTCCGAAAAGAATAGCTTGCTTTCTTCCTTCCTCCCTCTTCTTTTTAAAAATAAGAGTGTCACTTTGGACTCATGCATTATTTTTTAATAATGTTACATTACTGTCATTATTTTTGATGCTCTTAATTCTCCCAAATTTGGCTGTTGGTAGCTCCTTCAAGCTGGTGTCCTCTTGACACCAATTAGTTGAATTCCTTCTTGCTTCTGGCACCACAAGATGTTTTAGGCTAACGTTGTATTTCCTTGTCCTGGCTTGGGACCAGCCACATATTTTTAAAGTCATGAGTTCATATTGATGCCTCCAATTCAAATCCAACATCACAGGACTCTGTCTTACCTTCCTATATTCCATATTCTGTCTCCATACCTAACACTGAGAACCCAGGTTCCAACAACATGAACACATTCTCTCATATGCTGTCTGCTACAGTTCACATGACAGAGTTTCAGAATCATCACACTAGTACCAACAGTAACAGTAAACCCGCTAAGATTTCAGATTTCTTTCCAGTTGTTTTTGCTCTTGAGATATATCCCTCTAAGAGAACACAGAGTACTGAGATGAAGTCACTTGGCCAATTCTTTTTCCTGTGTGATTGTGTTATCAATTCACAGTGTAGATAGCTTCATTTGGTTTTGTTTATTTCAATTTTAATGGTTCTCTCCAATTTCTTTTTTGTTTGTTTCTGTTTTTGGCAGCATTTCAAGGCTTGTGGGTTCTTAGTTCACACCAAGGATCAAACCCAGCCCTGTGAGTGAAAGTGCCAAGTCCTAACCACTGGACCACCAGGGAATTCCCTGCTTTTTTTACTTAACAGTATATCCTGGAAATCATTCCATAGCAGTTCATAGAGATCATCTTCATTCTTTTTTACAGCTATATATTACTCCATTGACTGATGTACCATAGTCTATTCAAACAGTTGCATTTAGGTTGTTTCTAACATTTTGTTATTGTAAAATAGTGTCATGTTGAATAACATGTATTTGTTGTTTCTTACTTGTGGGTAAATAACTAGAAGTAGGATTCTGGGGATAAAAGCAAAATATATTTTTATTCTCCTCTCCCCTCCTTTTTTTTCTTTTTTTCAATATGAAAGGTAGCATAAACTATTCTATGTCTTGCATTTTTTTCAACTACTTGTAATTGTGGAGTTCTTTCCATATCAGTATTTTTTTTTAAATTTTTTGACAGATTTTATTTATTTTTTTATCTATTTATTTATTTTTGGCTGCATTGGGTCTTCATTGCTGCTCTGTGAGGTGGGAGCTGCCTCCGGTTCATTCCACCATGGAAATGTGAGATGAGTCCTGCTCCAGGGAGTTTCCAGCCTGGCTGGGACTAAGAGAAGGACTAGGTTGGGTGAGCCATGATGTTCAACCTTCTCTGGCTCTTTTTCCTTCCAGTTCAGGACAAAGAGGAGTGGACAGGCCGCTGGGCCGGCTGGTGCCATCATGTCAGGTAAGGAGAGGGTGGGCTACTTGGGTAGGATGTAACGGTGAACTTAGGGTAGGGGTCCCTTTACGCCCCCTAGTTTTTGAAGGTCAGGTTCTTTCTGTCCTCTTGCCCCTGGATTGCCCCTGGTTCCCCACTGAGGCCTATTTATCCAAGACCCTCACTGTCTAGCCCTCTGTCAGACCTCTGACCCTGGGGACCAGGGGTAGCGCATCCTGATGCTCTGGTCCTACTGTCTGTCTGACTGATAAGTGGCATGGGTGTCTCAGTCTCCATCCTCTCTGTCACCATTACTCTCTAATACTCTGAGACCTTTTCATTCTGGTTTCTGAGTTGTCTGGTTTCCAAAGGCTCAGAGCTGGAGGGACCTGTAGGGACTATCGAGTTTGACCCCCACCCCACTGGATAAACTGAGGTCTGGAGAGGGGTAGTGACTCACCCAAGAGCATAAGTGTTGGAGTGGAGGCTAGATAGAACCCACGTACGCAGACTCACCATGCTGCTTCCTCTACCCGGAACTGGTCCCCCACTGAAGAGGGTGCTGCACCCCTGATGGACAGTGTTTATTGTTTTTATTCTTCTGAGAGACAGTGACACTGCCTCAGGGCTACTTTGGGAGACCTGAGGCAGTGGGGATAGCTGGGTGGGGATAGCAAAGTGGTCTGTGCCCACAGGGGCCAAGAGGGCAGCCCAGGCCAGGGAAAGAGTGATCATATTGGATCATCAGGGAGGGGAACATTCAGGGTGATACCATATGATGTGCCTCGCCCACAGAAAAAGTGAACAACTTCCCACCATTGCCCAAATTCATCCCGCTCAAGCCATGTTTCTACCAAGACTTTGAGGCAGATATCCCTCCTCAGCATCTCAGCATGACCAAGCGCCTCTACTACCTCTGGATGCGTGAGTGCTGTGGGATGGGGGTGGGCCATAGCTGGGGAATGGGGGAGGGGGAAGGCTGGCGGGTGCTGGGCATTGGGACAGGGTCTCCACAGGCTCGGTGTCCTTCAGCCTCACTTGCAGCATCTGTGTGGGCCAGTAAGCCTTTCCCTGCCTGACTCCTGCAGGCTCCTCTCCTGGGCCGACTCCCCAGCTGGGCCTCAGTTTCCCTCAACCTTCCATCTAGGCCTCTCCCCATCTCCCAATCACAGAGCAGCTGGGTGGGGGGGTCTCTGTTTGCGGTGTAATTCCTCATTTCTTCCTCTCCTTCTCCTTTTCACTGGAGTAGTTTTCCAGGGAACCTCTGATGACTGCCTCAGGATTCTGGATTTGGAGAGGAATCCTCCCCTCAGAGCCACATTTTTCTTGCTTTCTCTGGAAAATTGCTCAAAAAGAACATTCAGCTGGGATTTAGGAGATATGGGAGGAGGCTGGGCTGGTCACTCCACTTCCCAAGTGGCAGGTTCCTCATTTATAGGAAAGAGGGTATTGTCTCAGTGATCGCTGTGGTTCCACGTAGCTCTGCGTTGAGTCTAGAGTTTTAATGTTCTAAGATTTTGAGGTTGAGAGTTTAAAAGCCCCAATTTCTCATGGTCTGTGGCAGTAGAATAATTGCGGCCGGGGCACTAGATCAAGTGAGCTGGAGAGAGGTGGGACTGGGAAGAGAGATGTAAACCAATATAAAAGCAGTTTAATGTCTGTTCTATGTAAAGAGCAAATAAAATCAGTGAGAACACCAAGGTTCCAGGAAATCTGGGGGCAATAAACAGGGATGGAGGAAATACAGCTGAAACTCACAGAAAGAAATGCTTACCCTCATGGTGAGGGGCCCTGAGAAGGGTGTACCTTCACAGGTGACAGCGTTGTCAGGCCAGACTTGGGGAGCACTGGCCCTGGGCTCTGGGAACTCTGCCCCTGAGAAGATCTCATCCAGGAGCTGGATTTAAGGGCTATAAATATCTTCCTAAGTCCTCACTAGGTGCCCGCCAGATGCTGTGTTCCCAAGGAAGCGTATATAACCCTTGAGATGCTTCAGGGTTCTATTCAGAAGCCAGGACCATAGATACCTGGCTGTTTGAGGCCAAGATTAAGCCCACCTTCCTTTATTTATTCAGTAAGTCTTTGTGGGGCCTTAAATGGACTCAGTCTAATGTTCGAGGAAAGGAGCTGGGATTTGTACTTGGGGAAGCATGAGAGCACCCAAGTCTTCAGGAGGTCAGAGGGATGGGAGATGAATAAGGCTGCAGTAGTGAAAGAAGGCTTCTTGGAGGAGGTGGCATAATAATTGTCTAAGAAATGGATTAAAGAAAGACAGATCCCAGCCACTGCTGCCTGCCCCATTTAAGTGTGGAGCGGATGGTACAATGGCTTAAAGAGATGTTACCTTTTACTTTTCCCTTTTCATGCCCTACCTTGCAAGAGAAGATGGAAGATGGGTTTCCTGTGCCTTGGGCTTGGTGATTGCTGTGGGTCTGGGATGGCCAGGGGCTGAGGCCATTCTTATAAGGAGAAATTCTTATCAGGAGAAGAGCATTTCTCCCAGGCTGAGGCTTTGGGGCCCTTCAACAGGGCTTGCTGGGCTGAGGCTCTGAGTTCCTGATCTGGAGACGCTTTGTTCTCTGGATTTCTCAGATCCCCAGGAACGGGTGTGGGAGAGGGTTGGTCTGAGCTCCCAGTTTTCTTTCTCACAGTCTGTACTCCCTGTGTGTGTGTATGTATACGTGTGTCTTGTGTATCTGTGTGTGTGTATTCACTGATGTGACTTGTGGGTGTGAATCTGTACAAATGCGGTTTGCATGTGTTTGTATGTGTCTTCATCTTTCTGTGCTTGTGCCGTTTGCCTGTGTTTGACTGTGGGTCTGTGTTGAGTTGTGGGGGATGTGTGTGTGTCTGGGTGCTCATATATTTCTGCATGGGCCTTGGTGTCTGCGTGTGTGTCTGGTGTCTGTCTCTGTGTGTGCATGTGCTCCTGGGTCTGCAGTGAATAGCGTAACGCTGGCCGTGAACCTGGTGGGCTGTCTCGCGTGGCTGATCGGAGGCGGGGGAGCTACCAACTTTGGCCTCGCCTTTCTCTGGCTCATCCTCTTCACACCCTGCTCCTACGTCTGCTGGTTTCGGCCCATTTACAAGGCCTTCAAGTAAGTGATGGGTGCTGAACTCCAGCTCCTAACCCTGTCTCTTTGCCCATCTCCACTGTCTCTTCTCTACATATTTTTAATTTTAATTTTTTTTTTTTTTGCCATCCTGCAAACTCACTTTCCCTTTGTTTACCCTCAGCTCAGACTGCCAGGTAGGATTTAGGCTTCCTGGGAGCTCTAGGCTGGGGTGAGAGGGCTGGAAGTTAGAACCTTTCTCTTAGTTCCTTCCTTCCTCACTCTACCCCTGGGTGGGGGCAACATAGAAACCGGGCCTGTTCTTGTTTTCCCTCCCCCAGGCAGCTAGCTGCATGATAAGTTTTGCCAATGGGGCCACCTGTCTTGACGGAGCTGTCCATCCTGGTACCCGTGGGGCTAGGTGATTTGGCGCCAAGTGGACCATCTATCCACGTGCCAATGGAACAAGCCATCCATGTGCCACTGACACTATGTGCTAATGAGGGCATCCAACTCTGTGCCAAAGGGATTACCCACCCATGTATCAGTAGGGCTAGCTGTCTTAGTGCCAATGGGTGTCTGCCTTGTGTCAAGTGGGATTTGCAATCTTTGTGCCAATGGAGTGTCCCTCTCAGTGCCAGTGTGATCTCAAATATCTTTGCCTATTGGGCCCATCCATGTATGTGCCAATTAGGCTATAATCTTGGTGCCAGTAATGTGTCTGTTCTTGTGCCAATGACAGTTTCTATCTTATGGGACCATCCATCCATGTACCTGGATGTCTTGGTGCCAGTAGGGCTGTCCAACCCTTTGACAATAGGTTTGTTTATTTCTGCCACAGTGGACCCATCTATTTCTGTGCCAATGGGGCCAACCATCCATGTACCAGTGAGTGGTGCATTCATAAGGAGATCTCTCCCTATGTAATGCTGTACACACAGGCCTAACACATGGAAACTTGCAAAGATCCATGGGTAAACGCTGTCCTATTTTGGCCTCTTAACTAAGGCCTTTAAATGTCTTCTGTCTATTGTGTACCCACTTAAACTTGGAAGGACTTAGAAGTCTTGAAGGCAGGGAAGCCCTGGCCCTCTACCCAGGTGATGGAAGCCATCTCCTCTGTTGCAGGACTGACAGCTCCTTCAGCTTCATGGCATTCTTCTTCACCTTCATGGCCCAGCTGGTCATCAGCATCATCCAGGCTGTGGGCATCCCAGGCTGGGGTGTCTGGTAAGAGACTGGGGTGTCTGGGACTGACCCAGGGCTAGCAGGGTGGCACCTGGGGTGTGTCCTTTGCTTACTTCTGTGGGCTAAGCTGCCTAGCCTGTGGGAACACCATGAGTTATTGGAAGTGTGAAGGGATTCAGGATAGTTTATAGTAGACAGAGCCATAGCATCAGAGGGGAATGAGAACCTTGCAGTGCTTTTTAGGAGTGCTGAGGGGTATCAAGCGTCATGAGATTAAACTGAGGGAAGGAAGCCTTATGTCTGAGGAGCTTGTTTCCTGAGCCAAGGGTTCTTTCTGAACCACTGACACAGGCCCTTTGCATCCAATGATATCGTCTCTCCCTGTGACAATGAGATGGTCCCTTACTCTAGTGGGGTGGCTCCTGGGTACCCCTCACCATGCAAGGCAGCCCCACAGCTGGCCTATTTCTGCAGTGGCTGGATCGCTACCATTTCCTTCTTCGGAACGAACGTTGGCTCAGCGGTGGTGATGCTCATTCCCACTGTCATGTTCACGGTCATGGCTGTCTTTTCCTTCATTGCCCTCAGTATGGTATGTGGTCACCTCAAGGGTTGGAGGGTGGTGTTGGGAAGGGACTGTGATCTGTAACAACCCTTCTCCCAAGTTACAAGAGGACCCAGGGGTCTTCCAAGGGACTCACTCTGGAATGGCTTGGTGGACTTTGCTCCCAGTGCACAGGGCATGGGTGGGAGGACTGGCTTTTACGGTGACTTTTCTCTGGCTCCCATGTCTTTTCTGGATAGGTTGCCTCTTCCCTTTGATTAACCCTTCCTTGTGCTCCTCATTCTACAGGTTCATAAATTCTATCGGGGCAGCGGGGGGAGTTTCAGCAAAGCTCAGGAGGAGTGGACCACGGGGGCATGGAAGAACCCGCACGTGCAGCAGGCGGCCCAGAATGCAGCCATGGGGGCAGCGCAGGGTGCCATGAATCAGCCGCAGACTCAGTATTCTGCCACCCCCAACTACACATACTCCAATGAGATGTGAACGAGCCAAGCCTCCCAGAAGCTGGCTGGGGGCCGGTGGAACGGGGGCTCAAGCCACACGTTGTGGTGACCAAGCAGGGTTCCCCCTTTCCTTTTTCTCCTCCTCCACTTTGTACAAAGAATCAGAGTTATATATATATATACATATATATGTATATCCTCTCCCCCACACCCTTGGATTCACGTGGAGCTGTCCCGTGCGGTGATAGCTGTGTCTGTGTCCCCTTGTGAATAGTGTGCAGTGAAGGTCTCTGTTGTTGTGGTGCTAGATGTATGTTTAGAACTAAACCAGCCCCCCACCCTCCACCAGGCTGCCCCCTCTGACCTTGGCCCAGGGACCCTTCATGGGGCAGAGGGAGGCATAGCAGAAGAGCCTGGCCCCCTCCCAAGGGTTATGAGCTGAAACTGTTTCCACTTTTGGTCTTACTGGGGAGCAGCAGTATTTAGAACTCACGGGGATGGTAGCGGGGAGAGTGGAGACCCGCAAAGGATCTTCTTCTGCTCCTTCTGATCCAGGTCTCTCCCCGCCACCACCCCCAACCTCCTCCTCCCCTCCTCTCTTCCTGCTGTCAGATTCCTGTGGTCCCTTCTCCTGCCCAGGGTCTCTCTCTTCTCTCTGTGGCTTTTCTTTGTCTTCTCCAAGGTTGAGTGTCCCAGTTGTATCTGCTCCTGAGACTGAGCCCCTTCCCAGATCCAGGAAGCAGACAGGGGAGCTGAGCCTTAGCCCTGATGTGGGAGGGCCCACAGCCGGAGATGCGGAGCCCACCTGGGTACCTGAATCCAGGGGATGGAAATGCAAGGCAGGCTCCTCTCTTCCCTGCCTTGCCTTCCCCTCCTTCTCTTCCCAGAGCCCCGTTGAGCCCCGTCTGCCTATGTCCCGGCTGTGGCCTGATTCTCCTACCCTACCCCTACTGTGTTCTAGGTGGCATCTGCCATCCATAAGGGCAGATTCCACTGCCTTCCCTGAAGAGCTAGGTAGTGTCCAGGCAATTTTCAGGTGTAAAGGTGCAGCTGGAGCAGAGGGTATGTAAATAACTACTGGTCCCTGGGTGTCGTTTGGTTGGCCCAAGCCCACTGGGCAGGTGCTAGGTGTCTGTGAATGACCACTGGATTCCTGGGAGCGATAGCTGTTCTGTTTGGGTCTGATAGAAGGGATAGGCTCAGAGGGCTGGTTCTGGAGGGAAGATCAGAGGAGAAGGCAGGCAGGGCCCGGTGAGAGGGGATCATGCATCCCCCCCACCCCAGCTCACTCTTGGTCATAGGGCAGTTCTGGGCACTTGAACTCAAGGCCCAGGAAGAAGCACAGGCCCAATCCTATGTGGAAGCACAATGGCTGGAATGTGATTTCAGTTTAGGTCGGGTGGGAGGGGCGATTCTCTGGCTCTTGTTTTTTTTCAAATCAAGATTACTTGCTTCCCTCTGCCTACTAGACTTGATTCTTGGCCCTTCCTCACCCTGTCAGCAACCCCTTTCCTTTCCAGGCCAGTGACTGCAGGCCCGTTGTGTGCCAGACATTGTGAGAATGTTGTTTGTAGAGGCCCTGGCTCTCTCGGAGGCCTGGAGGGGAGTGGGTTCTCACCCAAGGAGCAGCTGCCCATTTCTCACTCACTGCCCCCACCTCCCACCTGGGCTATTTAGCTTGAAAAACCAAACCCCGCCTGGCCACTCTGGGCGGCTCCAGCTTAGAACCCAACACCTGGATTTCCAGGTGCCATCCTGAGCTTTGAGCGCCAGGTACTTCATTTTCCTATAAGGGGAGCTAGGGCCTCTGGGAAGTTATCTTCCTAATGGTCCCTTAGGCTTGGGCCAGAATGTGATTGGCTCTCTCCTCTACCACTTTCTCTGCAGAAAGCAGTTGTCACAGGCCCTAGTACCTGAAAAGAGACCCTAGGTCTAGGTTCTTCCTCCCGTTTCCTTTCTCCCCTCCCAGACCTCTGGCTCCCTTTCTCTTTGTCTCTCTGGTAACTCCAGGAGGCCTGCTGCCAGCCCAGCATCCTTGACCTGTTGGATGCCACCTCCAGTCGATTTCCTGTCCTACCTGCCCTTTCTCTTTCCTGGCTCAGACCTGTATGGCCATGCCCTGGCTCTGCCCTTAGGAAGACCTGCTACCTGTGTGTGGCCCAGCTTGTCCAGGCCCTGGGATGCTGCATCTCCAGGCAACTATGCACTTTCCTGGGGAGGGAGCCAGTATGAGAAGTGGGGGCTGGGCACAGATACATCTCTGCTGGATGGTCTGGCTTGAGGGTCGGGTGGAAGAAGGCCCAGGTCAGTCTGGAAATCCTCAGGTCTTTGGCCAGCCAGTCACCTGCTTTTGCATTCTGCTGGTGCCCCCTGCCCCTCCTTGTTTCTGGGAGACACAGACCATTCTCCAACTGGCAGTTGACCTGCCTGAGCCAATGTGTCTGTCAGTGGTAACTGAATGAACCATAATAAAGGGGAACATTTGGCCCTCTGTGTCCTGCTGTGTCATGTGTCTTCATGTGGGCCTGTGTGGAGCCTCACCATGGGCTGTAGGCAATGGGGATAGGGTGGTTTGAGTGGGTCTGTCATTCCCAGAGGCCAAAAGTCACACACCTCTGTGTGGTTCTTTCTCTGAGGCAGCCTCGAAATTGCCACAGAGGCCTTCTGCCTGTTTGGAGGAGGAGTTCTGAGTTCCCTGAGGAAGAAGTAGAAGGTTGGATCAGTGGGTGAGAGGTGGTTTGGTTCAGATGGTCACTGTAGGCAGGGGCAGGGGTAGAGCACAGAGGGCCCCACCTCAGCTCTCATTGAAGGAGACTGGCAGCTGATTGAGGACCCAGGGGCCTGTGGATGCTGGAGAATGAAGGAGGCAGGGAGGTGTATCCAACGTGCCTTCCTCTGCCGCTTTCCCTTTGCCAATGCTGTGTCCTCCACTTGGAGGGCCGTTCTGGCACTTTTTATTTAAGCTCCTGGTCATCCTTCAAGATTCACCTTGAGTGACTCCTTCTCTGAGAGGGCTTCTCTGCCTCTGATTGTTACTTAGGACCCTCTCCTTCCTCATGGACCTTATTCTGTAATTTTTTGTGTCCCTCTGTCTCAAGAGCAGGGAAGAGTGATTTAGCTCTGTATCCTGTGCACTTAAAACATACAAGAGGCTCAGTAAATGTTAAGTATTAAGTGCTGCAGTGATGAGCAGTGTGGGATGGGGCTGGGGCGGGGGTAAGTAGGTCAGACAATCTGGGCCAGGCCCAGATGAGCACAGGAAGTACCAAGAACTTGGAAGCTGGTGTTCCCGACAGGACTCCCCGGAATGGACTACAGTTCCCAGAAGGCTGAGAAGTGGACTGCAACTCCCAGAAGTCTGCGCGGTCGCGGAGGCTGCCGGCGACTGTAGTAGCGTTGCGTGCCAGTCAGAATCTGTGGGAGGGGCGACCGAGGTATCGCGATATTTTGGGGGCTGCTCCGAGACGCGCCTGACGCGGGTGAGGAGTCTGAGGGGCCCTCTGGAGGCTGGTTTCACGCAGTGGGGCAGGAGGGAGGCTGGATGTGTGTGTGTGTGTGTGTTCTCTCCCTCCTGTCGGTGCCCGAGAAGCTTTGCTGCGGGTCTGTGGCTGTGTGTGTGTGTGTGTGTGTGTGTAGGGCCTGTGCAACCTGTGGGGCCGGAGCGCTATGGACCCCTTCCCGTCTCCATCCTGAAGTGGGGCATTTATATATATATATACACGCTCCCATCCCGGCTTTGTGCTGCTCTGCAATTAACTAGTACCATTTAATCTAGTTTGAAAGTTGGTCCTATCGGTTACCCACACTTAACCTTTTGCCTTAAAGAAACAAAAACAAAATCCATGAGCCTGCCTCCAGAAAGGAATGGGGATGGCCCAAAGTACAAACTGTATTTTACAAGTTGGTAAAATAGAAAAAGGAAAGCCCTGGGATATTGCAGTTGTCTCCTGGCTCCACCTAAAAGTGCCGAATGGCATTAAAAATGAAAGTGAGGCCAAATTTTGTCAGAGAAAAACTTCGTGCTGTACTTTGAAGTGTTGGAGGCCTGTGCCAGGTAATAGGCAGGGGAGATTCCCAAGCTGGGGAAGTGGTGGGTATCTTGGGGCAGGAGTTTTCCACATCTCTCCAAGTGACTGAGAGGTGGCAGTTCTCAGTCACTCCCTCACTAGTAGTCACTGCGTGTGTATGTAATATATATCTATATATCCCCAACATGTGGCCTTGAGGAGGGGTGCCTAATGGGATTCCAGGAGTAGCAGACTCTGGAAGCATGCCTGCTTCTGGTTTGAGAGAAAAGCAGTCTTTTTGTTTGTTTGTTTTTTTGTTTTTAATTTTCTTGGCCGCACTGGCAGCACATGGGATCTTAGCTCCCCAGCCAGGGATCAAACCTGAGCCCCTTGCATTCGAAGCTCGGCGTCTTAACCACTGGCCCGCCAGAGACGTCCTGAGAGAAGAGCAGTCTTAGCAGAATGTCAAGACCTTGAGCTCTCCCTGAAGAGTTCCTTGCCTTTCCTTGCAGGAAAGGGTTTAAAGTGCCCCTGTGGCCACGTGACTCCTTTTAATGACTGGGTTTGGGGGAAGAGTACCACTATGGGGAACTATAGGTGTTTCATTATTACTGGGGCAGAGTTGTATTGACTGGTGGGAGATGAGGCCAGAGCAGACTCTTGGGGCCAGTAATAGGAACTTTGACGTCAGGCTAAAGGATTCAAGCTCTTAATGGATCCTGGATCCCTGCCCACCCACCCAAATTTGGTTCTGCTTTTTCCTAGGCCCCAGTTCCTCATCATTCCTGTGCTGTGCTGGGCTCATACCCCCTCTGGCTTTTTTTTTAGCCCTGGTCCTGCCCTGGCTGCACACCTGCCCATATTGTGACTGGCAAGTATTCCTGAAACTTTTACTTAACTCTGTCCTAACTAAACTCATCAGAGAAGGAGACTTACACATCACAAGTCTGCCACAGCTGAGGCTCTTTACTCTGTCTGGCCTTGTCTTTCTAAAGGACAGAGAAACTGTCATTTTTCTGGCTGTGACTGTATGCATGTGGCTACCTGCATGGCTAGTGCCCTGGGAGCTTGAGGCTCAGTAATCACAGCCTTCAGCCCTATAACCTCTCTGCCTGCCAACTCTTTCTGCTGCTCAAGAGTTCCTATGAGTAGAGCAGAGCTCAGGAAAATGAGGTGCTGTCTACAGCTACCTTGGCTGTGCAAATAGATGGTTCTAACAGGGACTGGGTAGAGTAATAGACTTACTGGTTTGGGATTTGATCTATTTTTGAGAGTAAACATAAAGAACTGCTGGGACTTCCCTGGAGGTGCAGTGGATATGGCTCCGTGCTCCCAATGCAGGGGGCCCGGGTTCAATCCTTGGTCAGGGAACTAGATCCCACATGCATGCCACAACTAAGAGTTCACTTGCCACAACTAAGGAGCCCACGTGCTGCAATTAAGGAGCCCGCCTGCTGCAACTAAGACCCAGTGCAACCAAATAAATAAATATTTTTTTAAAAAGGGACTTCCCTGGTGGTCCAGTGGCTAAGACTCTGTGCTCCCAATGCAGTGGGCCCCGGTTCTGTCCCTGGTCAGAGAACTAAGGTCCCGTATGCCACGTTGCATGGCCAAAAAAAAAAAAGAATTAAAGGGCTTCCCTGGTGGCACAGTGGTTGAGAGTCCGCCTGCTGATGCAGGGGACGCGGGTTCGTGCCCCGGTCCGGGAAGATTCCACATGCCGCGGAGCAGCTGGGCCCGTGAGCCATGGCCGCTGAGCCTGTGTGTCTGGAGCCTGTGCTCCGCAATGGGAGGGGCCACAGCACTGAGAGGCCCACGTACCACAAAAAAAAAAAAAGAATTAAAAATAAATAAATAAATACATGTTAAAAAAAAAAAGAACTCCTGCCAGCTGTCACCCTACATGGGACTGTCAGATTGAACTGATTTAACGTTGCTTTCAGATGTTGGTTAAATTTTCCACTTTCTGATCCTCAAGTACATATCCCCCCCACACCCACCTTCTAGAAAGATAGGTAGGCTTTGGTCCTTAACAAAGATCGCTCAGCAGGCTAAGTAGTAAATCTTGGGCTGTACCACCTGCTGTGGGGAAGCAGCTGAAGTCACCAGCATGGATTCCTGCCCCGAGTTTAACTGATTGCTTTCAGTAACCTATTCCCTAGGAATGATATCAATTTGATGTGGAGGAGGTTTTATTTTATTTTTTTTAATTTTTAAATTTTTGGGTTTTTTTTGTTGTTGTTGCACCGCGCAGCTTGTGGGATCTTAGTTCCCTGACCAGGGGTTGAACCTGGGCGCTTGGCAGTGAGAGGGCCAAGTCCTAACCACTGGACCACCGGGGAGTTCCCTGGAGGAGGTTTTAAATTCAGCTTCTGGTTTTGCAGGAATCTCCATGTCCTTGCACCAGTTGGCTGGGGTAGGACAGGGTCCAGGTTTGGGATTTGGCAGGCGGGTTTCCCTGGAGAGCGCAGAATGTGCCTCTATCGCCTACTGTGGGTGCTCACTAGCACACTGATTAGTTCTGGGAAGCTGGCTGATAGGCCCTCTAGACCTTGTCAGTTGTTAACAGGGCTCTCGAGGCCCTAGAGTAGACTCAGTTCTGCTCTGGGCAAGCATGGCCCTGGCTGAGGCCCTGATGTAGAGGTTGAGATTGCCGGCAAATGGAACTTTGGAGGAAGTTCTGTTCTAGGGAACTGGCCTGTGCTTAACGCCTGTTGAGAAGGGTGTGGGCCCCTCAGAGACCCTTCCAGGTAGAAGTGGAATAATAGACCCAAACATGATCCTCAGCTCATGTGGTTATGTGCCTGAGTCTTGAAGGCAAAAAATGGGCAAAGAGGCCCTAAGGAGCCAAGGGGCCTGTGGAGTGAAGAGGGAGCCCTTATGGGTGTGCAGCCACATAGATAGCCATTGGGTGACTCACTGGACTTCCTCCTCGGGGTCTGCCTTGGTCTCCCTTCCCCTTGTTGATTCTACCCTTTTGAGTACATCTCCCAGGACCCCCTTGTAGAGAGAGTCCCTTACCTCTGTCTTTCATGCATTGACTCAGAAGTTTTCTGATGGAAGGAGCTTCAGAGATTACCTGGTCCTATCTTTGCATTTTTCAGATGAAGAGACATGTCCAGGGAGGGAATGACCCTGAGCCAAGGTCACATACCAGGTCAGGAGCACAACCATGGCCAGGGCCCAGGGCTTCTGATTCATAGCCCAGGCTTCTGTTCTCTGCCCCCCTCTACTTCAGAGGGTACAGTTTATTACCCATTCGGCAGATGTTCAGGACCTACTACAGGCCCGATACCCGTCTGGCAGTTGGTGTTTAGACCAGGTCGCACATTCAGGGAGCTTGCTGGGGGTGTTGGTGGTCATGGGAAAGGGGAGAGGGAAAGGCAAGGAAACCGATGTACAGATTGAATCAGTGATCGCCAAAAAGGTGCATCCCAGAGAAGGACCCATCTCAAGTGATTTCAGGTGTGACTCTTGTCTTCTCAATTCATGCACAGATCCCCTAAAGGCAGCGGCTGTCTCTTCCCCAATTTCTTTGCCAGTGCTAGATGTAGTTGGTCCTTGTTAATTGTTGCTGATGGAGTATGTTTTGCTGGCCCAGTCTGCCAGAATGCAGGTTTTGATGTGTTCATCAGCCATATTATGAACACTCACTTCTAGCAACATCTGAGGGCCAGAGGAAGAAACCAAGCAGCTAGTCTCATGGGGTGGCCTTTATCCTTTTTATGCTTGTCTCTTCTCGGCCTTGGATTTGTAGGGTGGTGCCTGATCCACAGGGAGGGACAGAGGGGCAAATCTCTCAGCTCCCCGGAGCACCCAAACCCCTTTGTTGCATAGGGTTCTACCCCACAGGCATCCCTGGAACCTACCCTGCCCTGCCACTCTCTTCAGCCAGCCTAGCCCACTGCAGTGGCTCCTTTGTGTGCCCCCTCCAGTCTCTTCACCACCAAGGCCCCCTCCACACTTCTCACCAGCACCGTCTTTCTAAAGTGAAAACGCACCATAGCCCTCACTGCTCTTGACACTTAGTCCTTGACCTGATTTTACAGCCTTACCTCCTGCCCGCCCCACTGCTCCCCACTTCCATCATGCTTTAGCCTCACTGCTAAGCTGCTTTCTGTTCCCCAGACCTGCCACCCTCCTTCAGGCCTCTTCACCTCTGCAAGATTGCTCCTTCTTGCAAAGTTATTTTCTTGCTTCTCTGAAAAACTTCCTCGTCCTGCAGGACTCAACCTGAATGTTATTTTTTTGGTCTCTGACTTACTCAGACAGTAACTCCTAGGCAGCGCAGCCTCATGACACTGGCCGCATTACATTGTGACTGACCCACGTGGGATGAGCGTGTCTGACCTTCTTATCACACTGTGTGCTCCCAGAAGCTGGGACTGTTGACCCCTCAGGAACCCTAGCATCTGGCCCAGGGTCTAATACAGGGTGCTCAATACATTTTGGTTGAATGTATGAATGAAGCAGGCACCCCCTGTTCTGCTTTTAGATCCTAAATCCTGGCAGAGCTTTATGGAGCCCAGTTCTGGCAGGCTCCCAGGACTCGAAGCCACCAGACCGCACATGGAACCCAGGGCCACGTGTTCAGCTGCTGCACCCTTGGTGAAGAGACCGTTCCGTGTTCTTGTCGGTGTCACTGGGAGTGTTGCAGCCCTGAAGTTGCCTCTTCTGGTGTCAAGGCTTTTGGACATTCCTGGCGTGAGTATGCTTACTAGACAGCCTCGGGCATTGGAGGGCTGATGCTCTGGGGCCAGCCTGTTTTTGTGCAGTGCACAGGGTTTTCTTTTTCTTAATCATGGTGTTTGTGGAAGTCCTCTGTGTGCATTGGTATGTGGGGGACGTGGAGACAGAGACCAGTGTGACAGTATAACCAGGAGCTAGATTAGGTAGTAGACAGAGAGTGAGGGGAGACTGCGAAGGGAACGCTGTGGTGAACGGAGGTGTTGGGTTCCCAAACATTTGCTTTGAATTGCCTGAAGTCCTAGCATGAGAGAAGAGCTGGCTGGAGAAGTGCGGCAAGTTCTCAGCGCCCCCTGGCTGCCTTGTGCTCCCTGCCTCTGCTTTCACCCCATCCTGGACATTGTGGCTCTGTCCTCCCTCCTTGTTAGACACCATGGGTGTCCTGTCAGTCCAAATGCACTGGAACCTTAGGGGCTCCCCGCTGCCCGCAGCTCTGGTTTCAAACTCTGCTCCTTCAGGTGTTCAGAGATGCCCAGGGGCCACCACAGTGTGTTGGAGGTGGGGGGCTTAGCCCCCTGCCTTTGGTCAGATCACCTCAACTTTGATCAGGTTTATATGTAGGGGTTCTGGGGCATATTCTTTTGCGGGAAAAGTTCAAGGCTTTAAAAAATGTGAAAGCCAGCTGGTGATAACCCCACTTCTTCGTCTGGTAACCTAGGCCCTTCACTGGTCTGCCACTCTCCAGCTATCCCACGCTCTACCCTGATGGCCTTTGCTTTGGCCCAGCCCCTTCCAGGCTGTGCCGCCCTGCCTACTTTTCCCTGCCTTTTCAAATTCTCCACAAACACTTCATGTAAAAGCCTTCCTGGCCTGCCTCAGCCCATGTGGTTTTGCTCCCTTCCTTTTTTTTTTTTTTTTTTTGGTGATTGTTTTATTGTTTTTTGGCTGCGAGGCATGTGGGATCTTAGCTCCCCGACCAGGGATCGAACCTGCACCCCCTGCACTGGAAGGCGAAGTCTTAACCACTGGACCACCAGGGAAGTCCCTGCTCCCTTCCTTTTAAAACTCATTTAATGTATTAAAGAAAAGCTAGAAGTAGAGTGGTAAAAACAGGTTTTATTCAGAAAAACTATTGCAGTAGGGGAAAATACATCTCAGTATAGAACTGGGTTTAATTCTGAATACAACAAGGAAAAGTGGAGATTTGTAGCCAAGGAGCAGTGTGTGTGTGTGTGCGCGCGCGTGCGTGTGCGTGTGCGTGTGTGTGTGTGTGTGTGTGTGTCAGTGGATGGAAAATTACTAAGAGGAAACATCAGGGGTAAGGGAGATTTTAGCAAAACTGTCCTGACCGGATTCTTGCTGAAGGCAGCCCAGGGTGATCTGGGGGCTGTTGGGGGATGAGGAGCCTGATGAGATATCCAGGCTGATCACATATCGAGCGTAGGGGATTCTGGCTAAACCAACTTAGCAGGAATCTTGTTCTGGAGGACGAAACCCAAAGACGGGCCTAGTTGAAAAAGTGGCTCCAAGGAGCCTGACTAAAGTTTGGTTAAGAAGAGAATCTTGACCAAGCTGTGGAACCATAGGTTATCTTTGACACTGCCTGTGTTGTCAGACACTAGTTTTGTGGAGTGTTAAGCCGTTGAGGCCCAGGCTGTGCTTTTTTCCTTGCTTGGTACAAACATAGCACCTAACTCAGGGTGGCGCAGGCGGGTGTACCCTAAGTGTCCAGCAGGGAGCAGTGCTCACTTGCAGATGACTGTGTCGGGAGTCACAGGCAAGGGCGGGAAAGCTGCTTTTTTTTTTTTTTTTTTTCAACTTTCCACAAACTTATACCCAGAAAGTCACCCCCTTACCCCACCCTCCAGGCAGCCAGGGATGCCAGTCAGGCCAGAAGAGGGAAGGGAGGAGAGTGTTGTGGCTGCTCTGAGGCTGGGCACTGGTGCTTTGGGGCAGTAACCCCTTCGGCCTGCTCCCGCCTCGTGTGTCCAGAACCGTTGGTAGGAGCTGGCCAGCTAGAGCCTTGAGGGCGGGAGGCCTGGAAGCGTTGCTGCAGCGACAGCCTCTGCCACCGCCCTCTGGGGAGGGAGGGAGCCATGCAGTTCCCTTTTCCCATAGCCCCAGAGCAAGTGAATTTCCGGACTTGGGGTAAGTGGGGGCAGGGAGTCCTATCCCAGGAAACAGATGAGCAGCCTCAGAGCAGAGGGAAATGGCAGCTCCACCGCTTCCTGCCATCCCACACAGCCAGCATTTATGCGGGTGTGAGGAAAGGGTTGCCTGAAGCAGGGAGGCTCTCCAGCCTACCCTAGGCCTTTTAGTCCAGCCTCTGTGGGGGACAGGCCACATGTGGAATGGGACTTGGCTCTCCGTCTCTGGCTGGAGTTGAAGCTGAAGGTCAGGCAGCCAGAAGGGCAGTGACAAGGAGAGAGGACTGCCTGACTTAGCCTCTAGGAGCCTGCCTTTCTCATTTTAAAATAAAGATGATGGCTGCCACCCATCCCCTCGGGAATGTTTGCAAGGCTGGGGGAGGGGGACACAGATGAAACTGCCATCTTGTGCCCACAACTAGGCGCAGCTCCTGGCACACGGAAGCGCTTAACACTGTTTGTTTCCTGTCCGTCCCCCTCTCCTTTTCCCTTGTTGTCGTGTCCTTTGGGGCAGCCACACGTGGTGTGGGGTGTTGGGGTTGGTAGACGGCCCATGTGGGAAGAGCCGTGGAGCCACCGTCCATCCGCTTATGTGGAGGGGCCCGCACCCCTCTCATCCTGCGGGTAGACAGCTCTCCAGAGAGCCTGGATTTGCTCAGTGGAGTCCTTGTGAGGTGTTGGTAACCAAAGGGGGAATCCCTGCTTGCCTTGTGTTGGCCCCGGGGGGGTGGCCTTTCCCCTGGCTCTTCCCCACACTCCCTGATGGTACTGATCTCCCCAGTGCCCCCCTCTGGGTCACCTCCAAGAGTAGTCTTTGTCCCTCGGTGCAGTCCTTCTCAGCTCTTTGCCTAAGTCATGGATTCACATGCTTGAGGCTTTGCTGAGCTCCTTTAGGGATCCCTAGATTTTGACTAGCAAACGAGCAGCTGGGATATGGGCGGCAGGGAGCTGGGTGATTCTACAGACCTGGCTCAGGATTACTCCTGATCCACCAGTGTGTTGAGGCTTCCCAGGAGGACCATTGACCTGGAGCCAGACCAAGGAGACTATGGGGGAGTGAAGGGGAGGGGTAGATTTGGTTTTCTGCCTCAGTCACCAACAGCTGGAGAGAGTGGCCACCAGCAAAGAAGCCTTGGAGGCTTTGTGGGAGGTGGGAGGAGCTGGACAGTGGGGGCCAGCCCTCCCTCAAAAGAGGCGTTGCACATAGAGGATTTCTCACGCTGGGACTCTGGGCAAGTCAGGTCTTTTTTATGGCCTCAGTTTTCTTATCCCTGCAATAAAGTGGGGGCCAGGTACCCAAATGATGCATCTCCAAGGCCTCTTCTGGCATGAGTGGTAGAAGATTCTAGATGTGAGGAAAAAAAGCACTAGGACCAAAGGCAGCCTGAGAGAAGGTCCTAGGGTGTAGGAGCTGTGGCTGTTTTGCAGTTCTGTGATCGTCATGTAATTGAGTGGCACTTACGTCTGAGCAGTTAGCTTAGTCAGTTTCTGCCCTTTGGTTGGTACCCTCCTCACTATGGAGGAGAAAACAGAACACCTCTCTAGCTTTTGCTGGGTAGGTGTCAGCAGGACTGAGAGCCAGAAGAGGATTTCTAAAAGTGGAAAAAATCTCCCACCCAGGGAGTTGGCAGGCCTTGGCCTTAGAAAAGGCTGTTTCCAGAATGCCTGTGAGGACATTCAGGACTGTTAAGGGTGCAGGTAGAGGGCCCTGCTCGTATGCAGAATGAAGTAAATTCTGCTTTTCCGGAGGACTGTTGTGGCAATATCTAGAGAAAGCAAAAATGGTCACAGCCCTTGCTTCACCCATAGGATTGAACCCTATAGGGCAGGAGTCCCCAACTCCGGGGCCATGGACCGATACTGGTCTGCGGCCTGTTAGGAACCGGGCCGCACAGCAGGAGGTGAGCGGCGGGCGACTGAGCGGAGCTTCATCTGCCTGCCTCTCCCCATCGCTCGAATTACTGCCTGAGCCATCCCCCCGCCCCCCCGCCCCGTGGAAAAATTGTCTTCCATGAAACCAGTCCCTGGTGCCAAAAAAGGTTGGGGACCGCCGCTATAGGGTACAAAAGTTCACCAAATGTACAAGCATGTTCATTTTAGCACTGTTTATAATTTTAAAAGAAAACTGAAACAAACAAAATATCCAACAATAGAGCTGTGGTGCAGTTGTGGTTCAGCCTCTTGATGGATTCGGAGGCAGCAGTTCAGAAGAATGGGTGGATCTTGTGTGCTGATATGGGACAGTCCTCAAGATATAAGTGAAATGAGCAAGGTGCTGAAGTTAGTAAAGTGTGGCCCACAGGCCAAATTCTTGTTGTCTGTTTTTGTATGGCCTACGAACCATACATATGTAAACTATTTACATTTTTAAATGGTTGAAAAAAAGCAAAAGAAGATTATTTTGTGCCATATAAAATTATATAAAATTCAGGTTTCAGTGTCTGTAACATTTTATTGGAACACATCCATACCCATTCATTTAAGTATTGCCTATGGCTACAGTCTTGCTACTATAGAGTAGAGTAGTTGTGACAAAGCCTAAAATAGTATCTGGCCCTTTATAGAAAAGGTTTGCCAACTGCTGGCATATAGTATGATTCCTTTTGTGTGTTCACGTATCAAAGTTACTGCCTGTGGTCCTCCCCCTGGAGGTGGTTACCCTTGTGGAGAGATGGGGGCAGGAAGGGAGATTTGCATTTTGTGTCATTCTGTTCAGTTTTGATTTTCTAACCTCTCTATGTACTTATTTCGTTTCATTTTTTAATTTTTTATTTATTTTTAAATAAATTTATTTATTTAATTTTGGCTGCGTTGGGTCTTCGTTGCTGTGCATGGGCTTTCTCTAGTTGTGGCGAGCGAGGGCTACTCTTCGTTGCGGTGTGTAGGCTTCTCACTGCGGTGGCTTCTCTTGTTGTGGAGCACGGGCTCTAGGTGCATGGGCTTCAGTAGTTGTGGCACACGGGCCTAGTTGCTCTGTGGCATGTGGGATCTTCCCGGACCATGTCCCCTTCACTGGCAGGTGGATTCTTAACCACTGCGCCACCAGGGAGGTCCCCTTATTTTATTTTATTTTATTTTTTAAAGTCAGTGGGGCTTTTAGTAGGGATATCATGGAATGTTCTTTGTAATTTTATGCTTTTTTTTTTCGTTTGTTTAATAATGCTCATTGAGGAAAGGAGAGCAGGAGAAACATGGCCTGATTTGAGGTTTTTCTTTCTTTCCAGGCAGGGGCCACCTGCCTGCTCTGTGTTCCTGCTGTGGAAACTAATCTACTCAGCAGTAGCACTCTGAGGCATTTTTCTGGACCTGCGCTGGATTGGCTAGCCCCATCCTTCCCTGGCTTGCTCCCCCAGGGGGTGACCTCTGCAGGCCACTAGTTGGAGGCAGCCAGCCCTAGGCCAAGGGCTCTTGCACCCAGGGTCCTTCCCTGCTACTCCAGAATAGCGTCCCTATGGAGAGCCTCTGCAGTCTGCTTCTCTAGTTTCATTCTTTAGAAATTTCTCTAGTTGGGGAGGGATTAGCAGCTATGCCCTGCTTGAATGGCAGGATGGGCCATGCGACTAGAATACCAGCTCCCCCAGGAGGCCGGTTTGGAGGCAGAGGACAGAACGGCAGAGCCTGCTGGGAAAGGACAAGGGTCACAGTAGGGCTGGGAGGTGCAGCGAGCTAGAGGGGCCCCTGGAGGCCCTGTGGTCCAGATGGCTCATGGCTCCGGAGGAGAAACCAGGCCAGAGAGGAAGAATTTGCCAGAGATTCCCCCAGCCAGTGGGCTGGCGGAACTGGGGCTCAAGGCCAGTTTCCTGACTACCATCAGCAAGTGGACTTGAGCTCAGATTATGGGCATTCTCTACTCCACCTAAACACGGCCATGAGGCTGAGAAGCCCCAGGCAGTTGTGGACTCCTGCCTGGTCTGTCTTGCTTTATAGTCAGGGGTCATGTATACCCCACCCACTTGTTAGACACACTGAGCCCTTACCAGCTCTGGCTCCCATGTGTGTAGTAGGCTCAGTAAATGTTTGTCAAGTGGAGACATCATTGTGAGCCATTGGGACACCCACTCAGCCAACCGGAACTCCCTCAGGGATTTGTTAATGAGGCCATCTCCTCCACAGCTTCCCCCCACCCCAACTCCATGTGCTGACGGCACCCAGAGTCCTTTTTTCTAGAGTATGCCCACCACCCCCATGCTCAGAGTCATGCCAGCTTCTTGGCTGGCCCCCAGGCCCCAGGCACTACCAGTGTCAACACTGGGAGGCCCAATGTCGGGGTCTTCTGCTGTGTGTGTCAGCCCAGAGGACTAAGCCACTAAAACTCTGGGTTCCTTGCCTTGTGCCGGGTTAAGTCATAGCCGGTGTTTCCTCTTTAGAGTCCTCATCAGTCTCCTGTGGAGCCATCATCACATGCCCTACTAGAAACACCTGCTCTTTTCTAGCCACTGAGCTGGGGGTTCCAGCTGGGGCTCTTCTTTCCTTGTATATGCCAGAGCTGTGCTATCTAACACGGTAGCCACTAGCCACATTCAAATTTAAATTTAAATTATTAAAATTAAATAAAACCAAAAGTTCAGTTCCTTTGTCACACCAACCACACCTCAAGTGCTCAATAGCAACGTGTGGCTAGAGGCTGCCATACTGGACAGCACAGGTGTGACATGTTTCCTTCGCTGCAGAGAGTTCTATTGGATGATTCTGTAGAGTAGCGGTTCTCAACTGGGGCAGTTTTGCCTCCTAGGGAACACTGGACAATGTCATTTGGTTGTCATACTTGAGGAGAGGGTGCTACTGGCTCATGGTTGTAATGGATAGAGGCCAGAGATGAGGTTGGTGGTGGACATTCAAGCCATGGGATTTATCTCATCCTGTGGCTGTGAAAGTGCTTCTCCACAGATCCCTTTGATATCTGCCCCAGAAGCAGCCTGGGCCAGACCAGGGGCCTAAAAGTAAAAATGGAAATATTGCCCCAAATTCTGTTTTCCATTTCCCCTCCCTGACTCCCCAGGAGCCCCAGATGGGATTGCTGATGTATTTTCAACAGAGAAAGGAACACCAGACTTGCCAACTGGTTTCAGGAAGAAATCTCTATAAATGCTAAGCAAAATGCAGGCAGCTTATGTAATAGGGTCTGGCCAAGCCTTGGTCACATCACACAGAAGTTCAGGTTAAAAATATTAAGACATAAAAACTGTTGGCCAGGGTCTCGCCAGGGGGCCAAGCACAGAGCTGCCTTTCAGGAACTCTGATGTGTGTGAGAGATTGTTTTAATGTCCAGCCCCGCTTCTACGATGACCCAGGAGGGTGTAAGAGAAAGCCAAGGAGGGTTCCTGTCCTCAGGAGTTTTCTGCTCTGCCAAGACTCCTTAGCATTTGCTGAGGGAAAGGTCAGGGTGAATGAGTGACTAGTCCAAGTTATTTAGTATCTCAGAAGGTAACACAACATGCCTTCTTTTTTTTAATGTGTGCCAACCCAGGGCCTAGCTCTTGGCTCCCAGGACCTTTTTACAGAGTGAATGAAAATGAAAGAACAAAGCCCACAGGACTGAAGAATCAGATCAAGTGACATACTTCTAAAACCAGAAAAACTGGCCTGGGCCTGCCAGACAACACCGGGGTCAGGGTCACTGCCAAGGAGAGGTGGCTGCTTGATAGGGGTCAAGGGAGGGACATTGGGAAGGATGGGCTTATTACATACTCTTCACATCACTCTTTAGGAAAGACATTGACCCCAAGAAGCTCCCTAACAATGACAGTGTAACCTGGGAGGGTAGCCAGAGACGGATAGATTGAGAGACCAGGGGAAGATCTTAAGGGGAAGATCTCAAGCTGCAGCTATGGACCAGGGTGGGAGGCCTACTTGGACCCCTGGTTGGAATTCCCCAGGAGCCAGGGGGAGACTGTGAGGGGCATGCAGAGGGAAGGAAAAGGTAGAGCTGAGAGGGAGGAGGGAGCCCCTGAACAGGGCCATCACCAAACTGGGAATGTTTCTGAAGGCTGGCCCTAGGCACAATCCTCACTTTGAGAACTGGCAGGCCGTTTGGGAGTTGGGAAGAGTAGGGGAACTCGATCTTCAGGAAGCAACTTTCCAAATTTCAGAATAGAGAGAGGATGAACTGGGGTGATCTTAAGTGGCAAATTGTTCAGGATGGTCAGGAAGCTCTTAGAAATGAAAGAAAGTAGTCCTCTTAAGGAAAAGAAGGCAGTGACCAGAAACTGATATGGCTACCTGGGAAGCCGTCTGTTGAAGGAGACTGGAAAGCAGTTAAATGGAAAGGAGGACATATAACCAAAGATAAAGGTAGAATATGGTCCAGAGGTCACCAGAGTGAGCTGAAGCCTGCAGTGAAACTCAGAACGACCAAGAGGGCTCTTACCTGTATTTAGAAAAAGAGCAATGGAACAATGCCTGGTCCTGGAGGCCAATGGTATAACATTAGTGGGGGGACAGAAAGAAATGGCAGGGACTCTTGAGTCCACTTGGCTTCCATTTTTTTCTTCTGAGTTTGAAAAAGGACCAATGGTGGCAGAAGAGACTTGAACCCAAGTTGGGTGATTCATCTCCTGAACTTGGCAAGTTCTGTCCTGGGGTGCTGAGGTTGTGGTTGGTGACCTACAGGATGTGTGGGAAACAGCAGAGGGGCTAGAGGCTGGAGATGACTAATGTCCATTTATCAAAAAGGCGGAAGAGGTAGGCTCCACAAATTAGAAAAAGCTTGTGAGCCCTTAGAAAAGCACTTAGAAAATGGTTGTTACTGGAGTTTGATTGGGCTCACTGGGGAAAAGCCATATCAATTTTATTTTATTTTATTTTGGATATTAGAGTATTTTTGGATTTGGTGAGGGCTTTGATGGAATCTTAGGACATCCCCCTGGACCACCTGGTAATGTTATCAGCATGTTTATAATCAGGGAAAGATCCTACTTGGAAAGGGTGCATTCTTGATTCTTTCCCACCCCAGCCCCCCAACCTGTGAACCTTGGTGAAGGGCTCTGCTCTTGACCTTGTCCTTTTCATCATTTGGATTTGTGTCTTGGGGCTACTGATGGTGGTACTGGCTGAGAACAGGCCAGGAGGAACAGGATTGAAATTTTTGGAGCTCTTTACATAGACTGAGCAAACACTGGGCCAACTCTGGAAAGGTGGAATTCACCAGGGAAATGTGAGGGGCTACGTTTGGGAAAGTAACAACGCAAGTACAGTTTGAGGCTTGTGGTTTAGTAGCAACATGGGTGAAAGAACTTGTGAGGTTTTGCTGATTGCAAACCCCATATACTTCAGTAGGAGGATGTGGCTTCCAGGAGAGCTGATGTGGGCTCAGGCTCCATTGATTTACACTCAGTGGATGCCAGGGACATGAGACTTCAGGTTCCCTGAGCCTAACAGGTTGCCACCTTCTCAGAGCTCTGTAGGCAGAAGAGATGGCTCCTACCTCTGAGTTCTTCAGTTTGGGGAAATTTCATTTTATTTCTTTTGTAATTTTCACCCCTCTATTTTTCTGTTCTCCCTTTCAGGAACTCATTATTAGTCAGATTTTGGACCTCTTGAGTTGGTCTTCTGATCTCATCTTTTTTTTTTTTTTTTTTTTTTTTTGGGCTGTGCCATGCGGCATGTGGGATCTTAGTTCCCCAACCAGGGATCAAACCCTTGCCCCCTTCAGTGGAATCGTGGAGTCTTAACCATTGGACCACCTCATCTTTTTTAATAGTATTATCCATCTCTTTATCTTTCTCTTCTACTTTTTGGAAATTTTCTTCTAAACTTATATTGAATTTTTTATTTGATTATTTATAATTTTAATTTCCAAGAGTTCCTTTTTGTTCCCAGAATGTTCATTAAAAAAAAAAAAAATCTGATCCTGTCTGATCTAATCTGATCTGTTAATGCTTCCTTCCACTTCCATATCTTATGTGTTGACATATCTTAACTGCTGGGTTTTTGTTTATGTTTTTGTCCTCTTCTCTTTGTTCTGGTGATTCATACCTTTAAAAAAATCCCTTTACTTTTATTTCAGTGGGCTTTTGAGAGGGAGTAGAGTTTAATCCACTTTATTTAACTGAAAGTTTATTCTTTTATTTAAGCTTTATACATCTTTTTGTCTTAAATGTGTTTTTTCAGACACATTTTGATGTGATTGATGGATTTTAAAACATCCAGTATGAGAGTCTGAATTTTGATCAGGGAGTTTAGCCAATTATATAATTACTATAATTGCTATTCTATTAGGACTTCTTCCATCTTATTTAATGCTTTCCGCTTATCATGTGTTCTCTCTGCTTTTTTTTTTTTCCTTTCCCTATCCTTTATTGTGTAGATTGAATTTTCTTCTGCTGGTTCGAAAGTTATATATTCTTCTTGTGGTTAGTTCTAACTTACTATGCCCCACACCTTACGTCATTACTGTCTTGTGTCTTAAGAGTCTCAGCACCATCCTGCCTTTCACTGCTCTCCCTGTGCTGGTCCTGTGACATCTTCAGGGCTGGGTTCCATGGAGGGACAGCAGCCCTGTTCATTTGCCATCTTGCTTAGAACTGGACCAGGCTCATTCAGGGCTATCCTAGAAGGGACTCCCCGGCTCAGCAGGAGTTTGGTTTAAATGACCATTAAAGAGGTCCCTCGGGTTTTGTGCAAGTTTGGGGGATGGTAGGTTCCAAGAGGGAGTGAGTGGGAGAATGGACAAATCTGAGAGCTCTTCAGCAGAGCTGGGAGCACCAGACCTTTTGAAGTTCTTCTGCAGTCTGCCTCTCTGAGATTTCTACTCCCTGGTTCCAGCTTTACTCCTAGGTACTGTGCAGAACAGTGTCTGACAACCCACAAAAGGCAGGAAACAAATGAGGAGAGGGAGCCTTGGTGAGATTACAGGGAGGGGCAGGGACTAGGTTGAAATGGCATGGGCACAGCCCATCCAAAGAGGCAGCCCCACCAAGTCCCACCAAGTCATTCTCAAGCAGGAATGTGGGCCCAGCAGTGCCAGAGCACTCAGTTTTGTTTTGTTTTTTTATAAATTTATTTATTTTACTTATTTTTGGTTGAGTCGGGTCTTCATTGCTGCGCGTGGGCCTTCTCTGGTTGCGGTGAGCAGGCTTCTCATTGCGGTAGCTTCTCCTGTTGCGGAGCATGGGCTCTAGGTGCGCTGGCCTCAGTAGTTGTGGCTCTTAGGCTCAGTAGTTGTGGCTCACGGGCTCTAGAGCACAGGCTCAGTAGTTGTGGCTCACAGGCTTAGTTGCTCTGCGGCATGTGGGATCTTCCTGGACCAGGGCTTGAACCCATGTCCCCTGCATTGGCAGGCAGATTCCCAACCACTGCGCCACCAGGGAAGTCCCACTCAGTTTTTTAAAAGGAGCCAGGAAATTGGATTTTCTGTGTGTATATTTGTATATTTTGTATACAAAATATACAAAAAATATTTGTATATTTTGTATATTTTGGCTTAAAAATGTTTATAACCCGGGGCTTGCCTTGTGGTCCAGTGGCTAAGACTCCGTGCTTCCACTGCAGGGGGCGCAGGTTCGATCCCTGATTGGGGAACTAAGGTACCACATGTTGCCTGGCACAGCAAAAAAAAAAAAAAAAGTTTGTAACCCCATGCAGGCCAAAGAGCACATCTAGCCCAGACACTGCCACCCATGACCCTTGCTCTGGTTAGTTGATGATTCTGTCCTTGTCACCCTTGACTTTTTTCCCTCCTGGATAAATGTCCCCCAAAGATGTGATTTCCTACACCCCTCCCCTCCCAGCCACCTCTTCTGGGCCCCTTTAATCTGCATGCTTGTTAGTCTGACATCTCGTTTTACAAGTAATGGGAACTGGTCTAGTGCTGTTCACCCTATCATGTGCTATTTCTGTCTGTTAAGCACCTTAACCATCCCTCCTGTTTGCGTTATTAATTTATCTGCTAAATGAGTAGTGTGAAGGTAAATATCACTCTTGCCCCATGAGTGTAGGGCACACAGATTTGCTTTTCCTGGAGCCTGTCTGCAGCCAGAGCCCACGAAGCCTTGTTCCTAGAAGTACGGCAAGGGACTCTGCCTGCTTTCTCTCTGGGCCATGGCTGCAGACACCACATGCAGGACCCCAGCTCCCCAGTGCCTTGCCTGCAGAGGGCAGATCTGTGGTGTGGCCCAGAGCTCAGGACCTGTGAGCCTCCTTGGGGTGGCCCCTCCTGCCTGCCATGGCCTGCGTGGCCTTCTTGCCCTAATTTCCCTTCCTGTCTGTCTCTGCCTGAGCGGCAGGAGCCTGCAGCTTTATATACGCTGGGCAGTTGGTGATTCATTCCTCGGCAGCGCCTCAGATAGGGAAGTGAAACGGCTGCACCTGGTGAGGCCTGACCTTCGGGTGACAGCGGAAGTAGCTATGCAAACATGGGGCTCGCTGCCTCGGAGGGAGAAGTCCTCTGCACAGCCAGGCTGTGAGGAAAGCTCTTGCTGGCCTGGCCCCGTGTGGCCTCCAGGCCGGTGGCTCTGGTAAGTTTCTCTTTCTTTCTCCACCCCCACTCCACTTTTTCTTGGTGACAGCTGGAAGTAGCAGTGGTCACAACTGAGAGAGCCAAACATTTCTACAGTCCCCAGGATGTTCCTGTCACCCTCTACAGCGACGCTGATGAATGGGAGGTCAGTGCTGGGGGCCCCAGGGCTGAGTTCCATCGTGTTTGTACCAATCGGACAGGACCATCCTCCCTGCAGCCAATGGTTCTGGTGGCCGGAGCAGACAGGCCAGGCTCAAGTCAGCGGTCAGGGCTCTCTGGGCAGAGGCAATGAGGAAAACATCTGTCTAGCTCTGGCCTGCAGGAGGCCCACAGTCTCCTCCCACCTCAGGCAGACCTCAGCTTTGGCCCTGTGCCTGAGGTTGAGTGTCCTTGTATTTATCTGGGCTGATGAAACCACAGAGGAGCTCTGTTCCCACCACCCTTGTCCACGCGGCTCCCAGCGTCGGGGCTGTGGAGAGTGCCTCACTTCCCACGGCTGCCGGGCTCTGCTTTTGCTCTCCTGCAGAGGGGCGGGCACTGGCCGATTCACTAGACATCGAGTGTGGGCCTCACAGGGGTGCCCTGCCAGGCATTTTTAAACATTCTCAGCCTAGAACATTTCTGGCTGGCCCGTCTTCCCCACCCCGCCCCCTCCATTTCTCACCGCCCAGAGCCTTTCCACTGGCTTGGACAACCCAAGCATCCGCCTCAAGCAGACAGGCCAGGAGTTCCCTGCCAGATGTCAGTTCTCTTGAAAACCAAACCATAAAGGGAATAGCTCAGAGAGACAAGGGGCGTTTGTTTCCTCAGGGCTGGTTTCTCTCAGGCTGTTGGCTCCGTAGCCAATGTTCACCAGCTTAGCTGCAAGAGGGGTGGCAGTGAACTTGGGCGGGGGTCTCTCAGGTGGTCTCCCTTGGGTTCCTGACTTAGTGTACCTGGTCTGTGTTGGCCCTCACCCCACCTGCCGCTCCTCCCTCCACACTGAGAGAATGGCCGGCCCGGTGACCCCACTTCCTTCCCTCTGCCAGATGTGGAAGTGCCGATCCGACCCAGTTCTCCACATTGACCTGCGGAGGTGGGCAGACCTCATGCTGGTATCTCCTCTCGATGCCAACACGCTGGGAAAGGTGGCCAGTGGCATCTGTGACAACTTGCTTGTGAGTGACTCCCTGGGCCCTCCTCCCTCCCTGGGCCTCACTCCCAGTTTGCTGAGCTGCAGACTGCTTCTGTTCTCACCTTGGAATCCCTTTATGGTGGGCCTGTTTGCTTGGAACACAGTCCCCTGGACAACCCTCCACCTGGCCTCACCTGTGCTCCAGCAAGTGGGTAGAAGGCCTGGTTCTGATGGGTTGACTCGACTTGCGGGTGCCCTCTGAGGGTGTCCACCTCTCACCTGCCCCCCGATGCTCAGCTGCTCTTTCTTTGTCCATAGTTCATGGGCTGCCCTCAACATGCTCTTCTGCTGGTCTCCCTGCCCAGCCCCGTTGCCTACCCACCTTAGCTCTGCCTTCCCACCAGGACCTGGATATCCACATGGGTAATCGGGATAAGAGCGTTTACTTCTGCATGGATCTCTCAGGCACACTTATCTCTCCTGTAGCTTTAGCCACAAAGCTGAGATGTGGTTTTCCTGTATATTATGGAAAGCTTAAAGGGGAAGAAAGGAGAAAGGACGAGAGGCCCAAGGTGGAGGAGAGGAAGAGAAGTCCAGCTGTACAGAGTGGGGATTGTCTTAGGCCTGGGGGACCTCCAGGGAGCTGTTGTCCTTAAAGAGCCTTTGTTTACATGATCATCCTGGGAAGACTGGGTGTGGTCCCCCTCCCTCTCCCTTATCATCCCTCTTCCCTCATCCATTGAGCTTTAACTTGCCATGTGTCAGGCCCTGTGTGGAGGGACACAGAGGACACAGGGAGCTGACAGTCTGGAAGGAGAGGGTTTTTAGAGTATGCTCTGGTGTGTGGTACAGTCAGTCCTTTGACAATGGCGTCACCACCTTGCACAGTACTGGGCATGTAGTAGGCATTCAGGAAATGCTTATTGTATGTATGAGGCAATCAGTCATTTTACTTTGGCTAACAGCCAAAGTAAATGAAGTGACTAACGAAGCTGGGTCAAGGTTTTGGGGGTTAGATAGGAGGTTAGTCTCCTCATATGCTTGTTGATTGGTGCTTAAGGTACTTCTCGAAGAAGCTGCTAGTGATTTAAGCATCATTTGGAATAGAGCTCAGGTGATCAGAAGAAGAGCAGCACACAGATTGTGTGGCAGGTGCAGGGGTGGGGGAGTGCAGAGGAGGGCAGGCCTAGGAGCAGTGTTATCAAGAAGGCTTCCTGGTGGGGCTAGTGCCTGGCTGACAGGATGGCGGAGCAGGTCAGGCTCCTGGCCACTTTCATCTAAGTGCGTCAGCATTGTGTGTAACCAGCACCATCTCACCAGATCTCCAGGCTTCCCACTAGTCGGTCAGTAGCCAGCTGATGTGACAAAGCATGCCGACCTCTAGGAGCTAAGCCCTGGCCTGGACCGATTCTCTGAGGGCTCCTTCCTTACTCCTGAAAGTTCTGCTTCCCTCTTTTCTTCAATGCTGCCACCACTCCCTGAAATCTTTGGGGTTCCCTCCTACTGAGTTGGCTGAGCAGTGGAATATGTTCCCAGGACCAGCCCTGAGGCCCTTTGCCTCAAAGGTTTCCCTTGAAGGTGCAAGTATTTCAAAGAACTGCAAATCTTACACTGCTGTCATCATGGTCTGTGGCTCTGTGCTCTCTCAAAAGATGTTTTGTCCTTATATTCCCCAAAAGAAGCTTGCCCTGCTTCCTCCCTCCTTCAGATCGTCTCCCTTTCCAGAGTCCAGAACTTGGGGTGCCATTAGAGCAGTGCGCTAGGTATGAACCTGTGTTCCCAGTCTCAGGGCCCTTGGCCTGGGTGATGTGCATCTCTGTCTGCCCTCTGGCCCACTCAGGCTCTAGCCCTTTTTTGTGCTAAATAACCAAGCAGATCCAGAAAGAGGAGGTGACTTCCCTGGGTCACCAGTATAGCTGGCAGCTGGTCTCCTGACCCGGATCCAAGCCTTCTCTCCACCCAAGCAGATTCCCAGGGGCAGAGCCTGAGGTGCTGCACACAACATGGGCCAAACAGAAGTGACCGTGGGAACTGATGCCTCCTTCCGGCCCTCTTGTGCTGGAAGGTTTGGAGGAGCTGTGGTTTGTCCAGGAAGCGCTGAGTTTTGAGATGAGGTGAGAAAAGCTAGAGAGGTGTGGGGCATGGAGATGTTGAGTTTCTGCTCCAGTTGCTGTGCTTCCCTTAGAGGTCATTGAGAACCCCAGCCCTGCCAACACCTGCCCCACACGCAGTCAAGGGACTCTTCTAGGTATGCTCATGACTTCTGCAGAAGCAGCAGGTGGCACAGGGCCAAGAGGAAGTGTGGACTGAAACTGTCCACTCATAGCCAGGTTGCCTCATTGTGAGGACTTGGTGGGAAACAAACGCTGTGTCTGGGATGACGCAAGCCCCCAGATCCTGAGGCTGTGTGCTGACCAACTTCCTTCCTGTCCCCAGGAGAGGGCAGGGGCACTGAGGAGGGCAGGCATTTTCCCTGGCCTCTTCGTGGCATTGTTCTCTGGACTCCCCCTCTTTTTGCAGACAGGCTCCACTTCAGGGAAGGGGTGTGCCAGCCGCTGTCTCCCTGAGGGGCCCACAGCCTAGGCGGAGGCGCCTGAAACAGTCAGAGCCCAGGGGAGCACACTCCTGCGGGCCCCAGAGCTTATTTCTCCCTGAGGCAGCCCCTGGCCCAGGGAGCCTATGCCTGTAATAATAACAGGAGCTACTATTTCTGGAGCCTGTACTTTGTGCCAGGCCTTGTGCAAAGAGCTTTATAAGTATTCTCACCCTCTGCCCTCAAGACCACCCAGTGAGAGGGCTTTTGCAGAGAGGAAGCTGATACTCCCGGCGTAAAAGAACTTGTTCAAGTTCTCATGGCTAGTAACAGCAGATAGCACAGCAAGATTTGAACCCAGGTCCACGTGATTGCAAAGCTCACAGCGCTAAAGACTCTGTGAGCTGGTCTGTCCCTTTCATAGCTGCTCTGGTATGTGACTTGGTGGGATGGCCTGGACATCAGGAGGTAGTGAGGTTGCACGATGCAGTGGAGGATGGCATGCGCGGTGTGCAAAGCCTTGCCCTGGATCATCGTCTGGTGTGTCCTTGGGTAATGGCTCACCTCTGGGAAGTACAGCTTCCCCTCTGTGAAATGGGACAGCAACTTCTTTACAGGGTCGCAGTGAGGGTTCATGAGATAACACGTGGGAGAGGGTTTTGCCATGTGGAAGATGTTGTTTTCATGGCCAAGCTTTAGTTGGCCTCAAGTAGAGCTAGTGTCAGGATAGATGAGCCCACCTGCTGGGCAGTGTGGTCCTTAGCTTTGTGGGAACCGCAGGCCTGCCCCCTGCTTCCCAGGGTTGCTTCAGTCTGTGAGGTGTGGCTGACTGTGAGGAAGACAGAGGCTTGGGCAGAGGGAGCCCTTTCTGCACAGCAAGGGAGGTCTGCTTGGAGGTGGCTAGGCCATTGCTAGCATTGGTAGAGCACCTCCTGTGTGTAGGGCCCTGTGACAGAGCCTATGGGGAGGTGAGAGGGACCAGGAGACACAGCCCCACCCTCAAAGTATGAGACAGCTCCCTTCAGACAGTGGCTCCCAGTCATCCCAAGTCCTCAGCTGGCTGTGGCCCAGAAGCAGAGGGTAGAATTCGGGAAGGCCGGGGAGGGGTGGCAGGCAGAGCAGCAGGCACCCCCTACCTTCTTCACAGACCTGTGTCATCCGGGCCTGGGACCGCAGCAAGCCCCTGCTCTTCTGCCCGGCGATGAACACCGCCATGTGGGAGCACCCCATCACCGAGCAGCAGGTGGGCCAGCTCAAGGCCTTCGGCTATGTCGAGATCCCCTGTGTGGCCAAGAAGCTGGTCTGTGGAGACCAAGGTGGGTGTCTGGCCAGGCTCACAGCTCATTCCCACAGCCTGGGGCCGCGGCAGGGCTCAGCTTCAGATCCCAGCCTGTTGTGACCTCCAGCTCAGCTTTCTCATCTGGGAAATGGAAATGGTAATTCCTGTCTCTCAGAGTTGTTAGGTAAACTGCCTGGTATCCTCCCTGGCATGCAGCCGATACAGTTCAAGATGGCTGCTGTAACTATTCCTGGGGCCTGTCCTGGGGGCGTCTCAGAAGGGACTTGCTGGGTCTGGCTCAGGCCTGGTCCTGGCCTTCTCAGGCACTGGGCTCTGGGTGGGACACTCGGGGAGCAGTGGGTGAGGGTGGGTGGGGGATGGTCCCCTGCTTCAGTCTGCAGGGTCATAGCCGAACTCTGCTCCCTAGGTCTGGGGGCCATGGCTGAGGTGGGCACCATTGTGGACAAAGTGAAAGAAGTCCTCTCCCAGCACGGTGGCTTCCAGCAGAATTGAACCCAGGGATTTCTGTCACGCATGTCCCTCTGAACTCAGGTGTTTTCAGGCCAAGTTGGTGAAGAAGGTGGACTATGGCAAAATATGGTGAAGACTTCTGCATTTGCTGAGTAGTGGTCTGGCCTGGGCCTGCTCGGGAGCCTCCCCAGGAGCGTGACCTGCCCCAGGTTAAACTAGACCAAAGGCCCAGGTTCCAACTTCTTTCAACCAAGAGACACCTGCTTTCTGGAGTTCCTCCCCACCTTTTCCTGGGATGGGCACAGCAAGCCAGGGGAGCAAGCTGCTGTATTGTTCCTGTGCTCTGGGAAGGGGACTTGGGAATGACCGAGAAACCTTCATCCAACGTTGTGCCCAGGAACTGCTTTTAGAAAGAGCCACAGCGGGAGATCCCCAGACCTTTGGAGCTTCAGCTTCTTGGTGGGGTGCAAGGAAGACTGCGAGGTGGCAAGGCCCTGAGATTTCCCACAGACCGTGCTGTGAGATTGGGGGTACTGAGAATAAAGAAAAGTGACTCTCTGGGAGACTCTGTCCTTCCTTTAGAGCCTCTCTGTGGTCTTAGAGATCCGGGGCCGGGGAAGGGTCTAGGCTGGCAACTGACTGACTGTCCTTAGTTCCTATATCATATGGCAGGTAAGGGCAAAGGGTTCAGAAGCCAAACAGTCCCTAGTTCAAATCCAGCTCTGCCGCATACTAGCAGTGGGACTAGGGCTCAGGGCTCAGCCTTTCTGACCCTCACTTTCCTCGTGGAGTTGTTGAGAGGATTAAATGAGATAATGTATGCAAAATGCCTACCCTACTACCTCTCACATAGTAAATGTCAAATAAAATGGAAGTTAAAGCTAGATATGTATTCATGCCAGTGAGCTTTTCTAACGTTTACTGAAATAGACTGTCTCATTTTGGGAAAAATAAAATCCCCGACCCTAAGCTGACATGCACTTTATACAAGTGACAGGCACACAGCCAGCAGGGTTGGAACCTGACCTGGAACCCAGACCCCTTGCTTCCTGGTGTCGTCCTCATCAGCTTTTCTGTGCCTGAGATGGGGACCTCGGTGTCTGTACCTCCCCCTGCCCCAACAGTGGCACACATGGATGGGGGAAGTAGACTCCAGAGAGGCACATGTTCTGCCCTAGAAACCCTCCGCTACCCTGCCTTTGACCTACTGCTGTTTGATGGCTGCTGTGGATTGGGGCTTGTTTGACTGTTTAGAGCTGACTGTTTAGAGCTGACTGTTTAGGCAGGGGCTGCCTTCCTGCCCTCTTGCCTTCCAGGCCGGGGTGAGTGGGTACCCCTTGCATGCTCTCGGACCACTGGGGGATAGAGGCGCCTTAGAAGGGCCCAGGAAGCCTGCTGGCTGGAACCAAGCCTCCAGCAGCCTCTAAGAGCCTTTATCTCTATAGCACTTGACTTAATCAAGTGATCCTTTGGGATAAAATTGTCTTAGGGCACTAAAGAAAATATAACTAAAATGGTAGCATCAAGAACCAACCTCTTTGGCTGGTTTGGGGGTCAGGCATGGTGAGGGCCTGGACAACTGAAATCCAGAGGCAATCCCAAAGTTCCGTTTAAGTGTTTTCCAACTTCCCTCCTTCTGTCCACATCACCCTTCCTTTCCCTCAGCAACCTCCTAATGAATGGTGAGGCTTCCAGTTTTAACAGAAACTGCTGCTGAGTGCTTGCTGTGTGCGAGGCTCTGTGCTGGGCACTTTAGCGAGGACAGTTGCTCAGGAGACCTGCTACAAAATGCCTGTTTTAAAAAGTCACAGGAGCAGAGAAGTTCGTAGGCCTGTCTGTGGCTGCTCATAGTGGGACCGAGCCTTGTTGGCTAGAAGGAAAGAGATGTCCCCATGGACACGGGCCAGCTGGGGTCCACCCCTCCATCACGGCAGTCCCGCATCCTGTCGCCCACTCTGAATGAGGGTCTGGATAAATGGGCGGGGGCTGAAGAGCCCAGCTATTTCCTGAGCCAGGCTGAAGCTGAGGGGAGGGCAGGTAGTATCTGAGCTGCATTTACCTGGCCCCATCTGCCAGCGGGGTGCTGAGGTGGGCGTGATAACCACTGATAACAGTCAAAGTCAGAGCTCTTGTAGTTGTCATCATCTTGGGTAGAAATGTTTCTCAGAGAAGGTGTTAGCTTCCCTGATGATTTTTATAGAATTCTGGAAGTTTGACAGAACAGAACATTTGGGTCTGAAATTCTCAGTCTTGTTTGGCAGCCTAGAGCCTCTAGGCTGCCGTGGCTGCTGCTGGGCAAGAGGCGGAAGCCTTAGAGCCAGGGCCCAGCCTCCACACTAGATCGTCGCCAGCTCTTCCTCCACACGGCTGATGTGTCCCCCTGCCACCTCCCCACTGCCTCAGGGTAAGGCCCTGACTTCGGGGCAGTATCCTCTTGGCCCTCGGTAATCTGGCCCCTGTCTACTTTCCTAGCTCCACCCCTTACCACACACCAACCCTGCAGGGCTCCTTGTCCTCTTGCCAGACTGGACAACTTTGACCGAGCCCTGTTGCTTCTTGCCTTTGCACATGCTGCCGCTTTTACTGGAAGACCATTCTTCCCCTGGCTGCCTCCTACGCATGCCTCTGGATGTACCTGGGTGCCACTGCCTTTGGAAAGCCTTGCCTGGCCAACTCAGGCTGGATTAGGTGGTCCTAGCCCAGGCTCCCATTGTGCCCCCTCTTATTTATTATACCATGGAATTAGTCAGTTTATGTCCCCCTAAAACTGGTATCTCCTGGAGGGCAGGAGTTGTCCTGTTCCTCACAAAACCTGGCAAGTCATTCCAAGCTTTTTTGTACTGACAGAATTTTTAAAAGCTTTTTGTGTGTATGTGTGTGTGTGTGTGTGTGTGTGTGTGTATTTGGGGGGTTGGGGGGTGTCTTGCTCGTTTCTGAGCCAGGCACCCAACCTAGGAGCCATAAAAGCAAAGATTGATAAATTTGACTATAGAAAAATAAACAATTCCACCTAGCAACAGCCCAAAGGCAAGGTCAAAAGGCAACAAACTGGGGAAATTATCTACAGGTCATATAACAAAGGGCTAAATCCCTTAATATACAAAGAGTTCCTCTACATTGATTAGAAGAAGGCGAAGAACACAAAAGAAAAGTGAGCAGAGGATAAAAACAGAGTCCACATAAACACACACACACACACACACACACACACACACACACACACACACGACTATAAAAGCTATTCAGCCACCTTCACGAGGAGAGTGGTGCAAATCAAACTACACTGAAATGAAAGTTTTCACATACTAGGTTGGTAAGGGTGTTAGGAAATCGCACCCTCGTACTTTGCTTGTCGGAGTGTAAAATGATACAACCTCTTTGGAGAACAATCAAAATTACATATTCACCTTACCTTTTGGCCCAGCAATTCTGCTTCTAGGGATTTGTCCCACAGATACACTCACATATATGACATTAAGTCTGAACAAGGCTATTCTTTGCAGCATTGCATATGGTCGTAAAAGACTGGAAACACTCTCCCCATCTAACAACTGAAGGTTGGTTAAATAAATCAGGGTCATCCCTGCACTGGAACACCACACAGCCGCAAGACAGAGTGAGGAAGGTCTCTAGGCCTGATACAGGATGATGTCTGAGATACATTGTTAAACAAAATGCAAGATGGAGAAAAATGTGTATTGCATGTTAGCTTGTGTATTAAAAAAATACACAAGGGGAGAAAAGGAGGATCTATTTGTATTGGCTTGTATTTGCTGGAATACTTATTGAAAAATAAATAAGAATCCAGTCCATTGTTTGCCTTTCAGTGGGGGAACTGGGTGGTTGAGAAACAAAGGTGGGAGGCTGACTTCATTTTAAGTTTTGAGCCAGATGAATATATTATCCATCACAAAAGCCACAATTACATACATTTTTTAAAGGGTTCCCTCTGCCCTTTATCCAGAAGTTCTTAAGAATGACTTGGCAGGGGCATCTGGAGATTTCCATCAAGGCCTTTGGAGTAGAAACGGTTTGTTTTTCTCGTCAGGAGCTCATAGAGGAAGATGACTTCTCAGTATCCCTGGGTGCTCCCTATAAGCCTTTGAGGTCTCTGATCTCAAGGAGCTTATGGTCTTATGGGAAGAAGACTCTAGGCTTTAAAACAATCAAGTGACAGAGAAAATCAAAAGTGAGACTGTGTGGCACAGACTCTGTGAGTGCCGTGATTCAGAATTGAGAAGAAGCCAGGGTGGGCCCTTTGGAGGGAGTGGCACTCAGGCTGGTGCTCACTGGCGGGCCAGCGTAGTTAGAGTGCAGGCAAAGGTGGAGATGCACTGTCACGTGCTCGATGTGGGATACCTGGATGGGATCTTAGACTCCATGTGCTGAAGTCGGAGCTGTACAGCAGGGGAGCCACATGGTGAGTATGGAGTGCAGTAAAGATCAGCTGCGTGGTACGTGCAGAACAGATGGGAGACTTGAGAAGCTGGAGTCAGGGAGGAAGCCAGATGCTAAGTCAGGGAAGCCAGGCTGTGCTGAAGGCCTTGGCCACACCCATGGTTCTAGAAAGGGAAGGGATGCAAAAGTGAGTGATGACGTGAAGGAAAATATTAGAAAGTGTAAAAGCCACAGTCCTGTGGCAAATGGGGGGAAGGAGATCTTAATGACAATTGTGTGCATGGTGGTGCAAGACTTATTAATGGTTCCCAGTCCCACCCACTAAAAAGAATTTTGCTTTGCTTACCACAGTCTTTTCTTTCAGGATTGTTCAGCCTGCCCTCATGGTTCCCGGACACTTTGTGGTGTAGAATTTGAAAAAAAAAGATTGAGATATTGAACTGAGAAGATGGGAGGAAAAGGGGAGGAATCTTACTTTTTGGGTTGGTCCCAGAGTCTCCTTTATTGTGACAAATTCTGGTAATGCGTAAAGGAGAAAAAAAGTAAAGCATGGAGCATAGACTTGGTTAACTCCATCCTAAAGAGCTGAGAGGGGCCCGAGTGGAGGGATGGCAGCAGAGCCATGCAGGCTGGCCAGAAGTTGGGGTACATTCTGGGAACTGGCTTAGCAGAGTCTCCAAGCTGCTAAGAGGTACCAGAAGATGGGGATGGGGAGTAAAAGGATTTTTGAGGAATACTGCTGAGGATTGTGAGTTTGACATACTTTAATGTTCTTCGAGAAGCCCAAGTAAATATTGGATCTTCTTTTAAATTAATTAATTAATTATATTGAAGTATAGTTGATCTACAATACTATATTGGTTTCAGGTATACAACACAGTGAGTCAATATTTTTATAGATTATACTCCATTTAAGGCTACTATAAAATATTGGCTATATTCCATGTGCTGTACAATATATCTTTGTGGCTCGTTTATTTTCTACATCGTACTTTGTACCTCCTAATCCCCTATCCGTATCTTTCCCCTCCCCCCTTCCCTCTCCCCACTGGCAATCACTAGAATATCGGGTCTTTCAAATTCCTTTGCCAGTGTGTGCTTCCTGGAGTGTGACTCTGTGCAGGATTGAGCCATAGGGAGCCCTAGATTGTGTCTGGGTTATGTATATGTGTTATGCGTTCCTTATACTGCTGAGAGTTTCCTTGATTTCACTTCACCCTCCTAACATAAAGCCTCATGACAGAATCAACTAGTATATTTAATTCCATTTTATAGATGGGAAAGTGAGGGTCACCCAGCCAGTGTCTCTTTCTGCCCTAAAGCTGCCTCCAAATAGGCTGCCCCTGCAGAACCAGAGCTCCCACCCTCATTAGCATTTACCTCCCTGCGATCTGTTGAAACACCCCCTCCACCACACGCCACCACCACCCGATACCTTTTTTTAGTCCCAATTTAGCAGCTGCTTCATTACGTTTTTCTTCCTGTAGCTTCCTTCATACATATATTGTTTCTAGGGCAGCATGAAAATCTGAAACGTCACGCAACTGCCTCTGAACAAAGAACCCTAGAGTCAGATCCCAGTGACTGACAGGTTGTTTACACCGAGAGCTTCCTGGTGGAACAGAATATTCTATAATATTTGAGGCAGGCTTCGTGCCACCTGGGGCAAGGCAAGGGGAAGGAGTAGGCCAGGAGAACTGCTATAGCTGTCTAAGAGCAAAGGAATGCCAGGAGCAGGTGGGTGTGAGGGCAAAAGGCAGATGGGAGATTTGAGCTTCAGGGTCTTTGGAGGACGTGTTGCTAATCCAGGTGTGATCTGGGAGCATGTTATCCCCTTGCTGCAACAGGCTGGTCTCATGGTGGCTTTATCTGCTGAGATTACATGATTACCCTTTGCCTGCTGGCCCAGATAGCAGGTCCCTGGGGATTGGAGGCCCAGCGGACTCCTTTTTGGGCCTCTGGATTCCTGGAAGAGCGGGGAGAGTTCAAAGGTGCCTTCTGTTCATGTGGGCAAGGTAGCTGAGGGCTGAAGGGTTTCCAGCTATAGCGATGGGCTTGGAAGCTGCCAGCAGAAACACGTGGTTGCACGCAGGAAGGAGAGGCTGGAATGCTCCTCGGGGCCTGCAGTGGAGGGTGGAGGTGAAGATCGTTTCTTGCTCTCAGGAGAGATCATGGATTGGGAGCTCATACGTCACTTGGAACTTCTAAAAATCACTCTCTTGGTAGGGGAGAAGTTTAGCTCTGGAGCCCCACTCTTGGGGGGAAGCCAGCATGATGGGAACCAGGGAGAGAAGGCCATGGAAGGGGACTCATGTTTATCTGGCACCTGGCCTATGCCAGACAAGTGCTTTGCATACCTTATCTCATTCAATCCTCTAAGCAGCCTTCAAGATAGGCATTGCTATCTCCATTAAAAAAAAAAATAACCTGAAGCTCAGAGAGAAGGTTATAAAAATCCTCCTAACTGTAAACCAAGACATGGCCTCTTAGAGGGGAGGGTAGAAATGGGTGAGGGTGCTGCTCACACGGGCTGGACCTAAGTTGGGAATGGAGAGAGGTGCAGGTAGGCTGACCATGTATTTTGTTGTCGAAAGTGGGCTCTTCTGGAACTTACCTGGTGGTCCAGTGGTTAGGAATCCGCCTTCCAATGCAGGGGACGAGAGTTCAATCCCTGGTCAGGGAATTAAGATCCCACATGCCGTGGGGCGGCTAAGCCCGTGTGCCACAACTACTGAGCCTGCACGCTTTAGAGCCAGTGCGCCACAACTAGAGAGCCCGTGTGCTCAATATCCCCCGCTCCACAACTAGAGAGCCCACAGGCTGTAATGAAAGATCCTGCATGCCGCAACGAAGATCCCACGTGCTGCAACCAAGACCCAACACAGCCAATAAATAAATAAATAAAAAGAAAGTGGGCTCTTCTGAGAGTGAAAAGGGGCAGTAAATATGCCAGGACAATAGGCATCAACTGAGACTGTCCTGGGAAAACCAGGATGTGTTGCCACCCTGCCACAGAGCACCAGAGGGAAGTACTGCTCAGAAGCCATGCTCTGTGAAGTAACAGCTACCATTTGTAACATAATCCTCTTAGCAGTCCCTAAGGGGGAGCTTATTATCCCCATTTGACAGATGAGCAGACTGAGGCTCAGAGATGTTACTTAATGTTCTCAAGGTCCCACAGCTTTTAAGCAGGGAAGCTCTGGCTGGCTCCATGCCCTGGTTCTTCCAGTGGGTCATGCTGCCTCCCAGGCTCAGGGCCTTTGGAGGAAGACCAGAGAAAGAGACCAAATGGAGAAACAGAGCTGGAGTGTGGCAGACCATGTGATAGTCTCTTTGTGGCCTCTCCCAGGATTGGCATGCGAGCAGTGGCTGAGGAAGGTGAGTGAGTGTGTGGCAGGGGGCTGGGGAAGGGTGGAGGCTCCAAAGACTTCTGCAGCCTTCTCTGATCTTCCTGGACCTCCAGGGGAGCAGTGGCCAAGGCCGGGAATTTCTAGGAAAATAAATCGTCATTGTGTTGCCCCATGTCTATGAGTGGTGAACAGGAACACTGAGAAATCGAATGGCACGTATCCTGGAGTCAGGACTGTCCCCTCTGGTCTACAGAGCCTGTTCTGGCTCCAGCTCAGTCCCTCTGGGGCTCCTGGAGAGACTGTGCAGGTCTGGGATACAGGAATATTTTAGGTCAGGGGTAAAAAGTCTGCAAGGTCACACATATGGAGGGTTTGTGAACCTTGGGGTTAGTTCCTGCTACGTTCACCAGCCAGCCTGACCTTCCAGGAATGGGTCAGCGGCCATAGCGCTGACAATGGAGGGCCCAGCTGAAACCTCATATGGCCTTTGCAGGCGCCTTAACTTGTTGCATCACAGGTGGATGGGCAGGGAATTGGTCGCTGGTCATCCAGCCAGTCAGACCACACCACCTGTGCGCACTCAGACATGGGCTGACAAGGCTGGCAGGGCTGATAAGGGAAGGGAAGTCCCTGCCCTCAGGGATGGCAGGTCTGCCTGGGGTACCTCCCTCAAATACAGTAGCTTGTGGCCTCTGCAAGCCAATGTTGCATAATCAAAGGCTGATCATGTTTCTTCATTCATTAAAAAAAATTTTTTTTAATTAATAAACTTTATTTTTTAGAGCAGTTTTAAGTTCTCAGAAAAATTGAGTGGAAAGTACAGAGAGTTCCCACATACCACCCACCCCACACATGCACAACCTCCCCATATTCACATTTTTCAAAGTCTGTGTTCCAGACAGTGTCCTGGACCAAAGACCCAGCCCTGTCATCGAGGCACTTCCAGTTCAGTGAATAGACAGCAGAGCAGAAAGACCAGCCCAGGGAGGGAGGAAGGGATGGCGGTAAGTAGGCCTAGGGTGCCAAGTGAACCAGCAGGACAGCCCACCCACCCTGCAGGGGAGGTCTGAGGAACGAGGAAGGACCTCAGAGGAGGTTCTACCTGGGCTGAATTCTAAAGGTGGTGTGGGCACTAGCAAAGAGTAGGAATGGCAGGAGTGGGGTGCAATGTGTGCAAAGACCTGGGGCCAGATGGCACACCTGAACCGGGTTCTGAGTCTGGCTCTGAAGTTGGACATGGTAGGTGGAGGCGGGAGGAACCTCATCCTGCAGAGCCCAAAGCCAAGGGGTTTAGTCTGAGGAGGAAGGGTCCAGCTGGGCCAGAGCAGGCAGGAGGGGCTTACCAGTGTGGGCAGGGCCAGCAATGGCCCTTGAAAGAGTTGGAAAGCTCAGGTGCTGGATTGTGCAGTTATGGCTTTAAATGTGTCCTGAAGATGCTTCAGGGGTTTTCACTGATGCCTCAAGTGCCAGGCCCTTGAGGACAGGACCATTTTTCTGATGGCTGGGTGCTAACGCCTGCTTCACTTCTGCCCAGATATAGCCTTGGGTAACCGTCTCGCATCTCACAAAGAAGCAGACGACGCCCACCTGGCGAAAGTCATGTCAGGTTTTCTCCATTTATTCATCCCTGGTGGTGGTTCCAAGGGAAGAGGGGTATGAGAAAAAGGAACCCTTTTCTAATGGACAAGCTGACCAAGGCACAGGGAGGGCAAGAACTTGGACCCCTCACTCCAGCATGCCAGAAGCAGAGCCTGAGCCCCCTGGGAGGGGCAGCAGCCAGGACTAGAGTAGGTGAGAGTGCCCCATGCAGCCGAGGCTCAGAGCCTCTGCTTGCTTGTTTAGAAAATGGAGACAGTAAAGTGTGCCCTTTCCCTGTGACTCTGAAAGTGAGATGAAGATGAGGGGCTCTGAGGCCATCAGAGAGCAAAGATGGTCCCAGACCCAATTAGAGAATTCCCAGAGTGATCTGGTGGTGAGAGACAAACCTCTTCCCTGTTCCCACTGCTCTGCCTGCGGCAGAGGAGCCCCACCCAGGTGATGAGAACCTACCTGCCCGTTAGAAGTCTTGGGATGTGAACACACCCCTCTCACAAGCTTCTGGGGGAGAAGACTCACATGTTCTGAGCATTGTGTGCTAGTCCCTTTGCATACATGATTTGTACTTCATCCATCATCGTGTGAGGTGCCCACCATTACCATCCCCATTTTACTGGTGAGTAAACTGAAGCTGGGGGAGGTGAAGTGACTCAGGCACAATCTGGTGAGTGACAGTGCTGGAACTCAGGCCCAGGTCTGCCTATCTCCACAGCCCACCCTCTGCTCTTCATCGTCTTGCTCCATTTGGGCAGGATGGAGTGGTGTGGTAATGAGGGGCTTGGCCTAATTAGACAAAATAACCCTGTGCCTCAGTCATGCATTCATTCACTTGATCCAACTTTGTTCTGTGTATATCCCAAGCCAGGAACTGTGCTCAGTGTTGGGGATACAGTGAGGAGCAGAAGCAGATGTGCTCCCTGCTCTCAGGGCTAGCTGTCTAGTGGGAGGGATAGACCTTTATCAGACAAGGAAGAGGAGACACTCCAATAAGTACCATGGAAGAAAGGTAAGGAGTGCTATGAGAGGGGTAACCATGGGGCCTAGTTTAGTGAGGGGGAGAGGGGAGCTTCAAGCGAAGACTTCCTGGAGGAAGTGATCAGAAGAAAGATGAGTGAGCAGGAGTTACCCAGGGAAAGATGAACCAGAACGTTCCAGGCTGAGGCTACTGTATGTGAAAAGGAAGGAAGGAGAGGGCTAGCTGGGGGAACTGAAAGAAGGGCTGTGAATAGGAGAGGGTAGTGGTTTAAAGTGGGATAAGGTGGGCAGAGGCCCAGTGGGACAGGGCCTGGGGGCCACAGCAAGTGACTGTGGGAAACCAAGGCAGATGCCTATGAAATGAGAACTTTCTTTCTCATGAGCTACAGTGAACATACAATGCACGGAGCTTCCCCAAAAGTTTGGGCTGCATTAATGGTTGCATAACATGCAGGTCAAAGGAGGAGATTATTCCTCTCTCTGACTCAGACTGCACCTGAAATGTTGGGATCCTTTCAGGGCCCCCGCTGCCCAACGGGGAGGTGACTGCACCTGAAATGTTGTGATCCTTTCAGGGCCCCCGCTGCCCAACATCTGCAGAAGAAGAGCCAGCACACCGAACAGGTGTACAAAAACCATACTGAATGGGCAGGGAAGAGCAGCCTCAGGAGACAGGAGTATGTCCTGGACCTCTAAGGAATCTCCTAGAGGCCAAGTTCAACCCCATAGAGGGAGAAACATCATGGCAGTTAGGGCTTAAGAAATATGGGGTGAAAATGTGAGGTAGTGAGCCTCTCGTGCTGGGGAGCAGATGCCAGAGGACCAGAGATGTGGAGAGGACCCCTGCTTAGCTTAACGTGTGGTCGAGGTTCAGTCCTTGGCATTGACTGAGCACATAGTGTCTGCCTTCTCCCTTCCACCTCTGAGCTGGAGGCTCACCACACATGTCCCCAAAACACAGGGTCTTGGGCCATGCAGATGGTGAGGCTGACCCTGACTAGCATGGGGTGGGCTCTGGGTTTGTTCTGCTTAGACTGCTTTGGGGAAACCAGGCATTGGGAATGGTGGAGGTCTTGGACCTGTGGGCTGGCAGATGCTGGTCACTATCTGAGGTCGCTTCCCAGGGCACCTTTTCCAGAATCCTGAGTGTTTTCTAGTACCCTGGACCTTCTAGCCGTCCATCATGGAGTCACCACTCAATCAGAACCTAGGAGAAGCCAGCAAACGTCTCCCCACCTCCCCATCAACTGTGTGTATACTGAGACTTCCCAGAACTCCTTGGTTTCCCTAAAGAGAGGGCTGCCCTGGCTCTCATACATCAGAACTCTCACTCTTGGTCCCCTCTGTCTCTGACATTCTGTTAGTCCCTAGACATTTTTTTGACAAGGGCTCCAACCCATGCCCTCTGCAACTTCCCACTGCCATCCACCAGCCTCCAGACCTGGGTCCCCCAATGTTTCTATCCTCTGTCTTCTCTGCACTTGGCCTGTCTAGTCTCTGCTGAGTTCTGGGGGCTAGGGCCAATCACAGCTTTTTTTTTTTTAATTGAAGAATAACATATATTATACCACCCAGATCAAGCTAGAGAGTACTTTCAGGTCCATCCTTTTAAAATGGTTCCTTCCTCTAGTCTCCTACAGCTTTATTATTGGACACTTGGCAGGTTTTACCTTTCATGCCAGCTAGTTGGAGGAGAGGGAAGCATCCTGTGCGCCATTTTTGCCTCTCCCCACCTGACCTAGCACAGTGTAGGGCCCGTAGGAGGTGCCCCTTTAGGTCCATTAGATGGAAGGGTGTGGAATTTCCCAAGTGTGTTTTAGTGTATGTGTTCTGTTGCCCCTCAGAAATGCAGGAGAGGCGACAGATGCAGGATGCGATCACCAGAGTGCAGGAAAAGCCCTGAGCACCAAGTGTGCTGGTTTTGCTCAGGTGACCGGTCACCCCCAGGATGATGTGTGCAGGCCTGGAGCTGCACACATTCCCAGTAGAAGGCTCAGGTGTGTAGAACTCCTTGTGTGGAATGCCCTTCCTAGAGGGCACTGGCTACAGCATGGAGCTGGCCAAGCTTTCATCCTGGCCCCAGGAACTTCAGGTTTGAGCACCCACCATGGCAGGGTCAGAGAGCTGAAGGAATAGGGCCAGACCCAGCTCAGGAAGCCTTTGAAGTCAGATGCCTGGTGCAGAATGCTCTGAAGGAGGCCAGAGCACACAGATTCTCAGTTGGAGGCCAAGACCTCCCCTGCTGGCTTAGGAGAGGCTATCCCTTTTCTCCTCTTGCTTTACAGCCTTGCTTAGGAGGTGGTATCCTCAAGGAAATAGAGCCGTGGCCTGGGCTTGAGCAGCAAAATGGGTGCAGCAGGAAGGAGCTGGAGGGCGGTGGGGACGCAGGGTAGTGTGGGGATGTGGTACATGAAGTCTAACAGCTGTCCTGAAAAATTGTGAATCCAGACTGTTGGAAGATTTGAAGACACCCTATTTGCTCTAAGCAGAGAAGAACCTCTTTTCTGAGGTCCAGATGCCAGTTGTCACTGAGGGTCTTCCTCTTGGGTATGTTCTGAGTCCCTCAGACCGTATTGTTCCTGTGTCCTCTTATCTCTCTCTTGTGTTTTTGGGCTGCGTTGGGTCTTCGTTGCTGCGTGTGGGCTCTCTTTAGTTGTGGTGAGTGCGGGCTACTCTTCATTGTGGTGTGCGGGCTTCTCATTGTAGTGGCTTCTCTCGTGGAGCAGGGGCTCTAGGCACGCAGGCTTCAGTAGTTGTCGCATGCAGACTCAGTAGTTGTGGCTCATGGGCTGTAGAGCGCAGGCTCAGTAGTTGTGGCACACAGGCTTAGTTGCTCTGCAACATGTGGGATCTTCCCAGACCAGGGATCGAACCTGTGTCCCCTGCATTGGCAGGCGGATTCTAAACCACTGCACAGTCTCTTTGACTGTAGTAAATAGGGGTCTCATCCAAGGCTTGGGGACACTGGGTGAACCTCTGATTTTACATGATATCTGTTATTTCAAGGCTCAGTACAGAGCTTGGATCCCAGGTCCACCTGACACCAAATTTGTTTTAAGGCATCATGGTGGCATAGTCTTATTATCAGGGATGGGCTGTCCCTCCATGGTTGGTAGAGGCATGATCATGAGCATATGATGTTAATCGGAAGGGAGAGACAGAAGGAAGAGAAGTGCACGTCGGTCAATGCAGAGGATAAGGACTGACTGAGGTATCTTAGACAAACTTCTGAATGGGGAAGGCTGGGATCTTAACATTTCCTGAGTATCTGTGGTGTGCCCAGCACTTGCTTATGTGTGATCTGCAAGGGTATATTATTATCCTTATTTTACTAAAAGGGAAGCTGATGCTCAGGGGATTTACCCAATCAGAGTAAAAAAAATGTGGAGACGGGTTTTGAGCCAGGTGTGTCCACCTCCATGGTTGGCCCTCTTTCTCCTCCACAGAACGTGATCTCCAGGTGATATGAGCATGCCTTCGGGCTGGGATGTCAGCCCTGAAATAAACAGCCAGTTTTCAGACATTTGAGGGAAGTCTTTTTTTTTTTTTTTTTTTTTTTTTTGCTGTATGCGGGCCTCTCACTGTTGTGGCCTCTCCCGTTGCGGAGCACAGGCTCCGGACGCACTGGCTCAGCAGCCATGGCTCACGGGCCTAACCGCTCCACGGCATGTGGGATCTTCCCGGACCAGGGCACAAATCCGTGTCCCCTGCATCAGCAGGCGGACTCTCAACCACTGCGCCACCAGGGAAGCCCAAGGAAGTCTTTTTTTTTTTTTTTTAATTGTTTATTTTTGGCTGCATCGGGTCTTAGTTGCGTCATGCAGGATCTTCGTTGAGGCATGCAGGATCTTTCATTGCAGCACTTAGGTTTCTCTCTAGTTGTGGAATATGGGTTTTTTCTCCTCTAGTTGTGGTGTGCAGGCTCCAGGGCATGTGGGCTCTGTAGTTGTGGCACATGGGTTCCAGAGCCCGTGGGCTCTGTAGTTTGCAGCACACAGGCTCTCTAGTTGAGGTGCATGAGCTCAGTAGTTGTGGTGCATGGGCTAAGTTGCCCCGCAGCATGTGGGATCTCAGTTCCCTGACCAGGGTTCGAACCCACGTCCCCTGCATTGTAAGGCAGATTCTTTACCACTGGACCACCAGGGAAGTCCCTGAGGAGAGTCTTTAACATGTAAGAGAGGCCAAAACAATAGAAAAAGGGAACTCAGAAACAAAGATGCTGCAAAGAGCAGATGAAAACTTCAAAGAAACTATTGTTCATAATCTTAGACTGGAAGAGATATTGCATCCTGAAACAAGAACAGGATGCCATAAAAAGGGAACAATCAGCAAACAAGGAAGAAATTTAAAATGTGATAACCAAGTGGTAGAAAGATAAAGTCAAGGAAACCTTTCAGAAAGTTAAACAGAAAGAAACAGAGATGGATAATAGGATGAAAGAGATAAGAAAGCCGTTGTGTCCCCCTTTGCCTGGCAAAGTAATAAAGCTATCCTTTTCTACTTCACCCAAAACTCTGTCTCTGAGATTTGATTTGGCACCAGTGTACAGAGAGGCCGAGCTTTCGGTAACAGTAAGAAGAGTTAGAGGCCATGGCAATTGAGCTATGATCTTCTTTCTCTCTCTCCCCTTCCAGGTCATTGTGAAAGAAGCTCTGCTCTAGGCAGTTACAGCCAAGAACACAGGGTTCTCTCTATCCCCAGGGCCCAGTTGAGAGCTAAGGTACCTCCCTGAGAGTGGCAGACCACCAGCATTTCTCATCTCCCTCACCTCTGTGTTGCAGAAGCTGTATTCCAGGTAAGAGTAGCTGAGAGGGCTGGGGCTCTCTTCCTCAACCCATTCCCAACTTATAGGGTGGAACCTCTACCCTAGGCATGGAAGCCTGAGGATACTGAGGCCTTGATCTCCCTCACCCTGGTTCACTTATAGAGTGCAGGTTCCATTCTGGGAGAGGCCAGTTTAGAAGACCAAAGGCTACTGCCACAACCCAGCACCCTTGTAAAGCAGGAGTGTAACTCCAAGACACCAGCTTCAGAGCAGTGGCACACAAGTTTTGTACAGGGAGAGAGGAAGTCCATAAGAGGGAGTCCATAAGAGCATAAGAACTCTGATGCTCTCCCCAAGGGAACTGACTTATTTGCAACAGAGTGTGGGGAAATACAAGCACATGGGTGCTCTCAAAAACAATGGAGATACTGATGGTAAGCAAAGTCTGGTAGTGCTTTGAGAAAAACAAGCTAAAAATTAGACTAAGTAGAAGTTTGCCAGAGAGAAGCAGGCAAAGAGATAACTAAAGAGCCCTCTTGAGGTCAGAACAAACTTCAGAGACTGACCTCAAAGACTACTCCTGCAAAGGATCTTCATTTCATTGGATCAGACTGTGGAGCAATTTATGCCCCAGGGCATTGTTGAAAACAATAGAGCAATTAGTCAGCAATTAGTGGAGGCTAACAGCTGGGTGTGATACCAATAAAGACAGCTTAACAGAATGGTCAAGGAAAGAGATGAACAGAGCCCTTTTAAAACCACCGTCATTCCAGGGTGATGGCACATATCCAAGGCTATGCAGTTTAGGAGTGAAATCAGTCTACACACTGCGGGGGAAGTAAATTTCAAAATAGTCTAGCCAGATCACAAAATAAATAAACAGCAAGAAGAAGCTGGGGGGAGAGGAGGATGGCTAGTATCCAGAGTTGCTGCAATGTATTATCTAAAATTTTATTACAAATATAATAAAATTATACACACACGGTTTTCAACAAAAAATTATGAAACATGCGAAGAAACGGGAAAATGTGACCAATACACAAGAAAAAAAAAAGTCAACAGAGCTGCTTTTGAGAGGGTCCAGATATCAGACTTAGCAGGCAAAGATTTCACAGCAAATATGTTCAAAGAACCAAAGGGAACCATGCATAAAGAAGTAAAGTATGATGATAGTGTTGCCAAAATCTTGGCTGCCTGTACACTGATGCTGAAATGAGATACAGAGACAGAGTTTTGGAGGAGAAAGAAAGGGTGGCTTTATTCTTTGCCAGGCAAAGAGGGGAACACAGCAGGCTAGCGGCTTAAGAACTGTGCCCCCCTCCCTGGGGAATAGGGAGAGGTCTTATAGTTGGGGCTCGTGGTCAGGGTTGTGCAATAAGGATCAAGGCAGTAACAGTCCTGCATTCTTCTTTCTTCTGCAGAGTTTCAAAAGGGTGGAGTTGCTGACAAGATTAAGGTGTGTGCAGAGTCTCAGGTGGTCAGTCTCCTATCTTGATGAGCTTCTCTGGTCCCTTTAATCTTGCCTCAGATGGTTTTCTGGCTGCTCCTCCCTTGATTTGCAATCTGCCCTTTGGAACTCAAGGAAGGTCATGGAGGCTGGAGTCTTGCCTACAAGAAATGGGGGACAAAAATTCCTACATACTTGGGAGCCCCATGGGGCCCTGCTCAGTTTCATTCATATCTCATCAAATAGATAATATCAATAAAGAGAAAGACATTAAGATACAATTGGAAATTCTGAAGTTGAAAAATATAAGAATTTAAAAGAAAAGTCCAATAGATGGACTCAGCAGTAGACTTGAGCTGGCAGAAGAAAGAATTGGCAAACTTGAAGATAGGTTGATAACGAATATGTAATATGAAGAACAGAGAGAAAAAAGAATGAAGAAAAAAGAACAGAGCTTTAGAGAAAAGTGAGATACTGTTAAGTGTACCAATATAAGCATAATAGGAGTACCAGAAAAAGAGGAGGAAGAGAAAATTTTAAAATATTTGAAGAAGTAATGGCTGAAAACTTCCCAAATTTGATGAAAAACATTCATCTACACATCTAAGAAGCTCAATGAACTCCAGGTAAGATAAATATGAAGAGATCCACACCCATACACATTGTAGTAAAATTTTGAAAGTCAAGGACAAAGAGAAAATATTGAAAACAGCAAGAGAAAAATGATTTGTCATGTCCAAAGAAACCCTAATAAAAATAACAGCTGCCTTCTCATCAGAAACAATGGAAGCCAGAAGGCAGAGGGATGACATATTCGAAATGCTGAGAGAAAAAAACTGTCAACCAAATCTTCTTTCAGCAAAACTAGCTTTCAGAAATGAAAGTGAAATAAAGACATTTCCAAGTACAGTAAGTCCCCTACATATGAACCAGTCCCGTTCTGAGAGCGCATTCTTAAGTCCAATTTGTTCGTAAGTCCAACAAAGTTGGCCTAGGTACCCAACACAATCAGCTATGTAGTACTGTACTGTAATAGGTTAATAATACTTTTCACACGAATAATACATAAAAAACAAACACACAAAATAAAGGAAACATTTTTAATGTTACAGTACAGTACTTTGAAAAGTACAGTAGTACAGTACAACAGCTGGCATACAGGGGCTGGCATTGAGTGAACAGACAAGAAGAGTTACTGACTGGAGGAGGGAGAGGAGGTGGGAGATAGTGGAGTTGAAGGATCATCGCAATAGGAGATGGAGGGCAAGCTGCAATTTCACTCATGCCTGACATCGATGGAACGCATGTTCACATCTTTGAAAGTTTGAAATTTGAAGGTTCATATGTAGGGGACTTACTGTAAACAAAACTTGAGAGAATTCATTGCTAGCAGACCTACCTTACAAGATATACTCAAGGAAGTTCTTGAGACTGAAAGCAAGTGACCTCAGGCAATAATTCGAAACTATATGAGAAAACAAAGAGTGTTAAAGACAATTAGGTAATTTATAAGATAGTATATGTGTATATTTCTCCTTTTTCTCTTAACATTTAAAAAGCAATTATATAAAACAATATGTCTATAATTGTATTGTTGGTTATATAACATATAGAAATGCAGTGTATTTGACAATAACAGCACAAAGGAGGTGGGTGGAAACAAATTTGTATTAGAATAAAGAAATGACAACAGATTGTAATTTGGATCCACAGGAACAAATGAAGAGAGCCAGAATTGGTAAATAACAAACTCTATAATTATATATCCTCTCCCTTCTTCTCTCAGCTTCTTTAAAAGACATACAAATATTAAAAAAGTAAGAATTACAAGAATTTATTATTGGATTTATAACATATAGACATATACAAATACACTGTATACTATTTATTTTATAAATTAGTAATAATTAATAATAAATAACTATAATAACAATAGCACAAGGAAAAGGGAGTAAATATACAGGAGTATATAAATAAATGTGTAGGAGTAATATTTTTACAGCTCACTGGAATTAAACTAAAATAAATTTGAATCAGACTCTGATAAGCACTAAGAAAATAACTCAAAAAATAGTGAAAATATAGTGAAAAAATTATTAAAGAAATTAAAATGTTATATCAGAAGGTATTCACTTAGTGTAAAATTAAGCAGTAAAGGAAGGAGAAAGGAACAAAAAAGATGTAAAACATATAGAAAACAAAAAATTAGGAGACATAAATCCAGCTATAACAATACAACACTATACGTGAGTATATTACACAATCTGGTCAAAAGGCAGAGAGGGTCATACTGGACTAAAAAAACAAGATCCAACCCTATGATATCTAAAAGATAAATATTTCAGATTCAAAGATACTAATAGATCGAAAGTAAAAGTATAGATGAAGGTCTCTTATGTAAAAAAACAAAACAAAAGTAAGCTGGAGTGGCTCTACTAATAACAGACAAAATAGACTTTAAAACAAAACTTGCAACAAGAGATAAAGAAGAACATTTTATAGTGATAAAAGGGCCAGTCCATCAGAAGACATAACAATTATAAACATATAATTGTTATGTCTGAAAAGACAACACCAACATGCATTAAGCTAAAACTGACAGACTTGAAGGGATAAATAGACAATTCAGCAGTAATACTCAGAGACTTCAATATCCCACTCTAAATAATGGGTAGTACAACTAGAAAGAAGATCAGCAAGGAAATGGAAGAGCTGAATAACACTATAAGCCAAACAGACCTAACAGATATCTAGGGAACTCTCCACTCAAACAGCAGAATACATATTCTTCTCAAATTCACATAGAGCATCCTCTGATATAAACCATATGTTAGGCCATAAAACAAACCTCAATAATTGTAAAAAGATTGAAATTATAAAAAGCATGTTCTCTGACTACAATGGAATTCAATTACAAATCAATAACAGAAAGAAATTTGAGAATTTTACAAATATGTGGAAAATAGGAGCATACTTCTAAAAAAGCAATAGGCCAAAGAAGAAATCACAAGGCAAAGTAGAAAATACTTTGAAGTAAATAAAAATGAAGACACACCATATCAAAATTGATGGCATGCAGCTAAGGCAGTGCTTCAAGGAAAATTTATAGCTTCAAATGTGTCTATTATAAGATAAGAATGATTACGAATCTATAACACCACTTATCACCTTAAGACACTGGAAAGGAGTGCAAACCAAATCTAAAGCAAGCAAAGGAAGAAAATAATAGAGATTAGAGTGAAATTTAATGAAATAAGAGTAGAAAAACAAAGATAATATAAATGAAACAAAAAGTCAATTCTTTGAAATGACAAACAAAATTGAACAAACTTTTAGCTAGACTGACCAAAAGAAAAGAGAAAGGAGACTCAAAATACTAAAATCGGGAATGAAAGAGAAAACATCACTACTGATTTTAGAGATATAAAAAGGATTATAGGACTTCCCTGGTGGCGCAGTGGTTAAGAAACTGCCTGCCAATTCAGGGGACACGGGTTCAAGCCCGGGTCCAGGAAGATCCCACATGCTGCAGAGCAACTAAGCCCATGCACCACAACTACTGAGCCCGCGAGCCACAACTACTGAGCCTGTGAGCCACAACCACTAAAGCCTGCGCACCTAGAGCCCATGCTCCGCAACAAGAGAAGCCTCTGCAAGGAGAATCCTGTGCACTGCAATGAAGAGCAGCCCCCACTCACTGCAACTAGAGAAAGCCTGTGTGCAGCAAGAAAGACCCAACACAGCCAAAAATAAATAAATAAATTTTAAAAAAGGATTATAAATGAATATTATGAACAACTATACCAGCAAATTGGATAATTTAGATGAAATGGACAAATTCCTAGAAAGACAAAAACTACTAAAACTGATTCAAGAGGAAATAGAAAATATGAATAGACCTATAACAGGAAATTAAATTAGTAATTTTAAAACTTTCAACAAGAAGAGACCAGACCCAGAATTCACTGGTGAATTCTACTAAACATTTGAAGAAGAATTAATACCAATTCTTCACAAACTCTTACAAAAAATGGAAGAGGGAAAACTTCTTGTCTTCTTCTATGAGACAAAACCAGACAAAGGCATCACAAGAAAATAAAATTATGAAACAATATCTTTTATGAATATATATGCATAAAAACATCAAAATATTAGCAAACTAAATCTAGCAAGATGAAAAGAATTTTCACCACAACCAAGTGGAATATTCTCCAGAAATACAAGGCTCAACATACAAAAATTGATCAATATAATACACCATGGTAATATAATAAAGGACAAAAACCACACAATCATTTCAATAGATGAAAAAAAAAATTTGACAAAATCCAACACCCTTTCATGATTAAAAAAAAAGAAAGAAAAAAAAACTCAGTAAACTAGGAATAGAAGGGAACTGCATCAACCTGATGCAAGGGATCTATGAAAAATCTATTGCTAACATCATACTTAATGGCAAAAGCCTGAAAACTTCCCCCTACAATCAGGAACAAGACAAGGATGTCCACTCTCACCACTTCTATTCAACAAGGTACTGAAGGTTTTATCCAGGGCAATTAGCCAAGAAGAAGAAATAAAAGACATTAAAATTGAAAAGGAATTTCTATTTGCAGAGGACATGATCTTGAATATTGAAAATCCTAAAAAATTGCTAGAACCAATAAACAGGTTCAACAAGTTCAGAGTATAATATCTATATACAAAAATCAACTGTATATTTACACATTAGCAATGAATGATATGAAGATGAAATTAAGAAAACAATTCCATTTACTATAGCATCAAAAAGAATAAAATATTTAGGAGTAAATTTTTAAAAAGAAGTTCAAAACTTATATTCTGAATACTCAAACATTGTTGAAAGAAATTAAAGATGACCTAAATAGATAGAAAGGTATTTGTGCTTGTGAATTGAAGGAAAATATTAAGATAGCAACATTCTCCAAACTAATCTACAGATTAATACAGTCTTTATCAAAATCTCAGCTGGCTTCTTTGCAGAAACTGATAAACTGATGAAAAAATTCATATGAAAATTCAAGAATCCTGAATAGCCAAACAATCTTGAAAAAAAAGCAAAGTTGGGGGCTTCCCTGGTGGTGCAGTGGTTGAGAGTCCACCTGCCGATGCAGGGGACACGGGTTCGTGCCCCGGTCCGGGAGGATCCCACATGCCGCAGAGCGGCTGGGCCTATGGGCCATGGCCACTGAGCCTGCGCGTCCGGAGCCTGTGCTCCGCAACGGGAGAGGCCACAACAGTGAGAGGCCTGCGTACCGCAAAAAAAAACAAAGTTGGAGAACTCACTTCCTGATTTTAAAACTTACCACAAATCAATGGTAATCAAGACAGTGTGGTACTGGCCCAAGAATAGACATACAGATCAATGGAATTGAACTGACAGTCCAGAAATAAACCCACACATCTATGGTCAACTGACTTTCAACAAGGGTGCCAAGACCATCCAATGGGGAAAGAATAGTCTTTTCAACAAATGGTTCTGGGACAACTGAGTATCCACATGTGAAGGATGAAGTTGAATCCTTATCTCACACCATATACAAAAATTAACTCAAAATGGATCAAAGACCTAAATGTAAGACCTAAAACTAAAAAACTCATAGAAGAAAATTTAGGGTAAACCTTCATGACCATGAATTTGGCAAAGTATTCTTAGAAATGACACTAAAAGCATGACCAACAAAAGGAAAAATAGATACATTAATCAAAATTAAAATCCTTTTTGCTTCAAAGAACTGTTTTGTGTTGGTTTCAGCCTATCAGTAGTGATGCTATTGGCTAAAAATGCCTTAGGCATTCTCCTGGCCTCATACTACTTGTGGCAAGCCTCCATAGACATTTCCCAGACTGGAGCCAGTGTTGAGGTTGGACTGGCCCTTGTGGTTCTATTATGATTGCAAGATGCACCTCAGCAACAACTATCAGAGAACTTTGAAAAATCAAGGTTTATTATTCACAGGTCCTGGAAGGTACAGGGCATCCCCAAGGATCACACAGTGAGGTTGTGGGGAGAGAGAGAGAGAAAGTGTGGACCGGGGTTCTGCCCTTGGGGTTGAGGGTGGGGTGCCTGGGATTTTGTGGGTTCACTCTTTACTGGCAAATTTAAAGCATAAGAGTGGGAATTAGGGCGTGGGAAGGGAAAAGCAGAGTCAATCAAGTGTTCAGTTACTCCAGGGCTTTCTGAAAGGAGAACTTCATGGGTGGGGTCGCCTGGCTACTTATCTATTTGTTTAACTAGAAGTTATGTCATACAGCTGGCAACATGTTTATTTGAGATGGATGTCTTGAAATGGATGCCTCAGAAATCAAAAACTTAATGCCAGGCACTTACATTACAATACATAAAACCTTAATGTCAGGCATTTATACTACAATGACACTATATTAATTTCCTACGGCTGCCATAACAAAGTACCACAAACTGAGTGGCTTAAAACAATAGAAATTTATCTTGTCACAGTTCTGGAGGCTGGAAGTCCAAAATCAGGGTATTGACAAAACCATTCCCTCTGAAATCTGTAGGAGAGAATCCTTCCTTGCCACTTCCTAGCTTCTGGTGATAGTCGTCAATCCTTGGCATTCCTTGACTTACAGCTGCATAATTCCAACCTCCACCTCTGTCATAACATGGTGTTCTCTGACATCACAGTGACTGGTAATAGACACCGGTTTTCCATTTGTACCTTCACAACACCTTCTTATAAGGATACCAGTCATATTGAATTAAGGCCCACTGTATTCCAGTTTGACCCTAGCTTAATTAATTACATCTGCAATGACTCTATTTGCAAATAAGGTCACATTCTGAGACACTGGGGGGTTAGGACTTCAACAGATCTTTTTGGGAAACATAATTCAACTCATAACAGACACTATCAGAAGTGAAAAGACAACCCATAGAATGTGAGAAAGTACTTATAAATTATGTATCTGATAAGGGACTTGTATTTAGAATATATAAAGAACTCTTAACAACCCAGTAATAAAGACAATTTAACCCAATTTTTTTTTTTTTTTTTTTTTTGGCCGCACCATGTGGCATGTTGGACGTTAGTTCCCCCACCAGGGGTCGAACCCATGCCCCCTGCAGCGGAAGTGTGGAGTATTAACCACTGGACTGCCAGGGAAGTGCGTAATTTAACCCCATTTTTAAACGGGCAAAGGAGGGAATTCCCTGGCAGTCCAGTTGTTGGCACTCTGTGCTTTTGCTGCCTAGGGCTCGGGTCAATCCCTGATCAGGGAACTAAGATCCCACAGGCCACATGGCATGGCCAAAAAAAAAAAAATAATAATAATAAAATAAAACGGGCAAAGGAGATGAACAGACATTTCTCTAAGGAAGGTATACAAATGGCCAACATGAAAACATGTTCAACATCATTAACCATTAGGAAAATGAAAATCAAAACCACAATGAGATACCACTTTACATCCACTTATAATAAAAAAGGTAATAACGAGTGTTGTGATGGATGTAAAGAAATTGGGACCCTCATATAGTGCTGGTGGCAATGTAAAACGGTACACTTGCTTTGGAAAATGGTCTGGCTGTTCCTCCAATGGTTAAACATAGAGTTACCATATAAGCCAGCCAATTCTACTCCTAGGTATATACCCAAGAGAAATGAAAACATATGTTCATACAAAAACTTGTACAAAGATGCTCATAGCACCATTATTTATAATAGCCAAAAAGTTGAAAAACTCAGATGTCAATCAATTGATAGATAAATAAACAAAATGTGGTGTATCCATACAAGGCAATATTATCCAGCCATAAAATGGAATGAAGTGCTGATACATAACACAATGTGAACGAACCTTGAAAACATTGTGCTAAGTGAAAGTAGCCAGTCACAAAAGACCACATATTATATGATTTCATTTATTTGAATGTCCAAAACAGGAAAATCTATATATAGAGAGATAGATTAGTGGTTGCCTAGGGCTGAGTGATTTGCGGGGAGGTGGAGAGTGACTGGTAATATACAGAGTTTCTTTTGTGGGTGATGAAAATATTCTAAAATCAATTATAGTGATAGTTGTTCAACTCTATGAATACACTAAAAAACCATTGAATTGTACAGTTTAAATAAGTGAATTGGGACTTCCCTGGTGGTGCAGTGGTTGGGGGTCCGCCTGCCGATGCAGGGGACGCGGGTTTGTGCCCCGGCCCAGGAGGATCCCACATGCTGCAGAGCGGCTGGGCCCGTGAGCCATGGCTGCTGAGCCTGCGCATCCAGAGCCTGTGCTCTGCAACAGGAGAGGCCACAACGGTGAGAGGCCCGCGTGCCACGCAAAAAAAAAAAATAATAAGTGAATCATATGGTATGTGAATTGTACCTCAAAAAACCGTTTTGAAGAATGGAGGGCTTCCCTGGTGGCACAGTGGTTAAGAATCTGCCTGCCAATGCAGGGGACATGGGTTCAAGCCCTGGTCTGGGCAGATCCCACATGCTGTGGAGCAACAAAGTCCGTGCACCACAACAACTGAGCCTGTGCTCTAGAGCCCATGAGCCACAACTACTGAAGCCTGCGAGCCACAACTACTGAAGCCCATGTGCCACAGCTACTGAAGCCCGTGTGCTTAGAGCCCATGCTCTGCAACAAGAGAAGCCACTGCAATGAGAAGCCCACGCACCACAATGAAGAGTAGCCCTTGCTCACCGCAACTAGAGAAAGCCCGCGTGCAGCAACAAAGACCTAACACAGCCAAAAATAAAATAAATAAATATATTATTTTTTTTAATGGAGAGAAGATTCCAGAAAGTGACATCAGATCTTATACAAAGGATCAGGAATCAGATCAGAATCAGACCTCTTAATAGCAACATTTGAAGCTAGAAGTCCTCAAAGCAATGCCTTAAAGATGCTGAAGGAAAAGTACTTTCAACTGAGAATTATATACCCAGCCAAAGTATCAATACAATGTGAGAGTAGAATGTAGATATTTTCAGATATGCAAAGTTTGAAAAACTTTATCTCCCATGCAGACTTCCTGGGAAGCTACTGAAGGATGTGCTCCACCCCCTAGAAGGGCATAAAACAAGAAAGAAAAAATTGAATCCAGGAAAACCAGAGATAATTAAAGAAAGAAGTTTCAGTATGTTGGCCAGGAGAAGTCCCAGGATGACAGCTCTGTGGCTGATCTAGAGCTATTAGTTCAGATGGAGGCAGGAGAACCAGAGACTCCAGTAGAGGTGTCTCAGAGGGAAAAAAGAAATAAGGAATTGGAACTGATAATGAAAATGTGTATCAAGAATCATTTTACAGGGCTTTTGCAGGGTGTGGGAAGGGTCAAAAAAAAAAAAATGAAAAAATGAGTCAACGATTACCCTGAAGAGAGAAAGAAGTTTACAAAGAAAGGAAAGGTAGTTACAGCATACTACTTGGCTCAGCCGTGAGCACTAGTGATTGATTGTGAATGTAACCAAGAAATGTGGTGTCGTGATATTGAAAGGAGAGGGAAAAGGGTGTAAGTAAACCTCATTTATCATGAGAGGAAGGCCAAGAGACAGTATCTAAATTGGACCTCTCTGGAGATAGCAATAATAGCAACAAATGCTTTATTCAGGAGATAAAAACCAGAAGAAATAACAGAATGAGTTGAGGTGGTCACTTCTGGAGAGCAGGGTGGAGTGACGTAGGAGAGTGCTGTCTTTGTTCTAACCCTTTAGCACAGTTTGACTCTGTGAACAATTTTCGCACATGGGTTTGGGAAGATAAAAATTAATTGAGGGCTTCCCTGGTGGCGCAGTGGTTGAGAGTCCGCCTGCCGATGCAGGGGACGCGGGTTCTTGCCCCGGTCCGGGAGGATCCCACATGCCATGGAGCGGCTGGGCCCGTGAGCCATGGCCGCTGAGCCTGCGCGTCCGGAGCCTGTGCTCCGCAACGGGAGAGGCCACAACAGTGAGAGGCCCGAGTACCGCAAAAACAACAACAACAACAACAAAAAACCCTGAGCAAACAACCCCATCTGTCTTTTCAGCCGTCTCATAAAGTGCATTCTCACCCTGTGAGGCAGGTATGATAAGGGTTCTTGTGAGGGCCAAAAGAGATGCTGCTTCGTAAAACATGAAGTTGCATGTTGTTTAAAAGGTTGTTATCAGGCAGGACAGAAGGAAATATCCCCATGTTACACACAGGAAAACAGAGACCCCCACCACCCCAAAATGGAAGTAGTCCCCCAAATCGCACAGCTGGCAGAGCTGGAGTTCTGACTCCCTGTCTGGCTTTCACTCAGCTGACATCAGGCCCAGGGACCTCTTAGCAATCATGCTTCCCCACCTCCCCTCTCTCCCAGCTGACCCCACCCTTGCCCTCAGACACTTTCCACAACTTCCCTGGCTCTGAGCCCCACCTGGAGGGTGATTAATGTGAGGGCCCTTGTCATCAGGACTGAGTTCTCATTCTGGTCACACTCTGAGCCCTGATCCTGGTCATAGACTGATCCCTGATGCTGGTTGCAGACTGAGCCCCCCATCCCTTGCCACTAAATCCCTTAACAATATTTACAACCAAACATAAGCTGGGCCTGGCCTAGAAGACATGGATGGCTGGGTTCCATCCCTCTCCAGTGCTGTCTCAGGGTCAGGGTTGGTGCAGCTGTGGCCTGGCTAAAGTCTGTGACATGGTTTCCCTCCATCCTGGACTAGACTCAAAGCCACAGCCTGTGCCCAGTCCGTTTCTGTCCCCTCCCACTGCTGTTCCTTGTGCGGGTGGGGGATTGTGGGGCCCATGGTACACTTTGAGCAGAGATTGTCTGTGATGAGTCATCCTTCCTCACAACAGAGAAGTCTAACATGGACAGTACTTTTTCTGACTTCTCTGCTGCAAGGGAGTAACCTCACCAACACATATGTTCAAGTACAGCCTTGAACTGGCTGTTTCCCACCCTGAGCTCTTCACTCCCATCCCTCACCAGGGCAGCATTTCTCCAGCATGATTTCCAGGAGTTGCCAGAACACTGGCTTGTTGCAGCTGCTGCCCTGCGCTTAGTGACCGGCACGCCCTCCGAGCAGTCCTCTAGGGTCAGTTGGGAGGCAAGGCTGACTTTTAACCCTCTCATCTCTTGTCAGTCCCAGGAGAGGTGGAAGGTCAGGGAAGGGGCAGTGGCAGATGCTGGGTCTGGGAAAGTTGGAGGGGAGAAGACAAAGGGGTGGGGTGGGGGCAGGCATAGGATCATGGTCTTGATATACCACTGGGTCACAAATGTCAGGGCAGTCAGGAAGCTGAAAGACTTCCTCTCCTGCCCCTGTGTCAAACAGATGGAGAAATGAGGTCCCTGGAAGAGGAATGTTCCCAAGATCCCACGATGACTTGGGATCAGATTGGGGGCCCAGACGATTTTTTGCGCTGAAGATTAGCCTCGGGCAGAGGGGGCAGACTCCACGGCCCCTAAGGCCAGAAGAGGACTCTTGCAGAAGGCCTAGGGGGACAGAGGGAAGGGCTCCAGGGAAGGAAGATCTTCCTTATTATCTGAGTTGTCCAGCCCCTGGGACCTCTGGTTGGAGGGGACGTAGGGTCAGAGTTCCTTATCATCAAAAGCATAGCAAGCACAGGCTGGACCGTAGTATGAGGATGTGCCCACAGTGAGGGGAGCTTGCTTGCTCCTTTGGCCATGTTTCTTTTTGTGGGACTGGAACCGAGTTGTGTTCCCCACAATCCTGGGGTTCCTTTGCTTGACCTAAGGGTCTGCTCTCCTTTCTGAGCCCTCAAGGTCCAGAACAGCTCCCTTGAGCAGCCCTGGAGCTCTGCAGCTGCCTCTGGCTGGCCACAAGGCACTGGGGCTGTAAGAAGCAACTGGACCCAACATAGTAAGAATATGTATTTGAGGAGGAAAGTTGGGAGGGGGCCACCCTGGGGGGTGTTGCTTATGGGAGCAGACTAGGTCAGAGAAAATCATGGTAGCAGGTGGGAACCCTGTCCCTCCTCCAAGCCAAGGGTCTGTGCTGCAGCTTTAGGGTGGCAAGAGGTGCTTAGGCTCTTGCCTCAATGCTGCTACCCAGTGCCTCCCAGATCCTCCCTGCCTGTGCACCAAAGCCTGTTTTTGGGGGCCTCTGGTGGCTGTGTCACCCTGGGGCCATCCTTTCTCCACTTTGGTTGTTTATGTGTCTCTCTGCCACTAGGCTGACAGCTCTTTGAAAGCCAAGTATTGCGGGTGGGTTCTCCGGGAAGCAGACTATGACTCAAAGTTTAGCATGCTGGATGTTCTTTAAGGAGACGTCTTGAGATTGATGCCTGTAGAAGGGAGGGGGAAGAGGCAGAACTGGGCAGAGCTGCACTGCAGGCCCCACCCCAGCTTTGGTTGCCTCATTGGGAGCTTGGAGCAGAATGGCCTGTCACAGTCCCACACTGGGTTGAAATAGCTGGGCCTTTATACCCCAACTAGATTAGTCTTTGTGTATAGAACACCCAGAGAAGGACATGACCTCTGGTAAAGCAAGTATCTGCAGCTGAAGCAATCCCTCAAGGGGCTGACAGCCCACAATACTCCTGCCCCTGGGTACCAAGTCCTTCCCTGAAGGGGAAAATGGGCATCGCATCTCAGTGTCTACTGTCCTGTGTTTTAGCGGGCTTTTAAGGAATGCTAGTTGAAGGAATGCATAGGTTGCTTTGAAAGAAGCCCCTAAAACATTTTGGCCTCGTTCTCCCTGTCTATTAAATGGGTATATCTTTTACACTTATGCTATAAAAGGCAAAGCTCATTATAAACACCATGTCCCATGGACGTATGCAACTCCCTTCAGTTCTCTTTCAGTTGATGCCCTGAGGTTGGGGCTAGGGCACTGACGGGTGGAGTGGGGAATGGAGGGTAGGTGGGGTGGGCTTGGCAGTTAGTGGTTGCTGTTTTAAGGAAAACCACAGCTGCCTGTGGTTTAGGGCGGTCAGTGAGGCCCAGGGGAAGGGAGGTTCACATGCAGGGTGGGCTGCGGGCACTGAGTCACCACCCAGAGGAAAACCACAGCTTCAAGAGCCCCAAGGCCCAAGGAAGAGTGGCAGATGAGCTGGGCAAGTGCCAGGTCTCAGGAGCGGGGATTTGGACAGCCTCCTTACTTCAAGGGCCAGCCCTGTTCAGGCTTGCAGGGAAGCACCTACCGTATGCCTGCCATGAGAAAGGCTGGCTCGGTGGCACATCTCTGTGCAACAGAACAGAGCAAGAGCTGGGTGACCCTAGAAAAGAACTATCCCTCTCTGGTCTCTAGCTCTCCACTCTCTGGGAAGATGGGGACAACTCTTGAATTTGAGAAAATTCATCTAAGATATCTGAAGACTCATAGTCCACAACTTTGCTTATATATAATTTTACCATCATCATTGTAGTCTAGAGTGGCTGCTATCTGTCACATTGCATTCATCTAATGATTCCTCAGTAACTATGAAATGTCTGTTTTTCTCTTTCTTCTTTGTAGGAAAATGAAATATTCTGAATTCTCATCTTCTACAATGAAAGCTAAAACAAACAAAGACGTTTCCAGACTTCTTGTTTCCATCTTCTTGAAAGATGTCTAATGCTTTGGACAAAACAATAAGAAAATTGAAAGATGGTGGAATAGTAATGATTCATATCACTATTGAATCATCCTTCCAGGTAATTCCATCATTCTTCTGTTTTTTTTATTATTTTAGTCTCTGTTTTTAAAAAGCATGGTTGAGAATAATTAATGAGTAATGATGAAATATAGTTCCTAGGAGGATGAAATAGCAAAATGTTTTAAGATCAGGATAAATTTTTTTTTTGCGGTACGCGGGCCTCTCACTGTTGTGGCCTCTCCTGTCGCGGAGCACAGGCTCCGGACACACAGGCTCAGCGGCCATGGCTCACGGGCCCAGCCACTCCACGGCATGTGGGATCTTCCTGGACCGGGGCACGAACCCACGTCCCCTACATCGGCAGGCGGACTCTCAACCACTGTGCCACCAGGGAAGCCCCAGGATAAATTTTGAATTTATCCAGGATTCAATGGATCAATATGGTAATTGATACATTTTGGATATATAAAGGATCCAATGGATTGTTATGGCAATTGTAAGATAGAACAAGCTTTATTCTATTAAAAAGATAATTGAAATTTCTCTTTGGGTTTTGGAAGACCCCTGTGAAAGGATAGAAGTCATAAAATATCAATCCTTATGAAGAGTTAAAACTGCTCAAAAAAGAAACTTAAAAATTAAAATTAGGTTTAAAGGACTCTGATGGTATACTGAGAGTTAAAATAAAATTCCCCAAGGGGGATTTAGCTGAAGGTCCACTTTTCCCTACACCCAAATAGGGAGGAATAAGCAGAGACTGTGAATTTGACATAAAATGAGACCCCATGAAATGACAAATGACATGCAAAAAGATGCAAATAAATGGGGACAGTAATGAGGGCCCCAGTGCTCCTGGTAGACATGGGATACTGGCTTCCTCTGGTTGGAAGATAGTTCCAAGAGAGCTGCCCCATCCTCTTCCCAGGGGCCACATGGCCCCTCTGGCTGGGAGACTCAGGCCCAAAGGCTGTTCTTGCTTCCTTGTTCCCTCTTCCAGTCATCTGCAGAGGCCCCTGTGGCCCACTGGAACCCTAAGACTTGGCACTCCAGGCCCCCTGCCACTGCCTGCTCACTCTGCTCTCCCTGCTGCATGGACCCTGGGGATGGAGTGTGGCACTGGATTCAGGGCACTATGGAGTCAGGACAACAGGGCATGGTGGATGGTTCTGTGGCACTCCCTGATCTCCTTCACGGTCTGTTCCTTCTCTTACACAGCCCCCTCCCTGCCCCCACACCATATGTTCAGCTGTTCTCTTCCTCACAGCTTCTGCAAACTCATTGTTTCTACCTCTTAATCTCTTAGATTGCTGGGCATGACCTCAGAGTCCAGATAGCTTCATGGCCTCTTTGACAGGCACCCTTTCAACTTAGCCTCAACCTCTCAAATCCCTAAGGGAGGAACTTCTAGTCATGGTAGGGTCATTGGTTTTAGATAGAATCTTCCATGGTAAACAACTATGAATGTGAGCAAAATATATGTGACAACAGTTTGCAGGGACTAGACAGCAGGCAAAGCAGGGCTATGATCTTTGGCAGATGGAGGGTACACAAGGTGAGCCCCATATTTACCCACTTTTCTTCCTGAGGCCATTTTCCAAACTGAGATGCAGGGAGCTAGACCAAGCAGGAGGTGACATCTCAAACAAATGTTTTGTTTTGTTTTGTTTTGTTTTGCGGTACGCGGGCCTCTCATTGTTGTGGCCTCTCCCGTTGCGGAGCACAGGCTCCGGACGCGCAGGCTCAGTGGCCATGGCTCACAGGCCCAGCCACTCCACAGCATGTGGGATCTTCCCAGACCAGGGCACAAACCCGTGTCCCCTGCATCAGCAGGCAGACTCTCAACCACTGCGCCACCAGGGAAGCCCTCAAACAAATGTTTTAAAATAAGTAAGAATAATATGTTAAAGAGAATAGAGCAAAAGATGGACCAAATGGGTGAAAAGCTTGAGTATTTAAACAGAAAATTTGAATCTATAAGAATGAAAAAAATTGGCATTCTAGACTGCAAAATACAATATCTGAAATTAAGAACTCACTGAATGGGTTTAACAGGAGACTGTATACAGCAGAAGACAAGATTAGTGACCAATCAATAGAACTTATCCAGACTGAAGCAAGAGTGAAAAAGAATTGAGGAATAAACAGAGCTGAGCACAAGAGATATGCGGGACATGCTCAAATACTTGAATAAATAATGACTGACAATTTTCCAAATATGATGAAAGGCATCAAGCCACAGATTCAAGAATATCAGTGAGCTCCAGAAGGATAAGTATAAAGAAAACTACACCTAGGCCTATCATAGGTAAAGTGCTGAAAATCAAAGACAAAGCAGAAAATCCTAAAAGCAACCATATTTTTAAAGAAAGAAGGAGAGGGAGAGAGAGAGGGAGTTAGTTATCAGTTAACAGCACTGATGACTGATTATGGAAGCCAGAAGACAATGAAATGACATTATTAAAATGCTGAAAGAAAAAAACCCTACCAATCTAGAATTCTATGCCCAGAAAAATATCTTTCAAAATTGAAGGCAAGGAATTCCCTGGTGGCGCAGTGGTTGAGAGTCTGCCTGCCGATGCAGGGGACACGGGTTCATGTCCTGGTCCGGGGGGACCCCACATGCCACGGAGCGGCTGGGCCCATGAGCCATGGCCGCTGAGCCTGTGCGTCCGGAGCCTGTGCTCTACAATGGGAGAGGCCACAACAGTGAGATGCCCGTGTACCGCAAAAAAAAAAAAAAAAAAGAAGAAGGCAAAATAAACATGTTCAAGTGGACAAAAATTCAAAGAATTTGGTTTGTCACTAGTACACATCAGCACTACAGGAAATTCTTAAGGGAGTTCTTCTGGCTGAAGAAAAATGATCCCTGTGGGAACTGCAGGAAGGAATGAAAGGCATAGCAAAAGATACAAATGTATATAATTATAAATGAATATTGACTATTTAAAACAACAATAGAGAATTCCTTGGTGGTCCAGTGGTTAGGACTCCATGCGTCCACTGCCAAGGGCCCAGGTTCAATCTTGGTTGGGAACTAAGATCCCACAAACTGCACAGCCAATAAATAAATAAATAAAATTTAAAAATAAATAAAAACCAACTTAAAAAGAATAATATCTCATAAGATTTTTAACATAAAAGTAAATATATGTCAGCAATAGCACCAAAGATGGGGATTAACAGTTCTAAGGTATTTGCATTAAGTACTAACTATAAAAATACTAATTTAAAGTAAATTGACATAAATCAAGGATGCATATTGTAATATCTAGGAGGATCACTAAAATCATAATAAAATAAGATGCAATTAAAAAGCTAATAGTAGAGCAAAATGAAATAATAAAAATTAAAAAACTTGATTAACCCAAAGGAAAATCAAAAGGGAGGAATAAAAGTACAAAGGATAAATAGAAAATAAATAGCAAGGTAAACCCAACTATGCCAGTAATTACAATTAATGTGAATAGTATAAATATGTCAATTAAAAGACAAGGATTATTAGACTAGGTAAAAAACAAAATCTAACTCTGCTGTTTACAAAAGGCTCACTTTAAATAGAAGGAGACAGAAAAGTTAAAGGTTAGAAAGCAATGTCATATAAATACTAACCCCCAAAAAGCTGATATGGACACATGAACATTAGAAATTTCAAGTTAATAAGTATTATGAGAGAAAAAGAAGACTATGTCATAATAATCAAATTCCTAAGGTACTATCTATTTGGCCCAACTAGTACAGCCAGACCAGGTTATAAGCCACTAGCTGTGAACTGACTGCCCTTTCCCATCCCCAGGATGTACTGGTGTTAAGGAGAGCTGCCCTTTCAGCAGCTCTAAGGAGGAAGGTGTGGGCCCCTTGCCACTCCTTCTGGTTTGCTCCTAACTTCTCTGTGTTTAATGTCCAAAAGGGTACCCAGGTGTGACTGACCATGCTTCCTTCATCCTAGGCAAGTGCTCAGTTACTAGGATCTCAGTCTGAATCTGGGGTGTACAACACTCCAAGCTTGACTTTGAGCTGCAGTCCTGCCAGGATCCCCATCCCAGAGCCCGTGGCCTTATGGTGGGAGTTGACAGTCCCTGGAAAATCCTATCTTGTTTGGCCTTAGCCACCGTTCTCATGGACAGTGACCATGTGGGCTCATGACTGTGGCTCAGCCTCTTCCCTCACCCCAGTGTACAGGCAGGTCTTTGCTACTAACATGTTGGGCAGGCTGCATAGGGCAGGACATGCAGCTCCCCAACAGGGCCACAGTTCATGGCTAATATACCTAAACAATAATCTCTCAATTTCTGTGACCTCCCTTCTATGCCACAGAGAAAGCAGTGGGACAGGGTAGGCCACACTATGTCTGGGTCTGTCTGTGGCCGTATGCCTGGCTCCTGCCTCAATTACTAGCTCTAATCTTTAGCACTTTCCTCCTTCAGGCACCATTCCATCTCCCTCCAGCTCCAGCTGCTCCTGCCCCACTGTTGGGATCCCTCCATTTGAAAGAGGAGGTAAGATGCCTTTCATGGTTCTCCATTTATGGCTCCCCTTCCTCCCAATTCTGCAAACTTTCAAGGCCCTGCCCATATGGTTTGACAGGCCTCAGCAACAGCTTTTGCCTGCCTGGCTAGTCCCTACCCCTGCTCACCTGGGCAGATCCTGACCCACTCCAGCTCATAACCTGGGCTAGTTTTGGTAGAGCCACCACTAGTAGTCACCTTGTCCACAATGTTCTCTCAAGAGACATTATCTGTCTTGTTGGAGTCTAATGTTCTCTGTGAGATTTTATTAGCTGTGGCAGGTGTATGGCACATGACAACTGGGATGAATGATATTAATTAGTTTTAACCTCATTCACGGGGCTAAGGGGCTGAAGAGTATGGGCTCTGCAGACTGGCCTGGGCTTGAATTCCATCTCTGTGATTCTGACCTCTTTGAGCCTGAGTTTCCTCATCTGTGAAATTGATTAATATCTACCTCCTAGGAGAGTTGTGTGGAATAAGTAAGATGATGTTTATGAAGTGCTTAGTATAATGCCTGGCACATAGATAATGCTTAATACCACAGATGGTAGATTGTTATTTCTGAGGACCTCAGCTAGGTTATAAATATTCTAAGTAGAGAGACCATATTTCTATTTTGTTGTGGCTGGGTTTTTCTATCTTTTTATTTTTTGAATTCTGGAATATATCATATATACAAAAGAATATGCCTTATATAACATATATGTACAAGTTTAAATAATAATAGTATAATTAATACCAACATACTTAATTCCCAACTAGAAAATAAAACACATCCAATTCCTTGGAGCCTTCTATGTCTCTTCCCAAATCATATCTGCTCTCACGACTCCAGAGGTTACTACTATCCTGAATAGTATAGTGTAAGTAGAGGTCATAAATACAGGGGGCAGTAGGAGACACACCTACTCCTCACAGCCAGGGAGGTGTAATGGGAGCCAGAATTCCCATGCCCTCCCAGAAATAACACATAATACTCCCCACTCAAGAGTCAGTGGAGGCTGTTATGAACTGAATTGTGCCCTCCCCCATTCATAAGTTAAAGCTGTAACCCCTGATGATACAATGTTTAGAGATAGGGCTGTTAAGGGGGTAAGTAAGGTTAAACGAGGTCATAAGGGTGAGGTCCTAATCGGATAGATGTCCTTATAAGAAGAGGAAGAGACACGTGGGATGCAAGTGCACAGAGAAAAGGCCATATGAGGACAGAGGGAATAGGTGGCCAACTGCAAGCCAAGGAGAGAGGTCTCACTAGAAAGCAAATGCCAACATCTTGATCTTGGACTTTCCAGCCTCCAGAATGTGAGACAATAAATTTCTATCATTTAAGCCACCCAGTCTGTGGTGTTTAGTTATGGAAGCCTGAGATGACTAATATGGAGGCTGAGTGGGGAACCTGGATGTCAAACCCTGCCTTGCCATAATGAGGTAGCACCTCCCTTCCTCTGCTGGACCAGTGTCAGAGGAAGCCAGCTAAAACAAAACATTTAAATAAGATCCAGAGTCTCATGACATAATAGCTAAAATACCCAGGTTTGGGTAGAAAATTACTTGTCATACCAATAGCCAAGAAGACCTCACACTGAAGGAAAAAAGAAAGAAATAGATGCCAAACTCGAGATGTCAGAGATGTTAGAATTATCTGATGAAGATTTAAAAGCAGCCATCATACAATGCTTCAGTAAGCAACTGCAACACACTTGAAACAAATTAAAACAGAGAAAGTCTCAGCAAAGAAATATAAGTTATAAAGAAGAACCAAATGGACATTTTGGAACTGAAAAATTCAATAACCAAATAAAAAACTTGGTGAAAAAAAAAAACAAAACAACTTGGTGAATGTGCTCAACAGCAAAATGGAGGGGGACAGAAGAAAGAATCCATGAACTGAAAAATAGAACACTAGAAATTACCCAATCTGGACAGCAGAGAGAAAAAACTGGAAAAAAAAAAGTGAACAGAACCCCAGGGACCCAGGGGACTATAAAAAAAGATCTAATATTCGTGTCACTGGCATCTAAGAAGGAGAGAAGAATATGTAGGATGGGATATATTGTGATGGTCATCTTTAGAAAATACAATCCATGTTTCATGGAGGTATAGTTTTTTATTTCACTTCAATATTCTATTGTGTGATTGAACCATAAGGGTTTTTTTTGTTTTTTTTAAACATAATTCCTCCGTCATTTTGTTTATTTATTTATTTTTGGCTGTGTTGGGTCTTCATTTCTGTGCGAGGGCTTTCTCTAGTTGCAGCAAGTGGGGGCCACTCTTCATCGCGGTGCACGGGCCTCTCACTATTGCGGCCTCTCTTGTTGCGGAGCACAGGCTCCAGACGTGCAGGCTCAGTAGTTGTGGCTCACAGGCCTAGTTGCTCCGCGGCATGTGGGATCTTCCCAGACCAGGGCTCGAGCCCGTGTCCCCTGCATTGGCAGGCAGATTCTCAACCACTGCGTCACCAGGGAAGCCCCATAAGTTTTTATTCATTCTATTGTAATGGACATTTAGGTTGTTTCCATTTTTATTGCTATTTTAAACAGTGCTCTGGGAATATTCTGTTCATGTCTGCAGGAGTGGAATTGCTGGATCAAAGGGTATGTGAATATTCACCTTCACCAAATAATGTAAAATTGTTCTTCAAAGTGAGTGTACTAATTTTTAGTCCCACAGCAGTTTAATAGTTACATTTTGCCAACATTTTGTCAATCTTTAAAAATGTTTCCAAACCAGTGGGCATGAAATGGTAATTTGTGTTTTTATTTGCATTTCCCTTTCTACTAACAAGGTTAAGTATATTTTGATAAACTTAATGGGCCGTTTGTGTTTTCTGTGAAAAACGCAAATGCCTGTTTGTGCTTCTGAAAATTTTTCTATTGGATATTTTGTCTTCCTGATTGATTTATAGGATTTGACTACTAATCTTTTTTTGGCTTTATGTGTAAAAAATTCTGTTAGGACTTGATTGGAAAAGTAATACAGCTATAGGACAATTTGGGGAGAAATAACAACTTTACAATATTGAATCTTTCTATCCATGAACATGGTGTTGCTGTGTTTGGTTTTCTTATTGCCTTTCAATAAAGTGCTATAGTTTTCTACATAAATATTTTGCACATCTTTTGTTAGATTTATTTTCAATGACCTTATATTTTTCATTGCTATTGTAAATTTTTAATTGCATTTTCTGACTTTATTGCTGATGTTTATAAATTCAATAGACATATTTATTGGACACTGAATTGATATTTTCTCCCAGGCTGTAGATTGCCTTTTCATTTTGTAAACAGTGTCTTTTGAAGATCACTGATTTTAAGCAATTTGTTTATGATGTACCTTGGTGTGGTTTCCTTCATGTTTCTTCTGTTTGGGGTTCATTGAGCTTTTTTGTAACTGTTGGTAATTGTCAACAAATTTGGATTCTTCAAATGTTTTTCTGTCCTGCTTTCTCCCTCCTCTTCTTCTGGAACTGCAATTACATATATATTAGGTTTCTTGGTGTTGTCCCACAGCTCACTTTTGCTCAACTCCTTTTTTTTTTCAGTCTTTTTTTTCTATATATATTTCATTTTGGATAATTTCTACTGCTATGTCTTCAAATTCACTAATCTTTTCTTCTTCAGTGTCTAGTCTACTACTAACCGCAACTAATGCATTTGTAATCTCACATAGCATATTTTTATTATCTAGTAATTAAATTTGCTTTAAAAAATATTTATTTATTTGATTGCACTGGGTCTTAGTTGCGGCAGGCAGGCTCCTTAGTGCAGCTTGCTGGCTCCTTAGTTGCAGCGTGCATGTGGGATCTAGTTCCCTGACCAGAGATTGAACCCAGGCCCCCTGCATTGGGAGTGTGGAGTCTTAACTACTGCACCACAAGGGAAGTCCCTAAATTTGCATTTGAAAAAATACTTTTCATGTCTCACTATGCTCAGGCTTTGTCTACTTTTTTGAAGATATGCAATATATTTATAACTGCGGTTTTAATGTCCTTGTCTACTAATTCTATCATCTCTGTCATTTTTGAGTCTGTCTCTACTGATTTATTTTTCTTACATTATGGGTCACATTTTCCTACTTCTTCATATACCTGTTAATTTGTTTTCTTGAGAATAAGTCAATTTTACTAACTTGCAAGCAAGGAAGTAGCAAGGTGACCAAAGTATGCTGCTTCAGAGAGGGTATGAGGAGGAGTAGTGAGATAGTATAGACACAGATCATTTGCCTAAATGGAATGTTGCCTAAGCAGGAAAGAAAATGAGGTCTTTTGGCAAGATGGTAGCAACATTAGATCTCTATCATTTTATCAATTGTCACAGAAAGGGCCTTTGTGGAAAGCGGTCTGAGGTACCTGTAATCAGGAGCAGAAACACATGACCTGGACACATTTGTGTGTGAATTGAAACCACAAGATTCATCGCCCCCAAGGTGTGTCTCACTGGCCAATTAGCAGAAGGCAGGAAACAGTATCACCCCAGACAAACAGCCAGCCTCAGAGCAACAAGAGGGAATGATAAACAGGCAGGCCACCCCCAGTGCATTTTCTCAACCTCAGAGGATGCAGTGTATGCAGGTTGCCCATCCCTTAGTTTGCAGACAAGCAGATCTTCCTGTGCAACTTCATTTCTTAGCTGGAATTCCCAGCGTGGGCGCGTTGGAGAGGCCTCTGATGCACTGCAGCAGCCTGCTTTAGTCCGTTTCGCCTCTATGTGGCTTACTTGCTGGCAGCCCTCTGTGGTCCGCCACCACTTTCAGGGTGATGGCATTGAAGCCTCCTCTGAGTCTGGCTGCAGCCCGGATACAGTGTCTCTCTCCCAGTGCGTCCTTACCACGTTCCCAGCAGTGTGCAGTCTCTAGGCACTGGACCCCTTGCCTTTCCTCGCGTGATCCCTTCCACCTACCCCGAGGCCCTATCTCGGGCCCCAGCCGGCAGACCCGGTGGTACAGTACCTGCCCATTCTAAGTATTTAGTGAGTGGACAAGGGAAGAGGGAGAAATGCTTTTACTATGATATTATATGAACAGCTTCTCTTTTGAACTCTTGTTGGGAGAGTAGGATTTGATGAGCATATGTAGGATGATTCATTACTATTCCTAAGGCCCTCTTCTGTTGGTGATGATCCCACCTGAGAAACCTTGATTCCTGTCTGCCTTTTTCTTCTTCAGGCCTACCATTTCTTCTCTCACTAAATCAATCCCTCTTTCACACTGCTTGCCTTCCCTTCTCCCTCCTTTCTTTCCTTCCCCCCTTTTCCTACTTCTGCCTCTATGCCTTAGTTCAGGTTCTTTGTGCTCAGCTTCTAACAGGTTTCCCCCTCCACTCCACCTTACATGCTATACTCCTGATGACCTTTTAAAAAATATCACTACTGGGACTTCCCTGGTGGTCCAGTGGTTGGGACTCTGTGTTTCCAATGCAGGGGACGTGGGTTCGATCCTTGGTTGGGGAACTAAAATACTAAGATCCCACATGCCCTGAGGCCAAAAAATAAAATAAAATGATCCATCCAATATATATATATACATATATATATATATATATATATGACTACTAATCATGTCTGCAGTAGGGTTTTGCTCTGACTATGCCATGGAATTTTTCTGATGCTTTCCAGCCTTACCTCTGTTCCTGTCAGCCTGGCCTCCTCCCAGTTTCCCTAGGAGCCAAGCTCTTTTTCTCCTTCTCACCATTACTGAGTTATCCTTCCAGACCCACATGGAAGTCTTCTATGAACCCCATTGTGCTTGTAGTCATACAGTGTAGCCCCCAATGTTCTCTAGTTTTTTCATTTCTTCATTGTGGTAAAATACCCATAACATAACATTTATTATTTTAACCATGTTTAAGTGCACAGTTCAGTGATATTAAAATACATTCGTGTTGTTGTGTAACCATCACCACCGTCCATCCACATAACTCTTTTCTTCTTGTAAAACTGAAACTCTAGACCCATTAAACAATAACTCCTCATTCTCCCCTAGCCCCAACTCCTGGTAACCACCATTTTACTTTCTGTCTCTATGGATTTGACTCCACTAAGTACCTCATCTAAGTGGAATCATACAGTATTTTTCTTTTTGTGATTGGCTTATTTCACTTAGTGTAATGTCCTCAAGGTTTATCTATGTTATAGCATATTGCAGAATTTCCTTCCTTTTTAAGGCTGAATAATATTCCATTGTGTGTATATGCTACATTTTGTTCATCCACTCATTCATCAATGCACATTTGGTTTGCTTCTGTGTTTCAGCTGTTGTAAATAAAGCTGCTGTGAACATGCATGTACAAATATGTTTTTGACACCCTACTTTCAATTATTTTGGATATATACCCAGAAGTAGAATTGCTGGGTTATATGGTAACTCTATTTTTAATTTTTTGAGGAACCATAATACCATTTTCCACAGGAGTTGTACCATTTGACATTCCCACCAACAGTGCACAAGTGTTCCAATCTCTCCACATCCTCACCAACACTTGTTTTCTGTTGTTGTTTTTTTTTAATAGTAGCCATCCTAATGGGTGTGAGGTGGTATCTCATTGTAGTTTTGATTTGCATTTTCCTAATTACCAGTGATATTGAGCATCTTTATGTGCTTGTTAGCCATTCATATATCTTCTTCAGAGAAATGTCTGTTTACTCAAGTCCTTTGCCTGTTTCTGAATCAGATGGTTTTGTTGTTGTTGTTGAGTTCTCTATGTATTCTGGATAACAATCCCTTATAAGGTGTATGATTTGCAAACATTTTCTCCCATTCTGTGTGTTGCCTTTTTACTCTGTGGATAGTGTCTTTGATGCACAAAAATTTTTAATTTTCATGAAGTCTAATTTGTCTATTTTTTTCTTTTGTTACTTGTACTGTTGGTGTCATATCAAAGAAATCATTGCCAAATCCAGTGTTGTGAAGTTTTGGTCCTATGCTTTCTTCCAAGAGTTTTGTTGTTTTAGGTCTTACATTTAGGTCCTCCATCCACTTTGAGTGAGTTTTTACATATGGTGTTAAGGATCCACCTTCATTCTTTTGCATGTGGATATCCAATTTTCTCAGCATCATTTGTTGAAAAGAATGTACTTTCCCTCATTGAATGGTGTTGGCACCTTTGTCAAAAATCATTGACCATATATGTGACAGTTTATTTCTGGGGTCTCTATCCTATTCCATTGGTCTATATGTCTATCTTTATGCCAATACCACATGTTTTGATGACTGTAGCTTTGTTGTAAGTTTTGAAATCAGGAACTGTGAGCCCTCCAGTTTTGTTTTTCTTTTTCAAGATTGTTTCGGGCATTCGAGGTCTTTTGAGATTGCATATGAATTTTAGGATTTTTTTTTCTATTTTCACAAAGAAGTTATTGGGATTTTGATAGGAATTGCATTGAATCTGTAGATTGTTTTAGATAGTATTGACATTTTAACAATATAAAGTCTACCAATCCTTGAGTATGAGATGTATTTGCATTTATTTATATGTTTAATTTATTTCATCAATGTTTTATAGTTTTCATCATACAAATCTTTCACCTCCTTGGTTAAGGAAATTCCTAAGTATTTTATTCTTTTTGAAGCAATTGTAGATGGAATTATTTTTATAACTTCTTTTCCAGATTGGTCATTGTTTTTGTATAAAAATGCAGCTGATTGGGCTTCCCTGGTGGCGCAGTGGTTGAGGGTCCGCCTGCCGATGCAGGGGACACAGGTTCGTGCCCCGGTCCGGGAAGATCCCACATGCCGTGGAGCGGCTGGTCTGATGAGCCATGGCCGCTGGGCCTGCGCGTCTGGAGCCTGTGCTCCGCAAAGGGAGAGAACACAACAGTGAGAGGCCCACGTACCGCAAAAACAAAAAAACAAAAAAAACAAAAAACAAAACAAAAAAAAATGCAGCTGATTTTTGTGTGTTGACTTTGTATCCTGTTTTATTGAATTAATTTATTAGATCTATCATGTTTCTTTTGTTGTTGTGAAATCTTTAGGGTTTTCAACATGTACAATCATATTATCTGTAAACAGTGATAATTTTACTTCTTTCTTTTCAATTTGGATGCTTTTATTTCTTTTTCTTGTCTAATTGCTCTGGCTAGAAGTTCCAATGCTATGTTGAACAGAAGTGATGAAAGCAGACATCCTTTCTTTATTCTTTTTTTTTTAATCATATTAGGTGTTTTCTTAATATTTATTTATTTATTTTTATTTTTGGCTGCATTGGGACTTAGCTGCGGCACACAGGATCTTTCATTGCAGTGCACAGGCTTCTCTCTAGTTGTGGTGGGCAGGCTCCAGAGCGTGTGGGCTTAGTTGCTCCATGGCATGTGGGATCTTAGTTCCCTGACCAGGGATCGAACCCACCTCCCCTGCATTGGAAGGCAGATTCTTTTTTTTTTTTTAATGAATACAGATCAGTTATTTTGTAGACTATCCCTCAGTTTGGCTTGTCAAATGTTTCCTTATGATTAGACTTAGGTTACACACTTTTTTTTTTTACATCTTTATTGGAGTATAATTGCTTTACAATGGTGTGTTAGTTTCTGCTTTATAACAAAGTGAATCAGTTATACATATACATATGTTCCCATATCTCTTCCCTCTTGCGTCTCCCTCCCTCCCACCCTCCCTATCCCACCCCTCTAGGTGGTCACAAAGCACCGAGCTGATCTCCCTGTGCTATGCAGCTGCTTCCCACTAGCTACCTATTTTACGTTTGGTAGTGTATATATGTCCATGCCACTCTGTCACTTTGTCACAGCTTACCCTTCCCCCTCCCCATATCCTCAAGTTCATTCTCTAGTAGGTCACAGATTCTTAACCACTGGACCACCAGGGAAGTCCCCCTTGCTTTATTCTTGATCTTAGAGGAAAAGCTTTCTTTCACAATTGAGTATGATGTTCACTGTGGGTTTTTCATATATGGCTTTTATTATGTCGAGGTAGTTTCTTAGTTTGTTGACTGTTTTCATTATAAAAGGGTCTTGAAGTTTTTCAAATTCTTTTCTGCATCAATTGAGATAATCATGTGTTTTTTTCCTTCATTCTGTTGATGTGGGATATTACATTGATTGATTTTGCTATGTTGGACCATCCTTGCATTCCAGGAATAAATTCCACTTGTTCATGCTGTATAATCTTTTTAATATGCTGCTGAATTCTGTTTGCTAGTATTTTGCTGAGGATTTTTTGCAGCAATGTTTATAAGGGATGTTGATGTAGTTTTCTTTTCTTATAGTGTCGTTGTATCTCTTTGGTATCAGAGTTATGCTGATCTCATAGAATGAGTTAGGAAATGTCCCTCCTGTTCACTTTTTTTGGAAAGGTTTGAAGGATTGGTATTAGTTCCTCTTTAAATCTTTGATGGAATTCACCAGTGAATCCATCAAGTCTAGGGCTTTTCTTTATTGGTAGATTTTGAATTCCTGATTCAATCCCCTTACTAGGTATGGGTCTATTCAGATTTCTATTTCTTCATGCTTTTGTCTTGTTAGGTTTTCTGTTTCTAGGAAATTTTCCATTTCATCAAGGTTATCCAATTTGTTGGCGTACAATTGTAATTGTACTCTCTTATGATCCTTTTTGTTTTTTCTGTAGAATTGTTAGTTATCTCTACTTTCATTACTGATTTTAGTAATTTGAATGTCCTCTATCTTTTTCTTAGTCCATCTAGCTAAAAGTTTGTCAATTTTGTTGATTTTTTTCAAAGAGCCAACTTTTGGTTTCATTGCTTTTTCTGTTATTTTTCTATTCTCTATTTTGTTTATCTCTGTGCTAATCTTTATTATTTTCTTCCTTCTGCTAGCTTTGGGTTTAGTTTGTTCTTCTTTTTCTAGTTCCTTAAGTTGTAAAGTTAGGTTGTTTTGAGATCTTTCTTGTTTTTTTAATGCAATCATTCATAGCTACAAATTTCCCCTTAGCTCTGCTTTTGCTGCCTCCTATAAGTTTTTGTATGTTGTATTTTCATTTTCATTCATCTCTAAGTATTTTCTAATTTTCCTTGTGATTTCTTCTTTGATACATTGGTTGTTTAAAAGTGTGTGGTTTAGGGACTTCCCTGGTGGTGTAGTGGTTAAGAATCTGCCTGCCATTGCAGGGGACACGAGTTTGAGCCCTGGTCTGGGAAGATCCCACATGCTGCAGAGCAACTAAGCCCGTACACCACAACTACTGAGCCTGCGCTCTAGAGCCCACGAGTCACAGCTACTGAGCCTGTATGCCACAACTACTGAAGCCTGTGGGCCTAGTTCTCGTGCTCTGCAACAAGAGAAGCCACTGCAGTGAGAAGCCCATGCACTACAATGAAGAGTAGCCCCTGCTTGCCGCAACTAGAGAAAGCCCGTGCACAGCAACAAAGACCCAACACAGCCGTAAATAAATAAATAAATTTATTTTAAGAAGTGTGTTGTTTAATTTCTACAATTTGTGAAATTTCCTTTTTATTTATATCTAACTTCACCCCATTTTGATCAGAGAAGATACTTTGTATGATATCTATTTTTCAAATCTATTGAGACAATTTGAGGTCTAACATATAGTCTACCCTGAAAATGTCCCATGTGCGTTTGAGAAGAATGTGCATTCTGTTGTTAGGTAGAGTGTTCTGTATACGTGTGTTAGATCTAGTTGGTTTATTATGTTGTTTAAGTCCTTTATTTCCTTACTTATGTTCTGTCTGGTTGTTCTATCCATTATTGTGAAGAAGATATTGAAACCTCCAATTCTTGTAATCGTGCCTATTTCTCCCTTCAATTCTGTCAGTTCTTGCTTCATATATTTTGATGATCTGTCATTAGGTGCCTAAATGTTTATACTGCTTGCATATTCTTGCTGTATTGAATCACTTATTATTACATAATATCCTACATTTGCTCTTATAAACTTTTTTGATTTAAAATCTATTTTGTATGATATTAGTATTGCCACTCTTGCTCTCTTTTGGTTACAATTTGCACGGAAAATCTTTTTCAATCCTTTCAGTTTTGTTTTTTCTTTTTTTAAATCTTTTTTTAAAATAAATTTGTTTATTTTATTTATTTATTTTTGGCTGCATTGGGTCTTCATTGCTGTGCACAGGCTTTCTCTAGTTGTGGCGAGCAGGGGCTACTCTTCATTGCAGTGCACAGGCTTCTCATTGCAGTGGTTTCTCTTGTTGTGGAGCATGGGCTCTAAGTGCGCGGGCTTCAGTTGTTGTGGCACGTGGGCTCAGTAGTTGTGGCTTGCGGGCTCTAGAGCACAGGCTTAGTAGTTGTGGCACACGGACTTAGTTGCTCCGAGGCATGTGGGATCTTCCCGGGCCAGGGCTCGAACCTGTGTCCCCTGCATTGTCAGGCAGATTCTTAACCACCATGCCACCAGGGAAGCCCATCCATCCTTTCAGTTGTAACCTGTTTGTGTCTTTGGATCTCAAGCGAGTCTCTTATAGACAGCATGGTTGGATCATGTGTTTTTATCCATTCTGCCAATCTCTGTCTTTGATTGGAGTGTTTATATTAATGTAATTATAAGAGGGAATTACTTGTCATTGTGCTATTTGTTTTCTATATGACTTATAGCCTTTTTGTTTCTTATTTTATGCATTCTTGTCTTTTGTGTTGAGTTCTTTTTTTGTAGTAAAACGTTTGAATTCCTTTCTCATTTCCTTTTGTGTATATTCTATAGCTATTTTTTTGTGATTACCATGGGGATTACATTTAACATTTTAAAGTTAAAATACTCTGATTTGGGCTTCCCTGGTGGCGCAGTGGTTGAGAGTCTGCCTGCCGATGCAGGGGACACGGGTTCGTGTCCCGGTCTGGGAAGATCCCACATGCCGTGGAGCAGCTAGGCCCGTGAGCCATGGCCGCTGAGCCTGCGCGTCCGGAGCCTGTGCTCTGCAATGGGAGAGGCCACAACAGTGAGAGGCCCGTGTACTGCAAAAAAAGAACAGAAAAGAACAACTCTGATTTGAATTTATACCAGCTTAACTTAATAACATACAAAAACTCTGTTCCTTTATAGCTCCATCCCCACCCCTTTCAGGTACTGATGTCACAAAATGACATTTTTATAAATTGTGTGCCCCGAAACATAAACTAATAATTCTTTAAATGCACTAATCTCTTGAATTATCCAGCAAACAAGATTTGGAGTTACAAACCAAAGTTACAGTAATACTAGCATTTATACTAATAATTGCTTTTTTTCTTTGAATATTTTAGTAGAAAACAAAAAGTGCAGTTACAAACCATTGTTACAATAACACTAGCATCTTATTTGCCCATGTATTTACCTTTACTGATATCTTTTTTCTATATATGACTTTGAGTTACTGCCTAGTATCCTTTTTTTTCAGCTTGCAGGACTGCCTTGAGCATTTTTTGCAGGGCAGGTCTATTGGTCACAATCTCCCTCAGCTTTTATCTATCTGGGAATTTCTTGATTTCTCCCTCACTTTTGGAGAACAGTTTTGGTGTATATAGGACTCTTGGTTGACTTTTTTTTCTTTTAGTACTTCAAATATAGGGGCCCACTGTTTTTTGGCCTCAAAAATTTCTAATGAGAAATCTGACAATTATCTTATTAAGGATCCTTTGTGTGTGATTTTTCACTTCTCTCTTGCTGCTCTTAGGATTCTCTTTGTCTGGCTTTTGATAGTTTGATTATGAGTCTTGGTGTGAATCTCTTTGAATTCCTCTTACTTGGAGTTTATTGAGCTTCCTGCATGTTCATATTTATGTCTTTCATCGAATTTATTAAGTTTTCAGTCATTATATCTTCAAATATTCTCTCTATCCCTTTCTGTCTCTCATCTCCTTCTGGGACTGCCACAGTGCTTATTTTGGTCCTCTTGATGGTGTCCCATAGGTGTCTTAGGATCTGTTTACTTTTCTTCAATCTCTTTTCTTCCTTTTCCTCAGACTCAATAATTTTCATTGTTCTATCTTCAAGTTGGCTAATTCTTTCTTCTTCCTGCTCAAATCTGCCTTTGAATCACTCTAGTGAGTTTTTCATTTCAGTTTTTGTACTTTATAGCTCCAAAATTTCATTTTGGTTCCTTCGTAAGATTTCTATCTCTTTACTGATATTTCCATTTTGTGCACACATCATTTTCTTGACTTTATCTCATCTTCCTTCAGTTCTCTGAGCATCTTTAAGATAGTTGTTTTAAAGTATTTGTGTAGTATATCTATGATTATGTCTTTTTCAGAGATAGTTTCTGTTGATTTAATTTTTTTCCTTTCCTGTTTCTTGGTATGGCTTGTCATTTTTTGTGAAGACTGGATATTTGAATCTAATAATATGGTAATTTTGGAAATCAGATTATCCCCTTCCCCAGAGTTTACTGGGTTTTGTTTTATTGTTTTCTTTTTTTGATTGTTGTAGGCAGGCTTTGTGCTGAAGATCAGCCTGAGTTACGGATTTAATGTCTTCTCATGTCTTTCCTGAGACTTTTCCTGGGCATTCACGGTCACTATCTAATTTTCCCTGTATATGAATTTGTTTTTGAATGTCCTAGTCTTCAATGTCTGGTTCCTGAAAAGGGAAAAAGATAAAAATGAAGGGTGGATGAAAAGTGCCATCCCTTTAAATCCCATGGAAGTCATTTCAGCTAGAGAGGGAGGAGCTTGCAACAATGGGAGAGGTGCAACAAAAATGGCTGCCCACCTCTTTGTCTCCACCTCTGTAATCAGAAGCAGCAATCAGCCATCAGAAAAGAGATCCCTGGTATTTGGAGGACAGGGTCCTTTTTGTACCCCCTTGCTTCCACATACTGCATGTAAGCTGTTGCAGGAATATGTACACAGCTGCCTGCCATGTGGCCGTGGGGGTGGAAGATGGGTAGCTGCTACTGTGCTAAGAACTAAAGTTGGCTGAAATTAGCTACAATTCACCATCCAAGTCTTCCCCTGGAAGCTGCAAACCTTCAATAGACTCCAGATTTCCAAAATAGTTATATCAGACAGATTCTGCCAATGCAATTCCAGGTGGGGAGACAGATTCCTGGTGCTTCCTACTCTGATATCTTCCCAGAATCTTCCTCTATACCTGGTACTTTTTTTATTGGATACTAGATATTGTCATTTTAAATTGTGTTCTGGAGTTTTTTGTATTTCTTTGATTTTGATCTTTGATCTTACATGCAGTTATTTGGAAACAATGTGACCCTTTTGAGACTTGCTTATGAGCTTTTTTTTTTACATGGCTCCAGAGTAGTCTTTATCCTAGGGCTCATTGGCAATACCTTTCTGAAGCCTCTCTCTGTTGTGTACTTTGTCAGGAGGTCCTTGCACACAGCTGTTGGGAACATGAACTATTCCCAGTTTTGTCAGTTCTGGTGATTGTTCCTCCTGTCCTTTTCAGTGGCTCTTTCCCTGGCCTTGGTAGTATTCTCACACATATGTGCTATTCAGTACTCAGCTGAAGACTAAAGATTACTGGAGCTCCCTTTCTCTGTAAAGTTTTCTCTTTCCAATACTCTGCCCTGCAAATTCTAGCCACCTCTCCTTCCCGAATTCTCAACTCTGTCTCCTCAACTCTGGTATAAACGTTAATATACAGATTTTGAGGGGTAGGTGTATGTTTTCACTTCTCATGAGTAAACACCTACGAGTCAGATTGCTGGGGCATATGGTAAGTATATGTTTTACCTTATGAGAGACTGCCAAATTGTCTTCCAAGTGGCTGTACCATTGTATAATTCCATCCAGCAAAATGATTGCGCTGTTTTACAGTCTCACCCAGTCACGCATAAGAACTCCAGGTACTCTCCTTTCTCTCCATTTTTCTTTTAGCTGTTCTAATAGGTATGTAATGGTATCATATTGTAGTTTTAACTTTCATTTTCTTAATGATGAATGATATTGAGCATTTAGAATGTGCTTATTGTCATCTATGTATCTTCTTTGGTGAGGTTTCTGTTAAAATCTTTTCCATATTTTTTAAGCTGTGGGCTTTTTTGTCTTGTGATTGAGGATTTTTAATTTACATGCCATCAAACTCACTCGTTTTAAGTTTAAAGTTGTACAACCACAAAAAGAAAAAGAGGAAAAGAAAATAAATAAATTTGTACTACCATCACCACAATATAGTTTTAGAAAATTTTCGTCACTTCAAAAATTCCCTTGTGCCCATTTGTTCTCAGTCTCTGCTCCCACCCCAGGGCAACTGGTGATCTGTTTTATATCTTTATGGAGTTACATTATTTGAATTTTGTATGAATAAAATGATTCACTATGTAATATTTTATTTCTGTTCTTTTCCATGTAGCATAATGTTTTTGAGATTCTTTAATGTTATAGCATTTACCAATAGTTTGTTCCTTTTTTATTGATATATAGTATTACATTATAAGGATATATCACATTTTTTTATCCATCTACCAATTGATAAACATTTGGATTGTTCCAGTTTTAGACTATTATAAATAATGCTACTATGAATGTTCATAAACAAGTTTTTGTCTGGTAAATGTATGCTTTCATTTCTCTTGGGAAGATCACTAGGAGTAGAATTGCTTGATTGTATAGTAGGTACATGTTTAATTTTTAAAAAGCTTTCTTTGATGAAATATCTATTCAACCTTTTGCCAAAATTTTAATTGGGTTGTTTGTCTTCCTGTTGTTGAGTTGTAAGAGCTTTTATGTATTCTGGATACGAGTACCTTAGCAGTTACATGATTTGCAAAAAATTTTTCTCTCTGGGTTATCTTTTCACTTAATTAACAGTATCCTTTGAAGCCCAAAGTTTTAAAATTTGATGAAGTACAATTTATTTATTTCTTCTTTTGTTGCTTTTGCTTTTGCTGTTGCATCTTAGACGGCTTTGCCTAACCCAAGGTCATGAAAGTTTATGCCCATGTTTTCTTCTAAGAGTTTTAGATTTTTAAGCTCTTACATTTAGGAATATAATCTATTTGGAGTTAATTTTTGTGTATGATGTAAGGAAGAGGTTAACTTCATTCTTTTGCATGTAGTTATCCAGTATCCTAGTATCATTTTTTTAAAAGACTATTTTTTCCACACTGAATTGTCTTGGCACCCTTGCTGAAAATCAATTGACCACAAATGTCAGGGTTTATTTCTGGACTCTCAATTCTATGTCATTGATCTACATGTCTATTCTCATGCCATACTACACAGTCCTGCTTACTGTAGCTTTGTTGTAAGTTTTGACATCAGGAAGTGGGATTCCTCCAACTTTGTTCGTCTTCTTCAAGATTGTTTTGACTATTCTGGGTCTCTTGCATTTCCATATGAATTTTAGAATCAGCTTTTCAATTTCTGCAAAAAAAAGGCAGCTGGGATTTTGATTGGGATTCCACTACATCTGTAGACCAATTTGGGGAGTATTGCCATCTTAACAATATTAAGTCTTTCAATCCACAGACATGAGATATCTTTCTATAAATATATAAAAGTCTTCTTTAATTTCTTTCAGTGATGTTCTGTAGATTTCAGTGTGCAAGTCTTGCACTCTGCTGTTAAATTTATTCCCAAGTAATTTATTCTTTTTTATGGAATTGTTTTCTTAATTTCACTTTTGGATTGGTCATTGCTATTATATGCACTTGAGTTTTGTTCAAGGCAAATCTGCTGAATTTATTTATTATTTCTAATAGGTTTTACTGTGGCTTCCATAGGATTTTTTATATACAAGATCATGTTATCTGAAAATAGAGATAGTCTTACTTTCTTCCTTTCCAATATGAATCCTCTTTTTTTTCCCTCTCTTTTCTTTTGTAATTATCCTGGCTATTATCTCTAGTACACGTTTGAATAGGAGTGGTGACATTGAACATCTTTGTCTTGTTCCTGATCTTAAGGGGAAAGCCTTCAGTCTTTTACCACTAATTATGGGCTTTTCATAGATGCCCTTTATCAGATTGAGGAAGTTCCCTTCTATTCCTAGTTTTCTGAGTGTTTTTATCATGAAAGAGTGTTGGATTTTGTCAAATGCTTTTTCTGCATCATTGAAATGATCATATGGTTTTTGTTCATTTTTCTATTAATACAGTGTATTACACTGATTGATTTTTTTATCCAGTTTTTTTGAGATATAATTGACATACAGCACTGTATACGTTTATTATTTTTAAAATTAATTTATTTTATTTTATTTATTTTTGGCTGCATTGGGTCTTTGTTGCTGTGCGCGGTCTTTCTCTAGTTGTGGAGAGCGGGGGCTACCCTGCGTTGCGGTGTGCAGACTTCTCATTGCTGTGGCTTCTCTTGTTGCAGAGCACAGGCTCTAGGCATGCGAGCTTCAGTAGTTGTGGCACGTGGGCTCAGTAGTTGTGGCTTGCGGGCTCTAGAATGCAGGCTCAGTAGTTGTGGCACACGGGCTTAGTTGCCCCGTGACATGTGGGATCTACCTGGACCAGGGATCGAACCCATGTCCCCTGCATTGGCAGGTGGATCCTTAACCACTGCGCCACCAGGGAAGTCCCAGCACTGTATAAATTTAAAATGTACAGCACAATGGTTTGACTTACATATATCATGAAAAGATTATCACAATTAGTTTAGTGACCATCCATCATCTCATATAGATACAAAATTAAAGAAATAGAAAAAATTTTTTTCTTGTGATGAGAACTCTCAGACTTTACTCTCTTAACAATTTTCCTATAAAACATACAGCAGTGTTAATTATATTTATTATGTTGTACATTACATCCCTAGTACTTATTTATCTTATAACTGGAAGTTAAGGTTTGTGCCTTTTGACCACCTTCATCCATTTCTCCCTCCCCACCCTGCATCTGGTAGCCACAAATCTGATCTCTTTTTCTATGAGTTTGTTTGTTTTTTGAAGTATAGCTACAACACTGTGTTAGTTCCTGTAACACAACATAGTGATTTGGTATTTCTATACATGTCAAAATGATCACCATGATAAGTCTAGATATGCTATGTCACCATACAAAGATATTACGTAGTTTTGACTATCTTTCCCACACTGTACATAGCATTATATATATTTGATTATTTTAAGTTGCTGATCTCTTAAGTTCAAAACGCATTTTAACAACCATGCATTTTTACTCCTCCCCTCCCCTATTTACTGTTTTTGACATTGTATTTTACATCTTTCTGTTTTGTGTATCCCTTAACAACTTATTGCGGATATAGATGATTTTACTATTTTTCTCTTTTGACCTCCCTACTAGCTTTATACGTGGCTAATTTACTACCTTTACTATATATTTGTCTTTACTGATGGATTTTTCCTTTCATAATTTTCCTGTTTCTAGTTGTGGCCTTTTCTTTCTCACTTAGAAAATTCCCTTTATCATTTCCTGTAAAGCTGATTTGGTGGTGCTGAACTCTTTTAGCTTTTGCTTGTCTGTAAAACTTTTGATCTCTCCATAAAATCTGAACAAAAGCCTTGCTGGGTAGAATATTCTTGGTTGTATGTTTTTCCCTTTCATCATTTTAAATATATCATGCCACTCCCTTGTGGTCTGTAGAGTTTCTGCTCAAAAGTCAGCTGAGAGGCTTATGGGAGCTCCCTTGTACGTAATTTGTTGCTTTTTCCTTGCTGCTTTTAATATTCTCTCTTTATCTTTAATATTTACCATTTTAATTACAGTGTGTCTTGGTGTAGTCCTCTTTGGGTTGATCCTGTTTGGGATTCTCTGTGCTTCCTGAACCTGAAAGTCGGTTTCCTTTCCTAAGTTAGGAAAGTTGTCAGCTATTGTGTCTTTAAATATGTTCTCTACTCCTTTCTCTCTTCTCCTTCTGGGACCCCTATAATGCAACTGTTAGTACACTTGATATTGTCCCAGAGGTCTCTTAAACTGTTCTCTTTTCTTTTTATTCTTTTTTCTGTTCAACTTCAGTGATTTCTACTACTCTGTCTTCCAGCTTGCTGATCTGTTCCTCTGTATCATTTAATCTACTGTTGATTCCTTCTAGTGTATCTAGTGTATTTTTCTTTTTTAAATTTTTATTTATTTATATTTATTTTTGACTGCGTTGGGTCTTCGTTTCTATGCGAGGGCTTTCTCTAGTTGCGGCAAGCGGGGACCACTCTTTGTCGCGGTGCGCGGGCCTTTCACTATCGCGGCCTCTCTTGTTGCGGAGCACAGGCTCCAGATGCGCAGACTCAGTAGTTGTGGCTCACGGGCCTAGTTGCTCTGCGGCATGTGGGATCTTCCCAGACCAGGGCTCGAACCTGTGTCCCCTGCATTGGCAGGCAGTTTCTCAACCACTGTGCCACCAGGGAAGCCCCTAGTGTATTTTTCATTTCATTTATTGTATTTTTCATCTGTTTGGTTCTTCTTTATATTTTCTAACCCTTTGTTAAACTTCTAACTTCTCACTCTGTTCACCCAATCTTCTCCTGAGTTCTTTGAACATCTTTACTGTCATTTCCTTGAACTCTCTATAAGGTAGATAGCCTATCTACACTTCACTTAGTTCTTCTGGAGTTTTATCTTGTTCCTTCATTTGGAAGATATTACTCTGTCACCTCATTTTCCCTAATTTGCTGTTTTTATTTCTATGTATCTGGTAAGTCGATTATGTTTCCCAACCTTGGAAAAGTGTCCTACGTCTAGGAGATGTCCTATGTGTCCCTGCAGCACACTCCCCTCTGGTCACCAGAGCTATATGCTCTAGGGGTACCCCCTATTTTGGCTGCATGGATCCTTCTGTTGTGGCAGGCTAACTATAATGGGCAGTATGGCAGTTGTGGCTAGCCCCCAGTCAGGTTGGTTGCCAGGCTCTGCCTTGTGCAGAGGCTGCCAGCCACTGGTTGGCAGGGCCGGGTCACAAGGCTGCTGGCTTTGGGGCTCTGGGGGGGACCCAGGACTAGTGCTAGCCCACTGATATGTGAAGCTCAGTTCTGGAGTGGGTGGTTATGGCACTGGGGGTCCCAGGTCTAGTGTCAGCCCTCTGGTGGGCTGTTCCTGACACAGCTGGCTGTGGAGTCTGGGGTGACCCAAAGCTGGTGTTGGACCACTGGTGAGTGAAGCTAGATCCTGACTGAAGGGTCCAAGGTGTCTTGGAGCTGGTATTGGCCTGCTGGTGTGTGGGGCTGGGGCCCAGGGGGTCCTGGGGCTAGTGCTGGCTCACTGGTGGGTGGAGCTAGTTTCCTGGGTCTCTAGCTGCAGGGCCTGGTGTTCCCACAGCTGGTGGTGTCCTGGGGTCCAGGGGGCCCTGGGGCTAGTACCAGCTCACTGGTGGAAGAACTGAGTCCCAGGGTCTCTGGCTGCAGGACCCTGGGGGTCCCAGGTCTAGTGCCTGTGCATTGTGTGCAGGTCTGGGTACTGGGCCTCTGGTGGACAGAGCCAGGACCTGGGATGGACTCAGGGAGTCTTAAGGCAGGAGGCCTGCTGATGGGTGGGGCTGCATCCCTTCCTGGCTAGTTGCTTGGCCTGAGGCATCCCAGGACTAATGCCAGAAAGGCTGGTGGGTGAGGCCAGATCCTGGTTCTAATAAGCTCCAGCGAGGATTCCAAAATATCGCTTGCCAGCACCAATGTCCAAGTGATAGAACAAACTCCCAGAAATGGCTGCTGCCAGTGTCTGTGTCCAGTGTGAGCTCCAGTTGCCTCCTGCCTCTCTAGGAGGCTCTCCAAGATCAGCAGGTGGGTCTGATCCAGGCTCTTTTCAAATGATTATTTCTGCCCTGGGTCCTGGAGCATGTGAGATTTTGTGTGCACTTATTAAGTGTGGAGTCTATTTCCCACAGCCCTCTGGCTCTCCTGAAGGTAAGCCCTGCTGGCCTTCCAAGCCAAACCTTCTGGGGACTCATCTTCCCAGTCCAAGACCCCTGGGCTGTGGAGTCTGATGTGGGATTCAGATATCACTTGCTCCTTGGGGAGAACCTCTGTAATTGTAATTATCCTCCATTTGTGGGTTGCCCACCTGGGGGTATGGGTCTTGACTATACTGCATCTTCGCCCTCCTACCCATCTTGTTGTGATTTTTCCTGTATATATTTAGTTGTAAAAGATCTTTTCTGCTAGTTTTCCAGTTTTTCTCATCAATTGTTGCTCTGTAAATAGTTGTAATTTTGGTGTGCTTGCGGGACGAGTGCATTTAAGGTCTTCCTACTTCACCATCTTGACCACTCCATGATTGATTTTCATATGTTGAGTCAACCTTGCACTTTTGGGAAAAATCTTACTCCGTTATGGTGTATAATCTTTTTCAGATGTTTCTGGGTTCAGTTTGATAGTATTTTGTTGAAGATTTTTGCATCTATATTCGTAAGAGATATTGGTATATAGTTTTTTTTGTTTTTGTTTTGTTTTGTTTTTTTCCCTTGTGATGTCTTTGGTTCTGGCCTCATAAAATGAGTTGTAAGTGTTCCCTCCTCTTCTAACTTTTGGAAGAGTTTGTGGAGAATTGGTGTTAATCCTTCTTTAGATGTTTGATTGAATTCACCAGTGAAGTCACCTGTGCCTTGGCTTTTATTTATGGGAAATATTTTATTATGCATAATTATCTTGCATACCATGACCCTGCTAAACTTGCTTATTAATTCTACTAATTTAAAAAAGTATTTACTTTATTTTGTTTGTTTATTTTTGGCTGTGTTGGCTCTTAGTTGCGGCACACAGGCTCTTAGTTGTGGCGTGCAGGCTTCTCTCTAGTTGTGGTGCGCAGGCTTCTCTCTAGTTGTGGTGCATGGACTCCAGAGCATGTGGGCTCAGTAGTTGCTGCACGTGGGCTTAGTTGCCCCACGGCATGTGGGAACTAGGTTCCCCGACCAGAGATCAAACCCGTGTCCCCGGTATAGGAAGGTGGATTCTTAACCACTGGACCACTAGGGAAGTCCTAATTCTACTAATTTTTAAAGTACACTCCTTAGAATTATCTACATTCAGAATCATGACCTCTGTGGTTAAAGACAGTTTTACTTATTACTTTCCAATCTGCATGCCTTTAATTTCTTTTTCTTCTCTTGTTTGCACTGGCTAGGACCTCCAGTACAAGGCTGAATAGAAGGGAGGGAGAGAGAATATCTTTCCCTTATTCCTGATCTTCGGGGGAAAGGATTCTGTTTGCATTATTAAGTATCAAGTCAGCTGCAGGCTTTTGTAAATGGTGTATTGTGATGTCTCCTCTTTCATTGCTGGTTTTGGTAATTTGTGTATTCTCTTTTTTTCCTGGTTAGACCAGTAAGCTTTATCAGTTTTGTTGATCTTTTTAAAGAACCACTTTTGGTTTCACTGATTTTTTTTTTTTCGGTATGCGGTCCTCTCACTGTTGTGGCCTCTCCCGTTGCGGAGCACAGGCTCCAGACATGCAGGCTCAACAGCCATGGCTCACGGACCCAGCCACTCCGCGGCATGTGGGATCTTCCCGGACCGGGGCACGAACCCGTGTCCCCTGCATTGGCAGGCGGACTCTCAACCACTGCGCCACCAGGGAAGCCCTCACTGATTATGTTTTTCTTTCTTTTTTTTTTTCCTGTTTCATAGCTTTCTGCTTTTATCTTTATTATTCCCTCCCTTCTTCTTACTTTGGGTTTGATTTGCTTTTCTTTTTCAAACTCTTTGAAACAAAAGCTTAGATTATTGATATTTGATTTTTCTCCCATTCTAACCTAAGCATTTAAAACTGTAAATTACTCTTTAAGCATTGATTTAATGACATCCAATAAATACAGATATGCTGTGTTTGAATTTTCATTCAGTTCAATTTATTCTCTAATTTCTACTTTTTCTTCTTTTTTGATCCATGAGTTATTGAGAAGTGTCTTAATTTCCAAATATTTGGAGATTTCTCAATTTTCTTCTCTTTTAGATTTCTAATTTAATCAAAAAAAATGTGTATAGAGAACATACCTTGTGTGATCTAAGTCTTTTTAAATTTCTTGAGTCTTGTTTTCTGGCCTAAAATTTAGAGAGTCTTAGAGACTAGAGAATGTTACATGTTTGCCTGGAAATACTGTGTATTGAACTGTTATTGGTTTGAATTTTGTGTCAAAGTTAGGTCAAATTGCTTGAGAGCATTGTTCAAGTCTCTTATATCCTTACTGATTTTCTGATCATTTGCTCAACAGTTACCAATAGAGGTGTATTGAAATCTCCTACTATAGTTGTTGAACTGTCTATATCTCCTTTCAATTCTGTCTGCTTTTGCTTCATAAGTGTTGGGGCTCTGTTATTAACTGCTTATTTATTTGTTTGTTTATAACTGTTTTATCTTCTTGATGCATTGATTCTTTTATCATTATGGAGTATCCCTTTGTCTGTAGTAGTGTTTCTTGCTTTAAAGTCTAATTTTGCCTGATATTAATATAATTACTCCCACTCTTTTATGGTTACTGTTTACATGATATATGATTTTCCATCCTTTTTACATTCAACCTGTTCATACTTCTGAATTTAAGATGTGCCTCTCGTAGACAACATATAGTTGGATCTTGCCTTATCAGACATTCTGACAGTATATGTCTTTTTACTGGAATGTTTAGACCATTCATATTTAATGTAAGTATTGATATGGTTTGATTTATGTCAATCCATCTTGCTATTTATTTTCTTATGTCTCATGTCCTTTTTGTTCCTCTGTTCCTCCTTTATTGCCTTCATTTGTGTTAAATAAATATTTCTAGTGTACTACCTTCATGCCTCTGTAGATTGTTTTAACTATATATATATATATATATATATTTTTTTTTTTTTTTTTTTTTTTTTTTTTTTTTTGCGGTACACAGGCCTCTCACTGTTGTGGCCTCTCCCGTTGCGGAGCACAGGCTCCGGACGCGCAGGCTCAGCAGCCATGGCTCATGGGCCTAGCCGCTCCACGGCATGTGAGATCTTCCCGGACCGGGGCATGAACCCGTGTTCCCTGCATCAGCAGGCGGACTCTCAACCACTGCGCCACCAGGGAAGCCACTTAACTATATTTTAAAGGTTATTTTCTTAGTAGTTGCTTAAGGATTAAAATCCTAACATCACTATCTACTTTTATTTTTTCAGATTTTTTTTTTGATGTGGACCATTTTTTTCTTAAAGTCTTTATTGAATTTGCCACAACATTGCCTCCGTTTTATGTTTTGGTTTCCTGGCCACGAGGCATGTGGGATCTTAGCTCCACAACCAGGGGTCGAACCCACACCCCCTGCATTGGAAAGTGAAGTCTTAACCACTGGACTGCCTGGGAAGTCCCACTATCTACTTTTTTCTTTCTTTTTTTTTTTTTTTGGCGGTACGTGGGCCTCTCACTGTTGTGGCCTCTCCCGTTGTGGAGCACAGGCTCCGGACGCGCAGGCTCAGCGGCCATGGCTCACGGGCCCAGCCGCTCCGCGGCATGTGGGATCTTCCCGGACCGGGGCACGAACCCATGTCCCTACATCGGCAGGCGGACTCTCAACCACTGCGCCACCAGGGAAGCCCCCACTATCTACTTTTATATTGATTTAATTCTGCTTAAATATAGCAACTTTCCTCCAATACAGCTCCATTTCTTCTCCCCTCTTTGGTGCTATTAGTTTCATATGTAATTTATATATTTTATGAACTTAACAATACAGTGTTATGTTATAATTATTGCTTTATATAATTTTATGCTTTCTAAAAGAAATTAAGTGAAATGAGTTGGTCACAAAAGGACAAATACTGTCTGATTCCACTTATATGAGGTTGTGCTCAAATACCTTGACTCTGTAAGATTTCCATTCTGCCAGTTGATCTGTATGTGGGTTGTAGAGTTTATTCAAAGTTCATCTAGTTCTCAAGACTGCCTTGGCCTTCACTTTCTGCTAGGGCTCTTGTAGATCTCCTCTGTGAATGTTCATACTTTCCCAGTCAGCCAGGCATGCACGGAGAGCTGATCTAGCCTTTCTATGGCTGTCTGATTTCCAGGATCTCCCCATTAAGTTTCTTGCTGGTGTGCTGCTCTCCCAGCCAGGCTAGCAAAACTGCAGGTTTTTTTCATTTGTTTCCTACTCTTACAGATGCTGCTGCTGGCTCACGTTTTTGTCTATTTGGGGACTTCCCTGGTGGTCCAATGGGTGAGACTCCACGCTCCCAATGCAGGGGGACTTCATTTGATCCCTGGTTGGGGAACTGGATCCTGCATGCATGCTGCAGCTGGGAGTCTGCCTGCCACAACTAAGATCCGCATGCAGCAGCAAAGATCCCGTGTGCAGCAGCTAAGACCTGGCACAGTCAAAATGAACAAATACATTTAAAAAAATTTTGTTTTTGCCTATTTCAATTCAAGTGTATCCCCTCTTGTGGATATACTTCTGGTTTTCATCCACACCCTGTTAACACTGTCATTGTCAATGACCAAGCTGGGGGGTAATGGGAGCAACCCTAGGCAAAAAGATTGCAAAATTCCACTGTTGTTGCTCAAAGTTCTAGCATTTTTTCATGAATAAATGCTTCTCAATTTGTTGTTTGCCTTTGGCTAATTTCCAAAACACTGCAAAGGTTTCTTTATTTTGTTTTTGGTTTTTGTTTTTTTATGTGTCCAGTTTTATACTTGTTTTGGGAGGGAAGTATTTGCCAACCTCTTCATGCCACCTCGGTCAGAAGTTCCCCTTCCTATTATTGACTTTTGGGAATTGTTTATACATTCTGGATACTAGTCCTATATCAGATATATGTATTGCAAATATTTTCTCTCCAGCTGAGACTTGCCTTTTCACCTACTTAATAGTGTTTGAAGAGCAAAACCTTAAAAACTTTTATGAAATATAGTTTATTGATTTTTTTCTTTATGGATTGTGCTTTTGGTAGAATATCTCAGAAAGCTTTGCCTGACCCATGGTCACAAAGATTTTTCTACTGTGTTTTAGGTTTATAGTTTTAGGTTTTACATTTTTGTCTATGGTCCATTTTGAGTTAATTTTTTAATATGGTGTGATTTATGGGCTGAGCTTCTTCTTTTTTTTTTTACTGACTGTCCAATTATCCCAGTACAATTTGTTGAAAAGAATATTATTTGTCCATTGAATTGACTTGACACCTTTATCAAAAATCAATTGACCATATACGCATGAGCGTACCTTTAGGATCTCAATTCTGATCTCTTAAAAGATAAACTAAAGTACATTAAAATTTGGAAGAGTTTATTTCAGCAAACATGGATTCAAACTGGGCAGCAGCAAACCAGGAGTGATTAGGAGCACTCTACCAGCAGGAGCTGCGGGAAAAGGCTTTTATAGAGCAGACATGGAAGCAAAGCAAGGAAATTATTTGATTTGCTATACCTTAAGCAGTTGCCTTATTTGGAAAAGCCTAGTTGACTGTTTGTGACTGGTTGTTCTTCAGTTTCAATTTCTTAACCTTGGGGCATTTATAGGAATTTACTCTGGATTAGGTTTTGATTTGCTTACAGCACATTAGAGCCACCTCAGTCTGAAGGCCTCCTTGTTTAATTACTAACAGCTCCACTGACATATGTATCAACCCTTTTGTCAATACTATACTCTCTTTTCTTTTTTCATAAATTTATTTATTTTATTTTTGGCTGCGTTGGGTCTTCGTTGCGTGCGGGCTTTTCTCTAGTTGCGGCGAGCGGGGGCTACTCTTCGTTGCGGTGTGTGGGCCTCTCATTGTGGTGGCTTCTCTTGTTGCAGAGCACAGGCTCTAGGTGTGCAGGCTTCAGTAGTTGTGGCACATAGGCTCAGTAGTTGTGGCTTGTGGGCTCTAGAGCACAGACTCAATAGTTGTGGCAAACGGGCTTAGTTGCTCCGCGGCATGTGGGATCTTCCTGGATCACGGCTCGGACCCATGTCCCTTGCATTGGCAGGTGGATTCTTAACCACTGTGCCATCAGGGAAGCCCCAGAACAACTTTTAAATATATTTTTGGCTTGGAGTTTTTCCAGTCTCACAAAGAATATGATTTAGGGCTTCCCTCCACATGAATGGGTTTTTTGTTTGTTTGTTTGTTTTTGGTTTTTGTTTTTTTTGCGGTATGCGGGCCTCTCACTGTTGTGGCCTCTCCCGTTGTGGAGCACAGGCTCCGGACGCGCAGGCTCAGCGGCCATGGCTCACGGGCCCAGCCGCTCCGCGGCATGTGGGATCTTCCAGGACCGGGGCACGAACCCATGTCCCCTGCATCGGCAGGCGGACTCTCAACCACTGTGCCACCAGGGAAGCCCAAGAATGTTGTTTTATATCAGGAATCCTAGTGGACTTTTTTTTAATCCCCTGTGTTCCTACTCCACCCAGAGCTAAGCGAATATGGGAGTCTTCTGTGGGTGAGTTGGTATTTTTCCCCCTGTTTCTCCCCTAGAGCATTGACTTTTGAGAAGTCCCAAATTGGGGGGAGGGGAGGGGTCTTTGATAACCTCCTTCCCAGGCCCAGACTTAAGACCTTTTCTTTCTCTTTCCTGCTGTTTTGTTTCTCCTAAGGCAGAGCTTCAGACAAAACTTGCACGCATTTAATTTGACCCTAGGGAACAGGAGTGAGGGTTGGGAAAAGTGAAACAAAGAAACAAAAGCCAGTACAAGATCGCCTTATCAAGGGGACCTGTGATATGTTCTTGATTCTCACAGGATCTTCTGAGGAGCCTTGTGACATGGAGACTAAAGGCAGAAGCATTTATTATTTGCTCCTGTCCCCCACTGATCAAGAGTGGCCCTACAGATATTAAGTCCTCTGAACTCAGGGGTTGCACACGTATGAAGGTCCAAGAGATTCCCAAGGTCATCCTACTCTGCAGAGTCAAATAGTCTCAGACAGGAACGAGAGGTAGATCACAAGTGCCCAAGATGAGGTGACACCTACATGAGGCTGGTCGAGGTCCACATGAAAATGGTCACCTCTGCAGTGGCTAGAATCAGAGTGGGGGTCAGAAGTACTGACGTGGTGCCCAGGAGGTCCATCTACAGCCCAGTGCCTCAGGGGAGCACCTGCTCTAGCTTAGGCTTACCCCGCTAGCATCATGCTCTCCTGTTATTCTGGCTTCAGCCTGTTTCTCTTACTTGACACTAGTTCATCTATGCTTTAACATATGCACATTTTCGATATTCAGCATTTTTAGAGAGGGATTTCACTACTCAATTTGTCTGCATAGTGCCAGATACAGAAGTAAAAGTCATTATTTTCAAAATGCTTATAATGTACTTTAATATTCCTTTCAAAGTTTGTTGAATATGGAAATCAAGCATCCCTTTCTGGAGTTCCCAGAACCTACCTTTGTGCCCTGTTTTGAAAGACAGTTCAGTCGATAATAATAATAACAACAGCTACTAGATTTTGAACACTTACTATGTGCCAGACACCATGCTGAGTGCTTTATAGGCAGTTTCTCAGTGAATCCTTCAGACAGTACTAGGATAGTCACTTTGGTTCCCATTTTATAGATGAGTAAACTGAGGCCTAGAGGTTGCCCAAAGGCACCTAGTGTATCAGTTGTTGATTTAGTTCAGAGCTTCCCCAATTTCACTACATAATCTGCCTTTCTGTGGAAAAGTCTTCCCTTCTCCCCACAGGACTTCTCCGAAAACCTACATTCAACCTAGAGGATCCCTTAAGCTTCAGGGTCCCTTGGCAGCTGCCTGGGAGTGAGCAAACTGAGCTTGAGGGAGCCAGGAGGCACACACAGAGCTTTCCTATCCACCCAGGAAACCTACCAGGGCCCCATAGGCCTTCGAAGGCTGGCAAATCCCAATTCCATAGGCAAATAGTGACCCGCCCCCCCCCCCCCCCCCACTAACCTTACAGACTGGTTACTGTCACTGCTGGAGCTCTGGGGAAGTGGGTGGGGGGAATCCAGGCCCAGGGAGCAGGTACAGAGCTAGAGCCAGCTGCCCCTCCATTCCAGCTGGGGGCCACCGGGTGAGCATTTCACTCTCCTCCGGTTGATGTACTCAGGGAAAAAGAAAGGTTCAGCCTGAGGGCTTGGGGAGTCAGAAGGTGTAGGGCTCCTTCTGGCTAAACTGTGCCTTTGTGATGGGGGGACAGCACACTTAAATATTCTAGGGAAATTAGAGCATCTCTGCGGTAATCCTCTGGCTTGGTCGGGGGGTCCCCAGAGTTCCTAGGAATGCATATGTGCGTTGAAAACCACAGAACCTGATTGTCAGCATGAGCAAGGACCTCGGGGGCAGGGACATTAAGGCCAACATCTTGCTTTACAGATCAGTAAGCTGAGGTCTACAGACCAGGGGCCTAGTGAAGGAGCCAGATTCAAACACAGTCTTCTCACCCTCTGAACAGGGCCAGCTCTCCTCTTCTGCACTTCCTCTGTATGTGTATGTGGCAGTCGGTGGCTGTGCGTGACTGTACACGTGAGGCAAGTTTATTAATTTGAACTCATGTGCTTTGTGTACCACGAGTGAATGCACAAGTGTGTGTATATGTCAGCGGCTGGGAGGGTTATATAACCAAGCTGAGCAAACTGCAACAACAAGACACACATCCCTCTTTGGAGCCCAAGCCATGTTTGGAGAAGACCAGTGCTTTCTCATGCCCAGACACCAGGGGAGGAAAGTGACCCCTCGTGGCTGCCCTGCCTGGTTGTGCTGACTTGTGCCATGTGCTGACATGGGCCATGTGGAAGATTGCAGCTGGCTGGGGCCTTGGAGTACCATTGTCTTCAGCCACCCCATGGCGTCTGCAGTGATGGCCATTGCCCTTCCTGTGTGCTAGGGCTGTAGTGCTCAAGTCCCCAAGGCCCTGAGGGATGGCCGGAGATGTCTGTCCTCCCCACAGTGCCCTCTGAGTCTTCTCTGACCAATCTGGTCTCCCGCCCCCAGCCCTTGTTATTTCAGGAGAAAGAAGCTTGTCTCTGCATCTGGACCTGGAGCTCTCAGGGGCAAGAATCACTTCTCTCATGGCCCCCACAGACCTGGCATTTTATCAAGGATGGGTTGATAAATGTGTGACTAAAACAGGATGGGATGGAAGGGTAGAAAGCAGAGCTGCAGAGCCACAGAGCATGCCTCTGCCCCAGGTGTCTCAGCCTCAACCTTGACCCCAAACCTGCTCCTTCTTCTCAAGCAGCGAGTGACACCACTGTCCACATAGGTTTACACGTCATAAAACTGGGAACGAGGGAATTCCCTGGCGGTCCAGTGGTTAGGACTCTGTGCTTTCACTGCCATGGGCCTGGGTTCAATCCCTGGTCAGGGACTAAGATCCCACAAACTGTGTGGTGCAGCCAACACAAGCAAACAAACAAAAGTAGGAGTGAGTCTGCCTCCCACTGCCACTGACATGCAATCAGTCATCAAGCACTGCCGATGCAAGAGTGCTTCTGAAAAGTAGATAACTCACATCTTGTCATGTCATAAGGATCTGTGAAACGCTACCAGGATTGTGTCAAAAGAACATAGGAGCTGGGATCTCCTTGGCGGGCCAGTGGTTAGGGCTCCAGCTCCCAATGCAGGGGAAACAGGTTCGACCCCTGGTTCAGGAGCTAAGATCCCGCATGCCACACGGCCCGGCCTAAAACAAAACAAAACAAAACACAGGAGCCAACCTGAATACGCTTCCACTAGCCGAAGGAAGGATTCCTTGAGCATCAGTAAGAATAATAACTGCAATAGACTGATTGACACCCATCAAACATGTTTAAATCCACTAATTCATATGCATTTTTAAAAGTCACTCATTTGTCCCTTTAGGAGGCTGCTAGGCAACCGGTAAATAAAAGGAAAGCATCAAATATTTAGCCTGTCTTTTATATATGATCTCTCCCTCAGGGTAAGTAAATAATCAATGAGGGGAAGTGTCACTTTGTAGAAGTATGCCTGCTAATAAAAGAAGAATAAATGATGTGGTGAAAATATCACAGCCCCTCATGAATACAGGCAATGAACATCAATGGCTGCAAAGGTCACAAAAAGAGAGCCAACCAGAGATTAGGTGCTCCTGATGGAAGCACACATCACCGCCTAAGAAGCAGTCCTTAAAAAAAAAAGTTGAATCTGAATTTGCTCAATTTACAGAAAATACAGAAGACAAAAGAACATACTAAATGGTACCACAGGGATGAAATCAGCCAAGTCCAGACTGTGGCGAACTACAATGATGAATGATCCAATTTCTTTCACAAAACAGTGTTACAAGGGACTTCCCTGGCGGCACAGTGGTTAGGAGTCTGCCTGCCAATGCAGGAGACACGGGTTCGAGCCCTGGTCCAGGAAGATCCCACATGCCGCGGAGCAACAAAGCCCGCAAGCCGCAACTACTAAGCCGGCTTGCCACAACTATTGAAGCCCATGCACCTAGAGCCCGTGCTCTGCAGCAAGAGAAGCCACTGCAGTGAGAAGCCCGCACAACAAAACGAAGAGTAGCCCCTGCTCGCTGCAACTAGAGAAAGCCCGCGCGCAGCAATGAAGACCCAACATAGCCATAAATAACTAAATTAATTAATTAATTTTAAAAAGAAAATAAAAAAGAAAATGAAAGAGAAGAAAATTATAAGATAATCAAAGAAATATAAACGCTGACTGGATTGCTGTTTCTGTTAATGAATTATTAATGATTTTTTGTATAATGTATTGTCTTATTTTAATTCCTTATCTTTTGGAGCTACATACTGAAATATTTACAGTTGAAATAATATGATCTCTTGAGCTTGCTTCAAGATAATCCAGGAGTTGAGGGAGGAGTGGGCAAGGGTATAGGTGAAACAAGATTGGCCATATGACACACAGGTACCCAGAGGTTCACCATACTATTTCCCCTACTTTTGTATATGTCTGAAATTTTCCATAATCAGTTTTTAATTCCTCTATATTAGTCTGTTAGGAGCTAAAATGTGGCTGTGTAATAAATGACCCCCCCCAAAACTCAGAAGCTTACTTACCATGGAAAAGGTACTAGGCACCAAGATGACTTGGCCATCTGACATCAGCCAGCTTCAGTCATTGGTCACTCTGGTGCTGTCACAATGGACACATGAAGGAAGTAGCCACAGTCAGAGGGATGGAGGCCATGCATGAACCCAACAAACAGTGTAGGTTCCCACTAACCAAGGCTGACTTAGCTACTATTGCTAACGAGTGTCCCAACTGCCAGCAACAGAGATGAACACCAGTCCCCCACTTAATACCATTTCTCCAGAAGACCAATTGCCTCCTTGGTGGCAAGTTAACCTGGGGGCAATTAACTATTCTGGGCCCCTTCCGTCCTGCAAGGACCAGTGGTTCATTATCACAGGATAATGTTTATTCCAAACAGCACCTTAACCAAATAATCCCAACCAGTAAGAATATATTCATTTCAATTCCCAGACTCAAGTCACTCCAGAAAGATTATGCTAAGAGGTATTGATTGTATTTTCCTACAGCAATTATACCAACACCCTGGTATGAACTATAGCTAAGGTCTTAGTCTTCTATACTCCCATCTGTGAAATGATCTCCTGGGATTCTTTACTCTGTGCTTTCACTAGCAGTCTGTGCATGAACTTGAACCATCTCAGCGCTCTCCTGACTGCCTTTGGAATGTCTTCTGTGTTTGGGGGTTGAATGTTGCTTGATGGTAAGCTTTGCTGTCAGCAAAATGATGGTTGAGTTTATAAAAGCCTGCTAAATGCCATTATTTTTTTTCTAGCTTTATTGAGGTATAATTGACATACAACACTGTATAAAGTTCAAGGTATACCTAAAGTGCCATTGTAAAATGATTACTTGTGCTATACCAAAAACAAAGCAAAACAAAAACCACTCAGAAGCTTAAAATAATAACCACACATTGTCATGCTCATGGGTCTGTGAGTCAGCTGTACCTTGAATCATCTAGCTTCAGGCTCCAAACCAGGTTGAGTTCAGGTGTGCTCTACATGTCTCTCATTCTCCTTGGACCAGTGGCTACCCAGGGCATATGGTCTGTTCCTGGACACTCATTCCAGGACCCAGACTGAAGGAGCTGCGGCTGTCCGGGAATGTTTTTATCATGACAGATTACTGCAGCACAAGAGGGCGTGTCCTGTGAGCAAGCATATTTCAAAGCTTCTCTTGTCAGATTCACAAACTTCCTAATGGCCAAAGCAAGTCACATAGCCAAACACAAAGTCAAAAGGTGGGAAAGTATTCTCTGTCCACTATGACAAGGGTATGGATGGAGAATTCTTTTACAGGGAGCAAAGATTTGGACCAATAATTCAATTATCACAGCCGCTTCAGCTCCATGCCACTTGCTTGGTTCAAGCCCTAGCATTAGACAATAGGAACATTCTGCTAGGAGCCCTGCCTGCCTCTTGTCTGGCCGTTCCAAACCTTGCTGCAGCCAGAGTGATTGTTTTCTCAGTAGTCCTCCTCCAGTTTTTTTTTCCTAATTGTGGTAAAACATACATAACATAAAACTGACCAACTTAACCATTTCCAAGTATACAGCTCAGTAGTGTTAAGTGTATTTACGTTGTTGTGCTACCAGTCTCCAAAATTTTTTCAGCTTGCAAAACCAAAACTCTATACCCATTAAACAACAACTCCCCCTTTCCTACCCCCCACCCAGTCCCTGGCAACCACAGTTTTTTCTGTTTCTATTAATTTGACTACTCTAGAAACCTCATATAAGTGGAATCACATAGTATTTGTCTTTTTGTGACTGGCCTATTTCACTTAGCATAGTTCATCCAAGTTGTAGGATATGTCAGAATTTCCTTCTGTTTTAAGGCTGAGTAACACTCCTTTGGATATATATACCACATTTTGCTTATCCATTCACCTGTTGATGGACACTTGAATTGCTTCCATGTTTTAGCTATTTTAAATAATGCTGCTATGAACATGGATATACAAATATCTCTTTGAGACCCTGCTTTAAATTCTTTTTAGTACATACCCAGAAGGGGAATATGGTAATTCTATTTTTAATTTTTTGAGTAACTTCTATACAACAGTAACTTCTATACAACAGTAACTTCTATACAGCAGCCACCATGGCTGTACCATTTTACATTCCTACAAGCAGTGCACAAAAGTTCCAATTTCTTTGCATCCTCACCAACACTTGTTATTTTCTGTTTTGTTTTGTTGTTTGTTTGTTTCTGATAGCATCCATCCTAATGGGTGTTAGGGTTCTTTTTAATTAAACTTTTTATTTTGTAATAATTGTAGTCACATGCAGTTATAAGAAATAATAGAGATTCCCTTCGTTTGGTTCCCATCCCCCAGCTTTCACCAGTGATGACATCTTGTAATAGTAATAATAGCTACACCCTGGAAATTGACATTGATACAATCCACCAGTCTACTTCAGATTTCAGCAGTTTGCATGATTTTTTAAACAGGTGAATCTGATCATATCACTTCCCTGTTTAAAACTTTTCTAAGGATGTTCATTGCATCATTGTTTTAATTATTTAAAAAATAAAATAAAAATTAGAAACAATCCAAAATGTTCAGCAACAGAGGAATGGTTTAATTGATTACATTACATTCTTATAATAGGCATATAATGCAGCCATTAAAAAGAACATAGCGGGCTTCCCTGGTGGCGCAGTAGTTGAGAGTCTGCCTGCTGATGCAGGGGACACAGGTTCGTGCCCTGGTCCGGGAGGATCCCACATGCTGCGGAGCGGCTGGGCCCGTGAGCCATGGCCGCTGAGCCTGCGCGTCCGGAGCGTGTGCTCCGCAACCGGAGAGGCCACAACAGTGAAAGGCCCGCGTACAGCAAAAAAAAAAAAAAAAAAAGAACATAGTAACCGTATATATACTGATATAGACTAGTTCCTGTGGTCCATTATTTTGCTACTGAGAAGATCCAGGTGCAGAATAGTGAGTACCTTTTGGGTATAAAGACAGAGAATGTAGGGAAGGATAGGTAAGACATTGTCCACAGCAGTGGTCTTTGGAGAGAAGCAAACAGTAGGCTGAGATTCAGGAGTGAGATGAAGACATTCATTCTGTTTTGCAGCGGTTCTCAGACTTTTTAATTTTGGACCCTTTTATACTCAAAATTATTGAGGACCCCAAAGCACTTTTATTAATGAGGGCTATTAGAAATTAAGACTAAGAAAATTTTTAAATATTTATATATTAATTCATTTAAAAATAACTATAATAAACCAATTACATATTAATGTAAAGAACATATTTTTATGAAAAGAAACTATTTTTTCCAAAACAAAATAATTTAGTGAGAAGAATGGCTTTGTTTTGCATTTTTTGAGAGCCTCTTTAATCCCTGGCTTAATAGAAAACAGCTTGATTCTCATATCTGCTTCTGCATTCACTCTATTGCAATGCATTTTTTTCATTGAAGTAAGTGAAGAAAACTCAGTGTCACAAAGATATATAGCTAGAAAAAGGAGGAAACTTCTAATAGCCTTTTGTGGTTATTCTTTTCTGATAGCACATCAAAATTCGACAAGTGGCATTTTCTTAAAGGTTAGTTGCAATGTAAATCTGAAACCATAGCAAGAACATTTTTCATACTCTGTTACCTTAAAATCTATTGTCCTGTCTTGCACTTTGAATGAATCTTTTATATGTGCATGACTTTGTAACATCATACGTTTGTCATTTGGAAAATACTGATTGAGTTATACAGATCTTCCAAATTTTAACACATTTAAGTATACAATATTGAAAAATCACATTTGTTACTGTCACTACTAATCTCATCAGAAAAGCCTTTAAGTACCAGTAAAAGAAAAAACTGCTGTTTTTCACAACACTTATGATACCCAATGTATGGATTTTTTTTTTCTACATCAACCAGTTTTCTAGACACCAACTGACACTAACTACTTGGAGGTACAGCAGACCCCCAGGTTAAGGGCTCAGTCCCACAGACCGCCACCACTTCAGATGCCAGCCACAAGTCCCAAGTTGTCCCTTGTACTGACAACTAATCAGTTACTAAGTCTGGGGTTCCCACAACCCCCTTTTAGACAATTTGCTATAATGGCTCACAGAACTCAAGGAGACACTTAAATTTACCGGTTTGTTATAAAGGATAAAATAAAGGACAGAGATGAAAAGCCAGATAAAGACATACATAAAGCAAGATCTGGGAGGGTCCTGAGTGCAGGAGTTCCATCCACATGGAGTTGGGGTGCACCATCTCCCAGCACATGGATATTTTTACCAACCCAGAAGCTCTCCAAATCCCTTTGGTTAAGGGATTTTATGAAGGCTTCATTACAGAGGCAAGATTGATTAAATCACTGACCATTGATGATTAAGTCAGCCTCAAGTCCTGCTCTCCTCCCCAGAGGTAAGGGATGGACCAAAAGATCCAACTGAAACAGGAGGGAAGGGGGCAGGGCACAACCTTTAAAACAATGACACAGCCACAGGACATGACAAAAACTGGTTAGAACTAACTAGATCCAAGATGGTGGAAGATTTGACTTCCAGTGGAACTTGAGCCTCATTGTGTGCTCATTGTAACATATTAGCATAAGCTAAGTGACACACCCACCAGCACCATGACAGTTCTGAGGCCAGCCAGGAGTTGATACTACCCTCCCTATTATACAGCTGGAAAAATTGAGGCCCAGGGAGGTAGAGTAACTTGCACAAGGTGGGAGCCAGGACTCACATATGGTTCTTAAGTCACTGGAGCAACCAAGGCATTCTAGGTCAGGACATTCAATTCAGAGTGGCAGCCTCAGGGGCCACCAGGGATCAGGGCAAAACAGCCTGAGGAAGGGAAGAAAACACAGGTGAAGTCTCTGTTTCTTGGAGCCAAGAGCTTCCTTGGAGAGAGTGGGGTGAGCTCTACTTAGTAGAGTCATCTTGGCCCTAGAGGCTAACGGTAACTTGGGGCAGCAAGTCTCTGGTCACCCTAACCCCTGAGAGGAGTGCCCTGGGAGGGGGAAGGGACCACAGGCTGATCAAAGGCAGTGGGCACCAAGTGGCCTCAGCCCTCCCATCTTCCCCCTCGTCCTCCAGGCTCCTGGTGGGACAGAGCAGTAAGTGCCCAGCCCTGCAGATTCAATCAGAGCGAGGAGTGAGGCCAGGCCAGCCTCAGGAGTATTGCTAGGAGCCCCACTCCTCTCTAGTCTCCCTGACCACCAAAGATCAAAAAGTGAGTGGTGGCCCAATTTCTGGAAATCCCCACCCTTTCCCCAAAATAACTGGAATACTCCTCCCACTCATTAGCCTATGAAATTACCCACCCTATAAAAACTGACAACCCATACCCTAGCGCTGCTCTCGCCTTCTGAGAGGGCCCACACTCCGTCTGTGGAATGTGTTTCTCTCTAAATCCACTTGTTACCTATCACTTTGTCTCTCACTGAATTCTTTCTGTGGTAAGACATCAAGAACCTGAGCTTCATTAAGTCCTGAGACTAGGTGTGTGATCTCAGTTAAAAGAAGGTGGGTTCGAGACTTCCGTAGTGGTCCAGTGGTTGAGAATCCATGCTTCCAATGCAGGAGGTGCAGGTTCAATCCATGGTCAGGGAGCTAAGATCCCACATCCTGCGTGGTGCAGCCAAAAAAAAGAAAAAGAACATGAGTTCAAGTCCCAGTCTGGGTTTTGGCTTGCTTCAAGTCCAAGCACGTGGGTTCAAGTCCCAATCTGAGTTGCACGGTTTCACAATCCCCTCTAATCTTATGATTAGTTCCTCTGGCAACCAGCCCAGCATCCTTCAGAAGTCATCTTATTAGCATAAATTCAGGTGTGGTTGAAAGGGGCTTATGATGAATAACAAAAGACCTTCTCTCACCCCTATGACTCTGGAACTTCCAAGGGTTATAGGAGCTCTGTGCAAATAAATGGAGGAAAACCAAATACATATTTCTTATTATATCCCAGTTTTGATGCCAAAAACTCGGCCTCTATGCTGAATCAAATCTTGGAGACAGAGATTTGGGTGATGTAGAAAAGGATAACTTCATTGCTTTGCCAGGCAAAGGGGGACACAGCAGGCTTGTGTCCCTCAAAACTGTGTGTCCCAGCCTAGGAGGATTTGGTGAGAAGTTTTATAGCAGTGGTTCAAGGGCAGGTTGCTGATAAGGATTAGGCTGTGTTCAGGGTCTGCACTCATTTAATCTGGCCTCAGGTGGTCTCCTTCTAATGAGCTTCTCTGGTTCCTTTAATCTGGCCTCAAGTAGTCTCTTGATGAAGTTCTCAAGGTTATTAAACTATGATCTTCTCCAGAATGAAGAATGCTAACATTTTCCATTTGTTCGGGGTTTTAGTTCTGTAAAGAGCTCAAAGAGGTGGGGTGGTGGTGTGATGAACTGGGAGATTGGGATTGACATATATACACTAATATATATAAAATGGATAACTAATAAGAACCTGCTGTATAAAAAAATAAATAAAATTCAAAAAACAAAAAATAGAAAGAAAATAATCCAAAAATACAAAGATGGTTGTACAAGAGTTAAATGTAGCTTTAAATGATAAAAAAAAAAAAAAAGCACTCAAAAACATTGTTATGTATAACCCTTGAAGCAGAAACAGGACCCTGCCCCAAGGCTGCACTACTGTTTCTTGGCTGCTCCTCCCTTGTCTCTTCATCCCCTCCCTTCCCTGATTAGCAACTGTTTGAAAGACTTCCATGCCCAGGTGCCCCACAGGGTCCTGCTTGGTTTCAGTATCGCAGTAGGAAGCTGTGAAGCTCACAGTGATGAATACAAGTTTTCCAAAATTCTAACTTTTGCTTGAAAGTTCAAATTTTACTGTAAGCAACAAATAGTGTCCGTCGTTTTCCATGAAGTGACAGGTTCACCACATTCATTTTCAAGAAAATGTCTGTCCAACTATCAGAGTCTGAATCATCAGTGTTTGTCACTCATTTTTTTCAAGTAAAAATGGTATTCCATGAAAACAGCTAGTTTGGCTGGCAACTCAAAGACTCACACAAGTGTGTTTCCTTGAGACAACCAACATACTTTGGATGTTGAAGTGCTTCATGCTTACTTTCCCCTTTCTCACACAGAATATTAAAAAGACAGACATGTACTACTCACAGATTGAGATTTAATAAAATTAATATTTTTTACTGCTCCATCAAGGGCATTCATATGACAAATACACAGCAATGAAGCCTACAATGACTACCAGTATAGTTTGGTGTGGTGGGGAAGAAAAACTTTTCCTCTACCCTCTTAGGTTCAGAATCTGGGGGCCTGTGGATTAAACAAACAAAAGACAGATTTACAGGAGAAGAGCATACAATTTTTATTAATATTTACATGTATGGGAGTTTACAGAAAAGAACTGAACCTCAAAGACGTTATTAGGGTTGAGAGCTTATATATCATTCTAACAAAGGAAAGGGGGTTTGAGCTTTGAGGAATAGTAAACCATGGGAAAGTGGCTAGGAAATATATGAAGGAACTGATGGAAGATAAGGGTTATTCTAGTAAGGTCTGTCTACATAGACTCATCTTTGTGTTCACTCTTCATCTCCAGTGATGAGTCTCTCCTCTCTTCCTGGTACTGAGGGAAACACCTCCGCAGAGGGAAATCAATGCCCTACTTTTAGGTAGATAAAGCGAGGATAAAGAACTCTTCCTGCATCTGTTGATTCTCAATTGCCTTCAGGTCACAATAATCCTTATGCCAAAATGGTATACTTTGGGGTGGCATATCCTGATCCCTTCATGTGCCACTGCCTTAATTTGTGCTAAGGCATTAACAGATTTACCCACCATTCTTTTGAATGATCAGTCAAATGATAACATAATGAAAAGGGTAAATAATGTCTTAGTATTATTGTAAACGAGCAGGACCCTGTGGGGCCCTCCTGGGCACAAAAGCCTTTCTGTGATCTGCCCCCCACCCTCACTCCTTGTTCCTTATTTGCAGGATAAAGGCTTCAGCCTCCTAGATTTCCCTGAGTTCCAGGGAACAGATTTAAACAGTTGCTAATCAAGGAAGGAAGGGAATGCAGAAACAAAGGAGGAACAATCAAGAAACTATAGTGCAGCTATTAAAGCAGGATCCCGGTTCCTGCTCAAGGAATATACATAACAAAATCTTTGATCTTCTACTGGGACTAAGGCCCCCACCCAGGTGGACGATGGTAACTTCAGGCTGAGCACAAGATTCCTGGAAAACCACCCTGTTACCTCACCAGCAACCAATCTGAAGAACGCCACACCCTGCAGCCCCACCCCCAAATTTTGCCTATAAATACTTCTCCCTGAAAACCATCAGGGACTTCGCTGGGTTCTGAGCACAAGCCACCTGTCCCCCTTGCTTGGCCCTGCAACAAACCTTTCTTGGCTCTTCCAACTTTTTGGTTTGTTTGGCCTCATTGTGTGTCGAGCACACCAACTTGCCTTTGGTAACAGGAGTCCTGTATTTTTATTTGCTCGATCTGGCAACCTTAGGCAAGCCATTACTCTTCAGCACCCCACGCAAGGTAAACCCCTTTTTATAAACAATGTCACCTCTGTCTTTGTTAGTCCTTGCCGCCTCCATGGGAAGCTTAAACAGCTTACTGAAATGAATACTTTCAGTTCCCAAACTGCCCAGACACAGGGGACAGAGGCAAACCGTGGGCTGGGATGGATACTAGGGGTAAGGGCACGTCTCTTCCTGTAAAGGGTTGGGGGGGCTCTCCATTTCAGCTTGGTCACAACCTCCTTTTATTTATTTATTTTTGGCTGTGTTGGGTCTTCATCGCTATGTGCAGGCTTTCTCTAGTTTTGGCGAGCGGGGGCTACTTTTCGTTGCGGTGCACGGGCTTCTCATTGCGGTGGCTTCTCTTGTGGAGCACAGGCTCTAGGCCTGCAGGCTTCAGTAGTTGTGGCACACAGGCTCAGTAGTTGTGGCTTGTGGGCTCTAGAGCACAGGCTCAGTAGTTGTGGCACACAGGCTTAGTTACTCCTTAGCATGTGGTATCTTCCCAGACCAGGGATCGAACCTGCATCCCCTGCATTGGCAGGTGGATTCTTATCCACTGCACCACCAGGGAAGCCCACAACCTCCTTTCTTAAGCCACCTCTTCTCCCCACATTCCCATCAGTCCTCTCTCTAACCTTCCAGGACTGGTGTCTCTGCAAACTCTCCCCCCATAAGACTGACCACCGCTCCCCACAGAGCACTGAAACCCAGCTCTACCTCCCAGACGGCCCCCTGGGTGTGTATGATTTCCCTGGCAGGCGGGCTCTGCTCTGAGGTTGGGGGTGGTGATGGGTCCTCCCTCTCAGCCCATTGCTCTCCACCAGCCCCAGCTGCTTGCATTTTCTCCCTTTAAGGACCTGAGAGCAAACTCTCCTCCCTGCTGGACTTCTTCCTCCTGAAGATCACAGAGTGGGGGATGCACCCTCTAGCTTGCATGAGGCCCTGATTTTCCTCATTAACCTGACCTTGACCCTTTTCCCTGCTGAGAGTACAGCCCCCACCTTATTAAGCTGAAGATGCCTTTCCCTCCTGCTGGGCTGCATGTCCTAGAAACTGAAAATGCTTGCTGCTGCACCACCCGATTGGATGGTGCAAATCTGCCCTCTCCTCCAGCCCAGGGCTCCTCTCTGAGAAGAAGACCACAGAGGGAGAGATTTGGATGAGGCGGCCCCAGCCATGGGCCAGTCCCTAGGAGGGGCTGTGTGAAGTCAGACGCAGCAAACATCTCCTGTTGTTGGGCACTGATCTGGAAAAGAGCTGTGATCAAAATCAGAGCAGGTTTGCCCCCGTGGAGCCAGGGATGGGTATATTCTGGAAGGGGTGATGTGTTCTCCTAAGGAGGTAACGGGAGAGCTGGGACTTGTGTGAGCAGGTGGTCACTCTTGCTGGGTGTGGAGGAGTGGGCAGAGGCTTTAGGGCCAGCCCAGCCCGCCATTCCGATTCACAGGGGAGGAGAGAGAGAGGCTGGAAGGCAAGTGAGTTGTCTGAGATCAGAGTGACTGAGGCCTAGAACTTAGGGCTTTGGGCTCTCCATCGGGATAGGAGACCTCATGGCCAGGTAGCAGATTCTCCCTCCCTCTGCTCCTGGAGGGGAAAGGGTGGGATTTCCTGGTGAGTCTCGTGCCAGAAAGAACTCTTGGGACTAATTTAATCATTCCTCCCCTCTGAGGCCTGTACCCTAGCTGCTGCTGTTGGACTCACAAGGTCAGGGAGACTGGCTATGGGGTCCTGGCTGGACACCTTCTGGTTTAAACAGAATGGCTTCCCACAGGTGTGGACACCTAGATCAGAGGAACCTGGGTGACAAAAGACTGCCACCGCCTGTATCACTTGCAGGCCTGGGGCAAGAGAACATACAGAGGCTCCTACCCGTGGCTGGCTTCCCTTCTCTTTGGGGGCATGTTGCATATTTCAGAGATGGCCACCACAATATATCCAAGTACCTTCTTACAATGTACTTTGACACATGTCCCATTAAGACGTGGAGCCTGTGTGCCCTGCCCTCTCATTTGGGCAGCCTTATGACTGCAGCAGAAACGATGCTATATGATTTCTATAACCCAAAGTTATAGAAATCACGAAAGGTGATACAGCTTCTGCCTGATCCTTTTCAGGACTCTTGTTCTTAGACCCCAGCTGCTATGCCGCAAGGAAGTCCAGGCGCACAGCAGCATAGGTGGAGGTGCAGTGCCCACAGCCAGCATCTGACTGCCACCACGTAAGAGACCCGAAAAGAGAACAGTCCATCCTGAGTCCGGTCAAACTCCAGAACCGTAAGAGATAACGATAAAATGGTTGTTCCTGTTTCACACCACTAAGTTTTGGGGTGGTTGGAAATACAGTAGTGACTGGAACATATTCTATCATAGGCTCCATCCTGCACCATGAGTAGCCTAGGACTCATGTGTGTTGGCACCCCCAGAACGTCTGTTCAAACTCTCTACACTCTCCCTGTGTCCTCTTGCACAACAGCACCATTGGCCAGCTCTCGGGAAGATAAGGTGGGCAGAAACCAGTTCAGGTCTGGAAAGTGGGCTGGGGGCCTTGTAGGCAGGGGACCCAGAGTGTAGTCTAGAATGGAGTGTGGCTTCTACTCCTGGTCCCAGTGGAGCAGGGAGGGCAGGACCAGAGTGAGGGCTTCTAAAGCCCAGCGCCCAGGCAGGGGCAGTACTGGCGGAGTACTTTATATCTACTGTCTCTTGTTCCTCCCCCAGCCCTGCCCCACTGGGCTCATTGTCTTCGTTGCCCACAAGAACACAGAGGCTCACAGAAAGTCAGCCACAGGGCACAGGCACACCAGTAGCAGCCAAGGTCACATGGTGGCCTTTGTCATACCACATGGCCCCCAAGGCCCTCCTTGGCTCCAAGACACTTGATTGAGCATTTCTCAGACATACAGTCTACCTACCTTTGTTTAAAAACCAAACAAAACTGTACCCACTTTAGACTAAAACGGGAGGCCCGAGGAGCCTGAAATAGGAGAACCCAGCCTTGACCGTGGGGGATGAGGCCGGAACTCAGAGTGCTGGAGGCGTCCAGCTGCCGTCCATCCAGGAGCCCAGTCCTGTTGGAGGTCACCAAACCAGCTGGTGGAGACTCATTTATCTCTTTAGCTCCCCACCAAAGGACCTCTTTATCAGCCCAGTCTTTAAACCCGATGTCCACCCCAAGGAGTGTCTTTTAAAACCGTTTGGCCTTGAGAAAGGCAGTCTGCCCCTTATCTCTCTGTTTTGTTCTGTGTTGGCTTCCTGGTGGGTTATCGGGGGAGGCTTTGGTTTCTCCGTCTCCTGTTATCTCCCTGCTGGCTTTCAAGGCTGCCCTCTCAGCAGCTCCTGGCCTGAGCTGGTGCCTTACCCTGCAGAGACTAGAGAACTGGCGGGGCAGGAGCCTTCCCGCCGGTCCTTCCTGAATCCCAACTCCTGGAACTTGTCTGCCCCTTGTCCAGCTGCGTGCTCAGCAAGGCTGGCTGTGTGTCACTTGTGGCTTCTCCAGGGACATATGACATCAAGAGGGCAAGCCCCATGGAGCCTAGATTTGGGGAGTTCACAGAGCAGCCACTTTTAGTTTTTTTAGGAAAACCAATGTAGGCTTCTCACTTCACTTTTGTATGTTTATTTATTTGCCAAATACATTACAAAAAGTAACTTCTATTTCTTAAGACAGGATGAGGGGGATTCCCTGGTGGTCCAGTGGTTAGGACTCTGCGCTCTCACTGCCAAGAGGGCCCGGGTTCAATCCCTGGTCGGGGAACTAGGATCCTGCAAGCCATGCAGCGTAGCCAAAAAACAAACAAAAAACACCGCCCAATAATGTCAGATTAAAATGATGGTGTCCCCCCACTCCCAGCCCTATCCTCTGACAAGAAAGGATGCTGGCAGCCTCATATAATCCCTGAGGCCTGGGAAAACCTTGTCTGGGTTGCATCAGCTCCTGGATAGGTATTAAGACCCAGATCTGAGGAAACAAGGCTCTGGGAATTCCACAGAGCTGCCAGGTCCTTGTACACACAGGGCTGTTTCATGGCCTGCATAGCACCCTTGCCTGCGATGCACCCCCATCCCCTCCCTCACACTCACACTCATGCTTCAGACACAGCCCAGGTGTCTCCTCCTCTAAGTAAGGCCTGCACTGTGGGTGTAGGATGTGTGCGGTCACACAGGCCCTGTGCTGAGAAGGGCCCAGTGCTTGGTTTAATGCTCTGCCATCGCCATCTCAAAATCTGAGCAAAGGGCCTTGCGTTTGCATTTTGCATGGGGCCATACAGGTTATGTAGCCAGTCCTGCTTCCATAACATCTTTCTGATGTCATCTCTCACCCTAAGCTGAATCTGGGGCCTCCACTGCACTCAGACAGTCCCTCTGCTCACTCCCCGATCACTCTACGCTGAAAGCCCTACTCACTTATCTGTCTCCCCACTAGACTCTGAACCCCCTGAGGGCTGGGGCAGAGTCTATGTGAGTCCCACACCATACTTAGTACATGGCAGGTACTCAGTAAATGTGTGTTAACATAAATAGTCCAGGGGAAGGCTTGGCCCAGTTCCTTATGTGATTCTGGCTAGAGCTGGGCTTTGACCCACTTCTCCTGCTTTGGGGCCAAGACAATCTTCCCTGCCCTCTTGCTCTCCTGACCAGTGGCCAAAGGCCAAAACCAACCCAGACCAAAGCCAAACATAAACTTGTTTTTCTGCCCTAGGACCCAAATTAATGTATTTTGTTTTTTCCCAAAGGTACTCACCATTTTCTAGAAGAGTTAAAGCCAACTAATCCAGACCGTCAGAACACCCTCAACTCTCCAGTGCTGGGTGGAGTAGAGTGAGAGTGAGGACCCAAATACCACCCAAAGAGGACTAAGACCCCTGCTGGGCCATAAGGGACTCAAACCAGGTCCCAGATATGAGGAACCAGTAAGCTGTGAACAAGGGGAGTGGCAAGTGCTGAGGCTAGATTATACAGGAGCAAAAAAACCGAAGGGTATGGCTTATACCAGTTCTGCCACATCCACCATGCAATCCCCTTACAGCCTTTCATTCATTCGTTCATTCATTCATTCAACCACTCACGCAGGGGATGTCTAGTGAGGAAGACGGACAGATTCCAATCTTTTTAATGCTTAGGTTCCAATCTTCTTTGGAACAAAGCAGAGTCTATAAATAATATGGGGGAAACAAGCCATTGGTCCCCACCTGGCTCTCTGCACTGGACAGAGGTTCCACAGACGCACCTCCTGGGCTTTTGCTGTCTTTAAAGGCAGCCCTCTCCTTGCTCTGGGACCTAGGCCCAAGCCAGTGGTTATCTGAGCATGCAACAGGCAGCACTGTGCTGTGCGCTGAACTTCCCCAACTTCCCCAGGGCCTCTCTCTCCTCCCTTAGCTGAGTTCTCACCCAGCTGCTCTAGGCCCCATCTGATTGGACCCTAGTGGAAGCCAGACCCGGAGCCACAAGGTCTCCTCTGCCTGCCCTGGAGGCCTGGGAGGTAGAACTGACCATGCCTCCCCTCAACAAATATTTAAACACCCTCTGGGTGCCCAGTTCTGGGCTCAGGAGGGTGTATCCAGCCCCAGGAGGGAAGGGATCTGGTCTGCTTTCTAGAGCTCTGGTCCCCATTGTGGGCACCCGAGAAAGAGGTGTTGAAGGAATGAATGGCCAGGCCTGGGCAGACTAACTTCTGGACAAAGTTGGGGCACAGATGATCAGTGCTTGGCTGGTCAGAGAGGGAAGAAGTCAGGAGTGTGGGAGAGGTGAAAATAAAACGTTTCTATTCTCTAAATTCAAGAAAAGAAAAGACTTCTGGGGCCAAGCCCTAAGCCACGAACAGATCCATTTTAAACCTGGCAGAACCATTGACAGCCTTACGGCAGTACGCTGAGAGCCAACCAATCAGTGGTGGTCTCATTCCAGTGACCACGCTTCTGAGAGCCAGCCAATCAGCAACAGCCTTATTCCCCAGCGCTACCGCTTCTGAAAGGCAACCAATTCCTAAACTTTAAGGTTGAAAGTCAGCCAGTCTGCAAACAGTCTGGCTTCTGAAAGTCAGCCAGTTGCTGAACAGAATGCTTTCCATACCCTGTGTAAGATCAGCTCTTGCGTTGCAGAGATTTTGTGCTTTCATAGCAAGTACAGTTTTCTTTTTTTCTTTTTGCAAGTAATAAATACAGCTTCATTGTTTCATATACATATGGGGTGGCCGGGGGAGACTTGCACTTAGAACACGTGTCCCAGTGTGACCGGCGGTTTCTGGGCCTCTGGGCCACTTCTCCATAATCCTGTCCTCTTCTTTCCCCAGTGATGTCTTGAGAACTGGGGAGAGAGAGTGTGTGTATGGGGTATCTTCACAAGATCCTCTGTGGGACCCCACAAGTGGGGGAGCCGGGCTCAGCCTAAGGGAGATCCACGGGCAGACACAGCCCAGCTCTCCCAGGGCTGCTCTGAAAGGGACACTGATGGATGGGGAGATGACATCACATCTGATTGGAGTGACATGGTCTGACGGAGAAGGCAGGACACCTAAGAGCAATCAGCAAAACAACTCTGGATCTCCCAAGTCTCACTCAGCCAGACCCCTCTTCCTGGCCCAGGAGGTACTGAGGAGGGTGGGGAGGGTAAGTCAAGGAGGGCTTCCCAATGGAAGTGACGTTCAGGGGACTAGAATGCCTTCCCCAGTCATGCTCACATTACTCGCCAGCACTTCGTGTCAGGGAAATGAAGAGGACAACACAGCTTCTCCTTTCCATCTTCTCCCAGTCCTGTCCCCCAGTATCCCTCTGGCTAAACCGCTGATGGGGTTGTTACCAAACGCAAGTTCGTGTGCCCGACACACAGAGGCCAAACAAACCAAATCAAAATGTCAGAGTTTGAAGCAGAAAAAGATTTATTACAGAGCCTTGCAAGGAGAATGGGTGGCTTGTGCTCAGAAAACCCCTGAACTCCCGGAGGATTTCAGCAAAGCATTTTTAAAGACCAGGAGAGGGAGGGGCGTGCCGGGGTATGTGATCAGCTCATGAACAATTCTCTGGTTGATGTTGAGGTAACAGAGTGGTTAACATTATCAGTCCTTAGGCACCAGTAGGTCTGGGGGCACCATGCTCAGGATCATCAAGTAGTTAATTTCTTCCATTTGGCGGTGGATTTTAGCATCTGAAAATCTCAGGAAATATGCATGAGATACTATTATCTGGGTACTTCAGAGAGGAGCTACAGCAGAGGATATGGGGGAGGGTGTCTGTCCTGGGAAGGCCACAGAGGGTCCTGCTTGGTTACAGGGTGAGCCCAAGGCAGGACCCCCAGGAGGAGAGCTTCTGTGAGCTTCTTGGAAGAGGGGCCTGGGATGGCCTGAAGGAGGTCTGGTTGGGGCACTCTGAGTGGCTGGTACGATAAGCAGAATCAGCCTCTGAGAAGATTCTGTGTCCCCTGTCTGCTTTGCCCCATTCTTCTTCTCCCCACAAACACCTGTCTCTGCACCTCCCCTTCACTGAGTAAATGAAATACATTAAGGTGTCTTTTTCATTCACTGGAATAGACCTAAAGTGGCAACCAACTATCTCAATAAGTTGTGCTTTACTAAGTCCTAGTCTGGTTGGGAGTTTGAAGTGATTTTGGACCTCCCCTTGTGCAATGGGTGCAGCACCCACCCAGGTGCCCTCCCTGCAGACTGCCTACTGGTGCTCCTTTCTTCAGCCTCCCACCCTCACCCCCATGCAAACATCCAAAAGGCTGATTTGCATAACATTTTGCCTGTGTTTGCGTGGTGGCTCCTCTCTCCTTTTGGAGCCAGCCTGGAACTCCTGGGTTCTGGCTGCAAGGAGCTCTGTTCCTTCATGCCTGCCTGCCTGCAGAAGGACCAGCTTCCTCAATTCTTCTCCCCTGATGTTAATCTGGGGCTAAAGTAAGGCCAGCAAAGTGCCTACACCAAAAATAATAATAATAAAATAAAGAGATACTCTTTTTCGGGGGGGGAGGTGGGCACCACACCACACGCCTTGCCAGGTCTTAGTTCCCCAACCAGTAATAGAAACTGGCCCCCGGCAGTGGAAACACCTAGCCCTAACCACTGGACCGCCAGGGAATTCCCCTCCTTTTTTTTTAATTGAGGTGTAGTTGATTTACAATGTTGTGCTAGTTTCTGCTGTACAGCAAAGTGACTCAGTTATATACACATAGACATACTTTTTTTTTTTATATTCTTTTCCATTATGGTTTATCCCAGGAGATTGGCTATAGTTCCCTATGCTATACAGTAGGACCTTGCTGTTTATCCATTCTAAATGTGATTGTTTGTATCTAGTAACCCCAAACTCCCAGTCCATCCCTCCCTCTCCCCTCCCCCTTGGCAACCACAAGTCTGTTCTCTATGTCTGTGAATCTGCTTCTGTTTTGTAGATAGGTTCATTTGTGCCATATTTTAGATTTGAGATTCCACATATAAGTAATAACATATGGTATTAGTCTTTCTCTTTCTGACTTACTTCACTTAGTATGATAATCTCTAGTTGCATCCATGTTGCTGCAAATGGCATTATTTCATTCTTTTTTATGGCTGAGTAGTATTGCATTGTATATATGTACCACATCTTCTTTATCCATTCATCTGCAGATGGAACTTTAGGTTGTTTCCATGTCCTGGCTATTGTAAATAGTGCTGCTATGCACATAGGGATGCACGTATCTTTTTGAATTATAGTTTCGTCCAGGTATATGCCCAGGAGTGGGATTGCTGGATAACATGGTAGTTGTATTTTTAGTTTTCTGAGGAACCTCCATACTGTTTTCCATAGTGGCTGTACCAACTTACATCCCCACCAACAGTGTAGGAGGGTTCCCTTTTCTCCACACCCTCTCCAGCAGCTGTTATTTGTAGACGTTTTAATGATGGCCATTCTGACTGGTGTGAGGTGGTACCTCATTGTAGTTTTGATTTGCATTTCTCTAATAATTAGTGATGTTGAGCATCTTTTCATGTGCCTACTGGCCATCTGTATGTCTTCTTTGGAGAAATGTCTATTAAGGTCTTCTGCCCATTTTTCGATTGGGCTGTTTGTTTTTGTTGTTGTTGAGTTGTATGAGCTGTTTGTATATTTTGGAGATTAAGCCCTTGTCGGTTGCATCATTTGCAAATATTTTCTCCTGTTCCGTAGGTTGTCTTTTCACTTTTTTAATGGCTTCCTTTGCTGTGCAAAAGCTTGTAAGTTTGATTAGGTCCCATTTGTTTATTTTTGTTTTTATTTCTATTGCCTGGGAGACTGACCTAAGAAAAGATTGGTACAATTTATGTCAGAGACTGTTTTGAAGAGACACTCACTCTTCCGTGCTGACTCTGCACTTTCAGGACGCTGAGGGTGAGAGCCTCCTAAACTTTTGCCCCCTAGATGCCTCACTTGCCTTACTGGAGCCCCTGCTGGGAGTGTTCAGGCCCCTGGAGTCTGAAATCAAATCTTATCAAATATGCCCTAAAAGCTGTTAATTCTGAGTCTGTCCTTGAGCTGACCTAGGCACCCCCTTCCCTGGCCCCTGACCCCTCTTGGAGGGGAAGCTAGAAGAGATAAGAAGGGGTCTGAGATAGGTGGGACTGTGAGATCAATGTCAGGATCAAGAATCAGAGGGGACGCCCCACCCACCCACCCCAGGAACTGAAACCACATTGAAGGAATCTTGGAGTGACATGCCCTCAGAGGCAACCAAGCAGGCCAGTGATTGGGACTAAATGCTGATGTGAAACCCAGAACCCTGAGCTGAACTTGACCCCTGCACAGCCTATCCTGGGGATTACCTGGCCCTTCCCAGAGAGGTCTGAAAGGCTCTGGGGAAGGCCGGGCTGAAGCATGAGGTTTAAACTCCAGGTCTCCAGGTCTCTGATAGGAATTAGCTGTGAAGGAGGACTGTTGTGAGACCAGGAGAGACAAGGCAGTAAAAGATCTGCTTGTGTTGTGGAGGACCTGGGGGTGGCGTGCATTGTCAGTGGGTGTGGGCGTGTGCCCCCATCTCCATGCTTAGGCCTCAGTACCTGCTCAGGCACTGGGCGACCTTCCCCCTCTCTCGGCCCTGCCTGTTCCTCACTCTGCAGAGAGCTTTATCCTGCCTGACCCCTTGGGCATCCATCCTGCTTTCAAAGCTCATCCAGAGCCTGGAAGCCCATAGTGCCTGAATCACTGTTTGCGGCCTCAGGAAGTGTTTTCTTGGAAATTCCGTGGTGGTCCAGTGGGTAGGACTTGGCGCTTTCACTGCTGTGGCCCAGGTTCAATCCCTGGTTGGGGAACTAAAATCCTGCAAGCCGTGTGGCGTGGCCAAAAAAAAAAAAAGTGTTTCCTTAAGTCTACCTGGAGGAGAGCGTGCCCCGGCTCACTGGCCTCTTCTAGCAGTTGGGTGGCGGTGGTCCACAAGCCCACGTGGGCAGAATGGGGGGTAAATTAAGTGCAGGGTGAGCGCCCTCCCGTGTGTGGCGAGGTGCCGAGCCAGGGCTGGGTGTGTGTGTGTGTGTGTGTGTGTGTGTGTGTGTGTGTGTGTGTGTGTGTGTGTGTGTGTGTGTGTGTGTGTGTGTGTGGAGGTGCTCCTGGATTATTCCAGGCTGGGTCTTCTGCATTCCCTGCGTGTCTGAGAGGCCTGAGCTCACTGGACAAACACAACCCTGGCAGGTGGCAGGCAGGCCATTGTTTTCAGGAGGTATTTCCTCACTTCCTTTTGGGAAAGGTGAAAGCAAAGACAAGAAGGAGTTGACTAATGGTTCTGAGCCTCACCTCCCCAAGTGTGAAGTGATTCCAAACTCCCCGCTCCCATATTTCTCCTCCCACCTCCCCCAGGGCTGGGGAGCCCAGGAGGTCCTGACACTTATGAGACCTCTGATGGGCAGGCCTCTAGCCTTGGCTTGCAACCCTCTAGTGACTTATGCCCCCCAGAGAGTATGAGGTGATAAAAAACAGAACAGACTTCGAGACTGGACTAGAAGTGGTGGCGTGGGGAGGCTGGAGGGAACTGATCGTAAATCAGAACTTGTGGGGCACACCCCACACCACTGGCAGGTTTGACAGTGAGGGGAAGCAGAATATGCCACCCCAGGAGGTGTCAATTTCGCACGTGGATTATTTTGAACTGAAGACAGTGGGCTCCTGGAGGGCTCAGGAAGAGCTTTTTACTTCCTCCCTAACTGCCTAAAAGAATTTAGAGGGGCCTGTACCAGGAAGGATAACTTTTCACATCAGGAAGACTTATCCCCGACCCCTACCCCCTTCTCCTTAGCTCAGGATGGTATGTAAGCCTCAATTACTCCTGACTGCCCTTGGGAGTCTCATATTTTTATGGGGCTCCCACATGTATGAAATTTGTTTTTCTCCTATTAATCTGTCCTATGTCAATTTAATTATTAATCCAGCCAAAGAGCCTAGAAGGGAAAAAGGGAAAAGTTTTCCGCCCCTACAGCAGTGTCTGGGGCCAGGCCAGCCAATGGCGTGAGTTCCAGGGAGAGAAGTTCCAGCTCAAAAAGAAGAAACTTTTCCCAACAGAGCTAGTGATGCCGAAAACTTGACCTCTGTGCACCGGTGCTGAATCGAATCTCGGAGATGAGTTTTGGGTGACGTAGAAAAGAATAGCTTTATTGCTTTGCCAGGCAAAGGGGGACACAGCGGGCTCTGTGCCCTCAAAAACCGTGTGTCCCAATCTGGGAGGATTTGGTGAGGAGTTTTATAGCAATGGCTCAAGGGAGGGATTGCTAATAAGGATTAGGGTGTGTGTAGGGCCTGTACTCCTTTAATCTGGCCTCAGGTAGTCCCTTGATGAGCCCTTCTGGAATGAAGAATGCTAACATCTTCCATTTGTTGGGGGTTTTAACTCTGTAAAGAGCTCAAAGATGTTGTTATGTGTATCCCTTGAGGTGGAACCAGGACCCTGCCCCAAGGCTACACTATTGTTTCTTTGCTGCTCCTCCCTTGTCTCTGCATCCCCTTCCTTCCCTGATTAGCAACTGTCTGAAAGGCTTCCGTGCCCAGGAGCCCCATAGGGACCTGCGCAGTTTCACTAGGGCCCTAGGGGCCATGATCACGATTTCGGGGAACTAGTAAGCTTTCTGTCACTGGAGGAGTACAAGTAGACAGTGGGCATCAGCAGGGCTGTGATGGCTTCCAGAAGGGCCCCCAGAGGGGCCCCGGGTGATGGGATGAGACTCTTCTCTGGGAGCATGGCCAGGAAGGATATCTTCCAGCCAGGCTGTCTGAGCAAAGGCTGGGGACTGGAGGGTTGGGCATTGCCTGAATATCCCATTCTCAGGATGGGCTTCTCCTGTGGGCATCAGTAGTTGGCCCTTAGCTTCCTCCCCCAGCTCTGTTTCTGTCCCAGCTCCTGTCACCTGACTCAACTCATTCTCACAGCCAGGTGAAAGCAGGACTGGCGTCCAAAGGTCATCTCTGCCCAGCATCAGACCAAAGCACCACAGTCCCCTCAGGCTCTTCAGGGCTGGGCCTTACCTCCCTCTAGTGCCTCTTGGACCCAGGTGAGTGATGGGTTTTCCTTCTCAAGGCCCAGACCTGCTTGCTGCTCAGGTGAAGCGTCTGGGGTTGAACCAATAGACCTTGCCCCTCCCGTGCTGCTCACCTCTCCCAGAGAGAACTGCTTCACAACCAGGCACAGGAAGGGCGAGGCTGTGTCATGGATGGGCACCGATAGGGAATGGGGTTCAGTGACACTGCACAGGGGAGGTGGTGGGGGCCAGAAGGGATCTTCCTGAGCCCTGGGATTCTATAAGTGGGGCTGCTCTGGGTGTGAGATGCAGGGGCCTATTCAGATGAGATGCAAATCAACCCTGCGGTGCCCCAGCCCATCCCAGGGCCTCCCTTCACCTTCCTCCTGCCTGACTGTTGCAGGGAAGCCGAGCTGGGGCTGAGCAGTCACTAAGGGGGCTGGGACCCTCAGCTTCACGCCGGGAGAGGTTCTTTCCCTCCTGCAGCCTCAGTTTGCCCACTTGAATTATGTCTAAGAGCTTGTTTCAAGTGAACTGAGGTCTAGGAGGCTGTCCAGCCAGGACTGGGTTGGGGTGGAGTAGGGGATGGGGAGGTCTTGGAGGCCAGAGAAAGTAGGAACCCATCTTGGCCTTGAGGTGTAACATCCCAGCAATGTGGCCAGCCAACTTCTGGCTCAAGGGTGAGAGGCGATGAGCCTGAGGGTGGTCGTGAGGGTGGAGACAGCTTGTGCTATTGATATGCAAAGGTCAGGATGGTGGACGCTGTATACTCCAAGTGTAGGCAATAAGCGGGGAGCGGGATGTATGCAGAGAACTTTAAAACAGTAACAGAATAAAGTCTATCCGCCTTTTATTCTCCCATGTGCTGGCAGTCCTAAACCCTGTCAGTGGCAAAATACTCGCCTCTGAAAGTCTTCTATTAGTTGATATTCTAAACAATTATTCCAATTACTGTAATTTTTATAATAAATAAGCTTCAAATTACCACTTTTACTGCATATTCATGAATAAATGTTGGGTTCTACAGGAAAGCTCACTCAGAGAATTCCCTGTTACACACAGGCCGGCCAAGCTCCAAGCACAGTTTCATTTGTCATTCCTCACCGGGCCACCCCATCTCCAGTCCCTGCAGCACAAATTCCTGCATTTAAACAGTGGATTCTCAATAAGCAAGGACAGCACAGTGATTGTAAAGGCAAAGAAACAGAACTTGAGGGTTCTGTTTCCATTCTGCCACGCTGTGTGACAGCTTGGAGGTTTTATTTGTGAAATTAGAGCCAAGTAGGAGGTGTAATATTCTTGTTTGATAAATGCAAAGGAGGGAAGTGTTAAAGAACGGTCCACCATGAGTCAAATGTGCTCAGTACGCCGCTGGCTCGTGCAGCTCTGCAGAGGGGGGACCAGGCAAGTTCTCTACCCTGGGGGACCTTGACGTCATGGGGCAGGCTGCCTAATCTGCATATCTATCCGACCTACAGCCAAATGTGAAGGGGGTGCAGAACCAGCATATATTCGCTAAACCTGTCAAGTAGCCACATCCCTCGTAGAGGGATGGCCTGGGGACTTTTGCAGCCCAGCAGTAGTGCCCCCTCCCCCATCCCAGCTTTATTCACCTGTGGATGAAGTTCCCTAGTGTAGCCTGCAGCCACCCCATTGCCCCAGGTGGGAGGGGCGGAGGATGGAATGGCTCCAGCTTAGCCCTGAGCAAGCTCTGATAAGGAGCAGAGGCCACCAGTGCCCCAGTCCTCAGCCAGGGACGAGAGTCTGGAAGGTGTCCTGAAAACCGACAGGTGCCCTCCAACCTAGGCCCGCATCTCCCATCCTCCCCACCCTCTCTCCTGTAATGAGTGGAGGGGTACAAAATCTACCACTGTGTCCTAAGGATTATTTTGAGCTGAAGATATCTGAGAATCAACAGATGCAGGAGGAGGCCTTTCTCTGAACTTCCCCTTATCTGCCTAAAAGCAGAGCCTCCCAAAAGAATTCACATGTCATAAATTCCCTCCTGGGAGTTTCACAACCAGAGAAGACAGACTCCGGTCACCTGAGACCCGGATAAGAATTCACCTAAACAGACCTTATCACAACACCTCTCACATCTCCCAGCTATTCTCCTAAGGGCCCACTTATCTTTCCTAAAAGCTGTTTGTTTTCCCATAAGTGCCCTTTCTCCTCTTTCCCTATTAAGGTGGTATATAATATCTGATAAGGGGTTAATATCCAAAATATACAAAGAACTCATACAACCCAAAGCAAACGGAAAATACCAAACAGTCCAATTTAAAAATGGTCAGAAGAACTGAATAGACATTTTCCCAGAAAAGACATACAAATGGCCAAAAGGTACATGAGAAGGTGCTTGGACATCACTGATCTTCAAGGAAATGCAAATCCAAATCACAATGAGATATCACCTCACAGTTGTTAGAAGGGCTGTCATCAAAAAGACAAGAAATAGGGCTTCCCTGGTGGCGCAGTGGTTGAGAGTCCGCCTGCCGATGCAGGGGACACGGGTTCGTGCCCCGGTCCGGGAAGATCCCACATGCCGCGGAGTGGCTGGGCCCGTGAGCCTGTGCGTCCGGAACCTGTGCTCTGCAACGGGAGAGGCCACAACAGTGAGAGGCCCGCATACCGCAAAAAAAAAAAAGAAGACAAGAAATAACAAGTGTTGGTGAGGATGTGGAGGAAAGGGAGCCCCTGTACACTGTTCTTGGGAATATAAATTGGTGGAAAACCGTCTAGAGGTTCCTCACAAAATGAAAAACAAAACTACCATAAGATCCAGCAATTCCACTTCTTGGCATATATCCAAAGGAAATGAAAGTGAGATTTTGAAGAGATAGCTGCAGCCCCATGTTCACTGCAGTGTTAGTCACAATAGCCAAGACATGGAAATAACCTAAGTGTCTATCAACAGATGAATGGATGAAGAAGATGTGGTATATGTGTATACACACCATGGAATATAATTCAGCTATGAGACAGAAGAAAATCCTGCCATTTGTGACAGCAAGGATGGACCTCGAGGACATTATGCTTAAGTGGAAGAGATGGCGAAAGAAAAATACTATACAATATCGCTTATGCGTGGAATCTAAAAAAGTTGCACTCGGGCTTCCCTGGTGGCGCAGCGGTTGAGAGTCCGCCTGCTGATGCAGGGGACGCGGGTTCGTGCCCCGGTCCGGGGGGATCCCACATGCCGCGGAGCGGCTAGGCCTGTGAGCGGCTGGGCCTGTGAGCCATGGCCGCTGAGCCTGTGCATCCGGAGCCTGTGCTCCGCAATGGGAGAGGCCACAGCGGTGAGAGGCCCGCGTACCGCAAAAAAAAAAAGTTGCACTCATAGAAACAGAGTGGAGTGGTGGTGCCAGGGCCTGGGAGGGTGGAGGAAATGGGCAGATGATGGTCAAAGGGTACAAACTTCCCTGTATAAGATGAATAAGTTATGGGGAGTCTACTGTAGAGCATGATGATTATAGTTAATAATGCTGTGTTACATACTGAAAAGTTGCTAGGAGAGTAGATCTTAAATGTTCTCACCACAAAAAAAGAAATGGTAGTTGTGTGACGTAATGGAGGTGTTAGCTAATGCTGCATGGTAATCATTTTCAATGTATGTGTATCAAATCAACACATTGTACACCTTAAACTTATACAGTGTGATGTCAATTATATCTCAATAAAGTCGGGAAACAAAATAAGATGGTATATAAGCTCCAAATTCTAACTGCTTCTTTGAGCCACGTTTTCTGTGAGCTCCTTTGTATGTATGTAAATGAACTTTTACCTTTTCTTATGTTAACCTGTCTTTTGTTAGTTTAATTCACAGGTGCCCAGTCACTTAATCTAAGTGGGCAGAGGAAAAGTTTGTCCTCCCCACCGTGATTATAATAAAAATAGTACTAAAAATAAAAATATATTGAGTGTGTACTGTGTGCCAGCCCTATTATAAAGCTTTATATGTGTTATCTAATTTAATCCTCCTCCCAGTAACCTTTTTTTTTCTTTTTTTCTTTTTTGCGGTACGCGGGCCTCTCACTGTTGTGGCCTCTCCCGTTGCAGAGCACAGGCTCCGGACGCGCAGGCTCAGCGGCCATGGCTCACGGGCCTAGCGGTTCTGCGGCAAGTTGGATCTTCCCGGACCGGGGCACGAACCCGCGTACCCTGTATCGGCAGGTGGACTCTCAACCACTGCGCCACCAGGGAAGCCCACTCCCAGTAACCTTTCTTTTTTTTTTTTTGCGGTGCGCGGGCCTCTCACCGCTGCGGCCCCTCCCGCTGCAGAGCACAGACTCCAGACGCGCAGGCCCAGCGGCCATGGGCCACGGGCCCAGACGCTCCGCGGCACGTGGGGTGTTCCCGGACCGGGTCACGGATCCGCGTCCCCTGCATCGGCAGGCGGACTCCCAACCACTGCGCCACCAGGGAAGCCCCCCAGTAACCTTTTGAGGTGAGTTCTGCTGTTAGTCCCACTTTATAAATGCAAAAATTGAGGTTAATCTGCCTAAGGCCCAGAGAATAAGTGGTGAAGTTGGGATTTGAACCTAGTCATACTCCCGGAGCTCAAGCCTATGAGCGGGGGCTAAGCCACAGGCGCTGGGAGTCCCACTTCTGGCTCCGCCTCCTCTGGCCTGTTTCCCTGTCTTCACAGCAGATTGGTAAGTTCTCTCCTAGCTCTGACAGTTCTCCATCACAAGACATGGGCTGCCAAGAAGGAGACCAGCTCGGGTGTGACCTGTCTACATGGTTAGCAGAGGGAATGTCATGCGACAGAAAAAAGCCACTGGCAGCAGAGGGAGGGCTTCTGGGCTGTGTTCCACCCATCTCTGCCACAGCCTTGCTGTGGACCTTTGGGCCAGTTGCTTGCTTTCTCTGAGTCTCAGTGCCTTCATCTCTCATCTACCTGATCCTCAGTCTAGAGGATCCAAGGAGAGGGTGTAAACTGTATAGAGTATACTCGAAATGTGGACTATAAGAGTTCATGAATTATGACTCCCAAGTTCCAGTGATATGGTGATCACAACATCTTATCAACATCAACATATGAGGGCTGCCTAATCTGCATATCTATCAGACCTACAGCCAAATGTGAAGGGGTTGCAGAACCAGCATATATTCGCTAAACCTGTCAAGAGCCACACCTAAAAGCTTAGTTAATTTGCATGTAGCCAATCCAGCAAACAAATGAATGGCAGTGCCCTGAGGGGAACTGTGGTATGATAAAAATACTATGTATTATATATGATATTTATACTATAACATATAATATTATAGAATATATTTCATATGTGAAATAATATTCTATATATAATATACATGTAATATATCTCTAAATTATATATATTTATTATTTAAATATATTTTTATATAAATGTACATATAAATTTAAATATATCTATATATTTATTTATTCCTGGCATAGAGCTCCTAAAACCCTTGTATTTCCTGAGTGATAGGAATGTCTTTTATTATTCATAATAAGCTACTTTGACTTTACCTGAATTCAGGTTAATGCAGTGACTCAGTGTAGGGCCTCTAGATAATTTCAGGATGGGGACTGGTCACCAGAAAGATCAAATATGTGATTAGGAAATGGGACTTTTCCACTCCACCCACCTCCAGGAAGGGGAAGGGGCCCTGGTGATTGGATTATAAAAACTCTTACCCAGTGAGGTTCAGAGGACTTCCAAGTTGGTAAATACATCAAGGTGTGGCAGGGTGACAACCCTGGACAGGGCATGGAAGCTCTCATCTCACCCCCACCCCTGCCCCGCCCCGCCCCGCCCCATACCTTGCTCTATACATCTCTTCCATTTGGTTTATTTGATCCTTTAAAATAAACCTTAGTGAGTCATTCTAGCAAATTATTGAACTTGGGAGAGAGGAGTTGTGGGAACTCCTGAATTTGTAGTCAGCCCAGCAGAAGTATGGGTACCCCCAGGCACCCCATTTGCAACTGGCATCTCACGTAGGTTAATCTTATGGGACTAAGCCCTTCAACTTGTAGGATCTGACACTAACTCCAGGTAGATAGTGTCAGAATTGCATTAAATTGTTGGGCACCCGGTTGGCATTGGAGAATTTGTTGGTGGTGTGGAAAAAACTCCATAGGGACCAATTACAAAAAGAGAGTTCCCAACTGCAGAGTATAAGGACCCAGAGCTTTCTTACCCCCTTGCTCTATTTATCAGAAATATGCAAAAAAAGTTTGAAATAAAAGGCAAATCTCTGGCAGGAGGCTCTGCGTATTGCTGTGAAGAGCTTCAAATGAGATCTGATGCAGAATAACATTCTAGGCAGCCACCACTGTTGGTGAGAGAGCATCTGTACCAGCAAGTGCATCACCACAGGCATCCACCCGGAGCTTAAGGTACTGTGGTCTTTCTACTCTTGCTCAAAGAAATGTGTATGTGTGGTGTACGTATTCATAGAGACTTTTATCTGAATAGATGGAATAATTCTATATGGGGATCTTTTATGTTGAATAATCCTATAATAAATACAAATAATTTGGAAATGCTGCCCATCTTATCCTGGGTCCTCTGAAAAACAGAGCTTGATGCAAGGATTAAGATGCTAATACTTTATTTGGGAGGTGCAAGCCCAGGGTAGCAAGGGTGAAGAAAAGAGAAGTAAGGCTGGGAAAGGTGGAATAAAGCAGATTGTTAGGGGAATCTGAGCAAGCACCCAAGATTTGTACCCCCAGATGCTATTCTGTTTGGATTCCAAAGTTACTTTGAAGCCAGTGGAATTAGTGTAATACATTCATGGCAGATTGACACAGTTTCTCCATGTGTGAAATGAGAGCGCTTGCTGAGGATGACCTTTCCCCTATAGGCCTCCTTACTCCAGTTCTGACTGTTTCTTAGGGGGGAAAGGCCGCTGGTGGCCCAGCACAGCTCACTCACACCTCCATCTTCTGCTGCCTGTGACCACACCCCCGTGAGCCATTCTCAAGTCGTAGCCCAGCCAAGGCCCACATTCCCCAGTACCACCTATGGTGTACCAGGCACCCAGAAGTGAATCAGACCCTGTCTTTACTATTTGATTGCCAATAGTAATAATAATAATAGCCACCCGTATTGCCATCTTTTATTGTAGCACCAGCTTTGTGTCTGGCATATAAACATAAACACACACACACACACACACACACACACACACACATGCATCTTGTTTAATTCTGACCACAACCTTGAAGACATGCATCACTTTTCCATTTTACAGATGGAGAAACAGGGGCTCAGATGTGTTCTGGACCTTGCCCAAGAACACCAGGGTGTTAAGAGGGCCCTGGGTTAGACTCAAAACACTATGGTTTGAATTTCTATGAGGAGGTCAATCGAAGAACGTGCTAGGAGTGATGCCCATTGTTCCTTAATCGTCAGGTTTTCTCAATATGCTATAGTTTATAGCCAATGCACCACAATGCACTCCAGGCTAAGGTATCTGGGTGGCTTCCTGCCTGTATTTGTGCGTGCATGTGAGGGCTCACCTGGAACAGTGAGGCCCCCTTGCCCCTCCTCAGTGCAGCATAGCCCGAGAGCTCATGGGCTGAGCCTGGGCCCCCATGATGGGGCATCACCTGGACAGAGCTGTGGGGTCCTCTCATCCTTTGCCCTCACTGTGCGGCCCTCCTCCCTGGTGAGATGTGCCCTCCAGCAGCCGCCCCCTGGGGCATATGGCCACTCCTGAGAAATTAAACCATAACACCCTCGTCTGAGGCTGGTGTGGTGTGAAAAGTGCCCCTTCCAAATTCTCATCATCAGGAAGTAGAGGCCTGGGACCCCATGGTCATTCTCCTTAAAGGAACAAGCAACCATTCTTGATAAGTGGAAATATTTTTTTAAGCCAAGAAGCTGCTGCTCTAAATTTGCTAAAACTGAGTCAATATTTGGCTTCAATCCCCAGGTCAAATGTCAGTATAGAGAAAACTTTTACAGTTGTGGGTGCTCCACAGATCAATGAATGCAACCAAATATATGTTGTTCAGATGGGCGGTGAATTGGATGTTTGAAAATGTTATCTTTCACTTGCTTAGAAGCAAAAGACACATTTTTATAAAGTCTTTACAAAAAGAGGAAAGTGGCACAATGCAAATATAAGAGACATGCAGATCACTGATGGTAAATATTCCATAACAGGCTGTATTTTTGCTGTTGTTGAACAAGTTTCTGCCCAGTTGCAATGCCCTGTGAAGCTTCCCCCAAGGTGGTGGAGATTGCTCTCTGAAGAGGGAGGGTTTGCGAGTCCCCCTGGCCTCTCTTTGGCCCAGGATCCCCAGGTATCTCTTGACTTGAGGACTGAAGTTCCTGAGGGAGGACCCCGTAGGGCCATTCCTCTCTCACTTGGATGACACGTACAGTCAGAGCTGGCTTCATGGGTCTGAGACCAGGACAGCCCACAGGGCCCTGCACTCAGGACACCTAGCTTGGTTAAATGCACTGAGATTGATCGGCATCTTGAAATTTTTCATAATTTTATCTTTGAATTTGTGTCTCGTAAGGGAAGTCCAGGGGGGTAATGGAGCCAGTGCCAGGGGCTTGGGGCTTCCTGCTTCACAGCACTGTCCTAACTCCTGCTACCTTCCTGCCTCTTTAGAACGCGTTCTTATCCTCTGGTACACCTGGCCTCACCTGGCCTTCTCCTCCTCTCTACCCTGCAACCACTGGCCACCTTTCTCTGGTCAGGCAGCAATATGGTGCATTCTGTGGGGTGGCTTGGCCAGGACGAGCCTCTTTCCCATTCCCATATGGGTGCCTCGCATAGCCTGGCTTGAAGGTTGGGACGTGGGTGGGGCCTGTGGGAAGGCAACATGCCTGACTGGACTTCCTGGAGCACGTGCCTGGTGGCTGATATGAGGGACAACCTGGTAGTCGGTGGATCCAATACGTGTGTGCCACGTCTTGGGACTTGCCTACCCCACCGCCCACCTGTGAGGGTCTGCACTTGTCCTGTGCGTATCCCCATGCTGGAAGGAGTGTGACATTAAATTAAAAAAAAGAGCATTAGGATGGGTTGAGAGAGAAATCGCAGAAAGAAGGGAAAAAGCGTTAGCTTGTTCCCTGCTTTTCGAACAAGGGACCCTGTGATTTTTTCATTTTGCACTGAGCCTGGCGAATAACGTAGCTAATCCTGTATGCAGTGTTGTGCTGGAGCCAGCTCTCACCGGCTCCCAGCTCCGTGTTCAGTGATGTCATGTTGGAAGCTTGAAAGCGGCCTGGTGATAATATTAACAAGACAGAAATCAGGCAAATGCTGCAAACCAGGACCTTTTTTCTTAGAGCTGGTTGTTAAACATTTACCAGCACACCACTGCACACAGCACTCAATCATGTTGGAAACGTCTTACTCTTGTTATTATTATTGGCTAAACTGGGCAGGCCCAGACTTCTAGGGGGACAATACAGAGCCAGGGAAGGAAGGCTAGGGAAGAAAACAACTTACTAAGTGTCCAGGCACTGACCCAAACCATTTCACCACCATTTCAGGTATGAAGAAACAAGCTCAGAGAGGTAATGGACTCACCCAAGACCACACAGCAGAACAGCTACTGAGTTCAAATTTGGGCCCGTGGTCCTAGATCTTAGGAGAGGCTCTTTAGAGCCACCTGTCCCCTGTCCCTTGCACAGTGCCTAGCACAGGGTTATGAACTTCAAGACTAAACTGGGATGAGGGGCTCAGGAGGATAAGGCAGGAGGGGTGAGGGGGAAGGACCCAGAAGTCCCAACCCTACACTTTTGTCCTCTTTCAGGATCCTCATGGCCTGAGGCAGAGGCCTAGACGAATGGGCGGCAGGACAGAATGTTCTGGCAGCCACCGACTAGATCAGAGGCACAAATATTTGCTAAGCCCAGGGGCCTCCCAGACATGCTGGCAGGGTTCAGGGAAGCAAGTGTATGGAGCCTCTTCCTGTGGAGCCAGGGAATCCAGGAGAAGGAGAAGCCCCTCAGAGAGTCCTCCCTGACCCCATTTGCTTTGTCACTTTTGTATACAAGTCCCTCACACCCTCAAGTATGTAAAGTCCAATCACAAAGCACCTTCTCAGCCGTGAGCTGAATAGGGAGGTGACCCCCATTTTATAGATGAGGAAACTGAGGCCCACAGAGGGAAGAGAACACGCCCAAGGGCTGGGAAATGGGAGAGCCTGAAGTGGAGGCAGGATGGTAAAGCTTACCCCCAACACCGACATTCTCGATCCTGCATCTGGTCTGCTGCCCAGCCCTACTCAAGAACTGCCCTTGAACTTCACTGGCCTGGACTATTACTTGCTAGTCCCCGACTGACCCCCAGACCCTCCTCTCTGGCCAGACCTCCCATACCCTCGCTTCTTACAGCTCCCGAGGGCTGCTCTCTCCCCAGGGGAACCTCCCCTGTCTTCTTACTTCCCAGCTCAGGGAGCACTTCCTATCTCACACCCTCCTCAAATCTTGACCCTCCTGCCTTACCTAGCTCGGACCCAGCCTCCAGTCCAGGAAGCCCTCCTGGACTGCTCCTGCTCACAGGGCTCATGCCCTCTCAGGAGTGGGAGCATGAGGGGTCTGGGTCCTTCTCAGGAGTGGGAGTAAAACAGGGGTTTGAGGCCTAGTTGCAGTTCTGGCACCAGCTCACTGGGTGTTGTGGGGCTACCCTGTTCTCTCTGAGCCTCAGCTGCCTTATCTGGACTCAGCTTGCCTGCCTCACCAGGGAACTGAGAGTATGGGTGGGAAAACCTTGGCAGTGAGCACAGGTCACAGCTGCTGGAGTTCTTGTTGGCATCAGCAGTACCCCAACCTTGGGCTCCATCCAGACCCACTGTCATCCAGCCACACACTGTCTCGACTTCTGCCTCTCCTCTGGGGGTGGGAGGCCTGAGTCTGGCCTGAGAGCTCAGCTGGGCTGGGTGCTGGGCACACAGGCACTCCACTGGCCCTAGCGAGCCAGGCCTGGGAATGGGGCTGGGAGGGGCTGCAGCTAGAGAGGTTGGAGGCCACCTTGAGTCCCAGCCCCTAGGCAGTTCTGCCCTTCAGTCCTCCAGGGTGTTAGCAACTTTTCCCAATCAAGAGCAAACTCTATCTCCATGGCAGCAAAATTAGGAAGGGCGCCCGAGAAATACTGGAGGTTTTTTTCCCCCCGGAGGCCGACTTTTGGAAGGCCCAAAGAAGCGCTCGCCACAATGCCTAGAATCAGACTGTCATGGCGATGCATCGTATGGAAGAAGCCTGCTCCCCATCGTAGAGATGAGGAGACTTGACACCTAGAGAGATGCGGGGACTTGCTACCACTGTAGGGGAGACGCTAGTACGTTCAGGTAGACGGGCCATCTTCTTGAAGTTGTTGAAGTTGTGGGCAGAGCAAGCTCCCGCTTTTTACTTAGTTTTAATGCTATTCTGAGTTGCTTTGGGGGCTCAGGCCCTTTCAGAGTCACCCCTTTGGCACCGCCACTGCGTCGGGTCTTCAAACGTCTAAGACAGAAAGAAGACCAAAGACCTGTATCTCAGTTCCGAGGCTCCGGACCCTCGGAATCCCAAGGAGGAGGGAGCCTCGCTCGCCCAGCAAGGGGTATGGGGGCTCCGCGGGGCGGGGCACGCCGGGGGCGGGGCCGAGGCAGCTATGGCTCCACCCCCGGTAAACTCCGGACTCGGGTAAACAAGCCTAGGCGACGCCTGGGGCTGCGCCTACAAGCCGGGCGCCGAGTTACATCACGGTTCCCGGGAGCTTCCCGCCCCGGCCGCCAGGTCCCCGCGGCCCTCGCTTGCCCGCCGCCTGTGTCCGAGGAGCAGTGGGCCGGCGAGGAGCCTCCCTCCCCGGGCCCCCCCAGGCCAGGAAGGCCTCCAGGTTTTCTCCGGAGGCCCCTGGGACTTCGTTGACACCGGTTCAGCTAGAGGGAAGGAACTACGCCGTGGCAGCACAAGAACTGCTCCCCAGTTTCCCCACCTGTGAAACCAGGGGGCTGCGTTAGGGTTCTGTGCCTCCCAGCTGGGGGAAGAAGAGGTGCGCCCTGAGCCCAGGGCGAGGGGCCGCCCCCGACCGAGCTGGCTGTGGCTTGGAGCCGGGCTTTCTACTTTAGCGGTGTAGTGGGTGCTCGCAAAGCCAGGTGTCCCAGAACGCAGACCCTCCCCTCCAAGGGGTCTGGGGGACCACTCAGCCGCGCAGAGCAAGGATGACTCTGTAGTATCCTAGCATCTCCCTCTCCCGACTTGCTGCGGGACACCGACCCTCTGGGTAACAGGAAGACCTGCCCGCCACCCTCACAGCGGGTTTGTGCCAGCGCTTTGGAAAAGGTATTGGGTTGCACAACCAGTGGGGGAGATTGCCGCTCAATATCGACAGCTTGCACCTCGGAGCCTGATCCGAGCAGCAGGCTGCCTGAGGAGGCTGTGGGCCCCCGCCCCTGGGACACTCAAGCAGAGCGTGGGCCAGAACAGGTCACGGAGGCAGCAGAAGGGATGCTTGCCCGATCTCTAGGAGCTGCCCGGTCCCGGCACCCAGCGATTTGGTGATTCTGCACCTGCGCTGTCCAATAAGGTAAACACTAGACACTTGTGCCCGTTGAACACTTGTAGTGTAGTTTGGGGACTCACTTGGAACCCCAGAGTTGGCATGAAGGTCATTTTAAGCTGAAGATATTTGAGATTCAGCAGATGCAGAAAAAAGCCTCCTGGGAGCTTCTCTTATCTGACGAAAAGCAGCAACTTCTGGGAAAACGAAGCTACCATAAATCCCCTCTCCAGGGGAGTTTCACGGCCCTGAAGAAGACGAGAGACCTTTCACACTTGTATAGACAAATATTATCACAAACTTTCTTATGTTGGTTCTCCTAAAAACCCATTTATCATTCCTAAAGAAATCTATTTTTTTCCCCCATAGAAGCTATTATTTCCCCCCGTTTTCCGTAAGTTAGGTTTTAAACCTTTAACTTTAATCATTTAATGAGCCAGTTACTTCCTTTGTTGGCTCCTGTGTGCATATGAAATACACTTTTTTCTCCTGTTAATCTGTCCTTTGTCCGTTTAATTCTCTGGCCTCTGCAGCTGAACCTGGGAGGGTAGAGGAAGATTTTTTCCCTCCCGTGCAGTGGCTAGTTGGCATGAATATGTGCAAGAACTGTGAAATCCTGTGGGTACTTTAAAGATTTAGCTTGAAGTAAAAGAACGTAAAATATGTCATTAAGAACTTCATATACTGATTACATATGAAACAATATTTTGGATAAACTGGGTTAAATTAAATATATTAAAATTTAATTTCACCTGTTTTCTTCTTTTTTTCGTGTCCACTGGAAAACTTTTAAAAAACATATGGCTGGTATTATATTTCTATTGGATAGAACTACTAAATGTCAGATGACCTTGTGTCTTGGGTTTACTTTTACCAGGCAACATCAACACGGCTTCATTAACTGAATGCTGTGTCAGGTCCTGAGCGGCTCAGGCGGGTTGGGTGGAGTAGGGGGCTGCCACGGAGGCACTGTGCCAGTTCTCGACAAGTTGCCAAGCACCTCTTGGCTCCCAGCTCAGCCTGGCTGGGTCCTCCTGCAGTCCTGCCTCCCCTCCTCCACAGGACACTCAGGCCAGCAGAACGCTGGGCAGAGGATTCTGGAGCCTGACAGGCCTCTGGGAACTCAGGGAAGGAGCTCCGCACAGGCCAAGGGTTCAGAAGACAGTGTGGCCAGTGGCCAGAAACCATGGCTGGCCCTTGAGAGCTGTTCCCATAGCCAGGACCACAGAGGAGCCTTTCAGCTGCCCAGTCCCAGGCTTCACTGCACAGCAGCACCTCCTGGCCATCTCTTAGTGGCAGCAAAGCCCTCTACAAGCCCTGCCAGCACCACCTGGCAGTGATGGCACAGGCTCCCCAGCTCTCTCCTCTGCCACCTCCCATTCCCCAGGCTCTGCTTGATTAAAAGATGTTCCTGATAATCACAGGGCTGCAGGCTGAAGTCTGGGAAAGAAAGATATCCCAGACTCACACACATACACACACACACACAAAACCCCACGCAACTTCTGCAGCTGGTATTTCTGATTAACAGTCCACACCTGGTAATTTGAGGGCTGTCCTAGTTGATATGACCCAGGTTTAACCCACGCAGCTGATACGAATGTGACAGCTTTACGGGCCCGGTAAGGCTAACCAGACCTGTACATAGTTAAACAACCTTATCTAACATTCCTTTATCTTCTCCTGTATAAACTTGCTCATAATAACAATAGCTAACAGTGTTTCATGCTTATTGTGTGCCAGGCACTGTGCTAGTAGCTTACACAAATTAATTCACGTAATTTGAATTCAATTAGATTTCAGGCACAACAACAACGTTTGCTCTGACGTAAGTGCTATTATTATCCGTTGTTCACGGGTGAGGAAATCGAGGCACAGAGATGTTAAATCACCTTGCTCAAGGTCACACAGCTAGAAAGGGACGAAACTTGGATTGAAACCAGGTAGTCTGGCTTTAGTGTTTGTGCTGCAAGTCACTTTATTACACAGCTTCTCCCAGGATACTGGAGGACTCTATTGTGTTTTGTTTTCCTTGACTGGTTCCTTTGCTAACCAGTTTATGATAAACCTGTAACACGTGCTCACCATCTAAAACCTGTCTGAGATTGGCTTTCACAGATTAAAAATGATGAGGTAGAAAAGTGACCAAACTCATGGGGAAGAAGAAAAACAATGCCCGAGGAATAAATCTTCCTATCATTCTTTGTCCATTTCTCTACGTGGGTGGGCAAGAAAGCGCTGTCTGAGAACGGGTGTAGCTTGTTAAAAGAGACACTGCAGCGGAAGGTTGTGAGGCCTGGGCTGATAGGTGCCCTTAGTTTAGCAAGCTGCCTGGGCGGGCTCAGAAATGGGGAGACATAGCTGGTTTGCTGGGGTGGGGTGCTAAATTGCTAGGAATGAGGATGGGAGAACAAGCATTTCAGACGGGGGTTAGGGGGGAATCCCTGGAAGATGTCAGCAAGCTGTGACCTGAGTCGGGAGCAGCTGATGGGTTTGAAGACAAGATGGCCACCGTTTCATTGTCTGACCTGCTTAGCTGTGACGTTGCTCCTCTGCATCGTCCCGACCTTTGGTCAAAACCTAACACCAACGCTGCTTTGCGCCGGTCAGTGCTGAGGGGCTAAGGGCTGGAGAGGGGGTGGGGGTCCAGCATGGGGAGGAGTGGGCTGGAGGCCATGGGCGCAGGGCAAGCTGCTGGGTGGGAAGTCTGCCTGGAGAAACAGAAGCCACTCTGCCAGCCTCAGAGTTACTGGAGGGTCACTGGGTCCCTGCCAGTTGCAGGCTGGGCAATGCACAAGGGTGTCCAGCCCCTGAAATCCAGCACATGCTCTGCTCCCCCGTCAGGCGCCCTGGCACAGGGCTCTGTCTGCCCCGAGTGGTGCCTTTTCCCAGTCCAGGTGGGCTGGCAGCAGCCCTGTGTGGAGCCTCTGCTGAAAGCTAAAGACTTGAGGCCCCTCGGACAGTAGCCGCCTGGGTCCTGCGCATAGTACAGGCCCTGGACTGCTGCTAGATCGTCCTGAGTCAGAGAAAGACCCGTAGGGCCTCATCCTGACTTCAGACTCAGCCTCCTGCCTCTTTCTGGGGCCACCCTAGGCCAACCTCCTCTGGGCGGCCTGCCTCTGCAAATGCGTCCAGGCTGTGGGACCTCAAAGACACAGAGATGGGGCCCACGATGGGAGTCCCGAGTGATACGCTATGAGCAATAGAGCATCTGAGTTTGCTCATCAGCGTTTGGTTTGGTTTGGTTTGGTTTTGAAGAAGATAGAGCAGACTCAAAGGTTTGTTTATTTATCCGTTCATTCTTGTTGTTTATAATGAATCTGTACACCAGACACATTGATTTTCTAATTTAGTCTCACAACATACCATTAGGTGTTTTTATTCTTAAATTACAGATGAGGAAACTGAGAGGCAAAGAATAGCTGCGACCCAGCCCCTGTCTAGATGGTACAGGTCTTCCCGTTTGGTAGGGGTGGGGTGGTGGCAGCCTGGGCTTCAAGTGGGAGAGGGTGAGCCAGTGAGGGCTGTGCTAGTGCTTTTCGTTTGCTTCCACGATGAAAAAGGAAGAAAGGCGTATGAGCCCCATCTCAGAGATGAGAAAACTTGCCAACCTTGTCCAGTGACTAGCCTGAGGTCACAAAGCTCGGCTGGGGGGCAGCCAGGATGCAAACTTGCCTTTGCTAGTCTGGTGGAGGAACTCAAGCAGTGAGTTCAGGGACAGGGGCTGGGGATGGGGGAGGGTGGGGGGCGGAGGTGGGGGAGCAAAACCAGAGTCGGGGGCAGTGGGTGATTGAACATCCTCCCCCCAACACCTCTTTATTCTGGACCAGAAAGGAGAGGCCAGGGGGGCTTTTAGGGCCCTGGGTGACTACTGGGTCCTGTGGGCACACACACAGGGCACGCATACCCTGGCATAACAGGCCTGGCAGAGTGCAGGACACAAAGAACAAGGGGGGAATTCCCTGGCAGTCCAGTAGGATTCCGCGCTTCCACTGCAGGGGGCACGGGTTCGGTCCCTGGTCGGGGAACTAAGATGCTAAGATCCTGCATGCCATGCAGCACAGCCAAAAAAAACCAAGGAGTGAGCCAACGAATGAATGAATGAATGGGGGAAAGAATGAACGAAAAGCCATGTTCCGAGGTGTGTCTGTCTGTGAGGGGCTGTGCTCCTGTGTGGTTGCAACATCTTTTCCTCCTGGTCCTCTGAGCTCCTTCCTGTGAGTCCGGCCTGGCTGGGAGAGCTCCATTCCAGGCGCAGTGGCAGGAGCACAGGGCTGGGAGTGAGGAACCACAGCTTGGGGTCTGCTTCTGGATCTGCTGCTTCCTGGCAGTGAGAGCCTGAGCAGGTCACTTCACCCGGGCTTCTGCCTTTGCACGACTGGCCTACTAACCCGCAGCTCGGGAGACTTCCGTCCACTACAGTCTGCTAAGCTTCATGAACTGTGAGGCTCTGGACTGATGTCCTCATTACGAGAAGAGTCAATAGTCCTGGCCAGAGTCCACAGGCAGCCAGGTGGACAGGAGATTGGACAGGAAATGGGGACGGGTAGAGGAGGGAATGCGTCCAGCTGAATGAGGGCTGGGGAGGGGGGCAGTGGACACCCCGGTGCAGGCCTGTACTGGGACAGGGGGCTCTCTTGGTTGTCCCAGGCCAGTCCCCCACATGCACATGCACCTCCGGCTGCACAGCCCAGCTCGGTCCACTCCACCCGTCGGGTTCACCTCCAGGAAGCACTGAGCATTGCTGAGCCCCAGCTCACGCTGGGTTCCTCACATTCACAACCTCACTTAGTCTGCCTGATTGTCCCACGAGGTGGGTGACAATTATCCTAATAATATACCTGCAGAAGCTGTGCTACAGGGAGATGAAGTGACCTGCCTAAGGCAACATAGCTAAGAAGCAGCAGAGGCAGGATTTGAGCTGAGGACAGGGCACCCATCTCCCCCCAGCCTCTCCAGCCCAGAGTGTGGGGCCCCTGCCCTCCAGTCCCGTGGCCCCGGAAGCACATTCTCAAGCTCAGGGAGGGCTCTCATTCTGCCCTGTGAGACCTGTCTCGACTTGTCACGGGGTGGGGAGGCCAGCATCCTGGTAGAAGCCTATCAGGTCACGGTGACAGTCCTGGATCCCCAGGGACTGGCTCCCAGCCACAGCCCTGGGGGGTGATTAGCACTCTACCCGCACTGACGGAGTCAGCCAATCAGGGAGCCCCTCAAAGTCCACAGGGGTGCTTGGGACCGAAGGGGCTGCAGGAGTGGATGAGAGGTGGCCCTGGTTCTGGGCAGACCCTGACTGAGAAGTAAAGAAGACTGATCATGGCTGTGGTCACGTGGGCCTCAGGGAGAGGCCCAGGCCTTTCACGTCCAAGCCAGATCCACTTCCTGGGTTCACCAGCTTCCCCTGCTGCTTCCCTCAGCACCCCCTTCCCAGCTGAGAAGTACAGTCTCCACAGTTGCCCCTAAATGACTTCACAAACGCTTTGCCCTCAAGGCTTTATGATGCCCCTTCTGGGGACAGACAGGGACCATGGTCACAGGCAGGGCTCAGGCTGACCAGAGCCTGATACTTCTGCCCCCCACCGTCAGCACCCGTGGTGTGGGTCACAGGACGCCCCCGTGGACTTGAGTTTGACACTCAGAAGATCATTGTGGGCAAGGAGGACCAGGCCAGAGGCAGCAGGTGCCCCTCATTGCCCACTGGAGGCAAGGAGCCATGGTTTCCAAGTCCCTTTCCCTTAATTGAACAAACCCACCTCAAGGCCTTTCACCCTATTAGGATAGGGTCCTACTGTGTTTCCTGGTTGCTGCCTCAGAACTGGGATAGGAATGGGGATAGAACTGGAACTGGGAGCCAGGATTGGGTGAAGCTGGGCCGGGAGCTGGAGGCTTGAAAGCAGGAGATGTTACTGGAGGGACTTGCCTGCCCGCTCCCCTCCAGCATGGAGCCTCTGGGGGGAGAAGGGACTGGGGAGGCAGTTTTGTCTTTCTGGCCTTTCCGCCATGACTCACAGAACTTCTCCTTTCTAGAGAAGGGAAAGCGGACCTCGGCTTTCTCAGGGTCCCAAGGCCTTCTCAGGAACTGGCCTGAGAAAGGAGGGGGAACACAGGCTCCCGGAGTGCTTACTGCCTGCCAGGCCCAATCAAGTGCCTGAGAACACTGGCCGCTTGAGCCTCACCATGAACTTGGGGCAGGATCAGCATCCCACAGTCAAGGACCGTGTAGCTCAGAGAGGTGAAGAGCCCTGCCTGAGGTCCCACAGCCATGAGTGGCAAGTTGGGATTTGGGACTGGGTTAAGTGGCTGGTGGCATATTTTCACCAGAGCATCTTTAATAAGGTAATGCTTATCCCAGGGAAGGAGACACTTACAGGGACTTCTGGCACCAGAACAGTGAGGCAGCAATGGGATTTTTCTGGACTGAACCAGAGGAGACTCACTGCAGGGGCAGACCCTGCCCTGGCCAAGTGTCCTCCCCGGCTGCACCCTGTTTGCCCTTGCAGCTGCTAGGGCTCCAGTCTCGTGGCTGACCACAGACTGATGTCAGCCCCAGGTCGCCCCGACCTGTGGGTTTTGGCTTGGGGTGGGGCTGACTTCCCGCCTGTCTGGGTCTCCTGCGCCGTTCACACTGGTTGCTCACCTGGGCCTGACATGCCCTCCCTCACACCCTCCCCCAAGCCTGAGCCGTACCTTGGGGGCACCCGCAGCCCTGTCAAGGCCTCTCTCCCTGGGCCAGTGTTTCTCTGACTCTGGGGAGGGAGACAAAAGCTGGCTTCCTGTGATGCTCACCTCCTGCCCCACAGCCTGGGTGCCGCTGCCACCTGCCTCTCACCTCCGTAGCACTGCTGCTCCGCCCCACACCCCACATCTCGTAATTCTCCCCGGAACCTGGGGGCTGTTACTATGACTGTCCCTCTGTTAAAGATGTGGAGGGCTTCCCTGGTGGCGCAGAGGTTAAGAATCTGCCTGCCAATGCAGGGGACACGGGTTCGAGCCCTGGTCCGGGAAGATCCCACATGCTGCGGAGCAACGAAGCCTGTGCGCCACAACTACTGAGCCTGCGCTCTAGAGCCCGCGAGCCACAGCTACTGAAGCCCATGCGCCCTAGAGCCTGCGTACTGCAACTATGGAAGCCCGCGCGCCCAGAGCCCGTGCTCAGCAACAAAGGAAGTCACCGCAATGAGAAGCCCATGCACCGCAACGAAGAGTAGCCCCCGCTCACCGCAACTAGAGAAAAGCCCATGTGCAGCAACGAAGACCCAACACAGCCAAAAAAAAAAAGATGAGGAAATTGAGGTCAGTCAGGGGACATCTTGGCCTGCCCCTCACGCCAGAGCCCCTGCGCTGTGCTGTGGCCTCACACACTCTGACAACCTCTCACATCTCTCCACTTCCTTTTGTCTCTTGCAGGAGGCCCTCTCTGACCCCACCAGCCACAGGCCATCCCACCCCCCCCACCCCAACCTCAGCTCCCTCATCTGACCCCAACCGGTTTTGCCTCCTTCCTTTGGGGACTTGGCTGTCCTCTCACGCTTCCCCTGCCTGTCACCCTGATATCCCTGGCAGCCAGGGGTCCCTGAGTAAGCAGAGTTGGTGAGGAGGTAGGTGTGTGGGGGTGCTGAGAAGTGTCCCAGCGATTGTGGGGAGAAGGCTTGTCCTGGGAGGGGCTCCTCTGCCTCCCAGGCCCCTACTCCAATCCCAGAGGGGTTCTTCAGTTGGCTCCGCTGCCCTGTGCTGGGAATGCCACGTCAGTGAATGCTGGGGCCACCTGTGGGTGCAGGGAGACCGACAGGGGCCTTGCAGCCTGGCCCCTGGGCCTGCATGAACTTGCCCCAGCCCTGGGCCCTGAGGTCATGGAGACCTCCTCAAACCCCTTCCCAGGGGAGCTGTTCAAAGGCAGACAGGCCGATGAGGTGCTAATTACTGAGCTAATTGGAGCGGAGTCAGCTACAGATGGCCTGATGGTAGGGGTTGCACGAGGGGAGGGGGCTGCCCGCAGAGGGTGAGGAAGGAGGCCCGGGTTCAGAGCGGGCTGTGTTTGCTCAGGAATTGTTGATTTACCAGCACTGGCCAGCTGTCCTGCAACGTCCTGGTCTCCTCCACACCTCAGCCCTGGCCCTGGCTCTCTTGCCACCAGAAGACTTGTGTTCTGAGGCCACACTTGTTGGAAGGGTTCACTGAGCCCTGGGGGTCAGAGCGCTGTGCTCCAGGGGAGACTGGAGGAGGAGGGAGGACACCCCTGTTCTGGGGTGGCAGCTGTGGGGCTGGGGGCCCTTGAGGCTGCCTGTGAGAACAGCAGTGACATCACTGAGCTGGGTCATCCTGGCAGGGCCTGGGCTCATGCCATGCCAGCCCTGGCTCTTTCTGGACCTCGGCTTGGGCTCTGTCCCTCAAGAACAGGCCTGTGTGGCCTCCCGAGGGGGCTGGAGAGCCCAGGGAGATGGATCTGTGTTCTGTGATGATGGAGGCTCAGAGATGGGGGATGAGATTGACCTCCAGACAGAGGGCAGGCGAGTTAGTGTGGCCACCTTGATGCAACCAGAAAGGATTCCCCTCTTCACAGCCCACCTTTCTGGCACAGTCATTCTCAGCACCCTGGAGCAAGGGGGTCTTTGGTTGCCTAGGGCCAGACCCCAGGCCTCAGCAGGGCAGTATGTGACTGTCACTCACATCGGCCTAGGTGTTTCAGCCTACCTGCCATTGGCTCCCGTGGCTCCTGACCCACTCTGCTTGGTGGGCTTGGTGGGCTGTTCCCCCACCAAGCATACCCTCTCTGCTCCTTTCTGCCTAGTTAAGTCCTCCCCACTCTGCAGGCTCTGGTTCCATCTGCATCCCAGACTGCTCTGTGACCTTCTGCTTGATCTGCAGCCCCGGCCCCTCCACACCCCTCAGGGGGCCCAGGACCCCCAGACCAGGAAATCAGGAGACAAAGCTGGGAGGCTAAACACCTCCCCCAGGTGAATGCCTGCCCCCACTCTCCTTCCTCTCAGGGTCCTCTCAGAACTCAATGAGATAATGGGTATGAACAGTCATTGGTAGTAATAGAGGTTTAATAACATGATGATAATTGTCCCAATTTTCTGAGTCCCTACTTCTGAGCCAGGCATTGTGCTAGGTACTTTCCTTGAATATCTTCTCACAGCAACACTCTGGGGCTGGAGTTTCTATTATCTCCACTTGTCAATGAGGAATTGGAGGCTCAGAGAGGCCAAGCAACCCATCCAAAGTTACACAGCAACTAAGTGACAATCTGGGGACTCTCGAGTCCCTCCCCTCACAATGGGAGGGGGGTTGTTATTATTTTTTTGCCAACCTGTTTCCTTCCCCCTTTCCCCTCCCTCCCTGCCTGTTATCCTCTGCCTGGTGAGTTTGCATCATTACTAGGGCTCAGGGGTCCAATTAGGGGACCTCCCCAAAGGAGCTGACTGAGGCAATCCTTGCCCCAAGGGGGCCTCCCTGAGCCAAAAAAATTTTTTTTTAATTTATTTATTTATTTTTGGCTGCATTGAGTCTTCGTTGCGGTGCGCAGGCTTCTCGTTGCGGTGGCTTCTCTTGTTGCGGAGCACAGGCTCTAGGCACGTGGGCTTCGGTAGTTGTGGCACGCAGGCTCAGTAATTGTGGCTCACGGGCTCTAGAGCGCAGGCTCAGTAGTTGTGGCACATGGGCTTAGTTGCTCTGCGGCATGTGGGATCTTCCTGGACCAGGGGAGCCAAAGTTTTAATTAGCATTTTACAGGCTAAACACTGCCTAATGAGACAGGGGTTACCATCCCATTCTACAGACGAGGCAACCCAAGGCTCAGACAGGCAATCAGCATGTCCAAGGTCACACAACCACTGAGAGGCAGAGCAGGATTTAGACCCAAAGCCCAAGGCCTGTAACCTGGGAAATCATTCCCCTCATGGACCCCACCTCAGGCCACAGAGTGTTGGTCAGTAAGGCCATAGGGCTGCACCCCCAGTCCCTAAAGAGGGAAAAGTGCCCCTCTCTGCTCCCACTCAGCCTCCCCTCAACCTCCCAGAAACCTGAAGGCTCTGAGTGTGGGTGTATGTGTGGAAGACCCTGGAGACCTCTTTCGTGGGGCAGGGCTATGGGTCTAAGCTGAGAAAATGATAAGGAGTTTCCGAGGTTACAGATCTGAGGCACCACCCCCATCCCGCCCAGGCACATGAGGCCTCCTGACCATGACCCGAGCTGGCCTGACTGCAAGCCTCCCCAGTCAGCAGCAGCAGCTGTGCCAGCCCAAAGCCAGAGCCGAGCCCTCGGATGCAGTTGCCTGGTAACCAGCCCTAAGTGATGGAAACCCCAGGGGGCCACTAACGTGGGGGCAGCACTAACCACCTGGCCCAAACCCCACTGCCCCAGCCGGCCTTAGGAAGGCTTCAATGGGCAGTCTACCCGGCCTGCCCATGGTAGGACAGGAGGGTGCTCCGGCACTGGGGGACGGGGCCCAGGCAGGGCCAGGAGGAGCTGGGTTGGCAGCCTCCCAAGACCTTTGAACTGGGGAGCTGGGGGAAGGTAATTCCCTATGGAGGCCAAAGCCTGACCAAAGCGCGGTAAGCACTGGGCAGGAGTCAGGGTTGTGGGTACAGCTTGCCCAGGCCCAAACCACCATCCTGGAAACAGCTGGGCTGCTCTGCCCAGGGCACAGAGGCCCGGGGGAGGGGATCCCCAGAGAATGGCCCTGGATGGGGAAGGAAAGGAGGTGATTAGGGAGGCTGGCAGGAGTCCAGGCTCAGGATGGGGGGAGCAGCCTCCTGCGACACCGAGGGGGAAATGCATCAGCCTCTCCCCTTCTCTCAGGGTCTCCCCCTCCCTGGGCCTCAGTTTTCCTATGTTGGCCGGCAGGCTGCCGCTGGCCTCGGGTTTGCGGTCTTGGGTCCTGAGAGGCTGAGAGGGGAAATGCAGGGGCTTCAGGGAAGATTTTGGCAGCAGAGGCTCCTCTTAGGCTCTCACCTCTGGGCCCGGGGAGGTTTTTCTGCCTTTCTTCCCTTTCAGATGTGCACAGTCCCCCTTTGCCATGAACCCTTCACTCCACAACCACGGCCTGACTTAGCCTTGTGCTGGGCACTGGAGTCCCAGTGCTCAGGCAGACCCAGGCTAGTATGGGAGCCAGGCTTGCAACTAGGTAATGGGGATAAGTTCATGGCTAGCATGGAGATAAGTTCAGAATGCTATGAGGCCTCAGAAGAGGTGACCAGACTGAGCCTGGAGCTCTGGAAGGCTTCTTGGAGGAAGGGGTCTGAGCTGAGCCTTGAAGACCAACAGGAGTTAGCAAAGAAAGAGCTGGACAGGCAGCCAAAGCTCAGGGAGAGCATATTCCAAAGCATGGAGGTGTGACCCGGCTTTGGCTCTGGGGGCTGCAGTGGCAGGCCGGTTGGGGAGGGTCAGTCAGGAGGCAGGCAGAAGCCAGAGTAGGAAACTGGATCCTGAAGGCACTGGGGAGCCATGGGAGACTCCAAGCTGGGGGCAGGGAGGATGACAGGGTCAGATGTGGGCATTAGAAAGACCTCTTTGGAGTCAGGAAGGGAATGTTTCCCACTGCTTCCAGCACCTAGCCAGACCCCCTACCCCACCCCACCTGCCAGTGGCTGGGCTCTATCATAGCCAGAATGGGGGACCCTCCCCTGACTCAAGGCCCAGTACCCTATCCCTCAGGCCTCTATCAGGCCACAGCAGCCCCATCCCCACACAAGCAAACATCACACTGGAGTGTCACGGTCTATTTTTTATCCATCTCTCTCACTGGCCAGGGAAACAGCACCAGGGTCCCACTCACTGCCAGCATAAAGCCTGTGGGTCCTCAGGAGTTGGTGGAAGGAAGGAAGGGAAGGACAGTCAATCCACCCTGGCTGTTAATTAATCAGAGCGTCCTCCCTCTCCTGCAGTAAGGTCCCCAAATTATTGTGTGCGGGCTTTTCTTCTAGCCAGAAGGCAGGCATGGTCTTCAGAGTGGCCTAGTGAAGTCTTCTCCCTTTCTTGGTCTTTGGGATCCCCCTCTGAGAGACTGATTTCCTCTGGAGGTGGGGTCGGGCTCCTCCAGAGTTTGCAGGGGGAGGGTCCCCACTCCCTGCTCACCCAGGAGGAGTAGCAGGTTCCCCCCGCCCCCAACCTGGCCCTCCCTGCAGAAGGAAACCCTGGTTTTCCAGCACATCTCTGGGAAGTGGCTCACCACACGCTGATGAACCTGCCCCACCCCAGGTCCTATCTAATCCAGACCCCCTGAGATGCCCTGAGCCCAGGCTGACAGCCCCTGGTTCAGGGGACCCCTCAGGCTCTGCTGGCTTGAGTGGCAGAGGCTTCCTGACCACCCTTCTCTCTGAAGGGTTTGGGGTCACAGAGTCCTGGGCAGGGGGGAGAGTCCCAGCTCCTCCATTTCTTGGCTATGTGGGCAAGCCGCTTCCCCCTCCACCTCTAGAGCTACCACGGGTTGAGGACTTACTATAAAAAACAAGCTGTGAACTCCTTGGATCTCCATGAGCCCTGTGACATTTTCTAATCATGCCCATTTGACTGATGAGCAAACTGAGAGGTTACGGGGTTTGTCTAAGGTGACTCAGCTCAGTAGGTCACACCTCAGTTCACTTGTTTTTCACACCCCTGCCTCATATGTTTGTTGTGAGAATTAAATGAGATCATGTCTATCAAGCGATGGACGGCAGGGCCACGTTCAAGGCGGAGCTCCTCGCCTTCTTGCCTTGCCCACCCACCAGCACTGAGATGTTCCTCTGCTGGGCAGGAGGAGGGAAGGGATGAGGAAGTAGAGAGGACAGAGAGTGCCATAACAGCAATCCGGGGGCCTCCCTGAAGGAGGCAATGTCTATAGCCAGGTCTGAAAGGATTGGGGAGAGCATTGCTGTGTGTCTTGGGAAAAGGCACCACACTTCTCTGTTTCTCTGCCTGTAGGGTGGCTACCAGCACCACATCTCCCTCCCCTGGGGTGAGAAGGAGCTCCTCTGAGGAAAGAAATTTGTAAGTAGCAGGGGTGGCCTCATTAGAGAGAATGGCATTGTTATTAATAGCCATGTGTAGGTAACAAGGTTCAGGAAGCTGACCTCTTACCTCGCCTTCCCAGGGAGCCAGGAGGAGTAATCAGTGTCTGTCTGGGGTGGGGTGGAGGGGGAGAATCTGCCTGTGGAGCCTGTGGAGCCCTGGCGTGTGTGTTGGAGGGGGGGTGGTGAGTGTGAAACCTCCCTTCCAGCCTTCTCTATGCCACTGTTCTTTGTTAACACCAGCCAGGAAGCCCACATAAGGGCAGACTCTTCCCTTCTCTGTTTTTGCTCACACTGTTTCTTCCAGCCACAATACCATTCCTCCTCTCCAAGACCACAGCCTAATAAACACACAGTGCGGGGCAAGGAGGGGGGGGTTCCCAAGGCAGCCACCTTGTACTGATTACCTTCTTTTATCCAACAAAGGCTTGATAGGCACCTCTCCCAGGCTCTGCACATGACCTTGGGATAGAGAAGAAGAGGGCAAGGTCATGCCTTCAGGAGCTCATAGTCAGCTGATACTCTACAAACTTTTTATGGTTTACAAGCAATTTCCCACACTGATTTTGTTCATTCAACACTCACTGCAGTCTGTGAGGCAGGTTTCATGGTCCCTGTTTTGCAAGTAAGGAAACTGAGTCTCAGAAAGTTACAAAGTGGCTCCCAAGTCCCCTGCCCTGTGATATCTCTTTTGTAGTCCAAGGTGTCTAAGTGATGCCTAAAAGGAATGGAAAAGACAATGATTAAGTGAAGATACTTTGTGAAGTGGTCTCTGAATTAAGACAAGACTCAGTGGGGCCGCAGAATCTTTTTTTTTTTAAATAAATAAATTTATTTATTTGACTGCGTTGGGTCTTTGTTGCTGCATGCGGGCTTTCTCTAGTTGCAGCGAGTGGGGGCTACTCTTCGTTGCAGTGCGTGGGGATCTCCTTGCAGTGCCTTCTTTTGTTGCAGAGCACGGGCTCTAGGCATGCAGGCTTCAGGAGTTGTGGCACGTGGGCTCAGTAGTCGTGGCTCACGGGCTCTAGAGCACAGGCTCAGTAGTTGTGGCACACGGGCTTAGTTGCTCTGCGACATGTGGGATCTTCCAGGCCCAGGGCTCGAACCTGTGTCCCTGAATTGGCAGGCGGATTCTTAACCACTGTGCCACCAGGGAAGTCCTGGGCTGAAGATTCTTAATTGGCCCCCTTGGGGTCTTGTCAGGCTCATCCTGGCCGGGGTGGGCTCCGTTCAGGCTCAGAGAGATTGAAGGGAACACCCAGCCCGCTGAGCATACAACCCGAGAGTTCTGAGACTAGACCCTAAGAGCTGAGAACACTGCCCTCCACCCAACCCCTAATTACAGGGCAGAGGCGGGGGAATGGGTGTCGTGGAGGGGAGGCCAGGTTGGTGAAGAGCAAAAGTGGGGAAGAACAGCCTGTGAGCTGAGGCTTGGCCATGACTCCTTGTCAGCACACAGATGCACTTTCCTGATCCCAGACTGCTGTGTGACTTCGGGAAAGCCCCAACCTTCTCTGAGTCTCTGCTTGCCAGCTCTCTCTGAACTCTATTTCTAAGAACCCTCCAGCTCTCGGTTAAGTGACACCCTCTCTGCTGCCCCCAGGTGACCTTCACTTCCTCTTCCTCCCTGCAGTGCCCAGCCCCTGCTGCTCTAGCTGCTTCCTTACTCTTGGAACCTGTGGCCTTACGCTTGCTCTGCCCTTTGACTCAGGCAGGCCTGACCTTTGGGATCTGAGCAAGTGGCCTGGGTGGTTTTGCCCCATGAACTTGCTCTGACCTTTGGCATGTTCACCTGTTCCCTCCCTCCACTGCACACACCTGTCCCCAGTCCTTGGGAAGCCCAGGAAATGTGAGGGACCAGGTTTTTCAGAGAAGGTAGCAGCACCAAGGGGCTTCTCATCCAACATCAGATGGCCCAGAGAGGGCAAATAGAGAAAGCCCTTCCACCACTCCAGCCCCTCTCTTGGTAACAGGCCATTCCTGGCTGGGGATGCTCCACCCCATCCCACCTCCCAGGCTACACGTGCTCAGGCTTGAGGGAGATTTGTCCTAAAGGTTCAGAGGCCACTTAACAAACCTCCCAGCATCCTCATTCCTGGCTCACCCCAGAGATGGGGAAATCACCCCTTCCTCAGACAGGTATGGTGCCCTAACAGGAATTGATATACATTTGTTTGGAATTTGCCCTCACTGGCTGCACCGAGGTGAGGGGACAGACTAAGGAGCCCTTCTCCAGCCTCCTAATGCAACTGTACTAGCCCAAGAGAGCCAGATATTTTATTTTATTTTTTATTTTTTTGCGGTACGCGGGCCTCTCACTGTTGTGGCCTCTCCCGTTGCGGAGCACAGGCTCCGGACGCGCAGGCTCGGCGGCCATGGCTCACGGGCCCACCCGCTCCGCGGCATGTGGGATCCTCCCGGACGGGCACGCGGGGGCACGAACCCGCGTCCCCTGCATCTGCAGGCGGACTCTCAACCACTGCGCCACCAGGGAAGCCCTTTATTTTATATTTTTGAGAGCCAGATATTTTAATACAAACTCTTCTAAGCCTTACGACACAACCACTATGATATAATCCCAGTTTTACTAAAATAAGGAAACTAAAGATCATGAGGTCAAGTGGCGGGCGCAAGGCCGCATAGCTAGAAAGTGACAATGAATGAATGATCTAACGGAGTGACTGAATGAAGGCGTGGGATGGGCGCGCCAGGCGATGGTTCGCAGAGTGCGGTGGGTACAGACCGTGCACAGCGCCCGCGGCCCGGCCCCCAGAGGTCTGGCAGAGGCAGGCCTTTCGCACCCCGGGGCTCAGGGGAGCGCAAGCTCCCAGAGGCGCGGCCGGGCTCTGCCCCAACCGCGCGGGCCGCCCCGCCCCCGCTCCGCCCCCAGCCCGCCCCGCCTGGGACCGCAGACGGCGCCCGGCGGCGGCGCGAAAGGCAGCGAGGAGGGTGGCTCCGGGCTCGGTGCTCACCGCGACTTCCCGTGCAGGGCCCGGCAGGACAAGGACCCGCGGCCTCGGCGGCGCTGGAGGATGCGGCCGCGGCCCCGGGCAGCAGCAGCGGGAACCCCGGTGCCCTGCAGGTAGGAGCTCGCCCACTCGGCGGGCGCGGAAACTTGGGCCGAGTTTGCGGGCGGCGCGTGGGGAAGGGGCGGGTGGCGCTGCCCCAGGGCGCCCCTGCCGGCCGGCCCGGGGATGGAGCGCGCTGGGCCTGGGCTGAGGTGGCTTGGCTCCTGGCTGCCGCGGACCCCCGGCTGGCGGGCTGCGGGGCAGGGGTCGCGCCGCTGCCCCAACTTTCCCCGGACTTCGAGGCCCCCGGGGCCTGGTAGCTCTCTGGAGCCCCGGCGGGGCCCCGGCACCCGATCCTCCGGCCTGGGGCTGGCGAAGAGGAGCTCAGGCCGAGCCCTCGGGCCTCCCGCGGGGCCTGGCTCACGTGGACTGCCCGGGCGGAGATGAGGGGGCGGCGGGGGGCTGGCCTGGGGGGCGTCTGGCACTGAGGCGCCGCGGGGCCCTGGACGCGCCCTACTGGGACGGGACGGCTCTGCGGTTTCCTCGCTACGGCTTGACTCACCCTCTGGCCGCAGCCCAGGCTGGCGGGATCGCCCCGAGGCGGTGGCTGCCCGGACTCTGCTGCCGGGCCGCCCCCTGCCCCCGCCCTCCCGCCAGTCTTTGGGTGTCGGTCCGTGGGGCTGGGTGCGCGGGGGCCCGAACGAGGGGAGAACGCAGTTCTGGAGGGGCGTGTGTGCAGATATGGGCCAGGCACGTACTTGCAGGCACGGGTTTGCATGGGTGGCGGCGGCCTGTGTATCGGCCTGCTGGGGTGCACGTGCGCCCCAGCGCCGCAGGTCAGGGCATGGGGACACCCGGAAGCCGCCGGGGTCGGGTGTGGCGGCAGCCCCAAAGCTAGGTCGACTGAGGGCCCCAGGCACCGGAGTTATGGGCCAAGCAGGTAGGGGAAAGGGGGTGGAGCGGATCCCGCGACCCTTCCCCCACCACGGGAGCCTGGGCTGCCCCTAGATGCGGTTGTAGCGTGGGCAGGGCCCAGAGCCTCAGCTGGGGGAGGTGTGAGAACACGGGAAGGGGAGCCGATTCAGCCCTCTCAGAGAGTCCAAGCGCTGGCCACAGCTGGGCAGGATCGCTCTCTTCTTCCTGGTCTTGCCCAGCGTCCATCCGGAGACCCCTTAGGCGTTGGAAGAGGGAATTGAGCCACGGAGCTGTTTGCTCCCCCTGCTGCGTAGGGCAGGGATGGCACAGCGGTGCTGGGCTCTTCTGGGTGCTGCTCGAGGTTGGTCCTCCCAGCCCAGCTGCAACCTCAGCCAGCAAGCAGCTCGGTGGCCCAAAGGGTGATGTGACCCTGCCCCCTGGGGTCCCGCCCTTCTCCGAACAATTGCTTGCCTCTTGCTGCGTGTGTGGGGGGGAAGGAGGCACCTACATGTTGGCTACCGTTTAGAGTGGAGTGTGTAAAATATTGGGCTCTCCCCATCTCCTAAGAGCCGGAGGTAATGTTACCCCCATACCCTTCATAGTCCTCTGCCGGCTCCCTGGAGCCCCCATCTCTCCCCCAAAGACTCTTGGGGGTCCCAAGTGGCCTCACCTTTATTGGGCTAAGTCCCAGGGGAGTGTCTCAGGAAGTCTCCAGGGTCAAGGGCATGCAATGGGCAGAGCCTAGGAGAGAAGGGCTCTTGGGGCCGGGGGTGGGTATGGAGAAGGCCCCAAGGAGTGTGTGGGGGAGGTGAGACTAGAGCCAGCACTTATTAACCCAGAGCCCCCCAAGGGCAGGGGGGCTCAGCACTCCCCAAACCATACAACCCCTTCTTGCAAAGTTGCTGTGCAGCAGGGTGGGGGCTTTCCGCTTGGGGTGCAGGGCCCTGTCACAGGGCGCTGCTGTCGGTATTGTTGCTCTGGTGCTCCTTCCTGTCTTCTCGGAGCACCCACTTCTCCAGGCTGGCCAGAGGTGTTGGATTCTGGCCCGGAGATGAGATAGCTTTCCTTCTGAGTTGTGTCTGGCTTCCTTGGTGCACTTAGGCTGGGATGAGAGTAGGCATTGGCCCCCATATTACCCTCGGCTTTTTCTGTCCCCAGAATGTGCTGGTCTAACTCTGAGTATGTGGGTGTCGTTGGCCACCAGCCGGAAGGGAGAAGACTGAGAGGGGGGGCTGATCTTGGCTTGGTGATAGAAACTTGTGACACCTGTCCCATGGCCTAATGATAGCAAGATTGAGCTGATTCATCCTTTCTAAGCCACCTGAGGGTTTCGGGGAACAGGGCACTGGGGGAGGTAGAAGCAGGTCAATGTGGTCCTAGTAGACTGGCCTCAGATGACCCCCTCCTGTGCCATTGGGTGCCTGCTGCCTTGAGGAAAGCCACACTTGACCTCTCTGAGCCTATAGGTCCCAGTCCTTGCTTGGCCTTGCTTGAGGACCTTAGTCTTTCTCTGGTACTCAGTTTTTCCATCAATACAATGGGGGTCGTTGCCAACTAGCACGTTGTGACCCCTGGAAGCTCCTTCCCTGCATATTCACATCCTCTGGCCTCCCCACCTGCTCCATGGTCCTGTGCTGCCCCCATGTTCTTGGAATAGCTGCAGTTTGGGGGCTGGGATGGGCACAGGTTCTCCTCCCCTCGCCTTTTGGGAGCTTCCTGTTGGCGCCACAGCACCATCTGCTGGACAGCCTTTGCTCTCCTCCTAGGGGTGGGCCTGGGGTGGGGCTTATACAAAGGGTTGTGCTGGGGTACTGCCCCCTAAAACTAAGCCCAGTATCTGTCCTCCTGGGCCGAGGGACCCGGGTTCCAGGCCTGGCTCTGCTATTTTCGATGAGACTGGCAGGTCAGAAAGTGAGATCTAGAGTATCACAGGAAATCTGAATTTGTAGACAGTGCCTGATTCCACATCTTGGCTGCTGTAGGCATCTAGAGATCACTGTGGCATCTTGGAATAAGAACTTGTAGTGAGAGGTAGGAAGCCTGCCTCTCCTCCCATGTCTTTCATCAGTGACTTTGGGATGAATGGGTCTCCTCATCTGTAAATGGGTGGAGGTGTGGGCAGGAGGAGTAGCCAAGCGAAGCGATCCTCAGACTGTGTTCTACAAAGTCTGAAATCGTGGAAGGGGCCTTGGGAGTCATGTGGAGGAAAGCTGAACAGAAGGGGCTCCTGGAGTGGGGGCGGGGGTACGTTAGGGCTGCTGTACAAGAATTCACTAAACAGAGGGTTCTGCAGCTTACAGAATAAAGTTGGCTCATGCCTTCATTCATTCATCCATACAGTCTTTATTGAGCATTTACTAAGTGCCAAGTTCTTGGGCATGGCAACGAGCCAGCAAGAGCAACAGCCTTCTGTTGCTTGCCTGTAACCTGTTTTTCTGACAGCCCCTGCCTCTCCCTCTCTCTCCCAGGTCAGCAGTTGAGTAGCTGGGGCCCTGGAGGGCTTGAAGCCTTCACAGTGATGGCGGAGAAGCGGCCACTGGGGACCCTGGGGCCCGTGATGTATGGCAAGCTGCCCCGCCTAGAGGCAGACTCTGGGCCCGGGCACAGCCTGCCCCCCTCTGCTGGTAACCAGGAGCCCTGCAGCTACAAAGGTGCCTACTTCTCCTGCCCCATGGGGGGTCCTCCGAAGACAGGGTCTGAGCGGTTGGCATCCTGGACCCCATACCCACCCTTGTACCCCACCAGCATGGCAGGACCCCCACTTCGGGCAGACAACCTTCTGACCAGCTGCCTGCTCTACCGCCCACCCACAGAAAGCTCCGAGAAAGTACAGGACTCTGGCCCGGTTGAGCTCCTACCCTTCGGTGCCCAGGCTCACTCCTACCCAGGCCCACCACTGGCGGCACCCAAACCTGTCTACCGCAACCCTCTGTGTTATGGGCTCTCAACCTGCCTGGGGGAAGGGGCAGCAAAGAGGCCCCTGGATGTTGATTGGACGCTGGTGACTGGATCCCTGTTACCCCCCGCCGACCCATCTTGTTCTCTGCCCCCAGCTCCTGGCAAGGGCCAGTCCCTGGATGGTACCTTCTTGCGTGGGGTGCCAGCTGGGACGTCTGGCAAAGACTCCTCGGTGAGCTTCTCCCCGTGCCAGGCATTCTTGGAGAAGTATCGGACCATCCACAGCACGGGCTTCCTGGCCTCCAAGTATGCAGGTCCTTACTCTGGGGACCCCAAGCAGGCATTGTCCGAGGGACCCCCCAGTCCTTGGACGCAGCTGGCCCAACCTCTGGGACCAGCCTGCCAGGATGCAGTGCCCACCCACTATCCGCTGCCCCATCCCGCACAGGCCCTCCCTTGCCCTCCAGCCTGTCGCCACCCAGAGAAGCAGGGCAGCTATGGCTCAGTGCTTCCACCGCAGCCTCTGGGAGCCCACAAGGGGGCCGGGTACCCAGCTAGTGGGCTAAGCAGCCCCTACCTGAGGCAGCAGGCAGCTCAGACACCCTATATGCCCCCAGTGGGGTTGGACACTTATTCCTACCCCTCTGCCCCCCTCCCAGCACCCTCGCCAGGCCTCAGGCTGGAGCCGCCTCTCGCCCCACGCTGCCCAGTGGACTTTGCTCCCCAGACGCTGGGCTTTCCTTACGCCCGGGATGACCTCTCTCTCTATGGAGCATCCCCAGGGCTCGGAGGGACGCCGCCTTCCCAGAACAGTGTGCAGGCCGTGCCACAGCCCGGTGCCTTCCAGCGGGCGTGCCAGCCTCTGCCTGCCAGCCAGCCATGCTTAGAGCCTGCAAGGCCTGCAGAGAAGCCGGTGCAGGAAGCTGAGGAGAAGATGTGGCTGCCCAGCTGCAGGAGACAGCAGCCCCAGCCCCACCTCGATGAGCACCCTGGGGCACCCATCATCATCGGAGATAGTCCAGTTCCACGCACCCCACCGGCACTCCCGCCCTGTGCCCAGGAGCGCCAGTCTCTTACGCAGAACGAGGGCACACTGCCACCCAGCTCCCCACCCATGCCCATTATCGACAACGTCTTCAGCTTGGCCCCCTACCGTGACTACCTGGACGTGCAGGCACCTGAGGCCACAGCTGAGCCAGACCCGGCCCCAGCCCCCAGTGAGAACCATGACAAAGACTGCAGGGGATCTCTGCCTGGCCGGGAAGCCCCCTCGAGTGTGCACGCCTCACTTAAGGAGGAGGTGGCACTGGACTTGAGTGTGAAGAAGACCGCGGCAGAGGCCCCCCCTACCAAGGTCCCTCATCCCGCAGGGCATGCCAAGCCCACTGCAGCTGTGGATGTGCCAGGTGCGGGAAACACAGTCTCCGACATGCCAGGTGTGGGGGACACAGTCTCAGATCGGCAAGTCCTGAAAAAGGTAGTCACAGAGGCACCAGACCTGCCTGGGGTGCCAGTGACCACAGAGGCGACCCCAAGGACCAACTTCCACAGCTCTGTAGCCTTCATGTTCCGAAAATTCAAGATCCTCCGGCCAGCACCCTTGCCTGCAACTGTGGTTCCAGCCGTGGTCCCAGCTGTGCCCACCTCAGCCCCTGCTCAGCCTGCACCCACCCCCACACCTGTGCCCGCTGGACTACAGATTCTCACCCAGCCCTTGCCCGTGGCCTGCTTCAACCTGGCGCTGCCCAGCCCTCCAGCTGTAGCCATGACCTCCCCCGCCTCGGCCCCTGCTCCGGCTCCATCACCTGCTCCGGCTCCGGCTCCGGCTCCGGCTCCGGCTCCGGCTCCAGCTCCGGCTCTGGCTCCAGTTGTAGGCCCCGCTCCAGCGTCTACTCCCGCCACAGCAGACTCCCCAGAGCAACACTTTGCAGGACTGCATGCCTCCCTCTGTGACGCCATCTCGGGCTCAGTGGCCCACTCCCCACCGGAAAAGCTGCGCGAGTGGCTTGAGACGTCTGGGCCTTGGGGCCGGGCGGCGTGGCAGGACTGCCAGGGTGTGCAGGGGCTGCTGAGCAAGCTGCTGTCCCAGCTGCAGAGCTTCGTGTGCACGCAGCAGTGCCCCTTCCCCCACGTGGTGCGGGCCGGGGCCATCTTCGTGCCCATCCACCTGGTGAAGGAGCGGCTCTTCCCGCGGCTGCCACCCGCTTCCGTGGACCACGTGCTGCAGGAGCATCGCGTGGAGCTGCGGCCCACCACGCTGTCGGAGGAGCGGGCCCTGCGGGAGCGCGCCCTGCACGGCTGCACGTCGCGCATGCTGAAGCTGCTGGCGCTGCGCCAGCTGCCCGACATCTACCCTGACCTGCTGGGCCTTCAGTGGCGAGACTGTGTACGCCGCCAGCTGGGTGAGCATGGGGCAGCCCCAGTAGCCACCGGAGCTGTGTGAGCGAGTGACAGGTGTGTGGGCTGTGTGAGTGGTCACAGCCAGGGGCTGAGGGATTCCCGGGCTTCTGGAAAGAGCTCGTGCCTGGGGAGGGGGCTGGCCTTCCAGGGTAGGCTCTGTGGGTGCCCGCATCCCTCTTCACCCCCAGCATCAATGAGTGCCTGCACAGCCTCCTTTGTAAGTCTCTGAACATGCCAACTGCTCTGTCCCCAGGAAAACTTGGCCTTCCCTGGCGCAGCACCCTCCCAGGTTCCCCCCTCATCCTCTGTTGTGCCTGTCTGAGGTCATCTCCCCCTGTGTCTGTCCCGCCCCGCTCCCCTCTTCCGAGCTCAAGCCCCAAATACCTGACTGCGTGCTGGGCTTCTGCACCTGGGGGCTCTTCAACCCTTAGCTCCTCCCAAACCACGCTCCTGACCTTTCCCCTGAGCTCGCTTCCCATCCCCATCTTTCCCATCTCAGCAGCACTGCACTCATCCAGCACCTCGTACCCCAAACCTGGGAGGGGGAGGGGTCCCACCCTCCCCCCCGGAACACTTTTAAATGTGTAATTCCCCAGTCCTCCCAGATATTTACACACACAGAAATTGCCTGTAAGTCGGAGCGTCATTTTGTGGTTTGCTTCTCCCTACCAAATAATCTGTGCACGGTGTTCTCCAATGTGCTGTTTTTGTGTCTGGGAGCATCTTCTGCCTCCGTTCAGGTAGCTGGACCTTGCTCTGGGGAGTGGCTGTAGTGCCTTACGGCGGGTACCATCAGGATCACTCTTCTTCAGCCGCGGCTTTGGTGATGGTGTCAAGTGGTGTCTGTTGTTGCCTGTCCTACTTCAGGACATCTGGCACTGAGGCCAGAGGCCCGCTCTGTAGTCCCCCTGCCTTACGTCCACCAGGCCTCTGGTTGTGTCTCCACAGAAACTTTCTTGTCCCCTTCCCATCCTGGCAGTCTTGCCCTGGTCCAGACTCCATATCGGGGTGGAGAGGGGGCCTGAGGCAGCGAGGTGCTGATGTGGAGTTTGGGGTGTGGGCGATGAGCATTGCTGAGCACTTACAAAGTTGGGGCATTTGCCCTAATGGGGTGCAAAGAAAATGCAAGTACAAGCATTCTATTCCTGGGTGAGAAAGAGTGAAGGTGGGTGTCATGCCTCACTCACAAGCCCCCCAGCCAGTCTTCTCTCTATACATTTGGGCTCTCTGGGGCCCAGAGAGGGACAGGTCCTCTGGACAGTGGGTCACAGGCACATCACAGACCCCTCCTGCTCTGACCAAGCCTACGAGAGTCTGGGGCCCAGCCTCCTACCACTGGCTGCATTTTGGTGCCCCCGTCCCCATTCCCTCCTGTATCCTTATGGGGCCACTCCTCAGTGGTGTCCTTAGATAGTGCTCCCCTGACAGCCCCGCTTCCAGGTAGGTGTGCTCTTGGTCAGAAGGCCCCTCCCATTCCCTCCACCCCTTCCTCCACTCCCTCCCTCCCTCCGGGCACTGCTGTCTGGGCAGTCCCTGCCTGGCTCTTGTTCCGGTTCTGGGGGTGATGTGACAGAAGAATGATGGTACCCTTATATGTGGCAGGGTCCTCTCTCTGTATGCCTCAGTTTCCCCACCTGTTCAGTGAGCCTTTGGATCAGACCAATGGTTTCTGGCCTGTTGAGCCCCTTTCCTCTTGTCCTTGCACCCAAAGGGTTCCTGGGGGTGCCCCCATTAGATAGAGTGCTGGTATCACCCGAGGAGAAGCACACCCTTTCGGCTTGACGGGCATGACGGTCTGGCCAGTGTGCACATGTTGGGAAAGGGTCATGATGTCTGTGACCCTGCCAGGGCCGCCCTGACCTGGGACAGTAGAACCACCGGTCTAGATGGCTTTGGAGGCCTGGAGATGGGACTTGAGGGTGTTGGGGGTCTGCAGCCTGACGGTATGTTCATTTTCCAGGTGACTTTGACACTGAGGCTGGATCTGTGCCCTCCTCAGAGCCCACCGTGGCCAGAGAGGAGCCAGAGAGCCTAGACCTGGCTTGGAAGTTGTCTGCCCCCAAAGCCAAAAAGCCGGGGAGGAAGCCACCAACCCCTGGCCTGGAGAAAGCAGAGGCAACTGCTGGAGGAGGGTCCCGAGGTGCCTCACCCACCCCTGCTGCTGGTGCCAGCTTGCCCGGCCCCGCGATGAGGGCGCGCTTCCGCAGCCTGCTCGAATCCGCCTGGCTCAATGGCCTGGCTCTGCCCACTTGGGGCCACAAGGCCTCAGGACCCGACCGGACCGCGCCCCGCCCGCAGCTGTTGGGCAGCCAGAGTCATCAGCTGTAGCCTTGGTCGCCTCTGCTGTTTGGAGATCTGGGGATCACTCTGTGCCCCGCTTCTGCCGGTCCAGCTGCTGAGGGCCAGGAGCGGACATGGCCTTGGGGTTTCTCCAGCTCTTACCCTGCCCCCGCCCCCCACCCCAGGCTGGGCTGAGAGCCCCTGAACTTTTAACTTGAGGGCCTTTATCAGCAAGGACTACTTCCTATTTCTTCCTTAGAGAAAACGTGTGGGCTTTGGAGCCCGACAGACTTGGGCTTGAATCCTGGCTCCTGTTCCTTGCTGTGTAAACGGGCAGGCCACTTCCTCTCTTGCGCCCTCAGTTCCCCATTTGTAAAATAGGACAACACAGCCTACCTCACAGGGTTGTTGTGGGGTGATGCCTGATACACACCCATCACGATTTGCTCTCTGCTTCCTGCCCAGGACCGGAGCCTAGATCTCAGCCAGGGCCTGGAATAGGAGGCTGAGGCCCGCAGAACCTTCCTCTAGAAAGTCTTGATGTGTCATAGGACTTGGTCATCTTAGAGTGGTATGTTGTCCAGTGTATATGGCTCACACACTTTCTAGAGTCATTTCCCAGGAAAGCCTAGGGCTACATACAGCCCCAGCATTTGGGGTTGGGCCCTAACCCCCGAGTCTGGAGCTCCTTGAGGGAGCCTTCCCCTCCCATCCCCTGCTACAGGGGGTGCAGGGATACAGCCTGGGGCTGGCATCCTTGTCCTGGGCCTGCTGCTTTCACCCCTGGGAGGCCCCAGCCTGTGCTGAATTGACACCAGTGACTTCCCTGAGGTGCCGCCCCAACCTGGTGCATTTTCCCAGGAAAGTTGTGTGTTTGCCGGAAGCCAAGCAGCTGCAGGGACTCAGGGACTAAAAAAGGAACAGGCTGAGTGACAACTCGGTCCTGGGAGGTCTCCGAAGATGTCGACTAAGGACCTTGGCCCTCCCCAAGCCAGGGCCGCATCAGCCAGGCCTGCTGTGGGGTACCTTCTTGCAGAGTGCTGAACTGAGCCAGAGGCTGGCAAGCCAGGCCCTTGGCCTAGTTAAGGTCTGTAATAAGGCTGTGGGCCCTGGAGGCAGGCCATTAAACATAAAAGCATTTGGGTTGTGTTTGGACCTGGGGCCTGACTGTGTCTTGGGGGGAGGTCATAGATTTCATATGTCATCGCCAGGTGATGTCCTCGCTAGCCCTTCACTCAGAGGCTGCAGCTCTCCCTGCTCCCAGCCCAGAAGATGCTGAGGCCGACAAGCACGCTGTGCCCGCTAGCTCCGGCCACACGGGCCCTCACCACATGCCCACGGTGCAGCCGTTTCCCTGCTCAGGCAAAGCCTCTCCCTCCTGAGACCCATGTGGGTCCTGGTGGTCGCTGGTATGTAGCCCACTGCCCAGTGAGGAATGCTGGTCACCAGACCCTATTGTGTGCCCCTCTGCCAGGACCGAGGATGTGCCTGCCAAGGGCTGGGTAAAACAGAGCTGTCCCCATCTCTCCACTGAGGGCAGGCCCCTCTTACAACCTTAGCTGGGCTTAGGTTCCCTCCAGACGCCCTGCCTTTGCTGGCATGTATTCCCATAGAGGTTTGTTCTCAGGGCTGCTGAGGTTGCCTCCTGGCCGTGGTTTCCCACTCAGTCTGGGCAGAGCCAGTCTGTGAGGGCTGGTCACACCTACCAGCATCTATCCTAATATCTGTGGGTCTTCACTGAGCTCAGCTACACTATTTGTGGAGACCCGTTGCCCCCAGTACTCTATCCACACAGGCCCTTGGAGTCCCCTGGCCTGGGAAGGGGACAGGCCAGGAGATAGGTAACTCCAACACATGTGACTGCAGTGCAGAACCTGGGGGAAGGGTGCCATGGAAGCTCAGAAGGGACCTGGCCTAACCGGGGTGTGAGGAGGTGTCCTTGGGTCCCAGAAGAGGTGCTGCCTGAAGTGGGCCTTGGAGCCAAGTAGGAAGATGTGGGTAAATGAGTGCCAAGTGCTTCCTGAGTCAGGTGAACAGCATGTGCAGGGTCCCAGAGGAAACAGGTGTGGCTGGAGTGCCGGCATGAGATGGGAGGAGGCGGGGCCCGGAAACAAGGCTCAGATCCAGTCTGCTCCTACCACGTCAACTCTGTCTTGCAACCTGAAGAGCTGGGGTGTGGTTCATGTTTACAGAAAGCTGAAGTGTTGGAGAGTTTGAATCACTCCGGGCTACTAGCGTAGGCAGGGAGAGACAGGATTGCATCGTAGGCGAGGTCACTCCGAACCCCCGGGCCCTGGGCTTCTGCAGCCTGCCAGCCTCACCCACCCGGCTACCAGGGCCTTGCTGGATTTGGCTGTGATCTTACCTTCTTTGCTTTTAATTTTCTTTTCCTTCCTTCCTTCTTTCCTCTGCCCTCTTCCCTCCTTTCCTGCCTGCCTTGTACACCTGCTGTGTCCCTGTCACGTGCCAGGCGTGCATCTTGCTCACAGTTACCTGGCAGGATCTGAGGCCTCGAGATAGGACTCCGCACCGGAGTCCGCCTGGGGCCCTAGAGGGCCGTAATGGTGCAGAGGCTGGATGAGAGCAGTGCAGAGCTGGAGCTGGTAGGGGGAGGCGGCTGCGTCCCTTGGGACAACTGTGTCCTGGGAGCCCAGTCTGAGGGGAGAGACCTGGCCCTGGCCTGAGGGGTCTGTTAAAGGAGGAGCCCAGCCTAAGGTGGAGGGGACGGGAACAGAACTCTGCCCCGGGACTCTTGTCAGGGAGGCAGTGCTATCACCCCTTACAGTTTTTCAGAAAGCCTGTTCCATTCTTTGGTGGGGATATTGATGGCTAAGAGCTGAGGGCAAGGAAGGGGGCGGTGGGTGTGGAGCTGAGTGTGCTGGGTGCCCCCCAGCCCTCAAGGAAACTGGAGTGGGGCCCACTCTGCTTTGGTTCTGACCCCACCGTTCCCTGTAACCGGCTAAGGCTCCTGGGCTGGGCTGTGCCCAGGCAGGGCTTTTCAAACAATCACCTGGGAAATGGTTTCCCGGGCCCCACTGAGAAGGGTCTTGGGCAGAGCCCAGGAACCTGGGGGTTTTTTTTGGTTTTTTTTTTGCGGTACGCGGGCCTCTCACTGTTGTGGCCTCTCCCGTTGCAGAGCAACAGGCTCCAGACGCGCAGGCTCAGCGGCCATGGCTCATGGGCCCAGCTGCTCTGCGGCATGTGGGATCTTCCCAGACCGGGGCACGAACCCGTGTCCCCTGCGTTGGCAGGCGGCCTCTCAACCACTGCGCCACCAGGGAAGCCCCCAGGAACCTGGGTTTTAATCGAAGGTGATGCTGAGTCAGGTGTTCCAGTAACACGGACTACTACTCCCACTAGATTACAGATGGGGAAACTGGTACAGGAACTTGCTGATGGTCACATCAAGTCGGGGCCTGTGTTAACACCTAGAGCCAGTCCTGAGGGTTCTGGGCCAGCGGGGAGGCCAGGAGCCTTTGTACCTGGCTCCGCTCCGCCCCCTGTTGGCCTGGCTCAGACCTGCCCTGGCTGGGCTTCTCTCCTCACCCAGGTGGGCTTTCTAGACATCACGTGCACCTCTTGCCCTAATAAATGGAGGAGGGCGCTCAGGTGAGCCTCCAGCTTGAGTGAGGCCCTGCCCCCTGGCTGCCCCACCTGGCTCCCCAGCCCAGTACAAAAGGCTGAGCGGCCCAACCAGCTAGTTTTGCTGCCAGGAGTTAAGCCTGCAAAGAGGTGAGTGAGGGGGAAGCTCTGTCTCGAGCGGGTGTTGTGGGGAGGAGGAGAGCGAGGCTATGCAGGGGTTGAGGGGTACGAGGACACCCCCTTCCCCTCGGTAACCTCCACGGCTTCCTCCCTGGCTTGTCACTGAGGGGGTTGGAGTGACCGGGCTGCTCTCCCTCCACCCCTTGCAGGAGAAATGGAGGAGGGCCCAACTCCCACCTGACTGAATGTGCCTCTTCTGACCCCCCCAGGCCCCTCTGGAAGTGGGAGTGGTGCCTGCTGCCCCTTAGGCCCGGCCCCAGCTGAAGAAGCCTGGGGAGGGTGTGGGTGTGAGGAAGGCTGCAGGGGCGCTCCGGCCGGTGAGCGCTGGGCTCTGCTCTGGCTGTTGTCCTCGGGCAGCTCCCCCAGCCCCCGGCCCAGGGGGTGCCGCAGCCCAGTCTAATGCAGCCCTTCCAGGCCCCAGGGCAGGGGAGGTGCTGCAGAGTCCCTCCTCTCGCTCCCCTGGCTGGACTGAGGTTGGCAGGTAGATGGGGGGCTCCTTGGGTACACTGCTGCCTCCTTGGGGATCCCAACTCTGGGCGTCCTAGCCGCTGCCCACCCAGAGGCTCGTACGTCTGTTGACGGCGCTATCCACCCCATCTGACACCCCCTCCACCCCTCCCCAGCCTCAGCCTGAACTGGTCACTCTGCCTCCTGCACCGCTGCCTCTGTCCTCTAGGGACCCCACCCCCAGGCCCCTGTGCCTTCTCAGGGCAGCGAGAACCTGGGCTCCTGGGAATGATGTGCTGAGCCCCTGTGCTCCGTGGAAGGACCTCAAGAGGCCTCTCCAATGATTACTAGGCCTGGCAGGGGGTGTCCCTTGCTCCTTTCTCCACCAGCCATCAGATAAAATCATCTACAAGCCCCTCTCCTTCTCAGGTGCGGGTGGTGAGCCCGGGGCGGTCTTGTCTCCTCCCCATAGTTCACAGCCTGCGATTCCAACCGTGGCGGCTGTTTGTCCTCAGACCCTACCGACCTCCCTTCCCCAAGCCCCGCTGTCAGAGGGACTGGGGCTTTGGCTTGGGGCCTCACGGCAGAGAAGCTAGGGGCTTCTGCCAGCCTCTTGCCTGCTGAGGCCTTGGCCCTTCCTTCAGAAGTGTCCTCAGTGAGGCCTGGGCTCCCTTCCGCCGTGAGTGAGCAAGAGACCCTGCTCGGGGAGGCCTGGGTGCCCCGGCAGTCCTGGGCCCTGCCTGCCTTTCCGCAAAGCTTGGCGCCTCCTCTGTGTGGGAGAGCCAGGGTAGCCCTGACCAGCCTTGCCTGCCACCCCTCAGCTTGCCACCTGTTGGTCCTGAGGACGCCAGCTTCCAGGGGCATCTTCCCCAGCCCTGTCCGTCACCACCCTGGTAAAGCCAAGCCTAGCAGGTGGCACGAGTCCCAGCCACTAAACCAGGTCCCCACCAGATCTGCCTGGTGCTTCCCCAACACTGCCTTCCAGCCCAGTGTGCATCCCAGGCCCCCAGCTTCTGGTGCCCCAGCCCTGGCCGGTTGTCCAGCTTGGAGCCTCTCCGGACCTGGGGCTGCTCCATCTGGAGGTAGCTCAGACCCCTCTCCTGGTCGCGGGCACCTCTGGCCCCAGCCCCTGGCATCCCGGGCTCTTCCAGCGTTCCTCAGGACTGGTGGGGATGTTGCCGACTGGGTCCTTGGCCTCCTTAATCAGTAAAAATGGATCAGAGGCCAGAAAAGAGATTCAGGCAAGGCTTTATTCGGGCCCCTGTTGTAGCAGCGGGGAGCGAGAACAAGTGACAAGTAACAGGTTCCATTGCTTGCTCGCTAGCTGAGGTGGGGTGAGCCAGTTCCTTATGTGGGGGTGTGTCCAGGGGTCGGGCGGAGGGGTGGCTCAGGTGGTGTGCCCACACCTTGGTCTCTTTGTATCTCGTTGTCCAGCATTTGCCCCAACTGCGCATGCACGCAGTTATCTTTAGTCCCTTATATTGATACTTCCTTTGTATTTTCTTGCTGGAGGAGGCTTGTGTCCAGGTGCAAGCCTGTCTCAGGGAGACCTCACCCTGCATTAGACTTGCCTTCCATGCGGCACCAGCCACTCCTTTCTGTTGTAGCCCCAAGGCCCGCCTCCCTGATCTGGGCCCTCCAGCTGGGCCCACCCTGCAGAGGAGGTTTCTGCAATACTTCCTCTCACGCTGGTCTTCCTCCCAGGGACCCTTCGGGAGCCTGGTGCCACCGACTTCAGTGGGGCAGAGCCCAGTCCCCCTTCTCCCTTACCCATTGGCTCTATGGCCACCAAGGCCTCTGACTGCTAGGGGACCCACAGCCCCCTTCTTTTTGCCTGCTGGCCCACCCAGAGCCTGGATACCTGAGCCTCTGGGTAGAGAGGTGTAATGACTCCCGGGACGTTCCTCTCAAGCAGAGAGCCTACGTGGCACCGGGCCCTGGCTCTCTGGGCTGAACTGGGCAGCGGGAGTGTCTCTGAGGACATCTGGGCAGAGGTGCTCAGTCCTGAGGAACCAGCTCTCACAGCTTCTGCTGTGTTCCTATCCGGTATCCATCGGGGGGACCCGGCTCTCCTCCCACCTTGGCTGCTGGGACCCCCAACTCGACTCACTCAGGGGTCCTGACCCAGGAAGCCACAGCCAGCTGGGAGGAGTGCCTGGTGTTTCTGCACCCCTTTTTATGGTGAACACTTGGGCGGGAGGGCGTAGGGACTCTGGGGGGACTACAGGTCCCCTCTGGTCAGCTTATGAGTCTAACCGGAGGATGGGACTGCCCCTGTCGCAGAGGTAGGTCTGAGTGGCCCAGGCCCAGTCCTTCCCTCAAGCAGAGTCCCTCTGTCTTTCCAGCTGGCAAGCAGGCCCTAAACCCCAATAATGGCTGGGTGGCCTGTGTCCCATCCCACTCTGTCTCTTGCCCCTGAGGGGAGTCTGGCTCCGGTCCTGGCACTTGGGTACCTTTGAGTGGGAGGCCACAGCTGGCAGGTTGCTCCAGCACGGGCAAGGCAGGTACCGTGGCGGAAGCCCCAGGCCAGGCCTCCAAGGCAGCCATGCTCCTCTCCACTTCTGTCTCACGCACGTCACCTATGCACTGCTTCTCCCTCACCCCCGGCTCAGCCTGGAAATCATACTGACGGTAAGAATAGTGCCACCCAAGTTACGGCGGAGCTGCTTAGAGGGTGGCTGGAAAAGGGCCTGAGGCAGAATGTCTGGGAGTTCCTCTCTGCTTATCTTCCTTTCTCCTAGGCCCTCAAAGAAGGCAGTTTTCTCCGTATCTCCTACCCTGCCCCAAGCACACACAATGCTGCCCCTGGCCTCTCCCTCCCTAGAATGTACCCATGTGGGACTGACGCTTTGTTTTGTCCTAGGGTCCACGTGAGAGGCAATTATCCCTCCTTTCCTCAGCAAAGGGGGCCAACTGAGGCAGCGAGGTGGACGGTTCCCCCACGGCCCCAGCTCTTAATGGTGGAGTGGAGCCCAGCCCTTCCCGGGTGGTCATGCCCGATGGAGTCCACGCTTAGAGGCTTCCCTCTCCTCGGTTCAGGTGCTTGCTGTCCTCCATGCCTGCTTCCTAAAATCCAGTCTGTTTCTAGTAAGTCTTTTCAGCTCCATGGTGTTGCGTGGGCTGCTAAGCCTAGGGGCCCTGCCCGCCTCTCAGGCCCCTTCCAGGCTGGGGAGGGGCCCCGGCCTCCGGTGGTGGCTAGCGCGCCAGCTGAGTCCTCACTGCACCGGCTCCCTGCAGCCAGAGGTCGGTGTGGGTGCAGAGCCAGCTGGAGGCTGGAGGCAGATTCTGCTCGCCAACGCAGACTGCCCGAGCACCGTGGTAGCCAAGGCGCGCCAGTGCAAGGGTACCTGCTGCCCCTGGTGCACGGGCCTGGCCTCACTCAGCCCCAGCGGTGAGTGGGGGGATGCCCGCTCTCTTCTGGAACATGCCCACCACCACACCTTTGTCCCTCCTGGGTTCCCTGGCTGATCTTGTGAGGATGCCTGTCACCTACCCTTCTGACTGCCCTGTGGGCCAGCTCAAACCTTCCCCTAGGCCTAAGAACCTTTTCCTGGAGGGTCACCCCCCCACCCTCCTGACCCCACACTTTAACGCTTTCCGTAGGGGTTCATATTAGGGTTGGGTTTTATGGGATGGCCTATGAGGGTCTAGACTAGGACCCAGATGGCTGTGATTCCCTCGGAGCAAGGCCCTCATCTGCCCCAGCCTCACCTTCTAGAACAACCCAGAACCCTGCTTCCTTTGGTCTTGGGCCTGCTGGGAGCTAAGGTTGCCCTTGTTTGCCTTCCAAGGCAATACTGACATCCTCATGAGATAGCGGGGAAGACTGAGGCCCAGCAGGGGTTGCCGCAGGTCAGAGTCTCCATGGACAAACAGAGCTCAGGTCTTGGCCCAGAGTGGCCTGGGGGCCCTGTTCAATGTACCTACACCCTCCCGGTGTTGTGCCCTGCAGGGTATACCTCGGAGCACCTGTAGCCTGAGAAGCTGCCCATCACCTGGGTGACCGTGGGATCAGCCCCCTGCTCAGGACGAAGGCCAACTCACACTATGGAGCAATCTGAAAGCAGGTGCAGCCCCTCCACCTCCATGGCCTCTGAGCTGGGAGGATGCTGTTCCCAGGGGCGGGGGCAGAATCGGGAGGACAGGGCTCCGTAGGCTGTCCTCTCTAGGGGTAGCTCTGGGCTCCAGGATCGGGACCTCCAAACCTGGCCCTTCCCCTGGGAGTCTCCTGACCCCAGAGATAGCAAGCAGCTTGTCCAAGGTCACCCTGCAGAGAGGGGGCAGTGGGACCTTGGCTCTTCTCACTCAGCTGCACTTTCTCTCCCCACCCACTCCAGGTGCTAGAGAACCCAGGCGGGCTGGGTCCTGCAACAGCCTCTCACCTTCCTTCACATCTGGTTGGGGGGAGGGGGGAGGGAGGGAATAGGGTGCCTTCCCGGCCAACTCATCTCCTATTTGAGGAGAGATGGCATCTGGGCTGCAGCATGAGTGGCTTAGACTAGAAAGGCATTTCCCGGGTTCTTAGCTGGCCTTGGGCAGGATGCCCTCACATGCTTCCTGATCCAGGGTGCCCAGGACACCTTGAGTCTGTCTCCCTAGAGGTCCTCAGACTCCTCCCCTGGGCAGTCCCCTATCCCAGCCCTGGGGGATGCCGGGCACGGTCATCCCCAGGGCTGCCCCACCAAGACAGGCTCTGGTCGCTGCAGTTTCCTGCTGGAGCCTTGGGCCATCGCCTTGCCACCTTCCAGCCCCTTGGTGAACACCTAGCCCGTAGCTCTTGGGCCGTGGACTTGGACCTGAGGGTCCTTCTGTTGTGGATGGATCTTCTTGGCAGATTCAAAACACATCTTTGCTGGATGTCCCACGCTGGCTAGGCCCCCTCTCCACAGCACTGACATCTGTTTGTCAAGCCCCAACCAGACTGTGAGCTGAGGGTGGGGATAAGGTCTGACTTACGTGGACAAGATGTCCCAGGATGACACTCGCTTAAGCTCGTGACCCCGGTAGTCTCTTTTGGGCCCATCATCCCCCCGCCCCCGTGCTGAGGTGCCTGCATTTGGCCACAGGTGCCTCTCCTACCACCCTCCCTACCTCAGGCCAGTGTCAGGCGCCTGTGGTTCCAGGCAGAAGCCCGAGTGCAGAGCCAGGTCCGGCAGACGGTCCCCAGGTGCTGATGGCCTTACCCAGCTGCTCATGGACCTGAGCTCCCTCGCTGTGGCTGGTGAGTGACACCCCTCCCCCAGCCTGCTGTCCCTCCAGGGGCCAGGCCTGGGCCCAGCTGACCTCTGTCTGCTTCTGGCCCCTCCTTTACCTGCCAGGCTCTCACCAAACATGACTGTCTTGCCCATTTCCTCATCTGTCCTTAACAGGAAGTTTATAGAACCGCTCAGGGACATTGCGTCTCTTATCTACCAGGCCCTCCTTGGAGACGTGGCCACCTTGGTAGGCCTGGGCCTGGCCTTGGAGTAACCAGGAGGTCATGCTCTCTTTCTAGGATACAGCCCCCATGGTTCCCATAGGCTCTTCTCCATCTGAGCAATGGCCTGGTGGGCAGCTGCCCCTTCTCCCCCGCAGGGCACCTTGGGGTGGGCGGAAAGGGTGAGGCAAGAGATCTGGTCCTCTCTCATCCGCCTGAGGCTGCTTGGGGGCAGAGGGCCCATCCCTGCCCACCTCCCACTCCAGGTGCAGCGGGGGCTGAGCCCCTTCCCCACCCTCTGGCAGGTGCTGATTCAAGGTTCCCAGTGAGTGTCGCTGGGGTGGGTGGGGGAGTGGCTCACAGCACTCTCCCTGCCCCTCAGACCCTGGAGAACCACTGGCCCAATGGGCCGGCTTGTTTCCTGCACTGCCACCTCCCAAAACCTGGGGCTGCACGCCCTGTCCAAGAAGGCAGCAGAGTTCCCACCTTTCAGGTGCAGATGCTAGCACCGCCCTGCTGTGGGCATGTGGTCGTCAGGAATGCAGGCTCTGGAGCCCTGTGACTGTGACCTTGGGCAAGTCACTTAACTCCTCTGCTTCCCTCTCCTCGGCTGCGAGATGGGGAGAATAGCACCTAGTCACAGGTGCTTGATGAGTGTTAGGTTTTTAGAATGAACTGAGTTCTGGAGGAGGCAGCAGGCGGAGGGATCAAGGTAGCACTGCGTGTTCATCTCTGAGCCTCTGTTTATTCAGCTGGAGAATGGGACTGCGCAGTTCCAGAGCTGCTGAGAATTAAAGTCCGCGTAACGGTGGGCCGTGGGAAGTGTCCTGCAGGCCCCATCTGGCCCATGGGGAAGACCTGCTTAGGAAAGACTCGTCTGCGTGAGGGTGCTGGTTTGCCAGGCCCCTCCGCCATCCTGTAGACCCTGGTGATGTCTGTCCAGCCTGGTGTCCGCACGGCTGGCTCACCTTGCCAGGTGGACCCTTTCTCCTTATGTGTTGCAGGTATACTGTCACTTCACCTCCAGAGAGACCATGCTAGGTCCCCACGTGTGGGTTTCCTTCCCTGTACCTTCTCCTTCAAACCCACAGAGGTCACCAGGTGTGTCTGAACTGTATCTTCACGCGAGGCCTCACGTGATGCTCGACAGCCTGGCTTGTGGAGGGCCAGGCGACCAAAGCCTGAAGAGAAGAGGGGCTCAGTGTTCACTGGCCAGCCTTGGCCCTCAGGCTCTTTCCTGCTTATCCCACCCCCTTCTCTCCTGTATCACCTACAGGGACTCTCATGGTAAGGGGGGCAGCTCGGGAGAACGAGGCTGGCATAACCCTCCCTCCCTAAGAAAAACACTAGCAGGGCTGTTTTCGGCATCCTGACGGCTGGGGGAGCACCTTGCAGGGCTGCCTCCTAGTCCCTGGCCTGCCGTGGCCCTTGAGTCAGAAGTCGTGGAGAGAGGGGGCTGACCCAAGATAGGTGCAGATAGCAGGCTACTTTCCGGGTACCAAGGGGTAGAGGCTTGGGGGGCAGGGGCCCTTCAGGGGTAGGAATGAAAGCTTACGTATTCCAGAAGTGCAGAGGAATCGGCCGCCAGCTGCAGTCAACCTCTACGTGGTGACCTTCCTGCTGACCCTCTCTGGCATCTTGGTGCTGGCTGTTATCTTCGGCCAGGCAAGCCCATGGTCTGGGCCCTGGGCTCCTGGGTCCCCTCACCGGGGCTGCCGGCTCTTCTGTAGGTCGAGGGAGCCTTTGGGGTAAGACTACACTTGAGTCCCCTTCCCTTCTAAGTCATGATTTCAAAGGCCATGGCCCTGTGCCACCACATCGCTCACGTCCCAGCGGGCCCAGCAGTCGCTGGAGCTTTGTGGGCCAAGGCCTTCCCCTCCCTGGCTGTGGTCCAGGAAAGCTGCCTCCCCCTCCAAAGCCCCACCCTCCGCCCCTGAGAGGTGGTCAGCTTAGCTTCCGTCCTAGACCTTCCCCAGCCAGGCGGTCTGTTCTTTGAGCCCGGCTTGCCCCGCGGCGCCAACCTTCCCTGGCACACAGCCGGGCCTCACCTCGGCCACCAGCACCCCAAGGCCTTTGGTCTGAGGGTGGCCGGGCCTAAGGCGGAGGTGGGGCTGGGACCAGGCCTTGCCCCCAAGAGTCCCCATTCCCACCCTTGACCCTGTCAGTCTTCTGCCCCCACCTCCTGCTCCTGTGGGCTCTGCTCTGAACCTCTCCTGTTGGATGACTGCCTAGAAACAAAAGCAGTCTTTTGTACCAGCTTCTGATTGCGCTGCGTCATTTAATTTTCCGTACCCCAAAAAGACCGGAGTTTGGCTTGAGACCAATGATACCTCCAGCCCCACCACCGTGTCAGGTCAAGTGTGAGGGCGCCAGCTCTCTTCCCCTGCCCGCATCTTCTGCAGGCCTTCATCATGCCCTGTTCCGCTCCCCAGAGCCTGACCTGAGTATGACGATGGTATCGAGTAGTTTTCCAGACCTTCCGGGGGGAGGTGGGTGCCGCCGTGGTTAGAGCATGCCTGGTGTCCCTGGTGTGGGGTGGTGAGGTGCTGTCCCCCGCACCCTGCCTCTGTCGTGGCCCTGGGAGTCTAGTCCTTGGATGAGCTAGGAGGGAAGAAGCCCCCTTTGCTGTGTGACCTCGGGTGGTGCCTTGCTGCTCTGGCTCTCGTTGTCAGGGTTGAGGCGCTGACTGTGGAAGGCTGGGGGCGGGGCCGGGAAGAGGAGAGGTTTGGGGTGCAGTTTCAGTGGCAGGAGCAGCATCGGGGAGGGGCGCCTGCCGGGTGGGGAAAGGACAAAAGCCAGGCGTCAGGAGCAACAGAGTAGTACCCAGAATGGTGCTACCTGCCCTCCCCCACGTCCTCCTGGCTTTGGGGTCAAAGGGGACACGGAGTTGGGGCACGTGTCCCCACTTCCTCCGGGGCGTGGAGGAGTCGCTGCCTGGTCCTCCGATGGTGGAGGAACGCTCCCCTCCCCAGATCGCCTTCCCTGCTCCAGCTCTCCCGGCCACGGGGGGCCCTAAGTTCTGCCTCTGTCCACCCACTCCCTGCAGCATTTCTGGGGCTCAGTGGAGCGCATTTAGAGGGTTCTGCTTGACCACCCCGGGTTCACCCCCCCCCATGACAGAGGGGTGAGCTTTGGGGGCACAGTGACTGTACCGCCCAGGCTCTGTCAACACCCACTGGGAAATGTTTGCACGAGGCCTTGGTGGCTGGGAGGCCGACCCCATCCAGAGTAAACGTCCCGGGGAGCAGGGAGAACTGACCTCTGTACCTGGACACTCCGAAGCAGGCCTTCCGCGTCAGCACCTGGGACGGGAAGGGTGGGGTCAGGCCAAGCTCCCTGGCTGGAAGCCCCTCAGTTCCTGGGGTGGGGAGTGACCCCTCAGCCTGACTCAGAGGGTCAACGGCCCAGCCTGTCTCCCGGGAAAGAGACCCTGGCCCAGTCAGACACTCACCAGGACGAGGGTGAGCGCAAGAAGCAGAAGCCCCAGGACGATGAGCGCCACAGCATAGCTGGGGGTGGGGGTGTGAAGCTGACCTGGGGCTTCAGAACAAAGTGTGCAGATGATGGCTGGGTGGGTCCCCGTTATTCCAGACCACAGACCCCTGAGAAGGCAAAGCCAAGCCTGCAGAGGAGTCCCAGGCGAGGGGTCCTGGCCCAGAAGGAGCTACAGGAATAGAGCTGTAGAGCTGGGGCCACCTTGGAGGGCTCCCGGGCAGAGGAGGAGCCGGGCCTGGACCCTAAAGAGCAGCCAGCTGGGGGCTAGTCCAGGAGGAAGGGAGGGCAGGAGCGGGGAGCAGGGGGAGCAGGGGCAGCAAGGCAACGAGCCTGAGGCAGGATGCAAACGGCCGGATGACACAGATACATAGAGGGAAGCCGGGAGAGAGGCACTGACCGAGGTCTGGGCTGACCATCTCCACGGAGAGGACCTCAGCTTGCTGCAGGTCATGCAGACCCTGGAGCACGCAGTTCTGCACGAGGGCTCGGGCCGCCGCGGCCCTGAAGAAGGTGGCACCCACCCTGGCAGTCAGTGGGTCGGGCCTGGCGGGAAGATCTTCACCAGTGTCAGGAGGCTAGACAGCCCGGGGGGTCTCAGGAAGGCCGTTTCTCTGAGCCACTGGCCCCACCGCTAGAGTTCAGCCCTGGGCCCCAGGTCCCCCAGAGACACCACGGCCTTACTGGAGCTTCTCCACCACCACTTGGCCGGAGTTCTGCAGAGGCCTGAGGACGGTGGTCAGCTGGGGAGCAGAGAGGAGGAAGAGGGTCACAGCTGTACTGCAGCCTTGCTGGGTCCCCACACGTGAAGCCTCCAGCCTCCTGCTCCTCCCTTCCCTCCCCCCGCCCCCACTTCACCCATCTCATCCGCATCCCCCGAAGTTTCTGGGACTTAGGGCTGCTTTGGTCCCGCGAGCCCTTGGTGAGGGGTTGGTCCAGGATCTGCAGCCACACTTCACACTGCACCAGCTCTGCTTCCCCCGCTAGAGGGGCGGAGAGGTGGGTGGGCATCAGCCTAAGCCCCCTCTCCCGGGAGCCCTGGGAGAGGCCCAAGCCCTGCCGCAGGGCTGCTCACCCCGACCTCTGTGCTCTCAGCCAGCAGTCAGCCCCATCCAGTCCGAGGCTCAGTCCCTCCCGCTGCCTGTTTACGTACAGCCCACGAGCTAAGAATAGTTTTTACATTTTTAAATAGTTGAAAAACATCAAAAGGATAGTATTTTGTGGCACATCAAGTTCCGTGATATACAGGTTTCTGTATCCATCAAGTTGTATTGCACACAGCCATGCCCATCTGTCTACATAGTGTCTGGGGCTGCCTTCTAGCTCTAAGGGAGCAGTCGAGTAGCTGCGACAGTTACGATGGCCCACAGAGCTTATCTATCCAGCTCCCCATCTGAGGCTCCGTAACTGATTCTTCTCGGTGGCCCCAGCACAAGAGTATTCGTGGTTGAAATGAAATTCTGTCCATTCTCCAGAGGAGGAACATTGAGACTCAGAGAGATTAAGAGGCTGCTGGCCAGAGACACACAGGGATCCCAGCCTTGACTCACCATTGGCCATGATGCTGGATTTCTGGACAGCAGGATCCATTATGTTCCGGGCCAGGTGATTGGCCAAGCCTGGGAGGTGGGTACCGACGGGGGTCTGGAACTTGTATTCGAGGTAAACACCCATCCACTGGTCCGCATTACTAGGGCGAGTACAAGAGGGGAGTGCAGGGGTTACAGGCTCCGCCAGCACATGTTTCTAGAAGCAGGTATCCACCCTCCCACCCCAGCACAGCCTCAGGCACTAGGGCTCCCTACCTCCCAGGGCAGAGTTTTATAGGGCCAGCTGGAGCTATCTGGACAAAGCCCTCCCCTGGTGGCCCCCAGCCCATGGCTCCCATGGCCTGGCTCGGAGTCACGCCCCCCTCTGCCCCAGGGTGGCCCCCAGGAGAGGAGCAGGGCAGGCTGGGCAGCAGGGGAAGAGCCCAACCCACCTGAAGAGGAGCAGGGGCTCTTCCTGGGGACGTGCTGTATAGAATCCTGACAGCACGGGTGTGACCTGTGGGGAGTCCTGGAGGTCAGAGCAGGCCTGGGGACTGTCACTCCTGAGACCCAGCGTGGGATGGGGTGGGGGCAGGGCTGGGGTGAGGCAACTGAGCATCTCCTTAAATATTGCGTCCTGGCTGTCTCACTTCCTACCCTAGTGCTGGCCCTGGATAGGGGTGTCTGGTTACAGAGCCTGACCATATGCCCCTGGGACAGAGCTGTCACCTCCCTCAGGCAACCTCTCCACCCCCGGGCGGGGTGTCACCCCTCAAACGGGGGCCCATCAGGCAGGGCTGTGTGCCCTCCATGCCTGCGTCCCCCCACAGGGCCGTGGCTGGGTGCCGCCCCACGCCTCACCCCCAAGCCATGGAGGCCTGCAGTCAAGGAAGGCAAAGTGGGTGTCCCAGGCTTCAGAGGGAGGGCAAGAGGCCACCTCACCTGTCGGAGGATCGTCTTTTCCAGCAGGACAAAGCGGGCAGAGCCAGGCAGGAGGAGCGGGGGCTGGAAGGGCCTCATGGCCGTGGGATGGATGCTGGTGGTCTCCAGGGCCAGGTCGGTCAGGTCGGACCCTGCAGAGCCACGGCTGGGGCTTCCGGAGGCCCCAGGAGCCTCCTGACCCACCATGTGCTGCCTCATGGCCAGGGCAGGAGCTGGGCCCCTCTAGGGAGCACCCCCAGCCATCTGTGGGCAGGCGAGGAGGCGCTGAGGTAGCGGGTTGCGGGGGGCGGGCGGAGACTCACCCTCAAAGGCGAGACTGCTCTCATCCAGTACAGGCTCCCCAACAACTTCCCTGCGGCCTTCACTTTGCGGTACAGAGTCCAGAGGACTTCACGGGCAGAGGGGCCCGGGGCGAGGCCCCCAAACACAAGGGAGGCATTCACAGCTGCAGAGTCAGGCCTGGGGACAGAGACACATCCTTACCAGGGGTCCAGTGGGAGCAGGGAGGGCCCTGGGGGCTGGATGAGGACCTGGCTGGTGCACAGGTAGGCCAGTGTCCCGAGGAAGGGGAATCCGCCAGGGGAGCCATGGACTGAGTCCCTGTGTGACAGCACCCCTCTGGGTCTCAGCTGCCTCCTCGCTAAAATGCGGAGAATGATTCCTTTGCTGTAGGGTTGTGTGACGACTAATGGTGCAGCCGGCAGAGCACAAAGCAGGTGCTCGGGAAAGCAGGTTCCCTCGGACACCCCAACAAACTGGCTCTAATGGGAACACCGGGAATCCCGCCCAGGGAGACGGCCGCTGTGAGCAATCAGGACGTCAACCTGAGCCAGACTGAGAAAAACATCTTTGGTGGCATCACAGGAGCAGGGGATCTGGAGAGAGGGAGGTGACAGGCCTGAGGAATCTCTGAAAGACTGTAGGAGGTGGACCAGCTGGCCATGTCCTGAGGAGGCAGCCTGGCCTGAGCATGGGGTTGAAGGGGTTTGTGGGGAGAGATCTGAAAACGAGCAGCCTCGGGATCCAGATTTCCTTCATCCTTCCCCTGAGGACCCGTTTTCTGCTGTGCCGTCCTGGGGCTGGGGAGACAAAGCTTCTGTTCAGACCCAGGGCAGGGAATTCAGAGAGAGATTTCAGTGCATTAAAAGGGGAAACTTTCTAACCAACTTGGCTCAAGGCCTGGAAAGATAGTGGTGGTGTTCTCTGGGCAACCCCTTAACCCTGGCGATCTAAATCCCGTCACTAGGTATAGTCAAGCCTCTATCAAGGTCTACACCGAGCTCACAGTTCACATGTGATGATTTGGACCTTCTCAACCTTTTTTATGAGATTGCAGGGCTGGCATCGGCTTGCAAATCTGGCTTTAGGTCCCCCCAGTATCCCCAGGGGCTCAGAACCAGAGAGGGGATTTGCATCTGTTTACATGTCATTTATGGGCTCCTGGCCCCAGGGAAGTCCTCTGCCTTTCCCACCACATTCAGGCAATGCCTGGCACCCCTGCCCAAATTCTGCAGCTGGAATTGGGGCTCAGAGCAGGCAGGAGGTCACCTGAGGTCACGCAGCCAGGGGCAGAACCAGATGTGGGCCTCCTGCCCGCCCGCTCAGGGCTTTTCCTGGCCCCTAAGGTGCTTCTGGCCTTGGTGGGGCTGGGCACGGCGGGGCAGCCTGGGCAAGTGCTCTTGCGGCCTGAGAAGACACAGACCGGCTGGCAGGCAGGTGGTGGACCCTGAAAGACTCGCTCACTTACCTAAAGAGCAGGACACCGACACCCTCGAAGCTGGAGAAGGCCTCGTGACAGACGGACTGGAGCTGAGGACAGACAGAGGCATTTGAGGGTCATCGTGGCCCCCCACTTCTCCACAGCATCAGCCCACCCTCGTCCACTCTCATTATCTCTGGTCTGGCCCCTGCAATGGCCCCACTG